>NC_064616.1:436396391-438896391 GCF_023898315.1 Schistocerca nitens
TCTGAAGTAAGTGACCATTCGAGACGAGAATTAGTCTACTTTGCTTATTTTCATTCGCATACGTCGTATGGTATTATATTTTGAGGTAAATCTTCCCATTCTAAAAGGATATTTTTGGCTCAGAAACGGGCGGTTCGGGCAATAAGTGGTGTAAGTTAACGAACCTCTTGTCGACCCCTGTTCACGAGTCTGGGTATATTGAGTCTGGGTATATTGACATTGGCTTCTCAATATATATATTCCTTACTGTCATTTCTTGTTAACAATACTAGCTTATTCCCATGAATAAGCAGCTTTCACACAGTTAATACTCGGCAAAAATCAAACCTGCATTGGGATCTGACTTCCTTAACTCTTGTGCAGAAAGATGTGCAGTATACTGCTCCATCCATTTTCAATAAGCTACCACTCGAATTCAAAAGTCTTTCAAATCGAAACTGAAGAGTTTCCTCATGGGTCATTACTTCTGTCGAGGAGTTCCTTGAAAAATGAAGTTGATTCTTGTTGTATTGTTCACTGCGTTTACTTAAACGTATGGACTGACTTTTTTCGGGTTCATAAACATTTATTTTAATCTGTAATTACTTTTACGTTGTAATTTCATATACTGACACGTTTCATGACTTTGGAGATTCGCTCCTCAGTTTTGTCCTACGGAACTTGACGTGTAAGTAAATAAATGTTCAGACGGTGCAGCAATAGAGTCCTCATGATACGCAGCAACGTTCTGCATTTTCTCTTCGGTTTCTGGCACGGATCGAAGTTGATTTGTGGATAGACAGTATTCTGTGGACTAACGAGGCACATTTTACACTACAGGGTGCAGTGAATACACACAACTGGCCGAATTCGGGGCACTGTTATACCGTGTGTTGCGCACAATGGTTCATTGCACCCGCCGTATGTGGCAGTGTGGTATGGATTCACAAGCACCGTAACTCGCCGTCCTACTTAGACGATAACACACTCAGAGGCCCTGTCAGGTGTATCATGACGTCCGCACGTTATCGAAACCTCCTTGTATAGCATGTGATTCCTGCTTTGGAAGAAGGTAACTGTGCGGAAACTACTGTTTTCATGCAAGATGAGGCAATACCTCATGTCACTCGTCCAGTGAAACATCTGCTTAATGCAGCCATCCACGAACTTCTTACCTCAGTAGGTTTTCCACTGAACGGTATCCGAGCGATTTTTGATTCTGGGGATGTCTGAAAGAACGCGTTTACCAGGGACTTGCTCGGTCTCTGCCTGATCTGCGGGCCAGTACGTAGGAACCCGTTGCTCAGATTCCATCAGAACTGCTGCGAACAGCTGTTCACCACATTGTTTTACAGATACATGGTCTCGTCGACGTCTCCGGTGCTCATACAAAACAAACTGTGCAAGCGGTGTTTAATAATATCAAAATTATGCCTTTGTCACTTGTTTGACCTTTTCTGCCCTCGTCCCATTCGCAATCCATTACGTATGGAACAATGATATAGATGTTTCCTGCTTTCATAGCGACAGATTTGCACCTGGTGGCTATAATTGGAACCAATTTTCTCTAGCGTAAACCGGTTCCACATTAACGAATTAGGGTATCTACCAATTTTAGCTGCCATATGATAATTACAGCCTACGCTGGATCTCTTACTGAAGCCGCAATTTAATTATGGGAACATGTATCTCACACGTGACCATCTGTTAAGTAGGCGAAATAAGAGTTATAGTTTAACCATTTACGAATGTATTTTGTCAGAAACATTAAGTCTAGATTCTACCTTCATAGATCCTAGAGACTGTCCTATGGGATGATTTGTAAATTACGCCACTTCACAACCTCATCGGTATAAAATTACTTAGTTCTGATGTACGTTCCGCAAATTCAGATGCACTGACGATCATCGGGTAATAACATTAACCAATGGCAATTCCAAAAAATACACGATAATTTATTTTCCGAATCGTTATTCAGACTACAGATGGAACCGCTCAAAGCAGCAAAAGATTTTTCAATTGAATGACATAAACAATGTGTCCAATAATAGGCCGTACTACGAAATTAGCTACAGTCTCTCTCCTCCAAAAAGGTTAACATGTCAAACGGAATGAGCAGATGGGCATACTCGCGCAGCAGGGACCGCCGAATATGTGACACCTCTCGTAAACTGGCGGTACTGAAATTGAATCTGACGTGGATAAAGGCGAAACAGCTATCGTTGTGAGTTGTAACATCCGATAGCGAATTTTTTCGTGTTGTAAAACCTCTGTCGTCAGTTCTGTTTTGGATAAATGTAGCCGACAGCGTGACATTCGCATTTGTACGGGAGTTTTCATAAAAATATTTTCCTCTAATAACACTCACTTTCTGCAAGTGCCTGAGAAGATGACACGCGAGAGTAAGCCTTTGTGGTTAACTCTGATAATGCGGCACACACTCAGTAATAAGGGTAGCAGATCAAAGATAATGAAGCATTAGTGAAAACGCACATGATTCTCATTACAGAGTCATCCCTGCATTTTCTGTTATGTGGGATAACCTGTCATTGGGAACTAGACAGCCCCTTGCAGCATCTGCACATTCCTCGTCAGATTACACCATATATATTTTTTTTATATGAGGTGTTGGCCATACAGTACAATTTGTCCCTAACAGTGAGCCATTATTTGTCCTTTATGCTATTTTTGGTGAACACCAGGTCAACTGACGGAGAATATTTCTGGAAAACTCAGTCTACCGTAGACGAAACCCCTACCTATAGCACAGTAGTGAGTGAATTCCAATCATCACCAACATTATCCTTTGGACGTTGGCTGGTTTTGACATATATTATGCAAGATAAATTAGAACGTCTTTTAAGAGCAGGACATTCCATCTCTACAATAATACTTAATACTTGTTTGTCTCTTGCAGACTCTTGCTTACATACTGGGTTTTTATACTTGTCAACTTAATAAATAAGAAAATCTAACGCATTTAAGATATTACATGTTATTCCATTGTTCAAACAAACACATCGGCAAACGTCATTACAAGTCACCTCCCAACTGATCAAAATAGTTGCAAGCAATTTCTCAACTTCATAGTACTGAACAATTGCCGGCAAACAGAGACGGGTGTCATCTACACAGTATCAGAGGTACAAATGCCATCTATATTGACTGAAACTACTGAAAAACATTGTTAACTATCTCATTACTTATGAGTAGTATTTTTTGATGGCTGAACGTCAGTTTGATATACGGACTGGTTAGAATTAAACGTCTGGTTTTTGAGTCAATGCAGGTGGAAAACTATTTACCGTACGGGTACCTAACTTTATAGCAATGAGTTCAGACTGTGCGCTACAGGATTTTTACTTTGTCAATAGAGTTAGTATCATGCATTTCTGCTAGGCGCCAGTACTGGTATCAGCGATGTAGGTTTGAAATAAAAGGATATATGTGCATTACAGTTGCAGACAGTCAACAAGGGTCTTGACAAGTTTTGCAGGTATTTGCTCGTAAAACTGTTTTATCAAAACAACAGCAACAGATAGTGCTACTGCTCTTCGCAAGCACAGACGCTGAAAGGAGTACTGAAAGGTCCTCTTTCGGCACCAGGATTGAAGTGCATGCTTCGGAAGCACTAATCAACTGGTGAACTGTGAATTGCTCCTGGGAGAGAGAGACAGCAATTTGCGCCACAATTTGTTCAAGAGGTTTAGTGTGGCCATGGCTGAGAATTCTAGACGTAATGTGTGATATTCAAACAGTGCACCAAATGTGTCACGACAGCTGTGTATTTCATGGGCCACTGTTCGAAAAGTGCCGCTAACAAGTGCGCCTCCAGGCTATTGTGGATGCAGATGGTCGTCTCACTGAGCAATGTTTGTGAGCTCGAACGCAAACATGGTAAGAAATTAACAAATGTTACTTTCTCATATTGAAACAAAAATGTGGTTATTTCAATACCAATTTCATTGAACCACTTCTGAACTGAATTTCATTATAATCCGTGCTATTCCAAGTATTATTTTTATTTACATCATGTACGTATCTCATGCATACTGTACTCATCGATACTGTATTCACATCTTAAAAATAATGTAGCCTTTCTTTGCCTGCAGTGGTGTCTACTGTCGTAGTTTGTAGTATTTCACTACCACAATATATTTACTACGATATGTAATGTTATTAAAGTTACAACATTTCAGATGCGATGCAAGCAACTTAACAAAATAACCCCACTCGATGTCTTTTGCGTTACCATGAACTATGTATACCTCTTTATTATAGAAATGATAGTATAAAGTGAAGTAGCCGCACAAAAGGTAACTACAAATGTTACCTTTTATGTATAATCTTTATCTAACCGTCCTCTACCATTGCACGTGATTGCCATCCAGTAAGTGGACTTGCACCACACATAGGGGGTTACCGTTTGCGAAGTCTGTGGTATTCAATAAGGCACAAATGCCTCCATGGGTGGCGTTTATGCCTCATCTACAGCTCCATTACATTGCATTTTATTGCTATGTATTATCATTCAGTGTAGGAAGACTCTTGTCACTCTTAGATAGTGAGAAGCATACACATCACGTCACGCGGCGGTTGGTCTCGCAAGTAAAACTACCCGAGGATACATTTCGATTTTGATCGGCTGTGAATATGTCGTTGTTTAGAGCAAAATGAGAGATGTAAATTATTTTATACATGCCCATAAGGCCGTGAAAGGAGTGAACAAATTCTTGAAAAAATTTGAGTTTTACGAGGGTTTGATCTTTAATAGTGGCAACTATTTATTTACAGCTCGTACAAAACAGATACGTGTTTCAAAGTTTTACTGACCAAAGTAGTCACCAGCATTGTGTATAATCCGTTGCCAGCGATGTGTCTGCCACTGGTAGCTGAGTGGTCAGCGCAACGGAATGTCATACTTTACAGCTAGGGTTCGATTCCCAGCTGGGTCGGGGATTTTCTCCGCTAAGGAACTGGGTGCTGTGTTGTCCTTATCATCACCATTTCACCCCCATCGACACGCATGTCGCCGAAGTGGCGTCAACTCGGAAGACTTGTACCAAGCCAACGGTCTACCCGACGGGAGGCCCTAGCCACGCCCCATTTCCATTTTACTACTAACAGCATCCTACGACTTCCACATCGCTGGCAACGACTTATACACAATGCTGGTGACTACTTTGAAGGCCAATAAAACTTTGAAACACGTATCTATTTTGTACGAGCTGTAAATAAATAGTTCAAATGGTTCAAATGGCTCTGAGCACTATGGGACTCAACTGCTGAGGTCATTAGTCCCCTAGATCTTAAAACTAGTTAAACCTAACTAACCTAAGGACATCACAAACATCCATGCCCGAGGCAGGATTCGAACCTGCGACCGTAGCGGTCTGGCGGTTCCAGACTGCAGCGCCTGTAACCGCACGGCCACTTCGGCCGGCAAATAAATAGTTGCCACTATTATAGTTCCAACCCTTGTATACAGGGTGTTACAAAAAGGTACGGCCAAACTTTCAGGAAACATTCCTCACACACAAATAAAGAAAAGATGTTATGTGGACATGTGTCCGGAAACGCTTAATTTCCGTGTTAGAGCTCATTTTAGTTTCGTCAGTATGTACTGTACTTCCTCGATTCACCGCCAGTTGGCCCAATTGAAGGAAGCTAATGTTGACTTCGGTGCTTGTGTTGACAAGCGACTCATTGCTCTACAGTACTAGCATCAAGCACATCAGTACGTAGCATCAACAGGTTAGTGTTCATCAAAAACTGGTTCAAATGGCTCTGAGCACTATGGGACTTAACATCTGTGGTCATCAGTCCCCTAGAACTTAGAACTACTTAAACCTAACTAACCTAAGGACATCACACACATCCATGCCCGAGGCAAGATTCGAACCTGCGACCGTAGCAGTCGCGCGGTTCCGGACTGAGCGCCTAGAACCGCTAGACCACCGCGGCCGGCAGTGTTCTTCACGAACGTGGTTTTGCAGTCAGTGCAATGTTTACAAATGCGGAGTTGGCAGATGCCCATTTGATGTATGGATTAGCACGGGGCAATAGCCATGACGCGGTACGTTTGTATCGAGACAGATTTCCAGAACGAAGGTGTCCCGACAGGAAGACGTTCGAAGCATTTGATCGGCGTCTTAGGGAGCACGGAACATTCCAGCCTATGACTCGCGACTGGGGAAGACCTAGAACGATGAGGACACCTGAAATGGACGAGGCAATTCTTCATGCTGTTGACGATAACCCTAATGTCAGCGTCAGAGAAGTTGCTGCTGTACAAGGTAACGTTGACCACGTCACGGTATGGAGAGTGCTACGGGACAACCAGTTGTTTCCGTACCATGTACAGCGTGTGCAGGCACTATCAGCAGCTGATTGGCCTCCACGGGTACACTTCTGCGAATGGTTCGTCCAACAATGTGTCAATACTCATATCAGTGCAAATGTTCTCTTTACGGATGAGGCTTCATTCCAACGTGATCAAATTGTAAGTTTTCACAATGAACATGTGTGGGCTGACGAGAATCCGCACGCAGTTGTGCAATCACGTCAACAACACTGATTTTCCGTGAACGTTTGGGGAGCAATTATTGGTGATGTCTTGATTGGGCCCCATGTTCTTCCACCTACGCTCAATGGAGCACGTTATCATGATTTCATACGAGATACTCTACCTGTGCTGCTAGAACATGTGCCTTTACAAGTACGACACAACATGTGGTTCATGCACGATGGAGCTCCTGCACATTTCAGTCGAGGTGTTCGTACGCTTCTCAACAACAGATTCGGTGACCGATGGATTGGTAGAGGCGGACCAATTCCGTGGTCTCCACGCTCTCCTGACCTCAACCCTCTTGACTTTCATTTATGGGGGCATTTGAAAGCTCTTGTCTACGCAACCCCGGTACCAAATGTAGAGACTCTTCGTGCTCGTATTGTGGACGGCTGTGATACAATACGCCATTCTCCAGGGGTGCATCAGCGCATCAGGGATTCCATGCGACGGAAGTTCGATGCATGAATCCTCGCTAAGGGAGGACATTTTGAACATTTCCTGTAACAAAGTGTTTGAAGTCACGCTGGTACGTTCTGTTGCTGTGTGTTTCCATTCCATGATTAATGTGATTTGAAGAGAAGTAATAAAATGAGCTCTAACATGGAAAGTAAGCGTTTCCGGACACATGTCCACATAACATATTTTTTTTCTTTGTGTGTGAGGAATGTTTCCTGAACGTTTGGCCGTACCTTTTTGTAACACCCTGTATATCTGAACTAATACCGTTGAAATGGGAACAGATACAAAAAGACGCTTGAAATAAAAGTTCTATCGTTTTTAATGTACTTTACCACGGTGAAACTAGATTTATGAAGAAAGTTCATTTTTTCGAAATCCCCTGTGCTCATTGCGCAAAATCAGTATGTCCAACATTCTTTTTACCCCAACAGTTCTGCATTCGTCATTATTGTACAGATTTACAATAACGTTGCAACAATAATCTACAAATTATTTCAAACAGAAAAGAACAAAATCTGAAAATATTACAACTTGCAAATAGAAAAAATATGGCAAATGTAAAAAGTAAACACAAATATAATGCAATATTAAAAATATAAATAAACTTAAAGGAAGATATATACATATAGAACAATAAATGTGGACGATGCATTTAGAATATATTTTTCTGGGAAATACTTTTTAAATCACCCAGCTGACATTGAAGAGTATGGTATGACACAAGCCATTGCTTAACCAGTCAGGGAAAGGAGACAAGTCTCTTGTATCGAGCAGTTTGATCGGCCAGCACCCGGATAATTCGGAGCGGACTAATAAAATTCTGCCACAGACATGAAATGTGGCAATGTGAGGTTTCCTCTTACTTGACATTCTACTGCACATCAGATGGAAAATAGAATTCTAAGATCAAGATGAAGTTCCGGAGCCCCTGCTGTCCAACTTCGGTACTGAGAGTTGCCCCAGGGCCTCTTCAGCGGATGCACTGGAGATTTAGAAACATTTCGCGCTAATCTGAACATAGTCAAAGGAGAGGGTGATTGGTTCCAACAGTGATCTATTCTGCAGCCACTTGATCAGTCACCTGCAGTACTCTGGTGACATTGTGCTGCAGCACTGAAACGAGGTCTGGGGAAATTAGAGTCACTTTTTCGTAACCTGATCAATTTTCTGAGATTATTAGCTTCTCTCCCGACACTTTTATCAGATATTCCAAGGATATTTAAGTTGCCACATGTTGCTATTCAGTTGTTTAATAGTCTACGATTTTATCTTGTTAATGTACCCTCAGGTGGCCACCGTTTAGTATATATTTAATTGTCCTAACTCAATGTCATTATAATATTCGTTTCATTTAATTTTGAAGGATACATTTTCATATTGGCTAATGTAAACAAACTCTAAGTTAGAAAGACACGCCACACGGTGGTGAGTCATAGCAGCTCATTGGCCGAAGAAACCTGGTGTAAAAATGCCCCTTTGAGTAGAAAGAGGAACTAAATGTAAAACGACCTTCCACAATATAAATAAATGATCTGTCGCCCATTTGCTCACAGCACATTACTACACAGTTATCAAACATCTGAGGCATTAATTTATTTCTCTATGTGCCAGTGATGCCTAAAACAGATTATTTGCAATATGAAATTTGATATTCGCAGTAGCTTGTGTACTGAAAATGCTTCATGGGCTCAGAAATGTAATTCTACTAACTCATTTTCGTACCTCAAGTGAAATTTACTTGGAATCTTTAATCAGAATGATACTATAACAACGAATGTCTGCACCAGGATAGTGCTCGACCATTCCAGGTAGTAAGTCGACAATCGCAGGGTTGCCAAACTTATTCTCCAATATTACTAACAAGGAGATCCACAGAGCAAATACAAGTATGAAATTTTTATTATCTCTAAGGCCTGGAATCGCGTTGATTGGAGTAGAAGTGTCTTCAGTGATGAGTCCCGCTTCGAACTGAGCTCTGATGACGAGAGTAGATATGTCTGTAGACGCCCCGGACAGTGCAGAGGCACCTACCTGAATGTCGCGCACCATAGTGGCTGGCAACCAGAAGTGACGGTCTGGGTGTCATTTATTTTCATAGCGGGATGCCTTTGGTTGCCATCTGCAGCATCCTTGCAGCAAAGTGGTAAGTCGACGATATTCTACCCCCAGTTTTACTGCCTTCATGGCACATTTCAGCAAGACTATGACCGCCCACATACGGCGAGAGTTTCTACTGCTTGTCTTCGTGCTTACCAGACCCTACCTTGGCCAGCAAGATCGCCGGATGTCTTCCCAATTGGAAACAGTTGGAGCTTTATGAGAAGGGCCCTGCAACCATCTGGACATTTTGACGATCTAACGCTGCAACTGAGCAGACTTTGGCACGACATTCCTCAGGACATCCTATAACTCTATGCATCAGTGACAAGCCCAATAACTGCTCGCAGAATCGGACAAGGCCACTCTGACTTGCTCAGTTTGTAAAGCCCTTTTTCTTGAATAAGACATACAATTTCTCTGAAATCATAATCATTTGTTAGTCTGTACATGTACAACACATTCATCGATTTCTGTCCCATTTAGATAATTACTTTGTGGTGTGTCCTTTTTCCTTTTTTATGCTCTTCTCAAAATTTCTCGATGCAATCGACTTTCATGTTTTCCGAGGGTGCTCAGTACTCAGAAAGCGAGTTACTTTCTCAACGGACTGCCTAGCAGTTCTGTCGCGGCAACTGCCGAGCGAGAACGTCTGTTTATGCACTCTTCTGCGTTTCACCTGCAAGCCATAGGCCAACGTAAACATTCTTTGGGAACCCAAATACGTAACAACTGTGGAATTATTAGTTCGAAAATCTACAATGCGTTTGCTTTCGAATACGGGTGTGAACGACCGACGATTGCAGAAATTTATATTTGGTTTGATGACAATATCAGCTTAAAGAGACTGCTATATTGCAGGCATTCATCATGACTTCGTGTCTAATACTGTTTATCTGAAATTATGTGATGAAGAAATATGTGCAAGAACAACGGAAAATGCCGAAGGATTGGCAAACTTTGTACATACGAACCGGGAAGTCAACGTAACAATAACCTTTTTCCAAATAAGGGCTAAGGACCATGAGGATTTTCAATTTTGAATTACCACACAACATGATCTTAATGCAGTTTCATCATAAGTGCTACGAGAGACCAGTGAGGAGTGGACTACAAACAAGTATTTTGCTGTCGACAAAAGTACAATTTTTTTTAAAATTATGCTGAAGGGAAACATCCAGTCATATGTCAACATCTGTGGCGCCAAAACGCTGGTAATCTCTGACAGGCAACCCCACACATGCTCTATTTGCGGTGCATCAGGGCACTTTAAAACAGAGTGCCCACAGTTATGAAGTCTAACGGAGGACACACCCCACAGCAAGCAGTGACACAGCAACGTTCTCTGCAAAGGTAACGGGGAGGCACATTGTGAACAACAACCAAGCAGCAAGAACCGTGGAAAAACTGATCAGTGACACAAAACCAAACCATAGCACCACTGAGAGCCAAGAGAAGAGCATCTCGAGTGCAGTCATCAGAGGTACCAGGCAGGATTACCTTACGCAAGAACGAAATGTTAGTAGGAAGCAGCCATGGGACTCAAATTATGCAAATCAACATTTGCCACATAATGAGAAATCACAGGAACAAGAACAGGTACATGAATGCCCAAATAAAACACAAGGAATGGCTGAACGCAGCTCGCAAGAAATACAATGGCTACAGTGAATAACTTCTTCGCGAAGCAATATCAAAACCGAGACCGACAATTATAGGAAACAAGCAAGCAGTCTGTCAAGGAAATGGAAAAACATGTACCGAAAACTTGTAAAACCAAAAGCAGAACATTTAAACAGCCAGAAGGGGAGATACAGAACATAAAGAAAAACTGAACAGAACCAAGAAAATGCTGTAAAAGAAGAACGAGGTATACATCACCAACATGGAGACAGGAAATGACAGATTTCACAAAACAAAGAGAAGCGGATGTCGATATGGAACATGGAAGACAAAAACGAGAGCGAATGGAAACCACGGACACGGTCCCGCCGGTGAACACTAGAAATTGGGCAGGTGAATGGGAGAAAAATGCTAACCTGTAAACAAAATGGCGCCAGATTATAAAATGGCAACAGTAAATACACTCCTGGAAATGGAAAAAAGAACACATTGACACCGGTGTGTCAGACCCACCATACTTGCTCCGGACACTGCGAGAGGGCTGTACAAGCAATGATCACACGCACGGCACAGCGGACACACCAGGAACCGCGGTGTTGGCCGTCGAATGGCGCTAGCTGCGCAGCATTTGTGCACCGCCGCCGTCAGTGTCAGCCAGTTTGCCGTGGCATACGGAGCTCCATCGCAGTCTTTAACACTGGTAGCATGCCGCGACAGCGTGGACGTGAACCGTATGTGCAGTTGACGGACTTTGAGCGAGGGCGTATTGTGGGCATGCGGGAGGCCGGGTGGACGTACCGCCGAATTGCTCAACACGTGGGGCGTGAGGTCTCCACAGTACATCGATGTTGTCGCCAGTGGTCGGCGGAAGGTGCACGTGCCCGTCGACCTGGGACCGGACCGCAGCGACGCACGGATGCACGCCAAGACCGTAGGATCCTACGCAGTGCCGTAGGGGACCGCACCGCCACTTCCCAGCAAATTAGGGACACTGTTGCTCCTGGGGTATCGGCGAGGACCATTCGCAACCGTCTCCATGAAGCTGGGCTACGGTCCCGCACACCGTTAGGCCGTCTTCCGCTCACGCCCCAACATCGTGCAGCCCGCCTCCAGTGGTGTCGCGAGAGGCGTGAATGGAGGGACGAATGGAGACGTGTCGTCTTCAGCGATGAGAGTCGCTTCTGCCTTGGTGCCAAGGATGGTCGTCTGCGTGTTTGGCGCCGTGCAGGTGAGCGCCACAATCAGGACTGCATATGACCGAGGCACACAGGGCCAACACCCGGCATCATGGTGTGGGGAGCGATCTCCTACACTGGCCGTACACCACTGGTGATCGTCGAGGGGACACTGAATAGTGCACGGTACATCCAAACCGTCATCGAACCCATCGTTCTACCATTCCTAGACCGGCAAGGGAACTTGCTGTTCCAACAGGACAATGCACGTCCGCATGTATCCCGTGCCACCCAACGTGCTCTAGAAGGTGTAAGTCAACTACCCTGGCCACCAAGATCTCCGAATCTGTCCCCCATTGAGCATGTTTGGGACTGGATGAAGCGTCGTCTCACGCGGTCTGCACGTCCAGCACGAACGCTGGTCCAACTGAGGCGCCAGGTGGAAATGGCATGGCAAGCCGTTCCACAGGACTACATCCAGCATCTCTACGATCGTCTCCATGGGAGAATAGCAGCCTGCATTGCTGCGAAAGGTGGATATACACTGTACTAGTGCCGACATTGTGCATGCTCTGTTGCCTGTGTCTATGTGCCTGTGGTTCTGTCAGTGTGATCATGTGATGTATCTGACCCCAGGAATGTGTCAATAAAGTTTCCCCTTCCTGGGACAATGAATTCACGGTGTTCTTATTTCAATTTCCAGGAGTGTACAAACAGAATATAATCGGAGGCGAAAATAATAAGTATCTAACATTCCCTTAACGCTGCAGATCCAGACATTACCCTAGGACAGGAAGTAATCACATACTCGTATAAACCTTGTGAAGTTACCGTATCTGGCGCAATTACTTATGTAGAGAGTTAAAGTGGAATAGTTATTCTCTGTAAACCAGGTATTCAATATACGACACAAACGCTACTGGAATCCGGCAGGGAAATCACCTTAAAATTTCAGGATCTATTAATCATAAATGTATAAGCTCCACTGGGCAACGGCAGTAGCAGGCAGAGGGACGAATTTTTCAGACCAATCGCTGTATATTTAATAATACGACCTTACAACACGATTATCATCTGAGGCGATTTCAGTTGTGTATAAAATAATTTTGACCACAGTCCCCATTTTCATTTTTTCAGGAACTCCAAGTTTTAGTACACGGGCTCAGATTGGTGAATATCTAGATATACGTACATCGCAACATCACGAGTTTCACCAAGATGACCAACACCGTCAGAAGCAGACTGGATGCATTGTGTATAAACGACGATGATGAACACATTTCATGGACGGAGAAACATGACTACCGAGCTTCTCCGATCATACAGCTTACTATAACGTACTAAGACCTGTGGGGCAGAACATTCAGGACGTGGAGAATGGGAGATGAACACAGACCACCTAACTGAAGGAAATTCAAACAACGGTGGAAAACATCTGGTACAGGAGCCTACGCATGCGTCCTAAATATTCAAAACTGGTAAATTACTGGATGCAATATACCAGACCACAAGTCAAAAAGGCCTCGTTCAGTATGTAAAAGAAAGAGACAGCGTGCGGGATGAAACGCTAGAGTATTACCTCATGTTTCTACAGTAGCTGTACGAAAAATAAGGCGTGTTCGACAACCTAACTGGAACTGAGCACATTACAACAAAAATTACCACCTTTGTCAGGCATTCTACCAAGGGCGTCAGAATTAGTCACGCAACCAAAGTGATATAACGAATGAAACTCTTTTTATATACCACATCATAAGGGAAACGAGAAGGGCCAAACACAAGATCATCTGTAAGCTAACAGCTGATCAAAGATATCCACCCGGAATAAATATAAACACCCAACAAATTGTCTTAAGAAACATTTCAAACAGTAGCAATCGAGAAGATAACAGAACTATATTAGGAGTGATGACCCAACTGTAATGGAAAACAATAATTGAGGAGTCACCCAAAAAGAAAGCAACAGGTTAGGATGGCATACCTATCGAATTTTACCTACATTTCTGATACTTGATCCTCCGGCAACAACAAGATTGTACAGCGAGATAACGTCTGGTGACAATCTACCTTCGTTTTTCACAGGACTGAAGACTGTTGGTACTAGTACAAAAAAAGAACACCACCAAACTCCAAAATTACTGGCCGATAAAATTACACTATACTGATTTTAAAATATCGACACGGCTGTTGGATTATAGGATAAAAGGAAGTCTCCACAAGATTCTCGGTCAATATCAAACAAGTGAGATGAAAGGAGCCTCTGTGTTGAATATTTCAGCAAATATCGGTATATAGCACACCTAATATATTTTGAAAACGAAAAAAATGGTCCACGTACACCGTATTATTTTTATTATCTAATTTCGACCTTCGGCCAGTTTCAAGCACGTATCTTATGCCTACAGTTCCATTTTCCATTGTAATGTGAAACTAGAAACTGAAGATACGTGCTTGAAAATGACCAAAGATCTAAATTGGCCAGCAGCATAGGTAATAAAAAAGTAATACAGCCTACCTGGACCACATTTTCATTCTCAAAGCAAGTTGAAGCTATAGACCACCACAAACATAATATTAAAAAAGTTTTAAACACCTAACAGAAGCCAGCAAAGCACGGATAGCGTCATCTTGTATCGTTCTTGACAAAGTATGCGACAGAGTTCATCATGATTTTTTACCCGACTTAATGTTCAGAATGATATATACGGATCAGGTCATTAGTATAATACGACACTGTTTTCTAACATACACTCGATTGCTAAATAAATGGCCAAACAGTTCGATTAATACTGGTCACAAGAGCCATACGAAAGGGTAGCCAATCATGTGTTACTCTTTATGCAATCACAGTGGAACCACTGCTGGAAAAGTTACGTCAAAATTTACGTGGCCTAAAAACACTAAGCACAAAATCCGAGTCTCATGCATATGCGGATGACATCAGTGTTATCATCAGAAACAACGGTAATCTGCATATAACAAGAAAATTCTATAATACCATACAATGCAACCGGTGCTGTTTGAACCACCAGAAATCACAGCTTGTCCTACTAGGACCGCGTAAGGACCACATGAAGGGCACATGGTTACAAACAGCAGAAATAAGGAAGCAACTAGGGATGATTATAATGGCTAAACCGAATGACATACTCATGGCAAGCTAGCAGGACCAACTTAGTCATGCCAAAGCCAACGAAAGAAAGCAACTCAACGCGGTTTTATAAAGCATAGCCCATGCAAAATTCAGCTTCCCCTTTTCTCAAATGATATCCAGAGAACTGTGAATCAAGGGCATCAGGAAGATTCCATATTCATGGATTGAAAGGAACTGACATTGGGCCCCATTACATACAGTTAACGAAGGTACGAGCATGCGGAATAGGTATCCAGGTATGTGAGTGGCTCGAAGACTCCTTAAATAATGCAACCCTGTACGTTGGCCTGGATGGCGAGTGTTCGTCACAAACAAGAGAATCGTCACATGTGCCCAGGGAAATGTGATAAGACCGCCGTTATTCTCTATACACACAAATAATTTGAAAGACAGTGTGAGTAGCAATCTGCGGCTGTTTGCAGATGACGCTGTGGTGTACGGGAGGGTGTCGTCGTTGAGTGACTGTAAGAGGATAGAAGGTGACTTCGACAGAATTTCTAGTTGGTGTTGCAGTGGTGCTGTTCATTTTGTCCATTTACTTGCACCTAACTGTGAACTTGCTCCAGCAGATCGCCGGTAGGAAAGCCGAGCAGAAGCCTACCGTACTGCAACTCGCACCAGGCTGCATAGAATGTAACTATTCTAAAAATCGGGAAAAGGTCTTAATTTTGAATGAAAGTTGGAAATACTGGCAAAATTTCGGTATATTCTGAAGCTGAGAATTACAAGTTCACTGCCGAGCCCGTGCTAATCCTAACACAGTCATGTACAAACCCTTTCATTCAAGTTAGCAAGTTTATGGTTACGTATTTCCTGAAATCTGAACAGCAACTAAGCACGGATTGTTCTTAAATGAAAATGCTCGCCGTACTATTAAGTTTATCAGCGTCTAATGCACTTCAGTTCATAGTCACCGATCTGTTCAATATCCCACGCGGAATTACTGTCTTTTCTCATACACAAAATTACTTAAAAAATTCGTTCTGTCTTAAAAACACAGCGGATTAATATGCCTTCACTTTAAAGCACTTTTGAGGCATGTAGCAAAACAAAACCGCCAAATTGTAACTTGCTTCGCAGCTCATACTGCACAAGAACGTACCATTGAAAGGCTGAGCTCCGACTACTTACACTACTCGTATATCTCCAGGAGAAAAGACGATACGCGCGAAGAATACTCCGGTCTGATTGGTCAGTTATCTTTAAAGTCAATGGAAAAACATTATCCTCCCGCGTTGGTCCGCGCTTTTCATGACTAACCAATCAACAAATAACACACTTTCGAACTGTACTTTTTCCCGAAATAAATACTTAACTTTCTGATATTTTATTTATACGTCACTTTATTAACTATTTTCATTTGCACTCGAATTATGTTTCCTTTTACCATAAACTTACTTAACATATTATGATACAAAATTCCCTGTCGTCTGCATTCACACTGTCTTAAGACTTTCTCACACTACAGCGTTCGTTACTACAACAATGATCTACATATTTACTTTAGAGCACATTCACGCATCATTCACACTGCTAAAAGCATATACAAAACTGTACAAACATAAATAATCAAAAAAGCCTTCAAGAAATAATCAGAAGAACTCACAAAAACATTCTCTTGACTTGTTTCTTGAAAGTCTCTGCTCGCTACTGTACTCTGGTGGTTGAAAGTTAGAACTACGTACTCGACTGAACCCGTTTCAGAGCATCTGTCACTGTGCACGCAGAGTCATTCTTCCGATACACAGGCTCGAGACAGAAGCAATATAAGGCGCCACGCCTCAGTGTGATGAATGGCAGCTGACTCTCAACGTATAAAAATGAAAGTTAATGCAGAAGAGTAGGAAGACCAATCCCATCATGCTGGATTAAATATCTAGGTGTAACATTGCTAAGTGACATGAAATGGAAGGAGCACATACGGATTATAGTAGGAAAGCTGAATGGGAGACTTCGGATTTTTGGAGATGTTTTAGGAAAATGTGGCCGATCTGTAAAGCAGACCGCTCATAGAACACTAATGCGATCCATTCTTAAGTGTTGCATCAGAGTCTGGGATCCCGATCAGGTTGGATAGAAGGAAGAGCACTACTGAGAAGATTAGGAGAACAGGCATCTGAGGCTGACTAAAGAACAATTCTGCTGTCGCAATATCCATGTCGTGTAACGACCACGAAAATAAGATAAGAGAAATTAGGGCTCATCCAGAGGCATATCTTTTGTAGAGCCTCGTCGCCAGTTTTGTAACTGTCTTGTCGCTACTGCTGTGGAGGCCGAGTTGCCACCGTTGTTACGGTACGCCGAGTCTGTGAGTTTGTGAAACGGCTTCTGGTGCAGTACACCGCTAAGACAATTTCTCTCTGCCACTATTACACAAAGATAACGGGATATGAGAACGAAGGTTCTACAAAACTCCAACAGATTAGTAACAAAGTCACACAAATGAGTTAAAAAGATGTACTTGTCTTTGTGACTTGTCGAATAATGAAGTCTGCAACACTGCACGTAATATAACAAATAAAGGCCCTCAATAGCTAAGTGCAAATAATCGTAGATAAACTTCACAGTACATAGCAATTGCTATTTGCAACTGTATGTTCATTAAACGTCGTTCCGTAAGTCAGCCCTGAACGTTAGCCTATAACCAAATGGGCGAAAGCTGCTCTTCTGTCTTCCGAGTAAGCTTCTAACCGCTGTCGTCCTGTCATTGTGGGATTGTACTCGCCGGCAACTTGCAGAGGCCCGCAGCCCTGGTGGAACTCGCGCAAGTGGCGAGTAGCTATGGCACTGGCACTAGCTCCCATCTTTGAGTCTGTGGTGCTTTTGCCCTGGCCGTGTCTTGTTCGGACCTCTTACGTGTGGAACAGGAAAGCAAATATATATCTTTATGTGCAGTAAAAACTCAGTACAACTGAGTTCAGTGTAACACCTCCTCATGTAATCAACGTTTGTATTCATACAGCCCACATTTACTGGGATTTTTTCATCTGTTTCGATGTAAATAAGTAATTTGGTTGTTATTAAATTCGGAAACTCTTAAGTATCTTTTATGTTCTATTAACGAGTAAATCAGTGCACTGTGCTTGTATATTCCGTAGCCCAAGTCCTCCTTTGTGGTGGTGTAGATGTGCCATGTGGAATGGAGTCTTAAATGTGTTGCATCTCCATGTATACCATCGAGCACTTCCTACTACTCAACGCGCAACGTCGTTGCGTATAGGTAGGGTGTTCGCTTTATGGTAGACCTTACTGCACACAGCCGGCCGAGGTGGCCGAGCGGTTCAAGGCAATCAGTCCGGAACCGCGCGGCTGCCACGGTTGCAGGTTCGAATCCTGCCTAGGGCATGGATGTGGTGATGTCCTTAGGTTTGTTAGGTTTAAGTAGTTCTACGTTCTAGGGGACTGATGACCACAGATGTTAAGTCCCGTAGTGCTCAGAGCCATTAGTCTATCTCCTCCTTCCCGTTCTCTCTGTCCATCTCTTCCTTCTCCCTCTCCACCCGCCTCCTTGACATCTTCTTCACCCTCCATTTTCAATCCATCTCTTCCTGCCACACTCAAGGTCCTGTTCCTCTCTAGATCGATCTCCCCCTATCCCTCTCACTTTCATTCTGCTCCCGCCCCCCTCTCTCTGTCCATCTGCTTCTCCCTCCTCCTTCTATCTGGTTCTTCCTCCTCTGTCCACCTCCTCCTCAAAAATGGCTCTGAGCACTATGGGACTTAACTTCTGAGGTCATCAGTCCCCTAGAACTTAGAACTACTTAAACCTAACTAACCTAAGGACATCACACACATCCATGCCCGAGGCAGGATTCGAACCTGCGACCGCAGCGGTCGCGCGGTTCCAGACTGTAGCGCCTAGAACCGCTCGGCCACTTCGGCCGGCTACCTCCTCCTCCCCTTCTCGTTTTTCATTCTCCTCTCTTCTCTCTACGACCATCTCCTTCTCCTTCCTTTCGCTATCCATCTTCTCCTCCCCCCTCTATCTGTCCATATCCCCCTCTGCTTAGGTCTGAAAATCTTCTCCTCCCCCTCTTCATGACCATTTCCCCCTTCCCCTATCTCTACTTCGTCCTGCACCTCTCTCTGCCCATCTCTTCCTCTTCAGTTTCTCTGCCCATTTCGTTCTCCCCCTATCTGTCCATTTTCACTTGTCCCCTCTTTCCACTTCATTCCACCTCCCCATATCAATGTCCACCATCTCCTCTTTCCTTTCTTCATCCATCTGCTATTCCCTCTTATCCTTGTCCATCTGCTCCATCTCCTTCTCTGGTCATCTTCTTCTCCCCCTTCTCTCACCACATTATCACCCCTATCCCAATAGGAGGCTGGAGGTTCTCAATCCCGTACTGTTTCACTCTATATCGTAAGGGACTTACGACGAGCATTTCACCAGTGACTTTGATCCCGTATACACATCCTAATGTATTTCACATATATTTAACATATTTCACACGTATTTGTGTACATTTTTACCTGTATCTGTAGCGAATCTCACCGTACAGCTTTATTTCCACGCAGCTAAGTGACGTCGTATCACCTGAACTACGTGTCGTATTATCATATAATTTTGTTGGTGCACCCAGTGGTACATGTGGACACTGGGAGCGAAATGTGTTGTGAACGGAGTTAGTAGTAAAGAAGTAAGAAACTAAAACGTCAGGCATGTTGCAGAAATTTTTTACGTTTCGCATTGTTTATGACGTCAGATCTCCTGAACCATGTACAATGAAGTATTTTCTAGTCAAACTCAGCGGCAAATGTGCATACTGTCTGCGGAATATAGTTAGTAGTAAACCAGAAATAAATTAATATCTCACATTTCATGCGGCAGTTTTACTGGGTGAACAACGAAAAAATAGCAAGCGGTAACCTTTTCCCCTTTCATCATTTTTTCGGGATTTTCAACGTGACATAAAGTTTCGTAAGGATTTGAATTTATGTGTAAAGTTTGTTGCAAATTATTAAGTGCAGCCGTTCTCATATACTGGGTAAATAACTAATGGGTACTCTCGCGTTGTGGGCAACACTGCTTTTTCACCCCCGCCACTTAGCAGGGCAGGTGATTCTTAAAAATGGCTCTGAGCACCATGGGACTTAACTTCTGAGGTCATCAGTCCCCTAGAACTTAGAACTACTTAAACCTAGCTAATCTAACGATATCACACAGATCCATGCCCGAGGCAGGATTAGAACCTGCGACCGTAGCGAGGTGATTCTTACCCCACAGCCATTCTTTCCGGTCAGTAAGTGAAATGTGTATCAAGTTTGGTTGAAATCGGTCCAGTTTAACATTATATACAGGGTGAGTCACCTAACATTACCGCTGGATATATTTCGTAAACCACATCAAATACTGACGAATCGATTCCACAGACCGAACATGAGGAGAGGTGCTAGTGTAATTGGTTAATACAAACCATACAAAAATGCACGGAAGTATGATTTTTAACACAAACCTACGTTTTTTTAAATGTAACCCCGTTAGTTTTGTTAGCACATCTGAACAGATAAACAAATACGTAATCAGTGCCGTTTGATGCATAGTAAAATGTAAATTACATCCGGAGATATTGTAACCTAAAGTTGACGCTTGAGTACCACTCCTCCGCTGTTTGATAGTGTGTATCGGAGAGCACCGCATTACGTAGGGATCCAAAGGGAACGGTGATGGACCTTAGGTACAGAAGAGACTGGAACAGCACATTACGTCCACATGCTATTTTTACTGGTCTTTTTCACTGACGAACATGTACATTACAATGAGGGGTGAGGTACACGTACACACGTGGTTTCCATTTCAATTAAGGAGTGGAATAGAGTGTGTCCCGACATGTCAGGCCAATAGATGTTCAATGTGGTGGCCATCATTTGCTGTCACAATTGCAATCTCTAGCGTAATGAATGTCGTACACGCCGCAGTATATCTGGTGTAATGTCGCCGCAGGCTGCCACAATACGTTGTTTCATATCCTCTGGGGTTGTAGGCACATCACGGTACACATTCTCCTTTAACGTACCCCACACAAAGACGTCCAGAGGTGTAAGATAAGGAGGACGGGCTGGCCAATTTATGAGTCCTCCACGTCCTATGAAACGCCCGTCGAACATCCTGTCAAGGGTCAGCCTTGTGTTAATTGCGGAATGTGCAGGTGCACCATCATGCTGATACCACATACGTCGACGCGTTTCCAGTGGGACATTTTCGAGCAACGTTGGCAGATCATTCTGTAGTAACGCGATGTATGTTGCAGCTGTTTGGGACCCTGCAATGAAGTGGGGACCAATGAGGTGGTCGCCAATGATTCCGCACCATACATTTACAGTCCACGGTCGCTGTCGCTCTACCTGTCTGAGCCAGCGAGGATTGTCCACGGACCAGTAATGCATGTTCCGTAGATTCACTGCCCCGTGGTTTGTGAAACCCGCTTCATCGGTAAACAGGTAGAACTGCAACGCATTCTCTGTTAATGCCCATTGACAGAACTGCACTCGATGATTAAAGTCATCACTATGTAATTCCTGATGTAGCGACACATCAAACGGGTGAAAGCGGTGACGATGCAGTATGCGCATGACACTACTTTGACTCAATCCACCAGCTCACGCAATGTCCCGTGTACTCCTGTGTGGGTTCATGGCAACAGCAGCTAACACACCAACTGCACCCGCTTCTCCTGTGACGGGCCTGTTACGGACCCGTTTGCGTGCTACGACCATACCTGTTGCATACAGTTGGCGGTAGATGTTTTGCAATGTGCGGCACGTTGGATGCTCTCTGTCCGGGTACCGTTCTGCATACACCCAGCAGGCTTCAGCTGTATTTCGTCGACACTCGCCATAGATGAGTATCATCCCCGCCTTTTCAGAGTTCGAATACACCTTGTTCACAGTTCCTACAACACTACACTATCACACACGTCTGGTAACACGGTGTACTACAGTTGGTCTGCGTGCGGAGACAAATGCAGAATAACAATAGCAGCAAGCGCTACATGCGGACACTGCGACAGCTAGACCAAACCACAACAGTGCACTACAGCCACACTCGTAAACACGGTCGTTATTGTGAAAATGTCCCTGCAGATGCTGCTCGCCCACCGTGGCCCGTGTTTGTTACAACATGCAACTGAACGTCGGAGGTTTCAAGCGTCAACTTTAGGTTACAATATCTCCGGATGTAATTAATATTTTACAATGCAACAAACGGCACTGATTACGTTTTTGTTTATATGTTTAGATGTGCTAACAAAACTAACGTGGTTCCATTTTAAAAAACGTAGGTTTGTGTTAAAAAACATACTTCCATGCATTTTTGTATGGTTTGTATTAAACAATTACACTAGCCCCTCTCCTCACGTTCGGTCTGTGGAATCGGTTCATCAGTATTTGATGTGGTTTACGAAATATATCCAGCGGTAACGTTAGGTGAGTCACCCTGTATATGGTTGACGTAGGTATTCAAACTGCCGAGTAAACCGAGAACCGAAATATCACATGAATAAAGTAATGAATTTTATTCCCGTTACTACATTTACGAGCATAGCGCAGGTTAAAGGTTGGTTGCATATAATACCCAAATACACCAAGTACAGTACTGCATCATAAATTAACCGTTGTAGGAACAATTTGGGTGGCCCACATCATCAGTGACTATCATTGTACTGCAAAATCAAGAGCCCATTTGCTACGGACAATGCCAGCACGAGTGGCTGGCATTGTCAAAGCTTCACCCTCCATTGCCGGTGTTGAACTGGAGGCGAGCTCGCGGCCGCAGACTATATGTACCTGGCGCGCCAACGTCCGCGGGCTTCTCCGCGGTCATTTCCGGTGCGGTTCTCCTCTTGCTACCTGCGACGGTCGTTCGCTGCAGTACGGGAAGCCAGGATCCGTTTACCTTAAGGCTTTCCTCTTTCTTGTTGAGGATTGTTTTTGGATTTCTACAGCTTCTCTGAACAAGCGCGTGTGATAGTGCTTCTCTACAGCCAGAACTTCCGTGTCGGCGAATTTTATTACGTGGTCGGTCTCATTCAGTGCGTGCTCTGCCACGGCCGATTTCTCCACCTGCCCCAACCTGCAATGTCGCTTATGCTCTTTGATCCTGGTGTTAATGGATCGTCAGAAAAATCATTAGATGAACGTCGGCCGAAGAACCCGAGACAGAAGCCAATAGGCAGTTTGTCAACAAGTGGCCACGAAAGCCTTAACAATTTTGTATTATTTATTCTGTTTTGTTGCTCATATGTGAAGGTGATATTTCAAGAGTTATTCTGATCTTTATGTATGTACTTACGTCATTATTTTTGTAACACTGATGTATGTGTTTATTTCTATTCTTTTGTAAAGCCTGTATTACTACCAATGTTATCTGTATTGTTATGTTCTTTAATGATGTATTTTGTACCTTTGTAATTGTATTCTTATGTTATAAACTTGCAATTGACACCAGTTCACCAAATTAAGTAACTTGTCAGTTACATTTCACTGCACACGTTTCTGTTGGTCATAGTATATGGACAATATGTGAGAAGTAGGGACTGTAAGTGTTTGCATGTGTGTTAATAATTCAGCAAGGGACTGGATAACAGCATTGCTGGTTCTAACGACAATTCCAAAAACTTTGTGAGTGCACAAGTGGTGGTTTATGGACTTGCTATATTGTCCGCAGGACTCTTCGATGGTGATTGTGCACCTGCACCGTCGCAACAGATGGCTGCTGGCTGTCTCTACAAGGACTGAAGTGGGTCTGCACCTTCGATCACTCACCAATACAATTATTTCTACAAGGACTGCAGAGGGTCTGCACCTCTGGTGGCCCACCAATACCACAATCTCTACCAGGACTACAGTGGGTCTGCTCTGTGATGACCTACCTACCAGTATTCTTCAAAACTTCGACTGACTCTGCTCTGGGTTTGCTCTGTTGTGGTCCATTACCTGTCTGCATGTCGAGAGTCAGCACTGTCTTTCCGTTGGAAGGACACCGCTACTTCTTAAAGACTGCATGGAAATCCACTACTTCCATGTGCATTTTCTTTTACTGCTGAGACTTTGAGAAAAACACTGCAGTTTTACTGTGATGAACGATCAGATCTGTCTTTATGGACTGTAAAGAAATTTTAGCTGTCGACCAACATTGTATCAATAAGTGTGTGCATTTGATATCTTTGTTATTGTAATTATGAAAAATTTTGTCAAATCATTATTGGCCACTGCCCAAAACAATTTGTAAAATTTTTTGTGGGGATGAAGGGGGCTATGTAAATAGGCTGTTTAGGTTTTCTTATTGGTAACGCCACGTAGCGCTCTGTATGAAAATCACTGGCTGTGCTGTGTGCAGTCTGTGGCTAGTTTGCATTGTTGTCTGTCATTGTAGTGTTGGGCAGCTGGATGTTAACAGCGCGTAGCGTTGCGCAGTTGGAGGTGAGCCGCCAGCAGTGGTGGATGTGGGGAGAGAAATGGCGAAGTTTTGAAATTTGTAAGACTGGATGGCATGAACTGCTATATATATCATGACTATTAAGGTAAATACATTGTTTTTTCTCTATTAAAATCTTTCATTTGCTAACTGTGCCTATCAGTAGTTAGTGCCATCCGTAGTTTGAATCTTTTATTTAGCTGGCAGTAGTGGCGCTCGCTGTATTGCAGTAGTTCGAGTAACGAAGATTTTTGTGAGGTAAGTGATTTGTGAAACGTATAGGTTAATTTAGTCAGGGCCATTATCTTGTAGAGATTACTGAGAGTCAGATTGCGTTGCGCAAAAAATATTGTGTGTCAGTTGAAGCACAGTCATTTATAATTGTTCAATGGGGACGTTTCAGCCTGACACATTTTTTGGCTTCGAAAAAAGAAACAAAACATAAACATGGAAGGTATTTTCGTAAAAAGCTTATTTTTATTTACAGTAATAGTCATGCTTATAGACTATTACAGAGCAGTGAATATATAGCTCGGAAAAGACTGAAATTTTATTTAAATAAATCCTAAACTATCGTTAAAAGAATAAAACATAAAATATTGCTGTCGCACAGTAATAGCACATTGATTAATTAGTGAAATAACTAATTTATGTTTACTTTGAATGAGGCTCAGGGTTCATTAAATAAAAACAATATCTCAAAGTTAATGCTGTAATACAGTTAATAAAGTTAATACAGTATGCCTAATACTTACAGTCAAAAAGTATGTAAATAGCTGGTGTTGATTGGGTCTTACACGGTAAAAATATCTAGGTATTAGAAAATAACTAATACACTACTATAGTAAATAGCAATACAGTACTAAACTAGTACTAATATTCAGAAACTGAAAATTCAAAATGTTTATGTATTTAATTCTCTATTTTATAAAGATTTTTAATATTGCTCTAAATGCTATTATTAGGGCTAGAGTGCCTTTAGAAAGGTGCTAGTGTCGACCGTCTGACTGGATTACTGAATATGAAGTCGTTGATGACTGGTCAGATAACCAATTCATCCAAAACATCTCGGTGGATATGAGGAACAGCCAAGTTGTTCAATCGCTTCTGTCCCATTGTTGATCGAAGATATGACTTCAGACGTCTAAGGGAGCTGAATGACCGTTCTGCTGTTGCTGTCGTGGCTGGAACTACTTGGAGAAGCTTAATGCACTTCACTACTTCGCATAACATTTCTCCAAATGCAGGCTCTTGTGTAATGTGTATTATTAAATCAGGCATGTTTTTTAAGACCAGTTGTTTTTTATGAGCGACATCGGTAACATATTCAAGTGTAAGCGCAGTCTCTCAACGTCTAGGTCATTTTTGAAAAATTCAGTTGTTTTTCCGAATTTTTTCCCCTCTGTTTACTAAAAGCAAGGACTCTTCTTCACCTGCAATGACCTGCGTGAGTCCAGTCAAAGCAAACCGTTCAGTAATTCATGATTGTACCGTTAGACAAACTTCGGTGTAAATAGCTTTGTAGTATTCCTTTGGGGTTTTGAAACTGTGCGGTGAGCTGGCTTTGTAGTTTCCGTACTTCTTTGTTATACTTCGATTCCGAGGAAGCGAAGGACCATCAACTTGTGAAGGTTTTTCTTTTAAACACAATTCCCAAAAGTGTTCAAAACTATCATGCCTTCCATTCAATATAAAAATCAAGCCCTCATATATTTTTTCCAGATCAGCAGCACTTAGATGAGGGCATTGAATTTTTTCGTTGACATCTTCTACTGGGTTAACTGCATGGCAATAAAGACGTAAAAAAAAGTAGGTCTTGAATTGTAACACTGACTCAAGGTAGCCTGTACATTTGTAACCTACCTTTGTTTTGTCCTCTGCACAAAATGTTTCATGAAGTTCTAGAAGTTCTTCAAAGTTTTTCAGTATTCTCAAGATACTAGAAGCTCGCACAATCCATCGAGTCGGGCAAATGGGTCGTAGTCCAGCTTGGTCGTTGTTGCTCTCACAGCGTATACTTCTGAAAAGTCCTATCCTTTTGTTGGATTCAGTTACGGTGTTTATTAAGTCCTTCGATAAAGCCACAATATCCCTCATAGACGTAAGATGGCGGAGACTGTCTACAACTGCCAAATCTAAACTGTGATCAGTGCAGTGCACATAACGTACTTTTGGTTCTGTATCAAAAAGTAACTTTTTTAGTCCTTCGAACTTACCTCTCATATTCGACGCAAGATCATAGCCTGTCATCTTAAGTTATCCATTGACAAATGGAGACAAGCAAAAACGTCTTTTGAAATACTAAACAGAGTTTGTGATTCAGTGTTGGGAGTCTCGTGTAAGCCAATAAGGCCTTCGTAGATGATTAAGGAATCATCGACAATTCGAATACAAAATGACACTTGTTCGTGAATCGAAGAATCACTTGTTTCGTCAACCATAATAGAAAAATGATCAGTCTTCTTGACTGAAACCAATACCTCTCTCAACACAGACTTTCCTAGTAGATCAATGATCTCTTTTTGAATATCGTGGGGCGTTCCCTTATACCCTGAACGCCCTAACCAATCTTTAAAATCAGCTATATCATTCTTTCGGAGTTGCAACAATTGCAAAAAAATTTAGTTTACAACTTCATGCCCTCTAATTGCTAGTTCTTGTCGGCATAG
This sequence comes from Schistocerca nitens, assembly GCF_023898315.1. Classification (NCBI taxonomy): domain Eukaryota; kingdom Metazoa; phylum Arthropoda; class Insecta; order Orthoptera; family Acrididae; genus Schistocerca; species Schistocerca nitens. The sequence continues at coordinate 436,423,537 of NC_064616.1, forward strand.
AAATTGCACTGTAGTAAAAATTGTCTCAAGATTGAAACGGCCTTTCTTCATATCACTATATAACTGTTCATTCAATTGGGAGGCCACACTTCGGTTAGTATTTTCATGAAGACGTAATTTTTCCAAAGCCTTTTTCCTGTTAGAAAACCCTACGGAAGTAAATGCATCTTTTTTCTTAAGAAAATTGTAATAGATTTTTAACCTCTGCCTCTTTGCAGGTTTCGCAAAAAACTTTTCCAGTAGACGCTTCATATTCTAGCCCCGTATATTTGATCAACCTAGACTTATGAAAAATTTTCCCTCGCCGGATTGTCCAGGTTTCAGATGTGAACGGTTCTCGATTGAAGACGACGAAGCAACTGACGGTACAGTAATTGTTGGAGCTTGACTTTCGGTATCATTAACTTCCAAGCCCGCCTTTTTGGTAGCAAATTTATCCATTGCAAACTTAATTCACAACACACTAAGAGACTAAAGTAAACGAATAAAATATAGTCATATAAAATAGTCCATTAGACACTAAAGTCGGCCGGCCGCGGTGGTCCAGCGGTTCTAGGCGCGCAGTCCGGAACCGCGCGACTGCTACGGTCGCAGGTTCGAATCCTGCCTCGGGCATGGATGTGTGTGATGTCCTTAGGTTAGTTAGGTTTAAGTAGTTCTAAGTTCTAGGGGACTGATGACCACAGATGTTAAGTCCCATAGTGCTCAGAACCATTATTACCAACCACTAAAGTCGGAACAATAAACACGTCTGCAGCATGAACTGAACGAAACCATCCACACTGAATGAATGCGACAACAGGGTGGGCTTTATACAGCTGCGGCGTCGTAATGTCTCGAAGCGTCAAGGCGATACGAGGCGCAGGGTTTCAGGCGCTTCTGCTCCAGTGCTTTTGATGTCGCCGCGGCCGCCGCGCTGGCCCACGGGCGCCAGACTTTACCCGTTTTCAGTTAACCTACTTATTACCGTAACAATTATTTGTTTTAACTCATTACTTAACGTATTTCAAAGGACAAGTATCGTCAAACAAGGAAAATAAAAACATAATTTTTTTGATTTTACGAAGCATAATATAACTAATAATTTTCTTAAATTACTGGGAGGGCGGAGCCCTCCCCCCCCCCCCCCCCCCCAAATGAATTTTTGAGGTGCTCGGGACCCCCAGGCCCCACAGAGTCGGCGCCTGGGACAGTTGGCAAATTTTATCTCTTAATTTAATTAATACCGAAGCCTTTAGGCTATCAAAATGCTCAAGTAGGTGGCTATGCTGGTATCGCGAAAGAGGAACCAATGTACTCTTTGGCCGACCGAAGTGGCCGAGCCGTTTTAGGCACTACAGTCTGGAACCGCGCGACCGCTACGGTCGCAGGTTCGAATCCTGCCTCGGGCATGGATGTGTGTGATGTCCTTAGGTTGGTTAGGTTTAAGTAGTTCTAAGTTCTAGGGGACTGGTGACATCAGAAGTTAAGTCCCATAGTGCTCAGACCCATTTGAACCATTTTGTACTCCTTGTTTAGGAATTAATTAATGATCCAAGACTGTCATTATATTTACCATTACTTATGGACAAGAAGGCCGCCGGATGGCACACTTGCAGTCATGTTTACTCATGTGTTAGTTAATCATCAAATGATTGTAGTCTGAAGTACTGTCATCGTAATGATAATAATTTATAGTCAAGAAAACGGTATCTGCCCCCATTGGTACAGTGTGCTAGTATTGGTTCTCCACCACTAGACCCTTACACCACCACAGCCCCTTTTACTGTAACAAGCATAATGGGAGGGGGACTTGGAAATCACAGCCTTTGCCTCGGTCGAGCAAAAACACCATAATGAAGCATGAGATAACAGCCTTGGGACACAGTGAAAACAAAATGAACAAGCGTATTTCTTTCAGATATTAGTATTAAGTCCTCCATATTTCTCTCATTATTCTTGTTATTATTAGTCATTTTTTGTCAGGAGGTAACTGTGTTTTTCCTCCTATAGTGCAGCCGTCTTCTGATGATAATGAAGTTGAATAGCCTGATTCATGCAATCCATTTGGTATAACGTTGGCACCACCTCTAGTGCGGTTCCATTGACATCCCTGACTTATCAAAGCGTTTCTATTCACGGTTGTGTACAGTCTAAACGTAAGTGGGAGTTAGCATTTAGCTGTGGCATGCCATCTGGTCAAGAGTACGGCATTCCAGCAGTGTCTGAAAATCCTCAGTTTAGCAACAAGAATGTTATGCCTTGGTCATATGAGTGGAGGCAGCTATGCAAAAATTTCTCCAAATTGGTTTGTATGTTCAGCGATCAAATGCCTCTCCCTCCCCCTGTGTTACTTGGCTGTCAGAAAGTATGTTTTATGACTATTCAAAACAATTTAAATGTACAACAGTTGGGATTGGTTATAGTGACGCTTTTACAGCAAGCACAATTGAACCACTTGATATGTGCTAGTTCAGCAATCAGTTGTGCTATGAATGACAGTATCAGATACTTTGATTATAGTAAGTAGATTTTGGAAAAGTGCGGTATGCTCTTTCAATGCTAACTAATGATGACACATTGGATGAAGTTTCAGTCAAAAATTCTGAAATGTGTGTTGACTCTGTACATAGCATCTATATTGACTCGCCACTACCTATGTGACTAAAGAAATGTGTGCATACTTACATATGTCCACATATTTAACTATAACATTTGCAATGAAAAGAGTAATAAAATGATACGTAAAAAATAAATTTCTGTACTTTATTTCGAATAAAAATTCACTGCCATTGCAGATCAGTCACTAGCGTGATTCAACTAAAATAAAAAATAAGGGTACCTCTCAATTACCAACTGACTCTTAGGTATGAAAGCTAGGATTTTTACAGGCAGTGGATGTACCGAAAATGTAATAGGACTTTTTCTTAAATAAAAAGATCAAGAGTGTTATATATATATATATATATATATATATATATATATATATATATATGTGATAATTTCGGCTTTAATCACAAGATACACAATGCCTTTTATTTCGTTTGTACACAAATACATAGCATTGACTAGAAAGTACGAAGACACATATATGTTTGGTATAAACCTCAATGAGCAGAAATACTAATGAGTAGAAAACAATTACAGGAATAAAATATTTTTCTGTGGTAAATGCTTAAAACAAATTTATCACACTATTATGTCTCCCATTGCGACTACAACAAATTTTATCATTATTTTATTACTATAATAGTAAGAATCTCTTGTGATATGTATGTATACCTAATACAGTATTAAAGATTCTTTTTGATATATGTGTTTTCATGCAGTTATAATTTTTTTCTTGTTTGACAACAGACTTGCTATTTCAAATTGGGAGGTGAATGAAGAATATATGCATTTTTACACTGTTAACACTGGGATGGCTAGCAGAAGATGAAGAAAAAACTACGTACAGTGTACACATACACACACAAACACACATTTGCTCAAACGTTTACATAGTACACATGTTAATCAGGATGTTTCTGGAAAGTACAAGCCAAAAGTAGCTATAAAGCTCGAATAAACATGGATACAGAATCAACCATTGTGGAGATGCGATTGCCGGCCGAAGTGGCCGTGCGGTTAAAGGCGCTGCAGCCTGAAACCGCGAGACCGCTACGGTTGCAGGTTCGAATCCTGCCTCGGGCATGGATGTTTGTGATGTCCTTAGGTTAGTTAGGTTTAATTAGTTCTAAGTTCTAGGGGACTAATGACCTCAGCAGTTGAGTCCCATAGTGCTCAGAGCCATTTGGAGATGCAATTCATTTTCTCTTGGGGTTCATCAGTGTCTGGGAAGGCAAAGCATCTCCAAAAGTTAAAGAGATCTTCGAAATGTCGTCCACGCGTCTGAATGCTACACTGTCCTCGTCTCTGAAATGAGTAGCGAATCCTCTGAGGCAGTCCAGGGGAATACTGTAAATGCTGGGAGGCTGCTTCAATCCGCAAGCGTAATTCATCAAGAGAGTTGACCTCGGTAGCGTAGACCAGGCTTTTGACATGAAGCCACACACAGAAATCCATGGGAATTCAATCCGGAAACTTTGGACCCCGTGGCACAGGCCCTCCTCTACCTATCCAATGTTGACCATATGCTGGAGTTAGCTGGCGTACTCTAAAAAGAAAATGAGTTGGAGCACCGTCATGCATCAACCACATGTTAAGGCGTTGGTTCATTGTGACATCATCATGTACATGTGGAAGCACAGTCAGCAGAAACCACACGTACTGCTGTCCGGTTAGTCTCTGTGGTAAGACGTGTGGTCCAGTTGTGAGGTCTCCGAGCAATCCTGCCCAAACGCACAATGAATAACGCTGCTGGCGTCGTGATACGTGTGTTGGTTTCCTACTCTAATTAATGCGATAACTCGGCAAAGGTTGATTTGCGGACCCATGTTTGTTGGAGCTTTTTAGCTACATTTGGTTTGCGCTTTCCATGTGTAAATTATTGACCATCACTTCTGAAACAACCTATATACTGTTTACAAGGTCACAAATGGTGTGCAGCCATTTCCCAATACACAAACGCTTATATATATATATATATATATATATATATATATATATATATATATATATATATATATATATATATATATATATATATATACACCCATGAGCTCAGACAGCTGTTGTCTCGGCGAATTTTCCACGACGTCATAAGTTTAAATGGTGGCGAGTTGTGTTACAGGAGTATATAGCTTGATATGCCGCCACGTATGTTCACTGTTAAGGCTGTATGTGAGGCAGCGGGTTGTGGCTCAGAGGGCTTCATGGCAGTGAGTGGGCATTCGAAATCAGTATATACTGTGAAAGGACAGTTCATCATATGGTGGAAGTTTTTAAACTTCAGAAACCTGTTTACCTCAGTTGGCGCGTCGACATGTACTAGTTCTTCATAATAGGAATCAGTCACATACTTTTCTAATCCCTCGCTCGTAGTAAAAGAGTGGAGGCTTTTAGAGCAATAATAACGTTAAGGCGATTTTTACTCTGTCATAGGAAAAGTAAGCAGGACATTTTCTTGACACATGTGTATTGCTGCTTTTCGCCGTAGGAGAATAACAGCAAATCATTATCTTTGTGACACTGACTGACTGCTTTGGGAAGCGGACAAGTCAGTCAGTTGTATGGTTCACTTATTTCTTTTCCTGCAAATTATTCTCTTCTTTCCTCTTCCTTCAGCCTATAAGTATGAACAGAATAACTTGGCTTCTGCCTCTCGAGATATTGTCATGTCCACAATTCCTTTTACTGATAGACACTCGGGATGATCGTCATGTCGATAATTTCTTTTGCAAACCAGTACTGAACAGGCAGAATAGAATTTATATTTGTGATATTAGACATTAATAAATGCCTTTCTCTTAGGTGTACCCTTTGGGAATTGTATATAGCTAAACCTCGCATTTACTGTGTTAAATGAATGGGAGGACATCCAAATAGCGTATATGCCAGAGTGCCTTACGGGACCCTTCCTGCGTTTCCGAAAACTGGCGTAGTATGACAGTCGATATGAAGTCACAGAACCACTCAATGAGTGAGTCGCACTACGATCTCACACAAATTTCCCTTAAGTACAGATGGTGACTTTCTCCTCGCACCACCTTCTTGTTTCAAGAGCCAGATACATTAGTTCGCAACAGAAAACAGCAGGACACCTAATTGCGGGTTACCAGGGATCTTTTAAGATTTTAGATGGATCCCTTTTCAGAACAGATATACATGCAGTAATGAACTGGTCAACGTTTATGTAGCCTGCAGAAGAGTTGTCATACGAGATCCGCTCACTAAATCCATTTGCAGGCACTGCGTATCGTAATGCTGGCGTGTGACTGACCCGGTCCAGACCTAATCCAGTAGAGTGGGCGAAGAAGTTACTGCTGTTAGCCTGCTAGTATCTACAATTAGATGACCCTGGAGGAGGTGATAGCGCCATAGACGGCGTCGTAGATGGGGAGTACGGCCATGGCGGTTCCAGATGTGGTATGGCCAACACAGACAGGGTGAAGGACCGTCAAGGTGGCTCAGACCCCCAGACCTAGTAACAGTTCCGTAGATGGAGAGTAGAAAGGCCTTGGTTGTCCAGATAAGGCACTGGTGCAGTAGCAAGTGAGTAGACCCATAGTGATGATGCTGTTGACAGCCCAGCATGCGAGGAATGCTGCCATGAAGAGTCACATACCTAGAAACAAGAAGCATATCTCATAAGCTATTCATGAATATAAAACATGAATGATTATCCTAGAAGAAGAATGAATTACTACTACACACAAATGTGCTCATCTGATGGCAACCGATCCCTGTGAGCCAATGGACGAAAATAGCATCATGGCCTGGGATGGCTCATTCTGGGTATCAGCAGCATCTAGGAAGGTGAACGACTGGGAATCAAAACCAGGTTCTCTGTTTCAGAGCCAGACATCTTGGCCGCAACACCAGTGATACTTTAGTTTAACAGTACGTATCTTATGGGTATGTAAGCTGAAGTGGAAAAAGTTTGTTCCTTGATATCTACCGGCCGGAGTGGCCGAGCGGTTCTGGGCGCTACAGTCTGGAACCGCGCGACCGCTGCCTCGGGTATGGATGTGTGTGATGTACTTAGGTAAGTTAGGTTTAAGTAGTTCTAAGTTCTAGGGGACTGATGACCTCAGTAGTTTAGTCTCATAGTGCTCAGAGCCATTTGAACCTTGATATCTAGTAAGATATGCGTTTCTGGGCCACATATATGTTGATGAAAAATGCTCTATATTCATTTATCTATAGATCCCATCAATTCTTAGTAGATTGCGCTTGTAGAGTATTAGAGGTAGAGTTATCAAAACGGAGGTTGTGTTGAGACGATATATCTGAAAGGCCTTCATTTTAGGTTGTATGCAAATGACTGGCCAAATATGAGCTGAATCGATTTTGCGTCAGTAGAACGTAGTCCATCTCGCGGTGTTTACCGTTGTCACTTTTTAGTCTACACTCAGTTCACTGTTTCTCAACACAGACTGTCTTGGTTCTTCTCTTGTACTATTTTTTCTTACAGTTTCGTGTTTCAGTTCAGTTAGCAGCTCCATCGTACCACATCACGGGGAGAGAATGGGGATAAGAAAGGCGTCGTATCAACTTTGCTAGTCTTCCCACCTAATTATTGCACGCTAATACCACTAACCTTTGTCCCTATATTCACCGGGATGATGACACAAAGTCTCTCCATGAATGCATCATATACTACAATTCAAATTTCACACGTTCTCATTATACATATATCAGATGCTTCGAACAACTAATGAGAAAAACGTGAATAAAACTCTTGTATATATCGTTAAGTCACATCCTACATTGATGATGATGAGGTCCCATACTCCGAGGAACGTAGGGGACGAGGCGGGAGACGCGCACCGCCGACTAGGCAAGGTTCTAGCGGGGGTGGTTTGCCATTGCCTTCCTCTAACCATAATGGGTATGAATGATGATGATGAGGACGACACAACAACATCAGGACATCTCGAAGCAGGGAAAATCCCAGACGCCGCTAGGAATCGAACCCGATACCACTTGCGCGGGAAGCTAGAACGCTACCGCAAGACGTACATTAACCTACATAGAAATATCAAGCACTCTCTGGCACTCAGATTCAGTGAGAAGGTACTTTTTGATCTTGTGAAATCATTTATGTTAATCTAATCTATAACATTACCATAATGACTTCGAAAATAAGGAATAACATTTACACAAGAATGGAGTCTTCTGCCGTTGCAGCAGATGACGGCGTTCCCCAGAGTCAAACTCGGGACCGTTGGCTGGAGAGCAGCAGTGGGTGGCCGCAGTCGGGCAGCAGTAGGTGGTTAGCTGCATCATAACTAATGTGTCGGCTGGAACAGCATCTTCCAGCTGTACTGATTATGACTGTGTCAGTAGAGCGCTGTCGATCATGTGGCTGTGAGTGATACATGGCAGGTGCAGTAGCATAGCTCTGCCGTACCTATGACCTACTAGGCTGGAATGGTGTTTTAAGTACATCTGTCGGACACTGACCACGTGGAAGACGTCACGTCTCTATGGTATGCGGAAGTCTCTCGAACAGGAGCTAGTGACTGAGGACCACCTGTTGCCTTATGGTTGTGAGTCTAATCTCAGAAGCTTTCTGGTGGTTGGTCAGTGTTCCTGACCTGCAGTTGACGCACCAAAGTGAGTAGAATGGAAGTAGTAAAATGGCGATGGGTGCTTCTTTCAGCATAGGTCGTCAATTGCAACGAATTTGCGCTATAGATATGGTACTGGGTCCTATCTGTGGTCTATGTCGTTACGCAACGTATGCCTTGATTATATCACATGATAGCTTTTTTTAAATATCTTACTTGCAAGAGATTGCATGTGTGAGGATAAGCGAATTATATGCTAGTTATAACCTCAAAGGTGAACAAATCCTTCAGATGAAAACGAAGAAAAGGAACCCAGGTATGACTGTAATCTAATGAAATGTTGACCATATTAATGTCAACATGTCTTCTCATAGAAACGTGCGTGTACAAGAAGATGACGTTACAGCGTACAACGTCATTCTGAATCGCGTTTACGAAATTATGCAACAAAATAGAGTACGTCAGAATACCTCAGCGTGATGCGAAAGAGGAATCGATGAGATGTGAGATGCCACTCTACGACTCACTCAGAATCACACTGGAATAAAGCTTTCTGAAGCTAAAGCGTTTTAGAATTTGTGTCATAAAAATATGTAGGCTTTTAATTTACTGTCCCATTAAAGACCTTCTAAATATGCGCCATTTAGGAAACTATTTGTTGCAATAAAAGTCTCGAGACTTAAGGTTAGTTCTTAAGAGTGCTACGATACCAGTAAGTACAAAAGTACGGAAACTTTTGTTTACATTTTACTCAATCGACGGTCATGTGTGTATGTTAAAGTGAATTCTTTCCTTGAGATGAACTTTTAAGTCTGAAATAGAAACGCTGAGATAACTGATCTAACTTGCTCAAGTAGAAAGATTTTACGCTCTGAAAATGGACAAAATGACGAAATTGTTTTTCATAGAATTTTTTGCATACGAAAAGACTTGTAAATAGCAGACAACATTGATTTGCTAGAGGTATTGAAGTATTAGCAAAAAGAATTTTAGTTTGCAAGAAGTTCTTAGAAAGAATCGTAATTCTTGTTTCGTGGGAAAAAGGAATGGACTGAGAGTGTTATTAAAGAAGGAACCAGGGTTTTCTACTTTCTGATGTGAAGGAAAATATATTACTTTGTGGCTGGAAGCAGTATTTTCATTTCCCGAAGATGGACTTCAGTTTCCTCAGATGTCATGATTTTTTAAGAGTATGAGGGAAAACGCTTTCAAAGAAGGCAGTATTGAGGAGTACGAGGAAGGACACAAAATATGGCGTGGAACTGAAGACCCGCTCCTCCCCCCGTCAAAAGGAAAGTCAAGCGACAGTGGTTACCTTAAAAGAAAAGAAGGATTTAAAATCCAGCTTTTTTCGTAATTTTAGGAGTCTGTGTGCGATTCATTACCAGGTATATCATTTATCTTGTCAGAGATAATAGAACCTCCGTTTGCTTATTCAAATGTGTTGTTAACTGTATTTTGTGTATGTGGGAATGAAGAGTTATGAATAGTTCTTTAGCCTGTCTTAGCAAAGATTCACTATCACCTTCATAATATTTTTCAGAAATTTATCCATCCATCTTTAACACACTATAATAAAGTTAAGGCAGAGGCTTCACGCTTGTCCTGCTTCGGAAAAAGAATCAGTGTGGTTGGCCAACTAGAAACAGTCAACAATTACCGTTTGGGAGTACTGCTGTCGCATATGTGTGCAGTGTGATCATTTGCGAGCTCTACTACCCAGGTGTATATTCGCGTAGGAGGGCGGCTATAAAAGTCTCGGCGTACGGGTAGTAACTGAGAAGTAAGAAAACAAGCGAGCCAGAATAAAAAACACGTGTGTTTCGCTGTCGCTTGGGCACACCAATTAGTGTCAGCGACAATGGTCGCGGAGCCGTGTCCAAGTACGCAGTATTTGTGGGCTAATTAGTCATAGCGAGGCTCGTTACCGCGCGCCCTTGTTACTGCTGTACGAGAAGGACATGCGCCACGCCCTCCTCGCTCCCTGTCTTCTGCAACCCGCCTTTTCTTTACCCGGACAACTGCTACACACGGAGACAACAAAAGCACAGCTTAAGTCACTGACGCTCTGCCAAAAGTAGAAAACCAGTTATATTTAGTTAAAGTGGAGGCGGTGACTTTTATCTTCATGTTCTACTGCTTTTGTTCCGCTTATGGCCTAATGCCCACCAGTACTTTAATTTTTTTTTTACTGTTATTTAATCCTACAAGAACACGCAGCGTGGGCTTTGGATACCATCGCCGTAGAAAAGTTTGCGCAATTTGTCTGCCTATCGTCTAAATTTTGTTCAGTGTGTAATGAATGATATTTTCACTGTGGAAATTACCAAAAATCAGCTGCAAATGACGAAGCCTGACTGTAGCTTCGCAAGGAACCGATGCTATCACTCTTGACAACAGCACTGGCCTTGGTTTATTCATTAGTTCCCACACCCACGTAGTGGAGGTTCTGCTGCTGCGAACCATGCAGACTGTATTTGGTACCAGTCTGCCTACGACTGTAAAATGGCTCACGATGCTAAGAAATATCAAGGCACTTAACGTAAGATGTTAGCAAGCTCTCGGTGATTATAGTCAAGAATGTAGAACCACAAATGTTTCCCAGTTTCTTGATATAAAGTAGAAAGTTTATACAACATGACTGAGATCTCTTCAATCAACCTGGAGAACCACCATGTGCGTGTATGTTTCTGGAAATGAGAGTGGTTAACTTCACCCAATCAGGGTATCATGTGAGTTCTGAACACAATTTTAAAAATCCCAAGTCTGACCCTCAACGCACATTAGATGTGGTACTGGATGACTGTTGCTTCTAACAACAGCTAAGAAGAGTGAGACTCGCCAAGCAAATGCCGCAACGAAATGCAGACAGGGGGTCAGATATCGGACTGGACTATCTCTTGCGTGGTTACGTCGGAAGAAATACGCCTGGAAGAAACACGTCTCCCTGTCTCCGAGCCAATCTGCTGATCGGAAAATCTGGACATTTAAGTATAATTTAGTCTTGTGTTCATTTTACTGACTTCTGTGCTTACGTTTGCAGTTATTAATGTATGAGAACTGAATATCTGTTCCCCCTTAACCAATGGCATCAACCGCTAAATAACTGAAATAACAGCCGGCCGCGGTGGTCTCGCGGTTCTAGGCGCGCAGTCCGGAACCGTGGGACTGCTACGGTCGCAGGTTCGAATCCTGCCTCGGGCATGGATGTGTGTGATGTCCTTAGGTTAGTTAGGTTTAAGTAGTTCTAAGTTCTAGGGGACTGATAACCACAGCAGTTGAGTCTCATAGTGCTCAGAGCCATTTGAACCATTTGAACTGAAATAACAAACTGTGTTCGTGTTGTGTTGATTAAGCAGAGATTCCGAACGAGCAATGTGCCTCTAAAATTGAGAAACACGAAGAAGTGTCTCTTTTATTAGCTATTATTCCTTTCCTTCCTTTAATTTTATTTCCGTAGAAAACAAGCCGGTGACTGCGCTATGATATACGAGAATCTAGTACTGTGTCTTCAGTTTCCTGATGACCCAGAATTTGTTATGTATCGCCGAAAAAACGAGAATCTTACAAAAATGAACCTACGACCGGAAGACGCACAAAAAACGACATTCCCTTGCCAGCCATTTAGATTTCCCGAGATGAAAGTGACTTCTAGGTAACGGCAGATGACGACCTGTCTTCTACTACCAGCCTTTTCTTTACTCCGACAACTGAAATACATGCAGACAACAAAAGCACGGATTAAGTCACTGACCCTCTGCAAAATTAAAATAACAAGGTATATTTAAGTGAAATGGGTGCGGTGACTTTTATCTTCGTGTTCTTCAACATTTGTTTCGGCTAGGGAAAAGTGCCCTAATGGCGAGCGATGACACACCCGTATTATAATTTTTTTTACACTTTAATTTAGTCCTACAAGCACACGCACTTCCTGTCACCATGGAATTTGGTCACCATAGCCCAAGTCCTAATGCCTAGGAGGGGATCTCGTTTCTTGCATGTCTTCTTGTCGTAAAATCATTTTTCCACATTGTTCTTGCAGTAGCTTTACAGAGAACTATTGTTTCCAGATCTGAAGCGATGATAGTACAGATACTTCGTATTCACCAGGCTAGAGCTGCACACTGTGGTGCACGGGTTAGGTATTGAGTCACATGAGATGCGAAGGTCACTAAAGACATGTTCATATTTGTTGAAATAAGACAGAAAGCGGGCTGGACTACTCCCACCAGCAACACGCCAAGTGAAGCCTGGCACTGTCGGCTGCTACTGTGTTGCCACTTCCTCTGGACAAAGTATTCTGCCTTCCTGGGGGATATTTTTCCAGAAGCGAATATTTCTCCTGTTTCAAGAAGGAACGTAACTCCAGGCCTTACTGAAATTAGGAACATGTTATGGACATGCTTAGAGACTTTAGAGAGATCGGTACCCTCCGTGTTTGTAGAAGTACTTCCTTAAACCTCTTCTGGTGTCAGCTAAGGCAAAAAACCGTGTATTACCTACACTTATTTACAAATACAAGCCAGCTTCCCGTTTTCTTTCATGTATTAGTAAAGGGGCGTGTGTTAGACGAGTTCGCTTCGACAATCTAGATCCTAACTTTTGTGTAAACTGTAAAACCGTCATTTCGTTCTGATTCTATCGAAACTCGTCTGTGTCTCTGGTAATATATTGTGCGTTTTCGAACGTTGAGTACCGAAGAAAACTTATTTCATACAAAAGACATATTATCAGTTATTAATCCACCATGCCGTGCTGAAAAGTAATGCTCCAAAACTTTTGTGTAAACACACTTAACGCTTTTTAAATAAAACAAAAGTTATTAACGTTCTACCCCTATTATTCTTCACTTCTACGTATTTGCAACCCTCTGCCTCACAAGGGCTCCGAACTGTAGAGTGTAACATGGCGGTGGGTAACGTAATTATGTATTTACCGAGAAACAGCGTTCTGTAATGTAGTTTCGAATTCGAAGGGTTCGTCCACACATGAAGCACCTTCTCCTTCAACATGACACTGACCGACCACACATGACGCTGCGGCATCTGCAGCAATCCGACGTATTCTGTTCACCGTCATCGATCATCCTCCATGCAGTCCCGACTTGGCACTATTCGATTTTCATCTGTTTCTGAAGCTTAGAGAACACCTTCGAGGACTTCAATTTGACAGTGATCAGGCGGTGCAAGCAGAGGTGAGGTTATGGCTCCGTCAACAAAGTGGAATGTGATACAGTGACGCTATCAACATCCTGATCTTTCGTTGGGAGAAATGTTTTTGTCCTCAGGGTGAGTCTATTGAGTACGAAGAGATGAAGAGTAAAGATGTAGAATGTTAATAACGTTTGTTTTATTCAAAAGGTCTTAAGAGTTTTTACCTAAGAAATTCGGAGACATTACATATCAGTCCGCCCTTGTTCAGCTGTCCTTTACAAAATTTTGGTAGTAGTATCTTCGTGCAGAGAACCTTTCACCATAGTTTCAGTACATACCTACGTGAATCAAAACACGTTTTTAGATTTTTTTCTGAAGATTATTAGGGAATTTCGCAGTAAATGGACGTTTACAAGTTACAGTTCCACATTTTATAAATTTCAGAGATGATATCTGGTTTTTTAAAACATTGGTTTACCCCTCAGTATTTACGTAATTACTGAATGTTGCTCCTACGAAGTTGACTGTAATGGCGTCACAGTGGGTTTCACGCAAATTGTAACTGCCAAATCATGTTTCAGTGAAATTTCTCTTTCAGCATTGTGTATTTTCTGAATGTGTTGGAATTTACGGCTATTTTTATTGTTGGAACGTGAGTTATTTAGTTAACATCAATAAAACAAAAGTTCGAGACTCTAAGTTCCAAGTAGCTTCAGGGGCTAATCAAATTTTAAGGAATTTTTGTCAGATTATAAGATAAATTAATTTAATGTGTTTTACCATTTCAGATGTTAGTGGGAACATCTATTTCTTCTAGCATGAGATTGAGAAATTAAAAGAGAATCTTCAAGTTTATATTCAATTACTTGGTTACCATTCACGAGAAACGAAGCGTTGCACTATCCACCATGCAGCACAACCGCGAGTGCTATATTCAGGTTTAGAATCAGCTATTGCTTCTTTGTAAGCAACTGCAAATCATCCCATCTGCTGCCAAACATTGAAACATGCTGCGAATGGGCTGTTGCGAGAACTGCCAAGATGCGCTCACCAGACATGTAAAAAACACCTCAACTAAATTTAATTACCGTGAATCACGCTTCCAGTAGAGGAAGAGTAGCGTCTGCCACCGCTCACCCACTTGACGGTGAGTGGTGGGTCAGTGCTCGTTTAGGGACCTTAGAGAACTTGGGTTATCACAGCCATGCACCTAACCAACATATCGGAGATGCTAGCTCCACCTGAAACTGCAGCTGAACCAGGGATAAGCGCTTCACCTGTTGGGAATTCTGTTACGTCCTGAGTTAGAGGGGAACAAGTGCTTAAAAGCAGAGATCTGTTAATAGTGGCAGTTGGAAACCATCCTAGAATGTTAGTCAAGTGACCAAATAGTACTAACAGTGAGTATCCAACGTGTACAAAGAATGGCAGCACGGAAGGATTACACTAATTACAGCGTTTATAGACACGATTAATCAATTCCTCTTATGAAATTCTATATGAAAATGGAATGGGACGAAATATTAATTGATTTTAGAACGATAAGTATCCACTGGTACGCACTTCACAGTGGTTTATACACTACAGCTATAACTGTAAATATTTTTACGAGTTAAATATTGAGAAAATGGTGCAAATTGTCATTTTTCCTAGTTAATATACAGGATGAGTCACCTAACGTTACCGCTGGACATATTTCGTAAACCACATCAAATACTGACGAACCGATTCCACAGACCGAACGTGAGGAGAGGGGCTAGTGTAATTGTTTAATACAAACCATACGAAAATGCACGGAAGCATGTTTTTTAACACAAACCTACGTTTTTTAAAATGGAACCACGTTATTTTTGTTAGAACATTTGAACATATAAACAAATACGTAATAAGTGCCGTTTGTTGCATTTAAAATGTTAATTACATCCGGAGATATTGTAACCTAAAGTTGACGCTTGAAACATCCGACGTTCAGTTGCGTGTTGTAACAAACACGGGCCACGGTGGGCGAGCAGCATCTGCAGGGACATGTACACCATAACGACCGTGTTTACGAGTGTGGCTGTAGTGCACTGTTGTGGTTTGGTCTAGCTGTCGCAGTGTCCGCATGTAGCGCTTGCTGCTATTGTTATTCTGCATTCGTCTCCGCACGCAGACCAACTGTAGTACATCTTGTTACCAGACGTGTGTGATAGTGTAGTGTTGTAGGAACTGTGAACAAGGTGTATTCGAACTCTGAAAAGGCGAGGATGATACTCATCTATGGCGAGTGTCGACGAAATACAGCTGAAGCCTGCTCGGTGTATGCAGAACGGTACCCGGACAGAGAGCATCCAACGTGCCGCACATTGCAAAACATCTACCGCCAACTGTATGCAACAGGTATGGTCGTAGCACGCAAACGGGTCCGTAACAGGCCCTTCACAGGAGAAGCGGGTGCAGTTGGTGTGTTAGCTGCTATTGCCATGAATCCACACATGAGTACACGGGACATTGCGAGAGCCGGTGGACTCAGTCAAAGTAGTGTCATGCGCATACTGCATCGTCACCGCTTTCACCCGTTTGATGTGTCGCTACATCAGCAATTACATGGTGATGACTTTAATGATCGAGTGCAATTCTGTCAATGGGCATTAACAGAGAATGCGTTGCAGTTCTACCTGTTTACCAATAAAGCGGGTTTCACAAACCACGGGGCAGTGAATCTACGGAACATGCATTACTGGTCCGTGGACAATCCTCGCTGGCTCAGACAGGTAGAGCGAAAGCGACCGTGGACTGTAAATGTATGGTGCGGAATCATTGGCGATCACCTCTTTGGTCCTCACTTCATTGCAGGGTACCAAACAGCTGCAGCAAACATCGCGTTTCTACAGAATGATCTGCCAACGTTGTTCGAAAATGTCCCACTGGAAACGCGT
This sequence comes from Schistocerca nitens, assembly GCF_023898315.1. Classification (NCBI taxonomy): domain Eukaryota; kingdom Metazoa; phylum Arthropoda; class Insecta; order Orthoptera; family Acrididae; genus Schistocerca; species Schistocerca nitens. Next base: position 436,439,761 of record NC_064616.1, read on the forward strand.
AGACGTACGTGGTATCAGCATGATGGTGCACCTGCACATTCCGCAATTAACACTAGGCTGACCCTTGACAGGATGTTCGACGGGCGTTTCATAGGACGTGGAGGACGCATAAATTGGCCAGCCCGTCCTCCTTATCTTACACCTCTGGACTTCTTTGTGTGGGGTACGTTAAAGGAGAATGTGTACCGTGATGTGCCTACAACCCCAGAGGATATGAAACAACGTATTGTGGCAGCCTGCGGCGACATTACACCAGACGTACTGCGGCGTGTACGACATTCATTACGCCAGAGATTGCAATTGTGTGCAACAAATGATGGCCACCACATTGAACATCTATTGGCCTGACATGTCGGGACACACTCTATTCCACTCCGTAATTGAAAACGGAAAGCACGTGTGTACGTGTACCTCACCCCCCCCCCCCCATGGTAATGTACATGTGCGTCAGTGAAAAAGACCAATAAAACGGTGTTAGCATGTGGACGTAATGTGATGTTCCAGTCTCTTCTGTACCTAAGGTCCACCACCGTTCCCTTTGGATCCCTACGAAATTCGGGGCTCTCCGGTACACACGATCGAACAGCGGAGGAGTGGTACTCAAGCGTCATCTTTAGGTTACAATATCTCCGGATGTAATTAACATTTTACAATGCAACAAATGGCGCTGATTACGTATTTGTTTATATGTTCAGATGTGCTAACAAAACTAACGGGGTTCCATTTAAAAAAACGTAGGTTTGTGTAAAAAAACATACTTCCGTGCATTTTTGTATGGTTTGTATTAACCAATTACACGAGCCCCTCTCCTCACGTTCGGTCTGTGGAATCGATTCGTCAGTATTTGATGTGGTTTACGAAATATATCCAGCGGTAAAGTTAGGTGACTCACCCTGTGTAGGAAACGCAATGCGACACGAAGTTATGGTACGATCCATTTCCGAAGGAGATATTTTGGTAATCAACCAAAAACAAAACGAAATTCAATGAATTCTACATCTACATCTACATCTACATTTATACTCCGCAAGCCACCCAACGGTGTGTGGCGGAGGGCACTTCACGTGGCACTGTCATTACCTCCTTTTTCTGTTCCAGTCGCGTATGGTTCGCGGGAAGAACGACTGTCTGAAAGCCTCCATGAGCGCTCGAAGCTCTCTAATTTTACATTCGTGATCTCGTCGGGAGGTGTAAGTAGGGGGAAGCAATATATTCGATACCTCATCCAGAAACGCAACCTCTCGAAACCTGGCGAGCAAGCTACACCGCGATGCAGAGCGCCTCTCTTGCAGAGTCTGCCACTTGAGTTTGCTAAACATCTCCGTAACGCTATCACGGTTACCAAATAACCCTGTGACGAAACGCGCTGCTCTTCTTTGGATCTTCTCTATCTCCTCCGTAAACCCGATCTGGTACGGATCCCACACTGATGAGCAATATTCAAGTATAGGTCGAACGAGTGTTTTGTAAGCCACCTCCTCTGTCGATGGACTACATTTTCTAAGGACTCTCCCAATGAATCTCAAGCTGGTACCCGCCTTACCAACTATTAATTTTAAATGATCATTCCACTTCAAATCGTTCCGCACCCATACTCCCAGATATTTTACCGAAGTAACTGCTACCAGTGTTTGTTCCGCTATCATATAATCATACAATAAAGAATCCTTCTTTCTATGTATTCGCAATACATTACATTTGTCTATGTTAAGGGTTAATTGCCACTCCCTGCACCAAGTGCCTATCCGCTGCAGATCTTCCTGCATTTCGCTACAATTTTCTAATGCTGCAACTTCTCTGTATACTACAGCATCATCCGCGAAAAGCCGCATGGAACTTCCGACACTATCTACTAGGTCATTTATATATATTGTGAAAAGCAATGGTCCCATAACACTCCCCTGTGGCACGCCAGAGATTACTTTAACGTCTGTAGACGTTCAACAGTTTTGGTGATATGACTGATAAGTTTCAGACTGTTTCTTACATTGTTAAAACCTATCCGTTTCAAAAAGATAATACAACACTGTCTTTAATTAAAACTACGAACAGATTTTCGACAATGGTGAGTTATGTACCATTTAAAAGCAAATTTAATAGCTTTTTCCGTTATTTCTCCTAGATACTAAGTTTTTACAGTGATTTTTTATCTTCTATGTTGTGTATGATTGAAGACAGTACGTTTCACGCCAGTATCGCAATTTCAGACCTTAAATGTCTATAATATCCGGGAGTCCTTCTGGGTTACGACGAAGCTTTCACGCAGGCCACAGTGCGTTCTCTTCTAGGAATGCCTTTGGACTATACAGTCCCACTCATGCTTACGGAAATCGAAGAGATGTTGTACAGGTAGTGTGCTAGCGTCCTAAGTGACGAGACATCAAACACCAGGAGACAAATCTTTCAGACACGAGTACCCAACTGCGAGTAAGATGGATCCGCAGGAACCAGCCTAGGACCTAGGCTCGGGCTCGACTGTGTGTTGGTCAGGCCAACTCGGATCATAGAGTTCAACTCCCGAACTGATACTGTTGGGGCACCACCTACAACACTTCCTGACATTCTCACGGCTGGTCTCTGGCTAACGGTTTTGCTCCAACCAGCATCTGCCCTTAAGAAATCTAATTTTTTCTGTGCTTCTTTCCACGGTGGCGGTAGGTAATAGAAACTGTGGCTACTAACAGATTCATGGACAGTCGACTGACAGAATGCTAATACTATCGACTATCAGCTGTTTAGTTCATGGTACAACTGGGAGATAACTAAAACCCTCCGAATTATCTCTGTCTGTACTAGTTCAACAAGGAGTCGTTTCGAGGGTAAGGTTAATGATTTATTTGCATACAGATATGTAGCCTATTATCATTATGTATTATGTATATCAGGGTACTTCTGAAAGTATCTTTCATATTATTGTGGCAGGTCAGGTAACTTTTACTGAATGCTACTTTACACATCAAAATCACACAGATACATACCAGCATTTTTCATCATAGTCACCAAGTATCTATAAACAACAATAGGAACATTCGACCAGTCCCTCAACTTCTCGACGATAGATATACGCTCCTTGGTTACGCAGAATGGTATATCAGTGATACATGGTGGTAGCGGAAATTTAAAATGTGGAAGGTGGAGGTGTGGGAAATTAAAAACTGCAGAATGAAGATCTTGGGAAATTAAAAACAATGCAAGAAGGCGGATGTAGGAGATATAAAATTCCACCATCATGAAATTGGCCTAGATGTATGTTGTACCACATTCCCACCCATCTCATCTCAAACCCTCTCCAGCTAACCTCAGTACAGTATTAAAATGAGGTACTCAGACACCTGGAGTGAGTAAGAAGGGTACGTAAGCTTCACATGAATATTCGTCATGTTCAAAGACATTTTCCTATGAGTAACGTAAATTGACGCCATATATGTCTCAATTTCTCTCTCTCTTTCTCTCTCTCACACACACACACATACACACGCTGCATAACGTACCACCTATGTAAATTCTGTACTGCCTCATTATCATCATCAGCGCCATCATTTCTGTGATTTATATGTCTCTGTAAATACTGTGTCTAGTACCTTCCGCCGCGGAAGTCGAAGATGCGGCAGAACAAATGGACGTGGTGAGCCCAGCCCATAAAGGGCTCCACCTCCTCGGTAGCTATTCCGCACAGCGGCTCTCGCGCAGCGAGGGCGCCACCGCTAAGCCACGTGCAGACAGCGGCTAATAGCCGCTCCCTCCAGTTTCGTATATAAGGACCCGCTCTGCCATAGTCTAGCTGCCCCCCCCCCCCAAATTCTATAAGTCCCTCCAGATCCTTGAGCGTCATGCACTCCTCCTCACCTTCCGTATACGCCTCCTGTCCCCCACGCGGATCCTCTATGATCTCATTCCTTTCCCCCATCTTTTTCTATTCCTAGAACATATCCGCATCCTCTACACCTCTCGCCGCCTTGAACCCCCTCACCCTGTGGTTGGTCCTCTCCTCTCCCATCCCTGCCCCCTGCCACGTCTTCACTGTTGTGTCCCCCCTACCCTCCATCTCTACACCCTGCATCTCCTTTCCCAAGGTGGCTTCCATCAACTCCCCCTCCCAGATGATACCCTCTCTCCCTCTATTTATCCCTCCTATCAACTCTGATCCTCGCTCCCCCTCCTTTCCTCTGTCCTTTTCCCCGGCTCCCTCTCCCCCCCTTCCATCCTCTTTCTTCCCCACCTCCCCTCTCTTTACCCCCTTCTCTCCGCTGAGTCCTTTTACATTTCCCTCCTCTGCCTCCTCTCATTCCCTCTCACATCTGCACTTCTCTCCCTTTATTAGTCCTCTCCCTCCTCGCCCCCCCCCTTTTTCGTTTTTTTCCTTCCACCCTCCTTGTTCTTCCCCCTCCTCCAGGTCCCCCCCCCACCTGCCTTTGGCTCGGGAGTGTCATCTTTGTGCCGCCACTTTCGTGCAGTGTTCTACATTGAGTATTCTACAGTGAGTGTCTTACAGTGGGTGTTCCGTGTTGTGTTTTTTGGGACGTGTTGCGAACTGTTGCTGAGTGTGTCTTTTATCTCTTTCGAACAGAAACCAGACTGTCGCCGTGTTTTTTTTAATTGTGTGTGTGCTATGTTACTTGTCTGATTCCTGTGTCTTTTATTAACGTTGCCAACCCCTTTTGCTTTCTATTTTAACTTTCCGCATTTTTCCGCCATTTTACACTTGACGTCACCGTTTTATCGCCTGTTTTTCTTGTTTCTTTTCTTCTTCCGTTTTTTAAAATAAGTCTGTAGGCTGTAGAGCAGCGTACTAAGCTGTTGCCAGCCCGCCCCCTTTGGGGGGAATTGAAAATCAATAAAAGAAAAAAAAACTAGTCTAGGCAGTCTGGTACTCGCTCTGGATTTCGTTTCTGTCTCGGCGGTACTGCGTTTTGGTCGTTGCTCGTTGTTGACATTTGCCTGGCTCTGGTTCCGAGTGGATTTACGTTTGGTGTTTGGTGTTGTGGTTTCCACAATACTATATTGCTTATCTCTTCCTTGTTGTGTCGCTCATAGTCGGTCGTGGTCGGTTGTCAGTTGTCGTTGGTCTGTCATCGGACTCGTCCAGTGTTTACCCGGTGGTGCGGGCTCCACCGCCGGCGGCTTCCCCGCCTGGCGGCTCCGATCCGCGGCCCAAGGCGTTCCCGCTGTTGGTTGTGGTTACTACACTGTGCTGCTTATGTATGTCTGTACATAAAATCAGAGTCTGCACACAATACTTCCACATTTGCCTCATTCATCTGCATTGCTTACTTTAATGAGGCAACAACAGTAGAATGCAAATGTGTATTCTAGCCCACTTTTCCTAAGTCGTCAACAATCGCAAAATTCCGCAGAGTTCCCTCAAAGTTCCACAATTTTACCTATTTTTTGGGAAAATTAGCTAAAACATGCATACCTTTACATTCTACAACATGGATCACAAACGTAAGTGAAGGCAAATGACCTGTTCTTTATTCAAGTTCAAACATTCTGTGTGGTGTCTGTCTGTTCTAAGTCGTGTCTCCCTACCACATTCGCGCAACGACACTCTGAGTGTGTTTTTTAGGGAATTGACTAGTTTGAACCTGGGACCTGTTGCTGGTAAGGAGACGCCAGACCACACATGACATGTAGAGTTGAAAAGAGTTCAGTGAGACTTGCGATGATGTAATCAAATCCTTAATGATTTCAGCGTCAGCTCCACCGCTCTCCCTGTAAAAGAATCTTAATACCAACTTAATTTAGTGGAAGGGATTCAAGGCTTTCCTATTTTTAGTTAGCTGGTAAAATAACGTCGAAAAAGCAGTTAAGTTTACCATTGGAAATTTTATTCTACTCACAAAACATTCTTCATAAATTGCACTATTGATAAAAGGAAATATTTTAATGCAGGATGGTAAAAACCAACTGCGTTCAACTAAAATGTTAACGAATATTCCCTGAGTGGATTTCCAAGTTCTACAATGGATCGAAGGATGACCTATGCCATATTACATCTATAATCTAGGTTTAAATTAAGTTTCACAAAAGAGAAAACTATCAAAATGGTCTACAGTGACCCTCAATTATCTTTAATTACTTATCTAACTTGTTGTAAATTACAGTGGCTGATTAGGCTTCTCAATAATTATATAACAGAAAAATCACCGCGTTTCAGATTTTTACTTACGTAGCAAATGTGAATACCATGAGCTTCAATTGAAGATCGACACTAGTATTACGTAAAAAGGGGATGTAACAGATGAGACTTCTGCAGTTCTGAGTGAAGCTTTATGCGCTGTTTTGCGGAATCGCATGCGTTCATTACCTTGTCGTTGGTTAGGCAGTGTCAGGGGGCGTTGGTCAGCTCCACGCACCTCGCCGACTAGGAAGCAACTCTCTCCTAACTTCTCCATACTACAATTTACCGAAGTTGGTGTAAAAAAACTGTTTGGCTGTGTTTTCATCTGACCAATCAGGGTCTCAATGTTAACCTTAAGCTCCGCCTACAAAAATTCTGTCTATCCAATGAGAAACGTTATACTTTTCGTGGTGGGGCAATGTTTTTATAGTTTGCAACGTAACAGAGACGCGAAAAAGTCTCACGCTAAAACTTGCGGCTGTCGTGGCCCTTTCAGTGTTATTGTAAGATCTATACTGTTCTTCTGGAGGTCTCTATCTCTCTATGTTTTAACATGGGCTGGGGGGGTGGTCCTGGCGGCTACTTTTCGTGGTGGGGCAATGTTTTTAACGTTTGCAACGTAACAGAGACGCGAAAAGTCTCACGCTATAACTTGCCGTTGGTGTGGCCCTTTTAGTGTTATCGTAAGATCTATACTGTTCTTCTGGAGGTCTCTATCTCTCTATCTTTTAACATGGGCTGGGGGGTGGTCCTGGTGGTTTGCTGGCCATGTGGGTGTCGTCCCTTATCGTAGGGCCTTCTAGCTTAACACAGTTCTGCTCTCGGCTTGTGTTCTCGTTTCTCCCCTCGGAACGGCGTCTGTCTCACGGTGGGAAGGTATGACATGCATTTAGGCATTCTTGTGTTAGTCTGTGGTATTCCATTTGGTCACTCGTTACTCGTATTACTTTGGTTAATTTAATATCACGATTTATTCGGAGGTATGTGAGATACTACTGGATTTGCTTATCATGTCAGGGTTTTCATGGAAGGTGTTGGATTTGTCTGACACCTTACATATCACCACCCTTCGAACTTAATTTTTGCGTGAAGTTAGGCAATGATTGAATCGTTGTCTAAGTCAGTCAAAAATGATTCCTTTATCTAAATTTTGTAGCCTACTGTTCAGCCACGTCATTCTGGTTCTATGCTAGTTTGTATTACTAATTTATATTTTTATATTCTTCCACATTATTCTCAAAAACATGTTTATATTGACAAGAGAAGAATATTTTATGCTATTATTATTATTATTATTAATTTTTAATTATTCTCTTTCTTTATTTAAGTGTGAAGTTTGTTTTTTAAGAAGTTTGTTATCGAAAGTGAGGAGTCTTTCACATCGATTTTCTTAGAAATAATTTTTTTTATAAATGTAGTAACTGAGTAGAATCTATTCCTAACACATTTTCTAAATATCATGTACAAGTAAAATGTTTTTGTTTGTAGACACTCATTTCAACATTGCTACACTAACAAATAAGAATTATTCCCTAGAATTGCTTTGACAAAGAAATATACATACACAAGTAATGAGATATTATCCTAACAAATGGTACAAATGTTAAAAAAAAGGGAAAACATCCAATAAGATAATTTTTTATTCTTTGCTTTTATAAGGAGAAAATAAGTAAAATATAGTTATTCTTTTATTTTTATGAGAACATAAGTGGCATATAGGTATAGTGTTTAATATGCCTTACTTTTGTTCTTTATATACTGTCCATTTCACAACTAATGACTTATTTTTATCGATAGTCTATTTTTTACTTAAGTCAATAGTCAATGACTGTTATTTTGTAGTTTATTAGCTGTCTGGTGTGCTTAACTTATTTAGTTTTTCACACGTTTCTTTTTGCACAATTCCTACATCACATAATTTGATTTCACACATTCACACAATCCTATGAATGTTTAAGCATGAGGTTGGCGAATGTTTTTGCACAAAGGTGATGGACGTGAGCGAGATGTATGTGGGCAAGTATTTGATGTACAGCTTCGTTCGTTATTCCTTGTTGGCTTTGCAAGTGTGTATTGCTATTGTGGAGGTCCCATAATGGAATGGAGCTGTGAGTGCAGAATCTTGTGGTTTACTGGCTTTGTATGCATGAAAGTCATCGTTATGTGTCTCTGAAAGCGGTCGTTTTTCGTTGTAATACTTCGCAGATGACTAGTTTACAATAGGATAGGGATTTGGGAAGGTATGTCATCTATTCTTCACCATCTTCTTTCTTCGTCTCAATCTTGCAAATCCTCAACTTCTGTTCTTCCTGCTTTTTCTCTGCTTCTTACTTGATTCTTGGTTCTTCTCTGGGCAGGATATGGAAATATTTATTGATAACTAGTCACTTTGATGTTCTCCTCTTAGTAACAGTTTCATAAATTGTTTGGGCATGTCATTTTTACTTTGTGGAAGTCTTCTTCAGTTCCGTGCGTCATCATGCTGTTTAATAGCAGTAGTGTAACTTTTACACATTTTTTTTTTGTTTTTTTGCCAGTGGTGGCTTGCGCAAGCGGTCTTCTCGTTCGGCCGTTTTTTGCTCGCTCCGCTGAGTCGGGGCATTCCAAGACCCTCTTGGCCTTTCGTGTTCCGCCACTCTGTGGTTCCTTGTTCTTTCCCAGCAGTGTTCCGCCACCCTGTGGTTCCGCAGATTTACTGCCCACTTCGGCTACAAGAGCCCTCTGTTTGGCTCACTGTTCTTTCCCTTCTCTCGACGCTTCTGCCTTGTAGGCATTGTGTCTTGCTAATTACGTCCTTTTCTTTCTTGATACTTCTCGCGTTGCAACTTGTGGGTCGTTGCATCTGGTCTTTGCTGGAGTTTTTACAATGGTTCTTACAAAAAGTTTTACTTATAATCATCTAACATATGGCTAGTACCTACATTGTTTTACGCCTTCTTAAAAAGCTTTACAAATTTTGGCGCCCTTTCCATGTTACAATTATAAGATATTTTGAGTCTTAACTTTACAAGAATCCTCAAAGTCGTTTTTTTTTGTGTAGTGTTGTGGTGTATAGCATTTTAGTATTTCATGCTGTTAGACTATCTACGTTTTATCCCTTCACCTTAATCTTTTTTTTTGTTTTTGTTTTTATTGAGACTACTTTCTTTTTCCCACCTTCTTCTCTCTTCATTCTTCTTTCTCCTGACGATCTTATCTGCAACATAATCTTGAAATATTGTGCTGATTATTTACCAGTAATACAACTAATCTTCAAACTTTTTGATATGGCTCACATGGTGAAGTCCTAAGGTTTTACCTGTTTTTGGGTTCATTAGTTCCACAGCATCATCATGAGCAATTCGGCTAATTATGACCGGCCCTTTCTATGCAGCGTATAACTTATGTATTTTGTGTTTTTGTTTGCTGGAGAGATGGTGTGTTTTTACAAATACTTTCTTGCCTACTGAGAATGTTCTTTTAATTGCTGTTCTATCTCCTCTTTCTTTTCTTTTAATGGCTGCCTTCCTGATGTTGGAGAGTGTTGTTGCTATGACTTGTTTGTGCTGTCTACATGGTACAATAGGAAATCTAACATTTTCTCTGATTATGTTTGGGGGTTCAATATTTTTAAGTACAGTAACTGGAGGTAGTAGTGTAGTGCTATGTGGCATTTCATTTATTACTTCTTGAAAATCTTTATGGTATATATCTCAAGTGTTGAGTCTTTTGCCTGCATATAATCGGCATAAAGTGGCTATGTCCTTCATGGATCGTGCTGCTGGATCTACGCTACGTTTGTACTTAGATATGTAGATGGGTTTTATTTTGTGTTGTTTTAATGTGTTCTGCCATTGCACTGATTTGTATTGTGGGCCATTATCCGAAATTATTCGTTCCACTCGACCTACTTGTCTGAGAAAATCTTGTCTAAATGCTTTACTCATAGTAAGACCTATTGCCCATTTTAATGGTATCAAGGCAACATATTTAGAAGTAAGTTCCAAAATAACAAATATGAAAATATATCAATTTTTAGTGCGTGGGAGGGGCCCCATCAAATCTGTTGCAGCTATTTGTTTTAATTTTTTAGGGATTATTGGAAACATAGGTGGTTTGGTTTGGAAAGTGACGTGTTTAGCCCTCATACATTTTTTTGCATTTGACTACTACTTTTCTAATTCGTCTTTCCATATTAGGAAAATGGCTTGTTTGTTTTATTTTTAAAAAGCATTTATTTGGTCGAAAGTGGCCATTACTTAAATGTGTATACCATATTTACTTATTAATTAGTTCATCTGGGATATAAATTAACCATTCATTCGTTGCAAAATTTCGTCTAAAAAATAAAACATTGTTTCTTACGAGATAGTGCTGTCGAATGTCTGGAAAATCCTTACTTCTCCACTTGTGTTTGATTCCTAGTATTTCGCGATCCTTGTCCTATACTTTGCCTATGTTTTTCAATGCTGTCATAATGTAGTTTTCTAAAGGTACTTGTTTCAAATGAATTTTTTATAGAATCGGGCGAGACCTAGAAATCCTCTGGAAGTTTCCTTATTACATGGAGTACAGAATTCTTTGATTGCCATTAGTTTTTCTGGGTCGGGCATTACCCCTTTCTCTGAAATTATGTGTCCTAGAAATTTGACCTCTCGCCTTCCAAATTTGGATTTTGTTATATTTACTGTGACCCCATGCTCTTTCATGATAACTGGTATTTCTTCTAAATTTAGCTTTTGCTCAAAGAGAAGTGTGACATTCCCGAATGTTACGCTACCTTTCCCCATATCTATTATCGCTCGTCTCTCATTTAAAAAATCTCCACCTATAATCAAATCTACAGTTAGTTTAGGCATAATCACGAAGTTGGCTTCGATCTTTTGATCGTGGCACGAAAGAGTTAACCTTGTTTGCCTCGTAACTTCCGCAGCATTGTTTCTAATAGGACCTCTTACTTTAATCTTACGTGTTTTCAGAACTGGCAATTCCTCATTGCATTACACTGCATGAATAAATTTTCTAACATCGCGGTCAGTTCATTTCCGCTATCAATTACAATATGGTCTGGGATATGCTTTACCATGGCCTTCACAGTTGGTTGAATTTGAAAGGGTTCGTTCTGTTCTTCTTCTTGCATCAACGAATCCTCCTCTGAATCACAAATAAGTCTTTTCAGGAATTTCCCTTGTGAATTCGAACTTTCTGTAGGATAAGCGTCGACTGCTACGTCTCTCTCTTTTATTTCCTCTTCTCTATTTCTTCCTTCATTTACACTTTCTTCAACGTCCTCTACTTTTTCATCATCTTCGTCTATCTTCTCCTTCTTCGTCTCATTCTTCGTCTATCTTCTCCTGTTCTCTATTTGTTCCTTCATTTACGCTTTCTTCAACATCCGCTACTTTTTCCTCATCCTCGTCTAGCTTCTCCTTCTTCGTCGCTACTTCCACATAATCGCATCTAAATGCTCTAATTATCGCTTCATAACTTCCTTCATTATATACGTTGGGTTATGTGCCCACTAGTAACTTATTTTCAACTTCTGTCGACTGCGCATTATCCTCATTGATTTCGCTTTCCCTGGTTTCCATCTCAAATAGCTCTGCAATACTCATTACTTCGTCCTTTTCTCCTACATTCGTTGTGCATGCCTCTGGTAATTCATCTTCCTCGTCAGTATTCTCCCAATTAATTTCGTCCCAACACGATATTGTTATTTTCCTGACTTCGTTTTCATCTGGTCCATGCGGTTTTGTTTCATCCTTCTTCTCTTCTCGTGATAAGGTATTTACTTCTCTGTTCAAGGTGCTGCAATTGTCCTGGGTCGGTGTGTCATTCTCTTTGGCATGGGCGCTTAGCTGTCAATTCGAACGTTTATCGTGGTTTGGTGGTCTTAACTCCACCTCTTCTATCTGTATTCTCTTTTCTTGTTCCGCTTGTTGATATTGGTTTCTTTGTTGATAATTTTTCGGTCTATTGGCGCTCCAATACCCGTTCTGGTTGTCGTTATTCCCTCTGTAATAGTTGTTGCCGTTACTGGGTGAATTACAGTTATTGGCATATTCTCTTCTAAATCAATAACCGGTTCTTTGTTGAAATCTATTGTCATTTCTTGATGCGAAGTTATCACGTGGTTCGTAACTATTGTTTCTTCGTACTGTGTCTTGAGGATTCCACTTTTTTTGCTCTCGTTTTCACGTGCGCTTCGTCTTTTTCTTGCGTCATCTTCCGAAAATATGAACTCTGGTTCCCTTAGAATACCTTTAAATGCTTCGACGTCATTGCCTCCGCGACCTACTAATGACTGCTGGTATTTCAATGGTAACTTCATCGCGCATAATTTAATCAACTCTCCGTCACTGTATGGTACATCTAAGCATTGATTTTTCTTTGCCATTAATTCGAAAAATTTCACGGGACTCTTCTCTCCTGAATTTTCAAAATATGGGTTCTGTAATAATTCGTACTTCACTCTGTTATGTGCTTTGCTGGACCAATATCGTGAGAGAAACTTCTCTCTGAAATCTTCGTACGATCGGCATGTCGCTGCAACATTTTGCATGATTTCTGCGACTGTTCCTGACGTGTGTGTAATCCTACTCGGAATTGATCAATAAAAGTTCGTGGATGTAATGAGTTTCCTTCTCGAAAGTGTTGAAATTTTCTGACTGTGTGGAAATGATCGTTGTCGTACTTCGTCATAGTTCCATATGAAATTCTCGACTCTTCGCCACTTTTGCTTCTGATCATTTCTCCCGACGTTCTTTCCGGTTGTGGTAGATCCACTGTAACTTTCGCCTACTCTTGCGTAGTATCGTTGGAGTGGTACGCAATAATTTTCTTCCATCTGTTGTGAACGTGTAGCTGAATGCATTGCACTGTACTCTTCGCGACCTGGCTTTCCATTGTCAGGTATTGGTTCGGTATCTTGTCTGGCTAACCTTGCTGCTTCATTGCACGATCCAAACTGTCTTGAAACATACATTTGTGGTTCCGCACGTGTTTGTGGTGCCGTTAGTTCATCAAATGTTTGTTGCTGTGCAGGCTGTCTGGTTTCACGTACGTTACATTCCGCCTGTGATTGGAATCGAAAATGCATGATATCTTCGTTAATTGCTTGTTTTTCCGGTGCTGTTACAGATGCGGATGTGGTTGCAGACTCAGTGCTTCTTCTATCTTGTTCACTACTCTCTTCAATGGTTTGCAACAACTCTGTTCGCAATTTCTGAAATTGTTGCTTCGTTTGCACTTCTAATTTGACTGTGCGGTTATCATATCTTTTCAGCGCTGCTTTTGTGATACGTTTGCGTAACACACTGTTTTCAACAAATTCACGCGCTGTACCTGCTGCTTGTCTAGTAATTACGTTTATCTGTTTCTCTAGTTTCTTGACTTCTCCCTGGGTGTTGTTACGTAATGTTTTGATCTCGTCCTGAGTGTCATTACGCAATGGTTGTACGTCCGCTTGTACCTAGTCAATGTCTGTTCTCAATTGATTGTGACCTATTACTAAGTTTCCTATGACTTCTCGAGATTCTTTTGCCTCGTCTTCAATATAACTTAGGTGTAACTGAATTTTTTGGTTTTGTTATTTAATCTCACGTATTTGTTTCGTGGTTTCTGCAATTTGTTTCGTCGTTTCTGCATTCTGAATTTCAATTTGGTTCGCAATTTCTTTATTTTGTCTTTTCATGGTTTCCGTCATTAATTGTAATAATTGTGTCAGATTGGTGGGTCCTATTGCGTTTTCTTCCGACGTCCTATGCCCTGTGTTTTCGCCCAAATGTTGGTTTGCAACCGATTGCACTGAACTTTGCGGTGACACGTTTCTGCTCTAAATCCTTGTACTCTGTGGTGAGTGACATCTGATTGCTTGTACTATGGGTTCTACGTATTCAAGATGCAAGATAGAATCCTCATCGGTTGTCTCTCTACTTTACTGCTCCTCTGTCGTATGCTGACCTGGGTTTGATGTGCCTTGGCGTACATTATCCTCGTTATGGTGCGTTATCTGTCCTATTTCTCGCGATACTGCATCGTCTGTTGTACTGTCCTCTACTTGGTTCAAATGGCTCTGAGCACTATGGGACTCAACTGCTGAGGTCATTAGTCCCCTAGAACTTAGAACTAGTTAAACCTAACTAACCTAAGGACATCACAAACATCCATGCCCGAGGCAGGATTCGAACCTGCGACCGTAGCGGTCCTGCGGTTCCAGACTGCAGCGCCTTTAACCGCACGGCCACTTCGGCCGGCTGTCCTCTACTCTCTGTCCATCTTCATGTTGGGTTTCTACCTCAATTCGGTCAAGGTCTCGATCTGCCATTGATAATCTTTCCGAATCCCTTATCTTCTGTTTTAAAAGCAATTCACGCTCCCTACTTCGCGTCAACATGCGCTCATACGATCTCACGCCTTTCATAAACTTTTTGCACACACGACTTGACAATCCATTCACTTTCTTGTTGGGTCAGAACCAACTTGTCAACGATGTATCCGCCACCTGTGCGCTTGCATTGGAGAGAAAACTTAATTCTAACAATATTAAAATTCACAACTTAATTATGCTATTGTCTCTGCTAGAATGTCTCACATTCTATTGAATACTTTCTTACTATCTATCGCTGCAGCTACTGTTTTCGACTGTTTATAACTTTAGAAAAAAACTTTTGACTACGAAAATTTTTTAACAGGATATTTTTCTGACCTAGTTAGGCATGTGGTCGACCTTCAATCATGGTATTTTACCATCCTGGCAGGGTCGCCATTCTTTAACATTCTGCGTGGTGTCTGTCTGTTCTAAGTTGTGTCTCCCTACCACTTTCACACAACGACGCTCTGAGTGTGTTTTTTAGGGAATTGTCTAGTTTTAACCTGAGACGTGTTGCTGTTAAGGAGACGCCAGACCACACATGACATGCAGAGTTCAGACGAGTTCAGTGAGACTAGTGATGATATATTCAATTCCTTTATGATTTCAGCGTCAGCTCCACTGTACTCCCTGTAAAAGAATCTTAATACCAACTAAATTTAGTGGAAGGGATTCAAGGCTTTTCTATTTTTAGTTAGCTGGTAAAATAACGTCGAAAAAGCAGTTAAGTTTATCATTGGAAATTTTATTCTACTCATAAAACATTATTTATGAATTGCACTATTGATAAACGGAAATATTTTAATACAGGATGATAAAAACCAACTGAGTTCAACAAAAAGGTGAACGAATGTTCCCTGAGTGGGTTTCCAAGTTCTACAATGGATCGAAGGATGACCTATGCCATATCACATCTATAACTTAGGTTTAAATTAAGTCTTACAAAAGAGAAAACTATCAAAATGGTCTACAGTGACCCTCAATTATCTTTAATTACTTATCTAACTTGTTGTAAATTACAGTGGCTGATTAGGCTTCTCAATAATTATATAACAGAAAAATCATCGCGTTTCAGATTCTTACTTACGTAGCAAATGTGAATACCATGAGCTTCAATTGATGATCGACACTAGTATTACGTAAAAAGGGGATGTAACAGATGAGACTTCTGCAGTTCTAAGTGAAGCTTTATGCGCTGTTATGCGACATCGCCTGCGTTCATTACCTTGTCGTTGGTTAGGCAGTGTCAGGGGGCGTCGGTCGGCACAACTCCACGCACCTCGCCGACTCAGAAGCAACTCTCTCCTAACTTCTCCTTACCACAATTTACGGAAGTTGGTTTAAAAAAAAAAAAACTATCTGGCGGTGTTTTCATCTTACCAGTCAGGGTCTCAATGCTAACTTTAAGCTCCGCCTACAAAAATTCTGTCTATCCAATGAGAAACGTTATACTTTTCGTGGTGGGGCAATGTTTTTCACGTTTGCAACTTAAAAGAGACGCGAAAAAGTCTCACGCTAAAACTTGCGGCTGTCGTGGCCCTTTCAGTGTTATCGTAAGATCTATACTGTTCTTCTGGAGGTCTCTATCTCTCTATGTTTTAACATGGGCTGGGGGGTGGTCCTGGCGGCTACTTTTCGTGGTGGGGCAATGTTTTTAACGTTTGCAACGTAACAGAGACGCGAAAAGTCTCACGCTATAACTTGCCGTTGGTGTGGCCCTTTTAGTGTTATCTTAAGATCTATACTGTTCTTCTGGAGGTCTCTATCTCTCTATCTTTTAACATGGGCTGGGGGGTGGTCCTGGTGGTTAGCTGGCGACGCGGGTGTTCGTCCGTTATCGTAGGGCCTTCTAGCTTAACATGGTTCTGCTCTCGTATTCTGTTCTCGTTTCTCCCCTCGGAACCGCGTCTGTCTCAAGCTGTGAAGGTATGACATGCATTTTGGCATTCTTGTGTTAGTCTTTGGTATTCCATTTGGTCACTCGTTACTCGTATTACTTTGGTTAATTTAATATCACGATTTACTCGGAGGTATGTGAGATACTACTAGATTTGCTTATCATGTCAGGGTTTTCATGGAAGGTGTTGGATTTGCCTGTCACCATACAAAGTATTTTAAAAGTTTTTTAAGGAATTTTAACATATTTGAGTATGTTCATCAATAATTACGAATGTTTGGATCATTTTTCCAAAGACGTTTGAAACACGTTCCAAATATTTCAAAGAAAAAACGTGAAATTTCATACATAAGACTTAGATACAAAAATTTCCAATCTTACTCATTTTTAGTTTAAAAATTCTATATCATGATATTCATTATAATATTCTTGTCTTTTTCTTCCTCTTTTCTCGGTTTAACATTATCATTTTCAGAAAACTAAGAATGCCTTCAATTTTTTGATTTCAGTTATTTCTTTGGTAAAATAATCTCAATTTCTTTACTGAGCTCCATAAAAATTATTTCTCCATATTTTTTTAGATAATTTCACCTAGTAATGTTACATGAAACATCTACTTCTGCATCACTGACTTTCTTAAACAATTTATTATTAATTATAACATTGTGATTTTTAAGCAGAGAATCCATTTTTATAGAAAAATATTAAATAAAGAAATTTAAGATTTTTTCATCATCATATTTTTCTTAAAATTTCTTAATTTTTTCTAATTAAAATTTTATTTCTTATAAATCTACTCAAAAACAGAAATGACGAAAACCAAAAATTTATACAACTGAAGATATAGTAGATATGAAACGCCATAATTTAGATATTGTTATGTCGAACAATAGAGTTTTTGCTGTTTGTACCTCCTGAAGGAGTACAAGAAAAAACAAAGAAGGTAGCATATTTGGGGCATACCAGTCCGATATCTACGAAAACAAGGAGGATTCTAGTCATAACATCAAGAGGATGTTGTATACACCCACCAAGATTATTGCTCTGCTTTACGGTGTGCGGGATGATCTGAGTCTACAGAAATCGGGAGTTTGCCAAAAAAAGTTTCAAATGGCTCTGAGCGCTATGGGACTTCACTTCTGAGGTCATCAGTCCCCAAGAACTGAGAACTACTTAAACCTAACTAACCTAAGGACATCACACACATTCATGCCTAAGGCAGGATTGGAACCTGCGACTGTAGCGGTCTCACAGTTCCAGACTGTAGCGCCTAGAACCGCTCAGCCACTGCGGCTGGCTGGAGTTTGCCACAGACCATGTCAATTTGGTATGGCATACATCGGCCAGATGACCAAGATGGTTGACAGTGGGTGCAAAGCACACTGAAGGCATACTGTACTAAACAGGGAATCGAGTCAGTGACTGACAAGCATTGTTTAGAACTCAGTCATTATCTGATCTCTAATGATACCAACATTCTAACGCAAACACTGGGATACTTGGAATGTGTCATCAAAGAATCTATTGACAGAAATGTCATGGAGATTCTCATTACCTGTAAAATCTGTTTCAAACTAAGATGTGCCTGGAACCTGGCACTTGATCTTCTGAAGACGCAATATAGACAGCAACAAGTCCTCAGGGGTCACAAGTATGCAGATGGAATCAGAGCAAACAGGCCAGTACATGTAACAAAGGACACATTTTAAATGGTACCACAGACAAAAGACCTAACGCCTGAGGATGTTCTTAAGTGGCTATTTGAACTCCTACAGCCTGAAAATAATACTGCAGCTGCACCTGGCTGGCATGGACCTCTGACAGAATTCCTGCACTGCTCACCTTGGTAACAGAACGTCCTAGATCACAGGCTGGCTTACATGATGACAACTAGAACGTCAAATTTAAATACATTACTGCTAATGTCAAGATATACAAAATCGACAACTAGTACAGGATTATATCAGAATTATAAATAAAATGTTGTAGTCAACATGTCTACAGGTAAACCACTTAAATCCTTTAAAAATGTGTCTGTGCAGAGATGCATGAACATGATTTAAATCATAAATTACATGGTGTTATAAGTAGAAATTTTCGAGGTTCACCTAGACAAAACAATTCTGCATTATATATATTAGCTGCACGTTATTTTTTTTGAGTGTAACACCTTTATATGTGTAATGAATTTTCAAAATAAGTATCACAATGTGATACAACTGATTTTTCAATAGTTGGTATAAATTGCATTAAATAATCTCAATCTATTCCTGTATTTAAGAATACAGTATAGAAACTAGGAAATTATGTTTCTATATAAATTTTACTGACCATATGAATTGTTTCTCTATCAAATGAAAACAGTAAAACACAACTGAAGCAATCTTCCAACTCTGAGAAAAGTAAAAAGTGTAAAATATGCGAAATTGTTAAATGAGTTGATAATTTGAATTTGCAATAGTATAGAGAAGATGACTGTAGGAGAAAATGTATACAATATTTAACAGTGTATTAAATGAAGTGTATAGTAATTTTATTATCAATGGAAAATTATGTACATATTGAGTGTAATAAAAAACCACAAACTATATTAACTGTCAAACAAATTTAAGAGTTAGTTTTTTACTTACATCTATCATCTAGTGATAAACATACACAAAAAAGCAAATATTTGTTCAGAAATACAACAAAAGAAGATACACAGTATTAGCATAGCTAAGTTAATTTCATAACTTGCTGCAAATAAAAGAATTACTTACAAAGAAATCTAGGATTTATTTTTGTTTTTACTTAAATCCATCATCCAAAGACTAATATGAAATAAATGTAAAATTGTACTCTAGTGAATATATAACAATAATACAATGTGTAGGTCCAAAGCTGCTTCATCTGTCACTGGTTTCAACTATAAGCATGAATTCAATTACATTTAGTTTTAATAATTGTTAGAAAATTCCCAATTATTTTTTTAAATTTCCAATAACAATTTTCTCTTATAAGTAATAAAAAAAGTCAGTGATAAAGAATCAGATTGAATGAATATAAAAAGAAATAGGATACTTAACTCTGTCTTTATCCCAAACTCAATAAAATTCACCTCTGTCTAATATTCAGATAATTTATAATAAGTTTTAATTGTTTATACCTATGTTTTACTTGTATTTAATTAATTTGTGTTATTGTTTTTAATTTTTATTTGTGTCATGAATTAATTTTTTTATAAATTTTTTTTAATAGTGACAGAATTGAGACACATAACATGTATAAACTTTCAGATTTTTGTAAAATAAATATTTTAATTAAATGTTGTAGATTGAGGATGGCTGAATTTATTTCTTGAATAGTTAAACAAAAGTCCAAACCACTCATCTCGGATTAAGAGAGGAAAAGAAGATCAGAAAGAATGAAGAAATAATGAGACCTAAGAAAAGAACAATGCACAAAGAAATGATTGATCAAGTGTACCGCAAAGAGCATGAAACGAAAGAAGAAGAAGGTGAAGACAAATATCTGAAAGCAGTTACTTTATTTTTTATATGAAAATGATGAAAATATTTTAGAACTGATGAAACTGAACAACCGAAAGAATTATTTCCATTTTCCACTGACATATTTGAGAAACAAAGGGAAATTTTAATAACGCATTTTAAAGTATATTAAAGGCTGTTAATGTGCAAAACATCATTACTTTACTTCATAAAAATTTCTTTTTGGATGTTTCAAAATCAAAAATAATTGAAATAATGAAAGAAAACTTAAAATTATATAATGGGTCAAAAGTAACCCCTGTGGTTCTTGTGACTATAAGACAAAGTCATCAGATGCCGAAACAAACAATGAGTAACTCATTTACAATGGAATAAAATTTCTACCATATAATTTTTCAATCAAGAAATAAAGACATTTGATAAATTTTTATAAAAATGGAAGAATAGGTATTTTGTAAGAAATGACAGAATTTTGAGCTCAAGGATCTGGTTGGATCCAATATAGAAATAGTGAATTAAAATTATGAATTCATAAATATATTACATTAAGAGAACCATAATACATTGGATTATGAGGAAAAAAACAAATGTTGTGGTAATGTTAAAAATAACGATCAAAATGTTATTCAAGGTCTATAAAACCCACATTAGCTCCTGTAGACGAAAATTCACAGAGAGCTGCAGTATATAAGAATGCTGGGCTGGACAGCGATCTCCAGGATGACATATTAGAATTTCCCATTTTACCAGAAGTTATTTCAAGAATCAAGATTAAAATTAATGTATCATTTAATATTTAATTTAATGTTTCATCAGCTGTTTAATACGATAATAAATATCAAGTTATCCACTAAAAATAACTAAATGTAAACAAAATGAGAAGTTTAATCTATTATGTTTTAAAGATGAAAATGTTTTGGATTATTGTTTTATAAAAAATCTGTCAAGATTAGTTTTAATTCTATTAAAATGACACACAAAAGTGAAATTATTTTTGAAAATGGCTTAATGTGCTTTAATAATAAAGAAAAATTAATTTGTCATTCTTAAGATTCCTGGTTTGTTAACCATTACGAGGTGAATTAGCAGATAAAAGTTTATATACAAGTTTTCAATTACGGAGTGGAATAGAGTGTGTCCTGACATGTCAGGCCAATAGATGTTCAATGTGGTGGCCATCATTTGCTGCACACAATTGCAATCTCTAGCATAATGAATGTCGTACACGCCGCAGCACATCTGGTATAATGTCGCCACTGGCTGCCACAATACGTTGTTTCATATCCTCTGGGGTTGTAGGCACATCACGGTACACATTCTCTTTTAACGTACCCCACAGAAAGAAGTCCAGAGGTTTAAGATCAGGAGAACGTAATTGAAAACGGAAACCACGTGTGTACGTGTACATCACCCCTCATGGTAATGTACATGTGCGTCAGTGAAAAAGACCAAAAAAAAGGTGTTAGCATGTGGACGTAGTGTGCTGTTCCAGTCTCTTCTGTACCTAAGGTCCATCACCGTTCCCTTTGGATCCCTACGTAATTCGGTGCTCTCCTATACACATGATCAAACAACGGAGGAGTGGTACTCAAGCGTCAAATTTAGGTTACAATATCTCCGGATGTAATTAACATTTTACAATGCAACAAACGGCGCTGATTACGTACTTGTTTATATGTTCAGATGTGCTAACAAAACTAACGTGGTTACATTTTAAAAAAAACGTAGGTTTGTGTTAAAAAACATACTTCCATGCATTTTTGTATGGTTTGTATTAACCAATTACACTAGCCCCTCTCCTCACGTTCGGTCTGTGGAATCGATTCGTCAGTATTTGATGTGATTTACGAAATATATCCAGCGGTAATGTTAGATGACTCGCCCTGTATATATTAATGATGATGATCATAAATGATAAATTTTACATAATATCTTGGTGAATACCATGATTTATAGTTTAAATCTGAAGTTTCTTGATATTTGATATTTTTAAAAAGTTTAGAAACTCTTGAATAAAAGGTAATGATTTGGATCAATCTTGGTTTTTTACATTGCCAGTTTTAAGATAAAACACAATGTCAAAAATGACAAAAGTTAAAATATAATTATCATATGATTGCGATATAATTGTAGTGTTGGGAGAAGGAATTAGAGGCGGTATTTCTCAATGTTCTATAGGATATGTCAATGCAAATAATAACTATATGAAATATTGTGACTGAAATAAGAAATCACATTTCTTAACGTATTTAAATGCAAATAATATTCTGGCTGGGCTAGGCATAAACTTTTTCCACATAAACTTTTTGCAAAATCTTTGCACGACAGTTTTGAATCAAAATATCCAAATAATTTTGATACTAAAAAATGAATGAAATTATGAAAATCCAGGATAGGGATACATTTTAGAAGTAGATCTAGAATGCTCAAGAAATTTACGGAATTAATGAAAAGATTAACCATTAGCTCCCAAAAATAAAATTATGCTTGGGACTTACGGAACTATCATTGACAACACTGAATGTCAAAGAGTATTTATTTCATTAAAGAAACCCTAAAAAAAGGTTTCTATCTTATTATAGGGCTTCGTCCAAAGGACGAGGACCGTATCTATGAACATTCGTTGTCTTGTGCCGTGGTCGAAATCTTCAACATCATAAGTAACGTCAGACAACTGTCTCACATCCTTCTAAGGTCCAAAGTAGTGCCTGAGGAGCTTCTCAGGGAGACCTACCTTCCTAACGATAGTGAAGATGCAAACGATGTCACCAGGCTGGTAGACAACAGGGAAGTGGCTCGCGTCATAGCTTCGGCGATCGTTATCTTGAGCCTGAAGCGTGCAGAGTCGAGCTAACTGCCGGATCTCCTCAGCTCTGGTTAACACTTGGCCGATGTAGTCGCCGTCCACGTCATCAGGATGTAATGGAAACACAGTGTCCAGCATCGTCGTCGTCTCATGCCCATGCACCAGGAAAAATGGTACAAATCCTGAGGTGTCTTATTTGGCGGTATTGT
The DNA here is from genome assembly GCF_023898315.1 of Schistocerca nitens. Classification (NCBI taxonomy): domain Eukaryota; kingdom Metazoa; phylum Arthropoda; class Insecta; order Orthoptera; family Acrididae; genus Schistocerca; species Schistocerca nitens. The sequence goes on from NC_064616.1 coordinate 436,462,632, forward strand.
AGGCAAACGTCACGAAAGGTAGCACCTCATCCCAGCTGCTTTGCTCAACATTGACGACCATTGATACCACGTCGGCCAAGGTCTTATTAAGGCGTTTAGTAAGTCTGTTAATATGTGGATGGTAGGCAGTCCTCATGTGATGAGTAATGTAGCACCAACAGTTTATCTCTGTCACAAGATTCAATTAAAAATCTTTCCCCCGATCCGTAATTAACGACTTTGAGCACCGTGTTTTAATACGTCTTCCACGATGAATTTGGCTAAGTAGAATGCTTCGGCTGTTTCCTCGGATTTTGTATTGGCGTATGTAGTTCCACTGCATGATACTTCATGAACAAGAATCGCCATTTCATATACACACTTCCTTTGGACAACTATTTTTAATATCAGCTGTGTCAATGGTGTTCATTCTTTCATAATAAATCATGTACATGGCATCAGTATTGAAAAGGTCACCTTCCCAAATCTGACAGTCCAGAACCTCGACGGCAGATATATTCTGCAGTTTTTCAGATGAACTGTCACCACTGTTAAAAACTACGTGTTGACACGTTTCACACGGTGCTATTCCTAGCTGAATGCTGATAGCCTTTCAGTACATTTTGTTTCCGCCCACCCACAGATGCTTCAAGCAAACATACGAAATCCTGCTTTCTTGCATTAAAACCAGTAACTGCTAAAGATAATATATAGCTTCTGTAGGCAGCATATAGTGCATGTCATACAATCTTTTGGTATACAAAAAGAACAGAGTGTTAAATGATGATGATGACCAAGATGATGATGACATGTCTGACAGTGCAGCATCAGCAACAAGCTGCTTGTAGTGAGTTCCCATCTCTTATAAGAAACAAGCATTCTGACGCAATATGTTCCAACTGGCCAAAACCGTTATTAGTAACCATTCGTTGGCTTGTGCTATCTTGTTGATATAGGCATTGTATTCCGGTCTCCCACATTCACGAGGAACATAACCTCAGAAGAATGCAAGTTTTGAGATGCAGATAATGAGGGTGTTGTATCTCTACACTTCAAAACGGCAGGAAACAGACATTATACTTGAGAAGCTGAAATGCCTTTCTACATCTCTGTGCTCTGGCTGACCACAATTTTGCGTTACAAATAAATTATTTAACTACAGATCTTTAAGGCATGTGTGATAATCCAAGAAGTTACAGCCAACATCCAAAAATGTCACCAGCGCTAGGCGAGAGAAAATGAGATAAGATGTAGGCCCAGATGCTCCATATTAGTTATTCACATGGGACACATAAGTAAATGTCCATATTTTTCTACGTTCACCACAGTCAGAGAAACAGTTTCATATATCAGATTCATGATGACATCCCCATCCTTTCGTTAATGGTCGTAGTTATTGTGATATTTGCGTTTAAGTAAGACACTGCCCGAAATTGGAAAAACTTCGTAATGGGAAATAGATGTCGTGGTTATTTTGCGATTAGCACATATTAATAACATGTTGCTATGTATGAAATTTAGGTAAAATAATGAACTTTTCTTTAGATTTGGGAGGAGGTCTCTATCTGTCACCAATCTCAAGAAAATTGGTTTGTATCACACTCATTTTTCGATCGCACGCGCCGGCAAAAAAACGAGAATGAGATAGCCACAAAATTCTTCATATTTCATAAATGGTTTAAGAATCGAAATGAGATTCTGGCAGGTAGTAGTACACAAGAGGAGAGTATTTTGCCACATGGTTATAACTCAAAATTCCATTACCTACTATGTTATTGCACTAACTACAGACATTTTCAGTGAAAGAATATAATCTTTTGATGGGGATCGACATCTGGTGAAACAAGAAATGCTGTGGATTTTAGAACACACGTAAGTAAAGACATTACATGTTTATTGTTGTGCAGAGAATGGTGTTTTTCTGACGTGATACTGTGTAAACCCCACAGGGAAGAAGATGCAAATTTCAACATGTCAACCAGAGAAATGTTGGTTTTACTCAAAATTACCCACTTTCAACGCTTCTCTGAAAGTTACAAATGATTAAAAAGCTAGGTGAAAAAAAATCGCTACTCTTGTTCCATTTGGAGCACAATTCTTTTTAACCAAAGCAGAGGTGGCAGTAGATCTCTTTGATTGGTCACCATGCAAGGTGATGAGTACAGTCGAGCAGCGGTATTTTCGTTTTAACAGCCATAATACGGTATTTTTTGCATGATGACCAAGATACAGAGCTTGTTGTGAACAGAGCTATGGTATAGATAACAATTAATTTTCTGTTTCGCTGCCTCTGCCAATGTACTATTGATTACACAACATCAACTTTTCAACTTACCAGCATTTTCCCTATAGTAGATGGGGTAAAGGCAATTGGCAGTCACCCTCTCAAATGACTATGATTGCCCCACACGATAGTATCTGCCTTGGTGGGGGAGGGGGGGGGGGGAGGGCGTTGGGATGTGAGCGGAAGCCTTGTCAACCGACAATCATTGCCCCAACAGCATCCGGGACAATGGCAGCCACCTTATTGTGACCATCATTTGCAATGCTGAGCACACTAAGCGCAGCTCAGCAGAGATAGATTTAAGAGAGAGAGGGTCGTCATCTTGACACTTTTTGTTCGAATGTGGAGTGAGATGTGTTTGTAGAAAGCTGAACCATAGTACAGAGCACAATCAATTTCCTGTGTCATTCGTTCTGCTAACACACTAGTCATTGCACAGCATTAAGGGAAGCCCTCCTTTGCGTCACGCAGGTTTTTCTAAAGGATTTCAAGCACATTGGGTAATGACAGTCACCCTATAAACTGACTAACACTGGTCCACCCAACAGTATCAGGAAGGGTAATGACAGTCACCATGTAAACTGATTTTAACTGTCCCCAATAATGAATAAATAAGAGTTCAAAAAACATGGCTCTCAGCACTATGGGACTTAACATCTATGGTCATCAGTCTCCTAGAACTTAGAACTACTTAAACCTAACTAACGTAAGGACATCACACAACAACCAGTCATCACGAGGCAGAGAAAATCCCTGACCCCGCCGGGAATCGAACCCGGGAGCCTGGGCGTGGGAAGCGAGAACGCTACCGCACGACCACGAGCTGCGGACAATAAATAAGAGTCATCAGACGCATTTTCACAGGTGTTTCATCGGATATTTGCAGGTCACAATTTTTCACGATTAGTTTGAAGAACATTCTGGACAATTCAAGCTAATGATTTGATTACCCATCGAACATGTACGTGACATAATCAAGCGCTCGGTTCGTGCTCAAAATCTTGTGCTGACAACACTTTCTCAACAAGGCACTGTGCAACCGGTGATGTCTCCGTAACGATGTGGGTTGTGTTCAGAAGGAATGGACTAGGTCCTCTGGTCCAACTGAACCCATAATTGACTGTAAATCTCTATGTTCGGCTGCATGGAGACCATATGCAGCCAATCATGGACTTCATGTTCCCAGGCATCATCGGAAATGTTATGGATATCACCGCGCCATGTCACCAGGTCACAATTTTTCACGATTAGTTTGAAGAACATTCTGGACAATTCAAGCTAATGATTTGATTACCCATCGAACATGTACGTGACATAATCAAGCGCTCGGTTCGTGCTCAAAGTCTTGTGCTGACAACACTTTCTCAACAAGGCACTGTGCAACCGGTGATGTCTCCATAACGATGTGGGCTGTGTTCAGAAGGAATGGACTAGGTCCTCTGGTCCAACTGAACCCATAATTGACTGTAAATCTCTATGTTCGGCTGCATGGAGACCATATGCAGCCAATCATGGACTTCATGTTCCCAGGCATCATCGGAAATGTTATGGATATCACCGCGCCATGTCACCAGGTCACAATTTTTCACGATTAGTTTGAAGAACATTCTGGACAATTCAAGCTAATGATTTGATTACCCATCGAACATGTACGTGACATAATCAAGCGCTCGGTTCGTGCTCAAAATCTTGTGCTGACAACACTTTCTCAACAAGGCACTGTGCAACCGGTGATGTCTCCATAACGATGTGGGTTGTGTTCAGAAGGAATGGACTAGGTCCTCTGGTCCAACTGAACCCATAATTGACTGTAAATCTCTATGTTCGGCTGCATGGAGACCATATGCAGCCAATCATGGACTTCATGTTCCCAGGCATCATCGGAAATATTATGGATATCACCGTGCCATGTCACCAGGTCACAATTTTTCACGATTAGTTTGAAGAACATTCTGGGCAATTCAAGCTAATGATTTGATTACCCATCGAACATGTACGTGACATAATCAAGCGCTCGGTTCGTGCTCAAAATCTTGTGCTGACAACACTTTCTCAACAAGGCACTGTGCAACCGGTGATGTCTCCATAACGATATGGGTTGTGTTCAGAAGGAATGGACTAGGTCCTCTGGTCCTACTGAACCCATAATTGACTGTAAATCTCTATGTTCGGCTGCATGGAGACTACATGCAGCCAATCATGGACTTCATGTTCCCAGGCAAATTCGGAAATGTTATGGATATCACCGCGCCATGTCACCAGGTCACAATTTTTCACGATTAGTTTGAAGAACATTCTGGACAATTCAAGCTAATGATTTGATTACCCATCGAACATGTACGTGACATAATCAAGCGCTCGGTTCGTGCTCAAAATCTTGTGCTGACAACACTTTCTCAACAAGGCACTGTGCAACCGGTGATGTCTCCATAACGATGTGGGTTGTGTTCAGAAGGAATGGACTAGGTCCTCTGGTCCAACTGAACCCATAATTGACTGTAAATCTCTATGTTCGGCTGCATGGAGACCATATGCAGCCAATCATGGACTTCATGTTCCCAGGCATCATCGGAAATGTTATGGATATCACCGCGCCATGTCACCAGGTCACAATTTTTCACGATTAGTTTGAAGAACATTCTGGACAATTCAAGCTAATGATTTGATTACCCATCGAACATGTACGTGACATAATCAAGCGCTCGGTTCGTGCTCAAAATCTTGTGCTGACAACACTTTCTCAACAAGGCACTGTGCAACCGGTGATGTCTCCATAACGATGTGGGTTGTGTTCAGAAGGAATGGACTAGGTCCTCTGGTCCAACTGAACCCATAATTGACTGTAAATCTCTATGTTCGGCTGCATGGAGACCATATGCAGCCAATCATGGACTTCATGTTCCCAGGCATCATCGGAAATATTATGGATATCACCGTGCCATGTCACCAGGTCACAATTTTTCACGATTAGTTTGAAGAACATTCTGGGCAATTCAAGCTAATGATTTGATTACCCATCGAACATGTACGTGACATAATCAAGCGCTCGGTTCGTGCTCAAAATCTTGTGCTGACAACACTTTCTCAACAAGGCACTGTGCAACCGGTGATGTCTCCATAACGATGTGGGTTGTGCTCAGAAGGAATGGACTTGGTCCTCTGGCCCAACTGAACCCATAATTGACTGTAAATCTCTATGTTCGGCTGCATGGAGACCATATGCAGCCAATCATGGACTTCATGTTCCCAGGCAAATTCGGAAATGTTATGGATATCACCGCGCCATGTCACCAGGTCACAATTTTTCACGATTAGTTTGAAGAACATTCTGGACAATTCAAGCTAATGATTTGATTACCCATCGAACATGTACGTGACATAATCAAGCGCTCGGTTCGTGCTCAAAATCTTGTGCTGACAACACTTTCTCAACAAGGCACTGTGCAACCGGTGATGTCTCCATAACGATGTGGGTTGTGTTCAGAAGGAATGGACTAGGTCCTCTGGTCCAACTGAACCCATAATTGACTGTAAATCTCTATGTTCGGCTGCATGGAGACTACATGCAGCCAATCATGGACTACATGTTCCCAGGCAAATTCGGAAATGTTATGGATATCACCGCGCCATGTCACCAGGTCACAATTTTTCACGATTAGTTTGAAGAACATTCTGGACAATTCAAGCTAATGATTTGATTACCCATCGAACATGTACGTGACATAATCAAGCGCTCGGTTCGTGCTCAAAATCTTGTGCTGACAACACTTTCTCAACAAGGCACTGTGCAACCGGTGATGTCTCCATAACGATGTGGGTTGTGTTCAGAAGGAATGGACTAGGTCCTCTGGTCCAACTGAACCCATAATTGACTGTAAATCTCTATGTTCGGCTGCATGGAGACCATATGCAGCCAATCATGTACTTCATGTTCCCAGGCATCATCGGAAATGTTATGGATATCACCGCGCCATGTCACCAGGTCACAATTTTTCACGATTAGTTTGAAGAACATTCTGGACAATTCAAGCTAATGATTTGATTACCCATCGAACATGTACGTGACATAATCAAGCGCTCGGTTCGTGCTCAAAATCTTGTGCTGACAACACTTTCTCAACAAGGCACTGTGCAACCGGTGATGTCTCCATAACGATGTGGGTTGTGTTCAGAAGGAATGGACTAGGTCCTCTGGTCCAACTGAACCCATAATTGACTGTAAATCTCTATGTTCGGCTGCATGGAGACTACATGCAGCCAATCATGGACTTCATGTTCCCAGGCAAATTCGGAAATGTTATGGATATCACCGCGCCATGTCACCAGGTCACAATTTTTCACGATTAGTTTGAAGAACATTCTGGGCAATTCAAGCTAATGATTTGATTACCCATCGAACATGTACGTGACATAATCAAGCGCTCGGTTCGTGCTCAAAATCTTGTGCTGACAACACTTTCTCAACAAGGCACTGTGCAACCGGTGATGTCTCCATAACGATGTGGGTTGTGTTCAGAAGGAATGGACTAGGTCCTCTGGTCCAACTGAACCCATAATTGACTGTAAATCTCTATGTTCGGCTGCATGGAGACCATATGCAGCCAATCATGGACTTCATGTTCCCAGGCATCATCGGAAATGTTATGGATATCACCGCGCCATGTCACCAGGTCACAATTTTTCACGATTAGTTTGAAGAACATTCTGGACAATTCAAGCTAATGATTTGATTACCCATCGAACATGTACGTGACATAATCAAGCGCTCGGTTCGTGCTCAAAATCTTGTGCTGACAACACTTTCTCAACAAGGCACTGTGCAACCGGTGATGTCTCCATAACGATGTGGGTTGTGTTCAGAAGGAATGGACTAGGTCCTCTGGTCCAACTGAACCCATAATTGACTGTAAATCTCTATGTTCGGCTGCATGGAGACTACATGCAGCCAATCATGGACTTCATGTTCCCAGGCAAATTCGGAAATGTTATGGATATCACCGCGCCATGTCACCAGGTCACAATTTTTCACGATTAGTTTGAAGAACATTCTGGACAATTCAAGCTAATGATTTGATTACCCATCGAACATGTACGTGACATAATCAAGCGCTCGGTTCGTGCTCAAAATCTTGTGCTGACAACACTTTCTCAACAAGGCACTGTGCAACCGGTGATGTCTCCATAACGATGTGGGTTGTGTTCAGAAGGAATGGACTAGGTCCTCTGGTCCAACTGAACCCATAATTGACTGTAAATCTCTATGTTCGGCTGCATGGAGACCATATGCAGCCAATCATGGACTTCATGTTCCCAGGCATCATCGGAAATGTTATGGATATCACCGCGCCATGTCACCAGGTCACAATTTTTCACGATTAGTTTGAAGAACATTCTGGACAATTCAAGCTAATGATTTGATTACCCATCGAACATGTACGTGACATAATCAAGCGCTCGGTTCGTGCTCAAAATCTTGTGCTGACAACACTTTCTCAACAAGGCACTGTGCAACCGGTGATGTCTCCATAACGATGTGGGTTGTGTTCAGAAGGAATGGACTAGGTCCTCTGGTCCAACTGAACCCATAATTGACTGTAAATCTCTATGTTCGGCTGCATGGAGACTACATGCAGCCAATCATGGACTTCATGTTCCCAGGCAAATTCGGAAATGTTATGGATATCACCGCGCCATGTCACCAGGTCACAATTTTTCACGATTAGTTTGAAGAACATTCTGGACAATTCAAGCTAATGATTTGATTACCCATCGAACATGTACGTGACATAATCAAGCGCTCGGTTCGTGCTCAAAATCTTGTGCTGACAACACTTTCTCAACAAGGCACTGTGCAACCGGTGATGTCTCCATAACGATGTGGGTTGTGTTCAGAAGGAATGGACTAGGTCCTCTGGTCCAACTGAACCCATAATTGACTGTAAATCTCTATGTTCGGCTGCATGGAGACCATATGCAGCCAATCATGGACTTCATGTTCCCAGGCATCATCGGAAATGTTATGGATATCACCGCGCCATGTCACCAGGTCACAATTTTTCACGATTAGTTTGAAGAACATTCTGGACAATTCAAGCTAATGATTTGATTACCCATCGAACATGTACGTGACATAATCAAGCGCTCGGTTCGTGCTCAAAATCTTGTGCTGACAACACTTTCTCAACAAGGCACTGTGCAACCGGTGATGTCTCCATAACGATGTGGGTTGTGTTCAGAAGGAATGGACTAGGTCCTCTGGTCCAACTGAACCCATAATTGACTGTAAATCTCTATGTTCGGCTGCATGGAGACTACATGCAGCCAATCATGGACTTCATGTTCCCAGGCAAATTCGGAAATGTTATGGATATCACCGCGCCATGTCACCAGGTCACAATTTTTCACGATTAGTTTGAAGAACATTCTGGACAATTCAAGCTAATGATTTGATTACCCATCGAACATGTACGTGACATAATCAAGCGCTCGGTTCGTGCTCAAAATCTTGTGCTGACAACACTTTCTCAACAAGGCACTGTGCAACCGGTGATGTCTCCATAACGATGTGGGTTGTGTTCAGAAGGAATGGACTAGGTCCTCTGGTCCAACTGAACCCATAATTGACTGTAAATCTCTATGTTCGGCTGCATGGAGACCATATGCAGCCAATCATGGACTTCATGTTCCCAGGCATCATCGGAAATGTTATGGATATCACCGCGCCATGTCACCAGGTCACAATTTTTCACGATTAGTTTGAAGAACATTCTGGACAATTCAAGCTAATGATTTGATTACCCATCGAACATGTACGTGACATAATCAAGCGCTCGGTTCGTGCTCAAAATCTTGTGCTGACAACACTTTCTCAACAAGGCACTGTGCAACCGGTGATGTCTCCATAACGATGTGGGTTGTGTTCAGAAGGAATGGACTAGGTCCTCTGGTCCAACTGAACCCATAATTGACTGTAAATCTCTATGTTCGGCTGCATGGAGACCATATGCAGCCAATCATGGACTTCATGTTCCCAGGCATCATCGGAAATATTATGGATATCACCGTGCCATGTCACCAGGTCACAATTTTTCACGATTAGTTTGAAGAACATTCTGGGCAATTCAAGCTAATGATTTGATTACCCATCGAACATGTACGTGACATAATCAAGCGCTCGGTTCGTGCTCAAAATCTTGTGCTGACAACACTTTCTCAACAAGGCACTGTGCAACCGGTGATGTCTCCATAACGATGTGGGTTGTGTTCAGAAGGAATGGACTAGGTCCTCTGGTCCAACTGAACCCATAATTGACTGTAAATCTCTATGTTCGGCTGCATGGAGACCATATGCAGCCAATCATGGACTTCATGTTCCCAGGCATCATCGGAAATGTTATGGATATCACCGCGCCATGTCACCAGGTCACAATTTTTCACGATTAGTTTGAAGAACATTCTGGACAATTCAAGCTAATGATTTGATTACCCATCGAACATGTACGTGACATAAACAAGCGCTCGGTTCGTGCTCAAAATCTTGTGCTGACAACACTTTCTCAACAAGGCACTGTGCAACCAACCGGTGATGTCTCCATAACGATGTGGGTTGTGCTCAGAAGGAATGGACTTGGTCCTCTGGCCCAACTGAACCCATAATTGACTGTAAATCTCTATGTTCGGCTGCATGGAGACCATATGCAGCCAATCATGGACTTCATGTTCCCAGGCATCATCGGAAATATTATGGATATCACCGCGCCATGTCACCAGGTCACAATTTTTCACGATTAGTTTGAAGAACATTCTGGACAATTCAAGCTAATGATTTGATTACCCATCGAACATGTACGTGACATAATCAAGCGCTCGGTTCGTGCTCAAAATCTTGTGCTGACAACACTTTCTCAACAAGGCACTGTGCAACCGGTGATGTCTCCATAACGATGTGGGTTGTGTTCAGAAGGAATGGACTAGGTCCTCTGGTCCAACTGAACCCATAATTGACTGTAAATCTCTATGTTCGGCTGCATGGAGACCATATGCAGCCAATCATGGACTTCATGTTCCCAGGCAAATTCGGAAATGTTATGGATATCACCGCGCCATGTCACCAGGTCACAATTTTTCACGATTAGTTTGAAGAACATTCTGGACAATTCAAGCTAATGATTTGATTACCCATCGAACATGTACGTGACATAATCAAGCGCTCGGTTCGTGCTCAAAATCTTGTGCTGACAACACTTTCTCAACAAGGCACTGTGCAACCGGTGATGTCTCCATAACGATGTGGGTTGTGTTCAGAAGGAATGGACTAGGTCTTCTGGTCCAACTGAACTCATAATTGACTGTAAATCTCTATGTTCGGCTGCATGGAGACCATATGCAGCCAATCATGGACTTCATGTTCCCAGGCATCATCGGAAATGTTATGGATATCACCGCGCCATGTCACCAGGTCACAATTTTTCACGATTAGTTTGAAGAACATTCTAGACAATTCAAGCTAATGATTTGATTACCCATCGAACATGTACGTGACATAATCAAGCGCTCGGTTCGTACTCAAAATCTTGTGCTGACAACACTTTCTCAACAAGGCACTTTGCAACCGGTGATGTCTCCATAACGATGTTGGTTGTGTTCAGAAGGAATGGACTAGGTCCTCTGGTCCAACTGAACCCGTAATTGACTGTAAATCTCTATGTTCGGCTGCATGGAGACCATATGCAGCCAATCATGGACTTCATGTTCCCAGGCATCATCGGAAATGTTATGGATATCACCGCTCCATGTCACCAGGTCACAATTTTTTACGATTAGTTTGAAGAATATTCTGGACAATTCAAGCTAATGATTTGATTACCCATCGAACATGTACGTGACATAATCAAGCGCTCGGTTCGTGCTCAAAATCTTGTGCTGACAACACTTTCTCAACAAGGCACTGTGCAACCGGTGATGTCTCCATAACGATGTGGGTTGTGTTCAGAAGGAATGGACTAGGTCCTCTGGTCCAACTGAACCCATAATTGACTGTAAATCTCTATGTTCGGCTGCATGGAGATCATATGCAGCCAATCATGGACTTCATGTTCCCAGGCATCATCGGAAATGTTATGGATATCAACGCTACACGTCACCAGGTCACAATTTTTCACGATTAGTTTGAAGAACATTCTGGACAATTCAAGCTAAGATTTGATTACCCATCGAACATGGACGTGACATAATCAAGCGCTCAGTTCGTGCTCAATATCATGTGCTGACAACACTTTCGCAATTGTGAACGGCTATCGAGGCAGCATTTCTCACGATTTCTGCAGGGGACTTCCAAGGACTTGTTGGGTCAATGCCACGTCGAGCTGCTGCACCACACCGGACAAAAGCCCACAACATTAGGAGTATCCCGTGACTTTCATCACCTCTGCGTACCTCTCTTACAGAATGTTTAATCCAAACAGAGGTTACAAATATACTCAAATGATTAAACCTGAAATAAATATACGTGGCAGATCCTTATTGGGACATCATGACGTACATATCGGTATGGTTCAAATGGCTCTGAGCACTATGGGACTCAACTGCCGTGGTCATTAGTCCCCTAGAACTTAGAACTACTTAAACCTAACTAACCTAAGGACATCACACACACCCATGCCCGAGGCAGGATTCGAACCTGCGACCGTAGCAGCAGCGCGGCTCCGGACTGGAGCGCCTAGAACCGCACGGCCACCGCGGCCGGCATATCGGTATGAGAGAGAATGAAAATGCGCTTGACGTTCGCGACTGGAAGAGAATCTCTACTGAACCGCCAGCACATATCGCTTTCATTCACTGGAATAATCCAGATAAATTTGTGGAGCATTTAATTTTCTTACCAGCTTTGAAGGCAATAGGCCCGTAACTCACTCAATAATGAAGTAATGTCTGCTGAATAATAATTTCATGACGCATCAACTATGCTTGAAGTTTGCCACAGTTGCCGAAAATGAACGAAAGCACTCAACTGCAGCTGCATATGAAAACCTGTTAGTTGAAGGAGACGCTTGCCAAATGAGCGTTTTGTAAGCAGTTAATATAATTTTAGCACCTAAGTTATGACTCTTACCAGGACGCATAACAGAGTGCATCGTCTAAGATAGTGGCCAGTTGGATCTCAAAGGCGCCGGACGATCACAGACAGCTGTTTTGGCGTGGGAGATGTGCCTGCTTGGATTATCAAAAAAGCACTAGCTAATTTTTTCTTAACTTCAAAATTGTGGTCCGTTATAACACAAAGATGCAGAGAGGAATTTGAGTTACTCGAATACGCATGACTGTTTGCTATAGTTTGAGATGTATAGCTACAAAATGCACATTGGAGACTGTAGTCACCGTCATCATTCATCACTTTATTCTTTTTGTTCACAAAATGTAAGTATCGAATGGATTATGTACTCCTACTAACTAAATTTTTATAGTCTGCTTATCACTTGTAATACCAGAAGGAGGGTTTCTTCTGCTTTCATATTGCAGATCTTCAGTTGTGTGGGTGTTCAGAATGAGATGCCCCATGCTGTGTTTTCTTTTTTCCTGAAATACGTATAAACTTTCCGTTGCCAAGGATTCCGCACCACAGGTAATCAGTCTGCAGCTAAGGGAAGTTTGAATGCTTGGTGGTGCTCGCAGTAGTATAATTGTTCTGGTTGTTCGATTCTAGAGCCGACAACTTCCTATTGTCAGTTGGACATAACCTCTGTGAAATGGTTAATGGAAAATCACCACCGTCATAGTATGGGCTCAACTGATATGCCATCTGAAACAGAACTGAAAAGTATACGTGCAGTTATTCCACCTGAGTCATGTGTCTTCGTGAAAGGTTTGGAGGAATTGAAGTAGATCAAAGACTTGATGCCCGCATATGATGTGCATAATATTGAGAAAAGGAACTGCCCCCTATTTCCTGCAATCTGATGGAAAATGTGAATTGACAAACACGGACAGGAGACCGTAAAATTTAATGCCAAGTTTATGGAACAATGATCATCACTTGCGAAATTTTCCTTTGTCGCCAATAAGCGTATAGACACCGTTGTTAGGCAATGAAAGAAATAGTCTTCACCAGCATAAATAAATTAATAATATATGACTCATGATGTATACAGTTTGCACAAAAAATTTAACTGAATGCCATTACAGTTTCATTAAAGCAGGTAAGTAATCAGAACTTGGTTGTCTAATAGAGATAACTCAAATATTAACTCAGAGATCTACAACCTACATATTACAGTAAATGATATTGTAAAAGATGTAGAAATTGATGACTAAATTTGTATTTCCAGTGTGTGAGTGTGACAGTATAAAATGTCAAACGATTTATGCTGCGAGACAAAGATCACTATTATTTATTGTCTGAAACTGTTAAAAACTTATAATAAAATCTGTATCCACAGGAGTTTTTCCCTCCCATCCTCTATGAAACACACTGGGTGTTTCAAAATGAATACTGCGGTTTTAAGGCTTTCTAGTATTTACTACATTCAACTTAAACAATTATAAATAATACATCGAATTAAAGTTTTCTTTCTGTACTTGCTTTTTCAAAGGATAGAGTATGAGGCGAACAAGAGTAACTGATGAAAATGTGTGTGAAATCTTATGGGACTTAACTGCTAAGGTACTTAGTCCCAAAGCTTACACACTACTTAACCTAAATTATCCTAAGGACAAACATACACACCAATGCCCGAGGGAGGACTCGAACCTCCGCCGGGACCAGCCGCACAGTCCATGACTGCAGCGCCCAAGACCGCTCGGCTAATCCCGCGCGGCCGTGACTAATGAACGTGTTGAAAGAGAGAGAGAGCCTTTCACTAGTAGTCGTAAGAAATCAGTCCGGAAAGGCAGTCACAAATTACCAGTACCAGTGACAACTGTGTAGAGACTTAAGAGATGCTTACAACTACACCCGTATATTTTGCAGTTGTTGCAAGCTCTAAGGCTTACGTCCGAACTTTTCAGATGAAATCTAGGTGGATGACGATAAAGATTTTCTAGATCGGATCGGATCTAGTGATGAACCGATATGTAAACACTTGTTGCAGCTATAACTCGAGATACGTCGACCAAGTTTTCGGAAGAACTTGCCTATCGACTCGATGGTTCCATTTGACGAAAGGTGCTTGCATTAAATATTTGAAAGAGAAGCTGTTTTAGTTGTTCAATCTATGATGTTTTATTTATAATTGTAAGATGAATGTATTAAATGGTACTAGGCATTAAAATCCAAATATTCATTTTGAAACACTCACTATTATAATGTTGTTGCATCAGTAAATTAAACGTTACAGACGGAAGAAACTTACTGATTATGATGATGATGTGCAAATGTGGAAATACTGTACATTATTTTCTGATGTTGTTTGTACACATATGTGAGGAAAGTAACGACGAGGCAGAGCTGGAAGAGAAAAGAATGTGAGAGAGATTAGAAATGGACTGTGGTTTATGCATCACATAGACGATTATGATGAGGCAGATGTGGAAACAATTTATGTAATTTCATATGTTGTTTGCAAAAATATGACATAAAATTTAATACCGAGGCCGAGTTGGAAAGAGAGATAATAACGAGCCAGATGTGTAAAAACTCTCTGCACCACTGTGATTTGAAATTTAATGACGAGATGCAATAGTATTTATAGAGGTGGAACGTTAGGCCGTGTGTGTGTGTGTGTGTGTGTGTGTGTGTGTTTGTGTGTATGTCTGTGTGTGTGTGGGGTGGGGGTGGGGGTATGCAGTTGAGCAGCAAATATCTTTGAATATGATGTAAATTCAAGTGAAGTTTTTGAGGTTTTAGGGAAAAACTGGACATCTTTGAATGTGGAGCCATTTTTCGCAGTTCGGGTGCTTGTCTCTTTTTTAATGCTACGCTGAGATTGGCTAAAGAGAGGAGAGGAAGAAGGAAGGAGGGAGCGCTGTGGGAGAGGCTGGGAGTACAACGGAAAAGTTCTGTCGTCTTGGATATTTAAATTTCCAACATCTAATATCTTGGATTTTTTAAATAACCCATCACCAGCGTCTTACATCTGAAAATTTATTACCATTGTTACGTTCAATATTTTGAATTGTCTGCCACTGCATCGTTGTATTTTTGAATTTTTGCTCATCACTATTATCAATTTCTCGGCAACTGAAGCGCCGACTAACGGCCGAAAATTTTACTCCACCCCAAAAATTACCTTGATTTACTACTCTGAAGCCATTTCAGAACGCACGTATTAACGTCTACATTGTTGAAATATCTCATCTCTTCAGATGTTCTTTCATCTTAGCGAGTGGTGCAAGATCTGGACTTCCCTATCCTGTTCAAATGACAAATTGGTGAGCATATTACCTCAATCTACAATATAACACATGAATCTGTTTAATTTTTTTTTCCGGTATCTCCCCGACAGACTAAGAATGAGACACTGATAAATTATTCGGTTAAGACTTGAAATTGCGAGGATTACTGCTAAGTAATTTTAGTTCTTTTGTAGCTTACTGGAAATGGACGCAGCAGAATACTGCAGACCTTTTTGCTCCTGAGTCAAGGAAGTGCGATCAAAATGCAAACTGGATTTCTACCCATAATAACTGAGTGAAGGCTACTAGCTTTTGGGAGCAAGTATATAGTGTTAACAACAAACGACATTGAAGAAAATATGTATATTGAGACGTCCAGTGTCAAAATTCCTAGATTCCTGCACAGGGTTTGACAAGAAGTTGACGAGCTAATATCATATATAGCTCGAACAGCCAGTTTCTCCGCCAGATATTCTCTGTGTCAATGGGAAGAGCTACCATGCAACATAATTTTGCATATCATAAGAAAATGAAAATAAACAAAATAGACTAATTTTCATGTTGCAGATGCTGTTCTACTGATAAATACAGCAGGGTTCAATTTTTGAACACAATCCTAGCAATGGTCGTTCCCTATCAGATTACTTTCTAACTGAACCACTAGAAATTTTGATCGTTCAGACTCGCTAATCATATACCCATTCTGTGTAACCAAAATGTCAATTTTAGCTGAACTGTAATAACTAAGTCTTACTATGATATTGTGTTAGTTAAACTTCTACAGGCCATGAACCTACGTCTTTAACTACAGTATTGGAGACACTGCATAGGTTGCTCGCAATATCATTCATTAAAAAACCAGCACCATCAGCAAACAGAAATACTGGGTGGTCCATTGATAGTGACCGGGCCAAATATCTCACGAAATAAGCATCAAACGAAAAATACTACAAAGAACGAAACTTGTCTAGCTTGAAGCGGGGAAACCAGATGGCGCTATGGTTGGCCTGCTAGATGGCGCTGCCATAGGTCAAACGAATATCAGATGCCTTTTTTAAGTAGGAACCCCATTTTTTTATTGCATATTCGTGTAGTACGTAAAGAAATAAGAATATTTTAGGTGGACCACTTTTTTCGTTTTGTTATAAACGGCGCTGTAATAGTCACAAACATATGGCTCACGATTTTAGACGAACAGTTGGTAATAGGTAGGTTTTTTAAATTAAAATACAGAACATAGATACGTTTAAACATTTTATTTCGGTGTTCTAATGTGATACATTTACCTTTGTGAACTTATCATTCCTAAGAACGCATGCTGTTACAGCGTGATTACCTGTAAATAGCACATTAATGCAATAAATGCTCAAATTGATGTCCGCCAACCTCAATGCATTTGGCAGTGCGTGTAACGACATTCCTCTGAACAGCGAGTAGTTTGCCTTCCGTAATGTCCGCACATGCTTGACAATGCGCTGACGCATGTTGTCAGGCGTTGTCGGTGGATCACGATAGCAAATATCCTTCAAATTTCCCCACAGAAAGAAATCGGAGGACGTCAGATCCGGTGAACGTGCGGGCCATGGTATGGCGCTTCGACGACCAATCCACCTGTCTTGAAATATGCTAATCAATACGGCTTCAACCGCACGCGACCTATGTGCCGGACATCCATCATGTTGGAAGTTCAAAGCCATTCTGTCATGCAGTGAAACATCTTGTAGTAACATCGGTAGAACATTACGGAGGATATCAGCATACATTGCACCATTTAGATTGCCATCGATAAAATGGGGCCTAGTTATCCTTCCTCCCATAATGCCGCACCATACATTAACCCGCCAAGGTCGCTAATGTTCCACTTGTCGCAGCCGTCGTGGATTTTCCGTTGCCCAATAGTGCATATTATGCCGGTTTTCGTTACCGCTGTTGGTGAATGACGCTTCGTCGGTAAATAGAACGCGTGCAAAAAATCTGTCATTGTCCCGTAATTTCTCTTGTACCCAGTGGCAGAACTGTACACGACGTTCAAAGTCGTCGCCATGCAATTCCTGGTGCATAGAAATATGGTACTGATGCAGTCGATGTTGATGTAGCATTCTCAACACCGACGTTTTTGAGATTCCCGATTCTCGCACAATTTGTCTGCTACTGATGTGCGTATTAGCCGCGACCGCAGCTAAAACATCTACCTGGGCATCATCATTTGTTGCAGGTCGTGGTTGACGTTTCATATGTGGCTGAACACTTCCTGTTTCCTTAAATAACGTAACTATCCGGCGAACGGGCCGGACACTTGGATGATGTCGTCCAGGATACCAAGCAGCATACGTAGCACACCCCCTTGGGCATTCTGATCACAATAGCGATACATCAACACGATATCGACGTTTTCCGTAATTGGTAAACGGTCAATTTCATCACGGGTAATGTATCACGAAGCAAATACCGTCCGCACTGGCAGAATGTTACGTGATACCACGCAATTCCTGGTGTCTATTACAGCGCCATCTATCACAAAGCGAAAAAAGTGGTCCAACTAAAACATTCATGTTTCTTTACGTACTACACGAATATGTAATAAAAATGTGGGTTCCTATTTAAAAAAAAAAAACAGTTGATATCCGTTTGACCTATGGCAGCGCCATCTAGCGGGCCAACCATAGCGCCATCTGGTTTCCCCCTTAAAGCTAGACGAGTTTCGTTCATTGTAGTTTTTCCGTTTGATGCTTATTTCGCCAGATATTTGGCCCGGTCACTATCGATGGACTACCCTGTATATTAGAATCACGTGTCATATTAGAAGGCATATGATTTACACATATAAGAAACAATAGTGATTCCAGCACTGACACCTGAGGCCCCTTCTTCAGTTAACCTTGGCATGCTCAGAGCCACTTCATTGCCGTTCTCATTATTATGGAGAATGACCTTTCGGCTGTCTGTTCTTAAAGGGTGAGAGGAACCATTTGTGAGCTACTTCTTCTAATCCAACTTCTGAAGCAATTTTAGTTATCAACGCAATCAAACGCTCTAGTTTTTGCTAGATACGTTCAGTGCCACACAGATAATGGATCACACAGCAGTTTCTGTTGTTAAACGACTTGTAAAACCAAACTGTACGTTTCAAAGCAAGTTACGTGAACTTAAATGATCAATTACGCTTATATATACAGCCATGTCAGCAACTTTTTCAAACACCGATGGCCTAGATATAGATCTGAAACTGTCTACACCATCCTTTCCTGTCATCCTTTCATGAAGAAAATTTACTGCCAAGTGCTTAAAACGTTCTTAAAATTGACCCTTCGTAAAGGGAAAGGTATAAATGTGCCTAAGTACTAGGCTAACATACGCAGCATAGTGCTTTATTGTCCCGCTAGAAACCGTATCATACCCTGAGACACCTTACTCTTCAGCATTTCAATCGTTGGCGCAGTCTCCCCCTCGTCAGTATCAAGGTGATGTGCTAACTGGATACGTCTTATTAACTTGCTTCGAATATAGAAATTTTATGTCAACTTTCAGACGTATAAAATCTGTTACCTCTAAATACAGCCACCCACCAAAACTCTCTGGAAACATAAATTATTACTTCTCAAGACGATGGGTCCTCGCTACTCTTGAGAAGAGTATGTATGATGAGCTGGTAATGCAGACTAGTACACCCTGAACGAGACATCCTAAACAAGGAATACATTATTTATAACGTTCCTTTCAGGCTTGATAACAGACGTAGTATCACAGTGAGCTCTGTGTTTCGAAAAACAATCGTTTGTCATTAATCTTAAGTGGACCCTTGGTTCCAGTGAGGCAATGGGAAAGAGGCACTACCCCCGTAGTGTGTGGATAAGTTGAGAATTTGAGTCTGACAGAAGGTGTGCTAGGGTAGTCTGTGCAACCGCGATGACTACTGTGTGTGAGATTACTAGTCTATTGCAATCTCAACTGGAATTTAGGCATCATGAAAGTTACCCAAAAGTTCTCGAGTGTCACAAATAAACTTTATTCAGTGATGCGTGGTACACTCCAAACACACTGCCCATGTGATTGTGCAGGTTAACACTTCGACTCTAATGCCACTGGGAAGACTCAGCGGATACTGTGAGACGAAAGTTTTTGAAGTTTGTATTGACTGTCGGTGTGACACTCGAGCATAGGATAGAAAAGGCAGACAGCCACACATTTGATGAAGGTACATCGTGCGTGCCTTATGCAGGGTGTATTCCATCTCGGAATTCTTTCACACACGATGTATTTTACGTTCCACCGATACAGGGAAAACCGCCGTGATAAGATCATCTGGCGTAGACTGCAACACGTTAATAAGAGTGGTCTACGTCGATTATCACTGGATATAACAGTGGATAAACCCTCCATAGTGCAGAGTATCCCACCCCAGTTGGTTGCTGGACAGCGATGATTATGGTGCGGTAGGGTTATGATGGAAATCGTATGAGGTGATTCGTCTCACTCGCTAACACGACACTATATGCTTTACGTGGAAATGATGTTACCACAAGATGAAGGGTGGCTCAGTCGGAAGACTATTATTTAACCTATCAGAGCAATGTGTACATAGCGTCAAGTTTCAAATTTATCTCTCCCGAAACCGTGCTTGTATTGGTTGGATGTACGAAATTTCGAGATCCATCTCTGTAGCATGCGTGTAACGACCGAAGGTCTATACGCTTCATTAAAGCTATCTACTAGTGAGATTACAATATTTTCCTAGCTTCCTAAGAAGTAACATCAAAATATCGCCTGATCTTAGGCTCATTTACGTATTTTTACCTTAGAAGAAGCCGAACATTCTAAAAAACATTCTAAAAAGTATGAAATTTCCGTTTCATTTTAGCAGCGAAACACAGTCAAGGAAGCTTTATGTTTTCATTCATTCGACTAGGCCTTAATCGCACAGGAAATTAAGTTTTGGCGTTTCGTCTGTTTAAAGAACTATGAGAAGAACGAAGGATTTCTTTACTTAGTTCTTAGGGACAGCTGTTTATGAGGGCAGTACTCAGTTGCAATGAATTAAACGGTTTCGTTGCGGAAATTTGGTCTGTTAACAACCTACTTGCTATGATCTTACGCGCCAGTTGGCAGAGACTCCATTAGCTGGCAATTAGCATTCCATAGAACGTAAATCTCAGAAAAGGGCATGAATAAGAGTTCTCCGAGTTGTAAATTAATTTTAAAGTTGGCTTCTTGTGTTCTGCTGGGGCTAATGGCTTCAAAGGTTAAGTTCTTCAAAGTTTTGATAGAGGCAATGAAACGAAGAAAACTTCAGTCTTTGAAATTAATATTCTTTGAAAGAAACGGCTGTACGTTAGTTCAAGGGTACCTGCAGTAACTTATTAACTTGTGGATCAACAGAGAACCGAGCTAAAAAGGAATTATAATTAACTTATGAAAGAAATAATGTTCTTTCAATCACAGTCCGTAGACTCCGTCATATACCTGGCACACGAAAGCAAAAAATATTGCTGGGCATAACGCCATTCAGCAACTTCCGTATTTTATCAGTTATTTCAAATAAGAAAGCACCGATACGAACACCAAAGAGAAAGAGAATGTATGACGTTATATAACATGCAGTTCATGCACGACTACAAATGGTCTCAAGTAGCCGAACACCCAGGAGACCCAGTCCTTTCCATTTAAACACAGTCCACACCACTATGGAGCCACCACCAGCTTGCATAGTGTCTTATTGTCAACTTAGATCCATGGCTTCGTGGGGTCCTCGCCAAAGACGAACCCTACCATCAACTCTGGCAAACTGAAATCTGGACTCATCCGACCAGATCACAATGCATGAGATTCACCTTTTTCTACCCTATGATTTTAATGTAGATGGATTTTCTGTCTTAGACCCAGTATTAGCAGCTCTTGATACTTCTATTATTCGATTTACAGTTCATAAATTCCGTAAATATTGAAATTTAGCCTCAGTCCTGTAAAAGACTCCAGCTGTAATGAGTCCTTGCGAATGATGGGGGAGGGGCATCGTTTACTGAAGAGACGACCTGCCCCACTGGACGCACTGTTGACCGTGATGGTGTCCTGTGCTCGGCAGGCTGCCTCTGCAGTACAATAGTTTCAAGTTGTGTGTTGCATGGAGGTGGTCGTAAAACGAGGAGGAAATAGAAATCCTCTGGCGACACTTTGGCGAGACACCAGTCTGCAGTTACGCATCTCTCTCTCCACTGACAGTGGTAGCATTCCATACGGTAGCGTCCGATAACACTAGGAGGGTCATGATAAAATAAATATTTTTCCCGAATAGGCACTCGGACACATTTCAGCTCAGGTAATAAAAGAAGGGACTCTCTTTAGAGCTATGACGCAAGATATTTCGTAAGAGAAGATCTAATCCCTCGGCAAAGTGGGCGCTAGACTTATGGTGAAACAAACAAGCGCTATCCCTCTCACTTTGGTCGTCTTCTCCCTATTCTTACTTATAATTTTCTATTCCAGTTTAATAGCAGAGAAGGTCAGAATTTCTGCTTCTTTCCATCTTATTGGACAGACTCAAAAATTAACGTAGAGGGTAGATAAACTACAGACTCTAGCTCGTCGTTCTATTTGTGCAGCAGTTGTTCTTGCTATGCTACTGGCCACTGGCCCTGTCGGCACGGAAGGGAGGAAGGAAAGAAAACTGGGCATCTAGGTCATTAGAGACGGAGCATAAGCTCGGATTGTGTCAATGATGGGGAAGGAAATCAGTCGTAGTCTTTCAAAGGAACCATCTCTACAGTTGCCTGGAGCGAAAAAACCTAAATCTGGGCGGCCGGACGCGAGTTTGAACCGTTGTCCTCCCGAGTGCGAGTGCATCCACTGCGTTGTTCGTATCGAGACGTAATGCCTGAAATTCGGTATTCTCGCATATTCTTGACACTGTGGATCTTGGAATACTGAATTGCCTAACGATTTCCGAAATGGAATGTCACATGCCTCTAGTTTCAACTATCAGTGCACGTTCAAAGTCTGTTAACTTCCCTTGTGCTGCCACAATCACGCCGGATACTTTTTCAGATGAATCAACTGTGTACAAACGACAGCTCTGTCGATGAGCTTCCCTTTTATACCTTGTGTACAAGATATTACCGTGATCTGTACATGTCCATATCGCCATCCCATGACTTTTGTCCGTCAGCATTTGACAGTCTCTGCGGTTGTTTCTGGTATCATCTTCTTATACAAGCTTAAAGCCCAATCCACTGGAGAGGAATGCATTCACGTTTCCTTTGCCTCTCCCGCCTTTCCCTTGGTCCGCACACGTAAGAATTATACAAGTAATATTAGCGATCTCCTAGTGACCCATCATTTGATACTTTGTTGTGCGTAGGTCAATGTTAATGAAACTCTTTTAATACTGTAAATCGAGAAAACAACAATAAAGAACCATTTGTCATGTAGATTAAGCCATTCTTTCTATAATTAATGCATTTCATCTCATAGTGAATTACTAGAGCGTACATGTGTGAATATTAGCAGTTTTAGTGATATCCTAATAACGAGTCACCTCCCTGCGTAAGTCAGAATCTAAATACATACAGAGCACGCCTCAATTATGCTTTCTACCCCTTATAATCCTACAGAATTGTTCTTGTGTCGGTAAATGTGTTATAAAATCGTGATGATGCTCGAAGCGTGTCCCGCCTGCTGGAATCTGTATCTACATCTACACGGATACTCTGCAAATCATAGTTAAGTACGTGGTAGAGGATTCATAGTACCACCTTCACAATAAGTCTCTCTTGCTCCACCCTTGAACAATGCGAGGAAAAAGCGAGCTCCTGTATCTTTCAGTCCAAGCTCTAAATTCCCTTGATTCATTATAATGATCGTTTCTCCCTATGGAGATCGGCGTCAACAACATTTTTTCGCATTCGTGGTAGAAAACTGGTGATCTAAATTTCGTGAGAAGATCCCGCCGCAACGAGAAACGCCTTTGTTTTAATGAAGTTCATTCGAAATTCTGTATCATGTCGGTGTCACTTTCTACAATGTTAATCTTAAAGGAGCATTAAACAGCTGGGGTACAGCGACTTTTTGCATATTTTCTGAACTCTTACAGTTATCTCAAGTCTGATTTCCCACAGATCAGTTTCACAATAAGTTGTTCGAATATATCATGTCCATTGACCTTTTGGCATTATCGAAATCATTGTTCACCTCGGAATCAGTAGCATGTAACGTATTGCAGTTTTTCGAGACCGTTATGCACGCTGATTAACATAGATGGCTGACAATATACTCTCACGACAGAGGTGCCTAAGTCATTAGGAAACCTTAGACATTTCATAAATACTGCTTGGCCGGGCTCTAAAGTCTATGATTATCTTTTACTGTTTCTTAGGTAAATGTTTTCCTTAGCATACAGGAAGTGGACAAAAACATGGAATCATTGCGAGAAATGCGTGATCGATCATAGATGCAGATGTCAGCCAAGCCTGCAGGTTGGGCTGTTGTATTTAAACGAATGGCACTAGTGCAATGTCCTCGATGCGTTGCAAGTTTCAGTCGTAGTTATAACATTGTTATGTGTAGTTTGTGAGTGCATTATATTGGAGCTGACTGAATTCTAACGTCGGAACATTTTTTGTGCTCGTATGATGGGTGTTTCCGTAACCAAGATGGCCGAAGTGTTTGGTTTTTCAAGAGGCACCGTGTCGAAGATTTATACCACATACAGAGAATGTGGAAAAACATATCAGCTAAGTTACAACGTGAACGATATGTGTGTGTCGAGTAATAGTGACGGATCTTGACGAAAAATAAGAGGACGATACCTGAAAAAGTCATTGCAAAACAGGATGTCGCACTGGCGAACCCTGGGCGCGCCAAAACAGCACGAAGTAACTCCAGAAGCAGGGACTTGTAGGCCGAGATGGAATTCCAAAACCTCTTCAGTAATGCAAATGCCTGTAACAGGAAAATGTGTTAACGAAGCTATAAAACCTACACCATGAAGGAATGTAAGAATGTCGTTTGGTCGCATTTTCACACTGTTTCCCACATCTGGTCGAGTTTATGTCCCAGAATTGAAACAGTGCAGCGATTCGGTGATCTTTTGATCAAGCATATGGTGCTATTCCACGCAACCAAAGGATCCTCAGCAATGTCGCATTACTGCAAAAGATTATGCAATCATTTAATCTGGTCAGTACCATCGCGTTGTACGATCTTTCTGCTCCCACGGCGATGCTGTGGTCTACGACGACAGGGTTCCCCCTCATGAAGCTCTCAGCGTCGAGGATTGGTTTTGTGTGCACGAGGATGAAATCTCGAATCTCCCCTGGCAACTACAGTCATTAGATCTCCGCATTTTTAAACCTTTCTGGTCTACCTTGGAGAGAAGGTTGCGTGGTTGCTATCCATCTCCACAATCGTTTCCTGAACGCGCTACTGTTTTACAGGAAGAGTGGTATACGATTCCCTTGAAAACTATTGAGGACCTTAACTGATCCATGCCGAGACGACTGGAAGCAGCTTTGAATGCCAATAGTCCTATACTTCGTATCAGGCTTGGTAATGTGTTGTGTTTGTAGTCAGTCCATATTTTTCTCCATTATCTGTAAAAGTAGTGAGCAAAATACGTTAAGTCCGACTATAATACGGTATCACAATTAATGGCCAAACCCGTGAAGTGCGGCAGTATACAATAGTAAATGCAAAAGCGTTCTAGTAATGACGCACTCACAGCACAGCTGCTCGCCAGGTAACCGCGAATATGTGGTTACGAGCCACCACTAACTTCAGTATGAAATTCAGCTCAAGTCAGTTCAAACGTATTTGAGTTATATACATTTCGAACAAGTGGCCATCTAATTTGGCTCAGATTTCATCCATGGCGAACCTTGTATTTTTATATCTGCATCACTACATTGCAATTGACACTTAAGTGCCTGGCAAACGGTTCTTCGGTTCACCTCCAGACTACTTCTTCACCGTACCACTCTCAAACAGCACATGGAAAGAATGAAAACAAATCTTTCTGTAGAAGTTCTGATTTCCCTTATTTTATTACGATGATAATTCCTCTCTATATAGGCAGGCGACAGTAAAACTTTGTCCCATTCAGAAGAGAAAGTATGTCATTCAAATTTCGCGAAAAGATCTCCCTGCAACGCAAAACGTCTTGTTCTAACTATTCCCACCCCAGATCGTTTGTCACATCCATCACACTTTCTCCCCCATTTCGCGATAGTAAAAAACGAGGTGTCCTTTGAATATTCTCGATGTCTTCCGTCAACCTTATTTGGTAACGATCCCATACCGCAAAAGCAGTGCTCTCGCATAGGACGAACAGGCGTAGTGTAGGCTGTCTCTTTAGTAGACCTATTGCATCTTCTATCTGCTCTGCCAATAAAACGCAGTTTTAGGTTCGCCTTTCGCACAACATTATCTATGTGATCGTTCCAGTTTAAGCTGCTCATGATAGTAAATCACAGCCTCAACAAGAAACACAATACGCGTCTTGTTATCTTGGAGACCAAAGTACAGGCCCTGCTTGACCTATCCGTCTTGTACTACATGCGCACGTCAGATGTCGTCCTCTACAGCAACAGCTACTTGTGCTGTTATACCGTCATCCATGTACTACATCCCTTGAAAAGATGTGGAATGGCCACGGGTCAAATTTGAATCCAGTTACATGGGTACTCAGTGGGAAAGTTCCAATTTCTAACATATT
The DNA here is from genome assembly GCF_023898315.1 of Schistocerca nitens. Classification (NCBI taxonomy): domain Eukaryota; kingdom Metazoa; phylum Arthropoda; class Insecta; order Orthoptera; family Acrididae; genus Schistocerca; species Schistocerca nitens. The sequence goes on from NC_064616.1 coordinate 436,488,926, forward strand.
TTCGAGATTTAGGATAACATTGCTTGGTGAAGCCAATGCCAGGTCGTAACCACACACTCGTAATAACCTCGAAATAGGCTCGTTTTCGGATTCCTGTTTCCTGGGACTTTTTTCCTTCTGTTATTGTATGCTTTCACCAGTGGAAGTTTTCGCTATCAAATGTGATATTCTGTATACCCGCTGCACTTCGCCAGTGGCCACCGCGCACCGAAAAGTTATTTCATGAGGTACAAATGACATACCGATAAAGAATCATAGTAATGTGATTCAACAGTATATTATATTATTGTAGGAAGTGAAGAGACAAAACTATTAAGCATTATTTTATTGTTGGATCAGAGGAGGTGATGATGGTGTCATCAGGTAGGTGCTTCTGTTACATATTGGACTGAATCAATTAGCCCGTCGCCACCCATGCAGAGGTGTCCTTCAGGGTGGAGTGCTTCTAAACGCTGCTTCACGTGTTCAGCAAATGTGCAGTTGCAGACATCACATAACTATGTGTTAACGGGATGTCTGATCCTTGTTAGAGATCCAAGCAGTGAAGAATATGGAAGTAACCCAGGACCCAAACAAAAAATCGAGCCAGTGAAAAATTGTTTACTCAGCACGACATAAAAAAAAAAAAAAAAAAAATAGGTTAGAAACAACGACAGAGTGATTTCGAACATGAAACGCCTAGTCCACGATCACTATGTTCTCCAAGGTACTGCTGTTGCTACAATTACTACCTTCAAGGTTGAAAACGATTTCGACAGACACTGTGGAAACAATGGGCAGCCTTGTGGTGATCATAGGATTTTCTGGTCCAGTGCGGCACTAAACACTGAGTGTAAAGACCAAAATCGAATTAAAACCCTTTCGCTTCCTCGCCATATCTAGCCACTGTCAATTTTTCTTGTTATCAGCAATGAAAAGATAACAGATGGAGTGCAAGAGCAAGAAAATAACTGACTTACCAGTTCGTTTATGGTAGGTGATGACAATGGCCAATCGGCTATCATACAGTTATCAGCCATAACATTATGACCACCAACATACTATCGGTATGAACCCATACAGGCGATAGCAGCGTCACCTGGCAAGGAATGAATGCTATTCGGATGCATGCACGGTGCAAGAACTATCAGTGAGGGTGTAGTCCGTGTGAGGAATGTGGTAGGACAGATTGTGATGGCCCGGAGGTTCGGCACAAGCATTTCCGAAACTGCACGACTTGGGTGTTTGAGGAGTGCTATGGTGAGTGTCTTCAACACGTGCCAAAATCAAGGTGAAATCATTTCTAGATGTCGTGAGGTTGGGCGACCACCCTTAGTACACATGTCGGACCGGGTAGGCTGGACAGACTGGTGAAACAGGACCGGCGGAGAACTGTGGCGGAGCTAACATCTGACTTTAATGTTGGGCAGAGTAGAAGTGTGGCTGAACCCCATACACAGAGCACTCCCGACGATGTTCCTCTGCAGCAAACGACCCATGCATGAGTAAGGTTAATACCACAGCATTGCCAACTACGACTGAAATGGGCACGTGACCAACTGTACTGGACGTTGGCTCAGTGGTAGAGCGTTCCATGGTCTGATGAACCCAGATACCTTCTTCATCATGCGTATGGGTGGAGGATGGGGGGGCGGAACCATCGTCTTCCAGAGAAACAGCTCCTAGAAACCTGTACTGCAGAGTGGAGACAAGCTGGTGGCAGCTCCGTTATGCTCCGAGGAACATTCAACTGGGCATCCATGGGTCCACAGGAGCTCGTTCAAGGCATCATGACGCCCAAGAAGTATCATACACTGCTAGCAGACCACGTACACCCCTTCATGACCATTATGTTTATTGACGGCAGTGGCATTTTTAACAAGCTAATGCGCCATGTCACAAGTGTGATGCAGCGTTCGAGGAACATAGTGGCGAGTTCGAGTTGATGTGATGGCTCCCCTAATCAGCAGGTCTGCGATCGAACACATCAGTGATGTGATTGAACGTTGCGTCAGAGCTCATTGCTTCCTGCCCGGAATTTACGAGAATTACGTGACTTGTGTTTGCATATGTGCCAGCTCCCTCCAGCCCCCTACCAACGCCTTATTGCTTCCATGCCACGACGCGTCGACGCTGTTCTCCGTGCCAAAGGTAGACATACCGGCTGTTTGGTACGTGGTCCTGATGTTCTGGCTGATCAATCTATAATTGTGTCATTCTGGTGATACGAGAACGGCGGCAAAGTCAAAGTGAAAAATCGTTGGCCTCAAGGAAACCAAGCTGCCCAGTGAGTCGAATTACATTGGTGTCACACATAAGATACGCCGGTACAATCTTGAATCTGAAGCTCTCTTACATACTGTAGTATGCGTATTACAATGAACGCCATTGATATTATTTTCTGAGTACGAGGCAATTGTGGATATGGTATCACAATAAAGTTAAATTAAACTAAGAAGAAACCGTTTGTATCTGACTATGACATAATAATTGTATGAGTAATAAGCATACAGATGAACTGTTTCATAAGCAAACATGTCTAAACTAGACATTATAATGTTTTCTAAATATATATTAGAAAATATTTTGAGCTACAAGAAATAATCTGTTATTATTTTATTCGAAGAATTTAATTAGCCTAAGATCGAATTAATGGGCATCTGCACAGATTCTGTTGTTGTCATTCTGATCACGATAACGTCTTTGTGAAAAGCGCTGCTATCGCGAGGCTCCGACCTCTTGTAGTGTCCTGACGAAATATAATTAAGAGAGTTTCTTTGTAACTGACGTTAGCATCCCAATGTATCTCAACCTTTATTCCTCTCTCCAAAGACATTCTTCCAAATAAGAGAGCAGTTCATCATCATCTGATTGACTCTAACGGTAACATCAAACAACAGATATTAAATCCTTTCATGCCCTTTATCTCTCCATTTGTTCTACGCACTGTAGCAACACTTTCCAGTTTCTAGGACATGCCGTTTTATTCATAATATATAATTAACTGCTACAATGTATGTGGCATGATGTGATGTGTGTCAACGTTTGCATAGGTTGATAGAAAAGCTGTACTGTCTTCTGTGGCGATTTTCTCTTTCTCCCTATGCAGAAATTGGCAGTGATGAATTTCCATTGCGACCTACTTTCTGATGTCAAATTTGTCATAATTGTAGAGGAAGATGTCTTCAGATTGTTGCTGCTAGTATTTCGAGACAAATAAGACTCTGTTGACTGTTTATTCTGTGAAAGAAGATGATTATCACTCGATCACTTAATCACAATTTGGATGTATTTTATAGCCTACTGAAAGCGATTCACTGTGACCTTTCCTGTGTCCTTCAATTATTCTTCTTGTATCTCAGACAATCTATCGATTTCCATTACGCACTCGATAAAATTTTCTACATAGAAATTGTATCTAGCCCTCCAACAGTAATTTAAACACGTCAGTGTTTCTAAACTCATAGACAAGTGCAATAAATAGATTTTCGAATAATTTCCGTGCATTTCCTCTGCATAACCAACCACCTACATAAATTTTCTGCCAGACTTATTCAACCACGAGACGTATTTCTCTCCTCCCAGTAAACTTCAGCTTGGTCAACGGATAAGCTGGAACAGCACATGAATATCAGAGATTAATGTTCTTTCGCATTGTGAGGTCCAATCCTATCGAATGCTTAGTGAAGAGTACCATAATACACGAATAACAGACACATTGTCAAAAATAAAGAAGAGCCAGACATCTGCTTTGCTAAATGTAAAAGACGATTCCAAGCAAACCTTTGATAACAAGAGTCGTCTGTTATACGCATTCTCAGCGTTTAGCAGGACCATTGATTTCATTTGTGTCGACATTTTATTTGCCAGTTGTAGGCACCCAGTTTTTTCTCAGGTGTGGTACAATGGTTTCACTCGTACCTGACGTTCGGCTAACACTGAGTGATATCTTAGACTTCAAGTTCGAGGTGGAGACAGGCGGTATCATGTGTCCCTCAGCGTACGGTGTTTGGTGGAAACATTCTATAAACCTATCACAATGGCCCTCTGTAAACATAACGTGTTTGCTGCTGACCTCCAATTACAATTGCATCAAACCATTTAACTTCAACGTGCATATAGAGAACACTAATCCAGAAAAATAGGAACAGATTATAGGATTCACACTTTAGGCATCCAAAACGCAATCGATCATTAGAATCTCGTTAATTCAGAGTACCTGTAAACCCTATCATCTTTCATCCTAAGTGAAGAGAAAATAATTTTCTTTTTCTAGGCGAAGCTTCGAAGAGTAAAATGACACGAAAACCTAAACTGGGCTGAATGCACAGGTACAACGTGGAAGAAGCGATCAGCATTTCTCGACACTAGATAAATATAAAGCCACCCTACATGAGGACCAGAGGAAGTAACTTGTATACAACTGACGTATTTTCAGTTGTTAAATGTAGAGACGTTATTATGTAAGAGATTCTTCATTAAAGTTCACAGCGCTCGTAGCTGATGATAGCCACTCTCGTACGCTGTATATTTGGCTATCGTAATTTTTATCGTATTTCACCAATTTATGCACAGATATACTGGCTACATGCAGACAACTGAAGAGATTTCAGTACACTTTGTTTACATTACCGTCTTGTCTGCAGTAGGCTACGCCTGTCTTTTCTCGAGCATAACACTCTGATATTATCAGCTGGGTAGAAACTGTCTTTCCTACAGTAGCAACATCCTTTTTACCCCACTTCGTTACACAACCACCGTCTCTAAATCCTTTACCATAGCAGGAACCCTACTTTGTCATAATATTTCTTACATCATACAACTGAATCGTGTTTTCTCCTTAGAAACACAGTTAATGGTCTGTCTTCTAAAATAACTATAACATCTACAATAACAATAATATTTACCCCCATTTCGAACGTACCCTTCAGCCCATTGTAATTAAGCGCAATACCCTTTCTCCATCCCAAAGGCGATGGCTGTAGTAAACTTCCTATCGTAGAACTCATTATCAGTGATATCTCATCTGTGTATTCTTACTCACGATCATATTATTTTTATGTCACTAGGCCAATTTTGGACTGCCCAAAACATTTAGAAACGTCGTTTGGCCTTCCACTGTGCCCATATTTTTTCGCAACAAGCTTTTTCCCAAGATTCAGACAGTTCCCTCGGTTTTCTTCTTCAGTTTTCCTCCTTGTCGGCCGGCCATAGCTTGCCTTCGACCGGAAGATTTCCTCTTCTATGTACATGTGAAACACTTGCGAATTTCAGATCATTTTTATTTCCTCAGCCCGTTTCATGGCCCTTGTTTTTTATGTGCTCCTGTTTTCGTCATGGATTCGACAAGTTGTTCGTATGTTTTCGGAGATATGCGGCACTAGATGTCTACGAAAAATTTCCGCCCGATCTTGTCGCAGATGTGTTCTGTCAGGTTCAGGTACGGCAGATATGTTGCCAAAACATCGATGTGAGCTCACCGTTATCTTCGTCAAACAAATGTAGCACGATTATGCCCTTGAGATTGACAGTTATCCTGCTGGAAGACGCCATTGCCGTCGGGGAAGACATGAACCATGAGTGTACATAAGTGGTCCACAATAATGTTGACTTAGTCCACAGCTTTAACGGTGGATTCAGTTACTACCACAAGTCTCATGGTAGTCCAGATGAATGTTCTTTATTGCATGGTGCTGCCATCACCAACCTGCGTCCATCGTCTGATGCATATTTCGAACAGCATTTCACGTGGAGGACGGGGAATACGGACGTTGCTATATAGCTGGTGTAACAACGAACGTGATTCGCCCGTGAAGGTGATACGTTTTCATTGATGTACGGTCCAAGCTCGACGATCTCACGCCCTCTGCAATCGTAAATTACGCTATCGTTGGGTCATCTTGGAAGCACGTAGGGGTCGTCTGCAGCGGAGCCTCATGTTGAAACATGTGCGCTGAACGGTATGATCCGAAACACTTATACCAGGACCGTCATTGTACACGTACCCGACCACACCGCTCTGTAATAAGTTATGGAGTCCCGATAGTATGTCGCCTATTGGTGTTTTTACCAGCCATCAGTCAGTTACCATAGACGATCAGATCAGCATGCGGACAGTCTACCAGTTTCGCCGTTTCCGAAATGTTCGTTCCTAGGCACTGAGCAATAATTATTTGCCATTTGTCAAAGCCGTTTAATTCAGTGAATTTCCCCAGTTTTTGGCCTTATCCTTATTAGAATAATTCCCCATTCTAGTCCACCTATATACTTTCCTTACCAGATTAAGTGACCACAACGTCAGTACGTGGTAGTAAATTTCGTGGTCATCTTAATGAATTAGCTCATCAGCGTATTGGTGTTATTAGTAGTAGCAGTAATAATAGTAACAACAGTAATATTGTTCACTTCACTGTTACTGTTACTACACTCCTGGAAATTGAAATAAGAACACCGAGAATTCACTGTCCCAGGAAGGGGAAACTTTATTGACACATTCCTGGGGTCAGATACATCACATGATCACACTGACAGAACCACAGGCACATAGACACAGGCAACAGAGCATGCACAATGTCGGCACTAGTACAGTGTATATCCACCTTTCGCAGCAATGCAGGCTGCTATTCTCCCATGGAGACGATCGTAGAGATGCTGGATGTAGTCCTGTGGAACGGCTTGCCATGCCATTTCCACCTGGCGCCTCAGTTGGACCAGCGTTCGTGCTGGACGTGCAGACCGCGTGAGACGACGCTTCATCCAGTCCCAAACATGCTCAATGGGGGACAGATCCGGAGATCTTGCTGCCCAGGGTAGTTGACTTACACCTTCTAGAGCACGTTGGGTGGCACGGGATACATGCGGACGTGCATTGTCCTGTTGGAACAGCAAGTTCCCTTGCCGGTCTAGGAATGGTAGAACGATGGGTTCGATGACGGTTTGGATGTACCGTGCACTATTCAGTGTCCCCTCGACGATCACCAGTGGTGTACGGCCAGTGTAGGAGATCGCTCCCCACACCATGATGCCGGGTGTTGGCCCTGTGTGCCTCGGTCGTATGCAGTCCTGATTGTGGCGCTCACCTGCACGGCGCCAAACACGCATACGACCATCATTGGCACCAAGGCAGAAGCGACTCTCATCGCTGAAGACGACACGTCTCCATTCGTCCCTCCATTCACGCCTGTCGCGATACCACTGGAGGCGGGCTGCACGATGTTGGGGCGTGAGCGGAAGACGGCCTAACGGTGTGCGGGACCGTAGCCCAGCTTCATGGAGACGGTTGCGAATGGTCCTCGCCGATACCCCAGGAGCAACAGTGTCCCTAATTTGCTGGGAAGTGACGGTGCGGTCCCCTACGGCACTGCGTAGGATCCTACGGTCTTGGCGTGCATCCGTGCGTCGCTGCGGTCCGGTCCCAGGTCGACGGGCACGTGCACCTTCCGCCGACCACTGGCGACAACATCGATGTACTGTGGAGACCTCACGCCCCACGTGTTGAGCAATTCGGCGGTACGTCCACCCGGCCTCCCGCATGCCCACTATACGCCCTCGCTCAAAGTCCGTCAACTGCACATACGGTTCACGTCCACGCTGTCGCGGCATGCTACCAGTGTTAAAGACTGCGATGGAGCTCCGTATGCCACGGCAAACTGGCTGACACTGACGGCGGCGGTGCACAAATGCTGCGCAGCTAGCGCTATTCGACGGCCAACACCGCGGTTCCTGGTGTGTCCGCTGTGCCGTGCGTGTGATCATTGCTTGTACAGCCCTCTCGCAGTGTCCGGAGCAAGTATGGTGGGTCTGACACACCGGTGTCAATGTGTTCTTTTTTCCATTTCCAGGAGTGTATTATTACTCATAATAATAATTAAATTATTTAGTTAAACTGTAGTGCAACAAGTTGTTTACAAGTAGTAAAACCCTTATCTATTATGAGAGAGGACGTATAGGCCCTAAACTACTCATGTTAAATAAAGTAATTAAGAGGTATCTTTCTGCCAAAATAGGCTTTCTGGAGAGATTCGGGAGGTTAATAGGAGTAGTAGATATTGTATTAAATTGTTAATATTTAGATACACTCAGTGCACCTACTAGACTGATAGAGAAAGGTATGTTTACCATGGTATGAAGTGAACTGCTACTCATAACTCCTACACACAGAAATAACATTGTTAGAATAACTTACGAGTATGACACTTTTGCCAGTTGCATCACACAGAAATATGTTCGACACGAGGATAAATATATTGCCTGACCAAAAAGGTGAAGCAGCTGGAAGACATGGTCAGATATCAATATAACTTGGTACACTTACACACCACTGGTGGGTGTGTAAATGACTGAAGAAGCAATTATATGTGACAGGTAGAACGGCCACCAGCGTACTTTAGTGACTTTCATGTTTAATGTTGTTCATGTCTAGTGCTTTGATCATCCCTGGTAGGGTATAAAAGGGACACGAACAGCATCAGACGTTGGGTGATCATCATGAAGGACACAGAGATGCCGCTTACTCATATGAGGAAACGTTATCAACACCTGACGGAACTGAAAGAGGTCTCATTGTGTGTCTCCATGAGGCCGGATGGTTGAAACATTCAGTTCCAGATTTAAGTGGATTTCGGATGTGACAGTGACACGACGTTGTACGGGGTAGGAACGTAAGGGTAGGCATAGTCTCGGCAAGGTTCGAATCAACCACGTCAGACCACTACAGGGGGGGGGGGGGTCACTATGTTGCGCTACAAGCAAATTGCAATCAATTTCACATAAGCGCTTGCTATCCAAGAACAACTAATCTCCCCACTGCAACATTCTGTGTCATTCCGCACCATTGGTCTGAGACTAGCAGCGGCTGGATTAGGGAGTTGGCGTCCCTTGATTTGACTGCCGTTAAAACTATAACGCAAACTACTGCGTTTGTAGTGGTGCCAAGATCAGTAAGAGTGGACTGATGATGAATGGCGTCGTTCTGTGTTCTGCAATGAATCACGGCTCGGCACAAATTCGATGACTATCGTCAGTGAGTATGGCAGCTAACTTGGGCAGATGTCCCACTCACGCAATGCTTTGGAGAGACACAGCGACGTTACTCGTGGCGTCATGGTGTGGGTAGCCATCAGGAATGACTTTAGTGCACTGCTGGTAGTGACTGAGAGAACAATGACAGTCCTGCTTTCTCATGGGGTGCCTCTCATGCGACAATATCGTGGTGTCATGTCTCAACAGGATAATGTTCGTTTAAACATGACACATGTCTCTATGAAGTGTCTTCCTGGTTTGAAGTACTACCAAGGCTAGCAAGATCTCCAGATCCGTCTCCCATTAAATATGTGTAGGATCACCTCGGACGTCAATTTCATCCCAGTGCTAGTATCTAGGACATGAAGGAACAGCTACAACAGTTTCGACCAGCTTGCCACAGGCGAGGATACAACGCCTTTATGGCACCCTTCCTAACCTAATCGGTGCATCCATCTAGGCCAGGGGTGTGTCATTCTGATATGTGGGCTCATACTGCCAAGTTCCTTGTAAATTTAGCTGTTAATTGTGTTCAGTCAAATTACACGACATACTATTTCAACCTGTCGAATTTCCGTACATTTTCTCCTCCACTTCCCTGAGGTTCTTTCTTTTTTGTCAGGCTGTGTAGGTGGAGATCTGTGGTAGTAATTTACATTACCTTTATTAAGTCGCAAGAGATGAAGAAGTGAGGATGTGCAGTTTATGACTATTACTAATGTATTAACGCTCTGGATTTATCCAAAATCTTTCTAGCGCGCTGTATGTGATGACGGTAATTGGCTCAGTCCATAGTGCACAGTCACTTGAATGGAACGTTTAGGTCGATGTTCCCCTGGGATTAAAGTACGAATTTAACTCCCTATCTTGTCCGTTATGAAAATAAACGGTATACCCCCCTTTACTCCCAGTGACAACAGTTTGCCAAATTGAAGTCACTCCTAAAATGGCAACAAGCTATGTCGAAACGTGCGCGAGAACAGGAAACGTCTGTAGCTGGGTGGATGAACGTACTATTTTAAGTCTCCAAGACAACAATACCATATGATTTTACTTCGATACATTACGGTAATAATGTTGTAGATGACATCGTTAAAGTAATTTCATCCGTTCAAATTAAATTAAGAAACACTTAATTCATAAGGAATAGTAGGATACAATGTTTTCCTGAGATAAAAAAATGTTACAAAATAGAATTAAAAAAATTTTTTAGTAAGAGATAATGTGAAACAACTATGCTGCAGATTTTTCAGCGCCGCTACCTGGTATTCTTACAGTAGGTAATCACGAATCAATTGTGTAAGCCGTGACTAATTTAACTTGTAGCTTCAATACTTGTCGTTAGCAAGAGATTGATTCCGACAAAGCACTCTTGGAAACATCAGTTTTAGAATGGGTTCCCCCACGAACTGCACATGAAAGTGAGTTCACTGAGATCACAGTCAATGGCGAAAGTTATAAGAACGCCGAATGAAACGCACAAAAACTGAAAGTAACTAAAAGTGCAGGCAAATATTGTAGAAAACTGGGACCCTGCGACAGGAATACATTTTTCGCAGAACAGCAGCATTTGAAATTAGTCACTCTCTGAGAAAAGAATTTTTTTACGTTTCGGACTTTGGAATAAGCCAGCGTGTTGTCAGTCGCGACGGCGAAGTTATTAACAGCAGGAATCAGTTGACAGCGGCCTCGTGCTCCCCCCACCCATTCCATCCCCTACCCAGTACCACACTCGTCAACCACGCTCCCCGCATCCGTTTCCGCGGCTTACGTCGGGCTTTTCCATTTTACGCTAACGCATTCTCTGTTCCCCTCTGTTCCCTTTGTTTCCACTGCCTCCGGCTGTTAACAAGTGAGCGACCACAATCCTTATCCTGCAGCTATTCTATCTTCGTGTCACGCCGACGGAGGGGAAAGGAAATGTAATTAAGGGATTTCCTTTGGTCTATAATTCCATTCCCTTTATTAAAAAGAATAACTTCAACAAGTGTTCACTGACCGTAGAAAGCTGTCGGCATCTGTTTCTAATGCAAATAATATCTCACAAAGCGTGTGCTGCCGCGTAGTTTGTGCATAATAAACGAGGCTATACAAAAAAGAAAGAAACATTAATACACGAAACTGACGACCATGTCTTCCGTCGAAATGGAATCGTATAACTGTGTAAAGTACGAAATTTACCTCGGCTCATAGCTGCGAGGTATCCTCTTCATAATTAAGTTCAGCTTTAATTATTTCTAAGTCTTCTGTTAGCTTTCCACTGCAGTGGGTTTAGAACCAGAAAGACAATTTAATGGTGCAGATAAGGAGTTATGTACACACGAGAGACACTGGAGTACATGTCGAGCGCAATATGGACGTTAATGTTTTACATCCACAGACCGACATGTGTATACGTACTTGAGGTTCGCATACTCTTATGTACGATGAAAATGTCGCAGAAAAAAGTTAAAATGAGTCTGATTCTCTCAGCCTGCCAGGTATCTTTTCTGGGAAGATTCCCAGATAAATATAGGAAGCGTAAGATATGACTTTATTGTCCCATTAATGATGATGTGAGTAGAGATGGAGGACAAGCAGCTCGGGTTGAACGAGGATGGGAAAAGAAACGGCAGTATTCATTTCAGAGTAACCACGAAGGCAACTGCCTCAAGCGATACAAAGGAGAAGTGCATATTGGAGATCAGAATTTTCGTAATGCGTATAACATTAAGTACCTCAGCATCTTATTTACCATCACAACTAAAACACAGAAATTAAACAGTGATTTATTACTACATTCAGAACATTACCATGAAACAGATAATGATAACATTCACTATTTCCAGCAATTTCAGACACAAGGCATACATTACGATCACATTGTAGTGATACTGCGTGGAACAGGAACCTTGAGAACCACACAAGCGGAAGACAGGCAAAAATTCGGATTTTGGCAAAATCTTGAGAAACGTATTTTGAGAAGCGCGAGATGCCGATGGCTGGAAAAAAGAAGGATGACAAAAGAACTGTATGAATTAATACAGAAGCATGTCAGAGTCCCAAAAATAAAGAAACGAACTTTGCAGTGGGTAGCACACTTGGTCAGAACGCCTTAATATCGAAAAGTAAATGCTCTCGTAATGGGAAGAGTCTAAGGAAAACGTCAGCTTCGCACATGCGGAAAGCAACGAATGAATGAAGTCCTTACTTAACAGATGTGGACTGAAATAGAATGGATGAAAACAGTTCAAGAGTGCTGTATCTAGGGTCAGAGTATGAGGCCGATACAGCATCTTCAAAATCAGCAAACGCCGGATACGTGTGAAAGAAAAACCTTAATCTGTATAATCGGAAGTGAATGTAAATAGTCCAGTAGGTAAACTACCACGCCCTCTCGTTCACCTCGGAACTGTAAATCTTCTACAAACTCCTCATTGAAATACTCGTTTTCCCAACGTTTGAAAAATTGAGGTCTGTTCAATGGATAGCAGTATGCGACAGGGAACAAAATGTGTTAAAATTGGGAAAAGGATAATACCCGCCAACATACCGAACACAAAGCCATAAAACTGCCTTCTAAGATTAAACTATAATCTTATGGATGTATTTACGCTCTTATGGATATGACAAGACAGTGGTGCCCTGCGAATGAGTAATAAGACAGTTACATTACATGGAAAAAATGTTCCCCAGAAATACGAGACAGATATGTGGCTGTCTGAGAATCAATTACATGAAGTAGCTGTTATTACAGAATGTTTTTAGGATAGCCTTTTTTAGTAATTATACGCGAACTATGAATGCTAGGGAACATGTTCTTCTATTTCCCCTTCTCTCTCTCTCTCTCTCTCTCTCCCTCTCTCTCTCTCTCTCTCTCCCTCCCCCTATCTCTCTCTCTCTCTCTCTCTCTCTCTCTCTCTCTTTCCCACACACACACACCTGTCTCGAGATGACTGGGTGTTTGTGTTGTCCTCATCATTTCAACATCATTCATGAAAGTGGCGAGATTGGGCTGAGCAGAGGTTGGGAATTTGTACGGGCGCTGATAACCGCTCAGTTGAGCGCCCCACAAACCAAACATCATCATCATCTCTCACACACATTTCTTTCTCTCTCTCTCTCTCTCCCATTTGTTTCTTTCCCTCTGTGTCTCATTCTCATTCCCTTTTGGCTGACTATTTCATTGGACAAATATGAGGACACATGCAAAGAGACAGTTTAAAAGAGACCAAACATCGAAGAATATTTTTCCAATTTCTTGTCATCATGAAAACTATGCAATAGCCTGTCATAGCTATAAATTTTTATCATACTGGACTTATTTTTTTAGGTACGGAGAAATTTTAATAGTCTTGCATGTCTAGGCAACTCATTTTCCAAATATCTCGTAACAGATGTAGCTAAAATTGCAGATAAGTGGCAAAAAGCCAAAACTAGAATATTTCTCTTGTTTACTCTACTAGTCGATCTGAAATTAAGTTTTGTGACCTTTTGGAGGTGCTGCAGTTTTCTGACTGTATGTCAGTTCAGAAAGAATACAATGAAAGCGTGGCCACAAACGTTACAGACTTTTAAAAAAGTTACATATTTTAAAAAGTGCAGTACTGCTAATGCTTTTCTTCACATAGCTCATAATTTTATTTATCTGTGTTGCGATACACACTGGCGGTACGATAGTTCATTTTTCTCACAAAATTAATATAGTTGTAGATACTTATTCCCAATGATAAACCGAAACTTGAGCTGTTTTCAGTGTGTTCCATTTATCGTTTCTGAAACGGACTAGCAATGCGCCAACAATCACTGGCCGAACAGGCAAGCAGAGAAACACATTAAATATTATTTATTTTTCTCTAAAGGATGGATAAAGAGACCGGTCACGACTACAAAATAAAATGAAGAACAAACATATCTGTCTGGAACCGCAGCAGCTGTAGGTCAAACGAGTGAGGGACGGACACAGTGACTCCTACCCACTGAAACTGAGTTCAGTGTGCTTTCTTATCATTTTCTGTTATTTTATGAAACAATGCACGCAATAAGTTTATTACAGTCAATGTCTTGTAAATGAGACGGCCAGTACTGTCAATTGGTAGACCCTACGATAGTAATGGTTCCATTTCTAAAAGTTGCTTCTTTCACCAGTTGCACGCATCTGAGATTTAGAGATCTGTTAAATCAGTGCATTAACCTTACACTGTTGTTTGTTAGTAGGAAAGACTGGAGTACATTACACACTGACGACAATAAGATAGAGGAAACCGTAATTACTAGTACAAAAAGTTACAAAACTGAGTTCAGTTTTAATGCTAATATTTCAGTGTCAGTTGTCGAAGCGTTGCGTTGGCACAGAGCCTATACCGATGTGGTGCAAATATTATCAACTTGCTTGAATTGTCACGTTGTCTATATGGCGAAACGCAAAATATACTGTGTTTCTAGCAGATTAGTGGGTCGCAGTATGAGTCAGATAAGTGTCGGAAAAGAATCGAAATAACACCACAGGTTCTTTTATTGATGGCTCAAGTAAAATGCTTTGATTCACCGATAAAATTGCGAGAAACTGTAGTGTACCACGACCGAAACAAGCAAAACGATCTACTACGTGTACTCTGTGTTTGGATGGTGTAACAAGGTACACAGGGTGTAGAGAAAGATGGCTGCCAGAATCGTCTCAGGCTTTTTTGATTACCTAAATAGCACCTCATAAAATTCGGAAGATGTTCATTAACAGGTATCGGAAAAACAAAACAAATGCCCCAGATATATCAACCTTCGACATTGGAAAAGTCAGTTTTCAGGATGGAACTGAGGGAGACTTTTCATTCACCTACGCACCTCAAGTGGAGATCAGAAATCAGCTCCGTCTACTTCCTTTAAATCCGCCAGCGAGTTCTTTGAAGTCATCCAGGAACACGCCGTCTGTGGGTGCCCACATACGCGACTAGTGCGTCTACGACGCAGCCCACTCGTCACCAAGTCTGTTGTCTGGTACGAGTGAACTCGGCTCGCTCTGAAATGAGAGCGAGTACACTAGTTCGCAAGTATAACAGCGAACTCGGGCATTCCAGCTACATATGCCACCGTTTTTAAAAAAATTCCTGTATTAAACTGTAAATTACTATTCATTTATTTCACATAATCATAATTTCGGGCGGCGCGGAATTAGCCGAGTGGTCTCAGGCGCTGCAGTCATGGACTGTGCGGCTGGTCCCGGAGGAGGTTCGAGTCCTCCCTCGGGCATGGGTGTGTGTGTGTGTTTGTCCCTAGGATAATTTAGGTTAAGTAGTGTGTAAGCTTGGGGACTGATGACCTTAGCAGTTAAGTCCCATAAGATTTCACACACATTTGAACATTTTGAACATAATTTCGAATTTATGGCCTCTATCAAATGCAAGTAGACATATCCCAACATGTCCGACCTGCCTAAATGACATAAGCAAATTACATTCCAGTGTAATGACTGTTTGGTTAGCATCTAGCAGAGTACCTGGCGTTGCGCGAGTATCTATATATTCCAGTGTTATATTAGCCAATCTACTCCTCTTCCCCTCTCTCTGTCAGTCTACTTCTTCCCCTCTGTCCATCTCCTCCTACACCCTCTAATTCCATCCCCTCCTCCGTCCTCTCTTTGTCCCTCTCCTGCTCCGCCTTCTCTCTGTCCATTTCCTCTTCCCCCTCTCCCAGTCCGTCTCCTCCTCCTCCCTCTCCCTGTTCATCTTCACCTCTTTCTTTTATCTGTCTGTTTCCCCCCATACTGCCTCTCTGTCAGTCTCCTTCTCCCTCTTATCTCTGTCCTTTTCTCTTCATCTGTCTATCTCCTCCTGCCCCCTTCGCTCTCCACATTATCACTCTCACCGCAATAGGAAGCTGGTGGTTCTTCTTCCAAGATTTTAACTAATATGTGTACCAAATTTGACTGAAATCGTTCCAAGGGTTTAGGACGAGCTCGTTACCTTCGACTTTGCCCACGTACACACATGTTAAACCTATTTCGTAAATATTAAAACCATTTCACACGTATTTGTACACATATTTCACCTGTATCTCTAGCGAATTTCACCCTACCGTTTCATTTCACGCTACTCTACTTTTATAATGCTCTATCTTCTCAACTGTATGCCTTACAGTGATACAATTTTGCTAGCACATTCAATGGTATGTGTGGCTACAGTCTGCAAATTGTGTTGTGAATCGTTAGTAGTAAATAAGTAACAAACTAAAACGTCATGCATGATGCGGCAGGTTTTCACTTATCTCTGTATTCTAGATACTGCCTGAACTATATGTCGTACAATGATGCATTTCTGTAGGTACATTCAACGGCAGATGTGGATACTGTATGCTAAAATTGTTTCAAATAGAGCTAGTACCAAGAAACTAATAAATACAAACGTCTCGCGTGTTGCACCATTTTTCACGTTTCTCAGAAGTTATGGCGTCATATATCCTCAACTATCTGCAGCACAGCGATATAATTATTCTGGTAGATTCAGTCGTATATGTGAATACTGTCTGTAAAATATTACGGGGCGAATACAGTCAGTAATAAAGAATTAATAATTTGAGACGTCATGCTTCATGTGCCAATTTCACCGTGTGAACAACGAAGATGTAGTAAGCGATAAACTTTATTCCGTTTATCATTTTGTGGGGGTCGTCAGCAAGAGTCAGTTTCTTAAGGGTTTGAAATTATTTGCAGATTTTGTTGCGATTCTTTAAGCGTTCCCATTCTCAAATGCTGAAAGACCAAAGTAAGGGTATTCGAACGTCGGTGGTTGCACTGTTTTTAAAGTCGCACCACTTTGATAGGCAGGTGGCTCCTACCCCCGCAGTGATTATTTCCAGAGAGTAAGTGATACGAGTACCAGTTTTGGTAGAAATCGGCCCAGTGGTTTAGGAGTAGCTGTCGAACATACATATATTACATATAACATACATATAAACATACCAACATGCTTATACACCTACATCCATATTTATAACATGTAAGGATATAAACGGATAAATTTTTTCGGAGTCTGCTGTAAATTTATCTTAATATTTAAGTTTCACTCAGACAATATCTAACAATTATGTTGACATATACACACTTTAGAGGTATCACCGAGTGTGTAACTGCAGTGCAAGAATACAAGAAACGATGATGTAGCGCAATCTCTAAACAGTGATTAATTATTGAAATAAGCTACAGAAATGAATGATATGCTACACAACCTATTGTTAGCTAATAAACTCAATTTTCCATGACCAAGTAAATAAGTAAATAGCGTACTATTTCGTCACAGGAATGTAACAGTGACGTTGTTCTGTGCCCTGTTGTCGATTAACACATTACTTATGTTTTCTCATGGTAGTGGTGGAATAAACAAGAATACAACCATTTTGTTTCCGTTGTACGAAATTCGCAGGTTTTTCGTCTGAAAAGTGCACTATAGCCTGAAACGTATTCCAAATATCACTCCTCCTCTAATGGAACGCATTTGCAACTGCGTACTTTGCATCAATTAATTTTCACATTACACCCCCACTGTAGGGATGGTTGTTATTGCTGAAAGAACCGGTTTTCGGTTACTGCGGCATTTTGCACCTCTAGTTTTCCCAGCTGTTAAAACCACTAAAAACACCCAGATTTTAAAATAAGCTGTTTTCGGGTTTTTATTGCTGTTGTTTACAACAACAATGGAAGACATCGCACAATGGTTGAAAAATTGTACAACAGCCCAGGACTATTGCATTTGACGTTTCAAGATAAATAGAATCAAAATATCAAATAAAATAGGTAAGTAAGAGAAAAATTAGTCCTTGCACCTCTCGATTCTCTCCTCGAAAGGTAATGAAGGTTAGAATACTACGAAAAAGTTACAAGGATTCTCCTACGCATTCTGTTTATTAACATCTCTGTTAAAAATCAGTCTTTATTCGAGGACCATACCACATTTTGGGCATTACGACTGATCAGTGCTGAAGGGTTGAAATGATGTTGGAGAATTATTTTTTGTATTAAATTATCCGTTTGTAAGGGCTGGAAGGTGATAAATGCATCTTATGTAGACACAGGCAGCAGATCAGTAAATTTCTATTTTTATATTAAAGTACGAATGACTTGTTAAATTTTTAATTTATTACTCTTTCCATAACTTCATTTTTATCACTTCACTGGAATGGCAGACAAATAATAAGCTTTTAAGTAAAATTTTTAGCGTTCTTTTTCTTTAACTGTTTTGAAGGAAAACGCCGCTTTTAGTCAAATATATATCTTTACATTTTAACGGAAATGTGAATACAATTGATTTTTTGGTGACAAAACCTCTTCACTAATACTCGTTCTATAGTGTTGATCTGTAAATTGACTACTTTTTTCAAATACTGTATCATTCAAAGATGATATCAATCTTTCAGAAGCGACAGAACGCCCTGCCAAGCTCGTTTTCAAAACAAAATTTCATGGAAATATTTTTGATCTGCTGCTATGGCAAACTGATGCATCGACTTTGTACCCAGTTATTACCAAAAAAGAAAAATACCTGTTATAAACAATACCAAACAAATACCGAGAAATTTCGGCTATTCTGAACTTAAATAGCGGTATCTCATAAAACACAGCGTCGTTAAAGGCCATGTCATCCCGACAATCAGTCATTCGTTGTTGCAACTTTAAAGTAGCAGAATCTTGTAATCATCTTCCTTATTAACAATAAGTCATGTGTAGCTTCACAGTCCCGCACACTTCACTAAGAGAGAACTAGAAGGCGTGTATGAAGCGACCGCAGCGCTACAGTTCTCCGACTCATCATACTTGCGGAACTATACAGGGAACGAAGAAAACCCGTTAACACAAAGAAACAACTGACCTAGATTTATGAAGTTTGCGACTCGATCTTTAACTCGTACCAGCTCTGATATCCATCCTGAAGTGCTTGTGGTTATATTATGAGACAAAAACAGTTTCCCGATTTGACATAATCAGCCATTATTTCGAAATTTTATAAATACTATTCGTAAATGAAATCGAACTAAGCTTTGACAGGGTGAAATAAAAAGAATTCTCATTGTAATTTGCTACATGTAGATCATCAGAATGCAGATGCTATTTGCATTACACACACCTAGTTCCTAAAATAGTGAGGAAATAAGTTTGTAGTGTAGGTCAATGCCTTGATGTCTGAATTCATGGCTGAAGTGAACTTTAGATAAACTTAACTCCTCAAATGCTCGTAGATGTAGTTCAGTAGAAATCCATTTCCAGTTTGCGTTTCTTCTCTAATCTGTCGATGTATTAACAAAATGTAAAGAAAAGTGACTGCTCATACTACCAAAATAATGAATAATTTGTAGAAACCTAATCGTGCACTACGATTTTCCAAGTAGGAGCCATGTCCCTATGCTATGAAGGTTTCATAAACACTAATCAACTCAGCATTTGCGAACGAGCAGTTTATCCAAGAGGTGTTCAGTCGCTTTCTATAACGACTGAGGCGAAACAAACGCTGCAATATTGTAAAAGAGATACAGAGGAGAGCGATTGTGCCGCGGTCTACCGCAATTCACTATTACTTGGGCCACGTCATCATAACCAAACGAATGCACCATAATCTAAGAGTGAAATTAAAAATTCAAATCACTTTTCCAAACTTCATCGGTGTATGCTTCAGTATATTAATGTTAACGTCGTTAAGCCTCAGAATGATCAGAGCAATATTTTGGCCAAAATCTGGGTTTTTAAGAAAAATTGAAGGCAGTCAATATTAAACTCTGACAGATGAACATTCGTATCTAGTCTCAGTTTTACATGAAAACCGTATATAGATGACACCAATAAGCTAGCCCTATAGTTTTCAAGTTATTTAATAAAAACCAAATTTGAAATGAAAAGTTCTTTATCAAAAATTAAGTATTATTCCCATTTGTAAGAAACAGTTCTAATTACAGCACTCGATTACATTCGCGCTATAATAATGCTCTACCAAGCTTCAAGACTGTATTGTAAACAACCATGAATACAAGGACTCTTAAAGAGACAGTTCAGAGGTATACTGTCAGTTCCATTCTAAAAATTCTAGCCCACGAAGTTTAAATGAAGTCGAGCTACAAAAATTCTCAGTAGCTAAAGCGAACTTAACTCTATTTATATACAAATTAAGAAGACTGTAAACTGTTAAATGGCAGAGTTATTAATTAATGCGTTTCCGATAAATGGGTCATTTAGATATTGCTACCTGTGCCTACGGCCATTGATGGCAGGCGTTCCGTTCGGCGATCCTCTGAGCCCAGAGAGGCAGTGGGAAGAGATACTTCACACCGATATACCGAACTGTCTGCGTCAGTCTACCGCCTGCTTGCACCGTGCCTCGGATGACGTCAGAGCTGAACTTTTCAGAAAAGTAGGAAGTGAACTCTCTACGATTGTTCACCATACTGGATCGGTTAGATTTCATGGAAGTAACTGTTTGTGTGCCGCCAGTAATGTTGACAAAACCACGTGACAAGTAGCGAGATTATTTTCTACTTTTCAGGTGATTAAAAGTCAGGGTGACTGACCATTTTACTTGGAATTTTCCACAGAGGTCACTGCTGAACAGTTGATAGTGCTGTTTCCCATAGGATTATTATTAGGGGTATCATTATAATTTCTGTTTGTGTGAACTTTTACTAAATATATCAATCAGTTATAACTCAGAACTTTTATTTATAGTCCTTGTTCCTGATCCCGTCGAGTAAATAGCAAAAATAGCAAGTTGAAATATTTTCTTTAAGTGCATAAAAAGGTAATGTGGACTTGCAGACTGGAAATTACGGTCAGTATGTTTTCCAGCGCCTTCTGACTGACTGCAAAAATAGTTATCAGGCTCTTCTACACCGTGAAGGTTGGTGTAAGGCTCCCACTAACGGGCAATTTAAGCGGTTTTTCGAATTAACGACATAACAGAAAGTAAAGACCAGTTTTACCCACCGCCCCACATGATGTCTGATACAAAATCCACGTGGCTGAGGTTGAAATTTGGGCACTTTTCCACATATCCAAACACTTTTTCATTTCGCTCTACTTGTGGCTGCACAGGATTTCCACCATTATTCTTCCATGCACTGTCCCTGACAGTGTCAATAGTAAGCTACTCACAAACTACCACTGGCTTTATCAGTTTCGACTACACTGAGTGCAGCATTGGGACATAGTTTTATACCCATAAATGTAGCAAACTAATACGCTATGAGAAATTGTGCCTTATTCATACTAACGATTTCAATCTTTTCAGTCCTCTGAGGCCAGAATTTGTAGCTATTTTCAATTTTTACCAGCTGCTGTCAGAAAAGAAGACACTTGGTAAATCTCCTCCTGTTCACACCCTTCTTATTTGTCTACAATTTGTGCCACCTTCTCAACATACTGAGTATAGCTCTGCACTAGCGCCCTTCCTGTTTATGGTAAGTTAGTAAGAACTGTTTAACGGTAGAGGTGTTTGACGGAAAATTGAAATTTTAATGCACATCGGTAATCGCACCGGTGAGTGGGTCATGCCAGCATGGGTCGGACGGTTAAATAGCGTCAGACCGCTTATGTGTCGGCTTTTGGGCAGATGCAGCACCACGGTGAGGCTTCCCAAGTCGGTGCGATAGGGAAAGAAGAGTCGGCATTTTGGCAGCGCCAGCGGCAACACTGAGATGAGTCACCACCGGAAGCCGGTGGATGTCGCGACAGACAAGTCGTGGACCAGCGTCAGGCCATGTATGACACAATAGCCACATTCGTTTTGGTTCAGTGTTGCTAGCCCAACTAGTCTCCGCAGGCCGCAGTTTGACTTCGAGATTAAAAGTGACCGTGAGTTCACTGACGGCCAGATAATAAGAAAGACCAAAGAAGGGAAAAAGACCTGGAACGGGGAGGAGGGATTTTGCATCACTCTCAATGGTCATCTCAGTGCGTGAGAAGCTGTATGTGGGCACTGTGTAGTAGGCTTTGTCTCTTGGTATATGGAAGGGGACGGTAGTACACAGATAAAGTGGAGGAATGTTGGATAATTTAGTCACCACAAAGCAGTGCATAGCTCGTATGAGCCATATCTGTTAGTGGCAGGCGATGATAGTATTAGGCCAAGTGAATTACTGTGGGGCATTGTGTGTAAAAATTAATAGTGTCATCTTGTGATGGATGTGCTGATGTCAGAGAACAGTGAGGCTGTGACAAGTTTTGTTAAGTGTGCAAAAGTGTTATATTCTATTGTGAAAACATTGTCTGCAGAGAAATCAGATCATGTCTTTGCATACTAGTGATAAGCTGAAATGTATTGTACTGCATTTACTTTGTTTATGTAGTAGTTAGCTTTGTGCAGTTGTGTTGTTTCTTGGGGCTAGATTGATAGGAGGTGAAACCTGATAGAAGTGGAGCGTACATTCATTACAGAGCAGTTGCTTGTCTTAGTTAGTCAGTGTGAGTCTGTGTTCCCATTTGTATAGTTTATTGTAGGCTAATACTATTTCTTATCTTAGTTGGTGACCATTTGTAAAGACACCTGGCCTGAGTTGGATTTTATTCTGATACGTATTAATACACCGGTACGGATTCAGAATAAGCTGTTGAATTTATATATTATTGTTGTCCATTTTAAGCAAGAATCATTATCTCTCTAACTGAGCAGAATATTGTTATGCATGTAGATAACAGTTCCGTAGAGATCTTGCACTACAGATGCTAATGATGCACTTGAATCCAGACCAGAAGTTTGCTTCGTGTCATTAAAGTAAAGCCTTTTCTGTTGGTTTGTTTGTTTCTGTTCAGAAAACTGCTTAAATATCCTCCTCAGTTTTCAGAATCAGACAGTTATATTGCTCTGGAATGAGCTGCTTGTGTGGGAATGAACATTAAATATGTACTTTATTCTTCTTATTTTCGAAATTGAACTCTGAAAATCATGAATGTTCATTTATTCTAGTTTAATTGTAGTACAGCTGGTATCTACAGCAAAAAATTATGTAGATTATTGATGGAATTAGTATTAAATTTTACACTGAATATGCACTGGAATAATTCCCTTTCCTGGCTCATAATTACCATGTGCAATCACTCGATCCATACTTTTCTGACTGCAGCTTTCTGAAAGCTCTTTGAGCCTCTAACCTAAATTCCCTTTTAGTCATACCGGTAGTTTCATGTAAGGCACAAATGCTAAGGCTTGCGTTGCATGGGATCCAGTTTTAGTGAGGCAGACCCCAAATACCGCACATGCTGAAGTCCCTTGCTCGCTCCATGACAGGAGCTGTATTTCTTTTCTTTTCATTTTTTTACGCCGGACTGAATGAGTTTGTAGTATGGTTGGAAAGCCTCCGAGAAATCCTATGCGTAATGTAGCACTTCAAACAGAATGTCACCAGCAGTTCCTCACAGAGCTAGACACAAACCGAAACTGAAAACAAACAACAGTAATAGATCTACCGCCATATTTATCTGCAGTAGTTTTCCAGAACATCCAGAAAAGCAAAGATGTGATTTCGAAAAATTTTAATTTAGTAACTACTCGGCCCAATCTGTTTTTTTTTAATCACACAAAGTTTTCAACAGTAGTTTTAGAGAATTTAATTTGGTAAAATGATGGTAATAACGTTAACTGAAACTGTATGAATGTACATTCTATGAATGTATATAATCTGCATCCCTATTTTATAACTAATCTACAAACTGCAACGGTTACTATGTGGTTTCACTTAAATACACTGTTGTTATTACGTTCTTTCACTGAAAAATACAGAAAACTAACTCGTTTAAAGGTTAGGAAACGACTGAAACAACTCAGTGACGGTTGCCAACTATGATATAAACGTTTCTACATTCTTAATGGAAAGTAAACAGATGTACTTGCACTGTAATCTTTTCTTCTCCGGATGTTCTGGGAAACTACAGCAGATACACGTCTGGGACATGTTTTATTAGATTCACCAGACCAATAACAACAAAGTAAATAGGAATCGCGCTTTACTTTTATTCGCACGGTTTTTTGATTGCTTCATATTAGTGAAGTTGCTAAATTTCAGGCATGAACGTCTTTAGCCGTAACTCTGTAACTAAACATTTGCGGACCTATGTTTATATGCACCTTTTTTCTTTAGTTTTACTTGTAAAATAAAATAATTAAATATTTTCATATCTACGTGAATCACCCCGTATACGCTTAAAAATAGGATCTATGTGTACACACACACACACACACACACACACACATATATATATATGTGTGTGTGTGTGTGTGTGTCGGATATACATAGCCAATCTTTTCTGTGCATAACTTATTTCTTTGTTAAAGATGGTGTTGTGATGGATGATCATCAGTAGGTGAGTTAGGTAAGTTGGCTTGGTTACATCATACTTTGTGGTGATGGCTAGGGGGATTTATCTACTGTATATTTAATAGTTCGAATAACATGAGGTTGCTGATGTTTGGTTGTTTATTATGAGACTCTCTTCTGTGATTGCCATTGAATATGAAAGTTTTCTCGTGTTGTTAGGATTTTTCTTAATACAACTGATTATTTTCATATTTGTATCTATTATAGATGGGCGGTGGTGGTCTCGACGGACGTGGTCTGCGAATGTTGATTGACAAATGCTATACTTCCATGCTCTTTTATAATCATTTTCTCTTATGTCAAATGTCATGGCCTGTCCTAAGTCTGAAACGCGAAAAACGTTAATTAACTAATAAATATTTACACTCACACTGTACTTAGATAACAGCGGGTTCGCATCTGCCTCTCAAGATGGGGGAGGTCTTGTCACTTTGAGTTGCGTAATGACTGGTAACGCAGCCAGCAGGTTTTCCCACTGTCTCTATTAGTTTTCTGTTCGTTCTACAGCTTTCCAGTGAAGCTATTATAAAAGGTTTACTGGTGTAGCTTTTAAATCTAATATCAAGCGATATGGCATAATTTTTATTCCATTCAATTTCTTCCAGTGAAAGTACGGAACGTGAAAAACATTACGTTAAATTTAAGTTGAAAAAATACCTGATAAATTCCACTTCCAACTATATAATATAACCTTAGTAACTGAAGAAAACTTGACAAGCCAATATCGCTCAAAAAGCATTTTACTGGATGTATAGTTTCGGAAGAGCTTTGCTGTCATCATCGGAACTTATGCTTTAACATAGTGCAACACATAACCCATCAGTTTCGCAAGTCGTTTCTCACTGCATATACAATTGAAACTATCATGAACACCACTACAAATCGGGATATCAGCTGTAAAATCACTATGTACAAACATAAATATAACTCCTACTGCTGCGATTACAAGCGTACATGTTTGTACATAGTAATTTTATATTTTACATGCCGATTTTTAGTGATCTTCACCATAGTGGGAAGTGTATACACAATGTGAAACAGATTGCGACACAGATGGACAATATGTTGTAATATTTTAAAGCATAAGATCCAATAATGACAACCTAGCTCTGTCGAAACCGGTCATCCAAAATGCTGTTTCAGACATTTTAATTTGTGAAGATTTCTTCAATTACCATACATGGCAGATCGTCTCCATACAGGCTACGTCAAGAATACATAAATGTTACCTTCGTCTTTAATTGTGTTCGAGAATTTCACTCAGAACAGTTTCTGAGCTACGGGCCTCAGATTTCCTAGTTTTATTAAGTTTTGGTAATTTTTCCGCTTAAAAAAACCCGGAATCAGCTATGTGTACCAGTTGTGATTTAGCAAAAGATGTTTACTGAATGTTTGTTATAGATGATTGAAAATTGGAACTCCACAATAAATGCAATATTTCCTTTCGTCCGAATTTAAACACTCAATCCACAGGCAGCGGTTTTGCTGAGGAACGGTATTTCGTTGCTGATCACACTGCTGGGAAGAGCGCTCTCGTGAAGCCGTGCCGCCGGAGTGGGCCCCGGAGCTCCCGATCAACAGTTGCGACGAGCGTGTGTACTTCTCCGTCGGCACACGCAGGGAATACCGATGCCGTTCGGCGGCTGTTCAAAACGGCTCCATGATGAGACGAAACAAAACCGTCACAGATGCAAATGAATGGAGATGAAAGCGTCGGAGTGGATAATTTACGACGCTTATTGACGTTGTCGCCAACCGCGAATATTTACTATGCGTAAACTGCAAGTTATGCTGTAGTCCCCTTCAGAATTAATGCTTCCGTTCTCAGCATAGTTGATCTGGGAAGAAAGCTCTTTTCAAAACATGGTACGCATTGAATAAAATGGCAAAACGTTGTCGGCTCGAGTATTAGTGTTTCCGAAAATGTAAGAAGCACTGTGCAATGTATTGACAAAGACCATAGCACGTACGTAGGTTGAAACGTCCCCTTTGAATAATTATACATGAGTGTGTTTAAACTGACACACAAAGTTTGTAGCGCAACGCAATCTGACTTTCAATAATCCCTACAAAAGAATGGCCCTCACTAAGATTAACCTATACCTTTCACAAATCACTTACCTCACAAAAATCTTCGTTACTCGAACTACTGCAATACAGAGAGCGCCACTACTGCCAGCTAAATAAAAGATTCAAACTACTGAAGGCACTAACTACTATTAGGCATAGTTAGCAAATGAAAGATTTTGATAGAGAACAAACAATGTATTTACCTTACTAGTGTTCAAAAGTCATAATGTACATAGCAGTTCATGACATCCAGTCTTACAAATTTCAAAACTCCGCCATCACTCTCCCCACATCCACCACTGCTGGCGGCTCACCTCCAACTGCGCAACGCTACGCGCTGTTAACATCCAGCTGCCCAACACTACAATGGCAGACAACAATGCAAACTAGCCACAGACTGCACACAGCACAGCCAGTGATTTTCATACAGAGCGCTACGTGGCGTTACCAATATAAAAACCTAAACAGCCTACTTACAAGATAAAAAGATGAAACTTTGGCTTGAAATAATGAAAAACAAAACAAAACTACCTGAAAATAATAAGTATCTTCCCT
The DNA here is from genome assembly GCF_023898315.1 of Schistocerca nitens. Classification (NCBI taxonomy): domain Eukaryota; kingdom Metazoa; phylum Arthropoda; class Insecta; order Orthoptera; family Acrididae; genus Schistocerca; species Schistocerca nitens. The sequence goes on from NC_064616.1 coordinate 436,515,872, forward strand.
ATACTTACATACCTAGTTTCTTTGTTCTCTTGCGAGGATGTATGTCACATCCAGTGAAGTAATATGTACTGAACGGAGAATGGACGATAGGGCTAATCTGTTTAGGCTTGTCTGAAATGATAAAAGACAATTAACAACTTAATGAAACAGATACAACAGCATACATTACTTTTGCAACTTGATAATAATAATAAATGATGATTTAGTGATTGTTATATGACTTAATGTGAGACAAGAAACTTCAAAACTTGCCTGTCGTGTTGAACTTCACAGGTATGTCTAGATTATCTCTGAAGAGGAGAATGATCCCTCTGCTGTGTCTGTAGTTACCTTCAGAAGGTTCTGATATTTGGATACACGGCCTTTCTGGCATAATTTCAGAGCTTCCATGATAGCCGACAGCCTCGAATCCTCTTTTGAAGATTTCCTTCTCCGTAAATGTGATTAAACTACAACATCTTCAACTTCCCACCCCATATATTTAATGTACAGTTCAGTTAACAGCTTCAACTCTTCTCGTTATTCATTATTTAAGATAAGTTCATTGTCTGAAATCGGTAACAGTGAACAAAATTCAAACAGCACTTTCTTATGTTATGTAAACTTCAACTATGTAATAAAATGATCTCAGAATAGGATAAACGCCACCCGTCGATAATAGTCTTCAGTATCTCGCACCAACTAATTTAGTCTGTTCCTTTGGATTTTCACCAACTGGCGAACAAAGATTGAGATGTACAGCTGTAGACTATTTTCAGGTGCTCTCTCAAAAACAGTCCTGAAATTTTTTGTGGTATCAAATTTCCGATTTTTCATATCTCCTCTAATGTCTTCAGCAACTTCCAACGCTTCTCTCAAACACAGTATTGGTTTATGAAGTCACATTTCCGCTCTTTTTTCCCGTCTTCTGGGGCATTACTATTATTTTTAATGGATGGCACAAAAACGAAATCATAATACGTTAGCAGGATGAAATTATACGATTATTTAACAACACTTCACACTTCCATAATATAAATAAAAACTTACCGTGAAATATCACTTCACGTGAGCTAGGCAAATAACACAGTGTCAGTCAGACAGGATAGCGCAACTCCCTTCTTATTATCACTGTCAAGAAACGTATTGAAACTTCCAAGGACTCTATTCGTCGTTTAACTCTCACGTAAACAAACACATGCACAGTGACTGGTCAGCGACCATAGGACACAAACACCGGGCTTAATTGCCATTGGAAATAGGTCCAACTTGTGTATTAGGTATAGCACTGTAGCACCGCTATGATGCAACTGAGACACTCCTAAGTCTACAGTATTAAAATCCTTCAAAGTATTGACAGTCAGTGTATTTTATTTCAAATTTTAGTGATCTCAGACGCAATAGCGCTGCTCTATAGAAAACAATAAAAGTACTTTGAAGCTGATAGTGCCAAGTTAAGCTTCGACCTCCTGGAGTGTGAGGTGCGGAGAAAGAAAGGAAGAGAATTTTGTCGCCACGCTGAGGAGGAACGTAATAGGTTGACTGATGTCTCTCCTCTGTAAAATAATGTAACTCTAGGCATGCGCGCTCTTAAAAAGTGTGCAGGCATGGTATAAATTCCACACGGATGTAACTAAGTTATGTGAAAGCATATCATAGAATTGCAGTGTTAAAACACAATTGTTATGCTGTTTATTTTTCAACTGACACACAACACTTGTTCACTGCACTACTATATTGGTACAGTTGTTATATCACAGAAGTTGGTAGCAGTCGCAAACACAAGAATTCGACGCGAAGTGTACTGATATGAACCGATAACAAGTAGGAATCCAAGCTCAGCTTAACTTCGACAACTCACAGACATCGTGCCTTCTTGCTGCTACCAGAATATCTAATCTAACAGTCATTGTACGTACATGTTGAACAGTCGAAACTTAATACCATATTCATTACAATTAATAACTGCCAGTTTTTAACGGGAGCGAATTTAAACACACTAAAAAAAGCGTTCTGGTTCTGAGGGTGGGGGGGGTTGGGGGACACGAACCCCCCCTCGTCCCACCATCCCATACTTACGCCCCTGTACCCACCATGCGCAGCCACGCTTCGTAAGGAAACAAGGAGGACTGTTCAATATATAATGCTCTACAACTTTTTCTCTAACTGTACATTGCCTGGCAAAACACAGTTAAGCACCAAAAAGACATGGTCCAATGCCAGTAACTTCGTACACGTACACACCACTGGTGGGTATGTAAATGATGAGATGTGGAGTTCTCTGTGACAGGTAGAACAGCCATCAGAGAGCATTAGTGCTGTTACCAGGTCTGGTAGGACACATAAGAGGTACGAACGTCATATGTCGTTTGATCACTATGAAGAACGGGGATATGCCGTGTACTCGTATGAGAAAGCGGTATCAGCAGTCGACGTAATTAAATGTGGCCTTATTGTGTGTTTTCATCGGGCCATCATTGTGAAGAGTGGGGATATGTCGTGTACTTCTTTGAGAAAGCGTTATCAGCAGCCGACGTAATTAAATGCGGCCTCAGTGTCTGTCTTCATCGGGCCAGATCGTCGAATCATGCATTAACCACATTTGTAGGGCGTCCGGATGTGACAGTGGCTTGTTGTTGGATTGCATGGGAACGTGACAGCATGCAAGGTTCCAGTAGGTAACACGTAACCACCACAATGGACGATCGTAGTATTGTGCACAAAAGGCATTGTAACCTCTTCCTATCTGCACCTTTCATCTGAAATGACTTATTGCAATATTTTGTGTCATCCCGCACCACTGGTCTGCGACCAGCAACAGCCAAACTACAGAATTACCGTTCCGTGATTGGGCAACCATTAACAACACAGTACACACAGCTGTGTTTGGAGAGGTGTCGTGACTAGAAAAAATAGATTGCTAATGAAAGTTGTTGTATTGTGTTCTGTGATTAACTACGGTTCTTCGCTAATCCATATGATAATCGTCAGTGATAACGGCACCGATATAGAGAGAGGCCTGTCTCCTCCTTTATTTGAGAGAGGCACTGCGGTGGTACCTCTGGCTTCATGATGTAGATCCCATTGGGTGTGACTTCGTGTCACTGCTGGTAGTGACTCAGGAAATTCCGCGAAATGATTGTTACGTAAAGGACATCTTGCGTCCACATGTGGCTGTATTTTGCTGCCAGTTTTCTTCAGGCCAGTGTTCGTCCACAAACAGCATGTGTCTGTATGAACTGTTTGTGTGATTAGGTCTCCTGCGACCAGCAAAATAGCCAGAAATGTCCTCGACAGAACGGTTGTGGGACCAGCTCGGACGTCAACTATATCCCAGTGTCAGTATCCGGATAGCAAGAAACACTTACAACAGTTGTGGGCTATCTGCTCTCAGGAGGAGATACAGTGGCTTTATGACAGTCTTCATAACCGAATTAGTGCATGCCTCTAGACCAGAGGGGAGCAACGTCATACTGATAAAGTGGCTCATACCGCCATATTCCTTTACATTTACTATTTTTCTATATAATCTCCATCTCCTTCTATTGCCATTTTCCAGTGTTGTGTATGAGAGTGTATTCCATGTTGATAGAAGACATCTCCTGTGCTTGTAACCGTTTCACTGCATGAATTACGCTCCCATCATCTTAAAAGTATGCCCAACGTAAAAAATCCCTAATGAGCGATGACGGAAAATTCAGTTTTGTTATTTTTTCCCTGCTTCCGAGAGCTTTCGTGAAAGAGCATTATCGTCTTGGAGTAAGAGTGTGTTCCCGCGTAACGACAAGCGCCGGCATGACGATAAAGAACGGAAGAGCAGTGAGGGAGCCAATAATACGTTGACTAGGACATCACCACGACTGGAGTGCCATCTACACGAAGAGAATATAAGCGACGCGCCGCCTAGCCGCAGCGGGATTGGAAAAAGAGCCGTCATACAAACGCTACAGCAGTCACTAAGGAACTGTTTTGTTTTGCTTGCATTGAAATTATATATTTCGAAAGACACTGATTATTTGCACGTTGCCATTTGCTTGCGACACACTTTTGTGAATATGCGAAGTTAAGTACTGTCAATTTAACTTACCATGATAAATTCCATTAATACGATTTGCTTCCATTGTTTTCTACACGATCCAAGAAGACAGCTTCCTAGACGAGTGGACAGGATGCTACAGATTTCTTTTGGATTCCTGTTAGTCTGAATAGATCTGAAATGGTTCTAGAGTTTTTTCGGAGTCTTGACATATGCCTCTAAGTTAATGGTTGACACATTTGGAAACGACTGCGTGAAAATTTGACACCATCTTCATGTGAATCGTTGGTTGAGTTGTTTGGCGCACCCATAGGATGCAACTGGTCCGATTCCCGGTGATTTACGGGAATGGATACCTCCCTTTTGCGAGATTGTAAAGACACAGGTGGGTGGACACATGAAAGCACGGAATGAAATAATATTTCGGATATGCCCAATGACTGTGAAAATGGTTAGTGATTGGGAGAAAGATCCTCGGAAAGGCCAGAACGGATATCAATACGTCCGTCAAGGTGCACGACAGGTGCAACAAGCTGGATGTGAACGTCAAATCTGCACAATGAAACCTGGATGCATATTAACTGACTTTGTGTCCCCCTCGTCTGGGTGGCTGCATCAATGGTACATGCTTACCAGCCTTAAATTGTATGAGCGTGGAAGATAATTACAGTAGCAACTGGAAACTCTGAGTCCACCTTGGCCTCTTAACTTTTCTCTAAGTCGCAGACAACTCTCTCTGTGATTATCCCCTACCACAGCCTACTGTGGTATTCGTTCTCGTCTGTGTCCCTGAAACAAGTGCCTCTTCGAGCTCTCCTCCACAAGTGTATTCTTCGGTGTCCTTGAAACTAGTATATTCTGACTTCACTCTACGAAACTGAGTTGGTTCTGCCACGATCGGAAACTCACTGGCCAGCTGCAGCTGACCCTGTGAGCTGCGAAAAGTAATAATTCTACAAACAAGTTTAACAATTTCCTTTACTCATGGATTTTCTCACGGTTAATCAGCAAACTATGGAGAGGGGAGAGGGGACATAAAATATTTCCCACTACACGACAGATTTCCAGCCATGGTCAACCAAAAGCCTTGCACACATACGGGAAATCGGCCGTTCCATCGAAATAATTGCTGTGAGCCCTTACTAGGAATTGAAAAAACATTCTTGCGTGGCATGGCTGTGTCAAATCATTGGTCCAAAGATGTGAATTCTATGTTTTCGCCAGGTATTGAGATCTTACATAGCTAAAAAGCTTTCGTTTTAGCGCCTCACAAAATTAAATTTTTACGGAGGGTCTCCCACAGAGCAGTCCTGCCTCTCCTATGCTTCTGCTGTGCGGGTACGAGAGACTGCCATTTCCATGTTCTGTACCTCCTCACAGACAGCCTTCAGCACCAGATAACATCTAATTTAACTTCCTTGTCGCGAGCCAGATACAGAAAGCCCTCCAAGGCTGCCGAAATAACGGGTGTCCCTCACAGTATTATTAGGAAAAGAGATGAAGAAATTATTGGCAGTGCAATCAATGACATTAGTGAATATTACCTTCAGTTTTCATGTAGCGCGAAATGCTGACTATACTGAATACTGGGATCTGTATAATACATTATAAAAATGGTTTATGTGACAATTCGGACATGAACTGTCGCAAATTATCTATCCGAAAAGACAGCAGAGTGGTCTGCCGAGAATTTGTTCTCTCTTGGCAACTGCAGGTGTGATCACTCCAGTGACTGCCTTTTCTTTCTGACTCAGAGTGATGCTTCACGATTTTTTCACCTCTAATGGCCTGTGACTGAAAGAGCTCTTCACTGGCATCATACTTCTCCAGCAACTTCGACGAAATGGCTTTTCTTTGAAACTTGTGTTCTGTTGTGAGCATTCATGGATCCCATCTTGAGCACGCATTTGCACATCGTAGAGCCTCAGCCATAGCATCCACACACATCCAGTTCTCACCTACAACTGTAGAGGCAGTTGTTGAACTACGACAGGCTGGTCTGCATGAATAAGTATATACTTACGATTCAACATGTTGGGATCAGTGCCTGCGAATGGACGTCCTGATTGCCACCGATCATGTGGCTCAGTTTCTACATCTCCTGATGCATAATTCTGTTTAGCTACCACCCAGAATTTCTCCTAACTGCATCACTAGCGTAGACTGTACATAAACTGTCATGGACGACCAAAGTGGTTTCCTTTTCCACAGTTAGGAATTCGATTATAGCATGTTGCTTGTAAAGAGCGTCTTGGGCAGACACAATTTATATGGTTCAATATAGTTCTGCCATCTGTCAGATGTGTTCTAAACTTCGCAGTGTTAGGGACAGATTTTCCCCAAAAATGTCATTCAACATGTTTCATGATATTATACTCTCAGTCCTATTGCCCAGAGTAGACGATCTCTTACACTGCAACACAGCTGCTGATACTGTTCAATACTACCAGTGACTGGCCAGCTAATTACTTCTTCTTTTCCTTCTTTTTTTCCAGCAAGGATCCTATTATTTTGTTGCAGAGGTGGAAGCTGGTTGGTCCGACATAGAAGTGTCTTTAAAGGTGCAGGAGAAACCATAAACATGTTTAGCACTGAAGGCAAAGTTCTTCACCGGTAGTCGAAACCAGAATTCACTTCGCCCACTCCCGGGCTATAAGCAGTGCACAGAGTCAGCTATTTGCCGAAAACAGTACTGTTCGAGACATGGGAAGAATCCTGTTAAAAAAGATTAAAATCCAAGCCATATGCATCCTTTCAGAGATTCTGCAGCACGAGAACTGCTACTTGCCTCAACAGACGTGCCATGGAAAATAATTCGTTTAAAATCCTTGTAACGTGCTTTCTCATTAGCTCTTAATGTTTATTTCTGTAGATCACACACTTTGTTGTGCATCTCTACATTAAAACCTTTCAGTTTGTCAGCTTGAGAATCTGGCTTTTCCTCATCTCACAGCACTATTGGTTCATTACATCAAGATCCAGAGGTGGAAGGGTATGTTTAAACTTTTCACCAAATTATTACTTGACAGAACTCGTAATATCCGTTGCTTGTGGATCGTGACATCCCTACTCTGGTATAATTAACCATGCTTTAGAACATTAAGACAGAGAACACCTGCAGCTGGATGATGGAACAGAGCTGTTGCCACGGGAAAACCGAAGATTACTCACTTGCAACTTGACAACCAAAGAAAAAACTTTCCCCTCGGAGACCAAAGGGCAAAGTCTTGCTCTCAGATGGAACTTGGCGTTGCAAAGAAGGATGTCTCCATTTTTTTAGTGTGTACAGAGGCTGAGCTGGACTCAGAATCTCCAGCCATTACTGCTGAAGAATTCAAACTTTACGCTGCGTGGTCAACAGAAATGGAACTTACAACATCCTAAGGGTATGCTAAAGAGCTCTAGCGACAACCCACACTGTATTTTGGCGACCCTTTCAGAGTGTTTGAAACCTGAATCCCTGTGATTTTCGTAGTAAAATTTTCTTTTAAGAGACAGAATTTTAACCTGCAAACTAAGGCCAAACACTTAATAATAGAATAACAGGAAAAATATAAACTAGTGGTAAGTGCTGGTGCTTTCCTACCTTGCACTTCCTTACAGGAAAGGATGGTGAGTTAAAGTCCACTGTTGTTCTGGGTTCTCGCCGTTGCAGTTTTGGGGGAAACATTTTTGTATGTTTGTGTTTGAATATGGTTTCATGAATATCGATAAAGTCAATTTTCACGCTTAGGAAATGAGAGAAAGTCGTGACAGTAATTTGGACACGTTATTAGTGATGGAAAACATGGAGAATAGCTAGAACAAACTGAAGGTGAGGTGATGAGTGAAGAGAACGTGACTGTGTCTCAAGCAACGCATCGCAACGTTCATAGCCTTTGGTCGTAAAAAGGCAAAACAGAGTATTTCCAATCATGTTCAAAATTCATCTTCACAGTCACTTTTGATCTACAGTTATTATTAACTGAGACGACGTTAAACAATCAGAAACCGCAGAAAAGGGCAGAAGCATGTTTCAAAAACACTGAAGAACAACACAAAAAGGAGGAAAATTGTAATACGTTACAAGAAGACATAAGAATGTTTCAAAAAGACTTACGAAAATTTCAAAAAGCAAGACGAGAAAAATTATTCACTTTTAAAAATACTGAAGAAAAATACAAGCAGCAAGTGATCATTTCAAGAGATTATAACAACAGTTGACAGGTTATTTAGAAGGGTATGATAAACACATGGACGCATTAGACAAAAAGATCAGGGAAGGAATTAATAAATTGGAAGAGAAAATGAAACTGGTCATTGAGGACCAAATCAGAAATCTCGAGAATACGTTAGACATAGCAACTTAAGAAGTGAAGGACACAGCCGTTGAATTGCGAAAGGGTGTCGACAATATTAAACTGAGGATAAAACAACTTCCCTTAAGTTAAGAAAATGAATTGTCATTGTGTAATGACACAAATTTCGATAGAGCCATTCCAGTTAATTTAAAAGATAGAGGAAAAATAAAAGTGCTATTTCAATTCAAAGAAATTCAAGCCTATATCAACAGTCACAATCGTGTAGTGCTGGTGAAATTACTTAAACAGACCCAATGAAACAGTGAGTCAGATAAAGGCACACGGCACGGTGAGACATTGTCGAGCAAGGAAGAAAGGTGCAAGGAAGACAAGGAACTACGTTAATTAATTGACAGAATATACGTGGTGATCGCATACCGCTTTCTGCGACAGTGCAATCAGCTGAGTAAGATGAAATTAATTATTTATCACGATGTGGCTGGAGATGAAATACGAAAGGATTTTGTTTCCATTCCAAAGCACGCACTTTCTTCGGACAGATCGAAGAGTTTACATCCTAAAATTTTGTTTGAACAATTCCAGGATGGTCTTCCGAGGGCTTGGTCCGCCGGTTATAAAAACAGCTTTATTTATACACGTGTACAAGAAGAGGCTGTCGCAAGTATGTTCGTGATTGCAGAAAAGAGCCGAACGTGTGACGAGTTTGAAGAGGCGTTTCTGCACGAATTTTGAGCGAAGGGAAACTGTGTGTCGAACTATGTCTTTTAATGATGAAGCTGAGACTGACTAGCGGCCAAGGCTCCAACTTCATCACTTGACAGAATTCCACTGCCAGGAGCATTGCTTGTCGATTACGGAAAAAAGCAACTATCTAAAGGCGTCGCTCAGTTCGATAACAGAACAGAAGCCATTGCATATCCGGTGCTGTATGTGACGTTGGGAGATGTAATTATACCATGCATTGTATATAAGATGTGTGATAAGACGAAGAAGTGGCCTATGTTTAAGACGTAAAGGTGGAATGTACACAGCGCTGTACACAAGAAATGTGCAGAAGTAAAGATGCTAATCACAGCCAACGTCTTGTGGCAGTCACATATGCTTAGTGCGAACTTTTTTATGATGCGAAAACTGATAGTACAGGCAATTCTCGTTCTCGCATTCTAGAGTTCTACAGGGTATTGTATTTAAAGCAGAGGCATGCACTAGGTCGTTCACACAGGAAGGTCTTAAAACTATATTTCAAGGACAACCATGGCGATTTGTGCATGGAGAATTTTAAAATGCTAGGCATCATTTTGACCAGTGAAGCGAGCACATTGCTATGAAACGGAAGATGGTGAGCAATGGGAATAGGTAACGAAGAACTAGGAACGGTAGAAAGAGAGGTTATTAGTGAATGAAGTACATTACTACAACCCGAAGCCATTAGATAATTGGAAATATGGGATGAAGTATTAGGAACGGGAGGAGGAGAGACCGAAGCACATATGTCCGCTACAGCTCTGAAGACAGGAGAGATGGCCGAAGATGTCACAGAAGAAAAGAGAATTAGAGTCCGAAAAATATGAGGCGGACAACGACGAGTAGAAAGAAGTTTGGTCAAGTGAGTCAGAGAATAAAGAAATTATTTATGAACACTTAGGTTGCAGCCCGCTAGCCGAAGCTGGGTAAACATTTGATGTGCTTCATCACGCTAAAGAGTGGATAAACGCAAGTTTGCAATTACCGAAAGAAGACGACGACTCTACTGGAGATGAATTTCAATGTACCGGGTGATCAAAAAGTCAGTATAAATTTGAAAACTGAATAAATCACGGAATAATGTAGATAGAGAGGTACAAATTGACACACATGCTTGAATGACATGGGGTTTTATTAGAACCAAAAAAAATACAAAGTTCAAAAAATATCCGACAGATGACGCTTCATCTGATCAGAATAGCAATAATTAGCGTAACAAAGTAAGACAAATCAAAGATGATGTTCTTTACGGGAAATGCTCAATATGTCCACCATCATTCCTCAACAATAGCTTTAGTCGAGGAATAATGTTCCGAACAGCACTTTAAAGCATGCCCGCAATTATGGTGGGGCACCGGTGTCGGATGTTGTCTTTCAGCATCCCTAGAGATGACGGTCGATCACGATACACTTGCGACTTCAGGTAACCCCAAAGCCAATAATCGAACGGACTGGGGTCTGTGGACCTGGGAGGCCAAGCATGACGAAAGTGACGGCTGAGCACACGATCATCACCAAACGACGCGCGCAAGAGATCTTTCACGCGTCTAGCAATATGGGGTGGAGCGCCATCCTGCATAAACATCGTACGTTCCAGCAGGTGTTTATCAGCCAGGCTGGGGATGACGCGATTCTGTAACATATCGTCATACCTCTCACCCGCCACGGTTGCAGTTAGTGCCATCTGTGGCACATTTTGTGAACTTTGTTTATTTTGTTCTAATAAAACCCCATGTCATTCCAAGCATGTGTGTTAATTTTTACCTCACTATCTACATTATTCCGTGGTTTATTAAGTTTTCAAATTTATACTGACTTTTTGATCACCCGGTATTAGTAACGAACTCAGAATTAAGCCAAGAATGGAAAGGTGTGTCACAGACCCAGGAGGTCCGGCGCCTACGTTAGTGGAAACAGAGTAGAAAGCCATAGAACTTTAGAAAACTGAAGACAAGGACAAGTCATAGCACACATTGTTCGACATCACTGATGAAAATAGTGTTTAGACATTGGAGGTACGTTAGGCTAGGTTACGAGTATTTATTACTCTGCATGTGGACATGTAAGCCGATGCAAATATTTCATATGTGCAGTGAGACGCCATAAAATAACTGACGAGCGCAATGAGATGGAGCGTTTGGTGGATGATAAAGTGTTACTGAAAATGAGAAGGAGGTAACGCAAAAGTATATTTAGTAGTCATAAATTTTTATGTGTAGCGTGCTCTATATAGAGTGAGGAGAATTATTCACAGTAAAATTGTGGAGATTGAGACACTGAGGAGACGCAAATGGAAAGGTCGGCGATACATTTCATACCTCAAGTGATTCGTTGAATAGATAGAAACTTTTGTAAAGCCTCATCGTCTTGTACAGGCCTCGTCACTAAAGCTGTGGAGGCCGAGATCCCGCTGTTGATACAGTAGGTTGAGTTTGTGAGTTTTTCAAACGGCTTCTGGTGCAGTACACCGCTAACACACTTTGCCCCTGCCACTCTTACACAGCTATGACCCAGGGCCCGGTAACAGGATAGGAAAACGAAGGTTCTACAGCATACCCACAAATTAGTAACAAAGTCACACAAATGAGTTAAAAAGGTTTACTTATCTTTGTAACAAGTTGAATAATGATGTCTACAACACTGAATGTAACATAACACAAAGAAGGCCTTCAATGACTAAGTACAATTGATCCTAGGTAAACTTCACAGTACATAGCAGACGCCAATTTACAACAACTGTTTGTTTACTTCTCAGAGTTCACAAACTACGTTCCCAGTCTAAGTCAGCCCTGGACGATGATCTATAAACAAGTGGGCGAGAGCTGCTCTTCTATCTTCCGAGTAGGCTGCTGTCCGTTGTCGTCTGCTCATTGGAGGATAGTACTGGGATTGCAATTGGCCGAGGCGAAGTTGCCACTATGTCTTTGAATTTGAGCCACATCTCGTCTACATTTGCATAGTCAGTTCGGAAGGAATGGAGATTGTCTCTTAGGAAGGCTTCTAGTGACACTGTATCCGCTTTTTTAAATAATATTATTTTGCGTTTGTTTCTGGAGGATTTGGAAGAAACGGTATTGAGCCTAGCTACAACGACCTTGTGATCACTAATTCCTGTATCAGTCATGATGCTCTCTATTAGCTCTGGATTGCTTGTGGCTAAGAGGTCAAGTGCGTTTTCGCAACCACTTACAATTCGCGTGGGTTCGTGGACTAACTGCTCGAAATAATTTTCAAAAAAATTCAAATGGCTCTGAGCACTATGGGACTCAACTGCTGAGGTCATTAGTCCCCTAGAACTTAGAATTAGTTAAAGCTAACTAACCTAAGGACATCACAAACATCCATGCCCGAGGCAGGATTCGAACCTGCGACCGTAGCGGTCTTGCGGTTCCAGACTGCAGCGCCTTTAACCGCACGGCCACTTCGGCCGGCCGAAATAATTTTCGGAGAAAGCATTTAGGACAATCTCGGAAGATATTTTCTGCCTACCAACGGTTTTGAACAAGTATTTTTGCCAACATATCGAGGGAAGGTCGAAGTCCCCACCAACTATAACCGTATGAGTGGGGTATTTACTCGTTACGAGACTCAAATTTTCTCTGAACTGTTCAGCAACTATAACATCGGAGTCTGGGGGTTGGTAGAAGGAGTCTATGATTAACATAGTTCGGCTGTTAAGTATAACCTCCACCCATACCAATTCGCACGGAGTATCTACTTCGACTTCACTAAATATAAACCACTACTGACAGACACAAAGACTCCACCACCAATTCTGCCTAATCTATCTTTCCTGAACACCGTCTGAGACTTCGTAAAAATTTCTGCAGAACTTATTTCAGGCTTTAGCCAGCTTTGTGTACCTACAACGATTTCCGCTTCTGTGCTTTCTTTTGGAAAAGAGAGAACTCTAAGCCAAGTGCAGTCTTTCAACGATACAGCAGTGTGAGAACCACTGTTTGCCTTCGCAGCCACGCCATGAAAGAAGGTTCATTTGAAGTCCTTGTACTACGTTCTGACTTTAGTTTTTAACCTTTATTTTTGTAGACCATATGCTTTCTCATGTGTGTCTGTATGTAAGAATATCTATTTGTCAACTTCAGAATCGTTATTATTTTTTTTTAAATTTGTGTGAAATCTTATGGGACTTAATTGATAAGGTCATCAGTCCCTAAGCTTACACACTACTTAACCTAGATTATGCAAGGACAAACACACACACTCATGCCCGAAGGAGGACTCGAACCTCCGCCAGGACCAACCGCACAGTCCATGACTGCAGCGCCTGAGACCGCTCGGCTAATCCCGCGCGGCCAGAATCGTTATATGGAGTGGTAGAGGTTTTCTGGCTTTCTTCTCACACCATAGCACTATTTGTTAATTACAGAAATCCGTAGGAGTGAAAGCTTTTAACCAACCAACAAAATTATTACTGGACTGATCAGAAAATGTCTGCTGCTACTGGCCCACGAAATTCCTACTCTGGCAGAAGCAACCACGTTTCAGAGGGTTAAGACAGAGAACACTAGACTACGTAAGAGAATAGTTGCAGGCGGGAGACAAAGACTTATCACATACTGCTAGACGACCGAAGAGAACGCTTCCCACTAGGGGACCAAAGGGTAAAGACTTGCTTCCAGACACGTCTTTGTGTCGATCAGAAGGATGTCCCCAATTTATTACTAGTTGCAGAGGCTAAAGTGGACTCAGAATCTCCAGCCATTACTGCTGCCATTTCTACTTTCATTCTGTATGTGTGTCGTAAATATGGGCCGGCTTTGCAGTTACAGGCTGACTAAGGATGTGATTTTTGTTAGGTCCAATCGGAAGCTAGATGCATAATTTTAACGTTTCGCAGCTGGCTAGATGCCTCTATCATGCACTGTGGCGATGTTACTGCTGTTAATATTTATTTTGCGTGTTTTCTTTAATCCACTAATCAGTCCCGCATTCTTTTATCGTATCCATGAATTATTCTCTTAATTATGCTTTTATCATGCTCACCCACTAGTGCCAAGGTTAGATCAGCCATTCATAATACTCTGCAAATTTATTAAACAGTTATTAACTTAACTCAGTGGGTAATTCATATATCGATGTTTCATGGTAATAAATCTTATTGTTACAGTGATCGCTTTTTTCTGTTGTAGACAGATGATCCCACCTCTTATTAATATATCTACATGCGGTGTTGAGCCCGCATTTTCACGCTTGACTGGGCCAATTGCCCGGATCGCGACACTGAACCTCTCAATCTAATGGTGCGCTGTGCGCCGATGAGACACATGGCTGCCAACCAACCCGTGAAACATTATTTGGTCTATGGCATGTCATTTTGCCACATTTAACTCCACTGGCAGTCAGGATTCAGCTTTTCGACGCTACAGGGTGGCTGCTGAGACGGCAAATGGGACTTCTGTTTACCTATGATGAAGGATACAACGGCTCTCCCTCCATGCATTCTGCGTTATCCGCGACTCCTGACACGACACCTGATCACGATAGGGTACATTGTAATATTTTACAGCAGCTCACAGGGCGCAGCGAAGATATGGTCCTCGATATTTTTGACCTCATTTTGGCATCAGGACACTTTCATGACTGGTGTTCAGAGGCAACTGTAATTCAACTTTTAAAACCAGGGATGTACCCGACATACCTGTATAGTTATCGTAGTGTTGCCCTCAGTAACTTCGTGGGAAGGACCTTGGAGCGGATGGTCAATCGCCGCCTTTTCTGGATATTAGAAATCAGACAAATCTTTAGTCACTTTTATTGTGGGTTCACGAGGTATCACTCCATCCTTGATAACCTGACCCACATGGAAGCGGCTACATAACAGGCTTTCCAGCGCTGGCTTCACTTTCTTTATTTTTATTTATTTACTTCGAGAAGGCCTAAGATTCAATTTGGGGGCACAATATCCTCAGGAAACTATCGAGTCCGTGACATCCTCTATGACTGCTGTGAGCTACGCAACGAGGTTCTCAAAGTAGTGTTATTAGTGCGACTGTCTTTGCCATAACTTTTAAAAGAACACCGTCTACACATAAGTGCCGTCCAACGTTCCTTTTCCGTTGACGATTTCTCTGTCTTTTGTTCCTCCTCGAGAGTTGCAACAACAGCACGTCTGTTGCAACTGACTATTCGACTGTTGGAGGACAGGGCGGGATAGAGGAATTTTAATTTCTGAACAGAGAGGTCTATGAGCATTGTTCTTACCCGTTTAAGTTCTGTTAAGCTTTCCTGCGCTGAGGATTAGGAACACAGTTCTAAATTTTAAAGACATGGTAATCTTCCTGGTCATCGAGTTCGATTCAAAACTCACATGGCTGCCATAGCTTACCGACCTACCGACGATCCCGTAAAGTTCTCTGTATTTTAAAATGTATTACCTACAATGCATGGGGTACTGGTCGAAACTGCCTACAGCACTTTGAAACGGCCCTCATGCAATCTTACCTTGATTATGGGTGCATTAATAATATAACTCCGTAAGTTAGACGTATGGGTCACAGTTTTTGCCTCACTGCAATTTGTGACATGACTAGTGGAAATAGAGCGTTCGGCGATGTCAGACTGACAAGGTTGAAGAAAGCGGGTATGCCGCTGATGTTCTACAGTGCCATCCTACATAGTACGCGTCGTTTGCCCTATATAAGATTTGCCATATTCACACGGATCCTGTAAACTCCTGCCTTGCGCAGCTCTTGGTCGTATTTGGCAGATTCCCACAGCTACAAAATTTTTGCAGGAGTGCGAAAGATTCTTTTCACTTTATATTTTCTTAGTATTCTGCCTATTTGCGCTGAAATATTACCAATATATGGTAAATAGGCAGTCGTTTTAAAGGCCTCTTCCTCTTCTTTGCTCCGTCTTTTACAGATCAGCAGCGCTCCCTCCGCTTGCTGGGACGAATACGCATTCTTCAGAAATACAATCGGCAGGTGCCCTAGTTTCGTTTGCAAACTATCGGTGTCAGTGATGAGGTGGGCTCGGTGAATCTAGGTCTTCAAAACACCGATCGTTTGTCCCGGATGGTGGCAACTAGCGGCTTGCAAGTGAAGGCCTGTGTGGTTGGTTGGTTGGTTGTTTGCGGGAAGAGACGAAACAGCGAGGCCATCGATCTCATTGGATTAGGGAAGGACGGGGAAGGAAGTCGGCCGTGCCCTTTCAGAGGAACCATCCCGGCATTTGCCTAGAGCGATTCAGGGAAGTCACGGAAAACCTAAATCAGGATGGCCGGACGCGGGATTGAACCGTCGACCTCCCGAATGCGAGTCCAGTGTGCTAACCACTGCGCCACCTCGCTCGGTGAAGTCCTGTGTGAGTGGGCTTTCTATATACTGAATGACCAAGTGTGCCATCGCTCTTATGCCGCACCAAGACGTCTAAAAACGGCAGGCAACCCTCCTTCTCCAACTCCATGGTAAATTTTCTGTTTTCGTGTATGGAATTCACATGTTGTGGGAACTCTCGCAGACGATCCAAACCATAAGGCCAAACTATATAAGTATCATCAACATATCGCCAAAATACTGTTTGTTTCAAAGTGGCTGAGGCGAGTGCTCGCTCCTCAAAATCTTCCATGGAGAGTCCTTTGTATCCCCGGGAGGCCAAATTTTTTTTTTTTTTTTTTGTGGAATACTAAGAAAATATGAAGTGAAAGCAATCTTTTGCCCTTCTGCAAAAATTTCGTCGCTTTTGGTATTTGTCAAAGACGACCTAGAGCTGCTCAAGACAGGTGTTTACAGGACTCTGTGAATGTGGCAAGCCTTGTATAGAGCAAACGACGGGTACTGAGCATGATCACATTGTAGAACATCAGCGGCATGCTCGCCTTCTTCAGCCTTGTAAGTCTGCCATCGTTGAACTCTGTATTTCCACTGGTCATGTCATCCACGTGTCCCACACGTCTAACTTTTGGAGTTATATTATAAATGAATCCGTGGATACACGACTGTCTGACAGTGAGTCTCTTATCAATCGAGTGGCGGTTTTCAGTTGAATTTTGCATGCAATCCATTCGTTGACAAACTTCGTGTCCTCCGTAGCCAGCTTAGTTCTGTGATGATACCGCGAGAAGACAATCGAATTGATATCTCTGCGGCGAGTTTTCACCACGGAGGGCGCATGGCGCAGCAGAATCGAACGCTCTCAAGTAGCTCACGCGCAACGCCAACTGAATCCACCACGCCTGTGCTGGTGGGGCCTTAAATACCAGAGCTCAGTGCATTTTCGCCAGTATCACCTGAAGATGGCCAGAAGACTCTCTGCCGAAATACTGTGACAGGAAATTCTCCCGAAATTTTGTGGATCAATTGGCATAATATTTATCTCTGAAAGGGAGCAAATGTAATAATAAACTCAAGATTTAAGAGTACTATATGGTTTATTATTAAAGACAACTGGAGTTATTAGTGATGAAAAAACATTTGTGGGAATTTGAATTTTACAGTGATGTACTTTCCGATGAGAACAGGGAACGATGAGTTGGCACAGTTACGTAATGAGGCGTAGTTGATTAACAATCTCGCATTTGATTCTATGAGTTGATTCACGACCTGAATATGATGATTACTGCGATGGTCTGCAACAAGAAACTAAATATCCAAACAAGTAAGGTAGCAATGACGACTGTAAGATAGAGAGATCTCACTAATACTAATGTGTCGGAACTGTAAGCGATGCTTACAGTGTAATAGGAGCAGAATGGAAAGAAAGCGGCTCACTCGTTTGAAGTTCAGCACTACCATCGAACAGCTGAGGACACGAACATTGGGCGTAGAACGATTAGCCACTTGAGACTGCAGCGAAAACTCATTCCACCATCTGGTGTCTGCGACATGTCCACTTCTCATGTTCTCTAAGTCATCAAAAAGCTGTGAGCTCCTTTCTTCCCACCTTCCTACCAACAAAATGTGTCTACCAATCCTATCCAAAGTTACTACAGCCTTCCGATGACGTAATTTTTCTTTGACAAGATATTGGAAAAAGAAACTGTGAAAGGTCAACAAGCGAATGAAATTGATTTCTTCCCTTCTTTTCTAAAACGTCCCGCGAAGTATTACGTATACAAAAAGAAAAAAAAAACTGTTCACGAGGCTCGTCGCCAACTTTCCTCCAACTTTTGAACGTTAAACATGGTAGAGTAGTTTTGACACTTTTTTTTAAGGAAATCCTGGAGATGCTTCTCTTCTCAAATATTTACTAGTGCCTACCACCCACTGATGGAGATCCACGTTTTGGAGGAAATCTTTCTATCTCGACCATCCTGCAGATTTTGCTATAAACTGGAAATTGGCCTTTCCACCTGCTCTCCGTTTGGCAAAGCTGTTATCACCCATGCACATTACGAGGTAGCCATACCTACCCTTCTTCTGTCTATGTTTCGTCAAAGGCAGGCGTGTCCACAGCTATGTTTCGCCTGGCCTCGCTGCAAATCGCTTGTCTCATATTCACAACACTCCTCACTTCCAAAGCCCATTCATAAAGCAAACTGTTATGCTCTGTACCATATCACATTGCATAGAATTAAAAAGAGGAATTGAAATCAGACTATACAATCATTGTGATATCATGACTTCCATTAAACTAATTCAGTTCCCCTCTAGCTGAACAATTAAAGGTGAATAAATGAACAGAGACCGTAAAAAAATGGTCACAGCCAGATCGTCCTCTCACATTTTTATTGTTGTTTAAACATTGATTTGCATACATCTTACTTGTCAACTTCATTATCTCTTTCGATTCAGACGATATTTGTTGTCCTTGATCGAAATGTTAACTACGTAATGTGCTTTATTTCAACTCTGCTCTGATATTGAGGAAATCTGTCATTACTTGAGTTTACAAGACCTTCTGTATCTTGTTGCTTCCGGCTCATGGGGGACTTCAAACTTCGGGTTAGGAACCCTCTGCCACCATTCCCAGCGGGCAGACACGCTAACGGCGATTCAGAAACAGAGTTGGTGGTTGTATTTCAGAATAGTCACGACTTTTGGCAAGACCAGCAGAAGGGTATGCTACCTTTCATACTTTAAGTCTTAGATCTGACAACGTGATTTATATTTGTGTGTGTGGGTGTGTGTGTGTGAAAGGAAGAGAGAGAGAGAGAGAGAGAGAGAGAGGGAGGGAGGGAGGGAGGGAGGGAGGGAGGGAGTGGAAGAGTGACAGACAGAAGTGCATGTTTCCATGGCGTTGTATATGTTTTCATTTGTAGTTCATGATTTAATAATTTGCGAACTTCATCCCCACTCGTCCTATCCAGTATTACTGCGGCCGCTGATGACCATGCTGTCCTGCGCCCACACCACCATATTATCTTTACTTGACAGCACATACAGTTTCTATGGTTGAAATTCGAGTAAGTTGTCATGTTACGCAAAAGCCAATCACATCAAAGAGTGTACAGTTTTGCCCGTAAAAGTTAGGGACAGTTGTAATTGCGAGAGTAATTTAGTAAGTTACGGTTAAAATGGTTCAAATGGCTCTGAACTCTATCGGACCTAACACCTCAGGTCATCAGTCCCCTAGAACTTAGAACTACTTAAACCTAACTAAGCTAAGGACATCACATACATCCATGCCCGAGGAGGGATTCGAACCTGCGACCGTAGCAGCGGCGTGGTTCCGGACTGAAGCGTCTAGAACCGCTCGGCCACCGGAGCCGGCAGTAAGGTACGGCTCATTGACACTCACTACCAAGCACACTGCCTCTAAAAACACGAAAGCAAATCTGTTCCGTGTCATTCCTAGGATTCCAGACGTGGTAAAGGTACTTGAAGTTGTAAAGTGGAGTGAAGAGCGAATTAACGCGCAGCAATCAGTATGGCGATTTCGTAGTTCATTGGTGTAGATGACAAACTGAGAAGTACCTACGGGACAGCAGAATTCGGATGGAATCACTAATATGCCAGATTATCTTTTGTTTTAGGAAGCTAATTTTTCAATCCATAGAGAAGACTAAATTAAAAGAACGATCAGTTTACATTTCTACTAAGATTTTTTGTGCCCTCAGAAGGGAATGGCATGTGGTTTATTTACCATTTAATATTACATCCTACAGCATTCCACTTCATTGACCACTCACGTCCTGCTAGAAATGGCGTCTATCTCATGAACCATAAATCTATCATTTTCCCATATCGTCTCCCAGGTAGCTAAGGTGTTGTTTCTAAGGTGATTGTGTGTTCTTGGGGCGGGGTATCAACAGTTTTTTCGATTGATTCGTTTCGTAAGCACCCATACTTATTCAGTGGAGTTGAGGTTTAGCGTCGAAGGAGGCAACTCGAGAAGAAAAATCTCGTTCACTTCTGCAATGTACTCTAAGACCATAGTTGACATGTTTATTGGAAACTGAACGTGCTGTAAAAAGAAATTCCCTCAGGACAAAATCATCGAAGTAGTCGGATTATAACATTATCCATAATACGGGAATACAGGCCAGCATGAAGTCGTCCACGTGTCATATGATACATGAAAAGTTAATGTGAACACGTCCAGCACCTGGCACCTACAGATATACGGTCAGTGCGAGATGACTAGCGGATATACACTGAAGCGCCAAAGAAACTGGTATGGGCTTGCGTATTCAAATACAGATATACGTAAACAGCCGGAATAAGGCGCTGTGCTCAGCAACGCCTATACAGGGTGTTACAAAAAGGTACGGCCAAACTTTCAGGAAACATTCCTCACACACAGAGAAAGAAAATATGTTATGTGGACATGTGTCCGGAAACGCTTACTTTCCATGTTAGAGCTCATTTTATTACTTCTCTTCAAATCACATTAATCATGGAATGGAAACACACAGCAACAGAACGTGCCAGCTTGACTTCAAACACTTTGTTACAGGAAATGTTCAAAATGTCCTCCGTTAGCGAGGATACATGCATCCACCCTCCGTCGCATGGAACCCC
Organism: Schistocerca nitens; assembly: GCF_023898315.1. Taxonomy (NCBI): domain Eukaryota; kingdom Metazoa; phylum Arthropoda; class Insecta; order Orthoptera; family Acrididae; genus Schistocerca; species Schistocerca nitens. The sequence continues at coordinate 436,536,856 of NC_064616.1, forward strand.
TGATGCGCTGATGCAGCCCTGGAGAATGGCGTATTGTATCACAGCCGTCCACAATACGAGCACGAAGAGTGTTTACATTTGGTACCAGGGTTGCGTTGACAAGAGCTTTCAAATGCCCCCATAAATGAAAGTCAATAGGGTTGAGGTCAGGAGAGCGTGGAGGCCATGGAATTGGTCCGCTTATACCAATCCATCGGTCACCGAATCTGTTGTTGAGAAGCGTACGAACACTTCGACTGAAATGTGCAGGAGCTCCATCGTGCATGAACCACATGTTGTGTCGTACTTGTAAAGGCACATGTTCAACATTACTATCCTTCAATTGGGACAACTGGCGGTGAATCGACGAAGTACAGTACATACTGACGAAATGAGCTCTAACATGGACACATGTCCACATAACATCTTTTCTCTATTTGTGTGTGAGGAATGTTTCCTGAAAGTTTGGCCGTACCTTTTTGTAACACCCTGTATTAGACAACAAGTGTCTGGCATCTCCGAGGTAGCGATGAAGTGGGGATTTTCCCGTAAGACCATTTCACGGGTGTACCGAGAGTATCAGGCATCCGGTAAGACGTCAAATCTCCGAGATCGCTGATGCCGAAAAAACATCCTGCAAGAACCGGACCAACAATGACTGAAAAAAAATCGTTCAAGGTGACAGAAGTGTAACCTTACGCAAGTTGCTGCAGCTTTCAATGCTGGGGCATCAACATGTGTTACCTTGCAAACCATTCAACGGAAGGTCATCGATACGGGCTTTCGGAGCCGATGGCCCACTCGTGTACCCTTGATGATTGCACGACACAAATCTTTAAGGCTCGCCTGGGCCCGTCAAGACAGACATTGGACTGTTGATGACTGGAAACATGTTGCCTGGTAGGACAAGTTTCGTTTCAAACTCTGTCGAGGGAATGGACGTGTACGGGTATGGAGACAAACTCATGAATCCAGGGAACCTGCATGTCAGCAGGCGACTGTTCAAGCTGTTGAAGGCTCTGTAATGAGGTGGAGCGTGTGCAGCACAAGTGGAATGGGACCCCTGATACGTCTAGATATGACTCTGACAGGTGACATGTACGAAAGCATCCTGTCTGATTACCTGCATCCATTCATGCCCATTGCGCATTCCGACAGACCTGGGCAATTCCAGCAGAACAATGCGACACCCCACACGTCCAGAATCACTACAGAGTGCCTCCAGGAACAGTCTTCTGTTTTAAAAACTTCCGCTGGCCACCAAATTCCCAAGACATGAACCTTAATTTAACATACCTGGAATGTCTTGCAACGTGCTTCTCAGAAGAGATCTCCACCCCCTCGTACTCTTACGGATTTATGGACAGCCTTGCAGGATTCATGGTGTCAGTTCCCTTCAGTACCACTTCAGACATTAGTGGAGTGGCCGGCCGCTGTGACCGATTGGTTCTAGGCGCTTCAGTCCAGAACCGCGCTGGTGCTACGGTCGCAGGTTAGAATCCTGCCTCGGGCATGGATGTGTGTGATGTCCTTAGGTTAGTTAGCTTTAAGTAGTTTTAAGTTCTAGGGGACTGATGACCTCAGATGTTAAGTCCCATAGTGCTTAGAGACATTTGAACCATTAGTCGAGTCCGTGCCACGTCGTTTTGCGGCACTTCTGAGTGCTCGCGGGTGCCCTACGTGATGTTCGGTATGTGTACCAGTTTCTTTGGCTCTTCAGTGTATTTTGGGTCAAAAGGGACACCATGTGGCCTATACGCTCATACTGGGCAATCATTCACTGCGGAAACTACCCATTCCTCTTAAGATATTACATTTTGCTAGTCACTATAGATATTTCCTCAATAATCGCTGTCGATTATCATCATCACAATGCTTCCCTTTAGTCTCTAACGTTTGCCTTGTAGTCCAGCCTCCCGAAACTAATACTTGACTACGTCAACCCATCTGATGAACGCAGTAGTACGCTTCCACTGCCCCTCGTTTGAAAGAAGGGTTTTGCCCTGATTTATTTGCAAGTTCCAGGCTTGCTGGCTTATCGGTAAAGAACGACCTTAGAGACTGTAAGATCTCAGGACTCAATCCAGGTCAGATACCAAATTTTCTTAGTTTGCCTTTACCCTAGCCTTCATCTCTCAGTGATACGAAAATATACCAAGAACGACACGCGGTTCGGATTCAACGTAGAACTGTAAGGTCCCTTTCTTCGACATTGTTATAGGGGATTGTTCAGAGCGCTTAAGCCGCTGAAGTGGTGCCCAATTGAAAGAACTCGCAAACAGGCGGCTGAACATATCTTTGGAGTGACTAACAAGCAATAATGGCATTCACGTTTATCTTTTTGTTTAGAAGTGGATTTTCATACACTTGCGAGAATACATGCCAACGGCCTTTAACCACTTGTCTACTTGATTTTTAAGTAGCACGATTTCGTTTTATCCATCAATGCGCTATGCAAACCGTTCCCAACCTCCGACACCGCCAAATTTCGTTCCTCCACATGAGCAGTGGCTGCGACTTCCCGCGTTTTCTGCGCTGTCAAGTATACCTAGCTGGTATATTCCGCTGGTGAGAGTCAAAATCTATGTGCATTGTCGCTTTCTGGGCCTAGTATCCCTTCTGTTCATATCTCGTTATAAATACCTTACTCATGGTCTGAGTCTTACACTCTTGGTTCAAAACAAGAATAAAAAGAAGAAAAAAAAAGAAAACATGTAATTTGTTTCTGCATATTGGCAGAACGTTTGGTGTGTTCTCCTGGTCTAACGGCTTAATTTAGCTCAGTACCTGTTTTGTAAGACCATATTTTGTAGTCCGCAGCTCGTGGTCGTGCGGTAGCGTTCTCGCTTCCCACGCCCGGGTTCCCGGGTTCGATTCCCGGCGGGGTCAGGGATTTTCTCTGCCTCGTGATTACTGGGTGTTGTGTGATCTCGTTAGGTTAGTTAGGTTTAAGTAGTTCTAAGTTCTAGGGGACTGATGACCATAGATGTTAAGTCCCATAGTGCTCAGAGGGCCATATTTTGTACTAGACCCTTTTAAGGCTCCAGGCAGATTCATTTTAATTTTCCACATAACACATCATGCATCTACTCGTATTTTCTGCATTGCCCACGTAAGAAATGTACCTTAAGTACGTTCTAATATGCTTTCCAACCATTTACCGTGCTCACGGTATCTCCAGATATCAGTAGGATATTTTTTCTTGTTATAATTAAGCCTCACACTGTACATGCGAGACGAAAAAAAGGAGATGAACAAGGAAACAGTTCACGTCAGTTGAATAAAGACAGGTTTTGTTTTGACAATGACTAATTTTGTGTATATATTTCATATTCAGGGCAACACAAGCAACTAAGAGGTTCGGGGCACGTTTATAGAAATAGTAATAGTAACATGAAACATTTCACTTCAGAGTTTCACAAAGACAGATTCAAATACAAATAACTAGGAACGTACTGAGAAGACAGCATACGTGTAAGTGATATTTTGTCATCATAACTGTTTATACTACTTGTACTATCATAATTTTTCTCCAAAATCCCACTTTGTAAGCGACGGTGGGATTCGTATCAGAAAGAAGACACAGCTGGTAATTCAAGAATCATTAATGTATGGTGATTAGGAACAATGAATACTGCAAGTGAGTTGTGAAAAACGTAATCATTTACATATCGACTGGGTGAGGTAAGGATGACTCGTTAGGTGCGGTGACGAGGGATGCCACGCTAGAACGGATACGCTTTGTCGTTGGCAGCGACACTGCTCGTTCCCCCTCCGAAAGGGCGCGTGACGTCACCACTCGAGTAATTCCGCGCCGGCCCTAGGGGGACTACGTCACATGTGTTCGTATGCATGATCAAGTTTTGCAATTCGGAAATAATTAGTGGCTGGCTGTCGGCGCCTCTTTCATGTGCTGCTTCAGATGCCGCCCACGTCCCCCCGCTGCCGTGCCACCTGGCCACTCCTCGCCCTCTGCTGCCTCGGGCGATATGTTGCCCTGTACACCTGGGGTCGGCCATGCTCAGCAACGTAGAGCCTCGGCTGAATTACTCATCAACGATATAGCACTGTTGACAAGACACACAAGACTAATGAATAATTCTGTCTAGATCACTAAGGAATTGTGTACTATCGCACGTTACTTAATCATATCTTTCCTTCTTCGGAGACTATAACTAAGAACCAATGTAATATGAAACTAAGTATTACGCATAAACATTATCAGCTATATCATTGAAATCTGACCCACAAAAATTAAAATTTCGGATGTGAAGTTCAGCTTTCATTTGTATTAAATAATACACCAAAACAACATGTCAGCTACAGAACCGGATTGACAGTCTACACTGATAAAATTACTGGCCGAGAAGTGACGTTAATAGTGAATACTTTTTTACAGAATCCAGAATAGATGTGTAATTTGCGCAGAGAGTTTTTAAGACTATGGATACTACCAGTTAAATTTTGAAGCATAGTTTTATAACGCTGCAATGATTCAGCATGTACAGCATTTCCTCTGTAAGTTACCATTTCAAATGACGGCAATACGTACACAAGAATCTACCAACATACAGCAATTAATATTCAGCGGATTTCCCTTATGGTCGTATAATCATCTACTTCTCTTAAACTTTTAGTTCATACACAGGGTGACTCGCCTAAAACTTGAACCGCAGTTGTTGCGGAAATTGGAAGTACCTTTGATGTACGGTTTCCACAGAATGGAATGGTAATCAGGGGTTCGTATTTTTAGCCCATAAATAGATTGTAATAATACTTAAAAGTGCATTTTGTGCAAACATTTACTTTTTTTAAATACAACAATGCCTGTTGACATTAACAGACTAAAAGTAGTGTAAATTAGAATGTCAGTAGCGTTTGTTGCTGGTTACTAGTGCTAGTCGTTTATGAGTAATTGTATTCTGAAAAGTTTCTAAGTTGCTAAGTACGATGTTCTTATGTTTCTTACAGTGTGCTTGTGTGTTCCTTGGGTGCGTTGCGACCTGCTAATCAGTCAGTGTGTGACAGCCCAAGCAGCGGCTCGTGTGTGGCCGATGGGACTTACCAATGCAGAAAAAGTCGACATGCTCATGGTGTACGGAGGGTGTAGGAAGAATGTAGTTCTCTCTTGTACAGTCTGTGCGACAAGATATCCCAACAGACGTCAACCATATCGGAAATTATTTATCAACCTCTTCAACTAGTTACTTGCATGTGGTGGTGTAACACTTAAACAACGTCCCAGAGGAAGGAAGTGACGACAGATGAGAGGGAAATTAACGTTCTTGCTGCTGCTGCGGTTGATTGGCACGTTAGTTCCAGTGCAATCGCACAAAGAGGTGGCACGAATCAGGCAAGTGTCCTACGTATTCTCCATCGACATTGGTTCCATCCCTGTCACATCGCCCTCCATCAAGAGCTGCATGGGAACGATTATGAGAATAGTGTTAACTTTTGTAAATGGGCATTAAGACAGGATAATCCATAAGTGTCATGTATCTTGTTTAGTGATTAAGCCACATTTACCAACTATGGCTAGGTAAACCACCGAAACATGCTCTATTGGTCAGGTGCAACGTCAGCGTCCATGGAGACTAAACATGTGGTGTGCAGTTCACAGGCCAGTTTCTCATAGACGGAACCCTGAACGCGCACAAGCATCGCAACTTCCTAACAGATCGTCTTCCGCAGATGATAGAAGATGTCTCTGCGGTCTGCGAGTAACTTGTAGTACCAACATGATGGCTGTCCAGCCCATAGTGCACGTAGTGCTACAGCATGTCTTCACGAACTGTTTCCAAATCGTTGGAATGGACGCTGAGGACCCGTACCATTCCCAGTCCGTTCCCCACATTTGACGCCTGCAGACTTTCTTCCGTGAGCAAAGCAGAAAGACGCTGTCTACAAGGACGTACCAACTACATCTGATAATACCCGACGACGTCTTACTGCCGCTTGCTCGGACATCTCCGCTGAAATGCTAACGCTGGTGGAGCCGTCGTTCCATACCAGACTGGAAACGTGTATTCCCGCGGCCGGTCGTCATTTTGAACACAACCTTTGAAGGTCAATCGTCTCGTTAGTGTTCAGAATCCACATAACTAGCGGAGACACTTGTCTACATGGATCGTGTTAACACCTTCACCATCAATTACGACTTGAAGATGGTGCACTGAAGCGCCGAAACAGGTAGTTGCACAGTAAATGACAACATAAGGATGGTTTTAGGCGTTTATTTTCTTATGATACATACGCGACTGTTACGTCTTAGTCCACGTGCATATGCTTGTATGGGACCGGAATTGCACCAAATAGTGGAGTGTTTAGCCGGCTGGACGTAATGTTTAATAAGGCAGGCGGACCTGGTGAGGTCAAACAGAAATCAATAACTTATATTTGTATCTGTGGATGTGTGTTTTTTGTACTCTTTGACATACTGACTTTGTGCTGTTACTCTGTTTTATCTTGTTAGACTTATGAATACAAGCTGATAGAGCCAGCTAGAACAGGTGTGTGAAAAGGTAGCTGTATACGTTTCCACTGCAGCTGTGAGGTTTCGGAATTTCGCTGAATGCATTTAAGTTGATGCATTGCATTTATTAGTGACGTGTGAGTAATGACAGCTTTAACGCTGTCTCACGGGTGAAATCGAGACGGGTTTTCTTTATGTACACCAGTTATAATAGTGTGACTGTTCAGAGAAATAATCCCAGTTCGCCAGTAAACGTTTCTGTGTACATCTGCAGAGCAATATGTCACGTAACCTCTCTAGCATGCCATACATCGTCATGAATGCTGGATTCTGGTAGTGTCGGCGAGTCGATCTTCCCGCGGCGCCACGGAAGCTCCAAGATAGAGGCGAACGTAACGTTTCAAGTCCCTTCCTGTAGTAGAAGTCGATAAAGTGCGGCAATTGTGTAGTCATGTGGATGTGTCTTTTTAAGTATCCTATGCTCGTAGGAAAGATAAGCGTCTTTTTTATTACCTCCCACCTCATCGCAACACCCTTAATAAACCCTTAGTCATACAAAAATATTGAATTATCAGTTGATTTTGGTGCGTTGCGTATCATGACCAATATGAGACATGTACAAACGACTGGTTGAATGCAACATGTGACCTAACAACACATTTTCCTCTGTATATGACCTGTCGGCGCTCAAAGTCTTTTGTGGCGTTGTGTACATCTTGTGCTGTCCGACTCGTAAGCTGCACCAGAAATACTGGGACTGCAACTAAAGACATTACATGTGGAATACCTACGCAAGAGGTACAGGACATTCATTTTTAAGCGGGGATAACGTCGTTACTGCTTTTAGGTAATGAAGTGATAAATAATTTGGTGATAAAAGCAGTCTTCAGTCTGAACTGAGATCCTATACACTGTCAACATGATATCGTTCACATGTGGTTCCAAGTTGTTGTCAGTCTGTTGGATAGCAGCATTTTAGATGACCAAAAAAGCTAGGGACAGTCCTTGTTACTTATAGAAGGGTAGATGTAGCTGATTACTTGATTGTCACCCATGAAGCTTTTTTCTGCGTAGTCAATCCTCAAGTTAACAAAGTCTTAATGTCTATTGAATTGAATAGTTCTCTACACTCTCTTATGAGAAAAAGCTGTAAATCTCCAGGCTGCGTCAGCTCAATCATTTACAAAGGATACGGGGACATGCAGGTATTAGTAGCAACGAGCATGCTGGCCACCTGGCAAAATGGCCTACCAGGATAAATGGAAAGGGCATTGTTACTGGAGGGACATCAGAAAACCAAGCCACTTGGTACTTGGAGAGTCAGCAACAGATGCTGCTTCAGTCTTGTTTCCAGAAACTCACGCCCACGGGAAAGGAGACTGCTCCACTTAACAGACTAAGAGCAGGTCACTGGAATACTAGCAAAAACAGACTTTTTTAAATTAATTCATTCTACACCTTGTGATATCCGTATTATTGAACAAGGCAATGTACACTTGACAGCAAAAAAAGTGGGTCACTGCCGAATGCAACCAACATAACGTAGCTGTGTTGCAGGTCCTCTAAACACCAAAACCCCGTGGGGTACAGTAGTTTGACTACACACAATGGGTACCGCAAGAGACTACTAAGAGACCAAAGGTCTTTATGGCAGTCAGACTAAGCGTCAACTAATATCGTCATACAAAACATATTAGAAAACACGTTCTTAGCGATGAGAAACCCTATAACACTCATAAACTAACTTTAATTACAACAAGTGACATTCCAAAAGTTCTGAGAAAATGGATTATTTTACATATATCGTACAGTAATCCTTAGTCAAAATTAAATACTTGAGGCAATATATGGAGTTACAAAGCTGTACGGCAATTGGAAAAAAGTTTTTCGCTCTCTAAAAGGTTTTCCATCCACGTGCTGAAGGTCGCTCAACGGCGAGTGGCTCTGGAAACTGGAGATCGGACGAGCCAGTAGAAAAACGCGATTAGCGGCAAGCACTCTAAGGAAATCTCAACATTAACAGTGAATCACCAGTAATTTCTTGTAACACATCAACATCTACGTGTACACAAATTTGAACTTTAAATGACATGACCAACGTCGTCGTTATGGACCTGGATTCAAACCCAGCACCTATATCCATTGCCACCTAAGATAAGCTTTGTTTGTGCCTTATTGAGACCGGATAACTAGGCACAAAGAGACGTGAAGAATAGACGTTTGCACCAGTATCAGTTATCAATTCAGATCCCGAAAATAAATGACGAAAATGTTTGTACTGAACTGGAAATCCTGTCATAACAGTTACCGTCCTGAGAACTACCCCAAACGACGTTTAATATGGTGTCATTGACAAGGAACAAGGTATGCTCATGTGTAAAATTGAAATACCACCATATAAAGCTTGTGACAGGGATGCGAACCCAGCACCTAATCGGATTGTTAACGAAGTACAGTCATGCTCAAAAGTATCCGAACGACCTAGATTGCATTTCGCCTGATTCCCATGCAACCCACATAACGCAGCTGTCTATCAGGTCCTCTAATCGCTCCTAAATGGTTCAAATGGCTCTGAGCACTATGGGACTCAACTTCTGAGGTCATCCGTCCCCTAGAACTTAGAACTACTTAAACCTAACTAACCTAAGGACATCCCACACATCCATGCCCGAGGCAGGATTCGAACCTGCGACCGTAGCGGTCTCGCGGTTCCAGACTGTAGCGCCTAGAACCGCACGGCCACTCTGGCCGGCTAATCGCTCCTAGATACAGTCGTTTCTCTATTGAAAATGGCTCCAATAAGTCACCACTAGAAAACACTGCTCTGTATCGCAATAACTCAGGATGTAAAGTAATATCACGATACTAAAAATATCAGAGAACACCTCATCACGGATAAGACTGTCCTTAAAGCTTGTAAGCTCGCATTTATTGCAATAACTGACATAATTGAAATGTTAGCACTCTCATTATTACGTCAGATAGGTAATGCACGTAGTATGTTGGTCGTATTCATGATTTCCTCTTCAAAGAAACATACCATACTTGTTATTTAACACAAAATGTCATTATAAATTTACGTTATTCACGAGCAGCTAGTTGAGAATATGTATGAACTTCAAATGACACGACGAACCGACTCGTTCTGCATATGGATTTAAACCCAGGTCATGCAAACTAAGATTTCGTGACTGACGGAAATTAACAGTCATTCCTGACTAGGCACAAAGAGAGTGATATACCTCATTTTTGGACAGTATCAGTTAGCAAATATCAACTTTAAATTACATAATGTAACATTTTTAACGGACGCGAATTCCTATCCAGCATCTATTGCCGCTGTTAACGAACTACGAGAGATGTTAAATATTGCTACTTCACAAGTAACTTACTGGAAATGCAGTGAGGTAAAGCTTTGTGTTGGACAACGATTCGAACCCAGAATCTAATCGGATTCTTATCGAAGTACAATCAACTTTGACATATCGAATTTTCTCGGCAGTAGCTAGATGTATTAAATGAAATGACGAGACGAAACATTAATTTTTCCTTTCCAGGACTCCAACCCGGCACATATCGCTGTTATATTCTAGAGAAAAGGAACGTTAAGTATGGGTTTGTTACACCAGCAGCGACATGTGAGCATGTTTGAACTAGAAATAATATGACGAAGTGTTCAGTGCTGACTGAGAATCGAACCCCAAGCATATCGTTGTTGACTACACACAAAGAGGCGACACTTACCGAATTTTTCACCACCAGCAGCTCGGAATAACATCCCTGAACTTACAGTGATCTCGCAAATAATTCAGTGTCTCCCTGGGAGTCAAAAACGTCAGATATCGTTAGTGTTGACAACGAATGAAAATGCACTAAAAATAAAAATTATTATCCACCAGCAGATAGGTTTTCTCATGCTAGAGCTTGAGAATACATAGTGAAAAGTTTAGTGCTGGGCCAGGATTCCAACCCATTCACGCGCAATATGTGGAGATGTTAAAGAATCTGCAGTTTTGAACAAACAACAAGTTGTAGTCTTGCTGTATTGTCACGAAGGGATGAATTTCCGCGTTAAGGGCGGTCTGAGTTGCATTTCCAGTTCAGAACCAATTTTATCGACATACAGAAGCTCAAATAAAAGACGGAATAAATGTCCTGTGACCATACACAGTGTTTGTTACGCCACTAGAAATAAATAACTAGTATAAGAAAAGTTACTGGTGATAGAGTTGCTACATGTCGCCACTCCTTACTTTATTGTGGTTCCACCTAACGTCTACTTGGTAGAGAAGGAATATCATGTTTAATGTGATTTTCAGACCACAATGCCATTATACCTCCTTCACTTGGCGTAGCCAGAAGAGAATAGAATCTACCTCTCCTTATCAAAAAGCATCGGAAGAAATTGGAATCGAACCGAGACCCACAGCATATGAAACTATCATCAGTCCAACAGACCACCACACCCACTTCTCTACGGCTCATTTCTCTATCATAACACCGTTGCGGCACACAAGATGAGAATTCCGACACACAGGCTCCCTGTAGTGGTTTGCAGGATGTTCAGTATAGTGACTTGGCAAGACAGCCAAGCCACTCGGAGGTAGCCGAAAGGCACGCGTTTAAGCTCACGCAGACTGGGGTGAGGTCTGGAACAGGACAATGTCTTGAGAATTGCAAATAAAGTACGAGGATCTTGGAATACTTAACTTTAATCCATATTTGGAAAACATCGCTCTTGATGATACATAATTTATAATCTCAATATAAACTGGTAATGGCGCCTTGCTAGGTCGTAGCAAATGACGTAGCTGAAGGCAAAGCTAACTATCGTCTCGGCAATTGAGAGCGTATTTGTCATTGTAGCATCACTAGCAAAGTCGGCTGTACAACTGGGGCGAGTGCTAGGACGTCTCTCTAGACCTGCCGTGTGGCGGCGCTCGGTCTGCAATCACTAACAGTGGCGACACGCGGGTCCGACGTATAATACCGGACCGAGGCCGATTTAAAGGCTACCACCTAGCAAGTGTGGTGTCTGGCGGTGACACCACATTCAGTACATTCATTTACTTGGTTGACCGAATCGCCGTGAACTAGCTGCCTTGGCTACCCAGTGCGTACTTTCGACTCTATTTTGTAATCACCGAAATAAAATAACGTAACTGCCACCTACACAGAACTGCCAACAGTGTAGGATGCAGAAATTAAAATAGGAAGTGTTCCTTTCGATTTGAGCTGCTCTATTTCGCTATCTGTTTGTCGAAAGCATCGTGCAGTGCAAAATAAATGCTGTAACTGTCTCTCAGAAGTCTATATCCGGCCATGTGCATTATCTCACAGCACTGTGGAATGCCGAAGTTCTGGAGGAACTGTTGTTCACTTCCAGAGGTGCTGTACGTATGTCACAGCTAGTAGCGTAACGGTAATCGTGCACTGATGATAAGACGTCGCGTGTTGTATTACATTCGCTACTACATTTTTTTTCAACGCAAATATGCTGTCTGCTAAAGTATTCAATTTATTGGAACTTTGAACATAACTCTCTTCACTTCTCAACCCAAAATAGTCGCATGTGGAAAAAAGGCTAACTTCTGTGTCATTTTGTTCTTTTCAGGTTTAATAGACGGCCAGGCAGCAGATGCGCTCGAAGCTTTTGTATTATGTATGGGGAGAGTGCATCGTGCCAAAATAGTCAGAAAAGTATTTTCTACATTAGCTGTCGTCTGGTAGTGGCATTTTATTCTTCTTCAAACCTTGTTTGACAGCTTTAACTCAGAACAAGTTTTCTATATGCATGTAATCAATAAACTGCATGTGCATTGTCAGACTGTTATAGGTAACATCAGAGAATTCGCATATATCGTTGATGATTAATTTCTCTCTCATGTTTAGCATCGTTTTAACAACACTAAAAGAAACCTTACGAAAACTGTGCACTGTATTGTAAGGAAGGAAATAAAACTATCCACGATAACCTTACGACGAAAGTCTGTTTTAACAAAACTGAGTATCTGTACAAAAGCGTGCCTCTATCTGCACGAATTAGTAAAACACTATTCACTTAGTTTTCGATTCGGTCTGTGTTTAAACGGTATGCTGTGTCATACTCAACAAGTATGCAAACGTGGCATTTCAAAAATAAAGTTACGTATTCCTAGAAACCCAAAATTTGCTTGTCAGCAGCGGAAAGAGACGTTACCTGTTGTGCAGCATTGTACGTTTTTCACCATTGCACTGTAAGCTGAAAGTATTTTCTTACGATTTTCTTATCGATGTTTGATCTAACTGCTTGCAGCTCTTACACAGAAGGGATAAAACGTTACATTCAGCGAGGCTGGAACCGCGAACCATAACAGTCGCGTTTCCACAGGTCAGCACGTCAACACAGAGCTAGCGGATAGATATGGTTTGCGCCATCCTCTTAGGTCAATAGTGGTTACAACTCGTAAACCGCTATTTACAGGACGAGATTAGTAGCGATTGCCACGGTCAATGACTTTACTGGGCTGAAAACCGTAAATTTACAATCTTCTGTTACACCTCAAGCGATAACTCCTCAGGATATTCTATGGAAATGACACGAGAAATCAAGTGAACTTTGAGGCTTAATTCCGTGCTCACCAGGAAGTAACTCGTAGATCACAGAGTTGCCAAACATGCCTTGCGTTGTTGCCAAATCTCAGTTACATTACCAGCAGGAAGAAGACGAACCGATGTGATCCTACAGCGGGCTGGGAAGTGACCTTGGCTGGCGCCTCAAAGACACGACTGCTACGGCCTGGAATACGTAATGCGTCTGATTCGCATTTCTGTAACTAGGTTTAGGGACTGGAGCTTAGTTGCTAATAATACTCAGAACTGACTGCTACTAAGCATCATATATCAGTAACTCTCATAGTTGTTTTTATATTTCTTTCGTAACTGTACTCAAAACTAATAAATTCAGTCACGGACGTTTTCGTGACTCGCAGATAGTCGAGCACAACAAACAAATAAATATAAAAAGAGAAGGTGTGTGTGTGTGTGTGTGTGTGTGTGTGTGTGAGAGAGAGAGAGAGAGAGAGAGAGAGAGAGACAGAGGGGGAGGGAGGGAGAGAGAGAGAGAGAGGGTAAAAAATTGTTGTAAAGACATTATTCGTATGTAAAGAAATATTTCATTAAAATAACTCGCTCCACATCATTACGAAATGTCGTATTCATGATCTATGGAACAAGTATTAATCTAATCAAATCATATCATATTGCTGACTATCCATGATGAGTCATGAAGTACCGAAATTTTCGCCTATATCAGTAACCAAATCTAAACTTGAAAATAAAAGACGACAGTTTTTGTAATAAACCGGGACTCCTATCAAGACCCTTTCATCCCTGTTAACTAACCATGAAAGATGTCTCATATACCTCAAATCAGAAGTAACGAAGTGTGTATGAATTTAAAAATTAAGCGCATGATGTGAAGTTCTGCGACGGAGTTACGAACCCAAGACGTAATCGGATTGTTAACTAAGTAAAACCAATTGTTACGTATAGGTTTTTCTTGCCAGCTACTAGGTGTTTAATCTAAAATAAGGACACAAATGTTTGTGCCTAAGCGACAATCGAACCGCACTCCTATCGTTCTTCTTTATTGCTTAAGTATCAACTGCTTACTCACCAACAGTAAGATGTTTGTCCAGAAATTGTTGGCAACATGAACAGACATTAAAAATGCACGTTAATTTTCACTAGCAGGCCGGTGTGCACGTGATAGGGCTTGAAATGGAGCTATGAATATTTTTGTTCTGGATCAGGATTCGGACCCACATATTTACCCTTGGAGGAGACCTAGAGAAGACTGCAGTCTTGGGAAAAGGAATGAAATGATTGAACTATACTGTTCCGAGAGATTCAGATCCTCGGAAGAGGAGATACGAATTCGAATCACAGTCCAGCACCAAATTTTTCAACGTCTCTAGTTCAATCAAGTATCAGTAAAATAAGAGCCTTGTTCCTTTAGGCGACTATCAGTTCATCAAATAAAATAAAATTTTCTAATGTATGTAAGTTTACTGGTGACAGTATTTCTGCTTACCCTGACCACCACCTATGTCATTTTCCAACGTAAACCGGCTCTGCCCAGTTTGGAATGAAGGAACGTGATGTTTAATGCGGATTCTGGATTATAACAGCTTTCTCTTGAGGTTACCAGAGGTAAAGTAAATCTGTTTGTGCCTCTTAAAAGTAAATGCCTGAACCCACGCATTGCACTTGTGATAGTTTGTTCCACCAGACCATTGCGGCCACATTTCCCAGCCCCAGGAGTGTGCTGTAATGGATGATGTGCTTAGCCTACTAAACTAGTCACGGTGGAAAAAACGCGAGTTTATTAAATGGTTAAGTAGAAGCAAGCTTCTGACGTGGAGATTATGCTATTCTCATGTCAGCAGGATGTAAAGACTCTTCTAGGCGTCATAGCCTCGATTTGAAGCCATTTGGAAATTTTCACTAATTCAGGAAATTTCTTAGTTCCAGAAAATCCACTGTGAAGTGTGAAGTTACCGGATAATTCGATTATCACCGTCATTATTACTATCATTTTCTTCATACCGCTGCTGTAACTCATGTGCTTGAAGATCATTTAAGGCCGGCCGCGGTGGTCTAGCGGTTCTGGCGCTGCAGTCCAGAACCGCGGGACTGCTACGGTCGCAGGTTCGAATCCTGCCTCGGGCATGGGTGTGTGTGATGTCCTTAGGTTAGTTAGGTTTAAGTAGTTCTAAGTTCTAGGGGACTTATGACCTAAGATGTTGAGTCCCATAGTGCTCAGAGCCATTTGAACCATTTTTTGACCATTTAAGTCCTTTTGGTCATTATAGAAGTAGTTGCCCAAGAACAAGTTCTTTCCCTATCTACGGAATCCTTTTCATGTTAATATCAAACATCAGCAATTACTCGTAGATCACATTAAGACTAAAGTAATTGATGAAGGCCTTACTTGATAACTAAAACGCGCTGCCTTGGGCCTAGAAATGGCTGTCGAATACTGCCAAACCAAAAGCCAAGGGATCTTACTGCCTTGCAATATACGTCACTGTCGGTTCTTCGGTATGATTTGGTCGACGTGGCCTGTTTCAAGTTGTGTATGACACAGAATGTTTTAGAAATCAGTTGTTTTCCTTTGTAATAAACAGAAAGATTTTCATTCTAAGCTATCCAAGTCCAAAATTTTCGCAATATTAGTTCAAATTTAATATTCGCTTCCCTAATGTAAGGAGAGTATTTCACAGTTGCAAAACCCGCATCCGACTCACTGTCCTTACACTTAGTCGCTGGCCATAAATTCTACCTCAAAGTGACGCCAGTTTAAGTAACCTAATGTAGCGAAGACTGTTTGCCAGTGCTCTTTCTCACCAGAAAACATGCAATTCACTCATTGGGCTCCATAAGTACACTGTAACAGTAATTTCTGTGTGTATGCAATGCATACGAATTGTAGAATTTAGTGGTGCTCTCTCTTCCACTTCCGTGTACAATATGCCTGACCTAAACGGGCCCTTTATCATAACAGTCCCTGGGCGGTGCAACATCATATTGACAACAGTAATGTGCTGATACTGACAACCTCATTGTTCGTTTTACCCGATTTTGTAATAATTTAAGTAAAACAACATGACCTTCGAGTGGGAGACATTTCGTCCCCCTTTTCCTTCTGTGAAATTTGTCAGTAAGCTTTTTGCCTTCGAACCAGCGAAATGCGGCAGAGTACGGCTGGTAAACGATTTACAAACCACGATTTAGTGCCGTTATCTCAAATAGGAAAAGCTCTTTATCTAGGTACGAAGGTTGTAAAACAAACTTCCCACAGTTTGCGACCTCATTTTAATACCTCGTGGGAGTAGCCATAATATTTTGCTTTTTGAACACCGAACAATAACACACAAAGATAGCAGATGGAAGGATACAAACAAAAAATCAGACTCATGGGTGTGGATCCATTTCATCATAAGTTTATCATAAGAAGACTAAACAAGAGGGAAACATTACGAAAGCAATGAGTACGCTGGTTAGTATAAATTATTTGTATAGATATGAAGATGAAAAAGCGCAGATCTGCACAGTGCCCCCATCTGCACTTTAGTTTCTGTCTTAATGGCCATAATTTTTAGTTTCTTCTCTTCTGAATTAGCAAATGAATTGGATATTACGTGGTACAGAATAATTAGGTAACTGTTTTTCTTACAGCTTCCATTCGCACCAACATTTTTCTACATTCTCATGCAATTCATGAAATTCTACTTGTATGATCACAAGACTGCACATAGATGCAATCGATTTCGAGGTTCAAAGTGTTTGTTACCTTACTTTTCGTGACTGGTTGGCAAAGTTGATTTCCAAAGACTTCTTATTGCACTGAAATAATCTTTTGTAACAAAGTAACAAGGTAAGTGTTTTATTCGTATATATTATGTGGGAAACTGTAATCGTGATGGAGGATTACACACCTAAATGTTTGACACAGCTGTTAGGAGAAAACGCTGCATATTAACCAAACCCCGCGCCTCCTCTCCGTATCCTCCCATGACACGAGCACAGGATTTTCCTCCTATAACGCTACAGAGCTGTTCCTAGCACAGCTGAGAATTGGCAACATCGTCACAAACATTTTGCAACACTGTGACAGTGCAATTGCTTCCGCGTATGGTACTGAACTGACTCGCTAAATTCACTTGATATTCCCTTTCCATTTGAATGACTCGTGGTATAATATTTTTTTTTAATTTTTTTTTTTTTGTCATCAGTCTACTGACTGGTTTGATGCGGCCCGCCACGAATTCCTTTCCTGTGCTAACCTCTTCATCTCAGAGTAGCACTTGCAACCTACGCCCTCAATTGTTTGCTTGACGTATTCCAATCTCTGTCTTCCTCTACAGTTTTTGCCCTCTACAGCTCCCTCTAGTACCATGGAAGTCATTCCCTCATGTCTTAGCAGATGTCCTACCATCCTGTCCCTTCTCCTTATCAGCGTTTTCCACATATTCCTTTCCTCTCCGATTCTGCGTAGAACCTCCTCATTCCTTACCTTATCAGTCCACCTAATTTTCAACATTCGTCTATAGCACCTCATCTCAAATGCTTCGATTCTCTTCTGTTCCGGATTTCCCACAGTCCATGCTTCACTACCATACAATGCTGTACTCCAGACGTACATCCTCAGAAATTTCTTCCTCAAATTAAGGCCGGTATTTGATATTAGTAGACTTCTCTTGGCCAGAAATGCCTTTTTTGCCATAGCGAGTCTGCTTTTGATGTCCTCTAGCCCCGTCCATCATTGGTTATTTTACTGCCTAGGTAGCAGAATTCCATAATTTCATTGACTTCGTGACCATCAATCCTGATGTTAAGTTTCTCGCTGTTCTCATTTCTACTACTTCTCATTACCTTCGTCTTTCTCCGATTTACTCTCAAACCATACTGTGTACTCATTAGACTTCATTCCGTTCAGCAGATCATTTAATTCTTCTTCACTTTCACTCAGGATAGCAATGTCATCAGCGAATCATTTCATTGATATCCTTACACCTTGTATTTTAATTCCACTCCTGAACCTTTCTTTTATTTCCATCATTGCTTCCTCGATGTACAGATTGAAGAGTAGGGGCGAAAGGCTACAGCCTTGTCTTACACCCTTCTTAATACGAGCACTTCGTTCTTGATCGTCCACTCTTATTATTCCCTCTTGGTTGTTGTACATATTGTATATGACCCGTCTCTCCCTATAGCTTACCCCTACTTTTTTCAGAATCTCGAACAGCTTGCACCATTTTATATTGTCGAACGCTTTTTCCAGGTCGACAAATGCTATGAGAGTGTCTTGATTTTTCTTTAGCCTTGCTTCCATTATTAGCCGTAACGTCAGAATTGCCTCTCTCGTCCCTTTACTTTTCCTAAAGCCAAACTGATCGTCACCTAGTGCATTCCCAATTTTCTTTTCCATTCTTCTGTATACAATTCTAGTAAGTAGCTTCGATGCATGAGCTGTTAAGCTGATTGTGTGATAATTCTCGCACTTGTCAGCTCTTGCCGTCTTCGGAATTGTGTGGATGATGCTTTTCCGAAAGTCAGATGGTATGTCGCCAGACTCATATATTCTACACACCAACGTGAATAGTCGTTTTGTTGCCATTTCCCCCAATGATTTTAGAAATTCTGATGGGATGTTATCTAGCCCTTCCGCCTTATTTGACCGTAAGTCCTCCAAAGCTCTTTTAAATTCCGATTCTGATACTGGATCCCCTATCTCTTCTAAATCGACCCCTGTTTCTTCTTCTATCACATCAGACCAATCTTCACCCTCATAGAGGCTTTCAATGCATTCTTTCCACCTATCTGCTCTCTCCTCTGCATTTAACAGTGGAATTCCCGTTGCAATCTTAATGTTACCACCGTTGCTTCTAATGTCACCAAAGGTTGTTTTGACTTTCCTGTATGCTGAGTCCGTCCTTTCGACAATCATATCTTTTTCGATGTCTTCACATTTTTCCTGCAGCCATTTCGTCTTAGCTTCCCTGCACGTCCTATTTATTTCATACCTCAGCGACTTGTATTTCTGTATTCCTGATTTTCCCGGAACATGTTTGTACTTCCTCCTTTCATCAATCAACTGAAGTATTTCTTCTGTTACCCATGGTTTCTTCGCAGCTACCTTCTTTGTACCTATGTTTTCCTTCCCAACTTCTGTGATGGCCCTTTTTGGAGATGTCCATTCCTCTTCAACTGTACTGCCTACTGCGCTATTCCTTATTGCTGTATCTATAGCGTTAGAGAACTTCAAACGTATCTCGTCATTCCTTAGTACTTCCGTATCTCACTTCTTTGCATATTGATTCTTCCTGACTAATGTCTTGAACTTCAGTCTACTCTTCATCACTACTATATTGTGATCTGAGTCTATATCTGCTCCTGGGTACGCCTTAAAATCCAGTACCTGATTTCGGAAACTCTGTCTGGCCATGATGTAATCTAATTGAAATCTTCCCGTATCTCCCGGCCTTTTCCAAGTATATCTCCTCCTCTTGTGATTCTTGAACAGGGTATTCGCTATTACTAGCTGAACTTGTTACAGAACTCAATTAGTCTTTCTCCTCTTTCATTTCTTGTCCCAAGCCCATATTCTCCTCTAACCCTTTCTTCTACTCCTTCCCCTACAACTGCATTCCAGTCACCCATGACTATTAGATTTTCGTGCTCCTTCACATACTGCATTACCATTTCAATATCCTCACACACTTTCTCTATCTGTTCATCTTCAGCTTGCGACGTCGGCATGTATACCTGAACTATCGTTGTCGGTGTTGGTCTGCTGTCGATTCCGATTAGAACAACCCGGTCACTGTACTGTTCACAGTAACACACCCTCTGCCCTACCTTCCTATTCATAACGAATCCTACACCTGTTATACCATTTTCTGCTGCTGTTGATATTACCCGATACTCATCTGACTAGAAATCCTTGTCTTCTTTCCACTTCACTTCACTGATATCTAGATTGAGCCTTTGCATTTCCCTTTTCAGATTTTCTAGTTTCCCTACCACGTTCAAGCTTCTGACATTCCACGCCCCGACTCGTAGAACGTTATCCTTTCGTTGATTATTCAATCGTCTTCTCATGGTAACCTCCCCCTTGGCAGTCCCCTCCCGGAGATCCGAATGGGGGACTATTCCGGAATCTTTTGCCAATGGAGAGATCATCACACACTTCTTCAATTACAGGCCACATGTCCTGTGGATACACGTTACGTGTCTTTAATGCAGTGGTTTCCATTGCCTTCTCCATCCACATGTCGTTGATCATTCCTGATTCTTCCACCTTTAGGGGCAATTTCCCACCCCTAGGACAAGAGAGTGCCCTGAACCTCTATCCGCTCCTCCACCCTCTTTGACAAGGCCGTTGGCAGAATGAGGCTGACTTCTTATGCCGGAAGTCTTCGGCCGCCAATGCTGATTATTTATCAAAATTTAGGCAGTGGCGGGTATCGAACCCGGGAACGAAGACGTCTTTGATTATGAATCAAAGACGCTTCCCCTAGACCACGGGTAATCAGTCTTCACGTAAACTCAGACACTCAGACAGAAAATTCAATTTTTTGGCTTAAGAAATGCTATTCTTCACATAAGTGGCAAGTTTTAACATCTTTCACGATGCGTTATGAGGCTGAGCGACCAATACCATGATGAGAGTGGCGTGCTGGCAGCAGCGTGCCGTAGCCATGTGGTACCGCCCGTGTCTCGTGTTCCACCGGTTAATAAAATCGTCAGTTCTAACTGTGGTAGGGGCAGAACGTGCGAGCTTTTTTTGTGTATTATTTCATGGAGCTGCGAATACCCAGAAAAAATTCTGTAACAAAATCAGAACAAAACCTTTACACATCAAATCCTCTTGGGAGCTCGACTCAGTAACTTGTGTTAATGGTCGTAGATCTCAGCTTTCTGACTGCCAAGCTGCTATACAATACAAGCGTCTCTGAAGAAATTCGAATCGACCGTCAACGATACGAAATTCAATAATGTTCTTCACTTAAGACTCCCACGCCAGGGTGATAAGTATGAAGGAAATAAATTGATTAGCAAATCGAAAGAAAATACTTTCAGCTCATAGTGCAATGGTGAAAAACTTAAACTGCTGCACAACAGGTAACGCCTCTTTCCGCTGCTGACAAGCAAATTTTGGGTTTCTAGGAATACGTAACTTTATTTATGAAATGCCACGTTTGCATACTTGTTGAGTATGACACAGCAAACCGTTTAAACACAGACCGAATCGAAATCTAAGTGAATAGTGTTCTACTAATTCGTGCAGATAGAGGCACGCTTTTGTACAGATACTCAGTTTTGTTAAAACAGACTTTCGTCGTAAGGTTATCGTGGGTAGTTTTATTTCCTTTCTTACAATACAGTGCATAGTTTTCGTAAGGTTTCTTTTAGTGTTGTTAAAACAATGTTAAACATGAGAGAGAAATTAATCATCAACGATATATGCGAATTCTCTGATGATATCTATAACAGTCTGACAATGCACATGCAGTTTATTAATTACATGCATGTAGAAAACTTGTTCTGAGTTAAAGCTGTCAAACAAGGTTTGAAGAAGAATAAAATGCCACTACCAGACGACAGCTAATGTAGAAAATACTTTTCTGATTATTTTGGCACGATGCGCTCTCCCCATACATAATACAAAAGCTTCGAGCGCATCTGCTGAGTGGCCGTCTATTAAACCTGAAAAGAACAAAATGACGCAGAAGTTAGCCTTTTTTCCACATGCGACTATTTTGGGTTGAGAAGTGAAGAGAATTATGTTCAAATTTCCATTAAATTGAATACTTTAGCAGACAGCAGATTTGCGTTTAAAAAAATGTAGTAGCGAATGTAATACAACACGCGACGTCTTATCATCAGTGCACAACGCTTACCGTTACGCTACTAGCTGTGACATACGTACAGCACCTCTGGAAGTGAACAACAGGTCCTCCAGAACTTCGGCATTCCACAGTGCTGTGAGATAATGCATATGGCCGGATATAGACTTCTGAGAGACAGACAGTTACAGCATTTATTTTGCACTGCAGGATGCTTCCAACAAAGAGATAGCGAAATAGAGCAGCTCAAATCGCAATAGATAAATGAGCCGTAGAGAAGTGGGTGTGGTGGTATGTTGGACTGATGATAGTTTCATATGCTGTTGGTCTCGGTTCGATTTCAATTTCTTCCGATGTTTTTTGATACTGAGATGTAGATTCTATTCTCTTCTGGCTACGCCAAGTGAAGAAGGTATAATGGCATTGTGGTCTGAAAATCACATTAAACATGATATTCCTTCTCTACCAAGTAGACGTTAGGTGGAACCACAATAAAGTAAGGAGTGGCGACATGTAGCAACTCTATCACCAGTAACTTTTCTTATATCAGTTATTTATTTCTAGTGACGAAACAAACACTGTGTATGGTCACAGGACATTTATTCCGTCTTTTATTTGAGCTTCTGTATGTCGATAAAATTGGTTCTGTACTGGGAA
The DNA here is from genome assembly GCF_023898315.1 of Schistocerca nitens. Taxonomy (NCBI): domain Eukaryota; kingdom Metazoa; phylum Arthropoda; class Insecta; order Orthoptera; family Acrididae; genus Schistocerca; species Schistocerca nitens. Next base: position 436,559,359 of record NC_064616.1, read on the forward strand.
TGCAACTCAGACCGCCCTTAACGTGGAATTTGATCCCTTCGTGACAATACAGCTCGACTACAACTTGTTGTTTGTTCAAAACTGCAGATTCCTTAACATCTCCACATATTGCGCATGAATAGGTTGGAATCCTGGCCCAGCACTAAACTTTTCACTATGTATTCTTAAGCTCTAGCATGAGAACACCTATCTGCTGGTGGATAAAATTTTTTATTTTTAATACATTTTCATTCGTTGTCAACACAAACGATATCTGACGTTTTTGACTCCAAGTGAGACACTGAACTATTTGCGAGATCACTGTAAGTTCAGGGATGTTATTCCGAGCAGCTGGTGGTGAAAAATTCGGTAAGTGTCGCCTCTTTGTGTGTAGTCAACAACGATATGCTTGGGGTTCGATTCTCAGTCAGCACTGAACACTTCGTCATATTATTTCTAGTTCAAACATGCTCACATGTCGCTGCTGGTGTAACAAACCCATACTTAACGTTCCTTTTCTCTAGAATATAACAGCGATATGTGCCGGGTTGGAGTCCTGGAAAGGAAAAATTAATGTTTCGTCTCGTCATTTCATTTAATACATCTAGCTACTGCCGAGAAAATTCGATATGTCAAAGTTGATTGTACTTCGATAAGAATCCGATTAGATTCTGGGTTCGAATCGTTGTCCAACACAAAGCTTTACCTCACTGCATTTCCAGTAAGTTACTTGTGAAGTAGCAATATTTAACATCTCTCGTAGTTCGTTAACAGCGGCAATAGATGCTGGATAGGAATTCGCGTCCGTTAAAAATGTTACATTATGTAATTTAAAGTTGATATTTGCTAACTGATACTGTCCAAAAATGAGGTATATCACTCTCTTTGTGCCTAGTCAGGAATGACTGTTAATTTCCATCAGCCACGAAATCTTAGGCTGCGTGATTGGTTCAAATGGCTCTGAGCACTATGAGACTCAACATCTGAGGTCATCAGTCCCCTAGAACCTAGAACTACTTAAACCTAACTAACCTAAGGACATTACACACATCCATGCCCGTTGCAGGATTCGAACCTGCGACCGTAGCAGTCACGCGGTTCCGGACTGAAGTGCCTAGAACCGCACGTCCACTGCGGCCTAGCCTGCATGACCTGGGTTTGAATCCATGTGCAGAACGAGTCGGTTCGTCGTGTCATTTGAAGTTCATACATACTCTCAACTAGCTGCTCGTGAATAACGAAAATTTTTAATGACATTTTGTGTTAAATAACAAGTATGGTATGTTACTATGAAGAGGAAATCATGAATACGACGAACTTACTACGTGCATTACCTATCTGACGTAATAATGAGAGTGCTAACATTTCAGGTATGTCAGTTATTGCAATAAATGCGAGCTTACAAGCCTTAAGGACAGTCTTACCCGTGATGAGGTGTTCCCTGATATTTTTAGTATCGTGGTATTACTTTACATCCTGAGTTATTGCGATACAGAGCAGTGTTTTCTAGTGGTGACTTGTTGGAACCATTTTCAATAGTCAAACGACTGTACCAAGGAGCGATTAGAGGACCTGCTAGACAGCTGCGTTATGTAGGTCGCATGGGAATCAGGTGAAATGCAATTCAGGTCGTTAGGATACTTTTGAGCACGACTGTACATAAAATCAGAAGTTAAATATCAAATGTTTTCACCAATAGCGAAATGCTGGAACCTTAATTAAAGATAGAATTGTTTTTGCCTGACTGGGATTCGTGCCCAGCATCTAGCACCGTCGTTTTCTAGCCAGGAACAGACGATAAATAGCTGTTGTTGGTTCACCTGTAGCGAGATGGGCGCATGTTTAGCTAGACATCAGGCGACGAAAAGTTCTGTGCTGAATGGAATTCAAACCCCGCACACGTGGTCATGAAGAAACGTTAACTATCAAATTCTTTTCCAATAATATCTAGGAATGGCATGTTTGTACTGTCAATGATGTGATGGAAAATACTCTGCTGGCTAGAAGTTGAATCCACAACATGTCGTCGTTGGTGATCACAACGAACACAACGTCAAACCCAAATCCGTTTTCACCAGTAGGATGGAGAGGAATGTTTGAACTTGAAAAGATGTAAGGAAACGTTTGATCTTGTAATGTTGTGATAAAACGCTCATCATGTGGCTGTGAGTTGAAACGAACACGTTAAAGCTGACAACGCACGAAGAGACGTTGAAAATGCAACTATTTTTCACCAGTAGTTCGGAGTGCACATGCTAGGGCTTGAAATGAAATAATGAATATTTTGTGCTGATCAGGATTCTAAACCAGATAGGTGCCTTTCGAGGACGCCTAGAACAGTTTGCAATCTTCGGGAACACAGTGAAATCGAATTTTAATCCCAGTCCAGCACCACAGTTTTCAACGTCTCAGTTTCAAATCAAGTAATACCCTTGTGAACTTACATGGCCATTGGTTCATTAAAATGACATACGTTTTCTAGTTTACGACGGCTTGCTGGTGACAGAGTCTTTGCCTTACGGGGTTTCTCCATCTGTCACAGCTCAAACGAATGCCCAGTCGGCAGCGAAGGGATGTTATCTTTACTGCGGATATTGAACTACGGAGCTTACAGGCGTTCTGCACTTCGCGTTACTAGGGGTGAAGGAGAGCTACTTGTGTGTGTTAAAAATTTACGTCCGACGTGAGATGTGAACCTACACGTTTTACACCTCAATACATGATTAATCCACCAGACCACAGAACCCCCTGCAAAGCACATAATTATGAATTGCAGATGTCAAGGGACGTGTAACAGGAAGGAGGGCGGGATCTGGGAATGGACTGAAGTGCAGAAGTGCAAAATGTAAGCGTGAAATGCTTGCAAAGTATTGCCTATTTAGACGTGTGCCACAGTTCGTTTTATCTTAGGACCGAGAGATAAGGAAGGACTGTTCTCAGAACGAAGAATGGGTTACAGGGAAGGGGAGATCAACGAATACGGTTTCATAGGTGGTGAGAGGAGTGATAGAGAGTAAAGACAGCAGCAATTAAAAGAGAAAATGTAGCGTCATTGGAAACCGCTAGATTTGTTTACAAAGTTTTGGGGGAGTGTAGTAGAAGGGCACTTGCGGCGATAGTGACAGAGAGAGAGTGTGTGAGAGAGAATGGAAGAGATATTAACAACGAGTAAACATAAATGTTCATATGTGTGTGAAACATTAAGGGACTTAACATCTATGGTCATCAGTCCCCTAGAACTTAGAACTGCTTAAACCTGACTAACCTAAGGACATCACACAACACCCAGTCATCACGAGTCAGAGAAAATCCCTGACCCCGCCGGGAATCGAACCCGGGAACCCAGGCGCGGGAAAGGGACTTAACTGCTAAGGTCATCAGTCCCTAATCTTACACACTACTTAACCTAAATTATCCTAAGGACAAACATACACACCCATGCCCGAGGGAGGTCTCGAACCTCCGCAGGGACCAGCCTCACAGTCCATGACTGCAGCGCCTAAGACCGCTCGGGTAACCCCGCGCGGCGAGTTAACATAATATGAAATCGTTGGCGTATTGTGTGGAGAACGGAGGGTGTATTCATGGATGGATGGGAAGAGAGAGACGTATTTGAAATAACAAAAACTACTGTGACAGAGTCCATCTACGCTGATTAGTTTGTAAGTATGTAGACATGGTATAAATGAAATCAAAATAGAATACTTAACCAACTGTTTATTCAAAAGAAACCCACTTGAACTAAAAGGGCAACTCAAAGGAAAGCTAACCCATATTGTATCTTTTCTGCTGCCACGCGATCTTCCACTAGCTTCCAATGAGGAAAAATGGCCGGCCGAAGTGGCCGAGTGGTTCTAGACGCTACAGTCTGGAACCGCGCGACAGCTACGGTCGCAGGTTCGAATCCTGCATCGGACATGGATGTGTGTGATGTCCTTAGGTTAGTTAGGTTTAAGTAGTTCTACGTTCTAGGGGACTGATGACCTCAGCAGTTAAGTCCCATAGTGCTCAGAGCCATTTGAATTTTGAGGAAAAATGACGAAAAAGAAGACATAACAAAACATTTTAAGAACTCTAATATTTTATCCAGAATCCTTCATTATTTTGTACTTCTATCACGCGTCTTGGCATAGAATGTATAAGCCGTCGGACGTAACAGCCTGAAGAAGCAACTTCCTCCCAGGCTTCCAGGACGCAGTCCCAAAGAGCGCCCGCAGTAGTTGGTTGGTTTCGTGGCCAGTTCTCTGTTAATGTTCTGGCGACCTCAGCCCACATGTTTTCCATGGAGTTCGTATCAGCCGCCCGTGGCGGCCAGTCCATGACGTTGCCGCCAATCGTGGATTTGGGAGAGAGTAAAGACAATACGTGCTGAACAAATGCAGACGTGTGAATGGGAGAATGGTCCTCTTCCAATGTGACGTCCCCTTCTGCGTACAGCATTCGCACTGACGGAAGCCTCACATTTTCCAATATGTGGGCATACTGCGCGCTGTCCAGAGTTCCTTCTATCCTGTGAAGAATTCCTGCCCCTCTCGGAGAATTCCAACCCCAGCAGGTAACAGATAGCCGGCCACTTGTTCTCGTCGTGGTTACATATTCGCGTCGATGGCGAGTCCCTTGCGGCCTGTAAACGATTCGTGGACCGTCGTTATTGGTGGAAAACACTTTCTCATCAGTGAAAATGACGTTGTCCCACGACGCCCTCAGATGGAGCTCCGCAAATGCTAGCCGGTATAAAACGTTGTCTTCGCTGAGCTCTTGATTCACGGCGGATCGTCGTGCATGCAGTCCAGCGTCCCTCAGCCTTCGGCGAATCGTGTCACTGGAGCCGGGGAAGGTGATCTCACGCCCCAACTGCTTCGCGTTCAGAAAGGGATTTTCTCTGCTCCTAGACACTAGGTCCTTGTCTTCCTGCTGTCATATCACTCTCTTCCTGCCTGAGCCAGGAGCCCTGTTGGTGGTGCCTCTTTCAAGGCAGACATCCACCATCTCGTTGCAGTGGTATGTGGTACGCCATACCGCCTGCCAGCTTCTCTGATGGAACATCCTCCTTCCTCAATGAGAGCGACGACTCTACCTCGGCCGGCCGGAGTGGCCGAGCGGTTCTAAGCGCTTCAGTCTGGAACCGCGCGACCGCTACGGTCGCAGGTTCAAATTCTGCCTCAGGTATGGATGTGTGTGATGTCCTTAGGTTAGTTAGGTTTAAGTAGTTCTAAGTTCTAGGGGACTGATGACCTCAGATGATAAGTCCCATAGTGCTCAGAGCCATTTGAACCATTTTTTGACTCTACCTCGAATAGACCTCTCCCAGTGAGCCATTACGGCAGACAGCCTGGTGTGTATTTCTGCTTGCCGCTCTTATACTGATTCCAGGAGAGGAGGTAAACATATTTACGTCAAACGGAGCGGCACAGGCAGAGGCAGAGGCATGCGGCGCAGCCGTGCTGGCTCGTCCCGGGCTGTTGGCCCCCCAACGCCACCGCCAGATCGCTCACTTCCGTCTTGCCTCGGCCAGCCTGGCTGGCCCGTAGCTCGCGAGCCGCGGCTAGTACGGACCCGGGCCGCAGCGCCACGATCACCCCTTGAAGGATCAAAAGTTACACCTAATCTACCCAAGTCTGTAGTACAAACTAACGCAGCTACAGCTATTATGCTATAACATGTGCAGGTACACCTACAGTTGACCATTTATTCAAATATTTGACGAACAATACTTTCAAAAATACATTCATTTTAAACATAGCTACTACAAAATATTTCACCTAGCTAGCAATAGCATGACACAGGAAACTATACTTTCTTGTAAGAGCTGTGCATTAGATGTAGCCTTAAGAAAACTTGTATTCAACCACGACAACTGAGCGGAATGTAAAAGTAAACAGGTTTGGAGGCAGCTTCTCCAAATAATAGTATATACTTAGTATATAATAAACGTTTTGGGCACTTATAACATGTACTCAGTGTCTCTGAAACAATACGTGCTGCACGACGGAAATTACTTTCTGCTGAGGCACTTCATTTACATCTCAATCATACACGACTACTAGAGAACATTGCTCTTTACGGCAGTCAATCCACTTGTAAATTAACATCATGATATCGCAGATATTAGGCAACACGTTACTAGGGATGAGTAAGGCCTTAAGGTTTGCCACTAAACATGCTACTCCTACCTACTACTGAATATGAAGTTGATTATTAACGTGTCTTCATAACTATGTGTGCGGCGTTCGACACTCAGTCAGCATAGACGTTTTCGTCACCTTATTTCTTGTTAAACGTGTGCACATCTCGCTGATGGTGAACCAACATTGGACATTTCTCGTCTGTTCCTGGTTAGACAACGACGGCGGTAGGCGCCGGGTTCGAATCCTGGTCAGGCAATACAACTTCAGTCGTCATTTAAGGTTCCAGCCCCACTACTGGTGACAAACTGTGATATCCACATTCTGATTTTACGTACTTATTCAACAATCCGATTAGGTGATGTGTTCGCATCCTTGTCCCCAGCATTACATGATGGCATTTCAATTTTAAACATGTGCATCCTTTATTCCTTGACAATGCAACATTATACAACGTCTTTCGAGGTTAATTATGAAGAAGGTAATTGTCATGTTAGGGTTCCTGCTTTCGTACAAACATTATCGTCATTTACGTTCAAGTTGAGAATTGATAACTGATACTGGTGCAAACGTCAATATTTGACATCTCTTTCTGCCTAGTAATCGAGTCTCGATAAGGCACAAAGCTTTGCTTGGTTAACAATGGCTTTACGTTCTGGGTTTGCATCCGGACCCTGAACGAAGACGTTGGTCATGTCATTTAAAGTACAACTTCGTGTGCAAGTAACTGTTGATGAGTAATGTGAATAATGATATTACTTGTGATTCGCTGTTAATGTTGGGATTTCCGTAGAGTGGTTGCCGCCGTTAATCACTTTTTTTTTTAACTACTTAGTATTACATAAGGTTGATGCGAAACCACTCCCCGTTGAACGACGTTCAGCGTGTGTTGGGTAATCCTTTAAGACAGCAAAGAACTTGTTTCCAATTGCCATACAACTTTGTAAATCCATATACTGTCTCAAATATTTAATTGTGCCTAAGAATTACTGAACGATTTATGTGACAAAACTAGTTGTCCCATAATATTTGAAATGTCACTTATTGTAATTAAGTTTAGTTTACAAACGTTAAGGACTGTCTGATCTCTTCTGTACTATCGTGGTTTTACTTTACATCTGGACGGACTGTCATAAAGACTGGTGTTCTCTAGTAGTCTCTAGCGGTACCCATTGCGTATCTTACAACGACTGTGCTGCGGAGGGCTGCGACTATGTGCAACACAGATATGCTTTGTGGGTTCCATACATTCAGGTGCAGCCTACACGTTGGAATTCAGGGGTGAACCACTTATTTTGCCGTCGAGTGTACATATACGAATGAGATAAATGTAGTTGTCTAAGAACCATTACACTGTAACATATTTTAAAAACTAACGATTATTTTTCTCCTAGATTAGTCCTCAGTTCCTTGAATAGGTTCGTTGCCAAATACATTTGCTATTCCATCAGCCTTATCCCACCGTACATATACTACATATTGTGTTCTTTATTGTACTGTTGCAGTCATACTAAATCCATACTTCAATTGGTTTCTGCAATTCATTGTGTTTTATACTGTGCAATGAAGTCAGGTAAACGACATGTTTGTATCATTATATGACATAATAGCATTTGGTGTGATGGGCTTTCGTTGAAACCAATAATAATAATAATAATAAGAAACAAAGTTAGAGAGAGAGAGAGAGAGAGAGAGAGAGAGAGAGAGAGAGAGAGCACTCCTATCGCCACGTCTAGTCGAATGGCCTGGCATGTAACGTGACGGAAACGTTGTCACCTGTCAGTCGAGTGGGCGACTGGCAAGACGCAGGATGTAAACGCATTTTTTGAGTCTTATCATGAATGACAGACATGGTGGTGGCAGCACAGGCCATTTCACGTTTAAAGGACCTGTGACGACTATTTTGACTGAGGAAGCCGGCCGGTGTGGCCGAGCGGTTCTAGGCGCTTCAGTCTGGATTCGCACGACCGCTACGGTCGAAGGTTCGAATCCTGCCTCGGGCATGGATGTGTGTGATGTCCTTAGGTTTAAGTAGTTCTAAGTCTAGGGGACTGATGACCTCAGATGTTTAGTCCCATAGTGCTCAGAGCCATTTGAGCCATTTGACTGAGGAAAACACAACCGTTAAAATTTTTAAAAGAAGAAAAACTTGTACACGAGTCCATGAAGACTGTTATTTACAATTACAAGGAAAAAAATCAAGCGATTTTGTGGCACGGAGTGTAAATCAGATGATTGCTCAATCATAGGGGAAAATGCCGGGAGAGGACAAAGAGGCTAAAGGGACTTGAAGGATTCACCAAAACTGCCGGCTGTCTAGTGGGAAAGCGCGTGGCGAGTGAAGGAAGTTTGGATGAAGTGGTGAGTGAATGCAGGTTTGGGCAGCGAGCACCCGTCCGACCTATACTGAGATACTGTTGCGTATGGGGCCCATAGTAAGAGAGAACCAAATAATTTCCGGTCGTCAATCAGAGGAGGACGCACTGCAACTTAGGTACGTTTCCATAGCTAGGGTGGCATTCGTAAGCTTGACAAGAGCTAGATTTTGCTACATGAACACGGATAAATCGCGTTTAAATAACCGAAGCCCATTCTGTGGTTCTATCTCCACTCATGCTTTATTATGGCCTATTAGGAGGAATCGTTCAGCTTCATCAAGAAATTCACTTTATCGTGACAAAACGCACTGACGGTACAAAATCGCAGCTCCAGAAATAATTATTAATGCAGGGTAATGAAATTTGGGGAATACATTTGCAGAGGTAACATATTTCATTGATTAAAATTACAATAGTACAGGTTACAGCAAATGCGAGAAAAGCCATGGCAAATGTGAAGTGCTGGTACATTAATAAATGATGTAACTACCAGCATGCTGAATGCAAGCATTCAAACGGGCATACCTTGTGTTGTACAGTTGCCAGATGTCAGTTCGTGCGATGGAGCTACATGCCTGTTGCACTCGGTCGGTCAACACAGGGACGGTTAATGTTATTTGTGGATGACGATGGAGTTGTCATCCGACGATGCCCCAAATGTGCTTGACTCTAAACAGACCTGGCGGTTGAGCGTCCCAAAGCCATATGTCAACACTCCGTAGGGTACAACAGTGGTATGGTTCAAATGGTTCAAATGGCTCTGAGCACTATGGGACTCAACTGCTGAGGTCATTAGTCCCCTAGAACTTAGAACTAGTTAAACCTAACTAACCTAAGGACATCACAAACAACCATGCCCGAGGCAGGATTCGAACCTGCGACCGTAGCGGTCTTGCGGTTCCAGACTGCAGCGCCTTTAACCGCACGGCCACTTCGGCCGGCACAGTGGTATGAGGACGAGCGTTATCCTGTTGGAAATGCCCCCTAGAATGCCGTTCACGAATGGCAGAATGACAGATCGAATCTCCAGATTGACGTACAATTTTGCAGTCAGAGTTCGTGGGATAAGCACGAGAGCACTCCAGCTGTCAAACGAAATCGCGCCCCATAAGGTAACTACAGATGTAGTTCCAGTGTGTCTAGTATGCAGACAGGTTGACTGCATGCCGTCAACTGGCCTCCTTCTAAACAAAATGCAGCCATCATTGGCACCAAGGCAGAACCAGCGTCCATCATAAAACACAACAGAGCTCCACCCTGCCCTCCACTGAACTTTCGCGTGACACCAGTGAACTCGCAAATGGCGGTATTTTGGGGTCAGTGGAACGCACGCTATAGGGCTTGTAGCTCAGAGCAGTCCTTGAAGTAACCGTTTTGTAACAGTTCGTTGTGTCACCGTTGTGCTAACTGCTGCCCAAATTGCTACTGCAGATGTAGTACGATGCACCAGAGCCATACGCCGACTGAATACAATTGTCTTTCCTCTCGGAAGTACATCGTGGCCGTTCGGAGATTGGATTTAATGCGCCCATGGATTCTCGCGAGCGCCGCTGCCAGTAATAATGTACAGTGGCTACTTTTCCGTCAAGTCATTCTGCATTATCGCTGAAGGAGCATCCAGCTTCTCGTGTCGCTGTTACACAACCTCGTTCAAAATGGCTCTGAGCACTACGCGACTTAACTTCTGAGGTCATCAGTCGCCTAGAACTTAGAACTAATTAAACCTAACTAACCTAAGAACATCACACACATCCATGCCCGAGGCAGGATTCGAACCTGTGACCGTAGCGGTCGCTCGGCTCCAGGCTGTAGCGCCTAGAACCGCACGGCCACTCAGGCCGGCCAACCTCGTTCAAACTCCATGAGGTTAGATAATAGCGTTTTTGTCGCCTTAAAGGAATTCTTGACTAAAAATAACTTACCGTGTCCAATCTCACGTTTACAGCGTGTATTTAAAGCAAACCTGCTTTGTATCCTCACAGAGGCACTACTAGCGCCACTGTTATGCGGCTGGCGCGAAATTTGAATACATATAATTTTTCGGATGTAGAAACACGCTTACCAATTTTTGTTTTTATCACACGGGCCATTTATCGATGTGAATGTTCAGGTTTTTCCGGTGTTATATGAATCCGTTCTTTAGCGTTCAGTACACAGCAGATGGCCTGTTTGTTGTGCTAGCAACCCCATCCGTCTCGAATTGCATCTTTATTGAAGGGTGTAAAGTTGGGTATGCGATGTGCGTGCCATTTGCACCCACCTTACAGATATCTACACTGATGAGACCAAAAATTATGATCACTACCCACCGTGAGAGTGAATGCTGCCTGGTGGCGTTGCTTACATGTAAAGCAGTAAGAAAAGTGTGTAAACAGAACAGAAACAAATGGGGATTATTATAGCTACGATATGGACAGCAAATGGGGAAATGCCCTTGCATACGTGATATTGACAAAGAGTACCTTGTTATTGTCTGGTGCCTGAGAACCAGCATCTCGGAAATTTCGAAACTGGTTTACTGCCCACGTGCTAATGTCATGAGCATCTGTGGGAATTGGTTGAAGGACAATGAAGCCACGAAAAGGTGACAAGGTGTTGCACATCTACGCCTAATCACAATACATGGAGGTGAAGGCTTGGCTGTTCTATAAAGCAGGATAAGCGGCGATCTGTGATGGATACGAGAAAGTACAATGCAGGTACAGGCACAAGTGTTTCGGGGGACATCGTTCAGTGCACATTGTTGAGCATGGGGCTCCGTAAGAGACTGCCCCTACGTGTTCCTATAATGACCTAACGAAATGATTAATTGCAACTGCAGTGGCCACGGAACCATCTAGATGGGTGGGTGATTCAATGGGTACACGTAACCTCGTCTTATGAGTCATGCTTCTTGTTACACAGGGTCGATGTTCGTTGTCGGATACGCCATAATCCAAGCGAACTGCTGTTCTAGGTACGCATTGCATCATGAACGCAGGCCATTGATGGCAGTGTTATGGTATGGGTGACATTAACCAATGAGTAGACGTGACCGATGGCAGTAACGGCCATTTAATAGCTGCGACCTACAAGAACGCTATTGCTGTCGACCTGAACCCGTTCATGTTTGATGTGTTCTCCGACAACGATTCCATTTTCCAGCAGGGTAACTGTGAGTGCCACAGTCAAATCAAGTTGATCAGTTGGTAATCAGTTTTTTTCGCCTGATAACTGGAACACTATATGGCGCCAGCTCTGTCTATAACACTAGCCTGAGATACGTCAGTCTCCCTAACAGCCTAACCTTAAGTCCTGTCATGGGAAAAGCCTAGTATAACACTAACATGATATACGTCACTCTTCCAAATGGTTCAAATGGCTCTGAGCACTATGGGACTTAACATCTGAGGTCATCAGTCCCCTAGAACTTAGAACTACTTAAACCTAAGTAACCTAAGGACATCACACACATCCATGTCCGAGGCAGGATTCGAACCTGCGACCGTAGCAGTCGCGCGGTTCCGGACTGACGCGCCTAGAACCGCTCGGCCACCGTGGCCGGCCGTCACTCTTCCAGAGACAGGACTTAAGGTTAGGTTGTTAGAGAAGAGTGACGCATATTAAGCTAGTGTTATACGAGGCGCTGCGTGATAGCACATTCGCCAAGTTTTACTCAGTAAAATATGTACATTTCAAAACGTAAATATTGGGTGTAAAACAATTATAAGACGAGTATTGAATGTCCAGCGGCGCGAACTTGCAATACGTCAGGCAAAAGAATTAACAGAAAACTTCACAGGTTTTTAAAAGGTAAAATATAAAGTACTGTTAAAATTAAAATGGATACAAAGTCGACAGTATGTCTGGACGAGAGAGACGAAAGAGTACTTAGTGTAACAGGTGGCAGTAATTAACTAGACAAGAGCACAGATGGCCCCACAGGGCGGCAACAGGCTTACGTGGAGCACCATATGAACGTCAACGATCAAATTCAAAAAATGGAATCGTCGCAAATAAAACAAGGTAGGAAGGACGACACTACCGAATACAGTGGTTATGTTAAAGACATGACTGATATGTTCAATTCATCAAAAGTCGAAAGTGAAACGAGCGAAACACGAGAAACAGAATGTAAATATGAGGTCACCTTGCAACAAGAAAGCGAAAAACAGCTGAATATGACCGATTTGTTAAAAATATTGTCTTCACAAATTGCAGAACAAGGTAGGAATGTTAACAAACAAATGGCAGCACAGGATCATCAAATTAAAGTACAACGTAGTTATATTAATAACCAGCTTAAAACACTTGAGAAAGTGCAAGGTAATCAAATTAAAGCACAAGGTCATCAAATTAAAGCACAAGATGTTAAAATCAGTAAACAGATCGAAAAAGTAGACTCAAAAGTAGGTGTGGTGAGTAATGCAATCAAAGACTTAAAAAAAGAGATAGATACGATCAATAAGAATGTCGCCACTATGCAAGGACAGATTAATGACATCAACAACAGGTTCGATAGCGAAATAATGAAAATTCAAGACACTGTAGAACCTTTGGTTGTAACAAAAGTTGAAAAAGTTTTGGCCTCGAAACCGAATTAATAAACAAATGTAACGCCGAAATTTCTCAGTTGAGACAAACGGTGAATGATTCAGAAAAAGTACTGAATAGACAAGAAAAGAAGTGTGAACAAAACACATACCAGATTCAAGGTAAAGTGAGCAACCTTGAACGAAATATGAGACAAAAACCGAATTACGTAACTGACAGAATGTGTAGCAAATTGCTGGAGGGGAAAGAACGATTCGATCCGGCAGAAAGACATAATGGATGGCACCCATTAGATTTTTTGAAACACTGTGAAAGGAATTTCCATGATTATGTAATGGAGCAGGAAAAGACGAATGTAGTTATTAGCGCTTTGGCAGGTGATGCAAAAAGATGGGGATTAAATTTAGATACGGAACAAATGTCATTTGATGAATTTAAACAAAAATTTATAGAGGAATACTTGTCAGAGCATCACCAGGTTTGTCTATGGCGTGAATTTATCATGGCAAGATTATATGACATCAGTGGCAGGAACTCAATGAAAGAGTTTTGCGAAATGTGGTTCCAAAAATTGACACGTTCAGAAACAGACAGTCGGAATCCAAACTATGGAAAAAGCTAAATGGTTGAAATGGCTCTGAACACTATGGCACATAACATCTATGGTCATCAGTCCCCTAGAACTTAGAACTACTTAAACCTAACTAACCTAAGGACATCACACAACACCCAGTCATCTCGAGGCAGGGAAAATCCCTGACCCCGCCGGGAATCGAACCCGGGAAAAAGCTACTGGAGGATTCAAAACGTTACATGGAAAGTAGACACAAATGCTTCTCGTCGTTTTTGGAAAGAGTAGAAGACGAGGACCACTGGAGAAGAAACTGTGGTTATCGTCAAAACAATAATAACTGGACGAGGGATAGTCAAGAGCATAATGAACAAAATGAGAACGAACGTTACCGCCTAAATATGATGCAAAGAGGTAGAGGCACAGGTCATGGTAACATGTCTTTTCGCGGTAGAAGGTTTGTACCGTGAAACTATTAAACTGAAATGACCCTGAAAACTAAGGCCTACGTGCCACGTTGTTTTACGGGCCAGATCTGCACCGACCGATATTACGGGCCAAAACTAAAGAAGCCATCCGGGATAAAGCGAAGTGAATTTAAGACATGGGCAAACGGTATAGCTTTGTCACAAGGCGGTGCCCGCGGCACAACCAACAGGTTTTGGCATGACTGAGTAACGTACGAGAGAATATCCTGCAGCCGCTTGCGGAAGAGATGACGTTGCAAGGGAATTCAGTGGACCTGTTTCGGCGGGGAATATCACCGAAGCGAAAAAGGAATCATACACGGTATTAAGTAACAGCAAAAAGACAGATAATTTGGGCAAAAAGGAGTCTTCAGAGATCGCAGAAGGACGTGATGCTTTGTTTTACAGTTTAAAGCAACATGAGCGGGAAAACTTTGAAAAGGGTTACACAACCAGAGATTCAATAAAAGAGAGAAATGAAAGTGGAAACGTCGGAAAGAGGGCGTTGTCGGACAATGAAAAAGAGGTGGAAGTAGTTCGCGTTGCGCAAGGTGCTCGAGCAGGAATTTTATAGGAAGAGGTTGGAAAGAGAAAGGAAGGCGCCGCGCAAAGCACATGAGCTGCTGATGTTAAAGAAATTGGTGCCAAAAATAGAAAAATGGTAGGTATGAATAGCAATTTCGAGGAGGATGAAATCCTCAATAGTGTGGATGAGGCGATCGTGGCTGACGAAAAACTCATACAAGTAAATATTGTTGATAATCATGAGAATATAGATTCAGATGAATATATGCGAGCCACTGAAATACAAAACGATTATACTAAATATGAAAATAAAGTTGACGTCATCCAAAGTGATACTGAAGAAACGCCTGTGACTGAAAATGAAACAGTAAATTATATGAAAGGATTGGAGAACTGAAATTAAGAAATGTAACGAAAGATCGAAAGAAGAGCTAGCTCGTTGTCTTAGAGTAGCGTTCATGCTAGAATCAGACAGTGAATATGAAACGAGTGATAGGAAACGTAGAAATAGAAGAAGGAGAACCAAGTATAACAAAAGACGTATCTGAAAAGCAGAATGAAGTCTTTTCCAAACAAAATCCGGCAGAAAATATCGAACCGAAAAAGAGTCACCTGACAATACGACACCTGGACAACATTTAATTATAGAGTCATGAAAGACTTTGAAATCAGAAAACCGAAAGAGCCACCTGACGATACGATACGGTGGATAGAGTTAATAAGGGCCGTGAAAGATGTAGAAATCAGGATACCGAAGAAGCCACCAGACATACGTGACTGGCGAATAAATAGCAACTTACTGCCACCACAATCATAAGGCATGGGGCAGGTTTACTGCAGACTTTGAAAATGTAATGAATACCCTCCACCATGAATCTACAGGATTTACACTCGAGGAAATTCTACTTAATTACTAAAGCAAAAGTGTAATTGAAGAAACCTTACAATTTCCACCCTATATAGAACTAGAGCTGAAAGAGAAAAAGATTCAGTAAGAAAAAGAATGAAAGAAAAAGCGGAAGCCATTTCTAAAAGGCACGATAAGGGCCTCAAAGTGACCAAATTCAAAATAGATGATTTTGTTCTCGTAAAAATTCACGAAAAATCTAGTGCAATTAAACAGGAAGTTTCTAAGTTCAAATATATTTATAATTGCCCCTTTGAAGTACAAGAAACGCCACACAATAATGCCTATTATCTTGTTTGTCCCAAGTAAAAAAAGCCATTTGTTGTTCATAACATTGTAGATTTCAAACTTTATGCCCACAGAAATAAGTAATAAGGGGCAAAAATTAAAAAGTGCATATGTATTTTACTCTATATGTTCTTGTTCTTGATGTTGTATTGCCAAGTGTTATTGTGTTGGAAAAAACGTTTGTGTTATCAGACAATTGATGCATGTCTATAAGTTTCAGATTCGTTATACCATAATGGGATATTCATTACATGTTAACTCCAGGCTATGACTTACAGAATGACTGCAATAATGGAATATTGCAGTATGATCAGAAGGACTTCCAAATGTGTCCATAGTCAGATAAAGCGTTGATGTTGAAAATGACAAAGGACTGCCAAATGCGTCAATAGGCAGAGAAGTGTTGACGACGAAAATAACGAAGGACTGACAAATATGTAAATAGGCCGACAAAGGGTGAAAAGTAGATATTGTGTGTTGAGTATTTTGTTTTCTTAATGAACTGCAAGTGTATTTCCAGCAGACAAAACGTAAATTCTTAATGTTCATACTATGGCAAATAGGCTTAGATTAACCATGTGTAACGAAAACTGTGTATGTAAACTATATGTAAATCCCTGTATATATATTTTTTACAAGATGGACTCATGTATAGAATAGTATTTATTTTCAGAATGCAACAGAATTTCATTTTTTGTTTTAATACGTGATGAAATTGTTCTATATGAACAGTTATGAGAAGTGTTTGTTGCATCTACGATTATGGAGTGTGTATTCTTTGTTAGTTAAGGTCATTCATTTGTGACAGGCAATTTAAAGTTTGTGATGTTTATATGGAAAATGATAAATGATTATTTAAAATAATGAAATTTTATAATATGTGTATATTTATAAGAAAAACAATGTACATTGGAAGCTAGTTCATGCTTAGGGCACTTGTATTGTAAAATGTAAAAGATGTAGTGAAGTCCCTCCACAACGGAAGTGGTACGGCGCGATGTAAAAGGTGGTTTTGGCGGTCGAACTGGTGTGAACGGTACGCAGTCAGTGGCTAACCGTTGCACGGTACACATCGACGGGGCGAAGGGAGGTAATTGGAAGCCGTTTTGCAAGGAATTCTGCCTCGGATGTGGATTTGGCTGTTGCTTGGTTCTCTCGGCTCTAACACGTTAAAAATCCGTCGCCAAGAAGAAATTTTATAGAGCATTCTAGCATTAAGAGTCGTGAGTACAGTTAGCCGCCATGTCGCTTGCCACCACAACTTCGTCACTGCTCCACTAACTTCATACATACAGATATGTATCACAGCATGGAACAGTTGATTTTTGTGAGTGATTTAATAATAATGCAAATGCTCTATATATACACTCCTGGAAATGGAAAAAAGAACACATTGACACCGGTGTGTCAGACCCACCATACTTGCTCCGGACACTGCGAGAGGGCTGTACAAGCAATGATCACACGCACGGCACAGCGGACACACCAGGAACCGCGGTGTTGGCCGTCGAATGGCGCTAGCTGCGCAGCATTTGTGCACCGCCGCCGTCAGTGTCAGCCAGTTTGCCGTGGCATACGTAGCTCCATCGCAGTCTTTAACACTGGTAGCATGCCGCGACAGCGTGGACGTGAACCGTATGTGCAGTTGACGGACTTTGAGCGAGGGCGTATAGTGGGCATGCGGGAGGCCGGGTGGACGTACCGCCGAATTGCTCAACACGTGGGGCGTGAGGTCTCCACAGTACATCGATGTTGTCGCCAGTGGTCGGCGGAAGGTGCACGTGCCCGTCGACCTGGGACCGGACCGCAGCGACGCACGGATGCACGCCAAGACCGTAGGATCCTACGCAGTGCCGTAGGGGACCGCACCGCCACTTCCCAGCAAATTAGGGACACTGTTGCTCCTGGGGTATCGGCGAGGACCATTCGCAACCGTCTCCATGAAGCTGGGCTACGGTCCCGCACACCGTTAGGCCGTCTTCCGCTCACGCCCCAACATCGTGCAGCCCGCCTCCAGTGGTGTCGCGACAGGCGTGAATGGAGGGACGAATGGAGACGTGTCGTCTTCAGCGATGAGAGTCGCTTCTGCCTTGGTGCCAATGATGGTCGTATGCGTGTTTGGCGACGTGCAGGTGAGCGCCACAATCAGGACTGCATACGACCATTCGCAACCGTCTCCATGAAGCTGGGCTACGGTCCCGCACACCGTTAGGCCGTCTTCCGCTCACGCCCCAACATCGTGCAGCCCGCCTCCAGTGGTGTCGCGACAGGCGTGAATGGAGGGACGAATGGAGACGTGTCGTCTTCAGCGATGAGAGTCACTTCTGCCTTGGTGCCAATGATGGTCGTATGCGTGTTTGGCGCCGAGCAGGTGAGCGCCACAATCAGGACTGCATACGACCATTCGCAACCGTCTCCATGAAGCTGGGCTACGGTCCCGCACACCGTTAGGCCGTCTTCCGCTCACGCCCCAACATCGTGCAGCCCGCCTCCAGTGGTGTCGCGACAGGCGTGAATGGAGGGACGAATGGAGACGTGTCGTCTTCAGCGATGAGAGTCGCTTCTGCCTTGATGCCAATGATGGTCGTATGCGTGTTTGGCGCCGTGCAGGTGAGCGCCACAATCAGGACTGCATACGACCGAGGCACACAGGGCCAACACCCGGCATCATGGTGTGGGGAGCGATCTCCTACACTGGCCGTACACCACTGGTGATCGTCGAGGGGACACTGAATAGTGCACGGTACATCCAAACCGTCATCGAACCCATCGTTCTACCATTCCTAGACCGGCAAGGGAACTTGCTGTTCCAACAGGACAATGCACGTCCGCATGTATCCCGTGCCACCCAACGTGCTCTAGAAGGTGTAAGTCAACTACCCTGGCCAGCAAGATCTCCGGATCTGTCCCCCATTGAGCATGTTTGGGACTGGGTGAAGCATCGTCTCACGCGGTCTGCACGTCCAGCACGAACGCTGGTCCAACTGAGGCGCCAGGTGGAAATGGCATGGCAAGCCGTTCCACAGGACTACATCCAGCATCTCTACGATCGTCTCCATGGGAGAATAGCAGCCTGCATTGCTGCGAAAGGTGGATATACACTGTACTAGTGCCGACATTGTGCATGCTCTGTTGCCTGTGTCTATGTGTCTGTGGTTCTGTCAGTGTGATCATGTGATGTATCTGACCCCAGGAATGTGTCAATAAAGTTTCCCCTTCCTGGGACAATGAATTCACGGTGTTCTTATTTCAATTTCCAGGAGTGTATGAAAAAATCAAAAATCCTCTCAGAGGGTAACATTAGCTTGTGCCACAGCAGGTTAGTGTAATACGTGGCTTTTCCAGTGACAGGACTTAAGGTTACGCTGTTAGGCAAGAGTGACGTATATCAAGTTAGTGTTATACGTGCCCACATTACACCATAGTGAATTTCGCTACCTGTGTCGATGATATCCGGTGCCACATAATTCCAGAAACCTGTAAAAGATTTTTGGGGCACATGCCACTCAGTATCGCATAAAGATAGACAAATACACTATTAATTAGGTGGCCTATATGTTTTGGCTCAACAATGTATATTATTTTCTGTCCTAGACGTGACTTTTCATGGAGCAGGATAGTTCAAAAATTAAATGGCTCTGAGCACTATGGGACTTCACATCTGAGGTCATCAGTCCCCCAGAACTTTGAACTACTTAAACTCTAACTAACCTAAGGACATCACACACATCCATGCCAGAGGCAGGATTCGAAACTGCGACCGTAGCGGTCGCACGGTTCCAGACTGAAGCGCCTATAACCGCTCTTCCACACCGGCCGGCCAGGATAGTTCCCTAGCACTTATGTTGTCTAGTGGAGAACATATTTCGTGATATTGCTCGCCACCGTCGTCATCAGGTCGAAGTGTTGCTACGCACTACTAGAGAGATGTCTCTTATCGAAGAATATAATTTTCCAGTGATTCAAGACCAGAATAATTATCACTCAAGTTTATTGTCCCAACAAACCATCATGGTAAGACCTGTTGATAACGTCACATATTTGGAAGGAAGGAAGATGGGGTTTACCTTCCACAGACAGTGAGGTCATCAGAGACAGAACGCAAGTTCGGATCGTGGAAATCCAGGGAAGGCCATCGGACATGTTCTTATAAACATTGGAAAATTGTGGTAAGTTCCTATGGGACCCAACCGCTAAGATCATCAGTCTCTGGGCTTACACACTACTTAATCTAAGTTAAACTTACTTACACTAGGGACAACCACATACCCAGTTCCGTGGGAGAACTCGAACCTCCGACGGGGGCAGCCGCGCGAACCGTGGCAAGACTCCACAGACCACGCGGCGACCCCGCACGCCTTCTTATCAGAAGAGTCATGTACTTACACATACATACTCAGCTATCCACTGTAAGATAAATAGCGGAAGATAACTCATGCCATTAATAGCGATTTTCTGTCATATTCTATTTGCTTTTCGAAGAAAAAGTTCTATACGCGTCTGTACGTACCGTATGCTCTCTCATCTTATTCTTGTGAAATCTACGCACAATATACTATGGTGAGAGCACAGTAGTCGCACACTCCGCCTAGAATACCGTTTCTCTAACTTTACCAATGTCGGAGAATTTCCGTTACATTTCCTCAAGGGCTAGATCGTCCTATTAGAGGCGTAGTAGCGTCTCTCTCAGTTCTTTCGATGTCTGTTGTCTCGTCTGCCAGATAATGATCCGAAACGCTGGATGAGCTCTCTAGAATTCGAAGTACTAGAGTCTTACATACACTTCCATTTACAAATACACCACCTTATCTCCAAACCTTTCTAACAAGGCCACGTGTTCCATTCGCTATTTCTAAAACTAATTTTGCATGCTCGTCTTGTTTCATGTCGCTTCTTAGCTGTACCCTCAAATACTTACTCTATGTTACGTCCTCAAGCTGTTTACCAATAATCTTAGAATTTGGTACTACCGTTTCCTTTGTTTTTGTTATAGGTATTATCTAGCGTTCATCCATATTTATAAAGAGCGTCTGTTCATTACACCAAAAGGAATTTTTGTCTGAGTCTTTTAGTATTCCCTTACAATCTCGACCTTACCGTAAGTAATTTAGGTTAACCGCGAAAAAATTAAACTTTTGTGGCGAGATGCGGTCTTCAACCGCCTTCCTCCTGAGTGTAAGACTCGATTCGTATGGCTGCTGAAATTGCTATGGTGGTTGCAGGACCTTTAGTGACAATTAACGACAGCCGTCGTTGATGGAGAACACAAAGGTTCTACTGCCTAGAGAAGAACATTATTCAATAGATTGGCGTAGGAGTTTCTTGTTAGTATCCAACCGCAATGATGTCAATAGTTTTCGCAAGCGATTGTGGACTGCAGCTTACTACAGATACAGGATCCCTATTATTTCTTGAAAATATTGTGGCAAATGCGTGTCTGTGTATTACGGATGACTTTTACGAGTTCTTTTTCACTGTCGAGTGTATTTCCTATTGAGGTGAAAGGCAGGGAGAGGTAGGAAACGCGCGCCGCACCTGGCTTATTCATCTCGATTACCATCTTTAACTGCCAGGAAACCATTTAACTTTAACGTCTGTAGTAAATGGATTGATCAACATCAGACAAATTTGGTATCCGACCCATGACTATGATACAATCCCTTATAATAATGTACGCCACCAGCTACCATACAGTTATACACACTTCAAAAAAAGGTTTGCATCACCCCGGTTCCAAGAACTCCTGGAGATAGACGTTGATTGTGAATATTGTACCCCAGACACAGTCCCTTTGACTTTTCAGAGATGTCATTAACCCGACCAAAAATGTAAACAGCCATGCATGAGCATCGCCTATTAGAGAGAGGGGGGTCCGACAGCTGATCAGTTCCAGTTATTCCACCAGGAAGGAGGCACACGGCTCGTGCTTTCTGTAGTTCAATCATGCCCAGATGGTCAATACCACGGTTCAATCGCGTCCGCATTGTTACTTTGTGCCAGAAAGGAATCTTAACAAGGGAAATGTCCAGGCGTCTCGGAGCGAACCAAAGCGATGTTGTTCGGACATGGAGGAGATACAGAGAAACAGGAACTGTCGATGACATGCCTCGCTCAAGCCGCCCATGGGCTACTACTGCAGTGGATGACCTCTGCCTACGAATTATGGATCGGAGGAACCCTGCCAACAACGCCACCATGTTGAATAAGGCTTTTCGTGCCGCCACAGGATGTCATGTTAAGACGTAAACTGTGCGCAATGGGCTGCATGAGGCGCAACTTCACTTCCGACGACCATGGCGAGGTCCATCTTAGCAACCTCGACACCATGCAGCGCGGTAGAGATGGGCCCAACAACATGCCGAAGAAACTGATCAGGAGTGGTATCACACTCTCTTCACCGATGAGTGTCGCATATGCCTTGAACCAGACAATCGTCGGAGACGTGTTTGGAGGCAACCCGGTCAGACTGCACGCCTTAGACACACGTCCAGCGAGTGCAGCAAGGTGGAGGTTTCCTGCTGTTTTGGGGTGACATTATGTGGAGCCAACGTACGCCGCTGGTGGTCATGGAAGGCACCGTAACGGCTTTACGATACGTGAATGCCATCTTCCGACCGATAGTGCAACCATATCGCAGCATATTGGCGAGGCATTCGTCTTCTTAGACGACGATTCGCGCCCACATCGTGCAAATTTTGTGAATCACTTTCTTCAGGATAACGACATCGCTCGACTAGAGTGGCCAGCATTTTCTCCATAGAGGAACCCTATCGAACATGCCTGGGATAGAGTGAAAAGGGCTATTTATGGACGAAGTGGCCCACCAACCACTCTGAGGGATCTACGCCGAATCGCCGTGTAGGTGTGGAACAATCTGGACCAACAGTGCCTTGATGAACATTTTGATAGTATGCCTCGACGAATACAAGTGTGCATCAGTGCAAGAGGACGTGCTGCTGTGTATTAGAGGTACCGATGTGTACAGCAATCTGGATCACCACCTATGGAAGTCTCGTTTTATGGTGGTACAAAATGCAATGTGTGGTTTTCATGAGCAATAAAAAGGGTGGAAATGAAGTTTATGTTGATATCTATTCCAATTTTCTGTACAGGCTCCGGAATTTTCAGAACCGAGGTAATGCGAAACATATTTTGATGTGTGTAGTCAGAAACCCGCCAAGAAAACTTCTTACACCATGTTGATTTGAACCGACAAATTATTGTTCTTGCGCCACTACATCAGAGGGCTTTAGCAACTTCGACTACAAAGACATATTTTTCCCAATTTACCGAGTACGAGATATGCTCAGATGAAGTCTGGAGTCAGATTTACATATTCCATTTTCCAATCATTTACATGTCTCGTACATCTAAATGATTTGTACCTTGCCGACAAGTTAGCCATTAAAATGGAAACAAGTAAATGAACAGTTCACACTAAATGCTCTTCTGTGCCACACTGTAAGAACAACGAGCTATCCTCATGTTGTTTTCTCCATCCACTGGATGTATAGGGAACGTTTGCGGACTGCGTGGAGAAACAAGTGTGCTTGTAACACGCTAGCTGTTGATTGCTGTCATCCTATAAGCGGAGAGAGAGATGGTATTCCACCCTTCCGCACGCTGGAGTTTGCTTGTGAAAGCAGGAGGCATGTAAGTTAACTACTGGGCACTATCTTGCCATTAAAATTATGGTTCATTAACACTTTTATATATGTAGTACAATATGATGAGGTATATAAAACGTGAAGTGTCCCGAGTTTGAAGTCAGTATAATTTCAAGTACACGAGAGAATCGAGATTTTTAACAGTTTAAAGTTCCACTAAATCACAAAAGCTGCATACCTAAAATTTTAAAAGAGTATATATGTCAGTAACGAAAAATTCTCCGGAAAACCTTGTTTAATTATTTTCAATATTTTTCAGATTACTAACTAAAGTTTTGATTTGTGATACAGAAACAGAAAACTGTTACAGATTATCAACACTTTTGCATCATCGGATACATAGAAATTTCAGCATCTTCTTTAGTGCATAATAACGCTGTACCAATTACCATGTGTATAATTGTAATTGTTGCACGTACACTATAGGGACTAAAATCCGGTATCAGTTCCACTTCAAAAATTTAAGATTTCGTTTTGACAGGAGTAGAGCAGTGCAGTTAAGGTCATTAAATAAAAGAAAAGCATCACGGCACTATGGAAAAAATAGGCATTAAGTTCCCAATCGAGATTTGTGTACTACCCAGTCGACCTATCTTAACCTCGAGGAGAGGGCTAGCTGCAAGAAAACCAAGTGATCGCTTTCGACGTCCGCACCCACGAACAATATTGAAATCGTTCTGGAGCCGTGGATCAGTTAACTCTAAGCGGTCTGTGGAGTCGGTCTATGCTGAACAATCTGTTTAGTCAGTACGTCCAGCCGATGCAAAAGTCTCATTATAAAAGTAGTAACGACTTACCTTGGATGGTTGCTTATGGTAATCGTAATTTTATGACAAGCAGAATGCGAATTTTATCTACTTATTTATGAAGCTTACAGTGTCGAGTGGCATTTTTATAGTGAGACAAGGTGACTTGCGACTGCTGTATCTCAGTATCGCAAAATTCTTGTGCGCCGCCACCTTCAAATACCTCATGGCAGGTGGGGTATCAGGGTCAACAGATCATCTTTTCAACTGGGAGCCCAATAATTATTGAACTTAGTAGAGTTGGTAAACCGAACAATATCAGACTTTCAGCTCATGAACTTGTCGGATACTGCCTCTCTGAGTGTACTAGAAGTGAACTTTCAAGATCAAATAGACATATATGTCACTGCTACTTGATTTTTGTTACCACAATGCAGGCAGTAGTTCCCAGCGAACAAAGCTGAGACGTTAGCAAGTGAACAGAAGATTACTGCTAATGTTTCTAAATTATTTTCACGTTGACGTTTTGAGTGATGTACAGAAACTTGTTACGTGACTAATGTAGAAAAGTTTCGGCAGTGGACAGTGTCTGTTAAGCAGAACCAACCACATAAAAGGAAATTGT
Organism: Schistocerca nitens; assembly: GCF_023898315.1. Taxonomy (NCBI): domain Eukaryota; kingdom Metazoa; phylum Arthropoda; class Insecta; order Orthoptera; family Acrididae; genus Schistocerca; species Schistocerca nitens. The sequence goes on from NC_064616.1 coordinate 436,584,170, forward strand.
CTATGTTTAAGCTGAGCTAGACTGAAGAGTGAAATACCGTTGCGTTTCCGAAGAAAGCCGAATGGCGCTTTGTGTCATACAAACTGCTGATGATATGCGCCCGCCCAGCTAGCCGCGCGATCTGAGGCTCTGCTTCCCGAGCGGGAACGCGTACCGGTCCCCGGCACGAATTCGCCCAGCGGATTAGTGTCGAGGTCCGATGTGCTGGCCAGCCTCAGGGGGGAAGGGGGTCCACTGCGGGCCTAACGGCACAATAACCCTGGGTTCGATGTGGGTCGGCGATGGGATGCGTGGAATGCTGTGGCCTGTTGTGGGATTGTGAACCTCTGAGGGCTATGGCAGGACGAAGCCTCTCCGTCGTTTCGAGGTCCCTCATTCAACACACACACACACACACACAGTACATTACAAAAACGCTGATGATATCCCCATGTGGTGGATCGGTTGGGAAATGTATGAAAATACACAATTAATAAGCCAGTTTAGGAGGCACAAACACCAAAAATAATCAGGAATAAAAGAGAAACAATATAATCAATGACTTTTGTGTGACAAAGCAAAAGAACTTTACAAAATCTGGAATTAATGGTGAAGGTGACTAGCAAGCTCCTAGATGCCATGCATGCCATGGGCAATGTGTGAGCCAGCATTACCCTGTTGGAAGAACACATCACCTTCCTGTATCAAGAACAGCAAAATAATGGGTCTAACATCATTCTACATGTACCAAGCGCTGGTTAGTGTCCGCTCGAGAAACACCAAAGGTGGACAAGAGCTGTAGCTGATTGCACCCCAGATGATAGGGCCTGGGATGGGGCCAGTGAGTCTTGGACGAATGCGCTCTACAAGACAACACTCACCAGGTCTACGTCTTACGCGCAGACGACCGTCACTTGGGTGCAGGCAGAATCTGTTTTCATCACTGAAGGCCACGACGGGTCATTCCTTCTTCCAAGTGATTCTCTCACGGCACGGCTGTGCACGTCGATGCAGTGGCTTGAGTGGAAGACGGGCTAGAGGGTTGTGTGCCCCTAGTCCGACTGCTGACAGTCGGTTCACAACAGTTTGTGTTAGCACACCTAGGCCAACAAGCCCTCTTATCTTGTGCTGTGGTAGCTGTACGAGTTGCCACTGCTGGCCTTACGATACGATCACCCTGGTGGGCTCCGTGCCTGTTGATGACTGGAAACATGTTGCCTGGTGGAACGATTGTCGTTTCAAATTGCATCGAGCGGATGGACGTGTACAGGTATAGAGACAACCTCATGAATCCATGAACCGCGCATGTCAGCAGGCGACTGTTCAAGCTAGTGGAGGCTCTGTAATGGTGTGGGGAGTGTGCAGTTGGAGTGACATGGGACTCCTGATAAGTCTAGATACGACTCTTATAGGTGACACGTAAGTAAGCAAGCTGTCTGATCACTTGCCTTCATTCATTTCCATTGTGCATTCCGATGGACTTCGATAATTCCAGCAAGAAAATGCGACACCCCATACGTCCAGAACTGCTACATCCATTTTTCGTGTTTAGGCAAAGTGCATGGGATTATGCTTGGAGGAGACATGTATACATATGACTGTCTAACAATATTTTTATTTTTCCATTCACATGAGTTCAAGAATATTTCGGCCGACAGAAGTTGTGATGTTATATAACGTTATTGCAGTGGGAGAAAAATTAAGTGTATCAAATATACGATAACGTATCGTCAGTGGTGTTGAGAAACGTTCTGGGAACCAATCAGTAGCTAGCAGAAACAGGTACTGCCGTGAAGGACAAGTTTGTAGTGAGGTGAAAGGAAAGAGATCTTGTGATGAAGAGGTGAAACTAGTTTGATGACTTGCTCATGAGAAAAAATAAGGATCCTAGGGTTTATAAAGTTCAGTGTACTTAGCCGAAAGTAAACATGTAGTGTATGTACGGTACGATGCTACTTCTTTTTGTAAGTAGTATGTAAATATGTTATTTACTGAGTTACTGTAAGTTTCATTACTTGAATGAGTTTCATAAGTTTGTATCCTCGTAAAACGCTATACTGAAATAAAGTTTATGTTCTTTTTAATTGTGAATAAGAGGCTCACTTATTACACGTAACAAAAATTTTGTCTTTTATAAAGGTTATGATTATCCATGATCCTCTGTGATAATGTTTTATATCCATTTATAATTACTTCCATATGGTTTCGTGTCAAAACGAGAGTAGGAGAGCCTGCCGGAATGACCGAGCGGTTCTAGGCGTTACAGTCTGGAATCGCGCGAACGCTACGGTCGCAGGTTCGAATCCTGCCTCGGGCATGGGTGTGTGTGATGTCCTTAGGTTAGTTAGGTGTAAGTAGTTCTATGTTGTAGGAGACTGATGACCTCAGAAGTTAAGTCCCATAGTGCTCAGAGCCATTTGAGAGTAGGAGATGGTCAAGATAACACCGGCATGACGACGCACGATAGAATGTGCACTGCGGTCTGATGGGCACTCCTGCTGGAAGAGTACTTGTCGCATACCACAACCCAGCACAGTGGCATTCACTAAGAACAGACGCTGGAAGCACTTGTCAGCTGCGGTTAGTTGATGGGTGACAATAAGGCCAAAGGACTGCAAACAGAGAGGTGGCATTTATTGGTCCATCCAGTACAGCCAAAAACACTATCACATTGGGAGACGTCATATCAGACAGACTACCTCCACCGCCATGACTTAATGTAAACACGGTACCAGTACTACTCTTGTATCAAGTTGGAAGAGACCTCAATGTTCCCTCCACAGTTTCTTCTTAAAGAATTACAGGAGTCACTGTATAGTCCCATGTGTGTGACGGTGTCAGTGCTAGACCACTGAGTCAGTAGTGTGGCCTCTCCATTCTTATTCTGTTATATACATTTATGAAGTGTCGGAAAAGCTAGCAAGGAAGAAAGTGTAAAGAATAATCTTTCCGGAAGAAGATAAACATACTAGCAACATAATGAACGTGAAAGCAAGGATTTTTTGACCGCCTGATTCAGAGTATTCTCAATCTTTCGGTGTTTTTCATTATGGTAATGTTTTCTGATTTTATGTTCTGACTTTACAGATCAATTTGGTTCTCAAATTCGTTATTCTATGTTTGGCTGTCGGTGTGCTTTCTGCTAACTTCTTTATTTATTTCACATTAATATTTACAGACTCTCATACTACATTATTCCATATATGTTAAGAACCAATATTGTGGAATTATTAGCTTTTAACATTTACTATCGTTGTATGTTTCATAATGCTTAACCAGTCATCTGACTTTATTCTAAACAGAGTATTGAGCCAGAGCCAGAGTGATGGCCCATATGATGATTAAATTTATCTGCATTCCTGAGTGTGTCATCTAACTCTGGTTCCAGGGAAAGAAGGTTCTGACAGATGATGAATGTTACCGAACTATCAGTGTAATGAGTCATGGTTGCCAACACGAATTACTTATAGCAGGTTGAAAAATCTGTTAGAGGTCGTCCTTGGGAAATATCAGTTTTGATACCACAGAAATGCGGAAACACGTGAGGCTATAGTGTCCCTACGACTTATTTTCAGGATGGTTAAGAAAAACCAAACCTACGTTTATAGCTTTCGTAGATTTGGTGAATGTATTTGACGAAGTTTACTGTAACGCTCTATTTGAAATCAGAAGGTAGCAGCTTTAAAAACAGGGAACAAAAGCTTGTATACAACTCGTATAGAAACCGGACGGTAGTTACAAGAGTCAATGGCCGAGAAAGGGAATTGGCGCTCGAGAAGAGAGTTAGACAGGTTTGTTCCCTATCCCTGACGTTATTCAGTCTGTACAATGAGTAAACAGTAAAGGAAATCATAGAAAATGTTATGGAAGGAATTAAAATACAGGAAGAAGAAATAAAAATTTTTAGGTTTGATGATGACATTGTAATTATGTCAGAGACAGTAAAGTATATGGAAGAGCAGTTGAACGGAATGCACAGTGTTTTCAGAGGAGGATACAAGGTGGACATTAACAGAACGGGGGTACTGTAAAGTGGTAAAATTAATCAGGCGCTGCAAAGAGAATTAGATTGGGAAACGAGACAGTAAGAGAGCTTTACTATTTGGGCAGTAAAGTACATAATGATGCCCGTATATAAAGGGTAGATCAGCAACGGCTGCAAAAGCGTTTCTGAATAAGAGAAATTTGCTAACATCGAATAGAGATTTAACTGTTCGGAAGTATTTTCTCAAGGTATTTATCTGGACTGTAGCCATTTATGGAAGTCGAACGTCGACAATAAACGTTTCAGACAAAAAGAAAATAGGAACTTCTGAAAAGTAGTGCCACATAAGAATCCTGAAGATTAGATCATGTAGCCGTGTAAAGATACTGAGCAGAAGAGGAGACACAATAACTTTGTGGCATAACTTGACTAAAAGAAGGAACTGATTGACATGACTCATTCTGAGACGTCGAGAGATCACCATTTTAGTACTGGGGAATGTGGAGTTAACAATTATAGAGGGAGATCAAGAGATGAATTCAGCAAGCAGGTCCAAAGGATGTAGGCTGTAGAGGGTAGAATAACGTGGACAGCTTCATCAAACCCGTTTTCCCTCTGAAGATCATTACAACGATGGCTGTCTTGCCATATGTCACTGAAGTATTATTTGTCAATTTCTGAACGAATACAGGAGCCAGAATTAATACAGAGACTGTCAAGCCACAGCTATGGCTTCTGCAATGACTGATTTTCTGTAAAATTTTCTAATTTTTCTTTGTGTCGTTTTATGTTAACTCATATAAATTGTTATTACACTTCATGCATTAAGTATTACTTATCTATTTGTTAACTCATTTTTGAGCCAAAATCATATATATTACTGCGTTACACTGTTGAAACTCATACATTTACATGTTGGTTTTAATCTTACTGTGGTCGAAGCTCTTTCCTTGGCCGCGTTTTCTTCCTACTATGTAATAAGAAAATGTGGTTATACCTTGAGCAAAAACAGTTTCTTTCTTTTACCACCCATACATGTTTCGGAGAAGTTTCTCCATCTTCAGTGGGTTTATTTATTATCTGTTGAACAACATCCAAGGAATTTATGTATTATAATATTTATCATTTTTTGAGATTATAGTATTTACAGGAATATTAACATGAAGAATAAATATATACATTATTGTTACATATTGGTGTTCACAATTCTGTTTGGAATTAGCAACACAGCTATAATTACTGCCTTCCATTACGTCTTCTTCAACTAATAAGCGTTTTTCATTGTTATGTTGCGAGTATTTTCACAACTTCTTAGACCTCAATATGATTATCTAGATATTTTATCTTCAATGAGCCTGTTCACTATCAGCATATATTTCATCACATATTTCGAAAAATCCCCCCATGAACCATGGACCTTGCCGTTGGTGGGGAGGCTTGCGTGCCTCAGCGATACAGATAGCCGTACCGTAGGTGCAACCACAACGGAGGGGTATCTGTTGAGAGGCCAGACAAACATGTGGTTCCTGAAGAGGGGCAGCAGCCTTTTCAGTAGTTGCAGGGGCAACAGTCTCGATGATTGACTGATCTGGCCTTGTAGCACTAATCAAAACGGCCTTGCTGTGCTGGTACTGCGAACGGCTGAAAGCAAGGGGAAACTACAGCCGTAATTTTTCCCGAGTGCATACAGCTTTACTGTATGGTTAAATGATGATGGCGTTCTCTTGGGTTAACTATTCCGGAGGTAAAATAGTCCCCCATTCGGATCTCCGGGCGGGGACTACTCAGGAGGACGTTATTATCGGGAGAAAGAAAACAGGCGTTCTACCGATCGGAGCGTGGAATGTCAGATCCCTTAATCGGGCAGGTACGTTAGAAAATTTAAAAGGGGAAATGGATAGGCTAAAGTTAGATGTAGTGGGAATTAGTGAAATTCGGTGGCAGGAGGAACAAGATTTCTGGTCAGGTGAATACAGGGTTATAAATACAAAATCAAATACGGGTAATGCAGGAGTAGGTTTAATAATGAATAAGAAAATAGGGGTGTGGGTAAGTTACTACAAACAGCATAGTGAACGCATTATTGTGGCCAAGATAGATACGAAGCCCACGCCTACCACAGTAGAACAAGTTTATATGCCAGCTAGCTCCGCAGATGACGAAACGATTGATGAAATGTATGATGAGATAAAAGAGATTATTCAGATAGTGAAGGGAGACGAAAATTTAATAGTCATGGGTGGCTGGAATTCTGTAGTAGGAAAAGGGAGAGATGGAAACGTAGTAGGTGAATATGGATTGGGGCTAAGGAATGAAAGGGGAAGCCGCCTGATAGAATTTTGCACAGAGCAAAACTTAATCATAGCTAACACTTGGTTCAAGAATAATCACAGAAGGTTGTATACATGGAAGGAGCCTGGAGATACTGACAGGTTTCAGATAGATTATATAATGGTAAGACAGAGATTTAGGAACCAGGTTTTAAACTGTAAGACATTTCCAGGGGCAGATGTGGACTCTGACCACAATCTATTGGTTATGAACTGTGGATTAAAACTGCAGAAACTGCAAAAAGGTGGGAATTTAAGGAGATGGGACCTGGATAAACTGACTAAACCAGAGGTTGTGCAGAGTTTCAGGGAGAGCATAAGGGAACAACTGACAGGAATGGGGGAAAGAAATACAGTAACTTTGAGGAATGAAATAGTGAAGGTAGCAGAGGATCAAGTAGGTAAAGACGAGGGCTAGTAGAAATCCTTGGGTAACATAAGAGATACTGAATTTAATTGATGAAAGGAGAAAACATAAAAATGCAGTAAAAGAAGCAGGCAAAAAGGAATACAAACGTCTCAAAAATGAGATCGACAGGAAGTGCAAAGTGGTTAAGCAGGGATGGCTAGAGGACAAATGTAAGAATGTAGAGGCGCATATCACTAGGGGTAAGACAGATACTGCCTACAGGAAAACTAAAGAGACCTTTGGAGAAAAGAGAACCACTTTCATGAATATCAAGAGCTCAGATGCAAAACCAGTTGTAAGCAAAGAAGGGAAAGCAGAAAGGTGCAAGGAGTATAAAGAGGGTCTATACAAGGGCGATGTTCTTGAGGACTGTATTATAGAAATGGAAGAGAATGTAGATGAAGATGAAATAGGAGATGTTATACTGCGTGAAGAGTTTAAGAGGTCACTGAAATACCTAAGTCTAAACAAGATCCCGAGAGTAGACAACGTTCCATTAGAACTACTGACAGCCTTGGGAGAGCCAGGCCTAACAAAAGTCTACTATCTAGGGAGCAAGATGTATGAGACAGGCGAAATACCCTTAGACTTCAAGAAGAATATAATAATTCCAATCCCAAAGAAAGAAGGTGTTGACAAATGTGTAAGTTACCGAACTATCAGTTTAATAAGCCGTGGCTGCAAAATACTAACACGAATTCTTTAGAGACGTATGGAAAAACTGGTAGAAGCCAACCTTGGGGAAGATCAGTTTGGATTCTTTAGAAATGTTGGAACACGTGCGGAAATACTGACCTTACGACGTATCTTAGAAAATAGATTAAGGAAAGGCAAAAATACGTTTGTAGCTTAGAGAAAGCGTTTGACAATGTTGACTGGAATACTCTCTTTCAAATTCTAAATCTGGCAGGGGTAAAATACAGGGAACAAAGGCTATTTACAATTTGGACACAAACCAGATTGCAGTAATAAGAGTCGAGGGGCATGAAAGGGAAGCAGTGGTTTGGAATGGAGAGAGACAGGGTTGTAGCCTATCTCCGATGTTATTCAATCTGTATATTGAGCAAGCAGAAAAGGAAACAAAAGAAAAATTCGGAGTAGGAATTAGAATCCATGGAGAAGAAATAAAAACTTTTAGGTTCGCCGATGACATTGTAATTCTGTCAGAGACAGCAAAGGACCTGGAAGAGCAGCTGAACGGAATGGACAGAGTCTTGAAAGGAGGATATAAGATGAACATCAACAAAAGCAAAACGAGGGTAATGGAATGTAGTCGAATTAAATCAGGTGATGCTGCGGGAATTAGATTAGGAAAGGAGACGCTTAAATTGGTAAATGAGTTTTGCTATTTGGGGACCAAAATAACTGATGATGGTCGAAGTAGAGAGGATATAAAATGTAGACTGGCATTGGCAAGGAAAGCGTTTTTGAAGAAGAGAAATTTGTTAATATCGAATTTAGATTTAAGTGTCAGGAAGTCGTTTCTGAAAGTATTTGTATGGAGTGTAGCCATGTATGGAAGTGAATCGTGGACGATAATTAGTTTAGACAAAAAGAGAATAGAAGCTTTCGAAATGTGGTGCTACAGATGAATGCTGAAGAGTAGATGGGTAGATTACATAACTAATGAGGAGTTATTGAATATAATTGGAGAGAAGAGAAATTTGTAGCACAACTAGACTAGAAGAAGGGATCGGTTGGTAGGGCATATTCTGAAGCATGAAGTGACCACCAATTTAGTATTGGAGGGTCGCGTGGAGGGTAAAAATCGTAGAGGGAGACCAAGAGATGAATACACTAAACAGATTCAGAAGGATGTAGGTTGTAGTAGGTACTGGGAGATGAAGAAGCTTGCACGGGATAGAGTAGCATGGAGAGCTGCATTAAAACAGTCTCTGGACTGAAGACCACAACAACAACAACAACATTTCGAAAAATACTAATGTATCCCAAAAAAAATGCCAGTCATAGAGTAAAATATCGAATCGTTGTTTAGAAAACAAAATATAAAATTAGGCCATGAAAAGTTGTGAAAATAAATGGATGATAAATACATATTAATGGCAGACGATATTCTAGAAGGCAATTATTATAACTGTGCTGCAAATATCAAACCGAATTTTCGACACCAATGAGTAATAATAATTTTTATATTAATTTTTATGTTAATATTTATGTCAGTACTTATGGTAATATAAATACTATAATCTCAAAAAACAGATAAATGTAATAATGCATCAATTCTTTGGATATTGTTCGATAGATAATAAATAAAACCCAATGAGGATGAAGAAACTTCTTTGAAACATGTATGGATAGTTAAACAAGAAAAAATATGTTTGTTCGAGTAAGAAACACCTTTCCTTATTATGTATGTTGGTTATTAAAGTCGAGTAGTGATTGGTTTTATTGTAGTCTTTGACATAGGATTTCTTTTGTGTCTATACATTTTTGTTAAACGCTTGGCTCACTGTTGTAACAATATTTTGGGCTATGAGGTCGTGTTTGCAATTTGCTGGGATAAAAGACAACGAAATATTCCTGTTACAATTCAGTGTTCGCCTAAGTTCTTCTAAGTAGAATGTGACACTACCAGTTCAGAAAGTCTTCTGCTGGTCATCTGCAAAAGACATTCCATATCTGCTCTCGATTTTAAGACGAGAGTGATGAAGGTTGGCTGCTGGATTAACAGCTAGCACTAATTAGTCTGCATCTTACATTGCTCGATTATTTTGCGTATTAGTTAACGTAGGTCGTCAGCGAAGACACAATTCTGTACCCTGTTAATTACTGTGAACAGCATAGTTTACTCTTAGGTCAGTCTGTGAGGTTCTAAAAAGCACTCTTTGATTTCTGCCCGAGCTGACCAATCAGGTCGCAGCCCACCCTGCTGCGACCTCTGGTTCATAGGTTTGAAGAGGCTCTAATGGTTCTGGTGAGCATAGAAATAAGTTTCCTTTTGGTGGTCTGATGGAGCAGATTCCTGATTACATCTTTGCAGTGTGGAAAAGATGTGCTCACACGGTGTGTAGCATGAGCACATCGATATTTTCTTGGTTTGAAGAGAAATTGCAGATAGATAATTTTACTGAAAATTCAATGGCTTGGAACTGTGTCTCTCATGTGGAGACCCGTTCCTTGTACCTTTGTGAAGAGAGTAGACTTCGATACTTGATACAGAATCTCCTTTTTTAATTCATCTGAATGGCATAATATTTACTTTCGTCACATTCCCTAGAAATGAACCTTTGTCAAAGTTTTACGACTGGTACAGATTTTGTATTGTCTGATTCTCTCACTCATGTGTGTCATATGTTTTCTGAGCGTTGCACGTACTATCGTTGTTTCACTACCTCTGGACACGTTGTATGGATTGACAATCAATCGAAATTACTTTTTCCTTCCCATTCGATTTCCTATTTAGACGAGTGTAGGCTGTTTGGCACTCTGTAGGCAGCATACGAAAAATCGATTGCAATTAATATCAAAACTAAAGTAAATCACTGTGACTATTACTGTTCGCTTTTCTGTGCTTTTCTATCCTTGGTGTCGAAAATGTAGGTGCTGGGGATGACGCAGGTGGCAGATTAGAAGTCCTTCATTCTATGTTAAGTATGATTATTTTATGTCTTCGAATTTCGAGATATTATCACCGACTTTGTCCACATGTCCATCGCTCTGCTTGCGGCTATAAGCCACGCTACCTCACACATTTACCATAGCTGGTGAGATGTTTGATATGATTACTCATCAACACGTGAATTTATTTTCCTTATGCTATGGCTACTGTTAAACGTAGTAGAAAGTAAGTGATCCCTGCCTAGGTAATATTCTGCGAACCCTTTGCAGTCAGATCGCGTTATTAGTTTCATTCATGGGAGTAAATATTGTATGCAGGATAATTCCGTGATGATGTTACGAACTCTCAGGAGTGACGGAGAAGGGTAAATACAGAGTGATTATTGTGGGGTCCTGCCAACTCACCTCTTATAGGGTGCCTTGAGGATGCTGCTTTCTCGGATAGCTATAGAACAATTCAAGCAAATCACATAATAGTTTTTATTACACTAAAGGTGATTGACAACACTTAACTTTCGATCCACAGCGAATTGTCGCAAGTGATGGGTGACATGCAAACAGTGTCCTTCACTATATACAATGTCCCTTTAAGCATTCACACTCGCTCCTAAGTCACTGATATCGTTAATATCACTGCCCATCTAGGCCTCACTGCTAGTGCCCGTCTTCTACTGCCCGGCCGAGGCTGTTTTTGTTTTCTTCCTTTATTGTATTTCATTTCCCCGCCGCATATGCGCTGCTCTTCAGCCGAAAGACATAGAACAAACAATGGAAGACATTTAAAAATAACAAAGGAGAAAATATGATGAACATAGATAAAAAAAGGGGAACATCGTGGAAGACAATAGACAACAAATGGGCGACTGTAAAATGGAGATAAAAACCTTAAAAATGTAGCGCACACAAAAAACCACACACTGGGACAATTAAAAGAACACAAGGCGCAGTATGACCGGAGCATAAAAGTATCGACGGATGGCGTCGCACATAACAAACACTGACAGTAACACTAAGTACAAGGCCAGCATACAATTAAAATCACACGTCTCGATGCACAGGAGAAACAGCACTGATCACAACACTGACGTGGCACACTGACGATTATCAAAACGGAGGATCGGCCAGGCGCAAGGAGACGCGGGAGAAGGGAAGAAGTCCGAGGCTGGCAGGAGTGGCGCTTATATTCTCTCCGGATAGGGGCCGCTCCTGTCGTGGTGCCATCCTAGTCAGCGGTCTATTGGCTGACGTCGTCTCGCAGCCTTCTCTGCTCTTGCGTTCTTCATCTTCTTCCCGTCGCTTGTCGATATGCCGGAACAATTATAATTAAACTTTCAAACCGCTGTAGAAATAATACCACTGGTGAGAATGACGTCAAATTGCAACGGAATATTATCGTAGAAGCGGGTAAACGTATGGCTGAAGAAAAATAATTAGTTACAAAATGTAGCAATACATGGGATAATTTAATAGTGGCCGACTACAAACGATAACAGAAGCATACAATAATGACTAAGGCGTACGTTTCACGTTAAACAAACTGTACTACTCAGTTTACATGGGTGTACAGGTGTGATACTGTTAGTTACGTAAGCCCATCCATCACGCCATGATCGTATCACATTGGACGGGAAAAATCGGTTTTAATTGTCCTGAGGCCAAAAATCGCTTAAAAAGCACCACACACCTTTTAATTGTTCTGACGCCAAAAACCACTTAAGAAGCATCAATCAAAATCAAATCGGATTATTAACTTCCGTGTGACTGGCGCAAAACATGTTCAATACGCTACCCACCGTTTTCTGCAACAAGTTGAAATAGACAAACAGCATGTTTCACAACTAATCGAAGTGTTTCCGGAGCCACATTGAAAATGTGTTGCTCAATGCATGCCTTAAATGCGGCTAAATTTTCAATCGGAACACTGAACACATCATCTTTCAGATAGCCACACAGCCAGAAGTCACACGGTTTAAGATCAGGTGATCGGGACGGCCAGGCTGTAGGGAAATGGTGGCTGATAATTCCAGCATTTCCGAAATGGCGCTTCAGCAGCTGCTTAACTGGATTTTCTATGTGTGGAGGTGTTCAATCTTTTCATGAAGATGATCCCATCCACACATCCACGCTGTTGGAGAGCTGGGATGACGTGGTTGCCCAAGAGACACTCATAGCGCTTACTAGTGGCGGTACAGGTATCAGGACCGGAAGCACCAGTCTCTTCGAAAAAATATGGCCGTATGATAAATGATACTGTATACCACACCAAGTAGTGATCTTTTCAGGATAAAGTGGTACTGGTTGATTTGCGTGTGGATATTCCGTTTCCCATATTCGACAGTTCTATGTATTGACATATTCTGTCAGATGGAAGTGGACTTCGTCTGTCCACAAAATCTTCCATGACCAATGATTGTCCAGTTCCATGCGAGCAAGAAATTCTAGAGCAAAGGTCTCTCTCTTGTGGCAGGAAACAACTCGTGCACGTGGCTTATTTTGAATGGATAACAAAGAAGTATGTTTCGTAGGATTTTACGTACCGTGCTCGCGGGTATGTCCGAATGTTTGGGCAATTCTCCGTGCACTACACGTTTGAACACCACCACTCGTCTCCTCCTGCATTGCAGCGTTCGCTGCTTCCACCGACGTCGAAACAATTTGTTTCCTCCCTCTACCAGGGTGCACACCCAAAGAACCCGTCTTTTCGAATTTACTAATCATTTTCTCCAGACCCACGGCAGTTGTCGGACCAAAGCCGATTTTCAAAGGCTTCAGTGTCTGGAACTTCTGTAGAGCAACGCGTGCGTGGTCATCATTCTTGTAATACAACTTTACAAGCAGAGCGCGGTTCAGAATTGAGACAGTCATGGCGAAAGTCGCTGACGCGAAAGGAGGAAAAGCCGTGTACTCGGCGTGTTCATACCAACTTCAGTGGGTCGTGCGCGTGACAGGTGTTTTCATTTACGTATTCTGACACATACGGCGTCATCTATTGATCAATTTTCACACTAGTTTTTTCTTCTGCCATACGTTTTACTCCTTCTCCGTCAATATTGCGCTGCAATTAGACGTCATTCTGCCCAGTGGTGTTATTTCTACAGCGTCCTGGTCTGGAAACGACTCAGTTGAAAGTTATAAGCGAAAATAGTTCTGGTACCTCTGACAGTGGACCTCTCCTGCTGCAAGCCCTTGCTTCCCTTATTTTTGGATGAGGTAGTATGGACCAAAGCCAGAGAAAAATTCCAGCTAATATTGACTGTAAAATAACACCTTAAGAGCTACGAGCGCTTTCTCGGATGAAGAGATGTGTTTCACTGTTGCAAAGATGAACAATGTTCACAGCTCAGAAGGTATGCACATATACCACCTCCGCCCAAAGTATGGAAAGCAAAGACTTCGCGATAGAAGAGGTCCACTGTCAGAGGCATCAGAACTATTTCCGCTTACACCTTTCGACTGTGCCTTTCCTGGGCTAGGTTCCCTTGCTTCAGACTCATACACTTACTCTTCTCCATCATACCTGAGAGTCTGCACGGAAGCACTTTGTTTAAGAGGGCATCCTTTTCAGTTCAAGCCATTTCCGAACTTACTTTCATAGGTAATCCATTCCCAGAACCTAGCAGCATCCTGACAGTGAGGCTCAGGGAGTAGAATAAGTTGATGAGAATTAGGATTTTGATGATTCAGGGACACCATGACGTCAGATAATGCACAAGGTTCGGTATAATACGTTAAAATGCGAAGTATAGATGCGGGATTGCAAGAATAGATCCAGTTACCATCTTCCATATTTCTAACTGACAACCACGAATTATAATCTGATATGAGGAATATGAGATTAAACTTGAATAAAATACTTGATTAGACTACAGTAAGCACTGAAAGTTTAAAAACTGAGGTAAGTGAATAGTTAATTAAAGAAGAGGGGCTTTGGAAATATCATTTAAACAATTTTGAGAGAATTGTAAACGCCAAAATGGCGAAGTTGGAAAAAAGTGTACAGTAAACGATGAAATTTTGGACGTTAATATAGAGAATTGCCTAGCTGCCCAAATATTCATCTCAGAGACGTGCTGAAGTTGAAAATAAAGTGTCTTCTTGTTGAAAAGAAATATTACGGAAAAAGTTAAATGTATCCGGAGTTGTGAAGAACTGAATAAGAAGATTTTGTGCGAAGCTGCAAGTAGAGCCAGTTTACTAACCAGATAGCTGTGTTGACTTGTGAAGTTGACAGTAAAATAGGAACAGTGGACTATGAAATTAAAAATTTGAGTTATAGTATCTGTAGTACAGATGAAGAAGTAGCTACTTTTAGTTTATGTAACACACTGTGACGCAACTTTCTACTGATAATGCGGCATTAATACGTTAACTGACGATGTTGGCGAACACTGAGATTAGATCAAGACAAGCAGATGCAAGTACTTAATTTCCGGAATGATTTCGAAGATGTGTTACTGCGTAGGCGGTCTGAACGGGAATAGACTTTGCATGTACTAAGTTATTAATGAAGCTATGCTTTACGCTGGTCAGATAATGTTATGCTTCTATTGAAAATGCTGTCTGCATTTAAAGAAGCGTTTATGAATGGCTATTTGTCTCACAGTAAACAAAATGGTGTTATTAGTGAATTCTGAGGTTGGAAAAAATATAACGGAGGTCGTAAATCGATAGCAGAACTTAGGAGAACGCGAGTTCCACGTTTGTCCATTTTCGAGACAAGCTGCAACCTGAAATAATTGTGGAGGGTTCAGAATACAAGTTACCATGGAATTGGCGGAAGAGAATCTTTTTCCCACCGTGAGATAATCTAGATAAATTTAGCGAATATCCGGAAAGTGGAGAAAGAGGTGAGTAATGAAGAACAAATGAAAAATGTTAGGCTGAATGATAAAAATTTTAACAACAACATTGACTAGGATGGCGCTGTTAATGCGCGAAATTTATAGATTCTCAATTTGGTCGGTAACCGACATGTTAGGGGGTAAAGATGAGGTGCTCAGCAACAGTAGCGCTTTAAAAGTTTTTATAAAAAGAAGTCGAGTAACAGCACATCCTTGAGACGAATACGGGAACAGGCTGAGATCAATCTGTCCCAAGTTATAAACTCAGCGAATGTACGTACATCAGTAAGAAGACTTTCTTAGAGGAAGCTGCCACTCGTAAGGCAGAAGTCAAAGAAAGTTTATCAGTTTTCATAAAAGTCTTCAGAGCTTATTGACATACAACCCCTTCTCTGTAAAAGACGTCAAAATTCTAATACAATGTGAAATTAGAGAACGAAAGCGTGGAACAAAAATCATTTCGAAGTCTTGTTAGGTGTGTACGTCAAACTCGATTTAAAAAAACAGATTGACAAACACTGAGCGAAACTTCAGAATGAAAAGTACCGCAGTTTATATGCATATCGCCTGCTACAAAAGTTAAAGTTATCATATGCATGATAGAGAATGAACAGAACGAGCGCAGTAATGCGCGGTTAAGGCCTCAGATTCTCCCCCATGCCTGTGGCCATTGTTTAGCCCCAAGGGAGAAAGAACATTATGCCAAATTGTATTAATTTCCCTTTATTAATGTGATAAAACTTCAATGTTAGTCGCTTGCGATTAATCCGCCATTGTCTTCCCCTCACCCCTCTGGCAATTTGCTGAGTCAACATTTGCTGCCTTAATCCTAACAGCATGGGTGGTGCCAGCGGCAGCAGAAGCTTTAGCGTCTGAACGAAATTTAATCCAACTTCCGGCACATCTCCTATCATTAAGCGTCCTCGACGTCTGGGGAACATCACGCACGCTTTAAAGCGCCAATAAATAGCAGAAAACGCTTGGCAGATCACTGGTTCCTTTCTTCCCCACTGCTTATTATTAACGACGCCTCAGTATTTTATAAGGTATGCATATCTTCTGACAACAGCGCGTTACCAGCTTCACTCGTCAATGCGTCAGAGGAAATAGGTAACTATTTTTGTGAGAAAGTTAACTGTAACCGCAAAATTAACACGTGAAAGGTACTGCCCATAAACAAAACAACTGCATATTTTCGAACCAGATATGCGAGTATTGAGAATAACACCATAAAACAGAAATATTCAATTACGTTTTATTTATATGCGGAAGGTAAATCGTGAATGTATTAACCATGCGATGATATAGAAGAATAATTGATTATTTAGGTATGTCTTTGCAAGGAAGTATGAATAAAGAAAAGAAGTTCGCAAGTGCACTTTTATGTGGACATTTTCCAGAGATAATGTTAACGGTTTGCTAAAACGTTATATATTAATGTGAGTGGTTATTACACGTATCTAGAACAGTCCTCTAAATTTATTTATGGACTGTTAGATAGTAAACAGATGTTATCTGTACTTACTGGCAACAGTATTCTTTTTTTTTTTCTTTTATATTCCAGCACGGCTACATACTCTGAAAGAGGACTGTGCACAGTACGAAGCTTTTTTTTGTTACCTACTCATAAACAGACTAAAGAATTACTTCCTGCACAGATTTTTTTACAAATAATATATACATTAAATCGTCATTCTTAATTTCTACTAACAATATTCGCTAACTGTAAAATCAATCATCGATGAACATGAAGCTTCATACTGACATGTTTGCAAATTACTGTACAAAAAGTATTATTTGAGAAGTGACATGTACGAAAATCATAGCTTTCTGTATTGAGCGAAGGAGAACTGGATACAGAGTCCCGATATTTCGTGAAGCAGAAATTTCATATGGATAATAACAAGCAATAAGGTGACACAAAGGACGAAGACATCTTTTAGTTGTAAACGAAGAATATGAATAATTTATCTCGTCGCATGGAACTCTGTTTGTGTATTCCAATAGAAACTGAACATTTTATTTCCTTATGATATTTTCTCCTATCAAGTGTTCAGGTATTATCATGTTCCTGCTACAGATTTAGAAATCTCTGGCTGTGCGTTAAACACAATAAAATATAGTTTATAGGATTTATAAAAAAATGAGTTAAAGAATTTAATCATTTTATACATTTCCAGAGTATAAAGGGCGATTTCCTATAGAGAATGTAAATATTCATCACTGCCATTGTTAACTCTTGTCGCAGTAGAGCGCTGTAAAACGAAATTATAAAATAGCGTCCTACGTTTGGTTCTCTCCAGGTCTCGATGTGGCTTCAACCTTCCCATTGTTTTATCAGTGCTCAAATGTGTTTCACGGTAGCTGTTCCATCGAAAACTCAGCGAATTCTTTCTCTTGTTTACCTTTTATCTCTCTGGCTGCATATTTCAAACCATGCTCTTTTACTGCACGTTCACTTCTGAAAATAAAGGTGAGTTGTGAGTAGTCAGTCTTGAGGGCAGTAAAAAATATCAGACACAAAGAGAAATGGTCAGACAGACATTCATTCAATGTTGACAAATGGTGCACAGCAGATCCTTGCTGGAAATACCTATGAATAGGAAATGTACGTTCATTCACTTCGCAAACTAACAAAGCTGAAAAATCACAGCAAACGGCATGTATGTGAAGAACGCCGGGAAGCTTTGAAACATATTTGCTATTTTCTCTTCGAGCTTTCCGATAAATGTCGTAATTTCGACTGGAGTATTTAAAAAGGAGTTCTTAAGAACTCTTGTGTCAAGCTTAGCCTTTATGTACTGTTATGAGCAAAGAGTCTCGCTTCCCCTGGCCCGCTACTTCCCACCCCTAACCCACCATCAAAACACTTTTAACACTTTCCCCAAATACCTGGCAATGCGGATGACTTAGATCCAGGGTAGTAAACTGCAACGAACTCCCCCCGAGACATTGTGATTAATAAGTCTCGACTTCAGGGACAAAATACTCTTTCTCATGGCTGTTTCTTAATTATGTAGGAGGAGCCGGCCGGTGTGGCCGTGCGTTTCTAAGCGCTTCAGTTTGGAACCGCGTGACCGCTACGGTCGCAGGTTCGAATCCTGCCTCGGGCATGGATGTGTGTGATGTCCTTAGGTTAGTTAGGTTTAAGTAGTTCTAAGTTCTAGGGGACTGATGACCTGAGAAGTTAAGTCCCATAGTGCTCAGAGCCATTTAATTATGTAGGAGGCTCGGTTTTTATCTGCTGGTGGTCATACTTCAGAGACGCCACGAATCTGAAATTGACTTGCTGCTATTATAGTACGTTCCCCGGGAGACAGCAACGAAAATTAAAGGAAATGAGACGTACTACAACTATGAATATTAATCTCAAGTTACATATACATGGTTAACAATTTTGGGGGGATTGTATTTATTTTATTTGTCATTCACACATACATGGATACAGTTCTGTAATTTTTTGTCCTTTCCATGCGACAGTCGTACTAATCAGTAATATGAAGAAATCCTTTGTTTCTCTCTCATTAAAGAAAAACTATAAAATAAATTTTAATGCCATTACATCACTTCCGCCTATTAGTACAGACCGCTGAGGGAACACATCAGAGAAACGGAAGATGTAGATCATATAACAAATTTTCCATGTCACAGGAGTGGATACTTAAGTATTCTTTTGTAAGCGTATATAATAACAAGTCTTCAGGCGTTCAGTGCCACACAGTTTGCTGGCAGTGAGTGCAGCTATACTCAGTGCACGGGTAAAACAAAAACGCCATCTGCCAAAAGACAGATTATAATAATAGTTCAACATGAATTGAAATAAAAGCGGCTGCACTCTACAAATACAAGTGAATAATGCTACTGCGTTTCTTACATTTGTGTGTGATTCACAAAAGTTACAAAAGAGAAGATGCTAAGCATGTCTCTCTATTTGTTTTGTAAATAAAAATTGCATTTTTCTTTCTAAAATGCGTTTTGTTGAGTGTACATGCGTTCTGCCTGTTTACTTTAAGGTATCTTGAGTGGAATCTAGAAAGATACAGTTTTGGTCTGATGTCAATATTTGTAGATTATAAAGCAGTTTACGTCTTGTTTATTACCTAAATATGTGATTACTTACAGTAATTCGGGTTTTTGCGTGGTATCTGCGTTTCTTCTCTCCTGTTCACATGCTGGAGGTCGCACTATAATTTCACTTACCAAACGTAAAAAGGCGAAACGCATCTGGAATAAATAAACTACACTGCAGCAAGAAAAAGGCTGTTTATATTTGCTAACGAATATTTCTGTGCCTGCTGCGGATGATGGCTACGCAGACAAACTTAGTATCCATTTATCTTTTATCTCTGACTTTCAGGAGTATGAACAATGATAATGGAAGAACAGCTAAAACACAGTGAAAGGGATTCCCAATTGGTGTACTGTCGATAGAGACGTCAGTGGAGATCGATTCAAATTCGGATTAACGAATGATGAGGAAAACAATCAGCCGTGAACTTCTCAAATAAACCACCCATGTATTTTTCTGAAACAGTATGGAGAAACGCGGATCAGCCGAGTGCGAGTCCCGTGTCATTATAATTACGCCCCTCGCTCGGTAACTAGTTGAAATTTCCACATAAATGATAAATCTGTACGCTTCTAGCAATCGTGCAGGTACTGAGCAAAATTTCACAAATGAAATTAAAAAAAATGGTGCAATTTAACGATATATCAGTAATATTACTAAATATGAAAATACGTAGCAGTAAATATTACAACGCGAATTAATAAAATATTATTACTAACTTTCATGTTAAAAAGTTCAGCGTTGCCATCGTAATTTACAAACTATATGGTTTCCCTGAATAACAGCAAAACACTTTTTTATTCCACTAGTGTAAAATTCTTCCCTAAATTTCACGTTAAAACCTTCACTGTTGCACTCGTAATTTACAAAAAATGGTTCAAATGGCTCTGAGCACTATGGGACTCAACTGCTGTGGTCATAAGTCCCCTAGAACTTAGAACTACTTAAACCTAACTAACCTAAGGACATCACACACATCCATGCCCGAGGCAGGATTCGAACCTGCGACCGTAGCGGTCGTGCGGTTCCAGACTGTAACGCCTTTAACCGCTCGGCCACTCCGGCCGGCTCGTAATTTACAAATCCTATGCTTTCCCTGAATTAGTACAGGCATGTTTTATTATGCTGCGCCCAAAATTTTGCAGATTCCTAATGTCTAATCAGTTCTGCTCTGACGAGACATTGAACACGGATGCCAGAAACAAACTTTCTTCTCCGATTGTTTATATAACAAGGAGGTTGGTGAATGATACATTGTTATTCATTAATGGTAGTGATGAACTGAGAATTAATGAACTTTATTCATGAAATCGCCGAATTTGAAGGAGCAGCCGGCGTCCCCCTTCGCCGTACAAAAATGCATCCTGGCCAGAGAAAAACTTTCAATGTCACTGGATGTTCCCGTTAAGAAGGAAGATCTGCATATGTGTTCGGCATGCAGAAAGAATCTTCGAGCGACGCTGGAAGTCTGTTGTGCAAGAAGATATGCTTGGTAAGACTAATGCTCACGAAAGTCGGCAAATCCAGGATCGAGTCCATGCTCCGGTGCATATTTTTGAATGTCGTTTCCGAAACACGTCGACACTGTTACTTCCACATCTGCAGTTTATCACTTACATCTTTGACTTCGTGTTTTACGCATATGTGGGTTAACGTAAAGAATAAGGAAGCTTATATTTCAACGGTGTCCTGTAAACTGCAACCAATTAAATTCGAACCGAGTGAAACTTGCGACCAGAATAAGTACAGGAAAGTTTTACTAATCTCCTCGTCAGATCTCCTCAAATTTTTCGGCAACTAGTAGCACCAAGGTCTCTTAAGGCATGTTGAAACAAACCTCATTGTATGGCAACATGTGGCGCTATAGTGTTTCCGGCCAAATTTCTGCAATGCGGCAATGTCAGGGTGATACCCGTCCCTGTCCTCGTTTGTATACATTTTGATTCCCTGTCACTATCAGCCTTTGTTCCTCTTTGTCACGCTGACAGTGCTGCAGTGCCAAGTCAAGGTGAAACAGTTTTATTTCGTTCTTGTAAGTGAGATTCGTCTAATTAATAAATCACATCTCCAAGAATATACAGGCAACTATAGAACGACGGAAAAAATATAATACGACAATATTTTGTTTCAATTTGAAATTCTGCAGGCGTACGTAGAGGCACTCGGTTTGTTTGTTGTCTATGCGATTGCAAAATTGGGCGAACGGGACAAACATGAAATCCAGGTGTCTGATGCGTACATCTACGATCAGGGCTATGGAAACATTTTTCCCTCTCTTCATCTCAAAGTAGCTTTTGTATCCAACGTCCTGGTTTATATATTGCGTGTATTCCAACCTTTTTTTCACTTAACAGCGTTACAGCTCCCTCTAGTACCATGTAAGTTGTTTCCTTACGTCTTAACACATGTGCTATCGTCCTGTCCCTTCGCCGATTCTGCAGAGAACCTGCTCATTCCTCATCTTGTCTGTCCACCCAATTTTCAACATTCTTCTGTAGCAGCGCACCTGTTCTGGATTTCCTATAATCCATGATTCACTATGGTACAATGGTGTGCTACAAACGCACATTCTCAGAAATGGCTTCCTCAGATAAAGGCCTATATTTGATACTAATAGACTTCTTTGGTCAGCAACACCTTATTTCTCTGTGCTAGTCTCATTTTTATGTCTTCCTTGTCTCGTCCGTCATGGGTTACTTTGTTTCCATGATAGGAGAATTTCTTAACTTCGTCTCCTTCGTGATCACCGACTTTAATGTTAAGCTTTTCGTTATTCTCATTTCCGCTACTTCTCATTACTTTCGTCTTTCTTCGATTTACTCTCAGTCCATACTCTGTTCTCATTAGACCGTTCATTCCATTCAGCAGGTGCTATAATTCTTCTTCACATTCAACGGGTATAGTAAATCCTATCATTGATATCCTTTCACCTTGAATTTTAAAACCACATTTGAATTTTTCTTTTACTTCCGTCATTGCTTCTTAGATGTGTTGATTAAACAGCACGGGCGGGAGACTACTTTCCTGTCTTACACCATATTTATTCCGAGCACTTATTGTTCCCTCCAGGTTCTTGTACATATGGTATATCACCTGTCTTTACCTGTAGCTTATCCCTCTTTCTCTCAGAATTTCGAATATATTGCACCATTTTTCATTGTCTAACTCTTTTTTTCGGGTCAACAGTCCCCATGAACGTGTCTTGATATTTCTTCAGTCCTGCTTCCGTTACTAACCGCAACGTCAGAACTGCCTCTCTAGTGTCTTTATCTTTCCTAAAGTCAAACCGATCGTCATCTAACAAATTCTCAATTTTCCCTTACAGTCGGCTGTATATTATTCTTGTTAGCAACTTGGTTGCCTGAGTTATTAAGCTAATTGTGAAATAGGTATCGCACTTACCTGATCTTGCGAACTTCGAAACTGTGCGGATGGCATTTTTCTGAAAGTTTTGTGGCGTGTCACCTGTCTCATACATGGTACACACCATACACACCAGCTTGAACAATCGAATTGCAGTGGAATGTTATGTACCTCTTTTATCTTATTTGATCACAGATCTTTTAAAGTCTGGCCCTAATGCTGAATCCCCTATCTCTTTCGTATCAATTCCAATTTCTTCTTCTGTCACGACATCGGATAATTCCTGTCCCCTTTGCAGGATGTTCGATCGTTCAATATGCTCTATCCACCTGTTCGTTCTCTCCTCTGCGTTTAACAGTGTGAGTGTTGTTTCACTCTTAAAGTGGCCACGTTTACTTAGATGGTCGTTTTGACATTTTTATGCTGATTCGTTGTTGACGACGGTCATTTTATTTTTGATTTACTTATACTTTTCCTGCAGCCATTTTGCCTTCGTTTCCCTGTACTTTATGTTTACAACGGCTATTCAGAAAGAGAAAACCGTTCGATGGCGAAAAGGAAACCACAGCGAAAATCCGATGAAGCTTTGCATAGATATGTTGGACATGTCTCAAATATGCCCGTCGATCGCGTCACATAACTCTTTTCAGTTCAGAGCGCACAATGAGCACGTAAAGATGTCAAGGAATTAATGTCTCCCGCTAAATATGATTGCCTGCTAGAAACTTTGCCTGTTTTCATGCAGCCCACACAACGTAACTGTCAGATATTTTCTTCCTGCTGACAATACTCCGCCGCACATTGTAGGCGCAATGAGGATGCTCCTGCAGCGTTTTCGATGGGAAGTGTCTGATCATCCATCTTACAGCCCGGACTTGGCTCCCTCTGGTTGTCATCTGTGCTCACATGAACCGCTGGCTATAAAGACAACGCTTTGGCGCAGTCAAAAAATTGCAGATCAGCGTAGAAAATTTACAGAAAGCACAGACTAGCTGTTGCAAATAAAATATTTTTGTTTTTCACTGTGTTTTCAATTTTGCGACCTATCGGCCCGTACTTTGCAAATAGTCCTCGTATTTCAGTCCCAAGTAATTTATACAGGGTGTTACAAAAAGGTACGGCCGAATTTTCAGGAAACATTCCTCACACACAATTAAAGAAAAGATGTTATGTGGACATGTGTCCGGAAACGCTTAATTTCCACGTTAGAGCTCATTTTAGTTTCGTCAGTATGTACTGTACTTCCTCGATTCACCGCCAGTTGGCCCAATTGAAGGAAGGTAATGTTGACACGTCATCAACACAGATTTTCTGTGAACGTTTGAGCAGGCATTGTTGGTGATGTCTTGATTGGGCCCCATGTTCTTCCACCTACGCTCAATGGAGCACGTTATCATGATTTCATACGGGATACTCTACCTGTGCTGCTAGAACATGTGCCTTTACAAGTAGGACACAACATGTGGTTCATGCACGATGGAGCTCCTGCACATTTCAGTCGAAGTGTTCGTACGCTTCTCAACAACAGATTCGGTGACCGATGAATTGGTAGAGGCGGACCAATTCCATGGCCTTCACGCTCTCCTGACCTCAACCCTGCTGACTTTCATTTATGGGGGCATATGAAAGCTCTTGTCTACGCAACTCCGATACCAAATGTAGAGACTCTTCGTGCTCGTATTGTGAAAGGCTGAGATACAATATGCCATTCTCCAGGGCTGCATCAGCGCATCAGGGATTCCATGCGACGGAGGGTGGATCATATAACCTCGCTAACGGAGGACATTTTGAACATTTCCTGTAACAAAGTGTTTGAAGTCACGCTGGTACGTTCTGTTGCTGTGTGTTTCCATTCCATGATTAATGTGATTTGAAGAGAAGTAATAAAATAAGCTCTAACATGGAAAGTAAGCGTTTCCGGACACATGTCCAAATAACATATTTTCTTTCTTTGTGTGTGAGGAATGTTTCCTGAAAGTTTGGCCGTACCTTTTTGTAACACCCTGTATATCTGTTTCCCTGTACATTTTTGTACTTCTTCTGAATTATTTCTTCTGTTACCCAAGTTTTTTTGGTAGTTACTTTTCATACACCTATGTTTGTCTGTCCAACATCTGTGATTGCTCTTTCGAGAGATATCAAGTCATTCAACCGAATTGCAAACTGTGATATTCCTTATGGCATAACCCACCACTTTAGCGAATTTCAGATACTTCTGATCGTTCCTTAGTATTTCAATGACCCAGGTCCTTCCACACTGTTATTTTGCAGACTTTTCTATTAAACTTCCATTTACTCTGCATTATTACTAAAATCCGATCTGAGTCTGTATCTGCTCCTGGATACATCTTACCATTCAATATGAGGTTTTGGAATCTCTGTCTGATCATGATATAATCCAGCTGGAATCTTCCATTGTCATAGGGTATTTTCCAAGTTTTCCTTCTCCACTTGTAATCCATGACTATTAGACTATCATCCCCCTTAACACACTTAATTACCCGTTCAGTATCCTCACATACTATATTTATCCCTTCATCTCCTACCTGCGATGTGACCATGCATACCTGTGGGGCGTTGTTTTGCTGCCGAATCTGATGAGAACACTATCACTCAACAGTAACTCACTCTCCGTCCTACCTTGCTATTCATAGTGAATCCTACTCTCATTATTACCATTTTCTGCTGCTGTTGATTCTGCCCAGTATTCTTTTGATCAGAATTCCTAATCTTTGTTCCACTTCACTTCACTAAGACCCACTGTCCACAGACTGCGCCTTTGCATTTCCCTTTTCAGATTTTCTAGCTTCCCTACCACGTTCGAACTTCTGATATTCCACTCTCTGACTTACAGTGTGTGTGTCTCTCTCTCTCTTTCGTCGGGTATTCCATCGATTTCTTCCCGAAGATCTTGAATATTCTGTTAATGGAGATATCGCTGTGACGCTTTTCCAGTTACAAGCCCCGTGTTTTGCTGATGCGCCTAACGTGTATTTAATTTAGTGGATTCCATTGTACTCGGAATTCTCATGCCGTTAATCACGGATGATTCTTCTCCTTTTAAAGGCAGTTTTCTCGTCCACTGGTAAGAGACTACCCTGACCCTCTGTCTGCTCCTCTGCCCCCTTTGACAAGGCCATTACCAGAACGAGGATGACTTCCTATACCGGAAGTCTTCGGCGACCACTTGCTGATTCAAAATTTATTCAAAATTTAAGCCCTGGCTAGAGTCTAACTTAGAGCCCAGAACCCAGGACGTTATTATTATTAGTCAAAGACGCCATCCCTAGACCACGGGTTCCAAGTTGAAATAACATACACAGAGAGCGAAATGTGAAAAAGGACTTTCTCACTCCTACCATCTTAGTAGAAGATCTGTAATAGTGAACCATAGCTTCTCAAGGCCTCCACACTTCTTTGAAGCTTCATCACATAAGTTAAATTGTCTGCAATTTGCCAACTTTTTCTTTTATTGAGGTGTATGTATACATTACTTCTCACGTCCCATAAGTCTGGTCGCACATGCTTCGTATTCATGAAATTAATAGTTCTCTCACTATACTGGTGAAACTTAATACAATATCAATATAAAATTTTGAGTCTCATTTCGAGCTACTTTAATAAAATTCTTGAGTCCTTCCAACAAATTATTCCAAAGAGATATACGATGAGAAGTACTCTTTAAAGAGCTGTATCAGACTATCTTCATATATATATATGACATCAAAACATGAAAACAGTTTTATTTGTAATTAAAATTCTGCACAGCATTATTATTATTGCCACATGGAAGATATAAGAGCATTACAAAATCGTGTACTAAGGAACATGTACACTAATCATCCTGAACATTATGACCACCGACCTTTTGTAAATATAAACCCTTCTAGGCTACGGCAGCGTCACCTGGCGAGGAACGTCTGCTAGTCAGACACACGAACAGCGCATGTAGTAACAATGAACGTGCTGTCCGTGTGTAAAATGAGGAAAGCACGTGACCTATCTAAGTTTGACCGAGGGCAGATCTTGATGGACCAGAGGTTCGGCACGAGCATTTGGGAAACTGCCCGACTTGTCGGGTGTTCGAGGAGTGTTGGCTGAGTTTCTTAAACGCGTGGTGAAACGACATCCAGACGACGTGGGGTTGGGCGGCCGTCCCTCATTACAGATGTTATACGTCGTAGGTTGTGTAGACTGGTAAAACAGGACAGGCGGTGAACTGTGGCGGAACTAACATCAGACTTTAATGCTGGGCAGAGTACAAGAGTGTCTGAACACACAGTGCATCAAACACTCTTAACGAAGGGCCTATGCAGCCGACGACCCATGCATGTGCCAATGTTGACATAGCGACATCGGCAGCTACGACTGAAATGGGCACGTGGTCATCGGCACTGGACTTTGGCGCAGTGGCAGAGCGTTAAATGTTATGATGAATCCCGATACCTTCTTGATCATGCCGATGGGAGTGTGCGAATCCGTCGTCTTCCATGGGAACAGTTGCTTGACACTTGTACTGCGTGACGGAGAGAATCTGGCGACCTCTCCATTATACAGACTACGTACACCCCCTCGTGGTTATCATGTTTCCCAACTGTAGTGGTATTTTCAACAAGATAATGCACCATGTCACAGGGCCAGTCGTGTGATGGAGTGGTTTCAGGAAAACAGTGGCGAGTTCCAGTTGATGTACTGCCCTCCCAAATCGCCAGATCTGAACTCGATCGAACACACCTGGTATGTGGCAGATGGTGGCCTCAGAGCTCATCACCCCCTTCCCGGAATTTACGGGAGTTCGGTGACTTGTGTGTGTAGATGTGGTGTCAACTCCCTTCAGTCACCTACCAAGGCCTCATTGCTTCCATGCCACCACGAGTCGCCTGTATTATGCGCACCAAAAGTGGACATACCGGCTTTCAAGTGGTCGTAATGTTCTGATTGATCAGTGTTTATATTAGAAGGACAGAGTACGAACAATTAAAAACTTCCGTAATAACTAATTATTTTTAAGGTGGCTATGCAGGATATGTCTTAGGACACAGTTTGCATCGTAAAAGAAGGAACAACAGGATTTAAACTTTAAAACAGCTAGAGCCCGTGCAATACGCGTATGACAGAACACATATAGTGGAACCTTATGTCGACCGTTGGTGGCCCTTGTCTTTAAGCGGCCGGATGTCTACCTTCCTGGTCATTTTGATGACGGCGTCAAAACGCTTCGGCCAACATCTCACTTCGGTCAACAGCCAAGTGTAGACATAAACTGCAGCACCTGGCTCAGCCGAGCAGATCATCATAAATGAGTTTTCATTAGTTTGCCTTCCATGCTTAACTCTGACATTAATGCACATGTCGAGTCTCTGTTTCTATCTTCGTGCACTCGATCACTTCTTTGGTTTTAGGGTTTCGAGAAAATTACTAATTATGTTGTGACAGCCTTGGTGGTACGATGGCGCCGTCTGTAGCAGCTCCAAAGACTCACCAATATTTCGTCCTTTTCCAACCATCTGTCTGGAAAATGGTCGAAACTTGGGAAAATTTGGGGATATCTGATGTTTGTGAATGTATCTCGAGGTAGCTATTGTTGACATCTCCAGGTTGAAGGAACGCCAGAGCAGTAAACAGACATGCGAATTAGCAGCATTACTTCTTCAGTTTCTTTGTATACGGCAGTAAGTCCCAAATCTTGCATTTGCCACCAGAGAGATTTCTTCATGTGGGAATCGCAGCCATGAACTTCTATCGATGGGAGCAGCTGATTTGAAATCAATGATGACTTTTAGGTTTCCATTTTCGTACATTACCAATAACATTGCAGAAAAGACCGGTACATGTCTCGTTTATTTTGTTTAGTATGACGGCAAAGGCAGCAGCAAACATGTTCATTTCTTCCTGTTTCTCCAATAAAAACTTTTACCCTATCTCCAAATTTGTCGCCACTTGAAAAAATACTGATACCGTTGTTCACAGTCAAAAATGTTCAAATGTGTGTGAAATCTAATGGGACTTAATTGCTAAGGTCATCAGTCCCTAAGCTTACACACTACTTAACCTAAATTATCCTAAGGGCAAACACACACACCCATGCCCGAGGGAGGACTCTAACCTCCGCCGGGACCAGCCGCATAGTCCATGACTGCAGCGCCAAAGACCGCTCGGCTAATCCCGAGCGGCTGTTCACAGTCGTTCCCTCTTCTGGAAGATGAGCTGCTTGACATATTACTGGTCTTTCTATTTTCCGTGTGATTTGGCCCGGTGGTTGTACGATGTCCTCTTCAGTGCTTGTTGTTATGACATTTTATTAACAAAGCCATATCATAGACTGAGCAGGTTACCTAACTCTTCGGCCTATATTTTAGAAAATGATGTCTCGCCCTCTCGACATCCCTTCTCCGTCTGTTTCATAGTCTTTTGTACTGTACGTCTAAGCGAACGTCATCGGCTGCTCCACATTCATGCTCCTTTCAACTAAGCACCTTACGGTCTTCGATCTTAAACACTCCGCGGCTATATGTGGTTCTACTTTTTAACAGCGCCAAGTCATAGTCTCGACTGCTTTGTTTCTCTTAATGAAATACAAATAACCTTCGTAGTGGCCACGTGGCTTACCGTGGGCAGTTGTTGACACTTTGCCGCGTGGGATTAACCGAGCGGTCTAGGGCGCTGTAGTCATGGACTGTGCGGCTGGTCCCGGCGGAGGTTCGAGTCCTCCCTCGGGCATAGGTGTGTGTGTTTGTCCTTAGGATAATTTAGGTTAAGTAGTGTGTAAGCTTAGGGAATGATGAGCAATAAGATTTCACACACGTTTGAACACTTTTTTGTTGTTGACAGTTTGGCATTGAACCTCTAAGCACACAAACATACAAGACACTGTGACAGTCAGAATAGCACTGACAGGTAGGCCTTGTCTGACAGGGAGCGTTTCCGAAGAACGAGGAGTCTCGGTGTGCAGGGAAGCTGTGCCCATGAGCATGTAGCTTCCAGAAATACGGGGTGTAAATTTCACACACTTGGGATGGGGCGCAGATTTCACTGGGCTGTCTTCGTATATCAGATTTTGACATCTACCCCATCTATCTCATTATGAATGAAGCAGAAGTGCAACTAGACGAAAGTGGAAAGAAGAAAAACATTACATGTCCTAGAAACCTCATGGCATTCGTCCGCGCTGATTTAATTAAAACTGGCTGTTGGCTGACGTGTTGTCATGTACCTAAAAACTAACGTGTTCAGTCCAGTCAACTTGCTTCCTTTCAGCCAGTTTTTTAGCTGTCAAAGTTTTAGCTGCAGAGCTCGTGAGTAATGGCTGGAATGACTCAAATGCCTGACTACTGATTTACCAGGACCCTCCACTGAACAATTGAGCTAACTGTTCACCGTAAGTATTTCCATAACCATTTAAGACTTTGTGATTCTGTTTTGACCTCGATGAATTATACCAAAACCCTCGTTAAACGATATATATTCTCATGTCATAGACATTTCGTTATCTTACGAGTTTTATTTCATTATTTGGTAATTAGATCAAGAATTTGCTCCTCGCGACAGAAATAGGTTTGATGTCAAAAAGAAGAAGTACATCTTACGTTTTAAATATTGTAATTCGTCTGAAACCATTTATTCGGTTTCTGCGAGTAAAAGTTGTTCATTTTGTCTCCTTAATCTCCACGACACTAACATAAGAAATTATAAATGTACGAAGTTATTTGTATGAGATCAGAATTACATATCTTAGAAGGTTGCGGAGGTATTTGAAGTTAACGCTTTGGCTGACTCATTCTGTATTTTTATTGGTATACAGGGTGACCAGAGAAAGTCTGAAAAACTTGTAAGGTTGTTGCAGAGTCGAATGTACTGAAAAACAATTGCTCAGACAAAAAATTCGGTACGCTGCGCCGTTTCCTAGTTAATCAGCATTGAAATTGGCCAATCAAACCGTTGCACGCTAATTCAAGCGGCCCGCTGGACACGATGTCCCTAAACGTTTACTTTGTTTTGTTTCCCAAAAAGTAACAACAGCTCCATACAAAAATAGGATGTGGGAGGGTTGTAAGGATCTAACCCGAGCCAAATACTGAGGAAACTCATGTGCATTCATCTGTGGCATGAGAACAACCGATAATAATCGTATTTGCTGGGCCGCTTGAATTTGTGTGTGCAACGGCTTCATTGGTTAACTTCAATGCTAACTGACTCGGACACGGCGCTACGTGTCGATTTTTTTAAAAATTTATTTCTCAGTAGAACCTACCCTACGACACCCTTACATGCTTTTCAGACTCTCTGACCACCCTGTGTAGAGTACTATAAAGTATACTGAGTGAGTTGATTAATTAATGTTTATAAATTATTTCAAATCCTGATGTGAGACGTATGGATTTTTGCAAGATAAACTAAGTGTCGGTCACATAACAGTGTTGACTGCTTGTGTAGTGCAGAATGCTTGTGTTGTTATGGTGGATTTGAAAGGAAAGGAAAGGAAAGGGACAGTGGACCTCGATGTCCGCAGATATCGTACTCTTGACAGTTAGCACTTAGCAGTCAACCTCGCGTAACGTCACCATCTGACAGACAGAACAACACTGGTGTAGACGATATTGCTGAAGACTTCGACAAAACATTTGGAATGCAGCCCATAACACGGTGGCATAGACTGGGGAAAGAACTTCACAAAATTTGTGCACGCCTTGCCTGGATGGCAAGGCGTGCACAAATTTTGTGAAGTTCTTTCCCCAGTCTATGCCACCGTGTTATGGGCTGCATCCCAAATGTTTTGTCGAAGTCTTCAGCAATATCGTCTACACCAGTGTTGTTCTGTCTGTCAGATGGTGACGTTACGCGAGGTTGACTGCTAAGTGCTAACTGTCAAGAGTACGATATCTGTGGACATCGAGGTCCACTGTCCCTTTCCTTTCCTTTCCTTTCAAATCCACCATAACAACACAAGCATTCTGCACTACACAAGCAGTCAACACTGTTATGTGACCGACACTTAGTTTATCTTGCAAAAATCCATACGTCTCACATCAGGATTTGAAATAATTTATAAACATTAATTAATCAACTCACTCAGTATACTTTATAGTACTCTACACAGGGTGACGAAAAAAAAATCTTCGTTACGCAGACCCATAAGCGAGTACCATCGCGGTCAGAGTCGACGCCAGGAATGGGATACCGGTATTTCAGTTTTAAATAATCTTTATTATTGGGCATTTGTTTAGTCTTGGATATAACAGGTCTTTTATTAATTTTTTTACTGATAACCGAGAAAAAAAGTCTATCAGTTACCCATAGCAGCAGTGCTAAAATTTTTCGTTTTTAAATAAATGTTTGTGAGAAATAAATAACTTTTATTTGTAATTTTCGTTGGTTTCAAATACTGTGCTTTTATAAAAAATGGGAAAATTAATCACCGCTATGTTAATAACAGTACCGACGGAAACGAGCATCAAACACATGGCATAAGAATTGGTACAGCAATGCTGAGAGAATAATGTCCCTGTTGCCCTGTGTCGTGGCTTGAGCTACGCGTGTAGGTGCCGTACGCAAGACTTGCCGCCACCTGGTCTATGTGGTAGTTTCTCGCTGTCGTCACCGGGTATCCCTTGTTCTGCAAAATGGCACCGGCCGTAGTCTGGAGGCATTTTCACGACGTGACGTAGCAATGGGGCACAACGCTTCATTTGCTTTAACGATTCAAGACATGTCTGCCATTTCTACGAAATAATAGGAAGAAGGAATTATGGTAACAGCAATAACGTAAAAATTTAACAATTCCTTCACACTATACAATAAAAATAGAAAGAAGCTGATCTGTTAACTGTGTCTACATAGTATGTCTTTATCTACTTATAGACCTTGAAAACTGGCAAATTAACACGAAAAATAATTCTTCATCCTTAATTTTCAACCTTCAGCACTGACTGTTGGTAATGCTCAAATAGTAGTACGAACCCAGATTACAACAACTGTTGAGGAGAGTTTCAAAAAATTTGTAGCAATAGGGAGGACTATACTGGGGTTCTGTTAATGTTCAAGCATTATCACTTTTAGTGAAAAGCAGTGGAAGTTGGACCCACAAAGCATTATTTTATTTGCTATTTAACTTAATATTTTCATTCTACGTTTCTTGAAAGGTGAGTGGATCAAAATTTTTCAGTGTTTCTTCGATTCCTTCGTTTATTGCAGGAAATAATAAAAATGAAAAAACAGAAAATGGGTTATTTCAGAAACCGGTTATTTTCTGCGGTTTCAGCAGTTACACCGGCATTTAACACTATCGCACAAAAGCGATCATTTATCGGTATTCCCTTGGTAACATCCGAAAGTACTTTGTTACGTACAACGAAACCAACTCCCGAAGTGCAACCTGGGTGTGAATTATTGCTGTTACAGAGAGTGTACTGATCAGCGATCTTCATGATCCTCTGAGGAATTCTCATTTCTTGGATCACTGCTGTAACGATGCATACATAGCTGCTGAGCACCTCTTCCACTTGTTTCATCCCTCCGGTCCTGAGGGACATGGTGTTTCATATTCCCGTTCGAAGAACATTTTGCAGTCCCTTAGTGAAGTCTTTGTCAACAACAATATTATTCGTCCGGTATTTCATCTTGTTCCTTCTTTCTTAACATTATTTAAACCTAGTAGGATATCAGCATTCTGTACACATATCTAACGAAATTATAAAATTCAATATGCACTGGTCTTATGGTGTCCTTTTAATGAGAATGGGGCACATTATAAAACTCTCAAAACATATAAAAAGGCACTTGAAAGAGAATATTAATTAAAATTGAAAAACATAATACAGGGGCAATTAAAGAACGAAGTAGAACAGGACATAGTTAAGACACAGTGAAAGCATTTTGATCTTATCGAGTGTGATAAGCACTAAGTATAATTTCGAAGATAAAATAAAGACCTGTATGTGAGTGTGTTTGTGTGAGTGTGAATAACTATACGAAGAAGCAAATAAGATTGTTTTAAGGATCTCATGGTTATCTGTGGAAAGGAAGGAAGAGAGAACTTAGGTCTGGTCCCCTCTGAATTTTCTTCGCCAACATAATGCTGTCAAAACGACTGTGATGAATGCAGCACAGTAAAAGAGTAACTTAATTTGAGAACAGTCTTTCAATAGATCTGTTTAACCTACGAGGCCACTGAAGTTATCACCGTACTTAATGCACAGATTCATCTAGTCTTGATGTTTATTGAGGATGGATGTGTTTTGGAGATGGAAAAGGTTCGATGGCAGCTCATGAGGTTTCCCTAGTTTGTTTCAGCGATAACCACTATCAATTGTCAACGCTATACCGAACTGTATTGGCATATGCTGTAGAGGTGACAGTCAATAGTAATGTGACAGCGTTGAACTTATGTGCTACATAAACGTGGTACTGTGCTGGTTACTTAATGATTACAACGTTCTGAGAATACTCTGAGTCTTTTCAGCATCATATCGCTTGGCTGAACGAGAACATCAATACAGCAGGAGTCGTAACCAGGGAATAGAAGTTACTATTCGGACAGCTCCCCAATTCACGGGTCTCTGCGTAGCCAGATATTAAATTTCTGATGCTAGCAAAAGAAAGTCATTTAGTTGTTAGATGAGAGGATACAGACGATGAAATATTGTCTTGTGTTGACATTTTCTGTACTGAATATGATTTCTTCTCTTGTTATTGTAGACTTCCGTCGGAATATTTGCAAGGAATTTGTCGGTTATTCATAGCCGTTGAACGTTTTTGTTACTTTGCGATGAAATAAGTAATATTTTTACGGCAATGTGTTCCTTCGAAGTACGATGAGAAATCCGTACATTACACACTACGCTAGTTTTTGCTGAGTTGCCTATAGTTAGGTGACAGTTACAGTTTTTCTTTGCATGCTTAGCGCTGCATTACTGCAGTAGTTTATGAGCAGTTCTTTATTCCATATCCTTTTATGGTTTCAATGAAAGACGATCCAAACTGCGCATTCCTTTCCTGGCAGATTTAATTTGAGGTCCATTTGAACATCTGTGTAAAAGCTCACTGGGTAATATTATTGGATTTAAGTAGCCCAGCGAAAGAGCATGTTAGCAGCCGCGCCGCTAAAGGGTCTTAAAGCTAAGTCACTCAAGTACCTTGGCACGTCTCTGTCTACTCGCATAGTGTGCTGTTCGAAACATCTTCCTTGCATGGACTTCGCTACTGGCGTATAATGTTTAGAAATTTTCTTATTTCTTTATTAACTTCTATTCCTCTGAAAAAAGAAGCAGAAGGTATATGTTGTGGAAGCTTGCGTCCTCTACATTCAACATCTCATCATGGCATGGTCTTCGATTTAGTGAGTGACGTATTGTGTACTTGGAACTTTACTTTCCGTCCACACATTAAGTACAGAACAGAAATTCCCGTGTGCGTGGACTACAGTATCATAAAACAGCCCTGTGTTGCAGCAGTTTATGAATCCGCAAATGGACATAAAACTACAGAAGTTGAAACTTGTATTGGAATATTGTCCACCGGCAGTATATCCAGTGCCATTGAGTGAAGAGGTCAGAGCGATACTGTACGTAGTTTAAACTAAACTTCGACCGAACAGGACATGAAGGCCCAACTATACTGACCGGCCGCCGTGTAATCCTCGGCCCTCAGGTGTCACTGGATGCGGACATGAAGGGACATGTGGTCAACACACCACTCTCCCGAATGCATATCAGTTTATGAGACCAGAGCCACTACTTCCCAGTCAAGTACCTCCTGAGTTTGGCCCACAAGAGCTGAGGGAACCCTGCTTGCAGCGCTCGGCATATTGGATGGTCACCCATTCTAGTGCTAGGCCAGCTCGAGAGCGCTTAACTTCGGTGATTTGACGGGAACCGGTGTCACCACTGTGCCATGCCCTCTGGCCTGTACGTGAGGAAACGTATGACTCAAGTAGGTTTCCTGTTTTATGTGTGTGGTATAATAGTTCAGTAGATCATGAGTACTTCTAATGGCGGGAGAAGGGTTTGTGGAGCTTTGTTGTTGTTACTACTTCATCAGTTTCCACTCATGTTATGTTACTAAGTCCTTTTCGAAGCCTCTTTCCAGTGCCACAGGAAAAGTATTGTTTCCCGTAAAAAATAAGGCGATTACTTCAGAAACTATAAACATGCGTTTGTTAGGAACTTGGCCTCATTTTCTAGTCATTGATCCGACGCTTCGACCTCAATATACTTACTCGTTGTTGTATACCTGTTTTACCCGCTTCATCTTGTACCTATAGAACTAAATGCCAAGAGTGTATCGATTATCAGGGTAGTGTAGGTATTCCGCCGCAGAGAATGTTAAAATGTTAATACGAGGGTCGTTCAGTAAGTAATGCCCCAAAATTTTTTCCTCAGACCATATTTTTTGTCAAGAGTCAGAGTTTAGTGACAATATGCATCAACATGTCTTGTCCAAGCCCTTTTTCTCTATGTAGTCTCCATCAGGTTCTATGGCTGTTCGCCAACGTTGAGGATGAGCATGTATTCCCTGTATGTAAAAGCTCTTGTCCTCTAGAGTTGCCGTGTTTTCACTGCATGACTGACACTCTCGTCATCTTCAAAATGTGTTCCCCGTAGAGAATCTTGAAGCGGACTGAAGAGATGAAAATCCGAGGGTGCCGGGTCTGGACTGTAGGCTGGATGAGGCATTCGTGGAACCTATCGTGAGCACCTCTGAATATCCGAGAGTCTCCATCATTGCAGACGCACATCCAATGCTGTCCGACAACTGTAAAGCAAATTGTAGAGTTGTGATACGCCGGTCGGCACGAATAACGGCGTCCGCACGATTCAGCACGTCTGGAGCAGTGGCTGTGACGTCCCGAGCGTAGCTGATCATGAAACTCTGTTTGTGCATTTCCTGAGGCTGCAACTTTCTTTACCCATCGCCCAACTATGCTCCTATTAACTGCAGCATCGCCATACATTGCACGCAAACGTTTATGGATATTCATTACGGTTTCTTTTTCTGCACACAAGAATTTAATGACAGCACGCTGCGTGTAACGTGAGTCGTAGGTTGACGCAATTTTGACTCTGTACTACGGCTCTGCCATCTGCCGGAACGGTTCGAAACTTCACAGGCACACAGAACAAACGTCAGATGTGATGCACCAACAAGGACGTTGGTCTATGTACACTCCTGGAAATGGAAAAAAGAACACATTGACACCGGTGTGTCAGACCCACCATACTTGCTCCGGACACTGCGAGAGGGCTGTACAAGCAATGATCACACGCACGGCACAGCGGACACACCAGGAACCGCGGTGTTGGCCGTCGAATGGCGCTAGCTGCGCAGCATTTGTGCACCGCCGCCGTCAGTGTCAGCCAGTTTGCCGTGGCATACGGAGCTCCATCGCAGTCTTTAACACTGGTAGCATGCCGCGACAGCGTGGACGTGAACCGTATGTGCAGTTGACGGACTTTGAGCGAGGGTGTATAGTGGGCATGCGGGAGGCCGGGTGGACGTACCGCCGAATTGCTCAACACGTGGGGCGTGAGGTCTCCACAGTACATCGATGTTGTCGCCAGTGGTCGGCGGAAGGTGCACGTGCCCGTCGACCTGGGACCGGACCGCAGCGACGCACGGATGCACGCCAAGACCGTAGGATCCTACG
Organism: Schistocerca nitens; assembly: GCF_023898315.1. Lineage (NCBI taxonomy): Eukaryota > Metazoa > Arthropoda > Insecta > Orthoptera > Acrididae > Schistocerca > Schistocerca nitens. Next base: position 436,621,366 of record NC_064616.1, read on the forward strand.
CAGTGCCGTAGGGGACCGCACCGCCACTTCCCAGCAAATTAGGGACACTGTTGCTCCTGGGGTATCGGCGAGGACCATTCGCAACCGTCTCCATGAAGCTGGGCTACGGTCCCGCACACCGTTAGGCCGTCTTCCGCTCACGCTCCAACATCGTGCAGCCCGCCTCCAGTGGTGTCGCGACAGGCGTGAATGGAGGGACGAATAGAGACGTGTCGTCTTCAGCGATGAGAGTCGCTTCTGCCTTGGTGCCAATGATGGTCGTATGCGTGTTTGGCGCCGTGCAGGTGAGCGCCACAATCAGGACTGCATACGACCGAGGCACACAGGGCTAACACCCGGCATCATGGTGTGGGGAGCGATCTCCTACACTGGCCGTACACCACTGGTGATCGTCGAGGGGACACTGAATAGTGCACGGTACATCCAAACCGTCATCGAACCCAACGTTCTACCATTCCTAGACCGGCAAGGGAACTTGCTGTTCCAACAGGACAATGCACGTCCGCATGTATCCCGTGCCACCCAACGTGCTCTAGAAGGTGTAAGTCAACTACCCTGGCCAGCAAGATCTCCGGATCTGTCCCCCATTGAGCATGTTTGGGACTGGATGAAGCGTCGTCTCACGCGGTCTGCACGTCCAGCACGAACGCTGGTCCAACTGAGGCGCCAGGTGGAAATGGCATGGCAAGCCGTTCCACAGGACTACATCCAGCATCTCTACGATCGTCTCCATGGGAGAATAGCAGCCTGCATTGCTGCGAAAGGTGGATATACACTGTACTAGTGCCGACATTGTGCATGCTCTGTTGCCTGTGTCTATGTGCCTGTGGTTCTGTCAGTGTGATCATGTGATGTATCTGACCCCAGGAATGTGTCAATAAAGTTTCCCCTTCCTGGGACAATGAATTCACGGTGTTCTTATTTCAATTTCCAGGAGTGTATATTAATGGCTTTTGAAAAAAAAATGTGGGCATTACTTACTGAACGACCCTCGTATTTAATGACTTGCGACAACTGATACCGTCACAGGAGAACGACACCCAGAAACTGCTGCCGATTAACAGCAGGCTTGCATTCCCAACAGTATCCAGCAGGCAACTTTTACGTTCAGCATCAAAATGCGCCGGTCACCAATGACACTCATGTCGACGGGACGTTAAACTCTAATCATCCTTCTTTTTCTCAAAATGCGTTGTCGATTGCTCACAAGTTGTAGTTGAATAGTTGGACGAAAATTTTACCGACAGACAGGTGCATGTGTGACCCGATGACTCGGTCTCAATCTTATCCTGAGGAAATGGAAAATGGTTAATCGTGTATATATCGACAAAATCTGATGCTCTAGTATGTCCATGCCTGTGAGAAACCATGGTTAGAACTTCATTCACATGCAAACTTGTTTCCACTACAGAGAAAAGCAATTTCTATAGGTGCTGTGAATACATAATGACTACTGAGTGTGTCTAACTGCTGAACTCTTCAGGTGAAGATCACAACAACATAACCAAAGGAGACTCATGTGCGGCTCATCGTTACATTTAGGACGATTGGATATTTCGATTCGTCGACTTGCAGGAAATGGGAGCATTATACCGGAAGATCAAACAAGAAGTTGGTTGTGGTGCAGTGATTGCAGATGTCAACATTGTCTAGCAAAAGGAATCGGCCGCGGTCTCTCCAAAAGGACGGTACCATGAGATGATCGTAGGAATTTTTTAATAGCTAAAACCAACAGACAGAAGACACCTGCTAAAATTTGTGCACATGTTAGAGGTACAATGTCACCACGAACTGTCGGAAACAGATTAATAGAAGCTGGATTCATATTTCAGGTTGTTATGTTTCGTTCAAAGCTAACGCCATACCGTAGACAACACACACCGATGAACCAAAACTTTGTGACCACCTGTTTAATAGCTTGTTTGTCCATCTTTTGGAACCAAGTGCATCACTGATTCTGCGTATCAGGGATCCGACAGTTCGTTAGTAGATTTGTGGTGGTATGTGGCAGTAGATGCCTACGCACAGGTCACGTATTTCGAGTAAGTAACTTGCTCCTGATTCGAGTACGCGGCGATGGCGCACGGTACAGCCACGGATGGGTTACATAGGATTTACATCAGGCAGATTTCGTCGCCGAGACATCAACCTGAGTTGACTATAACTCTCCTCAATCCACTGTAACGTATTTCTGGAATGACATCGCCATCGCGGAAAATATCAATCATGAAAGGATGCAGGTGGTTCGCAGTTGCAGCTTGTCTTCGATTACTACCGCAGGTCCCATGAAAGGGCAGGAGAACGTCTCCCACGGCATAATACTACTCCCACCATCTTGTGTCCGTGGCGTGCTGCGTATTTCGAGCCGCCGTACACCTCGATGATGTAGACGATCATTGACTAGAGTAGCAAAAATGTTATTCACCTGAAGAGCCGGGACGTTTCCATTGATCGACTTCGAATCCCGATGGTCACGTGCCCACTGCAATAGCAGCTGAAGTTGTCGTAGGGTCAACATGTAAACACGAAGGGGTGGTCTGCTGCGGAACTCCATGTTCGACAATGTACGACGAACAGTGTGATCCGAAACACTTGGGCGTGCACCATCATAGTGATCTTCGACTAGAGATGCCATGTGTCCTTTTTCACAGAGCAGACAAGCTTTCGAACCCCAAATTCTGTGGGGAGTCGCCCACGTCCAACTATTTGGTGCCTAGTTGTAGTTTCACAGTCGTCTACCTCATTCTGTAGATGCTGACGACGGTAGCACTTGAGCATTCGGCCAGATTCACTGTTTTCGAGACACTAGTTCACAGGCTCTGCGCAGTAATAATATTCCCTTAATCAAACTCGCTTATCTCACTGGGTTTCCCCATTTGCAGCTCATATCTTCACTAGGGCGATCCCCTGTCCTTGTCTGCTTCACTTACATACTTTCGTTACCGCGTCCATCAGGCGGCATCCAACGTCACAGTGGAAAGTGGTCATAATGTTTCGACTCATCATTATATATTTGCATGGTGTAAAGCCAGAGGCAACTGAAACATGGTGTGGCATTCTATGCTGCTCAGCAATGAGTCTAGCGTCTCTCTAGCAGTCATATAGTTGCCAAGTAAAATGTCACAGGTAGCAAAGACTCATGAGGCCCATACCTCTCCATCTCCTAGAATCATGACGCGGGGAGCTATTCGATATGAGAATGAAATCGATTTGGTAATGGTAGAAGGGAGGCTGAGTGCTCGCCAGTATGTATCAAGAATGGTAAAATCTATTGTCAAACTCTTCATGCCCAGGTTACCAAACGGCGTATTCCGTTTGGTAATTATACACCCCTGACTGCAGTTCACACCACAAATACATGGATGATAGTACGGAACTTGACTGACTTGTCTGCTCCCCTGATTTATCAGTGAGAGAGAATGTTTAGAATATGACAGGGAGACAAATACACCCACAAAAGTCTCCTGCCAGAAGTCTTCATGAACTGGCAAGACATGCGCTTCGAGCATGCAAAGAAATTCCTTCAGATAACTTCGGAAGTAAGTTTGCTTCAATGCCACAATGTATACAGAATTGTGTTCCTTCCCAATGGGTCATACGTCACACACTGAGGTTGATCAGAGACGTAAGTTTCAAATTGAAAGAAAGGTTACTCATATTCCCGTCATGTGATGATCTCCTCCACAAAATTTGATAAATATGGGACTTGGTTTCATCGTTTAACACTTTCCATACCCGCCAGTGTACTAAGCACTTCTGGGATACCATAGAGCGAGAGGCGGTATGCGCATACCTTGAAAGCATCTCAGACCAATCTGCGTAGTTATGGGTGACAGTAAATCGGTCATGGATCAAGACGATAAACCTCTCCTCAGAACTCCCCCTCACAGACTCTCGCGTTTCCGATGCTTCTTCGAAGCCATTACATGACGCGGCGTCACTGTCATCAGAGCGATAGGCAGAAGATAAATAAGCTTAGCTAGGTGACTATTGTTTTAGAACTAATGAAGTTATAGTGTGCAGGGTGTCCTTGATTACAGTTTCAAAACGCTTTATAAATGGAACCACTGCTCAGAATGACGTCAGATTTGAACAAAACATTACTGACGTAGGGGAAACATCATGAAACAAGAAAATTTAAGGACAATTTGATCAATAGATGTCACTGCAAGCGTCAGAATATGCATACCAACGGCTGTTCCTCAGTTTGCGTTCGATATGCACTACATGAAGGATCGCGAGCTGCTAGTACAGCTGTTTTACAAGAACGGCGACTGTGCGCCAGTAGCCAGGTGGAAGTTCCGGACACTCAAGGATATAAAAAGCTGCGTTGGTAAGATGTCTGCTAAGGGTCTAGTGAAAATGATTACAAAATTTAAAAAATACAGCTTCTTTATAAGTGCAATGTGGCAGATGGAGGTAAGCAGTTGATCCGACGTCTGTCGAAGATGTGACCAGAGCACTGCAGGAGGGGTCGAGAGGTGGTGTGTGAACATGCAGTGCACGAGAAATTGCCCGAACGTTGAACACGCCTGAGAGCACGGTGTATAAAATAATACGGAACGTCGCGCGCTGCTATCCTTAGAAAAACACCCTTGTTCAGGAGATGATTCCTGCTGACTTGCAGGGGAGACAAACGTTAGCTCTGAAATGTCTTGCTGGCATGGAGATGGTAAGCGAATGGCCATGGAACGTTTTGTGAACAAACGAAGAACTTTTCCGTCTCCAAGGACATATAAATATGCAGAATTGAAGAATATGGGCAACACTGCACAGCCAGTGAAGCGGCGGCTCCAGAGACATTTCGGAAATGCTGAATTTATCAACCGTCATTTCCCTGCAGCCTGGCTGTCCAAATCACCTGACTTCTGGCTGTGGGTTTGTCTGAAAGATGTTGTTTTCAGTGTGCCAGTTTCCAATGTAGCTGAACTGAGAGCACGCACCGTGCAACGCATTCTGAACTTGATCCCCGCTTCATTCTGATATGTTGTGGAACATACTGTTTCTCGATATGAGCTTGTGCCAGCAAACGGTAGACAGCATACTGAATACGGCCTGCGCCAGTCTCACGACAATTAAAAACCGGCATCACTTTGCTTTTATGGGGTTTCTGGCCCCAGGACAATTAAAAACCGATTTTTCCCCTCCGCTTGTATAAGACATTGTTGCCGCAGTGGATGGGCTTACCTAAGTAACGGTGCCACAATTGTTAAACTTGTGCAGTCAAGCACATTGAACAGTACGGATGGTGTAATGTGCAACTCAAACCATAGCCGTATTGCGACTCATATGTCATTTGTAAACGACCCCGTTTACGTTAAGACCCTTACAGTGCCATCTGTTAGTAAAATTTTCATTAATTTTTATCCATGACCTTTGCCCCCGCGTCAATAATGTGCAGTATGGAACTTGACGTCATTCTGAGCAGTGGTATTCTTTCTACAGCGTTTTGAAACTGGAACTCTAATTATGGACACCTAGTATGATACTATCGATGACCTGTTTGCTGAGAAAACGCTTTTATTTTATTGATAATAAGAAAGAAAGTCACCTAGGTTCTGTTTTTCTCTGTATACCTGTATTACTATCGATCCTCACGCTAAACAGATACCTTCCTTTGCGATATATTAATTTTGTTTCTTATGTGTATCTGTGTCGTGTAGGTGACTGAGATCAGTGCTCGTTTGTGTAGCGTCGTATTTTCTGTATATAATCAGGACTAAGAAGGAACGGAGTAGTTGCTAATTAGTGGCAGCACAGCCTATACAAAAAAAAAAAAAAAAAATGGTTCAAATGGCTCTGAGCACTATGCGACTTAACTTCTGAGGTCATCAGTCGCCTATAACTTAGAACTAATTAAACCTAACTAACCTAAGGACATCACACACATCCATGCCCGAGGCAGGATTCGAATCTGCGACCGTAGCGGTCGCTCGGCTCCAGACTGTAGCGCCTGGAACCGCACGGCCACTCCGGCCGGCACAGCCTACACACGAAATACATCGCGCGGTGTATGAAATTAATGTGCACCTTCACGAGGCACATGAGGTTTGATATCTAAACCACTACATTGGTGCTTGGTGGGGTGATAAGGAGTTTTGCGCTACCAATTCTCCCACTCTTACCTGCGAAGTAATGGAGATGGAAACGTTTTCTCCGACTATGATTCGAACAGCTACCTCTGAGTGGAGCATCATGGCTCACATTTGCTTTCGCGAACTCGGATTCGGTGGCAGGTGACATACAGGCTAGGACGGACGTGGAAATAAAACGCGAAGGCAGAACCGCAATTCGTTCTAGCGTTCGATGGCCCGTCGCATTACACTTATTTAACAGAAAAGTGTCGTGTTCGTTCATTCACGCTATGTTCAGGTAGCACTCTCGGAGAGTAATGAAGTAGAGCTCCACTCATTCGCATTGCGTTAACAGTTATGTACTGTTATGGAAGCGGCAGTATTTCCAACTCGTGCACAAGTGATAGTGGCGGCCTCATAAAGGCCAGGAGGCAGCAACAAAGGGCTAGGAGAGTGACAGTAAGTGTGGTACTCGGCTTTTTGTGCGGCGGGGGCCATTGTTTTGGTGCCGCCGGGCGCTTTGACGTCAGCCAGCGCAACCGGCGACCACCACCAATCGTCATCCATCACGATTGACCCGGCGGGCGTTTAACTCCCGCTGACAGCCAGTTCGGCGTCAGAAACTCGATAGCCCTGCTCCTTTGACAGACCCGTCCGTACGTCAGAGAGGTATTGCGGGACTGCAAATATGATGAATGAGAGCTGTATTGTTGGGGTGAGATGCAGCATCGAGGGTGTTTCCGCAGATGCCCACTCCGTCCCCGACATCCTTATCGCCCCTCGCTCCCCTTGCCAAAGGCCAAAAGCGCCGCTCCGTCCTCCCCTTTGTAATACGTTTTCATAATTAATTACCTGATTCGTTTCGGTGTTACCGTGCATCCCTCTTTTACTCCGCGCGCAGACCCCGCTCACTGACACCACTCCCGGTAATAACACTTGATTAAGTCGACTGTGAATAATTCACGGCTTGACCCCGATACTAAAAACTTAATATAATGCATCTGCTAGGATGCGTTATCACCAGGTCAGCTGTGAGGGAATTAACAGTGATCGTGCAGACGCAGTAATTAAACTTCAGATGTAGAAGGATAAAAGAGTTGCTAATAATGTGGAGCGGACGAGGCGAATTGTGCAGAGTCAAAGTCGTTAAGTTAATGAAATGGTGAAACAGGGGAGCACTCTGCACGTTGTTGGGTCTCTCTCCTCTCTCTCTCTCTCTCTCTCTCTCACACACACACACACACACACACACAGACACACACACATGTGCGTCTGTGTGTGTGTGTGTGTGTGTGTGTGTGTGTGTGTGTATTTTCCACGTATATGTTTAATTCTGTTGAAAACTGTCTTTTAGCTCGTTTTATGTATAAATTCTCATTTACAATATTTACTTATCCTTTCTATTAGCGAAGGGACGAATAAAACAGTGAGCTCCGCGAATTATTAAAACTGCAGCAGAAACAACTAATGATATCGTGTTAGTACCCACACTTTAATAAAAGCGTGAATCAGTGAGAACTGATAAACTGTTCTTTAACAAAAGCTATAAGTCAAGAATAATTATGTTTGTCAAACGTTAAAATGTCAGTTCAGATATCCATTCCGTTAAACCGACTTGTGTAAAGAGTGCATCTTACATTTTTTCTTAAGGTGGTATGCAGTAATATAATAACTGTGCAAAAGCTTAGACTACATCAAGGGACTCCATCAACATTTGGTATGGATGAGCGAAATTTCACTCAAAAGCAACAAATCCTGGGAAATTGGAAATTTGGGCTAAGTTCCTATGGGACCAAACTGCTGAGGTTATCGGTCCCTAGGCTTACAGACTACTTAATCTAACTTAAACTAACTTACGCCAAGGACAAGACACACACCCATGCCCCAGGGAGGACTCGAACCTCCGACGGGGGCAGCCGAGTGAACCATGGCGAGACGCCCAAGACCGCGCCGCTACCCCGCGCGGCACAAATCCTTGTGCATAGTAATATTTTTCCTGGATGACGTAGAATTAAACGATCTAAATGGCAATAGTACAGATCGAGGTATACATTTATATTTAGATACATATCCCGAAAGACCGCGTACAGTGCATAGTCGAGAGCATTTTGTACCAGGGAAAATTCGCCTCTATATGAGGCTTATTCTCCCTTATTTCTTCCGTAAGTTCATTATCTGGTATGAACTCAGAGGAAGCAGAATCCTTTTGCATTCTGTTACAAAGACTCATTGTCTACATTTCATCAATACCATTCTGTGAAAGTGTCTTTTTTTCCCTAGAAGTAGCATCATCTAACCTTACGAAGGATTTCTGTAACACTCTCGTTAATATAGCAGACCCGTTAACAGTCAACCAGCACGGCTCTGTATTGCTTCGATGTCTTCATTCAACTTGAAGCGATGGGATTCCCAAAGACTTCAACACTATTTACGAATGTGTCGCACAAGCCTTTGGTACGCTGTCCCCTTTAAAGATGCTCACATTTTTCGCAGAATTATGCCAGTAAAATATGATCGAGCGATTACCTTCCCTGTATCTAACTTCATGCGACAGTTTAAAAATACTCGATCGACAGAAAAGGAGAAGTGATTTCACACGGTGATCGAATAGAAAACAGTTGGAAGGTGTAAGCAATAGGAAAATTTTAGATTGGTGGATAAGTTCTTAGCTTTTTCCATAAGTTTAATAAACATAAGACATACGCATAACACAGACTTAGGACATCAATAATACATTATCCTTCACTATTTATTGTAGTCTGTGAATTGGGAAAGTTTTCAATTTCGCGAGCGAAGAAATCATGTGGTTTCGAGGCGAAGAACTCTTTGAGCCACGTTCGGAGCGCATTTGCATCCAGAAAGGAAGTTCCTTGACGTTTGCTCGACAGTGAGCGGAAATGATCAAAATTTGATAGCGCAAGACAAAGTGAAGAAGGTGGGTGCGGACTGGATTCCCAACCCAACTCCTGTAGTGTGTTTTTGTCAGTGGGCGGTCGTTATCGTGGAGTAGCATCACTTCACGCATTCTTCCTGGTCGTTGTTGTTGGTATGCGGCTGACGTCTCATTCGTTGACAATAAATGTCAGCAGTGATGGTTACACCTCGGAGAAGTAATTCGTAGTACAACACGCCGTCGAAGTTCCACCAGATACATAACTTTAAATTTTGTGCACAGGTCTTCGTTCGGGGAGTTGGTGAACTGTTGGGACTCAACCAATATTTATTTTCCTTATGTTAGCATAAAGACACGATCTGTCGTTACCAATAATGACGTAGGACAGGACAGCTGATGATGAACAAGTAGAGACGCACATTTGGCCACCCACTGATTTTTGTGATTTTGTCTTAGAGCATGTGGTACCCACACACACCATTTCTTAAGCTTCCCCATAGCATGCAAATGTCGCACGATGGTAGAATGATAACAGTTCATCACGTCTACCGGTTCTTTAGAACAATAACGCGGGTCATTGTGGATTAACCCTAGCATTACCAACGTATTTTTTGTTACATGTAATACCAACGGGGGGGCCTCAAAGGCCCATAAAGAATACCACAATTTATTTTATCATAAATCAAGTTTATTTACTTCTGATACCTCTAATAACAATTCAAAATGCTTAGACATTGTTTTTGTATACTGGATAATAAAAGATGTTATTATAATAGGAATAAAATGAACAAATCACGAGATTCAGTTTATATATTTTTTGGAATAATGTTTCAAAATAGTGTTTTCTTATAAAAACGACTTTTTTAATTCGATACACTACATGAAGCAAACAAAATTTACTGTCTGATTCTGCAACGCATTTTTCACACAACAGTGTCTTCCTGCAGTGTTTCCCACAGACGTGTTTGTGGCACTGAGAGCAAGTAACAGTTGACTTTCCCAGCTTGTTGTACTTGATCTTTTTAGATGCAGCTTCTTGGCAGCATAGGTGGCACCGTCCACGTGTTCCTGGTTCTGCTGTTGAGGATGATGGTTCTACAGAGCAGCTGAGCTTCCGTTGTGTGATGCTTTCCATTGCCATTATTACTGGCTTCTGAAGTCCATACAAATTTTGTGCCCGTTTATCTACTTGAGATCTTATTAGTTCGAGACCTAAGTTAGTGATAAAAACTCTTCTGCGGTTTAGCAAATTCTTTTTCCAATTCGGAAAGTTGAGGAGGAAGAGTGAATATGCATTTATTGCTGCTATGTCAATGAGTGTGTAGAAGAGGGACAAAGGCCATCTTCTTGTTCCTCTCTTTGTGCTGTAGTGTCTTGCCATCTGGTCTATGGTGTCCACGCCTCCCTTTGTAGAATTATAAAAAAGATTTATGTTAGTCTTTTTTGAGTCTTCATTCAACACCCCTTCTGAGTGATAAGTTGAAAGCATCAACAGCAGTCGTTTTGGCTTCTCGCGGACTAGCGTTGATGCAAGAGTAACTGGTGGCCTCTGTGTCTGAGGGTCAGTATAAGCAAAGATGGAAGAGTGTAAACTGCGGCCAGTTGTAGTCTTCAGCTCTTCAGGTATGTGTCGTCTGTTAGACTGTAGGGTGCCAACAAGTGTGAGGTGAAAATCATTCCATAGAGTCTCAGCAAGCTCCACTGAAGTATAGTACCGATCTGTGGTAACATTACGGCCTGATTTTTCAATAGGTTTTATTAGTCTCTTTACAATTTCCATCGGTCCATTTGAATGCTGTGTATTTCCTGACTTGCCTGTATAGATGTCCATGCTGATCACATATCTAGTCTCAGAATCAGACAGCATTCGAATTAGAATGCCGTATTTTCCAGGTTTTTCCTTTAGAAACACCTTGAATAGACAGCGACCACGGAACAAAGACAACATCTCATCCACTGTTGTATGTAGACCAGGAATGAAATACAATGGAAGTGAAGAATTGAAGCTTTCAAAAATTTCCCTCATTGGAGCAAACTTGTCAGTCTGGCGACGAATTTCTCTTGTGTTCTTATCATCAAACCTCAATATTTTAGTCAATTCGAAAAATCGGGTCCGACTCATTGATCCATAGTACACTTGTCGGCCCTGAAGCAAAGACCATAAATCTTGGACAGGTATCTTATTGTCATGATTTGAACCCATGATTAGCAAGAGTCCTATATAACAAAATAACTCATCTTCATCTGTGTGCTGAATACCTAGTCGAGAAGCCTCTTCATTTGAGTGTAGTTTTATTAGATTCATAATTTGAGGTGTAAAAAAGAGCTCTATAGCCTCTTTCGGAGACGCAATTCTTCCTTGTTGTCCTAGCCCCATTCTTTCTCGCACTATATTTTGTACAGAACGCCGATATTGTCGAGATGGCTTCGTAATATACTCTCGTCCACTTTTTGCAATGAATTTATCACATTCCGTATCATTATCATCTGGTGGATTGGCTTCAACCTCATCTTCATTCTCAGACGATGAATCAGTTCTAATTTCTTCCACATCATCATCCACTTCACTTTCCTCTAAATCTGATTCGTTCAAAACTTCTTCTAGCACTCTTTCAATGGAACTATCACGTAAACGATGTCTACTCATGTTGCTGGTTCAACAGCAGCAGAAACACTGAAAATAACAGTGGTCCGCTTCATAATAATATGTCTGAAGGCAACAATGCCAAAATTCGTTTCATGGTAAGAATTTGAAACGAGAGACTCAACCTCGTAAATCTTTCCTTGCTATTACCAACGGGTGGGCTTCTAAGGCCCACAGAGAATTAAATCAAGTAAATGAATTTTAATTACATTTTTATTCCGAAATTCTGTAATGACTCAATAGTACATTCAATAACGAACAATTACCTTTGCTTTCAAGTTCATATATCAAAGGGTGTGGATACAACATAGAAAAACTGAGTCAGTGGGCCTACGAGCCCCCCCCCCCCCCGTTGGTAATGCTAGGGTTAATGCATTTAAACGATCTTTGTCAAACCCCAAAGATCTTCCTGAACGTGGAGAGTCACTAACGTCAAAACGATCCTCCTTAAAATGAGAAAAACGTTTTCCCGCCGTGCTTTGTACAGTAGCCTTATCCACATCTACGGCGCTTATTTTCTGGCTGCCTCCGCTGGTGTCACTCATCTATTTAACTGAAACAGAAGAATGCGTCGGAAATGCTTTGATTTCACCATTTGGCATTCCATTTTCTGGCGTCCACAGCTCCAGTCACTATCTCCATGTGCCCGAATGACAATATTTAATCTCTAATAGCTTCAGTGAACTACGAATAAAAAAGACAATTGACAATGAAATCCCATAGCAGCCGGAATACCAACATGCAAAACAAAAACCCTGAGAACTTATGCATCAACCTAATAGAAACAGCATTTTATGACTGGCAAATGATTTTAGTTACTCATAATTTTTCATAACGGGGCACAGACTGCAGCAGAGTGAAGGATTCATACTAGAAACAAACCATAGTTGATGGACAACGATTTCTCGAAGATGTCCGTCTCTGGAAAGGTATGAGAGAAACTTCGATAGTGTTAAGAACTCAGGAGTGACGTTCTGCTAGGAGCAAAGCATCGACGGCGAGTTGCGGGTAGAGCCTGGGTTGCTCAGTCAGTAACAGCACTGATTATGAAAAGAATGGCTATTGGTGTTCGACTTCCTTCTACAATATTGAAACTTAACGTCCAAACTGCAGGTTGAATGAAATGCGGGAAAATTTATACGAAGGCACAAGCTCGTCCGAAGTGAACTTGATATTCATTAATGAGCACACTCATTGGTGGCTTAGGATAAATGCAGTTTATGCGATACATGAAGCAGAAAAGAAAACAGTACTCAAAGTGAATAAAACAACGAAGGTATGGAAGTGTGGAACATTTGCACAGAGATGATGCCGCATGTCAATGTTAACATCGAAATAATAACCATCCCTGATACAAATCTGTTCGAACAGAAGTGACAAACTGTCTTTTGCGACCTGGCTTAGTGCACACGGCGGTGGGAAACAAAAATGTGGACACGGTACAGTAAGTGTCATACTTACAGCAGGTACAAAAGAAAGCCATGATTTTCACTCAAAAGTGAGAATAATTTATAAATTTTTACAGCTACATCTTGAAGTAGTTTCCAGGAACCCAGTCTCTTCCCCTTGAAGACATCCCACCACGAGTAAACATGCAGCATAAACCAGGGAAACCTCATCAGCTGCCATCGAACCCTCTCCATCTCCAAAACACATCCATCCTCAATAAACATCAAGACTAGACGAAACTGTGCTGTAAGTACGGTGATAATTTCAGTAGTATTGAAACACTCTTCTCAATTTAAGTTTCTCTTTTATCGTGTTACATTGATCACAATCGTTTTCACACCATTATGTTGGCGAAGAAAATTTAGAGTGGACCAGACATAATCTCTCTCTCCCTTACTTCTCACAGATAACTATGAAATCATCAAAACAATCTTCTTTGCTTCTTCTTATAGCAATTCACACTCAAACATAAACACACACACGTACAGATCTTTATTTTATCTTCGAAATTATACTTATTGCATATCACACTCGATATGATCAAAATGCTTTCACTGTGTCTTAAGTATGTCCTGTTCTACTTAGTTCTTTAATTGCCCCTGTATTATGTTTTTCAATTTGAATTAATATTCTCTTTCAGGTGGCTTTCTATATGTTTTGAGTGTTTTTTAATGTGTCACATTCTCATTACAAAGACACCATAAGACCAGTGCAAACTGAATCTTATAATTTCGTTAGATGTGCCTACAGAAGGCTGATAACCTATTTGCTTTAAATAATGTTAAGAAAGTAGGAGGCAAGATAATATACCGGACGGACAATATTGTTTTTGACAAAGACTTCACTAAGGGACTGCAAAATGATTTTCGAACGGGAATATGGAACACCACGTCCCTCAGGGCAGGAGGGATGAAAGAAGTGGAAGAGGTGCTCAGCAGTTACGTATGCATCGTGACAGCAGTGATTCAAGAAATGAGAATTCCTCAGAGAATAATGAAGATCGCTGATCAGTACACTCTCTGTAACAGCAATAATTCACACCCAGGTGGCACTTCGGGAGTTGGTTTCGCTGTACGTAACAAAGTACTTTCGGCTGTTACCAAGAGAATACCGGTAAATGATCGCATTTGTGCGATGGTGTTAAATGCGTCTCCATATAAAACTTGAATCGCCTGTCTTCAGAGGATGCTGATAATGAAAATAAAAACTATTTGAATGCAGAGCTGGAGGAAGTCGGAGACCGATTACCAAAACCTTCGGTCCGCCTTGTGTTGGGCGACTTAATGCACAACTTGGGAAGGAGGGTTGGGAAATCGGCAAACTGTCGGCCCAGATAATCTACATAAGGTGTGCAATGAAAACTGTGTCCGACTGGTGAGTCTTGTCGCTAACTGAAGAATGATCATTATCAGCACGTATTTCCCTTGCAAGGCGATACATAAAATTACGTAGATATCAAGAGACAGCCAGACAAAATATCTAATTGATCATATTCTGTTAGATGGGTATCACCGTGGGTATGTCGAGCTAGGAGCAAAAAAGGAATTTCACCGACTGATACAAATTCACATCACCTTCTATGAATCTAAAACTGCGACTGAAACTATCCACCAAATGGCGAAACAGAAATGAAGCGGTAGCTCGTCACGACAAAGACATACTTGCAAATGACCAAATGAGCCGATGCTATCAAGAGAGAGTAACGACTCCCACATCGTCCGGAATCACGGGTGGAGTTAAAGAGTAATGATGGTCAATGCGAGAGGATATCATACAAAGTGCAAGTGAAGAACTGGGACAACAGATGAAGACTATGTAAAAGTGGTCGTTGGATGATAACTATAAAGAGGCAATGAAGACTAGAACGGCAATAAGATTAGAATGGCTGAAGAATCCCACCGAAAATACAAAGATAGCTTATACGGTGGAAAAAAGACGGATTGACAGGAACATCCGGCAGAATAAGAGAGATTACGACAAAAAATATTTTGACCAATTACTAAATCATGCAGGTCAGGCAGAAACTAAAAAACCGGAGGGACTACAGATGATGGACGAAGAAGTTACCGAGCTAGTGCGATAAAAAACCATCCAGAAGACCCATGAAAACAGTTAGGCTCGATGCGGTAGAGGCACCTATGCGAAGTTGTTTCGGTACGGTAAGGAAACGATGACAGAAGATTTGAGACAGCTTATGATAGAAATATGGTCAGTTCAGGAATTCTCCGCAGAATGGAACCAGGCAATGGTATGCCCGAATTTTAAGAAGGAAGATTTCTGAAAGTGTATGATTACCGAGGAACCTTTGTAACGCTCCCGCCCCACTCGGACGTACGTTAGCTGTATAAAGCCTGTACTGTAATAAGTTCACGGGCTTCACCTTATAAACAAGGATTTTAGTACATAAGTTGACCCTGTGTACCTAATAGAAGCAAGATCGGACTTGTACTCAGTCAATAACTACAGTGATGCATCAAGCAAATGTAAAGTATAATTACTCTTTCGCATTGACAAGAAGTACACACAGTAGATGCTACCTATAATTAATAATCCGGTCGCCAGCCTACTTAGGCAATGAGTGAGTTTTTCCTTGCCGGCCGAAGTGGCCGTGCGGTTAAAGGCGCTGCAGTCTGGAACGGCGAGACCGCTACGGTCGCAGGTTCGAATCCTGCCTCGGGCATGGATGTTTGTGATGTCCTTAGGTTAGATAGGTTTAACTAGTTCTAAGTTCTAGGGGACTAATGACCTCAGCAGTTGAGTCCCATAGTGCTCAGAGCCATTTGAACCATTTTTTGAGTTTTTCCTTGTACAAGTGGGTGCAAGTACAAGCATAGTAACACGTAGTAATGATGCGTTATATGGCAAAGTTTGGAACCAGAAAAATCTACTAAACTAAAGTTTTCTCTTTTTGTACTAATTTGGACGAGTCTTTTTGTACTAATTTGGACGAGATAAATTCACACAACACCACACAGCAATGATTACTACGAACTGCATTTTGTATATTGATCAGACTGAAATCGGGCATAGATTGTCCTAGAATGAGCAGTTTTGAAAGCACACATACAATGTCACTATTAAAATTGGAAAACAACACTAATACACTTAGGATTAATATAGAACTTAACTTTACTAGTCAAATCTGATCAGCACATTTCAAGGTTTGAAAGAACGGACAAGAGAAAGGGGGGGGGGGGGGGGCTGAAACTGTTATGGTCGTTATACTGAAACTGTTAAGTACTAAAAGGCAAATTAACACTCAAAATTATCAATCTATGGATCACTACTCTTTTGTCTTACTTCTGAATAATTTAACTGTCATTATTTCTGTCTCAGATTAATTAAATAACATCGCTAACTCAATTCAAAAAACTCTCTTCCAAGTTAGTTATACTTTTGTTCTTTACCAACATTTGCAATAACACACAGAACTTTTAAACTTCTTTATAGCATAGATTGATCTACTGATAATTCTTATTAACACTAATTTTTAAACTTTCAGTTCAGGATACTCGGGTTGCCCAATACGAGGTAAGGATCCTGTCTAGGTCAGTGATCAGGATAAGTCATGGCTAAAGCAATTCTGGTAAAAGTCACGTTATTATTGAACAGTTAGAAACATTTTCGACACTGGTCCACACAGATACACTTCTAAAGATGAAATAAATGTTTGACCTGTGCAAGTCGGTGCGGCGGTTGGCGGGCAGCGATATAGCGGGTAGCACGGCACACATACAAGCACGGCTAAGGCTCACACTACATCGGCAATTTCCATCTTCTTAGCGTTGTAATCTTTCCAATTTTGTGCCTCAGAATATAGCCATGCCAAGTAGTCGACGGAATCGGTGCAGCCGAGGCTCAATGGAATCCACTTTTCCTGGGTAGCCGCCTCAGTACAGTACGTGTTCCTCTGACCGATTCACAACTCCGACTGTTGCTCTCCTCCGACTGTTCTACTGAGCCCGTTGTGCCGAACCGCGCCAGTGTGCGTCTTCCCGCGCTCGCCTGCCTCCACCTTTTCCCGCTCCCCTACAAGTAGGGTATTCACCACAGGTTTTCTACTACACATATCCTAATGCATTACCTACGTATGGACCAAGTGTATAAATTACAATTTTCACATCTTACAATAGTTTTAACATTAAATACACTTCCCTTTGATTACCACATTATTTGAAATCCAACATAAATAATAATATTCATTTCAAAAGTTGCTCACAGTCTCTTTAACATAACGATATGGACCGAAAAAGAAGTTCAAAACATTGCTTACATTAATTTATCTAAATTCATAAAGAAAAAAATTATTATATGTACAGTTGTATTTGGGCAGTCCTTTTCACTTCATATTGTCACATCTCCTGGATCACATTTACAATTTTCCATCGATTATTTATCTGCCCTCATTGGTATTTGGCAGTCCTTCATATTATGGTTCATACACTGCCCATTTTCATTTTTGACAGTCCCATCTTTTATCTGGCTGATAGCATTTATCCTTTCATTTCAGTCCCTTTCTCCATACATTTTTTTTTACAGTTACAGTACAATTGGTAATCTGAAACTCACATAACTACATTAGCACACTTTCAAGGGTATACAGACATTTACAAAGATTAATTACATTTAGAATAACTTGGGTTCAGCATAAGATACAGCACATGCCCCTGTTTCCAGAAAATTTTCTTAAGTCCAAATTTTATGGGAACACTAAATCTTACAATTATACAGTGGTTCTGAATCTTTACTTAAACGTCCAAAAAGATTTACACTACATATTTCCTTTTACTTACTGTATATAGGTTTACACTCTTTTAACACATCAAGAATAATTATTTGTCATTTACTCAAGTGCCTTTTGCACAGTGCAACTTCCCATCATAACATTACTAAAACAGCAATTTAATCCTTTTTTCTAAATTTCTCAAAGAAATAATTTAAAATTCTGGAATACAAACATTTAACTACAAAAACAATTGCATATTTTGTACACACTATAAGATAATTTGTCGCTGCTTGCTTTGAATAGCAGTCCATTTCCTTACTTACTAAACAAAACACACACACATATATTCAGAAAATTAACTACACATATTTGCTGCCTATTATGCGGATTTGGGCAGTCCTTTTCACTTCATATTGTCACATCTCCTGGATCACATTTACAATTTTCCATCGATTATTTATCTGCCCTCATTGGTATTTGGCAGTCCTTCATATTATGGTTCATACACTGCCCATTTTCATTTTTGACAGTCCCATCTTTTATCTGGCTGATAGCATTTATCCTTTCATTTCAGACCCTTTCTCCATACATTTTTTTTACAGTTACAGTACAATTGGTAATCTGAAACTCACATAACTACATTAGCACACTTTCAAGGGTATACAGACATTTACAAAGATTAGTTACATTTAGAATAACTTGGGTTCAGCATAAGATACAGCACATTTACTGCCAGTCGCTTTCTGATTATCCTTATATCACTCATTTCTAGGAACATACAGTTTCAGGTCCACAATATTTCTTACACCTAAAGGTCTTTTGGATTTTGGGTAGATCAGGTAGTAAGCATTGTCGTGTGGAATATTCTGTATTATATATGGTCCATTATAAATATATTTAAATTTGGAAATTTCATGGTTTAGTTCACTAGACTTTTTGTGGGTTTTTAAAAGAACATAATCTGCAATTTTAAATTTTGAAACTTTCAAATTTTTATTGTGTCTTTTAGATCTAGATTCAGCTTTTTGCTTTGCCCTTTTTATCACCAATTCTTTCTTTTGATCCAATCCCAAACTTGTACAAGGTGGAAACTCTAGTTTTTCTTCCATTAAACTTTTACTACTTCTGCCTAACAAAATTTCTTCCGGTGGGAATCCAGTAGTTTCATGATGTAATGTGTTCATGACGTTCTCAAAATCCGATATAAATCTGCCCCAGACTCCAAATCAACAAATCAATAATTCACTTTCAGGTAACACTGAGACACAGTAATAATAAAGTCATGCATAATACTAATAATATATACAAATACAGTATCCTGCCCCCAGTCTCTTTATTAACAAGGCAGTCTTTTAGGGTTCATAAAACAGTCACTTAAGTCTGGTGGCTTTTTAGGCCTCCTGTTTTCTACATCTTTCACTAAGCCATTCAGATCTTGCCAACGTTTCGTTTCATCAGGTGGCTTTTTAGGTTTTGAAATTTCAAAGTCTTTAGCAAGGTACAACATTTCCTGTTCTGCTATCATTTTATCAGGT
The DNA here is from genome assembly GCF_023898315.1 of Schistocerca nitens. NCBI lineage: Eukaryota > Metazoa > Arthropoda > Insecta > Orthoptera > Acrididae > Schistocerca > Schistocerca nitens. The sequence continues at coordinate 436,640,687 of NC_064616.1, forward strand.
GGTTCTTTTTGTTCCTGTAATTCACACTCCTTCAAAATATTTATTAAGGCGTGCCCCAGTATAGTATCATCTGGAGGTTCCTGCAAATTATGCCCCCGTTTTACATTACTTAATAATTCATTCGGTTTTTGCCCACTTCTATTTACTGTATCTTGCTCCGGAAAATTTTCACTAATTTTCTCATACCCTCTTTCAGTAAAAGTATATTCACTTTCGTTTACACCTGCAAATTCATCGTCACTAGAGTCATCATTACTCTCTTCCTCACCATCAGATTCACTTAAGTACGCTACTTTTGAACAATAGGGAAAGTTAGTATATTCATTTTCGTCTGTATTTGGGTATCTTTCATCATCCGAACTATCGTCGGAATCCGACCATTCCGGATCGCTTTCAGGTTCTAACATAAAAGCTTTTCTGAGACAGGCACTAAGTTCCTCCTCTGTATTGTCGTCAGGCTTGGATTTTAACTCAATCTCCTCTTTTGGTGATACGGCCTCATCCTCAGCTTTATTCACATCCACTGTGACTTCATATTCGGTGTAATCCTCGTGGACTTTGATTACTTTCAGGTAATCATCTGCCCCTTCTCCACGGTGCCTCTCGGTAGCAGCTTGTACTATTGGCGGACTGTTAGCAGAAGTTATTTCTTCGTCAATGCTGAGGATTTCATCCTCCAAATCCTTCCTATCCTTAATCTGCCTCCTATTGGCGGCACGCGTACTTTGCGCGGCGCTATTTATTCTCTCCTCTTCCAACTCGGGCCACGTCACCTTATCGACGTCCCTACTATCTCCTTTTCCACTAACTAATTTCCTTGCCTCATACTCCTTCTTAAAATCCTCCCACTCACATTGCTTTAGGCCCTTGTACAGATCGTCGATCTGCACCTGCGAATCAGTTACTTCTGCTAATTCATTCTCGCCTTTTATCTCATTGCAAACACTGCTAACCGCACCTCTCTGTGTATTCACAGTTTCCTTTATCGTTTCCTTTGCCACGGAATTATCACTCGTAAAATTTTCATTAGCTCTGACGGCTATGTTCGTATCTACTGCTGCCGTATTTCTAGCGGCTTCTTTCCTAACAGATGTTCTGCTAGGCTGGGCCGTTGCCCTCTGATGCTCCACTCGCCTGTTAACATGTAGCGCTCTTTGCGGCAGAGATGACTCATTCTGGCTCGCAGCTGACGCTTGTTTCGCCACAACACGTCGCGGCGTTCCATGTCTGTCCCTAGCCTGTCTCATTACATTATGGTCGGTCCGGTATGTATTGTCCGCTTCCGTTTGGCCCGCAACGTTCGCAGAAATTAGTTTCCCGCGTCGTTATTATTCTGCGCGGTATACCCTCTACCGCGACCTGAATAATTTCCTCTGCCTCTTCCTCTGCCTCTTCCTCTTTGTATTACATTGACGCGAAATCCATCGCCGTCGTTTCGTTCGTCATTGTGTCGGTTATTATGGTTACCAAAGTTTTGATAATTGGCACGACTTGCGCGCCAATGGTCTTCGTCTTCGACCCTTTCTAGAAATGCTTGGAAGCTACGATGATTGCTTCCTACATACCTCTTTGAATCTTCTGGAAGCTTTTTATATAACTCCCAGATAATTTCTGAATCTGATCTTCAGCCTCTTAAATGCGTCAGTTTCCGGTACCAATACTCGCAGAAATCTTTCAAAGAATTCCTGCCCCTATTATCATGCTGTTTGGCCATGATGAACTCCCGCCATAAATGGTCCTGCTTTTGTTCAGACCAATATTCGTCCGTAAATCTCTGCCTAAATTCTTCGAACGTCATTCGTTCGGTATTTAAATTTATTCCCCAGCGCTTAGCATCACCTGCTAAGGCGCTAATTACAACGTTTATCTATTCCTGATCAGACAAGTGCTCAGGAAATACTCTCTCGCAATTGTTGATAAAATCTAACGGATGCCACCCGTTATGTTTCTTGGCTGGATCGAAGCGTTCCTCGCCTTCTAACAGCTTCGTAATTGGTGTGCCATTACAGACAACACCAGGCCTATTTTTAATTTTGCTCTCCAGATCGAAAATTCTGCCTTGAATTTTCGTAGTATTTTGTTCACAATTTTGAACACATCCGGTTACTTTTTTATCTAAATCCCTTTCAGTTTCTAAAACTACCTTTTCCAACCGTGATATTCCGTGTTGACATTCGTTTACGTTCTCAGTTTTAAGACCGAAAACTTTTTCGTCTACCTTAGTTTCAACCAGAGGTTCTACTTTCTCTTGGATGTTGAGAATTTCAACATCGAATCTACTATTAATGTTTCCAATTTCCCCCTGCATAGTATCCATATTCTTGTTAATGGTATCAATTTCAAATTTCAGAGTATTTACCACAGAACTTAAATTACCCACTTTCTGTTCTACTTGTTCTATTTGTTTACTAATTTTAATTCCCTGTCCTTCGACCTGTGCTTTAATTTGATCCACGTGTGTTTTAAGCTGTTCATTCTGTGTTTTGAGCTGATTTCCCCGTATTTTGAGTTGCTCGTCAACGTGCGTTTTAAGTTGCTCATTCTGTGTTTTGAGCTGCTCGTCAACGTGCTTTTTAAGCTGCTCATTCTGTCCTGCAATTTGTTTGGTTAATTGTTCAAATAAGTCGTTCATACTTAAAATTTTTATACTGTTTTGTTCTACAGGATCGATGTGTTCCGATTCTACTTCAGAAGTTTCTTTCGGTTCTTTCTTTATCTGTGGTGAATCAAACATGTCAGTGGATTCGTTCACGTACCCACTATCATCTACCAAGTCACCCTCTTCTTTCTGTTTTGTCCCTTGCTGTATTCGAGACGATCTCGACCTTTCAATCTGTTCGTTAACGTGTTCGTGGTATTGTATGTACGCCAATTGTCTTCCGCTAACGCCATCTGTTATCTGGCCACGTAAACTCCTGCTACTGCCAGCCGCATTCTCCATTTCGCTTGGCGCATCTACCCTGCCTACGTTCCTGTCCATATTGAATGCCAACTATACCACACTATTATACTTGACGCTCACTGTAATTTATTTTACTGAACTTTATTGCTGTTCGTGCCACTGAACATCCACTGTTCGGTATTTACATTAATTTGTAATCGACAACAACTGGATGTCCTGTCACCGGGAAGCCACTTGTAACGCTCCCGCCCCACTCGGACGTACGTTAGCTGTATAAAGCCTGTACTGTAATAAGTTCACAGGCTTCACCTTATAAACAAGGATTTTAGTACATAAGTTGACCGCGTGTACCTAATAGAAGCAAGATCGGACTTGTACTCAGTCAATAACTACAGTGATGCATCAACCAAATGTAAAGTATAATTACTCTTTCGCATGGACAAGAAGTACACACAGTAGATGCTACTTATAATTAATAATCCGGTCGCCAGCCTACTTAGGCAATGAGTGAGTTTTTCCTTGTACAAGTGGGTGCATGTACAAGCATAGTAGCACGTAGTAACGATGCGTTATATGGCAAAGTTTGGAACCAGAAAAATCTACTAAAATAAAGTTTTCTCTTTTTGTACTAATTTGGACGAGATAAATTCACACAACACCACACAGCAATGATTACTACGAACTGCATTTTGTATATTGATCAGACTGAAATCGGGCATAGATTGTCCTAGAATGAGCAGTTTTGAAAGCACACATACAATGTCACTATTAAAATTGGAAAACAACACTAATACACTTAGGATTAATATAGAACTTAACTTTACTAGTCAAATCTGATCAGCACATTTCAAGGTTTGAAAGAACGGACAAGAGAAGGGGGGGGGGCTGAAACTGTTATGGTCGTTATACTGAAACTGTTAAGTACTAAAAGGCAAATTAACACTCAAAATTATCAATCTATGGATCACTACTCTTTTGTCTTACTTCTGAATAATTTAACTGTCATTATTTCTGTCTCAGATTAATTAAATAACATCGCTAACTCAATTCAAAAAACTCTCTTCCAAGTTAGTCATACTTTTGTTCTTTACCAACATTTGCAATAACACACAGAACTTTTAAACTTCTTTATAGCATAGATTGATCTACTGATAATTCTTATTAACACTAATTTTTAAACTTTCAGTTCAGGATACTCGGGTTGCACAATACGAGGTAAGGATCCTGTCTAGGTCAGTGATCAGGATAAGTCATAGCTAAAGCAATTCTGGTAAAAGTCACGTTATTATTGAACAGTTAGAAACATTTTTGACACTGGTCCACACAGATACACTTCTAAAGATGAAATAAATGTTTGACCTGTGCAAGTCGGTGCGGCGGTTGGCGGGCAGCGATATAGCGGGTAGCACGGCACACATACAAGCACGGCTAAGGCTCACACTACATCGGCAATTTCCATCTTCTTAGCGTCGTAATCTTTCCAATTTTGTGCCTCAGAATATAGCCACGCCAAGTAGTCGTCGGAATCGGTGCATCCGAGGCTCAATGGAATCCACTTTTCCTGGGTAGCCGCCTCAGTACAGTACGTGTTCCTCTGACCGATTCACAACTCCGACTGTTGCTCTCCTCCGACTGTTCTACTGAGCCCGTTGTGCCGAACCGCGCCAGTGTGCGTCTTCCCGCGCTCGCCTGCCTCCACCTTTTCCCGCTCCCCTACAAGTAGGGTATTCACCACAGGTTTTCTACTACACATATCCTAATGCATTACCTACGTATGGACCAAGTGTATAAATTACAATTTTCACATCTTACAATAGTTTTAACATTAAATACACTTCCCTTTGATTACCACATTATTTGAAATCCAACGTAAATAATAATATTCATTTCAAAAGTTGCTCACAGTCTCTTTAACATAACGATATGGACCGAAAAAGAAGTTCAAAACATTGCTTACATTAATTTATCTAAATTCATAAAGAAAAAAATTATTATATGTACAGTTGTCGTTACACCTTGCTGGTGGAGACATGATATATAATTAACACCACTCTGATACAAAGCCGACTAAAACCATTGCTCGGAGGAGTTGTCGGCACATACTACGAGACTGGGAATCTCAGCCACCGACTGACTACGTTTTGGCATGGAGAAGTTTAATGAATTCGATAAAGAATTACACTTTACATTCATTGACTTCAGACGGGCATACGATGGCATTAATCGACCAGCCCTCTGAAACATACACTATGTTATCAAAAGTGTCCTGACACTTAGCTGAAAATGACTCCATCCGTCGGTAATGATGGAATTCAATAAGGTGTTGGCCGACCCTTAGCCTTGATGACAGCTTCCACTCTCGCAGGCATACGTTCACTCAGGTGCTGGAACGTCTCTTGGGGAATGGCAGCACATTTTTCATGGTGTGTTGCACTGGGGAGAGGTACTGATGTCGGTCGGTGATGCCTGGCACGAAGTCCTCGTTCCAAAACATCCAAAAGGTGTTCTATAGGATTCAGGTGAGGACTCAGTGCAGGCCAGTCCATAACAGGGATGTTATCTACATGATTACTCTGCTATTCACAATAAAGTGCCCGGCAGAAGATTCAATGAACCACCTTAAAGCTGTCTCTCTACCGTTCCACTCTCGAACGGCGGCGGGAAAAAAGAAGCAATTAAAGTTTTCTGTGCGAGCCCTGATTTCTCTTATTTTACCGTGATGATCATTTCTCCCTATGCAGGTGGGTACCAACAGAATGTTGACGCAAACGGAGGAGAAAACTGCTGATTGAAATTTTATGAGAAGATCCCGTCGCAGTGAAAAACGCCGTTGTTTTAATTATTGCCACCCCAATCCACGTCTCATTTCTGCGGAACTATCCTCCCTATTTCGCGATAGAACAAAACGAGCCACCCTTCTTTGAACTTTTTGATGTCGCCCGTCAGTCCCACGTAATGCGGATCCCACACCGCACAGCGATACTCCAGAATAGAGAGAGCAAGCCTGGTGTAAGCAGTCTATTTAGCAGACCTGTTACTCCTCTTAAGTGTACTGCCACTGAATCGTAGTCTTTGGTTTGCTCTACATACAACATTCTCTAAGTGATCGTTCCATTTTAGGTTATTTGTAGTGGAATTTACAGACTTAAGATTTGTGAGACATTTCGCGTAATCGCAAATTTTCCGGATTTCTGGTATTACTCATGTGAATAACTTCATGCTCTTCTTTATTCGTGGTCAAGTGCCTCTCTTCGCACCATATTGATAACTTATCCAAATCATTTAGCAACTCCTTTTGGTCGTCTGATGACTTTACAAGACGATAAATGACAGCATCATCTGCAAACAATCTAATAGGGCTACTCAGATTGTCTCCTATGTCGTTATTATAAATCAGGAACAACAGAGGGTCTATAACACTTCCTTGGGGAACACCGGATATAACTTCTGTTTTACTCGGTGGCTTTCCGTATATTACTACGAACTGTGAACTTTCTGACAGGAAATCACGAATCAAGTAGTGTAACACTCCGCCACAGGCCGTGCATTATGAACAGGTGCTCGATCGTGTTGAAAGATGTAATCGCCATCTCCGAATTGCTCTTAAACAGTGGGAAGCCAGAAGGTGCTGAAAACATCAGTGCAGACCTGTACTGTGATAGTGTCACGCAAAACAACAAGGGGTGCAAGCCCCTTCCATTAAAAACACGACCACACCGTAACACCACTGCCTCCGAATTTTACTGTTGGCACTACACACGCTAGCAGATGACGTTCACCAGGTGTTCGCCATACCCACACTCTGCCATCGGATCGCCACATTGTTTACCGTGATTCGTCACTGCACACAACTTTTTTCCACTGTTCAATCGTCCAATATTTACGCTCCTTACACCAAGCGAGGCGTCGTTTTGCATTTACTGACGTGATGATTGGCTTATGAACAGCCGCTCGACCATGAAATCCAAGTTTTCTCACCTCCCGCCTAAGTGTCATAATACCTGCAGTGGATCCTGATTCAGTTTGGAATTGCTGTGTGATGGTCTAGATAGATGTCTGCCTATTAGACATTACGACCCTCTTCGACTGTCAGCGGTCTCTGTCAGTCAACAGACGAGGTCGGCTTGTACGCTTTTGTGCTGTACGTGTCCCTTCACGTTTGCACTTCACTATGACATCGGAAACAGTGGACCTATGGATATTTAGGAGTGTGGAAATCTCGCGTAAAGACGTATGACACAAGTGACCACGTTCGAAGTCCGTGAGTGAGCGCCACGTTCTGCTCTCCCACGATGTCTAATAACTACTGAGATCGCTGATATGGAGTACCTGGCAGTAGGTGGCAGCAACTAAAACGAAAAACGTATGTTTTTGGGGGTGTCCGGATACTTTTGATCACACAGTGTAATTCAAGAGTTCTTCATACCAATGATGTACTTCAAGCTGATTGCAGCTTCTTACAGCGGATCTAGTTACCACGTACGCTTTGACAATCAGTGGTCGACACTCTTCACATTTAATAATGGAGTAGGACAGGGCGATCCTTTGTCGCCAGTTCTGTTAAACATTGCGTTGGAAGAGATCAGACGTGCTGTTGGCCGCAATACGGTGATGGAAACGGTTGGATGTGAGACGTTCTTTGCATTTGCAGATGATGTAGTGATTGTGGGCGAAACTCTGAATGAGGTGGCAACAGATATATGTCGATTTATTCTGGAACCAAGCAACCTAGTGTTACTGATCAGTGATGAGAAAACGAAGTATATGGTAGTCTCTCGTCGACACCATCAGTATAGACGGTCAAAATTTTGAAAGAATAGACACATTCAATTTCTTGGGGTCAACGCTGCCGAATAACAGTGAGACAGAGAAGGAAATTCGAGAAAGGATAATAAGAGCAAACCGGATGTACTGCAGTTTAAACCACCTATACGTATCACGCGTTGCATCCCAGGAAAGCAAGATGCAGCTGTATATGTCACTAGTAGGACCGCTTATAATGTATGATTCCGAGACATGGGCAAGTACACTAACAATGGAAGAGAGTATCTGCGCATTCGAGAGGAAGATTTTAAAGAAAATTTAGGTTCCGGTATGTGGTATAGAAACAGGAAGATGGGAAAGAAGGCACAGTGAAAATCTGGCTCGGTGATTTAAGACACCTAATACTGGGAGATTAATTGCAAGAAGGAGACTACAGTGCACAAGGTAACAAAGTAGTAGTATATCAGCCAACTGGTAGACATATAAGAGATCGTCCGTGGACGATGTGGAAAGACAGAACTTCGGTGAACCTGGAAGAAGCAGAACCAATAGCCAGCATTACGAATTTCCAGGACAGAAGTAAATAGGCAAACATGTGCAATCAATTTTTGTTCAATGTTCAAATGTGTGTGAATTCCTAAGGGACCTAACTGCTAAGGTCACCGGTCCCTAGACTTACAAGCTACATAAAATAACTTATGCTAAAAACAACACACACACCCATGCCCGAGAGAGGACTCGAACTTCCGGACGGAGGGTCCGCGCAATCCTTGACACGGCGCCTCAAACCACGCGACTACTCTGCGCGGCTTGCAATTGATTTTTTTGTGATGTTAGAATTCTATTTAGTCATGATTTGTCTACTAGATATGTTGGTCCTTTAGTTACTTTTTATGTTTATGTATCTATATAATTTTTTTTCTGATATCGCCCTACATCGCCAGGTTATGTGCAATAAATAATGATGATGATGATGCTGATGGAATACAACTACACTTACAAAATATCAAGGCTGAAAAGGAGTATCCCCCAGAGTTTTAATCTGTCAGGAGGTTTCTGTTAGCCGGCCGGTGTGGCCAAGCGGTTCTAGGCCCTTCAGTCTGGAACCGCGAGACCGCTACGGTCGCAGGTTCGAATTCTGCGTCGGGCATGGGTGTGTGTGATGTCCTTAGGTTAGTTAGGTTTAAGTAGTTCTAAGTTCTAGGGGACTGATGACCTCAGCTGTTAGGTCCCATAGTGCTCAGAGCCATTTCAACCACTTGAAGGTCTCTGTTGCTGGTTATCTATTGTTCACCTTAAGAATGTAGATGGCTCTGAGCACTATGGGACTTAACATCTGTGGTCATCAGTCCTCTAGAACTTAGAACTACTTATACCTAACTAACCTAAGGACATCACACACACCCATGCCCGAGGCAGGATTCGAACCTGCGACCGTAGCAGTCGCGCGGTTCCGGACTGCGCGCCTAGAACCGCTAGACCACCGCGGCCGGCTAAGAATGTAGAGTTACATAAGAAAAAGCCACTTATCTATACATTTCATACTTACACGTTTGCTGAAAATTTACCTGTAGCTGTTATTGCCTTAAGAGGATAGATTATTCACAGTTTTAGGTTATGCCACAGAAACTAGCCTGGCCTTATAACCTACGTCTGACCAAGAACAAAACATACCAAAAATACTACAATAGGTTCCTAATAATTATAACAATAATAATAAAAATAAATATTTATACTAATAATAATAATAATAGAGGGCATTTCTATGTTATTGACTAGCATAGCACATTTGAAACTACGTTTAACATTATCAGAAGGGGAAGGGATAATGAAAGAGGAGACGACTGAAATTACAACGACACTGGCTGTTTTCTTTCTTTAAAAAGAAAGAAAGACAAGAAAACAGAGAAGTTCTGCCAACAAGAGGTAGGGGAAAGTTGTCGAGGGGGGGAACTGACGACAGTGAGACGACCTTTACATTTGCAGATGATGTAGTGATTGTGGGCGAGGTGGACTTTCGAAGTTTGGATGGAATTTAATTTCTCTGATATTTTGAGGAAATTTGTCCCGAAGTCGGGTTCCAGTTACAGAAAATGATTTAGAGAAATGACAGTGCTATGCGACGGTACAGAGTGAATTTTACTTTGTTGAGAACAACTATTTCTGCTTTGCTGTTCAGATAGTAGTGTAAGAATTGGAGACCAGTGAGAGGGAGTGCAGTGATTGAGAAGACGATAGCACAAACGTACAGTATGATATTGAAATAACTTACGGGAATGCTGACGGATGATATTGTCTACAACCACAGATATTTCGAAAGGAGCACACCCTGCCATTTTTTAATGTGTGTTCCTGTTGAAATATCGCCGGTTCTTGCCGTCATCATCCGTCTGGGCTCCCTTAAGTTATTTGTAAATTGTATACGCTGGGAGAAACTCAGTTCGCACATGAAGTATGATATTCTTTACGCTTATCGGCACGTAGTCGTTATGTTAATTGTTTGTACTCTGGAATGCTATGGTCGAAAATGCGTACGTCACAAACGTATCGCAGCCTACACAAGCATTGATCGCCACTTACAGGCTACGTGAGCTTGCGTGTGAAAGTCCTAGGAGAATAGCATCACTATCGTCAAATATGAGGATACTTTAACATTATGGGGCCTAGCCATTCTCATTCACTATCTTTTCCTAAGCTCACAGTAAAACGACTTCATTATGATTGCAGTCGTCGGATATTTCTGTACTAAGTAACTTTACAAAGGCCCTACAGACACCTGGCTCGCTTTGAAGCATGTCGGATGACGTAGACAGATTTCTCTGCCGATTGCTCTTTAGAAGTAGTGATACACAGTTCCATGAGAGATGATTTTGTAGAATTATCTGATGTAGTTTTAGGACATGTTAGTGATGGAAAATTCTCAGGTGTAATTTTTACATACATTAAATGTAATATATAGAGTAGCCACAGTGCATAATATCTTCGTGTAAGCAGTTGGTCATTTCAAAGTCAAGCACTGTTATGTCATTCTGAGAGAAAATTCGAAAGTAATTAGAGACCACTTGGAGAACGTATTGTACAACATTTGAGCTGCCACCGGACTGGTATTAATGGTTCTCCGGCAGATAACTCTGGCGCTCTCATGAATTTTTTAATATCTGTTGGTGCTATTTAGATAATAATAAATAAAAGTGAAAATGAGTTCGTCGATTCTGTAGGAATTTCCATCAGGGATTCCGGGAAAAAATTTATTGAACAGATAACAAAGGCAGTATCAGTCGGGATGCCAGTCACGTCGGTGGAAGGGCTTCCCTTATGCAAACGGCGATTCTCCCTTTGATTGACGCCATTCGAACTGAAATGCAGATCCGTGGCACGATGGGAATGCAGTGTAATATATTTTACAGCAAGGGAAACCATGTGCTGTTTTGAATTATGTGTACAGTTTCTTCTATTTCACAATTTTCACGATACGTTCTTTTCCCCTTTCGATTGATATTCGGAAACGTCTGCTTGTTTTACTGCCCTTCATCATAGAGTAGAATAAGTTAATATAAGGCAAGAGTCTCGTATTCAAGCCTGGTCTCATATTCAACACTGGATTTTAAATCTCATTCCAACCATTGTGATTTGGCTATTCTGTTCTTTTCTAAATCATTTTAGGCGCATTCTGAGATGGTTCTTTAAAATGTCAGTGTGGGTTCTTTTTTTCACCCTTCTACAACTGATCTCTTACAAGTCTGATGTCTCAGTGAAGATAAACTGCTATCTTCCTACCTGTTCCTCTTCTTCACGTTCTCATTTTTCTATTCAGTGCCTTAAATAATTTGGCAACATATTCTTTAGGATATATTAACATTATGAGGGCTAGCCACTCTCATTCACTATATCTTTTTTCTGTAATCATAAAGTATATTCCTCTAATTTGGAGTTTAAACTACTGAACATTCATTTGTTTTTGCTTCAATGATTATGATTTGTGTACTCTGCTGGCTCGTCACTTGTGATTTTTAGTAATCTCCATGTCCTACACTTACCAATTCTGAAGATATTTGTTTATTCTCATTGATGTGTTCGAGAACAAATATCGTAAAATAGTCCATATTCAGGACGCGTCATTAGCTTGTCTGTTTCTACTTCACAACAGTAATTTCATTCCAGAACTCCACAGAATAATTCATTTACCTTGTGAAACCCTCCAGTATATGAATTACTTTTACCTTCGTCTCTGACGTTTAACCTGTTTTTTCTTGTATGTCCAAAGGATAAATTTCATATTACAGTATCGTGCATTGGGCATTCGCAGAACTGTTGCTTAAGTTTTTTCTCTTATCGTACCTAAAAAATGCTGTGTCCGTTACCTCAATTTCAGCGCCAAATGTCATTCAGCTTCCATTTAATATTTGTACCTTGGCCAATCACAAGCAGATTCGACAATATCGCATGTCCATTATAACTTCTTTATAGCTGCATTTCCAAAAATCCGTTTAGAGCAGTATTCCCATATTTCTTCTGTATCTTCGTGCAAAAGTTTGCTATCGTTACACTTCTCTACATATTTGTAATGCTTTGAAATGAGGTAGGAAGACGAATTACATCCAATGTCTCCTTTCATTAGACACATTATCGCCTTTTTTTCAGCTACAGGGCACAAATATACTGACTCTATACGTTCTACAGATAGCCGTCGAAGTTACGTCATTGGTTAGTGAACTACAAAGTCACAGCTTTCTGCATATTAACTGAAGTCTGTATTTACTATAAGTGTGTGAAAAGTTAATCAGAAGTAAATTTGCGTATTGTTATTAAATACTAGGAATGTTAGAAGTTTTTCAGGTCTGAAAAATGATTTCTGTAGCTAAAGAAGTAAAAATACTTTCATTCAGCTTTATCTGTTTCGAAGATGAACTAACAGTCTCCTCCACAATACACAAATTCCTCACTAATTCACTACAGGTAAGTGGCGTTATAACCGTAATCGTTAATGGCTCTAAGCACTATGGGAGTTAACATCTGAGGTCATCAGTCCCCTAGACTTAGAACTACTTGAACCTAACTAACCTAAGGACATCACACACATCCATGCCCGAGGCAGGATTCGAACCAGCGACCGTAGCAGCAGCGCGGTTCCGGACTGAAGCGCCTAGAACCGCTCGGTCACAGCGGCCGGCCGTAATCGTTAATGTATGATTGAACCGCCCACAAATATTTGCCATAGTAGACACAACTGTGTTAGCTAGCAACAGCTAGTAACAAGGGGACAGCGCCTACTCGTCTTCACCGATGTCGTCTAGACCTGTGGTGTATGCATGGCTTGGCCAGAAGTGAAAGTGACAGAAGCGAAAGCTCCAGATGTCAAGCGTTTAGAAAAAAAATCGTTTTTGGCACCGATCAGAAGTGGCGTGAGCTATTTACGTTAGAGAGGTTTACGGGCAGCGATTGGTGCAGTGCAAAGAGTACAGACAGTAATGCAAGGGCCGTGAGGTCGAGTCCCTCTTCGAAAAATTCTTTATTTTCAGTTCTTACATCACTTACACTGAAAATAAACTGAAAAATGAATAACGTAACCCTTTCTGGATATTCATTGCCAATAGTCTACATATACAAGAAACTACGGACTCTTTCGGAAAGAGGATACAAAAAACTATGGATAAGTAAGCAAGAAAATATAGAAATGTCATCACAACTTCGTCAAAACCTGGGGAACTTCCTATAGCTTTATACAAAAGATGTTTGTCTGACGTGCAGGAGAACAAATTTATTCTGTTAACTGAGTCATGGTGAAGACTAACAATAGTGTAACCCTCCGATGTCTGCTTTGTCGTCAGGTAATGACTTCGATCAAACAGCTAATATTACTCTAACAGAGAGAGAAAAAGAAATCACATCCTGGCATTTTTGCGCCAAAATCATTCCACTGCACTTCATCAGCTGTCCTCGCTATCATTTGGCGAAATGATGCGTTACGCGTTGTTTGTTACCGAACTGAGCGGTGTCAGCGAACCTTCTACCAACGTAAACCAAGTTCTTTAAAACTACCACAAAATTTTAAGTTTATAAGCAGTGGAAGATATCAAAAAATTACTGCTTTCATGCTTTTACGTTTCTTGCGACGAATATCATCCCAGCACATGTAAATTATCATCTTTAACATAATAAAAGTATCTACTTTTATACAGGAAGTTCTTGTGCACCCTTATAATCCTCCCACCGGAATTTATTTCATATTCCAGGTCTACGTTTGTTTCTCTTTCATGGTGAACATTATCCTGATTTATTTGTAGTGTAAGTAACGTTAAAACTGAAATAAAATAAAAGTTTCCGGCTATGGATTGGATCCCACGACCCTCGGATTACTGTTCTGTATTCTTTTCTCTGTGCGAACCACTAACTGTGATCTACGCTAGCACAAGTGTTTGATACATCGCCAGAGCCGCCACAAACATACAATATGCTGACCTGGCTATCTGGAGCTCCATCTTCTGTTACTTTCATTTCTGGTCAAGCACTGCATATACCAAAAGTTTGGACAAAATCGGTGACAGAACCCCTTGTTATTCAGTTTTAATTGGAAAAGTAACTCGAGTAATCTAGGTATTCGATTGCGAGACAGTTATGTTAGTAAACCATTCTGAAAAACTATTTAGCAAGCACGAAACAAATACTGCCCCTGGTTCTAGGCGTATATAGATATTACTTTTTGTATTTTAATAGCAATGGTCTCCAGCTCCCTCTGCCATCAATCAGTTTACAAATGTTTTACTTATTAATTCTTACGGAAGGCTTCACACACACACACACACACACACACACACACACACACACACACATACACTGGCACACGCGCGAACCCTCTCGCTCTTACTGATGTTCAACCTTATGTTACTTCAGGTCACGCATTAGCTTTTTCTGTGATTTACACTCAAGTGATTTCGTGATTTATAGTACATAATATGTTCTCTATCACACATTAACAATAAAACAATCCTCTCAGTTAACTACGTAGTGTAGAATTAAAGCTCAGAAGCATTTTAATGAATTCACTAATTTCTTTCGCTAATTATGTCGCACCTAAACAAGAGACGACTAACATTATCTTATTCGCTATAGGAGTAACTTGGAACATCCATGAGGCCTATTGAGAGCAGGGGTTTCTCAAACTACCACTGTACACTGTACACCCCAAGCCACAGTACGGTGCGCGACGGAAGGTACCTGTACTAGTCATTTCCTTTCCCGTTAAATTCTCAAATAGAGCGAGGGAAAAACAACTGTCTATAGGCCTCCGTATGAGCCCTAATTTCTCGTATCTTATCTTTGTAATCCATACTCGCAATTTATGTTGGCAGCAGTAGAATCGTTCGACAACGAAATGAACCTCGCCTTCCCTCCAGGGATTCCCATTTGACTTCCAGAAGCATTTTCGTAATGCTTACGTGTCTTAAAATCTACCGGTAACAAATCTAGCAGCCCGCGTCTGTTCTGCTTGCATGTCTTCCTTCAATCAGAACTGGTACGGATACCAAACACTCGAGCAGTACTCAAGAATAAGTCGCACCAGCGTCGTGTATGCGTTCTCTTTTACAAGTGAACCACACTTCCCAAAAAATGTCCCAATAAACCGAAGTCGACCATTAGCCTTCCCTACCAAGGTTCTCACATGCTCGTTCCATATCATATTACTTCGCAGCGTTACGCCCAGATATTTAAAGGACTCGACAGTGTAAAGCAAGACACTACTAATGCGGTATCCGAACATTATTGTCTAAGTCATCTTGTATCATGCCACAATCACTCAATTTCGACACTTTACCGTACACAGCAGCATCATCAGCAAACCACCACAGATTGCTGCCCTCCTTGGCCGTCAAATCGTTTATGTATATAGAGAACAACAGTGGTCCTATCACACTTACATGGGGCACAAAGACATTTGTCCCTGGAGAACACTCGCGGTCGAGGACAACATACTGGATTCCATTACTTCAAAAGTCTTCGAGCAACTCACATATCTGTGAACTTATTCTATATGCTCCTACCTTCGTTAACAGCCTGCAGTATGGCACAGTGTCAAATACTTTCCGGAAACCTTGCCCTTCATCCATTGTTTGCAGTATATCATATGAGGAAAGGACAAGCTGAGTTTCGCACGATCGATAGTTTCTAAAACCATACTGATTCTTGTAGATAGGTTTCTTAGCCTCAAGAACGTTTATTGTATTCGAACTGAGAATGTTCAACTGTTATGCAGCAGATTGGTGTTAGTGATGTTGGTCTGTAATTTTGCGGGTTCTTTCTTTTACCCTTAATATATACAGGAGTCACCCACGTTTTCTTCAACTTGCTTGGGACTTTGTGCTGGGCGAGAAATTCACAATAAAATCAAGATATATAAGGGGCCAATGCCGTAGAGTACTCTTTGTAAAAACTGAATTGGGTTTCCATCGGCTACCTAGTGATATATTTGCTTTCAGAACTTTGAGTTGTTTCTCTACGCCAAGGATGCTTCTTACATGTCATCCATACGGGAGTCAGTCCAATTGTCAAATGACGGTATGTTTGTAAGATTCTCCCTTGTGAACGATTTCTTGAATGTGAAATTTAAAACTTCGGCTTTCGTTTTGCTCTCTTCAACTGTCACTCCCGACTGGTCAACAAGTGTCTGAATGGAATCGTTAGACCAGCTTAGTGATTTTACATGGGACCAGAATTTTCTCGGGTACTTTGCCAGATCTTTTTCTATGGTATGACGGTGGTAGCTGTATGCTTCGCGCATAGATCTTATCAGAGATGCACTAACCTTTGCTTATCTCATTTGCGCATTCTTCTTTGAACCGAGAGTGCAACAGCTTCTACATCCACACAATCTTTCGAATTTCGTTACTAAACCATGGTGGATTTTTCCATCTTTTATACACTTATTAAGCACATTACTGTTCAGACCATGATTTACAGTCTGACTGATCTTAGCCCACAATTCCATCTACGTCCATCTTGCTGAAACTAACTGATGTCAATTGACTAAGTGAGATGATAACAACTGCTCATTTTTTCTGTCTAGCAGAAACACTGTCCTAGCCTTCTTGATCTGTTTCAAAATGGTTCAAATGGCTCTGAGCACTATAGGACTCAACATCTGAGGTCATCAGTCCCCTAGAACTTAGAACTACCTAAACGTAAGGAACCTAAGGACATCGCACACATCCATGCCCGTGGCAGGATTCGAACCTGCAACCGTAGCGGTCGCGCTGTTCGAGACTGATGCGCCTAGAAACGCTCGGCCACACCGACCGGCTTTGATGTGTTTATTAACTTTCGTAATCATAGCTGCTATAAAGACATCATGTTCGCTAATCCCCATTTCTATACTGACACTGTCGGTAAGGTTCAGTCTTTCTGTACGTACAAGGTCTAAGACATTTCCATTCCATGTGGGCTGCAGAACTAGCTGCTCAAGACAGTTTTCACTAAACTTGTTCATAACCTTTTCGTGTGACTGTCTGTACCGCCTGCAATGAGTACATAGTCATCAAAGTTTATACTCGGAAGGTTAAAGTCGTCTTCAACTAGTATTGCATGATCTGGGTATTTGCGCTCTACTGACAGTACAGTTTATTTAAATGTCTCTACAACTGTCGCAGCGGAGTGGGGTGGCCGATAAGAACACCCAACAATTAACTTGGTTTCACCTACTCCTGTTACACATGACCAGATAACTTCATTGTCACGCTCAACTTCGACCTCAGTAGAGACATTATTTTCGTCACCTGCAATGAAAACTCCCTCTCCTGTAGCCTCTAAACTGTTTCTCCTATATACGTTCCACGATTGGCTAAATATCTCGGATCTTTCCACTCTTCGAGTGTCAGCCAGCTCTCGATCCCAAGAACAATTAGAGCGCAAGAACTTTCCTGGAGGGTAGTAAATTCGGGAACTTGGTTACGAATACTTCGACAATTTACTGATAAAATTTTAAGAGTCAAAGTGTCTTTACTCTGAACACCGTCTGACTTCCCTTGCTGCGTATCTACTGGCTAGTATTAATCTGAGCACCTGAAACTTCCGTGTAGCCTAAAAACCCTCATGTGCATACCACAAGTACTCTGCTACCGAGTAGCAGGTCTAGAAATCAGAAACCAGGTGTTGAGGTAGTTGCAGAATATTTTCTGGGACATTTAGTTGTGTAGTACCATTATTGTCGCAGGATCTCTGATTGTATTTGGTTAGTATCTTTCTTCCTTACATCCATTTCTGGGAGAAGAGACACTGTTGACGATCCAATATTTCGAAATTAATTCGATGACAGGAATTCTTTGTTATCAACTTCCTGATTTTTCAGACATCCATGTAAGAATTACAACGATTGGCGGGCATTCGAAGATACCAAAACTGCTCTCGAACCATCGTTGCTTCATTCTCGCTGTTGCGAAGATCTAAATAATGTTGCGAGCATTAGGTGATGATTTTTGCGGACTACGATAAAAGGATGTAGGCAGTGGGCCATACAGTTTGGATAGGGTAGGGAGAGAGTGAATGGATAGTCGGAATGATTAAGTCAATAATTTGCCGTAACAGGAATTCGGGTCCGATTCCCAGTTCGGCACGAATTTTCATATGTCACAGTTGGGTATCGAATCTATACCTATCACAGCTGACGTAAAGGGATTCGCATTCAGAGATTTAATTTCCAAGTAGTATTCTTGTTATAGTTTTATGTGTGTGTGCGTGCGTGCGTGTGTGTGTGTGTGTTATTATTTTTAATGTTACAATAAGTCGAGTGTCTGGATTCTATCTCACCCACACACTTCCTACTTCACAGAAGTTTGATTTATGATTTCTTGAACGTTATTGTGTGCCTTCATCCCCATACGTACCATCATTTTTCCGATAACTGCCAGTCTCTTAACAACTCTCCAACACGTCCATAGATATTGGATACTACGGCTGTGCTGAAAGTAGCTTTTAGGGTTCCGTACATCAAACGGTAAAAACTGGACCCTTATAGGATCACACTGTTGTCTGTCGGTCCGTGTGTGCGACTGTTAAGTCCCCTTTATCTCAAGAACAGGTAGAGGTATGAAGTTGCAATTTACGTCAAATATTAAGGTTTACTGTCCATTGGCGGTGTAATGTTTTAAGCGTCTAATTCAATGCAGTCGAAAGAGACTGCCATATATGTCACATATTTTGGTACTCGTAAAATCACTCATCATAACCTGTAGATGAGCTAAACAAATGCGGTCCTTCTTTGGTGTTCTACCGGTAAAGGGTGTCCGTGGCAACCAGGAGGTTGCGGGATTGAATCGCGGTCTGACAACGGATTTTTCAGTTTTCTCTATAACCCAGCCTTAGCTTCACAAAGACGTGAGGAGTCACCAGAATCAACAGGTGGTTCGGATTCCAAGCTAAAGAGTCGTTCCCCTTTCCCAGGTTGGATAACGGGATTACGCTAGGCACAAGCAAGGTTCGGAAATGGTGTTCAGTAGAAAGACTCCCTCAAGGCCATTGAACGACACAAAACTATTATTATTGTGCGTATATAAAAATAGCTTTGTATGGAGCTCCCGGAGCACGTGTCGTACTGTCGTACTTGCACTTGTCCACCCTTTCCTTTTCTTTTATAATTTTTTTTTAAATTGTAGAGCAAGGCAGGTCAACAGTGTGAAATTATCACAACAGTATCTTCTGGCGATTTTCCCTCATATCCAACTGCCTCCAATACAGGTACCAGCTCTGATGTCAGTACAGACAATACCTGTCGAAGTTTATGAAATTCAAGTTCTAGTATGACTGTTTCGACCTTGTAGTAACGTCCAAAACTAGTTGGAAATTTAGGTCATCAACATATAATAATGTCGATGATACGCGAATGCTCCCAAGTTTATATACGCTGATGAACCAAAACACTACTGTCGCGAGCTTAATAGCTTACTGAGGAGTATACTGTATTACAGGGATTCGACAGTTCATTACAACTTTCTGAAAGTGTGTGGCAGCAGATGTCCACACACAGGCCACGAAATAACCGTAGTTCCTGGGAGCGAAGCTGTTATCCCAGACCGTTTCACATGTCTTTCATCGCGTTCCAATCAGATGAACTTGATGGCCAAGACATCAACATTAATTCACTATCGTGCTCCTCAACCCACTGCAGCACGATTCTGGCCTTGTGACATGTACACTTATCGTAATGTAAGATTCCAACGTCGTCGGGCAGGATATTAGGGCAAGAGGGATGCATTTTGTCCACAATAGTTAGTTGGTTAGTTACTTTTATGTTCCATGGATAATTTTGCACGATAATTCGTCATGATGTGGAACGAGTCATTTTACATTCATATCTCAAATTAATTTGTACATGTATTTTTACTCTAAACATCAGCATTTAAATATTTTTATATTTTTTATATTTTGTATTGTTTCACCCCGAAATGAAAACAAGATATTAGATTGAGTTAGCAATTCCTACCCACCACCTTTTACGCAATACAAACATAGAAATTCTTCTACGGAATAGAAGGAGTTGTCAAGGAGACGCCGGCCGGTGTGGCCGAGCGGTTCTAGGCGCTTCAGTCTGGAACCGCGCGACCGCTACGGTCGCAGGTTCAAATCCTGCCTCGGGCATGGATGTGTGTGATGTCCTTAGGTTAGTTAGGTTTAAGTAGTTCTAAGTTCTAGGGGACTGATGACCTTAGATGTTAAGTCCCATAGTGCTCAGAGCCATTTGAACCATTTTGTCAAGGAGAAACTTTTTCAGTTTATTTCCAAATTTTACCTTACTATCTGTTAGACATTTTATATCGCTAGATAAGTGGTCAAAAAATTTTATTGCAGCGCTGGCCACCCCTTTCTGTGCTAAAGACAAAATTAATGTTGAGTAATGAATGTCATTTTTCCTTCTAGTATTGTAATTATGTACCTCATTGATCCTTTTGAACTGTAGTGGATTATTTACAACAATCTTAATGAGGGAATAAATATACTGTGAAGCAGTAGTCAGAATGCCAAACTGTTTAAACAGATGACAACAAGATGATCGCGGGTGAGCACCACATATTATTCTTACAGCACGTTTTTGGGCAATGAAGACCTTCTTTCATAAAAATGAGTCACCCCAGAACATTATTCCATATGACATTACTGAATGAAAATAAGCAAAATATGTCAACTTACTGGTTTCTCTCTCCCTAAAATTTAATATGATTCTAAGTGCAGATGTGAGTGAACTAAGTTATTTTAGGAGTTCCAAAATGTGTTTTTTTACAATTTAAATTCTCATCACTATGGACACTTAAGAATTTGGAAGTTTCCACCCTATGTATTATTTCATCACTATGTGTTACACTTATTACTGGTGCAGTGACCCTAGACGTGCAGAATTGAATATAATGTGTTTTTGTGAAATTCAGGCTGTGTCCATTCGCAGAAAACCAGTCAATGATACTTTTGAGAACTTTGTTCAACATTTCTTCCATTTCTGTATATATAATGGGAGTGATTACAATACTAGTGTCATCTGCAAAAAGAACTAATTCTACTTGTGTTACATTAGACAGCAGATCATTTACATATACGAAAAACAGTAGTGGACTTAAGATTGAGCCCTGGTGAGCCCCATACGTGATTTCTCCCAAGTCAGAATTATGTCCTTGGATTCTGTAGGTTGAATTACTGCTACGTACAACTTTCTGCATTCTTTTGGTTAGAATTGACATTATCCATTGGTTGGCTATACCATCAGTCCCATTTGTCTTCAATTTATCTAGGAACACAACCATATGCCTTGGATAGGTCACAGGAAATACCTACTGGTACAATTTTGTTATTTACTGATTGTAATAGCTGGTGTGTGAACGTATAAATGGCATTCTCAGTAGAGCAACCCTTCTGAAACCCAAACTGTGATTTTCTGAGGATACTATTGTTGCCAAGGTGAGATACTCTTCTAGAATACATCACCTTCTCAAAAATTTTGGAAAATGATGTCAGCAGTGAAATAGGCCGACATTTACTGACGTCTCTATCACATTTCTTAAAAGGGGGTTTAACAACTCCATATTTTAGTCTTTCAGGAAAAATGCCTTGAGTTAGTGGTGCATTACATATTTCAGACAATACCAGACTTATTATATGGGAACAAATCTTTAGCACTCTATTGGAAACACCATTCAAAGCAGAAGAGTTTTTATTCTTGAGAGAATATATGACTCTCTTAATTTCAGAAGTAGAAGTTTGTGGTACATTCATAAGATGTAATTTTATGACAGTTACTTCTAGAACATATTGCTATGATCTTTCTCTTCAGTTGTTTATACCTGTGCTTTCTACTATGTTTAGGAAATGATTATTAAACACATTTTCTACCTGTGACTTGTCATTTGTAGCCCCTCCATTCAATTCAATAGTAATGTTATCCTCTTCTGTGGCTGGTTGTTCTGACTCTTGCTTCACTATATTCCATACTGCCTTAACTCTGTTGTCAGACGTACTGATATCTGACGTTATGTGCACGTTTCTTGCTTTTTAATAATCTTTCTCAGTAATTTTGAGAAGTTTTTGTAATGTGCAACTACTGTAGGGTCTCTACTTGTTCTTGCCAAAAGATACACTTCCCTTTGACTTTCACAAGATACTTTAATCTCCTTACAAATCCATGGTTTTCTTACATGAATGTTTAATGTCCCT
This sequence comes from Schistocerca nitens, assembly GCF_023898315.1. Classification (NCBI taxonomy): domain Eukaryota; kingdom Metazoa; phylum Arthropoda; class Insecta; order Orthoptera; family Acrididae; genus Schistocerca; species Schistocerca nitens. The sequence goes on from NC_064616.1 coordinate 436,663,038, forward strand.
TCTGATTAACTTATGCAGAAAGCTATTTTCAAATAGAGATATGAATTTGTGACGGAACAGATTATATTTTATATTCGCATTTGATTCTTTATAAATTTTATCCCAGGTAGTTTCTTGTAAACTAATCTTAAAAACATTTGCCATGTAGTCATTAATGATTCTGACTGACGTCCACTGAGGTGTAGCCACACTGTAAGGCACTATGTCATTTATCCTGATTAACTGTGCATCACTATCAGAGAGAGAATTTGTTACGGGGTAAACAGTTATTTTCTTGCTTTGTACCTCATCAAAGCTGTCAGAGAAGCCCAGGTGCATGTCCCAGGTGGCATAATGGTGCTCCCCCCCACCACCCTCACTCCAAATCCACCGGCCTGTACCAGCGACACGTTGCATGGTTTACAGCAGCAATTCCTCGGGTTGATGGTGTATCGTTGTATCCGGACACGACGCTGACCTAACAATTCTCCAGTCGTCTACTGCGCATATATATTACCTTTACTGCGTCACGTACCCACAGTGCCACCAAGCGCCAGTCAGTCTCGCGAAGGGCAGTGGTCGCCGTGTTTCGGCTTGTCGGAGTGTAACGTATTTGTACTCAGTTGAGGACATTGTTTTGAAGGCAATATATTATTGTACTTGCTTTCACGAAGGAATAGAAAGTGGTTTTTTTTATTTTTTTTTTAAAGACGTGTGCCACTGAAATACACTACTGGCTATTAAAAGTGCTACACCACAAAGATGACGTGCTACAGACGCGAAATTTAACCTACAGGAAGAAGATGCTGTGATATGCAAATGATTAGCTTTTCAGAGCATTCACACAAGGCTGGCGCCGGTGGCGACACCTACAACGTGCTGACATGAGGAAAGTTCCCAACCGATTTCTCACACACAAACAGCAGTTGACCGGCGTTGCCTGGTGAAACGTTGTTGTGATGCCTCGTGTATGGAGGAGAAATGCGTACCATCACGTTTCCGTTTATGATAAAGGTCGGATTGTAGCCTATCGCGATTGCGGGATATCGTATCGCGACATTGCTGCTCGCGTTGGTCGAGATCCAATGACTGTTAGCGGAATATGGAATCGGTGGGTTCAGGAGGGTAATACGGAACGTCGTGCTGTGTCCCAACGGCCTCCTATCACTAGCAGTCGAGATGACAGGCATCTTATCCGCATGGCTGTAACGGATCGTGCAGCCACGTCTCAACCCCTGAGTCAACAGGTGGGGACATTCGCAAGACAACAACCATCTGTGCGAACAGTTCGACGACGTTTGCAGCAGAATGAACTATCAGCTCGGAGACCATGGCTGCGGTTACCCTTGACGCTGCATCACAAACAGGAGAGCCTGCGAAGGTGTACTCAACGACAAATCTGGGTGCACGAATGGCAAAAAGTCATTTTTCCCATGAATCCTGGTTCTGTTTACAGCGTCATGATGCTCGCATCCGTGTTTGGCGACATCGCGGTGAACGAACATTGGAAGCGTGTATTCGTCATCGCCATACTGGCGTATCACCCGGCGTGATGGTCTGGGGTGCCATTGGTTACACGTCTCGGTCACCTCTTGTTCGCATTGACGGCACTTTGAACAGTGGACGTTACATTTGAGATGTGTTACGACCCGTGGCTCTACCCTTCATTCGATCCCTGCGAAACCCTACATTTCAGCAGGATAATGCACGAGCGCATGTTGCAGGTCCTGTACGGGCCTTTCTGGATACAGAAAATGTTCGACTGTTGCGCTGGCCAGCACATTCTCCAGATCTCTCACCAATTGAAAACGTCTGGTCAATGGTGGCCGAGCAACTGGCACGTCACAATACGCTAGTCACTACACTTGATGAACTGTGGTATCGTGTTGAAGCTGCATGGGCAGCTGTACCTGTACACGCCATCCAAGCTCTGTTTGACTCAATGCCCAGGCGTATCAAGGCCGTTATTACGGCCAGAGGTGGTTGTTCTGGGTACTGATTTCTCAGGATCTATGAACCCAAATTGCGAGAAAATATAATCACATGTCAGTTCTAGTATAATATATATGTCCAACGAATACCAGTTTATCATCTGCATTTCTTCTTGGTGTAGCAATTTTAGTGGCCAGTAGTGTAGATGTCAAATGAACATCGCGTAAAACTCACTCCGGTTTATTGGCTTTTGTGTTTGGATTAAGAAATATGTATAGCAAGTTAATATTAACGCGAAAAAGGGCGATTTTTTTCAGAATAGTGAGTAAAATTTTGTAATTTTGACTCAATAAAATTCACAGTTTACCATTTTCTAATGTGTCCAACCATTCTACATCAGGTTGATAGGACCGACAGGGGGACATATGTTACTCGTAGTACAACGTTCACGACTGCTGAACTCTGTCTCTCTGTATTAGGAAACCACTGCCTCTAATAATTCTTTATTAGTGTTAGTATTAGTACTGTTATTAATATTAACTTCATTTACTCCAAATAAGGTTTCATTCGTCGTTATTCAATTTCAGCATAAGTTGCATCCATTTTTAAGCTTACGTACCTAAAACAGTGGAAATGGGACCCTTGTTGGATCTCGTTGTTGACCGTCTGCCTGTCTGTCCGACCACTAAGACCCCTTTTTCTGAGGAAAGTGTGAAGGTATCATTCTGAAATGCATTCAAAATATACGGCTATTTGTCTCGCATATTTAGGAGAGTGTGCTGAAAAATAATGCCTCAGTATTTTTATATGAAAACTCTCAAAGCTTTTTAAATAAAACAAACGTTATGAGCATTCGACATATTTATCCTTCGTGTGCACATATTTATTTCTCAACATAGTTGAGGCCAGTTTGTTGGCCAGTTTGTTGGTACCGACACAGTAGTATGTTTGACTTTGTTGATGGAGCCAGAACCTCACCTCTGCTAGCACCACTTCATCACTATCAAAGTAAAGTCCTCGAAGCCGTTCGTAATATTTTGGAAACATATGAAAATCGGATGGGGCCAAGATGAGCGATGACCGTAAGCGCAAGGCATAGGACTGTTGCAGATGTGGCAGTGCTCGTGTGTGGTCTGGCATTGTAATGCCGAAGGAGAGGGTGCTCCATGTGTGGACGAACTCTTAGAATTAGAAACTCAATTTCACCACACCGTTACTCATGCACCGACATGCTTACGTCCCACATCGTCACGTTACATGCAACAGTTCGGGTCCCTCTATCCGCAGAGGGTTGCAGGGTGCATCAGATAAGCGGGATAGTTGACTGAGTAATATGCATGGCATGAATTACCTCACCTACCACTGAGAACAAAACATGAAATTTGGAGGCATTACTTTTCAGCACAACGGGTACTTATAAACTCACTCATCAAAACATATATGGTATTTCCCGTGGACGTAGAAACATAAAATTTGTTAATAAGCAAGGTTATACAGTACAAGTAAAGGAAAAAATTCGTTTATTTATTTTTTGTCAGATCACATAAGATGTCTTTTTGCCATTTGTTGTCCGTTGTGTTTATCCGTTCCTCTGTTATGGCCCCTTTGTGTCAGGATCAGGTAGAAACATCAAGTAGAAATGTATGTCAAATGCTAAGGTTTAAGGTACATTGCTGGTGTACAAAATTTAAATTTCTAAGTCAATACATTCAAAATATATGATCGTCTCTGAAGACCCCATTTTTTGTAACTAGTGGGTAGATGTATCAAGCCGAAATTAATGGAAATAGTACGGTCTTCGATCCACTGACGGTGCAAATAACTTAAACTTCTATGTCAATGCAATTAAAAGATACGGCCATTTATGTCACATATTTCGTTCTCACAAACTCACTCGTCATAGCCTATAGGTGAGCTAAACATATATGTGTCTGGTCTGGTAAAGGTAAAGGGCGTGCGTGGAGGTTGCCGGATCGATTCTTTGTCTGAATATCTCTGTCTTCATTTTAACCTAGACTTCACCTTTCGCCCGAAACAACACGTGGTTCTGTTTCCACATTAAACTGTAGGACCCCTTTCCCGCTTGAATAACGCGGGTAGGACATATAAGTCGCCGAAGCGACGTCCAATAGGAATACTTGCACCAGCCCACTGAGCCACACGGAATTATTATTATTTTTTATTACGTTTATACATAACTAATTTAGTTCGGAACTCTTACAGCGTGAGACCTACTAGCACTTGTCCGTCTTTTTATATTTTTATTTTATTTATTTATTTATTTTGAGAAAAATCTTGGTAATTTAGTAGATTTGACTTTAGTTTTTGCAGGATATATAGGGGCCAAACAATCATGTTTCCTTTTTGACGTTGTCATTACATGTTCCTAGGTTTTGAAACTGGGTGCTTTTGAGGCTATGATGCATTTATTACTGGCCAACAAATATGGCATGGACAATACGAGATTTCACTATCTACAAACGACGGCTGCCGACGTTCTGGTCTCAGTACACCAGTTTTCACAGAGTCGCTTTGCTGACGCTGCTCACATGACGTGAGATTAACGCATCACGTAAGATGAACAAACTTTTTCCTCTTTGTAGTATAAGGACGTAAGCTGTGTGAGCTGCAACCTTTACATATGCATTTGCTGGTCTTCAAGGACAGTGTTGCGTTCAATTACTTTAATGTTGTAAGTTTTCCAATTTGATGGAGAGATTTTGTAGCCATGTCACTCTACATCTCTACTAGCGACGTATAAGACTGAGCAGTGAGCGATATCAAAGTGTATGCCAAAAAGTCGGTATCCGTCGCCCTTTCTCATTTACGTAATTATTTTTCTATAACGCTTAATCTCGTGAAGTTCATGCGAGAACTTCAAACTCCACTGTCATCATCACTTTTTTGACCTGCAGAAATGTCTCCTCTCTGGCAGTCAGTGCCAATGAAGAGCTTTTCCCTCCAGAAATATTTTCATTTCTTATATCTGCACATTACTTAGAACAAATGAGCCCAAATAATTTCCAGCTGTATTTGACATTACTTTCCTTGTGGGTTTTTTAGGCTGCACCCCATGTCGCAAACCTTGTAGCACTCACCGACAAACATCGCTGGTGTACATAGGTGGGCTCCACAGTCGTATCTAAGGAGGTTGAGCGGGGCTCCTATTACGGATTCTATATTCAAAAAGCTCTGGTAATTTACATAAACTCTTGCCTTTTCTGTGTACTTTCAGAATCCCAATCAACTACTGGTATTCTTAGTACTCTACGAGGCTTCATTTACCACCTTAGTTCTATTGACAACAAGAAGAAATTTCCCAAATCCCAACCTACGCAAACCGTGGACAAAATTGATTTACATGTAATGAACATCTAAACTCTGATAACCGTCCGCACTGCAAATCCTATCACCCACTAAAGCAATGTCCCATCTTCCAATTCGGACTGCAATGTAACTCTGTCCACGAGAACGTTCCGTACAACTCTGCGGCAAAACTTTCTCCCAAAAACCGAAAAATGCTGTCCTAATCCGCTCCATCGACACACCCCTCCATTCAAACAGCTCCATGAGTCCTCACTCCACCTTGAGTGAGCTACGTATTGCCCTTCGTTTTTACTGAGCATATATGCTTTAACTAGTTCGGCAGGAACACAGCTAGCATATCCAGTAACATATCAGTTCCGAGCCTGTAAGGCTGACTGATCGAAGGAGTAATTTTATCCTCTTTTGGATTTCACTTGGAATGGGATTTTTACGTTCATTTGTATCTTACCCGTCCGCACACTCAGACGTAAACAGAGCGACCAGCGAGGCAAAAGTGGCGTCTTGTTTAGAAATACTTGCGTTTGTCTGCAGCAGAGACCTGAGGGGCTATTCTCCTCTAAAGCTCACTCATATTTGGGAAAATACAGTTTCAAATCCCCGTCCAACTTTCCTGATTTAGGTTTTCTTGATTTCTATAAATTGCTTGCGGCGAATACGATGTAATATCTTTGCGGAGTGTTCATTTCCTTTTCTTCCCCGACACGAGTTTTCACTGAAACTGTTATCCGCTGTCTGCAGTAATCTGTTGGGTGGCAAAATGTCTGTTTCTGATGCAGATGTTTGTACTAATAATTGGAGGTTTCACATTACAAAAGCCGTATATGTGTATCACTTAATGCAATAATGCTTTCTTTACTCCACTGTGGTTGTCTGCACGATGATTAAAAGGCACTATAAGTTTGCGTTCCAACAATCTCTCTAGTGATGACGCGGTAGCACATACAGCAACAGCTCTCCTGATTTGCCAGCGGGTGGCAGATTTCAAAGGTGTTTTCCAAGGAAATAGCACCGGAGCTATCACCCGGTAACATGCAAAGCTCCATAAAGGTAAATAACGTAGCAGGCAACGGCGCCTGACAAGGGTCTAATCTACGTAGACTAGGTTGTTAGAAAGCTGATAACGAATGCTAAATGTTATGGTCAACGTCTGACTGGATTCTATAACAGTTAGAGACTTTTCGGTGATGTAAGTTACTTTCCTACTAAGTGGGATATAATGACGGGAAAAGCCCTACCAGGAAGAACACCTTTGCAGAGCAGTGCTGCTAGCGAAAAAATCGGTGTGCACGTATAGCTCACCAGTAGATAAATACTGCTTCACGAGTTCAGCAGTTTCTCTTAGTAGAGCTCAACGTCATAAGACATTTCATTTGAATTTTGTTACTTGCTAGCCTATAAGTGACAAAATATCTTCACTGGTTGTGTGTATGAAGTTTCCTATTATTCCATTATATCTGTTTAAAGATATTGTTAAGTTTGAGCAGCAATGGGAAGTGTACAAATAGTCGTAAATCAGTGAATTGTGGGTTACATTGTCAGTTGTGTAACAAGTGGTTGTACCAAGGTGAAAGTAGCGAGCAAACTAGTGCTTAATCTAAGAAGGTCCTCTTATACAAATGCACGACATGTGATAATGAAGCAGAAAGTGAGAATATGTTCATTTCAGGCACAGAAATTGCGCAGGCTACAAAGGGGAAGTTGTAGAAGTGGGAACTGGCAGCTGGCAGTAAGGCCATAAGGAAGAGAACGTGCTCCAATTGGTTCGTTTTGAATGTTAATAATGGATTTAACCAGCTTCCAGAGTCATGTGGAGAAGTGCTTCCAGTAGTTTTGTGGAGATACTACGCAGTAGGCATCTAACGTTGTTAGGAAGTCGAAGTTACGTGGGAAAACTAAGAAGAGGATTCAACTTCTTCGAAGCGGTTTATGGAAGCGGTTTACAGTCACATTCGCTGTAGACAGTAAGTATGGACAACCCGGTCATCAACATTTTTAAACTATATTTTTGGCTCAATGCGGAGACACAAGACTTATTGTATTTGCTTAACTATTTTGCTTAGGGGGATGAGGTGCTGATAGATGGAGGGACTGGGAAGAGTCTTGGTAGGTAAAGAATTCATAGTTCAGACGATGACTGGGATGAGATTACTACTGAAACTCAGAACACAACTGTTCTCTTTGTACCGCTGCTCCGAAAGTACGATCGACCCTCTCTTAACAGTGCTTTGAGACTACTGAATATACGACTCGAGAAGGAACTGAGGACAGCTGACAGGTTATCCATTTCTGTCTTGCGAGTTGAGAGTATCCATAGGTTCAGTTATACTAGACACGGCAGGCACCTGAATAGGATTGGGAAGGCATGGTTGACGAAGCTTATAAGTGAGAGTGCAATAGGTTTACGTGGGCTCGCTCAGGACCACATCCTGGTAACAGCGCGTAAAGGGGCTTGACATATTTTAGGATGAATTAATGTTGAAGGTATCCCGGCTCCAGGAACGGTCCTTTAACGCTAGAAAATAGTTCAATCAATGGTGAATGCTGATCAGAAGGTGCAGGAAATTTATTTCATATGAATGATACGGAAATTAAAGGCAAAGTAGATGAATTTCTAATAAATCTTTACACTAACTTTACTTTATCTGTGAACCTATTTTTATGTGACGAAGAAACATCAAGGCTTCCTATGGAGTGTAAATCTCACCTAATTCCAGTTCAAAGAGTACAAGGCAGACGTTAGAAGTGGCCATTTATGCTACATGTAATGTCTCATTCGAAAGAGTTGACGTATCTATACAGTGTAAAGGCCAAATATTTTAAGCTTGTGCAGGAGAGTTTGAATTTTCAAGGGAAAAGCTTCTCAGATTCTCATTAGATGTCTCTAGAGAATCCCAGTTCCCATTACACGGTTTTCCTCTCCACACTTCACACTGTGCTGGTTCGGTTCTTTAGAAAGACATGAGGCTGAAGTTGTGTGGGGATTTAAATGTATGCTTTGTGACGGATTCTACATACAAAGGAATGTTAATGGATTTAAATGAATCTTACAACATGATACAGAAAAGCAGCTTTCCGGCTACAGTTCTGGAAAACAGTAGCACGATCATAGACATTATGTTCCTAGGTTGTTCTCTAGTTGATGGGAGACACATAAGTCACTATCTGTCATACCATGAAACACATAGTAATACTGAAAGGAATCAAGGCAAGTTTATGGTTCAAAGTGGTAAACAAAAGTTTAGAGATCTGAGTCTACTTACAATGCAGACATTTAAAGCCAGTCTCGGACTTGGGAAGAAGTTTACAATAAAGGCCACTTGGATAACACATTTCTTCAAATATCTCTCACTTTCTTTAGTAGCTCTTTCCCAGTAAGAAGTACGGGTACATATTCTGTACTTACACTGAGGTGATAAAAATCATGGGATGGCGATGTGCACATTTACAGATGGCTGTAGTATCGCGTACACAAGGCATAAAATGGCAGTGCATTGGCGGAGCTGTCATTTGTAGTCACGTGATTCGTTTTCCGACATGATTATATGCCGTACGACGGGAATAAACATTCTTTGAACGTGCAACGGTAGTTGAAGCGAGACGCGTGGGACATTCCATTTCGGAAATGATAAGATAATTCACTATTCTGTGATTTACAGTGTCAAGATTGAGCCGAGAATACCTAATGTCAGGCATTACCCTTCACTACGGACAACGCAGTGGCCGACGACGTTCACTTTACGACTGAGAGCAGTGGCGTTTGATTAGCGTTGTCATTGCTAACAGAGAATCAAGACTGCGTGTAGTAACCACCACGATCATTGTGGGATACACGACCAACATATCTCTTAGGACAGGGCGGCGAAATTTGGCGTTAATGGACTATGGCAGCAGATGACCGACGCGAGTGCTTCTGCCAACAGAAGAACATCGCCTCAGCGCATCTTTTGGGCTCGTGACCATATCTGTCGCACCCAAGATGACCGGAAAACTGTCGCTTGTTCAGATGAGTATCGATTACAGCTGTCAAGAGCTGACGGTACAGTTCGATTGTGGCCCAGAATCACGAAGCCATGAACCAAGGTTGTCTACAAGGCACTGTAAAAGCTGGTGTGTTCATAATGGTGTTGGCTGTGTTTACATGGATTGAATTGGGTCCTCTAGTTCAACTAACACTGACTGGAGTCGACCATTTTCTGCCGTTCATGCACTTAATATACCGAAACAACGATGGAATTTTTATTGATGAAAATGCGCCATGTCACCGGGCCACAATTATTCGCGATTGGTTTGAAGAACATTGTGGATATTTCGAGCGAATGATTTGGCCTCGCAGATCGCCCGACAGGAATCCAATCAAACATTTATGAGACATAATCGAGGGGTCAGTTCGTGCACAAGATCCTGCACCGGCAACGCTTTCGCATTTATGGACGGCGATAGTGGCAGCATGACTCAAAATTTCTGCAGAGGATTTCCATTGACGTCTTGAGTCGATGTCAGGTAGAGTTGCTACTGTAAGCTGGGAAAAAGGAGGTCCGACATGATATGAGAAGGTATTCCCGTGACTTTTGTTACCTCACTGTTTAAGCAACCGATGTGAGTAGCTAATGGCATTGGAATATCACGTAGGAGGAAACTGGAAATGCAACATAGTATGAACGACAGTCAGAGCCTGACAACAGATTAGTAGACAATGCTGCGAAGTGCTGAGGAATGTTGGAGGAAGGAAGAAAGATTTGGTTTAACGTCTCGTGGACATAGAGGTCGTTACAGATGAAGCACAATCTCGGATTTTTTCAAGGATGGGGAAGAGAATTGGCTGTACGTTTGAAGAGAATTTAGGTATGTTATCAGGTAGGCTAAAATAGTACATTGCATCTAGATAATAGAAATCTCTCACAACAGAACTAAAACTATATTGTCAGCTGGGGAAGAGATGTCAGGGCATAATGTGAGTTCTAAAAATATTACACCTCTCTTACGTGAGGATGAAAATTTGAGTAATCCACCTGAGCTGTGCAAAACATCTAATAATTACTTGTTGTCAATAGTCGATAAGTTAAATAAAAAATGTTGTTGATGCAGATGAGTTGTAAGGTGTCAGAAAAAATCCAACACCTTCCATGAAAACCCTGAGATGACAAGCAAATCCTGTAGTATGTCGCATAGCTCCGAATAAATCGTGACATTAAATTAACCAAAGTAATACGAGTAACGAGTGAGCAAATGGAATACCACAGACAAACACAAGAATGCCTAAATGCATGTCATACCTTCCCACCGTGAGACAGACGCAGTTCCGAGGGGAGAAACGAGAAAAGAAGCCGAGAGCAGAACCGTGTTAAGCTGGAAGGCCCTACAATAAGGGACGGACACCCACGTCGCCAGCTAACCGCTAGGACAACCACCCAGCACATGTTAAAAGATTTAGCCCTCCAGAAGAACAGTATAGATCTTACGATAACACTAAAAGGACCACACCAGCTGCAAGTTCTAGCGTGAGACTTTTTCGCGTCTCTGTTACGTTGCAAACTTTAAAAACATTGCCCCACCACGAAAAGTGTAACGTTTCTCATTGGATAGACAGAATTTTTGTAGGCGGAGCATAAGGTTAACATTGAGACCCTGATTGGTCAGATGAAAACACAGCCAGATAATTTTTTTTAAACCAACTTTGGTAAATTGTAGTAAGGAGAAGTTAGGAGAGAGGTAGTTCCGAGACGGCGAGCTGTGTGGAGCTGCGCTGGCCGCCACCCCCTGACGAACACTGACAAGGTAATGAACGCACGCGATGCCACATAACAGCGCATAAAGCTTCACTCAGAACTGCAGAAGTCTCATCTGTTACACCCCCTTATTTTGCGTAATACTAGTGTCTATCGTCAATTATAGCTCATGGTGTTCACATTTGCCACTTGAAGTAAAAATCTGAAACGCAATGATTTTCCTGTTATATAGTTATTGAGAAGCCACATCAGCCACTGTAATTTACGACAAGTTAGATAAGTAATTAAAGATAATTGAGGGTCACTGTAGACCATTTTGATAGTTTTCTCTTTTGTGAAACTTAATTTAAACCTAGATTATAGATGTGATATTTCATAGGTCATACTTCGATCCATTGTAGAACTGGGAAACCCATTCAGGGAATATTCGTTCACATTTTTGTTGATCGCAGTTGGTTTTTACCATCCCGTATTAAAACATTTCCTTTTATCAATAATGCAATTTATAAACAATGTTTTGTGAGTAGAATAAAATTTCCAGTGGTAAACTTAACTGCTTTTTCGAAGTTATTTTACCAGCTAACTAAAAATAGGAAAGCCTTGAACCCCTTCCACTAAATTTAGTTAGTATTAAGATTCTTTTACAGGGAGCGCAGTGGAGCTGACGCTGAAATCATTAAGTATTTGGTTATATCATCGCTAGTCTCGCTGAATTCTTCTGAACTCTACATGTCATGTGTGGTCTGGTGTCTCCGTACCAGCAACAGGTCCCAGGCTCAAACTAGTCAATTCCCTAAAAAACACGCTCAGAGCATCGTTGCGCGTAAGTGGTAGGGAGACACGATATAGAACAAACAGACACCACGTAGAATGTTAGAAAATGGCCACCCTGCCAGGATGGTAAAATACCATGAGTGAAGGTCGACCACATGCCTAACTAGGTCAGAAAAATATCCTGTTAAAAATTTTTTCGTAATAAAAAAAATTTATGAAAGGCATAAATAGTTGAAAACAGTAGCTGCAGCGATAGATAGTGAGACATTCTAGCAGAGACAATAGCATAATTAAGTTATGAATTTTAAAAATTGTTAGCATTAAGTTTTCTCATCAATGCAAGCACACTGGTGGCGGATACATCGTTGACAAGTTGGTTCTGACCCAACAAGTAAGTGAATGGATTGTCAGTCTTGGGTATAATAAGTGTCAAGTCGTGTGAATAAAAAGTTTATGAAAAGCGTGAGATCGTATGAGCGCATGTTGACTCGAAGTAGGGCGCGTGAATTGCTTTTAAAATAGAATATAAGGGATTCGGAAAGATTAGCAATGGCAAATCGAGACTTTGACCGAATTGAGGTAAAGACCCAGCATGAAAATGGACAGAGAATAGAGGACAGTACAACAGACGATGCAGTATCGCGAGAAATAGGACATATAACGCACCATAACGAGAATAAAATACGTCAAGGCATAGAAAACGTAAGTCAGCATACGGCAGAGGAGCAGGAAAGTAGAGTGACAGTCGATGAGGATTCTAACTTGCGTCTTCAATACGTAGAACCCATAGTACAGTTAATCAGAGCTCCCTCACCACAGAGTACAAGTAATGCAGGCAGAAACGTGTCAGAGCACAGTTCAATGCAATCGGTTGCGAACCAACACTTGAGCGAAAATACAGAGCGTAGGACGTCGGAAGAAAACGCAATAGCACCCTCCAATCTGGCAGAATTATTACAACAAATTACGGAAACCATGACAAGGCAAAATAAAGACATAGCGAACCAAATTCAAATTCAGAATGCAGAAACCACGAGACAAATGCGTGAGATTAAAGAACGAAACAAAAAAATTCAGTTACACCTAAGTCATATTGAAGACGAGGCAAAAGAATCTCGAGAAGTGATAGGAAACATAATAACAGGTTACAGTCAATTGAGAACAGACATTGACAAGGTACAACCGGACGTGCAAACATTGCGTAATGACATTCAGGACGAGATCAAAATATTACGTAACAACACCCAGGGAGAAGTCAAGAAACTAGAGAAACAGATAAACTAAATTACTAGACAAGCAGCAGGTACAGCGCGTGAAGTTGTTGAAAACAGTGTGTTACACAAACGCATCACAAAACCAGCGCTGAAAAGATATGATAACCGCATAGTCAAAATAGAAGCGCAAACGAAGCGACAATTTCAGAAATTGCGAACAGAGTTGTTGCAAACCATTGAAGAGCGTAGTGAACAGGTTCGAACAAGCACAGAGTCTGCAACCACATCCGTATCTGTAACAGCACCGGAAAAACAAGCAATTAACGAAGATATTACGCATTTGCGATTCCAATCACAGGCGGAAAGTAACATACGTGAAATCAGACAGCCTGCACAGCAACAAACACGTTTCGAAATTCTTGATGAACAAACGTCATCACAAACACATGCGGAACCACAAATGTATGTTTCAAGACAGTTTGGATCGTGCAATGAAGCAGAAAGGTTAGCCAGACAAGATACCAAACCAATACCTGAACATGGAAAGCCAGGTCGCGAAGAGTACAGTGCAATGCATTCAGCTACACGTTCACAACCGATGGAAGAAAATTATTGCGTACCATTCCAACGATACTACGCAAGGGTAGGCGAAAGTTACAGTGGACAATATACAATGGATCTGCCACAACCGGAAAGAACGACGGGAGAAATGATCAGAAGCAAAAGTGGCGAAGAATCGCGAATTTCATATGGAACTATGACGAAGTACGACAACGATCATTTCCTCACAGTCAGAAAATGTCAACACTTTCGAGAAGGAAACTCATTACATCCACGAACTTTTATTGATCAATTCCGAGTAGGATTACCAGAACACTGGAAGCTAGCACACAAATTAGACTTTATATGTGCACACATGTCAGGAACAGTCGCAGAAACCATTCAGAATGTTGCAGCGACATGCCGATCGTACGAAGATTACAGAGAGAAGTTTCTCTCACGATATTGGTCCAGCGAAGCACAGAACAGGGTGAAGTACGAATTATTACAGAACCCATATTTTGATAATTCAGGAGAGAAGAGTCCCGTGAAATTTTTCGAATTAATGGCAAAGAAAAATCAATGCTTAGATGTACCATACAGTGACGGAGAGTTGATTAAATTATGCGCGATGAAGCTACCATTGAAATACCAGCAATCATTAGTAGGTCGCGGAGGCAATGACGTCGAAGCATTTAAAGGTATTCTAAGGGAACTAGAGTTCATATTTTCGGAAGATGACGCAAGAAAAAGACGAAGCGCACGTGAAAACGAAAGCTAAAAGCAGTGGAATCCACAAGACACAGTAAGAAGAAACAATAATTACAAACCATGTGATAACTTCGCACCAAGAAACGACAATAGATTTCAACAAAGAACCAGTTATGGATTTAGAAGAGAGTATGGCAATAACTATAATTCACCCAGGAACGGCAACAACTATTACAGAGGGAATAACGACAACCGGAACGGGTACTGGAGAACCAATAGACCGACAAATTATCAACAAAGAAACCACTATCAACAAGCTGAACAAGAAAAGAGAATACAGATAGGAGAGGTGTAGGTAAGACCAGCAAACCCCAATAAACGTTCGAATTGACAGCTAAGCGCCCATGCCAAAGAGAATGACGCACCGACCCAGCGCAATTGCAGCACCTTGAACAGAGAAGTAAAAATCTTATCACGAGAAGAGAAGAAGGAAGAAACAAATCCGCAGGGACCAGATGAAAACGACGACAAGAAAATAACAATATAATGTTGGGACGAAATTAATTTGGAGAATACTGACGAGGAAAATGAATTACCAGAGGCATGCACAACGAATGTAGGAGGAAAGGACGAAGTAACGAGTATTGTAGAGCTATTTGAGATGGAAACCAGGGAAAGCGAATTCAATGAGGATAATGTGCAGTTAACAGAAGTTGAAAATATGTTACGAGTGGGCACACAACTCAACGTATATAATGAAGGAAGTTATGAAGTGATAATTATAGCATTTAGATGCGATTATGTGGAAGTAGCGACGAAGAAGGAGAAGATAGACGAGGATGAGGAAATAGTAGCGGATGTTGAAGAAAGCGTAAATGAAGGAAGAAATAGAGAACAGCAAATAAAAGAGAGAGAAGTAGCAGTCGAAGCTTATCCTACAGAAAGTTCGAATTCACAAGGGAAATTCCTGAAATGACTCATGTATGATTCAGTGGAGGATTCGTTGATGCAAGAAGAAGAAGAACTGAACCAACCCTTTCAAATTTAACCAATTGTGAACGCCATGGTAAAGCATGTCCCAGTCAATATTGTAATTGATAGCGGAAGTGAACTGACTGCGATCTCAGAAAATTTATTCATGCATTGTACTGCCAATGAGGAATTGCCAGTTCTGAAAACACGTAAGATTAAAGTAAGAGGTCCTATTAGAAACAATGCTGCGGAAGTTACGAGACAAACAAGGTTAACTCTTTCGTGCCAAGGTCAAAAGATCGAAGCCAACTTCGTGATTATACCTAAACTAAGTGTAGATTTGATTATAGGTGCAGATATTTTAAATGAGAGACGAGCGATAATAGATATGGGGAAAGGTGGCGTAACATTCGGGAATGTCACACTTCTCTTTGAGCAAAAGCTAAATTAGAAGAAATACCAGTTGTAAACAAACAATTAAGAATGATGCGAGACAAAGAGGATGAAGAATTAGAATGGTATGCACAAAAGGGGGAATCGCCTCAACTCATGTTAGAATTTCAGAAAGAAATCGACGAAAAATTACAAGAAGTTCAAGGTATTTTGGAACACAGTAAAAGAGAATTAGAGGGTATTTTACGACATAAAGCAGAGGAATTTTTAACTAAGACTGGCAGTATTAAAAACTTTCAGCACAAGTTTGAAGATTAATTTTATTACTGGTACATAATCAGCACAATATTTCAAGATTATGTTGCAGATAAGATCGTCAGGAGAAAGAAGAATGAAGAGAGAGGAAGGTGGGAAAAAGAAAGTAGTTTCAATGAAAACAAAAACAAAAATAACACCAATAGTACCATGGATTAAGGTGAAGGGATAAAGCGTAGATTGTCTAACAGCATGAAATACTAAAACGCTATACACCATGACAATACACAAAAAATAAAAAAAATGAATTTGAGGATTTTTGTAGAAGTTAAGACTCAAAATATCTTAGAATTGTAACATGGAAAGGGCGCCGAAATTAGCAAAGCTTTTTAAGAAGGCGTAAAACAATGTAGGTATTAGACATATGTTAGATGATTATAAGTAAAACTTTTTGTAAGAACCATTGCAAAAACTCCAACAAAGACCAGATGCAACGACGCACAAGTTGCAACGCGAGAAGTATGAAGAAAGAAAAGGACATAATTAGCAAGACACGATTCCTACAAGGCAGGAGCGGCGAGAGAAGGGAAAGGACAGTGAGACCAACAGAGGGTAGCTGAAGTAGGCAGTAAATCTGCTAAACCACAGGGTGGCGGAACCCCGCTGGGACGGAAGATGGAACCACAGAGTGGCGGAACACAGAGAGTGGCGGAAGAGGGAAGGGAACGGTGCAGGGACACACAAGCAAACACCGGACTTTCACCTCGTAAACCCCGGGACGCCCCAGCTCAGCGGAGCGAGTAAAAAACAGCCTGATGAAAAGACGGCTTGGGCAAGCCACCACTGGCAAAAAATATGTGTAAAAGTCACACTACTGCTATTAAACAGCACGCTGATGCACGAAACTGAAGAAAACGTCCACAAAGTAGAAATGACATGCCCAAACCATTTATCAAACTGTTACTAAGAGGAGAACTTCAAAGCAACTAGTTATCAATAAATATTTCCATATCCTGTCCAGAGAAGAACCAAAAGCAAGTAAGAAGCAGAGAAAAAGCAGGAAGAACAGAAGTTGAAGATTCACAAGATTGAGACCAAGAAAGAAGATGGGTAGAGAATAGATGACATACCTTCCCAAATCCCTATCCTATTGTAAACTAGTCGTTTGCGAAGAATTACAACGAAAAACGACCACTTTCAGCGACACATAACGATGACTATCACGCATACAAAGCCAGTAAACCACGAGATTCTGCACTCACAGCGCCATTCCATTATGGGACCTCCACAATAGCAACACACACTTGCAAAGTCAACAAGGAATGACGAACAAAGCTGTACATCAAATACTTGGCCACATCCATCTCGCTCAAGTCCATCACCTTCGTGCAAAAAACATTCGCCAACCTCATGCTTAAACATTCATAGGATTGTGTGAATGTGTGAAATCAAATTATGTGATGTAGGAATTGTGCAAAAGACATGTGTGAAAAACTAAATAAGTTAAGCACACCAGACAGCTAATAAACTACAAAATAACAGTCATTGACTATGGACTTAAGTAAAAAATAGACTATCGATAAAAATAAGTCATTAGTTCTGAAAAGGACAGTATATAAAGAACAAAAGTAAGGCATAATAAACACTAAAACTATATGCCACTTATTTTCTCCTCATAAAAATAAAAGAATAACTATATTTTACTTATTTTCTCCTTATAAAAACAAAGAATAAAAAATTATCTTGTTGGATATTTTCCCTTTTTCTTAACATTTGTACCATTTGTTAGGAAAATATCTCAATACTTGTGTATGTATATTTCATTGTCAAAGCAATTATTGGAAATTATTCTTATTTGTTAGTGTAACAATGTTGAAGTGAGTGTCTAGAAACAAAAACATTATACTTGTACATGATATTTAGAAAATGTGTTAGCAATAGATTTTACTTAATTACCACATTTATAAAAACAATATTTCTAAGAAAATCGAAGTGAAAGACTCCTCACTTTCGATAACAAACTTCTTAAAAAACAAACTTCACAATTAAATTAAGAAAA
The DNA here is from genome assembly GCF_023898315.1 of Schistocerca nitens. Taxonomy (NCBI): domain Eukaryota; kingdom Metazoa; phylum Arthropoda; class Insecta; order Orthoptera; family Acrididae; genus Schistocerca; species Schistocerca nitens. The sequence goes on from NC_064616.1 coordinate 436,680,920, forward strand.
AAAATAATTAAAAAATAATGATTATAATGGAATAAAAATATTCTTCCCTTGTCAATATAAACATATTTTTGATAATAATGTCTAAGAATATAAAAATATAAATTAGTAATATTAACTAGCATAGAACCGGAATAACGTGGCTGCACAGTAAGCTACAAAATTTAGATAAAGGAATAATTTTTGACTGCCTTAGACAACGATTCAATCATTGCCTAACTTCACGCAAAAATTAAGTTCGAAGGGTGGTGATAGGTAAGGTGTCAAGCAAATCCAACACCTTCCATGAAAACCCTGACATGATAAGCAAATCCAGTAGTATGTCACATAGCTCTGAATAATTCGTGACATTAAATTAACCAAAGTAATACGAGTAATGAGTGAGCAAATGGAATACCACAGACTAACACAAGAATGCCTAAATGCATGTCATACCTTCCCACCGTGAGACAGACGCAGTTCCGAGGGGAGAAACGAGAAAAGAAGCCGAGAGCAGAACCGTGTTAAGCTGGAAGGCCCTACAATAAGGGATGGACACCCACGTCGCCAGCTAACCGCTAGGACAACCACCCAGCACATGTTAAAAGATTTAGCCCTCCAGAAGAACAGTATAGATCTTACGATAACACTAAAAGGACCACACCAGCTGCAAGTTCTAGCGTGAGACTTTTTCGCGTCTCTGTTACGTTGCAAACTTTAAAAACATTGCCCCACCACGAAAAGTGTAACGTTTCTCATTGGATGGACAGAATTTTTGTAGGCGGAGCTTAAGGTTAACATTGAGACCCTGATTGGTCAGATGAAAACACAGCCAGATAATTTTTTTTAAACCAACTTTGGTAAATTGTAGTAAGGAGAAGTTAGGAGAGAGTTAGTTCCGAGACGGCGAGCTGTATGGAGCTGCGCCGGCCGCCACCCCCTGACGAACACTGACAAGGTAATGAACGCACGCAATGCTGCATAACAGCGCATAAAGCTTCACTCAGAACTGCAGAAGTCTCATCTGTTACACCCCCTTATTTTGCGTAATACTAGTGTCTATCGTCAATTAAACTCATGGTGTTCACATTTGCCACTTGAAGTAAAAATCTGAAACGCGATGATTTTTCTGTTATATACTTATTGAGATGCCACATCAGCCACTGTAATTTACGACAAGTTAGATAAGTAATTAAAGATAATTGAGGGTCACTGTAGACCATTTTGATAGTTTTCTCTTTTGTGAAACTTAATTTAAACCTAGATTATAGATATGATATGGCATAGGACATAATTCGATCCATTGTAGAACTGGGAAACCCATTCAGGGAATATTCGTTCACATTTTTATTGAACGCAGTTGGTGTTTACCATCCTGTGTTAAAACATTTCCTTTTATCAATAGCGCAATTTATAAGCAATGTTTTGTGAGTAGAATAAAATTTCCAATGGTAAACTTAACTGCTTTTTCGACGTTGTTTTACCAGCTAACTAAAAATAGGAAAGCCTTGAACCCCTTCCACTAAATTTAGTTAGTATTAAGATTCTTTTACAGGGAGTGCAGTGGAGCTGACGCTGAAATCATTAAGTATTTGGTTATATCATCGCTAGTCTCACTGAACTCTTCTGAACTCTACATGTCATGTGTGGTCTGGTGTCTTCGTACCAGCAACAGGTCCTAGGTTCAAACTAGTCAATTCCCTAAAAAACACGCTCAGAGCGTCGTTGCGCGAAAGTGGTAGGGAGACACGATATAGAACAAACAGACACCACGCAGAATGTTAGAGAGTACGTAGAATTGTTGAAAGTTTGTAATCCAAGGCAACTACGTAACACGCAGCGAAAGGAAACAACCAAAGAGGAAAATGAAACTATTCGCATGAGTATGATGAAATTTGCAGTAGTATTAAGAAGATCATTGCACCATACGTTAGTTATATACCTATGCAATGTATCTTTGAGATGCATTAAATTTCCTTGCAGACTGTAATCTTCGTTAGGGAAACCACGTTATGAGAATGGTCAAAGAGCTAACGTATACAATTACCGGTAATATCATTGCTACCAGTGCTTCCTAACGTTTTCGATAAAGTAATGCAAAGAAGGGCAGTGGCTCGTCTCATTGCTCACAATTTGCTGTCAGACTTTCTGGTTGGCATCAAGAAAGGAGTATACCTAGAAAATACTCTTCATTACTTTTTGCGTGGGGCATTAGTAGGGCTAAAGAAAAATAGATGATTTAACAAAACAATTGGCTGTTTGGAGCATAAAATACTTTTGCAGTAGTTGGAACATGGGGTTAGGGAACAGGTCCAGTAATAGTTTATATGTGGAAAGTTGAAAACGGACGGTTGTCCTCCATTGCCTGTACTGTTTGGAGTTACGTAAAGAGTGTGTGTGTGTGTGTGTGTGTGTGTGAGGGAAGGGGGATGGGACCCGAGTTCTCTTCTGTATCTATTGCTCTTCTTGAGATTATTGACCTGCCAATAAATGTAGCACACGAGACAGAAATTGTATTCTTTGCAGATGATACAAGTGTTATTGGGAAATACATGGAGCGTAATATAAAATGATGTAGCTAGTAGGATGGTCAGTAACATTAGCACGTGGCTTTCAGGGAACTGATTAACGCTTAACTGGAACAAAACGCAATGTATTCTAATTGACACCACAAATATAGTTAAAGAGAAGTTTTGCCGGCTGAATGTCTTCAAACAGTCTGTAGCGCCGATCATTTTAAATCCTCAGGAATGAGGGTAAATGAAACACTTTCTTGGAACTGTCACGTTCACGAAATCGTGTAGATAATGAATGCTGCTGACTTCACTCTACGAATGGTCCCTGCGGTTTCTGACACTGAATAACGTAGGCTTGTTTACTTTGCTTAAAATGGTTCAAATGGCTCTGAGCACTATGGGACTTAACTTCTGAGTTCTTCAGTCCCTTAGAACTTAGAACTACTTAAACCTAACTAACCTAAGGACATCACACACATCCATACCCGAGGCAGGATTCGAACCTGCGACTGTAGCTGTCGCGCGGGTGCAGACTGAAGCGCCTAGAACCGCTGGGCCACCCTGGCCGGCTTACTTTACTTACATTAACTCCGTTATCTCGTATGGTTTTATATTTTCGGGAAACTCTGAGCAGTCACCTAGAATACTGTTAGCCCAAAAACGCGCAGTCAGACTAATCTGGGAAGTCCCTTAATGAACTTGGCGGAGGCCATTGTTCTGGTGTCCCGAAATTCTAACTCCACCGTCCCTGTACATGTACTCCATTATGAGAATTGTTGTTGGCAATATTGACTCAATCAGAGGAAACAGCAACATTCTTTCAGGAAATTCTAGATGGAACAACAATATACACCAGGGTAAAACTTCCTTAAGCCCTGTGCAGAAAGGTGTGCACTACTCATCGGGTTTCATTTTCAATGCATTTCCAGCAGAACTGAAAAAATTAGTAATAAAGCCGAATTACGCAGATCAATGTTACAAGTTTTCCCTCTGGCACACTCCCTCTTACCTGTACGTTAGTTCATCCCAGTTGTTGAGAACCTTTCTCTATAACGTGTTATTCATTTGTACACTCTCTGTTTTTTCGGTGTTTTGGTAACTCCATAATTCTTTGTACAGAAATAATTATGTATTCATTATTATGTAACCTGTGTGCCGACATGTTCCACAGTAAAGTAGATTTTGCACACAAGATCCCACGGATTCTGGCAAGGAAATAGATAAATAAATAAAATTCTACGTTTAGTTAAAAGGCAGTCACTGTGATTTTCTAAGCTGATTAGCTGAAATACCTCTATGTCTAAACAACCTCTGTAGTTGCCTGGACCTCCAGATATGTGGGAATCATTCACCGGCTCTCCTGAAAGTAGGCGAGTCGTTGGCCTTTTGATGTGTAAATGGGACTGGAAAGCGTTACACGTTTTTGAAGTAGGAAGTTAGTGGTCCTAAGTGCTCAAAATTAGTATTTATCCAGAAAGAAAATGTTGCACGGACCTTTGAGATTCCGTTAGTTGGGCGTAGAATTATATGCAAATTTTTCCGAGAGCTGCAGCATAGCCATTGCGCACGTGATCGGTCGGCGGATACCTGCAGGTAGATCGTGGCGCTATTAACAAAACGGGTGAGGGACTGACGAACGTGGCGAGAGTTAATTAATATGAGAGACTAAGCGAAGGGATTTCGTTTTGCATTAGACCTATATAGCACCCTAATGTTGTTCGACTCTGTCCTTGTGAAGATTTATAGCGGACTTTGCAGGAAATGTACGTTGGCTACGCTACTAGTTACATAGATTTTTCAGTCCAGTGGTCGAATCTAGGAATCATTCCAGTTTGATTGTTCACAAGACTTGCGTCGTTGGTGTAAGACCTGTAACTTTCTTGACTTTGTCGTAGTGTTCAATGAAGCAACACTTATGAAGATGATTTTCCAAGTCAAGCAGCACATATAATGGTTCCAGGTCTATCTGCAAGCGTTTCATTAACGACGCAGATGTGTACTGTATCGTATTATTTGACTCCCACATCGCTACGACCGCGTAATTGCGGTCGTGTGGACCTTCCCCTGACAAAATGATAGAGAACGAGAGAAGGAACGTGTCCAGACTCATATAACTATTCACATTTCGCTTTCTTGTTTAATACCAGTCTCACCTTACCATGAGCAACATCTTCAACTTCGTTGCACCCACTTCTCATCAGATAAACAGCCGGATTCGCTTCCATTGGGCAAACATTTAAATTCTCATCGGACTCTTTTACATCTTCACATCTTAACCTACAATATCAGTACCTCACCTACATCCAATTTCTACTTACATTCCTAGGATATCACGGTCCTGAATCATTCACTTGTTTACGCGGGACTGGCCATCAAGCCTTTGAACATTACTGTGCAGACGACCTACAAATGCAACAACGTCATTATTTAGATCACATCTGTACGAGTACTTCACCTTGAAACTCAGAGGCAGCTTATCAATACAAACAATTTAAATGGTATTGTTTGCATTTTATTTGTAATCTAAGGTTTGTTTCAGCTACACTGTATTTCAAAAATATTTATAAGTGAAGAGTACGTAGTCATCTGCCAGATCGCCGATCCTCCCTTCCACTTCGTTGACGAGTAAGAAAAATAATGTAACGTGATGTTATGATTGAGCTTACTACCTTTTCATACCTAAGTTAACGAAGTTGACTTATATTCAGACAGTAAAAGGGGATATGGTGTGTACAAAAATTGCCTTAGCTTTCTTACTACGAACACTCACAGATAACTTAGGAAGAATGATCTAGTTCGTCGTGTTAGGGATATGCATACAGTTAACTTCTACTGTTACTTGCATTTAGAAGATAAGACATCTTAGGCAGACATGTCATTTTTGTGTTTACTTTTATTGACCTATCGATACTCATCTCAATTGGAGATTTTGTCTGTATGCAGCTGAATAATGCAATTCAGTTTTTACTATATGCTTTTTGCCCAAACGTAAAATAGAGTACCATCATTGCTTATAAATGTACTGACATATATATTTGCAGGCAGTATTTTTGATATGTGTAGTAAATTGAGGCGAACAAGTAGGGCAACACATAAATTTTATTTATACAGCTGCACATAGACATTAAAACAATATTTTACTTTCCACTCTTCCACATTTTACTCCTGACTCGTTCAGTTACATTGCTACAGCAGCAGTGTGTGACAAATTTTAAATATCCTAATGAAACCAGGGATGTCATGTTCATTGAATTATCCAAGCAAGTTGAATATTTCACGGGAGGCTCCAAATACATGGGGCACTTCCTAAGTTAATTGAACATCTGAAAAACTATAATTTCATTTTATACTATACGTTATTGATGTTTTAATATATCTTTATTAAATACAATAACACAAGTCATTACATTTCAGCAACTACTCTGGCACAACAAACAACCAGCCACGTAATGTTACGATGAGAAATGATTAATATGAGGTGCGTAACAACGGTTCTGTCAGTTGCTAATGCTCTGATGTAGAATTATGGTTTCCTTGTTGTGGCAGCTACACCAAGTATCTTTGAGAGTGCTGCGGGAAACAGGACATTGGAAAGCTCCCTCCAAACAATATCCGAGCCCATAAAACGGAAGTACTCCCTCGAGGTGCCACTACAGTTAGTATAAATAACGCAACAGATCGCGTATCGCAACTTTTACTGCAGACGATTTTTCATAATTTACAGAGATACAGCCTACGGAACGTTCTCTCGCGCATCAATAGCACACATAATGGGGCAATACTGACAGAGCGAAATTGACTTCCTTTGTACGTGTTAGATAACCTACCGTGACACGTGTTGTATGCCTAATCACAGCACATCAATGGCCAAGAACGTTTACACTTTGATAGTGGCCTTTCATAACTACGAATATGAACCGGTAACCTCAAGCTCTCTGTGATTGTAAAAGAAACTGTCATAAAACAGCAATATTGCGGTAAAAGAATACTGCATCTTTCCACCTCCTAAATAACCCCAATAATAAACACATTCGTTGAACCGAATTCACGATATGTTATTCCCATTTTAGCACGTTATTCATACCGTTTTTTCATGTATATACTCACTAGTAACTGAGACAATGAACGCTCTCCGACGTAAATTCTGTTCATGTCTGTGTAACGTAAGCTGTAAACCGATTTTGACTTGATCTTAAGTTTGGTAGTATAGAAAGTGTGTCTGACTTTCCTTGATTACTAGAACAAGTGCGAATGACATGATCTTTTAAATATAACTGACTAATATTGAATATTCAGGTGCAATTGCTTAATATTCAATCATTCAACTGTAAGTAATTAACATTTCACAAGAAAAGATTCAATAATTAAGTGCCTCGCAATACAATTTCATCTACTAAGATATTAGTTAGTAAGACTCATTAAAAAATCAACCAAAGTTAAAACCATGATCCCCAACGGAGTTACGTTTGCTATTCATTAAGCAAAAGAGCACACCAGATAACGATTCTGACTGCTTATAGACAAACCGGACTACCTGTTCTATGTACTGAACCTAACTGCATATGAAAGAACGTAACAGCGCTGTGGAGGGTACACGACAATTTGCAGGTACCTTTAATGATGCTCGTGGACTGACTTACTGTGGAACAGGAGGCAGAAATAAAAGTGATGCTTTGCTTTTTCCAGTTCGGTAATCGTGCAATGGGCCACCTTGCTCCTGAACGCGAGATTTCTAATACTTTGTAACCTCTAGCCCTAATAATCTCTAAATATTTCTTTCATGAGAATGTCAATACGAGATTTGTTCAAAAATTCCGGAGCATTCGTAATTTCGGCAAAATGGTGAGTTGGAGCGAAATGTGGTTTGCATTACTGCGCACACCTGTGTCTAAAGTGTAACCGCCAGAAGTCTGAGTGGTGTATGCCTGTTAGTTATTTTTGAGTGCTGTATTGAGTAGAAAGCTGTGTCTCACTGTTTGCGAATTTCGAGATGGCAGAGTTAGCGGAGCAAGGCGTCTGCATTAAATTTTGCGTGAAACCCAAGAGAACCTTTACAGAGACACACCAAATGATGCAGAAAGCCTATGGTGATGAGTGCCTAAGTCGCGTTCGGTGTTACGAACGGTTCACACGGATAAAATTGCACGGACGGAAATTAAAGATGATCCTTGTTCAGGACGCCCTTCGACGTCTACTGACGACGCTACTGTCAAGAACGTCAACGAATTTGTGCGCGCCAATCGCATACTGACTGTCCGAGAGATTGCAGAAGAATGTAACATTGCAGCTAGATCATGTTACAAAAACCTGTCACAGCATCTTGGAATGTATCGTGTAGCCGCAAAGTTCGTCCCACGGCTCATGAGTCGAGAACAGAATGACCGCTTCGCAGTTTGTGATGAGCTTTTGGATAACAGAAATGAGAATGAGATGTTGCTTAAGAGAATCATAACTGGTGACGAGACTTGGTTCTACGGTTATGACGTTGAGACCAAGGTTCAATCTTCAAAATGGGTTTGAAATGGTTCTTCAATACCAAAAAAGGCTCTTTAGGTCAAGTCAAATGTTAAAGCCATACTGATAGTTTTCTTTGACTTTGAAAGTCTAGTTCGTCATAAATTCGTGCCACAGGGACAAACTTTTAATATATGGTACTATCGGGACGCGTTGCCATGCCTGCGAGAAAGTGTAAGGAGGAAACGGCCTCAAATGTGGCCAGGGAGTTCGAGGCCCTTGCATCACCATAACGCACCGGCAAATTCATCCCTCTTGGTGCGTGACTGTTACACAAAAAACGAAATCATTGTGCTGCCTGATCCTCCGTTCTCTACGGAACTGCCACCTCGGAACTTTTGTTTATTGAAAGCCCCGCTGAAATGTCGAAGATTTGCAACGACAGACGAGATGAAAGAAAATTCGCAGACGACGCTTCGCGCGATCCAGCAAGAGGCGAACTAAGACTGCTTTCCGAATTGTAAACGGTGTTGAGAGCGGTGTATCAAATGAGGAGGAGAGTATTTCGAAGGAGACCATGCTCTACAAGTAAAAGGTAAGCGTATAAAAAATTTGTGGATTAAGTTCCGGAATTTTTTGAAGAGAACATGACTTAATACAACAGCCAAAATAGTGAACTGCTCTTGAAATAGAACATACATTTCAATATATAAGATGAAACTGCGGACATGGACAGCAAATGATGTGAACGTAGAGGATATGTTGATTTAAATACAGATTAATTAGGTCAAACAAAAGGAAAATACGATCACACAATTCCTACGCTCCTGATTTAGACAAAAATTTACGTTATAAAATTTGCACACCGGGACGTGCAGTAGGGAACGAAGGAAATCTCATCTTGAAATACACTTACATATTATACTTTCATTTAAAGAACAACATATATTCAAAAATGGAACTGGAAGCTGTAGGGATAATATGCCTAACAGAACTAATTGGTACGTAATATGAGATAAAGTTACACGAGGTTCCAACTGCTCCACCGACACAGAGGTTCAACTTTCCACAAGATAATCAAAATAAAATTAACTGTAACCACTAAGAATTCCCCACAATAACACAGGTTATCTCCTTTTCATAGAAACCGCACTGAACCAAGCATCAACTACAACCTGGTAGGGAAAGGTCTAAATGCTCACTAACTGTCACGTGGCACACAATCTCACATTTAGGAAGACAAATTACACTCTAAAATATTACGAGTGTACCATCAATTTCAAGGTGTCAAATTCCTAATCATTATCATTGTATGGCCGTAAGATGGTTACTATAAGGGTATTTCAATTAACACTCGAGCACAAAATAAAGAGTTCGAATCATTTCAAAAAATGGTTCAAATGGCTCTGAGCACTATGGGACTTAACATCTATGGTCATCAGTCCCCTAGAACTTAGAACTACTTAAACCTAACTAACCTAAGGACAGCACACAACACCCAGCCATCACGAGGCAGAGAAAATCCCTAACCCCGCCGGGAATCGAACCCGGGAACCCGGGCGTGGGAAGCGAGAACGCTACCGCACGACCACGAGATGCGGGCTCGAAGCATTTGCTAGACACTCTAGTTTGCAAGCCATTACACCTACAGAAATCATTTGCAATAAAATTCTGTAACGAGAAGTATTAAGATATTGAATAACTAAGATAACGTGCCGGCCGGAGTGGCTGAGCGGTTCTAGGCGCTACAGTCTGGAAGCGTGCGGCCGCTACGGTAGCAGGTTCGAATCCTGCCTCGGGCATGGATGTGTGTGATGTCCTTAGTTTAGTTAGGTTTAAGTAGTTCTAAGTTCTAGGGGACTGATGGCCTCAGCAGTTAAGTCCCATAGTGCTCAGAGCCAACTAAGATAACGTGAAAACTATCTAGTTGGCTGAACGCCACGTAGGCTCAGGAGATGCGTCGCTAAAGACATGATTCTAAATTATTAATTTCATGATGCTCTTTGTAAATTGTGACTTAAATAGTTGACCTGAAGGTAGTAGATATACACTCCTGGAAATGGAAAAAAGAACACATTGACACCGGTGTGTCAGACCCACCATACTTGCTCCGGACACTGCGAGAGGGCTGTACAAGCAATGATCACACGCACGGCACAGCGGACACACCAGGAACCGCGGTGTTGGCCGTCGAATGGCGCTAGCTGCGCAGCATTTGTGCACCGCCGCCGTCAGTGTCAGCCAGTTTGCCGTGGCATACGGACCTCCATCGCAGTCTTTAACACTGGTAGCATGCCGCGACAGCGTGGACGTGAACCGTATGTGCAGTTGACGGACTTTGAGCGAGGGCGTATAGTGGGCATGCGGGAGGCCGGGTGGACGTACCGCCGAATTGCTCAACACGTGGGGCGTGAGGTCTCCACAGTACATCGATGTTGTCGCCAGTGGTCGGCGGAAGGTGCACGTGCCCGTCGACCTGGGACCGGACCGCAGCGACGCACGGATGCACGCCAAGACCGTAGGATCCTACGCAGTGCCGTAGGGGACCGCACCGCCACTTCCCAGCAAATTAGGGACACTGTTGCTCCTGGGGTATCGGCGAGGACCATTCGCAACCGTCTCCATGAAGCTGGGCTACGGTCCCGCACACCGTTAGGCCGTCTTCCGCTCACGCCCCAACATCGTGCAGCCCGCCTCCAGTGGTGTCGCGACAGGCGTGAATGGAGGGACGAATGGAGACGTGTCGTCTTCAGCGATGAGAGTCGCTTCTGCCTTGGTGCCAATGATGGTCGTATGCGTGTTTGGCGCCGTGCAGGTGAGCGCCACAATCAGGACTGCATACGACCGAGGCACACAGGGCCAACACCCGGCATCATGGTGTGGGGAGCGATCTCCTACACTGGCCGTACACCACTGGTGATCGTCGAAGGGACACTGAATAGTGCACGGTACATCCAAACCGTCATCGAACCCATCGTTCTACCATTCCTAGACTGGCAAGGGAACTTGCTGTTCCAACAGGACAATGCACGTCCGCATGTATCCCGTGCCACCCAACGTGCTCTAGAAGGTGTAAGTCAACTACCCTGGCCAGCAAGATCTCCGGATCTGTCCCCCATTGAGCATGTTTGGGACTGGATGAAGCGTCGTCTCACGCGGTCTGCACGTCCAGCACGAACGCTGGTCCAACTGAGGCGCCAGGTGAAAATGGCATGGCAAGCCGTTCCACAGGACTACATCCAGCATCTCTACGATCGTCTCCATGGGAGAATAGCAGCCTGCATTGCTGCGAAAGGTGGATATACACTGTACTAGTGCCGACATTGTGCATGCTCTGTTGCCTGTGTCTATGTGCCTGTGGTTCTGTCAGTGTGATCATGTGATGTATCTGACCCCAGGAATGTGTCAATAAAGTTTCCCCTCCCTGGGACAATGAATTCACGGTGTTCTTATTTCAATTTCCAGGAGTGTATAATGACAGCAGTAATGAAAAGCTAAGTGTCCTCCTCCGCGAAATTAGCAAGGTTTATCGAATATTATACAACTGCCACAGCACAGAGGCACGGTGACCGTTTACCACTTCTTCGCGGCCGGAGATTTTACTCTGTTCGTCTGTCTTTTGTCTTAATGGTATATAGTTAATGTAACATCTTCGACCAACACTACAACCAGAACGTGTGTGAGAAATTGAAAGCTCTCTATGAGAGAGTGAAAGCTGTCCCTGTGTTCTCATTGCCAAGAAAAAAAAAAAAAAAAAAAAAAAAAGTTACATCATTCGCAGCTGTGAGAATAGTCACGAATATTAAAATTAATCTTAAAACTTTTTGATTATACGAAGTTATAGAGTCATTATTTCACTGTAGGAACTATTCAATATTTGTCACATAGTGCGCAGCACCCATTTTCGCTCTGACGATGGTGATAAATCATAGCATGCACTTCAGGAGCCAACCGAATTCACAACTCACAGAGAATGGGTACGAAGACGCCGAATTCGCTCAGTGACACTTCAAATGAATCAAGAGAGCTGAGTACTCACAATATCAACCTCAGACTTCACTGTGTGAAGTGGAGCTGACAGTTACAGTTTGTTTCATTTGCAGCTGAAATCAATCGTTGATTCTGACGATTCAACGAACTGTAGTGCTACTCTTACACACGTACGAGGGTGATTTGAAAAGTTCTCGGAACGGAATAGACAAAAAAGTACTTACTTCACTGAAATTTTTTTTAAGTTCCAATATAGTCCCCTTGTAGATTAATGCACTTGATCGAACTATGTTCCAGTGCCTTGATCTCATCTCGAAAATGAGTTTCCTTAAGTTCTGCAATATAGTTGTCAACTCCGGCTATCAGTTCTTCGTTTGAAGTAAATCTTCGCCAACCAAGAAAAATTTTCAGTTCTGGAAAGAGATGGAAGTATGACGGAGCCATATCAGGTGAATAAGGCGGGTGTGGCAACAATTCATACGGTATTTTGCGTAATCTTTCCATGGCGACGGCACATGTGTACCCCCTTCGCATCCCAGAACACTGATTCCATGACCTTTCCTGCCGAAGGCATCGTCTTTGCTTTCTTTGGCGGAGGAGAATCATCATGTTTCCACAGATTTTACTGTTGTTTTGTCTCTGGGGTATAGTAGTGCATCCAAGTTTCATCTCTGGTCACAAACCGGACCAAAAAATCTTGACCGTATCTCCTAAAACGGGACAAACATTCTTCCCATATGTCCATCCATACACGTTTTTCATCCGGCGTCAAGAGTCGCGGCAGTCATCGTGCAGATAATTTTGTCATTTCTAATTCTTCAGTTAAAATGACATCTGACAAGCGTGAGCAATTTCACGCACTTTTAAAATTGGCGATCCTCCATGACCATTTTGTGCACTTTTGCAATGATTTATGGAGTAGTGACACATCTTGGCCGACCACTGCGTGGATCATCATCTAAGCTATCCCGACCAACTTTAAATTCATTTGTCCACTTGGCAACAGTTGAATATGAAGGAGCACAGTCCCGTAGTGTATTCTGGAAATCAGCGTGAATGTTCTTTGTTTTCATACCTTTCTAATCGCTGCTCGAATCTCGATTTTTTGCATCTTCGCAAATCACTACGCGGGAAGTCCGCCCCCGGTAGCTGAATGGTCAACGTGACGGATTGTCAATCCTCTGGGCACGGGTTCGATTGCCGGCTGGGTCGGGGAATTTTCTCCACTCAGGGACTGGGCGTTGTGCTGTCCTAATCTCCATCCTATCATCCTCATCGATTGCAGGTCGCCGAAGTGGCGTCAAATTGAAAGACCGGCACCCGGAGAACGGCCTGCCTGACGGGAGGCCCTAGCCACACGATTAAATAAACAAATAAAACTACGCGGGAACAACTACAGAGCCATGCCACCGCTACAGCTCTCTTCCAAGAGCACTGACGTGGCACGTGTTTACAGGCAACAATCCAATGAATATCTCATTGCGCTAGACCTGACCTCTCGTGGTGATTCCGAGAAATTTTCAAATAACCCTCATAGTAGCGCAGTTAACCTAGTTTATCCGAAATTCCTGATAATAAAGCAGTTGTTATCGTTGTTACACGTGGTCAAGTTAAAACGTCTTGACACCTCTTTTAACGAGCGACAGAGTGTTCTTTAATGAGTAATTTCCTGTTTTTTTTTGTTTTTTTTTTTTTTTTTTTGCACTGTGAATTGTAGTCGATCGTCGCTTCTACAGAAGTGGAAGCCAAAATAACAATTTCGAACGCAGTATTAGTTTTCTAACTATTACACAAGAATATGTGTAGTATGCTTTAGTATGCTTTTGTTAGACAGAAAGTTCGTTTATGTGCATAATGTCAGGCATTTACGCAAAATAAGCACGTATGTTTCCTGACTTTTGCTTAATCCAGTACAGATACCGAAACGATATCAAGGCAGGAAGGGCAATATATTCCAAAACGTTGATTATACAGGTTTAGTGAGCTAGATATTAACGATATGTTGTCTCAAGATCATAGCAATTCACCAAGTTTTAAATCAATGGATAAACATCCATCCTAACTTTCGCCTCATGGAAAGCCATCTGCAAGTATTTTAAAGTAACTCACTTACACAACTGGAAGTTTCGTCAGTGTCCTAGTCCTAGTGTGTCGGATACAAAACAAGACCAATCTGAGCATATGAGAAGGTTACTGCTTCTGCACCTAGTAAAACGCACATTTGCTCTTTAATAGAAATGTCAAACTGTGCACTATAAATGTGTAATGACGTCCTCGGCTTCGTGCCCCGACTCACGTGACTCAGATGTTGGATTGAGTAAAATGACGTCATGCGTAGTCTATGTTATCTATGGTTTATGTTTGCATTCTACACCGCTATCTTAGATGCTACAATTCGGAGCCCTCTAGCGGCAGAGAGCTCCAAATAGTTAGAAATGAAGAATAAAGATGGAGATTGTTAATAATGTTTGTTTTATTTAATCCTCGAGCAGTCGTGCCGAATCGGCGTATCCAACGTGTTGACAACAATGGAGACCTTTGAAGCTCGACGTATTCCTTCATTATTGTTCTGATGACTGTCATGTGCAGTGCAGTAATTGTCGGTGCTAAGGAACATGTTAAACGGAGAATTTAGGGTCAAGCTGTCACTTCTGGCGCACTCAGTGCACCGCATGACTGGTCATGTAAATATTTTTTTTATATCTTCCGAACATAGTGGTTATTTTACTTACAACGTTCATATGGCCCGTGTTCAATATCAACTTCTATTTTAGGGTAAGAAACAGTTTAACCAACGAGGAATTCGAATGTCTCTTGAACGAAGATCCTGGTTTTACGGAAGATGTAGACACTGTATCGGACACTGATACTAATAAGGAAGTGGAGGTAATTACTCGTAGTGACAATGACACTGAAAGTGAACAAGAGAATGAGTAAGACGAAAATGATGACAATAATAGTCAACCACGTTCTAGTTGTGATTGGCTTGTGGGAAGAGACAGAATTTCTAAATGAAGGAATAGTACTAGCTCTGCCACAAGCAAAGCGAGATGGAAAAATATTGTAATTTTTTTCCTACACCCAACTCTATTGCCAGGTATGTAACACCCAAGATCTTTGGATTCCTCATGATAATTAACATGGAAAAGATCCATACTATTGTGAAATATACAAACAAATATATTCAACTCGAACCAGAACTTTCAGATTATCAGAGAGAAAGAGACAAGGAAGAAACGACGAGAAGTCAAATACTGGCACTCCTTGGGTTACTTTAAGAAGAAAGCTAATCACACTAATGTAATTGAACTGTGGAATACCGATGGATAAGGAATCGAAACTGGAAGAGCTCTGATGAGCTACAAGCGATTTCTATTCTTGCTGCGATGTATTCGTTTCGACGATAAAATCACAAGAGAAGAGAGGAGAAGATCTGAAAAGTAGGCCGCAATACGTTCGATTCGGGATGAGTTTGTACCCAGTTGCAAAAGTACGTACAGCATCGGTGAGTTTTTAACCACTGATGAAAAACGTTAAGCTTTTCGTAGTCGTTGTGGATTTGTGCAAGATATCACCAACAAACCTGCCAAATATGGCATTAAGATATTTGCGCTTTGTGGCGCGAAAACATTTCTTACAAGTAGCCTTGAGGTATATTGTGAAAAGCAGCTTGAAGGACCTTATGCAGTCTCAAAGTTACCGTCGGGAATATTCGCAGACTTATGAGTGAAATAGAGGGATCCAACAGGAATATAACTATGGGCAATTGGTATACAAGTCGCCCCTTGGTTATGTCGCAATTAGGTAAAAGGCTTACGTGTATTGGGACAATCAAGATGAATAAACGAGAAGTTGCTTTGGAGTTTCTGCCTAAGAAAAATCGAGTACCTAGTTCTCCGCTACTAGGTTATAAAAACGATTGGACTTTGGTTTCGAACGTACCGAAGAAGAACAAGACGGTTTTCTTGTTGTCAACTACGCATGATTCGGGTACTATCGATGATGATTCTCGAACGCCAGAGATTGTTTTAGACTACAATGACACTAAGGGTGGCGTTGATGCAGTCGACCAGATGTGTGGCACATATTCTGTGGCTCGTGTAATGAGAATCTTTGGTAATCTATTTCGCTGTAATGGACATTGCTGATATCGTCGTCCAGATCTTATTTACTCATATGGACAAAATAGAAAGGTTGCGAGAAGAGTATTTCTGAAGAACCTGGCTTATGATCTCATGAAACCACATCTAATAGAAAGAACCAAAATTCAGAGCCTTCCAAAATACATATCGCTGTTCCATCTAAGGTACATGACAACACCTGAGCAAGTTGAGAAGTATTCGGTTCAAATCATTCAAATGGCTCTAAGCACTATGGGACTTAACATCTGGCCGGCCGCGGTGGTCTCGCGGTTCTAGGCGCGCAGTCCGGAACCGTGCGACTGCTACGGTCGCAGGTTCGAATCCTGCCTCGGGCATGGATGTGTGTGATGTCCTTAGGTTAGTTAGGTTTAAGTAGTTCTAAGTTCTAGGGGACTGATGACCACAGCAGTTGAGTCCCATAGTGCTCAGAGCCATTTGAACCATTTTGAACATCTGAGGTCATCAGTCTCCTAGACTTAGAACTACTTAAACCTAACTAACCTAAGGACATCACACACATCCATTCCCGAGGCAGGATTCAAACCTGCGACCGCAGCAGCAGCGCGGTCCCGGACTGAAGCGCCTAGAACCGCTCTGCCAAAGCGGCCGGCAAGCATTCGGCTGAAACGGGGACGCTGTGTTATTTGGAAGGACCGAGAATGTTAACAAAACAATAAAGTGTGATTCTTATAATAATTTTGTTTGCAGACACCATACGAGTATTAGTTACACATGTGAGAAGTGTCAAGTTACACCTACAGATTCAGATGTCTAGTGATTTGAATCTTGACATCTCTTAAATTACTAAGTAGTGAACATGGCCTTTGTGTAAGCTATTATAATATGGTTTCCGTAGGCATTCACTACAACGTATATTAATTTTCAACGCTGAGAACGAAATATAGATTTTTTAGAACTATGTCATTTATGAGTTTAAGTATATGTCAACTTTTCCAAATAAAGTATAATTAACAGCCATGTTAAATAACGAAACGTTCTTTCCCGAATTAATATCATTTTGAGTAGTACTACATCTACCCTTAAAAACAGTAAACTAATTAATATCAATACTAGGCGTGAGAGCGTAGGAAAATAACCATAGAACTGAGCAGCGAAAGTAGTCCACAAAATGCGGCGCGCGACTGCTCGTGCAATAAGAAAACGCGCTTGCCGGACGGTTAAGAAGCCTTAACAGTTTTCGCACCTAAATTCGGAAACGGTTCTTTTCAATAGGTTCTGGTATATGATTTTTGGGTCAGGAATTTGTTTCTAAATTTTACTTTGGCACCCCAGCACCTTTATTCATTCTACTTGGTCGCGTGATGACAGTGAAAGGGTGTGAGGAGGGAGGACGATGAAAATTAAATGTCTCGTCTACGTCGAGTCATTACAGACAGAGCACAAGGTCGTATTTGGGAAGAATCGGAAAGAAATCGACTGTTTCCTTTCTAAGATCCGGTGTGGCACTCCCCTCATGCGATTTGGGAAAATCACTGAGAATCGCTACGCTGGTCTATAGCGAGTAGCCTGCGTCCAAGTGTTGTCTTCGTATCCAGTGTTTCATGTGAACAGAGATGATACTCAGGACGAGCCAATTAGGGCTGTGTTGTGGGTGATCGAACACTTCCCATCGGAAAGGCTGCAAGAGCGTCTTCACTGCCCCTGCAGAGTGCGGCTTCTAAGATCCGGTGTGGCACTCCCCTCATGCGATTTGGGAAAATCACTGAGAACCTAAACCTGGAAGATCGTTCTCAATGTAATTTTGTAGACCTACACACATAATCGGCGTGTATATAAGTGATTAAAATAGCGACTGTGTGTGACAGATAGAACGGCCACGAAACTGTATTTTTGCAGTACGTATTTAGGTTGTTGTTTCCCCTGGTAGGTTATATAACAGGCATGAACAGTGTCAGATGTTAAGTGGGCAGTGTGAAGGACACAGAGATGTCGTGTGCTTATGTCAGGCACCGTTATCAGCATCTGACGGAGTCTGAAAGGGGCCTCGTTGTGAGTCTCCATCTGGCTGGCTTCTCGAATCGTGCAATATCTAGATGTGTTGGCCATTTGGGCTCTACTGGAACGTGAGGGCAGGCATATTCGTCGTCAAGGTGGCAGTCGACCACGCTCACCAACACGAGGGAGGATCGCTTTATTGTGCACCAGGCATACCGTAACCCCTTCACATCTGCGCCTACCATCCGATGGCAACTAATTGACTCCCTGCATATTATGTGCAATCTTGCAGCCTTGGTCGGACACCAAAAACAGCAGGATTAGGAAATTAGCGTTCCACTCGTACGCTGCCGTTAGCAACACAGCACAGACGGCTGGGTTTAGAGTGGTGTCGTGACCGGCATGCCTGAATTGCGTTTCTGCACTGTGGTGGATGTCTGTTGTCGGCGACTACCATGGCTGCCTGGGATCGGTCACATAGTTCTCAAAATGTAGTTCCTACAGTGCAGCTAAGAAACTACTGTCAGAAACAAATATTATTACCTACAGCATTGGTGTCTGCACTTCAAAACAAATCATACTTCTTTGTGCTGGGGCCAAAATTCGATTCTCCTATGCGGAGACGAAAATAATTACCATTTATTTACATGCTTTGTGCTTGCGGAACTGCCAATAATGTCGCTCAAGAATTGCTGCAAATTGGGTGTTGAGGCTTTTCATTCCCCATATTTTTCCGTACCTTAGAATACACTGCATATGACCTGTACCATCTCCTATACAACGCGGTGAAGCCCTTTTACAGTTTAATTCCTAATCGAAGTGCCACCTACTAGTACTACTGAGAGATAAATTAGGAGTCGCCCTACACGAGGGAGATAACCGCATGCTACCCTCGGCGGGGCAAGCCATCGAGTCGATACAAGAGGGAAGCGTAGTGAGTCATGCTTTAACTCTCCCAGCTGGATTCAGGCGATTAATGTGAGAGGACAAAATCGGTTATGCGCTGTGCTGCTCACAATGCTCAGTTAAACACCAGTAGATACGACTGAGAGGCCACGACATCATGTGTCATCAGTTGGTACAGTTGACACTGTTTGTTGTTGACTGTGGTGCTTGAGATTAAATTTTAAGCACCACCACGCGTAGTAACTTACTTTGAAGCTATTTTCCTATTAATTTGTGGCTGTAGTGAAGTAAAGTGTTTCATTGTTACCAGAACTTTTGAAGGCGGCCCATGGCAGGTTTACGCTCTATGGAGTGTCACGTACTGATGAGTCAGGTACCGTGATAGGCCAGACTCTGTGATTAGGATTTTGAAAGGTTCCCTAAGTCACGTATGGCGGATTCCTGAAGTGTTCCCTTCAAGAGGAGAAGACCGATTTCCCGCATGATCGTTTTCTAATTCCAGATTGTGAACTGTCTTTAAAGATCTCGAAGTGAACTAAGCTTGAAGTAGTCAGAAAATTAAACTGTTTGTCCAGGCATACGTTCTGCAATGGAGAATGGGGAGAAAGTTTATTAAGGAACAGCCGTAAACCGTAGTATTGGCCACATAGCCGTGTTGTTTTTTCGAGAAATTTCATCTCATAGTGGGGTTAAATCGCCATTATCTCTGTTCCAAATGATTTCGATTGACGGTACGTTGTTCCACCCACAACACATAAATACAATTTTTTTAAAATAAAATATGAAAATTTGTGGTAAGGTTTTATGGGACCAAACTACTGAGGTCATCGGTCCCAATGCTTACATACTACTTAATCTAACTTAAACTAACTTACGCTAAGGACGATACACACACACATGCCTGAGGGAGGACTCGAACCTCCGACGGAGGGAGCCGCGCGGACCGTGACAAGACGCCCCTCACCGCGCGACTACCCCGGGCGGCTGTTGTTTTTTTTTTAAGTCCGGGTTTAATCCAAATGACAAATTACTAGCATATTACCAGTTAACTACAGTCTTACCGATATTTCGTGATCGTGAATTGTTTCGGAAACATTACGGTTTTCAGTGTTACTTGGAAGGAAGAAAAATGGCTTAGAGCTGAATGTTTATCTTCACCCGGGTCCATAGAGATGGTTTCGGAATCCAGGATAGACAAATTTGACGCAAAATAATTCTGTGAGTAAACTGAAGAAATATTCCAGTATTTACGTTAAATGTTTCGGGGAAAACCTAACGAGAAGGAATATATTGGGTTTTGATAACTGGTAGCTCTGATGACACTGCAAGCTCCATTACAAGTGGGAAGAAACAGTCTGTTGAGGATAAAATATGGATTGAGAATTAACCAAGAAAACAAAAAGTATTGAGAATCGGCAGGGATGAGCTTAGCGATAAACGGCAACAACGCAGTTCACCAATGAAGGAAATCTGCTAATCTGAAGTAAAAATTATACATGACGTACGAAACCTGCAGGATAAAGGCAGTAGAATAACGCAAGCAAAGAGAACAGTCTCCGCCAAAAGCAGTCAACTAGTATCAAATGTAGGTTGTAAACTTAGATACATATTTCTAGAAATATACTTATAGATTGCAGCAGTGAATGGAAATTAATCGTGGATAGTGAGTAAACCGAAAATGAAGAGCATCGAAGAGTCGGATGTGACATTACAAAAGCATGCACAAAATTAAGTGTACTGACAAGGTAATAAATCAGGAGGCTCTTCGCACAATCGGCTAGCGAAGGAGTATGTGATAACACTTGCTACAAGAAGGGACAGCACGATAGCGAATTTGTTGAGACATGAGAGTATAATTTCAAGAGCACTTGAAGGAGACAAATATAGGAAAAGTTGAGCGAGATAAAGAGATTAGATTATATCCAACAAATAATTGTGGACGTTGAGAGTAACTGGTAGTTTTCGATGAAGAGATTAGCGAGTGGCATCAAACGAGGCAAAAGACTGATGGCCGAAAAAAACAAAACCAAAAGCCTCTTACTTTTGACTCTCGATTCTTACGCCGAAACCAACGGACCACCTCACTGAGTGAAGTTCCATGGTATGTTCTTAAACTTCTGTGTCTCTCTTTTCTTGTTATCACATAAGAAGTTAGTATCTGACTTTTCAATGAACACGGAGCACGGAGCAGAGCCCAAGGTTGTATGCTAATGATAGTTCTGATTTTATTTTATTTTATCTTGTTAGTATGTCATATAAGTGCCACTGACATGATGCAGAATAGTCCGGCAATTACCAATACTTTCGCTCCTTCAGCTGAACTGATGCTGCCGCACTGAGTGGTGCGGCCCAGAGAGTGGTGCGGCCGAGAGAGTGCCATTGGCTCTCCAGGCTGTATAGCAAAATTATGGGGAGATTACCGGCGCCTCCGTTTAGGGCACCTCGTTCCTGCATATTTAGCCGTTTCTATTAAAGATACGTGCTCCACTAGATTACTCATTGCTAAGGTAAAGCGCTTGCTACACACTGAAAATCTGGAATTCTCTTCTACAAAAATTAAGCAAAATGTGCCAGAAAGTATCTCTTGTAGTGAGAATGAACTCCAGTTTTTATTGTGTTGTCATTTATTAACTGCAACGATGATGGTTCGCGCAGTTCCTATTAGGTTCAAATGGCTCTGAGCACTATGGGACTCAACTGTTGTGGTTGTCAGTCCCCTAGAACTTAGAACTACTTAAACCTAACTAACCTAAGGACATCACACACATCCATGCCCGAGGCAGGATTCGAACCTGCGACCGTAGCAGTCCCACGGTTCCGGACTGCGCGCCTAGAACCGCGAGACCACCGCGGCCGGCCAGTTCCTATTAGGTCAACGAGCTCAGATACCCAGTGTTGCCTTAAGTAACTTCAACCTGATCATATAGAATGCTCAACCCCTTAACGAGATAAGGTAATCAATCTCCCTCATTGGTCTAACGCTACGCAAGGGTGTAGTGGTATCGTGTGGTAATCACCTTGAAGACCAGCCACCATGGTGCTCGGTGTTGGGCTTGGTACTTGCTTGCTGCAAGCACATCCCGGGCAGGCTCTAAATGTGGTGCACCCACCGCAACGGTGCATGTCTTCTAGGTCTCCGGTCGCCGATTTTTCCTTTCATGATCTTCCTTTCTATTGCCTTTTTCCTTTTGGCAATATGACAAAAATATTTCCTCTGCTTTTTGTTGGCAATAGTCGAAAGCCATATTCTGGTGCCCAGCTGCCTCAGGATAGATTCATTAGTTCAATGTGCTGTCTTTTATAGCGCCACCTTCCCAGAGCATCAATCCTGCGATAGTCTGCTATCTTCATCATCCAAATTTCTGCTGCATTGACCACGATAGGAACGATTAGTCTTTGGACAAGGATCAGCTTCGCCTTGGTGGTGATGGAGGTGTACTTCAAGACGCGAGCTAGTTTCGCTGTGAAATTTCTTGCAACCGAAACGCCTCCACAGATCTCAGGCTCGCAGTCACCAGTATCGGTGACAAGCGATCCTAAATACTCGAAGCGAATAATGAGCGCGTAGTTATCATATTTTGCGATGTCAGGTCTGTTGTCATTAGCAAAATCTGCAATCATAACTTTGGCCTCTGTGTTGACGATTGCAAGACCATTTCTGTGTTTCGTCTGCGAATATTATCTAGGAAACATCGATGTGCACAAGGAAAAATCAAGGCTGCCGAACAAACACCAGAATTCTGGATCAGTTTTTGTTAACGTAATTTAAAATAAATTAAGTATAAAAACGAATTACTATTACGGAAACTATGTTGCTTCGTCTGGCAGACATAATTAGAACGTTATTTTAAGTGTTTTCTCTTGTAAAGTTTCTCAGAACATTCCTTTAGTAATATTTAATTTACCACACAGATTGTATCACAATGTATTATATCTTGTGTGTGTGGTAATATTTTATTTTCGCCAAGGAATTCTTAGTAAGGTAAAGTAATGTGTAAATATTCCTTAAAGGTAATCAGCAAGCAACAAAAAGCATCATTCCAAAAGATGTATCATCCAAGCATGAGGCAATCACAATATCCTTGCTTGATAGGTAAATGCCCACACATGCATTTCTCAGCTTCAGCGCAAATGTTATGTGCAGGCGACGGACAAAAATATGAAAACACCATCGCACAACACATTACCATCATTAGCATGCCTAATATGGTGCAGGAAAACAGCTTTCAGTCGCTCGGAATGGACGAACGTAGGTCCGGTATGATTTTCAAGGAAATCTTGAACCATTATACGTTTAAAATAGTGGCACGTACAGCTAAAGATAATCGAGGAGGATAGCGGACACCCACGCTCCTCTACAAAGTAGACCACAAAGACTTTATAAAGAGTGGTGGCCAATGGAAATACGACAGCTTATCCTCATGCGCACAAAACCAGTCCTACACGATACGAGCTATGTGAAAAAGGGCTCTGTCATCTAGGAACACAGCATTACAATTGGGGAACAAATATTGTACCATGGGATGGACCTGATCAGCCTAAATGCTCACATAACCCTTGGTAGTAATGCGGCCTTTGTTGAGTACCCATGGGGCCCATGGAATACCACGGTATGGCTGTACAGATCGTCACCGAATCTCCACCATGTTTCTCTCTTGAGACTTGACCTCGGTCAGAAGAAGTTAACTTACTCCTCCTTCGGCCAGAAGTTGGAAACAGTGTGCAGCACGACTCATCATGCCAAATGAATTTCTTACATTACTCCATAGTCCGGGATGTATAGTTTATGTATCACGATTCCTGTTACGTGCATTTGCGTTACTGATGAGTGGTTTTGGAATTTTGATGCTGATAGAGTTCGCGATTACGATATTCAGTTCTTCAGCGACTTTTGAAGATCGACCCTTCTTATCTTTCAACACAGCCATCTTCAATGACCGTCTGTCTCGATCACTCAACATATACCCCCGTCCGCGTTGTGACTTAGCAGATGATATTTTTCTCCTTTCCCTGAATGCGGTATCAATCTCCGATACGGTGCCTCTCGAAATACGAAACACCTCGACTCCACTGGGAACGGAAGCACGCTCCATACAGCGCCAAAAATAATTTGCCAATGTTCTTATTCACTTAGGTACGATATAACGCACTGTCAAGTACACAGAAGACTGTCCTAGCCCCGACTGTCATTTACAGCGTATTAAGGACTAGTTAGTTTCGAGGTGCCGCCTCTGACGGTCCAGCGGAGTGGCAAGTTACACATTTAGCTTTTCTGTGTTTCTTCGTAGTTTACTTCTTAAACTGCGCGTTTTTTGCTAAACTACGGTGCAGGGGGAGACGCACGTGGTAACGCGTTCGTGCTGCCCAAGACGGTTAGTTGATGTGGATGTTGGCTGTCTGGCCTCTCCCATTCATACAGTTAGTTGATAGGTGACCGCTTGTTGTGTCAGAGCAGGTACATAGGTGGGCTTTGCTAGTTATCGTAATCTCCAATGTCAGGTGCTTATGGAGACCCTGCACAAGAACCTGATACGTACACGCCAGCGATTGCTAAAGTAAGGAAGTGTGCACGAGGTCTGAAGTCTAACCATCTGAGCACGCTTCTCATGATCTATCAGTTTCTAAGCTATGAAAGTGAAACCGCAGAAAATTACAAACGTCATGGAAAAATTCTGTTTCAATTTGTCTCTTCGACAGCATGTTGGCTTGCGAGCTGTATGGTTTCGGTACTCCACTGTTTCACTGCGTCAGAACCTAGAGGAAATGAGACTGTCTTACAGTGTAATTTCGACTCATACTGGGAATATTGCGACGATAGGACGTGCGTGGAACGAGTCGACAGGAAATAACCGTATAGACCAGCGAGCATGCAGTGTAGCACGTTATGTATCAGTCTTGCCTGCCAGTTAAAAAACCTCTACGTTTGTGTTTTGTCTTTCTAGTGAATATCTACTGATTTCTTCCAGACCTACATTTCGGAAGTTCCTGCACTGATGGTCGTTAAAATTACATCACCTGGAAGACGGCCTGCAAGATATTTGAAATTGGCATAAAGTGAGCTACATTGCTTCTACGTGCAAATACTTAGCACTTCAACGCCATCGCACAAAGTAGGTTGCAGTAGCTCCGAAGCAATATTCCACAGCTGGTTCCTTATTTTTAAATTAGATTTGAATGTTTGTTGCTTGAGAAACGATTTTTTAATTCTTCTTATAAGAATGGGAAACGCCCACATGCACTTGCTGGAATTTGACACTGGCAGGTTCATGCCCTGTCGAGTCATTATTTACGGTTGCCCGGGATTGCTACTCATGTAGGTTGGTCTCCACGACTGTCATGCAAGAAAGGAACCGACGGGTTCAGGAGGACCATACCCATTGCCGTGCAGAAGCTGACGATCCCACGCGACTTTGGCCCCGGGAGAAACTGAACATTTGGACGTGCAAGACCTTTCAGCCATGTCATAGACCTTGCGCCAGGAAATAGGCTGGTTTCCAGCAAGACAAGTATCCACAAGATTTGTGCGACAAAGTTTGTAGCACCACGGACTGCCTGCACGGAGTCCGTCGTTGCGGCTTCGCTGGATGCGGTAACAGAGAGTGCCGTGCCGCAAGTGTTAAGCCCAACAGCACTGGACACAGAAGTGGTAACATAGCGTTTGTCCACCTGTCCCGGTCTTGTGTACAGCATCCCGATGGGTGTATGAGTCTGTTGAAGCTTAAAGGCGTAGCACGTGGTGTGGTGATATCTGGTGCCACTGAATACACAGTCCGATCACCTCTGGTTCGCGTAGCCCGGACGGTTATGTGGACAGCAGCCACTACACATCTCACATGTTAAGGACGACGGTAGTGCCCAATTTTCGTGATCTTCATTATGTTTGGCGTAATATTCTACAAGGTACGGCAATATTGTCTATTCCTCATGCTGTCCTCATGCACATCGATACAGAGGGTGTTTGACTATTTCCAGGGCTATCACAGTCTGCACATTTCTCGGTCAATGAAAACATTTGGTCACCACACGTCAGCCACAACTCTGACATAGCGTGGAATTACATGTATCTGTCGTCCAAGCTCGGTTAGACTCTATGCTAAGTCGGTCTAGAGCCTTTGTTACTGCCCTTCCTTGTAAACATCTGGTCATGCAAATCCAATGGATTAGCACACCAATACTGCACCTAGACAACTCTGGCAAAGAGTTGAAGAGGCATAGAATGACGAACCCGTAACTGTCATCCAAGCGAAGTTCTACCTGAAGTCCACCTGGGTTTTACTAAATTCCCCTACCTATGTACGCCTAAATTATCTGCAAATGTAACCATGTATTCCTCATACAATACAGTAAACGCGCAATATATCAAATTCCGTTATTTGCTATTCTTACTGGTGTTGTAATTTCAGTGTCCATCAGTGTAAATGGTGCTCCTCACAGCGTTAATGGTTCGTCACCACATATTTACAGCTATATCTATACTCCGCAACACACCTGAGTATGTGGCGGAGGGTATGTTGGTTACCTTTGTATTGGTGAATGACGTGGCAATAAATACAAGCAGACATCTACAAAAAGGCAACACATCAGTAAGTTTAGTTACACTATGTACACGTAATAGCTGAGTTACACATATACCTTTGGGTACCATAGGTTCTTCTGTGGTGCTGAGTTATATTCAGTTAGAGTAACGTTTTGACATCAACAAAATACACTCCTGGAAATTGAAATAAGAATACCGTGAATTCATTGTCCCAGGAAGGGGAAACTTTATTGACACATTCCTGGGGTCAGATACATCACATGATCACACTGACAGAACCACAGACACATAGACACAGGCAACAGAGCATGCACAATGTCGGCACTAGTACAGTGTATATCCACCTTTCGCAGCAATGCAGGCTGCTATTCTCCCATGGAGACGATCGTAGAGATGCTGGATGTAGTCCTGTGGAACGGCTTGCCATGCCATTTCCACCTGGCGCCTCAGTTGGACCAGCGTTCGTGCTGGACGTGCAGACCGCGTGAGACGACGCTTCATCCAGTCCCAAACATGCTCAATGGGGGACAGATCCGGAGATCTTGCTGGCCAGGGTAGTTGACTTACACCTTCTAGAGCACGTTGGGTGGCACGGGATACATGCGGACGTGCATTGTCCTGTTGGAACAGCAAGTTCCCTTGCCGGTCTAGGAATGGTAGAACGATGGGTTCGATGACGGTTTGGATGTACCGTGCACTATTCAGTGTCCCCTCGACGATCACCAGTGGTGTACGGCCAGTGTAGGAGATCGCTCCCCACACCATGATGCCGGGTGTTGGCCCTGTGTGCCTCGGTCGTATGCAGTCCTGATTGTGGCGCTCACCTGCACGGCGCCAAACACGCATACGACCATCATTGGCACCAAGGCAGAAGCGACTCTCATCGCTGAAGACGACACGTCTCCATTCGTCCCTCCATTCACGTCTGTCGCGACACCACTGGAGGCGGGCTGCACGATGTTGGGGCGTGAGCGGAAGACGGCCTAACGGTGTGCGGGACCGTAGCCCAGCTTCATGGAGACGGTTGCGAATGGTCCTCGCCGATACCCCAGGAGCAACAGTGTCCCTAATTTGCTGGGAAGTGGCGGTGCGGTCCCCTACGGCACTGCGTAGGATCCTACGGTCTTGGCGTGCATCCGTGCGTCGCTGCGGTCCGGTCCCAGGTCGACGGGCACGTGCACCTTCCGCCGACCACTGGCGACAACATCGATGTACTGTGGAGACCTCACGCCCCACGTGTTGAGCAATTCGGCGGTACGTCCACCCGGCCTCCCGCATGCCCACTATACGCCCTCGCTCAAAGTCCGTCAACTGCACATACGGTTCACGTCCACGCTGTCGCGGCATGCTACCAGTGTTAAAGACTGCGATGGAGCTCCGTATGCCACGACAAACTGGCTGACACTGACGGCGGCGGTGCACAAATGCTGCGCAGCTAGAGCCATTCGACGGCCAACACCGCGGTTCCTGGTGTGTCCGCTGTGCCGTGCGTGTGATCATTGCTTGTACAGCCCTCTCGCAGTGTCCGGAGCAAGTATGGTGGGTCTGACACACCGGTGTCAATGTGTTCTTTTTTCCATTTCCAGGAGTATATATGTATATATATATATATATATATATATATATATATATATATATATATATATATATATATATACTCCCGGCAATCAGTTGCAACCGTTATGCATATAATAAGTT
Source organism: Schistocerca nitens (assembly GCF_023898315.1). Lineage (NCBI taxonomy): Eukaryota > Metazoa > Arthropoda > Insecta > Orthoptera > Acrididae > Schistocerca > Schistocerca nitens. Next base: position 436,709,095 of record NC_064616.1, read on the forward strand.
GTTGAAAGTCGTTTGTCGTGGAAAAACTGGCGACTTCGAACATCATTATGTTTTCTGCAAACAAAGTTGTATTTCACAAATGTTATTGTCTTCATAATGTTAACCACGTATAGTTAACGGAAGACGTATAAACGATATTCCGAAACGAATACGTATAGCGTAAGTCCGAATTAGAATAGAGACCCCACGAACACAAATTTGCTGTGGCAGGTATGAAATATAAACTCCGTTACTCGCTCGTTACACTTGAAGGACAGATGTTGAATGGGCCGAAACGAGCCGCCGCACAACAGCGTAGTTGCCAGCTAACTTCGAAGGAAGGCATATGCGGTCCCTAGCGCAACTTATAACATCGTCGAAAATCAGTGCGGACGTCAGAGCTTTGGTACATCCTGTTAAACAAACGGAAAAATGGAGGCGGTACAATTGGAGAGCGGTCCGCCTTCACCAACATGCATAAGCAATTCATTTGAATTACAAAAAACTAATAATAAAAAAAAGTTGCATGGCGCGAGAATCGACCCGTCGACCTTCAGATTACGAACCCGAGCGCGTACCGCTGCGCCACGACGCTGTAGAAAATTATTAATCGTAGAGAGTATTTCACCGCAACGGTTTCTTTTAACTGTCGATTTTCTCGACAACGGCTGAGAAGTGCATCTTGGTGCTTTGCCACATTGCACCTGTGGCCATGAGCTTTTATTATGCGCAGTATGAATCGAATCTGAATTTCACAATTGGCGGCCTCCCCTTGTAAGAGCGGTGTACTGGGCAGCATTACGTCAGTATTTATGTTATTTTCAGACTAATAATTATAGCTATTACAAGTCGTACGTATTTAGGGTTGGTAGAATCTGCAAGTGCATGTGGCAACAACAAACCATTAATGTTCTTTTTTTTCCCTGGGTAGCAGGTTAGGTGTTGTAGTGTGGCCACGTGGACGCGAAATGGTCACATTGGAAATTAGTGGTAGGTTCCTATGGAACCAAACTGCTGAGTTCATCGGTCTATAGGCTTATACACTACTTAATCTAACGTAAACTAACTTACTCTAAGGACAACACACACACATATGCCCGAGAGAGGACTCGAACCTCCGACGGGGGGAGCCGCGCGAACCGTTTAAGACGCCTCAGACCGCATGGCTACCCCGCACGGCGCGAAATGGTTAGTCTACACAGATAGGGGTGGTCCACTTAGTGATGCTGTTACGACCATGCAGGAAAAATCATATGGCAATTAAAGTTACATATTTGCGGAAAGACTGTTCAACGCAGAGGGGAAAGAAAGAAAGAAAAACACCTCTGATGTGTGTACATATTAACATACCACATACTAAAATATCTGCACTTACAACTTGTATATGAGATGAAGTCATATGTTGTTAGACTATCCTCGGAAACAATACGCTCAGAGTTCAATGAGTATACTCGTAATGTTCGAGCGCATATTAGACGTACAAGAGGCGTAATATACTGCTCATTGTGACTTCTGTATCTTCTATATTCATCCTACTTGGTAAAAGTTTGAGGGATACCAAGAAATGTTTGAGAAATAAATAGAAAAGTTTTTGCATTCACTGTATTTCATTACGATCCTCTCAATAAACCACAGGCTGGCTGTAGAAAACATGTAACTAGTTTTATTTGGTCGTTCCCCTTTAAGTTACTCTGATCTCTCACATAATTTACCGTTGTTATTTTTTCGGCGTACTGATAATCATTTTGTTACAACTTTCGCCAGCTGCCGTGGCCGAGTGGTTCTAGGCGCTTCAGTACGGAACCACGAAGCTGCAACGGTCGCAGGTTCCAATCCTGCCTCGGGCATGGATGTGTGTAATGTACTTAGGTTAGTTAGGTATACGTAGTTCTAATTTAGGGGACTGATGACCTCAGATGTTAAGTCCCATAGTCCTTTGAGCCATTTGAACCATTTTTTAGAACTTTCAGTTGTTGTGGCGTTCCTACAAACATCATCTGACGTCATTAAAAAATACTGAACTCCGCCCGAACAGGTCATGAAAGCCCAACGGTACCGACGGCCGCCGCATCATCCTCAGCCCACAGGCATCACTGGATGTGGATATGGAGGGGCATATGTTCAACACACCGTTCTCCCGGACGTATGTCAGTTTACGAGTCCGCATCTGGCGCCACCTTCCACATTATTTACGTATTCCATCGTCAGTAATTGCTGTTTAACACTCCCTTTAGTTTGCACGTAATTAGTTTCACCTCTGATGATTTTCTATGTTAAGAGCGTCGTTCTATGTTGTATTCTTTATGCTGTTTTAACATGTCACTGCTTTGTGTGTTCCGTTAGGTTGTATGTAAGCTAAAAGACTGTGTACCTACCATCCTCCGTAACATCGTTACTAGCTCCTTAGCCAAGTGGTATACTAGTACCTATTTTCATTCGTAAAATACCTATAATTTCCATGAAACTGATATATAAGGCGCAAAGTATGTGTGCACTCTTGCAGTACCAAATTGTCTCGAGCTCCTTTCCAAATGCTACTCTGAAACCAATTAACCCTTGGTTTTCATCAAGCACTGCACCAAAATGCGTCTAGAAAGAAGTTGAAGCATTATCTGCAGTTACTACATTCACGTACACGGCAAGAAACAATTATCATTCTTTACTTTGCTTCACTTGTGACAAGGGCCTCATTTACCACTAGCCTGCTCTACGAGCCGCTTTCACGTCTTCCTACCGAGTGCACTATTTGTCCATTTGGTGTTGATTTTCAGCCTAGTTGTGTCTTTATGGATGTTATCTCCCCATCTAATTATATGTGTCTTCTTCCTCTCATTCCATGTATTTCTCTGCAGTACGCTATTTATTTTAAAAGCATCTGATCTTATCTGTTTCAGTTCTGCTCATCACTTGAATTTTTTAATCTTCACAGTTTCTTTCATCTATTTCAGAAGAAAACTGTAGCACAAATCTATCGTAATTACTCCACTATCAACAGAATTGTAATAGTTACTGCTTATGAGCCTAAGTGTGACTGTTGGTTCATCATTAAAACATTTTTGCATTTAGCGTTATTATTTCTGTTTCTCTTCTTGCTGTTAGTACGAGGAGTGTTAAATCAGCAATGCAATACATCCTTTTTTCCTGAAACCACCACATAATTGGCTACAAAACACTATTTTCAACATAGTTTCCATTATCTGCGACGGCCTTACTCCACCTTACTGGGGAGGGCTTATACACGTATACCCGCAGGGAGCCACTCCACGGGTCGACGTTGGAGCTCACGTACTGCTGCATCAATAACCACATTATCATCCACGTACTGTTTCCCACGCAGTGTGTCCATCATAGCGCCAAACACGTGGACGCTGGAAGGTACGAGATTCGGGATGAAGGATGGATGGGGAAGAGCAGTCCAATGAAGTTTCTTTAGCTCCTCTCGGGTGCACAGACTTGTGTGAGGCCTTTCGCTGTCATGGAGAAGGACAAGTAAGTTTGCGTTTTTCTGGCGACGAACAAGCTTTCTTGGCGCTATTTTACTTTACGTGAAGTTATAATGACACGTTTCACCCGCTGGGCTTAAACCAGCTGACACAGTGGCATGAAGGAAAGTTTTAGAGTTCTCTGGCGCCAGATACTCGTGCATATGTCTTGGTAGCGAGGAGTTCTTTTTGGGAACCGTAAGAGAGAACCCGGAAATGCATATGAGTCTGGCATTCTTCGCTGGAATCTCAGACTAGATTTAGACACTCATGCCTGGATAGTTAAAGTCATCACTTCACAACTCGTATATACGATCGTGTTTTATACTTGGATTAATACGGATTGTTAGCTATAGGTTACTGCTGAAAAGGGATTGTGTATTGGTGTTCACTTGCGTTATTTTACTTTTTTTTTGTTTCAATAGATTTGCGTGTGTGGAACTACAACGTCACGACGTACCCTTTCCCTCCAACCTGCAATTCCATATCCCGCTGAACTTTTAGTTTCATGTTTCGGGTAGAAATCGTGTTCGCATAAGTAGTTTTGTAGACATCGCCGGCGCCATATCAATCAAAATACAAAGTAAGTTAATTTCAAAATACGCACTACAGTGGCGTAGCGCTTCTGCACTGAAAATAGCCATTCTATACACTAAAATACGTGGATGTACCAATAAAAACAAAGTAAACTCAAGAGTGTACATTATTTTCATCAACCAAATTGAGGCCACTTCTTGTACGCTGGGCTCTGACCCTGGCTAGATAATAATGAAGGAATTTTCGGGTTTAATGCCCTGTAGACTACCAAGCCATTGGAGACCGGAGCATAAGTTCGTAATGAGAGCGGATATGGTAGGCCGCTGGTCGTGTCCTTTTCAAAGGACCCATTTGTCCATTTGCCTTAAGCGATTAAAGGAAACCACGGAAAAGACAAGTCCGGATGCTCGGCAGATGTGTCCTCCCGCAAATCCGGTTTCATACTACCCGTTACCCAGGCTAAGCTACTGATGCTCCCTTTGTCGGCAGGAAGTTCTATCTTAACTTTCGTTTTTTTCCATGTAGCAAAATTGTGAACATTCCTTAGAAGTAAGCCTGGATACTACAACACAAACACACAAACAAAAACATATATGTGGATGTAGACCTTTCCAGTGAATACTACTGATGGAAAGCTCTCGGGTTTCCAACCAGATAGGGCAGCCTAAGATTCTGCGACGTTTCTATGAGTGTCACACTCATCATCTTCTGGTGACTTTACGATATCTTAACGCTGCTCCCCGGATAGAATCTTGAGAGTTTTTCATAAAAGATTAACATATTTCCGTTTTCCACCATGGTTTGTGATCATAGATACATTTTGCGGGATACTCAAAGAATATCTATTAAAATTTTTTAGTTGTTCATAATTCAGCATGGTGCATTCGGATTTGTGGAACAGATGTAAGCAGGTGCGTAGCTTATCGTAATAGAACCACTGATACATCTTTGTTCAAAATATTCTTACATACCCCATCTATTTAATTTCATATCACACTCTGTTACATTGGAGAAGTAGTGCTGTAGCAACGATACATGCGCATTGTGTTAGACACTCGTGTTCGTGTCCGGTGTAAGTTGTGTGCGGAGACGTACTTCACAGCAGAAACCGCTGTTATACGTAACAGTTATAGCAACGAGCGTACCGTCCTAAGCGGCTAATGGATGCAGCCGCATTCTAATTAGCGAGGCAAGAGTGAGTTACTGACTGCAAATATTATTCGCATATAGCAGTGGCTGGCGAGTAATGTGTTGTAGCGGTGAGTGCTTAGGCCTTGTCAGATAGCCACTGAATTATGCCTATTTAATTTTTCTCGCGCCACTGAAAGTAAAAAGCGTAACTGATGCCATAAAAAAGGCTCTACATCATGTTTTGAATTTTTTTTAAAGGTTGACAGGTCTCGGTCTTTTCACTTTATGGAGGAAATGCCGAACAGCTGCGTTTAGTGGAACACAGGAAAATCGATACAGAAATCGTTGATGCGACCGAGTTGATATGCTAAATCCGAAGCCCCTTTCATCGGCTTCTGGGGCCACGCGCTAAGCGCCTCTGGTAGCATTAATCAGCGATTTCCGGAAAGGCTTTCCAGGAAGAGGGGAGAGGGGAAAGGGGGGAGGCTTTGTGAGGGCCGGATAGCGGTGATGTCAGGCGCGCAGTCGATTGTTCTCAAGATTCCTACGGAGGTCTCATTGCTCCGTTTGGAAACAGAAATTTAGCTGCGTGCGGCGTAGAAAGTAGCTTGTGAGCCACTTACTTCATTCTCAAAGTGGTTTCCGAATTAGGAGACATTGTAAGAAGGCGAACTAGTCATGCAGTTTAGGCTTAATAATTATAATCAGATTTAGTTAATTTTGAATCAAAATTGAAATGCTTTATGATTTTGAATACAATGCTTCTTTTTAAATTTAAAATGCATTGTCGTGATATGTGAATGATATTACTTTGCAGATGGGAAACGACAGCACTCGCGCTTGTTGACATAGAAACTGCTTCACGCCTGGGAAAAAGGGCGAGAGGTATAGATTGCAGGTACAGACATTCTTGGCGTAGAGAAATTATAATAGGACTCACTTTTAAGTCGTAAAATCAGATGTATCACTTACTAGCCAGTAATACTTTCTGCTGTTTATTGTAAACACGTAAAAATTCTGTTGTAAACCCTAGGTCTCCAAACAGATATTTCATCAACAACATCAGAAGATTATTTTAGTATGTCTGTAGAACCTGCTTCTGGTGCGCTGAATGTGACCACGTCGGTGTCTTTCTTCTGCAGTTGTTCCTTTATTGCACCATGACGTTAATATTGCAGTACAATATTTTTCATGTAAAAGCGTCTAGATATTCTCTGAAGATTTCTCCGAAAATAGGATGCGCAACGTGAAGTATGCAAACAACCAGTATACCATGACCTAAAGGCAATAAAACCAATGTCACCAAGGTTATAATTTGTTCAAAGTTTTCAACTAAATACTATTTAATTTTCTTGCTAGGTATTTTGTTTAATTAATCAAATCGTATACTTTTGCATAGAGTTGTAGCCAGATTATCTTAGAACAAAAGATCTTTTCTCTTTTGAAGGCACGTGCACCATCTTCCTAGTCGTAGGTTTATTTCTTTAACAAATTATAGAAGTCCATAATGAAAGACTTACGGTTTCTCATCTCTGAAAATGTAAAATAGGGATTTTTTGCAAAGATAATATCACATACACTCCTGGAAATGGAAAAAAGAACACATTGACACCGGTGTGTCAGACCCACCATACTTGCTCCGGACACTGCGAGAGGGCTGTACAAGCAATGATCACACGCACGGCACAGCGGACACACCAGGAACCGCGGTGTTGGCCGTCGAATGGCGCTAGCTGCGCAGCATTTGTGCACCGCCGCCGTCAGTGTCAGCCAGTTTGCCGTGGCATACGGAGCTCCATCGCAGTCTTTAACACTGGTAGCATGTCGCGACAGCGTGGACGTGAACCGTATGTGCAGTTGACAGACTTTGAGCGAGGGCGTATAGTGGGCATGCGGGAGGCCGGGTGGACGTACCGCCGAATTGCTCAACACGTGGGGCGTGAGGTCTCCACAGTACATCGATGTTGTCGCCAGTGGTCGGCGGAAGGTGCACGTGCCCGTCGACCAGCGACGCACGGATGCACGCCAAGACCGTAGGATCCTACGCAGTGCCGTAGGGGATCGCACCGCCACTTCCCAGCAAATTAGGGACACTGTTGCTCCTGGGGTATCGGCGAGGACCATTCGCAACCGTCTCCATGAAGCTGGGCTACGGTCCCGCACACCGTTAGGCCGTCTTCCGCTCACGCCCCAACATCGTGCAGCCCGCCTCCAGTGGTGTCGCGACAGGCGTGAATGGAGGGACGAATGGAGACGTGTCGTCTTCAGCGATGAGAGTCGCTTCTGCCTTGGTGCCAATGATGGTCGTATGCGTGTTTGGCGCCGTGCAGGTGAGCGCCACAATCAGGACTGCATACGACCGAGGCACACAGGGCCAACACCCGGCATCATGGTGTGGGGAGCGATCTCCTACACTGGCCGTACACCACTGGTGATCGTCGAGGGGACACTGAATAGTATACGGTACATCCAAACCGTCATCGAACCCATCGTTCTACCATTCCTAGACCGGCAAGGGAACTTGCTGTTCCAACAGGACAATGCACGTCCGCATGTATCCCGTGCCACCCAACGTGCTCTAGAAGGTGTAAGTCAACTACCCTGGCCAGCAAGATCTCCGGATCTGTCCCCCATTGAGCATGTTTGGGACTGGATGAAGCGTCGTCTCACGCGGTCTGCACGTCCAGCACGAACGCTGGTCCAACTGAGGCGCCAGGTGGAAATGGCATGGCAAGCCGTTCCACAGGACTACATCCAGCATCTCTACGATCGTCTCCATGGGAGAATAGCAGCCTGCATTGCTGCGAAAGGTGGATATACACTGTACTAGTGCCGACATTGTGCATGCTCTGTTGCCTGTGTCTATGTGCCTGTGGTTCTGTCAGTGTGATCATGTGCTGTATCTGACCCCAGGAATGTGTCAATAAAGTTTCCCCTTCCTGGGACAATGAATTCACGGTGTTCTTATTTCAATTTCCAGGAGTGTATTTGTAGGTGTCTCCAGTAGACGTACATAACAAATGAAACATAGCAGGCATTTTGCAGAGCAAGGGCACAACATTTACATCACTCATATTTGCAATAACTGGCATGCATTAACAATTCACACAAACTATACCTGCCTGGGCTCATGATTCTCCCTCTTACTGCATTATGGCTTTTCATATCTTGCAAGTTTTTTTATAACATTAGCTCCTGGCAAATATACATTATTCAGGATATACACAAAGTGCTGTTTATTGAAAATAGCAACATTTTAACTTAAAATACGAAATATTCGGAAAACAAAAGAAAAGAAATATTACTACCTCAGTATATTTGTATCTCGTTGTGAAAATTTAAGGTCGTCCTTTTGAGAAATTTCCACAAACTGTCGCTGGTAGCTATATAAGGCTTAACGTCATCTTATTTTTGTTTTGTTTTGGTGTCGCACATTAATCGCTCTCGGAAGGAGAGCCTTTAGGTTGAAACCAATATGAGATAGTTAAGTGAACAGAAAAAGAGGACTGTAGATTTTTATCAATATGAAGTAGTAGAGCCTAACATAATAACGCCGATCTTCGTCACTAGTCACACCGCTCAAAGAAAGCGTCTGCAGTGTATTTATTTTTATTTTTATTCTTTTTTTCTTACTCAGAAACACAAACTGAAACACTGAACGCCCCGTTGGCACGTTAGAATTCTCGTCGATGTTTTCGAGGATAATGAGTTATTAAACAGCTTAACTGCCCACTCTAATACCGAAATAACATGTTATCGAAACCTACAGCCAAGTATAGCGATGCTCAGTGATACACCATGCTACGTATGTTCTAGCAGTGTACAGTTGTACTTCCTAGCACTTCAAATAAATTATACTTATCGCTAATTGCAGTAATTAGACCATATCTCGGCGTTTGTTCCGGGGGCTGTAACCGTTTCATACTGCGTCATTATCGTATGTCACACCAAAGGCAACATCGGCGCTACAAGCCATTAAGCCGGTAAGTTCTTGTTTATCATGTTCCCACTTACAACAATCCACTCAGATATATCCATATTTATATGAACGGATAAATACTACAGTATCAGGCCATTACTTGTCACTGTCAGGGAGAGATGTACACATTCTTTTTAGGGCGACAGAAGCCACACTCCAGGAAAGTTAGAAATTTCAAGTGTGATATTTAACGCAAATTTGCTCTTTGCAAGTGCATTTCAACTGTACACGAAAGTTTTGGCAAAGAAGACAGTATTGGCACAAGTCATACCTGACAACTATAGTTACCTAAATGCATAGAGACTTGAAATAGTAATGACAACTACAGCTAGAAGATACAGCTGGATAAAGCAGAGTGCATAGGCGTTTAGTGATACACATTATTAATATTTACAGTAGAAAAGCGTGGCCATAATTTCTTTACATCTCATGAATGGAACGAAACCACTACTTTCCAAATAACAAGGGGTAATTATTGGAGCCCCAATCCCGTAGGAGCTAGATAATGACAGAGAAAAAGCAACTGTGATTTGTGTTCGAGGGGATCTTACACACACGGAGTTACAGAGAGGAACACCTTCTGTATGCAGGTGTATTTCAAAATTCAAAAGAAAATCTTTGTTGAAAAGAATACACATCCCAAAATAGAATTTTTTTTTTCTTTTTGCCCACTACTCTGCATGAGGTAAACAGTATAAGAGTTTAGTTCTAGGTGTAATTATTGCCGTTCAGTGTTGTGGTGCTATGAATTTATCGCTGTTTTTGTGTTATTGATGAAGGAGATCAGAGAGAGACGAAAGTATTAAAAATACCCGGTTGCTCTTTCGAAGGAAAGTTAGCCTCCCTGGTCGGAAAAATGAAGTATGGGTAACCTGCAGGGACCCTTTCCATGTTGCGCCAGCCAGGTGTGCACGGAAGCAGCAGACGACAACACCAGAGACACTTTCTTAAATATACAGTATCATTTTCTATTAATGATGACGTCTGAATGGATATAATGACATGAATTAGGTATTTATTTACTTCACTATCGCCTGAAGGAATCTCGCCAGGAAATACTTACACTGGTTACTTATCCGATAGTATCGTACCTATTTTTCGACGTAAGGAGGCGTTTTATTAACATTACATAGTATTAGTTACGGAGATTGACTGCTGCCATTTAACAGCAATATCGGAATATTCCACTCGCTTCACTTATGCCATTAAGTTTACTTTACAAAGACGTTTATATTGCATTTCACTAAGACATTCAAGGTTTGCAACTGCTGTCACGTTCTTGTACGGTTTATCTTTGTCATCTGAAGTATTTGTGTTTAAATTTAATAACAAAACGTAGATTCTGACAAGTAACATCTTCATCCAGCTGCACAATCTCCTACAAATGATTACTCACAATGTAACTAACCGATCGATATAGGATACAAAATTCATGTAAACGCAGTAAGTACAGTGTTAAACACAGAAACTGGCAACCGGCCGGCCGCCGAAAAGACGAGTTCAGGTAGCTCGCTTACGGCAGCCAAAAAACCCTCCCGCATCTCGGAATTCTGACAAAGGAAGCTCCAATCCGACATATCGAAACCCACGCTGAAAAGTATTATGCTGGAAGGCTATAGAGAAAGAAATGCGCTATCAAAATTTTAGCTGCTAAGACACACTGCAGTACTGTTTTGTAATTTGTTGAAGTTACTCCTTTTGTCGAATGAAGAACAGCTCATGATAGGCTTTTGTACAACCCCTCCTACCTAGTCCACGATTGGCGGTGACAGTAGATCGTAGCCTCGTGTAGTTCAAACATTCCGAGTGGCACAAGTAAATTTGAAGCATCTAATATTGTGACGGATTGTCGCGAATGAATTGGGTAATGACAGGTGATAAATGACATCAGTACTGCGTGTGTAAAATGTATGAAGTCAAATACGCTGAAGAGGCAAAAAAACTGGTACACCAGCCTAATATCGTATAGGGCCGCCACGAGCACGCAGAAGTGCCGCAACACGACATGGCATGGATTCGACTAATGTCTGAGGAAAATGACACCATGAATCCACCAGCGCTGCCCATAAATCCGTAGAGTGCTAGGGGGTGTAGATCTCTTCTGAACAGCACCTTGCAAGGCATCCCTGATATCCTCAATAATGTTCATGTTTGTGAAGTTTGTCCGCCAGCGGAAGTGTTTAAACTCAGAAGAGCGTTTCTGGAGCCACTCCGTAGCAATTCTGGACGTGTGTGGTTTCGCATTGTGTAATTGGAAATGCCCAAGTCCGTCGGAATGTACAATGGGTATGAATGGAAGCAGGTGATCAGACAGGATGCTTACGTACATGTCACCTGTCAGCTTGAACAATCCCCTGCTGACATGTGGGGTCCATGGATTCATGAGGTTGTCTCTATACTCGTACACATCCATGCGCTTGATACAATTTAAAACTAGACTCGTCCGATCAGGCAAAATGTTTCCAGCCATCAACAGTCCACTGTCAGTGTTGAGAGGCCCAAACGATGCGTAAGGCTTTGTGTTGTGCAGTCATCAAGGGTACGCTAGTGGGCCTTCAGCTCCGAAAGCCCATACCGATGATGTTTCGTTGAGTGGTTTGCACAATGACACTTGCTGATGGCCCAGCTTTGAAATCTATAGCAATTTGTGGAAGGGTTGCACTTCTGTCACGTTGAACGTTTCTGTTCAGTGGTCGTTGGTCCCATTCTTGCAGGATTTTTTCCCAGCAGCAGTGATAACGGCGATTTGATGTTTTGCTGTATTCCCAATATTCACGGCACACACTTGAAATGGTCGTACGGGATAATGCCCACTTCATCGCTACCACGGGATGCTGTGCTCCATCGCTCGTGCACCGACTATAACTGCTCCAGACACTTGTTGTCTTATACAGGCGTTGCCGACCGCAGCACCGTATACTGCCTGTTTACATATCTCTGTATTTGAATACGCATGCCCATACCAGTTTCTTTGGCGTTCCAGTGTAAATTTACAGTCAAAATGAACACTTCTCTTTTGTTATGCAACATCTTAACTGTGACTGTGGGTCGGAGCACAGGTACATTTACGAGGTTGGAACTTTAATAGTGGCAACTCTTTATTTATAGCTCGTACAAAATACGTTGTAAGCGATGCGGAAGTCGTAGGATATTCTTAGCAGTGCCAATTGTGTTGACAGCATGAGCGGCGCGGTCTTTTGCCCGACGATTTTGTAGCAGTTCTGAAGCGAATGCCGTGAAGTGTTTCCTTAAGTTTAGAAATCGAGTTGAACTTACTAGGGCTTACGTCATGGGAGTGCAGTAGGTGGTATAGCATTTAGCAGCCCCATCGGTCAAACAAATCAGTAACAGCTTACACTGTACGTGCTTGAGCATTGCCTTGCAAAATGATGGTCTGGTCCTGCAGAAAGTGTCATCACTTCTGTCTCTATGCTGTTCATTCTTCAAACACGACCTTCGACCATCTGAGAGACAGAAGTGATGACACTTTCTGCAGGACCTGACCATTATTTTGCAGGACAATGCACAAGCACGTGCAGTGCAAGCTTTTATTGCTTTGTTTGACTGACGGGGCTGCTAAGTGCTATACCACCTCCTGCACGCCCATGACTTAAGCCCTCGTAAGTTCAACTCGATTTCTAAACTGAACTCGATTTCTAAACTGAAGGAAACACTTCACGGCATTCGCTTCAGAACTGCTACAAATTCGTCGAGCAATAGACCGCGCCGCTCGAACTGTCAACCCAATTGGCAATGCTAAGGGTATCGTACGACTTTCACATCGCTGGCAACGGCCTATACACAATGCTGGTGACTACTCTGAAGGTCAGTAAAATTTAGAAACACGTATCTATTTTCTACGAGCTGAAAATAAATAGTTGTCAGTATTCCAGAGTAACAGTTGTGATGAAATAGACTGTCGTTGGCAGCACAACTGGAAGCACGGTTTAACAGAAACTCTTTCTCGTAGCACTGTCCGTTCAATAGAAACTCTTCCTCGTAGCACATTTCAAAGCTAAAGGACACAAACATATGCAAAGAGTGTAACTGATGTCTATAGCTCTCTTGGCGCCAGACACGTTTCTCTTCTGCCTGCTTGGCGTGGAATAGGTGTCGACTGGACAGTAACCTCATGTCCGTGTCTCGGTCTATTTCAAGAGAGACCGCCGACGGCGGCTCAGAGAAAAGTGGGCCCGTCTTGCTACTTCCGCGATGTTCCGATAGTAACATCTTTGTGGTGTAGGTAGCAGGCTACGCCTATCACTATACCACGCCTAAACCACACAAAAACGTCATGTACTCGTATAATCAATGTTTTCAGTAAGTGGCATTTCATATCGGCCGGCCGGTGTGGCCGAGGGGTTCTAGGCGCTTCAGTCTGGAACCGAGCGACCGCTACGGTCGCAGGTTCGAATCCTGCCTCTGGCATGGATGTGTGTGATGTCCTTAGGTTAGTTAGGTTAAAGTAGTTGTAAGTTATAGGGGACTGATGACCTCAGATGTTAAGTCCCATAGTGCTCAGAGCCATATGAGTAGAGAGAATAAGGTGAGAGGAGGAGTTGCCATATATGTCAAAAGTTATCACTGTGTAGAAAGCTTAGATACAAGAAAGTTTTGTCTAGAGCAACATATAGAAGAATATGCCAGTCAACTGAAACTGAAGGAGGGCTCTTTTCTAATTGTAACAGTATATAGGTCCCCTTCAGGAAACTTTCATTTATTCCTCGAAAACTAGGATGCCTTGTCGTGCTATCTGTCAGATAGGGGAAAACAAATTATTATTTGTGGGGACTTCAATGTTGATTCACTGAAAGAGTGTAATAGGAAGAATGACCTGGAAGTCTTGCTCGGTTCTTTCAATTGTACATCTGTCATTAATTTTCCCACTCGGGTAGTAACGGACAGCAGTACATTGAAGGATAACACTTTTATAGACCAAGATACATTTAAAAACATAAATTCTTGTCCTCTTGAGAATGGCCTTTCTGATCATGATGCTCAGCTAGTTACAGTATACGAAATAGCTCCATTCAGTAATCCAAAACAACCCTCCAAAGTTGTGCGTTCATTTAATGACTCAACAATTAGAAATTTCAGAGAAAGTCTTCAGCAGTTAGACTGAGATGAGGTGTACAAGGAACCCGATGCTAATTTAAAATATAGCTTATTTCATGATACACTTCTAAGAGAATTTGAAAACTGCTTCACCAAGAAAGTAGTTAAATCTAACTATAAGAAACCATGCAAAAAACCTTGGCTTACTAAAGGAATAAAAATATCTTGTAACCGCAAAAGGGAACTGTATCTAACAACAAGAAGGTGTAATGACCCAGAAACAGCCAAATATTATAAAAACTACTGTGCTACATTAAGAAAGGTTATTAAAAGGTCCAGAAGCATGTGCATCATGTCTGAGATTAATACCTCTCATAACAAAATCAAAACAATTTGGAATATTATTACAAGGGAGACAGGGCAACCAAAAGTACACGATGACGGAATCACCATGAAAGCGAATGGTAACTTGATAAACAACAAGCCAGAAGTCGAAAACATTTTGAATAATCATTTTTTAAATGTTGTAGAGAAAATAGGATCTAAATGTTCATTAGAAGAAGCAAGGCAGTTAATGGAAGAGGCCATACCCACACCTCCTTCTGAAATCAGGAAGATAATAAACTCTCCCAAGAGTAAAAGATCACATGGAATTAATGGCATTTCCAGCAGGATAATAAAAGCTTAATCCCAAGAAATAAGTGGGATTCTTAGCCACATACGTAATAGCTCTCTGAAGCAGGGTATTTTCCCAGATAGACTGAAGTATGCCATTGTTAAACCACTGCTTAAAAAAGGGGATACGTCTGATGTCAACAACTACCGCCCAATCTCTCTTCTGGCTGCTTTATCCAAAATTCTTGAAAAAAGTAATGTATTGTAGAGTAGCTTCACACCTTTGTAAAAATAAAGTTTTAACAAAATGTCAGTTTGGTTTCCAGAAGGGTTTTTCAACGGAAAATGCTATATATACTCTCACTAATGAAATATTGTCCGCCCCTCGTGGTCTCGCGGTAGCGTTCTCGCTTCCCGTGCACGGGGTCCCGGGTTCGATTCCCGGCGGGGTCAGGGATTTTTCCTGCCTCGAGATGACTGGGTGTTGTTGTGTCGTCTTCATCATCATCATTTATCCCCATTACGGTCGGAGGAAGGCAACGGCAAACCACCTGCATTAGGACCTTGCCTAGTAAGGCGGTGCGGGTCTCCCGCAGCGTTCCCCTACGCTCTATGAAGAAGCATGGGACTTCATTCCATTCCAATGAAATATTAAATGCTCTGAGTAACCGGAAGACACCTGTTGGGATTTTTTGTGATCTATCAAAGGCTTTTGATTGTGTAAATCATGGAATACTTCTAGATAAGCTCAACTACTGTGGTGTGAATGGGACAGTGCTCAAATGGTTTAAATCACACCTAGCTGGAAGAGTGCAGAAAGTTGAAATAAGCAGTTCACACAATATACAAAAAAACTGATTTCTCAAACTGGGGAACAATCAAGAATTGGGTGCCGCAAGGTTCGGTCTTGGGTCCTCTGCTGTTCTTAATATATATTAATGACTTGCCATTTTATATTCACGAAGATGCAAAGCTGGTACTCTTTGCCGATGATACAAGTACAGCTATCACACCCAACAGACAAGACTTAACTGGTGAAATTGTAAACGATGTTTTTCAGAGAATCATTAATGGGGTTCTCAGCAAATGGGCTCCCATTAAACTTTGACAAAACACAGTATATACAGTTCCACACAGTAAATGGAATGACACCATTAATAAATATAGACTTCGATCAGAAATCGGTACCTAAGGTAGAATATTCAAAATTTCTAGGTGTATGCATTGATAAGGGGTTAAACTGGAAAAAACACACTGAGGATATGCTGAAACGTTTGAGTTCAGCTACTTATGGTATTAGGGTCATTGCAAATTTTGGCGATATACGTCTCAGTAAATTAGCTTACCACGCCTATTTTCATTCTCTGCTTTCGTACGGCATCATATTCTGGGGTAACTCATCACTGAATAAAAGAGTGTTCATTGCACAAAAGCGTGTAATGAGAATAATTGCTGGAGCTCATCCAAGATCATCCTGCAGACATTTAAAGAGCTAGAGATCTTCACTGTAGCCTCACAATATATATATTCACTTATGAGATTTGTTATTAACAATCCGGACGAATTCAAAAGTAATAGCAGTGTACATGGCTACATCACTAGGAGAAAGGATGATATCCACTACTGAAGGTTAAATCTAACTTTGGCTCAGAAGGGGGTAAATTATGCTGCCACAAAAGTCTTTCGTCACTTACCTAATTGCATCAAAAGTCTGACAGATAGCCATATAGCATTTAAAAGGAAATTACAAGAATTTCTTAATGGCAACTCCTTCTACTCATTAGATGAATTTTTGGATATAGTAAGTGAGTAATTTCCCCAACCCCCCCCCCCCAAAAAAAAAAAAATAAAAACGAAAATGTTAAGTGACATGTAATATTTTGTGTATTGTAATATCTCGTATAGACACCTTTTATTGACCTGATACGTTCCGCATCATTACGAAGTGTCGTATTCATGATCTATGAAACAAGTACTATTCTAATCTTCCTGCTTTCGCCTCGAAACGATGAAGTGCGGTTTGGCTCGCAGTTCTTTCGCGAAACCTGGTCGATCGGCGTTAGTCAAAGCATATATGGGGGTAATAGAAAGTTTCGTCTTCAAGTCAACTAGGAATTAATGACATCTTTCTTACATTCTTACCTGAAGTAAACTTCGTTCTTTTGCGACATCCTACACTGACTGATTTCCTGAATTTGATTAACCAGGTCAACAATTTTCATCTCAGTTGGTATTCGTAGTACCAGTTCTGGCAAATCTCCATACATTGCCTTTCATGAGCAGCTCTACATGTTACGTATGTAAAGAAAACTCCTTTAAAGAATTGTTGTTCATGTTATTTCTTCAAGTTTAGGGACTCATATTCACTATTAATTGGGGGGGGGGGGACAACTGGTAATTATTGTGGACATTAAATTAGTTGCTAATTTGAGTGAACAGTAACTGTGGGTAATTGTTTCAGTGAAACTATCAACGAAAACTGAGATTCCCTTCACAAATTACGTGCGCTGTCTCGTGTTACCTGTTCACCATCGCGGCGTCAACCAAGGACATGTGCCTGCCATGTTACGCATGCGCACTTTCTACAGCTTCAACAGCTGTGGTACATTTCTGCAGCTGTCTGACGAGCTACGAATTTGGCAGTCTTTAACATTTTTTTCAAATAGCTGTAGTCTGTTCTGGCAGCTATGATATTGACACGGCTTTTATTTCGGCATATTCTTCCAGCAAAAAAATTCACTCATGTTTCTGTATACTGCATTAAACACACGACCTGGCAGCGTTTTAGTGTGCAGAAGTGTCTGTAGGATGTATTGACTTCTTCTAGACATGTTACAATACTGTAGCTTCTCGTAGTCTAGTGGTAAATGTCGTGAACTCGGTCCACTCGATCCTCCACGTTTTTATTAAATCGCATTTAGGGTATCGGTGAAATGGAATGGAAAAGATAATTTGCTTCGCTTTCTAACCCACAGCAATCGCAATACCTTCCACAAACAATTTCTCCAAACAGCTCGTGGATGCGTCAAGAACAATTTACGTTCGAGATTTCCCAACACTATGAGCGGATACCGGCTACCTGCTACCAGTCACTAGCCAACGTTCAGGTGACCGCGACCTGCGGGATGATGCGTGGCGCTATGAGGGCATTCATCAACTATCATTTTCCTTTTTGAAGTTCTACTATTTATGTTGCAGTTACATTATGAGGGTTACGTACTTGAAACTTATGAACGTTGTTTTCCACATTCATACAAATTCGATAACTGACAAATATGTTGAACAGCGTGCGACAGTTTAGTGTATTTGGCGAGTTTCACAAAACGGGCGTAGGGGTACCGCATGCTCTAATCAAAGCAACAAAAATCTAACGGGCGAGTATGACGGCATTTTCTCTTGAATGTCTTCACTCATTCATCATTCCTATGCAATATTGTTACTGGTGGCGAGTTATGATGCCTTTATGTTAACTTGTTAAGAAGAAATTAATGGCTGAGCCATTACGGAAGACTTACACACGCAAAGGGCGGTCCAAGAGTAATATTCTGCATCTGGCGGCTCAAGAGAGATATTGTGAGCTACGATCTCCTCCCCAGGAGTGTGTTCATCAAAATGGCTCTGAGCACTATGGGACTTAACATCTATGGTCATCAGTCCCCTAGAACTTAGAACTACTTAAACCTAACTAACCTAAGGACATCACACAACACCCAGCCATCATAGTGTGTTCATCGCAACTGCTATTTGTCACCAACAACTGAGACCCATTTCCGTCGCATTGTAAGATAAACGACCGATAAAACAGCATTACGTGTTGCTACTATATGATAATGCACTCTGCTGATTTCATAAGCAAATCTATCCAGATGGTAGTTGGGGATGTCATTTGTCGCACACACGTATTCGTCAGACATTACGTCTTCAAATGTTTACCTATCCTGCTCCTTAACTCATATCCGGAAGGTTACTACAGGCGTGGAATTGGTAAAATACCTGAGCGTTGTCAGCTACCTCAGAAAGCGTGAGAGTTGAGTAATTTCTTACTGATGTTTACTGTTGTGTTGAATAAACGAATGGAAAACGTTATTAAAATACAGACTGATTTAACACAAACGAAATACAATTTACCACAATAACCTTACTGCGGAGGTCGATTGTAACAAAATATAAAGAATCTCTAAAAAAATAACACGTGTGTGAGCGAATCAGCACAAATTAATAACATATAACTCACTTTTGACTGTAAAACTGCCTGTGATAACTTTCTGTCTTGTGGCCCACTCAAGTATTACGGAATTCTGATATTTAATAACAAAAATTCTGCAGTCACAAAAATTAAATAGCCTACTATTTTGGCAGAAGCCGAAAGAGCCACTAACAACTGTCCTGTTCCGCAATTATGCTATGGGATACTGCAAGTAGCGTGGAGACTTTTAATGGAGAAGTTTTCTTGAGATTTTATTTCTGATTTTTGATCTGGCTGTCTGTAGTTCTGTCACAGAACGGCTATACATCTGATCTCCAGCGAGACTGGAACCGGGAGCCGAAGCTGCCTTCACTTTACAGGCACCCAAGTTACCTCACAAATAACGAAGAGCTGCTTTATTTGCCTATCCTTCATTGTCCCACTAATGGCTTGGACAGATAAATTGCAACGTAGAAAAAGAGATTAGTTGCAATTTTCTGGTGTAACGACTCTCCTGGAATTTAAACCGTACACTGATAACCTTATCTCACATTTTTTTCTGTGGAAATGATACGAGGATGCTGTAGTATCCCCGTACTGGGGAATAATCGAAGACACTTTAAAATAATATCTTTATTAACAAAACGAAATCCAGTTATAATGTTCTTGCATGGATATCCACCCATCTAAATACAGGATGACAACTATTAAACTACATAAAAAAAATGTAAATTAGTTACAAACTACGGCGTGCACACAATTTATTCAACTTGTAAACGTCACTACAGGTATTCGGATTTGGGTTATGACATGTTCGATATGCATACCATCATTAGCGATGATGTGACTCAGACGAATAGCGAAATTCTGCATGACCCGTTGAAGTGTCGTAATATCAAAAAATGTTCAGATGTGTGTGAAATCTTATGGGACTTAACTCCTAAGGTCATCAGTCCCTAATCTTAGACACTACGTAACCTAAATTATACAAAGGACAAACACACACTCCCATGCCCGAGGGAGGACTCGAACCTCCGCCAGAACCAGCCGCACAGTCCAAGTCTGCAGAGCCTAAGACCGCTCGACTAATCCCGCGCGGCTGTCGGAATATCTATGCTGTCGATGGCCTTCTGAATGGCTATTTTCAGCTCATTAATGGTTTTGGGGTTATTGCTGTATCGTTCTCTTTAACATGGCCCTTCAAAATGGAGTCGCATGAATTCAGATCCGGAGAATATGGCGGCCGATTGGGTCCCATTCCAGTGGCCTCTGTGTATTCCAGAACCAGAATGCAGTCCACAAAGTGATCCTCGAGGACAGAAAACACTCTCCTGCTTCGATGGGATCGAGTATCGTCTTGCATGGGCTACAAATGGTCGAAATCTGGGTCACTTTGGGTAATGGGGATGAAATCATCTTCCAAAACCTTCACGTGCCGTTCTGTAGTCACCGTGCCATCAAGGAATATCGCACCGATTATTTCGTGACTAGACATTGCACACCCTACAGTCAACTGTTGAGGGTGAAGAGACTTCTCGAATGCGAAATGCGGACTCTCAGTCCCCCAAATGCGCCAGTTTGCTGTTGACTAATTCCCATCACGCCCAGAGGCCAACCGTACAGTTTGAACGTCCTAACGTAAACCGTTCGGACGTTATGATAATTTAATTTGATACAGTTCAGTAACTGTCACCCTGTACTATCGAAATGTTACTCCTAAAACGATTTCTGTTATGAGCCTACACGACGAACCCTCGAGTCATGATCGGCGGCCGTATGAAGACCTGGGACGTTACTGCACCACTTGTTGTCGTTGTTGTTGTTGTTGTAAAGGTCTTCAGTCCTGAGACTGCTTTGATGCAGCTCTACATGCTACTCTATCCTGTGCAAGCTTCTTCATCTCCAAGCAACTACTACACAGTACATTCTTCTGAATCTGCTTAGTGTATTAATCTCTTCGTCTCCCTCTATGATTTTTACCCTGCCAATACTAAATTGGTGATCCCTTCTTGATGCCTCAGAACATGCCCTACCAACCAATCCCTTCTTCTAGTCAGATTGTGCCACAAATTCCTCTTCTCGATTCTATTCAGTACCTCCTCCTTAGTTACGTGATCTACCCATCTAAGCTTCTGCCTTCTTCTGTAGCACCACATTTCGAAAGCTTCTATTCTCTTCTTGTGTAAGCTATTTATCGTCCATATTCCACATCTATGCATGGCTACAATCGATACCAATACTTTTAGAAAAGTCATCCTGGCACTTAAATCTATACTCGATGTTAAAAAATTTCTCTTCTCCAGAAACATTTTCATTGCCATAGTCACTCTACATTTTATATCCTCCCTACTTCGACCATCATCAGTTATTTTGCTCCCCAAATAGCCAAATTCATCTACTACTTTAAGTGTCTCATTTCCTGATCTAAATCCCTCAGCATCGCCTGATTTCATTCGACTACATTTCATTATCCTCGTTTTCCTTTTGTTGATGTTCATTTTATATCCTCCTTTCAAGACACTGTCCATTCCGTTCAACTGATCTTCCAATTCCTTTACTGACTCTGACAGAACTACAATGTCATCGGCGAACCTCAAAGTTTATACCTCTTCTCCGTGGATTTTAATTCCTACTCCAAATTTTTCTTTTGTTCCCTTTACTGCTTGCTCAATATATAGTCTGAATAACATCGGGGATAGTCTACAACCCTGTCTCACTCCCTTCCAAACCACTGCTTCCCTTTCGTGCCCCTCAACTCTTATAACAGCCATCTCGTTTCTGTACAGATTGTAAATAGCCATTCGCTCCTTGTATTTGACCCCTACCACCTTCAGAATTTGAAGGAGTGTATTCCAGTCAACATTGTCAATGGCTTTCTCTAGGTCTACAAATGCTACAACCGTAGGTTTGGCTTTCCTTAACCCAACTTCTAAGATAAGTCGTAGTGTCAGTATTGCCTCACGTGTTCCAACGTTTCTACGGAATCCGAACTGATCTTCCCCAAGGTCGTCTTCCACTAGTTATTCCACTCGTCTGTAAAGAATTCGTGTCAGTATTTTGGACCAGTACTGCCGCCGTAAGACATCTGACGTACTGCTGGTGAAGACCATTACGAACTGGGCCGGATCTGTTTGCATCGAGCTCTGAGACGAAACTGCTGGTAATGCCAACTTGCAGCGCTGAGACTGACGGACGGAACTTGCGGTACTGCCGACTTGAGGAGTAAGGCACAAGCGACTTCGCACGGTCTGGCAGTGGCCTAAATAGTCGGCGCGAACGGATATCCCCTTCACACTGAGAGGGCATGTGATCTGGAGCAGCAAAATGGTGCCCTTACGAGAGTGCTCTCTGCTGCATTAGACACGCTATTGGTCGGCAAGATTGGCGCCCCCAGACGCTGTGGAGGTGAGGTCTAACTACCTGGTCAGCAGCCCAGGCTGTACTGGGAAAATATGTCTCTTTTGATGAAGGCCGTTTACGCACATCCTCTCGGCGAAGGGACCGCCAGCATGGCCTGTCTCGTGTGCGGAGGAAACTACTGTGAAGCAGATACAACAGATATCAAGTGAATCCGGCAGTATAACACTGTGCCATTCAGGAACTCATTGGCTACAGAATAGCCAAATGTATTCTAAATTGTTGCCAATGTTGAGCTGTTCAGCCAGGTGGAAGAATACAAGCCGTTGTATTCCCTGAGCGGAGTGAGAAGTCGCTACAACTTGGACCTCAAAGGCAACTGCTGAGAGTCGGAACACGAAAAGTATAAGTGACTGAGTGTTATTCAGGTTTAAAGGCTAGAGCGTAGTATTGATATTACTCAGATGCATTGACTGCAAGCTAAATACAATAAAGGTTCCAGGAATTACTGCAACCAGTGACCTTTTGTTTTATTTTTCAATCTTGATTTTCCATTACCGGTTTCGATTCGCCTAAAGACTCATCATGGACTAATATATATTTATTGCATGTTTGCAGCATTTTGAGGGTCGTTCAGAGTTACTAATATCTATTGTTTTACAGTGATGATAATTTTATAGCACTTGACAAACTTTGCTACAGGTAACAATTTCCACATGCCTTACAAATATTTCAGATGCAGTATTTTCTGCTATTATCTACATAAAGTAAAATCTAGTAACGTCTTCAATACGACTATTTCATGAAAGAAATACTTACAGACAACTTTCCGCAAGCGAGTTACCTAGAACCACTATCTGGTAAATCATTATACACACTAACGGAAGGTGAAGCATTAATTAAAAAGTATACAAAAATCGGTTAAGTAAATTTGGGTGGGTGATATTTGACGATTAATCTGTAGACTGATGGTTATTCATTGAGAAGAACTAAGTGGAAATAATAATTGTCATTTGGCATACATAAAATGTATCTAGAATGAGATTTTCACTCTGCAGCGGAGTGTGCGCTGATATGAAACTTTCCTGGCAGTACATAAGGTCCCGAGTTCGAGTCTCGGTCGGGCACACAGTTTTAATCTGCCAGGAAAGTTTCATAAAATGTATCTGTTCAGCAGTCCACCGTTACTGATAATTCAGTAACAAATCATAGGGAGCATGCTCACTGAGTTTCTTATACTTCATCACTGGGAGACATACTATATCAGTTTATTACTTCCTCAGACAAGCATAATATGAAGACGATTCCTACAAAGTATTCATTCACATTTTCATTTTCTTCCATACATCGATGTTACAATTTAATGTTCTCCACATGATGAAGCCCAAAATAATTTTCGCCATTAAGTTTCTCTAATCCAACGGAATCTGGATGCATTATTGTCCAAATTTAAATGGTCCCAGGTAAAACTGCAAAAATAACTTAGTTTCGTCCTACGCCACTAGAGACTTGACATGTGTTTATATCAGTACATAATTTCCAATTCTGTACGCAACGAGATTCACCAAATGGCCGTGTCTTGCTTTCCTTGTCATTGCCATCTTCACCACCTGCTTCAAGGCTACTTGCTGTCTTTCTTTGTTGGTTAATTCATTTTGTGATGGGAAATTAATAACGCTATCGAACATACTGACATGTTCTTTGCCATGTGAGCCTGTAGAAGGTAGCAGAGCAGTACTATCATTTACAGAAATACACATCTTCAGAGTCAGATAACTTATTAATCCAGTTCTTGTGTTTGTTCCAGCAGTATACTCGGACAATCGTCTTAGTTTGCACATTTTACTTTCAATGGGTTTCGACTCAGGTCTCTAGGTTGATGTAGCAATGTCACGGATTTTCTTACGTTCAGTAAATGGTTTCCAAACACTAGAGCGAAATTCTGATCCATCATCCATCAAAATACATTGTGGCGGAATGGTATCCAGAAAATATTGTTCACTAAAAAATTTAACAGCGACCTTATTGTTAACTTTCGTCAGTGGAAGGAACCCAACGATCTTGAAAGTAAGTCCACCACTTCCAAGAAATGTGAAAAGTGTCATGAGACTATGGAAGGGGTAGAAAAAGATCAAAATCGTGGTTTCACCTATTGTTTGTGGAAGAAAATTGTGTAATACTCCTTTTATGTTGCTTTGCAGAAACTTTGGTACTCTGTTGTAAGTCACATCCTTTAATAATTCCTCATACTTGCTAGCTACATTTTCAGTTATCAGTTGTTTATGAAGTTGCTGCAGACATTTATCTGGACCAAAATATGCCAAACTGTTGCTCATATATTTGATCATATAATCAATAACAAATTTTGATATGCATTGGCTCCATGATTGAGAAGTCGCTTCCAGTCTTTGGTACAAAACATCATTATGAATTACGTATGTAAGATGGCAGAATAAATGAAGGTCAATTTCCCACCTTACGTAAGTGTTTTATACATTGTAATGGAAGGTGAATATGACAGTTAAATTACTTTTGCACTGATGAGGAGATTTGCCTATATGCAAAACGGATGAAACTCAATCGATGGTACTAACACACCGGGCCTATATAATGCATGTCAATGAGCAGAATGTGAAACAAGCAAGGAGAGGTAACGTTTTGTGTGGAAGCAGGCACAGGCAGAAGCAGAGGCCACACCACGGGAGGCACCACAAAAACTTCTTAGGGGGCTTCCCGCGACGGGAGGCAGTGACCGGACAGGTGACACATACTGGAGAGCAAGTAATGGACTACCAGAACTAGGACAGAAAGAAGCTTTGGACAACTGAGTTTTGGAATTTCAAATGGATACGACCAAAACCAGTGATGCAGTTGATCACGTGAACAGTGAGTGGTACACACGTGATGTACACATCTAACTTCTAGGCGTCTGGAGCGAGAACAAAACGTTCGATTGGCGGAAACGAACTAGGAGAGAGTAAGGTGACGAGATTTCAACACAAATGGCTCTGAGCACTACGGGACTCAACTGCTGTGGTCATAAGTCCCCTAGAACTTAGAACTACTTAAACCTAACTAACCTAAGGACAGCACACAACACCCAGCCATCACGAGGCAGAGAAAATCCCTGACCCCGCCGGGAATCGAACCCGGGAACCCGGGCGTGGGAAGCGAGAACGCTACCGCACGACCACGAGATGCGGGCCGGGATTTCAACACAGTTTAATGGTAGAGTCCTTGCGACTGGCAGAGACAGTTTCCACAAAAGTAAGAGGATCACTCCTATTGGTTGAAAAAGGCCGTGGCGTAGTCAATGAAAGAACCCAGGTGGGGAGACACCTCAGCTACGAGAAAGACAAGAGCGAAATTTTCGAGGACTCTTCTCTGAACTGGCGTCAAGTGCAGAATGGGGCGCATAATGCTCTGTACGATGCAGAGGAGAAATTTGTGTGAACACTGTGTTCACTGCGGCTGACATTCATCTAGATATTAGCTGTAGTGTCGCTGAGCTCCAACTGTGGAGAAACGAACCAGCCAGTTAGTTAATTGTTCTAGCAAAGGACTGAGAGGCCATCTTAATATGCACGCTGCTCGAGCCATGTGCGTGCATATCGCTATGTTCCTAGACTAGGGATGAGTATATGTTTTCTCACATAATGAGAAATATAAGGAGAGTTTCTGCTGGAAGAATCAGCAAAGGCTTAATTAGTTTTTATAGGAATTTCAGAAGACGAGAGCAGCCATGCAGACGACAAGTCATCACAGTGAGGTAAATACCGTGAGTAGAGGCGTAAACTTCTTAGTTTATCAGCTTGCGTCCACTGTAAACTCGAGTGACCTTGGGTAATCTTTTGCTCAACTTATCACAAAACTAACCATCCCCCCACAGCTTTTATTGTCATCCTAAATAGAACCGAACTTTGAGCTGGAATCGAATGATGTGTCATAATATTGGCCAACATCATGACGTAGTCATAAGAATAATTTTGCAAAGAAACTTCTAGATACAATTTACCACTGTTGTGTTTAGGATTATTTCACTTTCTGAGGACGAGATGTATTCGTTTGACAACTGTCATAACACTGTCATATTGTAAACTGTGTAAATGCTTGTATTTCTGTGATAAGATTGCAAAATTAAACCAAAAATATTTACAGCTTACGCAGATGTTCTTCTGTCCTCAAAACATTATACGTAATCTTTTCGAATTTCAACGTCTGCTTCGTTTTTATACTTTCAATTTATCATTTTTAATATCTCATCTGCTACCTGAACTGCTTTTTATTATGACGGCGAAAACAGATAGCTCATTTGTTCATATAAAATCTTAGAGATCACTGTAGTATCACCCCCAGAATCTCAAATTTCAGTAACCTTCCGACCATTTACACTGAGTTCAGTCAATGGATTCACAGTCTCATTTATAACTCGCACAACTTCTCTCAGTAGTTCAACTTCAATGTCTTCAGTTTTGATCTAATCATTTGCATTCTCACATCTGACTCAACAAACTGTTCACATGTTCCATAGCATTTCTCAACCACGTTGTCGGTGTCTGTTCAAATGGTTCAAATGGATCTGAGCACTATGGGACTTAACATCTATGGTCATCAGTCCCCTAGAACTTAGAACTACTTAAACCTAACTAACCTAAGGACATCACACACATTCATGCCCGAGGCAGGATGCGAACCCGCGACCGTAGCAGTGTCGGTGTCTGTCATTCGTATCATGGAGTGGTGAACGATACAGAACACATCCATCATGTACCACCTACTGGTTCCGTGTACCACAATTATTCTTCCTCCTCTCGTAACGTCGTAACGCGCACACGATGTCGTAGATGCACATCTATTTGTGTGTCAATGCACCAATGTAGACTGTCGTTTTGTTGATTCCACGGCAGGCATTCAAAATTCTCTTGCCACAGTGCGTTTCTTTGCTGAAAAAGTTAATTGTGACACGTAGTATGCTGTTCCGAGCCATGAGCCGCTCCCTCACTGTCAATCTTTTCCAAACGATCGACAATTCTCAGTAATTCGTCAGACACATCAAACATTTGCACTGCTAACTGTATCCTTACCTTCAGTGGCAAAAGGTTTATCAAAATTATGATTAAATCATCGTCGCTAGTAGGATTCTTCAGTTAACTATTGTTTCCTAGTGTTTCTTAAGAAAGTCACGCATCAGCCCTCTGTCGCGATCGTAACTATACATCGAAAATAATTTTTCTTTGCTACTTCATTGTTCCTCATGTGACCACAATTTGAGGAAAAACACATTTTCAAAGTGTTCAGTTGTAAAGCACAGAACGGACACACTCTTACCCCATTTCCTAGCACCTGCACTATTGTGCCGTAAATAAATATCCATTTTCTCTGAGTCATTCTGAATTCGGTCAAACACAATTTAAATTATTTGATGAAATTCGCGAGAGGTAATTGTTTATATGGATCAAGTTCCTTAAATGTCTTTCATCGAGCATTTTACTATCAGAACAACTTGCATCACGATTTTCTGGCAGTACCTTTGCTTTTTTTGTCATATAAAGTTAGTACCAACTAGTGTGTTGCAGATTTTGACTTCCTTCATTTTCCTTCTAGTTACTGTATTTTTAATTCAAAATCAGAGCACTATTGTTGCACACTCGATCCTGTATTAATACCTACTTTCTTATTTCCCTTGTACACGCTTTTAGTATGTATTTTCTCGTTCTTTGTTACTGCATTGTCCAATATGACTTGTTTTCATATTTCCTGCTATGAGTTTACTTGTGTAGGTATCTTAGTTACATCTGGTTATATCTGTTGACAGTGTATTATGACCTCGTGCATCATATCAGACTCTTTCTCGTCGAGTAATTGGCTAAATTTCTGCACAAAATTGTATAGCTGACCCTGCAACACATTTCGAGGACCTGCTACCCTTTGATCCCACACTTTTCCCAAATATAATTTTAATGTTTCACTGTGGTCATCGAGTTTTTTTATTCAGATTGGTGTTAAGTTCTTGTTTGGTATCATCAAGTTTTAATCTGTTTCATGATGAATTCATATCTATACTTGAAAATAGCTTTTTACATTAGCTAATCAGGAACGACATTAAAGAACCATGTAAAAAAACCATAGATTATTAAAGGGATTAAAGTGCCATGTGAAAGTAAAAGGGGAATGCCAAGAACAAGTAGAGATCCTGCAGTACTTCTTAGTGCAGAATAACTCAGAATTGCTAAGAAAAGTTGTTAAGAATCAAGGAACATGCACATAGTGTCAGAAATCAGTAATCTGACACCAGATGTAGGACTATATGGAATGCAGTGGAACAAGAGACAGAACAATCAACTCTAAAACAGGATAACACCATTGCTGAACATAATGGAGGGGCTATATATGATGAGGCATAAGTAGCAAATACATTTAATAATGATTTCTTAAATACAATAGAAAGTATAGGGACAAATACTTCAAGACAAATATCACAGCAGTATGTTGAAAAAGTACTCTCACAGAATTCACTGATATGAATGTATCATCTGCTTCTCCTTCTGAAATTAATAACATTACATATTCTCTCAAAGAGTAAAGCTAATCCCGATTTTATGGTGTTTCCAATAGAGTACTAAAGATTTGTTCCTATATAGTAAGCCCTCCTCTGTTATCTGAAACATGTAACACTAACTCAAGGCGTTTTCCCAGGGAGACTGACATATGCTGTGGCTAAGACCGTCCGTAAGAAACCAAATAGCGAAGATATCAGTAACTACTGACCTGTTTCACTGCTGCTATCACCTTCCAAAATTTTGGAGGAATTGATGCATCCTAGAATTGTATCTCACCTGAGCAACAACAGTATACTCAGAAAATCACAATTTGGATTTTGGAAGACTAGCGGTGCTTAAAATGTCGTTTATGTGCTCACTCACCAGAATTTATAAACATTCCAATACAAACTAGCACCGACTGATGTTTTATGCGACCTATCTAAGTCATTCGACTGTGTGAATCACAATGTTCTCATAGATAAACTCATGTTTTATGGGATTAAATGTATAGCTGATGTGTAATGGATAAGCCATATCTGACCAAAATAATGCAGAAAGTTGTAGATATTAACTCAAGAAATGCAATCAGAGGAGAATCTTCTGACTGGGGAGAAATAACATATGGGGTTCCCTGAAGCTCTGGCTTAGGTACGCTGTTGTTCCTCGTGTATGTAAATGACCTTCCATCAAATATACGAGAAGCTGAATCAGTTTTCTTCCAGGAGACATTATTATTATTAATAATCTAAGAATACATACAGCAACAGACAGAAGATATGGTAAGCAATGTTCTTAAAAGTATCTTTGAATGGTTTTCAGCAAATGACCTCAACCTCAATTTTAAAAATACATACCACATCCAGTTCCGCACATCTAGAGCTACTGCACCAATATTACGTGGATTACAATGAGAGGAAATAGTAAACAGTGTGGAAACTTCAGACTTCTTTTGTGTCCACACTGATGACAATTTAAACTGGAAAAAGCACCGTTTTTAATTGCTAAAACAACTTATTTCATCCAAAGTTGCACGTAGAACAATTGAAAAACCTTGGGAGAGACCAGTCAGTAAGTTGATATATTTTGCATATTTTCATTCAGTAATGTCATATGGAATAAAATTCTTGGGTAACTCATTTTTAAGAAAGAAAGTCTTCATTGCTTAAAATCGTGCTGTAAGAATAGTATGTGGTGGTCACCCATGAACATCTTGTAGGCACATGTTTAAGTAGTTCGGCATTATGACTGCTGCTTTACAGTATATTTATTTCCTCATGAAGTTTGTTACAAATAAGACATTGCAGTTCAAAAGGAACAATGATGTGCGTAGTTACAGTACCTGAAGGAAAAATGTTATATTCTTACTCCACATTAAGGTTGTCCACAGCACAAAAGGATGTACAATGCTGCAACTAAAATTTTTGATTAGGTTCTCAGTGATATTAAATGTCTTACACGCAGTAAAATAAAATTGGAAAACAAACTGAAGAAGTTTCCCCTTGACCACTTCTTCTATTCCATAGAAGACTTCCTATTAATGTGATTTGTAAATGATGCTCAGTAGGAATTATTAAATCCCATATGTATATTTAATAATAGTGATAATGAAAATTTAAAGTGCGGTTCTAGGCGCTTCAGTCTGGAACCGCGTGACCGCTACTGTCCCAGGTTCGAATCCTGCCTCGGGCATGGATGTGTGTGATGTCCTTAGGTTAGTTAGCTTTAAGTAGTTCTACGTTCTCAGGGACTGATGACCACAGATTTTAAGTTCCACAGTACTCAGAGCCATTTGAGCCATTTTTTCAAAATTTAAAATAATCTTGGAAATGAACAGATGTCAGCATATTTACAAAAAAAAAAAAATACGTTGTGAATGTAAAATTACTCGTTCCACATCATCACAATGTAATGTGCAAATGTTCCTTGGAATATCAAACTAATTAAATAACTAACTAACTTTTATTAGGATCATCGAGTCTTTTTTTAATTAAATCTGCACTCAAATAATGATTTTTACGATCGAATTTTTGATCAAGCCTATATTCAGTTTATGTAAGTCCGATTCAATATTTATGTACATTCAAAGTTGAATTTGAATTTTCTGCTGCATCTACATTTTAAATGCTAATAGTTCGTTCTCATTCATTGGTAAGAACTATAGCAATACTCTTATGATTAACATTGTACTCTGCATTAATTTTGACCCTTTTTTCAGTTTGATTCGCCACTGCTATTCCAGTATATAAAGCACGTGCATTTGGCAATCAAAGTAACTGTTCACTGTCAGTATTCCATTTCCTGTTCAACAATACTTCAAAATCGATACACCACTGAAACTTCCAGATTTTCTCTCCATATATTGACCCTGGAATTCTGGCTTTAGGATGCGACATCCTTCTCACTGAACGCCATCTTCAATATGACTGCTGGGTCTGTGCTTCTTTATTCTGCTTCATGAACTTTACAGCTTATTACCAAAAACGAAACCCATAGAAAACTCTTTTAAATATGAACAGTTTAGCAATATTCTACATCCTACCACAAAACATCGACCATTTTACACTGAAATTCTCGAATGAACAAACACGGGATACATAATCTTATTCAAAGCCGATTACCAAATTCTGACCAATAGCATTGCATGCATCATCCAGACCTAACTGCCAAGCTAGGGGTCTCAGACTGAACTCTTCTAAACTGCTGCACTATGTCCTCACACTCACAAACTGCAAACAGACATTATACAAATGATTGTCAGCGAGCAGCAGTTACTTTGGAGTTCTGCCTTCTCTAAACCAGATGAAGTGGCAACATAGGCACCATGATGATGCATCTGGATAAATTTACTCTTGATGTTACACATAATGACCAATGTAATGACTCGTGACGACTTAGGATCCTCTTAGTGTCTTAATCAGAGCAGTGTAACTGTGCTGCTCTTTATGTATTTTAACATTCATTCAGTCATGCATACATTGTAACATAGCCTTTTTCTTTATTTATCATCTTTCTACTTTCAGTCTTTTCCTGACAGTCATTCAGTACAAGCAGTATTTCTAATTCATTTGGCATCTAATTATATAAGTTTATTTTGATTGGTCTAAGAATGATAATTTATTATTGGATGGCACAATGTCTTTATGTGTTTCTTCAATAGCCCTTAACGTATTTATTCTATCCTTCAGTTTCTTCTTTAACCTTTTTGATTGCAGCACTAATAGAATTAACTTCTATTTATAATCCACATACTCTATTAAGGTTGTTTCTTACATATATGAAAAGCTTTCACTAACTCTTCTTTTTGAATTTTCAGTTATCTACCTAGTAAACAATCTTTGGATCATGTTTAGACATTTGTTATATGAAAACTGTGATATAACACTTAAGATGTATGATTAACTTTCAACGATAAAGAATAATGTCCTTATGATTAATCTTGAATATTTATTATTACCACCTACCAATTATATTTTGATAAAAAATATCCTGTTATTTCATTATATC
The DNA here is from genome assembly GCF_023898315.1 of Schistocerca nitens. Lineage (NCBI taxonomy): Eukaryota > Metazoa > Arthropoda > Insecta > Orthoptera > Acrididae > Schistocerca > Schistocerca nitens. The sequence continues at coordinate 436,741,462 of NC_064616.1, forward strand.
TGTCATTACGTTTCGTCATTAAGTCTCCTGGAAGGAAAATAAATCAATCATTCCAACATAATCAAAAATATCCGAAATATATCTCCTGATTTTCAAGAATGACATCATCAGATCAACCTACTGAATCTGCTACACATTCATGAATAATTGCACATTCTCCTTAATTTTGAATAAAATAACTCTTTTAGCGACTAACTGAGCTTCGATAATACGCTCCTTTATAAATTCTTGATCTTTAGGTATATCAAAAGCTTTAGAATATATATGTAAACGATTCATTTTATCCCATTTTCATCTCCCTGAAGAGAAACCAACGTCATCAGTCAACAGAGTAGGTTTCCCACTTTCACTTGGGCCTTGAAACTAATTTGCATTTGTAAATGTTTGAGCTCTGAATTAAAACTTCGTACAATATTCACTTTTCAGCACAATTAACAGCTCTGCATGTTGTGCAACATTCTAGTAATAATATAGCCAGTGTACACAACGAAATTACCATCACTATGGAACAACATCAGAGTGTAATTCTGATTAGATTAGTAAATTAATAGTCATCAAAACATGGGAGAATTTGTAGGAAGTAGGGTTCATAAATGGAAGTCATTTCACAAAGTATTAAAGTTTTATTATGTTTAGAAAATACTACTGCAATATTGCACTAGGGAAACAGAAGTACTGAAAATTAACATCAACAAATGAAGCTTGTTAATGCAGAACTTTGAGTGACAGTGTTAGAAACAGTAAAATAAGAACAAATCAGTATTTCTCGTCTGTGAAACTTGGGTTTTTAAACCAACAAGAGAAACAACTCAATGATAAATGCTAGCCGAAGTATGAACTCTGAGACATGAAGTTAACACCACATTCTATACCAGAAAGCAACACTCACAGCTCAGAACTACCCAGACAACACAGGACGACACCCAGAAAGCGAACCACAGTCAGCACAAGACTATTCCCAGGAAACGGAAGAAAAGAACGACGAGTTCTATTCCGTCAGACAAAACGCCGTTGGAGGGGTGACAGCAGCGCTTGTAGCCAATATGAATGAAAGAAACTGCCTCTAAACGTGAAAATATAGCGGAACACTGTAAAAGTTCCTTTGATGTGGTGTACAATTACATACAAATGATTTCTAATTTTAGTAACTAGTTTGAGGCTTTTGCACTATGATGTATGTAACTTGATTCGACTGATGGAACAGTGCAGTCAAAGGCTTATGGTCCGTGACCAGAAAAATATTTTCTGCCATACAGGTAATGATGAAATCTGGTGACACCATATATCATAGCCAGTTCTTTCTCCAGTTGCCTGTAATTAATATGAACACTGTTCCAATTTTTGGAAGCAAATGCGATGAGGCGTTCTATTTCGCCAGTTTCGTGGGATATTACCACCCCGATGGCATGGTGCGAGAAATCGACTTCAAGCACAAGTGGTTTGAGCAGATCGTAGTGTATATGGTAAGGTTGACGAAGCAATGCATTTTTCAGTCTTTCAAATGCTTTTACGTCTGAGATGCAGTAATTTTCGCCGCATTGTGAATGAACTTTATGTAGCAAGTCAATTTTCCTAGAACAGACTTCAGTTCACGTAAGTGGCAGGGAGATGGCAATAGCCGAATATCTTGTAAACGTTTCGTCGAAGGACGAGCGCTATTGGTGTCGATGATATTCCTAAGTATTCAATCGTTGTGTTGAAATAAGTACATTCCTGTAATTTACATTTGAGGCGCATCTCAGCTAAAGCTTTAAAAAGGCAGTCCATAGTTTTAAAGAGTTGTCCTGGTGTTTGTCCAGAGATGATTATGTCGTAAAGATAATTAAAAGAAGTAGACACCTTCGACGTTAGTTACTCGAGTAATTTTTGAAACAACACATGCGCTTTAACACTTCCGGATGGTAAGCGTTGATATTCAAACAAGCGAGCATGAGTTTTCACAACAAAAATTTTCTTTGCCTCTTAGTCCATAGGTAACTAAAGATAGGCTCTTGCCGGATCATTTTCACAGAAGACCTGTCCTCCTGCTAGGCGATACGAATTTTCCGCTACAGGTGGGAGTGGGTAGGAATCAGTGATTGCCTGTGAATTTACCGTGCGTTAGGAATGCTCACAAAGACGAATCTTTCAGTGTTGCTTACGAATGACGGCTAAGGATGATGGCTACTGACTTGGTGGAATAGATTTCAGACACCAACGGATTCCAGTCTCTGAATCTTTGTAGCCACGTCGTAGCGTAATTCACGCGGCACAGGGCGTGCGCTGCAAAATTTCGGTAGCGCATTAGCTTTCAGAGTAATGTGAGCATCAAAATCTTTAGCTCGTTCTATAGTACTGTCGAAAAAATTTTGATACATTTCACAGAGTGTTTGAATTGTGGCATGGGAAACATTTGTGTCAATGGCATGCACATTGTAATGTGTATCTAATCCGCAGGACCGAGCGAGGTGGCGCAGTGGTTAGCACACTGGACTCGCATTCGGGAGGACGACGGTTCAATTCCGTCTCCAGCCATCCTGATTTAGGTTTTCCGTGATTTCCCTAAATCGTTTCAGGCAAATGCCGGGATGGTTCCTTTGAAAGGGCACGGCCGATTTCCTTCCCATTCCTTTCCTAACCCGAGCTCGCGCTCCGTCTCCCCCTAATGACCTCGTTGTCGACGGGACGTTAAACACTAACCACCGTCACCACCACCTAATGTGCAGGAATCAAACGCATTCATGTCGAAAACATTTGGGCTCATGTGTGAGCGAACTACAGCGAGAGGTACTTACTTAGTCGTTTTTTGTATTTTGCAGCTAGATGTTATATTGTAAACACTGAAATACTGTGGCCTTTATAGGCAGTCAGTCCTCATCTCAGGATGATACGGCGGTCGGATGGTCCCGGTGGGCCACTTGCGGCCTGCAGACGGAGTGCTTTTTCTTTTTTTTTTATAGGCAGTCAGAAGTAGACTTGATGTTCACAAAGGTGTTTGGCGAATAAAACGAGGTTAAACACCGTGACAGAAGATCCGGTATCTAATTAGGCACTCAATGGTTACAAATTTTCAGTGTAATCCACAGTTTTGCGATGTGTTCTCTGAATACGCGTGTCAATTTCTTGTTGTCAAGAACAGTTCTCTGTTTCTAACTGCACACTAGAGTTCTTTCATTAATTTCGAGATCGCGAGAGCCTTTTTGAAACCTGTGGTATTCGCGTTAAATGTGTGTGGGTGCGTTTTCCGCGTCTTCCCTTGTCAGATTTTAGAGCTGGAGGAGACGTAAAATTATATCGTGAAATGACATTGATTTCCATCCGCTCTTGGTTTACATTATTCCAGCGTGAAACGTCTGGATGCAGACTGTTTGTACGTCGCATGCGATGACAAAATTTGCATTCAGCTTGTCTGAAGAACCAGTTCTTCCGATCATGGGTGGTATAGCATTTCACACACGACTTTGCTTTGCGCGGAGCCGGAGCTGTGTAATTAGCGTTGCCCCGAGGGGGCAAACGCTGTGTGTGAGAGCCGGCCGCGGTAAGCGGAACTACATGCGTGCTACATGTGCGAGCCACGGGCGGACTAAAGCCCAGTCGGTCAGTCGACTTTCACAAAAAGGGTTCAAATGGCTCTGAGCACTATGGGACTTAACTTCTGAGGTCATCAGTCCCCTAGAACTTAGAACTACTTGAACCTAACTAACCTAAGGACATCACACACATCCATGCCCGAGGCAGGATTCGAATCTGCGACCGTAGCGGTCGCGCAGTTCCAGACTGTAGCTCGTAGACCCGCTCGGCCACTCTGACCGGCTCAGTCGACTTTGTTCGGTCATTTTCGTAAGTACTTGGAACAGCGCGACATTTCATTGAGTTTTTCGGTACGGCATTTTTCGGTGCGCACAAGTCTCTGAATTTGGAAGAATCGTGCTGCAAGCGCCATTTAACCTTCGCTATTTGTTCGTGGTCGGAAACTGACATACGGTAGGGAGAGAGGTGTGCTGACCGCCTACCCCTCCATACCCGCATCCAGTGACGCCTGTGGTCTGAGGATGACACGGCGGCGGGTCGGTACCTTTTTGCCTTCATGGCCTGTTCGGGAGGAGGTTTTTTTTTTATTTGTTTGTGGTGTGGAGGACGTGCACAGGTTCAGTGGTTGTTTGCACAGAAAGAGGCAGTCTAGTGAGCTATCGTCGCAATACTTTGAAATGAATGGGAATGACAGAAGAGAGGGATGAGACTTTTGAATTCGCATAATAGCAGGTACTGCATATTTGCTATGAAATGACATTAGAGCACCAAACAGAAGGAATTTAAATATTTAGTTGATAATGAAAGAGCAAAAATTTGATCGACAGTCAGGATTGCCGCGCGGGATTAGCCGAGCGGTCTTAGGCACTGCAGTCATGAACTGTGCGGCTGGTCCCGGCGGAGGTTCGAGTCCTCCCTCGGACGTGGGTGTGTGTGTTTGTCCTTAGGATAATTTATGTTCAGTAGTGTGTAAGCTTAGGGACTGATGACCTTAGCAGTTAAGTCCCATAAGATTTCGCACACATTTGAACATTTGACAGTCAGGATTCATTGTTCTGTGCATAAAAATCCCTTTTAGCTAAATCTGTAGGTTAGAAGCAGGTGAAGAAATTCATTGCACAAATAGTTAAATTTCTGAACTCGCACTTATTATTCTATTCCATTGTCACCTGCAACCATTTTCAATGGAGCAGAATGAAGGTTACGGAAACTATATACACTAATGCGAAGTACGTTCCTTAAGTGAAGGGGCAAGCCTGGAACGATTTTTCTATTTAAAAATCGTTGTTGAATATATGAAGGAAAACGTAGTGCAGGAATGAAAATTAAAACATCCGGAATGGACTGCAGATTCGCATTTTGAGTCGACTTGACTGTACACTGCCCATAGTAAGACGATGGAAGGTAACTTCTTTCAGATTCGGTCGGGATGCATTTAAAAAGACCATCGCTTAGTAGAACGGACACATTATGACAAAGATAGCCCACTTCCCTGAGCGCACTGCCGTTAAGGAAAATTTGATGTCTGAAGAATTGGTTATGGTCCTGAAGGAATTACGAGGATAATTTTATAAAATTTTGAGGACGATGACAACGTGGCATCTGTTTGTGTGCTGTTTTTGAGATCATTTCTGGTTTCAGTTGAAGGAGTCCCTTTGCATGTGCCGAGATAACTGATTGGCCTGCAAGGAAACTCCACTTTTAATTACAAACAGTCCAGTACCGCTACACTGCTTTCCTCAGGCAGAGTTTCCAAGTCTCCATAACAATGTTGCGTAAGTGCTACAAAATTTCGTTCGGCGTATTTGTGTAAAAGAGCTTTTCCCGGTTATGAAACTAAATAAGTCATTATTATGGGGCAGCTTGAGTGCAAAACTCTGTGAAATTGTTTCCATCTGTCCGTATGCCGACGGTCTGTGCGAGATAAAAATTATATCATGTCTTCAACGCAACAAAAATAATTAAATAATGCTGAAAATTTGTTTTGTTTCTGACCTAGATAGTCGAGAAATGCGAAAAATAAAACCACGTCATATGCAGTGTGACTGCACTGCCATTTAAATACTGCGCAATCACAGTTTTCCCCTCTTCACACTCCTCATGCTCGAACAGAGTGGCTGGAGGTGGAAGAAGCGTGGTACGAGACTGAGCACTTAGCCACTCCTGTCCAGGCACAGACCGCGGGCCGAAATCTTAGCTACCCCTGTTGTATGTAGTGTGTCCGCCCTTGTTTACGTTGTTCTTACTTGTGAGTGCTGGGACACAAGTTGTTTGTCTCAACTGTAGCGATAACTGATAGACAGAACTCTTGCTCGACTAAATCTTGAACTTGGCGAGCATGGATCACTTAAGCACTTCGCTGAAGCTAGGGTTGCAATGCTTGATAAATTCGGCCCTCAACTTCTGATATCACAGCCGGCCGAAGTGGCCGTGCGGTTAAAGGCGCTGCAGTCTGGAACCGCAAGGCCGCTACGGTCGCAGGTTCGAATCCTGCCTCGGGCATGGATGTTTGTGATGTCCTTAGGTTAGTTAGGTTTAACTAGTTCTAAGTTCTAGGGGACTAATGACCTCAGCAGTTGAGTCCCATAGTGCTCAGAGCCATTTGAACCATTCTGATATCACAGATTATGAAAAACAACATCGCAAAATATTTCATCCTGATGAGTTGCGCCACAGAAACAATTGAACTTGCAGCCTGTAGTCATGCCATGCAGTCACGCAATCAATTCTTTATAGGATTATTCACTACAACGTTGCGTGCTGACAGATTTATGCCCTGCACCAGCAAAGTGTATTTGACTCTCAAAAAATTTGTCTTGCCTTGTAATTGTGAATCCGTAGGGGTGGGTTTGGGGTTTACTCTGGGGACACTGTTTTACTAGGGGGCGGTAGGTGTAAATTCCTACACCTGAAAAAAAATTGAAGACGTGATTAACCTGTGATTTTGTAGGCGTCGAAATGTTGATGCAGTTGTGTTAGGTATTCTTTCCATGTTTCCTTCATCTCATCGAACTTCAAATGGTTCAAATGGCTCTGAGCACTATGGGACGTAACATCTGAGGTTATCAGTCCCCTAGAACTTAGAACTACTTAAACCTATCTAATCTAAGGACATCACACACATCCATGGCCGAAGCAGGATTCGATCCTGCGACTGTAGCAGTCGCGTGGTTCTGGACTGAAGCGCCTAGAACCGCTCGGCCACCGCAGCCGGCCTCATCGAACTATCGAGAGGAAGGAGGCGGCAGTTGAATTGCTTCTTATGCTTCTGGTGCCTTTTGCTGCCGGTCTCCTTGCGCTTGTACGAGGCAAGATACCCCTGACAGCATTTCTGTTATTTGTTGACTTTGAAACTGAACAGATGTTAGACTCTGCCCAGTACTTAGATGATGTTCTGCCTGGTTTGCCATCTAAAATATTTCAACTTACATATTTCAGCTCAATATACTCATACACACAAAAAAGAATTCAACAGAAATAAAAAAATTGCGCAGCTGTGATGTCCAAAACTCCGTGTACTACTTTCCATTTGTTTGGTGTCATTCTGTCATAAATTTCCTTTGCACATTGTGTGTTTCTTTAGTGGTTACAGGGGTGGGAGCAGACGCTGTTCATGAACGGAGATCTCAGATATTAATTTATTCTACATTTAATATCAATTGATAAAAATAATACATAACCTTGTGGTTGAAGTTGCAGCGTCTGTTGCTGTAAGTAGATCTGAATGTAGAAAATTATACCCACAGAAAATATTTATAAATCTGTCACTCTTGAATACAATGTCAATTCAGATGTCTGTAAATGTTATTCAACTTGTAAACACACAACATGCGCTCACTGTATGAATGTTCGAACCTAAGTACACCCGCCGCTGGAGCTTCGGAGAAATGATGCTTGCATCTCATTGGCAGCGGCGTAATCTTTCGTGGCAGCAACAGCGTGCGGCCGTGGCGGCTGTAGAAAACGTGGCGGCGTGACTAGTCTGTGTGTGTGTGTGTGTGTGTGTGTGTGTGTGTGTGTGTGTGTGCGTGTGTGTATTTTTAGAGCTTAATGGCGTTCAACGGCGAGGTTATCAGCGCCCTTTCACTCATGAAAACAAACGAACGTGGATAAAATCTGTAAAATTATTGCATGCTCATGCACTGACTCCTACCTCACTAAAACTGACCACAGAGTCACTATGCTCTAAAACAATAGGTAAAGAGTTAAGAAATAGTACATGAGATTGCAACACAAGTAAAATGACAAAGAATCTAAAGGAAATGCACAGGGAAATGTCAATTTCTGACTGCTTACAATAGACATTGGTGAGCAAGTCACCCTGTTAACACATTAAAACCATCTCCCTGAAATCTTGTGAAAAATATTGGACAATTCACAAAACTTTAAAACTCGGACAACATTAGTTTGAACTTTAGTTAAAACAGAGAGCAGATCCGTCTGAAAAATCCGCCGCGACCCACTGATCCGAAAATAAAACACAGTTCAATCAATAAAATGTGGCGTACAGTGATCTGTCACTTCTAGCCTCTCATCTTTCGACCGACACAAGACTCTGGATCTCAACAGCGAGGCGATAGCATACAAGAGGATGGTACAATGAGATTACTGAGGATCACAGTACTCCCCCTTGGCTTCTAGATCCCCCCTTTTCTTCCCCGCTATACCCATATTCCTTGATACCCTGTAGAAAGACACTTCCTTCCCCAATCGTTGTAGTTGATAGAGTGCATCCTGGATAATGTGGACTACTTTATCAGCTGGGTACAAACATCGTACAAAGTGGACTCAAAGAATCGAAATAGCCAAGAAATTCAGCACTGGAAGAATGTTTCATAGACCCCATTGCGCGCAAGATCACATATAATTCTGCACTGAAGACAATAAAGCCTTGAAGCAGTCAGACCTTGAGGACACAGTCCGAGGAAACAACAGAGCTAACAACGAACTCCCCTGTTTAGACCCATCCGAAAATAGAGGTACATAGTGTGGTGGTCATACAAAATGTCAGAAAATATCGTATTAAAACAAGACGAAGGGGTGCAATCTTTCCTGTACTGCACTAAATCTAAAATGACTCTGGGCCTCTGCAGTAACCAGGGTGGCATACGGTTAAAGTCCTAAATGTTAGGTTGTAGTTGCTTCAATCCTAGCTACTCCAGCACATGCGGATCCGAAATGTCCTTGTTGCTCGTGGACAATGGCAAAACAGGCTTCCAGAGGAGGACGAGCAACAGCATGGTACGCTGGAGAATTCCAAGCTGTGTGGAACCTGTATGTCTGACGTATGGGGAAGAGTTGCTGTCGAACTGTAAGTGGCAGTTCACCAGCCTCAGAATGGAGACTGGGTAGGGGCAGGTCCTATAAGCAACTGTGCCCAGGCTAATCCCCACGTGGTGGACAGTATCAATGATCTTAAAATAATAAAGCCTCGCAGATCCATACACTGTGCACCCGTAGTCTAGCCACAAATGCACGAAGGTCTCTAACCTGTAGCAGGCGCGCCCTGTCTGCTCTCCAAGACCTGTGACAGCACTTTAGCACTTTGTGTTGTTGAGTGTGGCAACCACAACAATTTGGAGTTAAAACAGAGGCATAGAAATTTCACCGAATCTCTAAAACGTAGAATGGTGCCCCTCATTGCAAGGCAGGCAAATTAAGATTACGACTAGAACGATTAAAATGAACACACACACGCACTTAATAGCGGAAAACTGATAATCCGTCTTTTCAGCCCACTTCTCTAACATCCGTACTGTAAGTTGCAATTAATGGGTTGCCGTTCCAGCACTGGAAAGGGAACAGAAAACAGTAAAATCATCTACCAATAAGGAGCACAGTACAGGAATGCCCACCGTAGATGTGATACAGTTTATGGCTATGGCAAAGAGAGTAACACTTAAAACAATGCCCTGAGGGACACGATTCTTTTCCTACATCTACATCTACATCTACATTCTACATTCATACTCCGCAAGCCACCCAACGGTGTGTGGCGGAGGGCACTTTACGTGCCACTGTCATTACCTCCCTTTCCTGTTCCAGTCGCGTATGGTTCGCGGGAAGAACGACTGTCTGAAAGCCTCCGTGCGCGCTCTAATCTCTCTAATTTTACATTCGTGATCTCCTCGGGAGGTATAAGTAGGGGGAAGCAATATACTCCATACCTCATCCAGAAACGCATCCTCTCGAAACCTGGCGAGCAAGCTACACCGCGATGCAGAGCGCCTCTCTTGCAGAGTCTGCCACTTGAGTTTATTAAACATCTCCGTAACGCTATCACGGTTACCAAATAACCCTGTGACGAAACGCGCCGCTCTTCTTTGGATCTTCTCTATCTCCTCCGTCAACCCGATCTGGTACGGATCCCACACTGATGAGCAATACTCAAGTATAGGTCGAACGAGTGTTTTGTAAGCCACCTCCTTTGTTGCTGGACTACATTTTCTAAGCACTCTCCCAATGAATCTCAACCTGGTACCCGCCCTACCAACAATTAATTTTATATGATCATTCCACTTCAAATCGTTCCGCACGCATACTCCCAGATATTTTACAGAAGTAACTGCTACCAGTGTTTGTTCCGCTATCATATAATCACACAATAAAGGATCCTTTTTTACGGCCCCCATCAACATCGGATTTCTCCTAGGGCTTAGGATTGACTGACTCGTGTGCAACGGCTGTTCACACGAAACCCTTCTCCGCGTCAGCCCTCCAGGACCTCGCTGGAGTATTTGCTACTACCACCAAGATCTGCACCGACGGCGGCTCCAGGCAGGCTCACGCCCAGACCCTTCTGCGCCCATCGCCGCGACCCTCCTACTCGTCAGGGCTTCGCGGCCGGCCGCAAGGACCGGCCGTGACTGCCAGACTGACGGCCGAGTATAGGCACCGATCTGACATCGTATCACTAACTCAGATCCTGAAAACCACTGAGACAGGAAAGACCATTTGAAGATGGTGATGTGATCACGAAATTTCCATTGCTGCAGGCGTACGAGACTACTGTGGCTCCAAGTAGTATTGCTACTGTGATGTTCACGTAGGAAAACCTTCAGAATAGCCACCTCTAGCAGGTTCAAATAATCGACAGTGGACCGAAATCTCCAGAATCCACAATGAGAGCGGCTAAGGAATTGTCTGGCCTCTAACAACCACACCAGACGACGGTTAATCATTCGCTCCAGGGATTTTCACACATTGCTTCGATAACTAGTGGGACATGGGTGGTCCTCTCCTGGTTTGAGGAAAGGTATCAAAACTGTCCTTCTGCACGAGTACGAAAAGTTGCCCGACTGCCATACCAAATTTAATACATTCGATGAGGATTTCCTTTGAAACTGTTGGCAAGTATCAAAGCATGAAGTACCGCATTTGGTCTTAACTGGGTGCAGCATCATGAATCTCAGACAGCGCCGATTTCAGCTGCCACATGATGAAACGGTAGTTGTAAGACTCAGAACTGTTGGATCTGAAGTCCAGCTTTTTTCCATTCTACGGTCGCATGGTAGCGACGAAACGCAGGACCCTGGCTTGCATTGGCAGTAATTTTTTGCAAAATGCTCCGCCAGAATCTGAGCGATATCTCCAGGCGTTGTTAGGTGACACCTCTGTTCCAGTACTGCTGCTATTGGTAAACGGTTTCGTCGACTGGAAATCATCTAGATGGCATCCCGTACTTTTGTAGAACGAGTGGAATGGTTGATAGAGTCCGGAAACGCTTGTCATGATCTTTTCTCGGTCTCCTGAATAACGTGTCGAGCCTTGGCCCTCGCGACTCATATGAAGATGGTGAGGTTACCACGAAAGCTCCATTGCTGCAGGCGTACGAGAATACTGTGTCTCCAAGTAGTATTGCTAGCCGCGCGGGATTAGCCGAGCGGTCTCAGGCGCTGCTGTCATGGACTGTGCGGCTGGCCCCGGCGGAGGTTCGTGTCCTCCCTCGGGCATGGGTGTGAGTCTTTGTCCTTAGGATAATTTAGGGTAAGTAGTGTGTAAGCTTAGGGACTGGTGACCTTATCAGTTGAGTCCCATAAGATTTCACACACATCTGAACTTCTGACTCCTGCCTTGGCTCCTTCCCTAATTTGGTCATCCTTGTGGTGTAGTGCGTATCCCTGCAGCCCAGGGGTGTCAGTATCTTTAAAATGTGTTTCTTGTAAACACAAGCACAAGGGGCATGTATATGCTATGAGTTTCAGTTCCTCCACATGAGTCCTGAACCCATTCGTATTCCACTGCAGTATGACAGTCATTTCCCCTACCTTTGCATTGGGGAGTTGAAGCACTTGTAGGTCAGACGTGCCTGAACGACGTTTGGCACAGCCTGGAACAGCTTTTGACGCGAACGTTGTGACCCTTTCCCCGCGACCTGTTCATTTGAGGATGATGGGGCAAGGGGGCATTGGGGGGCACTATGCTTTCATGTGCCTTGGAACTGACGAAATAAATCTCGGGTGAACAGCCTGGTATGAGTGTGCATAGGACACAATATTTCGGCAATCGACCACGTTGCCATCATCAGGTGCGCTGATGTACTGACCGGCGGTTTTTTAAATAGGATGGGGCCCCTCCACGCCCGCACCAACGTGGTGACCAACACAAAAGTTTTACTGTCACCTCCGTAAGCATGTTAGTTTTGAATCAGGCGTCACAGGATGCAGGCTGTGATGTTATCCATGCGTCTGGGTAAGACTACTCATTAACATGGTCCATCAGGAGATAGTAGTGGTCGAAAACGATCGAAGGGTAGCGGTTTTAAGAGCAGAGGAAAAAAAGTGCCAAGGCCAGCGCCAAGGGAAAAAAATCTCTGCGACAGTAGGACGGGTGGTAAGGGCAGTAGCGGCTTGCTAGCTGCGACAGAGCATGCAAGGTGAGGGGGGTTAGCGTGAGGTATCGTGCAACGTTACCTATGTACTGCGTGGTTGTTAGCTGGGGCAGTCCGGTGCTGCGGCTGGGCTCGCTTGTAGTCTCCTGGGCCGGCCGCAGTGGCTTACTCCCTGTAACATAAAAATTCGGCGCGGCAGGGCGGCGACGCTTCTGCGATGAAGACTGGCCTATTGGCTCCTCGACCCCTTGCGGGGCCCGGTCCCGCAGCAGTCGGCGTCGCCAGCGGCTCCTCTGCGGCGGCGGTTGTCTTCTTCTTCTTTGCGCCTCTCACCCGCGCTGCTGCTGGAACAAGAGCTGGGATAGGCGCGCGAACGTCCTTCTGCGAGGTCGCAGGAGTGTTCGCAGGTACGACTGCGCTGAGGCCTTGGGCGAAAACTGCTCGCAGTTGCCTCAAGGCCTCTTCCTTCTCTGCAGCCACGGCGGCTGCGAAGGCAGCCCTCTCCGCCGCCATGACGGCTTTGAGGGCTGCTGTGGCCTCCTTCACGGCGATGCCGAGTTCGAGGTCACATCTCTTCGCAGGAAGGCGAGCTGCGTCCTGGCTGCCCGTTTCCGAGCGGCCGTCCCTGCCCCTGGCAGGTGGATCTGCTGCTGCGCCGTCCCTCAGCTGCGCCGGGCTGTTCTGCGCCCTACGCCGTTTCCGGCGTCGTCTTCTCTTCTACTGCTGCGTCGGTGCGGCCGCGGCCGCTTCGCCGCCCCCGGCACGGCTGCGGCTTGAGAAAGCCGCACAGCCGCGCCAACTGGCGACGTGCGGGCCGCCACACCGGACACATGTCGGCAGAGCGTTGCTGCCGCGGTCGCAGGCGCGGCTGTCGTGCTCACCTGAGCACTTGACGCACCGCGCCGCGTTGCGGCAATACTTCGCAACATGGCCCTCGCCCTGGCACCTGAAGCACTGGGGCTGAGGATCCATGGCGGTCGGGAGAGCCTCCGTCGTAACCGGGAAGCCCAGCAACTTCCGCAAGTCGAAGATGTCACTCCCGCCGTCGACCGTTTGCACGGTCACGGCATAGAGCGGCGCCCTCTTCCTGTTGGTTCGGTTGTGCAACCTTGCGGCTGCACTACCAAACCCGGCTCGCAGCAGCCCTTCCTGGACCGCTGCCTCATCACAGCACCAAGGCAACCCCCTGAGGAGTGCCTTAGTCGTCTTCATCCTTCCTACGGAAGGTGCCTTCTCACGCGCCGGCGGCGCGTCGACGATGTGGTCGGCCACTGCGACCTTGATCGCCCTGTGGTCGGCCACGTTTGCGGCTCGAACGCAGATCAGCGAGTCTGTATCGACAGACTCGTAGACCACCTCGTTCAGAGCGCAGCTCGTCATGGTGTGGAACAGCGCTGTCCACCCGCCTTTGCACTTGACGTACAAAGGGGGGACAGGCCGCGACTCGTCTTCTCTGGAGTTCCTTGCACGGTCGGCAGACTCAGTGAGTTGCACAACCGAAGGACCCTTCGTAGCGGCAGGTTTCCTCTGCGCACGCTTCTTTCCCATGCTGCGAGGCGCGGAACACGACAATTTGCACGCGTTGTCAAAACAACGCACGACAATTTGCTCTCCGCGGCGCCCACAGCACAGAAAACCTCTTCACGAGCTCTCAACGGCCGAGTAAGCGAAGCGCGCAACACCAGCGATGCGCTCACCTCGCCAGCTCAGGCCGCTCTCGACCGGCGGTGGGCCGGCGCCAGGTGGCGGTGAAAGATGGGGCCCCTCCACGCCCGCACCAACGTGGTGACCAAACCAAAAGTTCTACTGTCACCTCCGTAAAAACATGTTAGTTATCTAGTAAGTGGATCACAGGATGCTGGGCTGTGATGTTGTCCGTGCGTCTGGGTAAGGCTACGCATTAACACGGTCCATCAGGTGATAGATAGTGGACGAAACGCGAGTGAGGGTAGCGATTTGAAGAGCAGAGGGAAAAAAGTGCCATGGCTCGTGCCGTGGGAAAAAAACCTCTGCGACAGTGGGATGGGTAGTAAGAGCAGTAGTGGCTTACTAGCTGCGATAGCTCATGCAAGGTTGGATTTGTTAGTATGGGTATCATGCATCATTACCGTGACAAGCGATGGCGATGTATCCCAGTGGCTGCAGCTGCTACATTCCTGGAACATTCAAGATCGTTATACAGTAGTGGGAGATCGGCCATAGATCGTCTCACTGTGTGGGGGATGTGTGGAGCTTGTTTGCATGCGGTGTACGGTACGGCTTCCCTGTGTGGTGCCAGTTATTCGGCAGTGTATTTCAGCTGGATATCCAGTAATAGCGTCTGATTAACAGGGGCTCGCCTGTGCCGTTATGTTTGCGTATGCTTGGCATAGATGTTATGCCCTTACAAGTATGTCTTTTGGTCTTTTATGTTTCCATCTATGGTTATGGTCGTAGTTCCCCAGATTCAGAATAAACGGGTTCTGCGAATGTCTGGAGTTTCTGTATAGTCTTGTGGTGAGTTTGTGGATTACCTCCGTGAGAGTCTCAAGTCGGTATTCCCGGTGAAGGTCCGCGATGCATGTGTATCGTGGAGCATTGCTTATGATTTTGAGTACTTTGTTTTGTATGAGCTGCAGACGGCGCAGGCGTGTAGGCGCAGCGTATCCCCAGACAGGAGCTGCGTACGTCATCAGGGGTCGGATAAGTGTCATGTACATGGACCTCGACACCCTTCTGTTCAGTGTGCTACGCCTGTTGAGCATAGGATAGAGCTGTTTGAGCCTCGCGCTAGCTCGGTTGGTCATGTGTTGTATGTGGTCCCCCCAGAGTAATTTCCGGTCCAGCCAGACACCGAGGTATTTGACTTTCTCGCGGAAACGTATTGGACGTGCATGTAGGGTTATTGGTCTGCAGTAACGGTGTTTGCGCAATTGCTTCGGTCTTCTAGTGAACAGAACGGCTTCGCACTTGTCGACGTTTACTCTAACACGCCATTTCTCCAACCAAGGCTCGGCCACTCTGAGTGCAGTCTGTAGGCGTGACGTAATGTTTGATGGTTTCCAATCTTGCGCAAGGATGGCTGTGCCATCCGCGTAGATTGCCATCATTGTGTTGTGTGTGGTTGGGAGATCGTTTATGTAGAGGTTAAACAGTAGGGGCCCTAGGATGCTTCCCTGGGGTACTCCCGCGTGTATACCGTGTCGTGTTGATTGTTTTCCCTGCACATCAGTGTTGAAACTCCTGTCTGTGAGGTATGAGTGTATTAGACGCAGCAGCCCGTCGGGGAATCCCGCGTCGCTGAGTTTGCGGATGAGGCCGTTGTGCCATAGACGGTCGAAAGCCTTTTCGATGTCCAGGAACACTGCCCCTGTAGCTTTGTTTATGTTGAAACCATGTGTTATATGTTCAACGACCCGTAGGAGTTGT
Organism: Schistocerca nitens; assembly: GCF_023898315.1. Taxonomy (NCBI): domain Eukaryota; kingdom Metazoa; phylum Arthropoda; class Insecta; order Orthoptera; family Acrididae; genus Schistocerca; species Schistocerca nitens. The sequence continues at coordinate 436,757,210 of NC_064616.1, forward strand.
TGTGTTGTGGAGTGGTGATTCCTGAAGCCGAATTGCTCCGGTCTCAGGATGTCATTTGTTATGCAGTGCCTAGTGATGCGTTTGAGAATCACCTTCTCAACAATCTTACTGAGCGAGCTCAGAAGGCTGATGGGTCGGTAATTTTGTGGGAGGCTGTGGTCTTTCCCCGGCTTCCTGAACATCAGGACCTTGGCCGTCTTCCAAAAGGCGGGGAAGTGTTGGTGTTTTAGTATGGCATTCGTTATGTGTGTTAGGTACTCAGTTGCTTTATCCGTGAACTTCTGGAGGACACGGTTTTGAATGCCATCATGACCAGGGGCTTTCCTAGCGGCGGAATGCATTATAGCCCAGGAGACTTCGGCTGTGCTAGCATGTCGAATGTCGTCGCGCGATGGTTGGGCTAGAATGCGTGTAACCTCTTGGTCAGAAGCAAGTGTGAACACTGGATCTGATGGTACCAGGTTCGGTGTGAATGACGCTGCGAGTGTTCGGGCCATTAGTTCTGCTTTCTCTTCCGCTGAGTATGCAGGTCCGTCGGGCCCTTGAAGCGTTGGGGTGTATATTTTCTCCCTGGTGAAGTGTCGGGCTAGTTGCCACACGCCAGGTCGTGTGGTGTCCAGCCCTTCGAGTTTTTGGTTCCACTGTTGTGTTCTATGTGTTTGTATTTTATCATGTATGATGCCCTGTAGTCTGTTAATGTGCCGTTTGAAGTACGGACGCCTGGTGCGCTGCCATTGTCTCCTGAGGCGATTCCTCATTGAGATTAGGCCCAGGATTTCCTGGGGCAGGGCCGCACTGCGTTGTTGTGAGGTGCGATCAGGTATGGTGCCTGCCATTGCGTCCTGGACGGCGTTAGTGAGGGTTTCTACTGCCTCGTCAATTTGTGCTGTTTCATGAATTTCGTGTATAGGTGGGATGTGGCTATCGAGCGTTTGCTTGAACCTTGTCCAATTCGCACGCCCGTAGTCCAACATCTTGCGTTGTTCCATGTGCTGCAGTGTTTCCTCAATGTATAGTATTACAGGTTGGTGGTTTGAGGGCAGATCGTTTTCAACGGCAACGTTGAGTGTCGTTGTAATGCCCTTGATGAGGGCCATGTCTATCACGTCTGGCCTGAGTCCCCTCTGATAGGGAATGTGCGTCGGTTCAGTCGGCGCTAGTATAATGTAGTTTCTGCCAAGTGAATGTTCGTACAGTTTTTTGCCGTTGGGATTTCGTATACGTGAATTCCATTCTGGGTGTTTTGCGTTCAGATCTCCAGCGACTATTACTCGCGGTGAGATGTTGAGTAATGTGCTGATATCACGTGTTGAAATGCCTACAGGGCTGTTGTATACCGATATCAGTGTGGTGTAGGCTCCGTTGAACTTGACTCTGACGGCCGTAGCCTCGATTTTTTCCAGTTCAGGGAGCTCTATGTTTGTGTGCTCAATGTCTTTGTGTATGACGATTGCAGTTCCACCTGCCACGGCGTCGCCCGGTCGGTCGGTACGATAGACACAGTAGCCAGGAAAGTTTAATTGTTTGTGCGGTTTAAGTTTAGTCTCGCTCAGTAGCGCGACAAGGATTCCCTTGCGCTCCATGAACGCGGCAAATTCTGCCCTTTTGTTGTGGATCGAGTCTGCATTCCAGAACAGGATCCGTGATAGTGTGTGCGGGTCTGCGTTAGGGGCCAGGTGTGGTATATTATTCATGTAAGAGTGTGAAAGAGTGTTGTGATGGCAGTGTGTATGACAGCCCAGTATTGCCCGGGTTCGGCGCTCATGAGCTGGGTGATGAGTGTAGTGACGGCCATCAGCACCTTGGTAAGGATTTCAATGGTCGTGTGTCGGGGGAATAGTGTTTCCAATACTCCCCCAGGTGATGTGTTGGTGTTGGGTGTGGCAGCCTGAGGTGCTGTTGTGGGGTTAGCGGCCGCTTGTGCGGGTATTGGTGTGTTGTTTGGGGCGGCATTTGTGTTTTGTGACAGAGGTTGTGGCGCCTGTGTTACTTCTGTGGTGAGGGGGATGGTAGTGTGAGTTACAGTCTCGGTGTCTTGTTGACTGTTTTCCTGTGTGTTGCTGTTCTGTTGTTGCTGCGTGGCCTGTTGTGGTGATTTCGTGTTCCCCGCCCTGTGTTGCCAGGTGGCGGTGGGCCGGCGCCAGGTATATATAGGACAATCCCCTCAGGCGCTTCCTATGAGTCGGTGCGGTCCGCGCCCCGCGCGCGGTTCAGGTACAGCGTCCGTTCTCCCGCCGCCTGGGCGCTGCGTCCTAGGTCTTCTCGTTCAGGAGGGTCTGCCGGCACCGCTCTTGTTATTCTTCCCTCCTCCCCCGAAGTCGGTACACTCTGGGAAATATCCTTTTTCTTCTTAATCCGGGTGATCGCGGGTTCCCACGCCTTGCTAAGGATGTAACCACTGTCACGATTTAGTTGTGGCTCCCTTACTCTGATCTCTGTGGCTTCTTTGATGACACAGTCCCAGTATTTGGAAGTCTGTGTCGGGACTTTGGTTTGGTCATAATCCATGCTGCCGAGTGCCGTTGATGTTCTCGGCATCGGTCCTCAATGGTACGAATGGTTCGACCTATGTATACACTACCGCATTGGCTGGGTATCTGATAAACCCCAGATTTACGTAGACCAAGTTGGTCCTTGACACTACCAAGAAGGCTCTTGGTTTTGCTTGGAGGACGGAAGATGGTTTTCACTTGGTGTTTACGTAAAATGCGTCCAATTTTCCCGGATAAGGCCCCACAAAACGGAATAATAGCCAAGGCCGCCTCCTCCTGCGGTTCATCCTCAGTTTCCGCCGATCATGCAGGTGTGGTCGATTGTTCACCCGAGATTTATTTCGTCATAAAATACGCTTGGAGAAATTGAAGAATTATATGCCTTGGAACTGTTGCTGGTCTTTTCTGCTGCAGCTGCAGCTGCAGGAACTGCTTTATTTTTACTCGATTTTCCTTGGCAGGTACGTGTGCAAGTACCGGTGCTTCCATGGAGAATCCGCTTAGTCACTTTTATTTCCTGAATTTTTCGTTCTTCTGCGAATGCACGGTAGTCTCGCCTCCAGAAAGTTTGGATCCCACAGTAGTTGATGCAGACCATCGGAGACAGGCAGTAAGTCCCAGGGTCATGGGCTGCCTTTCCAGACTTCCAATAACTCTCTTCACTTAAGTGCTAGCATTTATAACACCACATTGGGTTGGGTATGTAAGGCCTAACTGTAAATCATTGGAACCCTTGAAAGGTCTCTGTTGGATTCCTTTCATGTTAATTTCTTAAAACTGTTGTCATTTACAGCATACATTCCACTTCTAAATTTACTGTGGTGTTTCTGACTATCTGGGAGGAGACTGAGCAGTGGAACGTGTTACTTTTACACGTAAATAAGAACGATCTGTCTCACTACTACACTTTAAAAACACAGTTTATATGTAATTCATGTCACACAGTCTCATACGGAACCTACATCGGCTTTCTTTTATATACTGTATATGATAAGATACTGTCATTCCCCCTTCCCTTCTGTGACGTTGTTCCTACTGTTCTCTAGCAGACAGGCTTGTCTGCTACCATTAAGCATGCAACTAGAATCAAATTAACACATTCATCCTTTCACACAGAAGGGAAGGGGGATGACAGTATCTTATCATATACAGTATATAAAAGAAAGCGGATGTAGGTTCGGTATGAGACTGTGTGGCATGACTTACATATAAACTGTGGTTTAAAGTGTAGTAGTGCGACAGATCATTCTTGCTTATGTGTAAAAGTAACACGTTCCACTGCTCAGTCTCCTCCCATAGAGTCAGAAACACCACAGTAAATTCGGAAGTGGAATGTATGCCGTAAATGACAACAGTTTTAAGAAATTAACATGAAAGGAATCCAACAGGGACCTTTCACCCTCCTGTAATATGTTCAGGCAAATTTGAAGAATTAAAGGTGACAATGAAAGTTGCAGTCTTCTGAGTTTCTCCATTATTCATTCACATTCTTTGCACCACATCGACTATCCCTTATGATGCCCATTCTTGTTTCAACTCCGCTATGTCCACATCCATGATATCAGTGCTCATAACTACACCCTTACTTGAACTGAGAGAGGTGTACATCTCAACAACGATATCATAGTCACCCAAGTTGTGTGATTTTGTTAGGAGTTCCACTACCTTCTACATGTTAGTTTCGACCAACAAGGAACCTTTAAACAGATGTTTAGTAGGTTTTGAAGTACCAGCAAGTCCTACTAAGCCTTTGTAGATATAGAAGGGGGACAAGAAGGGGGACATTTGTTCAAACGTCCCCTTCTTCCTCTTTATCACCAGAAACACAATATGATTGATCACTCCTTGAGTCCTGTTACTGCAGTCCAACCTATTCTTGTTACAAGGAGGGCTACATTCCCTCTTTCTTTTGGATGAATGAGAGTTGAAACATCCCCTTAGAGAAATTATGAATGACAGTGCTGGAAAACCTCTTACGTTATTTGTTTAATTTATTTATTTATTGTTCCGTGGGACCAAATTAAGGAGAAGTCTCCATGGCCATGGAACGAGTCAATACATGAAATTATAACACGATAGTAGAAACAAATAAAATGTACAAATTCAGACGACAAGCCGTAAGTTTAAATAAAGGAAATCAACAATGTAACACTGGAATTTGCTTAATTTTTCAGCTCTTCCAGGAGCTCCTCGACAGAATAGAAGGAGTGAGCCATGAGGAAACTCTTCAGTTTAGACTTAAAAGAGTTTGGGCTACTGCTAAGAGTTTTTAGTTGTTGTGGTACGTTATTGAAAATGGATGCAGCAGAATACTGCACTCCTTTCTGCACAAGAGTTAAGGAAGTGCATTCGACATGCAGATTTGATTTCTGCCTAGTATTAACTGAGTGAAAGCTGCTAACTCTTGGGAATAAGCTGATATTGCTAACAACGAACGACATTAAAGAAAATATGTACTGTGAGGGCAATGTCAGAATTCCCAGCCTATTGAATACGGGTCGACAAGAGGTTCTCGAACTAACACCACATATAGCTCGAACAGCCCGTTTTTTAGCCAAAAATACCCTTTTTGAATCAGAAGAATTACCCCCAAAAAATAATACCAATCGACATAAGCGTATGAAAATATGCAGTAGACTACTTTTCGTATTGAACTGTCACTTATTTCAGATGCTGTTCTAATTGTAAATAAAGCAGCATTTAGTTTCTGAACAAGATCCTGAACATGGGCTTTCCAAAACAGCTTACTATCTATCCGAACGCCTAGGAACTTGAACTGTTCCGTCTCGCTTATAATATGCCCATTCTGTCTGATCAAATCATCGGTTCTTGTTGAATTGTGAGTTAGAAGCTGTAAAAACTGAGTCTTACTGTGATTTAGCATCAAATTATTGCCCACAAGCCATGAACTTATATCATGAACAACATTATTTGATACTGTTTCAATATTACACACAAGATCCTTCACTACCAAGCTGGTGTCATCAGCAAACAGAAATATTTTTGAATCACCTGTAATACTAGAAGGCATATCATTTATATAAATAAGAAACATCAGTGGTCCCAGCACCGACCCTTGGGGAACGCCCCACTTAACAGTGCCCCATTGGGACTGAACAACACTACCACTCTCAATATTGCGGAGAATTACCTTCTGCTTTCTGTTCTTAAAGTAAGAGGCGAACCAATTGTAAGCTACTCCCCTTACTCCATAATGGTTCAACTTCTGCAGTAATATTTTGTGGTCAACACAGTCAAAAGCCTTCGTTAAATCAAAGGAAACACCTAGCGTTCGCAACCTTTAATTCAGTCCGTCCAAAACCTCACAGAGAAAAGAGAATATAGCATTTTCAGTTGTTAAACCATTTCTAAAACCAAACTGTACATTTGACAGCAAATTATGTGAATTTAAATGCTTCAGTAACCTTATATATACAACCTCCTCGATAAATTTAGCAAACACCGATGTCATAGAAATAGGTCTAAAATTGTCAACACTATCCCTGTCTCCCTTTTTAAAAAGTGGATTCACTACCGAGTACTTTAATTGGTCAGGAAACCGACTACTCCTAATGGAAAAGTTACAGATATGGCTAACTACTGGGCTAACATACATAGAAAAATACTTCAGTATTCTGCTAGGTACCCCGTCATAACCATGAGAGTTCTTGGTCTTTAGTGATTTAATTATTAACTCTATCTCCCGCTTGTCAGTATCATGGAGGAGCATTTCAGGTAACAGTCTCGGAACACTTTTTTCTAAGAGCGCTATATGATTCCCTGTTGGGACTAGGTTTCTATTTAGTTCACCTGCTATTATCAGAAAGTGATTATTAAATACTGTACATATATGCGACTTATCAGTAACACGGACATACCCACTACGCACTGATTCTATATCCTCGACCTGTCTCTGCAAACCAGCCATTTCCTTTACGACTGACTATATGGTTTTAATTTTATCCTGAGACTTAGCTATTCTATCTGCATACCACCAACTTTTTGCCTTCCTAATAACTTTTTTAAGCACCTTACTATACTGTTTGTAATGGGCTGCTGCATTTAGATTTTGACTGTTCCTAACGTTTTGATATAATTGCCACTTTGTTCTACAAGATATTCTTATCCCTCTAGTCAGCCACCCAGGCTGCCTGTTTGTGCTAGTAGCCTGTATAGAACGTTCTAACGGAAAGCAACATTCAAAGAGCACGAGAAACGTCTTAAGGAAAGCATTATATTTATCGTCTACTGTATCAGCACTATAAACAACATGCCACTCTTGTTCCTTGATAAGGTTTACAAAGGTATCTACAGCAACTGGATCAGCTTTCCTAAAAAGTTGATAACTATATTTAACATGTGTTGCAGCACAAAAATCTTTTAGAGTTAAAATTTGTGCATCATGATCTGAAAGACCATTCACCTTTTTGCTAACAGAATGCCCTTCTAGTAATGAGGAATGAACAAAAATGTTGTCTATGGTTGTTCTACTGTTCCCTTGCACTATCGTTGGAAATAATACATTCTGCATAAGATTATATGATTTAAGGAGGCCTACCAGCATCCTTTTCCTTGCACAATCACTTATACAATTAATATTGAAGTCACCACGTATTACTAACTTTTTGTATTTCCTATAAAGTGAAACAAGAACCTCCTCTAGCTTTAGCAAAAATGTTGTGAAATCGGAGTCTTGGGATCTATAAATAACAACAGTTAGAAATTTAGCTCCACTAAATTTAACCACACATGCTCAACATTCAAACACCTTCTCAGTGCAGTGCTTTGAAACATCAATTGACTCAAATAGGATGCCATTTTTCACATACATGGCTAGTCCCCCACACCGCAAAGAGCTCCTGGAAAAGCTGCCAGCCAACCTGTATCCTGGTAAAGGAAACCTCTAAATTATCTCCTTATTTAAGAAGTGTTCAGATATACCAATAATTTCAGAGTCAACATCTATTAGCAGTACACTAACTTTATTTCTAATACCTTCTATATTTTGATGAAATATACTAAGTCCCTCATTAGTCGGATACCTAAGCTTTGTCGAAAGTGGTTCCTTTGTTAGATAGACTTCCTTTAAGAAGGAATACCTATCAGCTGACTTCAATCTAAAAAAGGTGCAGCGCTAACACCCACTACTGCAGGAATTTTCCCATAAGGCTGACGGCTGTATTAAGATGAGGCCGATCGTGACGCTGAAACAGTTAAAGGAAATGCACATTCGTGTTGCCAGTCTGAGTGGCTATCTTTTCCAGATCACCATCTATGTCATACTCCCCATCCCTGTCAATACTATTACCAGCCCCAGCCACAATCACTACCTGATCCTCTTTAGTAAAATCCTTACATAACCATCTATGTTAACAGTCACCTGAGCCAATCCTGCATTAGGCTTCGCAATGCTGGTGACCTGGTACTCACTCCCCAACACTTCCTGCAACTGCTGGCCTACACCTCTGCCATGAAAACTACCTAACAGCAGAACCTTCTTCTTTCTCTTTGACTTGGAACTGTCCTGCCACCGTAACTGCTGAGGTCTACTGCATATTTCCTACATCTACAGCTACTAGAGTTTCCTCTCCACTAGACTGTGACAGTTAGTCATATCTATTGCAAACACCAACAGTAAAACTATCTGAAAATGTCCCTCTCCTGGCAGATCTCTTGCCAACGGCCAGTTCCCATTCTGCAACCGCCTTCTCCCTCCTCATCCTACCTAGCTCCTCCTGTGCGTTTTTCAACTGCACCTGAAGGGCACGGATCTTACGCTCCTGCTCCTCTAGCAACTTACTCTTGCTATATAACCTGCAGTTCCAGGACAGGATCTCACGAGAATGCCCACTGGCTTCCCCACTGAATTCCCCCCAGTGAAAATACTTCGAACAAGTCTCACACCGCAATCCACTACTCACGAAACTACGGCAAAGCCCACACTACTCACTTATGGTAAAATTTAACAGTTATTGAAACAAGAAAACTACTTTATCTAAGTTCTGCTACTACAATAAGAAGATGTTAAAAAACTGACTACAATAATGACAAACTTACTCTACAAGGAAAATAACTACCATTATTAACAGTATTAATCAACAACAAATGAGAATATAACAAAATACTAACACAGAAAGAAAATCTAACGTCTAATGACACAGCAACGAAACTGAAAACAGTTCCCAAAAAGCTCTTCTGAAATTATTTCACCAGAAAACACCAAGTACACCGGTTGAAGACTACTAAAGTTCCTAAATAAACCACTATACACAAACAATTAATTAGTACTTAGCTTTCGATGCGTAACTACAGCTACAACTGGTCAGCGCGGAATGTAAACATAGGTAAGAGGTTAAGTTGCTCGATACGAAACACTCACTAATATCATGTCAGAACACAAGAAAGGCAGAGGTGAATAAAGAAACCACTAATAAGTCACTTATATAGTAAATATTATCAGAAAAACAGTTAAAATTTGTATCTGAAACCTAAAAATAAATGAAAACTTAGAGAGCGATCTCTCACGCCTGACGCGCGTATGACGTCACCACCTTGGACCTGAGTAAAACTGAACGTACTGAGACATTTCTCTCTTTACTTATTCTGATAATCACTAAACTGACACACAATATTTTTAGTGCAACGCAGTCGGACTTTCAATAGTCCCTACAAAACAATGGCCCTGGCAAACAGTAACCTATACCTTTCATGAATCACTTACCTCACGAAAATCTTCGTTACTCGAACTACTGCAATACAGCGAGCGCCAATACTGCCAGCTAAATAAAAGATTCTAACTAATGAAGGCACTAAATACTGATAGGCATAGTTAGCAAATGAAAGATTTTGATAGAGAACAAACAATGTATTTAACTTAATAGCGTTCAAAAGTCATATATATATATATATATATATATATATATATATATAGGGTGAGTCACCTAACGTTACCGCTGGATATATTTCGTAAACCACATCAAATACTGACGAACCGATTCCACAGACCGAACCTGAGTAGAGGGGCTAGTGTAATTGTTTAATACAAACCATACAAAAATCCAAGGAAGTATGTTTTTTAGCACAAACCTACGTTTTTTTAAATGGAACCCCGTTAGTTTTGTTAGCACATCTGAACATATAAAAAAAGCGTAATCAGTGCCGTTTGTTGCATTGTAAAATGTTAATTACATCCGGAGATATTGTAACCTAAAGTTGACGCTTGAAACCTCCGACGTTCAGTTGCGTGTTGTGACAAACATCGCGTTTCTACAGAATGATCTGCCAACGTTGCTCGAAAATGTCCCACTGGAAACGCGTCGACGTATGTGGTATCAGCATGATGGTGCACCTGCACATTTCGCAATTAACACTAGGCTGACCCTTGACAGGATGTTTGACGGGCGTTTCATAGGACGTGGAGGACGCATAAATTCGCCAGCCCGTTCTCCTGGTCTTACACCTCTGGACTTTTTTCTGTGGGGTACGTTAAAGGAGAATGTGCACCGTGATGTGCCTACAACCCCAGAGGATATGAAAGAATGTATTTTGGCAGCCTGCGGCGACATTACACCAGATGTACTGCGGCGTGTACGACATTCATTACGCCAGAGATTGCAATTGTGTGCAGCAAATGATAGCCACCACATTGAACATCTATTGGCCTGACATGTCGGGACACACTCTATTCCACTCCGTAATTGAAAACGGAAACCACGTGTGTACGTGTACCTCACCCCTCATGGTAATGTACATGTGCGTCAGTGAAAAAGACCAATAAAAAGGTGTTAGCATGTGGACGTAATGTGCTGTTCCAGTCTCTTCTGTACCTAAGGTCCATCACCGTTCCCTTTGGATCCCTACGTAATTGGGTGCTCTCCGATACACACGATCGAACAGCGGAGGAGTGGTACTCAATCGTCAACTTTAGGTTACAATATCTCCGGATGTAATTAACATTTTACAATGCAACAAACGGCACTGATTACGTATCTGTTTATATGTTCAGATGTGCTAACGAAACTAACGGGGTTCCATTTAAAAAACCGTAGGTTTGTGTTAAAAAACATACTTCCGAGCATTTTTTTGGTTTGTATTAATCAATTACACTAGCCCCTCTCCTGTGGAATCGAATCGTCAGTATTTGATGTGGTTTACGAAATATATCCAGCGGTAATGTTAGGTGACTCATTATTATTGGTGTTTTGCCCTTAAAGAGCGCATTTGGACTAAACTACATGGCCAGTTCCTTTTGCTGCCTTCCTTGCTGCCCAAACTTCCCTCATTCGCTCGCTGTGTTTCTGTTTCCGGTCCTCTGTCCATGCTTTTTGTCGGCTTTGTGTCTTCGGCTTCATCTTGATTGCCTTTTTGGTTGCCCATAATTTCTTTCATCTTCTGGCTATGATCTTGCTTGCGTTCTTCGGTCCATTTTATGCCTGTTCGTTTGTCACATTGTATCTCATGTAGTTTACTTTTCTTAACGATGTTTCTGAATTTTATTCTGTCGTTTATTGTGTCTGCTGTTATGTTGAGTTGGTTCAGGTCGTTTTCTACCTCTGCCACCCATTTGTTGTTTCTAGTGGTTACCCAGTCAAAGATCTGTTTGGTCAGCCTGTGTGATGGCATTCTGTATAGGTGTCCATAGAATTGTAGTCTGCGTTTTCTAATCTTTTCTGTGACTGTCTCCGTATGTTTGTACAGTTCCTCTGTAGGTTTCTTGATCCATATTCCATTGTTGTTAGTTGCGCCAAATATTTTCCTAAGTATTTTCCGTTCTACTTTTTCTAATTGTCTGATACGCGTATGCCCTAGGATTAGTGTGGTCTCTGCTGCATATAGTGCCTCGGGGAGCACCACCGTGTCGTAATGGCGTAATTTGGCTTTTTGTGAGATAGACTTCTTGTTGTAATGATTCCACACTACTTTGTATGCCTTGTCCAGTTTAGTCTTTCTTTCTTCGTTTGAGTCTCTGTTATGTCCACTCATTTGTAGTGTTTCACCGAGGTATTTGAAATTTGCCGTTTTGTAAATCGTGCCATACTTTGTGTTCAGAGATGAGAGTTTCTTTGTGCTCATAAACTGTGTCTTTTCGTAAGAGATCTGTAGTCCAGTTTATGAAGCGATTTCGTGCAGTTTTTCAATAGCGTCTTTTGTTTCTTTTATACCTTTCGTGACAATCGCCAAATCGTCTGCAAAAGCCAGGCATTTAATCTGTAGGTTTCCTAAGGTTATCCCCTGTTGTGATGTTTCCCATTCTTTTATGACCTTATCTAACACCAGATTGAAAAGGAGAGGTGAGAGGCCATCGCCTTGTCGGACACCTGTGCGAATTTCAAAGGGTTCTGATAGTTCCCCACAGAACTTTACTTTGGAGGTCGTGTTGGTTAAAGTTTGCTCTATGATAGCCCGTGTTCTGTTGTCTACTTTGTATTCTGCTAGAATTTTGAAGAGAGCTTTCCGGTCGATAGAGTCGTACGCCTTTTTGAAGTCAACAAAGCTAATGATCAGGTTCTGTTTGTGTTGTAAAATCATTTTCAGGTTCCAAATTTGTTCCGCACAAGACCGCCCTATATATATATATATATATATATATATATATATATATATATATATATATATATATATATATATATATATATATATATATATATATATATATATATAGGGTGTCCCAGCTATAGCCCGTATCTCGTGGTCGTGCGGTAGCGTTCTCGCTTCCCACGCCCGGGTTCCCGGGTTCGATTCCCGGCGGGGTCAGGGATTTTCTCTGCCTCGTGATGGCTGGGTGTTGTGTGCTGTCCTTAGGTTAGTTAGGTTTAAGTAGTTCTAAGTTCTAGGGGACTGATGACCATAGATGTTAAGTCCCATAGTGCTCAGAGCCATTTGAACCATTTGTCCCAGCTATCTTGTCCACCCAAAATATCTCTGGAATAATAACAGCTATTGGAAAACGACTTTCACCGGTATCAATGTAGGGCAGGGGCCCATGAATGCACATATTTGGAAACATTCTAAAAGGAAAGCATATGTGATTTTTAACACAAACTTATGTTTTTTTAAATGGACCTCCTATATTTTTTCTTCAGCAATCCATAGCATGACAAAGCACATACACAATGGCGTTGATTGCATCGCAATATTCCCATTACATCCAGAGATATTAAGACGCGAAGTTGACGCTTCAAACACCCGACATGCGCTGCTAGCTCACGTCCTGAGGCTCAGGCATGAACCCCATGCTGCCCGTAACCGCGATGTGATTGACATGCGTAATCACACTTCCATACTTATCAAGAGGTCCGAAACGAATAATACGGTCTGCTGCCATCCTGCATTAACGTCGTACATTCCAGCAGGTATTTATCCCATAGGCGAGGGGTGATGCGGTTCTGTAACATATCTGTGTACCGCAACGTTAGTCACAAAGTTAACTTCGCTTATCGTTAATCCGTTACTAAAAAGGTAATGCCGTTCAACGTTAAAACTTTACTTTACTGTAGATCTAGCGCAAGTGACAGTTAATCATTCACTCGTAATAGTAAAATTCATGTTGATGGTTTTAGTGAAACGAGCAAGTGGACCAAATCTTTTACCGTTGTTTAGGTAAAATTGTTTTGATTTGGGAAGTTCAGGTAGGACATAGAAGATGAATGTAAACATGAAACTTCCTGGCAGATTAAAACTGTGTGCCCGACCGAGACTCCAAGTCGGTACCTTTGCCTTTCGCGGGCAAGTGCTCTACCATCTGAGCTACCGAAGCACGACTCACGCCCGGTCCTCACAGCTTTACTTCTGCCAGTATCTCGTCTCCTACCTTCCAAACTTTACAGAAGCTCTCCTGCGAAACTTGCAGAACTAGCACTCCTGAAAGAAAGGATACTGCAGAGACTTGGCTTAGCCACAGCCTGAGGGATGTTTCCAGAATGAGATTTTCACTCTGCAGCGGAGTGTGCACACTCCGCTGCAGAGTGAAAATCTCATTCTGAATGTAAAAATGTTTAACCAATTAGTTTTATTATCACATAATTATCAATGTTATGTTTATCTAATGCGTTGAATGAGAAATTGTTGCAAGCAAATGTTTCTTATCATCACTGGGTAAAATGGCCTTTTGTAGAAACTTCCACAGTGATACCAGCACTACATACCAAACATAGCGTTCACATCTCATTCTCTAAGTGATGCCCATTGGCTTGCTTACATAGGGTCACTCTGCGGATGAAGGATGCCCTACCTCGTGCTACTGTTTCCTCTTTGATGGCTGTACAAGCATCAATAATGCGTTGCTACATGTCCTCTGGTGTTGTTGGTTCATGTTGGTAAACAGCATCCTTCACTGCTCCCCAAAGAAAATAATCCAGCGGTGTAAGGTCCGGAGATCGGGCAGACCACCTAACTGGGCCACCTCGTCCAATCCACCTACCAGGGAACTTACGGTTCAGACGTCGTCGTTCTCGTAAGGCGTTATGTGCAGGGCATCCGTCATGCTGATACCACATGACCATTCTCCGGTTCAGAGGTACGGTGTCCAAGAGAACAGGAAGATAGTGTCGTATAAATCTGGAGTATTGTCTGCCATTTTGGATGCCATTTATAAAGAAAGGTCCGATAATGGTATCTCCAATAATCCCACACCAAACATTAACTTTCCACGGACGTTGATGCTCTACCTGACGGAGCCATTTTGGATTGTCTGCGGACCAATAATGCATGTTCCTCATATTGACAATTCCTTTGTTGGAGAATGATGCCTCGTCGGTAAAGAGAACATCTGCAAAAAATTTTGAGTAGTCAGAAGTTTTTGCTGAGCCCACCGACATAATGTTACCCCATTGCGGAAGTAATTTCCATGATCCTGGTGTAAATGAACATGGTAAGGATGAAATTTATGACGTTTAAGAATACGCTGTGCACTTGATTTTGACACACCAACTTCACGTTCAATTTGACGTGTGCTGATTTGAGGATTCACAGCTATGGTAGAAAGCACAGCAACTTCAGCACGTTCATCTGTGCGTGCTGTAGGACGATGTCGAGGTCTGGGATTTAAGCATCCCTTTTCACGTAGACGAGATGTGAGACGACCAAACATCCGGCGCGAAGGCGATGGCTTGTCAGGGAATCGTCTTCTGTACAGTCGTTCTGCCTGATCAGCATTTCGTCCACCTACATCAGGGTACAGTACAGGTATGTAGAGTAGGATAGAAAACAGACATATTAACTTAATAATCATAATGTTCGCTAACAGTACTATCAACAAACAAGGAATCTCATAACGTATTTCCCGTCAACGTACATTCTCCATAGATCAGCAGCATTTCTACCATATCTTCATGTGTGTACATTATACTGTACAGTATAAGTTCCACAACACAACGTTTATTCACAATGTATACTACTTCCGTGCCGTCACTAGATTACTCTGATGCACGACTACACTGGCAAGCGGTGTACTGCACGTCAAAGCAACAACAAATGGGATGCTCGGAGGGTGGTGGAGTACAGGAGTTTGCATGGGTCGCAAATCATAAACAAGGCGAAATGGTAACTGTGGCAGTAGTGGGAACTACGTTGGACACTTGACTAGGTAGAGCCAGGCCCTGCGCGACAGGCACAATGGGTCACATAACGCATTAGATAAACCTTATTTTGGTTGTGCAGGATAAATAAGACAACCTGACGGGTGTACACCGATCGGTACTGGTTCATATTGTGTACGTAGATACGTAAAACGTGCAAGAGGGAAACCATTATGTGCTTATGAGTGTTGATGGCAGCAGACCGTATTATTCGTTTCGCACCTCTTGATAAGTATGGAGGTGTGATTACACATGTCAATCACATCGCGATTACGGGCAGCATGGGGTTCATGCCTGAGCCTCAGGAAGTGCGCTAGCAGCGCATGTCGGGTGTTTCTAGCGTGAACTTCGCGTCTCAATATCTCTGGATGTAATGGGAATATTGCGATGCAATCAACGCCATTGTGTATGTGCTTTGTTATGCTATGGAATGCTGAAGAAAAACTATAGGAGGTCCATTTAAAATAACATAAGTTTGTGTTAAAAGAACCCATATGCTTTCGTTTTAGAATGTTTCCAAATATGTACATTCATGGGCCCCAGCCCTACATTGATACCGGTGAAAGTCGTTTTCCAATAGCTGTTATTGTTCCAGAGATATTTTGGGTGGACAAGATAGCTGGGACACCTTGTATATATAATTTTGTGACACCCAATTAAACAAATTTCCTTTTTCTGACGGACACACGTACAGATCGTCTGCTCAAAACTCTGGCATCTCTCTCTCCTCATCCACCACTGCTGGTGGCTCACTTCCAACTGCCCAACGCTATGCGCTGTTCACATCCAACTGCCCAACACTACAATAGCGAACGGTCCAACAATGAGTCCAACCAGCCACAGAGTGCACACAGCACAGTCAATGATTTTCATACAGAGCCCTACGTGGCGTTACCAACATAAAAACCTAAACAGCCTACTTGCAGACTTAGTACTCCCAGGCAGTACGCCAATCACGCTGTCAGGAGAAGGAGAAGATTTTTACGGTTTCATCTTGGTCCCGTGAACAGCTAGGGAGATGGGGGTCCAGCCAGACCGAATCTGGTGTGTCTGAGTAAGTCTTACACAGCTGAGGTGTGACAGCTTCCCCAGAAGTTGCTCGCTAACAACTGTTACACCTCAACAGCCATTCATATCATCAGCACGGAACACACCTTGAGACTGGCGTTTTTTTTACAGAGGCCTTTACCATCCTCACGATGCAGGTGCTCAAGCCGAGATCCCTGTTCCCTACGACACACAAGGTTCCACCGCCCCGCCACATGGTGGTCGCTGAAGCCTGCTCAGTGCTTAAGGTGACAGAAGACTGGCGGCTCTTACCAGTCTCAAGATCAGGAATCCTGGGATCACCAAGCCCATACTGATTAAACGAATGCTGAGCCCCTGAGGGTGAGCGACTGGTGGTTCGTACATTTGAAAGTGAGGCCGGCCAGATAGCGGCCGATATCGCAGACGTTAGTTCAAATGGCTCTGAGCACTATGGGACTCAACTACTGTGGTCATCAGTCCCCTAGAGCTTAGAACTACTTAAACCTAACTAACCTAAGGACATTACACACATCCATGCCCGAGGCAGGATTCGAACCTGCGACCGTAGCAGTCGCACGGTTCCAGACTGCGCGCCTAGAACCGCGAGACCACCGCGGCCGGCAGACCCAACCATTACCGAGTGCTATTCAGAGGCGTACAGTACAATACCATGCAGCAGTTACGGTACAGTTTCACAGATCTCACTGACATTCACCTTGTGTGTCGGGAAGTCCGTTGCAAGGCTCTCGCTGCTGATAGACTGTGCAGAGAACGATATCCTAACAGGCATCATCCGTCGCGACGAGAGTTTATTCATCTCGATTGAAGAATGCAGGAAAGAAGAAACGAGCGGTCTGGCAACGTGAGGATCACTCGCACATCCGAATTTGATGAGGAAATGCTGGAACGTGTTGCAGCGGACCCCACAACAAGTACTCTTCGTATTGCACGTTAAATGTGCGCTGCACATGCCAGCGTGTGGCGAGTACTCCACGAACAACTATTGCACCCATGTCACCTACAACGAGTCCATGCAATACTTGCGACTGGCTTTGCACCAAGGGTCGCATTGTGTCCGTGGTTGCTCCAACAACTGATTTCATCGCCCAGATTTCCCACAGATTGTGCTGTTTACTGACGAGGCCACATTTGATTGTGGTGGTACTTCGAACAGCAGGAATAGGTGTGTGGGATGAGGAAAACTCTCACGCTGTAGCACAGTCACACCCTCAAGTACGCTTTGCTATGAAAATCTGGGCCGGAGTTGTAGGTGACAATCTCATTGGGCGATATCTTCTACCTGTCCGTCTGAGTGGCCACCTACACTTGAGGTTCATGCAGAGCGTTCTGTCTGATTTATTGGAGAACATACCCTTGGCTGTTCGTGAGAGGCTGTGAGTACAACATCAGGGTGTACCGCCTTACTGCAGTGTTGACGTCCATAACCATCTCAGAGCTGTATTTCCTGGCGGCTGGGTACGAATGGGAGGCACTATTCCATGGCTTGGGAAGTCACCTGACCTGAATCCCCTTGATTATTTCCTACGGGGATATCTTAAGTCACTTCTGTATCAGATCCCAGTGGATACGGAGATGGAATTAGTTGTCAGAATCGTACCTGTCTGTGATGTGAGTCGAAACACACCAGGGATATTTGTCTTAGTGCGTCAGAATCTTGTTCGCCGATGTCGTGCTTGCGTTGAGGTTGATGGCCGTCGCTTTCAGCACATTTTGTAACATACAGTACTTATGGTACATTTATTGTGTCAGTGATGCATGGTATTTGCAGTTAACTGTAACTAATGTAAATTAAAAATGAGACAGTAATGTGATTTTATTCCTATTATCTCCTTAAGCTGGCTTCTCCGACCCCAGGCTCCCACCTCAAGCTGTTTAGTGGAGCAGCCTCCAATTTCTGTTAAATTTTCGCACGCTCTTACTGACACACCCTGTAGATTAGGTGCAACAGAGGGCCTAAAACATTTCCTTGCGAACGCCAGATATTGCTTCTGTTTTACTCGATGACTTTCCTTCTGTTATTACGAACTGTGACATTTCTGACAGAAACGACGAACGCAGTCGCACAGCTGATACGATGAATAAAACGTTCTCGGTTTTCAAGCCGCGTTAATTCGAATAAAATCTTCGAGCTTTCGATTACCATCCCAGCCATCGTCGTCAGGAGTCCTGATACGATACTCCACACTTATATAGTTTGATTAGAAGTCGCTTGTGAGGATCGCTGTAAAAAGACTTCTAGATATTTGGTATTGTCGATTCAATCTGAGATTCCCTGTCGATGGCACTCATTATTTCATGTGAATAAAGAGCTAACTGTGTTTCACAAGAACGCTATTTCCTGGAACCATGCTGACTATAGTCAATAGATCATTTTCCTTTTGATAATTCATAATGTTCGAATCAACTACACTTTTAAAAATCCTACTGGAAATCGACGTCAGTTATATAGGTCGGCTATTCAGCAGATTACTCCTATTTGATTTCTTGATGTCCGGTTGTGACGTTCGCAAATTTCCAGTCTTTAGTTGCGGATCTTCCGTCGAGCAAATTGCTTTATACGGGTGCTAATTATGGAACTATTGTATCTGAATACTCTGAAACGAACGTTATTGGTTAATCAGATTCTGCCCTTATTCAGACCTTATCTATTGACATGGCTGAATTGTAAGTTGTTACCTCACTAATTCAGTCTTACTCTGTGGCATGCTATTTTGTCTCTGTGCCTCTATTCGTTGTCTCAGCTTAATTAGTTCACTCAGTTCTTTTATAACCTGCCGCCACAGCCGAGGGCGCCGACGTACGCCCTTCCAGTATCGCTTGACTCGGTGGTGGTGATGGTGGTGGTGGAAGAGATGTTCACCGCCAGTGTTTGAGCAACAAGAGGAAGAGACGTGTTAGCATCTCTCTGATCACCGGACATTGTGCCAATATCCTGCATTAAATTCGATATGTCTCTGTAATGTCTCAAGACGTGAGGATATATAACGCTTTTGATGGCGATTCGTTCATCGGGTGGGGTCGTTAAGCCAGACGGCCTCCTGAGTGCTGTCCGAAAGAGCAGAGTATACGCAGGCAACGGGGTTTCACCCTCTCCCTTATGTCATGCAAAAATATGACACACACACGCCTTATAGTCGCCTACAGTGCATAGATACACTGAAGACACAACTCTCACACTTGATGACGGAAAGGAGCCATTGTGCACAAAGGAAAGAAAAACATTTCCAAATATGCGGCGTAACTCGATCAATCAATCAAGTTCGTTTGTAGTCTGTCGACCATCCCAGCTAAATTAATATCTTGTACAAATTTTCATATATCCCGGTAAGTCTTACCCTACGATATTTAACCACTTCTCGACAGGTCTTTTATCTATTGCCGGCCGCGGTGGTCTAGCGGTTCTAGGCGCTCAGTCCGGAACCGCGCGACTGCTACGGCCGCAGGTTCGAATCCTGCCTCGGGCATGGATGTGTGTGATGTCCTTAGGTTACTTAGGTTTAAGTAGTTCTAAGTTCTAGGGGACTGATGACCACAGATGTTAAGTCCCATAGTGCTCAGAGCCATTTGAACCATTTTATCTATTCTTGTATCAGTATTATTAATTTTCGTCGAATGACTATAAATCCGTATAAAAAATAAAAAAAATTTTGCTTCTTTCTTATGTTTTGGCGGTGTTCTAGAACTATAATCAGATGGGAATGGCACAGCTGCCTCTCGAACAGGGCGCTGGGAATCAACGAAACAAGGTGGCAGCGCCCTAGCATGTTGGCACCAACGTGGAGCAACGGAATGTCCATTAGATTTCTGCTAGCTGGAAGGTTGAAACCAATCGAAGTGCACCGCCGGATGGCAGTGCAATACGGCGAAAGTAGTTTGAAAGAGTAATAGTGGACACATACGCCTAATTTCAAACGAGGTCAAACAAGGGCAGAAGATTCGCCGGGGCAGGACGCTCTCTGTGCAGTCACGGAGAACAAGATTGCGAGGGTTGATGGGTTGATACGATAAAGCAGATGTATTAAGGTGAGTGATATTGCAGTAACGATGAACATTAATGTCGGATCAGCCCACCATACAGTTCACGATCTACTAGTGTTCAAGTAACTGTGTGTGAGGTGAGTTCCAAAACATTCGACATCAGTAATGAAACAATAGTGCATGGATGTGTGCAGAGAAACCCAAAGTCCGCCTGCTTGCTCCTGCCCCGTTATCCACAGATATGGCAATTTCAGAGTATCCCATTTTTAACCCAGTTAAGAAGCTCTTACGGGATCAAGGTTCGTTGATGACGAGGAAGACCAGGCTGCAGTGCATAACTGGTTACGCACATGCCCTCAAGAAATCTTTGCATGTGAATATGAGAAGCTTGTCCAGCGCTAGCATATGTGGGTAGAAGTTGAGGAGGATTGCGCTGAAAAATATACAAGGGTTGTATATCATTTTTCTACACATTCCTTAAGAAAAATTTCAGGTTTGTTACTGAATGACCCTTGTATTTTATAATAACTACCTAAGCGTTAAGTGTACTGATAAGACCTTACTGCCAGTAGTTCCAACCCTAATATCCATGTTCGTTAGTGTATATAGATTTAGTCTACCTCTATCTTCTCTATGAATTTCCTTTTAATACATTTGAAGGTCAAGCATGTCTACTATTACTGAAACACACCATGTCACTCGATTGACTTTCCCATTGCTGGGCCTGTGACACCGCATACGTCTGCATAACAGCCGCTCGCTGTATGCCTGTCTGGACAATTCCACTGAATACCTCACAGACAGCTTTGATGGCTAAATGCTCATAATTTTAGGCCTATGTCACTGACATCAGTGTCTTGTAAAATTATGAAACATCTTTAATGCTAACACATTACAGCCGTTTTGGTGAGCGAATATCTCCTGTATAATAATCAACACAAATTACGTGAACAGGGATCTTGCGAAAGGCAGCTGACTCTGAACTCCATGAAATTCAGAGTGCTGTAATGTACCGCTCCCTAGTTGTTGCTGTCTTCCTTGACTTCCAGAAGACATTTGATACATTTACGCAATGTCGTTTACAATGCAAAATATCAGCTGACTGCGTACTGAACATCGTGTTAATGGGATGAATTCGACTAATGTGTAAGTTATTTCGAGAGTACCGTAAGGGAATGTTAAAGGGTCGTTACGACGTACATGATGTTCCGAAACTATTCGTTCAAATTAGTACAGGAGGTAGAGAACATCAAAACAAATACCTTTCGAAAAGGAACTTATGGTTTCTAAAGTCAACTTATAATGTTAGAAAACATCTAGTTAATGGTGCTGACGTAAGCTGTTGTGTCAGAGTCACTGACTAAGAATGTGTACTGACATTCAAAACTGCTCTTTGTACAGATGGTTGACTATACTGGTTGGATGTACCTCTGAAAGTAAGACAAAGGATATACTTGCGGCACTATGGGGTGACAGCCCTTTTCACGACTGTTGTGAGGAATTGTCTGAGAGCCACCTTCGATGCCCGATTGATCGGCCGAGGTACCCTGTGACCTGGTCTGAAGTCACCTGAACTTACTTGTCTGGATTGCTTCTTCTGAGGGCATATGAGGGAGTTGCTGTATGAAACAGTTGTGGAAATAGAAGAAGGCATCGTTGCTAGAATTGCTCGTACCGTTACGGACATGCCAGGAATCTTCGAACGGACAAGACAGACAATGGTCAGGCAACATACTTCATCCATACAGGCCAATGGTTAAGCATTTGGGCAGTTCCTGAGAATGCCACTGCTGCACTTAGCATGCTACACTACATACTGTGTAAACCATTCCTATCAACAGAAATTGACGTCAGGGACCATATACACCTTGACTAAATATATTCGTTTTAATGTGCCGTACCTCTTTTATTAATTTGAACGTATAGTTTCGGGACACCCTGCAGCATACAAACTAGTGGATAAACGCGGAAGCTTCGTGAATATATTCGTGGATGGGGCTGGTGTCTGTAGGAGCGCTGAGACGCCAGAATGCTGTTGTGTGATGCAGGGGGGTTACAAAGAATTCACGAATGGTGCAGAGACTGCCACTTAACCCGGAACAAAAATTATATCGTGTTACGCATAAGTAGGTAAACAGAACCAATTCTAACCTATTAAAATATTGGTGATAAATCAGCGGAAGAGGTAATAATTGTGGAATGTCTAACAGTAACTCTCCTGAGGGATGTCAGACGGAATGATTACATGAAAATAATTGAAGAAGGAACAGCAACCAGGCAGAGATTCATTGCAAAAATTAAAAAAAATGTAATTCATGCGCGAATTAAGTGGCTAACAAAATAGCAATTCTACCGTTCCTCCAGTATCGCACATAAATCGGATTAATAGAAGAGAAAGAGAGGAGCCACCGAAGAGTGGCACGAAACGTCACGAAATCGTTTGGTAGGCACGAGAGTGCTACGGAGAAGCTAGAAATACTTGTGTGTCAGACTATACGAGACAGGCGTTATGCATCAGGGAGATGATGATTCATGACATTCCGAGAGTGTTCTTCCGAAGGGGAGTTGTGGAACAAAAAGCTGACCTTACGTACATCTCGTGAAACGACCATAACGAGTAAAATAGAGAAAATAGAGTTCATACAGAAGTTTGCGGACGAACATTCTTGCGACGCACCATTCTGGAATGGAAGAGAGCGGCAAGGAATGTACACTGATAAAGCAGAACATTATGACTACCAGCCTAATAGCTTGTTTGACCGTCTTTGGAACGAAATAAATCATTGATTCCGCGTATCAGCGATCCGACAATTCGTTGGTAGATTTGTGGAGGTATGTGGCATTAGATGTCTGCGCTCAGCTCATCTGATTCGGGTAAATAACGGGCTGCTGATTTGTGTACACGGTGGTGGCGCTCGATAGCGACCCAAATTTACATCAGGCGGATTTGGTAGTCAAGACATCAACATGAGTTCGCTATAATGCTCCTCAAACCACTGTAGCACAGTTCTGGTTCCGAGACACGGACAATCATACTGCTGAAAGATGACATCGCAGTTGGGGAAGACATCATGCATGAAGGGATGCAGGTCGTTCGCAGCTGTCAACTGTCCACGATTACTACCACAACAGGTATCAGGCAAGCGCAGGAGAGTTTCTCCCATCACATAATACTGCTTCCGCCAACCTGCGTCCGTGGCGTGCTGCATGTTTCGAGTCGCCGTCCACCTCGATGACGGGGTTTGTGTGCACGAACATCGACCTACTGCAGCAAAAATGTGATTCTCGCGAAGAGCCGACACGTTTGCATTGATGGAAACTATGTGGGGAGCTCCACGTTCAAAAATGTACGATGAACAGTGTGCTCGGAACAGATCAAATTGGTTGCAACGATAAACGGATTAATGCGACCGTCTGCCAAGTTCTTTGTTAATTTGATTGTATTTTGTAATCACTGAAACTCTCTCAGCTTGAGTAGTTTCATTTCATTTCCTCCTCACCTTCTGAGTACTTCAATATTTTGTCAGGGTGTGTACACAGATCTGCATATCTCATGAACGGCCACTGCTCTAGCTTTCTCCATTGCAGCATGCTAGCAAAAAAATAAAATAAAAATAAAAATAAAAAAATAAAATAAAAAAATAAAAAAAATAAAAAAATAAACAGGTCAATTTTCATTTGTTGGTACTTCTTTTTCAACAGGTCCAGTATCATGAGAGGATATGAAGTGAACGTAATCTTCTGGGACTGTTGTGGATAACGGGGCTTTACAGAAGATAGGAATCTCACTGAACAAAAATGATGTCTCAAATACCAACGACCAGAAAAAAATTATGGTGTCTGAAAATAATATTTGCACTTACTGTTCCATGAAGTGTGACGTTTAGATGTTACTGTAGCCTAATCCTTTTCGGATTCAGTGGTCTGGTAATCAAAGAAACAAGGGCCTCATGCCCGCATCTCGTGGTCGTGCGGTAGCGTTCTCGCTTCCCACGCCCGGGTTCCCGGGTTCGATTCCCGGCGGGGTCAGGGATTTTCTCTGCCTCGTGATGGCTGGGTGTTGTGTGCTGTCCTTAGGTTAGTTAGGTTTAAGTAGTTCTAAGTTCTAGGGGACTGATGACCATAGATGTTAAGTCCCATAGTGCTCAGAGCCATTTGAACCAAGGGCCTCACCCTGCGCAGTCCGAGGAATCCGCTTATATTACCTCTTCGTTCTAAAAATTGCTTTTTCCTTTTGCTTATTTGGTTCTTACTACCAATCCGAACGAGACCTGCGTGACTCAGAATCACAGCAGTTTTGCAGCACTGTGTTTGTTATAATAAGTGATCGCAACTCTTTTTGGTTGACACGTAATTTTTATTTGTGTGAACCACTCCATATCGGGTGCATTCGACCTGAACTTGAAGTGTAACTTTCAGTCACCTGTTTTATATTGTTCAAATGGCTCTGAGCACTATGGGACTTAACTTCTGAGGTCATTAGTCCCCTCGAACTTAGAACTATTTAAACCTAACTAACCTAAGGACATCACACACATTCATGCCCGAGGCAGGATTCGAACCTGAGACCGTAACGGTCACGCGGTTCCAGACTGTAGCGCCTAGAACCGCTCGGCCACTCCGGACGGCTCCTGTTTTATATGTCAGTGAAATAAGATGAAAATTAATGCAAACTTTCATTCTAAAAAATAGGTCCTCTAGCTGCCTTGACAGTTTGTGAAAGACTGTCAACCAAAATACAGGGCAAGCATGAAATAGTTTTCGGGGTGCATATCTGACAGTATTTGAACTATGTTTTTATGTCAGTGACTGCAGGTGTACAAGTTACACGTATCGTATTCCTATTGCTATGGTAATTAATTTACTGAAGTATTCAGAATACGTCTTAGAACAGAAGGTAGAAGAACATGTTTATAGATTTTTATTTTAATGTGAGAGAAAGGAAAAGGACTAACAGCGTGCACACACAGTCCGTATAAAAAGTTCCTATATTGATTTTATTCATGATGTACAAGCGGCAGTGCAGTAGATACGATGGCAGATTGAACTAAGATCTGCAAACAATAGATGTGCATTCGATCAGTCAGTTGTGAGCAGCCAATGTTAAGCAGTGAATATGCAACCGTACTTTGTCAACGTTGCTTTGTCACTAATTGCAGTGGTATAGTTCAAGTGTTCAAGAGATTCTTCAGAATGTCATGAAGGAAAGTGTGTGCAGTAAATGCCCCACACACCTTGACTCACGAACAGTAACAATGATGCGTAGACCCGTGCTACGACGTGACTGAAATGCACAACAGGTACCTTTATTTTCAGGAAAGAATCACCACATCATCACAGATAAGGAGACTTGCTATTATCAATACAAACCTATCATAAAACGACAAAGTACAGAAATTCGCGTAAAAGTTCAATGGTTTGACGACATAAACGACTTTCAAGCCAGTATGACACGCGAGTTGAAACACATCCCAACGAAGGATTTTTCTGATAGTTTCACATGGTTATATGAACGTTATTTGCATTGAACTCAAGAGAAAGATGAGTATGGAGAACACCAGAAGCATTTTTTATTTATTCAGTCTTTAAATTTTTTGGACTGAAGTTTTTTTATTACGTTTATACTTCTACTCATGTAATAATTATACAGCAACGTGCACATCTGTAACTGTGGAATGAGGAGTGTCATCATGTAGTTTGCAAATACACAGAACGGTGAAGTACTTCCTTTGAAGGCTGGAGGTGTGCATCGCTTTAACGATATCGTATTGCATCATTATTGTCTGAGTTAGGAACACTACAGCTATTGTATTTGCTCGTATTATTGCCTGTTACTAGTGATAGAGGAAATAAAGGCCCCAGAGTATCACTGAAACACGTTTTGCATTCATTAGCGTAAGATTCAATATACATTTTGTTGCCTCTTTAGCGTATTCGGCCCACGCCGTAATTGAGGAAACATTTCTCACAGCGCACTTTGCGCGTTGGATGTTAGGTGGAAACGGGCTCCATCGAGTTTTTTACGAAAATAAGCTGACAATATTTTGACCATGAGATGAAAAATAGATTCGTTAATAATGAGTGAACTTATATGAACATTTAATTATTCATTAATTTTTATCTGATGATCATCCTAAATATTTATAAAACACTAATTCACTTTTGTATTATTGGATTCTTATAAACTGTGTTGCAATAAATTGTTCACAGCATTTCCTGCACACAAACCCTGTCACAGATATAGGTCCACGTACAGGTTGACGTGAAATGTCAACAGAACATACAACTCATATAGCAATAAAAGTAAAGGTACGAATCGTCTGAGAAACATGAGCGTTGAAGAAGTGAAAACGAAGAAGTTCACTACTATTACGAAGCAGCAATCGTATTCAGATGTACTTATTTCGTAATTCACATCCTCAATAAATAATACGGCTGAACAGCTGGGGATCAATAAACAAAATTTTCTCGTGAATGTATTGTCACATGGTGTGCGAATGGCTCCAAATTCACAGGAGCAGAAACTTGACAGAAAGTTGAAACTAAGCAGAACGCATTCACTCCAGTTGTGTTACAGTGTTTAAGAATGTTTTCAGGAATCGGTCTAATGTTAAACAGGCTTCTGGCAGATTATCGATTATGAAAGTGAACAAAAATATCCTACACTGTTCCTAGACCTTCGGCGAATGCAACACGAACATCAAGTAATTTAAGTAGTCAACTTAAGAAATTTGTTGTTCCTCTTACTTCGATATTAAATTAAGAATTCCAATACAGTCTTAATTCAAAGATACTGATGTCGTAAAAAGCGCGCATGTTGCATTCAGCTCGTCATCCTGTCATATCAAAAACCCTGTAATAGTTGATAAATCTCAAGTGATATATTGCATCAATTTTAGTATGTCATTCACTTTTTCCTAACATGACTGCTGCGACGTGCAAATGAATGATGGATACTTCCCATATTGAGCGGAATCAATTATAGGGAAACATCGATGGCAGGATTCATTAACTAAGATGAGAGTAGCAACACTTACGGGAACATATCAATCTGGACTGCATTTTAAACGAAATTCTATACAATCACGGTTACAGCATTTACTTCAAAATTTGGTTGCACCTGGGATCGCTGCCTCGATATGGTTTTCAAATGAAAACACTTTCCGGTGTTTTTAATTTGGAGTTTTAGTCATTATTTGAATTCTGCTGGATAATGAATAAAAAATCGAAATTAGTCATTACCAAGTAACTTTGTGAACTGTGCTGCTCATAATGGACAATGTTTTCATTTGAAAAAAATGTACTGGAAACTTCAATTAGTACTCCATTTTGTACAAAATCCTGTGAATTGAAGATCGCTGCGCAATTTCTCAACGCCTTATTCATGATTCACTTACGTATTCTGAAAAGCAAACTTACTTTCACTTTTTTTTTTTTTTTTTGAGTGGTTAAAGCAAGAGTAGAAGTCTAGCAACGTCGTAGCGTGTCCCGGGATTCGAGCAAAATGTGGTGAATGCCTTTCTCTTGGGTCACCAGCAACGAACGTGCAAGGATGATAGAGGTGTACAAGAAGTATTGTCCAGGACAGAAGCCAGAACCGCAGCCCACAGGCAGCGTCGCGTCTGCAGAGCGGCAATAAAGCCGCCGGACATTAAACGCACATGAAAAACTGAAGTCGATAGAGCGGCGCTGTATTTTTGTGCGCCTCTCCTGCCTTCCCCCTCGTCTTTACGGCGTAGGCGTCTCGCCGACCTTTAGGAGGTGATATTACACTGTCCATCCCTTACGATACCGCCAGGCGAGATACGGAGAATAAAAGTACCGCCGTCTAACGCAGAACGTCTTACAGAGACCACTTCGAGTTTCCGTGAAACGGAAAGGTTTGCGTGTATGTGTATGTGTGTGTACGTGAGTGAGTGAGCAAGCGAGCGTATCTCTCTCTCTCTCTTTCTCTCTCTCTCTCTCTCTCTCTCTCTCTGTGTGTGTGTGTGTGTGTGTGTGTGTGTGTGTGTGGGTCGTAAAAACTGGCCGAGTTGGGTCAGTTGGGCGCTTCTGGCTCCGTAGCAACCCCCGGCTGAAAATAGGTTATTATTGCGGACGCCAGGCAGAGTGACGGCTGTTGACACCAAGAGACCACTGAATTATAACTCATCTTACCCGGCGGGAGACGAAGGCTCCGTAAAAAGCGACTCCGGCCTCCAGTGGCGGCGGCTGCAGACGAGAAACCCGGCTGCCTTAATTTGTCTTGTCGCCCCTAGTTAGCGTCACTGGCTGTCGCCAGCTGCGTTCAGGGACCCTCCTTCCTCTGCGTCTCTCTCTCTCTCTCTTCCCCCAAATATCACCCCCTCTCCTTCCCCGGCCCCTTTCGTTCGGCGGCTCCAACGTGCCGGCTCTAGAAATAATTTTACTGTCTCCTGCAACGGCGGCAGCGGAGGCGGCAGCGACCGCAGCGGCGCTGACGACAACGTTGACAGTGCAATTGCTCGTCTGCGTGTGGGCTGCCGAATCACTCGAGCGCTGAACAGCCGACGCAGCGGCCCAAAATACCACGGACCGCCCTGGAGCACACCTGCTCTTCCTCCAGCATTCCAGCTGTATTCGCTTGCCCGGGAAGTCACAACTTCCTCCTGTCGCTAAAGCCGGATGCCTGCAAATGGTTATTGTCGGTTGGAGACGACGTACGATACGGTCAGACGCTTCCCGTTTCAGGGCCATCGAGTCGGTCTCCGCTTTTCGAATGGTGGCCGTTGGAGCGGTAACGTGTTATGGGGAGCATACAGCCAAAATGGACATCGACGTTGTACCTGAAGCAGCTACTGACATCGTTGCAGGGCTGCTCTGTATGTTGACATATAGTTAGCAAGGTGGAATGCGTACGACAAATGTGACTTAATGTCGTAACAAGTTACGTTTCACTGCTACACACAATGTAATGAACTTTGCTTACATCGAGCCGTCGCCACTACTGGTGTGTCTACCAAATAATTTCAGCAGGGCAGACAAATGCTATGCAGTTCATCTCAAAGTTAGGTATGCATAAGATTCATTCTTAAAGGTAATGGAACTGATTGCAGTAGAAATCGTCTTACTGGTGGATAGTGAAGACATATGTAACTACATAGAATAAAGTATGAAAGAATTCCCCTCCTAAATATCTCAAATTAATGTAGAAATTCTAAAGAAAACATTTACACAGAAGTAAAGACAAGAGAGGCCAAAAGTAAATCACTGGGGACTGTAATATGGCGATGAATAGCCAATTCCCTATAGCTCAAGGAATAGAAGCATGTTCCTGTGAGGGTGGGAAATGCAATATTAGATATTACCTCAGTATAGAGGCTAAATGGGCAGTCTTCGCGAAAAATTTTGATGAAATATTGTGCTCTCCATCAGACAGAAGCAAGGGATTATTCACTTGTGGTAGTTTTAAAGAATGCTTAAAAATATTGACTGGTGTGACGTTTACAATGAGCCTAATGCTAACACTAAATTCAACATATTTCTGAATGAGTTTGTGTCTATTTTTCAAAGCAGCTTTTCTAAAAAGATAAATAAATGTAGTAAAGGCAAGTTGTTAAAGGAACTATGGATTACTATTTGTATCTTAGTCTCTTCACAATGAAAATTTGTAAATAAACGAAGGAACCAAGGAGTTTGCACGTATTGCCTGAAACTGACAGACAGGACAATAAAATCAGGTGAATATTGTTTATTGTTGAAACATAAAGAGAGATAGAAGCCGTGAACTGTGACATTATTTCTGTTAAATATGATGGCAAAACTACCAAATTTCATGTGTGGCAAAGTAATTTTAATAATTAGTTTTTAAAAATACATGTGAATAATGGCACAAATGAATCAGAAGAAATAGCAAAACATTGCACTAAAGAAACACTATAGCGGAGATTTAGTGAATTTAAAGTTAAAATATCCACGGGTGTGCTGCCGATCTATAGTGTCCAACGGGCACTATAGACCGGCAGCACACCCGTGGATATTTTGATTATCAAATACGCCGGGAGAAACTCAAGAATCACACCCTTAAAGTTGATCTTAAAACCCCATCTGAAATAAGGAAGATTATCAGGATGGAAAAGTACAAGTTGATATGGCTGGATAAAATCTCAAATGAGACGATAACAACTTGTGGCCATATAATAGGTGATGTTCTTAGTCAGTTATCTTATGTATTGTATAATAATTAAACCCAGAGTGTCGTTCCAGAAAGATTGAAATATTCCACTGTTAGGCCTCTTTTTTTATAAAATTCTTGAGTAGGAAATATACACCGTAGTTGTCACCGACCTGTATAATAATAGGATACTTATCCAGACATAGTTTGATTTCAGAAGGGCCATTCTACTCAGTCATTTACTTATACATATACTGTGGACGTAATAACATCGTTAAATAATGAAGAATCACCAAATGGGAACTTCTATGATTAATCGATGACATTTGATTCCGTCAGTAGTAACATTCTACCACAGAAGTTAAGTTTTTATGGAATAAGAAGTTTAGCAAATTGCCTGGTTCAGTTGTTATTTAAGAAAGAGAATGTAGAACGTTTACCTATACTTTTAGAGTAATACAGAGCGGGACGTCACAACATTAGCGTAGGAAGAACTTACAATGGGTGTCCTACAGAGTCCGATCATTGGCCCACTACAGTTCTTGCCTTAGGATAATGACCTGCGATTTTATTTGAATAAGGAAGCACAGTTAGTATAGGTGCAGATGATAAAAGCGTTGTCGTGAAGCCGTGCGAAAACATATCAACAGAAAAATTGTAAATGATGTTTCTGTGAAAGTAATGAATTATTTTACACAAATGGGCTACATTTAAATTATGTTAACTCAGTTCTTTCAGGTTTGTAGTAGCAAACATATTACTCTCATATTAAGAAAATATACCATAAATAAGTAATAAATAATAAAGAACATTTTTGTTCTTATGTGCAAATATTGATGAAAACTTAAACTGTAAAAACCATATAGTAGACATGCTAGATGTTTAGATGTGGCTACTTTTGCCATAAAAATAATTTTCAACTTTGGGGGATACAGAAGTCAGTAACTTTACATATTTTACATGTCTTCAGACTTTCATTTGGTAATGGATAGTATTTAGTTGTAACTCCTCGATTAGGCAAAAAGTATTCATAGCACAAAAGAAAGTAATTAGAATTATTTGTGAATGTTACACGTGTACAACTTGTAGACACCTCTTGAAGTAGCTGGGAATATTAAATCACAGGCTCACAGTAACCTGATTCATTTATTGAATTTGTTGTCAACAATTGAATTGAATTTGAGAGTACTCGCAAGTACAGAGCTAGAAGCAAAATGATATGCATTACCCTTTTGTGAACTTCACTTTTCAACCCATCGTAAGTTCTTCCTACGCTAATGATGTGACGTCCCACTCTGTATTACTCTAAAAGCATAGGGAAACGTTCTGCATTCTCTTTCTTAAATAACAACTAAACCAGGCAATTTTCTATATTTCTTATTCCATAAAAACTTAACTTCTGTGGTAGAATGTTACTACTGACAGAAATATACACCTACAAATTCCTTCAACCATCTGCCCATCGAAATAAAATGTCTGACAGATAAGAGAAGTGTTTTAAATGTAGATTAAAGATGTGAAAACTTTTATACCTCACAATAGAGATAAACAGTCATCAAGGGAAAAGAAATGTAAGTGTGCCAGCATGTAGCCATGTAAAGAACAATTTTATTAAAACGCTCCATACCATATCGTTTATCGTCAATTTGTTCTTATCTATGGAACTAATACGATGCAGCTGTAGTAACAACTCATGGCCTGTATTGCCGAGCTGTCATTAGAGCACGAATGTGCTAATTTTGTCCCTACATTACATGCCATAACTGTTTCCTATAATTTTGTAATGTTCTTATACCATATGACGATGCCCATCGTGACTGTAAATTTTATTTTCCTAATTCTTTAGTTTCAAGTAGACAGATCAATCTGATGATGATAAGTACGATCGAAACCGGTCATTGAATTAAACAAATACTTGCGATCGTAAAGGAAGCCTAAAAAGGAAGCTACATGGGCATCTTAGAGAAAACAGAAATCAGTACACATTTGATACAAAAATATAAATAATATTTTAAACGAAAAACATAGAGATAATAAAATACGTAGTGAGCTTTGACAAAATTCCAAGCAGTGTTAACTAATTCAGAGCATAAGAAATTATATATAAAAGTGGCAGGTCTGGCCGGTTATTATTATAGCAGTTCGTATTTCATTAAACAATTTTGTCGTTATAGACATTCATTTGTAAGCATGAGACGTTCTCACGGCTGTCTCACAATCTGTTGAATATTGTGGGCGGTCTGAAAGTGAACTGCTTAACTACTTTCCGGCGATACAAAGTAGTATTTAGTACGAACGAGGATTACACTTTTATACAGTCTAACACACAAGCATGACATACTGTATTAACCTGACGGGACAACTTGGGTTAGACCGTGTCCTAAACTTCCGGGTGGCTGGCCATTCAATTGACACAACAAAAACGCAAGAACTTGTACATTCAATGAACTTTTACTCCGTGAGTTGGTGTTAGACTTAAAAAAAGGGTTACATAAAAGAGTTACATAACTGAACCTGTCTCACTGAGATCTACTTCTCCGGCAGCAATATATAGTACATCTCTACTCAAGGAAGCAAAGTTGATGCTGTATGTCTGTTACACTCCTGGAAATGGAAAAAAGAACACGTTGACACCGGTGTGTCAGACCCACCATACTTGCTCCGGACACTGCGAGAGGGCTGTACAAGCAATGATCACACGCACGGCACAGCGGACACACCAGGAACCGCGGTGTTGGCCGTCGAATGGCGCTAGCTGCGCAGCATTTGTGCACCGCCGCCGTCAGTGTCAGCCAGTTTGCCGTGGCATACGGAGCTCCATCGCAGTCTTTAACACTGGTAGCATGCCGCGACAGCGTGGACGTGAACCGTATGTGCAGTTGACGGACTTTGAGCGAGGGCGTATAGTGGGCATGCGGGAGGCCGGGTGGACGTACCGCCAAATTGCTCAACACGTGGGGCGTGAGGTCTCCACAGTACATCGATGTTGTCGCCAGTGGTCGGCGGAAGGTGCACGTGCCCGTCGACCTGGGACCGGACCGCAGCGACGCACGGATGCACGCCAAGACCGTAGGATCCTACGCAGTGCCGTAGGGGACCGCACCGCCACTTCCCAGCAAATTAGGGACACTGTTGCTCCTGGGGTATCGGCGAGGACCATTCGCAACCGTCTCCATGAAGCTGGGCTACGGTCCCGCACACCGTTAGGCCGTCTTCCGCTCACGCCCCAACATCGTGCAGCCCGCCTCCAGTGGTGTCGCGACAGGCGTGAATGGAGGGACGAATGGAGACGTGTCGTCTTCAGCGATGAGAGTCGCTTCTGCCTTGGTGCCAATGATGGTCGTATGCGTGTTTGGCGCCGTGCAGGTGAGCGCCACAATCAGGACTGCATACGACCGAGGCACACAGGGCCAACACCCGGCATCATGGTGTGGGGAGCGATCTCCTACACTGGCCGTACACCACTGGTGATCGTCGAGGGGACACTGAATAGTGCACGGTACATCCAAACCGTCATCGAACCCATCGTTCTACCATTCCTAGACCGGCAAGGGAACTTGCTGTTCCAACAGGACAATGCACGTCCGCATGCATCCCGTGCCACCCAACGTGCTCTAGAAGGTGTAAGTCAACTACCCTGGCCAGCAAGATCTCCGGATCTGTCCCCCATTGAGCATGTTTGGGACTGGATGAAGCGTCGTCTCACGCGGTCTGCACGTCCAGCACGAACGCTGGTCCAACTGAGGCGCCAGGTGGAAATGGCATGGCAAGCCGTTCCACAGGACTACATCCAGCACCTCTACGATCGTCTCCATGGGAGAATAGCAGCCTGCATTGCTGCGAAAGGTGGATATACACTGTACTAGTGCCGACATTGTGCATGCTCTGTTGCCTGTGTCTATGTGCCTGTGGTTCTGTCAGTGTGATCATGTCATGTATCTGACCCCAGGAATGTGTCAATAAAGTTTCCCCTTCCTGGGACAATGAATTCACGGTGTTCTTATTTCAATTTCCATGAGTGTATATATGGTGTTGTGAGGACGCGTTGTTGTTTCTTTCATCAGTCCCTAGTCGCTAATCCTACACACGTAATCAGATTAAGATTATCTTTATCTTTAACGGTTCACTCTTATGGTTTGTTCGTTGCTATACTGTGAATTTAGTTGTTCACGCATTTTGTAGCATTTCACACTCTTCTCTCTCTCTCTGTCTCTCTCTCTCTCTCTCTCTCTCTCTCTCTCTCTCTTTCTCTCTGTATGTATGTGTGTGTGTGTGTGTGTGTGTGAGAGAGAGAGAGAGAGAGAGAGAGAGAGAGAAACTAATAACTAATCATCCGTGGTATAATATTTCTCATTAATAAATTTCTCAGTATTGCAGCCAGATCAAAGCAGTTTCAAACTACAGGTTAACTCTTGTCAGACGCTGTTGTTGCATGTAATCAGAGATATAATACAGGAAATAATATGTCGTTAGCCCAGGACGAAGTGCAATTTTTGCAGTTTCATAACGAGAAAATGGTATAAAGCTTCTTTTAGTACACATTATAAATAAGTTATTTTTGTTTGACACGAGTGTACTGTGTAGCTTTTTAGAACACGTAGGAGGCGTATAACGTATTTCCTCCTTAGTTCTATTCGCTAGAGAAACACAAGACCGACAGACAAATAACGTAAGAACTACTGTGCACCGAATTCTCTACCACTCTTCACTGAATATATCTAATACGGGGAATAAATAATGGCGCTTTAAGCTGTATACATAGCAAAGAAAGTTAATTATGAAAATAAACAAACGGGAGACCAATCCCTTTGCTGTAATCATTCTTAAAGTAATGTCAGTCACTGCACAGAGGCTAATTAATTGTCGTCTACACTCCGAAAACTGAGTTCATGCAACTCTCCAGGTTGTCTTTCTGCCTAACTACGGCATCATACATCCATTTTATCCTTCCTATAGTACTGAAGTTTTGCTCTCGCTCTATAATTTTTATCCCCCGTCCCCATACCGATCTCATTTATCAAATTAGCGACGAGTATTCGTCGACAGCCATTAACCGATCCCTTCTTGTAGTTGAGTTGTGCCATAAAGCTTTTTCGATTCAGTGCCTCCTCATTAGTTATCTGATCTAAGCCATATGATCTTCAGTATTATTTTTTAGCAACAGATTTCAAAATTTTCTGTTTTGTTCTCATATATACCGTTCATTTTGAGTTTATCAGTTCCGTTGCTGAATGGTTAGCATTACTGCCTTCGGTACTGACCGAGGCTCGTTTTTTCTATGTTTGTGAGATATAAAACTACAGTGCCACCTTTCAGTAAAAGCAGGTGAGAAACCTCAATTACACTTATTTTATGATTCCAATATTGGTAAGTCTACATTAATTGTAAATATATTATGCCGCCGACATCAGGTGTATATGCCGTATTGTTCCGAATTCGGCTTTCGTGATTACAATGCCGATCGCCATTTAGTAATATTATTTGAGGAATTTGAGTGGACGTGATAGAAGCAATTTGCAGGTATTTTAAAGTGAGTTGCCGTAGGTAGGTGTATCAATGTGAAGGTTAAAAATCAACCAGGCCTAACAACTGCGCATAGGGGCTTGGTGAAATTCGTTTCAAATGAAATGGCGATTGGTGAGGAGGCGCTGTTGTCTAGGCTGCTAGTAGTAGATTGCCACATCGGACATTGTAATTGTGTTAAGGTGGAGATGGACACGTCGACGCCTCCGTGTTCCCCGTCACAGTCGGTATGGGATGTTTCATCAGATGAAACGACGTCCGATGGTTCGCGAATTGAGGCGATGGACTCGTAGACGCAGGATGACTATCGCAGTACTCAGCCTCACGATGCTAAATGGCAAGTTGCTTGAATAAAGAAGCAGCGGGGCCATCACGGCTTGCGCACTGGCAGTACCTGCTGGAGGGGTCGGCGTCATGGTGATCTCAAGTCCCACCATTATAGGTCGCTACCCGTACTGCATTGTCAGAAAGTATAGGCTAGGTGGAGTAGGCCTAGGGCCAACAGTTTCGGAATTAAAGTTCTAACATTTAGATGGATATGTTATGTTACCATACATTATACGATCAAATGTATCCGGACAGCCCTATCTAAGGCGGAATTGACCACTAGATGTTACGAGAGGTAATACCTCCAGGATAAAAGGAGGTGGGGAATAGTGTGTTGTCAGTGCAAAAGCAGTAACAGTAGAATGGGTCGGCCAAGAAATCCCAGTGACAAAGAACGTCGGCTAGTCACTGGATGATAGCTCAAAAAATACAAAATCCATCAGGGACACAGAGACATTTAAACCTTTGGAAACCTTCTCAGGTTGACTGTTAGTTATATGACCGGTAAGTGGAAACGCGAAGGAAGAACCACAACTAAACCAAGAGAAGGTAGACATCATGTACAGATTGACCAGGGGACCATCGAGCACTGCAGAGCTTAACTGTAAAGTGTCACACGAAATCAACAGAAGGAAACACTCGTGAGATCCAAACTGCTACCAACAGTCCACCTAGCAAAATGATTGTGGGTAGAGAGCTAAAAATATTGGGGTACGATTGTCGAGAAGCTCTTCGTAAGCCCCACATTTCTGTAGTCACTACTAAGTGACACTAATGGTGGTGTGAAGAAAGAACCCACTGGACAGTGAGTGACTTGGAGTGGTGAACCACGCTATACGATGTAGCATCCCGATGGAGAGATTTGCGTTTCGCGAAAGTCTGGAGAACATTACCTGCTATCATACATGTATGTAGTGCCTACAGTAAAGTACAGCCTAGGTGGTGTCACGGTATGCGGCTGTTTTTGTGGTTAATATGTGGTTCTCTTATTTCGCTTAAGAAGATGGTACACGCAGAATGATATGATTACATTTCACAGTATTGTATACTGCGTACAGCAAAGGAACAGTTCAGAGACAATGATTGTTTTATGAATATGACAATCATCCTGTCACAAACCAGCATCTATGAGACAACTGCTGAAACGGGCTGGCCTGCCAGGAGTCGTAATCTAATTCCAATCGATCACCTTAGGGATGTGCTGGAGCGACCACGTTGCTAAGAAAGCGACATCCGATATCAGTACATTCTCTGGCTTCTACTTCTGAGGAAGAGTGGCTCACTATTCCCCAACAGATATTGATATACCTCACTGAAATTGTCCCGAGGGGAGTTCAAGTCGCCATAAAGGCAATGGCTGGATACATACCGTATTAAATTCTTGTTGTTGCCAGTCTAAATTTTGTATCGTCTTCACTCCTACAGAAGCTAGTTATTTTGGTGCCCAAACTGCAGCTTAGAGAGTCTCATTTGCTGATCTAGTTCCCAATATATCATTTACCTTAAT
This sequence comes from Schistocerca nitens, assembly GCF_023898315.1. Taxonomy (NCBI): domain Eukaryota; kingdom Metazoa; phylum Arthropoda; class Insecta; order Orthoptera; family Acrididae; genus Schistocerca; species Schistocerca nitens. Next base: position 436,794,794 of record NC_064616.1, read on the forward strand.
TAAACTATATTCTATTTCCCTTATGTTGCCTTTATTTACTTACATCTTTTTTCACATCATTTTCCTTTCGTTTCATCTGATCTTTCTAGTCCTTTCCCATCTCTGACAGAATTACAGTGCCTTAGGCAAAGCAAAGTTTTCATTACTTGTCCTTGGAATTTATTTCATTTTTCTCATTTATCGTGGGTTTCCTTTAGATAGGCTATAGGAATGTCTCAATTGTTTCGTAAGTACTTTCGTGTCCTTCGACTCTGTTAACTATCTTCTGGTTTCTGTACTAACCACAGACAACCATTCGCTGTGTCTATGTTATCTCCGATAACTTCAGAAATTCAAAGCGTGTATTTCAGTCAACCTTATCAAAAACTATTTCAAAACGTACTAGTTCAGTTAATGTCGAATTATGTTTCATCTGAAGTCATGCTTCGCTTAGTGCTACATTAGTCCTGAACGAAAACTGATCTTCTATCAGGTCGATTTCTATTAATGGTTAAATTACTCTGTAGGTGATTAGTATTAACGAGCAGTTTAAAACCATGACTTATAAAACTGATGATTCGGTAACAGTCACACATGTCTTCAACTGTTTTCTACGGTATTTAAATTATTTCATTCTTCTTCAATTATGATAGTATGTTGTCTGTCTCTACTTCGTGGAAGTTTCATTATGATTTGTTCTCCCAACGCGCTTTATAGTTCTGAGGGTATGTTGCATATTCCAGGTGCTTTGTCCCGCCTTAGATCTATCAACGGTCTGTCGAAATCTACCTCCAAGGTACAGACAGGCGCAACGTGTGTGTAACCACATCGCCGGCCGGGGTGGCCGAGCGGTCCTAGGCGCTACAGTCTGGAACCGCAGGACTGCTACGGTCGCAGGTTCGAATCCTGCCTCGGGCACGGATGAGTGTGATGCTCTTAGGTTAGTTAGGTTTAAGTAGTTCTAAGTTCTGGGGGACAGATGACCTCAGAAGTTAAGTCCCATAGTGCTCAGAGCCATTTTTTGTAACCACACCGAAGGGATATCTATGGAGAGGCCATGCTAACATGTGGCTCTTGAAATGGGACGGAGAATAGACTGGATGGTAGTTAAGTGAAATGAGCTTGCACCATTAACGAATATTCCGTTACTTTTTCAGTACTGTGAACGGACGAAAGGAAATGGAAAGTATAGCCGTTATATTTATCGAGAAAATGCAGCTCTGCTGTATGACTTAACGATGACTGTATCGTCGTGGATACAGTATTCAGTACATCAAATCAACAGCTAAAAAAAAGTTGGTGCCCTGATGGTCTGAGCATGGTACGATGGTTTTTTTACACGGGTAGGTAGTTTCGGGAACTGAAAAACTCAAATGGCTACACTTATGTTAGATATACTGGTAGTTAGTGAAGTACGTTGGCACGAACAAAAGGACTTCTGGTAATTTGAGTGCAGAATTATCGACACAAAATCGAATATTGGTAAAGTAGCAGTAGGTCTAATGCTGAATATGAAAATAGATAAGCCCATGAGCTACTCTAAGTAGCATACTGAACAGGCTATCGTAGCCGAGCTACAGACCGACTACAGCTGTACAAGCTGATATGCCTAATAGCTCCACAGGCGATAGAGAAATTGTATAAATGTGTGACGAGGTGATGAGAATTGTTCAGATCATTAAGGAAGATGGAAAATTAATTCTTCTGTCGGACTTAAATCTGATAGAATGAAAAGTACTGGAACAACAAAGACTGGGGAATGTAAAATCGGGGGAAATCATTTATTACATTTTTTCATATAGCACAACTGAATCATTGCCAACACTTGGTTAGAGAATCATGGAAAATGGTTGGGACAGACCAGATGACCCTGAAAACTTCCGGATAGATTATGTAACTGTAAGACGGAGATTTTGATAACAAATTTTAAAGAGCAATATACACTCCTGGAAATGGAAAAAAGAACACATCGACACCGGTGTGTCAGAACCACCATACTTGCTCCGGACACTGCGAGAGGGCTGTACAACCAATGATCACACGCACGGCACAGCGGACACACCAGGAACCGCGGTGTTGGCCGTCGAATGGCGCTAGCTGCGCAGCATTTGTGCACCGCCGCCGTCAGTGTCAGCCAGTTTGCCGTGGCATACGGAGCTCCATCGCAGTCTTTAACACTGGTAGCATGCCGCGACAGCGTGGACGTGAACCGTATGTGCAGTTGACGGACTTTGAGCGAGGGCGTATAGAGGGCATGCGGGAGGCCGGGTGGACGTACCGCCGAATTGCTCAACATGTGGGGCGTGAGGTCTCCACAGTACATGGATGTTGTCGCCAGTGGTCGGCGGAAGGTGCACGTGCCCGTCGACCTGGGACCGGACCGCAGCGACGCACGGATGCACGCCAAGACCGTAGGATCCTACGCAGTGCCGTAGGGGACCGCACCGCCACTTCCCAGCAAATTAGGGACACTGTTGCTCCTGGGGTATCGGCGAGAACCATTCGCAACCGTCTCCATGAAGCTGGGCTACGGTCCCGCACACCGTTAGGCCGTCTTCCGCTCACGCCCCAACATCGTGCAGCCCGCCTCCAGTGGTATCGCGACAGGCGTGAATGGAGGGACGAATGGAGACGTGTCGTCTTCAGCGATGAGAGTCGCTTCTGCCTTGGTGCCAATGATGGTCGTATGCGTGTTTGGCGCCGTGCAGGTGAGCGCCACAATCAGGACTGCATACGACCGAGGCACACAGGGCCAACACCCGGCATCATGGTGTGGGGAGCGATCTCCTACACTGGCCGTACACCACTGGTGATCGTCGAGGGGACACTGAATAGTGCACGGTACATCCAAACCGTCATCGAACCCATCGTTCTGCCATTCCTAGACCGGCAAGGGAACTTGCTGTTCCAACAGGACAATGCACGTCCGCATGTATCCCGTGCCACCCAACGTGCTCTAGAAGGTGTAAGTCAACTACCCTGGCCAGCAAGATCTCCGGATCTGTCCCCCATTGAGCATGTTTGGGACTGGATGAAGCGTCGTCTCACGCGGTCTGCACGTCCAGCACGAACGCTGGTCCAACTGAGGCGCCAGGTGGAAATGGCATGGCACGCCGTTCCACAGGACTACATCCAGCATCTCTACGATCGTCTCCATGGGAGAATAGCAGCCTGCATTGCTGCGAAAGGTGGATATACACTGTACTAGTGCCGACATGACATTGTGCATGCTCTGTTGCCTGTGTCTATGTGCCTGTGGTTCTGTCAGTGTGATCATGTGATGTATCTGACCCCAGGAATGTGTCAATAAAGTTTCCCCTTCCTGGGACAATGAATTCACGGTGTTCTTATTTCAATTTCCATGAGTGTATTTCCAGGGGCGTATGTGGCCTGCGGCCACAATTTGTTGGCTATTGATATCTAATGGATAACTAAAGACATTACAAGACTACAGAAAATTTGGGAGGTGGGTCCGGGGTTAAACTGAGGAAATCACATAAATAGAGCATTATGCAGCGATTAACTGAAGGGGATACAGCCGTAGAAAAATAAACAGCTTCGAAAGATGAACCATTGAGGGCAGCAGAGTATGAAATAGATAAGAAGATAAGGTCCATAAGAACTCGCTAGGTAACGCATGAAATACTGAAATTAATTGGCAAAGGACAAAAATATAAAAAAATGTACAGATAAAAGTAATACAGACGACTAGAATATGAGACTGAGGGAAAGTGCAAAATTCCAAAACAGGAATGGACAGAGAGGACCTGCATTGCTGTAGAAGCATCCATGTCCGTGGGAAAGAAAAACTCCACCTATGGGTTAATTAAAGAACCCTTTGGGAAAAAGTTAAACTCTTGTATGTGTATTAAGAGCTCATATTGTGGAGCAAACAACGAAAAACTTAAAGGTCTAACGAGAATACAGAAGGGTCATAGAAAGAAGGAAACCTGAATACTAAATTGTAGAAAGAGAAGACAAATTAAATGAAGATGGGCGATATGATACAGACAGGAGAATTTGAGAGAATGTTGAAAGACTCAATTCGGAATAAAGCTAATGTCGCAGACGATATTCCCTCAGTATTATAAAGATCCTTGGGAGGACATAACAAGATAAAACTATTCCATCGAATTTACAAGATACGTGCGACAGGGGAAACGACCTTAGATGTCAAGACGAACATAGTGACCACAATCCCAAAGTCATGGTGGCAAAAGAATGACACTACTTATGCACAGAATAATTGAGAAGCTTGTAGAAGTGAGCTTCGAGGAAGAAAAGTTTAGCTTCTGCAAAAATGAGGTCACATGCCAGGCAGTACTGACCCTACGACTTATCTCAAATGATATTCTGAATAAAGGTACATCTACATTTCTAAAGAAATGAAGTATCACGCCACGCAGTGCTGACGCTATGGTTTATGATAAGAGATATTTTAAATGAAGTCAAACCGATATTTATATAATTTGTAGATTTAGAGACAGAATTTGACAATGTTGACTGGTAAAAACTCTTTGAAATTCTGAGGTTAGTAGGTATGAAACACAAGGAGCAATGCGTTATCCATAATTTGTACAGAAACCAGGCTGCTATTACAAAAGCCGAAAGAACCGAGATGGAAGCAGTAGCTGAGAAGGGAGCGAGACAGTTTAGTAGCCTGTCCCCTACATTATTCGATCTTGAATTTGAGCAAGCAGTAAACGAAACCAAGGAGGAATTTGTATGTGAATGTACGGTTTTTAAAAATGAATAAGAAGTTGTACTTCGCAGATAACATTGTATTTTTGTTAGTGAGAGCAAAGGACTTACAAGATCAATTCAACGGAATCGACAATCCCTTGGAAAGGGATTATCTGATGAAAACCACCAAAATTAAAACGAGGAGAGTGGAATGTAGCCGAATTTAATCAAGCGTTGCAGAGGGGGTTATGTTAGGAACCGAGGCTTTAAAAGCAGTAGATGAATTTAGCTATGGGGGCCACAAAATAACTGATGAAGGGGGAAGCAGAAAGGATATAAAATGAGGACTGCCAATGCGAAAAAATGTGTTCGTAGAAAAGAGAAGTTTGTTAACACACGTTATCACTTTACATTTTAAGAAATCTTTTCTGAAGATATTTTACGTGGAGTGTGGCCTTATACAGAAGTGAAACAGGAAAGATTAGTATCTAAATAGGAAATGAATAGGAGCTATTGAAATTTGGTGCTGTATAAAGATGGGTGGATGGAATAATTAATGAGGTGGCAGTAAATCGAAATGAGAGGAAAATAATTTCATGGGACACCTTGACTAAAAAAGGGGATAGATTGAGATGACGTATCCTGAAGCTTCATGGAATCGCCAGTTTGGAAACAGAGGTAACTATGGTGAGTGAAAATTGTAGAAGGAGACCAAGACGCCGGGCGGGGTGGCCAAGCGGTTCTAGGCACTACAGTCTGCTACCGCGCGACCGCTACGGTCGCAGGTTCGAATCCTGCCTCGGGCATGGATGTGTGTGATGTCCTTAGGTTAGTTGGGTTGAAGTAGTTGTAAGTTCTAGGGGACTGATGACCTTATAAGTTAAGTCCCACAGTGCTCAGAGCCATTTGAACCATTTTTGAGACCAAGACGTGACCAAAATAAGCGGGTTCTAATGTATGTAGGTTGCAGCAGTCATGTAGTGATAAATAAGATTACGCGGGATAGGCGAGGGTGGAGAGTTCCATCAAGTAAGTCCTCCGTCAGAAGACCGCAACAACACAATCAAGCATGCTTTAGCACATTTTCAATTATCTTCTAGCCATTCCTGCTTACACATTTTGCAATTATTTCCATCTCGTTTTTGGACATTTCCCTTTTGCCTGCATCATTTTCTGCTTTAGTGGAAAACATACTTTCATCAGTAGAAATGTAATAATTCATGGTTTAAACATGGATTTGTACTTGATCATTTCTTCTTATGTACTTGTTTCTCTGATTCATTCATTACATCATCTGTGAAAGCTACCTATTCTCTTGTATCTTATTCCTTTCTCTTTTTTAGTTATTCGTTGCTTACTACTCTCGTTGGAACCCTAAACAATCCATAGTAGTTTCATCGTGTCCTAGTTGTATCTCCTTAATTTCTCACTTTTTTGGAATTGCTTCATACGTAAATTTAATAACCACTAAGTTATAATGAGAGTCCACATCCACCCTGGTAAGATTTTGTAGATTAAAACTTGTATTATTGACTCCTGCCTTGCCATTATATAAAGATTATGAAACCTCTAGGTGTCTTCAGTTCTCACCGACGTTTACAACCTTCTTTCAAGATATTTAAACAAAGAGCATACAACAACTAATTTGTGCTACGTGTAAAATTATTCCGTTCGTGAAACTAGAGTTTCCCCCGTTGTAGAAAGTTCTAACAAGTTAGGGGAATGGAGCAGGATGAAATCTTCGACAACAGTCGATATGTCGACAGAACACAGTGTCATTTTCCTTATACAGCGCTCTCTCATAGCATTGGTACCTTGCGAGAGACGGAATGGTCAACTGTCAAACTATCGGCGATTGTCGAAGATGTGACCCAGTTGCATTCCTATAAGTTGTTTCTCGCAGGTGGCTATCCCTTTCTTTTACTTCCTTTCTCCATACCTCTTTCCCTTCGTCTTCCTTGCATTGAATTCCAATCCCTCATTAATTTACGTTTTTCTTAACATACTGTGTGATTTATTTTACCCGCTCAAAATTTTCTTTATCGATCTGTTCATCGTTTCTGGAGATAGAAGACGTGTACAGGGTGTTTCAAAGTCTGTGTATCAAATGTCTACGGCTGATAAATCACGTAACGGGGAAAAGTTTTTTAGAGACAAAATGTCCGCTGTCGCTTCCGAGGCGACATTTATTGGTTATGCCCCTGAGAGGCGTCAGCGCACGGCACTCTGCAGCATGTGTGTGCGTTGTGTGTTGCCTATAATCCCGTCGACTACTCTGTATGTAAAGGGGTAGGCTCAGACAAATTAAAGTTAATGATTAGCTTCTAAAATAAATTTTACTGCTTAGCGTTACTCAATCTTATGGTTTTGTTGTTGAAAATCACTATCAGTTTTCTTCGGTATGTGGAACGCTGCATACGAGTACCTAGTTTGCAGACCGTGCTAGTTTGGTGAAATATTGTCATCCCATGGCCGTAGAAAACTCAAGGAAGCCTAGTGTCGCCGGTATGCATCGGCCAACATTTTGTATCTAACAAAAGTTGTTCGTCATTACGTGATCTGCCACACCTAGAAGTTTGATACAAACAGTCTGAAACACTATGTATACTTATACAGCTCTAATGAGTCGCTGATTAAATCTATCTTTGCTATGATGATACATTCGCTATGCTGTCCGTAGTAGTTTACCACCATACTGCCGGCCGCTGTGACCGAGCGATTCTAGGCGCTTCAGTCCGAAACCGCGCTGCTGCTACGGTCCCATGTTCGAATCCTGCCTCGGGCATGGATATGTGTGATGCCCTAGGTTGGTTAGGTTTAATTAATTCTAAGTCTAGGGGACTGATGACCTCAGATGTCAAGTCCCATAGTGCTAAGAGCCAATTGAACCATTTGAACTTCCACTCTTGCTATCTTCTTCGGAATTAGACCTACTCCTGCCTGATACCTATTTGATTTTGTGCTGATGTACTTAGTTTTCTACCACAGTTATTCATTAATTACCACTATAAATGACTTTAATCTATCTGTTTCTCTTTCGTAATACTCTAAACTACCAACACTGTTAGTGAGCCTACGATTACACTTTTCGAATTTTTGACAGCTAGATATGATGTTTCTCTTGATCACATTTCCATGAGCATTAGGTAACTAGAAATAAAAACTTTCGCAGGCAGTGCTCCCACCGACTGAGCTATCAAGGGACGACTATGCTGGAGAGAAGTCTGGACTACAGGAGAGAAGAAAGCGTAAAAGTGAAGCTGTGAGAATGGGTCATGAGTCGTGTCTAGATTTCTCAGTCTGGAGCAGCAATGCTTGCGAAAGGCAGTGTTACTGGTTAGTGTACGCATCCATTACACAGTTTTAATGCCGAGGATGCTTCAGATCAGTCCACATACCGCTGCAGAATGAAAGATATGTTCTGGAAACAATTTTGTAAGCGGAGCCTAAGCAATATCTCTATAGTATTCTTTGTTCCAGAAGTGCTAGTCCCGCATACTATGTAGGAGTATTTCTATGAAGTTCAGAAAGTAAGAGGAAGGTAAGACAGAAGTACAGCTGTGAGGGTGGGTCGTAAATCACGCATGAATCGCTTAGTCTGTAACAGCATCAGGCGCCGAAGGCAAGATTCCTTGGTAAGTCCCGGTCTGGCACACAGTTTCAGTTGAGCAGCGAGTTTCGTACAACTAAGTGCAAGAGACCAACCTATTACGCTCCTTTTCTCAAAAACAGTACGCTCGAGATTCTTAGGATAAAATTTATCCTAGCTTTGCCATTAAAATCTAACTGAATGTTAGACATTAAGTTGCTTATAATCATCTAAAATCGTGAGAAAATCAAACCAACTGCACAATTGCTAATCAGAATGTTGAACAAAATTCTCACCGTTGACCAGACCTCTCTTAAGTGTCTAAAAGTTTTCTGATCATTGGCGGAAATAAAGGAAATTCATTCTTAACAGAATGTTGTTATACGGGATTTTTTAATACGTTGGACAGATTCCATACGATTATAACAAATTAAAAATACGTTAGAGAAATGTAAAATGATTATAATAACAAGTATGGTTAAAAGTAACTTCATGATCTTGAAGTAAACAAAAAACTTTTTCTTCCTTTGCGAATGTTAAAGATACTTACTATGTGGCAATTTAATTGTTCTAAAAACGTAATGTTTCTAATTAAAGATAATCTTGTTGTAAAGATATAAGGATAATAAGCTACATTTGTTTGCTTTCGAGTTACTATTGTCGGTTAACAAAGCCAATTATGGTCCTTGATAGTCCCCCCTCCCAAAATCACTCCCGGAAAAATAATAATAGGGAAAAGGTACACCTACCAGTTCCAAAGCTGCAGAAAGCGATAAATTTTATTCGAAAGGATAAATTAACTGTACATACGAAAGCGTAAAACGGGAAAGTATTTTCTTTGGTAATCCTTTCTAAACAAACAAACAAACACTTCTGTCCACAGATTATCACGGATTTAGAACGCGTCGCTAGTTTGAAACGCAGCTTGCCCTTTTCTCGTACGATAGCCTTTGAACCATCAGTGAAGGGCAACAGCTAGATTCCATATTCCCAGATTTCCGGAAATCGTTGGAACAGTGTCCCACTGAATCCTGTTTACGCAGAAAAACAATCCTGTAACATTAGAATGCAGTATTAATAGTTTTGTTCTTGAAATAGACAAGTCAATGAAATGTTCAGGCGCATTAATGCGAAGTGATATCAGATGGAACGAGCACGTAGGGACGGCAGTAGGGAAGGCGAATGGTCGACTTCGGTTTATTGGGAGAATACTTGGACAGTGTAGTTCATCTGTAAGGGAGACTACATATAGAACACTGGTGCGACCCATTCTTGAGTACTGCCCAAGTGTTTGGGATCCTCAACAGGTAGAGTTAAAGGAAGACATCGAAGCAATTTCGAGGCGTGCTGCCAGATTTGTTAACGGTAGGTCCGATGAGAATTCTAGTGTTACGAAAATGCTCCGTGAACTGAAATGGGAATACCTAGAGGGCACACAACGGTTATTTTCGCGAAACACTACTGAGAAAACTTATAGAACCAGCATTTGAGGCTGACTGCAAAACAATTCTATTGTTGCAAGTACAATTCGCATAAGGACCGCGAAGACAAGATAAGACTCATCCGCGAACGGTAAATAAATGATCTTAATGTGGTTCTATGAACCCTCTGTCCAGCACTTAAGTGTGAATTGCGGTGTAGTCATGTAGCTTTTATGGGTCGTTCGGTGGCATATACGCAGACGTATTTCTTTGCTCCGTTTACGAGTGCAATAGAATAGCGAATTACTAGTAGTAGTACAAAGGTACCCTCCGCCATGCGCTACGGTCGCAGGTTCGAATCCTGCCTCGGGCATGGATGTGTGTGATGTCCTTAGGTTAGTTAGGTTTAACTAGTTCTAAGTTCTAGGGGACTAATGACCTCAGCAGTTGAGTCCCATAGTGCTCAGAGCCATTTGAACCTCCGCCATGCACCGGATTGTGGATTGTGGAGGTATATATGTAGACGTAGATATAGAAAAGGTTATTTATTAATGTAAAATGATAACTTGGTACTGTTAGAATGAAAACAATTTCGTCCATTTCAAAGCAGATGTGTAACGTTCAAAGATTTTTTCCTTTCCACATCATTGTTTTTAGGGCCAACTTCGTTCGTGAAGTATTTCTGTTTCATCGTTTAAACGTTCTACATCTACATCTACATCCATACTCCGCAAGCCACCTGACGGTGTGTGGCGGAGGGTACCCTGAGTACCTCTATCGGTTCTCCCTTCTATTCCAGTCTCGTATTGTTCGTGGAAAGAAGGATTGTCGGTATGCTTCTGTGTGGGCTCTAATCTCTCTGATTTTATCCTCATGGTTGTTCAACTTTTGAGGAAAACATTTCCATAACGTTCTTTAACACTTATGCTGCATTCAAAATATTTCGAAAATAAAGAATTTTGATCTTTCTGAGATCTCCATTAAACGATATTAGTGCTTTATCATCTCATTGGATTTTCTTTACTTCACTTTCCACTAAATTTAAATCATAGGAAGTCTTATCATTCAGTTTTCTTACAAATTTTCCAAAAGTACATTTCACTCAAAAAATCTTAGAGTTTATGATCAATTTTTGGTGAGGAATGTCTCAGGTCTAGAGAGGCATAAAACTGGAAATGTTCCCACAGCATTTTCGTCTATGATCTTGAAATAACATACATAAACCAAAACCTCAATACCACGTATTCTATCGGGTATATATAACTCTTGTTGTGTTGCGAGTGATATCCGTTTCAGCAGCTTATGCAGCCAACAAATGGTTTGTACACTTCAGCATGTGAAAGAGCACTCTATCTCATAGAGTTAAAGAAACGTAGTAGTTAACCACTGGTCAATTGTGACACCAATAAATTGAAATATACAGAGTGTGCTGTTGGAGAAACTTATATTTCACTGATACTGAAATTAAATACAAAGTGAAAGTCGCAAATTCTACTACTGTACATATTTCATACAAATAGCCTTACGGCGTTTCTTATTTGTCTCTTTGATCATGAATGCAGGATCTTTAACTCAAAACTGTGGAAATGTCACAGTAACATTTGCACGTAGGAGAAGTAATTTCTGTTTACCACCTAAAGTTTCTACAGCTAAAATAAGGGTTCTTATATAAAAGAATATGTGAAGAGTAATACAACAGAATTGAAGAAAGAACGAGTCACACTCCGTTAAAGGGATCTGTGTGAGAGAAAGCAACATCACAACCACAATCACTTACATGATTGCTTCAAGAAACTCAACAGCATCACTAGTGAATTTAATCCTCGTTTGTGGGTGGTAGACGATGAGAATGGTAACCGTAGCGGAGACAAGGAAGACGATGTTGTGAGGTGGGAACAGTTTTGTGAAGAGTTCTGTTCTGAGATTAACAAAACTACGAACTGTTAAGCAGTTGTGCAACTTACATCCCAACCTACAATCTTACACACGGAAACTGAGAACGCAATTCAGTATCTGAAGAACTACAAATCCCATGGTGTAGATAGTATAACTGGGGAGATGATCAAAGAAACAGGGCAGGAAGGTCTGGTGTGCAGCATTAATTGTGTATAAGAATATGAGAGCCTGCAGCGTGGCCAGAAGACTGGTCGAAGCCTTGCTTAATTCCCCTACGCCAGAAAAGGCCGGTCAGAAACTGCTCCAACAACCGAATTACTGCTCTCATATCCCACGGAAGCAATATTTTGCGCTACATCTTCAACCAGTGTTAAAAGGCGTACATTTAGCGTTATATAACCACAGTACAAGCAGATTTCGTGAAAGGAAAATGAACTCGCACGCAGATACTCAACATACTATCAATAAGCAAGAAATCGGGGGAATTCTGTGTTCCAGTTTTCATCTGCTTCCTTGATCATGTGTTGTCTGGCGAAAGCTGAGGCAGTCGCTTGCAGAGATTGGTTTCCCTCAACACTTGACAGCGCTGATCAGAAGTCTACACACCTCTGAGCTACGAAGACAATTGCTTCAACTCCGATTTCTACACTCTATCAAAAGGTGTCAGACAGGGTTGCGTTTTATCCTCCATCCCCCCTCCCCTTCTCCCCTTGCACCCAGTAATATAAGATCTGTGCAGAACGTCTCATTTTTCATGCTCTTGCTGGCTGGACTAAAGGCACCTATATTGGTGGTAGAATATTAACAACATCAGATTTCCTGTTGACACTGTGCTTTTAGTCAATAGCGAAGATGAACTAGCTGAGCTACTAACAGAAGTATCATACAAATTAGACATCAGCCTCAGAAAGTCCAAACTAACGATAATTTATCGAGCTGCACAGCCTCAACTCACAGGTCGATTAAAGGAACTGGAAGCCGTGCATTCTTACATCTACACTCCTGGAAATGGAAAAAAGAACACATTGACACCGGTGTGTCAGACCCACCATACTTGCTCCGGACACTGCGAGAGGGCTGTACAACCAATGATCACACGCACGGCACAGCGGACACAGCAGGAACCGCGGTGTTGGCCGTCGAATGGCGCTAGCTGCGCAGCATTTGTGCACCGCCGCCGTCAGTGTCAGCCAGTTTGCCGTGGCATACGGAGCTCCATCGCAGTCTTTAACACTGGCAGCATGCCGCGACAGCGTGGACGTGAACCGTATGTGCAGTTGACGGACTTTGAGCGAGGGCGTATAGTGGGCATGCGGGAGGCCGGGTGGACGTACCGCCGAATTGCTCAACACGTGGGGCGTGAGGTCTCCACAGTACATCGATGTTGTCGCCAGTGGTCGGCGGAAGGTGCACGTGCCCGTCGACCTGGGACCGGACCGCAGCGACGCACGGATGCACGCCAAGACCGTAGGATCCTACGCAGTGCCGTAGGGGACCGCACCGCCACTTCCCAGCAAATTAGGGACACTGTTGCTCCTGGGGTATCGGCGAGGACCATTCGCAACCGTCTCCATGAAGCTGGGCTACGGTCCCGCACACCGTTAGGCCGTCTTCCGCTCACGCCCCAACATCGTGCAGCCCGCCTCCAGTGGTGTCGCGACAGGCATGAATGGAGGGACGAATGGAGACGTGTCGTCTTCAGCGATGAGAGTCGCTTCTGCCTTGGTGCCAATGATGGTCGTATGCGTGTTTGGCGCCGTGCAGGTGAGCGCCACAATCAGGACTACATACGACCGAGGCACACAGGGCCAACACCCGGCATCATGGTGTGGGGAGCGATCTCCTACACTGGCCGTACACCACTGGTGATCGTCGAGGGGACACTGAATAGTGCACGGTACATCCAAACCGTCATCGAACCCATCGTTCTACCATTCCTAGACCGGCAAGGGAACTTGCTGTTCCAACAGGACAATGCACGTCCGCATGTATCCCGTGCCACCCAACGTGCTCTAGAAGGTGTAAGTCAACTACCCTGGCCAGCAAGATCTCCGGATCTGTCCCCCATTGAGCATGTTTGGGACTGGATGAAGCGTCGTCTCACGCGGTCTGCACGTCCAGCACGAACGCTGGTCCAACTGAGGCGCCAGGTGGAAATGGCATGGCAAGCCGTTCCACAGGACTACATCCAGCATCTCTACGATCGTCTCCATGGGAGAATAGCAGCCTGCATTGCTGCGAAAGGTGGATATACACTGTACTAGTGCCGACATTGTGCATGCTCTGTTGCCTGTGTCTATGTGCCTGTGGTTCTGTGAGTGTGATCGTGTGATGTATCTGACCCCAGGAATGTGTCAATAAAGTTTCCCCTTCCTGGGACAATGAATTCACGGTGTTCTTATTTCAATTTCCAGGAGTGTATTTCGTGTCACCGCGGAAAGCTGTGAAGAGTAGAATAGAGGACGGATCACGCTAGGGCGAGTGTCTACGAAGAAGCTCACCAAGATGTGGCAGAACAAAGGGACAACGAACACCACAAAGGATCGGCTTGAAGAAAATCTCGTGTTTTCCGTATTCTTTTGTGGGTGCGAAACTTGGACCCTTAAGGCGAGAGACAAGCAGCTTGTGGAAGCCTTTGAGCTGCAGTGCTGGCACAGGATGCTGCGCATAAAAGGAACCGAAAGAAGAACAAACGTGGGCAGCACTGAGCCACTCAGTATATCCAAGCGCCTTTCTTATCGTGTTAACAACCAAAAAAGTCGGCAGTTCTTTGACCGTATTGTGAGATGAGACAAGGATATTCTAGAGAAAATAGTCATAGGAGCGAAGTTCGTGGACTAGAGCCGGGGAGGGAGAGGACCAAGTAGGTGGAGGGATCAAATCATGAAAGGTCTCCCGTCTACTGCTTAAGCAGGCTCTAAGAGAAGCTTGGAACCGTCCTGAATAGCGACGCCTGGTTCATGGGATCACGACGCTCAGCAGTGACACAATGACTTGCTATGATGTAAAGGTACCTAGAAATCCTCAGAGATTAAATATGTATTACAAATGTTTTCTTATTCATTGCCGTATTATATTGAACTCACTTACAGCTTTCAAAATTACTATTTAAACCACATATACAAAATTTTGATACTATATATATTACGGTAATCTAATAAGTTTTAGAGGGAAGTCATTTATTGCATGGTGTTGTTTTGTTGCTTCTGTATACACGCGTCCACAACCACTGTGAACTTATTGATGGATTTCATTTTCCTGCTATTCTAAGAAGGATAATGATTTCCCACAAGAAATTGACAGAGGATGTTATTCAACGTACGAAGTATATTCATAAATTTTTTTTCGTCGAAAATTAATTACTAATTAATGGACGAACGTCTTAGTGAATGAGCAAACTGTGTGTTAAATTTTAATTTGGTTATTACAGTGCACAGACCGGCACCAGCAGAGTGTAGTCACCATTGTGCGCAACCAATAAAGTGCCAGTAAGTACGAGTACTTGAGAGAGAGCCATGGATGAAATCCTAAAGAAACGTAACAACGTCAACAGACAGGACGGATGCAGACTAAAAACGTCCTGATGTCCAGCAATCCCAGTATGACGAGCCGAGTGTGATCGAAGAGTAGCGACCTCGCCGTAAACTACAGCGGCTGGCTAAACAAAGAACACCTAAATGACAGTTGTGTAACTGAACTTCTCCTACAATTTGGTTATGTTTTCAGCCTTTCTACATATACAGAATGCGTATGAAAATGTCAATGTTTCTGTTCTACAACAAATTCTATGTGATCTAGGTGTATCACTTAAACTAATCAGCTGTTGCTCCCATTTCATACGTCACAGTATCCGAAGATCAAGCACGACCGACGCGAAACTGATTTTCAGAACCGTCTATCAAGGTTTTACGTAAGGGGATACGTAATTCCACTACTTTTTAACATATATTCTTGGAACTTTGGTAAAAGATTACGTTATTTTATCACATATGTACAGCATGCGGACGACTTTGTGACACGTTTGAAGCAAACGGAACAGAACCGTTCCTTGAACTATCTCCAACAAAGTGTCGCCATTGTGGTAATAGAGAGAGATGATGTAAAGGCAGAGATATGAGTTCTGACTATCTTTACTAGACACAGGGTACACGCAGAAGCACTTTAATTAGTAGTTAATAAAATATTGTTTTAGCGTATACTGATGGTGAGTTTATTGGCACGTTGTTCGACATTAGAGTTAAACGGGAAAGACATATCAACGACCCCATACTAAAGTGCTTAGGAGGATTAACATCCTAAAGACTTCGTCTAGCACTATTTGGCGAGCCGCCCTTGTATCGGTACAAACACGTAATTAGGGACAAGATGGAAAATGGTTGCATATTGAATGACTCCGCTCCTACCTCGTAATTGAATGTTTCGCGTCGTATACAGTTATCAGCTTTGCATATGTAAGGAGGTTATGTTAAATCGTTACCTGTATCTGTCATGCAAGTGGAACTCGAGACTACTGTACTCGTTACGTGACGTCAGCACTTACGCGGCCCATACACGCTGAGTGTCAGACACTTGCCAATCACCCAGTACAATGGAAACTACCTCGATTAATGAATCCGATACAGAATGAATCACTGGAGGAAGAAACCCAAATTCCTACATCTAAAATCCCATAGCATGGGCAAATGTTGTCTAATACAGCGGTCAATGAAACAACGTAGCTTCAAAAATCCACTGTGCTGGACGTGACGACAACTCATGAATACGTATCCTCGAGTAAATAGATAGCCTCTACACTGTCAAAATTAGCATCGTTGCTGGCTTGACTAACACAGCTTGTTCATGGGTGATCCAGAAAGTCACACTACTGTATAACGGCCGGGTTTTTTGATGACCATATGAGGAGGAGAGAAACCTTTTCCACTAGCTACAAGAGGGTTGGTATTAAATGCTTAGTTATTTGACATTCACTAAGCTCTTACTTATACAGTTAATTTTCTAACCGACGAAGGACTGATTTGAAATGACTCGATGAGCACCCTCTAGTCAGTTACGAGGGCAACCAAAGGATAAACTGTACATCCATTGCTTTACTTTATAGTGTAAAGTCCCGAGAGAGAAATGGAAACGTAGCGCCTGATTCATTTACATTGGCTACTTTGTGATGCTGGTATTAGGAGCAATGAACGCGCAGACCAATTCGTGAAAAAGGTGTTGAGCGATTTTCATGGCTCACGCGCCACCAAAGTAAATATGAAATGTTCAGTAACATTGGAACAGGATCGCAACATCAAATGCACATGACATTTGTTGCTACAGTTACAGATTCGCCGCAACACATGGTTTATTATTTCGGAGCTCACGAGAAAATAATTTGTTGCTATTAAATGACTATCATAAGGCCAAACGAGTACTAATGAAATGAACAATTGTTCAAATTAATACCCTCTCAAAACTGCTACTCCTACTCAGTTGAAGGGGAAACTGAAACGATATTAATGTTAAGAGATAAATACAATAACCAAGAAAAGTTAACACTACAGTGTTCTAATAATTACCCTTTGTTGTTATCTTAAAGTAGTTCTTAACTGTATGAATAGGTCCATTGACAAACGTACTGGCTTTTCATTCATATCTATAATAGGAAACTTTAAAATTTTACGAGCTTGTAAAGTTCGTGTTTAATTAAATTTTTTTTCGGTTCTTGTCTATACTACCAGCTCTGAAATATACATACACATAGGATGCCCAAAAATATGGAAATACAAAACACACAACACGTTACCATGCGTAATGAATGGATAAATACAGACCCTGCATGGTTTTCTAGGGTGACTTTCTAGGGCGTCTCGCAGAATTGTGGCAAGTTTAGGTAACAATGATAGAGGCGGACAGTGAACGTGCAACTCTCGGTCCAGAGTAGACCACACAGGCTCACAAATATTGAGATATGATGAATGTGTTGGCCAGGGCAGATGTGACAATTCCTCTTCGTGCTCACAAAGCAAGTCTTGGACGATGCGAGCTGTGTGAGCAGGCTCTGTGTTGCCTTGAACCCACCATCATCACTGAGGAACAAACTATTACAGCACTGGATGGACCTGGTCAGCCAAAATGGTCTAATAATGCTTGGTAGAAATGCGAGCTTGCAGGATACTCAAGGGGACCATGGAATACTACGGTATTGTTGTGGTGGAGCGTTGTCGCCACACCTGCGATCTGCTACTGTTGTAATGCGCCGTAAGTGCCTGTTCATGAGGGAAGAACAGCAACTTCGTTGTCGCATTTCAGTACACCATTGCCGTGTTCAGTTTCTGTTGCGAATAGAGGGAAATAATATGGGGTATTCCAAATAAATGTTCGATATGCAATTTCTCACAATAAATGAACATTTGTATTGCACATTTCAATTGTATATGGAAAAGTCGATTAGTTCGAATAAATTTTGCAGTAAGATTGATGACTGAAATAAATCTACCTTAATTGCTTTCGCTGCAGGTTGAGGTCTCGCTGCTGCTATTGCAGTTCTCTTCTTGGATCAGCAACAGTCCTATTGCTATGTCAAGACATTGGGCTCTTTGTGCGTACTGTACTCAAGTTTGTGTACATGACTCACTGAATTCCTCCAGAAACTTTTGGGAACACTTTCAAAAATGGTTGAAATGGCTCTGAGCACTATGGGACTCAACTGCTGTGGTTATCAGTCCCCTAGAACTTAGAACTACTTAAACTTAACTAACCTAAGGACATCACATACATCCATGCCCGAGGCAGGATTCGAACCTGCGACCGTAGCAGTCGCGCGGTTCCGGACTGAAGGGCCTAGAACCGCGAGACCACCGCGGCCGGCAACACTTTCCAGAGTGGAGCGACACAACTGTAAAGTATAATTTATTTTAAAATTCTTGTTCTCCTTTGCTACCTTGTTCATTACAGCTATCCAAATAAGTTCAATGGCGTCCAGTTCGCAGCGCGCTGCAGGCCAACACAGACGTTTATTTTCATTGTCCACTGATCCCAATACACATTTCAAAAGGTATACCTGGGCCTTGAAGTGCGGTCGTGAATTTTATAATAGGGCAGCTTCAGTAAATTCCTCATCTGATGTGGCATTAGATGGAAGCTCTACATTATTGCTTTCTGTCTATTCAATGACAGAATCCTTTCTCCATATCATGGATGGATTTCGTGATACTTTATATTAAAAGCTCCCTGTAACTGTAACGCTGTAGTCACATTAATGTACATTTTGAGACTATCATCTGTAAATAATTTGGTTTTATGCAATATAATTTTTATATTTTGCGAGTAATATCAACAATCCTGCCTCGGGCATGGATGTGTGTGATGTCCTTAGGTTAGTTAGGTTTAAGTAGTTCTAAGGTCAGGGGACTGATGACCTCAGAAGTTAAGTCCCATAGTGCTCAGCCCGCATCTCGTGGTCATGCGGTAGCGTTCTCGCTTCCCACGCTCGGGTTCCCGGGTTCGATTCCCGGCGGGGTCAGGGATTTTCTCTGCCTCGTGATGGCTGGGTGTTGTGTGATGTCCTTAGGTTAGTTAGGTTTAAGTAGTTCTAAGTTCTAGGGGACTGATGACCATAGATGTTAAGTCCCATCGTGCTCAGAGCCATTTGAACCATAGTGCTCAGGGCCATTTGAACCAACCATCCTCATTTAGGTTTCCCGTGATTTCCCTAAATCGCTACAGGCAAATGCCAGGATGGTTCCTTTGAAAGGGCACGGCCGACTTCCTTCCCCATCCTTCCCTAATCCGATGAGACCCATGACCCCGCTGTTTGGTCACTTCCCCCAAAACCACCCAGCCCAACCAACCTTCGGCCTTTAAGTAAGTACGCGCACTGATCATCATAGACTTGTCACAACGCCGTAAATGATGCATGATTTCATAGTACAAGGCAACTAATTATATTAAGTGCACTGTCTCACACGAATACACAACAACTAATGGGAGCACGATTATTTCCTATCTGACAATAAACCGCGATGTAGGCACTGCAACAACGAACAATGAAGTGGAAATGTTGTTCAGAGCTCTGACAACATTGCACACGAGACCACGCTGTGCGTAGAAACCCAAAAGCAAATAAACTAAATATGTGAGTCTAGCACTTTATGTAGGTTTACGTGCATAAAAATATAACAGCTACGAATGGCAAAAACTGAGTTTGCATTTTCAGTTTTCGTCTTGTTAGTATGTATCACCACTAAGAGAATTGCAGCAATCTACCCACACCATTATTAGGACAAAACGACTAATTGTGAAGTTGAGTATGGTCGTATCTTTAAACTGTGTAAAAGAAATTTTTCTCTTAATTGCGGTGCGACTTCTATGAACCCCCAAATTCGACACTCGCCAAAAATGGTGGAAAAAGCATGCTTTCTCTGAAATATTATTGCATATGCCGCCCCTTTTCAACTAAAATTTAATATTCATACACCAAATAAAAGTAGACATTTCCACGATTGCTGCAAGGTACATGACATGGACGTTCGTCATGTAACTAGAATATCAGCTCAAAGTCAGGGGTCAATCATTATGAAATGTAATAAACTTTATATTAAAAGTTCC
Source organism: Schistocerca nitens (assembly GCF_023898315.1). Lineage (NCBI taxonomy): Eukaryota > Metazoa > Arthropoda > Insecta > Orthoptera > Acrididae > Schistocerca > Schistocerca nitens. The sequence goes on from NC_064616.1 coordinate 436,814,948, forward strand.
CTGTAACTGTAACGCTGTAGTCACATTAATGTACATTTTGAGACTATCATCTGTAAATAATTTGGTTTTATGCAATATAATTTTTACATTTTGCGAGTAATACCAACAAATGCCCTGTTAGCATTATTATGTCAAATATAGTGTGTCCAGGCTAGAGGTACACAAAAACATTTGTTTGTGTATCTGTACCTTTTAAGGTTCGTAACTTTATTTGTCGAACATCGTAAACAGGAACTCAAACATTTTGATGCACGTTGGCACATTTCAGTGAGGGTATCGTTTGTAGCTCGAGAGGTATCGATACGCTACTCCACTTCTCACCACATGTTCGTAAGGATGACAGGTGTTTTGGCCTCTGCTGCTGCGTAAATCGGTTGTCTCAGATCTATCAGATCTCTAACTGTTCTTCAGTAAACAATGTAAATGAAGAAATATTGTAACATCCACAGGATAGTGGGGTGGGGCACCATCCAGCTGGAAAATGACGTCGGGCCGCATCTTTGGATCTGTATAGTTCGCCTACACGTCGAGACTGGTGTGCCCTATAACAGTAGAATCAATGAAAAGCAATGTTCGTGTAATCCCACCCACACATTAACTTTTGGTGTGTCTCTTTCGTACTCAACAACTTCTCATCGAGCCTCACTTCCCCATATTCGACAGTTACGTCGGTTAACTCTGCCACAGACTTGGAAGGTAGTTTCATCAACGAACAGCACTGCATTGAGATAGTCTATACGATGCTACATTTCAACAGCAAAATTTCATCGTCTTTGGTGATCCTCAGACTTAATGTGAAGAAAACGTTTCAGTTTGTAAGCACACAATTGGAGACGTTTGTGGACAATGCCACGCACCGTGGAAAAGGGTACGCTTCGTTCCATACAATTTTGTTTAACGGGTTTACGTGGGCTACTATCGAATAATTTGCCCACATGTTACGCGTCTCTTCTTTCACATGCGTTTTATGACGTTTTCCAGAATTTGCAATCAAACTTTTCATTTCTCCAAGAGTTCTGTCCCAATTACAAACGGATTTACGTTTGGCAGCATTCACGTTCCATTCTCTTCTTGTTCATCGCCGAAAACGTGCTACAGATTTAAACTCTGCTAACCATAGCAGACACACCACGTTTCGTTGTGGCGTCTACAAATTGAGCCTCAGATGTACGTCTGCCTGTTGCACAGCAAACATCTATGTGCCTACGCCACGCAACTCTGAGCTGTTCATGAAATCATGATGATTACAATACCTCGGAGAGTGGCTATGTATTGCATATTTACCCAGCAACATAAAATGTCCAGTTATTTCGCTGTAAGGACCTATTTGTGTATACGTCTAGCCCGGAAACCTTGCATATCTGGTCAATTTTGGAAATTTGTGGTAAGTTTCTGTGGGACCAAACTGCAGAGGTCATCGGACCCTAGGCTTACACACTACTTAATCTAACTTAAACTTACTTACGCTAAAGACAACACACACACACCTATGCCCAAGGGAGGACTCGAACCTCCGACGGATGGGGGAAGCCGTGCGAACCGGTAGAAGGCGCCTTAGACCACGCGGCTACCCAGCGCGGCTCTCGTCAAATAAGCATTCCCTAAACCAGTAGGTAAAAAACACATGCAGCACTAGTGGCCTTATATCCACAACTAAGCTCAGGAAGCCAAGACCCCACCAGTTAGTCGTCTATTCGCTGTGTGCTACAAGTTACCAGCAAGAGGCGTAATTCACGAAAACTGTGCCATACATTCTCTCTTTTCTCCTAACATTGAATAGTTAACTTTTAGGGATACTAAAATCTAAGAAACTTGACGTCGGTGGCCTCATAAAACCATAAAATATTCTAAGCCCCCACCCCATGATCCTCCCTAGCTTTATTAACCTACGCCTAGACAAAGGCCTCAGCAACACAGCCGAAATTTCGGTTATCTTAGCAATTTGCAATACTACGTGGTTTATGAAATAACGTGGTAGAATACCCTGAATGTTTTAAACGAAAGCGTCATCGTTCTCATTCCCAAGTGATTGGGTCAATATAATAATGACATCAGTGATAAAACTAGCACTTAAGCGTCTACCAGTAGCTGTGAATGTGGTTCACTTTCAATAACTTTACTTATCTTGACCACAGATTTATTGTTTATCACGTTTCCACTTGTCTCATGGTCGAGATTGTCGACGTGATGCAATGTATGGTTCAAATAGCTCTAAGCACTGTGAGACTTAACATCTGAAGTCATCAGTCCCCTATACTTAAAACTACTTAAACCTAAGTAACCTAAGGATATCACACACATCCATGCCCGAGGCAGGATTCGAACCGGCGACCGTAGCAGCAGCGTGGTTCCTGACTGAAGCGCCTGGAACCACTCGGCCACAGCGACCGGCGATGCAATGTATCTAATGTTTTTATATGACTTACATTGCACTGCTTTTGAAAATGACGGAGATTCGAAACGCGTAAGGTTGATGAAAAATAAAAATGTGGTCAAGACATAAGTAGTTATTAAAAGTTCACCCAGATGGCCACGAAGTCACACAGGATTTTTATGCAAACTGCAGCTGAGTGTGATACATTGTGCGCTTCTCATATGTCTAATCAGTTTCGATTTGAATTTGAACTAAACATTATCTCATTTTTATTCGCTGACTAAATGGATTTCACCGTTCCACGGCAGGTTTAAAATGAAATGGATGTGGAACGAGAGGCTTGGAAAAACACTCATAAAACCTACAATGCATTGGTTATAATATCAGTGTTGCTGGGTTGAGTTTTCTCGCAATCTGCATGCCAACGTTATTATTAATAAGGTTAAAGTTCAATTTAGTGAACCTATGATCAGAACACAGAAGAAATTAAAGAGGCGTATTTGTATTTACAATATGTTCCAAGCGAAAGGAAGTAGTATGATCACATGACTTATGATCGAAAATGACATACTTTTACTGAAAATTAGAGTGAGATTACTCTTTAACTTAATTAACCAGACATTTGTGACGCCGGGCATTCCTGCTCACAAATTTGTTCTGCAGTCATTCCACATGGAGAAATGCGAATTTCTTTCCCCTGGCCGGCCGGTGTGGCCGTGCGGTTCTAGACGCTTCAGTCTGGAACCGCGTGACCGCTATGGTCGCCGGTTCGAATCCTGCCTCGGGCATGGATGTGTGTGATGTCCTTAGGTTAGTTAGGTTTAAGTAGTTCTAAGTTCTAGGGGACTGATGACCATAGATGTTAAGTCCCATAGTGCTCAGAGCCATTGGAACCATTTTTTCTTTCCCCTGCAACCATCACATAAGCCGTAATTTGGTATTTTAAGTTGTGTTTGTATGAGGTGGCAGGGAGTCTCATGGGCGTAGGGAAGCCGAACGTTCTAGAGGTGAAACCATGATCAGAAACAGGGAAGAACACCCTGAAAAACTTACATTGGTGGAGTCATAGCCGTAGTGCAGAAAGTCATCCAAGTGAGACAACTACAAAAGGAAAAAGGTGTATACATAAAGGGTGCAGCCCCGGCGCCTGGCTACCCTGGCTACAGGTCACTATCCTGTAAGGGGGACATTATAGAATTTCTCACAGAAATCAAGTAGAAAAACGTACCCGTCTTTTGAAAAGATCAGCTACAGTCTGACTGAAATTATACGATGCCTAAATCATAGTGATACCAAGATAATGCTTATATTTAGTAACACCATTCACATTGCTACCATGCAATTGCTTAATTTTCATTTTCAGACAGTATTTCTTTCACTTGCTTCCATAGATATGGGGGAAATATAGATATCTGCACGTGGGACCTGTATGAAATTAAGACTAACAGAGGATATTGAACGTATACAGAGAAGGGTAGCACGAGTGGCCGCAAGTGTCTTTGACGGATGAGAGAGTTTCGTAGAGACGCTGAAGAAACTGAAATGACAGACTCTTAAAGGCAGACGGAAACTATCCCTAGAAAACGTACTTACAAAGTTTCAAGAACTGGTTTTAAATGATGAGTCTGGGTATATACTACAACCCCTAACGCACCGCCCACATTGGGATCGTGAGGACAAGACTAGATTAATTGTAACATGCACAGAGGCATTTAAACGATCATTGTTCTCCCTCTCCATACGCAAGCTATAGCTGTAGATGCAGCTGTAGATCTTAAATCCACACTGTGAACGAACGACATCCCCACTTTTATAAGGAATCAGCGCCATTCCTGTGATCGCAGAAGTCGGAGAGAATTCACTTTCATCTATAACGAATGAATATAACTTGTTCTTACCCATAATATCTCTTGCACCTAATTATTCTGGTCACTCTGAAAGTCTTATTCATTTATCCGCACCTGTCACACTTCTCCTCCTCGCATAATCACAAATTCCCCCTCCAAACATCTGGGTAACTTACATCCTTCCGTTCATAATTTTTTCCTAACTTCCTCTAAGATCTGCAGTGCTTCCTCCCAGAATGAGAGTACGCGTTTAAACTGTTCCGCGCACAGTGGGGAAGCGGGAGAAATATGGTAATGTGAGGAAGCGAGGCGGCGTAGCGTTTTTCTCCTCCACTCCGTCCTTTTCCTGGCGCCACAAGTTCCTTTTTTCCCGGCTGTTTCCGTTTTTGTGTGCGTTTTGTCTCTGGTCTGCGTCCCAATTTGCTGGGCAGCTAACTGTAGACACCGGCGGTGTGGCAGCGCAGGCTGCGGCCGCCTCGGGTTTCATACAAGGAGTCCCATTTGTCAGCCATCTATCAGCGTGGCAGCCCGCTCCCCCACCGAAACTTCAGCTGTGTGTTTCGGGACTACACACAGTCGTCGGCAGGATAAATCACGCACATAAGGAACGCCGGCTGGCCACAAAAACGAGGCGCTACCACCTCCCCTGTCCCCTAAGCCGCAACATTAACTCGGGACACCCGCTCCATCCTAGAGACTCGCCAGACCGAGCACTTCCTTGTTTCCAGACATCGATTTCTCAAGTCCTTGGTCGACATATTCTGGAAAGCAATAGCCCAGAACTAATTAGGCTCCTTGTTTACCACATTCGTAAATGTTTTCTCGTACACTAGGGCAAAGAATGTTTAACATACAATTCTCTAGATGAGTTACTGCTTCGTTCTGTATTGGAGGAAGTATATATTATACAGCTGAAATAAACAGTAGTCACCAAATGACAGCCCACTACTCAACAAATTTCCTAATGAGAATAAAAATTTCTTAATTGAGACGAATAAAAACAAGGACTAGAATTATTATTTCAGTAAGTCAATAGTCACCTGTTCCAACTGTCAAAAGTTTAACAGCAGTTCGCAAATACAATCTGTATTCACAGGGTTAAGGCATACACCCTTATGTTGGCTATGAGGATGGTTAGATGACTAATGCTGTTATGTGACGGCACAACACTGGGTCACACCTAACGGATTTTGCAAGAAATATAGCTCCACATTCCTAAGATAACTGAAAATTGCCTTAGGGGACATAGTAAATAGCAGGTGACATCTTTCGTATTGCTCAGTTGTGGTTCGACTGCTCATCAGTATATGAAACACTACTTCAAACCGATACAGGTATTTGACGCCAAGGAATAAGCCTTCCAGTCAAGAGGAGTTTCGTTTTCAAGAGATTACTGTATTTTACAGTATTTTAACCTACAAGGAGAGACTAATCAAAAACTGGGCTTCTAGTAAATCAGAACCCCACAGTGAGGGACACAGAATTAAATTCCAAAGCACGGTACGGTTACTGTGAAACACGTCTGCTAAATCTTGGCTGACTCGCTTCATATATCTAAAGAGTAAAATCTTCTGTTTGTCTAAAGCAGCACTAAGAATAATAGAAATGTCTTACATTTGCTGGGAGATTGCTCCTTCATCGCGCACCCTTTCTGACAGTGACAAGAAGCGGTAGTAATAGGAATAAGTGAACAGCTTCCATAATCCCGCCAGTTCTCAGTCAGTTAAAGGGGACGAGATATCTTTGGTTCGATGTTGTCAGCGAGATCACAGACCAGAGGGACTGCGCGGCTTTCATTGTGATTGGCATAAACACATAATCGAGATTGTCATCCAAAACAAACATACCCTATTAAACTAGATTTCAAAATACATTCCACAGTGGCAAAACTTCGTTACATAAATGAGTTAACGTAATGAAAGGGTGTGTGTCCATTTTGTGTCCATGTGATCTAAATGGTGCTTTGTGCTACAAGCAGAACAGCAGCTTTACCAGCACTTCAATAAGGACACATGTAGAAAAACCCCAGCAGAAAAAGTAGCTAATAAAATATATCGAACAAAAGATGCCTAGGTCTGAACTGTTTTTAACTTACATATGCACTACCAAAACATGTAAGTTGAAAGTACTGCATACAAGTGAAAATACATACGTGTTTCAGGCCACCGATAAAATTCAGATAAATTGGGGCGAAGCACATCAGGCAAAATAAACATTACAATTATTCAAATGTTAACATCTACTGAAGATTGACAGGTCAACAACGTTAAAGGTATTCAGCATTAATGAAGCAGCTGAATCTTATAACTGTCTGTAAGTGATGAATGAGCATGTTGAATTATGCTGCGTTGTCTAATAGTGAGACACCTTGCTGTGTGGTTGTGTATGCACACACTGTCACGTAATGTATTTTTGTAACGTACCATGCAGATCCTACTTGTCAGTATAATCAGTCCTTCAACGTTGCATGAAAACTGCAGATACTATTCCCTAACGAGAATGATTGTGCTGCTAATTACCTCTTTTTATCCTTTCCTTTTATTAGACATCTGTTGTTTTCTGCAGCCTTGGGGACTTCTTTTCAATGACTTGCGACACGAAGATTAACTTAGAAGCACCGAAGTGTCATACAGTTATTTGGCGCTTAAAGCTGTCTCTAACCAGGTACAAGATAGATAGACGGAAGCCTACTCTGTCCACACAGCAGAAGCGTAGGAGAGGGCGAACAGCATTTCATAAAAACGGTCTTGTGCAAAATGCTTAAAGGAGTTCTTTTTGGCTAGATATGATCTGAAGGCCAAGTGATAAACAAGGAGTTCCAGACCTTGAGACCAGAAGTTAGATGCTGCTATGGAGCGGAGGGAAGTTGGTTTAAATCTGAGTAAAGGGGTCCGTTATTGACTCTCAATAATTATTTCTGTAGAAGGTGTATTTTCCCACATGTGCCTATGTACAAAGCTTCTGATTGGGCTGGGTGGAAAACCTATGATGTAGAGGCAGAGATTTTTGGCCTTCCTTCCTAGGCCATACCATTAGTAGTTAACAATGAAAAAATCTGCAAGAACAGGAAACTATGAAACTTCTTTTAAAATTCATATTGGTCAGAACTCCCAAGGTAATCATGTGTCATGAATGCAGCCGCTGAGGTGAGGGGTACGTAAAAGTCGTTAATTTTCATCAGGATTTAAGTGTACAGAATTAATATTCACACTCAGACAGCTGCACCCATCATGTGCTTTGGTGAAAGTATTGATATTCGTTCTTGCTTTTCCTGGGATCTTTCTTCAAATCACAAATCACTTTTGCAGTCATTGCCCACATGATCTCATGTATTCCTTCACATGCACCAAGGCTATAGCTTGCATTCGCAATCCATTGACCAGTTATTAAAAGTTTATTTGCTTTATTTAATGAGTAAATCATTTTGTTTAATGTCTTGTGGCAAAAAACCAATCGGTTAAAGTGACTGCTGGTTTTCTTTTGTGTTAGATGAGTCCCTTCATTAGTATATCCATGTGAGGTTTGGTAAATATACTTTCGTGCTTAGTTGGGCCTCCCCTAGTAATTCTCATTTGATAAAACTTCTCCATTGCACTACGCTGTTTCTCTGAAATTTGCTTGATCTTTCTTCCCAGTAGGTCACCATGGATGAGACTTGCAGCACCTTTGGGATATGTAAAACAGCTTGACCGACAACTCAAAATATATGTGGTACAATATCTTAGTGTAAAGTAACCAATTTAACAAGTCTAGAAATAAGTCCTTCACTCCTATCGTTAAGAGACATAAAGATGAAAATAATGTAGTTTAATTGTTTTTCAGAAGATACTGACGGCTACTTGTTGCTCATGGTATTGTTCAGTCGTCGATGACCCACTTTGATGAGTCTTAAGACCTGTTCCACAATTCGTTTCCAAGTCATTCTTCTTACAGACACGTTGCTTAAGACAAACATCGCCTTTATCAATGATCATTTTCATCAGGTAAGAAGCAACACCTTTTTAGTACTTTAGAAAATGCATTAGAACCATCGGCTGTTTTATTTAAGTATATATCATCTAACAGTTGCGATCATAGACTATCATCACTGGATGTCCGTCAACATATAAACTAAAAATTTTTGAAAAAATGCAGTATATTAAAAATGACATAACTTAAAAAAAATGTGGGTGCAATATCAGATATGTATACTTACAGGCTAAAACAGATCAGTTAAAACATATCCCATTTCCTTTCTAAGATGATAAAACATTAATGTTCTCACAACGAAACGACTGAAGCGACTATTGTAACCTCTCTTCCAAATACTGACGAACATGTCTCACAATGCTTTAACTCAAATAGACCACGTACCTTTGAAAAACTAAATGAGCAAAAAACCGGCAAAATTCCATATTTGCTGAGTAACATCAAATATAGTACATCTGTAATACAAAGTCGACACAACAAGGAACTCTTACACCATTAGCAAAGCAAAATACATAATATCTTTGCCGAACATCTTTTATACACGGAAATCATGCAGAACAGTTACAGTGATAGTTACGCTAGTGACTTCATAGTGTGTGTTAAAAATTTGTGCATTGTCCTATCCACAGAATTACTATAATGATATGATGATGTTTTCTGTAAGCACTATGTTTTCTGTAATCACTGCAAAGCATGAGCCCCCAACCAGTATCAGAAAATATGTGTGTTAAAATATGACGCTTTATGTTTAATACATTATGCAGTGCATTATTTAACAACAAATACTCACTTGCTAAGTATGAAGTCTATGTTACCCCTGCACTGTAAATATGTGACGTCATAGTGACAAAAAAAGTTGTATTAAGAATGCAATGCACAAACATCTATCGATATTGACATTATTTTGACAGCCTATTCCCCCTTTTTCAAGAAGAACCGCATAAAGTACTGACACAGCGCAGTAAATAAAATACTTTCTGCTTGCCAAGTAATATTGTTCCTGTACAAAAGTCTCTGCCTTCCAAATATGATGTTTCTAGCTGGTATAAGTATCACCACACCTATATTTGCAACCACCCGGCTTTATACTGTGATCGGTCTCGATAACAGGTAAACATTTCTCTCACTGGCGCGGAAGGTAGGAAACTGCCTCCTCCCAATATGAGTTCCACAGCACCGCTTCTGAAGACAGTCGCCCACCAGGACCACCTACACAAATAAGATTAGACCAGCGTGAATGTTATCAGAAGTGGCGAGTAGGAACAGCATGTAGGCAGCCTTACAAACTATCCAAAAATGTATTATTCCGTGTCTCTTTAAATGCCAATAATACTTCGAGTAGTGAGTAATTCGTGAATGAACAATTGTCCATCACTGTGCTATTCGTTAGTGATTTTCCTACGAATCCCTTACTTATCAAATAACCACTAGAGGTTTTCATCACTCTTTAAATTTGAATAACCACAGTCTTCCAGTGCAAGTAGGATTTTGTAATCTGGCAATGAGTTTTCCTCAAATTATTGACTTTGGCGTCTGTGTCCATTCTAAGATACATGTAAAACACGATGTTAAACAATTACAGCAGTTCATTATTTTAACAAAATAAATTGATACTTTGAGTTAAGCAATATTCACAATGTGTTATCATCAATTTTGAAGTGCTGGATGTTAAAAGTCACATCTAAACGTGCTTACCTGTTTCTCATGTGTCTTTTTTGAATTGTTGGAGTAAAAAGAATACCAACAACGTCTCGTCTACGACAGTGTCTTTGAACACAAAGAAAAAGACATCTAATATCTGAGGCATTCCAAAGACGCAAAAGTAAATACAGGATTAAACATTTAGAACATTGTGACAAATACATAGCAAATCTTGTCCCAGCATTATTACTGTATGAGTTCATTATAAAGATGACTTAAGATAGGTCTAACACCAGAGGACTGAACAGTGCTCGAATGTATTTTATGCAGACTTATTAGCAAAGGATTATAGTATTGGAATTGCAACAAAAACTCTTATCTGTTTGTATCTGCCAACCACGGGCGAACTATCTAGATTTGTAGTATTCTAGTTTTATTTTAAGTGCACAAGAACAACCAAAAATGCACCACAATGAAATTATCCGAATGGGAGGAAATCGGTAAATGTGATGTACATGTACGGACAAACAAATGATTACAGATTCAGAAAAAACTGGATGATTTATTCACGAGAGAGAGCTTCATAAGCTGAGAGAGTCAGTAACACCTAGGTCAACATCTGGCCCTTATGCAAGCAGTTACTCAGCTTGGCATTGATTGATAGAATTGTTGGATATCCTTCTGAGGGATTTCATGCCTAATTATGTCCAATTGGAGCACTGTTTAGGTTTTTATATTGTTAACGCCACGTAGCGCTCTGTATGAAAATCACTGGCTGTGCTGTGTGCAGTCTGTGGCTGGTTTGCATTGTTGTAATATTCGTCATTGTAGTGTTGGGCAGTTGGCTGTGAACATCACGTAGCGTTGCGCAGTTGGAGGTGAGCCGCCAGCAGTGGTGGATTTGGGGAGAGAAATGGCAGAGTTTTGAAATTTGTAAGACTGGATGTCCTGAACTGCTATGTATATTATGATTTTTCAACACTATTAAGGTAAATACATTGTTTGTTCTCTATTAAAATCTTTCATTTGCTAACTATGGCAATCAGTAGTTAGTGCCTTCCGTAGTTTGAATCTTTTATTTAGCTGGCAGTAGTGGCGCTCGCTGTATTGCAGTAGTTCGAGTAACGAAGATTTTTGTGAGGTAAGTGATTAGTGAAAGGTATAGGTTAATGTTAGTCAGGGCCATTCTTTGTAGGGATTATTGAAAGTCATATTGCGTTGCGCTAAAAATATTGTGTGTCAGTTTAAGGACAGTCATGTATAATTGTTCAAAGGGAACATTTCATATGTCGACCCTTAGCCGAGGATACCTCACTGGAATCTTCTGATTTTTTTTCTTGTAGTTTGTGTAATTAGTGTAGTTTTTGTTTATTGCTAGCGCGTAATTGTAGAGAGAATTTCCTTTGTAGTTGTAGTTTTTCATTCTTGTACAGTAAAACAGTTGTGGCATGCATCTAGATTTGCACCAAGTATTTCGCAGCTGCGCTTGCGATTAACTCGATATTATTTTGAACGCTATGTTAATGTGTTTTCTTATTTTGCTCTTCAAATTATGCTTTTCTGTGTTGTCGTGTGAAATATAGTGACAATAATGGCGTGTGAAAAACGTAATACTAGGCTCCAAAGTAAACTGAGAAATAATAGTGACGAAGAGCGTAGTTTATCGGCACCACTGTGTAATGAATTAACAGACATTCAAAGTAATAATTTGGTAACTGTGCATAGGGAAATGGAGCGGGCGGCAAATAATGGCGTAGACAGTGAAACAATTAGTGAACAGGGAAGCATTATCGATCGATCGGTCGGCAACAGCTTGCCTCAGGAATCCGAAATGACAGGACACAATCTCGCAAATACTGTAGATTCAGGTTTTGACCATTTCCAACCTATTTTTTCGCGTCATGAAAATGCATTACAGAATCACTAAGCAGCCATAAAAGAACTGCAAACTATTGTTAATGAAAATCATGAGACCTTGCAAGCTAAAATTGACTCTGTTGCATCTATCGATTGGGTTACACAACTTGCAAAAACTCAGGAAAACTTAAAGGACACAGTAGATACTCTGAAAATTAGTTCAGAAAGACACATGGAGGAAATTAGTTCATTATCAGAGAAAGTAGTTGAACTTTCGTATCAGCTAAATAATTTATCTACGAAGGTAGATGATAATCTGAATGACACAAAACCGGTAGTCTTTAATGACACAGAAAAGTGCGAACAAATTAGGAAATTCAAACAAAATCAGAATCAAATTAATACGCAACACCAAAGAGAAATCCGGGAAGTACAAGATCAGCTGACACAGGTAATACAAGAATTACGTATTTCAGAGGACACTCGCGTCCCAATACGGGAAGAGGGACATAGAAATACGGAACAGCCACGAAATAATGACACAGCGCATTTCGGAAATTATGAAAGAAATTGGCAAGGTGCACCGAATTTTGAAATGGAACCGCCGAAACGACGTAACAATGACCGATATGCGGCTCGTCGACATGATGATTTTGACTATAAGCTGTTCATTACTACACGTAAATTTAAAACATTTAAGAATTCTGGCAACGACATTCATCCACAAGCGTGGCTCCATCAACTCTCTCAATGTTTTCCTCCCAAATGGTCATTAGAGCACAGATTAGAATTTATGTGTTACTACTTAGAGAATGAACCAGCTGAAAGAATGCGATCTGTCATTCACGATTGTCACAGTGAAGGAGAATTTTACCATGCCTTCCTCTCAGCATATTGGTGTCAAGCTACACAAGACCGAGTAAAACATAGCATCATGATGATGAAACACTTTGAACAATCTGAATTTTCCAGTCTTGTCAAATATTTTGAAGACATGTTGCATAAGAATCAATATCTTTCAAACCCAAAAAGCCCTTCAGAACTCATCCGCATTAGCTTAATGAAATTGCCTGAACATTTAAGAAATATTATTTTGGCAGGACGTTGCAAAGACGACATTGAAGCTTTTCAGGGGCTCTTACAAGAATTAGAAATTGACACAGACAGTCGCGAGATGCGAGAACAGGAAAACAATCACTACAGGTCACATCCGTCACAATTCCGTGACGACAGAAACAATAACTGGACACTACAAGTCTATTCTTACAACGCAAATCGTGACCAAAACAGACACCACCCATATGACAACCACTGGCAGAGTAATAATAGTTACAGAGAAAGATCACATTTCCGTAGTAATGAATATGACAGAGATTACCATAGAAACAGACAATATGAGACCAAAAACAATTATTTTCAAGGGAGACAGAATAACTTCAGACGCAACAATTCAGCGCGCAGCTACGATTTCGGGAGAAATTCTCCACTACATGACCGACAAACAAGAAACTATGTAAACTACCGACAAAACGACAGACCTGAATTCCATCAGAAGTGGCGGGATTCAAACAGAGCAGGGCACTCTCGACAAGGTGAATTTGTAGAAGTTAGGTCTCCTAATCCCAATAACGACGCACGCCAACAAAGAGACAGACAATGACTGGCACCGCAGGCAGCCACGTGCGCCAGCTGGCTCAGGGAAAAATTACATAGACGCTAACCTTGAGAAAAATTTTAGCATTCTTTACCGATGTACCATATACCACATGATAATTCCACTGAAGCTAAAACTCTGCGTACTAGGAAGAGTAAAGTTTTACACCACATTTCACATGTAAAACCGTTTATTGAAAGCTAATCTGCTTTTTAACTTTGTCTTTGCCATAAAATTTTTCACTTCACATTTCTATTATTCTTTGTCAGACTTAAGAAACTGTTAACATGCAACAATGTTTGAAGTTAAATATCCAGTCAAGAACCAAGAGAACATATTTAAACAGAAATTACGAATGCATTGTTATGGTGAACAGACGAAACAGAGTTATTGTGTGTGTACATTCTTGCTTGTTAGTTGCACGATTACGTAACGACTTTAAGGCTTATATACTTAGAACATATACTGGTACTGCTAATGAGATTTTAATGCAACATTTTGGTTTACTTGAAAATACATTCTGGATTTAAAGTACTTTCAGTGAGATACCAGATGACACAATGGTTAGTTTATGTGACAGCTACACGATTTTATCACGACGCTACTAATGAGTGACAATTTACAATGTTGCTTTTGCAGTGTTTCTGTTTTATATCTGCACAGTTTTTCTGTATTATTCTGGAAAGTAAAACATGTTTTAGTAGTAACCTTTGTGGTATAGCTACAATGAGACAGCCTTTTCCGTAGCAGAACAATACATTACAGCACAGTCGTTTCTTCATCACGGCAATAAGCGTAATAACTAAGATATCTAAACGCAAAGCATTTCACTTTTGTTTATCATGAGGTAAGTACATTGGCTTCTGCAGAACTTAGCTTTCGGAGGACAATAACTACGACACTTCCACAGAGATTATCTTACAGCAAAACACATATTTAGCGCTACAGGACACGCATTTGAGTGATTAAGTTTGTACTTAAACCTTTTATTTTTCAAGATTTTTGAATTACAAAGCAAGTTTTCCGTGATACATTTCATTCCATTGCTGTAATCTGCAACACCTGAGGATATAACTACATTTATTCTCAGGGGGGTACACACTTACTTTGTGTACCATGTGTCTGTCAAGCACAAGGAGCCCTAGCTAATATGGTATTTGCTTATACAACTTTACACATCGGTACCATATTTCTCTAACACACAAATTACACAGCTATCTGATCATTTAACTGAGAGATAAACATTTTTCTTACTACATCAGTGACACATGTTTATGTAATTACAAAATGGTTCAAATGGCTCTGAGCAGTATGGGACTTAACATCTGTGGTCATCAGTCCCCTAGAACTTAGAACTACTTAAACCTAACTAACCTAAGGACATCACACACACCCATGCCCAAGGCAGAATTCGAACCTGCGACCATAGCAGTCACGCGGTTCCGGACTGAGCGCCTAGAACAGCGAGACCACTGCGGCCGGCTACGCAATTACACAGTTGGGTAACTTCACACTTATGAAATTGTATTTTGTCTGTACTTTGTGAACTGTTCATATTTTTTCGGAACCATTGTGATACTATGAGAGCTTTGAATGATGTATTTGGTAAGGGAGCATGATTTTAAAGTACATTTGAGGTAGATGACACTATTGAAAGGAGCAGAGAATTGTTTTAGGTTTTGACATTATTGCAGAAAGCTACGACGTTTTTGAGATTTGACTCAGGAGTTATGATGTTATTTTTACAATGACGATGTGTATTATGCTGTTGAAGTATGTTTATGATGAATAATCTGATGCTATATGAGGAATCTGATTATGCTATGTATTAATTATGATGAAATATTGAAGTGTCGACGCAAGATTGACGTGTCGACGAATATGTATATGTGTAATAAGGTAAGGAATAAGGAGTAGTGGTTAGGGACTCTGGTTTGTGAGAAAGAATGTTGGAAACCGAGAATCATACTTTAAGAGTTATGAAATGTGTGTAAATGCGTGAATGTATCACAATGCCGGCGAAAATTTTTAGGACACTGTTATATTTATAGGATTTTGTTTCTACCCATTTGTAATGCAAATTCTCAGCCAGTGAATTTTTTTTATATGAGACTGCCACTGTAGCGGAAACTGCTGTCGTAAATATTTCGGTAAGAAAGTTAAGTGACCACCTGCACGTAATGCGTCGTGGGCACCCAGCTGCGTGACAGTCGCCTGAAAAAAAGCCATTAGTGTGTGCCTTTCAGAGGCACAGGTAGAAAAAAAAAGAGGCCATTATCCTCGCTATTGACATTCCTTTGTAGAACGCATCGCAAGTACGACACAATCAAACTTGAAAACATATGATAACACTGTGGAGCTCTTAATTTATGATATCTACTGATATGCCTAATGAAATGATGAGAAATATTTTTATGTCTATACACCTGATTATGACTACTGTCTTTCTAGTTGAGAGATTTTTTACTACCTTATGAAATGCCATATGGCTAATGAATGATGTTTAATGCCTTCCTGTGTACACATTTGCTCATTTTCTTTAATATCTAGTTTCTAGATGCACTGCAGCATTGGTTATTATAAAATTTAATAGATGTATTAGTATCACTATTTTCTGTCTACAGACCCAGTAAAGAATACGTTTATGATGTACTTTCTTAGAAAAGAAGCACAAATAGACATTTCCCTTCACAGGAATTGCATAAATAATTTTTTTAATGACTTGGTAACTCTCTTGCAGAGTAAGTTTTAGTGATGCATCACTCTAGTGTTAAGATGTGACATAGGTATTAAAATGGCCATTTTTCCTGTAATATTTTTTTTGCTTGAGCTATGTCATGTTTAGATATAAGTTATTGCATTTGCTGCTGCTGTTTGCCAGGCACAGTGCTACTAAATTTCGCTTTACATTACTCTGTTAAGCCAGTTTTACTACTGATTTATTTTTCTTGTTTGCTGCTCATTGCCTTATATTAGTTGTAATATTGCTGCTTGCTTTGCCAATTTGCATTTTTTTGTCATTGCTGTTTGTGTTAATTGTTTTGTGCTACTGCATTTCCTCGTCCCTTAGTTTACCATCTGAGATCAGTAGATTTACCTTAGCTTAAGATGGGGTAGCCCATATAAGAGAACAAGTTGTGATGAATTGGAAGAAATGCATTGAGAAGCTATAAGAAAATGGTTTGGCCAAAAATGTATTTTGAAAGAGGATATGAACACAAAAGTAGGGTTTAGGGGCAACAGATTTAGGTAGGATTTTCTTGGAAATAAATGATGAGGTAAGATAATGGGAAATAAATAATGAGGTAAGAAATGTGTGAACATATAAATACAGAAAGCATGCTTGGATATAATTTTTCTGGTGGAAACAAATGTTGAAATAAGAGGAAAGATATATGGAATGAAGTTTTGAATGGACTGCAGTACCAAATGTCACACTGAAAACAAACCCTGTCCTGTATTTTTGTGTTATTACACTATGTGAATTTGTGTTTTTCCTGTCTTAATGTGATTAGCTAATAAGAGTTATGTTGTAGAATTGTTCTGATAATATGTTATTTACTTTGTAAAGATGTTTAAAAATTATTTATTCTGTTCTGTTTCAATGCTCACGTGTGAAGTTGATGTTTCGAAAGTTATTCTGATCTTTTATGTATGTACTCATTTCATAATTCCTGTAACACTGATGTATATGTTATTTCGATTCTTTTGTAAAGCCTGTACTACAAATGTTATCTGTATTGTTATGTTCTTTAATGATGTATTTTGTACCTTTGTTATTGTATTCTTATGTTATAAAATTGTAATTGACACCAGTTCATCAAATTAAGTAACTTGTAAGTTACATTTCACTGCACACATTTCAGATGGTCATAGTATATGCACAATATGTGAAAAAAAGAGGACTGTTAGTGCTCCCACGTGTGTTGATAATTCAGCAAGGGACTGGTTAACAGCACTGCTGGTTCTAAGGACAATTCCAAAAACTTTGTGAGTGCACAAGTGGTGGTTTAAGGACTTGCTATATTCTCTGCAAGAATCTTCGATGGTGATTGTGCACCTGCACAGTCGCAACAGATGGCTGCTGGCCGTCTGTACAAGGACTACAGTGGGTCTGCACCTTTGATGACCCACCAATACCATTATTTCTACAAGGACTGCAGTGGGTCTGCACTTTTGACGACCCACCAATACCATTATTTCTACAAGGATTGCAGTGGGTCTGCACCTCTGGTGGTCCACCAGTACCGTAATCTCTACCAGGACTACAGTGGGTCTACTCTGTGATGACCTGCCTACCAATATTCTTCAAAACTTCGAATGACTCTGCTGTGGGTTTGCTCTGTTGTGACCCATTACTTGTCTGCATGTCGAAAGTCAGCACTGTCTTTCCGTTGGAAGGACAACACTACTTCTTCAACACTGCATGGAAATCCACTACTTCCGTGTGCATTTTCTTTTACTGCTCAGACTATGAGAAAAACACTGCAATTTTACTGTGATGAATGATCAGGACTGTCTTTATGGACTGTGAGAAAATTTTAGCTTTTGACCAACATTGTATCAATAAGTGTGTGCATTTGATATCTTTGTTATTGTAATTATGAAAAATTTTATCAAATCATTATTGGCCACTGCCCAAAACAATTTGTAAAATTTTTGTGGGGAGCATGGGGGCTATGTAAGTAGACTGTTTAGGTTTTTATATTGGTAATGCCACGTAGCGCTCTGTATGAAAATCACTGGCTGTGCTGTGTGCAGTCTGTGGTTGGTTCGCATTGTTGTAATATTCGCCATTGCAGTGTTGGGCAGTTGGCTGTGAACAACGTGTAGCGTTGCGCAGTTGGAGGTGAGCCGCCAGCAGTGGTGGATATGGGGAGAGAAATGGCGGAGTTTTGAAATTTTTAAGACTGGATGTCATGAACTGCTATGTATATTATGATTTTTCAACACTATTAAGGTAAATACATTGTTTGTTCTCTATTAAAATCTTTCATTTGCTAACTATGCCTATCAGTAGTTAGTGCTTTCCGTAGTTTGAATCTTTTATTTAGCGCCGGCCGCGGTGGTCTAGCGGTTCTAGACGCGCAGTCCGGAACCGCGCGACTGCTACGGTCGCAGGTTCGAATCCTGCCTCGGGCTTGGATGTGTGTGATGTCCTTAGGTTAGTTAGGTTTAAGTAGTTCAAAGTTCTAGGGGACTGAAGAAAACAGATGTTAAGTCCCATAGTGCTCAGAACCATTTTATTTAGCTGTCAGTAGTGGCGCTCGCTGTATTGCAGTAATTGGAGTAACGAAGATTTTTGTGAGGTAGGTGATTTGTGAAAGGTATAGGTTAATGTTAGTCAGGGCCATTCTTTTGTAGGGATTATTGAAAGTCATATTGCGTTGCGCTAAAAATATTGTGTGTCAGATTAGGGACAGTCATGTATAAATGTTCAAAGGGGACGTTTCACAGACAAACAAATGACTACAGCTTCAGAAAAACTGGATGATTTATTCACGAGAGAGAGCTTCATAAGCTGAGAGAGTCAGTAACACTTAGGTCAACATCTGGCCCTTATCCAAGCAGTTACTCGGCTTGGCATTGATTGATAGAATTGTTGGATATCCTTCTGAGGGATTTCATGCCTAATTATGTCCTATTGGAGCGATATATCTTCGTAATGCGGAATTGGCTCGACGACCCTGTGCTTACTGCTCCCTACGTTCTCAGTTGGGGAGAGATTAGACGGCCTTACTGCAGATTAGGGTTTGGCAAGCAAGAAGACAAGCGGCAGAAACTCTCGCCCAAAGCGGAAGTGCATTATCTTGCTCAAATGTAATCACAGCATGTCTCTCCATCAAGGGCAACAAAACCCGGTGCAGATATCGGCGACGTACCGCTGTGCTGTAACGGTGTCGTGGTGGGGATTCAAGCCAGAGGGGTCCTGTTACGAAAAGAAATGGCACCTCACACCATCACTCCTGGTCGTTTGGCCGTATAAGGGGCGATGGTCAGGTTGGTATCCATCTGTTGTCCAGGGCGTCTCCAGAAACGTCTTCGTTGGTCATTGGGGGTCAGTTCGAAACAGCACCTACAACCCAATGCGTTCTGTTTGTAGAGACTGGACTTGTCAAAGAAGCGCCGGAGTCAGGGTGACAGTCTACAAGAGTGTTCTTGTTAGACTGGTTATTAGTAACTTCCACTGGCCCACCCTTTCCCCTGGGAGGGAAAACAGAAGATTTTGGAGGTTCCATTTCGGTCCCACGAGAAGCTGGGGAAGTAAGGGTCCACTCAGACAGAGCCCTGCGTGCCTGAGTAAGTCTTACACAACTGAGGTGCGGCAGGTTCCCCAGAGGTCGCCCACTAACGACTGTTCCACGTCAACAGCCATGCATCTCATCAGCGCACAGCACACCTAGAGACTGAGGGGTGGTTTATAGTAGTTTAGGGTTCAAAATGTTCAACTGTGTGTATTCCTAAGTGACCCAAGTGCTTTGGTCATCGGTATCTAGATTTACACACTACTTAAACTAACTTATGCTAAGAACAACACACACACCCATGCCCGAGGGAGGACTTGAATCTACGGCGGGAGGGGCCGCACAGTTCCTGACATGACGTCTCAAACCCCGCGGCCACACCGCGCGGTAAAGAGGTTTAGTCTGTCCTCCCAATCCGGGTGGTCAAGCCAAGATCAACGTTTCCTGAGACACACGACATTCCACTGCCACACCGCACGGTGGTCGCTCAAGCATTCCCAGACTGGCGGCGCGTACCAGTCCCCAGCTCAGAAACCCCAGGGTTGCCAAGCGCGTACCCACCAAGTGAATGCCGAACCCCTGAGGGCCTGACAATGAG
The DNA here is from genome assembly GCF_023898315.1 of Schistocerca nitens. Classification (NCBI taxonomy): domain Eukaryota; kingdom Metazoa; phylum Arthropoda; class Insecta; order Orthoptera; family Acrididae; genus Schistocerca; species Schistocerca nitens. Next base: position 436,835,133 of record NC_064616.1, read on the forward strand.
GAGTGAGGGTCTGGCATGACATTTCATTTCACAGTAGGACGCCTTTGGTTGTCATCCATGCCGCAACACCCTTACAGCACAGTGGTTCGTCAACATTGTTCTATAACCTGTTTTGTCGCCTTTCATGGCAAGCCAGCCTGGGCTTACATTTCAGCAAGATAATGCCCTTCCGCATTCGGCGAGAGTTCTTGCTGCTTCTCTTGGTGCTTGCCAAATCCTGTTTGGCCTGAAAGGTCACCGGATCTCTCCTCAATTGAGAAAGTTTGAAGTATTATGGACAGGGTCCTCGAACCAGTTCCGGATTTTGACGGTATAACGCGCCAACTGGACATAATTTGGCACGATATCCCTCAGGAGGACATTCTCAAACTCTGTCACAAAATGTCAAGCCGAATAACTGCATGGATAAGGGCCAGATGTTGACAAACACATCAATGACTCGCTCAGCTTATGAAGCTCTTTCCCTTAAATAAATGAAGTGGTTCTGAAATTGTAATCAAGTGAGACATTCACATGACCCAAAATCAAAACATGTAAACAAATATAGGAGTACAAGTAGACAAATTCAGTGGAGCATCATAACGCATTGGACCACCTTTTGCTGCATTATATGCCACAAAATAGTCCAGCTTCATGTTGGTTTCATGTGTTATGTTGTCCTGGGGCAGACTGGCCCATAAATCCTGAAGAGCCATCGCTACATCATGTACAGATTGATTCGGCGGCAATTGGCGTTTCTGCTGGTCCCGCACATGCTCCGTAGGGGAGAAGTCAGTGGAGCAGATCGGCCACGGAAGAGTTGTAACAGTCTCGAGAAACTTGAGCTGTAGGCAGACGAGCATTATCTTGCTGGAAAATGCCCCTGCTAGACCAAGTGGAAAGTGGAGGTGAAAAATATCATTAGCATAACGCTGTCCTCAGGACATTACGCCAGATGCGTGGGTGGTGCAGCGTGGAACAGTATGGGTGAAACTGTACCGTTCACCAGTCTGTTGTTATCAGTTGTACCCAAAACGAATCTAGATTCATCACTAAGCAACAAGTATTACCAATCCGTGGAATTTCACTTAGTTCAGGCTCAGCATCGCTGTAGACAACGTTGCTGATGACTCGGTTTTAACGGCAGTACACAATAAGGAAGCCTGGATTACAAATTCGCATCCGCTAGCCGCCCGAATGCGGATCCTGGAACAACTGGCACCGGTACATCTCCATGTACCCTGAAGTGCCAAAGAAACTGGTATAAGAAAGCGTATTTAAATACAGAAATATGTAAACAGCCAGAATACGACGCTGCGGTCGGCAGCGCCTATATAAGATAACAAGTGTCTTGCGCCGTTGTTCGATCGGTTACTGCTGCTACAATGGCTGTTATCAAAATTTAAGTGAGTTTGAACGTGGTGTTATAACCGGCGCAAGAGCGATGGGACACAGCATAGCCGAGGTAACATTGTACCGTTTGTATTCAATCCCGATGCAATTTCTGTGTTTCATCGTCAAAGTGAAGGTCCAAGGGATACAGTAAACCTGCAGTGGTGCATCGTAATCTAATACTGGTCTCCCAGGTAAGGCTCAAAGCGCACACTCTTAGAAGAGTCACTTCCCTTGTACTTAAGTCGGCATTGTGCCTTTTGCATTCAATCCCGATGCAATTTCTGTGTTTCATCGTCAATGTGAAGGTCCAAGGAACCATTTTACGAGTCTACCGCCAGTATCAGGAATCTGGTAAACTGTAAAATCTCCGACATCGCTGCGGCAGGAAAAAGATCCTGCAAGAATGGGACCAACGACGACTGAAGAGAATCGTTCAACCTGTCAGAAGTGCAACACATCCGCAAACTGCTGCAGATTTCAGTGCTGGGCCATCAACAAGTGTCAGCGTGCGAACCATTCAACGATTCATCGTCGATATGGGCTTTCGGAGCTGAAGACCCACTCATGTACGCTTGATGACTGCACGACACAAAGCCTTCCGCCTCGCCTGGCCCCGTCAACACCAACACTGCATTGTTGATGACTGGAAATACGTAGCCTGATCGGACGTGTCTCCTTTCAAGTTGCATCTCGCGGATGGACGTGTACGGGTATGGAGACAACCTCATGAATCCGTGGACCCTGCACGTCAGCAGGGGACTGTTCAAGCCCGTGGAGGCTCTGTAATGGTGTGCAGTGTTTGCAGTTGGTGTGATATGGGACCTCTGATACCTCTAGATACGACTGTGACAGGTGACAAGTACGTAAACATTCTGCCTGATCACCGTCATCTTTTCATGTCCATTGCTCATTCCCACGGACCTGGGCAATTCCAGCTGGACAATGCGACACCAAACACATCCAGAATTGCTACAGAGTGGCTCCAGGAACGGTCAGTCTTCTGAGTCTAAACACTTCCGCTGGCCACCAAACTCCCCAAACATGAACATTATGGAGCACATACGGAATGCCTAGCAGCGTGCTGTTCAGAAGAGATCCCCACCCCTTCACGCTCTAACGGATGTATGGATAGCTCTGCAGAATTCATGGTGTCAATTACCTCCAGCACTATTTCGGGCATTAGTCGAGTCCATGACATGTCGGATTGCGGCACTGCTGCGTGTTAGAGGGGGCCCTACACGATATTGTGCAGGTGTATCAGTTTCTTTAGCTCTTCAGCGTATCACCGAGCGATGAATCATGTTCCCTTATTGCAGGATCCTTTGACCTTTAGCCTCATCGGGTTCCTGGTCGTTCTAGATCCTGTATGTCGCTCGTGGGTGCCATCGCGTGTCCACTAATTCCAACATATTCTGACAGAATACTCTGAATGATCTTCAGCCTGTGGTTTCCGTGCCAATGATTAGTTCCCTGGAAAACTAATTTAACTGTGAGAAATGTCCGACATTACTACCTGGCGTCCTGTGCCTACTAACTCCTCCTCGAGTTAGGATATCGTCACGTGTGTGACTCGTCCATTATGTCCCATTTGAAAGAGGTTTCCTGCCCGACTGCAGTTTCACTGCAGGGTCTGTGGGTATGTGAATTGGCATCAAACTTGGATTATTTACATAAGGAGTTTCAGTGTATTTATTTGAAAAGTTTCGTTTTTGTACAGTTCCTCCCCTTGGGTGTGATATTTTCAGATTTTCTGAGTGTATTTGAGATACACTGCGTGGTAGTTATACCCCGCACTATCGTATATACCACCTCTATTAAATCAGCCTGGTGAGGATCTCATGCTGACGAGCGATTATCTTAACATGATGTATTTTTATACGGAACACACCACGAAAAACGCACTTGTAAATCTGAATCATTTCCCTGAACGACTTCTGCGAGAGACAATGAATTACAGATGAGATCTATCACGACATATAACTGTAGGTATTTTTCGACAGCTTATTGACTTTAGCACACCATGGTGCAACAGTAACACATTTCCTCATACTCTGCTATCTTTTTCAGCGTAAGAGCAGTAGGCTAGCAGTATTTACACACACAAGCACACATCAAAAACATTACGAACCAGCCAATAACGTAACACGATTTTTATCAGTAATGTCAATATGCATTTTATTTTTAGCACCAATTCCGCAAATGACGTAATGGTCCCATTAACAACCTACAAGCTCCTATTACTTCCCACTAGACTAGTTGCCGAACGATAGTAGTGCTACATATGTACATAATCTTTAATAGGTAATGGTTCAAGTCTGTTTCACACATTGGTACCTTTAGATATTAACTGTCCTGATGTAGAATTTTTTGAACTGTAACAGGTGTGTTTTTCTTAACACCTATGGAATAAGAAGATAAATATTTAGATACAATGCCACTATCCTCTTTAAGCAGACCCTAGAAGCTGTTTCATTATGTTATCGACAGAAAAATCTACACTGTGTACACTCCGTCCACTTGGATGATTGCCAAATTTTAATGTAACAATTGTAATAGACCTATTAACAACAACACGTAGTTTCAGATAGTTAGGTGTCTAATTTGCCTCTGGCATGCTACTCTCTCGCCAAAAAACACCTACGATATTCATATTCAGAATACCATGACTGTCATCCCACAAACGATGTGGCACATGTCTACATTAATTCTGATGCGCAGGTATACAAATTGGACTGATACGTGACTATTAACTGATCCCAACCAATTCAGCGTAAGTAAATGTGCTAAGCTATGGATAGAAATGTGCTGGTTTCCATTCCGCGTCATTCTGTCTTAGTATTTGTATCTGTCACTTTTATCAAATTCGTTAATGTTGCCTTCATGTGCGGGGTCAAATACCGCTGCTACAAATCACAGCTTAATTAATACTGAAGTCTCCCTACCACACTCCCATTCATCGTCCCATGTTTGGAGTGAATTTCATACAGCAATATGTACAGAACGGCTACCACCAGCAAATACTTTTTATTCCATAAAAAATAAAAAATGAAACCTACAGTTTTGTACGGCATATATCCTTCCTCCTGTCAATGAAACGTAGTTTGCTTTACAAAGAATACACATTCATCCAGAAGAGTATCGGAGTCAGATGTATGTAGCACTGATTTTTAATACAGTTTACAGACGTCTTTCTGTCCTAGTTTTTTAAATGTAGTAATGCTGTTTGCAGAGCTCTCTCCCAAAATTGACAAATGTTCTGTTAAAACTATAGTCTTATATGGCATATACACGCTATAGATTCCATACTGATTCTGAAATGTAATCGGCTTACCACGATTAGCCAATCATCCGTTGCCTCCCGCTATTAATAAACGTTCTGTTAAAAATACGTTCCAATATGGCATAAACCAATGACTCCAAAACATTTTTTCACCACGGACCGCAATGACGTTTGGTTGTTAGGGACCACAACGTAAATATTAGCTTTAATCAAAGCTTTTGAGATATTCGTTAAACTCAAAAGTAACATGCCTTAACAGAACTGATAAAATTGAGAACATAACATATCTAGTAGGCAGTTAAATTCGGTTTGCATCAATGTGATTTTTAACCTCTCATCCTCTGTACAAGTTCGGTAATTCTGGGGCTAATATTTTTCCCCGTAGTTACACGCATATCATCACTTGCTTTCAATCGCTTCCTGGACTTGTTTTTAATTACTAGCTAACCAGGAAACCATTGTTCGCAAAAAAAAGGTTGTGGCGAAGGGCATAAGACAACGGAAGGCGAATTCCCAAATTGTAGTGTATTACTTTACTCAAGACCATCAGATACAAATGCGTCCTTAGAGTTTCTACCATACTGGAATTAAGTGAGCTTTTTTTCTATTTCTTCTACGACTTCTCAAACTTTAGTGCTCAAAGTGCTGCGAATCAGCTTTTGATCAACTTTAGCATCTGTTTAGTTATATTCTAGGAAGTAATGACTGAATGCATCAGTCACCATTTGTAGATGGCTAATGATGTTTTCTTGTATGTTTTCCCTCACTTTTTATCATCAACAAGTGCTTTTAAAGCACTGCATTATTGTTTTCAGGTATTACCTAGTCATAACTGAAGTTTGCAAAGAGAAGCACGAAGTTTATCTTCAAAGACAAATATGTTTGCAACGGCTTCTATTTGTTCCTGGAAACTTCCAATTGCAAGTTCTACTTATTCACGTCCACTAGATAAGCCGAATGCAGCTGAGTGTCAGGTCAGAAAAAGATTCTAGTAAGTCTTTCACCAAGAAACCTAGAAGCATAGAAACAACTCATCCTCTGACTTCGTACAATTTTTCCAGCACGTTATCTTTCGACGTCCAACGTGTGAGAAATAAAAAGGCGTCATGACAGGAGTCCATTTCAGTGAACATTTTTTTAAGAGTGTATTTAAGGTGCTGGTTTCGATAACGTATATCACTTTTATAGTCAGTTTTAGTCTATTACTAACGCGTTCTATAATTAAGGCATTCTTGGAAGCGAATACTTGGCGATGTATGGTACGATGAGTTGTTAATGCGGAAGAATTCTTCTATTTTATTACTGTCGCCAAACCGGAGAGTGATCTTAAATAGCTGGAGCGCCATTCCTACTGAAATCGTCGAGTTTTTCCCACATCATTTTACGTCGCAGTAAATATTCCGCAATTATTACATGACATTCATATTTTTGATGTCGTTTCCAGTTCTCGTGAAACCATAATTCCTCTTTGATCACGTTGTCGTCGCCTAAAAGCGAACAAACACGAGTAACAAACAGAAATAATTCTATTATTGTACTAACGACAGAATTATGTTCCCGAAATTAAGTGAAGTATGGTCAGCTAAGTAAGAAAGTACATTTTTCGGTGTTAAACTGTTTTCCAGTGAAACAGATCTTAGTTAATTTGAAATGGTTTCTGCAGATTCGTTTACATCTTCATGGAATGCAAGAACTTCGATACAATTTTCTTTGTCTTTGGGCAAGAGCGTTACAACCATTGGGTAATTTTTTTTAATTGCTCTCATTTGAAACGGAAAACGGAACATTTGGTTTTATCTAGTTTAGTAGCTTGCATAATGCAAATGTAAATTTTTTTACTACCGCATCACTTTTGTTCGGCCTTATTTTGCTTTCATTGCTACAGAGGAGTCTCTGGAAACATGTTGATATAACTTATTACCACAATCTTGAGTATTGTAATAACAGTGACGTTTCACTCCATGATAAGTCAAAGTAAATTCCGTTTCAGTCTTCTGTAGAAGCAAGAGTTAAAAAAGAGATTGATTTCTCTATTATGGGATAATATTCACCTTGTATCCTTCTGACTGCAAATATTTATTTGTGGCCCTCACATCGCCACATTTAGCAGCAAATGGATTACTATGAATTCTGCACTTACGCATACTCTCATCACTATCAACTTATTATAACTACTCTATGATTTTCCTCCTGCAACTATTCTACAAGGGATGAACTTAGATTTCGTCTCTTCAGTTCACGGTCATTATTAATTTTCCGAATTAAAAGGGATAGTCTATTCATGCACGATCCGAGTATCTCAATAACTGTCAGTAAACTTATAACTGACAATTTACGAATGAACACAAAAAATATACACTGCCAGCTTACACAGTCATTTTTCCTTGAAACTCTTCTATTGGTTCATGTTGGCACACACACCGTTACACAGAACGAGACAAAAAGAATGACACAAAAGAAACCAAAAGCTGCGCTCTTAACAAGCCTTCAAGATAGCCACAAACTTCACATTCCAATCAGAACAGTGGTTGATTTCAGAAATTCCCCATCATATTTACTACAGAGACACATGCACATGCACCTACAGAAAATATACACATACACAATCAACAGAAGGTACAAAAACAAATGAGACATAATAGACAAAAATACGAACATCAATGCCACCCAACAGCAAAACTGATATCTTTTGAGATTACGTCCACGTAGACACATATACCTACTGAAGGAACTATAAACATCATAGAAGAACAGGTGAAAAGCAAGAAATTCACAGACATACGAATTAATGTGTTCTCATCCATCTTTAGGCTAATCACAGAACAAAATTATTTCGTTTTCAGGAACAACATCTATGTACTTTTCTTGTGTCGTAAGGAGAACATCATATTCAACAACACTGTGAAACATAAGGGTACAAAATAATATACTGGTGCCGCTAAGTGGATAACATAATCTGTCTAACAGATGGAACGCAAAATAGGATGGAAGAGTCACACAGTAACATTATTACAATACACCGACAAATCGACTTGTCAGTGAATATTTTTAGAAAAAATGAAATTAAATGTCCTGACTCTTGGAGTTACAAGAAACAACAACCGACATGAATTTTCTAAGCACAGAACAATCACATTCACAAGCACTGTTGTCCATAGCTCATACAACCAAACGACAGCTCACAGATTATACCACTTTCATACAAATGCACCACAGGATAAACGGAGCGCATCATGAATAGTACTGTGCTGAGGCCTCAAGAGCAATTCTGATATCAAATTGATACGCAGATTAATTAAATGCATCAATTAATTGTACCCTGACCACCCCCAACCCCAGATGACGTTATGTGTTACCCTCAACCTGTACGTGGGTCCCAGACACCCTCCCTCTCCCCATAACCCCCACCTCCCCCCTCACACATCAACCCTATTGGTTGGAATTTTGAATTTTGGCGGGAATTTCGAGTTTTGGCTGGAATTTTGGGGCTTATTTCTTTGTTCCACAGCTGTGCTGCCATCCATTGCAACCACACCCAACCAAAAACTGGTGGGTAATCAAAAATGGCGGTGCCCTTTCCAGGACTCGAACCCTGGTACTTGTAGATGGAAATCCGTAGTGCATAACCCCCCCCCCCATCCCAACACAAGGAAACTGCCCAGATGCAGGAGACCAGGGTTAGGTTAGTCTACTTCATTTAGTTTGGTTGGGAAACCGATTTAAAAATCGGTACTAATTACGTAATAAATCATAATGATCAGGCCTAATTACACAACTATATGCATAGCGCCACGCAAGCACTGCCTAAAATCTCAATACAGCTCGAAAATTAACGACATGATACAGCAGGTGTTATCATGGTGGGATAAATTTCACAATAACACTCGAAACTCGTGTGAGACACACTCAAACTTTACCCTCCACCTACAAGCTGGCGGCAAAAAGGCTTTGGTCTAAGGTAGTATCTTCACTGTTTTTTGTGGGAAATATATTCGACTGGCGAGATGCTGCTGTTGGATAAAGAGGAGTTTAATAAGTGTATTACCTCTAAGCACACAGCTGATAACTACATGTATCGCTGTTTGACGTCAGTGTTTGCTACAGACGCCTGCTACCACAACTGATGGAAAGAAACGTATCACTTCGAAAGTGCCGTTAAAAAGTCAGCACTCTTAATGTACCGGTCATAATGCCACAAATATACTTGGGATTTGGGAAAAATCATTTTAATAACACAACTACCGCAGAAACCGACGCCAGAAGAATGCAGAGGGGCAGCAGATCTAGCAATGTCCTCCCCGATGGGCGCTCATGAACTATGCAACTTGAAGCTAGTCTTACGCTCCCCTTCCACACCTCATCCTTTCCTCCCTCCCTCGCTCTCCTCCCCATTGATAGGGACAGAGACCTGTACTATCTTGCCGCTGGTGGTCAACAAAGAGATACTTCTGGTGGCACTGATACACTGTCTCTAGTCTGCGGAAATCAGTCACAGACAGATAAATGGCAAAAAGAGAACGCTTCTTGTGACCTGTTAAACATATTTACGGAAAGACTGAGCCCCATGGAATAAAAAGTACTTGGAAAACAGGAAGTCCGCCACCTAAGGGACCACAGACCATGTCATATCTGGGAGCACAGTATTCCTCAGCTACGGATGGAGCAGCTTGCAAAGCATGGAATGAGCTCGCTGTGGTTGCTGACAGCCTTGAGACGGCAGTCCTTCGCCAAGGAGGAAGCATGTATAGTCTACTCAGTGATAGGATATAAATGGAGGGCCACCCCAGATGCAACTTGTTTGTCTGAAATATAGCAAATCAGCCCACCACACACACACCGCCAAACTGGTCGCGCGCAATTGCGTCGGCGATCTCACTCACACTGGACCAACCTCAACACTGCCCCACTGTAAGCAGTCGCAGTTCTGCAGTGGAGAACAGTTATATTTAACATCATCACATCTCTTATAATCAAGCATCTTTTAAAGACGAAAACACAATCGCGATAATAACAAATGTCGTCTATCCACGAAAATACTCGCAGTCTATTTTCTTTCAGTTTATGAGCAAAACCGGTATAATTTTTACTGCATACAATTCGTACCTCATTAATTTGGGACACCCAGTGAAGTGCACCACCACCTATTACAAGTTATTAGGCTCCAATACACCTACACCTTTCATAAAACTAGGGAGAAAAAGAGTTGCACTATTTTGTTGCGAACAGTACCAAATACTGTAGAATGTCATCATTATTTTGAAACTGTTATCAGAATAAAGAAACAGCGAAAACTTAAAATCTGAAGAAAAAACATTCATGTTAAGCAATTTCTTTCTGCTTTATGGACAAATTACATGACCTGAGACTGTGTCTCGCATTCAAATCAGAGTCTGCAAATAATCTATCATGCACGTATGTGTTACAATCATTTCAGACACGTAATATTACATCAGAGAATAAAATCTTTCACGGCATTGGCTGACATGTCACAAAAGAAACACAATCATATTATGCTTGACAATAACATGCCATAAATCAAGAGGACGTTTCTGTTTTGTATTCTGTGGCACGTCCAGTTTTACCAATGCGAAGCTATATCACACCTGCATTTATGAAACAAATCGTGAGAGCGTGCCTTGAAATAGAACCTCGTATTACATTTTGTCTTATCTCACTCTCTCTTCCGTTTCATCGAAACCAGTTACCATCTGCATACATACATTTGACATTTTTGTTCCGTAACTCCCCTCTCCCAACATGTCTGTAAAGTTTTTAATCACACAGCAGATTCTTGTGTTCTAGTTTTGTAAGTAATTTGATCATCACAGCTTGTTTCACACAATCTACTCACATGTAGGGGAAAAACACAGTATTGTCTAGGTTCAAAAAAAGCTTCAATTCAAGTGGTGTCTACTTTATAATTAGAGGTTATGAAGTATAAAATAAAACAATACTTGCAGTAACACCTATTTCTTAAATACCCAAACGTCACGATAATAATAAAAACAGTCAAGATTTCACGAGAATAGATAGAGCTGACTTCCATTAATTTTATTACAAAAATCAGTGTAGTTTTGAGAGAACTATCTGCATCTTAACTTTAACCAGCTATACTACTCCTTGTAATGTAACCTCCTATAAGACTACCACGTCTCTCTCTTCCGATATAGCGAAAAAACAAATACCATCTGCGTGTTGACATTGAGTACATTACCTATGTACGTATCGTCCCACTGGAGCACGTGGCCAGTGCTCGAAGTTGCTTGCAAAGATCTGCATAAAGTTTTGTTGGCTGTACTTGAGAGATATCATATCCAGCAGACTGTTAACCACAAGAGAGGGATCCAGTATTGGTCCTTCATAAGCAATTTAATACATTGTTCTTTTAGGCTGTAACACATCCAAGCAGTGTATGACTACAGTTTTGTACAATGCCATGTACTTTTTTTTCTACCATGACTTTGAGGTCTGTGTCACGTGGTAAAGTGATATTAATACGTTTTGATCCTTTGGCTGTCACAGATAGCTGAATATTACATTGTATAAACCATGCGGCTCCCACAACACACAGATCAGTAGGAATAACACACAGAGGCAATGTCACTGACCAAAATGTGGAAGACATCACAACATATGGAAACTGGAAGAGTTTTTGGCATTGTAGAGCAGTTCTTACAGCTATCCAAAACTGATGACCTATACAATTAATCTCATCTTCCACAACAACTGGGTAGCGCACGTCTCACTGTTCTGTTTTGATGAGCATTGTTTCCTCATATTCCAGTCATGTACATGATTACTGTTCCAGTGTTGACCATCACTGGCACAATATGCAAGAGGTAGTAGAAATGAAAAGAGGCACCGTTATCTTATTGGTGAAAAAAAAGGAACATAAACACATGGAGGGGGTGGAGTCCTGCCCACTCGTGTCTTATAGGTTGCCTAAAGGATGCTCCTTTCTTGAATAGCTATCCAACAATTCAAGGAAATCTCATTAATGGTCGGGTCACAAGCTATTGGCGACATGCAGATAATAAGTGTCTTTCACTATATAGAATGTCCATGCATAATACTACTGTAGATTAATAATTACCGAAAATTGTTTAAACCTATACAATATAGTGTTACCCTCTGGGAGGTTCCTGAATTTGACCGCGTGTTACCTAACAGAAAGAGGGTATCGAACACGAAATTAGTAAGGGTGGCAGTTGGTAAACAACAGAAAGCCTAAAATTTGGTAAGAAATTACTGTAACAGATTTAATATAAATGAAATAATAAAAGGGTCGCCAGCCCAATGCTGACTACAATCACTACTTCAGTCTTTAATTAATTCAGCACAAAAAATGTTCTCAAAGACTAAAACAAGACTAACTAGCATCTGAGCAAAGTTCAATTTAGGTTAACACATTTATACACATCTCAATAATTCACAATACTCACATTTCATATACATTTCTCTTTGTCAATGTTTCAGGTTCATTCACAGACACCCTCTTTCAGTTTGACTTAGTCTGTTATTAAGTATTATCGTGGAATCCTACAAACTGACCATTCCTTTACCCACAAATAAGCACAGTTTACAGAGAATCTTCGCATTATAATAAATGCTGAATTACAACCCCACTTAAGATCATTTAGCCCTCAAAGCTTGAAATCAATATACACTAGCAATACTTTTATCAGGATTGATAAGTAAGTTCAAATTAAAGCAAATATTCAAAAGGTTTTAAATTTTTCTGTCTCTTTCAACACTTGTGAAGCAAGTGATTTTAACCAATCACTCTTAGATTCATTAGTACTAACCATTTGGCACTTTCATATTGAAATTTCATAGCAAATTGAAAACATTTCATCTGATAAATATTATGTGCCCCTTATATTACTCATGAAGCGAGTAGTTGTCACTGACAATCTTAACGTTCCTACACATTGAACAATGACACTTGTAAATTAGAAGCTATTCAAAATAAATGGGAGCTTTTCATAAATTCAACCTAAAATAAAATAGATTAATATCAGTCTTTCACAAATAGGATACTCGGACTTAAATACTTCGAGTAAAGGACCCAGCTTGGTTGATTGAAGAGGTAAATGTCATGGTTCAAATACCAGTTTTTGCAATACTTGGATTATCATTGCAAAATTAAAACCTCACAAACACACTGGTTCATACTGATATACAGTTCTAGCCTCCTGAAGAAGTTTATGGAGCAGTGGCGCAATAGCGGTGGCGAGCACTTGGCTGCTACCTGGCCTCTCATCTGGCAGATTATTGCTCTATTTCATTTATTCTTGGCGACGTTGATATTAATTTTAGAGCAATTCTCAATTCGAGAGCATCCTTTTACAGCAGTAACCACAACCGAAGCCGTTCCATAATAGATGAGGATTCCGAAAGCCTCACTCAGTACCTGCAGTGTTGACTCCACAACTTCTGACCACTGACTGCCTATATCTCTCTCGCGCTTCCTGGTCAGCCTGACCGCCATTTCCACACTTTCCTTGCGCACCAAAGCCACATCCGAGGGGAATCACTATGTCTTTTACATAATATAATACTAAATCCCTCAGTATGAACCAGTTTTTACATTCCAGTTTCTCATACATAAAAGAATATATTTAATAAAGTTTCATTATTTAGACACACAGTTATAATTCCACAAAACATATTTTGATAAACTCCGCTTCCTTACAGTAATGCAAAGACATTAAGCAGACAAGAGTAAACACTTTATACTTCACATAATAAACTACTCACTATCGATTATGGTGTTGCACATGCAATTAATGGGTATGGATCACAAGTAGTAGTAGTAGCAGTAGCTTTATTCATCCATAAATCTATTTTTGCAAGGATATAGCACATGTCAAAGTATTAAAAAGTTTATACCAATTTAAAACACTCTAACTCGTATACACATACATTTACAGACTTCTACTTAGAGACAATAATTAGATATACAATACTTTTTAACAAATAATTTATTAAATAACAAAGTGCCACAATGTTCATTCATATCTCACTATCTGTCACTGCACACATTATACACAAATTGTTTCATAACACTTCACTCACTACACACTTACTGAAAAACTGAGTCAGCATCCCTCTATAATGTGTCAGATATTCAGCTCAGAAAGAGGAAGAGGTGTTACTATTGTACTATGCATAGCGTAGGGTAAGTTCTTCCAGAAAAGAAAAAAAGAAGGAAAAAACATAGCGTGAAGGTGTTATGAGGAATATTGGATGTTTGATAATCACTATTAATATTTATTATTGTATAAGTTTTTTATCAAACTCCTACTCTGTTTTATCTAATTAATCCTTCAACGTATAAAACGTATTGCACAGCAGGTACTTTTAGTTGCCTTTTTAATAAGTGTATTTTTGCAATTTATTTAATCACTTTTGGTAATTTACTGTACAGTTTTATCCCTCCGTAGAAAATACTGTTTCGTGTTTTATGTTTATTTTTTCTCGGTAAATGTAAGTTTAGTGTAGCTCTTGTTCCATGGTCATGAACAGAGCTGTTAGTGCAGTAATTACCAATGTTATTTTTGATGTGTGTAAATGATTAGTAAATGTATTTACACAGGGAATTTAAAATCCCCAGTGTGTTCAATAGATCTTTACAATTAGCTTAACTACTATTTTTGGTTATTATTCTTACGGCTCTTTTCTGGAGTATGGAAATTGTGTTCATATTTTGTGCATTTGTTCCCTAAAAAGAGTGCCATAGCTAAGAATCGAGTGTACATATGAATATAATGTAACTAAAAGACACTGCATGCTACACACTGATGGTAGGATTCTAAGGGCATAACATGGTGATGACACTCTGCTTGCAAGTACCTTTGTGTGTTCACACCACTTCAACTGGGAATCAGTATTCATTCCTAGATATTTTGCATTTGTTACAAAGTCTATAGAGGTTTCATCTACATTTAATTTAACATTGCTATTTTCCCTCTTCAAACTGAAATTCATGACATTAGTTTTAATTATGTTCAATGTCACTGTATTACTTATTGACCAATCGTGAACTTCCTTCAGAGTTTCATTTGCTTTCTGTGCAAGGAGTTCTTTTGTTTTCTCAAAGACTATACTATTGCTGTCATCAGTAAAAAGAATTTCTTCACCATGGGTAACACTACTGGGAAAGTCATTGATATATATCAGGAATAGTATTAGTCCTAATATGCAACCTTCAGGAACCCCTATATTAATGTATTTTGTCTCTGATAAGTGTTTTATTAAATGTTTAGATCTATTTGAAGGAAGTGCTATCTCTACTGTTTGTACCCTATCTTCTAGGTATGATCAAAACCAGTCATTAGCTACCCCTCTTATTCCTAATGCTTCTAATTTATTTAATAGAATCCGGCGGTCGACCGTATCAAAGGCCTTAGAAAGGTCCAAAGTCCACAGCTCGTGGTCGTGCGGTAGCGTTCTCGCTTCCCACGCCCGGGTTCCCGGGTTCGGTTCCCGGCGGGATCTGGGATTTTCTCTGCCTCGTGATGACTGGGTGTTGTGTGATGTCCCTAGGTTAGTTAGGTTTAAGTAGTTCTAAGTTGTAGGGGACTGATGACCATAGATGTTAAGTCCCGTAGTGCTCAGAGCCATTTGAACCATTTCTTTTGAAAGGTCCAAAAAATATGACTGTGACACACTCATCTTTGTCAAGAGCATTAAGTACAACTTCTGTGATTTCTACTATGGCTGACTGTATTTTTGCCACTTCGGAAACTAAACTGCGATTCGCTTAACAGATTGTATTTATTCAGGTAATTCATTAATCTGTCTTTCATAATTGCTTCTATTATTGTTGAGAAAGGTGACAGCAGGGAAATGGGCCGGTAATTTTCTATGTCTTCTGCATTGCCTTTGTAAAGCAAAGGAACATCTCTTGCCTGTTTAAACTGCTCTGGAAATGTCCCTGAGGTGGAGGATCCATTTATTATATTTGTTAAGGGGCATTGTACAATTTCTATGCATTGTTTCAGTACACGCATTGGTACTTCATCTAAGCCTAATGATTTTTTATTTTTTGTTTTTGAAGAGTTTTATTGACTTTATTCTCTGTGGTTGGAAGTAACATCATTGTATTTAGTGCAACATTATTTATAGGTGTTATATTTGTTTCTAGGAATTTTTGCTGTAACTTCTATGCAATACTTGAAAAATTCTCCTTTATATAGTTTGATAAGTGTTGTGGACTCTTCTACTGCTCTCTTCTAGTCTGGGTCTATTGGTGTCCATCTTCTACTGTCTGACCGAGGCTTGCAGGAGCGGCGCTTATATTCGCTTTGGATAGAGTCCGCTCCTGTCGTGGTACTGTCCTAACCAGCGTACTATTTATTCGCTGACGTCGTCTCACAGCCTTCTCTGCTCTTGCGTTGTTCGTTTTCGTGCCAGCGCTTGTCGTTAAGCTGTAACATAGGGTATTGCAGCATATGGAACTAGGACGTGTATGCAGCATTGAGGAACACTTCCAAACAATAGTGTGTAAATGATGACCCCTACATTTAATTCCATGCTTCACAGTGACAAGTAGCAGATATTCAATGTTCCGCCAAGGCTCCTTCCATCTCAACCAAGTACTGTCAGTCAATCATTATGCGGTAATCAGCAGTGTAACAGGGCACGGACAAGATGGGAAAGACACTGTTGATATGGGACGATGCACTGTAATACACACAACAGTTGATAGCGTGATCTATTTTAGCAATTTTAGCAGTTAGTCCGTAATTTTAACACCAGCCCATTACTCAGAAGACTGCTTTCCAACATCAGTATCGTCGCTAAATCTCCCTTCCACTACTTTGAAGCTACAATATACTGAACTGCGAATGAAGCTAGATGACTGTGCCGTACGTCCATTAGGCCATGTACGTCCAAGTATACCAGACAGCGTCTTATATCAATTCAATTTCGTTATGTACCGTACATGTTTCCAGTACATCAATCACAGTGCGGAATTTACGACTAAATTGGCCATCTCTCCCTGTGTGGATGGTCCTCAGAGAGTATTCTCGCATTTTTAGGATGAGATTGACAGATCCCTCCCACACTGTCCTTCACCAATATTGCCTGCAACACTAATCTTACCCACAACACCCATCCAAAAGCACAAGATCTCTCCAGATGCGTGTGTGTCGAATAGGTTAGCGCCTCTCATCAATGTATAGTAGACATCAGACTGTTGTGATGATATAAGAGGCGGTTAAGAAGAAATCTGTGGTTTATACATGATGGTGCTCCAGACAGCTGGAGTTTGAAACATTTCACGTAAATCAACCATGTTATCAATTATGTAGCATTATTCCACCGACTGAAGTGAGTACCCGTAAAGTTCAAAGCGGTTCAAATGGCTCTAAGCACTATGGGACTTAACATCTAAGGTCATCAGCCCCCTAGACTTAGAACTACTTAAACCTAACTAACACAAGGACATCACACACATCAATGCACGAGGTAGGATTTGAACCTGCGTCCGTAGCAGCAGCGCGGTTCTGGTTTGATGCGCCTAGAAGCGCTAAGCCACGGTGAGCGGCACACGGAAGGTACTGGCATGATAGAAATGATCATAGAGCACAAACACACACTATGATGTTAACAGAATCTTCCGTCGGTTCTTGGTAGAACAACATTGTAATAAATGAAAAGCACCAGTTTGCTTTTGTTCTACAATATTACTTTCATTGTTAAACGGTTTTCGGCTTACTAGGTCATCTTCAGACATTTACTGAGTAATGTCTGAAGATGGCCTAGGAAGCCGAAAACCGGTTAACAATAAAAGTAATATTGTAGAACAAAAGCAAACTGGTGCATTTCATTTATTACATACTATGATAGTTACACCGTTCTGCAGCTGAAAATACTATATTGTTAACACAGCTTCCGAAGTATTGATCATGCGGAATGCAATGCTCTTAATACTCTAATGCGGGATATGTTTGTGCACTATCATATACAACCATATGCAAGTTTCCTAACGCAATCACTAAGGGTGACAAACTTTAATATGATAAAATAAATTCCTTCTACATTATTCTGGTGGCCCAGGATGGCATCGGCAGTGTATATCCACCGCTGGAGCTGCTTATAGATGAACTAGAATGAAGTTCTTAGAGTGCTGTTCTGTCTTTCTCTCGTCAGTCGTGCATATCATTAGTAGTAGTAGTAGCGGTTTTTGAGGCATGTGACTCTGTCTCACTAGGAAATGGAACAAAGAAATTCCGAGTTGAATATTTTCAATAGGTGATACACCGAGGTACTAACCACAGCCTGCTGCAAGAAAATGCACATGAAGAAGCCGTAACTTCTTAAGAAGGAGTAAATACAATGACCTGTAACCAATAGAGATGTAACAGTCTTATTGCTGTTTGCAGTAGCATCACCACAGCTCTCGTAGCATTCCTCTTGCACAAAAAAGTCCTGGTCTGATGTTAGGTAGTTTTGCTCCTGTGTAGGATAACAAAGAAATTTCGTCCTAATACCACATCTCTTGAGTACAACCACCTCACACTGTTCAAGATGATACATATGGCATTGGTCCACTCTACTACATAACACTCTGGGAATGGCTTAAGTCTAACAAACACACCGATTCTTCTCCTTAATGTTTCAGGAAAAACAGTGCTTGTGAGAACCAGCCGCAGTTCGGTAATATATTTATTGAACTGCATGTGTGAGAACACAGCTATGAATTGGGATACATATGTTTTACCTGCTTCAATATGGTGCCTCTGTGCAATACTTATGTCAGCTTGTATTGTATTGTATTGTGTGGAACTGGGCACCTAGAAACGACGTTGAGGCTTCGTCCCCGCCATAGCCCTCAGTGGTTCACACCCAGAACAGGGTATAGCAATCCACTCACCCTATGGCCGCACCACACCGAACCCAGGGTTATTGTGCGGTTCGGCCCCAGTGAACCCGCCCAGGAACGTCTCTCATCAAACGACTGTAGTCCCAAATGTTTGCGTGGTACAGAAATTATGGTGTACGTGTACGTGGAGACAGTGTTTGCGCACCAATCGGTGACATACTTTAACTGAGGTGGAGTAAGGGGAAACAGCCCGCATTCGCCGAGGCAGATGGAAAACCGCCTTAAAAACCATCCACAGTCTGGCCGGCACACCGGACATCGACACTAATCCACCGGGTGGATTCGTGCTGCGGACCGACACGCCTTTCCGCCCGGAAAGCAGTGCGTTAGATCCCACAGCTAACCGGACGGGCTTATGTCACCTTAGTTGGAGTATGTGTTACGAAAACCCAAGTAGTTTACAGGTTGAGGAGAAGGGTTAAAAGTGAGTGCATCCAGAGCATAATTTTTAAGCTTTTCTCGGACTTGAGAGTCCGAATACCCACAACCCACCTCAATTACCCACATTTCGTGGTACGTTTCCTCTAATTTTATGTTTTCTCAAGTCAACTCTAGTAATTTTGCAAGTTTCTTCCGCGATGTTATATATTTTGTTGTATTTCCCTCAATTTCAGGTTTTTCCCATCAACTTGTAATTATACCAGGTTTTCCACTATTTTTACCGATTTTATGTCATATTTTTCATATTTTTTTGATATTTTTCGAATGTATACGGTCATATTGGCGGAATAACCATACGTTGTTTCATTTTATACAAGGATATTTGTGTTTCCTATGCACAAACCTACTAAAAAACCCAAAGACTTCCCCTCTGGTCGATGATCTACATGGATGCATTTTGGATAGGAAGATCATGAAAAGTATTGTAACACTCGCCTTATACCTAGATGAGACTCAACGAGTGGTTCAGATTGGAAACTCGTGGTCTGGAAACAAATCCGTGTCATGCCATGGCACATCAGAGTGCTTGTCTGCAGACTCATGAAGCAACACGCTTGATGGAAACTCAAAGTCTGGCACAGCTCTACATGTTCATCCTACTTCCACTCTACCCTGTAGGGATCTGGAACCGGGAGTTGACATTTGTACAGAGTTGATTTCTGCTGTTGCTCTTATTGCTTATGAGATGAGCTTCGCTGCTTTTGTTTACACTTTCCAACCCTAATACAGCACCACAACCATGTCATGACACCTACGAACTGTAGATTTTGGGTATTTTTTTTATCCTAGTAATAAGTTATTTGTTAGTTGACAGTGTGTCGACTGCACGTATCATCCTGGGCCATGAGAGTTTCCATCCCCACACCTACACAGCGCACATCCCCGGAATCATAATAGATAGACAGACAATTACCAAGTTATGCATTCGAACCGGAACTGTACCAAATTGATAGCTCCAAACACATAGATATAAGGACTATGCATGCACAATGCCATTCGCTAAGTCTCGGTTTCAAACATTAGTATATTATTTTAGACAGCGCTACAGCCCTGCAAACAGTGAAAAACTCTTCGCAAAACGATTCTGCAGAGGATGTAAGCACATTTCAATTCATATCACTAATGAACATAACATCAACGATGCAAGTTATATTACCAACATTTCGCAACAATATTGTCTAGACTCTAAAGTAATAGCAACCAATCATGGCATCTTGCTGTGCCTTTCACATCTGCTTTTATACTCTTAAAGATCCATGATGACAGCACGTAATCACGCCAATTCCACTACTTTGTGTGGTAGGCGTCTGTCAGATCGAGGGAGACAGTCCTTGGTTTCTTTTCTTTGGAGTTTAAATTCTAGCTTTTTCTTTCCTCAGATGATGGTTTCGAAATAACGATGACATAATGCGGTGATCGGTAGTTTTCGCAGCAAGATAGTGGAAGTATTTTTTTCCCAGTTTTACACATGGTGGACATGTATAGGGGGTGTATAGCCTAAATCATTTCTAATCGATGGAGGTGCACTTCGTTGGATGTCTAAAAATAATGAGATGCGAATTATATCCTGCATTTGAACTTGAAAACTATACTGATTTTGCTCATAAACTGAAAGAAAGTGTACTGCCCCTATTTTCTTTGGTAGGAGGACATTTATTATCTCCGCGATTGCATTTTCCTGTTTAAAAGATGCTCGATTATAAGAGATGCATTGACGGTAAGTACAACATGCCTCCATCGCTATATCTTAGACGAAAAAGTTACTCTTGGAGTGGCCCTCCATTTATCTCCTATTGTTTAGTTGACTATACATGCTTTTGCGCCTGCGAAGGATCGTCGTCACAAGGCAGTCAGCGACCACAGCGAGCTCGTGCCATGCCTTACAGGCTCCTCCCGCCACAGCTGAGGAATACTGTACTCCCAGATACGTTGGGGTCTGCAGTCACTTTAGGGGGAAGACTTCCTGTTTTCCAAGTCATTGTTGTTTCATGAGGGGTCCTGTCTATTCGAGCTATACGTTTAACGGATTGTGAGAGGAGTTCTCGTTTTGCCTTTTGTCTATCTTTGACTCGTTTTCACATATTAGAAACAGTAAATAAATGCTACCAGAAGGACCTCTTTGTGGACCACCAGGAGCAAGATAGAACAGACCTTTATACCTACCTACTGTGAGGAGAGGGAGGGAGGGAGGAAGGAAGGGATAAGGGGTGGAAGATGAGGGTAAATTTTCAAATGCGTGTGAATTCCTAAGGGACCAATCTGCTGAGTTCTTCGGTCCCTAGGCCTACACACTACTTAAACTAACTTATGCTAAGAATACACACGCCCATACCCGAGGAAGGAACCTCCGGCGGGAGGGGCCGCGCAATCCGTGACATGGCGGATAAAAAAAATGTTCAAATGTGTGTGAAATCTTATGGGCCTTAACAGTCATCATTTCCTAAGCTTACACACTACCTAACCTAAATTATCCTAAGGACGAATAGACACACCAATGCCCGAGGGAGGACTCGAACCTCCGCCGGGACCAGCCGCACAGCCGGCCGCGGTGGCCGTGCGGTTCTGGCGCTGCAGTCCGGAACCGCGGGACTGCTACGGTCGCAGGTTCGAGTCCTGCCTCAGGCATGGATGTGTCTGATGTCCTTAGGTTAGTTAGGTTTAAGTAGTTCTAAGTTCTAGGGGACTGATGACCTCAGATGTTAAGTCCCAGAGTGCTCGGACCCAATATAGTTGTGTAATTAGGTCTGGCATTTATGGCTAAGAACGTAATTAGGACTGACATTTATTTCAGTTTGTCAACCAGAATAAATAAAGTACACTAACCTAAACTTCCTCTCCTCCATCTGGGCAGTTTCCATGTCTTTGGGGGCGGTTTAAGTAGTTCTAAGTTCTAGGGGACTTATGACCTGAGATGTTGAGTCCCATAGTGCTCAGAGCCATTTGAACCATTAGAACCAGCCGCACTGTCTATGACATGGCGCCTCAAATCGCGCGGCCACCCTGTGTGGCAGGGAGGGTAAGACTACCTCCAAGTGGTTCGTTCAGGGGCTCCCATTGTGGTGTACACTGCTGCAACAGGTGCCCCTCTGCAAATGTATGGGGTCGGTTTTTGCGGTAGTTGTTTTATTACAATGATTTTTTCCCAACATTGAAATATTTTTCCCATCAGTTATGTTAGCGTGTATTGGCTTCAGTTAACTAGGCTGCAGGGTGAATGTCTAGAAGGCGTCTGTAGCTAACTCTGACGTCAGACAGCGATAGTTACAGTCGTCAGCTGTATACTTACAGGTAATAAACTTATTAAACTCATGTGTGTCAGTTGAATACATTTACCGCCAGAAAAGAAAGAGTAATACATTACATCCCATCCTTTCTCACACCAGCCTGTAGGTAAAGGGTAGAGTCTGAGTGGGTCAGACACTAGCTTTGAGTGGTATTGTGAAATTTTTTCCTAGCAGGATTACATCTGTTGTATGGCGACATCATCTATACAGCTGTATTGTGATTTTAGGCAGTGGTTGTGTAGTGCTATGAATGTAGTTGTGCCGCCGGCTGTGGCCGAACGGTTCTAGGCGCTTCAATCTGGAACCGCGCGACCGCTACGGTCGCAGGTTCGAGTCCTGCCTCAGGCATGGATGTGTCTGATGTCCTTAGGTTAGTTAGGTTTAAGTAGTTCTAAGTTCTAGGGGACTGATGACCTCAGATGTTAAGTCCCAGAGTGCTCAGACCCAATATAGTTGTGTAATTAGGTCTGGCATTTATGGCTAAGAACGTAATTAGGACTGACATTTATTTCAGTTTGTCAACCAGAATAAATAAAGTACACTAACCTAAACTTCCTCTCCTCCATCTGGGCAGTTTCCATGTCTTTAGGGGCGCACTAGGGCTTTCCTTCCAGAAGCACCAGGATTCGAGTTCTGGAAAGCGCTCCACCATTATTAATTTCCCACCAAATTGAAGTGCCTCTACTGGCACGATCGTGTTAGGGGGTGCACTTCGGCTTCCCGTCTAGGAGGACCAGGGTTTGAGTCCCAGAAATGGTATAGCCATTTTGGGTTTCCCGCCAATTTCTCGCTGGGGGGTGGGATGGTAGGTCATCACAGTCCAGGGACAAAGAAATCCGAGTCACAATTCCAAATTCCCTGCAATATCTGAAATTCCTACCTATAGGGCCGGGGGGGGGGGGGGGAGAGGAGGACGGAGGGGGAAGAGGAGGCGTGGGGAGGGGTGGAGACGCCTGGGACTCCCGTGCAGGCTGAGGAAAGTACATGACATTATCTGGTTGTGGGAGTGGGCGTGGCCGGGGGTAATTAATTGATCAATTTATTTAATTTGCATATCAATTGGATATCAAAACTGCGCTACGACCCCCAATACACAACTTCGCTGTTGAACCAGATAACCACACATACGAATAAAATACAATCAGAAAAAACTTCTGTTGAAAATGAATTCAAACAGAGCCCTTAAACAAAGTGAATAAAAAGGTAATAATGAAAAATTGTGATAGTGACCACCCACTCAAGACCACAAACAAACGGTCTGAGGACGCAGAGGTAGAAGACACATAAAACGCAGAGGACCACACCACATCAGGAACAAGAAATTGATGGTACACACTGATATACAATAATAAAATAGCACATAGAGTTGGAATCATACTGGAAAAACAGGGGATCTCAGTAACATTGAGAACAAACAATGTCAGTAACATTCAGAAGAAACAACACAGTTCGACAAAGGCTAAGATCAGACGAAAGAACCTCAGGAAAATTCAGCAATACAAGAATATACCATCTTACAAATAAATCCTGTCACGCCCATTACATAGGACAAACAAGCATAAACTTCCGACAAGGTATACGGAGTACGTGAGAACTCTGAAGACTGACAGCAGACATTCCACTTTCACAGAACACCAAATAAATACAAACCACTAACTACCCTAGTAATATCGAAACTGATCTTCACGTCCACAGACACAGCAATAGATTCACCGAAAACTAAATAATGAGGATAATTATTACATGGAAACGGCTAAAGAGAAAGAGAAAAATCTAATAAGTGAAAACACAACAATTTGCAACAACACACTCTTTATGGCTTTCAGGGAACTGACACAGGACCAGAACAGGGAAAACCCAATGACTGTCCCACCATATACACAGATATAAATAAGGAAAAGAAGTCGTCAGAACTCCCGCTGAAATTTTCTTCAAAACCTGATCCAACATGCGATACACTCCCGTGGGACACGCGATCAGCAAGATGGCGTAGCGTTTTGAATTACGACCGACATATAAAAGTAATATTTTTCTGTTTATTTAAGATAACTGCAAGCCGACCAAAAACACGTGAGTACATTACAAATTTTGCACCAACTTAGTGCACATCATAACTGTATCCATAATACTATCTCAATTCCCGTTAGTGTAACAAATAAGGAATGGAGAGGTTCTCCGCACAAGCGGCGAGGAAACGAATATATGGAAAACACTGACAAGTAGAAGGGACAGAATGACAGGACATGTGTTAAGATATCAGGGAATAAATTCCGTGGTACTAGAGGGAGCTGTAGAGGGAAAAAACCGTAGAGGAAGACAGAGATTGGAATACATCCACCGTATAACTGAGTACGTTGGCTAGAAGTACGACTCTGAGATGAAAAGGTCAGCGCAGGAGAGGTATTCATGACAGGTCGCATCAAACCAACCAGAAGACTGATGAAAAAAGGAAAGAAACGCGGACGTATGTAAGTTCAGTTTTTCATATTTATTAATAATAACCGCTCATATGCGGACGACATGCTTTATACCGGAGAAACGGCAACAAAATACAAAAATACGAGGGCCTTCAGAAAGTAACCTCCGGTTGATTTAAAAAAATACACCAAGTTAAATAAAAATATTTTAATATATACATCTTACAACTACATCTTTCCACTATTTTTCTACATAGTCTCCATAGCGATTGAGGCACTTATCGTATCTCTTCACAAGCTTTGAAATTCCTTCTGCATAAAAATCACCCGCTTGTGCCTGGAGCCAGCCTGTGACCGCATCTTTGAGCTCTTCGTCGTCATCAAACCGCTGTGACCCGAGCCATTTGTTCAAATGCATGAAGAGGTGATAATCACTTGGCGCCAGGTCTGGGCTGTAAGGTGGATGGTTGATAACGTCCCACTTGAAGGACTCAAGAAGGGCTGTTGTTCTGCGAGCAGAGTGAGGACGGGCGTTATCGTGCAAAAAAACGATACCGGAAGTCAGCATACCACGGCGTTTGTTCTGTATAGCCCGTCGTAACTTTTTTATTGTTTCACAGTACACGTCTTGATTAATGGTCGTACCACGTTCCATGAATTCAACCAACAACACCCCTTTGGCATCCCAAAACACCGTTGCCATCAGTTTTCTGGCAGAAAAATCTTGCGAGGCTTTCCTTGGTTTGGTAGGCGAATTTGAATGTGCCCACATCTTTGAATGTTCTTTTGTCTCAGGGTTCACGTACTTAATCCAGGTTTCGTCACCAGTCACGATTCTGTTTAACAATGGTTCTCCTTCGTCCTCATAACGTGACAGAAAGTCTAATGCAGAGGCCATTCTTTGAGTTTTGTGGTGGTCGGTAAGAATTTTGGGCACCCATCGTGCACAGAACTTACGGTAACCCAATCTTGCTGTCACTATCTCGTACAAGAGAGTCTTAGAAATCTGTGGAAAACCAGTAGACAACTCCGACATTGAGAAACGTCGATTTTCACGAACTTTTGCATCAACTGTCTGAACGAGTTCGTCAGTCACCAATGATGGTCTACCACTCCTCTCTTCATCATGAACGTTTTCTCGTCCACTTTTAAATAAACGTACCATTCACGGACAACTCCTTCACTCATAACTCTTGGTCCGTACACGGCACAAAGCTCACGATGAATAGCTGCTGCAGAATATCCTTTGGCTGTAAAAAACCTTATGACAGCACGCACTTCACATTTGGCGGGGTTTTCTATTGCAGCACACATTTCAAACTGCCACAAAAACTAAACTAGCGCAGGTACGACGTTCACTCGACCACGGCTTGATGCCGACTGACCTGTTGAGTGCGTGAACGCACAGATGGCGTCGCTACTCCCCCCACAACCCGCACTGTGACCAATCGGAGGTTACTTTCTGAACCGCCCTCGTATATGCCTGAAATAACGGCAAAAATCGCAGAAGCCATGCTGTGACTTAAAGTAAGTGAGTTATAATGAAACTGTTTGCAGACGACACTATATGGAACCAAAGAGTACACACGTAATAATGTTTTTAATGTTTATAACATTACCAATTTTGCTTATTTTACAGTAAAGAAAGACCAGCTGATGACGCCGATACTGTCGCTGAGACTAGTTTGGGAAAGAACACAAATGAAACAAAAGTGTTTTGCATCAAGGCGAACAAACCCCTCACCTGATATGTTGCCACGACTCATCAGTTTTCCTTTAATAATGTGCTAGCCGAATAGTACAGACGCTAGAATGAAGGACTGTTAGAATAATAACAGTAACGTAGCGTTTTGTTACAATAAGAAATTAACATTCGAAATAAATTATTCAAAATTATTAGAGAATAAGGAAATCTAGCAACCCTAGCTGCTACTCGATGTCACTGGCATTAGCTGAGTTCGACATTTGAAGGGGTTAATCGATAGAGATATTTTTTTACATCTAATACTAAAACTTCTTCCCCAGCTTTGATCACACAAGGCTTTACGAATATTCGTCCTACTGTGTGAGGCTTTTTTGATTGCACTACCAATTCCAATACGTCAAATGATGCTGCTAATGCTTTCTGCGAGGACGCAAGTCTTGTAGATGGTCAGTCAGTGATATTAGGATTGATCCTTTCTAAGTGGCGTTTTAATTTCGCTGGCTTCAAGGAAACGTTCCCGAGAATGGTAGTGCATGTAACACACAATGTGCTTTTATTTCTCCATTACTTCCTATCGAAGTAAGTCCGCATTTAATGCAAATACGGTCGTATTTCCTGAAAATGAAAGGAAAATCCAGTCGAATATAAGGTAGTTTTCATAATAAAATAAATAATTAATACTGTAATAAATAAACATACTTTTACCATCGTTATTTACAATTGGAGATGATCCTTGTGTAATGTAGTATTCTGATCATATTCTCAACGAAATGTACCTAACTGTTGTGAACTTTTTGTAATACACGCTTACATATATAAACTCATGTCTATATTTCCTTTAGTAAGGCCTAATTGTGATTAAAAAAGTTTAACAACGAAAAATGTGTAATTACGTCTTTTACATAATAAGAATGTTGACATCTAAATGTCAGTCAAGCTACTGATGCCGCTGAACCAATAAACAGCGATATAAACTCACGGACACCAACAAGCAAGGCTACAGAAAGTAGCTCGTGCCATATTGCGTCGTCACCACTTGCCCTGCACAGAGCTACCCGCACTCGCCATTACTTACCAGGTACATGGCACTGCGTTACCCGCATACCAAGGGATTAATCAATTAAAACTAGAAACAAAGTTTGCAGTTTTAAATTTTCCGCTGACAATATTTTACCACCTGCGGACATCTGGTGGTCCATAGGCCACTGCTCGGGGACCAGTGGCAGAAGCACTCCCTCCCGTTTTGTAATTCATTTTGCTTATAAAGAATACCCAGTACTCCATCAGAGCAAGGGAGCTGGATGCACAATTTAGATTTCCACATACTTAGCACGCAAATAACTGAAAACTATAGGTAGATACAGAATATTTTATATACTCGGCTATGATAGAGTTCATATTATTACAAAATGAAGGTAGCACTAGATACAGGTTTTAAACTAGAAAGGATACCTATGTCACCTTTTCCTAGCAATATTCTCCTCCTCCTAGTTTAAAGTTATAATATTAACAATGAACTACAGGTAGAAATAGAATTCCCAGTAGACAAAACTGCAAAACAGCAATAGTGTCACATGCACCTTATACTCTAAAGACCCAAAATGGTACCACTTTCTGTCACGTGATGTTCCAGTTGTAAGTGGGTTGCTTCTTTGTTGGCAGTGCTGTGTAGCGCTTTGCATTGGATCTCTGAGTGTGGTTTTTTTTGTAAGAGACTCTGAGGCTGGTCGGACTCGTTGTTGGCAGTTATTCGCCAGTTGTGTTACGCATTTGGAAGGTTGTCGCCAACAGTGATGGAAGTACTGTTGGGCACTTGGAGGTGAAAGGCCAGCAGTGACGGATGTTCGATGTGAGAAGTTAGCATTGATGGAGGGTAAAGGTCTGAAGTGTTAGCGTAGGCTAACGATTTGTACATGTTCGACTTGGAGACTGAATATTATTCATGGTTCAAATGGTTCAAATGTCTCTAAGCACTATGGGACTTAACATCCGAGGTCATCAGTCCCCTAGACCTAGAACTACATAAACCTAACTAACCTAAGGACATCACACACGTCCATGCCCGAGGCAGGATTCGAACCTGTTTCAGAGTCATACGTTCTAAATTGGGTTGGACTAGCAGTCCACTTGTAAACTCCTAGCCCATAACATTATTTCGTATGTGCTGTGACGCGGATAGCCCGCAGACACGAGTAGTGTGTAGTAGTGGATCCACCAGCAACAGCAAGCAACTAGCGTATGTGTTTTTATATGCTTAGTATTACTCTACACAGAAGCATACTAAGGGAGGAAATTTACTAAAGTAATGTCCCCAACGTCTTTAAAACGCAAAATGTCACTACTAAGCGAACAGTACAGACCATACAGGTAATTTTATAGAAGAACAGAAGTAAAAAAGTAAGGTGATGGTAACGTTGGAATTTACCATTGCATGGAGGGTCACCATAATGTATTGCTATCATAATGTATTCTATTAATTTACCCCTCTCATATTTTACGTGAAGTGGACCGTATATCTTTTTTTTGAGCCGAAAAAACAAAACATATCCATTTCAGTTGCAGATTACAAATGTTTCGATCAGAATTTATTGTGCTTCGCGAACGTAAGCTTTTACTCTTGATCCGACATTACAGATACGAAGGAGAAAGATACTTACACCAGAATGCACAATACTAATCTGCTACAATTCTCCTAACTTTGAAATATGTATCTGCCATGTGGGTATTGCTGCTAACATACCACCTAGATAGTTTCTGTGTCACAACTACTGTCCACTATCTTCCTTTATTTATTACTTTTCCATCTGTTTCCCACTGTCACTGTGTCCTCTCCCAGCACAATGAAGTTCGAATGTGTCTGAAAGAAAAAAATTGTGGGAAAATTTTTAAAGGAGCTGGGGAAGGTATAATGAGGCAGTTGATACACCACTTTTCAGTCTTTTAGTCAGGAGAAAAGAACTATAGGGGTCAGTAAAATTTAGATCGTTTAGTTTGTGTAACTGAAATAATGCATCAGAAATTTTACACCTCAGAAAGGATGTTACGTGCACAAAAATATAGCGCGAGCTTCAGTTCTACAACATTGGGTTCCCAGTATTCTTCTAATTATAACTGAGTAGTTTTACATCATATTTCTCCATGCTACGTCACTACGTAAGCCACGATTTCGTCTCACAGTAGATTTTACGTGCGTGTTTTACTTGTACAGGTGTGGTAAATTTGAACCTCTCTATCTCGGAAACGGATTAAGATATCAAGGAAATTTTCAAGATTGTTTGAGACTGGGACGTCAGGAATATATCGCAAACATTACAGACAGGTGCTGTGCATAGCCTTCTTGGAGTCCACAAAAATCAAGATTTCAAGTATTTCTATGTAACGGATAAAAATGTTTGAAAACGGGAAAATGATAAATGACTAGAAAAAAGGAGTTTAATTTTGAGCACTTTTCTGCCATTAGATACTTAAATATACACTGCTGACGGCAAAAAATTATGAAAAACTGTTTTTTCGGGTTTTCTCAGAAACCGCCCACGAAGTAAATGGTTCCTCCATCGGCTCCTTAAAGCGCACCGTATACAAAATCGCTCTGTGTATACAAACGGTCCCTAGCCTTAGGGACATCCAAAACTATTGACCCTACCTTTCTGTCACCAACTGAAACCAAGGAATGAGCTCCGGAACAGTCCAGTTTTAATGTACGAAGTTTCGGAGCATTGTGGCAGCGCATTCTGTTCCATTTGCGCCAAGAGAAGGTTGTAGGGTCCTATATTGTCACACGTAAGGATATCTGTCATTATCTGTAACATTTACGCTCTATTTTATCGATCTGTTTTATCGCAGGAAGTATACTGCAACTACCTCTAGTTTTGCCGAGGTAGAGATCCAAAGTATTTGCTGTCCGCTGACAATGCCTTCAGTAATCTGTGACTTTTTTGTGGGTGTGTAAGAGCGGTTGGTTTAGTAGTTGAGTGGAGATAGTGGGTCTGAAATCCGCGGTAGAGTCGCGTCAAAGTCGCAATGGAATGGTCCTATCCGACATACTGAAACATACCCTGAATTTTTTCACAATGGAAGAATACAACGAAAGAAATGCACTGACAAAATTTCAGCTTGTAAGGCGCACTGCATGTACTCGTTTTTGCCGCATGAAGAACTGCTTATAAAAGCTGTTTTTACAGCCCTTCCTTTCTAAAACACGTATTGGGCAGTAAGCAGACACAGCCGTGGCTCCAAGTCCAAAGCACATGCATGCAAATTTTAAGACTTAAACCACACCTAAAGCGTCTCAAGTCGTTAATTTTTTTAATAACTTGCATCTCATATCATTAGGTAACACGTTGCGGATTTGATTGGTAATCTAATGACTAGCGGAGGACAGAAAATCAAGGCACTGTTTGATAAATGCCTTCCGCTAATCGGGACTTTAATTTGTTGACACGAAATATTTTATAACAATTCCTGTAGTACAGCTCTTATGATAATTTTTGAATAATGTATATTTTACTAACAATGATACAGTTCATTGTTTATTTCCTGCAATCATCATAAAATTGCGAAGAATCTGTTGGATGACGGGAGAAACATTTTCTTTTCACCAGGCTCACTTGATTTAAAAAAATTGATACAGCTAGGCATTTCCCAGTCATTAATAGTTTTATTCTCAGAGAATTGGAAATGAGTATCACATTGTCGTGGCCATTATTCAGCATAATATGCTTCACACCACGCCTACTTGATCAAATTCATAAAAAGTGTTGATGCAGACAGACAATGCTGAAGTTTAACAATACTGTTCAGCCGATAAACCGGTAATTTCAGGGAGCTATTGGAAATTACGTGGTCCGACATTTTACTGGGAAATACTTTACACCACCGACAAATTTCCTTATCGAGATGGCTGGATCTTACTGTTAGTTCCCAGTTGAATGAATTATATTGACATTCTTTTCGCCATTCTCCTAAAGGCACGTGTGTCCTTATGGCCAGGCCAAAAAGAGAGAAAGAATGCTTTTCTGCAGCTGGTAAGAAATTAAAAATGTTTCTCTGCAATTTTTCCAGTTTTTACTATGTCGAATAGAAAATTTTGGAAATAAACAGTCCTTTTTCTACTTTTTGTTCTTAATTTGCCTCGCCTTGAGGCTGCTGAAGACTGTTTTAAAGCTGCGGAAGCAGTAATCCATTGATACTTAGCAATGGTGTTGTCGTTCAGTGCCGTAATTACAATTTCGTATTTTTTAATGTTTTATTTTATTTTTGAGGTGAGGCAGCTATTCTTTTCGTTTTACTATAGCTCAAACTGATAACTAATTTCATGCATCCATACTAATATAATGTCCAAAATTATAAAAGTAATGTGTGTCTTTGGTTCACATTTGTTTAATTAGAACACTAATGACATTACGAAAACGACTTATGAGTTACCTCATGAAATCAGTTTAGTAATGTTAGGAAGTCTGAATAGTTTAATGATACATAACCCAGTTACTAAGAAAATTTTCAGCACCTATTATGTTAACTACCTATTTTTATAGACTAAGTCTGTGTTAATTTACTCTGACGTGTATAAGATATACTTTGTCTGACACTTTAACACACATGAATAGAACAAAAGATTGAACCATTTACTAGAAAATTAAAAAACAAAAGGAAGACCATGATATCTTTTTTTAGCATATCACTAAACACAGTTTGGTCATCAGTTCTTTCTTCTCGAAGAACTGGTGCCACCATTGTTGTATTCCGTAGGTATGTCTCGGTTCTCTTAAAGATGGCTAAACTGACCTCATTATTGGCCATTGTTACTGATAGAGTTGCCAAGAGCTGTATAAACCGGAACATATTAGATCTGACGGCCGCAGAGGGACAAAGCCTCCGTTCCTCAGTTGCTCCTTGAGACCACTGCTCCGGTCGATTCTGATGCTGATGAAAGTGTTTCAACTCAGACGTTGTCGTTGTTAAACGGTTACTAATGGATCCAAAGCATAAAGACGATCGACTTATAACTCCATCGCTGATATCTACTCCTTCTATTTTTCCCTGATAGAAAACAATTAAAGATGTTAAAAAGTGCTCAGTGTGCCAAGAACAGATCATGCAATGAACTGGTGAAGGCATCCAGCAATGGCAGAAACACAGAGAGTTTGTAGTAACCCTCAATTTCATCACTGGTATTCCGAGTTGATCGATATGCCTGCTTGCTAGAAATCTATGATCGTTTGATTTTAACTCTATCTGTCTAAGCTCATTCCTCGGCTTCTAAGAAC
Source organism: Schistocerca nitens (assembly GCF_023898315.1). Classification (NCBI taxonomy): domain Eukaryota; kingdom Metazoa; phylum Arthropoda; class Insecta; order Orthoptera; family Acrididae; genus Schistocerca; species Schistocerca nitens. Next base: position 436,867,794 of record NC_064616.1, read on the forward strand.
AGCCGTCTGAAAGTATCATCAACATTTTCTCTCATTACCAGTAGTTTCCTTTCGAAAGCCCTGGCAATGTTTATTTGCTCTGCAAAATCTGTATCTTCGCGCTGAAGCTTGGATGCTGTTCGCGAATGGCAGCACAACAGGTCATATCAGAGGACTGACGAGTAATTTTGCAGTCATGGTGCATGGGATAACCCAACAAGAGCGCTTCTGCTGTCATACGAAATTGCACCCCAGATCATAACTCCATGTGTAGGTAGAGTGTCTTCCACGCACACTGGTTGGTTGCAGGCCCTCAACCGGACTACTTCTAAACAACACACGGCTATCACTAGCATCGAGCCATTCATTAGAAAGCACAACAGATCTCTGTCCTTCCCACCAACGAGTTCTCTCTTGACACCACTGAATTCGCAAATGACGGTGGTTTGTGGTCAGTAGAATGCTCGCTACAGGCCGTCTGTCTCGGAGCTGTCCTTGAAGTAACGATTTGTAACAGGTCGCTGTGTCACTGTGGTGCCAACTGATGCTCAAATTGCAGCTCCAGATTCAGTACGAAGCGCGACAGCCATAAAGCGAACACGATGGTCTTCCGTCTGGGTAGCGCCACGTGACAGTCCACAATTCGGTCTTCTTGCGACTGTACATTATCGTGACCACCACTCCCAGCTATTATGTAGAGTGGCTTCATTCCTGCCAAGTCTTTCTGCAGTGTCGGAGAAGGAGCATCCAGCTTGTCGTAGCGCTACTACATGACCTCGTTCAAACTTAGTGAGGTGTTGGCATCAACTTGTCACCTCCAAGGCATTCTTCATTAACAGCAACTCACCACGTCCAATCTCAAAGGTAACTAACCCTCACGACCGATACAGCGTGTATTAAAACCAAACTTGATTTGCATCCTCATAGTGGCGCTACTAGAGCCACTCTTGCGCGACAGGTGCGAAATTTGAATAGACATCATATTTCAGTTGTAGAAACACGTCTACCAACTTTCGTTTATGTCGCTCAACTCCTTTGGGTGGCAATTTTTCTTCCATCAGTGTATTTCCTTGAAGTCTTGTGCGCTGCGAAGACTCTCAGTCCATCCAGTGAGTGTGGTACGTTTCAAACTTCTGACTCGAACATCGGTTAATGATTGAAGAGAATCATTTAATATTGGCCTACGCTATTTGCCCAAAGAAATTATGTACCATTTCCAGTGTTCCGAGTGAATTCCTAATAAGCAGAATGTTGCATTTGTCGGTGATACCAAACTGAGATCATGAGCAGCCCATTGAAAAGAGAGCTAAAAGATAGTCCTGTTACATGAAGGCATGAACTCCATGGGCTTTTCCTGACAGTGATGCTGCACTGTCATAACACTGCCTTTGTAAAAATGACACATAAAGACCAAATTTTACCATGTTTTCATTTATAACGGGCAGTTATAATTAAACTTTCCCTTTTTGAATACATTATAGCCTAGTAACTAAATACTGTACGAGTACCAAACTTGGTAACATTAATGTCCAGAGCATGGGATACATCATTTCCATGTGTCACAGCCCCATCGTCCAGTTCAAACTATGGCCACCAGCTGCTGTGGTCACTCATCGTGATTCATAGTATCATACACCCGACCAGTCGCAGTGTACTTGTTGAAGTGTCAACATGAGCTTGGACAAAAGAAGCAGGGGATTACTGGTGAAGCTCTATTATCAAAACAACAGTAATGCTGCAGCTACAGTTCGAGCATATCACTGGCTGAAAGGATTACGGAAGGGTCGTCTTTCTCCACCTGCTGTCCGGAGCATGAAGAAGAAGTTCGAATCAACTGGAGAACTGGGCGTCGCTTCAGGAAGAGGCCGACGACTTATTGCACCACAGGTATTTGATGAAAGGGCTGTTGCAATGGCAGGCAACGCTGCTCGCAATTCCCGATCGTCAGGCAGTGTGCGTGCTGTGGCACATACCGATGGGAGGGCGCAAATCCGTCGTCTTCCAGGGGAACAGCTACTTGATACCTGTACTGCGGGGCGGAGACAAGCCCGCGGCGGCTCCATAGTGCTCATAGAAACATTCGTGTCGGCATCCATGGGTCCAGTGCAGCTCGTGCGAGGAACCGTGACGGCCAAGGAGTAACGTACACTGGTTGCAGGCCACGTACATCTCTTTATGACGATTATGTTTCCCAACGGCAATGACATTTTTCAGCAAGATAATGCGGCATGTCACGAAGCACCGAGTGTAACTGAGTAGTTCAGGTAACAAGGTGGCGAGTTCCAATTGCTGTGCTGGCTCCCCAACTCGCCAGATCTGAACCCTATCGAACACATCTGCGATGCGAGTGAAAGTGGCGTCAGAGCTCATCGCCTTCCTCCCCTGTGTGTGCAAATGTCGGCAATTCTCTCCAGCGACCTACCATAACCTTATTGCTTCCGTAACACGACTTGTCGCCGCTGCTATCCGCGCCGGCTGCTGTGGCCTTGCGGTTCTAGGCGCTTCAGTCCGGAACCGCGCCGCTGCTACGGTCGCCGGTTCGCACCCTGCCTCGGGCATGGATGTGTGTGATGTGCTTAGGTTAGTTAGGTTTAAGTAGTTCTAAGTCCAGGGGACTGATGACGTCAGATATTGTCCCACAGCGCTTAGAGCAATATGAACCATTTTTTTACTATCCGCTCCAAATGTGGACGTACTGGCTGTTAAAATGTTCAAATTGGTGTGAATTCCTAACGGACCAAACTGCTTAGGTCATCGGTCCCTAGACTTACACACTAGTTAAACTAACTTAAACTAACCTATGCTAAGAACAACACACACACGCCCATGCCCGAGGGAGGACTCGAACCTCCGGCGGGAGGGGCCGCACTCTCCGTGACATAGCGCCTCAAACCGCATGGCCACTCAGCCCGTCATTGGCTATTAGGTAGATGGACTTTATGTTCCGACTGATCAGTGTAATTTCGATGGACAATTGCGATGGCCCCGTAGCACGGAATAGTTAACCTGACGGTTGCATTGGCGGCAATGTTTTAACCATTATTTTGATAAAGCTTTTACATGAAAAGTAAGGAAACAGCTTCACGAAGAAATGTTGTTTTGAGAAGTAAAAAGTGGTCAGAGCAACTGCCTAGTAAACGGGACACCTGGTTTCGAATCCTGGGGCAGCACAAATTTTCAGTTTTCCCCATTGACTGGAATCCATGCCCACTGGCGGCCAATGTCTAATTCCTTAGCGTCTTAATTCATAATGGCTGCTGGGTCAAAACTGGTGTCTGTTCGTTCGGACATTCAATGGGGAAAGTTAAAAATATGTGCCAGACCAGGATTCAAACCCGGGTGTTCTGCTTACTAGATAGTTGCTCTGACCACTTGTTTTCCTAAAGGAACCTTCCTGGCCCCGCAAGGGAGGGGTGGGGGGAGTACAGGGGGTGCAGTCTGGGACCTGCCAACCATGTCCCGTTCCCTCTCCCCAGGACCAAGGAAAGCCTATGGAACGTCGAGTACAGATAAATAACCATCAAAGATTTATTAATTTATTTATTTTTCATTTTTTCCGTTATTATTAATACCAAAGAGAACAGCACGAAACCGACGTCGCGTGGAGGAGGGAGCGGCAAGTCGCCAGACTCGGCGAGACCATCAACGCGTAGTTTTACCGAGAAGAACATCCCGATGACCAGAGAATAACCAGTTCAAAGAGTGAGGAAAGCGTGGATCAACTCCTCATTGCACTAACACCCCAACCCTGGGATGCGTTAAGACAGGCACTACAAAGGAAATTGGAGAAAAGTTGTCTGTATTTGGGACTGCGGACAACCGCATAACGGCATTCTTCAAGGAAGTGCATAAAATAAAGGAAATTTTTCTCGCCATCAGCAAACAAGTAGTGAACTGTGTGCTCACAGATCCACTATATGAAGTTCGCGTTCATTTGTGAGAAGTATCTCGAGTCCGGAAAGAGGAGCAGGTGAGGAGGTATCTTCCGACATCTTATGGTAAGTCGTATGGGTAATTACAGCCAGCACATGTCGCACCAATAATCAGAAACCTATCGCCGATCCGCTCACCAGGCGATGCTCGTCCGTATCCAGAACATCACAGGCAACACATAACGGGGTGTCTGGAAGGTCAATCCTGTAAAAGCGTGACCGGCATACTTGCTTCCATTGATTGTAGTTTACCACGCAGACTGGACTTAAGTGTCAAAATCAGGAGCGCACACCGATCGCTAGTCGACTTGAGAATGCTTCCCCTCAACTACATACAGTGATTTGTGCTGCTGAAGAAAGCCATAGATCGCCTTTGTGGAAGTCAAGCGCGTTGGCAATAACGCAGTTCGAGGAAAAAATGGCGGAAGTAAAAGAAGGGCGGCAGGACGTCTGAAAGGCTGGTTAGGGTCCATGAGAGAGCCTGATACAAGGGCTGCAGCAACACACTGGAAAGAAACGTAGCACAAGGGCGCCATAGTACCATTTGAGAGCTGACGAAAAAGACTATTTCCCTGTCAGACTCATGATACAGGCGCAAGCCTCCCATGCACCGCGGGAGGGTGTGTCTCGTATCTTATCGTGAAAAGCAAGCCATGGGTAACCAAAACTGGAAATTTGTGGTAAGTTTCTATGGGACCAAACTGCTGAGATCACAAGTTCCTAGGCTTACATACTACTTAATATGACTTAAATTAACTTACGCTAAGGACAACACACACACACACACACACACACACACACACACACACACACACACACACACACACACACATGCCCAATGAAGGGCTCGAACCTCCAACGGGGAAGCCGCTCGAACCGTGGCAAGGTGCCCCAGACCGGACGGCTACCCCGCGCGGTGCCATGGGTAACATATGAACCCAATGCTGCTACCATGCAACGACCATGGACGGCGGAACAGGAAGTATCTGTACCATGTGTAGGATACGTGACGCCTAATATACATTAACGTTGTGTATCCGCTGCAGAAGATCAAAGGCTCGTGAAGCTACCAGAAGCTTCGCCATAGGCTGTAACCCATCCCAATAACTCCCTGACCTCTGCGCCGCTACGAAGAACTACTATGAGCTCATCTGCACGAGCAGTGCAGCTCAATACATGGCCACCGTGAGACATCCCAGAGCGGCGTTGACGGAGGCCGCAGAGGCACAGTTCCATAGTGATGGCATTCAACAGTCCAGAGAGCAGGCACCCTTGGTGTATCGAATAACGGATGAGGGTGGGAGGACTGAGATGGGCATTGTAGAGTGCAAGGGACGTAACTCCACGAAGGAGACGCATTACGACGTCGGCGGTAGTATAAGGGTACCCACACTGCAAAGCACCCCTTCCAGGTAGATCGACACGATCCAACACCTGCATGAAGTCAACAGCTGCCAAAAGGTCACGCACACGACGAGCGTGAGTTAAAGCGATTATGTCCAAATAGTGAAAGAGGGCGTTGTGGATATTTCAGCAGCCAACAGCAGGGTAAAGATCCCTGTGTTGGTGTTGAGCAGCGGCAAGGGTTGGTAGTCGCATATCCGTGATGTGCCCCAAGGCATGTGGATGGGAATGAGGAGACCGTCAAGGAAACCGTATGGGACCGGCATGAGGGGCGACATTAGGTCCCGACAAATTTCTGTCCACTTGGCGCCATTAGGAGACGAAATGTCCGATAAAATTCTAGTGGGAGGCCATCATGACCAGGCGACTTTTTCGTAGAACCCACCTGGATAGCATCATAGGCCGGCCGGGGTGGCCGAGCGGTTCTAGGCGCTACAGCCTGTAACCGCGCGACCGCTACGGTCACAGGTTCGAATCCTGCCTCGGGCAAGGATGTGTGTGATGTCCTTAGGTTAGTTAGGTTTAAGTAGTTCTAAGTTCTAGGGGACTGATCACCTCAGAAGTTAAGTCCCATAGTGCTCAGAGCCATTTGAACCATAGCATCTTAAACTTAGTACGCCGTCACGTCGGCAACCAGAGCGATCGTTGCATCCCCAGGAACCGAACCGAAGGTGAGTCAGTAAACCACCGTAGCGTTGGTAGGTTGGTGACGTTGGGCAGAGTACATGTAACATAACACACATGGAGCGCAGAACCTATATCGCGTTGATTATTTAAAATCCTCCCATCGACAGTAGTAAGAACATTAATGAAAGTCTTCCAACGGTGGTGCTGTTCCACTATCACGTGGTACGTAAACGGATGCTCCTGAACTGACGTGTCGTGTGTTCGCGCCCTGACAATAGCACCTTCAAGGTGACGACGTAAATACGAGCTGTGCCTTAGCACGATTCACTATCGCATGACGCTCTGTCGAACATGGAATCATAGTACATTTCCAGAAGATGAAGAAACAGGAATCATGAGTTCGTCGCCACCACACCGCGATCTCCCTTCCGTAACCAGTCAAGACCTTGTGGAGGGCAGGCTTTGTGCAGGGGATCCACCTTGATAGAGCACACTCATATGCAATAAGGCGTCGACGACAACCTGTCCACGTGGACTGTAAGAGCTGCTGGCAGTCGGGTGAAGCAAGATGGATCATGTTCACTTTCCAAGGTCCCCAGCCGCGCCACACCTTTTGGCAGCAGAGACTGATGGCAGATAAATTTGCGTCATGGTCAGAGAACACAATGGGGCAGACTTCAGCAGCCTGCACCCAACCAACAACATCGCGGGAGATATAAACGTGATCGAGGTGATTGGAAGAATAAATAGTGAACTGCCTAAATCCGAATATTCTCCCAAGACTCCACAAGAGTGAGGTGCTGGAGGACTGCCGCAAGCCCCACGCACAGAGAGTGACACGGCAGTTAGTCTTTTGGCACTCAAGGTGGAGCTGAAGTTGCCTCCCATGATCTTGATGACCCAGAAATGGAGGCGTGACTGACTCGAAGAAGAAAGTGAAACATTTGCGGCGACCTAAACCAGATGGCGGGAAGACGTTGACGATCTTGACTCCATTCAACATGAGAGCCATAACTCTGGCACCAAGGAGATAAGAAACTATATCAGCGAGCATACCGTCGAGTAGAAGGATCGCCCTCAAGTACCTGTAGGGGAGCATGGGAGAGCACAGAGGATTGCAACTTGCACCTCCTGAAGGAGGGCAACGCCAACGTCCACAGCATACAGCATATCATGAAGTAAATCTAGCATGTAGCGTGCGCGAATAGTATTGACATTGACCGTGGCTATGCAATAAGTTTGAGAAACTGCCATCGCTATTTGGACAGGCGATGCAAACGTGGAGGCAGCACAGAGAGCTTCTGGACAGACCCCTGTGGAAGGGAACGTCACTGTGATGGGGAGGCAGCCGAACCCACCAATGGGCTTCCATCGCACTATACACCTCCAGAACTTTCGTCTTCAGCATCGACGTCGTCTACCCAGGAGAGAGACGTCTCATTGAGCTGGCTCAGTGGAACGCTATCAGAGATGCGCCCAAAAGTAGCGTCACCCACGGAAATGGAGGCAACCGCATTAGTCGCAGGTGGGGGAAGGCAATGTCCATAGGTGGATGCTGACTGGAGACGGAGGACGGAGGCAGGAAGAAACGTCGCGTCGTCCAGTGCCAGGGCGTCAGATAACAGAGCAACATCAGCAGGAGGGTCGTGATTCTGTGAACCGATTCAATGGGGGCAGTCATCAGAAGCTGTTCGGTGGCGTCCCTCCCTTTCTTCGGAGAGCGTTGCTTACTAACTTGTTGTTCTGTGCCAGATGGCGACTGGCTGTATTCTGGCAAGCGGCCACACTGCAGAAATACTGTGGTCGGCACAGTTCCATGACCAACAACACGGGACCGGCTTGCGTCTGCTGACGGCCATCGGCCGTTGCTCTTGCCTCCGAGGGCACTGTACGAGAGACGGGTAATACGTCCATCGCGTCATCAAGAGAAGTCGACGCCGGTGTCATCTGATTCATAATGGGTGCAGCAGACAGTCTCGCGGTGGACGGGTAAGATAGAGGTAACACAGTGGCGCCGTAGGGAGAGGACGTCTCCGATCAGCGTCTGAACCAGTCTATGTCAGAGACATTCAGAATGGACATGACCTTCCTGGCCACAACCTGAAGAAGTGCGCGGCTGACCATCATACACGACGACCGTTCTGTAGCCGGCACTACCCAGGTAGGAAGGTAAGTGTTACCACAGTTCAACTTTTATCTGATGGACACCACTGTGGACACGGTAGGTTTCGAATATATTCCTCTTTTCAGCAAAGTGCTTGACGACGTTGCTGTAAGGTTTAAAGTTGGCCACCACACTGTCCAATGGCACCTCAAACGCGAGTTTGGAAACCCTCAATGCTTGGAGGCCATAATGAACCACGACAGTCCCTATACGGCCGACATAGTATCGGAGCTTGAGATCATTATCGTGGGGACACCCATCGTCGGTGCTTAGTTCTACATTCGCCAGCTTTATCTACACTGTAGCACTGAGGATCGAAAAATGAATTCGTTGAACGTCTTACTGTGGTAGACGCATTTCCTCCTATATGGCATACACCATTCAACTTCATACGTCTTTAACCGTACATGATCCAATGAAAAAGTTAATTTAATCTTGACTTAACGGTAGGAAAAGCCATGATGGTCGATGAGGTCGGATTCTCAAGAGAAGCCGCTACGAGGAACTAAACGAACGCGAGTTCGCCCGTAAGCACCACAACAGGTGGGACGCAAACAAGGCGTGCTCGCCTCACCACTGCCGAAGGCAGACTGACTATTAAGCCATCCGAGCGCAGAGGTCATTGCAACCGCTGGTCGACTATTGTGAGACCCAAATTCTCAACATCCTGGAAATTTGTGTTAAGGACTATGGTACCTAACCGCTGGAGCATCGGTCCCTACGCTTACACACTACTTAATCTAACTTAACCTAACTTACGCTAAGGACCACACACACAACCACGCCCCAGGGAGGACTTGAATCTCCGACGGAAGCAGTCAAGCGAACCGTGGCAAGACGCCCTGGACCACGCTGCTACAACGCTCGGCGAATTCTCAACATTTCCAAACACAATTTTGTACAACTGATGTAGTTCGAGTCAGTTGTGCGTATATCCGTGCTGAAGAGACCATTGGCCGTCTCGCCTTAATTATATACCCTCTGTTCTTTCTAACATGTCCGAAAGAATCATTTTTGATCCAAAAGCCATTATGAATTGAGACACAAAGAAATTACAGACATTGGCTGCAAACGGGAATTGATACTAAAAATGTTTATGACCTGTATTTCGCTCACGATAGCAACGGAGGCAAGTGACCGTTTTTACATGATGAGTTTTGTATTGCACTAATATGCAAGACATGCATATGAGAAAAAATTAATTTTATGGTATGTGTTTCAATCGGAATACCTTACTACGTTGTTTAATGTAATTGTTAACGCTTTACATTTCCTTTATTTTCCTTGTCGAAACGATTCTTCATGCAGGAATTGATCTGGTCTAGACACAGTAACTGTGGTGTAATGAATTTTACTGTCGTTGTTTGATTGCATTCGATAAACGAACCTATATTTGATAAAATGTGTGAATATCTTGCCAAGTATGTTATACAGCAAGGCAGGCAGACTGTACATTTTGACGTCCATGTACACACGTCAAAATAAGTTTTGCATCAACTCGGCTCCGAAAGTTCCAGAACCTGTACAGAAAACTGGAATAGAGATCAACATAATTATTATTTCCGCCCTTTTTATTGTTCATGAAAACCACACATTGCATGTAGTATCACCATACAGCGAGACCTTCAAAGCTGGTGGTCCTGATTGCAGTACACACTGGTACCTCTAATACCCAGTATCACGTCCTCTTGCATTGATGCACGCCTGTATTCGTCGTGGCATACTGTCCAAAATGCATTGTTGGTTCAGATTGTTCCACTCCTCAGCGGCGATTCTGCGTATATCCCTCAGAGTGGTTGGTGGGTCACGTCCTCCATTAACAGCCCATTTCAATCTATCCCAGGCATGTGCGATAGGATTCATGCCTGGAGAACATTCTGGCCACTCTAGTCGAGCGATGTCGTTATCCTGAAGGAAGTCATTCACAAGATGTGCACCATGGGGTCACAAATTGTCGTCCATGAAGACGATTGCCTCGCCAATATGCTGCTGATATGGTTGCACTATCGGTCGGAGGATGGCATTCACGTATCGTACAGCCGTTACAGCGCCTTCCGTGACCACCAGCGGCGTACGTCAGCCCCACATAATGCCACCCCAAAACAGCAGAGAACCTCCACCTTGATGCATTCGCTGGACAGCGTGTCTATGGCGCTCAGCCTGACTGGGTTGCCTCCAAACACGTCTCCGACGATTGTCTGGTTGATGGCATATGCGACACTCATCGGTGAAGAGAACGTGATGCCAATCCTCAGTAGCCCATTCGGCATGTTGTTGGGGCCATCTGTACCGTGCTGCATGGTGTCGTGGTTGCACAGATGGTACTCGCCAAGGACATCGGGAGTGAATTTGCGCATCATGCAGCCTACTGCGCACAGTTTGAGTCGTAACACGACGTCCTGTGACTCCACGAAAATCAATATTCAACATGTTGGTGTTGCTGTCAGGGTTCTTCCGTGCCACGATACGTAGGTAGCAGTCATCCACTGCCGTAATAGAGCTTGGGCGGCTTGAGCGAGGCATTTCATCGACAGTTCCTGTCTCTCTGTATCTCCTCCATGTCCGAACAACACCGCTTTGTTTCATTCTGAGGCGCCTGGACACTTGGTTCACTCCGAGGCGCCTGGACACTTTCCTTGTTGAGAGCCCTGCCTGGCACAAAGTAATAATGCGGACGCGATCTAACCGCGGTATTGACCATCTAGGCACGGTTGAACTACTGTCAACTCGAGCCGTGTGCATCCGTCCTAGTGGAATGACTGGAACTGATCGGCTGTCTGACCTCCTCCGTCTAATAGGCGCTGCTCATGCATTGTTGTTTACATCTTTGAGCGGGTTTAGTGACATCTCTGAACAGTCAAAGGGACTGTGTTTGTGATTAAATAACGACAGTCAACGTCTGTCTTCAGGAGTTCTGGGAACCAGGATGCTGCAAAACTTGTTTTGGCTCTGAGCACTATGGGACTTAACATCTGAGGTCATCAGTCCCCTAGAACTTAGAACTACTTAAACCTAACTATCCTAAGGACGTCACACACATCTATGTCCAAAGCACGATTCGAAACTGCGACCGTAGCGGTCACGCGGTTCCAGACTAAAGCGCCTAGAACCTCTCGATCACACCGGCTGGCAGCTTGTTTTGATTTGTGTATATAGTCACAGGTTCAAAAATGGTTCAAATGGCTCTGAGCACTATGGTACTTAACATCTATGGTCATCAGTCCCCTAGAACTTAGAACTACTTAAACCTAACTAACCTAAGGACAGCACACAACACCCAGCCATCACGAGGCAGAGAAAATCCCTGACCCCGTCGGGAATCGAACCCGGGAACCCGGGCGTGGGTAGCGAGAACGCTATCGCACGACCACGAGATGCGGGCTATTGTCACAGGGAACTTAACGCTGATCGAAAGTGATATTTAAGGCATTCATTTAGATTATAACCAAAAACGTTAGCCATTTCGGAAGCAACCTAGAGCGGAACGAAATTGTTGACGCCGGTGTCAGCAAACGTCTAAAATGGCGCCTAATTGCTGTCACGATGATTTAACAAAGAGGAACTATATTCACTTACTAATTATTTCACTGATATATTAGTCTACAAAACTGTGATTCCTGTGGTTGACACTCAAGTCGAAGTTCTTCGGAAACGTTTGTATAGTGAGTATGCTTGGTATTGAGAAATCAAACTTATATGACCATTAACACAGTTTACTCAGTCGAGCTTGTGAGAAGATTTCACGTGAGAAGGTTTTCTTCAGATTTTGTCAAGGAAATTCTTCTATCAGTTACCAGCTCCATTAAACAAAACGGAAAGTAATCACCTAGAGTGCAGTGGTCTGCACCGCAGTTAGCAATGACAACTCACGCCACCGTTGCATCAACAACATGCGCACGTAGTCAGTGAGGAGACCAAAGGCCTTGCTGCAGCCATAACACAGGTTTTCATATACTGAAGAGTGACTTTACTGAGAAACAGCGGCTCCGGTCAAGGAAACTAACATCGGCCGGTGGGGCGGTGTACCGACCACTTGCCCTTCCATAACCATATCCAGTGACGGCTATCAGCTGAGGTACCGCTGGGCCTTCGGAGACCTGTTCGGACTCAGTTAAGTTTAATTGTTTAACGAGGTAAAGAAAAGAACTGGTGTGTCAATAACGTCCTTTTGGATAGCATTACTTCAATGTTACCTCGTAATAAATATAGAAAAAAAAGTGATGTAGCTCACACCATAGAAAAGAAAAATTCTGTTCTTCCCTAAGGTAGCGTTCACTTTCACTTTCTTACAAAACGTGGCGTGTGAAGGCACGTTTTTGTGTTTTTTTATTTTTAAGTTTTTAATTTTTATTTAGTTATTTTTTAAATATTTTATGCTATGGAACTTCTGTTGCTGAAATTCGGATGTGTCATCCTTACAGAAAATTCTGAAAAAAATGTGAATTCTTCAGCTGTAAACTAATCAACGGAAAGAAATACATTTTTACATCACTCAGTATTTCCATAGTTAATACAGAACTGAAATGTAACGTTTATCTAGTGCCGTAGTGTTGGCAGGTGCTTTGTCTTATGACAGAGCCCTCATAGATTTTTTCTATGGGATGAAACATAAGATAATATATTATCTCCCTTTTGGATTAAGAATACATAGACATAACAGACACACAAGTATGCCTCTCAAATATGTGAATTAATCCTCTCTTGGAAAGGAATTTGTTCACTCGGGCAGCGCGATATTTACTTCATATGTATTGAGTTTGGTATATAGTGTTGCATCAGCTCTCTACATTTATGTTTCTGATCATAAGCGAAAGCGCTCTGCCGTTGAGAACTACTCGTGGATAAAATCTATCAGTGATGTGTGTGTGTGAAATACACTCCTGGAAATTGAAATAAGAACACCGTGAATTCATTGTCCCAGGAAGGGGAAACTTTATTGACACATTCCTGGGGTCAGATACATCACACGATCACACTCACAGAACCACAGGCACATAGACACAGGCAACAGAGCATGCACAATGTCGGCACTAGTACAGTGTATATCCACCTTTCGCAGCAATGCAGGCTGCTATTCTCCCATGGAGACGATCGTAGAGATGCTGGATGTAGTCCTGTGGAACGGCTTGCCATGCCATTTCCACCTGGCGCCTCAGTTGGACCAGCGTTCTTGCTGGACGTGCAGACCGCGTGAGACGACGCTTCATCCAGTCCCAAACATGCTCAATGGGGGACAGATCCGGAGATCTTGCTGGCCAGGGTAGTTGACTTACACCTTCTAGAGCACGTTGGGTGGCACGGGATACATGCGGACGTGCATTGTCCTGTTGGAACAGCAAGTTCCCTTGCCGGTCTAGGAATGTTAGAACGATGGGTGCGATGACGGTTTGGATGTACCGTGCACTATTCAGTGTCCCCTCGACGATCACCAGTGGTGTACGGCCAGTGTAGGAGATCGCTCCCCACACCATGATGTTATGTAGTTATTCCATAGTGGGAACTGTGTCATTAACGACAACATATAAAGCGGTCTTTACGTGAGTGTGCAGGGTAGAATTGTTGATATTCTTTTAAGCCCCCCGCCAGTTTGCAGTATGGGATTTTTGTTCTGTTGGGTTTCATGGAAGGCTTTTCGTTAATGTAACACATAAGGCCGATTTGGTACTTCTTGCGCCCGCATCTCGTGGTCGTGCGGTAGCGTTCTCGCTTCCCACGCCCGGGTTCCCGGGTTCGATTCCCGGCGGGGTCAGGGATTTTCTCTGCCTCGTGATGGCTGGGTGTTGTGTGCTGTCCTTAGGTTAGTTAGGTTTAAGTAGTTCTAAGTTCTAGGGGACTGATGACCATAGATGTTAAGTCCCATAGTGCTCAGAGCAATTTGGTACTTCTTGCAAATAACTAAGTTCCAAAATATATCGTCGAGCATAAACTGGATCCGGATTCGTGGGTCCACGTCGATTCGGGGAGGCTGGTCTCTCTTTGTAATGACGTAAATAAGCATTTTGATATGGAATTGAAGTTGTTATGAAGCGTTTTACGAGTTTCCTTGAGTAAAGGAGCTCTTGCTTGCACCATGACGATCTTGATATTTAAGCCTCCGCCAGTCGAGTTTAAGGTGGTGGTGTTCAAGGAGATCTTGAAAACTTAGCGCTCCAGAAGTACCAACGCGGTATACTATGGATTATCTGAGCAATTTCATGTGGTATGCTAAGACAGCCTGTAAGTAATTTATTTTAGTAATCACATCTACACTGATCAGCCACAACATTATGGCCGCGGACCTACTACCGATATAAACCCAACCAAGTGATAGTACCGTCACCATCCGAGGAATGACTGCTAGTGAGAAACACGTACGATACAGCGAGCGGGCCGTCCGTGTGTAAAATGGGAAAGGTGCGGTATCTAAGTTTGACCGAGGGCAGATAGTGATGGCCCAGAGGCTCGACACGAACATTTCGGAAACTGCACGACTCGTCGGGTGTTCGAGGAGTGCCGTGCTGAGTGTCTTCAAAACGCGGATAAACCAAAGTGAAACCGCTCCAGACGACGTGGGGATGGGTGGCCCTCCCTCGATACAGATGTCGCACATCGTAGGCTATGCAGACTGGTAACAGAGGGCAGGCGGCAAACTGTGGCGAAACTAACATCGGGCATTAATGCTGGGCATAACACACATGTTTCTCAACACAAAGTGCAACGAACACTCTTAACGATGGGCCTCTGGAGGAGACGACCCATTGCATGTGCCACTGTTAACATAGCGGCATCGGAAACTATTACTGAAATTGGTCCGTGACCATCAGCAATGGACGTTGGCGGAGTGACAGAGCGTTAAATGGTATCATGAATCCTGATACCCTTTTCATCATGCCGATGGGATGGAGCGAATCTGTCGTCTTCCAGGGGAACAGCTATTTGATACCTGTACTGCGCGCCGGAGACAAGCTCGCGGCGGCTCCATTATGCTCTAAGGAACATTCATGTGGGCATCCATGGGTCCAGTGTAGCTCGTGCAAGGCACAATAACTGCCAAGGTGTATGGTACACTTGTTGCAGACCACGTACACACCTTTCATGACAACCATGTTTCCCAATGGCACTGGTAGTTTTCAACAAGTTAATGCGCCATGTTATAAGGCCAGAAGTGTCATGAGTGTTTTGAGGGACACAGTGGAGAGCTCCCATTAATATGCTGCCCCTGACTTGTGTGCTGATGCGGTGCTCCATCCAGCGATCTACGAACGCCTTATTTTTTACATGCCACGACGTGTTGCCGCTGTTACCCGTGCCAAAAGTGGACATACCGCTTATTAGGTAGGTGGTCAAAATATTCTGGCTGATCAGTGTATTTTAGTACATGTAGCGTTCCCGCTTGATGTTTTTTAACTGCGGATCCAATTACGTTCAGCTTATGTGTCTAGTTATTGGTGCCCATGTCCTTGGGTATGGCCGATATTTTCAGTCCCAATACAGAACTATTATCGTTACAGCCAACCACTTCAGTGCGAATGTGTTAGCGCCTCGATTTATTTCCACCAGTTACCATTTCTGAAAATCTGTCTTTGCTCCTGCTGAGTTACACCCGTCGCCGATAATGCGGTTTGCTGTCTGTATTTATTCATTATAGCTCACTGTGAAAGTAACGTTGTCCGTATATGCCTCATATACTTCCTTGGTGTTAAATATATGCAGCGCTTTCATTCTTATAAGAAAATGGACCAATCCGACATGTTAAAACCAACCCCGAAACTTTTTATAGAGGAAGAGCACACCGAAAGAAACGCGGTATCAAAATTTGACCTGCTAAGGCAAACTGCAGTTATTTTTTTAAAAAAGTTGAAAGTTGACAAATTCGTAGCTCGCCATGCAGCTGACCCACAGTAGCTGTAGCAGACAGTGCATCCGCAACACGTCAGGCACGTAAACTTGGTTGACGGCATATCAGCAAACAGATAACCCTGCACAACCCCATGTTAATTTGTAAAGCGAATTTCAGTTTCCTTTGATAGCTTTTCTGACACAACTGTTCACGGTTACTATTCGCTCGAATGTACAGCTCATTTATTATCTGTAATAATTAGCAGATTCGTTTTCGGTATTGCAAAGTGTTACCAATGGAAATAAAATTAGTTAATTATCTATATGTTTTCTTTGTATGTTCCTACTAACATTATTTGTCTTTGTGCATGTCCCAGAGTTTCAAAGTCGTGTGGAATCTAATTAGTTTCCAACCATGCAAAGATGAAATACGACGATTGGGGTATGCAAAAGAAATCACCTAATTAGTTACTTTCCGGGACATTCATTAGAATGATGCCGACTTTTCGTTAGAAATTGTGGATTCATTTGAAGAAACAGGAAATAACTCTGTTTTGTTAGTTAAAGTCCTGAGCAAAAAATCATCCTAGCGCAAACGAAATATGTACAGTAACAGTCTTCAGTGACAAAGAAATAGCTACAAATTATTTGATTAAACGAAGGAAGGAGAAAAAGCTTAAAGTTAAACAGCGTGCACAGCCGGTTTTGTTTCACTAAATCTGACCGTATATTGTATGAATGGAAGAAATATTTACACGAAGTGCGAAATATGTGCCAAACTGAAACTCATACAAGAGTGAAAGTTAAACTATTCAAAAGATTTAGAATTGCTCGTGAGAGTCTATGCACCATTACCGAGGAGATCAAAGAGATTGAGCGCTCTCAGTTGCAAGTGAGATGATTTCTCCTGATTTACAAGCGTCTGGTTAAGTGAAGACGAGGTTTCTTGTTATTCCCTAAAATGATGTATATAAAGTGAGTTACTCAGGTATCACGTAATAACTGCGTGCAAACCCACTTTATCATTTCGAGCGAGAAAATAAAGAGTCCTCAGGTTTGTTTCCATCAGGAATAGTGTGCTCCACGGCTGTATTAATGAGATTCAAGATCGGAAGAACGGCATTATCAGTCGTAAACTTGTTCTGTATTTGTTTTAGATCGATTTCAACTACGATGTAGCTATCTTCGTTGCAGTTTGTATATAACAGCATTGAAGATAGCTACACAGTAGCTGAAATCTCTCTGCAATAAACAGACTACCAGTTTGCTACCGATGCTGCCCTTCCTCATATCTGAAAGGACAGAGTCGTTTCTACAGTTGATTACTGCTATGACACATTCGTATACGACAGTAGCAATTATAAGTATCGGTGGATTACTGTTTCTGCAGCTTTATCTCTGTCTTCATGAACCTCAAGGCGAGGGAAATTAAGCACAAAATTAGAAAAAGGACTGTTTCTTTTCAAAATCTTGTAATCGATGTAGTAAAATCTGGAAAAAATAGGAGAGTATAATTTTCAATATTACATCCGAAAGGTCTTCTTCACAGCTGCAGAAAACTATTCATTGGTTTCATTGGGCTCTTGGCCTGGGCATAACGACACCTTTGTCTTTAGGAGGACGACGAAAAGACTGCTAATATAATTCATTCAACTCGGCACTAATTGTGAGATTCAGCAAATCGATAAAGAAATTTTTCGACAGTGTAAAGTATTTTGCAGTAAACTGTCGGACAGTATAATTTCCGACAGCTCTTTGTCATTTCAGATTTATCAGCGTAACGATATTGTTAAACTTCAGACATTTGTGCACTGTCTTTTGGCATCTCCACGTTTTCCGAATCTGATTAAGTATGCTTGGAATGCAGCACATTGTACGGAACAATGACCACGGACATTTCATACTCAATTTAGTTGTGTCTAAATAAAACTAGTAATTACTGTGTGATCCCTAGCTGTATTAATGGTTCTTTATCACGTGTGCCTGATGTAAGCATAATGTTTCTTTTTCATCATCCAACAGACACTTCGGATTTTTATGATGACCATAGGGAATAAACAATGAACTATGTCATTGTTAGTGAAATACGTATTATTGAAAAATAATTACAGGCAGTGTGCTACAGGATATTTATAAAATATTCGATGTCAAGATATTAAAGTCCTGATTGATGCAAATTGTCTATCAAACAGTGCGGTGATTTTCTTTTTTCTCTGTTAGTCATTTGTGTGACAATACATATCTGCAGCAGTTTCGCTGTCAATATGAACTCTAAGTTATTCAAAAAATTAAAGGCCTGAGACGCCTTACCCACGTTTAAGAACTTACAATCTGCGTATGTGCACTTTGAACTTAGCGCTACACGGCACCAGGCTCGCTTCTCGAGGGTGCGTCTGCTTATTCGGCAATTCACTCACAAGGCAGGAAGAGCTCTACAAACCACTTTTATAAGTTTTTCTTCGTGTGGCAGAAACAAGTAACTTTAACATTAAAAAAAAATACATACAGTGTGCCTTAACAGCTAAAATTTTGTCGGTGGGTTTCTTTCGTTGTAGTCTCTCTGTGCGAAAAATTTCATTATAATAGGTTCGACATCCCGGACTGAACTGAGTATTAAGTAGCTGTTCCACACAACCTGAGTGTAATGTTGTTTTCAGGGGAAATCTTTGGCGGAATGGGAATTGGGCTCATAAGCACTTTGTTGAATTTTGTTCTAGAAAAGGCATTCGTTAAAATTTTATGAATAATCTTCGTAAATTATCCACTAAAATCCATTTTCTTCGAAGTATTTAATAAAGCTGAGTGACTAATCCTGTCTTAAGTTTTGTCAAAATCGAGGAAAGCGAGGTGTAATTTGGTGTGGCTTATTAAAGTGAAGTGAACAGTATCTCTGTATCCTGTCAGTAGACTGGACATACAGCGACCAGTCGCAACGCTGGACTGATATGAGCCCAAGAGTTCAGTAAGTGCTGGTTTAAAATTGTCGTTTAAAAGATACGTAAAAATTTTAAAAGTGGCGTTTAATCAAGTTATTGGTCTTTAATACGTTCCTTGTATAGCGTCTCTCTCCTTATGTACCAGGGCCACCAGCCCTGCAATAAGGCCCACGGGGAAGCAAACATTCGTAACTATTTCGTTGAACATTTCTGTGATTGCATCGCCAATAATATCCCATATCAGTAAATAAAATTTTATGGGCAACCCGTCAATCACAGTGGCCTTATTTTTGAGTGCTTCATGGATTGTTAAAAGAATTTCTTGTAATGTAAAATGTTTCTAACAGGCACTTATTGGCAGCGGTTACCTCACTGGACACGGAAGATAAGGTGATATTTCCCTGGTCAGAACATGCTGTTGGTCTTGCATAAAGTTTGCTAAAATGTTTCCTTATCGTCGACTGAGAATCATAATGTATACCTTGTTCATCAGTTAAACGTTTAATTAACTTCCGTTCCGCTCATTTTTCTTCTCGTCTTACGTGGAATATAAAGGTGCGTTCAGAATGAAAATTGTAATTGTTTCGTGCACGGATGCGTCTGCCATGTAAGGACTGACGAGTTAAGGAATAAATTTTCTCTGTACTCTAGTTAATTTTGTCAAAATTTTGTTGCAAGTCGCCTTGATATGCGAATAAACCTCTGAGACATACGAAATAATATTCTGTAGTTGATATAGTCCATTTCGCTTTGTGATTGGCGTACTACATAAGAGTTTGCTTTATTTGGACAGTATGCCCCATTCTGATAACGTGCTTGCTTGGTGAGACATTGGTTCCGAACTTCTAAAATGCTGTAGGCTTTTTCAGCGCTGGCTCATACAGATGCTGAGATGCCAAGTACTACGCCCCTTGAAGGTTGTTTGGTGAAAAAATTTAACCCAAATACACATTAATCGGAAAAACTTACCAGTTCCATCTCCACGCTGGTTACAATGGACCTCATAGGCTTTGATACGTGTATTCCATCTAATCTACTTGCGCTGTTGTTCGCTACAAATATGTTGGTTGTGAAGTTTGGCCGCAATATCGTCCAGGTGTCTACCAACCCTAATCCAGGTGTTAAGGTTTGCATTTCTTCACAGTAAGCACAATTTTGTACCTGATCCTGCTTATGAAGAACACAGTTGCTGTCATCACCGAGTGGCTCTGCGTGGTGCGAGGTTTTTAAGAGCGGTAAATAAAACAGGAAAAAATTCCTTCCACATGCTGTCTTATTTGTTCCCGATGGCGCATAAACACTGACAAGTAACTTATCATGCAGCTGGACGGCTACGCCCCTTCCATTGTACAGAACCACCCTTGTGGTATACTGATTACCTTCCGCCGCGCGGGATTAGCCGAGCGGTCCAAGGCGCTGCAGTCATGGACTGTGCGGCTGGTCCCGGCGGAGGTTCGAGTCCTCCCTCGGGCATGGGTGTGTGTGTTTGTCCTTAGGACAATTTAGGTTAAGTAGTGTGTAAACTTAGGGACTGATGACCTTAGCAGTTAAGTCCCATAAGATTTCACACACATTTGAACATTGTTTTTTATTACCTTCGTTGAATAAAACTGCAGTGCCACAGTAACCGTCAATACTAATATCTGCCTTAGAATTATGTAATTGGTTTCTTCTACAGTTCTTGACTATTTGGAGTAAAATAAAATGGATATGTGCAGTAAAGTGACCATCTGGCAACGCTTGGAGTTCGTGAGTCGACTGGATTCTGTTTAGATTGAGAATCGCAATTTTATATTGCTCCATACATTGTGTTCTAGTAGGCGGCTAACAAATATCACAGAGGACTTAAATGCAGGAAGGTGCAAAATTTATTAGGTTAAAGCTTCAATTTTGTAATACTGAAAGGTCGTCATGTTAAGCATTATTTGGTCGTCTAAGGTGGGTGATACCTCAGGAGGCATGGGGGAATAAGAATGAGTTTGACTAAATAAATGTGGATGTCACTATACAGTGATGCTCCCTATACAGCGACTCTTCTTCAATTACCGGTGATGCACATTAAATTAACGATGGCAGTGAGAGAGTGCTTACTGCAGCAGTTCCTTTTTTTCGGCGAAAGCTATATCTTATCTCTTCTTTTCGCTATTAATTTAACTGAGATCTTACCTGCCATACGTATGTGACGAATCTTAGCCATACCTGTCATATGTCTCCTGGCAATCTTGCAGGAGTAGCCATAGTATTCTGCTTCGTTAGTACCGCCTTACACCAGCAACCAAATATAAGAAAGTCTCTGAACAGATTCGAGGTAACTGTCAGCGACTAGAATCCATGTTTTACTCATTTTGGTATCAAACAAGACGGGATAAATCACGGACGCAATTAACAAGCTTTTTACTACGCATTACCTGTGGTAGATATGGAGGTGAATGAAGTATGAAAGCGCACAACTGCACATTTGCCTACTTCTTCTGTTAACTTTCTCCTTCAGTAATCATATATTCTATTTTTCCTTGCGAATCCACATTTTGATTTATTTCTCTCTGGCATCGTTGTTTTAGTCTATTGTCCATAGTATCTCCTCATTTAGGTGGTATCCCTGCTATGCTATTTATGTATGACACAAGATCAGACATAGATATAGTCTGTTTGAGGTCAATGGGAACTGTATCTGGCTGGCTTTTCCATTTTGGCCAAAGTCGTGTTGAACACATTTTCAGTTTTACTAAAATAAACTTTCGCTGCAAGTTGATGAGTGTAATCATGCAACCCACTTGTATTTTTCAATGCTATAATCTGCTCTCAGTTTAAAGCCGTAGCTTAGATCTGCGTCTGGTAGAGCAGTTCCATTGAGGGCTGGCTTCAGCAGGCTGTGCGTAGCAGTGAGGACATTGTGAGCTGTCTATGAAGTTCTTCATATATAGCTGGTAAAGTTGAGACTTCACAGAGGTGCTGGCGATGTTTGGCACCTCGTTATCGTTCACTCACTTTCTTGACTGGTACTCAATGATCTTGCTAAATTCTTGTAACATTCTTTTTTCGTATTGATGAAATAATCTGAATAGTTATTGTGATTATATGACATCGAGACCTTAAAATTAATTTTCCAAACTAAGGAAGGTAATTCCACACTTCACTTTCGACTGGTTTTGTATATCATGATGTGAACTGTCTGGGTTAACTACGACCATTCCCGACCAAGGAAGGTAATTCAAATGGTTCAAATGGCTCGGAGCACTATGGGACTCAACTGCTGTGGTCATAAGTCCCCTAGAACTTAGAACTACTTAAACCTAACTAACCTAAGGACAGCACACAACACCCAGCCATCACGAGGCAGAGAAAATCCCTGACCCCGCCGGGAATCGAACCCGGGAACCCGGGCGTGGAAGGAAGGTAATTCCTCACTTCAATTTCGACTGGTTTTGTATATCATAATGTGAACTGTCTGGGTTAACTACGACCAGAGCAATGGCAGAGACCTAAACGAAGCTGTACCAAGTTCACTCGACGGCCCATGTTCGTCTCTCGACCTAAGACAAGGGTAATTGTTGGTTAAGATCTCGTTGGACTGCCAATGTGTATTGCTTCAGTTTCTTTCTTTCTTTACTTTGCTAACAGCTATAACGAAATTCAATAACAAGGTGCCAAGAAAACGTTTGCGCTGCACCAGCTAAACGATCACCCTACTTTTACTTCTACTCGTTAACCTTCTTCAGTAATGCGATAAACTTCATTGAGTATTTGTTTACTTTTGTTATTATTATTACTGCAATTCGTTCGTCGCAAGAGCTATCCTATCCCTACTTGGTGCCGATGCACCTGACCAGTGAAGCTGGAAGAATGGAATGTCTGATGTTTCGCAACGCAGAATACTCATAATTATCTCGGTGTCTCGTTTCCAGAGCAGTAGGAAAAGCCCAGTAACAAATAACGACAACGGGAGACTGGTGGCGTAAGCAGATATCGGCCACAATTTCTGTTGATTTCACATCGCGACGACAGATAAATTTATGTCACATTATATTATTCAATAATCGAATAATTAGTATGGACCCTGCCACTGCTACTGATAGCTACAAATATTGTGACAATGACGGTGCTTTACCATTGGCTCAACTGCTGGTTTTGATGTTACAACGTTAAAAGGAAGACTTTGTATGATAATTTTGTACTGTTGCTGTTGAAATGAGTGATGCCAAAAATCCCATTTAAATCTCAATCGGCTAAAGATGTCCCCTGCAGACAACATTGTACTCAGTGTATCAAGGCGAGAAATATATAAAGGCCCAGAACTGCACATCCCAGCCGGCCGCGGTGGTCTAGCGGTTCTGGCGCTGCAGTCCGGAACCGCGGGACTGCTACGGTCGCAGGTTCGAATCCTGCCTCGGGCATGGGTGTGTGTGATGTCCTTAGGTTAGTTAGGTTTAAGTAGTTCTAAGTTCTAGGGGACTTATGACCTAAGATGTTGAGTCCCATAGTTCTCAGAGCCATTTGAACCATTTTTTGCACATCCCACATTGGCAATATTCAACTTTCTCCGTTTATGATCATAGTTCTCAGTTTATTTTCTTCTAAATCTGTAAATGAATTGATTACTGTATGGCGTCGAATAATTAGTACTTTGCGTTTCTCCTTGTTTCTATCCCGACCAAGATGTTAGTGCATTCTCATGGTAGACACGAAATTCTGTTAGTATGTTGCACAATATTGCACATAGACACAGTGGATTTATAGATGCAAAGCGTGTAGTTTACTGTTTCTTGACGTGTTGGGAAGGTTGATTTCCAATTATTTTCTAATCCAATGAAACAAGTTTTCGTTCAAAACTATCAAAATAAGTATTTAACTGTTTGTGTTTTGAGGAAACTATGATGGAAAATTTTATACCTCAATATTTCACATGCCGTATGTTGCATGAGCGGCATCTAACATTTCCAGCTTTGTATCCCTGTGCTGATATTATATAACAGTCCCCTTCCACGGTACAAAGCTTCAGAAATGAGGAACTACAGGTTAAACGTAACTGAATGCCTTATATGTAGATAGCCTGATAGGCGACGTTAGGTAGTATCAAGAGACAGCGCTGCATAAAAACCGAACGCGCTAGCGCCTCCACTGTGAGGCCCGTATAAGATGAGCACGACAAGCATTTCGCTACACAGCTCCCAGCAGCGTCTCGTTACCTCAGTTAACCCATACATGCCTTGTGATGCAAGGGTTGTGTAAGTTGTTACTTCCAGTTCTAATTTTCTATTTCATTTACTGGAGCAGCAAATTGCTAGAAGAAATTGTGTAACAAAATCTGAAGAAAATCTTTACACATTAAGTCATCTCACATGATAGACTTAATAATCTGTGTTAATGGTCATCGATGTCTGCTTTGTGAATACCATGCTTCTTCACTATATGGATGTCTGTGAAGAACTTCCAGTCGACAGTCAACGACACGAATCTGAGCTCTGTTCGTCACGTAGGGGCCCTATGTCAGGGGAATAATTATGATGTGAATATAGTTGTTCTATCCTGAACCAGTGTAACAGCAATTAGGCACCGCCGTACAAGTTTGCTGACACAGGAGATAGCAATTGCCTTCCACTCTAGGTAGATTAAAAATGGACAATTCTCTTGAATTAAATCCATTTAATTACCTTAAATATCACTTTCGTCTATCGTTAAGTTCCCCTTGATTCCCTTACGTGGACCTCGAATGAGCAATGTGCTTTCGTTGCTATCTTGCTTGCGCATCAAGGTATTCTCAAGGTTTATGGCATACTGGTACATTTATCATAGGAGGCCAAACAACGACAATGAAACCCATTACTCCACAGTTACTCACTGTCGCTTGACGAAATCATACGGATTCCTGACGAAAAGTTGCATGAAGAATCGCTTCTAAGAGGAAAAGAAATGAAATGTATAGCATTAATAATAACATCAAACAACACGCTCCAGGATCTGTCGCAGCCTTCAGTGCTGCCACTTTATGAAGATAACCAAACTTCGAGATTTTATAAGAGTGGACATGTTATTGGTCCCACGACACGATCGGCACATACTGACATCCTGTGGCTTCCGTTCTCTGGCCAATTTTTATGTCAAAGGATATACCTGTTTTCCCTGCCATTAATGTGCATATAGCTACCACAACTGGGCACAGAAGTCGTGCTGTTTTGGGCAGGCACGAACTACAATCAGATTAAAATCAATTGGAGACGGTAGTGGTGATGATTTATTTATGTCTTGTGTTTTTCTTCTGTGTTCAATAAAATCAAGCAAAAACATTACTTGCTATCTACTGTACTAATACAAATGAATTACAACATATTACGGTAACATTACCAAAAACGTCTCTTTTTTTAATAAAGCAACTTGTCACGAACTAGCAGGATAATAGTCACTTTTGGCTTTGAAACGATCTGTGTCTACTTTCAGTCCACATGAATACCGCAGTAGCGTTACAAAACTACTGTGGGGCGGCTGGTGGAATTTATGTTGTTATAAAATGGTGCATGTTTCGTAATGTAGATGCATTACCCGGCCGATTAACCATATGTGGGGCGGCAGGTGGATTTAATTGTTATTTAAATGTTCCTATTATTTACTTAATACTGTTGTTTGCCATTCTCAACACTGGCTCTCTAACTACAATATTGACAACCAGAAAGTGATTAGCAAAACGTGAAGCCTGTAATTAGAATTCCTAGTGCCCACTTCATCTGAGAAATACACCTATAGCTGCAGCTTATAGCTCTGACAAATTAGGAGATTGTCTGAGATTCATAATCAAAAACGATTCTGTCTAAAATGTTCACTATATTCTGAAAGTCACAGACCAAAAAAGAATCCACACAATCCAACTACCGGAGCAGTTCAGAGACTACTGCGCTGATGCAACTATAACTGTCCAAATTAAATGTTTAAGTGAATGCTCGACATAATTTGATGATAATGTTCATCAAACGCCACGCTAAATAATGGTAGAATGTTTGTCCCGCGCCGGCACGTGAAAATACGACGTACGCAAACTGAAGATAGATCATTAAAGTCATCCCAGAATTAACACTTCACTCGAAAAACGATTTCATGGTTATGCGTATCCCGAGTAACTTATTACGGCATCCGAGGCTGTTTATAGCAATGATATCGATGCGACGCGACTCCCGACACAGATGGTGCGCTAATCAGCGTCTGGAGAGAACTGGGGCCTTATTTCCTCGCTCAGCGTTCTTATATATAAAGCCGCGGTGCGGACGGCTAAGGGAACGCCTGATCAAATCGGCTCTCCCTACTAGCCGCTGGGCTAGTAATGCACTACTTTAAGTTATCGAATAAATCATTGCTTCCTTTGCTGATGGTCGATGAAGCTCTCAATTTAAAAGTGCAATCAGCACACAGGTAAGTAATCATAATAAAAGTCTGACGTGGCTAAGTCAATTATTTTGGGCGAGAGAATTAATTTAATTACAATACACGCAGTAGACGAGCTCTGAACTTGCCCTCTGGAGATACGCTATCGCTATAGTTTTATAGTAATTCAATTGAAACTTCTCACATCTTTATGATTATAGCGGATCTCCCTTCTACTTAAAGTTAAACATCCTAGCCTTATTTATTCGCCTACTTAATCTATCTTGCTTCCTTAATTTTTAAGACAAAAACCAGAAAATCATGAATTTCAACTAAAATTTTAATTTGGGAGATCCAAAATACTGTTTCTACTAAATTATTATGTGAAAGGAATCTAAATAACATTTTAAAGTTTCTAGCTCTTTTCTGTTGCGCCAGAAAAACATCCAAATTTCGAAAGTGGTTAAAGTTATTAAACTGATATTCAACACATATTGATTTAGTATTACTCCTGACATGCAAGAAACGTTTCAGGTTATTTACTTGATTTTTAAAGTATTGCGCCACATTTATGGCGTCAGAGCTAGTTACAGCGGACTAGGCTAGCACACAATGGAAAGACTGATGTGAATTTTTTACAGCGTGAGTAGGCTGCTTCCCTACACTACCACGAAACTATGTATATGGAGCAGTAGGGATGGATACATAACAAAATCCAGTTAACATGTCATACAATGCCATAATTCAGTTAACACTATTAGCAAGGTTGCAGAATCAAGGTAACGACGAAACTATGTGGGGGAATGGGAGGACGTTGTCCTATAATTTCTTTCCTGACTGTTGATCTGTCTGCTAGTGGATCTTTCACGAAAGAGGTAACAATCTTGTCTACAACGAAGTTTTATCTGAAAACATACGCACCCTAGCGGTTGAAGAATGAGCTCCTTATCGCTAAGCTACCACACAGCTGCATGAAACAGAACACCCTTGTCCCACTGGTTGTAAAGATAGTGAATTCATATGTGTGCCTAGGCGATGTTACTCTTGAGCTGACACCGGAGCAGCTCAATTCGGTGTCGCCGATTGCCACTGAATTGACCGAGAGCAGAAATGCCTAATATATGCCAATAAGTATTATTCAATTCAGTAACTATGGTTTGGATCCAAAGGGTGTTATGAATAATATGCAGATATAGGGACTGCAACTCTATCATCATAAGTAAAGACGAGGGAAAATTATTTCGGAGGTTCTACTTTTCTGTGGCTATCGTAGGTACTTTGGTTTGTCTGCCTTAAGCGACCTGCTAACTAAAAACCTCGTTCACCGGTTTCGCTTTCTTAGCATCACTAGACACATGGCGGCTGCAGTGTAACACGTGTTAAGTTCGGCTCGCGAAATTTAGTTGAATTCGAAGGTGTTCTCGCAGGTGGTGTTGTCTAGTACAAGTGGAAATCGTGTAAACAACAGTGTTCTGTGCAGTAGTGCTATTTTTTTTCTGTGCTCCGCCAATATCTTCGAGAAAATGGTAAACAGAAGAGTCAACAGCAGCGCGTCCAGCAGCGGGGAAGCAGCAGGTGCGGCGGGCTCGCTCTTGGCGGAAGGTGTGGCCGCGGCTCCCGGTATAGCGGAGCTGGTCCGCTCTGAGGTAAACGCTGCGCTTCGCGATAAAAACAATCTCGATCTGATAGCAGGCACTATATCAGATACTGTAACGGCAGCAGTATTGGCCAAAATGCGTG
Source organism: Schistocerca nitens (assembly GCF_023898315.1). Lineage (NCBI taxonomy): Eukaryota > Metazoa > Arthropoda > Insecta > Orthoptera > Acrididae > Schistocerca > Schistocerca nitens. Next base: position 436,895,744 of record NC_064616.1, read on the forward strand.
AAACTGTTGAGGCCAATACTGCCGAAATTACAGCACTAAAAAAGTCTGTGTCTGAATACGAGAAAAAGGCACGAGAGTTGGAAGTGAAACTATCTGCCGCAACTGACGAGCTAGAACAGTACCAAAGGCGAAATAGTCTACGACTGTTTGGAGTAGTAGAAAATAAGGAAGAAGACACAGACAACCTGCTTATACAGGTTGCGCGTGAAAAATTAGGCGTTGAAGTGACCAAGGCAGACATTGACAGGAGCCATCGGGTGGGACGAAAACTACCAGGTGCCACCAAACCTTGTCCAATAATAATAAAATTTGTCTCGTACCGAAAAAGGGCAGAGATCTTTACCCAGAAGAAGAAGTTAGCAAGGACAGGGCTTACAATAAGGGAAGATCTGACACACGAACGGCTAAAGATTTTAAACAGTGCCATATCCCATTTCGGTCTTCAGAATGTGTGGACTCAGGATGGCAGAGTAATCATTAAGACAGCAGCTGGAAGGAAGACAGTCACAAACATAACAGAACTGAATAGTATTAAGTGAAGCTACTCGAGGCAAAAGTGCAAACTTAACACCATTTGCAAATTGTAACAGCCCTATACTGAGATATAGTATTGTAATTGTATTAATTTTTTAATTATACCCATATTTGTACCTTCAACTAATTGTTTTTGTAACTGTATTAACTTTTCACTATTTTTTTGTGTCTGCAGCTCTAACCATTACTTAATTTTTAGTTACTGCTAATACTTTTTTCATTTTCTCAGTTTATTCTCTTCCATTCTGAAATAGCTCTATTGCAATTATTAGTCTCTCCTTTAGTTCATTAATCACCCATCTCTTCGGTTTAAATTGTTCATAATAAAAATCACTATCAGTATCACTTTAGGAAATTTCAATCTAATTGTAGCTTCCTACGATAATCACTACCAGTATCACTTTAGTAAATTTCAATTTAATTCTAGCTTCCTACGATAATCTATTAATTATTAAACTTACTTCTCTCTGCTGGCAGCATCGGCTTCTTAAATCACTCCCCTTTCCCTTATTTCCACCCTAAGCTGTTTCAAATACGCTAATTACATTTCTCCTCTTACGACAGAGGATACACAGTGACACACAGCCGTCACTATTTTGGTCATATTCTCCTTGCACCGAATACCACTAATCCATTTTCTATACTCCCGCAACCTCAGGAAATCTCTTGCAGTCGCCTTTCTTTCGGCACTCGCGGTGTCACAAAAAGTGCGCGCAAAATCTCGGACACCCCTGTGTTATGTCACTTGGCGGAAGCAGCGGCCAGGGCCCCTCGCGGCAGGTAGTGCCCAACAAAGGGACAAACCAGTCTGCCACCCTACTCTAGGCTGCTCAGCGGAACGCGTCAGAGCTTTTAGCGGCTCACTGCAACATCTAGTCTTTACCTGCACATTACGAAGAACTTAGCCTCCTCTTCAACCAACTAAACTACCACGTAATCCTCTTATCCGAAACGTGGTTGAAACCACACATATCCTCTGCATCTTTTCATCTCCCAGGGTACACATTTCTTAGGCCAGACAGATCAAAAAAGCGAGGTGGCGGGTTCGGCGCGTATATACGAACAGATCTCAATGCGAAAGTCTTATGTACGTCAAATCCTGCTGAAGAAAAAGAGGCTGAATTCATGTTCATTGAAATAAATATACAAAGTCGGAAATTCTTGACTGGCGTCGTGTACAAGCCGCCAAAAATAAGCTCAATGAGTTCCTTCCAGTCGGAATTACATTCACTTCAGTGTCAATACGAACATGTCATCGTAATGGGTGACTTGAACATAGACCTGCTAAGAGACACTCCCTCCGCAATAAACCTAAGAAGACTGTTTAGTTGCAATAGCATGAACATTCTTCCATTAAAACATACACACCATACGGCGCATAGTCATACTCTTATAGACGTAATCGCAACGAAACAGACTGACAAAGTAAGAGATGTTGGTCAAACATCGGCCCCTGGCCTCTCAGCACATGATGTAATATTCCTGGCCTACTCTGTGCAGCCCCTAAGGATCAAATTGCGTTACATAACTTGTAGGAACATGAAACGTATTGACCTTGACGCTCTAACAGCCGACTGCTCAGAAATCTCATGGCATCAAATAATCAGAAAACCTACAATCGACGGCAAAATTAATGAACTTGGTGATAAACTCACTGCCCTCTATACAAACATGCACCTGTGCGCACAATCCGTGTAAGAAAATCTCCTGCTCCATGGCTGACAGCTGAATTACGTCAAATGATGACTAATAGGGATGCTGCCCATAGGCGTTTCAAGGCAGATCCGAAACCCGAGCGTTTCGAAGAATATAGAAAGCTACGGAACAGAGTGAAACAATGCATTCGCAATGCTAAAATCAGGCACGCTCGCTCCCTTGCATGCAGCGATCTGACACCCACGACTCTATGGAAGAATCTCCGTAGCTTGGGGGTCGAAAAGGCAAAATTGGAAACTACTTTTCATGTGTCAGCTAACGAATTAAATGAATTCTTCGCTGCACCTCTGAATACCAGCACGGCTGATAATTACCGTCCACAAGAATCCCCAAACAGGATAACTAACAACGATACCTTCCATCTAAAACATGTAACAACAAATACGGCAAGAAAAGCAATGATGAGAATCTCTTCTGATGCAATAGGCAACGACAGTATCGGTATAACCATGATTAAGAATGTTGCCGATATCTTAGTACCTGACTTAACTGACATATTTAATTTTTCCCTCGTGAACGGAATATACCCCACTGCATGGAAAAGAAGCATAATTCGACCCATCCCTAAGATCGAAAACCCGCAACTGGCTAGTGATTACCGACCAATTAGCATACTGCCTGCTGTTTCCAAAGCACTTGAATATATTGTTCATGACCAAATCACTGAACACTTGCATGAATTCAGCCTACATGACAAATTTCAATCCAGTTTCCGTAAACATCACAAGACAAACACTGCTCTAATTAAAGTAACTGATGACCTGAAATATGCCATCGACAATCGAAAGGCAACAATATTGACGCTACTGGACTTCAGCAAAGCTTTTGACACTGTTAACTTTGACATATTGCTCAGAAAAATGCAACAGCTTAATTTCTCTGATAGTGCAATGAGATGGTTTGAAAGCTACTTAAAAGACAGACAGCAATGTGTTGTCTGTGTAAATGAAAAATCTTCCTGGAAACATGTTTCCTCGGGAGTGCCACAAGGATCAGTCTTAGGACCACTTTTGTTTTCTCTATATGTGAACGATATTTCGTCGGTTCTGTCCTCCTGTAAATATCATTTCTATGCCGACGACCTCCAGCTCTACCTAAGCGTCAGACCTGAAGATGTTAACACTGCAATCGCTCAGATGAATGATGATCTGTCTTCAGTAGTGACATGCGCGAAAAACCTGGGGCTTAAAGTAAATGCAAAAAAGACGCAAGTAATCTTAATAGCCCATCAGAAATTAATAAGTTCAGATTTCCGCGAACGGCTACCTCCTATTCTGCTCGACGGTACTCCAATACCATATCAGAAAACAGTGAAGAACTTGGGTGTAACTTTGGATGAGCATCTCAACTGGGCGGAGAATACAGTCGCAGTGTGCCGAAAGACGTCTGCTTGTCTCTATGCTCTCAAAAAGTTTCGGAACATATTTCCACAGGACTTGAAACGCCAGCTCGTGCAAGCACTCGTTCTACCGAACCTCCACTATTGTGATGTGATTCAACAAGGCACGAGTAGTGAAAACAAAAGATGGCTAGAGCTAACCATGAATGCCTGTGTGCGTTACACCTGCAACATTCGCCGATATGATCATGTTAGTGCTTCATACTCCGAGCTAGGGTGGCTGCTGCCGGACAAATTGCGTGACTGCCACACTCTATGTCTACTTCACCGACCCCTCGTCGCGCAAGCGCCCCAGTACCTTGCTTCAGAGATTAAAAACCTGTCATGCCATCATAATCGAAACACGAGGTCACTCTTATTTGCTGTCCTAACTGTGCCCACTCACAAAACAAAAACTTTTGCCAACTCCTTCTCAGTTGCCGCTGTCCGCCTCTGGAACAAACTGCCCCTTACCTTGCGCAAAATTCAATCTCCTGCTGCTTTTAAGAAGAAGTTGAAGCATTTCCTACTATCATCCTCATAAAGTTCTCCACAAAATTAAAGTACAAGGGCAATCCTCTCATCTGTCAAATAGCAACGCTAGCGTCTCCTATCTTGCTCTTGAGATGCCTTCCTCTTCATCTCTCTCTATTAGCCACGCAATCTTCTTTTCCTTTATATTTCCTTAATTATGTTTCATCATGTCTCTCTATTCTTCTCCTCCCTTCACCATGAGTCTCCCTCATGCTCCCTGCTGCCAGCACTCCTATCTAAAATCTGTCTCTTCAATAATGTCTAATTATAACAGTACTTATGATCTAAGAATATAAACTCTATATGTATGTATTTTTCCAGGTGTACGTTTCCAATTCTTTATTTCACTTTTTCTACTAGATGTAGTTTAACATGCCTACTAAAACATATGAATGTAAAATAAGTAGAATGCCTGGTTAGATGTAAGAGAGGGCCTGATGGCCCTAATCTTGCCAGGATAAATAAATCAATAAATAAATAAATAAAATTATACGTAAATAACATTCATTTTAACAAGTTTCTTTTACTGGTCATTCTCGCAGCATCTGTATAGAAATTACAGTAGTTCAAAAGAAAAATGACTTTTCCATTCTGTATATTCAATTATTTTATTTCTCTTGTGCACCAATACGCTTTTTGCCTTAGTTGCAAGACGACTTCAGTAGGTGTCCTGAAATATTACACAGTTTTTTCGTTTGGACATACAGGTTATCGATTACACTTATAGTTTATAGATTAAAGTAGTTCGTCGAGGTTTTGTAAGAAAATGGAAAAGTATTTACAGATCAGAGTCTAATTCATTATTTTTAAGCCAAACAGATATCTCTCAGGTGGCAAACTGGTTTAAAGCTTGCACTCTTCCGTCTGGGCACTGTTTTCAACGTATAGCATCTTAATTGCTATTTTCTGTGTTGTAGTGTCATTTGTTTCTGTACGTGTTGCCAAGTATCTCAGGCTTTGCTTTAAATTGTTTTTTCTGTGACTATATGTGTGCTGATGTAAGTTCTGTGTGTGTGTTGTGTGTGTGTGTGTGTGTGTGTGTGTGTGTGTGTGTATGCACTTTCATTTTATTTTATTGTAGTTTTATTCTTTTCATATACATTTAAATCCTTGGCTCAAAATGGGATTTGTGAACATGTATTGGGATTACCGTCTATTATATGAACAGCAAGTGTAAACAGTGAGTCATCAGTCATATTCACTTGGTCATTTAGTAGCATCTTCCTTTCAGCCTTTGTTTTGTATACGTGGTAATATTCTTATACAGTCAGGTGATATCTTTAATACTTGAAAACAGTTTTCTTTATGAATGCTTGCACTGGCACCACCTCTAATTCATAACACAAATGAAAAGACAACGTAACACTGTTTGGGGATGTTCACGTTTGGTACTCAAATTTCGTGTGCTGTGAATAACAGATAGTTTCAAATCACAAACGAAAACCATGCAAGAGAATTTTTAGTAATGACCGATAAATAGAACTCTAAAGCCACGAAGATAATTAAACAAGTGGACACAGCTGTGAAAGTTCGATTCTAGATTATGAGGAAAGTAGAAGCAACTATGATGAGAATGTGAAACAAGGAACAAAAACTGCCATGAGCAATGTGTAGAATATATATCATTCTTAAGCAGAACTGTCACTCATTGCTTACAATCCAAAGAGGCGAAAAGTATCGTTTAATCGTAGCGATTACAATATTACTGCGGGTGATGCTTTCACAGGAACAGCTAAAAGTGCCTGTAGATAACTTTTGAATTTTCAGACCACTGAGAGGAACCAAATTACAAGAAGAATTTACCCTAGTTGAAAGTGGAGCAGCATTTATACGCAATAGTTCGCATTTCGCGCATTTTACTTGTAGTTTGTTTCTTGATTGTTTCACACTGACAATTCCTCTAGACTATCACAACACTCACGTGAACTAGCGAGATGTAATTGCTAAAACAGACTGCTTTTTTCATTATACAGCACTTTGGGCAGGATATGGCTTTGAGGACAGCTATACTCGTAATTTCATTTAGCCTTGGAGAATGTTGGAAACGCTCAGTAACGCTTTCGAGACTGTCATTGCACACATAAATTTGTCTTCTTAGACAATTGCTCTCGGGTCTTGCTTAACCAAAAATGTGAAGGTCATATAAGTAGGGTACTACCAGAACGAGAAATAGGCGTGGAGACTAGCCATCTCACTCTTTACATAACTGGAATAAGGTGAAAAAGTTGAGCATTTGTGAGGGAACCAATTTAGATGAAATGATGTTAATGAAATGAATGAAACATTTCGAGGCTTAAATAATTTCTTTCTTAAGTACTGTAGCTTTGAAATCGCCCCTAAACAGCTAAAAAACGCCAAATATGTGTAATTGACCTCTTTGAGTCGTTTTAACGACTTTGGTAACTCGACGTCACTGAAACTGTCGTCATCCTGGACTCGGTGGGATGCATTGCCGAATTAGCATCCTGTTTCATCGAAAAGCTCAGCAATGATGCTGTTTCAGAAAGAGAGTCAAAGAGAGACAACAAAAAGTCCACAGTCATAGGAAATGAAAAATGTCGGTTTCCAATGACTCTGTACGGTTAAATCTTACGTTAATAACTCTGCTTATGAAATAGCAGTCGTGAGGGATGCAGGACGTTGTGATTAATTTCGACATTACGTTAGTATATCAAGTCCGATATTTAAAGAGTGAAGAGCTACTGTAACAATTCGCACACACGGTGTTATATCAACCGATTTGGAAACATAGTGGCTAACAGCAAGGGTTCGAATTTTTGTGCTTTGTGTTAAAATCTCATAATATTTGATTATTATATTCCATTTGTTGTCATGAAAGTACGCCACATCAATGGCAACAATATTGGGACACTGAGAAGTACAATGGAAGTATTTACAAAATCAATAAGCATTTCAAATATTATTAAAGTTAGATTCTATCATCACAAATTTAATATAACCGAGGTAACTAACAGTAAATGAAAATAAAAGACATAAGAATTCTAGTATATCAATTGTTCCTTTGATTTTCACTTTTATACTTCAAAAGAACCAGTGTATTTTGCAGGGTGATATCTATAATAAAAATGTTCAAAGCATAAGCAATCTAAGGGCCACTAGGTACGTGCGTAAGCACATATGCCACAGTCACATTCTTTAATGTGATAATCATTAAGAAAAGCCAGTTCGCTAATTTTCTAAATACCTCGCGTTCTGGCGACAATTTCACGGCAAACCAAGCAGATCAAACCATTATCTCGAAAGCTGCAGCGCCGAATTGATTATGGATCCTGGAGTATATATTAATAATTTCTTCGCTTCTACTTGTGATTTTCGTTTGACGTGCAATGAGAATAGGACACTTTTGTAATGATCGATTACAATTCTTTATCTGTCAGTATAGGTACACATCGTACAGTTGATAGAGACGCATGCACTTTTGGCGGAATTACTTTTAATGAATGCGCTGATATTCCGATTTCATCGACAACCAGGCCATCGTATAAGGAGAGATAAGCCTTTCCCATCTCATAAGTCAGTAATGTACAGAGACAGCTCCATGTTGATGTAAGGTCATCAAACATTGTATAAAAACTAATGATAAGTACGTTTTGTGAACTTTCTAGATTCTTTGGAGGTTGCATACACATTACTGTGAGGTGATAAAGGTCATTAGATAGCACATACAAAGATGGTGGTAGTATCGCGCACGCGAGCTATAAAATCCTAGTGCATTGGCCGAGCTTTCATCTGTACTCAGGTGAAATGGTTTCCGATGTGATTGTAGCCGCACATCTGGAGTTAATAGACTTTGAAAGCGGAATGGTGGTTGGAGTACGACGCGTGGGACATTCCATTTAGGAAGTCGGTAGAGAATTCAATGTTCCACGATCTACAGTGTCAAGACTGTGCCAAAAATACCGAATTTCAGGTATTACCTCACACCACGCATAACGCAATGGCCGACGGCTTTCGCTTTAAGACCGAGAGAAGCGACATTCGAATAAAGTTGTCAGTGTTAATTGACAAGGAACACTGTGTGAAATAACCGCAGAGATCAATGCGTGATATATAAAGAACGTGACCGTTAGGACAGTGCCGCGAAATTTGGCGTTAATGGGCTACGTTAGCAGATGACCGACGCGAGTGCTTCTGCTGACAGCACGACATTGCCTGCAGTGCCTCTCCTAGGCTCGTGACCACATCGGTTGAACCCTAAACGACTCGAAAGCCGTGGTCTGGTCAGAAGAGTCCCGATTATAGTTGGTAAGAGCTGATGGTATGGTTGGAGTTTGACGCAAACCCCATAAAGACAAGGACCCAATTTGTAGACAACGCGCTGTGTTTGGTGAGGGCTCTATTTGCATGGAACGACTAGGTTACGTGGATTGCAACAGTTCACACAAAAGCCGTCGGTAGTGCACCCAAACCATGGAATCAAAACAGGACAAAAAAGCAGCTCCCCACAAATTTGCCGCAGAAATCCGCCATAAAAGCGCGAAAGGTACGTTCAGATCTTCGTTTGCCAGATGAGACCAAAGAAGATGAGGAAATGAAACATCTTTTACTTTCAGAGAGGCACTGTCAGTCTCTTCTAATGAGCGGTTACTTCTCTCAGACAAAGTAACTTGAGGTGGATATTTACCTGATACATACTACTGTTACACTCCTGGAAACTGAAATAACAACACCGTGAATTCATTGTCCCAGGAAGGGGAAACTTTATTGACACATTCCTGGGGTCAGATACATCACATGATCACACTGACAGAACCACAGGCACATAGACACAGGCAACAGAGCATGCACAATGTCGGCACTAGTACAGTGTATATCCACATTTCGCAGCAATGCAGGCTGCTATTCTCCCATGGAGACGATCGTAGAGATGCTGGATGTAGTCCTGTGGAACGGCTTGCCATGCCATTTCCACCTGGCGCCTCAGTTGGACCAGCGTTCGTGCTGGACGTGCAGACCGCGTGAGACGACGCTTCATCCAGTCCCAAACATGCTCAATGGGGGACAGATCCGGAGATCTTGCTGGCCAGGGTAGTTGACTTACACCTTCTAGAGCACGTTGGGTGGCACGGGATACATGCGGACGTGCATTGTCCTGTTGGAACAGCAAGTTCCCTTGCCGGTCTAGGAATGGTAGAACGATGGGTTCGATGACGGTTTGGATGTACCGTGCACTATTCAGTGTCCCCTCGACGATCACCAGTGGTGTACGGCCAGTGTAGGAGATCGCTCCCCACACCATGATGCCGGGTGTTGGCCCTGTGTGCCTCGGTCGTATGCAGTCCTGATTGTGGCGCTCACCTGCACGGCGCCAAACACGCATACGACCATCATTGGCACCAAGGCAGAAGCGACTCTCATCGCTGAAGACGACACGTCTCCATTCGTCCCTCCATTCACGCCTGTCGCGACACCACTGGAGGCGGGCTGCACGATGTTGGGGCGTGAGCGGAAGACGGCCTAACGGTGTGCGGGACCGTAGCCCAGCTTCATGGAGACGAATGGTTCAAATGGCTCTGAGCACTATGGGACTCAACTGCTGTGGTCATAAGTCCCCTAGAACTTAGAACGACTTAAACCTAACTAACCTAAGGACAGCACACAACACCCAGCCATCACGAGGCAGAGAAAATCCCTGACCCCGCCGGGAATCGAACCCGGGAACCCGGGCGTGGGAAGCGAGAACGCTACCGCACGACCACGAGATGCGGGCTCATGGAGACGGTTGCGAATGGTCCTCACCGATACCCCAGGAGCAACAGTGTCCCTAATTTGCTGGGAAGTGGGGGTGCGGTCCCCTACGGCACTGCGTAGGATCCTACGGTCTTGGCGTGCATCCGTGCGTCGCTGCGGTCCGGTCCCAGGTCGACGGGCACGTGCACCTTCCGCCGACCACTGGCGACAACATCGATGTACTGTGGAGACCTCACGCCCCACGTGTTGAGCAATTCGGCGGTACGTCCACCCGGCCTCCCGCATGCCCACTATACGCCCTCGCTCAAAGTCCGTCAACTGCACATACGGTTCACGTCCACGCTGTCGCGGCATGCTACCAGTGTTAAAGACTGCGATGGAGCTCCGTATGCCACGGCAAACTGGCTGACACTGACGGCGGCGGTGCACAAATGCTGCGCAGCTAGCGCCATTCGACGGCCAACACCGCGGTTCCTGGTGTGTCCGCTGTGCCGTGCGTGTGATCATTGCTTGTACAGCCCTCTCGCAGTGTCCGGAGCAAGTATGGTGGGTCTGACACACCGGTGTCAATGTGTTCTTTTTTCCATTTCCAGGAGTGTATTTTTCAAACTGTCTGCGTGTGATGAATGAGTTGAACTAACAAATCGTTTTACCTTATTAACTCGTCTCAAACCTACAGTACTGCAGCTCTGAAGATAAAGAGCACTCACAGTTAACTGAAATAAAATAGTTTGAAAGATTACTTGTATGCAGGAGATACGTATATTGGCATCCTTCAAAAGTGAAAGACATGATATTATGCGACATAGCCTGTTTGTCTACAATGTTGTAATTAACGTGGGAACCGGAAACTAACTGCGGACAGCGAAAATCTCGAATGAAGTTATAATAGTCTAGCAAGTTGGAAAACAGAAATAAAACAAAAAAGCAAAAGTTGTTTAAATGTGTGACTGTCCCTCTCTTCGGAGAACTCTGTGATAACAATATTTTAGCTTGAGTCCTAAAAATTCACATTCCTAATTTCAACCAATTTGCTGAATTAGGAAACATAATGAAAGATTGAATTTTAGGTGACACGTGAGAACACAAAAACGGCGATGCTCCTGGTTTCACGTTCATTACTAACTGCTCGGCGAGTTCCTTAGATAGACTATACGTATCTGATAACTTAAATAGAAACAATTTGCAAACGGGAGTATAATCCACCACTTTTACTGACCAGGCTGAATTTACATGCATAATTAAAACAGAAAAACAGGGCACGTTCCGCGATAGACGTTACGGGAAAACAAACGTGTGACACTTGCAAGATGCCGAATGCCACGATCGTTTCAGCGGCAATAATGTGACAGTACGTTCAATCCCTATTGGCTCTCTTTTAAATTGTTGGTTTAAGTGTGCCAAGTTTGTGGTACAAGAAAATAGCCCAATTTTATTTCCAGTGCCTGCGTGACCTCTAGAAACTCGACCCGTAAGTCACTGAAAATTATGTTGCAATTAAGAGGATGAAATCTAAAATTGTGGCTTCGAGGCGGAAACAGTTAGAAGGTTTCAAAACTCGTGCGAGACTGCAGGAGGCTGTTTTCTGTGAAGGAATCTTGATATTTAATGTTATACGACAATGACACAGAGGACACAGAAAAATAATCACAGGAATTGAAAAAACTGATGGGTCTGTTCTTACAACGCTGAACGAAATTAAAAAGGAAATTTATGGCCGTTTTACTGCCTTTATGTCGGAGAGTGCTGCTAATTACGATGTACAAGACGACCTGTTACAAAACTTCAAGGAATCCATAGTAATGCGTCATCTCGGAGTCTGGCAATAGAGAATGACTACAATTTTCTGGTAGCTGCTAGCGCGCAGAGTCCCTAAAGGCAAGTTGCCTGTCCCAGATGGTGTACAAGCAGAGTTTTACAAGGCTTTCTAGGTGTAAATGAAGTCTAAATTGCTCCTCATATGTAATGTAATGCGTTAATAAATCCTGACACCGTAACCCCGAAGAAATTTCTGGAAGGATACGTCGCGCTAATCCCGAAACACCCACACAGAATGTCAGTAAAAAATCGACGACCTATTACTCTGCTGAATAGCGATTGAAAAACTATGGAGCGTATACATGCTCAAAGACTAAAAATGATCATGCATGAAAATCGCGGTCCACATCAAATTACTGTGTGTAAGGACAGATCAATTACTCAGATTGTATGCGAATAAAGAGAGATCATAGCGATAGCAGATGTTCTCGCACTCGAATGTGACCTAATGGCGCTAGACTTAGAAATGGCTTTCGACAGCGTGACTCACCACTACATTCCCGAAACAATGTGTCCAATGGGCTTCCCACTTTTTTTTTCCCCGACGTCATTGGTCGGATTCTACATAACAGCTCATTCAAAATCGTAATTAGTCGCCACCTGACCACGAATCTTGAGCTCCCGAATTTTGTATCGTAGGGCTGTCCAATGTCAATGGCCTTGATCGCCATCTGCATTGAATCCTTGCTGGCCGCTCTGGTGAAACAACTGCGAGAGCTGTGCTTACACTGTCAGAATAACATTTTTAAAAGCATACTCGGTTGATGTAGGCCTAACGATTACATGAGAAAGTGAAGCCGAGAATGCACTGCAGGTCATAAGCAAATACGAACTCGTATCAGGCTCGAAGTTAAACAAAAGTAAGTCAAGCATCATGACTATACGGTGTGGAATATCTCTGCCTAACGTGGAATAATGAAATGTGGTCGCTCATATGGAAATTCTAACTGTCGAGCACAAGTTTAATAGACAGCTAGTGTCAAACAACATAGGGTGAGATAACTTGATGAAATCCATAAGCTAGGGTAGCCTTAGAAAATATGTACATCATTTCTAAAATTAACTATGTGGCACAGATTTTACCCATACCACGTCAAACAGCAGCAAGGATTCTGTCGGCTTTGGGCCATTTCGTAAGTCTTGGTGACATGTTCAAAGTAATGTTAGACACCTTGACCCTCTCCGCAGGAAACGGGTGACTAAATCCAACTGAGTTTGGTACGAAGTCACGAGCTTTATTCGTGTGCACTACATATAGGCTGTGGAAGAAGACAAAACACAGTCTATGTCCGACATACTAGAAGAAATTTCTAGTCCTGCTTTGCACTCACTTGTAGATGTGCTGCCGGCCGCGGTGGTCTAGCGGTTCTAGGCGCTCAGTCCGGAACCGCGCGACTGCTACAGTAGCAGGTTCGAATCCTGCCTCGGGCATGGATGTGTGTGATGTCCTTAGGTTAGTTAGGTTTAAGTAGTTCTAAGTTCTAGGGGACTGATGACCACAGATGTTAAGTCCCATAGTGCTCAGAGCCATTTGAACCATTTTTTTGTAGATGTGCTGCACGTTCCTCTTGGCTTTTATCATTTTAAACTGTATTGGAAAGAACCTAGCTATAGTCCACCCAGAGTCCAACATAAATGCAGAAATGTGACTAAAGGGGGTACCTCAATTATGAAAGGAAAATAATTTGGTAAAATATCATTCCCCGTCACTTACCAAAGTTTTGGAAAGCTTCATGGTACAGACCAGTAACCAAAAAGTCGCTACCAAATCGAAACTTCACGCTATCAGTCTAGCGGATACACCACCGTTTGAGGAGAAGGACTTAAAAGATACCGAAGAACATAGATCTGTGTGCACTACAGTGAAGAAAATCTGGCAACTCATCAGGCAAATGTTAGGATAACGTGGACAGCACCCAACACGATCATGACTGTAGATTTTTTTGAATCGCAACAGTGTGCCCAAGCTATATACAGAAAAGAATATTGTAAAGGCTAAAAGGCCAAACAGTACATTACATCCTGACCGAAGAAAATAAAGCAAAGAATGTTTCCGGCTATACCTTGTTATTCTGTACCACAACCTAAGGAAGGCAAAAGGCTTTAAGAGACAGTTTGTCAGCTTTTACAAAATAGTATTTAGTGAAACCGTTTTGAATCGAAACAGATCAAGACACAAGACCTAAATACTGTAGTTGCCTTTTGTTGATTCATTTCTTCTCATACTTCGGTTTTCATGGCGTCTGGAAGAGGATGAACATTTCATAGACGAATACTTCGTCATCGCGACAGATGAAGTCAGTTCCATCTTTTCCTATTTTTAATCCTGTACAAATTTTCATCGAACATAAGAAATGATTAAGATAATTTATACTGTTTTACGATACATTCATCGTCATCTGGAGCAGCCTAGATGGTGGTACGGAGCTTCCGGCGAGTGGCGTGCTCACAGTTCATTTCAACATAGAAGCCTCAGGAAACTGGTGCACCTGATGAATCACCAATTGATTGTCGAGTCAACTGGTAAACAAATCTCCGCGGGGCGAATTTTGAGCTGCGACTTTCCCAAAAAAAAAAATAGTCGATTATGGTCTGGGGAACACTGAGATCAGAGCATTGGACCTACACGACCAACCCAAACCCTGAAACACGTTCATTTAAATAGTTAAGCACGTTCATTCCAAAGTGTGGCGGTGAACAATCATGCTGAAACCATGGCCGTCGGCGACCACCAAGCGAAACGTTTTCTAAGGTGTCAGGCAGAGTATTGCAAAGAAACATACGATGCAGGGGTTCATTCAACTTGTCTAGCAATAGGTAAGGGCCCAAAGGCACTCTTCCCACGATTCCAAGCCACAAGCTTATGCCAAAGCGGACCTGAAAGCAACGTTCACGGGTGACATGTGGGTTGTGTTCCGGCCAATAATGACTATTGTGGAGGTTGAAAATATCTTCACGAGTGAAGCTAGATTCTTCAGTCAGTGTCAAGTTATTTATAAAAGATTCGTCATCTTCCACTTGCTGCAAAAGCCACTCACAAAACTGTACTCGTCGAGTGCGATCAGCTGGCTGAAGATGCTGAGTTAACGTGAAATGATTTGGATGCAGTTGTAAGCCAAAATCCATATCAGAAATACGTAGTCAAAGATTATACTGAGGGACAACAGTCAACCAGAATATATCGATATGGTAATACCATGGAAACTGGCGTCAAATGCAAGGAAACGTTAAATGATACACAGAGCGCTCAGAAACAGTCTGAAAATCTTGTAATGGTGTTTACAGGTTAGGTTGTTTTGACAAATAATTGTTAAGGAAACATTCGAGACATTTCACCATTTCCGACTTAATTAGCATTAGAGTTAGCCAGTGAGGCCGCTGCGGGCGCAAATTCAAGTGGCCCGCCAGAAACGATGTCTCAAAACGTGATCTTCTCTTTGTTTCTTAAATCCGAACAGGAGAGTAGTACAAAAACTGGACACAGAACGGCAGTAGGGATCGAACACGAGCCAAAAGCTGCTCGTGCACTGTCATCTACGCTATGAGAACAACTGGCACTAATTGTATCTAGTGGGCTGCTTGAATTTGCGCACGCAGTGGTCTGATTGTTTAACTTTTAGTGCTAATTACCTCGGAAAAGGCGCTACGCGTCGAGTTTTTTTCTGATCAATTATTTCTGAGCACAACCTGCCATACAACACTCTTACAAGATTTTCCGACTGTTTCTGACCTTCCTATTTCTGCATCCTATTTCTAAGTTAATTTGTAAAACAGAAATACAAAAAAAATTGTAGCTGTGTGTCAGAATAGCCTTATAATCTTATGTCATTCGTCAGTGGATAGCAGAATATCATTTGCCTTTCGACTATACAGGTGTGATACATCTTTTCATGTATTTACAAAATGTATTCGATGTCCCAAAGGGGCAAAGAATATATCAAGAACACGGTGGTTCCTCTAACTGAATATGAAACGCTTGCTTGTAAATTTATTAGTAAACTGAACTAGAACTATGACACGTACGTGCTCCTTTTTTCTGTATAAATGCGTGTTATCGAACAGTAATGAAAAGTAGCATCTTAATTATCACTCTTTACAATAAGGATACTCCGCTTTCGCAGATGAGTGGTCAGTGCGGCTGAATGCGGGCTTCGATTACTCGAACTGCCAGGAATGTTTCCTTGGTAGGTCTACTAAGGAACTATTCGACTGAGTAGCAGCGGTTCCAGAGTCAAGAAACCCGACAAAGATGGGAGACCTGTGTGTTGACCACATGCCTTTCCATACCCCATGACCCCATAGGCAAAGGATGACATGGCGGTAGGTCAGGTACGATTGGCCCGTCTTGGGCCAATCGTCTGGAGCAAATACTGACGCTTTTTTGGTGGCACAGATTGTTGTGCTTACGTTGATTCAAACGCCTACTGTCAAGAATGAATAAATGACTACGAAAACCTTTGCTCCCAAGCGCAACATCTGCTGCTATACCGCACGTATTCTATCCCATTTAGTGTTACGTTTGTAACTTCGTCACTCGTCTTACAGTACACCAACTACAAACCACATACTTTTTAAACTACACTCCTGGAAATTGAAATAAGAACACCGTGAATTCATTGTCCCAGGAACGGGAAACTTTATTGACACATTCCTGGGGTCAGATACATCACATGATCACACTGACAGAACCACAGGCACATATACACAGCCAACAGAGCATGCACAATGTCGGCACTAGTACAGTGTATATCCACCTTTCGCAGCAATGCAGGCTGCTATTCTCCCATGGAGACGATCGTAGAGATGCTGGATGTAGTCCTGTGGAACGGCTTGCCATGCCATTTCCACCTGGCGCCTCAGTTGGACCAGCGTTCGTGCTGGACGTGCAGACCGCGTGAGACGACGCTTCATCCAGTCCCAAACATGCTCAATGGGGGACAGACCCGGAGATCTTGCTGGCCAGGGTAGTTGACTTACACCTTCTAGAGCACGTTAGGTGGCACGGGATACATGCGGACGTGCATTGTCCTGTTGGAACAGCAAGTTCGCTTGCCGGTCTAGGAATGGTAGAACGATGGGTTCGATGACGGTTTGGATGTACCGTGCACTATTCAGTGTCCCCTCGACGATCACCAGTGGTGTACGGCCAGTGTAGGAGATCGCTCCCCACACCATGATGCCGGGTGTTGGCCCTGTGTGCCTCGGTCGTATGCAGTCCTGATTGTGGCGCTCACCTGCACGGCGTCAAACACGCATACGACCATCATTGGCACCAAGGCAGAAGCGACTCTCATCGCTGAAGACGACACGTCTCCATTCGTCCCTCCATTCACGCCTGTCGCGACACCACTGGAGGCGGGCTGCACGATGTTGGGGCGTGAGCGGAAGACGGCCTAACGGTGTGCGGGACCGTAGCCCAGCTTCATGGAGACGGTTGCGAATGGTCCTCGCCGATACCCCAGGAGCAACAGTGTCCCTAATTTGCTGGGAAGTGGCGGTGCGGTCCCCTACGGCACTGCGTAGGATCCTACGGTCTTGGCGTGCATCCGTGCGTCGCTGCGGTCCGGTCCCAGGTCGACGGGCACGTGCACCTTCCGCCGACCACTGGCGACAACATCGATGTACTGTGGAGACCTCACGCCCCACGTGTTGAGCAATTCGGCGGTACGTCCACCCGGCCTCCCGCATGCCCACTATACGCCCTCGCTCAAAGTCCGTCAACTGCACATACGGTTCACGTCCACGCTGTCGCGGCATGCTACCAGTGTTAAAGACTGCGATGGAGCTCCGTATGCCACGGCAAACTGGCTGACACTGACGGCGGCGGTGCACAAATGCTGCGCAGCTAGCGCCATTCGACGGCCAACACCGCGGTTCCTGGTGTGTCCGCTGTGCCGTGCGTGTGATCATTGCTTGTACAGCCCTCTCGCAGTGTCCGGAGCAAGTATGGTGGGTCTGACACACCGGTGTCAATGTGTTCTTTTTTTCCATTTCCAGGAGTGTAGATATGGTTATAGCACCATATGGCAAACTAACTGTGAGAATAGTTCCTCTTTTGTCAGGGAAAAGATTGTTTTAGCACTTTCTCTTAAGTATTTCTGGGGTAGCATGCCTAGCAGTTAATTCAGTTATGTATATTTCCAGTTGATTTACAGTTCCTAGAATACTGAAGTTCTAATATCTCCTTGAAATAACATCTAAGCTGGATGTAGTACTAATTCGGTATGTTGCTAGATATTGACATACCGATTATGACAACACATTTTCCCCTGCGCTGTTCCTCTTATTAATGGTAATCGTCAATATACAATCAAATGTAGCCGTAGATTTTCTTGTTGGAAGAGAAAACAGCAGAAATGCACGGTCTGCTTTCAACGGAGCCTAAAGATTGATGCGTTGGAGGGGAAAACTTTCGACCCTTTGTGTCACACGGAAATAGAGATATCCAGTCTTACGACAGGTTCCCCGCGTGCACGACCCATTGCTCGTAACAGCAGCTCATAAAACTCTCAGGAGGGTCAATGTCAGACGTGGTGAGCGCTGTCGCGGCGGGCCTCTTCATCCCCCAGTACAAATAACCTTATGCCATTGTTATATTTCTCAGAATGAAAACTAGGGGATTAGTGCTACTTCTTTCTGCCGGAATCTGCATCCAGCAACAAAATATAAGAACTCCCAGAGCCGATATTCTTTTTTCTAAAATTCAGTTATATAGATCTTTGAACACAAAAATATTAAAAATTTGGCATCGATGCGTGTGCCGTTTAACAAGAGCACCCGTTTATTAACTTCAGAATTCTGGAGAGTACTTCGGTTAACACGTCTTCCACATGCAGAAGTCCACTTTAAATTCATTATTTCTAAAAAAATCTCAAAAATGCTTTATCGTTTATCAATGTTAAAATAGAACAATCAGCTGTGTGTCGAAAATGAGATTTGTTGAGAACTATTTGGTACTTACAGCTGATGTAAAATAATAACTTGTAAAGCCGTACAAGTAGAGAGCAATGTCGTATAAATATTGCAATTACTCTGAGTAGCAAACTAATTACTACCTCCTAATTAAGTGATCATTTTATTACGGTATATTTAAATGTATATTCAACTGCCTGAAATCTGGAGATATATGTGTCACAGGTGTGTTTCATGTTGGATAGCTTACATATCGTTTATTGTATTGTTTCATACAATATCATGGAAGCTACGCTTTCTATTAATCTCAGTTACTTATCTGAGACAAGATTCTGAAACAATCTCCGTTAGAAGTATTTCACACAGGATAGGCCATCGCTAACCTAATAATGTATTTCTGGGATCAGAGAGCTGCATCATTTTCACAGTTTACTTAAAGAGGGTGAAATTTAATGTTGACTTAGTTGCTTATACGACATAATAGTCTTGCAATACTTTTTTTCGTTTGGCTGGAAAGATGTATAATGTGAAAAGAGTTTAAGCATATTATACCAAAACTGCCTGAGCACAACAAATAGAGTACGAGTCGATAATCACTTCACAACGATAACTGAAAAAGGGATTGTCAGATTTGGCGAACACTACGGGTAAAGATATAAAATAGTTTATTCACAAAAGCGCCTCGCCTAGAGACAACAATGAATCATGTTTCAGCTGGGGTTTTTTTCCCCTAATCTCGATTCTTGACCCTCCTCAGGCTGTGTCAGCGCCCTTAGCTAAATCACAGACGAGAGTCGATCCAAGTTTACCACCAAAATTCACGGACTTCCTCATTAGTAGAATGATGTGGATTGGCAGAGAGCAGGAGAACTATTCAGTTTCCCTTTCGTCTTATCTTTACTTAATCCCACCACAGCCAGTAGAGTCTACTGTCACTTGTCACTGTCGCGATATGGGTAAAATCTAATGAAATGTGAAACAGTAAACGCTCAGTCCGCTGAGCGCTCTTCTATTAGCCTTGTGCAACTTGCAGTATGGGAGGGGAAGTTTGTCAGAAGCCAATCTGGAGCACTAGTTTACAAAAGCAGAAAATAACTGCGTATTACGGATATTATAAATAAAAATCACTAGATAAATCTCCTTAAAATTTAGTGATGTGTTTGTTTGGGTGAACGACAAAGAAATCCTCACAGCGACAACATACGCTAAGGAAAGTGATTAAATGAAATAAAACGGTCAAAATTTCCACTTTAATTAAAATGGAATACACACACTAACATCGCGTTATCTATCAGCTCTAGAACTATGATAAAAAATAGGGATCCACGAGAGACAGATTTACAAGGACTCGCAAAGAAGAAAACAGCGCTACTCGTCTTACTAAGGAAGACAGTTCTGTAGATTAGATTAGATTAGATTAGATTTACTTTCACTCCAATTGATCCTTAGTGAGGAGGTCCTCCAGGATGTAGAACATGTCAGAAAAACAACAATACATGACAAATATTTACAACTAAAACAAATAAACTGCTCGATTCTGATCTATGCTGATGACACTTGTCATCACGTAAGAACAGATTCCAGCGCTGAAAAACAGCAGCATATTAAAACGCCACGTCAAACAGTTACTTACTAATGCAACCACTCTCGTCTTTGTTTTCCTATAAGACGCTGCACAATAGTAATGTGTCTGGCTGAATACCGGACTACATAACAATATGCGAACAACTGTGAACACTGAGCCGTTGGAGGGAAACTGGGCAGCTGGAAAACGCAAAAATGTTCATAAATCTGACCACATTAATCTTTTCATCACTTTAAATAGTGGACAGGTCATCCATTTAAGATTTCTTCTATCCTTCCATCGTAATACGATATATACTGTTAAAATGTTACATAAAACGGTTCTTAAACCACAAAATATTAGGGGTGAGGGAGAGACTGTGTCCTTTCGCTGACGTTTAGGCCCAGTAAGGATCAGAGTAACTTCACCCATTGGAGTGACTGGATATCATGGCTTGCCATCTGGTTTCAAAGACCACGGCCTTTGACTCTCATTGGATGTTGCTACTATACAGACGTTGTGGATGACAATTTCTTGTTTTGCGACACCATGAGAAGTTGCTCGGTAAAACTGCAGTAGGGCGGCTCTACTTGCACTACATGAATTGTGACTTACAATTACTTCTTGATATTCATCTCTTGTAAGGAAAGTGTCTCGAGTACTGCAAAGTGTGGCTATCGATTGCATGTGAGGCCCAGAAACTTTAGATAAGGATTCTTCGATTTTATTTCAGAAAAATTAAAAGGAGAACGCAAATAATTAAAAAGAACTCATCTGATAACATTATTCACTACCCATTCCACTTTTTTTTAATTTTCAGTTACAACTTACCGGCTTTTCTTGCGAATAAAAACGGCGTAGTTGTCCTCAGACAAATATTTTCTCTTACGTGTGACCTCAGTCTATTAATACCAATGATTAAGAAAGTGACACTATAAACACCACCCCAAGAGACAAAAAAATGTTGTAAAGTGTGTGAAGTCTTATGGGACTTAACTGCTAAGGCCATCAGTCCCTAAGCTTACACACTACTTAACCTAAATTATCCTAAGGACAAAAACACACACACACCCATGCCCGAGGGAGGACTCGAACCTCCGCTCGGACCAGCCGATTCAAGAGACATCTTTATCATGTTCGAAGCGACCAGAGATGACAGTGTTGTCTCCATATTTAGAGACAGAAGGTGACATATAAAATCAAGAATACTACCCCAGAAGCCCCAGTCACGGAACTGTCCGAAAATATTACAATGGTAAGTGGTATCCTAAGTCTTCTCAGTATCCAAAACAAACACCTATTACGTTAAGTCTGGCAAAATACACAGTCACACAGGAAGGTCCATCAGAATCAGGTTAACTATAATGAGATGACATGCAGGCGAGGCTAAAGCGCGCGGTTACACAGACGGTTCGATGCGGCTGGAATCGTGACACAAGGGGCATTGTGGCGTCAGTGCAAGGGTTCGGAGCTGTCACATCAGATTGCTCCACACCCGCATCTCTTCTACTGGTGGGATATACCGATCACGAAAAACTACGCGGCTGTTATAAGAGCAGGAGGTAAACTGAATGGTCACTGCGCATGGTTTAACAGGACGAGCGGCGTTGCAAGGCGGGGCGTCGCGTGAGGGAGCGATAGGGCAGAAACCCAAAGGACTGAATATTATTTCAGAGTCACCGCATGAGTAAAACCAGTACTAATCTACACAAGAGACAGTGGCAGCACATAAGAAATGAGGAGAGGATGTCCATTTCAAGACCCATCCTTTTGGCAAATTGTATCTTATCTAGAGACGATGGATGATTAAATGTACTTCTGGCCTTTAAAAATTACAACTTCAAGGCGTCTCTTTGCGTTCGTAACAAGCAAGGCGTACACTGATAGCGCTTGACGGCACTATCGTAGGTGAAGATAATTTCTTTTTATTAATGCACCATTTTTTTAAATGTGCTGGAATATTGATTCCGACGGCTGAAAACACTTTTAAGTATAAAGTAATTTGGAAAACATTAAGTATAAATTCAGTATGGGATAAAAAATTAGAATAGGTGTTTGTAGATGTATAATTCTTCTTGGGATTGAATCGTTAGTGGTGATTAATGCTTATTTAGTTCACTTCGTCATAATGAGATGCAGATAAATCATTAAATAAGAAGTCACAAAGAAATATCACCACGTAAGAGCTTGTGAAACTCTAGTTCTGCCTGATGTATCATACTTTCAATAACGAGAATTGTAGTTTTTTATTTCTTAAAGTTCGCGGGTAACACATAAGTGTGATTTACCAATAGAAAGCAGTCCCTGATTTGTCACCAATAGCATATGTCTGAGATGCGACGGGAAGGGACATTGTTTTCAACCAAGTCCAGCCAGCAATCTTCTTGAACTAACACGGCATGTGTATCAGGTATGACAAGATATTCCTCCAGGAGACATTCCGAAGCTTTTTCCATTCATACCACAAGGAATGGAAGATTTTATTAATGCTCGTAGAGGCCATTCTTCACATTGATGTTGTTGATGGACGAAATCACTAACGGAATAAAAGTCTGACAATTTAATGCCTGCTATGTAATATAAATCTCCAAAAAGTTGAAAGGCTATTACTGCATTAATTTTTAACCAGCGCATTCATAAAAGAGTGTGAGTCGCAGTTTTAATGCCCTGATATATTCCGTGTTCATGAAATCTGACCCATATGTGAACAAAAACGCGATATTATTAACTCTATTGTACTCGTATATTTCGTAGTGACATGGACTTCCTCATAGCATAACGAAATAATTACTAGTGGATTTAATTTAATACAAACCAAGATAAATATTCTTAAGGCAGATGTTACTCGCTACCTTTCTATTCTTATTACAGCTTCTAAGTTAAATTTGTGCAGTGCACATATATGTGCATTTTTTTTATTCCACGACGGCTAATAAACTGGAAATATATGAGCTAGTGTGATAGCAAAATATCGAAGTGTCCATCACCGTAAGCCCCCCTGCACTTGCCTTGAACTTGTACAGCAACAAAATCTTAACCTAGCTAACTAAAAGTGTTATCTAAAAATATTATCAACATGCTATCAGTGTTTAAGGAAGTTCAATCTCTTCCTCTCACTGCTTTAAATACACAGACGGGAAAAATCGCAACCCAAAAAAATAATTAACGTAGAGTGGTGAAATTACGGGAAGACATTGTACTAGGTTAGAGACTTCAATCCAGTGCATGGTTCAAATGGCTCCGAGCACTATGGGACTTAAATGCTGAGGTCATCAGTCCCCTAGAACTTACAACTAATTAAACCTAACTAACCTAAGCACATCACACACATCCATGCCCGAGGCAGGATTCGAACCTGCGACCGTAGCGATGGCGCGGTTCCAGACTGTAGCGCCTAGAACCGCTCGGCCACAACGGCCGGCTAACACATTTAAGTGATTAATATTGCAAGATGGCGGGTTAATGTAAGAGCGATATGAGACATTGAAAATGTGAAATAATGATACATTAACGCCTGGTGTATTCTCCAGAATGTTGAATGCAAGCAGGAAAACATGTATGCATTGAGTGGTACGAGTACAGCTGCAGGATATCAGTTTGTGGCACGGAGTACCATGCCTGTTGCTACTGATCGGTCAGCACAGGACCGGTAATGCTGTTTCTGCATCTACATCTACATCCATACTCCGCAAGCCACCTGACGGTGTGTGGTGGAGGTTACTTTGAGTACCTCTAACTGTTCTCCCTTACATTCCAGTCTCGTACTGTTCGTGGAATGAAAGATTGTCGGTATGCCTCTGAGTGGGCTCTAATCTCTCTGATTTTATCCTCATGGTCTTTTCGCGAGATATACGTAGGAGGGAGCAATACACTGCTTGACTCCTCGGTGAAGGTATGTTCTCGAAACTTCAACAAAAGCCCGTGCTGAGCTACTGAGCATCTTTCCTGCAAAGTCTTCCACTGGAGTTTATCTATCATCTCCGTAACGCTTTCGCGAGTACTAATTGATACTGTAACGAAGCGCGATACTCTCCGTTGGATCTTCTCTATCTCTTCTATCAACCCTATCTGGTACGGATCCCACACTGGTGAGCAATATTCAAGCAGTGGGTTCAAATGGCTCTGAGCACTATGGGACTCAACTGCTGAGGTCATCAGTCCCCTAGAACTTAGAACTAGTTAAACCTAACTAACCTAAGGACATCACAAACATCCATGCCCGAGGCAGGATTCGAACCTGCGACCGTAGCGGTCTTGCGGTTCCAGACTGCAGCGCCTTTAACCGCACGGCCACTTCGGCCGGCAAGCAGTGGGTGAACAAGGGTACTGTAACCTACTTCCTTTGTTTTCGGATTGCATTTCCTTAGGATTCTTCCAAAGAATCTGTCTGGCATCTGCTTTACCGACGATCAACTTTATATGATCTTTCCATTTCAAATCACTCTCAATGCCTACTCCTAGAAAATTTATGGAATTAACTGCTTCCAGTTGCTGACCTGCTATATTGTAGCTAAATGATAAAGGATCTTTCTTTCTATGTATTCCCAGTACATTACACTTGTCTACATTGAGATTCAATTGCCATTCCCTGCACCATGCGTCAATTCGTTGCAGATCCTCCCGCATTTCAGTACAATTTTCCATTGTTACAACCTCTCGATATGCTACAGCATCATCCGCAAAAAGCCTAAGTAAACTTCCGATGTTATCCACAAGGTCATTTATGTATATTGTGAATAGCAACGGTCCCGCGACACTCCCCTGCGGCACACCTGAAATCACTCTTACTTCGGAAGACTTCTCTACATTGAGACTGACATGCTGCGTTCTGTTACCTAGGAACTCTTCAATCCAATCACACAAATGGTCTGATAGACCATATGCTCTTACTTTGTTCATTAAACGACTGTGGGAACGGTATCGAACGCCTTGCGGAAGTCAAGAAACACGGCATCTACCTGGGAACCCGTGTCTATGGCCCTCTGAGTCTCGTGGACGAATAGCGCGAGGTGGGTTTCACACGATCGTCTTTTTCGAAACACATGCTAATTCCTACAGAATGGATTTCTAGTCTTCAGAAAAGTCATTATACTCAAACATAATACGTGTTCCAAAATTCTGCAACTGATCGACGTTAGAGATATAGGTCTATAGTTCTGCACATCTGTTCGACGTCCCTTCTTAAAAACGGGGATGACCTGTGCCCTTTTCCAATCGTTTGGAACGCTACGCTCTTCTAGAGACCTACAGCACACCGCTGCAAGAAGGGGGGCAAGTTCCTTCGCGTACTCTGTGTAAAATCAAACTGGTATCCCATCAGGTCCAGCGGCCCTTCCTCTTTTGAGCGATTTTAATTGTTTCTCTATCCCTCTGTCGTCTATTTTGATATCAACCATTTTGTCATCTGTGCGGCAATCTAGAGAGGGAACTACAGTACAGTTTTCCTCTGTGAAACAGAGCATCTGTTTGCGAATGACGATTAAGTTTTCGGCCGACAATGTAATCATATGCACTAGATTGTATAGAAAGATGGTGATCGCGCCGACCATTGAAACATGACGCTCTGCAGACCGTATTGGGTTACAATAGCGATACGTGAGCGAACGTTAACCCGTTGGGAAACATTCCCTGATATGCTGTTCTCGAATGGCAGCACAACAGATCAAATCACCATATTGACGTACAAAGTTGCAGTCAGTCTTCATGGGATAACAACGAGAGTTCTTCTCCTTTCATACGAAGTCGCACGCCAGAATATATTTCCAGGTTTAGGACCAGTGAGTCTAGCGCGCACGCACGCCAGAATATATTTCCAGGTTTAGGACCAGTGAGTCAAGCGCGCAAACAGGTTGGTTGCAAGCCCTCAGCTGACATCCTTCTAACCAACGCACGGTCGTCACTGGCGCCGAGGCAGATCCAGCTTTCATCAGAAAACACAACAAACCTCCATTCTACCCTCCAATGAGCTATCGCTTTACAGTACTAAAGTCGCAAAACGCAGTCGTATGGCGTTAGTGGAATTAACGCTACAGGACGTCTGGCTGGGAGCTGTCTTTGAAGTAAACGATTTGTAACAATTCGTTGTGTCACTGTGGCCCCAACTGCTGCTAAAGTTACTGCTGTAGATGCATTACGATGTGGGAGCCACACGCCTAACACAATGGTTTTCCCTCTCGGTACTGTCACGTTGTCGTCCGGATCCCAGTCTTTTGGCGACCACACATTCTCGTGACCACTGATGCCAGAAGTCATGGACTGTGGCAACATTCCTGCCACGAATTTCTGCAGTGTCGCAAAGGTACATGCAGAATCTCGTAGCCCTGTTATACGACACCGATCAAACTCAGTGAGGTGTTAATAATGGAGTCTTTGTGTCATTAAAGGCATTCTTGACTATCAGCTCACCACGTCTAATCTCAAAGGTAACTAACGCTCACAGACGTCACAACATGTATTTAAAGCAATCCATTTTTCATCCTCATAGTGGTGCTAATAATGCCATGCTTATGCGACTGGCACGAATTTTGAACAAAGCTCACCTACCAACTTTTGTTTCTGTCGCAAAACTACGTATTGCTGTTGTCATTTTTTTCTGTCAGTGTATGATGGAAATTAATTCATTCGAGATCGTTGTTCGTATGTGAACACGTGTGTGGACTTCAGTATAAATCATCAGAGGAGTGGAAAAATAACTTCATAAAATTCCGAATTTATTCGAATTCTTAATATATTCTTGGTTCGAGGTTACGGTTTAGTTATAACACGTGTGGCTCAGTATTGAATTTCTTTTCAGTCATTTGGATTTGTAAGTAGCTTATCTTACTGCTCCTCCGGTCATTAAATAATGAAACAGGCATTAATGTGAATGTACGTCAGTTTTTGGTTCTCATTCGTAATATATACTCATGTAAAGTCACACCGACCGTTGAAGAGCACTTGTATGTTACATGTAACATTCTGTAGCCCCAATCTGCACATTACACACACACACACACACACACACACACACACACACACACACACACACACATATATATATATATATATATATATATATATATATATATATATATATATATATATATATATATATAGTTGTTGTGGTCTTCAGTCCTGAGACTGGTTTGATGCAGCTCTCCATGCTACCCTATCCTGTGCAAGCTTCTTGATCTCCCAGTACTTACTGCAACCTACGTCCTTCTGAATCTGCTTAGTATATTCATCTCTTGGTCAGCCTCTACGATTTTTACCCTCAACGCAGCCCTCCAATACTAAATTTGTGATCCCTTGATGCCTCAGAACATGTCCTACTAACCGGTCCCTTCTTTTTGTCAAGTTGTGCCATATACTCCTCTTCTCCCCAATTATATTCAATACTTCATCATTAATTATGTGATCCACCCATCTAATTTTCAGCATTCTTCTGTAGCACCACATTTAGAAAGCTTCTATTCTCTTCTTGTCCAAACTATTTATCGTCCATGTTTCACTTCCCTACATGGCTACACTCCATACAAATACTTTCAGAAACGACTCCCTGACACGTAAATCTATACTCGATGTTAACAAATTTGTCTTCTTCAGAAACGCTTTCCTTGCCATTGCCAGTCTACATTTTATATCTTCTCTACTTCGACCATCATCAGTTATTTTGCTCCCCAAATAGCAAAACTCCTTTACTACTTTAAGTGCCTCATTTCCTAATCTAATTCCCTCAGCATCACCCGACTTATTTCGACTACATTCCATTATCCTCGTTTTGATTTTGTTGATGTTCATCTTATATCCTCCTTTCAGGACACTGTCCATTCCGTTCAACTGTTCTTCCAAGTCCTTTGCTGTCTCTGATAGAATTACAATGTCATCGGCGAACCTCAAAGTTTTTATTTCTTCTCCATGGATTTTAATACCTACTCCGAATTTTTCTTTTGTGTCCTTTACTGCTTGCTCAATATACAGATTAAATAACATCGGGGAGAGGCTACAACCCTGTCTCACTCCCTTCCCAACCACTGCCTCCCTCTCATGCCACTCGACTCTTATAACTGCCCTCTGGTTTCTGTACAAATTGTAAATAGACTTTCGTTCCCTGTATTTTACCCCTGCCACCTTTAGAATTTGAATGAGAGTATTCCAGTCAACATTGTCAAAAGCTTTCTCTAAGTCTACAAATGCTAGAAACGTAGGTTTGCCTTTCCTTAATCTTTCTTCTAAGATAAGTCGTAATGTCAGTATTGCCTCACGTGTTCCAATATTTCTACGGAATCCAAACTGATCTTCCCCGAGATTGGCTTCTACCAGTTTTTCCATTCGTCTGTAAAGAATTCGCGTGAGTATTTTGCAGCTGTGACTTATTAAACTACATGTTCGGTAATTTTCACATCTGCCAACACCTGCTTTCTTTGTGATTGGAATTATTATATTCTTCTTGAAGTCTGAGGGTATTTCGCGTGTCTCATACGTCTTGCTCACCAGATGGTAGAGTTTTGTCAGGACTGGCTCTCCCACGGCCATCAGTAGTTCTAATGGAATGTTGTCTACTCCCAGGGCCTTGTTTCGACTCAGGTCTTTCAGTGCGCTGTCAAACTCTTCACGCAGTATCGTACCTCCCATTTCATCTTCATCTGCATCCTCTTGCATTTCCATAATATTTTCCTCAAGTACATCGCCCTTGTATAGACCCTCTATATACTCTTCCACCTTTCTGCTTTCCCTTCTTTACCGAGCGAGGTGGCGCAGTGGTTAGCACACTGGCCTCGCATTCGGGAGGACGACGGTTCAATCCCGTCTCCGGCCATCCTGATTTAGGTTTTCCGTGATTTCTCTAAATCGCTTCAGGCAAATGCCGGGATGGTTCCTTTGAAAGGGCACGGCCGATTTCCTTCCCCATCCTTCCCTCCCCCGAGCCTGCGCTCCGTCTCTAATGACCTCGTTGTCGACGGGACGTTAAACACTAATCTCCACCTCCTCTTCCCTTCTTTGCTTACAACTGGGTTTCCATCTGAGCTCTTGATATTCTTACAAGTGGCTCTCTTTCCTCCAAAGGTCTCTTTAATTTTCCTGTAGGCAGTATCTATCTTACCCCTAGTGAGATAAGCCTCTACATCCTCACATTTGTCCTCTAGCCATCCCTGCTTAGCCATTTTGCACTTCCTGTCGATCTCATTTTTGAGACGTCTGTATTCCTGTTTGCCTCCTTCATTTACTGCATTTTTATGTTTTCTCCTTTCATCAATTAAGTTCAAAATTTCTTCTTTTACCCAAGTTCCCGGGTTCGATTCCCGGCGGGGTCAGGGATTTTCTCTGCCTCGTGATGACTGGGTGTTGTGTGCTGTCCTTAGGTTAGTTAGGTTTAAGTAGTTCTAAGTTCTAGGGGACTGATGACCATAGATGTTAAGTTCCATAGTGCTCAGACCCTTTTGAACCATTTTTTTTTACCCAAGGAGTTCTACTAGCCCTCGTCTTTTTACCTACTTGATCCTCTGCTGCCTTCACTACTTTATCTCTCAGAGCTACCCATTATTCTATTACTGTACTTCTTTCCCCCATTCCTGTCAATTCTTCCCTTATGCTCTCCCTGAAACTCTGTACAACCTCTGGTTTAGTTTATCCAGGTCCCATCTCCTTAAATTCCCACCTTTTTGCAGTTTCTTCAGTTTTAATCTACAGTTTATAACCAATAGATTGTGGTCAGAGTCCACATCTGCCCCTGGAAATGTTTTACAATTTAAAACCTGGTTCCTAAATCTCTGTCTTACCATTATATAATCTATCTGATACCTTCTAGTATCTCCATGATTCTTCCATGTATACAACCTTCTTTCATGATTCTTGAACCAAGTGTTAGCTATGATTAAATTATGCTCTGTGCAAAACTGTACCAGGCGGCTTCCTCTTTCATTTCTTAGCCCCAATCCATATTCACGTACTACGTTTCCTTCTTCCCCTTTTCCTACTCTCGAATTCCAGTCACCAATGACTATTAAATATTCGTCTCCCTTCATATATATATATATATATATATATATATATATATATATATATATATATATATATATATATATATGTGTGTGTGTGTGTGTGTGTGTGTGTATGTGTGTGTGTGTGTGTAATACTGAGCCACATTTGTTATACCTAAACCGTAACCTCGAACCAAGATCTAGCATCTTGTGCGTGAAATACAAATGCAAAATATCCAATCTAAATAAACCTGGAAAACCACATAACAGATAATTAAAAAAAGATGGCGCAAGAAAACAACCACCTCACCATAATTTTGGATGATATAGCCTTAATATTCCCATTTCTTTATCGAAAGACAAACTGCCTGCACTAAACAGGTCGGCACGTTCATACAGCGGCAGGGGGAAAGGTAGTGTGTGATGCTTTGTCCACCGGTCATATGCCTATATGTCCAGTGGCCTTCTCATCCAAGCATAGCCCTTGTAGTCCCTTCAGAAATCCTGTCAATTTCTTAAGACTCAGGAACACTTCCTACATCATTGTATCACAAACATTCTCAGAGTGGAACACACTCCTTAAAATTCAGTAAATCAGGCAAGCCGGCCGCAGTGACCGAGCGGTTCTAGGCGCTTCAGTCTGGAACCGCGTGATCGCTACGGTCGCAGGTTCGAATCCTGCCTCGGGCATGGATGTGTGTGATGTCCTTAGGTTAGTGACGTTTAAGTAGTTCTAAGTTCTAGGGTAATTATGACCTCAGATGTTAAGTCCCATAGTGCTCAGAGCCTTTTGAACCATTTTTTTGAAATCAGACAAAATCATTGAAAGCATAAATTCCAATGTCTTCAGCACCAACGAAGTGTCCCAAAGTGCTTATACATTTCATTGCAGAAAAATATTCATGAACTGCAATAGGGTGGGGGCTAAAGGGATGGGGATGACCACTTTCAGTACTCTTCCAAAATCACCATTTCTTCGGACTCCCAATCATAGTTGTGTCCCTGAAATTCAAAAACTCTTCTGCTACTCCACTGTTACAGTGCAACTTGTTGCAGTAAGCCACAAGAAAACCAAATGAACCTCGTCCGAAAGAAAATTGTACAAGGTACACTACATAACGACAAGAATAATCAATTCCGTAAACACAGTTCCAGTTAATTAATAACGAAATTCTCAGGCATATATCCTATTCCACCAATTACATTAACTTCACAGCAGCATCTCATAAACTAAAGTGACAAAGGAAAAACGGCTAAGAACTTCTACATCCGACACTGAAATCTATACAACTATCATATCAACAATTAAAAACAGGTAAGCTCTATGCTGTGGGAGGAAGTTAACAACCTAAAATACCACTACTGATGTTAGAAACCGAGATAAAAAAATAATCAACTGCTTCATAGAACACTCATTATTCAGTCTGAGTATCCATAAAAAATGGTTCAAATGGCTCTGAGCACTATGGGACTCAACTTCTGAGGTCATCAGTCCCCTAGAACTTGGAAGTACTTAAACCTAACTAACCTAAGAACACCACACACATCCATGTCCGAGGCAGGATTCGAACCTGCGACCGTAGCGGTCGTGCGGTTCCAGACTGTAGCGCCTAGAACCGCTCGGCTACCCCAGCCAGCGAGTATCCATACAAAACTTCCAATGCAAGCATTTTTAATAAATTCAGAAACGTGTTTATCTTTACTATCAGTCCACTTGTTTAAAGCATTCAATATCCACCTGGTAACCTAACCGACATTGAAATTTGACTCCCTCGGGAACTGTATCTAAAATGTGAGGCTGCACCTTATCTTCCATTAGAGACAAAACAAAGATGTGATCACTCTACAGCAAAAACACATGAAATCTGTTAAATTTCAATACGACAATAAAAAGAAACATAATGGTCACACCTAAAAACTTATCTCATCATACCTTCACTATTAATTGGGCCTGACTGCTGAAAATTGTACTATCTACTACTAACATACCAGTACGCCAAAAACAAAGTCTATACTTCAGTACCTTGAAATGAAACCTAATATGTACCGAATAAAATTCACTAATTCTGCAGTACACCTAAGAGAGAAGAAATAATCAAATAGCCGGCCGGAGTGGCCGAGCGGTTCTAGGTGCTACAGTCTGGAACCGCGTGACCGCTGCGGTCGCAGGTTCGAATCCTGCCTCGGGCATGGATGTGTGTAATGTCCTTAGGTTAGTTAGGTTTAAGTAGTTCTCAGTTCTAGGGGACTGATGACCTTAGAAGTTAAATCCCATAGTGCTCAGAGCCATTTGAACCATTTGAACCAAATAATCAAATACACACATAAAAAAGTTTAGCATTACCCCGGTTCACGGAAATCCTGAAGATAGACGTGGACTGTGGATATTGTATCACAGACACAGTCCCTTGGGCTGTTCGGAGATGTCACTAACCTGCCCAAAGATGAATACAACGAAGCCTAAGCAGCGCCTATTAGACGAAGGGGGTCCAACAGCCGGTAAGTTCCAGACATTCCACCACGAAGGAGGTACACGGCTCGTATTTTCTGTAGTACAACCATGCCTAGACGGTCAATGCCGCGGTACGATCGCGTCCGCATTGTTACATATTGCCAGAAAGGGCTATCAACAGGGGCGTCTCGGAGTAAAGCAAAGCTATGTTGTTCGGACATGGAGGAGATACAAAGAGACAGGAACTGTCGATGACGTGCCTCGCACAGGCCTTCCAAGGGCTAACACTGCAGTGGATGATCGCTACCTACGGATTATGGCTTGGAGGAACCCTGACCGCAACGTCACCATGTTGAATAATGCTTTTCGTGCAGCCACAGGAAGTAATGTTACGACTCAAAATGTGAGCAATTGGCTGCATGATGCACAATTTCACTCCCGACTTCCATGGCGAACTCCATCTTTGCAACCACGACACCATGAAGCGTGGTACAGATCGCCCCAACATCATGCCGAATGGGTCGCTCAGGATTGGCATCATGTTCTCTTCATTGATAAATGTCGCATATGCCTTCAACCAGACAATCATCGGAGACGTGTTTGGAGGCAACCCAGCCAGGCTGAACGCCTTAGACACACTGTCCAGCGAGTGCATCAAGGTGGAGGTTCCCCGCTGTTTTGGGATGGCATTATTTGCGGCCGACGTACGCCTCTGGTGGTCATGGAAGGCGCCGTAACGGCTGTACGACACGAGAATGCCATCCTCCGATCGAAAGTGTAACCATATCGGCAGCATATTACCGAGGCATTCGTCTTCGTGGACAACAATTCGCGCCCCCATCGTGCACATCTTGTGAATGACTTCCTTCAGGATGACACCACTCGACTAGAGTGGCCTGCATGTTCTCCACACATGAACCCTTTCGGACATGCCTGGGATAGATTGGAAAGGGCTGTTTATGGAAGACGTGACCCTGCAACCACACTGAGGGATATACGCCGAACTGCCGTCGAGGAGTGGGACAATCTGGACCAACAGTGCCTTGATGAACTTGTGAATAGTATGCCACGACGAATACAGGCATGCATCAATGCAAGAGGACGTGCTACAGGGTATTGGTGGTACTGATGTGTACAGCAGTCTGGACCACCACCACTGAAGGTCTCGTTGTACAACATGCAATGTGTCGTTTTCATGGGCAATAAAAAGGGTGGAAATGAAGTTTATGTTGATCTCTATTAGAATTTTCTGTACATGTTGCGGAACTCTCGGAACCGAGGTGATACAAAACGTTTTTTGTTTTTTGTAGTTGGCACACAGTGCCCACTCTTCCGGCAAGACTCGAAACTTCTTCTGATCTAAATTGACTGACTCTGTATGAGAAATGCAACTGAATGTGTAAAAGCCCCAAAGAAAACATACTCCCTTTTGATTTAAGCAAGAAATACAAAGAGACATTAAGGTACGTTTACCTGATACTCAAGTCACATTACACCTCAAGACACATTTAATCATTCAAATCCTACACACAGTGAATGTGTAACTACGAACTCTGTATTCTACAGAGCCTAATACCTGGAAAAGATCTGAATTAGTATGACAGAGAAATCCTGAAAATACCGTCGCTCTCAGAAGTTCTGTTGTCACATGAACAGATCCGACTAGCTGCAAATTTCATCTGAAAGCAATATAAAAGTACCATCAACATTGAAGACAGTTTATTCTCTGTCTCTATCTTTCTATCACTCTCCTTGTCTGTCTCGTTGCTTTAAATATGATGGAAACGAAACATAATTCTTATGTGAACACATGCGAGGATTTGAATAAAGATTAGAGGTGTGGGAAGTAACTCCATCAAATTATATGAATTCATCAGTGATGGTACTTTCATGTTAGTTTCAGATGTATTGGACGTGTGGAGGCGTTTTGGCTGATAAGCCGAGCGATTTTTCCTGTCGGGTGGTCAGTTGGATATGACCACTCAACAGCCGTT
The DNA here is from genome assembly GCF_023898315.1 of Schistocerca nitens. Classification (NCBI taxonomy): domain Eukaryota; kingdom Metazoa; phylum Arthropoda; class Insecta; order Orthoptera; family Acrididae; genus Schistocerca; species Schistocerca nitens. The sequence goes on from NC_064616.1 coordinate 436,930,317, forward strand.
TCCACGACCATTTCACCCACCAAGCTATGCCGTGTGTAACGCTAAAGTGCCAACCGCCCGATAACGTTCGTTTTCTGTCACTGCGGGCGATATTAAACGCTGTTCAAAAACCGTTAACATGACAAAGCGAGGGATGAACGGTGATTACAGAGTTTCTAGAGACATTTAAAACTGCAGACTTTTATGGGACGGACCATACAGGGAGAATAGCAAATGGGGCGCAAGAAATGATGCAAATTTTTCATTTTTTAACGAATCTAAAGCGCTTTCATTTGGGACACACAGACAGTAAAAGGTTCACATTTTTATGAATAAAAGTCTGTCAGCTGTCTGTATTTCAGTTTTTTAAGTTTTATTTTTGATACTCATCATAACTGAAATCTAAAAACCAAAGTAGACACAGATTAGATTTTAAATTTATCTGAAACCAAAATTAAAATCCGAGACACAGACAGATCATGTCTTACATTTCATTTCCGATCCGTTCAGGAAATAAACACAGACAGTCGACGTACTGTTAATCATAAAATATACTTGCCTCATAGTTAAAGGTGTTACAAAGTGTTAAAAAATATAGAATATCACCACGCTTTCTACTACGAAGGGAAAAGTGTAGAACTTGTTAACATTTCTAAAAGTTGATAAATGGTTTATTTCTTAAGTATCTGTTCCTGAATGAATGAAATTTTCACTCTGTAGTGGAGTGTGCGCCGATATGAAATTTCCTGGCAGATTAAAACTGTGTGCAGGGCCGAGATTCGTAATCGGGCCCCGTGTTCGAGTCTCGATCCGGCACACAGTTTTAATCTGCCAGGAAGTTACGTATCTGTTCCTGTATGCATTACACGATGTGCTCCACCACTGTTACTAGTCTTCCTTCTTCTAATTTGAAATTAAATTCTTAAACTTACAAAGAGCTTGCAAAAATAAATTCATAAAGTTTTCACGACTGTCCTTTGATTTATTTGCTCTACTTTAGCACGATATATATCCTTAAGCAGGTATAAAATACGTTGCAGGTTTCAGAAATCATTTACGGTAATAATCATGGGAATACCACTCCACTGAATTTAAGGTCGTGTCGTTGTAACTTCTGTAAGTGTCTGTAGACCTAAGGTAGCTGACAGTCTCTTCTCACAGCCTATAGCTTCTGTCATGACCTTTTTTTTTTTTTTTGTAAAATATTGTGTGACGACCTTCAGGATCTCTGAAAAGTATGTTTTATCCATTAGTAAAGAATTCCGTAAGTCATCGGTTCCCAGTCCCGTAAATAACAGAACGTAGGATAATTTCTGACTTTCAGTAGTCATTTCTTTGCACACAGCTTTCTCTCAGACTTTTTTACGTTTGTATTTTTCCCTTCTTAGCTCTATAAAAGCCAAGGTATATTCCCATGTTTGTGTCTGTATAATACTAAGTGGCATGTTCTAGAACATAAACTCAGGGCACGTAAATTCAAGGAAATGTTACAGAGCAAGGTGGATCAGTAGCGAGTAAGTTGGACTCACATTCCGCAGGACAACTTGTAAGTAGGCTGTTCAGGGTTTTATGATGGTAACGCCACGTAGTGCTCTGTATGAAAATCGCTGAATGCGCTGTGTGCAGGTTGTGGCTGGTTGGACTCATTGTTGGAATATTCGTTTGTGTAGTGTTGGGCTGTTGGATGGGAACAGCGCGAAGCTTTGGGCAGTTGGAGGTGAGCCGCCAGCAGTGGTGAATGTGGAGATAGAGATTCCAGAGTTTTGAGAAGTTACTATAAGTGAACGATCTGGACATGTGTCCGCCAGAATAAGGAAATTTGTAGAGATGGATGACATGAATTGATAGATGTATATATGATGACTTTTGAACACTATTAATGTAAATACATTGTTTGATCTCTATCAAAATCTTTCATTTGCTAACTATGCCTATCAGCAGTTAGTGCCTTCAGTAGCTACAATCTTTTATTTAGCTGGCAGTATTGGCGCTCGCTGTATTGCAGTAGTTCGAGTAACGAAGATTTTTGTGAGGTAAGTGATTCATGAAAGGTATAGTTTATTGTTAGTCAGGGCCATTCTTTTGTAGGGATTATTGAAAGTCAGACTGCGTTCCGCTAAAAAAACATTGTGTGTCAGTATAGTGCTGATCAGAATAAGTGAAGAGAGAACTGTCTGAGTACGTTCAGTTTTCCAGCACTGTCACTCATAATTTTTCAAAGGGGACGTTTCAAACTGTTCAAACCCACTTCCGGCCATCCTGCTCCAGGTTTTGCATGATTTCCCTAAACCACTTCAGCCAAATGACGGGATGGTTCCTTACAACGGGCACGGCCGACTTCCTTCACCTTCCTTCCATAATCCGATGGAACCGGTGACCTAGCAGTTTGGTTTCTTCCCCCAAATAAAAAAACGAAATTGTCCGTTCGGACGGTGGCCAGTAAGTTGGTGCGTGTTGGGCACATAACTAAGTTTCTTCAATATGGAATACTGCTGGCTGGCTCACCTATGAGTTTAAGCGACACTCTCAAGACATGCCTTGCAATTCCCAACAAATTAATATAGCAGACGGCTATGTGATTAAGGTTCTTTGAAACGTACGAGTGCTTGTCGATACGCATTTGAATACGTGGCATGAATGGTGTTAACAGCAAACTACTTTCAAATTTTGATAAATGCCGGACTAGTGTTTCGTGGTGTAGCGTTTTCAGTTCGTTTTATGATATAAATAATTATTTAATTATAAACATAAACAAAAAACAATTGTTATGATTGCGTCCCCTTGGAGTCACTGAGCATAGAAATGGAGTTTACATTAATGTATCCAAACTACTTGTAGATTGGCTGATCTCAGGCATATGTACGGCAGTGTACCAGATGGCAATTCAGCTTTGAGCCCTTCTAGCGACGTGAGCGTCCTGACGATGCATTATGGCAGCAAGAGATAAGATACTGGACAATTAATGTCTTGTGCTGTTTGTGGTAGTAAGAGCCCACCTCAGACTGATGAGGTGTGAGCCATTGGTAGAGACGTTCTTGTAACAAGTGGTCCTCATCAGTTTCCCCTATGATAACACCTGTGACTGCAAGACGTGTGATTACACCTGAAGCTAACCATAATACACACGCCAACAAAATTTCTGATCACTCCTGTACTAATCGGAAAGTCACCCCTCACGTTGTTGGTAAACATAAACACAGCTACCACGAGCGCTACGGCTGGCTGAACGCCGAACTCGAATGGATTGCAGTATTTCAATTGGAAGTGAAGCTCCAGTAGCGAAGCATTAGAGATGTCTGCGGAACACGAAAGTCCTTCATGCCACGAAGGCCAGTCACGACCATTGACCGGGACGGGATTATCAGTTAGATGAAGAAGTCTTGTCAACAATGGAATTTGCTCGAAACGTGCACCGCAGTCAAAGTGATGCGGTGTGGACATGGCTATCAGTTGCAGTTGACAAGTAGTGTTGTAGACGTACGACACAAAGGCCGTCCACCTTTGACAGGTGCACAGGATGATGGATCTCTACGATCATGGCGTCTACCATGTTGTACAGCACACCATGAACTCCATTACAAATGGTCAAGAATTAATGCAAAATAGCTGCCCCAGTATGAGCGTCGTCTGTTATTTACAAACGAATCGCAGATATGTTTAAGCTCTGACAATCGTAGATAACATATTTGGAGACAACCTGGTAATATCGACCACCTCCAACGCTGTGTGTGTGTGTGTGTGTGTGTGTGTGTGTGTGTGAATGAGTGATGTTCGGAGTGGTATTATAAGGACACTTGTGTAACTAAATGAAGAAGCGATGTTGCGGGTGGCATTACAAGGAGTCACTGTATGCCTCTCGTGATAACTAGCGTGCTTATTGTGCTTTTCTAGCGAGCACGTTCTTTCAGCATGTTAGGATCACCAGAGTGAAAATGGGCTGCGTTTTCCCCTTAAATGAACCTAATCGAGCGTATGTGGGATATTTTGAAAGGAGCTGTTTCTCGACGCCAATAACGGCCACACACTTTGTGTGACTTTTACGTAGAATCGCCATTGAAGCGTGGAGCAGTTTGATGATTTTGTAGATGGTACGCCACGACGGATTCCGGTTTGCATTCGAGCAAGGGAACGCTCTATCACATACTGGCGTTTCTTAGATGTACTCGGAATTAAAGACGATGTTATCGCTACACAAACGTCTTTTTTTTTTATTTTCGTGATCTCGACAAATTGCAAATGAATATATACGCAAAACGCAAGGATAATTTTTGTTTTGTGTGCCATGAATTTGGAAATGATATGGTGATGCAAAACTTTTGTTGATGTGCGTACTTTGGTCCCAAAGAGTCGGGAATGTTTAGAATACTAAGGAGCTATTTTTCGTTATGTATTTGTGTTTGACAGTTTTAGAACATTGATCTCATTATTTATGTCCGTTATCTGGTATCAGAAACTGATCACGACGGAATTAACTGAAATTCGTATACGGCGACGAATTTGCTGTGAAAAAAGGCATATTTTTTGGAACTTAGAGTTCCATTTTTGTGTGAAGTGCTTCACTTTTTTCACAAATAGACTTCGGTTCAGCAGCAAGTGAAAGCGACGGCCGGTGAATGCCCAGCAGCCACCCGAGGATGAGGCCCACTTACAACTGCTGCATGTCAAGCTAACAAAAAATGCAAACGAAAAATTTCGAAACTTACACACAGGAAATGAAAATGTGCTTCATGTATACACTCCAGGCCACCTACGATAATCGCCTTGGTAGAATGATTCCACTTCCTAGAAGTGCCTCGTGAAACTTATGAGTGTGATACTGAGTAAGACAAAAGTCTTACGTTCCTCAGCGTAGCACAAGGAACTCGACTAAAGCCGTCGGTATACGAACCGCGCTTGCGAGCGATACCGATGAGCGTAGTTACTCTGAGACCAGGGCAGGTGGCGCTCATGGCGAGAACCATGTGCCAATTGGCGTACAAAGGCAACGTGTAAATTATCAGTATTAATAGCGTCCTTAGATAAAGTAACAATGAAAAAGAAGGAAGGCGTTTAACACTCCCGTTTTAACAGTATGGGAGCATTGGTATAAATACTGTAGTTATACATTAAAAAAGCACGTGACGCTTACGCCGAGAGAATTACGCCCAGTGGCATATACAGCCAAAATATAAAAATTACATTACTATATTAGTGAAGCCCACAAACGGTATATATGTCAGAACTTTAAAATTGACAATAATAGCTCTTGTCAAGAGAGAATTACGAACACTGGTACACAATCCAGTTAATACACATTCGCAGGGACCAAAGTTTTAGAGCCAGACAAACTCACATAAGGGCCGATGTAGTGGCAAACATATATTGTGAGAAAACCACATTACATAAAGGGTAGTGAGCTTAAAGCATTGAAGGTGCATGATAGCTTCCTGAGGAAATAGACCACTAAGGTTACCAGCATTAATGTTATACCATAAAGAGTACAGGTTTAAAGCCTTCGAAAAATTGTCTACAAGCAAGGTTCAACTGGTCGTTCAGTATATTACTGTCCTTGAGCTCTAGATGTTTGAAAATTTGTGACTCTTCCCACAGATCTAATCTACGCCCTTTCACTTCTCTGTGTAGGATAACAGTGTCTTCTAAATGTTCAGGCGTATGACCGGCTATCAGGAGGTGTTCAGCAAAAGTAGAGCTATGTATATTCACTCCTTTTTTACCTAATAGGTGATCTTTATATCTTGTTTTCACAGCTCTGCCTGTTTGACCAACATAGTATGAAGGACAGTTATTACAGGTTAGTTTGTAAACCCCTGAATTGGAAACCAATCGCCGGCAATCTCTACCGAATATACAAGGTTTCTTTTTAAACTGTTATCTGTAGAGAAGGAGACGTTACAGTTATATTTTTTCATTAGAAGACGTTTTATCCTATACGGTGTATTACCCAAGAAAGGAATAGAAATAAATTTTTTAGCTTATTTGCTATCAGTGGGGAGGCTGTTGCTCAAAGTCGAACAGTTTTGGGAAGTTTTCTTACTGAACAAGTAAACAATCATATTCTGATTGTCCCCATTATTAATCGCAATCGCTTTGATGACATTCAATTATTTTTGTTGATCGGCAGGTGATAAAGGAGTAGTTACCATACGGTGAATGGCAGAATGAAAAAACGCCAGTTTATGAGCTTTTGGATGAGTTGACTCAGCAGGGATGACATTATCTGAATACGTTTCCTTACGGAAGATGTTGAAATTGAAGGAACTATTCTGTATAGAAATTGTTAAATCGAGGAAGTTAAGTTCACCTTTTTCATTCTGAAGTTCTTTTGTGAAGGAAATCTTTTCATGTAAAGCATTGAAAGTATTAAAGAGAAGCTCTAACTCATGATCAGTACCGTCAAAACCAATGATAATGTCATGAACATAACGTGCATAATAGCGGATTTTGTGGCGTAACTCTGAGCTTGAATTGAAGAACTTTATTTCCAGGGCGTTGATGAAAACATCTGCCAAAATACCAGCGAGGTATTTTGCAAGCCGCTGAACGCTCAACGATGCGACTTGTGCATACGGTACTTGTGTCTAAATGTGGTCTGCGCGATCGCAGCGTGCTCCACCGGCAATTGTCGACACTATCTGGTTCGCAAATCACACAGCATACGGGATGGGAAGGCGTAAAATTCTTATGTTACCTTTATCAAAACGCACATTTCCTTCATTGAACACATGCTAGTCATGTTGTTGTCTCTACAGAACACAGGATGATTGTAATTAAACTTTCAAAACGCTGTAGAAAGAGCATTACTGGTCAGAATGACGTCAAATTGCAACGGAATATTATCGGTGAAAGGGGAAAACGTATGACAGAAGAAGAAAAGTCTGAAAATTGATCGATAGATGGCCCTGTAAGTGTCAAAATACGTAGAGGAAAACACCTGTAATGCGCACGACCAATTGAAGTTGGTATAAACACTTCGGGTACACGGCTTTTCCTCCTTTCTCGTCTGCGACTTTCACCATGACAGCCTCAATGCAGGATCGTGCTCTACTTGTAAAGCTGTATTACAAGAATAATGACTGTGCACACGTCGCTCTGCATAAGTTCCGGACACTGAAGGTTTAGAAAAAAGGCAATGGTCCGATGACTGCCGTGGGTCTGGAGAATATGATTCGGAAATTTGAAAAGACGGTTTCTTTTGGTGTGCAATCTGGTAGAGGGAGGAAACGAATTTATTCGACGTCAGTGGAAGCAGTGGCCACAGCAGTGAAGGAGGAGACGAGTGGTGGTGTGCAAACGGAGAACTGCTCGAACATTGGACATACCCTTGAGCACGGTACGTAAGATCTTACGAAACATCCTACTTTCCTATCAATTAAACACTATCCATGTGCTAGAGTTGCTTCCTGTTGACCTGTCAGCAAGACAAACCTTCGCATAAAGATTTCTTGCTCGCATGGAAGTGAACAATGATTGGCCGTGGAAGATTTTGTGAACAGACGAAGCCCTCTTCCATCTGACACAATATGTCACTACAAATAATAGTCGAATATGGGCAACAGAAAATCCACATTCTAAACAACCAGTACCACTTCATCCTGAAAAGGTCACTGTGTAGTGCGTGCTTACGGCATCATTTATCATAGGGCCCTATTCTTTCCAAGCGACAGGTGCTTCCGGTCATGTTACCTGTACCGTCACTGGTAAGCGCTATGAGTGTCTTTTGCGCTACCACGTCATTCCAGCTCTCCAACACCGTGGATGTGTGAATGGGATCATTTTTATGCAAGATGGTGCACTTACGCACATTGAGAATCCAGTTAAGCAGCTGCTGAAGTGCCTTTTCGGAAATGCTGGAATCATCAGCCGCTATTTCCCTAGAGCCTGGCCGTCCAGATCACCTGAATTTAATCAGTGTGCCTTCTGGCTCTGGGGCTATCTAAAAGACGTTGTGTTCAGTGTTCCGACTGCAAATTTAGCTGCATTGAAGGCGCGCAATTCACAACACATTCTGAACGTGACCCCAGAACACTTCGATCAGTTGTGGCACATGCTGTTTCTCGATTTCAACTTGTTGCAGAAAACGGTGGACTGCATATTGAACTTCTTTGTGCCAGTCACACGAAAATCCGATTTGATTTTGATTGATGTTTTTATGTGGTTTTTGGTCTCAGGACAATTAAAAACGGAGGTAATTGATGATTCATTTACGGTTTTTTGCGTCAGGACAATTAAAAACCGATTTTTCCCATTCAATCTGATATGACCTTGCTGTGGTGGAAGCCCTTACGTAACTAACAGTATCGCACCTGTAAACTCTTTGACATAAAACTCGACCGGCGGCCGGCCGCTGCAGAGGCTAAGTCCGCGCCGATCGCGACATTGGACAAATAAACTGGCCAACTCGCTAATTCTCTAAGTCCGGCAAAATGCACAATCTGGCAACAATGTAGACTTCCTGGAGGAAGTCTTGTCCAATATAAGAGAAACCATGTACCGTTTAAACCCGTGGTATAGCGGTACCATGCGTTGTGTCTGCTTACAATGTCAGTCGATCGAAACTAGCTGGCGCCAAAAACTTTTATAGCCACTTCCAACTGAAAGCTGCAAACATGAATGTAATGTTAATGCAGATTCAATCTATTTCACTTTCTATCACACCGATAACAAACTTTTATCCAGTAGCCATTTTGCGGCAGATTTCTTGCAGAGTGTCCTCCTCTGGACGTCGCATGCGGCAAAGCTCCGGGATCCATTTGCTGGCTACTGGCAGCGGCCGTGGCGACAGCAGCGGCGCAGCACTCCCCCGTCCTTTATCGAAAGCGCCTGCTACCGCTCATCGCTTTTGGTAATTTAAAACGCTTTATTATTATTAAATTTTGCCCCATAAAACATTTCTACGATTTCATTCACGCTCGAAAGCAACACAGACCGACGCCCTGATTAATAGATGGGTACTGTATTACATTCAAAAATGTTCAAATGTGTGTGAAATGTTGTGGGACTTAGCTGCTAAGGTCATCAGTCCCCAAGCTTAACCACGACGTAATCTAAACTATCCTAAGGACAAACACACACACCCATGCCCGAGGGATGACTCGAACCTCCGCCGGGACCAACCGCACAGTCCATGACTCTATAACATTAATCGGCAAGAGCTGCGTATGGTGGGAAATTAATTTGACAGACTTAGACGAAATTAAACCACCTCACTACATTCGATGAATCTATAAATGCTTCATACCTCTTTCTTTTCCTTTCGAAGTCCATTATTTGTGCAACTTTTGGCCAATATTTGGATGTTTTCGTCAAGCCAGAGTGAGCGTCTGTGGTGTACTGTGTATTAAAGTTTTTGTTTCATTCCTTATGCTAAGTCTATGCGATAAACTGTGAGAATAACTTCCAATGCATGCTCTGTAGCAGTGCACGTTTGGAGTTCCATAGATGGATTCATAAAGTATTTAACGTTGATCAGAAGTGATAGTTAAGGTCATCAGATTTAAACCAGAAAAAGTTATCGATTTTGAGGTTTCATAGAATGGAAGGGAATTGCTAACGCCGGTGTCAGCAAACGTCTACAGATAAATGCTATTGCAAAATCTAGAAGAGAGGAACTATATTTATCTACATGTTCACTTCATAAACAACCTTCTGACATGTTAGACCTATATGACGAACAAAGCTCAAATTCGAATCGTTGACAGTAGGTTTGAATCTTTTTGGAAACTATTTTACAGTGAAGCACCTTGGCATTTGCAAAACAGACATTCATGATATTAACATAATTTGCTAAGTCGAAATTGCAAGAAGATTTATGTGTAAAGGCACTCTTCAGATTTAGCAGTTTGCAACTCCATTAGTTAAATTGGAAAATAAAACGTTGTGTTTAGCGGCCTTCACCGAGATTGGAACTGCCATTTCATATGGCACCAGAATCGCAACTCATAAGGGAATCGCTAAGCTAACGACACACTGGCGGCAACAGGCGCGGGCTATACTCATTGCGATATTGCCTGAGCATGAAAACGCAACATTAAACGCACAAACAGGTATTACTTATGAGAAGAATGCCGTTCTTGGAGTCCCGAAATTAAATATACTTTCTAAGTGTCTCACCTTGCAGTGGATTATATCGTATCAGTCTTCGATGTGAAGAACGAATTCCAAGTAAATTTAGCGACGTAGTGCCGGGCTACACCCGGAAGTAAATGCACTCTCACAGTGTTGACAACTACTTGCTACGACGCTGCCAATTCTCAGCTCTCTTACGAGACAGCTCTTTAGCGAAATGCTTGTCGTGATTGTCCGATACGGTTCTTCAGAGGGCAGACGCGCGTGTACGTTTGGTTTTCATGCGGCATTCTCCCCTGAGAGTTTGTGACGTCGCCTTGTGGACTATGTATACATTTGAGGCATTCAATTATCATTAATCCAGAATGAATTAAGTTTCAGCTTCAGGCGTGGAAGAAGGCTATCGACGCCGACATTATATCATTACAACGCAGGGAATGCACAACGGATGATTCAGTGTTTCTCATTCAGCATAAAGCATGTGGGATAATTTTCCGTAACGTTCATAATCATCTCAAAATACAAACGAACTAAAAATACATCGAAAGCTTATTTGAATTGAATATAATATAAGATATCAAACACTTTGCACCTTGATGTCGAATGTGTCCACGTGCAATCTTTTGCAGCATATATATAGAATGTCATGATTACCACGAGAATGAAGAAATATGTTAGTATGGATGGAAGTAAGAGGAGAAGCAATCAACAAATATTCGATTCCACATGACATTCATTTCATTTGAGATTTAAGAAGAGGTAAAGCAGGATATTACTTTCGTTAACACGAAAGATTTGCCGCACATATGGACAACGAGGAAATCTGTGTCTTCATAAGTTTCCTCCTTGAAATGTGTATGCTCCATTACATACTAAGTAGCCTGATCATTGTTTCCGTGATGTTATCCTCTTGTTTGGCCCCTAAACGATGAACAGATTCCAAATGCATGTCTCTGCATGAAAGTAGTTGTTCGAACCCTTCCTGAGTTGTTTTTTGTATATTTGCTTGGAATTCATGAAGCAGACCGCTGTGCCTCCCCCCCCCTCGAGGGTAAGGTCTCCAAACTAAACCGATTTTTATCCACTGGCATAATTTATTCAGACAGCATCAGCACAAGACATCAAACAAAGCCATCCATTTACAGGTGCAATACTCTAACCAGCAGCTGACCCAAGAGTAATTCACGGTCACAGTCCGAAATTAGCAGCTCTCTGCTACTGTTGCATAGTCTGTACTACATTTTTGATCCCGCAGGACCAGTTTATCTGGTAACACTGTTAAATCAACAGGAGTAGTTGCAGAGTTGTGCCAGCGTATCTCTCCTCCTATTGAAATCTTCATATATCTCACTTTTCCTGAAGCGTTGTTCACGAGGTGCCGAAGTAAATGAGTGTATTCTGCATGACGCAACATTCATTATTCCCATCTTTCATAGCCACTCTTCATGTGCATCGATACCAAATAGGGATGTGAAAACCCTAGTGAGTGAGAGAATGACAATAATAATCGTAACAAGAACAAGCAAGTAATGAATGAAGTTTATTGCAATGGAGAACGAGAATAGCTGTGAAAATAAAAATCTATAAAAATGGGATGATCGTTGAGCTGGCACAATGCAAATATCTTCTTAGCATTTTGTTACTGAATTTAGTTCTGGATGTTTGCAGAGAAAAAGGAATATTTGGTACTTCTCGCTAGTGTAATATAATGTGAACCAGCAAGTACCCTTTTCTTAGAACACGACTCAAGCAGGTCCCCAAGTAGTTACCAAGATACTTCTGCATTCTGCTCCCTGACATTGTTCTGATGACGGTTAATGTAGATAGTTCTAATTATGAAATACAAAACATATTGCAGGTTAGTTCCTAGGATCGTAATATTAAATTTGCGTTGTAGATGGCACTTGAACACGACGACTAACCAGATGACTCATCAATATATTAAGACAATATTTTGACAATTTACCAGGATTACTCAACATGAATTCTGAAATTGGGTGACTGATCGCAGAGTTGCTAAACGTCGTCAAGAATATACGAAGTCTCAATCGCACTAATAGTATGAAGATCGTCTTCGACAGCTCGCCACTTTCACATTGCTATCTCCACCCCACTACAGACAGCCCTAGGTGGAGCTGCACTAAGTTGCCGATGTAATTGAAGGCCTTCAAACCGAGAACTGACCATAGATTGAAAAATACAAGCGAACTCTCTAGCAGCGTAAGGTTATTTTAACTAAACCTCAAATGATTGTCCTATTCAAAAAAGTAAAATGTTGACGTCAAACGGACATTATCTACTTTCTGTCATGTGTCGTACTAATCTACACTCCTGGAAATTGAAATAAGAACACCGTGAATTCATTGTCCCAGGAAGGGGAAACTTTATTGACACATTCCTGGGGTCAGATACATCACATGATCACACTGACAGAACCACAGGCACATAGACACAGGCAACAGAGCATGCACAATGTCGGCACTAGTACAGTTTATATCCTCCTTTCGCAGCAATGCAGGCTGCTATTCTCCCATGGAGACGATCGTAGAGATGCTGGATGTAGTCCTGTGGAACGGCTTGCCATGCCATTTCTACCTGGCGCCTCAGTTGGACCAGCGTTCGTGCTGGACGTGCAGACCGCGTGAGACGACGCTTCATCCAGTCCCAAACATGCTCAATGGGGGACAGATCCGGAGATCTTGCTGGCCAGGGTAGTTGACTTACACCTTCTAGAGCACGTTGGGTGGCACGGGATACATGCGGACGTGCATTGTCCTGTTGGAACAGCAAGTTCCCTTGCCGGTCTAGGAATGGTAGATCGATGGGTTCGATGACGGTTTGGATGTACCGTGCACTATTCAGTGTCCCCTCGACGATCACCAGTGGTGTACGGCCAGTGTAGGAGATCGCTCCCCACACCATGAAGCCGGGTGTTGGCCCTGTGTGCCTCGGTCGTATGCAGTCCTGATTGTGGCGTTCACCTGCACGGCGCCAAACACGCATACGACCATCATTGGCACCAAGGCAGAAGCGACTCTCATCGCTGAAGACGACACGTCTCCATTCGTCCCTCCATTCACGCCTGTCGCGACACCACTGGAGGCGGGCTGCACGATGTTGGGGCGTGAGCGGAAGACGGCCTAACGGTGTGCGGGACCGTAGCCCAGCTTCATGGAGACGGTTGCGAATGGTCCTCGCCGATACCCCAGGAGCAACAGTGTCCCTAATTTGCTGGGAAGTGGCGGTGCGGTCCCCTACGGCACTGCGTAGGATCCTACGGTCTTGGCGTGCATCCGTGCGTCGCTGCGGTCCGGTCCCAGGTCGACGGGCACGTGCACCTTCCGCCGACCACTGGCGACAACATCGATGTACTGTGGAGACCTCACGCCCTACATGTTGAGCAATTCGGCGGTACGTCCACCCGGCCTCCCGCATGCCCACTATACGCCCTCGCTCAAAGTCCGTCAACTGCACATACGGTTCACGTCCACGCTGTCGCGGCATGCTACCAGTGTTAAAGACTGCGATGGAGCTCCGTATGCCACGGCAAACTGGCTGACACTGACGGCGGCGGTGCACAAATGCTGCGCAGCTAGCGCCATTCGACGGCCAACACCGCGGTTCCTGGTGTGTCCGCTGTGCCGTGCGTGTGATCATTGCTTGTACAGCCCTCTCGCAGTGTCCGGAGCAAGTATGGTGGGTCTGACACACCGGTGTCAATGTGTTGTTTTTTCCATTTCCAGGAGTGTATATTATCAGGTGTACTATCACAATGATTAGATATAATGGTTGCTAATGTAAAGCGTTGATACCAGTTGGTGGGTTCACAACAATATTGATGCAAAAATAAAACACAAGTTCGCAAAAGTGCAGTTGTGCATTTTCGTACCTTTTCACCTCAAGATCTACCACAGATAATGCATACTAGCAAACTTGGTCACTGTCCCTGTAATTTTTGCCCTCTTATTTCAGACCGAGTTGATGAAAAATGTAAAATTCGTGACTCTCATAGGTGCTTCGAATCTGTACAGTAATTTTATCAGTAATTTTGATGTGACTTAAAATTAGTGAGGTCTGCGATCATGGCAACTCCTGCCAGTTTGCTTTGACACACTTATATGTGACAGGTAGCACCTGATTTACAACTTACCTACACGCATTGATAAGACACATCTTTTGCAGCAAACCTGGAACTGCTTTCGGAGGCAACTACCGTTTTATAAAGTCACTACTTTACAACTATGATGCCAAAGGAATTCCTGCATAAACTCACTCATTGCCATAATCGCGGCTGCAGTAGATTCTGCATGAAATGACCTTGTACTCACAAAATACTACTAACTCAATAAGATATCATCAAAGGGAATATTCACAGTATTTCATACAGATGACAATAAAATGTCAGGCGAATTTAGCAGGATAAATCAGTCCCACAGCTGCACATCATTGTTATGCCAACAGGGTTGCCAAAGGATGCCTACAATGTTGCAGTCTAGACCACGCTGACAGCAAGAAGAACGTGTTTTCGTAGCCTGAATATTTCATGATAGGACCCAGACATCCAATCCATCGCGAGACAGTCAGCTCTCCAAATTTTAGATATGTGGTGTGGCCATGTGCCTACAATTTAGTAATAACCCTCTGACTGTTATTCCCATTTGTGTGATTCGGATGACGAGAAAGCTCTACCATGGGTTATCTATATGTCTACTGAAAGCAAGCGACATAACATAGTAGCAGGAAGTCTGTCATATACTTTCAGATAAGGTTTCCTGAGCGTCAGATATATATGATATTAGCATCGTTACCCCGTCAAAAAGGATTTCTTGTTATTGAAGTTTACATACATTTTACTACTGAAGGCCTCAGGTTTCTTGCTTCCCACATAGCAAACAATGGCTACCACTCTCGCTGTCGCGTGTCATAACCTAATTCCTTCAGTATCATCTGGTTTAACTTCGACTACAGTTCGTTATCCTTAAACATATGCCTTTACTTCAAAAACTACAAGTATCATCTCTAGGTAATGTTCACTGCGGGATTACTCAAGAAGCTTTTCGAATAGAAGCGAAAATCGTTTAGCGGATGAGAATTTTATTTCGTGGTACACCTCAGAACGAAAGAAACAAAATAACAGTAAGAGCAGCAGGCTCATCATATCCAGCGTGGGCACCGTCAACACAGCGCCCTGAATTTGGCCATATTCCTCCGAATTTACTTCCTTATAGCCCAAAGGCGCTGTACTTCAAAATTATCAGCCTATTCGCACGGGAATTACTATCCACATGTAATTGCTAGAATATCTTGCTACGTCAGGTATCAGGTATCTGTTATCAGACGCTCGATCTGAGCTGCTGATTTTTATTGAACCAACCTGCTGTGTTTAGAAAATTGATCAGAGCAACTGGATGAGTTTATTATTTTGGTATAATGTATGAAAACCCACTTTTCCCACTTATCTTACCCTAGATAGTCCACGATTGGGTTGAGAGCAGGGTAAATAGTATGCATTGTGGATAGAATGGGAGTGAATGTTGAAACGAAATTATTAGAATCATGGGAACGCAGTGATGTATCGATATGCAGTGACATGAGAGTTTTCTGAGGTAAAGGTCTGTCTGTGACATTGGAGAGAAGGGGGCTAGGTTTGTCTGTATTCTTACGTTAAGCTCATTGAGTAGAAAAGCGCGGGCAGATTTCATTGTGTGCTGGGAAGAAGACAGCCGGGAGTTTCAAATGCTTGAAATTCGGGAGCCTTGATTGGCCAGGGTGCACACCACCCTCGCCGTGGGCAGGGAGAGAGCGGTAGCGTGGTAAGAGAAAGGCACTTGCCTGGGGACGACTGAAGCAGCCGGATAGACTGAGGAAGTGGCGGAGCAAAATGCTCTCCGCAAAGGGAAAGTAAAGGAGTTATTTAAGGCTCTAATGTTCCACCTTACGTGGTAACATTCTCTTTCAGATTTTATTTAATTTAATAAAATATTTTTGAGGGAACCAAATTGTTTATAGACAGGTAAAAGATAGGCAAATGTGAGAATACTATTTCGCGACCGCGAAGAGTAACTTGAAAGTTAACGGAATTTGATGTTTCGATTGAGTAATTCGGTGAACAGTGAAGTGTTAGAATTCAATTTTAAAGCAGGTACGACACAAATAAGATACACGTGACGAGCTATTATAGTCTAAATACCTGGCACTCACCACATGGGGCTGATGAAGAAAATGATGAAGAGTGGATGACTGAGTGCTACGAACCATTAGTTTATAAGTAGCAATGTGCTGATTTACCATAATTCTTTTTAGTAATTGTCAATTTAAATTGATGATTCTGGTTAGTTTGTTTCAAAATCTGATCTGGAAGTGTAGGAAAATATTATCTCGTGGCTTTAACTAATCAAGCTGCTAACAGAAATTCATGGTAGAAAATAATGCTCTTAATTTTGATCTGAAAGAATTAGTTTTCAAAGAAGCCATTTGTAGCTTGCGTGTGTTTGACGAGTTTCTGAAATTCGTGGACAAAGGCAAGGTTGCTAATTTAATATGAAAGAATAAGAAGACACCTTTTGTGGAATGAGTCAGTTCAAATTTACGTGTGAAGCTGATTTTTAGAACAACCGGATTTGAAAGATACGTGGGAATCACTGAGATCGCTTTCCTGAATTAAAAAAAGGGGAAACAGCATAATAGTAATTCGTGTTGCCATGCTATCCACGCTACACAAAAATGGTTCAAATGGCTCTGAGCACTATGGGACTCAACTGCTGAGGTCATTAGTCCCCTAGAACTTAGAACTAGTTAAACCTAACGAACCTAAGGACATCACAAACATCCATGCCCGAGGCAGGATTCGAACCTGCGACCGTAGCGGTCTTGCGGTTCCAGACTGCAGCGCCTTTAACCGCACGGCCACTTCGGCCGGCCACGCTACACACGAACTGTAAGTAGTGTGAAACGTTCTGTGTATGTATTTATGTATCTTTTGGAGGGGAGGCTTTGGATGGTGTATTAGTTAATGGTGCCGACATATAATTAGGAAATCAGTCTAGGTAACTTGTGGAGGGCATTTTTTCAGTTGAAATAACGTGCCGCGCACGAATATGAGGGGAACGTACATTTCGGAATCGCGACCGCGTGAACTTTCCAGCCACGCAGGACTTAGTTAACAACGAGACACGTCAATAAATGAGAGGTTTGGTTGAAGAAGTTAGACTTTTTCTAGTACTGGTCCTCGTGGAGATACGATCATTGCTTTGCCCAATGGTAATAAGAGTGATAGTGTGTTGCTGCGACGTTATGAATCAAGCATTGTGGGCTATCCTCCATTCCTTCCCGTGGTGAGAAACCATAGGAAATAAAATATCTTTACATGTGCTGTTACAAGATCAGCTGTTAGGAAGGTATATCCTGTATGTTACTGGTAGTACCGTTATTATGTTTTGAGAGATGGGAGTACGATAGAATGAAAAGAAATAGCTTACACAACAGAGGAGAAGTTACTATGAAGGCGCAGTTACGATTCTTGTTACTTACGTAGTTTCTTTAAACACAGTCGGGTCATTAACAGTGTACCAAATTTGGGGTTAATACTAAAAAATTAAACATTTATCTGTTGCGCGTACATTTGTTCATTTATTTCTTTGAGTAAAGAATTTAATTAGTAGTTGTTATGTGTAAGAATCACGTAGTGACACATTTAATGAGAATAGACATGGTCCATTTAGCATTAGTAGGTTTCCGGAACACTTTAGGACCTCGCAACTGGTTTGGCTTTTATTTTTCTTTCAGTACCCTACCCATCCTCCCTCGTTGTCTATGATTGCTCGAAGGCGTCGGGGAAATGACAATGCTAAATTCGTCGAGAGATTGTGATGATCGTTTATCTCCCACCATGTATTCTCTATATTTTCCCACAGAGTTTCTGAATTCCTTGACCCAGGTGGCAACGACCTCGTAACCTTTGCCCACATATTTCCGCCGGCCGTTGTGGCCGAGCTGTTCTAGGCGCTTCAGTCTGGAACCGCGTGACCGCTACGGTCGCAGGTTCGAATCCTGCCTCGGGCATGGATGTTTGTGATGTCCTTAGGTTAGTTAGGTTTAAGTTGTTCCAAGTTCTAGGGGATTGATGACCTCAGACGTTAAGCCCCATAGTGCTCAGAGCCATTTTTGAACCACATATTTTCTGTGGGGTTGAGGTCTGGTGATTTTGGCACGAAAGGAAGAAGTTTTATTCTCTGATGACCTTGGAACCAGTTCTGTACGGCTCGGCTATTATGAATCGGGGTATGGTCCTGTAAAGAAATGATCATCCATTAACTTAGAAATTAAATACTTCTGACTAATGCTACGAATTTCCATACTGTGAAAAAATTCGACAACTGCATTGGCTGTGTAGTCTAAGCTACAGGTTTATAAATTATTCGGAGGATTCCACACTGCAAAATCCTTTGCTGATAGCTGTTGACAAAAACCTACATTGACAACGGGAGGGTGCTGGGACGGGGATCAGAATATAGTTTAAGGCGTCAGTTAGAAGACAAAGGTAGGACTTCTTTCAGAATTTGCCGTCCTCCTATGCTTTAGTAATGATGAGGTGGGGTGTAAGTTGTTCAATACAGTGCAGTAGTCTGTTGAACTGTTGGACTCTGTTGAATGGTTGTAAAGCTAATCTGCTTCGCTTATTCAAAACTATTGCTAGCCTTCACTATACAATTATTTTTTCTATCTTTCCACTGACAAAGATATATAGAAGAAAGAAAATGGTTCAAATGGCTCTGAGCACTATGCGACTTAACTTCTGAGGTCATCGGTCGCCTAGAACTTAGAACTAATTAAACCTAACTAACCTAAGGACATCACACACATCCATGCCCGAGGCAGGATTCGAACCTGCGACCGTAGGGGTCGCTCGGTTCCAGACTGTAGCGCCCTGAACCGCACGGCCACTACGGCCGGCTAGAAGAAAGAAATCAGTTTTATAGCGAGATATTCTCTATGGACTTGACACGTGCTCGTTCGCTCAATGTGTTGCATTTACTGAAGGAGACAGTGGCCGCTGATTTCGCCTGTTCACACCTCGTGTCGGCCCGCGCTCGGAGTAATCGCCTACAGTTGAGATAAACAGCTAATTTCATGAATGTTAGTGAAATAAGTCATCCCTTCATATTAGTGAGAACTAAATATCACTACGAGTACGTATCTTTAAGTAATGCTCATTGCTCAAGATCAATTCGTGTATGCAGCGTTGCTGTTATGACTAAGATTATAATATTTGTAAATCGTAACCCAATTCATACATTTGCATGCGCCTAAGGAATATTAAACATGAAAACAAATTGTTTCTTTGTCATATAATTTTTAATCAAGGCAATGAGGGCAGTTGTCAAAAAAATGGTTCAAATGGCTCTGAGCACTATGGGACTCAACTGCTGAGGTCATTAGTCCCCTAGAACTTAGAACTAGTTAAACCTAACTAACCTAAGGACATCACACACATCCATGCCCGAGGCAGGATTCGAACCTGCGACCGTAGCGGTCGCGCGGTTCCAGACTGTAGCGCCCTGAACCGCACGGCCACTACGGCCGGCTAGAAGAAAGAAATCAGTTTTATAGCGAGATATTCTCTATGGACTTGACACGTGCTCGTTCGCTCAATGTGTTGCATTTACTGAAGGAGACAGTGGCCGCTGATTTCGCCTGTTCACACCTCGTGTCGGCCCGCGCTCGGAGTAATCGCCTACAGTTGAGATAAACAGCTAATTTCATGAATGTTAGTGAAATAAGTCATCCCTTCATATTAGTGAGAACTAAATATCACTACGAGTACGTATCTTTAAGTAATGCTCATTGCTCAAGATCAATTCGTGTATGCAGCGTTGCTGTTATGACTAAGATTATAATATTTGTAAATCGTAACCCAATTCATACATTTGCATGCGCCTAAGGAATATTAAACATGAAAACAAATTGTTTCTTTGTCATATAATTTTTAATCAAGGCAATGAGGGCAGTTGTCAGCTGATATCAAAATTGAGTGTAAAGGAGGAATAAAGAAAAAGATTTACGAGAAACAAATCTCGTGAACAACTGTGTACTATCTTGGAAACGTGCTGATGCGGCTATCTCACAATTTCAAAGGAAGAGAAAACCATCCTGTCCACTTTCCGATGACGATATTTCCTGACAGAAAGCACACTAGGGTGAACGGCTTTAGGTTGAGACACCAGGAACCACAAACTACGTCACCAATACGTTCACTCTCCGATTCCTAGCCCCGTCATCAGGCACTTCCCATGTCAAAGTGGATGGCAGAAACGAGCGCAAACGACCTGGGATTAGTTGATAGAGACCTCGTCTCTCCTGTTTGACAGATGTATTACCATTCACCCATGCCTGGAGGTGAGGAAATAC
Organism: Schistocerca nitens; assembly: GCF_023898315.1. Classification (NCBI taxonomy): domain Eukaryota; kingdom Metazoa; phylum Arthropoda; class Insecta; order Orthoptera; family Acrididae; genus Schistocerca; species Schistocerca nitens. The sequence goes on from NC_064616.1 coordinate 436,950,768, forward strand.
ACTTACGAAACGTTGAACACATTTTAATTTTACATGTGGACATTACTGCGCAATTATATTCTAAGTTTTGAGAAGTGACCTGGAGAAAAAGAGTGCATACCTTGTGGGATATGTTATAGTTCATGATTGTAATGTTAGTAAAGTACTGTAAAGTATATTTTATCTTATGCTTAACTTTAAAAGAAAAATCAGACAAGGCATTCAACAGTGAAAAGTACAGCATGCCTCCAAGAAACATACGAATATCGTACAATTTTAATAAAAGGAAATATAGATCGGTTTATTGGGGCAGGCCTATTAGGGAACAAAATAAGAATAACTAAATCAGTTATATGTTTGTATGTGCTGCTAGTTAAAAGAGAAGAAAAGAGCCGATAAAGAAATTATTCCTTCATTGATATAGGAATGGTTCGAAATGGAAGGTATAATTTTACTATTATAAAAAAACTGGCCTGGACTGAGTTGATGCCGGCCATGGTGGCCGAGCGGTTCTAGGCGCTACAGTCTTGGAACCGCGAGACCGCTACAGTCGCAGGTTCGAATCCTGCCTCGGGAATGGATGTGTGTGATGTCCTGGGGTTAGTTAGGTTTAAGTTGTTCTAAGTTCTAGGGGACTGATGACCTCAGATGTTAAGTCCTATAGTGCTCAGAGCCATTTGAACCATTTTGAACTGAGTTGACTGGTTCCAATTTTTGAATACATTAGAGCCCAATAACAAATACAAATGGAATGAAATAGGAATATAAAGTCTGGAAATGAGTATGAGCTTCCTTTGTCTACACATCTGCTTCGAATACAGGGTATTAAAAACAAGTAATCCACATTTCGAGAGCTGATAGGATGGACAGAAACAAGACAAACATATCCACTAAACAAGAGAAATGAGTCTGAAATCAATATCTTAAGAGCAATGAGCACTTCTTCACTTTTACTACTGTGAAACACATCTGTTGTTCTACTTAAAACACTTCTCTTGTACTGAATAAGTGTACTACCGACTCGCAAAGTATGGAATACCACTCTCCTTAACCCCGTATATATATATATATATATATATATATATATATATATATATATATATATATATATATATATATATATTACAGAAGCAATAAAAGCAACGGAACAGGAAATATTAACAGTTAAGTTTAATTGTGAAAAGAACACTGCATCACATTTGTTAACAATTTCCTAGTAGTTCCAGATTTAGACAGAATAAACAACATTTTGCAGGTATTATCTGAAAATCGAGAAAAGATTAACACTGGAATGTGAGAACAACAACAAATGGTAATGGCAATGAGAAAAAGTAATGAACATATGAACACAGCAATAAAAAGTGATCGCATTAAAAGTATAGAACTTCAGGACCAGAATGAGAGAGAAATAGATGCTTAACAAAAGTAAAGCTAAGAACAGCGATAGCAAACCATTTATGTTTACGAATAATATTCTTTGAAGTAAATATACACGTGATACAAATATAGAAACACGCTGCAAAATGGATGATGCGGAGTACTCTTTTCTTTGGAGGTGAAAGATGGGATCTGAAAAAATAAAGTATGGTCCGCCTACAGGTCACAGGATACTGAATGTAGCGGAAAATGACCAAAGCAAGGTAGAAGGAGATAGAAACGAATCGCAGAGTCGTATAAGAATTAACTGTGGAGAGAAGCCTAAGAAGAGAAAATGTAATGGCTGGAAGCATTGTCCTTGTGGGCGGTATACCAAACGCTAAAAACATTTGCGTGTTAAAGTAAATATTCACAAATTCAAGGGTCACATTTATTTATCAGATGAGGGATGAACTACTAAAATCATGATATAGGGAACTGTTTACATTTATTTTTTTGTGCCTACTACAAATGTAAAGTCACTAACAGATTAAACTGATAACTTTATGGAGAAAATTTCGTGTCTCACTTCAACAGGTACGTCGCCTCAGGAAGAAAATATTTTATCATCCGAAAAGATTACTCTACTCCAGTCAAAGTCGATATATTCTGCTGAAAAAGCCATGCGGTCAGCCCTCTGATAATCGGTTAATTGCTGCTTTATAACAGCTCTCCGACAGTATAATCCGACGTCTTTCAGTCTCCTCGTAACAGTCTTTCCGCTGCCGGGAAACTGAGATAGCTCTTTCAGGTACGGCTACTGAGGAATGGATTAGCACGTATATTCGCCAAAACACGTTGATCATCTGCTGCGGTAGACACACGGAGCCGTCCACTTCCTCTTTTCCGCCCTATATAGCCCGTTTCCTTGAATCCTTTCCACCAGCGTCTAGCTGTTCTTGCCGGTACTCCACACTTTTCTCCAGGTTCTGATGCCGAGTAGCTGCCATGCTCAATCAGTGCAAACACACGCACCCTACTCTCTCGATTCCACTGCGACTACATTGCGACAGTTGTCCTTGTGACGCTACTACGCGTTTTATAAAGAGAACCATTTACAACTCAGTGGAGAAATGAAGACTGACAAAATAAAGGAATATCTTTTTTCAGTTATCTATCACACACAAATATAAACTTCGTTAAAATGCTTTGTCAAGGATCACTATTAAGAAAGTAATGACAGTCATTAGGCAAGATATTAAACAAAGGCTTTGTTTGATAGTCTTGTGCTGATGCTGTCTGAATAAATTATGCCAGTGGATAAAAATTGGTTTAGTTTGGAGACCTTACCCTGGAAAAATAGGTTCAAATGGTTCAAATGGCTCTGAGCACTATGGGACTTAACTTCTGAGGTCATCAGTCCCCTAGAACTTAGAACTACTTAAACCTAACTAACCTAAGGACATCACACACATCCATGCCCGAGGCAGGATTCGAACCTGCGACCGTAGCGGTCACGCGGTTCCAAACTGAAGCGCTTAGAACCGCACGGCCACACCGGCCGGCGGAAAAATAGGAAAAAAGTCCTATGAACATGTGCCCATAAGTACCTCGTTGCCACGGTAGACGGCGTTAGGAATGAAATCTACTCTGACCACAATCAATGAGTTCCTTGTGTGTTGCAGGTGGTGTGATTGACGCAGCGTTTTGTAAGCGGAAGAACAGTTCGCATTCATGTCGGGAACGAGTCGAGATGGTGCTTAGGTACTGCCAAGCAGATGGAAACGATCGAGAGGTGGCATGGCGGCCGTTTCGCTTCATAGTAATAGTAACTGGCAACAAAAGAACTACACACACACACACACACACATATATATATATATATATATATATATATATATATATATATATATATATATATATATATATACTCCTGGAAATTGAAATAAGAACACCGTGAATTCATTGTCCCAGGAAGGGGAAACTTTATTGACACATTCCTGGGGTCAGATACATCACATGATCACACTGACAGAACCACAGGCACATAGACACAGGCAACAGAGCATGCACAATGTCGGCACTAGTACAGTGTATATCCACCTTTCGCAGCAATGCAGGCTGCTATTCTCCCATGGAGACGATCGTAGAGATGCTGGATGTAGTCCTGTGGAACGGCTTGCCATGCCATTTCCACCTGGCGCCTCAGTTGGACCAGCGTTCGTGCTGGACGTGCAGACCGCGTGAGACGACGCTTCATCCAGTCCCAAACATGCTCAATGGGGGACAGATCCGGAGATCTTGCTGGCCAGGGTAGTTGACTTACACCTTCTAGAGCACGTTGGGTGGCACGGGATACATGCGGACGTGCATTGTCCTGTTGGAACAGCAAGTTCCCTTGCCGGTCTAGGAATGGTAGAACGATGGGTTCGATGACGGTTTGGCTGTACCGTGCACTATTCAGTGTCCCCTCGACGATCACCAGTGGTGTACGGCCAGTGTAGGAGATCGCTCCCCACACCATGATGCCGGGTGTTGGCCCTGTGTGCCTCGGTCGTATGCAGTCCTGATTGTGGCGCTCACCTGCACGGCGCCAAACACGCATACGACCATCATTGGCACCAAGGCAGAAGCGACTCTCATCGCTGAAGACGACACGTCTCCATTCGTCCCTCCATTCACGCCTGTCGCGACACCACTGGAGGCGGGCTGCACGATGTTGGGGCGTGAGCGGAAGACGGCATAACGGTGTGCGGGACCGTAGCCCTGCTTCATGGAGACGGTTGCGAATGGTCCTCGCCGATACCCCAGGAGCAACAGTGTCCCTAATTTGCTGGGAAGTGGCGGTGCGGTCCCCTACGGCACTGCGTAGGATCCTACGGTCTTGGCGTGCATTTGTGCGTCGCTGCGGTCCGGTCCCAGGTCGACGGGCACGTGCACCTTCCGCCGACCACTGGCGACAACATCGATGTACTGTGGAGACCTCACGCCCCACGTGTTGAGCAATTCGGCGGTACGTCCACCCGGCCTCCCGCATGCCCACTATACGCCCTCGCTCAAAGTCCGTTAACTGCACATACGGTTCACGTCCACGCTGTCGCGGCATGCTACCGGTGTTAAAGACTGCGATGGAGCTCCGTATGCCACGGCAAACTGGCTGACACTGACGGCGGCGGTGCAAAAATGCTGCGCAGCTAGCGCCATTCGACAGCCAACACCGCGGTTCCTGGTGTGCCCGCTGTGCCGTGCGTGTGATCATTGCTTGTACAGCCCTCTCGCAGTGTCCGGAGCAAGTATGGTGGGTCTGACACACCGGTGTCAATGTGTTCTTTTTTCCATTTCCAGGAGTATATATATATATATATATATATATATATATATATATATATATATATATATATATATATATATATATATATATATATATATATATATCGAAGAGGCGAGCATAGCTCCCCCAAATGACTGATGTGTCAGTGCTTGTTGGTGAATCAGTATCTGGATGACTTGGGATGTGTCATTTACCATGACCCAATAGGTTTCTTTTTTTGCTCTCGTGTAACATTTATTATTTTCTTTATTATTTTTTTTTTAAATTCGGACGGGAGATAAGGAAAGGATATAAGTACTTTATTTCAGTTCCTATAATAGTGCGCGGCATCAACAACAGCTTTAATCTTAGCGCAATTCAGTGCGCCTTTAAGCCACACGGACACATACTCTGATTCAATTACTTTACGACGACTCATCGTCCTAAGAACCAAAGGCATTGTAGACATATAATAAGACGAACCTCTATCTCTGTTATACACTTCACATACCTGAAATATGTGATAAGCAATAATTTATCGACTGTTAAAAGTCTCCTGCCCTGATACAGTCTCCACTTTACCACCAAGTACTAGAGCCACAGTAACGCATTATTAAGTGTAAATTTCAGTACGCATCCAGAAAACATTGAAGGGCCAGGCAGAATAACTTGCGCACCTACTCCACTCTTCGTACTAATAGCTGTATTATCAATAGCTTTATACACTGTAAGGCGCGAACGCCTTCTCCTCCTAAAATAACTCGACATAACTAGTCTGTCTCGATGCTGCTGCACGTCCCCTAACGGATTCCACAACATTCTACCTAACTGGTATGCGCTAACTGCTACGGCGATGCAGAAGCATTACTCGGTCGCTGCAGCAGTACTGATAATTCTTCTTGTTTTCAGATGGTTCAAATGGCTCTGAGACCTATGGGACTTAACATCTGAGGTCATCAGTCCCCTAGACTTCAACCTAACTAACCTAAGGACATCACACACATCCATGCCCGAGGTAGGATTCGAACGTGAACCCGTAGCAGCAGCGCGGTTCCGAACTGAAGCGCCTAGAACCGCTCTGCCACAGACTCCGGCCTCTTCTTGTTTTGCTGTTCCTGTTAATACATATCGATAAAACTAATAACCCAGGCCAACTTTTTTTACAGCTATGTCTAATGGACACACAAAATTTCACTTAAAACGTGTTGTTTACAACGGGAAAGAAATCGATGCCTTGCGTCTACGCTGGGGGTCGTCTGAAAGACGTGATGAGCAGGATTTGTTTGGGCTGACTCCAGAAACACAATAAAAAAAAAAAGAAATTGCAGATGTCTGCCGAAACACCAGAGAAAGTGCGCCTGACAACCCATACGAGAGACACCCGATATATGTGTGGAGCCTGTGTTGTCGGTCGTGCCTGGCTGTAAATAACAACGTTAAATAGGTATTGATAGAAAGAGCACATTTTTGGACAACAGTCGATACTATCATCAATCTAAAGTAATGTCATCCCTTTTTGCAGTATTTTCCTACAAAATTTTCTTCATTTTACAACATGTAATAGCGTGATTGCAGGCTTACTCGGCGTATTACAGCGACATCAGTTCGGCTAGGACACTCGGAAAAGGTAAGGTGGTGGCACAGCGTAGTATCAACGAGGTACACATGTTAGATTCTGAACAAACGAAGAAGCTATGTAGCTCCAACGAGTTCTCGGACTCGATCGTCAAAGAGGCGCTAGAAACACGTCTGCACCACAACCTAGTAAATCGGGATAGCGGATTTAAACTCAGCACAGCATGGGATTCTGCATTTCAGAAAATACCACAGGGTCGCATCATTCTGAAGGCAGCAGCGGCTGTGGAGAGAAAGGACAGACTGCGGGACTAGACGCCCGCACAGGGCCGCGCAGCGTTCACTCAATACTGGACGCGCCGCTTTCCTCCACCACCGGCCGCACCGTGTACCCCAACCACTGGCGCTGCACCCTCTTTCGGAAGCACGTGATTGGCCAGTGGTTATATAGATATGTCGAATACAGCATCCCGACATATTGCTTGAAGATGATGGGTACGAAACTCATCAAAACTTTGCGACATGACGACGCCACCACTTGGCTGGTCACCCGGGAATATTTTGTCATTGGAAAGAAAGCCTGCAGTCACACATATCACGCCTCTAAGCGTAGGATAGCCCATGGAGCTACAAGATGCTGGAAGAACTGAGAAAAAAGAAGGGGAAGCTGGTCTACAGGCTGGCCTTCTTGCAATGCTGTCGAGAAGTTGAAGTGATGTCACAGTTTTTTAACTTAGGGTATCCTCTCAACACGACCAGGACAAGACGCATATTATGACGGGCTATTTCAGAATTAGTATAACAGCACATCCGTGTCACCTGACTGAAACTCATCAGGACTGCAGTAGCTTTACACCTGGTTTACAGTCTCCCAGTACGTACCTGGAAGCAATGGGTTCTACAAGAAGAAACCCACCAAGCAATAGTGGGACTAGTTTCTCCCACTTCCGAAGGCTCAACAACAGGACGACAAAACAAGCAATGCTAACTCCGTCATCAGCCTCACAGAGACAGTGTTGAATGAGCCAACAATTTCCGTATTGTCGAAAGGCTTTTCCTCCAGTTCCAAGAATGTTGCCGAAACGTGACGTCAGCAGCAGCAGCGAGCAATTAACAGGGCTACCTCTGCCTGTCCACCGAATAGTGTAAACACAGTGTAATACCTCCCGTGCTCCAATTGTGTAATGCGCTGGGCAACCGTCATGCTGAAACAACATATATTGTTGAACGTCCAGGGCTACATCCTGCAGTAATACCGATAGTTCCTGTTCCACAAACGTTGATATATGCGACCATTCAACATGCCGTCGATAAAATACGGACCAATGCGTTTATTCCCCATGATGCCACACCACACGTTAACCGACCAATGACGTTGATGGTCAGCTTCTCGAAACCAGTGGGGATTGTATACCCTACAGTTATCCATTTCATGCCTATTAACGCTACTATGATTTGTGACTGCAGACTCATAGGAAAACAATACTTCGGTAAACAATGTGGGGGTCGTCTCCATTTGTTGACGTGCCCAAAAAAATGGTTCAAATAGTTCTGAGCACTATAGGACTTAACATCCGAGGTCATCAGTCCCCTAGAACTTAGAACTACTTAAACCTAAATAACCTAAGGACATCACATACATCCATGCCCGAGGCAGGATTCGAGCCTGCGACCGCAGCAGTCGCGCGATTCCGGACTGAAGCGCCTAGAACCTCTTGGTCACAACGACCAGCCTGACGTGCCCATTCACAAACAGCTACCCGGTAATGGAAATCGGCCCCATGAAGTTCTTCATGCAGTAACAGGTGGTGTAGGTGACACTTATGACGGTGCAGTATTCTGACAATACTAACTACGGACATACCAGAATTGCACTGTACTTGTCAGGCGCTTATCCGTGGGCTGTGGTGCACTGCCGCTAGTACAGCTATTTCTTAGTTTCTCCTGTAACACGTTTGCTTCGTTTCCTTTTGCCGGTCTGTACGCTCCCATCAGATATAAAAGTGTTCACAACCCTGTAAAAGAACGAACGAGAGCAAGCTTTCTCTGGAAAACGCTCGACATACAAAGCAACAGACTCCTTAACATTTCTCCCACATTCTCCGTAAATCAGGACCATTTCAATTTTTTCTTCAGTATTTGCAACAGTCATAGCCCACTTCCACGTCTTGAATGACATGTAGGTGTGCACGAAATAAACACTGCGGAAGTATTGTAATTTTTAGAGCCGCTATCTGTTCTACATCTGCACTGTGAATGATCTCCGGTCCCAGTGTACTGCCTGTTACGATAAGTCGTAGCCCAGTACACGACCACGGTGGCGCGTCGAGTTGTCGCCTGTTCGATATCTCGGAGGAATACAACCTTGCGAATCGGATTTCCAATTAGAAGTTATGAAACATTGACCTGCTCTACCCTCGAAGCATACGATAAGTCGTAGTTCACTACACGACCACGGTGGCGCGTCGAGTAGTACCCTGTTCGATATGTCGGAGGAATACAACCTTGCGGCCGGCCGCGGTGGTCTAGCGGTTCTAGGCGCGCAGTCCGGAACCGCGCGACTGCTACGGTCGCAGGTTCGAATCCTGCCTCGGGCATGGATGTGTGTGATGTCCTTAGGTTAGTTAGGTTTACGTAGTTCTAAGTTCTAGGGGACTAATGACCACAGATGTTAAGTCCCATAGTGCTCAGAACCATTTGAACCATTTTTTTACAACCTTGCGAATGGGATTTTCAATTAGAAGTTATGAAATATTGACCTGCCCTACCCTCGTAGCTTGGAGGTGGGGTCCCACGTGCAATTGGATATTCAAGATCAATTAGTAGCATGTCGTAAATTACGATTGTGTACACATACCTATTCCTCCAATTACAGCGTCAACAGTGGGAAAACGAAGAAAATGCTTCAGACAAAATGTATGCAGATTTTACTGTAGAGTAGTAATCTGCAACAAAAAATGGGGTTCCCATTGAACATATCAAAGTTGCCCCCCCCCCCACCACCACCACCCACGCACGGGGTAGGGTGGCGGGTAGAGTGTGGTATCACTCGATGTCCCCATCTGAGACAAACAAATAGGAATTATAACTTTTTTTGATCAGATATGTATTTTTTGAGATATTTTAATGTCTTCTGTTAAAAATAACACCCTAAAGATGGCCTCCCGAAAATACAGAAGGAAGAAGCACCACTACAGCCTGTAATGAGCACCATAAACTTCCTGAAATGCAGGATATCCAAACAACTGACACAGTGCCAAAACCTCTCATAAGTCACTGTCCACATCATGATAAGAACTACAAGGGCAGTGCTTTGTCGAGAAGGATCTACCAGTCAGCTTTGATGTCACGTCGCTTTTGACGCAGGTACCGCTGGAAGTTACCTCATCTCTACCGAAGGGACTCTTCGAGAAGGACTCATTCAGAGTCCTTCGACATGTACTAACTACCACTTATTTCAAATGCGGCAAGAAATTCTACGAGCAAATAGATGGGGTTGCTCCTTAGCTCTGGGTATAGCTTTTCTATACAGGGAACTCTCCGAAGACGTGGTGCTCAATACCACCCACCCAAAACCGAACGTATCCTACAGATACGTGGATGCTCCATTTGTGGCGTGCCCACATGGCACAGAAAACCTGAGGATTTCCTATGTCATCTCAGTGGCATACAAAACAGCAACAAGTTCACCATGGAGCCACAAGAGAATGGAGGTCCATCCCTCTTGGACATTGTGATCAAGAGAAGGCTGAAGGGGATACTTGGTCTATAGGAAGTAGACGCACGCCGAACATTACGTTAATGCTCAGAGATGCCATCACCCACCGTAATGCAACTCAGTACTACACAGAGCCAGGTCCATCTGCATCAGGACGTGCTTACCGAATAAGTTACAGAATCTGCGGGACATTCTGTGCAAAACCCGTTACAACGAGACGAGATGCAAATAAGACACACCTTAATGGCAGATAATAGGAGGGAGGAGAAACCAGAAGAAGCCAAATCTGTGGTGTTCCTGCCGTATGCAGAACCACCAAGATCGTGTGAATAATAGAGATACATCAAATAGAGACTGTTTTCCATACAACGTGGGAAAGTAAGGACATACATTGGTCGACCAAAAACATATTAGAACTGCAGACGCCGGGCGTTTACAGCATTGAGAGTGAATGTGGATCCATTACATCGGACAGGCACAGCTATTCATCTCACAGCGCTGTAGAGAACACATTAGAAATGTTTGACTAGGGCAGACAGACAAATTAGCTGTGGCACAGCACAGTATCAATGAGGAAACACATTCGAATTTGAACAAAAGAAAGAGGCTATGCAGCGGTAATGGGTTCTGTGATTCGACCATCAAAGAGGGGGTGGAAGTGTGTATGCCCAAAACCTAATAAACTGGGATAGAGTATTTCAACTTAGCAAGGCGTGGGATTCACAGTTGCGAAAATACGACAGAAACGCTCCGTTCTGAAGGCGACGGCATCCACGGACAGAATGGACGAACACCGGGACTTGACGCTCCCACCACGGCCCCACAAGGTTCACCCACCGCCGGCATCCTCTTCCAGAACCATGTGACTGGCCCGCACATAGAAGTGATCACCGGCCCAGCGGCTTTATAACATGACAGCCTCACACTTCACCTGAATTCAGTTCCAAGCACCCAGACTGGAACTCTAGAATAACCTCCAGAGCAGGCGGCAAACTGCAACAGCTAGCGGGCAACCACTACTTTGAAGAATGTGGTCCAGTCGAGCCCACCCACTTTCCTAAAAATGGAGGTAGGCCCGATGTATTAGACATAGCTCTCATTAGGAGGATCACAGGGTTTGTGGCTGCGAGGACAGTCAACAGAATGTCCAACGACCACAATCCCGTCATCTTCGAGGTCGACGTGGGAGAATGGGTAGCACTCCCGCTGACCCAGTCATCCCATAAACGCATAGACTGGGAGCGATACCGAGGAACTGTCGCCTTGGATATCGCTCGCGCTCCGCCACCTACTGCCGAAAGAGTAGAACAGTGTGTGGTGTGTGTGTGTGTGTGTGTGTGTGTGTGTGTGTGTGTGTGTGATTTCCTAAGGAATCAAACTGCTGAGATCATCAGTCCCTAGACTTACACACTACTTAAACTAACTTAACGCTAAAGACAACACGCACACCCATGCCCGAGGGAGGACTAGAGCCTCCGGCGTGAGCCGGCCGGGGTGGCCGAGCGGTTCTAGGCGCTACAGTACGGAACCGCGCGACCGCTACGGTCGCAGGTTCGAATCCTGCCTCGGGCATGGATGTTTGTGATGTTCTTAGGTTAGTTAGGTTTAAGTGGTTCTAAGTTCTAGGGGACTGATAACCACAGAAGTTAAGTCCCATAGTGCTCAGAGCCATTTGAACCATTTTTGAACCTCCGGCGTGAGGGGCCGCACGATTAGAGACATGGCGCCACTAACCGCGCGGCCAGTCCCCGCAGCCGCTCCAAGACCTAACAGAGTGGCAAAAGAGTGGAAGATCACCAGAAATCAGGCGACCAGGAGGCTGTTCTATCGTCTACAGAGAGAGCTGGAGGTAGGGCTCAATGAGCACAGAAACCAGCAATGGCGAAATCGCCTCACAGCCTCAAAGTATATGATCACACACTATGGCAAGCAGCCAAGCAATTCACAAAAAGACACGCTAGGATTCCGCCACTGAACGGCGAGCGGTGTCTGGCCTACAGACACGCTGAAAAGGCCAACGCCCTCGCCGACTCCTACGACAAGCAGTTTCAAGCGGCAGAACCCCAGGATGAGAAACATGAATAGGTATTCCGTCGTCAACTGGCTGTCCTACTCAATGCTGAGGAGACGCAGAAGACGAACCCCCGCTTTTCGCCCCCGAAGACGTGGCAAAAGTAATTAGGTCCCTCCGCACAATAAGGCACCAGGACACGACAGTGCCCCAATAAGTTAGTTAAAAACCAGCTACCCTCGGCGATCACACACCTCGCGAACGTCTTCAACGAAATTACTCGTTCCCTTGCGAGTTTTCAGCTTGCTGGAAACACGTGGAAGGGGTCGCGATACGCAAACCAAGGAAAGACCATCTATTCCCGCAGTACTACAGGCCGATTAGCCTCTTTCTAACTATCATCAAGATCTATGAGCGCCTCCTGGTAGTACCCATACAGGAACATATTACCAGAGAGCAACTTCTGCCGGATTTCCAATTCAGATTCTGACAGAACCTCTCTCCCCCTAACAGATCATGAGAGTGGTCGAAGCAGCCACAGAGGGCTTCAGCAACAGAGGCTACTGCGGTATAGTGCTACTAGACGCAGCCAAAGCCTCGACTCAGTTGACAAAAAAGGGCTACTCTACAAGTTGTACACACAAGGGTTCCCCGGGAACATAGTTAAGCACCTTAAAAGCTGTCTCACGGACAGAAGGTTCTCTGTTAAAGCAGAAACCGCGACCTCCACCAAAAGGCGTATTCGTGCTGGGGTGCCACAGGGATCGGTCCTGGGGCCCATTTTGTACAGTCTGTACACTGCGGATACACCAACGGCTCCCCTGGTGCACACCGCACAGTATGCAAATGACACAGTCTTCTGCACACGTAATGCGAACAAGGACCTGGTCACCCGTAGGCTACAAATGGTTTCAGATGAATCAGAAACTTCGACCTGTCGCTGGAGCATGACTATCAACTCTCAAAAAGGCAGGCTTTGCTAATCACCCAGAGGCTCGGAAGGGGCGGATCTCCTCAACGCCCCTCCCCACTCCACCTTCACCTAAAGTCCTAAACGGAACCCAAATCACCTGGCGCAGAACCGCCAAGTATGTTTTCGTAACCTTCGACTCTCGTCTTACGTGGAAACTCCACATAGACGATGTCCACAGGAAGGTCTGTTTCAGAATGTCCATCCCATATCCAGTCCTCAACACTACTAGCTCCCTTCACTGCTCTGTGGGAGTGAATGTTTATCAGGCCTTTATACGACCAGTAATGGAGTATGCATGCCCTGTCTGGGGATACGCGGCGAAGCAGCACCTGGACAAGCTCCAGAGGCTGCAGAACCACGCCATCAGGAGAGCATTGCATCTATCCCTGGGATTCCCCACCGACAATCCGCACGCCACAGCTGAGATCCCTCTCCTGAAAGATCATTTCCAAGATCTGACAAGGGCCTTGTATTAATGCTCTTCCAGATCAGGAAACATCCTCTTCCACTCCCTAGGTCGGTATGACACGTCCCGCGACAAGCACAAACACCCTCCCTACCCTATAATACCATTCATCTCACCAACCTCAGGAAAGTACCAGACCCACTCAGAACATTCATCACATTACGCAGACACCCAAAAACCACATAAATAATCACATACACAAGTAAACAAGAGGGGGAAGTATCAGATGAGAGTGAGCGAGTGAATGAGAACACTTCGCCTGAAGATAATGTGTACGAAATTCATCTAAACGTAGCGACAAGACGACGCCATCACTTGCCTGATCATCAGAGAAGATTTTATGATGTGGAGTTGTGTTTCGGTGTGGTATCCTACAACATTCTCTGCACTGCTCAGACGTGGCCATGACGATGTGCTCTAAGGCGCTGTAGACTGTTTTTAAGAATAAACAGTTCCTGAATTTGTGGGATTGTACAGAACGTTGTAACTTAAAACTGTCTGCCCTTAGTAGTCTCCCTCAGTGCAGATGTAACACGTAAAAATTATAAAATGTTCGCTGGCACTTTATGTAGACAAATACGTTATCGCTCAAAAAAGTGTGGAAACAGAGCAACTGAAGAATGAAGAGAAGAATACTTGAATACTTCAACAAATTCTGGCGCTGAAACGGAACTAAGATGGTAGCTAAAACTTAACGGGATTTTCGCGGAGGTCAATATTAACACGAAACTAGAGAAGACAATGAAGAGAAAAAACTCATAAATTATCTGTAGATCTCAAGAACAATATCAAGTGAAAAACTTAAAATGAGTAATTGTGTTTCTTGATCCTTGATTGGCCATATTCGATGGAAGAATTTTGCATTCCACAGTAAAACGGGAAATGTATGCCAGGATACGATTAATATGAAACACACCAATTCTACCATGGGAATGAGTTGAAAATTTTTGAATGATATGCAGTGAGGCAGTCCTCTGTTCTCCAGTTTCGCATTATAGAGAATAGATTCTGCGTAGTCGAGGTCTAGTGCAACGTACGCTCTTCCAGCAGCTTAATTATGAGACGCCCTGGAAGTTCCAACTCCAAGGTGGCTATTATTCACTTAAATGAAAATCGCAGAGCAGCGCTTAAAGCCGGCTGTAATTAGCCAGCAGATTCTGCTAACAAGTGATCAAATGCGTTCGCACTCGACTGCGAAGCGGAATACAGACGGCTGGTAGGCGAGTGATTTCGTGGCGGTGCTGAATGCGTGCATTGGCCACGACGGAAGCGCTATTAATTAGCTCGCTCCGAGATACGCCGGCCCAGATTCGCAGCCATAATGAGTTTCCTCCGAGATGGCTGAAGGTTTTCCACCATGCGGGACATATCGCAAGCGGGCGCCAGTTCTCGTCGCAGAACGGCGGGGCATAAAAGGCACAGCTGGGAAAGAGATAAATTAAAGGGGCGACGCGCCCAGCAGCAACGCAACGAAATTTCGAAGCAATTTCCTCATCCCAGTCAGTAGGCTACCTTACTGTCTCGAAGACTCAGAAGCTAATACAGACTTCTTGAGTCCTCTGCAAAAACCTCACGAAAAACCCTCTCCCTTTGTCGTTGTAAGTCAGTCACGGCGTTTGCAGCAAAATCGCTGCCTCCGTGAATCCTTATCAAACTTATTCTGAAGTAACGCATGCTATTCAGTGACATAACACCATACGATTTTAAATTTACATATAGAAAACGATAACTTTATGATAAAAACCACGCATTATTAGGTGTCCACACACTGTTTGGCTATTTAATTAACTGAATTAGCAGGTGTGTGTTGTCATGTAATTGCACAATATAAATGATTTACCATTTTTTTTTCACAGGCCCTTATTAGTGTGCCAGCGTTGCTCTCTCCCTCACACACAATGTGGAACATTTAGTTCTACCTCCAGAGTTTTTACATTCTAGTGTGTTAGAACCTGCCGTACTTAGCTTATATTTAATTAACATTCTTACTTAGAGTCATGCAGTTGCTTTTGAAACTTCACTTATTTACTATGCTCCATTACATTGTTGCATTACTTTCTTGAAGATGAACTTAAAGTTTTGTTTACAGAATCTTAGAGCAACGAAGATAACACAACTCGTGTGCCTTCGTTAGGTACCAAAATTTGAAGGATGAATATGTGTAATTTTGTTTTGTGAAACGGTCTGATAGCTATGTCAGATGGCTGTAGCGTCAGGCGTCATGTGCTATTATGTGCTTTAGCCAGGATATCCGAAGATTACCTGGCAGCCAGCGTTGCAACAACCAGTGTTGAAGCATGGGGTAAGACTCGATCTCCAGTTTGCGGTTGTGGAGCAGCCAGGCAAACATTGTTACAGAATGTCCCAACCGGAGCTAGTGTGGTACTTTCCATGATTTCATGATGACAACGAACGACGCCTCCCCCCCCCCCCCCCCCACCATGAACCATGGACCTTGCCGTTGGTGGGGAGGCAAGCGTGCCTCAACAATACAGATAGCCGTACCGTAGGTCTAACCACAACGGATATCTGTTGAGAGGCCAGAGAAACGTGTCGTTCCTGAAGAGGGGCAGCAGCCTGTTCAGTATTTGCAGGGGCAACAGTCTGGATGATTGACTGATCGGGCCTTGTAACACTAACCAAAATGGCCTTGCTGTTCTGGTACTGCGAACGGCTGAAAGCAAGGGGAAACTACAGCCGTAATTTTTGCCGAAGGCATGCAGCTTTACTGTATGATTAAATGATGATGGCGTCCTCTTGGGTAAAATATTCCGGAGATAAAATAGTCCCCCATTCGGATCTCCGGGCGAGGACTACTCAAGAGGACGTCGTTATGAGGAGAAAGAAAACTGGCGTTCTACGGATCGGAGTGTGGAATGTCAGATCCCTTAATCGGACAGGTAGGTTAGAAAATTTAAAAAGGGAAATGGATAGGATAAAGTTAGATATAGTGGGAATTAGTGAAGTTCGGTGGCAGGAGGAACAAGACTCCTGGTCAGGTGAATACAGGGTTATAAATACAAAATCAAATAGGGGTAATGCAGGAGTAGGTTTAATAATGAATAAAAAAATAGGTGTACGGGTAAGCTACTACAAACAGCATAGTGAACGCATTATTGTGGCCAAGATAGACACGAAGCCCTCGCCTACTACAGTAGTACAAGTTTATATGCCAACTAGCTCTGCGGAAATCGATGAAATGTATGATGAGATAAAAGAAATTATTCAGATAGTGAAGGGAGACGAAAATTTAATAGTCATGGGTGACTGGAATTCGCCAGTAGGAAATGGGAGAAAAGGAAACGTAGTAGGTGAATATGGATTGGAAGAGGAAGCCGCCTGGTAGAATTTTGCGCGGAGCATAACTTAATCATAGCTAATACTTGGTTTAAGAATCATGAAAGAAAGTTGTATACATGGAAGAACCGTGGATATACTAAAAGGTATCAGATAGAATATATAATGGTAAGACACAGATTTAGGAACCAGGTTTTAAATTGTAAGACATATCCAGGGGCAGATGTGGACTCTGACCACAATCTATTGGTTATAAACCGTAGATTAAAACTGGAGAAACTGCAAAAAGGTGCGAATTTAAGGAGATGGGACCTGGATAAACTGAAAGAACCAGAGATTGTACAGAGTTTCAGGGAGAGCATAAGGGAACAATTGACATCAATGGGGGAAAGAAATACAGTAGAAGAAGAATGGGTAGCTTTGAGGGATGAAATAGTGAAGGCAGCAGAGGATCAAATAGGTAAAAACACGAGGGCTAGCAGAAACCGTTGGGTAACAGAAGAAATATTGAATTTAATTGATGAAAGGAGAAAATATAAAAATGCACTAAATGAAGCAGGCAAAAAGGAATACAAACGTCTCAAAAATGAGATCGACAGGAAGTGCAAAATGGCTAAGCAGGGATGGCTAAATGTAAGGATGTAGAGGCTTATCTCACTAGGGGTAAGATAGATACTGCCTACAGGAAAATTTAAGAGACCTTTGGAGAAAGGAGAACCACTTGCATGAATATCAAGAACTTTGCTGGAAACCCAATTCTAAGCAAAGAAGGGAAAGCAGAAAGGTGGAAGGAGTATATAATGGGCCTATACAAGGGCGACGTACTTGAGGACAATATTATGGAAATGGAAGAGGATGTAGATGAGGATGAAATGGGAGATACGATATTGCGGGAAGAGTTTGACAGAGCACTGAAAGACCTGAGTCGAAACAAGGGCCCCGGAGTAGACAACATTCCATTAGAACTACTGACAACCTTGGGAGAGCCAGTCCTGACAAAACTCTAGCATCTGGTGACCAAGATGTATGAGACAGGCGAAATACCCTCAGACTTCAAGAAGAATATAATAATCCCAATCCCAAAGAAAGCAGGTGTTGACAGATGTGAAAATTACCGAACTATTAGTTTAATAAGTCACAGCTGCAAAATACTAACATGAATTCTTTACAGACGAATGGAAAAACTGATAGAAGCCGACCTCGGGGAAGATCAGTTTGGATTCCGTAGAAATGTTGGAACACTTGAGGCAATACTGACCCTACGACTTATCTTAGAAGCTAGGTTAAGGAAAGTCAAACCTACGTTTCTAGCATTTGTAGACTTAGAGAAAGCTTTTGACAATGTTGATTGGAATACTGTCTTTCAAATTCTGAGGGTGGCAGGGGTAAAATACAGAGAGCGAAAGGCTATTTACAATTTGTACAGAAACCAGATGGCAGTTATAAGAGTCGAGGGGTATGAAATGGAAGCAGTGGTTGGGAAGGGATTGAGACAGGGTTGTAGCCTATCGCCGATGTTATTCAATCTGTATATTGAGCAAGCAATAAAGGAAACAAAAGAAAAGTTCGGAGTAGGTATTAAAATCCACGGAGAAGAAATAAAAACTTTGAGGTTCGCCGATGACATTGTAATTCTGTCAGAGACAGCAAAGGACTTGGAAGAGCAGTTGAACGGAATGAACAGTGTCTTGAAAGGAGGGTATAAGATGAACATCAACAAAAGCAAGCCGGCCGCGGTGGTCTCGCGGTTGTAGGCGCGCAGTCCTGAACCGTGTGACTGCTACGGTCGCAAGTTCGAATCCTGCCTCGGGCATGGATGTGTGTGATGTCCTTAGGTTAGTTAGTTTTAAGTAGTTCTAAGTTCTAGCGGACTAATGACCACAGCAGTTGAGTCCCATAGTGCTCAGAGCCATTTTGAACAAAAGCAAAACGAGGATAATGGAATGTAGTCGATTTAAGTCGGGTAATGCTGAGGGAATTAGATTAGGAAATGAGACACTGAAAGTAGTAAAGGAGTTTTGCTATTTGGGGAGCAGAATGACTGATGATGGTCGAAGTAGAGAGGATATAAAATGTAGACTTTCAATGACAAGGAAAGCGTTTCTGAAGAAGACAAATTTGTTAACATCGAGTATAGATTTAAATGTCAGGAAGTCGTATCTGAAAGTATTTGTATGGAGTGTAGCCATGTATGGAAGTGAAACGTAGACGATAAATAGCTTAGACAAGAAGAGAATAGAAGCTTTTGAAATATGGTGCTACAGAAGAATGCTGAAGATTTGATGGGTTGATCACATAACTAATGAGGAGGTATTGAATAGAATTGGGGAGAAGAGGAGCTTGTGTCACAGCTTGACTAGAAGAAGGGATCGGTTGGTACGACATGTTCTGAGACATCGAGGGATCACCAGTTTAGTATTGGAGGGCAGTGTGGAGGGTAAAAATCGTAGAGGGAGAGCAAGAGATGAATACACTAAGCAGATTCAGAAGGATGTAGGCCGCAGTAGGTACTGGGAGATGAAGAAGGTTACACAGGATGGAGTAGCGTGGAGAGCTGCATCAAACCAGTCTCAGGACTGAAAACCACAACAACAACAACAACAACGAACGACGCAGTTGTTTGTATTACAAATTTAAATATATGTTTGTAAGTTACATGTGTTTCTGTTTGTATAATATTTAAAATTGTGGTTTCAAAACTGTACGATAAGTAAATAAATAACTACGTTAATCCTTCCAGCATACATCCATGCTTTCCAACGTATGTATGAAGCTGCAGTTAAACCCGAGGTTTGTCACGGAAAAGATAACCTTATTGAATTAAAAAAAGTTATAAGACAGATTGCTATACACCATGCAGCGGAGACGTTGCGCCGCAGATAGGGACTACAAAAAGACTGTTAAAAAGTAAGCTTTTGACCAAAAGAGCTTCTTTCGAATTAGACAACAGACACACACGCTAACGCAACTCACACGAATGACCGCTGTCCCCAGCTTCCAAGGCCAGAGTATCTATATGCAGCTCAACTTCTTCGCTATTTGATGATTAGCAATCTATCCTTTTCAAAATATTGTCAGTATCCCATCCTGGATTTTCCATTGCTTGAAAATTTGTAATCAGATATTGTGGATTTATGAATTAAGTCTCATTGATAGATGGGCCATTGATCTCCATTTTTCCGTTACTTGCTTCCTGAGAGCGTCTCCAAGAATTGTATAAAGAAGAATCGAAGAAAAAATTGAAGACCTGTCAAATGACGATCAGTTTGGCTTTCGAAAAGGTGAAGGCACCAGAGAGGCAGTTCTGGTGTTGCGGTTGATAATGGAAGCAAGGCAAGAAAAATCAAGACACGTTGAAAGGAATTGTCCGCTTTCAAAAATCGTTCGACAGTGAAAAATAGTGCAAGATATCTGAAATTCTGAGAAAAATGGGGTAAGATGGAGGGAAAGAAGATATTTATAAAAACCAAGTGGAGACAGTAAGGGTGAAAGACCAAGAACGAAGTGCGTGGATTAAAAAAGGTGTAAGGCACGGATGTAGTCCGTCGCCCCTACTGTTCTATATATACATCGAAGAAGCAATGACGGAAACAAAAGAAAGTTTCAAGAGTGGGATTAAAATCCTAGGTGAAAGGATATCGACGATAAGTTTTGTGATGGCATTGGTAGAAGAATTACAGGATATGTTGAACTGAATGAACAGTCCAATGAGCACAGAATATGGATTTAGAGTGAATCAAAGAAAGTCGGAAGTTTAGTATTTTATCCATCCTCAGTAACTGTAGTGGTATAATTTGCTGATTATTTCGATATAAAGATGAAAGTAATGAGAAGTAGCAGGAATGAGAACAGCGAGAAACCTAACATCTGAATTGGTGATCACGAAGATGATGAAGTTGAGGGATTCATCTACCGAGGCAGAAACAACCGATGACGGACGGAACAAGGAGGGCATAAAAAGCATACTACAGCTGGCAAAAGGAGCATTCCTGGCCGAGAGAGGTCTACTACGACATTAATGTTTGCTTTCGGGACATGGGTGTAAGTATTTCTTAAACGGCAAAGTCTGTAAATTGTTCGCGTGCTGCCGTGGATAAAGAATACCGTGTATAGCAAAATGGCACCGCCCAAAACCGGCGCCGAGGCAACTGTGGTACACCACAGTCCGTAGATGACAGGGGTGAACGACAACTGCGGAGATGTGTACGGGTTAATATACTTGCAACTGTTGAGCAACTGGCCGCCCAGATTAACCCAGAGGCTAGGAACATTGTGTCCTCAACGACTGTTGCTCAGTATGGGCCAAGGCAGCAGGCGCCTGGTTCGTGCACCAATGCTGATTGCTGTTCATTGGCGACGAAGGCTGGAATCTGCACGCCAATACGCAACTGCGAGTCCACTGAGTGGCGCCAGGTGACCTTTTTAGATATGTCAGGACTTATACTCCACCAGGGCCGTTGTCGTATGCGTCAGAAAGCAAACCCTGCGACAAGGGAGGGAGCGTTTTCGTGCAGGCAATGTTTTCGTGGCACTCTGGGTGATTTCGTCATTCTAGAAGACAGCGTGGATCAACGCAAGTACATATCTATCCTTAGGGACCATGTCCACACTTAAATACAGTTTTTTTTTCCTTCGCATGATGGCATCTGCCAGCAGGACAACTGGATTTACCATACTCAACTGACCATCAGACACCCTGGATTTAATTCCAGTCGTGAATCCGTGGGACCACCTCGATCGGGCTGTTGGCGTCGCATCCACAAGCGAGATGCCTAGCCTAAATGGCGGCGGCACTGGGATCAGCATGACTTCATATCCTTGTCGGTACCTTCCAGAACCTCACTGAATCTCTTCCTACTCGTCTCGCAGTGGTCCGCGCTGTAGAAGGCATTTTACAAATGATTACGTAAATGCGATTCGACAGTGCAATTTCTTCCTTCTCATTTATTCGTGAAATGTCTGCTAGGTGTGACAAGCTTCTGTACTCTACTTTGACGTCTATTGTCTGTCTGGGGTTATTAGGTCTGACTGTACTATAATATACGGCCATTTCTTGTATCTTAATAGTTACGGACGTGAGGTGTGCTCATAAACATACATCTTCATTGGATGTTGTCCTCTAAGCTTTCGCTATATTTAATTTGACTAATCGTTATACAATATCAATTTTGGTGCGATTGTATTTTCGCTAAGGGGCTTTTCTTCATAACGACAAGGCGTACGATAAAATAGGTGATAGCGTTCGTTTACCCATCGTTCTTAGCGCCTCGCTACGCAAACCCCAGTTGAGTATAGCTGATCGTGAGAGAGCGTCAGTTAAAACCTTTGACCTACCAATCGAGTATTTGATAAACGCAAATTTACTGTCAGTTACGACACTCAAATGATTCAGATGATCTACTTTTTTAAGGGTTTTTACTCTTCATGAGAATATTAATTTTTGACGAGTGATGATCGTCATTTTTGATTCATTTTCGTTGAGTCGGAGTTTGTTGTTATCGACACAAGTCGTGATTTGTTGCATTTCTGTGTTGCAGATTTCTTCTATTTCAGAGACCTTTTTACTTTCATTACTCAAATTAATATAGTCTTCCAAAGCAATTACGAGACGATACCTTTACTAAGGCAAACGAAATAATGAATTATATTATACATTCCATAGAACGGGACCGACAGAAGAACCTTGTGAATATCCTTTGCGTGCTGTACTCTCTTCTCGAAGTTTGTGACAACTAACGTTGCGGTTCTGCTGATGAAGTTGCTTCATGCCAACCCGTATAGTCTCCAAGGCCATTCAGATTCACAAAACGTTCTTAAAATATTAGGGCGTCAAACTGCATCGAATGCCCTTTCTACGCCAAGACTCACTATGATTACATACCTTTTGCCTTAAGGCTGCTATGTCAACATATTTTGACTCCCATTAACACAGCAGCCAAGCATGTTTGTGGGATGAAACGATATTGATTTTCATGTTATTGTTTGATGTGTTAAAATATTTTCCGGTATCTTTGCTTGTGTATTTAAAAGACTCAATGGGCGAGATTTGGTGATTTCTCTGCAGTGTTCTTTTCCAGACCTCACTGTGGGTGTTATTTTATCTCTCTTTCATAGTTCTAGTGAGCATTCAGTTCGACGGCAAGGACTGTAAATTGATAAAACAGACTGAGGAAACTTATTGAATGTTCTAAGCAGAATCGTAATATGAGTGTTTCTCTGCTGGCGTCATGTTGGGGCCGCCGGCCGGTGTGGCCGAGCGGTTCTAGGCGCTGCAGTTTGGAACCGCGAGACCGCTACGGTCGCAGGTTCGAATCCTGCCTCTGGCATGGATGTGTGTGATGTCCTTACGTTAGTTAGGTTTAAGTAGTTCTAAGCTCTAGTGGACTGATGACCTCAGATGTTAAGTCCCATGGTGCTCAGAGCCATGTTGCGACCCATACTTCCTAACACATCACGAAGTTTCTGATTCATGTAATCCTTACCGACTTCTATTGTTTCACCAATTGCGGTAAAATGCCCAGCTTCTTTATGGTGTTGAAGATTTTCGTTTTCCGTATCTACTGTTATGTAGTAGTCTAACACTGAGTTTTATGTCATCGTATCCTCTTGTCTTTGTAGAGTCGTCAGTCGTTAGCACGAGGTGCATCTAGAAGTTTTGAAAGTAATTAGTAAATCATCTTCCTCTGTCATTGCATGTATTTATTTTCACGTCCTTTATATGCTGCAAAGCCAAGCTTTTTGCATAGATATGGGGCAGCCTAAGATATCCACGATGAGATTTTCGGAACTATCTACATTTTAAAAATACAGGTTTCTGCCTGACTATCTACGCAACTATCGCCTTCTGATGATAGACTGTCTCCTGATCATTCGTGCTCGGCTTACTGAAGATTGCCATAATGCTAATCAGAGTATTTAAATCAGTGGATAATGGATTAATACGCTTGTGAAATAACACAATTATATTTACCAGTTTCGGGTACGTTCGAAACTGTAGCGAACAAAATGTGATCGAGCTCGTGAATGAGAGACATAATAAAGTGAAAACAAATCCATACATACTACTAGCATAAAGTAGACACTGGTATATATGAATGTATGTATGTTCCACATCTACTCTTAAACCACTGCACCGATTTCAACCAAACTTGGTACACGTAACACGTACTGTCTGAAAATCATAGCTGTGTGGGTACAAAACTATCTACCTATGAAAGGGGTGGGGACGTGTACCCCATGAAGCACGAGTACTCATACTTTATTCACCCAGTATTTGAGAATGAGAGAACTTCGTGACGTGCAATAAACTTTACACAGAGTTCCAAACCTTTAAGAAACTTTTTGCCCAATGACAGCCCACACAAAACGTTGAAAGGAAAAAAAAGTTTATCGCTTACATTTTCGCTGTTCCTGCAGTACAACTACCGCGTAAAGCATGACGTTTAATTGATTACTTTTTTACTTCTAACGATATCAGTGACACCTTTTGCAGACAGTATTCAGATATACCACTAAATGTACCACCAAAATTATATCATTGTTGACAAATAGTTCGGGAGGTACGACGTCGTAAACACTGAGACACGTCGAAAGCTGCCACATCATGCTTGATGTTTAAGTTTATTATTTCTTTGGTGCTAACTCTATTCACTACACATTTTTCAGATCGTATCGACGTTATCATTTTTTTTCTTTATTGTATTTCAATTCCCCATCGGGGCGGACTGGCAGCAGCATATGCGCTGCTCTTCAGCCAAAAGACATAGAACAAACAATAGAAGACAGTTAAAAATATACAAAGGAAAGAATATGGTGAACATAGAAATAAAAAAGGGGGAACATCATGGAAGGCAATCGACAAAAACAAGGGGCGACTGTAAAATGGAGAGAAAAACCATAAAAAAGTAGCGCACACAAAAAACCACACACTGTGACAATTAAAAGAACACAAGGCACAGTATGATCGGAGCATAAAAGTATCGACGGATGGCGTAGCACATAACTAACACTGACAGCGAACCTCAAAGCAGCACACAATTAAAATCACACCTCTTGATGCACAGGAGAAACAGCACTAAACACAACACTGACATGGCACACTGACGATGATCAAAACGGAGGGTCTGCCAGGCGCAAAGAGATGAGGGAGACTGGAAGAAGGGAGGAAGGGGAAGAGAGGGGGGAGATGGGCGGGGGGCGCGCTGAAGAGGGCCAGGGAGGGAGGGATGTGGGAAGGAAAGAGTCAAGGATGGGGTGCAGGGTCTCAGGGGGGGGGGGGGAAGGAGGAAAATCCGCTCTGAGAGAAGGAGGGGAGAGGAAAAAGGGGCCCCTGGGGAGGGGGAGGGGACAAGGCCAGGTTATAGTTTGAAGGATGGGTAGATGTAACGGCGAAGTTCATTGCCCGGGAGGGTGAGGTGCTGGAAATTGCCTGATGAAGGAGATGGAGGGGGTGGAGGTGGAGAGAGGGAGGGATACAGCGATAGAGGAGCGGCAATGGGCAGGGGGTGGAGAGGAAGGAGGAAACCAGAGGGTGGGGGGGATCCAGCCTGCAGACAATGTAAAGGATGCGGAGATGTTGGAGGAACAGGAGGAGGTGGGGGAAGAGGATCAGGTCATACAGGAGCCGTGTGGGGGAAGGTAGGCGGATACGGAAGGCAAGGCAGAGTGCATGGCGTTCAAGGATTTGGAGGGCCTTGTAAGAGTGGGTGGGTGCGGAGATCCAGGCAACGCTGGCATAACAGAGGATAGGCCAATGAGGGATTTGTAGGTGTGGAGAATGGTAGAAGGATGCAATCCCCATGTCCGGCCAGACAGGAGTTTCAGAAGGCGGAGGCGGGAATGGGCTTTCTGTTGGATGGTCTGGCGATGAGGGGTCCAGGTGAGGTGTCAGTCGAGGGTGAGGCCAAGGTATCTCAGGGTGGGGGTGAGCTGGATAGGACGACCATAAAGGGTGAGGTAGAAATCATGGAGATGAAAGGAGCAGGTGGTGCGGCCTATGATGATTGCCTGGGTTTTGTAGGGGTTGAGACGGAGGAACCACTGGTTACACCAAGTGGTGGACATTAGCATTGGATGTACTCGTAAAATTATATCCCGTATGACATACAGTTTACGAGATTCGATGTCAAGAACATTGAGCTGCGTGAAGATGAAACAGCAGGGCGAAATTCGCTGGAGATACAGGTGAGATACGCGTACGAATAAGTGTAAAATATTCTAAATATGTAAGGTGAACATTAATATAACCTTTAATAGACGGTGGATGGGGATTCCTGAGTGGAAATGGAGAAAAAAAGGTCTTATGAACATGTGTCCGGAACGGCATTGTTGCCACGGTATATGGCGCCGACAAATGAAAGTTCCTCTGACGACATGCCCTGTGCGTAGCCCGCATACGACTATTATGTAGACTGAAAATGCCAGTTCTGGTAAAGATTGCTTCGTCGGTAAAGACGGGCTTTGACAGAAATCTCATATTTCTGATGGTCTGGTGCACAAACCACCGACAAAATCCTTTCCGTACAGGGAAATCTGCTACTGATACTCCTTGAACTCGTTGCAGGTCACAGTGCTAGTAGCGGATGACAGGCAAGGTACCTTAATGTTACTTCGGCTTACACCATGTTGGCGAGTCACTTGCCTGCTACTTGCTTGTACTAGGGTTATTCTCAATATCCTGCAGAACCTGGCCCTGCAGATCTGGTGTGTGCACAGACCGACGGCTCCCTGCACGTTCGTCTGTCTCAAACGACCCATCATCACACAAACACCCAAAAAGTGTTTGAAATGTTGTGTGATATGGTTGGTGTCTGTCAGGGTGTTTGCTTTGGTGCAGCCGTGCTGCCTCTAGACCGTTTCCATCTGCTTAGCTGTACATAAACATCATCTCGGCTAGTTCTCGCCATGAATATCGTACCAGTCTACTGCTTACAGTGCGTTAATAACGCGGGCTGCGACACCAGAGGAACACACGGCAAATGGTCAGAGGAACTTTCATTCGTCATCGCCATCTGCCGTGTCAACGATGCTTCTCTGGACACATGTCCATAGGAACTTTTTTCCTCCATGTCCAATCATTAATCCGTCACTGCAATTTGCCGGTTTTAGTAATGTTCACCCTGTATGTGAAACATATTTAACATGTGAGGTCGCAGGGAAAGCCAGAGGCAAACAGGTCATCCAAAACCGCAGGAACAATTTCATCCAAACTTGGTACACATATTAGTTACTATCTGGGAAGGGGCGAGGGTCAAACTTGGAGAGACAAAAGTGTATGAGAAGAAGAACAGGGATATGTGGGAGAAGGATATGGACAGAGTGTGGGTGAAAAGGAGATGAACAGAGGGGGAATGAGCAGACAGATGGGGGAGGAGCAGAAGGACAGAGAGAGGAGAGAAGAACAATTGGACAGGGTTAGATGTAGGAGGAGATGGGCAGAGAAATGGGCAGGAGGAGACTGAAAGAAATAGGTGTAGGTGGAGGAAGTGGGCAGGGAGAGGGAGCGTTAGATAGACTTCGATTGGGTGAAGAAGGAGATGGACAGAGAGAGGTGGAAGGAGGAAACAGCCTAATAGGAGATTGCAATAAATTCACAAACGAGCAACGCCGGGTGCTCAGCTAGTTGCATACTGCGTTTTAACTTAAAATCATAGATATATCGTGGAGACCCAAAATTCGACAGAAAAATAAATCACTATATCTTTTGTGCTATGTCCTAGGTACTACAAACTAAGTAATGTCACAGTAACTGAAACTGTATTGAATAATGTATATACATCTATGAAATAATCAATTTATTTGAACTTTGTACTCATGAACGAGTGTGTTCTGTGTTATATTCCGTATTCCATTCTGGTGTAGGCCTAAAATTAAGTTTGTAGGGCAGCCACAAGTCAAACTCAATACTTCTGGTTGAAGGGTTTCGCTCAGTTTAACAAGATCATTCAAAGAAACCGTGTAATACACAGTGGGAAGTAGTCGGCTCGTTACACTGCACGTGTCACAGATTAAGTTGGTTGCACAACCCGATAGTCCGCTCGCTAATTGTTATCACAATCATAGTAAACTGTCGATTGATCAGTATGCCTCTGTAGAGGCAACGTCACATCCATTCATCAAACGCTTTTAGTCGATTTGTGCAGCACTTTGTGCTTTCGTACATATTCCGAGTAGCACATCTAAGAACTTCGCCAAAAGATGACGAGAATGACTCATCGAACGTCATGAAATTTGAACGCAGCCACCCGGGTGGTAGCCCGGCGTCATTTAACCTGCAGTAAAAGCTGGAAAAGCCTACATTCACATATATTTCTAATAATCCATTGGCTCACAGTCTAAGTTCCCGTCTCCAGCAGACGCAGCTGTCGCACCGCTTCAGTTACTGACGGTGGCAAGAAATTCAGAAATCCATGATGGTGGAAGCCTCGTCTCCGTATCTATCATGCTATGAGCCATGCACTCTTTGTCATTACATGTATTCGTAATTACGAATATGGACTACTATCAGCTGTAGAATGGAATGAGGATAATGAAAAGTTGTGCCGGATCGGGATTCGAAACCGGATTTCCCGCTTTTCACGAGCGGTCACCTTACCAAATGGCTATCCATGCACGACGCAAACGCCATGAAACGTGCGTCTACAACCTGTAGTCGTACATCCATTACGTATACTCCTGTACTGGTGAGACATTTTACTTGAAAGTCGCTTGCCCGGTGTCGGCGGATAAATACTATATTGGAGTGCCTTTGTTATTCTGAATTAGGAGGCAAAGTTGCTTTAGATATCCATGTACGTCTAAAGGAACTTTGCATCGTAATTCCGAGTAACACAGGCACTGCAATATCGTCTTTATTCATCACATAACATGTCACACGTCCCTCCTTCTCATCCCCTCCACTCTCCAGCCAATATCAATGTAGCATTAAAACGAAACAGACAATAAATGTGTGGTATTTTAGTGGGCACTGAAATGAAGTCTCAGTATACCCCAAGAGCAGCCATCTTGGATACCCCCTAACAATCCGACCCTTTTTCGTACGATGTTCAAATGTATCACCCAAAAATCATTTAAAGGAACTGAGGGGGAACTAATACCTTGAATCCCGCAGGGCTGCCTATAAACCCGTACGATTACGAGATGGTGGAGAGAATACACAGTCGACTTGAATGGATGCAGGTGATCAGACAGGATGTTTACGTACGTGTCACCTGTCAGAGCCGTATCTAGACGTATCAAGGGTCCCACATCACTCCTACATCACACGCCCCACACCATTACAGAGCTTCCATCAGCTTGAACAGTCCCCTGCTGACATGCAGGGTCTGTGGATTCATGAGGTTGTCTTCATATACGTACACGTCCATCATCTCGATACAATTCGGAACGAGACTCGTCCGACCTGGCAACGTATTCCCAGTCACCAACAGTCCAATGACATGTTGACGGGTCCAGGCGAGGCGTAAAGCTTCGTACCGTGCAGTCGTCAAGGGTACACGAGTGGGTCTGCGGATCCGAAAGCCCATATCGATGATGCTTCGTTCAATGGTTCGCACGCTGACACTTGTTGATGGCCCAGCATTGAAATCTGTTGCAATTTGTGGAAGGATTGCACTTCTGTAACGCTGAACGATTCTATTCAGTCGTCGTTTGTCCCGTTCTTGTACGATCTTTTTCAGGCCGCAGCGATGTCGGAGATTTGATGTTTTATCGGATTCCTCATATTCACGGTACACTTGTGAAATGGTCGTACGGGAAAATCCCCACTTCAACGATACCTCGGAGATGCTGTGTCCCATAACTCGTGCGCCGACTATAACATCACGTTCAGACTTATTCAAATCTTGATAACCGGCCATTGCAGCAGCAGTAACTGATGTAACGACTGCACCAGATATTTGTTATCTTACATAGGCGTTGCCGACCGCAGCGCCGTATTCTGCCGATTTAGATACCTCTGTATTTTAATACGCATGCCTCTATCAGTTCCTTTGAAGCTTCAGTGTATAACCCAACAGAAAAAGATCCAAAGCAATCACGCCGAGTCAGGGGATAGAACCTAGCAGCAAGTGTATAATACACGAAGACATGCAGATGAAAGAGACTGACAGCGTTCAATTTCTTGAATTATAACTCGATAATAAATTCAATTTGGAAGGACATACCACATAATTGGTGAATCACCTAACCAAGTCAGTATTAGCAGTAAGAAAGATATCAGATGTGGGAGATATAAATACCAAATAACCTACATACTCTGCTTACTTTCATTCTATTATGTCATACGGGATCATATTCTGAGGTAACTCGTCAGACAGAGCAAAAGTTCTTAACGTACAAAATTGTTTAATAAGAAGCATTTGTGGTGTAAATTCAAGAACATGATGAAGAAACCTGTTCAAGAAACTTATAATCACTGCTTCTCAGTATATTTATTCTTTAATGAAATATATTGCAAGTAGTGTATCTCTATTTCCAGCCAATAGTTCAATACATAGTATCAGTACTACGAATAAGAACAGGCTACATAAAGACCTAAAACCACTTACCTTGGTGCAAAAACGGGTCGAATATTCAGGAACATACGTTCACAACAAATTGCTAGCCACCAGTAAAAACTTGATTTCATATAAAGCACAGTTTAAGCAGAGTTTGAAAGACTTTCTTTTAAACAGGGTTTGAAAGACTTTTTGATAGTAACTTCTTCTACTCTGCAGACGAATATCTTAACATGATCTGTTAGACCAGCTTAAGTAACAATGTCTGTTAGATTTCAGTTTTGAGAGGACTTGCTCACAACAGTAAAGATTAGGTATTTTGTGTGTGACAAATTTATTAAAAGTTTATAACTACGTATCATTCTGATAGTGTATTAATTCTGTAAATATTAGCACTTCCTGTTTCGTGTAATGTATTCACCTATTTTGACAATCTCCTGAAAAATGAGCACATTAGTGAGTTTTGTATTCAGATGTTTTATGTTTTTATGTTATACTTGTGACATCTTCCGTGCTCACGATTATCGCCTCATTTTTGGGTCTATGGAAAGAAAACTGAATCTGATATAATCTAATCTAAAACACTTCAAATAAAAACAATAAATAGATAAAAATAAAAGACCTAAAGTAATAAAAACCGCCTAAAACCTAAATATCGATGGCGTATGAAGATTTTAACCGCTGGCCCAAAAGAGTGCAGTGTGATAACCAAGGCGTCACCACCTTCTCCCCTTCCAATCGATCCATGAGACTATCTGTTTCTCAGGTACTCTGATACTTGATTTTGCGCAGTTACAACCCACAAGCCGATATAGAATCGTGATGGACGTAAAGTATGCATGTTCATTACTTCAAATATGGCTGTAGCAGTTTAAAACACCTACACAATTGGAAGGTACGCCATGCTTGAAGAGTACACTGAAAGAAGTTCGTCACTGCAAGACTATGATGTTGACATAACTAAACTCTGGTTTTAAAATCACTTAGCGCCATTGCTTTAGCACGTTGCTGATTACAGGGGTACATTTATGGCTACACAATTACTTTCCGCATAAATTTATTTGAAGTATGCCTTTCAAAGGCACAGTGACGTATTCTCCAATCTTGGACGAGGAAATTTCTCTTTCGTTTCAATCTACAGCAATTCGTTTTGTCCACTTATAATTACATCTTTTGTGAAACGTTTCTCTGACCATTCTTTCGTCTTTTACGATACTACAGAACGATGCGTTATATGCTGAATGAATGTAACAGTCATGAACCTGAACAGTGTTAAGCTCCACCGTGTAAAAACACAACGGTTATATATTGTATTTCAAGATTTCGCCCCTATCGTCGATATAGCAGTTACTTATTTCATTTGAAACAAGAACAGTTTAAAAACTCAAGCCTCACATACATTTAGGACGTCTTACCGGCTAAAATATCTCTTTTCAGCCTTTATTTTAGGTTTCTCTACTGTCTCTATAGCTATGAGCCAAGGAATGGGAATAGTCGATATGACTGGCTATCGTGAAGTAGTCATTGGTGGTCTCGAAGCTTTTAAAGAAGTCAGTGGGTGAGTAACACAATTCAGAGAGAGTACTTTACTGATACCGAACACTATGTTGTACTTGAAGTGTAGGATAGGTACGAATGTATTTGATACACAGAACTGTTTCTGTTCCTGTGTTAAACAATTGGTCGATTGCTATATTAAAGATATATTGTACACAGTTTTCTCGGAAGAAGATAATTAGTGCCGTTTCTATTTCACTAAGGCGCGTTCAGCAGTGAAATATTGACTGAATTAGGAAGCTGCTCCAAATATCGGCCTAAATTGCAACGAACTACTGTTTGTTTTAAATGTTGCTGTAAAACGGTGGAATACGATATAAAATTTGCATTAAATTCGCATATTTCCGCTGCGACTGTATAATTTGTTACAGTTACCAGTGAAACTTATTCTATAATAAAATTATTAATTTTTATATTCTCTTTTCGTTTATTCCCGTGTAATATGTCATATTCATAAGTTAATTTGATACACTTTTGTATCTTTGTGTATGTGTGAGTGTGTGTGTGTGTGTGTGTGTGTGTGTGTGTGTGTGAGTGTGTGTGTGTGTGACAAGAACTTATTACAAATGATCACATTTGTGTAAGGAGAATAGAATCTGCCTTTTTTAATAATGAGGTATTTGTGTATTTGTAATACCATGCATATGTTTGACCCTGGAGCCATTTTAATTATCACATAAGAGGTATGTACGTGAATAACTTTGACAATGACATCGCTTTAATATTAGGTTACAGGTGTGTGTGTGTGTGTGTGTGTGTGTGTGTGTGTGTGTGGGGCCGTCAGTAGTCTAACATGACACCATTGTTATGTCGGAAATAATGCACGTCCTTGACTTTCAAAGAAACAATAAAAAAAAATTTTACTTTGAGATAGATGTTAAGTAATTTTTCTGCATATCTAGCACGCCATTTAAATACTAATTCCTGGTTGGAAAAACGAGAAATAGACGGGTATAGACCATACAATTTATTTGTTACCCTCGTCTTCATAGGCTGGAGATAAGGTGAGGAAGAGGAGGGAAAGTAGTGGCATAACAAAATGTACACGTCGAAAATAATACTACACACTGACTGGTTGGAGACATAAAGGAGTGTCATGGGGTATAAAGCACAAGTGATTTGTTTCCATCATATTGGGGGTTTTTGAATTCTGCTCTATGAATGACTGGAGATATCGAGGGGGAAAGTGGGAGAGGTATTTTTTCGTTTTCTACTGGCACAGTTAGCTATTTACAGTACTATGCTCTGATTTGTTGGGAAGAGAAGGGGTGGAGGTGGTATAAAGGGCACAATTACTCTGCCTCGAACATCTTGACTTTTAATACTATGCTTTAAGTGGGTGGAGATAGGGAAAGGAAAGAGGAGGGGGAGAGTGATTTCAGTTTTTCCATTGACAAAGTTGGGTTATTTCTACAATCTAGGATTTTAACCATGTAACTTCAGACAGGAGTCAGATTGACTCCACACTGCCAGATACTCACCGGTGTCACATTTTCGGACTTCCGTTAACCGCACCGTACTATCAGTACCTTAAAACAAATCTTTCCTCAGTCTTCATGTGCAGCCTCGAGATCGAGCATGTGTTTCTTAATGAGTTACTCGTTGCCGAATTCAGCGATGCATTTTAAGGACTGACTCCACATCTGTGACTGCGTGAGAAAAAATTGTCAAGCCTCATGCCTTAATTTATGTACTTGGAAAAAAGTTTAATTCATCAGATACAACAATATGGCTTTACATTTTTAAACTTTGTACTCGCCACGAAGTGAGAACATCATACAGGAGCGTTGATGGTAAATAAGAGGAGCACACAGTATAAGATACTGACATTGATAATATGGTATGTTATAATCGTCTGGTACGTGCACTGCACAGTGCTCATTAGCTTTGTGTCACAGTTGTATTTGACATAACTTTTTTTCTAAAAGAGAATGCTATTTTACATTACATATATCTAACATAGTAAAGAAGAATGTTTAGTACGTTCTCAGGAATGATTAAGTCAGTACTCTGAAAATAGCATAATTTTATAATTCAAGCAATGGTTATTATGCTTTATATAAACTTTAGTGTTAAATATGACTGATTTACTAAACGTGGTAAGATCATTCCCTAATTCTTCGAAATTCGCCTAATTACACATAAAATAAAGCTGTCATAATAAAGAGTAAAGGACAAATGGAACATACAGAGTTAATTTGAGTCCACGTCAATAGTTATGTAACACTAATTAACGTCTGTAGTTACAGGTTAATACTCTGCTTTGACTGGCTGCTGATAAGGAGTACTTCGCTGTGACTGGTTGGAGGTAATGGAGGGTATGACATGGTTTTTAATTCTCCACTGAAAAAACTCGATAAATTTCGGTTATTTTTAATGTCATGTTATGATTGGCTTGAGATAAGAAGAGGGGAGGGGATAGGGAAACCTACTGATAAGGATGACGTCACTGATAAGAGCAGTGCTTTGACTGGTGATGTCACTCACTGTCTCTGCCCCTGCAACCTCAATGACAAGTCAGAGTGTATTAAAGTCGGTATGGATTTGCTACTACTTAATCCCACCAACAAATTTACAATATCCATGCCATCTATCTAGTTCTGCTACGGGATATGAGTCGGCTAGTGACGAAATCATCAGTAACTAAACTAACTGCAACGGTGGCACTCACAATGGATCAGTTTACTATAGTACGCTGACGCTAACTCACATATATGAGAGAAGTGGCACAGTTTGCGATGAACACCAACTGCATACTGAGAAGATCAAGCAAATATCATGATCGACTGAATTGTGAGGTCTGTTACCAGGTACGCAGTGAAATAATGCAGACGCCGTGCAAGCAAATTTGGCAACAATCTACATATAAAACAGATGAAAGTAGGGTCTGATGACGATTTTCACTACATACTTTGTTGGCGATGTTTCATTTGGTTCCGTTGATTTTGTGGCAGTTCCAATAACTCTTCTTCCCTGGTGAACCTACGTAAATAAGTAATATTCCGTCAAAAAAATTGTGGAATTACGTAGGTGGCAGACATTATCGATCGTTGGGGAAAAAGGCTTAAAAATACACTGATAATGGTAACCGAAGAATAATCGTGGAAAAAATACGGAAACAAATCCAGTCTAACTCAAGGTGCAACGCTCGAAATGTTCCAAAGCACTATTCGTAAGAATTGTTTTTTGGTAGCATCTGTTTGGAGGAAGCAAACTAACAATGCCACCTCAGGCGGCTGTCCTCATAACACATTTTTAAACTGAATAGCCTAAAGTTAAGGGAAGGATTGTCCTGTTTGAGGATGTGGGATGAATGAGGTCCTAACGTTGCTCCTAAACGTTGCGTACAGAGAGATTTCAGTGACGATAACCTAGACTTGAGTTACAGATATCCAATTTTTCATCATTACTCATACCTAGTATCATTCTAGAGTAATGGCAGTCGCCTTGTCAACTGACCGTTTTTGGCCCATCCAGTAGTCACCCACACATTTGCTGTGACATGATGGTGTGACTTGTGGGACTAATGAAAAGTAGACCGAAGTAGTCGGATGTAGTCGGAACTATTCGGAACTGCTTTGAAGCACCAAAGAAACAGGTACAGGCATGCGTATTCAGATACAGAGTTATGTAAGACAACAAGTATCTGGCGCAGTTGTTACATCTATTACTGATGGTTCAAATGGCTCTGAGCACCATGGGACTTAACTTCTGAGGTCATCAGTCTCCTAGAACTTAGAACTACTTAAACCTGACTAGCCTAAGGCAATAACACAAATCCATGCCGGAGGCAGGATTCGAACCTACGACCGTAGAGGTTGCGCGGTTCCAGACTGTAGCGCCTAGAACCCCTCGGCCACTCCGGCAGGCTCGGTTACTGCTGCTACAATGGAAGGTTATCAAGATATAAGTTAGTCTCAGCGTGATGTTATAATCGGAGCATGAGGCATGGGACACATAATCTCCGTGGTATCGATGAAGTGGGGATTCTCCCCTACGACCATTTGACGAGTGTACCGTGAATATCAGGAATCCGGTGAAACATCAAATATTCGACATCGCTGAGGCCGGAAGAAGATCCTGGAAGAACGGGACCAACGACGACTGAAGAGAATCTTTCAACGTGACAGACGTGCAGCCCTTACGAATATTGCTGCCGATTTCAATGCTGGGCCATCAACAAGTGTCATCGTGCTAATCACTCAACGAAACATCATGGATAAGGGCTTTCGCAGCCGAAGCCCCTCTCGTGTACCCTTGACGACTACACGACACAAAGATCAGGGCCCGTCAACACCGACATTGGATTGTTGGTGAATGGAAACGCGTTGCCTAGTCGGACGTGTCTCGTTTGAAATTGCATCGAGCGGATGGATGTATACGGGTATGGAGACAACCTCATGAATCCATGGATCCTGCATGTAAGCAGGGGACTGTTCAAGCTAGTGGAGGCTCTGTAACGGTGTGGGGCGTGTACAATTGGAGTGACATGCCACCCCTGATACGTCTAGGTACGGATCTGAGAGGTGACACATACGTAAGCATCCTCTCTGATCACCTGCATCCATTCGTATCCATTGTGTATTCCGACAGACTTGGGCAATTTCAGGAGGACAATGAGACACCCCACACGTCCAGAATTACTACAGAGTGGCTCCAGGAACACTCTTCTGAGTTTAAACACTTCCGCTGGCCACCAAGCTCCCCTCCCAAGACATGAACATTGTTGAGCATATCTGGGATGCCTTGCCACGAGCTGTTCAGAAGAGATCTCCACCACCTCGTACTCTTAAGGGTTTATGGACAGCCCTGCAGGATTCGTTATGTCGATTCTCTCCAGTACCACTTGAGACTTTATTCGATTCCATACCACGTTGTGTTGTGGCACTTCTGCGGGCTCACAGGGGACCTACACAATATTAGGCAGGTGTACCAGTTTCTTTGGCTCTTCGGTGTATTATAAATTTGCTGTGTGATGTAAGGTAGGTTGTGGTAAAATGTGTGCTTATGCTTATCCAAGGAAGTGTTAGTTGCCCTTTAAATTGATTCTGATTTCCCCACTCTGTAAACAGGTTTTTGTCGATTGCTTTGCCATTACTTTGCTTATCATATTAGCATACGATGACAGAAGTTTTTTATTGTAAGGTAAAATTCATACCTTTGCATAATGGCGCTATAATGTTTGGCAGATATTTAAAACATAGTAACCCTCCTTTCTTACTCTCAATGTGTATTGCTATTGTGCAATATGCTATATCATCGAAGTGTCCTATAGTTTCCACGTGACATCAGAAGGTGACATACGTTTCGAACTGTACTATGAAGTTAATACCCTGGCATGGCATCGCTATAATTTATTTCTGTCTTTGATATCGATTTTAGAGACGAATTTTTTACTAAAATACACATGGGAATAAGACTGTTTACTTTGACAATCCTTATCGGCAAATGCTCTTTAAGGCGCAAAATAGGAAAGCAGTTGTGCTCATGTGTGCTTTACAACATTATAGTACCGATTCTCATGAATTTAATGCATAGTACAAAAATCCAACTAAATTTTTCGATTAATCCATAACCCACGTCACTAATTCCAATAAGTGAGCCATGGTTTTTTTTTAACAAGCAGTACAAACAACTTAGATGTGGATGTATTTAAACTGAAGGTTCATTGTGGTTGGAAAGTGTTATACACCAAACGAAATTTGGTCGTTCAGAACTGCTACTTAACACACACGTTTTATCAGTAGTGTCGACATGCAAACTGTTTGTATTCTTTTAAACCTTATAGAACAGTTATACTGGGACAGTAGTGGAAGGTGTGTTTTGCACTTGAAGTCTTCGATATTTTGAAAAATAATTTTAGTTTGCTTCAAAGTTCGAATTTTTTATCACAATCAGAGATCTGTAATTATACTTGCATATTATGATAAGAAATCTCTCTCTCTCTCTCTCTCTCTCTCTCTCTCTCTCTGTGTGTGTGTGTGTGTGTGTGTGTGTTTGTTTCAACTAGAAATCGTTACTTGTCATGACAAATAATTATATTTTAATGGGACACATTATACTTTGAACATGTCAACCCTTCGTCTATGGGAGAGAACCAAACTAGGGAAACACTAAAAACAGAACACGTTACCATGCCAGATACGGAATAGGAAAGGTTTTGGCATTAAAAACGGATTTCATTGGTCTTAGAATAGGTGCAGACAGGTCGATATGGCTCCCCAAATCATAACCGAACCCTACGATGTTTCTCTCTTGACAACAAGTATTCTGCGTTGTATGCTTTGGAAGTCTTACGCAAAACGTAAACCCTGTGATATTTTGGAAACTGTGAAACAAAGCTCACCCGACAAAATGACTTACGTTCATTCCTCCACAGACTCGGTTTTGTGGCTTAGTCACCATGGGCTTTTGCATCATTGTTGTGTGGTTTTGGAACTGAAGCTCGCCATCTTTTTCCCAGCTTATGGAGCTCCATCCGTGTTTTTTAGTACTGGCGGGGTTCGCGTGTGCGACATTCAGTTATGCAGCGACTTTTGTAACTGCAGTCCTCTTATTTTTCGTCACAATCCTCTTCAATGACCGTCTGTGGCGATAACTCAGCACGCATTATCGTCCAAGTGATTAAGCGGATGATGTTTTTCTGCTTTCATTGTATACTGTATAAATCTTGATAGGGTGTCTTCCGAAACACCAAACACTTCGGCTCAGTTGGTTACGGAAGCACCCAACATACGACCACCATCGATTTATTCATGTTCGAATTCTCTTGGCTCCGACGTAATGCACTTACAGCTGCACAGAACACTTTTCTGTCCACCACTAACACCTGCAACGTATTGAGGACATTGTAAAGGTGCCGCTCGTGGTCAAATACAATAGCGCCACAAGATGATTTGGCTAGAACCTGCGTTATGATCAGGCACTGATTTCTGACGGTGTTTCCACATTTTCGTTCAACCCTTGTATGTCCCGTTGCACGATTTTCCTTGGCAATTTTACACATCTGTCTTGTTCCAACGAAACCGTCTTTCATTGTGCTGCAGATTTAAATGTCGTACTGAGAACATCATGAAGTTACAGTTTCCAATTACGCAAATGTGCTGTTTATGTTATGCAGTGCAATAAAGATTGCGTCAAAACGCTTTCTTCGTTCCATACCAAGATTGTGTTTAGTTTGTTAGTTAGTTATTGTTTAGGCTATGTTGTGTGTGTGTTTTTACATCGAACATTTTGGTTAGATCTTGGTGTTATTTAGTTGTTGTTTATAGGAAATACAGTCTGTAACCGTTCTAGAGGGTCTTGGTACCAAACTACTGGTGGGTAAATATTACAGCATACCTTAAAGGTTCGTTTTGTAAGTAACTTATAGTTCACATGCAAATGTAAAGCAATTTTTAGGCTGTTAATAACACAGATTATTTTCAAGTGCAGCATATGATGCATAATTTTTTGGCCCCTAAAATACTACTAACACTTTACTGAAAAACTTGTAAAAACGTTAGCTGAGATCAGTTCGTTCCATGAAACAGAAATAACATACCTCAGACTCAAATGACAAGACCTTTTACGTATTTTAAAAGAGGAGATACTGTTGTATCACTTGAAAAGCATCATAGAATGATGGGGAAATATTTATTTTGAAAGTCCATTTTATCCTACATCAAGTGTAGACCTAACAATTGCCTTCTTAGAATATTAGTTTCTACTCACGTGTATTTTATAATTACTTAGGCATGAAAATACCATGGCACACTTAATTTGACAGTTTTCAATAATGCTGTAGGCAGTAAATTTGACTGATGTGTGTGTGTGTGTGTGTGTGTGTGTGTGTGTGTGTGTGTGTGTGTGTGTGTGATGTGTGTGTGTGATGTGTGTGTATGTAAAATAACGTTGTGACACTTGACATAAACACTAAATTTTTTTTACTGCTGACGTATTTTTGCAGACATTTTAAACGTTAGATTAACTTCGTGACACTTAATAAGTGTCGTTCATACATTCACATGTAAATCTATACCACAGAAGACACATTTGTGTGTGGGGAGAGGGTACTTTGTGTATCAGTATCACTTCTCTCTTTTTCCTATTCCTGACACATGTGTTTCGCCGGATGAACGATTGCTGGTAAGCCTTAGTGTGGTCTCTAATCTGTCTAATTTTATGTTCATGATCTTTTCGCTGAATATACGTAGCCTATTAGAAAACACTGCAGCGCGGACGCGTGGTTTTAGGCGCCCCATCACTGATTGCGCGGCCCCTCCCGCCAGAGTTTTGAGTCCTCCCTCGATCATGGGTGTGTGTGTTGATCTTAGCGTAAATCTGTTTAAGTAGTGTTTAAGACTAGAAATCGACGACCTCAGCAGTTTCATCCCTTAGGAATTAACACAGATTTGAACATTTGAAACAGTACTTACATTGGCTCTTCTACGAACGTATGCTTTCGAAACTTACACAGTGGACCACACCATGATGCAGAACTCTTCTCTTGCAGCTCCTGTACGGGAGCTAGTATAGCATCTCTGTGACGCTTTCGGGCTTATTACGTAAACCTGTAATGAAACGTGTTGCTCGTCTTTGGGTTTTCTGTATTCTGTCAGTCCTATATGGTACGGATCCCAGACTGATGACGAATATTTAAGCATTGGTCGAACGAGTGTTTTACAGGCTGCTTCCATTGTTGACGGACTATACTTCCTACGGCTTATTCCAGTGCATCTCAGTCAGCCAATTGCCGTACCTTCGATTAATTATGTAGTCGTTCCACTTTACATCGACCATACGCATATTCGAGCGAACTTTCTGCAATCGTGTAATCATACAGTAAAGTATTCGCAATATGTTACGTTTGTTTTTGTTGAGCACAGTAGCGAGGGTCGATCCCCTGCGCTTCCTCCTGCATTGCGTTACAGGTTTCCAACATTGCGACTTCTCCGTATACAACATCGTAAAAGTAACGGTCCTGTAATACTCCCTTGGGGCACTCCCATAGGTAATTTCACGTCTGAAGACTTCTCTCTGTTCAGAGTGGCATACCGAGTTCCGTTTGCTAGGAACTCTTTGATTCAATCACACAGTTGTTCTCATACTATATACGATTATATTTTATTCAATATACGCAGCGCGGAACTGTATCTAAGGCCTTCCGGAAGACAAGGAACACTGCATTGATCTGGGTTGAGTACTGCTATGATAGAACAATATAAATGTGGAAAGTAATTACCAGTATTTACGGAGATAGTGGCTGCTGCTGCTTGTTATTTGTTCTGTATACTGTACCAGGACAGAGAAGAAGGACAAGTGCGCCTAAGTACTCACATTTACACAAGCGCACACACACACACACACACACACACACACACACACATACACACGCAAACGCACATACAAACACGGGGCGGAAGGGAAGGAGAAGAGGAAGAGGACAAAGAGAGAACGGGGACGAGCAGAAGCCTAGCATCGACCAAGGAAGTCGGAAACAAGAAATAAAAATGTACTTTAATTAGACGGAGGTAGTTTTTCTACGGAAAACAGGTAACATCCCGGGGCGCCTTTCCTTTGACCTTCCCCGTTCACAGGCTTCCTGTTAGGAGTGGACTGTTCGTGTTCTGACTTGTGATCTGTTTGGACCCCGTTCGCCCGTAGCTAATAAAGAAACGCCGACGACAAATGGAGGGAAGGCGGAGGGAGCTTTCCAGCAGGGCTTAACGCCCGGGGCTGCCGAAGGGAGACCTGCGTTAAGCCGTCGACCCAGAGCTTGTGGCAGCGCCGTGGCAGAAGAAAGCAATAAAGGAATGCTGCAAGATTTAGCTGTACCAGATATGCCGACCAGCATATTTTTCATCACAGTAGTTCACCACAGAATATACTCCACTAGCTTTGCAGTCTAAAAACTTACGAAATTCGGGTTGTGTATGGGGAAGGCACTGTGAAGATTGAATAGAGAGTGTAATAATTACTTCTCTTTTCATCGGACCCTTCTCTATAAATCATGAACAAGCCATACAACTAAAGAAGCTGCTGCCCCACTTTTCAAGCGTTTGAATACTGATATGAAAAAAAAAGGATACTACTCAGCGCAGCAAGTGGTTAACTGAAGATTTTTGTGATTTCTTCATAAACTGCCACTGTAAAGATTCAGGTTTTGGACGTACGACTAATGTACGTTCTCCAGCGTTGCCGAGGTAAACGTAGGCTACCTGAAATTATCGCATGACGCTTTCGACTGTTTCTCGGACAGTGACGAGCTAGGAGCGGTCTTGGAACGAAGTCCAAGAAAATCATTGTGCCATTTAGCACTTCTATTTGTTGAGTCAATAGCATCTGCTCACAGATAGATTCTGTCAACAAAAGCACCTTGTAAGACTGTCGTAGACGCATTGATGATGTGAGCGTTGCACTGTATATGTAGATCTTCGCATTAATGGTGTGTTCTCTGATATCGGAAAGGTTGGGGGAGGTTATTCACATACGAATCAGACGTTGTGGTAAGTTGGAGAAAGATCGTGCGGTAACACGTCTTACACTAATGACACCGAACACTCCTGTTAACATGTCAAGCAGTGACGTTTGATATAGAAGGATTTTCGGTACTCTCCATTATGCACTGACTTTAATAGCCAGGTGCAGTACTGAAGAATAGCAATGGTATAGGAATTGATCAGTCGATGTTACTTTTATGGTTTCGTTTTGAGTTTGC
Source organism: Schistocerca nitens (assembly GCF_023898315.1). NCBI lineage: Eukaryota > Metazoa > Arthropoda > Insecta > Orthoptera > Acrididae > Schistocerca > Schistocerca nitens. The sequence continues at coordinate 436,993,205 of NC_064616.1, forward strand.
GCACACCTGTGGGAGCAGAGGTTCTTCATTCATGACTCTGAAGTGCTAAATGGTGCAAAAATTTTCTTGAACATATTTCCAAGACCGCTCCTAATTCGTTTACTGTATACATGGTTAAAGTCTGTACTCACCTGTAACACTGTCTGCAATCTGGACAACGGACATAAGCGTCATTCGATGACCGCAGCCGGTCTACGGGGATGTTAGTTTCCAGGCAACGCGGTAGAAGCCACTTGCTTAATTTGTGGAACACTTTGAGGTAGTCCAAGATCGGATAAGACTGTTACATAAATGAAAATCTTCATTCCAGAACAAAAAAATTACGACTTGGACATAGTGCGTTACGTACTATGTTCAATAACTAATCCCCATAACTTAAAAACTACGGTTAAAAAGGTCATATTCCTTAAGAAACAATGTTCCTCTACGTGTGACCTATCGTTCCTCAAAGTCTGTGAGTGAGATCCTGAATCACCCTTCATTTAATACCCTCTTTATAGCTTCAATACTTTCGTGGTGCTGAACACTAAGAATAAGGGAAGTTATGTCAACTCAGTGTTGATTAGGCGGAGAGAGCAACCCACTTCAGCATTTTGAAACAGTACGGGAACTGTCTAAAGGCGACACTCAAGTTTAACTTGCAAGTCCATTAATCAGATAGTAGAAGTTTGTCGGGTCTTTCTTTTTCACAGATTAACTACCAGATTTCTCCGTAGCCTTCTTATCCAGTTAAGGGAAAGCTCCGTAAGTTCACACAGCTGCCTGAACCTATATTCGTTATAACGTAGATGGATGCGGAAAGTCACGTATGGGCTCCTGACACTAACTTCATATTTAAGTCATAGGTGGAATACACTTTCTTTTTATGAAGTCTTTCTAGAGAAGCTCTTAATTACAGTTGACGATGTCATCTAAAAACTTCCTGAATCGATAACAATAATTATTAAATTTCATTTTTTCGTTTGTTTTCCAGTTACTGTCACAGTTGCAGTCAAGATTATCTTATTTTTGGTGACTAATTTTGGAATAAATTGTCCATTCTCAGTCCATAGCCTTCGTCGTAAACTTTAACATCCAATTCCAACAGTGCACACATAAGCTTCAGGCATAACTAGTGGTAACATCGGTTCCCGTAAGATCACCGAAATTAGCGCTGACGGGCTTAGTTAGCGCTTGGATGGGTCACCGTTCAGATCTGCCGAGTCGTTTTGGCAAGCGGGATGCACTCAGCCCATGTGAGGCCAATTGGGGAGCTACTTGATTGAGAAGTAGTGGCACCACTCACGAAAACTGACAACGGCTGGGAGAGCGGTGTGCTGACCACGTGGCCAACCGTATCCACATGCAAGAATTTTGAACGCAACTGTCGCAGAAACTAAAAAATAAAATTTTGTTATCCGATTTGTTGGGCGTTGCTCCTACATTATGTTGGAATTTTATAAATAATAATTATTCCGTGTAGTTCAAGTTCCTCGTGCAGGTCTTTCTATTGGACTTGAGCGAGTCACGTGATCCAAGTAACTCTATCGGGAAAATAAGACACACAGTATAGTGTGGAATCCGGTGAAACTTCATATTGAGAGGTATAGGCAAGGTTAAAGGCAGACTTAAATGCTCCAAGGGCCGACCACTATTCGGTCACGCGGCCTTTCGGTTTCCAGGCCTTGCCGCTAGACCACCACTCCCGACTCCAAAATAGAAGACTACACACGCTTGTTGCTAAGATATAAAGTGTGTGCAACGTGCCATTTTCAATTGTCCGAAAGATTCTCAGAATGAATAACTACTGTTTCTAACAAATTACGTGTTATGAAAGGTATATTCGAATCAGTTTGCAAGAGATGTTCTCGCAGCCTGCCTTGACCCTCATGACATACTTTATTCCTTTACCATAATGGCTGTCAACCTGTCGAGAATGACAACATTCTGCTCCACTTCGTGAAAATGCAACACTAATTCTCGCAGACAATCCAGCACTGATATCACCTCGGAAAACGTATCCTCAGAGCCGCGCGGGATTAACCGAGTGGTCTGAGGCGCTGCAGTCATGGACTGTGCGGCTGGTCCCAGTGGAGGTTCGAGTCCTCCCTCGGGCATGGGTGTGTGTGTTTGTCCTTAGGATAATTTAGGTTAACTAGTGTGTCAGCTTAGGGACTGATGACCTTAGCAGTTAAGTCCCATAAGATTTCACACACATTTGAACATCTTTTTGCTATCTTCAGATGTTCCTTAAGAAAAGGAAATCAACTGAAAATTCCTTACAGACGTTAAAGAAATACAGCAATAGTAATGTATTGTGATGTGAATGCTTCATCGTAGCACACATTCATAACAGTGAGCCTAAACTGTTCGTAGTCCATAGCGGATCCACATTCTCACATATCAAAAGCAGTCAAAGCTGGTACAGTACACTAAAGGCTTAAAAACAAAACAAAATCTTACGACTTGGGCATAGTGCGTTACGTACTGTGTTCAAAAACGCATCCACGTAACTCAAAAACTACGGCTAAAAAGGTTATATTCCTTAAGAAAAAATGTCCCTCTGCGTGTGACCTATCGTTCCTCAAAGTCTGTGAGTGAGATGCTGAATCACCCTTTATTTAATACCAACTTTATAACGTCAATAGTTTCGTGGTACTGAAAACTAAGAATAAGGGAAGTTATGTCAACCCAGTGTTGATTAGCCATGTGTCTAAAACTTTCATAATGACGATATCCTGCGGCACAGGAATAAAAAAACTCGCCATAAATCGTACTATATGTGATTATACAATGAACTATTTCCTTGAAAAACCAGATGATGACCTGTTAAATGTGGCCACTGTAGTCATTCCATAAGGATGGTATAATACATACTATCTGTAAAATTCGAAGCTTCAACTTAGCCCATGGGTAAAATTCTTTGTGAGAGAGGTCGGACGGTATTAGAGCCCAGGTTAACTAACTGCGCGTGTAGTATGCCCTGTTGCCCCACTTTGCTGAAAATATCAACGCTTCTGACTGCCATCTGTCAGGTATTCCACGTACCGATTGATCTCCTTCCAGCCAGACCTCATTTCACTTTGGTCACCATATGCCTCACGTTTGAGGGAGTTCACAGGGCCTTCTTCCCACCTACGTAAATTGAGCCAGCTGCCTCAGAGTTCATGGTTATGTGGCTAACACAATAGCTGATTCGATTCCCTGAATTCCCTTGTCCTCAGCAGAATGGCACCACCATACCAATCTTTTCAGGTGGGAAAGAAAATCCGTTCTAACTTATGTGCGCTTTTCTCCTGAATACTTTCTTGGAATAGATTTACACACCTGTGGGAAGTTGGAGTGGATGATGAATTTCTCAGCAGCAGATACATCCGACTTGCTCCACTGCCATCAATAGTGCATGCTACTGAGAGTTAAATGAGGTAGATTTAGTTAGTAAATGAATGCTGAGAATGCCGTCAGCCGAAAGAGTCACTCTTTAACCCCTATGTTATATACTTTCGGTGCACCTTTAAAGTTTCATTAAAAATCGAATGAAACTGATACCTAGGAGGACAGTCTCTCCAGTACCTCACGAAGTCTAATATTATTCTAGGCATCTTCAGTTACCATCGTGGCAGTCCCCTCTACCATGGTTAGAATTGGTATTTGTCCGACATCAAATCCTACTGTGTCATGGTTTGAATGAATCCTAAAAGGTTCGTTGAATGTGGACGATTTATGAAAACTCTTCCCATGTAAGGGCGAGCAGTGGTTTGATATACCGGTGATTCTGGAATAGCGGAGAACCTGCACATCTAACGCACCATTAAGAGCTGCTGCCGTGTTTTAAGTGGCGGCTCCAGAGCTTTTGCACAGAGACTATGAATATGGCTGGCAAGATGGACACCTGTAGCCAGCCTGAGACAAAAAATATGTCCCGCTTGTATACAAACTGTTCACTCATAATCTGACCGGAATCATACAAATGCCTGTATGGCACAGCCACTACGGCAGAAACTGAATGCCATAGTGGTGAGCTACACAACCTTAGCCCTCTGCTTACTCAGGTCTTACAGATGAGGCTTTAGCCCCTTATTACAGGGGCATTAGAATCCTTAGAACGATCTCGTGCTGATGCAGGCACCTGGAACTGCTCTCTTCGATGACTCTCAGTTCCTCCGTGCCAATCCTGAATCCATTCAGGTTCAATTGCAGTGCGGGAGACATACTATAGTGGAGTGTTTTCAAAACCTGGCTTTTCTTGTTGAAGAGATTGTAGGCATATGGTAGTGGACTGTTTGAGGAAGGGCGCAATGGTTCCCTCTGACAGATTTCATAATCCATTAGCAACATGAACTTATCCGTTTCGAATACCGTAGCGATTGTGGAGGTTGATGGTCTGATGGCCCTGTACTTGCCCCTTTATGTTTTCATTGTTCACGCTGTCATATGGATGTGTTGACTGTCTGGTAGTAATGACTATGGAAATGCGTGGTTTATACGTCCACGAGCGTCAGTTCTTCGCAAAATTGGTTCAGGATGGTCTTCCACTCTTCGGAGCACTCGCTATTCCATATCTTTCTTGCAAATTGTGGGAGGCCAGCCACGATTCCTTTTCCTTGCTGTGAATAATACCATGTCCGCAAGTCGATGGTACAATGTTCTGAGCATTTATTCGGATAGAATGCGGCGTTGTCGATGTTGTCAGCGTACAACACACGAGCCAGTCGATTAATTTCGTTGTCTAAATTATAGCACAAAACCGTTTTTGCACATTCTCGTGTGGAACTATAAAACTGCTTTTGTTGTTCACTTAGCACACTGTCTTTAAACGTGCCCTGATACCAGCACAACCCGAAACCGATACGCACGGAATGGCTTCTCTGGGAGTCATCCGTTCATGCTCTGTCTGACAACACTGTCATAGTCAGGGGCCACATAAAGAACCATTAACAAATGATCAGTGAACGTCAGCATGGAGACAGCCTCCTCCCATCTGTACTATTTTCGTATGAAGTAAAACGGATCCTACCTTGACAACGTTTTTTTCCCGAGCGTATGTTTATACGCCAGTTCCCTATTTTTCACCAGTACGATCTATTCTAAGAATATGTGACACTTTTTTACGTGTTCAGTATAAACTACGGGTCACGCAACGTGTATGCATTTTCCAGACTGAAATTTTTCTCAAGAATCTTTCGTCATTGTATTTTCACCCATAAAGACGGTTCTCACAAAAATTTCTCTTCTTTAGTTCTTGAAAGCTGTTGGTCTATTTGAATCACTCATGAAGACTGATTAATGTGAGCTACAGATAATTCTGTAATGCGAGTAGGTATCTTTAGCACGTATGAATTGTTTGAGACATACAATGGGTTACAGGAAAATTGAAGCAACTTCAAGCGGAGGAGGAAACGAAATGTAGCTTTACGGGTTGAAAGGGTAGGTGAAGTTACTTCAATGATCATGAAATCGAGGCTAATATACCAATAACTTTGCAGTATGAGTCCAGTTATCAGTATGACTCTGCATCATCTCTGACCTGGATGTATGAGGTAATTTTTTTGTGAAGGCTGTCATAAATCCGCTGTATCCTCTCCTGCAGCACCTGCCCAACAACTGTTGCAATTGATCCTTTATGTCCTGCATGTTGGCAGAGGGATGGATGTGACGTCCGAGCTGGCTTCGCATATTATGTTCTATGAGGGACAAATTTGGGGTTTTGCTGGCCACGAGAGTACCTCAGTATCAGGCACAGAGTTCAAAGAGACAGATGCTTGTATTGACGAGCACTGTCTAGTTGAAAAATGGCACTACGATTGTGTCAATTAGAGGTAACACTTGAGGACGCAGGATGTCTGTGACGTAGTCTTAATCATTACCAGACGTGACCTGAAGTCATACCCGACGGCACTCCACACCACGGTACCAGAAGTAACACCGCTATGCCTCGCGTTACGGTGTAAAAGTGGGACCTCCTCCAGGTTGCCGGCGTACTTGCATCGCTGAACACAACACGACTCCATCCTCAATAACCCGTCCTTCTCGGTCACGGAACCACTCTAAACGCAACTGTTTGAGCGGTGGAGTTAATGGTAGCCCTCCTATGAGACAGTAATTCCCTAGTACGTCAGCTGCTAGTCTCCGACCACTGGTAAGAGATGATACAGAATGTTGCAATCAGTCCGTTACTTCTTCTCCGTTGGCAATTAAAATTATGAAAGTGTTACAGTATGTTTGGTGCACAATATGGTGATTGTCTCTTCTGGTGGTCACACGTGGTCGATCGGAATCTTGAAGACGAGTATGCTTGCTATCATGATCCCATGTCGTCTAACAACGGGCCACTGTAACATCCAAACGCCTCATAAATCTGGAAATTGCAGAATTCATCCGGCTGGCTCCATGGAGACCGACAGTGAAGCCCGTTTCAAACTCTGTTAGCTGCTGATAACACTGTCTCATGCGAGTAAGCGTCAGCTCTGTGTCTTTCTCAGTAATCACCAAACATCTGATTATTCACTTCCCTTCTATGTTGTTCAACGTCTCCTAATGACACTAGAAACGAAAAACACTAATCCTCTCTTGTGGCAGTTTTACATGTCACAGGTACTGAAATTCTAATCATTTACACACCTGTCGATGATGTGTACAGATACAAAGTTACACTGACATCCCACCATGTCTTCTCGGCGCTTCACTTTTTTTATCAGGTAGTGGTCTAAAGAAGCGGACTTTTACAGACGCACAGTATACAGGGCGTTTCAAAAGTGATGGTCAATATTCAGGGATATGACAGGAATACAGGAATAATCATTTGAAACAGAAAAGTTAGTAAACATGGGCTCTAAAATGCATACCTTAAGAGCTATGAGATATTCTTGATCTTCAATATTGTGAAACAAATCTCTTCTCCTGCAAGCTCTTTGCTTTCCGTATTTTGGGACGTGGTAGTACGGACCAAAACAAGAAAGAAATTTCCAGGAAACATGTGATCTAAAATGCATACCTTAAAAGTTATGAGCACTTGCTCATTAGAAGAGTTGTGTTCCAAAGTACCGAAGATGAACAGGTGCACATAGCTGTTAAGGTATGCATTTTAGAGCACATGTTTGCCGGCCGCTGTGACCGAGCGGTTATAGATGCGCCAGTCCGGAACCGCGCTGCTGTTACGGTCGCAGGTTCGAATCCTGCCACTGGCATGGATGTGTGGTGTCCTTAGGTTAGTTAGCTTTAATTAGTTCTAAGTCTAGGGGACTGATGACCTCAGATGTTGAGTCCCATATTGCTTAGAGCCATTTGAATTTTTTAGAGCACATGTTTACTTGTCATTTTTTTCTTGTTTTGGTCCATACTACCATTTCCCAAATTAAGTAAAGCAAAGAGCTTGCAGTAGAAGCGATTTGGTTCACAGTATCTAAGATCAGGAACTGCTCATAGCTCGTAAGACATGCGTTTTAGAGCCCATGTTTACTTGATTTTTTTGTTTAGAATAATTATTCCTGTCTTATCCCTGAATATTGATCCGCACTTCTGAAACACCCTGTGTTTGAAACTTGGTCATTTCATTTAGTTGTCTCCTGGACCGAACCTCTTCTTATATCCCAGATGAAACAACTGCGGCTCTCACAATACCTGTAGTGATATCAGCGTCCACAGAAAAATTACTTGTTACAGTGAACAAACAGTACATAAAACCACAACTACTCCCAGGGAATGACAGTATGAATACTAGTGGACGAAAAGTACAGGTACTTATGATTATAATGTTTGGTTTCTATAAATTTACAGCAAATCGAAAGTCTCTAATTGCAGTTGATACTTGGCCAATGCACCACTGAATCTGCAACTTACTGTGGGCTGCACAGTTAGCAACATTGGCGTGTAAGAGCTCACACGTTTTATTAAAATGTTCACCATGACTACAGTCACAAAAAACACATTTTAGACGCAGGAAGACGAATACGCTAAAACACATGGGAGACCTATGTGTATCAACATTCTTGTGTAATGAGAAGACACTAGTTCGAGGGTATTAATCAGTACAGTTGGCAGTATTGCGCCAAGCAAGAAGTGCAAATTTTGTGCTCTCGTGAAGGTAGGCTATTTAACTTGTAATGACGGTTAGCTCAGTGTAGACCTACGTGTATCAACATTCTTGTGTAATGAGAAGACACTAGTTCGAGGGTATTAATCAGTACAGTTGGCAATATTGCGCCAAGTAAGAAGTGCAACTTTTGTGCTCTCGTGAAGGTAGGCTACTTAGCTTGTAATGACGGTTAGTTCAGTACATATTATCCAGTAAATGCGTGTTTTAGTGTGTGTTTTAACTCTCCTATTAAAGTTTTCGGCTTTATTCTCATATTATTCCAGAAAACGAGTAAAACCAGGAAAGGTGGATGGCAGTCGTATTGTTGTTCGCGTTTCGGTGGAGTAAAGAGTGCAGTGTGTCATATTTTAGGATAAACTACGTACCCTGAAAGCTGAGAGACATTAGGCAAGTTATTTTCATTTTATGAAACGCACTTTCAGTATTAAATGGGGAGTAGTAAATGGCACTACATAGCTGCTTTTATTTTGTCTGCTGCATGTCACCAAGCGTGAACGAAGGAGACGAGCGTCGTCTTCTTCTGTCACCAAGTGTCCGATTGGCGCCGTTCGAGGGAAATCTACAAGCTGGCGTCCAGCCCACAGCAGAAGATGCCGCTGGACTCGTCTGCTTAGCTGATATTCATCTTTGTACACAGTTTAAGAAATCGATTGTTTTTCTTCTAAATGTATTATTTTTTGTGAGATTGTATAGCAGTTAATCTTTGTTCACCATCAGAACTGTAAGGTTTTATTTGTCGAGATGTTAATGTAATTTGATGTATTACTTATGAGTATGGCAGAGAATTTCGGTGTATATTATATATAATTACTCGTGAAGAATATAATAAAGTTAATTCCGAATGATTTTTGGGTACATACGAAGAGTGAAATATGTGTTTGGATATATAAAAAATTATTAAAAGGAGGTTCGTAAGACTATTAATGAATAACTTTGGAGAATTAATTTTTCGTAAGCTGAGATGACAAGTGAAATAATTTTGCAGATATTAAAGCAATCTAGTCCTAGTCATTACAGGCAACGTCTATAATGGTTAACAGAATTTCTATAATCACAGTTTCGGTAATAACTCGTCGTTTTCAGTATATGATACTTGGAATCTGCGTACGTTTCTATAAATACCGAAAATGTGATTAGGCGAAAATAATTTTTTAACGATATGATGTTTTTTCCTCTTATTAGCTTAATTGTAAGGGGAACTAAGAATTACCTCTAATGATGGGTGAAATGAATAGGTCACAAACTGATCTGTGAAGGAAGTTTACAGAAAAATCATGTCTAAATAGGGACCACTTCGTCCAACATAGTAAACACGCAGCAGGGGTTTTGCATTCACTCCGACTGCATTTACTCGCTTATAGCTTTTGCACTACGGTGGTAACTAATGGCGAAGTAGAACGTAACACCACAGAAAAGAAAGTTACATTTAACTGTTTCCTTATCCTTTCCAGTAATTTAAGAAGAAATTATCCCTTCATTACTACATTTCAGGTAAGTAGTGTAGATTTTATGTCATTGGATTTAAAAAAAAAAATTGTACAAGTGTTTGCTTAAACACAGTTGCGTATGAGCTAAATTTCTGTATTCTTGTTTCTCGGTTCATTCTGTAACTTATTTTTGCACAATTGTCATTTTATCATTGGTGAAAAGAGTCTTACTGCTTGCCTTAGAACTTTTGCTTTCGGGGTATGCTGTAATGGGTGCCGTAGTTTTTGTTCTACTGGGGTGAATACAGTGGTGTGGGAATTTGGGAAGAAAGCGAAGCTCTTCAGAGCTTTTGCAGAATTTTTAGTAGAGGCAGAAAGATAATAAAATAGGAGGGGAACATTGTTGCTCCTCCAGATGAATTACGTAAGGCAAGAGAAAATGTGGAGAGGGAAATGAGAGAGATAGAGATAAATAGGAAGTAGCAACAGGTAGCAGAAGGAACAGAATAGGACCTCTTTGTGAGAGCTTTGTGGTGAGTGTAAAAAGTGAGATTGACCTATTTCTTCAGCTATTAACGTATGAGTCTGAGTCATATGTCGATGTAGACGGGGCACAACCGAATTTCAGAAATAAATTGATGTGTAAGAATACAGCGAAGTTAGTAAAAAGAATTTAAGTTCCCATGCTTCAGGTGTGAACCAAATTTTGCAGGATGAACTACCATAAGAACTGTAGGTAACCATTTTTTTAAAATACGGTGCTAGTCTGACTCAGGTAACAGAAGATTTAGGATAACTTTATGAAGACTGCAATACAGAAGACACTGTGGTTATAGCGGATGGAACATATAATGGCACTGACAGAGATCCCGAGTACGATATAGATAATGAACTGGTAACGACTACGTCAGCTTCGACACGTAACATTATTGAATTTCTGTTTATTCTTAGACGGTGTAAGCGATTCCATTTGAACAATTCTGACAGGAGAGTGAATTTGGAACTGGGACGGCTGTTTATGTCAGGTACAGTGTCACATATTGCCAAGTTTCCTGCTAATTCTGCCGGCCGGTGTGGCCGAGCGGTTCTAGGCGCTACAGTCTGGAACAGCGCGACCGCTACGGTCGCCGGTTCGAATCCTGCCTCGGGCATGGGTGTGTGTGATGTCCTTAGGTTAGTTGGGTTTAAGTAGTTCTAAGTTCTAGGGGACTGATGACCTTAAAGTTAAGTCCCATAGTGCTCAGAGCCATTTGAACCATTTGAACCTGTTAGTTCTATCAGGAGATGGGATTACACTAACACTAACCTCCAGGAAAGGGAAAGATCAACTGACTGACCTAACAGCAGAAAACATTCGGAAGGGTGTGGGATGAGGGGGGGGGGAGGGGGGAGCCTTGTCGTGAGTAGTAAAATACTGCTAGATGTAGGTGGAAGGGTGGTATTAAAATTTACTATAGGGAAGATTCGCAGAAATCAGGTTTTAAGAGAGAATAACACTGAAAAAACCTTCAGTTAGAGTAAAGAACTAAAGATGACATTTGTAGCATATTGCATCAGTACAAGAAGATATTAGATGAAAAATTTCAGCAATCACGAGATAGTTTATTTCAACCCAATTATATCTCACTCAGTGCGAATTGCTTCAGAATATTCGAGGACTCAGTAGTAAAATTAGTAACTATTTATCTACATTGATGAATTATAGTTGTCGAAGTCAGTTAACAGAATGTGCCTCTGTGAACATCATATGCCCACTGGTCTACTTGAAAAGGATTTAGGTTAGTATCTGTCTTATGTAGAGCCGAAAAGGAGACCGTAAGAGTCGCCACTTTTATCATGAATCATCGTTAATTTAATGACAAGGATATTTATAAATTTTTCTTGGAGTACATACGAAATGTATCAACAGAAGTAGAATTTCCCAATAACTTCTTTATTACAATAATTTTATACCGAGCACCTGTAGGTAATTTTAAGCTCTTCATAAATCGCATCTAAGCTCTATTGGCCTATTTGACAAAAACAAAAAAAAAGGAAATCAAATAAATAGTGGTTGATGGCGATTTTAGTACAGATTTTGGTAAAAACTTTTCCAGTAAGAATTTATCGTGTTTGGAAACATTTTCGCTCAACTCAATTCCTACTGTAAACTTGCCTGCTATTGTTGCTATTTTCTCAGATTCAGCTATTGATAACATCTTTAGAAAAAGGACTAGTAAACAAAACTGTATAATGAAACCCATAGTTACCGACCTCTCAGGTGGTGACATGCCGTTCCTTACGTACAATATTGATGCTGAACAGGAAACAATGCTAGATCTGATTTGAAGAATGTATCCGTCTAATTTCACTTTTCTTATCTTCAGTCAAAAGCATTTAACAGTGTAACACGCAACGTCCTTTTAATAAATCAAAATGGTACGGCAGAACAAAAAAAAAAAAGCTACTAAATTGTACAAGTCGTATCTCTTTGACAGGGGACAAAGAGTACGGGTGAGAAGGAACCCTGTATTAAACTATCATCCATCATCCAAATGGAAAATAGTAACACACTGAGTTACATAAGGTTCCGTCTTGGGGCCCTTAGATTTGTTGTGTATAGTAATAAACTTCAGTAATATATCAACATGCCAAGTTTGTTTTGCTTGCTGATGACACGAACATAGCACTGGAAAGCTTGTGAAGTATAGTCTCAGAAAAATCTGTTTATGAGATTTTTATTGATATTTATAAATCCTCCCCACAAACTATTTGTCACTAAATTTTGAAAAGCATATTACACACAGGCGAGGATTTAACAATGTTTCTCCAGAGTATATAAATAAGACAAGCAGACCAATGTGTCTGACGATGTTAATGTCTAGTCAATTGTCTTTTGATTACAACTTGATAATAAATTCAAATGGGAGCAGCAATCTCATGAAAGTGGTGACGCATGTAAACAAATTTTCAGTTGCAATGCGGATGTAGTCAGAAACAGATAACATGAAATTGAGAAAGCTAGCGAATTTTGCTCTCCTTCAGTTCATAGTATCACCCACGATAAATTATTGGAGCACCTCATAAGCCCAAGGTAAAGTCCAAAACCGTGTACCAAGGGTCATCAGAACTCAAGAATTTGCTGCTGGACCAATTGAAGGAACTGTGGATACTAACTGTAGCTTCCCAAAATATTTATTCTTTGATGAAATTTCTCGTGAATAATATAACTCTGGTTCAAACCTACAGCTCAGTTCATGGAACAGTATATCAGAAATAAGAATAATATTTACAAAGATTTAAAAGCACTTGCTTTAGTTCAGAAGGGTTCCATTAGTCAGGAACACAACCACTGAATATCTTGCCAGCAGCAGTAACTACTAATGAAGTTCAGCTAAGCGGAGCCTAAAGAACCTGTTGGTAGCAAACGTCTTCTACTGGTTGATGTGGTTTCTTATTGGGGCCTCCCGGCACAGTTAGCTCGCTCGCTCTCTAGCACGTTCGTTACACAACTGCGAGAACATCCAAGGAATTCCATTTTTCAACAGGATGGAGCACTACTGAACTTGTACCTGCATGTAATAGCACGTCATAACGTTGAACCATCATAACGATTCATCGAACTTAAGGGGAGTAAGGGTTTTGCGTTGCACATTGGCCTTCAGTATCACGTGATTTCATGATATGTAGTTTTTAATGGTTTTTAAAGACTACGCCAACGTGCCTCTCCTTCCAACAACTTCCTAGTAAAACTACAGGACGAGTTTGGCTATAATATCGTGCGTCTATTTGAGGATACAATGAAAATTTGTGGAATGAAAATAAAAAAAAAATGATCGTAAACATGATTGAAATAGGTACATGAAGATTTTATGAATATGCATGAAAAATATATACCCTCGTAAAATCAGATTATTCTTTTGAAACTAAAAAAAAATTGTAGTCTTCTATGTAAGTAGCAAAGTTTCTATCTTCATTTATGTAGAACATGTGTTGTTGTTGTTGTTGTTGTTGTCTTCAGTCCTGAGACTGGTTTGATGCAGCTCTCCATGCTACTCTATCCTGTGCAAGCTTCTTCATCTTCCGGTACTTACTGCAACCTACATCCTTCTGAATCTGCTTAGTGTATTCTTCTATTGGTCTCCCTCTACGATTTTTACCCTCCACGCTGCCCTCCAATGCTAAATTTGTGATCCCTTGATGCCTCAGAACATGTCCTACCAACCGGTCCCTACTTATTGTCAAGTTGTGCCACAAACTCCTCTTCTCCCCAATCCTATTCAATACCTCCTAATTAGTTATGTGATCTACCCATATAAACATCAGCATTCTTCTGTACCACCACATTTCGAAAGCATCTATCCTCTTCTTGTCCAAACTATTTATCGTCCATGTTTCACTTCCATACATGGCTACACTCCATACAAATACTTATAGAAACGGCTTCCTCACACTTAAATCTATACCCGATGTTAACAAAGTTCTCTTCTTCAGAAACGGTTTCCTTGCCATTGCCAGTCTACATTTTATATCCTCTCTCCCTCGACCATCATCAGTTATTTTGCTCCCCAAATAGCAAACTTCCTTCCTTTACTACTTTAAGTGACTCATTTCCTAATCTAATTCCCTCAGCATCACCCGACTTAATTCGACTACATTCCATTATCCTCGTTTTGCTTTTGTTGATGTTCATCTTATATCCTCCTTTCAAGACACTGTCCATTCCGTTCAACAGCTCTTCCAAGTCCTTTGCTGTCTCTGACAGAATTACAATGTCATCGGCGAACCTCAACGTTTTTATTTCTTCTCCATGGACTTTAATACCTACTCCGAATTTTTCTTTTGTTTCCTTTCCTGCTTGTTCAATATACAGATTGAATAACATCGGGGACAGGCAACAACGCTGTATCACTCCCTTCCCAACCGCTGCTTCCCTTTCATGCCCCTCGAATCTTATAACTGCCATCTGGTTTCTGTACAAATTGTAAATAGCTTTTTCCTCCCTGTATTTTACCGCTGCTACCTTTAGAATTTGAAAGAGAGTATTCCATTCAACATTGTGAAAAGCTTTCTCTAAGTCTACAAATGCCAGAAATGTAGGTTCGCCTTTCCTTAATCTAGCTTTTAAGATAAGTCATATGGTCAGTATTGCCTCACGTGTTCCACCATTTCTGCGGAATCCAAACTGATCTACGCCGAGGTCGGCTTCTACCAGTTTTTCCATTCGTCTGTAAAGAATTCGCGATAGTATTTTGCAGCTGTGACTTATTAAACTGATAGTTCGGTAATTTTCACATCTGTCAACACCTGCTCTCTTTGGGATTGGAATTATTATATTCTTCTTGAAGTCTGAGGGTATTTCGCCTGTCTCATACATCTTGCTCACCAGATGGTAGAGTTTTGTCAGGAATGGCTCTCCCAAGGTTGTCAGTAGTTCTAATGGAATGTTGTCTACTCCCGGGGCCTTGTTTCGACTCAGGTCTTTCAGTGCTCTGTCAAACTCTTCACGCAGTATCGTATCTCCCATTTCAACTTCATCTACATCCTCTTCCATTTCCATAATATTGTCCTCAAGTACATCGCCCTTGTATAGACCCTCTATATACTCCTTCCACCCTTCTGCTTTCCCTTCTTTGTTTAGAACTGGGCTTCCATCTGAGCTCTTGATATTCATACAAGTGGCTCTCTTTTCTCCAAAGGTCTCTTTAATTTTCTGTAGGCAGTATCTATCTTACCCCTAGCGAGATAAGCCTCTACATCCTTACATTTGTCCTCTAGCCATCCCTACTTAGTCTTTTTACACTTCCTGTCGATCTCATTTTTGAGACGTTTGTATTACTTTTTGCCTGCTTCATTTACTGCGTTTTTATATTTTCTCCTTTCATCAATAAAATTCAATATTTCTTCTGTTACCCAAGGATTTCTACTAGCCCTCGTCCTTTTACCTATTTGATCCTCTGCTGCCTTCACTATATCATCCCTCAGAGCTACCAATTCTTCTTCTACTGTATTTCTTTCCCCCATTCCTGTCAATTGTTCCCTTATGCTCTCCCTGAAACTCTGTACAACCTCTGGTTTAATCAGTTTATCCAGGTCCCAACTCCTTAAAATCCCACCTTTTTGCAGTTTCTTCAGTTTTAGTCTATAGTTCATAACCAATAGATTGCGGTCAGAGTCCACATCTGCCCCTGGAACGTCTTACAATTTAAAACCTGGTTCCTAAATCTCTGTCTTACTATAATATTCTCTATCTGATACCTTTTAGTATCTCCAGGATTCTTCCATGTATACAACCTTCTTTTATGATTCTTGAACCAAGTGTTAGGCATGAATAAGTTATGCTCTGTGCAAAATTCTACCAGACGGCTACCTCTTTCATTTCTCTCCCCCAATCCATATTCACCCACTATGTTTCCTTCTCTCCCTTTTCCTCCTGTCGAATTCCAGTCACCCATGACTATTAAAGTTTCGTCTCCCTTCACTACCTGAATAATTTCTTATATCTCATCATACATTTCATTAATATCTTCATCATCTGCAGAGCTATTTGGCATATAAACTTGTACTACTGTAGTAGGCATGGGCCACGTGTCTATCTTGGCCACAATAATGCGATCACTATGCTGTTGGTAGTAGCTTACCCGCACTCCTATTTTTTTTATTCATTATTAAACCTACTCCTGTATTACCCCTATTTGATTTTGTATTTATAACCCTGTATGCACCTGACTAATAGTCTTATTCCACCTGCCACCGAACTTCACTAATTCCCGCTATATCTAACTTAAACCTATCAATTTCCCTTTTTAAATTTTCTAACCTACGTGACCTATTAAGGGATCTGACATTCCACGCTCCGATCCGTATAACGCCAGTTGTTTTTCTCCTCATAACGACGTCAAAATGGTTCAAATGGCTCTGAGCACTATGGGACTTAACATCTATGGTCATCAGTCCCCTAGAACTTAGAACTACTTAAACCTAACTAACCTAAGGACAGCACACAACACCCAGCCATCACGAGGCAGAGAAAATCCCTGACCCCGCCGGGAATCGAACCCGGGAACCCGGGCGTGGGAAGCGAGAACGCTACCGCACGACCACGAGATGCGGGCATAACGACGTCCTCTTGAGTAGTCCCCGCCCGGAGATCCGAGTGGTGGACTATTTTACCTCAGGAGTATTTTACCCAAGAGGACGCCATGATCATTTAACCATACAATAAAGCTGCATGCCCTCGGGAAAAATTACGGCTGCAGTTTCCCCTTGCTTTCAGCCGTTCGCAGTACCAGCACAGCAAGGCCGTTTTGGTTAGTGTTGCAAGGACAGATCAGTCAATCATCCAGACTGTTGCCCCTGCAACTACTGAAAAGGCTGCTGCCCCTCTTGAGGAACCACACGTTTGTCTGGCCTCTCAACAGATACCCCTCCGTTGTTGTTGCACCTACGGTACGGCCATCTGTATCGCCGAGGCACGCAAGCCTCCCCACCAACGGCAAGGTCCATGGTTCATGGGGGTAGAACATGTATTGTTGTGAAATGAGATAAATACTTTTGAAACACCCTGTGCATCAGATGCTCTCAGTGCGTGCAGTCCCATTGACGGCTTTAGTCAACACTGCCCAAAACACGAGATTCATTGTGCCAGACACCGATTACATATTGTGGATTTCATTGGTTGGCTCCTTCAGAAAAGCGATACAACTGACACTGTTGAGTCTTATCTCAAGAATCGGCGCCAGCAAGAAAAAAAGAGATATTGTCGTCAATGACACTATTTTCTACCACCTCTGGCACGGATAACAGCGGCGACGCGTCGTGGCACGGAAGCAATGCGGCCTTGGCAGGTTGCTGGAGGGAGGTGGTACCACGTCTGCACACACAAGTCAAGTAATTCCCAGTAAGTTCTGGGGAGGGCTGTCACGATGAACTCGGTCACCATGTTCAAACAATTTCCAGATGTGTTCGATAGTGTTCATATTTGACGAGTTGGAAGGCCGCGCATCAGTTGGAACTCGTCACGGTGTTCCTCGAACCGCTCCTTCACACTCCTGGCGCATTATCTCCTGGAAATGTGCCACTGCTGTCGGGAAACATGATCGTCATGAAGGGGTGTATGTGGTTTGCAACCAGTGTACATTACTCCTTAGCCGTCGTGGTGCCTTGCAAGAAATACACTGTACCCACGGATGCCCACATGATTGCTCCTCGGAGCACAATGGAGCTGCCGCCAACTTGTCTCCGCCCCGCGGTACAGGTGTCAAGGAGCTGTTTCCCTGGAAAACGACGTATTCGCGCTCTCCCATAGGCATGATGAAGAAGGTATCGGGATTCATCAGACCATGCAGCGCTTTGACATTGCGCCAGGGTCCAGTGCCGATGGTTACGTGCCCATTCCAGTCGTCGCTGACGATATCTTGGTGTTAATATTGGCACATGCGAGGGCCGTTTACGGAGGACCATCGTTAGGAGTGTCCAGTGCCCTGTGTGTTCAGATACACTTGTACTCTGTCCAGTATTACAGTCTGATGTTAGTTCTGCCACTGTTCGCCGCCTGCCCTGTTTTACCAGTCTGCTCAGCCTACGATGTCCGACATCAGTAACGAGGTTCAAATGGCTCTGAGCACTATGGGACTTAACAGCTATGGTCATCAGTCCCCTAGAACTTAGAACTACTTAAACCTAACTAACCTAAGGACATCACACAACACCCAGCCATCACGAGGCAGAGAAAATCCCTGACCCCGCCGGGAATCGAACCCGGGAACCCGGGCGTGGGAAGCGAGGACGCTACCGCTCAGTAACGAGGGACGGCCGCCAAACCCACTGACGTCTGACGTGGTTTCACCTTGGTTTCGCCACGGGTTGAAGACACTCACCACAGCATTCCTAAAATAACAGAAAAGTCGCGCAGTTTTCGGAATGCTTGTGTCGAGGCCCCGGGCCATCACAATTTGCCCCCAGTCAGACTCAGACGAATCACGTGCCTTCCCCATTCTACACACGGACAGTACATTCACTGACACTACAAGCACCGTGCGTGTGTCTGACTAGTAGTCATCCCTCGCTAGTTGACGCTGCTATCTTCTGGATGGGTTTATATCGATAGTAGGTCGGTGGTTATAATTTTCTGGCTGATGAGTGTATATCATGACGTTTGTGTTCTTTGTGCTGATTCACAAGTCTCAGGTCACCACTCGGCGAAAGCTGCGCACTGTGATCTCTGTTTCATCACAGCACGATGAAGGTATCACTGAAGTTCCTCAGCTCACGAAACGGCCTAATCTGTAGTTGATCTACAGATACGAATGTAGCTGATCCACAGATCTCTCTGTAGATCAACCACAGATTCGACCGCTTAGTGAGCTGAGGAACTTCCATGATACCTATACCGTGCCGTACGGAAACGCATACCGCAGTACGTAGCTTTCGGCGAGTGACGGTTTCAGGGTTAATAAAAGCCCAACTCAGAAAGCAGACCTCGCGAAATCAAAGAGCAGAACAAATCATGAAATGGCTGTATCAATTGTGAAAGCTGTTTCGTATTGCCTCCCTAAACTGAAGACGCTAGATCAACAAATAAAGCGAGTTCTGAAAGAACTCTACAGCTCTGTTTGGTTGCCATTAGCTGAATGGTCGTAACAGGGAAATACCTACCTGCAGACGTATCCTTGGAATCATGACTTTCTTCTTCATAGAAAGGAACGTATCTACCGGTCAACACCATCTTGGCGAAATTTAATAAATGTAAATTTAGGGAAGTTACATCAGTATGAAAGTAGCTCAGTATTATTTCCGTACCTAACAAATACTGTTATAATACTTTGGTCTGTCTTTCGTTTCGGGAACACATACGTACCGTATACGTTATTCAGACTTTAGCACTCTTTATTAACTACTTCGCTCAAAATATGTGACGCTTCCATGCAGTTCGGTGTTCCTCAACTTCTGCTGTATAATTGTATTAAAATCTGCACACCTTTTGCAGTCATTCTAAAATAAGTTACAAAAGTGTTCAGTTTCTACAGTAGGCAAGATATTGTGAGATGTGATTGTCTACTCCGACTACAGACAACGTCTACACTACTCAAGAAGGAAAGTCTCCTTGAAAGGAAATCCTTTGTTGATGAGTGGCTCCGGCAGTAAGAAGGCAAAAGCAGCTCGCGGGCACAGCAACAGGGCACGTAGAGAGAAGAAGACAGTATTTGCAGAGCGAGCCCTGCACGATCCCAACGGAACGGCTGACTGTTGAGGTTTCCAGGAGGGACGACTGCCTCTGCTAATTGGCACGAGGGGGAAGGGCAAGCCCACCAAATGCCTCCCGCGGGAGCCTCAATCGCTCGCTGCCAGCTCCGAATGTCAAACCGAGGCCCTATTGGTCGAGTCGCGCGCTCTGGGAATTAGTAGCATCCCACATCGAGCCGGGGGCGCGCAGCTGCCGCCGTAAACTCGCCTGTCAGGCGCTACACTCGTCTCACAGAACTTGCTTACTGCAGTCCTAATTCTGCTAGAGTGAACAAGTGATTGCGACAGGTACTACATACCTAGTCCTATGGCGACATGTAAGACGATTCTATTAACATTCGTGTAAAAATCGAGCTACGTGAAAGGTCTAAACTCGGCGGATATTT
Organism: Schistocerca nitens; assembly: GCF_023898315.1. NCBI lineage: Eukaryota > Metazoa > Arthropoda > Insecta > Orthoptera > Acrididae > Schistocerca > Schistocerca nitens. The sequence goes on from NC_064616.1 coordinate 437,013,316, forward strand.
AAAAATAACATTATAATACTCGAACATTCAAATTTAATGTAATCTGCTGTTACTGTAACTCATACACTTAAAAACATAAGATACTTAATCTTGTTCCTAAAGTCACATTGAAAAATCAGTTGTCAAGGTATACAATTAAAGCAAACTCGTGGGTAATTGACTCAAGGGGACTATCTCGTGAACACAAGGGAAAATATTCAAACATTTCTCAGTTTTGTAAATAGTGTAGCACAAGAATAAGATTTGTAAGCCCATATAATGCCTGCCATCTTGTAACAAATCTTTTGGGAACAATTTGATGTACGAATCACAGTTTTTCATCTCACACTTTTTTGTAAATTGTATTTTGCGTTGCAAATAAAACGAAGCAGATTAATCTTGCATGTACAGCATAGTGCAAGCTTAAATTTTTTGGGAATTCTATACGCGATTATGTATAAAGCAGACTTTTAGACAGACGTTGCTGTCATAGACTAAGGTTCCAAAGTGTTTTAATAATGATTATCAAAAAATTCACTAACTCATAATTTTTCTATAAAAAAGTCTTTAATTTTCGTATTTAAGTCATAAGAATAGTCTACTATTTAGTTAAGGATGTCGTAAGATAGTACACAAATTCTCAGCCCTCTGACTTCAATAGTTTTTAAACAATGTGTACCAGAACATCAAAAAGTGAGCTTCCAGGAAATTCAAGTTAAAGCTTGTTTTTCTACCTACCCTGCATAACACTAATGCATCCCAAGCCCATATTCATCCTTTTTCTGGTGTTTTTCTTCCTCCATTTTATTCTTCAGACTTATTTTTTTATTTTGCTTCTTTTGTGACGTTCAACACTAATTTCTGGGCTGCTAAGAGTGTCCTGCGATTAGAGGCAGTTAAAGACCTTTGCGTTTTCTGTCCACCAGGCACAACCATCGGTTCCATAACCTTACACCTTGACACTGCTCCATAACTGAAACATAGTAGAGCATCCAGCTACTAAGTAACTCGCTAACTCATTAAAAGGAACTATGTAACTCATCAAAAGCAAATTTGTAAATTCAAGTGAATGACTATCGCTAGCTAAAGCTAGTATAGTACACTAGATGATACAATGGGACTGCTGAAGAATCTGGACCGAAAAGTATGTTAATTTTGTTATAAAAATGGACTCAGTGATGTGTATTTGCACGAAGACATTTCGTAACGGTAACGGTGGTTCTCGAAACGCGTAAAGTGAAACAGAATTCCGCGAAGTATGATACGGTAGCCCACGTGTATCTCCCTCTCTACGTGAAGGGAAATACTGGATTAATCACATCACAACTGACGACACATTCGTTTATTGCCGTGAATGGATGTGAATGTGATCTCAAGAAACATAACGAGTTAGTGTTTGAACAGTGCAGCCCTGTAAAGTGCACAAGTCAATAATAATATCAAGCATTGTCAGACACGTGTTACGTGAATCGATAGTGTAACACGTCCTTTATTCCTCCCGCAGTTATCGGCTTATAGTAGCAAGATTCCAGCTTCGTTGCAGAACTACAGGGGACGAGGTGCACGAGAACTCGTAAGTGCAGGTGAGTTGGAAAGGCACACGGTTGTTAAATATAAGTCCTTCCCTCACCCCACGGCAAGCAAAATAGTTCGCCTACATACCTTTCGTCAAAAATTATTTCTGATGTACCTTGTGCATTTAAATTCTCCATTTCAGACAGAGGGGATGGTGCATACTAACACAGGCGCATCACTTCATTAAAAAAAACAAGAAAAAAAAGAAAAAAAACGGAAGATTAATCAATCATAACTGGACCATCTCTAGATTCATTAGACAAACTGAGAAGGGTGCAGATATTATACAGTTTGGCGTATCGCATCTTCCCCTTACTCATTTCTGCCACAAGTGTTGCGAGGATGTCCTATCATCCAAATACAGTAGCTCTTTAGCGGTTGGCGCTGCTGATTTGCTACGCGGCGGGCAGGCGGACGAAGTCTGCCAAGTGCGTCACAATCGAATTGGAGTGCTCAAAATAGACGTGAACATTAATAATTGTTGTTTCAGGTTGGTTTTATATGAAATGAGACAACATATAATATATTCCGGCGTTCGGCCTGAATCAGAAAAGTAGTGGCTAACTTGAGTGGAATTATGGAATCGTGAGAACGCTAACACATTGCGAATGAACTTCAGACGTCTAGTACAGACTGTTATGTCGCCACGAGATGTTTCTCATGATTTTTATGTGTTACTTAGTTATGTGGACTAGAGAGAATAGGACCTTTTTTGTTGTTTCCCAAGTTATTGGCTTTCGAGCCGTGCCATTCAGCCATCTCAATAGTAACGTCGATTATTACAATACGAAAGTAAGAACAACATAACATCCAGTCCCCGAGCGGAGAATATATCCGACCTGAAAGGGAATCGAACCCAGACCCCTTCGTTTAGCAATTTATCGCGCTGACAGTGCAGCTGCCGAGGTGTACTACAATGAGAGACTGATAGGGTTCGCTTTACTAAGGCGAAAACTTCGTAACTTTATAACCACGGTATATGTATCTTGGAAGTAAAGCCACCCGCGATTACTGTCGAGATTAAGAGTCTGATACATAACCAATACTACAGCAAATCAGAGAACGCAGTATTCGAGAATGAACACTGACCTTAAAGCAGCGTGGGGCTTTCCAAACTAATAGCACATATGAGTTATTCCTGCACATTAGAACTACGATATTGAAGATTGTGAAGTCTTCAGAGTTTAATTTCCTGCAACAACGACTGAAACTAATCTAAATAAATGTAACGTTATCCTATTAGGATATTGTTACATTCTAGTTCTATAGCAAAACCGCTTCAATATACAAGCCCACTGACGAAGATCAGTGAGACAGCTGTTGGTCTTTAGATTGCGGGTTCTACACTTGGAGGTCATAGAAGATTTTCGTTATTAGATTTTACTGATGAGGGTAGACGACGCAGTAGCAAATATTTTCCGCTTAGGAGTCTGTGCGACAAAAATCAAATACGCTCTTCAAATCTCTCAGGTATGTCTAATAGAGTGAAGCTGTGTCACACTGCTGATGGTTGTATGAGCCTTGCATGATGGCGTTAGGGTCTGCATGCTTGTTGCACTTAGTGACGTATATGGTGCCGGTAGTGGTACCGTGTTTCTCTGAAGTCAAACTGCATCTTCCAGATGTGACAGGTCCAGCGAAGTGATTTAATTACCCACATTCCGAGAGGGAGGAAGAAGATAGCTAACATATGTGGGAGGGGGAAAAACTAGCTGATCATATGTAATGTATATAACAGTGCACGCAATCATCAGTGAATGCCTAAGATGAGATATTATTATTACTAAAATATCTTTGTTCCACAAGCCAATTGTGCACATTTTGTAATACATACGAATGCCGACGGTCAGGTGAGTACGTGGTTTTTCGCGTGTTATTATTTCAATACTTCAAATAACATGTTTCTGTCCAGACGAATGTGCATGTGTTAAGCATTGTTGTGAATAAATATGGTCGTAAGGGAGACTTCGGCGACTTTATTTAAGCGTGACAGCCATGTGGAAACGACGGAATAAACAAACATGATAGTAAATATCTTTTTAGGTGTGCTGTTTCTTCAAATTAATTTAATTCCTTAAATCTAAATCACGCCCAATTGAACTTCGTTTTTCTTCACACAGGCTCTGAAAGATTTAATTGGGTATTTTATAGCACTTCTACATAAGTTTAAACACTTACGTTTTCAAAACTGTTCTAAATGATCTCAACACCCACATTTTTCCTTCATACCTGAATAGGGTTACTTGCTCCTTTAAAAACAAAGAAATATACTAGCTTCGTACAGCATATAGGAGCTAGGTTACCTTTTGAAGTTTACACGAAACTATTGTCTGTTAATAGTAACGTCGCAGTACTCAAAAAAAGTTAACACCTCTATTTACAGTTACTCTTTGGTACGTTAATTTTCTTTTTATAATTATTCCCAAATATGTAAAAACTCGCATACTTCATGTAGAAAATATCTGCTGTACTATGTATATTATCTGCACTACAAATTACCTAAGTGCAACTAGAAGCAGTAAGCAGTTTTTGAAAACAAAAGTGTTATATTAATCACAGCTATACGATCTTCTAATGAACACGTAAACGTTTAGCTGCTAAATCCAAATTATGACGACAGAAATGATTTTTCTAACTGCTGAATTGTCGCCACCAGTTGAATGTGATTTTGAAAATTTTCAAAATATTTTAGTCACAGTCTTCGCTCACAACTTTTAAAATCTCATATAATTCATTTCGTACAGTTCTCAAGATTTTTAGATCGGTGAAAAACGCAAGGACAACGAACTAGGAAAACATACGTGCAGTGAGCAGGATATCTAAGGTAAAATATCATTAATGAGGAAAATTAAACTTAGACATCTGACAGCTCATATTTGTTTTATGCAGAATTCACACCTAGCAATCAAGTACTACAAAAGCGCAACCATAGTATTAGCAGAATCCAAACAGGACACTAGGAAGCTTCATACCTGACTGATTTATTAAAATGGAGGAAGTTGTTGAGTTTAACAATCCTAATCACTTTTTTATTGCTATGTACTTAATCTATTGAGTGAAGTTTACTTCAGTTGCTTATGCATTCCTGGTGTTTAAGCTTCCACAAACGTTAGCGATGTTGACGTATGTGATTCAATTATGAGTTTTAACTTTATCAAGACGCACTGTTATTCGTAGCCATGAGTAAAATGTACTGCATAATTTAATTCCTCAGTACAAAGACGCTGAGAGTATCGTAAGAGAAATATTATAAAGGTAACATATGGCAGATATCAGAAGCACTGAAGAGCTAATACGACCCTTAATTCAAAAACGAAAACTTCGTTCCTTGACAGATACAGCGACTTTCCGTTTGCTGTCTTTGTATATACTTTTGAAAGGAGACAGTCTATCCTTCTCTCATATAATTTTATGGTTTTGTAGCCTTGTGGAATTATTGGAGTGCCTTCTCTCTGCGTGTCATCTATCATATTTTTCCATGCCAGGGGGGAAGATTTGTAATACATATTCAGCACATCAGCACACTATATACTATCATGCTAAAAAGTATCTGAAGAACCGGAATTGCTTTCCATCTGATACGCATACAGCGCTAGAACCTAACTTTCTTGCAGAATTCGAACCCAGACAAGACCTTCACATGGAACTCTTGACGAGTTTCTTGTACAAACAACGAAACAGTATGTATCCTCACGAAGGGATCAAATAACGCGAAAGGAAAGATCCGAGAGCGAATCTCAGGCCAGAAGCAACATATTCAACTGTCCTAGTTCAAAGAGAAGATGGAGAAAGCGCCCTGTGGCCTCATATGACTTTTGTTTCCTTATCTTAAATAGAAATTTTAGTGTAAGAATGGTTGCTGGAGACAGAGCTTTTAGATGCCGCCACTTGCGCCTTTGTCGTGGTCCAGTCTAACCTCTAGGAGGTAGCGAATTGGGAATCGAAATTTGATCCTAATGATTTTGTGACAACGCAGGTGAGCTGCATTGGATGAGATTCCTCCTAGATTCCGCGGAGTGAGTTATAGCCTGTTCAGTACATTCATTTCCTTATTCGATCTAATCGCTAATAACCAGCCGCATCGATCATTCAGTGCGTGCATTCGGCTTATTCTGAAATCGCTCACTGAATCCTCGTAACGGCCATCTACACTAACTGCCACCACTGAAGGATGCGAAAATGTCCAGAGGAATTGCTACCTTCCACTTAAGCTACTCTGATGGACATTCTCTGTTGGTGATAAACGCCGTGGAGTGCAAAAGAAAAGCTGAGTTACTGAACCAACTTCTACCGTAATGTTTTAAACTACACATCATCGAATCAATACCGCCAGTAACAGAAAAACCTTTGGAAAGATATTTCCGTGGAGGAGAACGTTGCTGCCTCTCCGGACCAGAACAGTTCCTGCTTCACTGGCCTATGGCGGCCTGACTCATGCCGCTGTCAGCCGATGTGATCGTGACACATCGCTCCTTCAGCTTATGATCTGTACTGGATGTATTCGCACACACATTGGCAAATATAAGATTATTTACTATTGTAATTTACTTTTCTCGTGACATACCTTCGACAAACTGACTGTGCCTATGCATTAACAACAATGTTGAAACCAGTGCTCATGCAGCATATGTCGTAAGGAATTTGTTTGCCGTGTTTGGCACGTAGGTTCCAATAAGGATATTTATCAAACGCAATTTTTTATTTGAGGTTCTAGTATTTTTATGAGTTAGATAACGGAGCGTTAAATGGAAAAAAGTATAGCATTTGTAAGTTTTATTGTCTTTAGAATTAATAGAAGGAGGAAGCCAGTGGAGGAAGCTCAAATATTTGTTCCGCGTATGGTATGAATGCCATCGAGAAAATCACGTCATAAAAGAGTTTTCTCGCCTGATGTAGGACCGTTTTGACATGAATTATTCGCCACATGTAGGAAGCTCAACGGCTGTAACTGTGTGAAGTCGGAGATAAAACGGTTGCCTTCCACGAGACTGGAAAATTGAATGAAAACAGCATTGGTTTTCACCCTCGACAACACTTCCACAAACCTAGCGAGCACGTGTGGGGTTCCGAAGTCACTCATAGCCCTACTGATGGCTAAAACAGATAATTCGCAATGAAAAAGGAAGAATTAATTATAATATCTTTGTGGAAGGACCTTGCTAAACTACAAGCATACATTTGATAGATGACGCATTACAAGAGAAAATCTTTCACAATAGTTGACTGGAATGCGAAGAAAATATCAAGTGAGAGTAGAAGGATGATTTTGTGTCACTGTACAAGGTGATCTTTTTCCACGGTGTACAAACTCTAGGGATTGATCGATGAGAGGATAAAGAACATAAAAGGCCTAATGAATTTATATCCGGAAATTCATGGTTTGCATGCTAGAGACAGATTATGGAGTCATACATTGTTACAGAGACTCAGGTCTAATACGCGCTGTACCATGCAGCCACAATTACAGTATGTGTTGAAAATGGCTTCCATATGCCTCAACGCATGTGTGTAAGTGGCGTAGCATCTTCTGTCTTACACGTTGAAATCGGCCAGACTGCATTCGAACACTGTCAAATTCATCATGAATACGGTGCTCCGGTGTCTCCATATCAGGATTGGGCTCATCAGTCACGATACCTTTGAGATGACGCCATAATCGGAAATCGCACGGGTTGAATCTGGTTAACGAGCAGTCCGTGCAACTCGACCCCAGCGTCCGATCCATCGACCAGGAAAGACACGATTGAGATGCGTCCGGGCGTTAACGGTGAATTTTTTGGCAACAAGTGGGTTGGTGTTATTAGTGGCCAAACACACTATTGGCCATTAAAATTGCTACACCACGAAGATGACGTGCTACAGACGCGAAATTTAACCGAGAGGAAGAAGATGCTTTGATATGCAAATGATTAGCTATCCAGAGCATTCACACAAGGTTGGCGCCGGTGGCGACACCTACAACATGCTGACATGAGGAAAGTTTCCAACCGATTTCTCTTACACAAACAGCAGTTGACCGGCATTGGCTGGTGAAACGTTGTTGTGATGCCTCGTGTAAGGAGGAGAAATGCGTACCATCACTTTGATAAAGGTCGGATTGTAGCCTATCGTGATTGTGGTTTATCGTATCGCGACATTGCTTTTCGCGTTGCTCGAGATCCAGTGACTGTTAGCAGAATATGGAATCAGTGGGTTGAGGAGGGTAATACGGAACGCTGTGCTGGATCCCAACGGCCTCGTATCACTAGTAGTCGACATGACAGGCATCTTATCCGCATGGCTGTAACGGATCGTGCAGCCACGTCTCGATCGCTGAGTCAACAGATGGGGACGTTTGCAAGACAACAACCATCTGCACGAACAGTTCGACGACGTTTGCAGCAGCATGGACTATCAGCTCGGTGACCATGACTGCGTTTACCCTTGACGCTGCATCACAGACAGGAGCGCCTGCGATGGTGTACTCAACGACGAACCTGGGTGCACGAATGGCAAAACGTAATTTTTTCGGATGAATCCAGGTTCTGTTTACAGCATCATGATGGTCGCATCCGTGTTTGGCGACATCGCAGTGAACGCACACTGGAAGCGTGTATTCGTCATCGCCATACTGGCGTATCACCCGGCGTGATGGTATGGGGTGCCATTGTTTACACGTCTCGGTCACCTCTTGTTCGCATTGATGGCACTTTGAACAGTGAACGTTACATTTCAGATGTGTTACGACCCGTGTCTCTATCCTTCATTCGATCCCTACGAAACCCTACATGTCAGCAGGATAATGCACGACCGCATGTTGCAGGTCCTGTACGGGCCTTTCTAGATACAGAAAAAGTTCGACTGCTGCCCTGGCCAGCACATTCTCCCGATCTCTCATCAATTGAAAACGTCTGGTCAATGGTGGCCGAGCAACTGGCTCGTCACAACTCGCCAGTCACTACTCTTGATGAACTGTGGTATCACTGCATGGGCAACTGCACCTGTACACGCCATCCAAGCTCTGTTTTACTCAATGCCCAGGCGTATCAAGGCCGTTATTACGACCAGAGGTGGTTGTTCTGGGTACGGATTTCTCATGATCTATGCACTCAAATTGCTTGAAAATGTAATCAGATGTCAATTCTAGTATAATATATTTGTCCAATGAATACCCGTTTATCATCTGCATTTCTTCTTGGTGTAGCAATTTTAATGGCCAGTAGTGTAAAACTGCAAGAAATCATTTACTCATTATACATATAACGGTCACAGGGTACTTGCACGACTTTATATCGCAACTGATACTTGCGCTTGTTAACACTAGAAGGACCTTACCGGTCAATCTGAATGGTGACCGCTTTTTAACATTTAATAAAGAGCGTATGTTTTAATTTTGGGCCTTATTTTTCACGACTTTTAATGTACCTTGGTCTTTTATAATTTCTGTAAAAGACAAACATCTATTACAAAAACTGAAAGAATCATAAACATTTTTATCTTGAAGAACAACAGACTGTCATTCTGACTAGTGAGATATTTTTCATGTTTCATGTCTGTAAAGGCGCAGAAATGGCTTTTTTCATCCACGTAGCTTATTTTATTCCATTATTGTGATCTTGTTCCCTCTCTCTCTTCACATTTTAATTTATTTTGTGAAAGAGTGTACATACTTTAGATGCTATTCTCTGTCAATACACTATTGTGCTCTGCAGAAATTTAGTGCTCCTCCTCATCTTTATAGCATGCCACTGTTTCTGTTCAGATGAAGAATTACTGAATAACGTGAACAGTTTACCAGAAGAAGATTCTGTAGGAGAAGATATTTTTGAATGTGATGTGTGGACGATAAAGATTAAAAAGATGACATGGAATATGAGCCCCATGAAACAGAACAATTTGAATCATCAGAGTCAGAAGATGAATATTCCGAACCTGTACAATAACATACAAATAACCCAGTGCTTACATGTTTGATTGCAGTGGAACCACAAATCCCTATTCGCAGCCGAGGAAAACAGCGGAAAAAATCGCATCCATCCCAACATCCGGACGTTGGAAGAGCAGAGACTGCAGCCGGCGAAACAATTACGGGCGTGCACCTGAAAGATACGCTCATCACAACATGTTGGTAGACTAATGACCTCAGCAGTTGAGTCCCATAGTGCTCAGAGACATTTTAACCATTTTTGAACATGTTGGTAGAAACTCCTGGGCCAACGTGTAATGCTAAGGAACTTTAATTGCAGATAGTTACGTAAGTGCATGGTGAGCATTAATAGACAATAATATTCTCTATAACATAAAATTAGAGCCCGAGGACTTCCCCAGGATGACACAACGGTACTTGAAATTGCCCTGTTAGAAGCTGCCATAGCTATAACGTATGCATGTGGAGTGTATGGAGGAAAGAATTTCACCATGAAACTTCTGTGGTCTCAACTGTGGTTGCCGACATTTTTTTCTCGCACTATGAGAAGAAATAAGTTCATAGAAGTCATGCAAATTTTAAGAATTGTTGACAAGCACAGTCTTACCAAAAGACTGAAGACTGATGGCTTTGCAGCAGCTATTCCATTCTGGGTTTCATCTGCAGCCAACTATATCCAGAACTATAAACCTGGTGCATTTATAGCCGTAGATGAGCAGTTCTATCCATGCGAATCTCCGTACTGCTTTGTACAATACAGGAATAATAAACCAAACAAATTTGATTTTAAGTTCTGGCTTGCACCAGTATGCCAGTAGTAAATATATGGCAAATGGATTACCTTACTTGAGTAAACAAAGTAAAAGACCCACTGCCATACCTGTTGCAGAGCATTTTCTTACGTGTCTCATGCAACTTTACACTTTAAAAGGAAGAAATGTAACATGTGACAATTTCTTCACAGCCAAACATCTCGCAGAGGAGCTGAAGTTGGAGAACACAACAATGGTGAGTACATGAAGAAAACCCAGAGAAAAGTTCCTCCATCAGCAAAGTCTACTGTCGGATGTTTGTATGATACCCTTTTATAACACCTGGTGATACAAAAATTATTTCCTACCACGGGATGACCAAGAAAAATTTTCTTCTACTGAGCACAATGCACTAGTAGGCTGCAGTGTACAAACACAGAAGAAACTCCCTAACACTGAGAGCTTTTACAATTCCAGTAAATTGGGAGTAGATAGTCTGGACCATACATCTTGTCTGTAAACTATCAAGTTTGGCTGCCATAGATGACCTATGCATCAACATCGTAGTCTTTGCTGGAATAAATGCCTGGATCCTTTACAGAAAGACAACAGAAGAAAAAGTTAGCTGGCGAATGCGTCTTTCCAAATTAACAGCATTCTCCTCTGTGTATGGACAATTAAGGAAAGGACCTTTTCATACATTCACTGTGATGACTGAAATACCTAAGGTACTGATATCGAACACCTGCCAAATAGGAGGATGCAAAAGTTCGAACAAAACCAAAAATCCGTGTGCAGTGCAAGAAATTCATACAGGGTGTTTCAAAAATGACCGGTATATTTGAAACGGCAATAAAAACTAAACGAGCAGCGATAGAAATACACCGTTTGTTGCAATATGCTTGGGACAACAGTACATTTTCAGGCAGACAAACTTTCGAAATTACAGTAGTTACAATTTTCAACAACAGATGGCGCTGCGGTCTGGGAAACTCTATAGTACGATATTTTCCACATATCCACCATGCGTAGCAATAATATGGCGTAGTCTCTGAATGAAATTACCCGAAACCTTTGACAACGTGTCTGGCGGAATGGCTTCACATGGAGATGATCCTGCTTCAGCTGTTCAATTGTTTCTGGATTCTGGCGGTACACCTGGTCTTTCAAGTGTCCCCACAGAAAGAAGTCACAGGGGTTCATGTCTGGCGAATAGGGAGGCCAATCCACGCCGCCTCCTGTATGTTTCGGATAGCCCAAAGCAATCACACGATCATCGAAATATTCATTCAGGAAATTAAAGACGTCGGCCGTGCGATGTGGCCGGGCACCATCTTGCATAAACCACGAGGTGTTCGCAGTGTCGTCTAAGGCAGTTTTTACCGCCACAAATTCACGAAGAATGTCCAGATAGCGTGATGCAGTAATCGTTTCGGATCTGAAAAATGGGCCAATGATTCCTTTGGAAGAAATGGCGGCCCAGACCAGTACTTTTTGAGGATGCAGGGACGATGGGACTGCAACATGGGGCTTTTCGGTTCCCCATATGCGCCAGTTCTGTTTATTGACGAAGCCGTCCAGGTAAAAATAAGCTTCGTCAGTAAACCAAATGCTGCCCACATGCATATCGCCGTCATCAATCCTGTGCACTATATCGTTAGCGAATGTCTCTCGTGCAGCAATGGTAGCGGCGCTGAGGGGTTGCCGCGTTTGAATTTTGTATGGATAGAGGTGTAAACTCTGGCGAATGAGACGATACGTGAACGTTGGCGTCATTTGGACCGCAGATGCAACACGGCGAACGGAAACCCGAGGCCGCTGTTGGATCACCTGCTGCACTAGCTGCGCGTTGCCCTCTGTGGTTGCCGTACGCGGTCGCCCTACCTTTCCAGCACGTTCATCCGTCACGTTCCCAGTCCGTTGAAATTTTTCAAACATATCCTTTATTGTATCGCTTTTCGGTCCTTTGGTTACATTAAACCTCCGTTGAAAACTTCGTCGTGTTGCAACAACACTGTGTTCTAGGCGGTGGAATTCCAACACCAGAAAAATCCTCTGTTGTAAGGAATAAACCATGTTGTCTACAGCACACTTGCACGTTGTGAACAGCACACGCTTACAGCAGAAAGACGACGTACAGAATGGCGCACCCACAGACTGCGTTGTCTTCTATATCTTTCACATCACTTGCAGCGCCATCTATTGTTGAAAATTGTAACTACTGTAATTTCGAAAGTTTGTCCGCCTGAAAATGTACTGTTGTCCCAAGCATATTGCAACAAACGGTGTATTTCTATCGCTGCTCGTTTAGTTTTTATTGCCGTTTCAAATATACCGGTCATTTTTGAAACACCCTGTATATGGTACATGTGCTGGAAGTTTTCAGTTTGTAGGCGCAACGTTTTTTGACAAAGATGGTGGCTTTGATTGAAAAGATATCATTTACTCATTGTTATTACAGCAATTTGTGTTAAATGGTCTTTATTTTTCGAAGTAAATGTATGGTTATGACCCGTTTGGGACCTTGACTGAGTACGACTCATATAGATACAAATTTTACTGTATAATTATTCCTTAACTGCTCTAGTGGGGTCCTGGAGAACCCCAGGTGGTATGAATACAATACATAGTATGTGAACGGCACAACAGATGACACCTGTGTTCTTGGTAGTCCTCAGTGAAGTGATGCCTTTTAACGTGGAGTGCTGGATGCGGTGTTTCCGGTAATATTTTGTGAGATAAAGAGAAAGAGGTCTCAGAATACCCCACCAGAGTATTAACGTAAGTTGTTTATCATTATCTCAATTAGTGGCAAGAGTCTTAGAGTACTACGAAAAGAGCAAAATTTCATTGATAACGTCAATTTTTAATATTATATGCGTATGTATACATTATTTTTCAGGATAGTATCATCGAAGTCATTAACAGATGACGAGTTGTAAAGAATGGTGATTGATCCTGCGTTTTTGCAATCTGACGTGGAGAGCTCAGCAGATGAGAATGGATTTATACTTTGTGATCATGATTCCATCTCTGAAGTTACGTCAGAAAGCAGTTGTGAAGAACCAGATGAAAAGGCATGTATTAGGCCTTCCGCTGACAAATATTTGATTGGAAAAAAGCAGTGCTACAAGTGGTCAAAAGAAGATTCTCCTACAACTCGTACCCGTGCTCACAATGTAGTTAGTCGCCTTCCAGGCTCTAGACGTGAAGCAAAAACGCTTGATTCAGCTGACGTATTATCTGCTTGGGAATTGCTCAATACTGAAGATTTATTACAACTAATACTCACCAACACAAACGTCAATATACATGACATGTCATACAAACACAGATCTCCTCAACCAGCATTCATTAAGTCGCTAGATATAACAGAACTGAGAGCATTTCTAGGTCAGTTTTATTTATCTGGAGTAATGAAATGTAATCACGAGAATGTTGTTGGACTTTTTGCTGATGATGGAACTGGTGTTTCGAGCCAGTATGAGCTTTCATAGAGATTTATTTATTTGGTCTTGTTTGCGTTTCGGTTGTGCTACTACAGGAGATGCTAGGAAGGCTGATGGCAGACATGACGCTATTAGCGATGTCTGGGAATTCTTTATAGACAAATGTCAAAAGTATTATACTCCAGGAGAGAACGTGACAATCGATGAAACGTTAGTACCCTTTCGTGGTAGGTGCAAATTTATGCCCGCATCTCGTGGTCGTGCGGTAGCGTTCTCGCTTCCCACGCCCGGGTTCCCGGGTTCGATTCCCGGCGGGGTCAGGGGTTTTCTCTGCCTCGTGATGGCTGGGTGTTGTGTGCTGTCCTTAGGTTAGTTAGGTTTAAGTACTTCTAAGTTCTAGGGGACTGATCACCATAGATGTTAAGTCCCATAGTGCTCAGAGCCATTTTTGCAAATTTATGTATATGCCTAAGAAGTCAGCCAAATAGGGCCTCAAAGTTATGTGGATTTCTGATTCACGAACATTCTGTTTATGCGATGCATTTGTCTACACAGGCAAAGAGACAAATAAAAGTATATTATCGACAAAGTATGTTTTGAAATTAATAACACCAATTGAGGAAGCAATAGAACTGTGAAAATAGGCAGTTGATTCACGTCACTTGAACTCTGTCATCAACTGGAAGCGAAAAAGTTAACTCTCTTAGGTACTCTAAAGCTAAATAAACTGCAGATCCCAGAAGAGTTTAAACCAAACAGAAAGCGCCCAGTAGAATCTGCATTATTTGGGCATAACAAAGGAAAGACAATTTGTTCCTATGTACCTCGAGAAGGTCGAGCTGTTGTGTTGCTTTCATCTATACACCACGATCAGAAAAGTGGCGATGAAAGTTGCTGTCACCAGTCGGGCGCGGCGGTTATCCTCTTCACCTAGGGGCCGTTGTCGTGTTGTCGTCCTGGAAGGGAAGCTGGTCAGTGTGCGATTGGCTAACTTCTCACAGTCTTCTGTTCTCTGTCGTTCCCGACTGTCGTGCCGGCGCTGACCTTATGCCGTAACAGTGACAACAATTGACACTAATTGTATCTGGTGCGCAGCTTGAATATGCGCACATAACTGTATGATTGACTGACTTCAATGCTAAATAACTTGGAAACAGATTATGTATTGAATTTTTATCTTAACAGTCATTTCTCAGCACAACCTCGTCTGAAACACCCTTACAAGCTGTTCAGACTGTTTATAACCACGGCGTATAATTATTTATTTACGTACTTTACTTCATAATGGTTTTACATAATGAATGACACTATAATATATTGCTAACACTGTAGTTAGTCTGTTACCGCTGTTTGCAAGATACCAGAGAAATTTAAGTTCAAGCAACATGTCTCAGAGGTACCATAACAATGAATAATATGACTTGACGAATGTAAATCTCTATTTCTGCACTGTAAATGCGATGAACAGACAACAGAATTCGTTGTTGTGGTAAGTATCTTAAATGTGTTTTTCTAAGCAGATTGTATCTTCTGCAATCATCTGAAATATCAGTCACGATTCAGGATATATAGTGTAATAATCAGGTCATTGCAATATTTCTTTCACTGTTTGCAGTTTTAATGGAGAATAGTTATTTGAATGAATAGGTGTTGCACTCTGATTAATGTCCGCTTTATGTCGGGTAGCGCCGTCACGAAAGAATTATTGTGGACAGGTTGACGTTCAGGTCCCATTACAAAAATTTCCAAACCAGTTTTTTCAATTTAATTATTCAGTAAGGTGACAAAATTCATGGTATACCTCCTAATATAGAGTCGG
Organism: Schistocerca nitens; assembly: GCF_023898315.1. Classification (NCBI taxonomy): domain Eukaryota; kingdom Metazoa; phylum Arthropoda; class Insecta; order Orthoptera; family Acrididae; genus Schistocerca; species Schistocerca nitens. Next base: position 437,028,796 of record NC_064616.1, read on the forward strand.
ACCTCCGTCTCCTCGACATAGTGCTACAACTCGACTTGACGTAGACTCAACAAGTCGTTTGAAGTCCGCTGCAAAAATACTGTGCCATGCTGCCTCTTTAGCCGTCCACGATTGAGAAAGTGGCGCCAGTGCAGGATTACGTGGATGAACTGACCTCTCGGTTACGTTCAACAAATGGTTGATGGGATTCATGCCTTGAGATCAGGGTTGCAAATAAATAGCTCTAATTGTCCAGAATATTCTTCATACCAGTCGTAAACAATTCTGCCTCGCCGTGCCGTTCTAGGCGCTACAGTCCGGGACCGCGGGACTGCTACGGTCGCAGGTTCGAATCCTGCCTCGGGCATGGATGTGTGTGATGTTCTTAGGTTAGTTAGGTTTAAGTAGTTCTAAGTTCTAGGGGACTGATGGCCTAAGATGTTAAGTCCCATAGTGCTCAGAGCCATTTGAACCATTTTTTGAATTCTGCCTCGATGACATGGCGCATTGTCGTCCATAAAAACTCCATCTTTGAATGATCCCGAGTGGTCTCCTAGTAGCCGAACATAACCACTTCCAGTCAATGATCTGTTTAGTTAGACTAAAGGACCCAGTACATACCATGTAAATACGACCCACACCACTATGGAGTCACCACCAGTTTGCACAGAGCCTTATTGACACCCTGGGTCCATGACTTCGTTGTTTCTGCGCTACACTCGAACACTACTATCGGCTCTTACCAACAGAAACTGGGAATCATCTGGTCATACCACGGTTTTCCAGTAGTCTAGGATCCAATCGATATGGTCACGAGGCCAAGAGAGGTGCTGCAGGCGATGTCATAGTGTTATGAAGCGCAATCACGTCAGTTGTCTGCTGCCATGGCCAATTAAAGCCGAATTTTGCCGCACTCTCCTAATCGATACGTTTTTCGGTTATTAGTCAATAAGTGTTGTTCGTCTGATAAGACTGACAACTTTACGGAAAAACTGCCGCTCTCGGTCGTTAAGTGAAGGCGGTCGGACACTGCGTTGTTCGCCGTGAGACTGTGGATCTCTAAACACTGGATCCCCTATGGATTTCCGAAATGGACTGTCCCATGCGTCTAACCCCAACTACCATTCCGCGTTCAAAGACTATTTATTTACAGCTGGTGCAAATTAGATACGTGTTTCAAAGTTGTACTGACCTTCGAAGTAGTCACCAGCATTGTGTACAACCCGTTGCCAGTGCCGTGGAAGTCGTAGGATACTCTTAGCAGTGACAGTTGTGTTTACAGTTCGAACGGCGCGGTCTATTGCTCCACAAATTTGTAGCAGTTCCAAAGCGAATGCCGTGAAGTGTTTCCTTTAGTTTAGAAATCGATTTGAGCTCACGAGGGCTTAAGTCAGGGTAGTGCAGTAGGTGGTATAGCACTTAGCAGCCCCATCAGTCAAACAAATCAGTAAAGGCTTGCATTGTACGTGCTTGAGCATTGTCCTGCAAAACGATGGTCAGGTCCTGCAGGAAGTGTCATGACTTCTGTCCCTAAGCTGGTCGTAAGTTGTGTTCCAAAAGCGAACAGCACAGAGAAAGAAGTGATGACACTTTCTGCAGGACCTGACCATCCTTTTGATGGACAATGCTCAAGCAAGTACAGTGAAAACTGTTACTGATTTGTTTCTCTGATGGAGCTGCTAAGTGCTATACCGCCTACTGCACGCCACTGACTTAAGCACTCGTGAGTTCAACTCGATTTTTAAACTGAAGGAATCACTTCATGGCATTCGCTCCAGACCTTCTACAAATTCGTCGGGCAATAGACAGCGCCGCTCGAACTGTCAACACAACTGGCACTGCTAAGAGTATCCTACGACATCCACATCGCTCCCAACGGGTTATGCACAACGCTGGTGACAACTACGACATCCACATCGCTCACAACGTGTTATGCACAACGCTGATGACTACTCTGAAGGTCAGTAAAACTTTGAAACACGTATCTGTTTTGCACGAGCTGTAAATAAATAGTTGCCACTATTAAAGTTCCAACCCTCGTATACAGCTGCCCTGTGATATTCGAGTTACTGCCTGGAGTGACACAGAGGAGGAGGAGGAGGAGATTAGTGTTTAACGTCCTGTCGACAACGAGGTCATTAGAGACGGAGCGCAAGCTCGGGTGAGGGAAGGATGGGGAAGGAAATCGGCCGTGCCCTTTCAAAGGAACCATCCCGGCATTTGCCTGAAGCGATTTTAGGAAAATCACGGAAAACCTAAATCAGGATGGCCGGAGACGGGATTGAACCGTCGTCCTCCCGAATGCGAGTCCCGAGTGACACAGAATTATCCAGCTAAATTCACTAGAAATTTTCTTTGATTTTCAACTAAATATTCCCAGCGATTTCCACTAATGTGCGTATTCGCTAATAATTATAAGTGCTGTGTTCGAGTCTCTGTCAGTTACGAATATTTTGTTTAGTTTGCATTCCCTGTATATGTCAGGTTTATGTTGATATACATAATAATACAGGTAGTTATCTCTTTTAAAGTTCTAACATGTTCACTACTAGCTGCTTATTAAAACTTTCGTTTTTAATGTCACTTTGTGTTATTAACAATGGTGACAGGAGACTTTTGAAGTGCTCATAGATCCGGGTGTCATCATAAATATAGTGATAATACTAGTGATACATTGGTGATAGTGGGGTTTCCGTAGAACGCTACGCTGTTAATAGCAATTTTTTTGTCTGGTTAGTTCATTAACCACTCCCGAAGCAAACGGCGGTAATAGGAAGCTAGGAAATCTTTTAGAGAGCAAGAATGCTTCGTATTATCATAGAACTTCGTGAGTCCACATATTCTTCAAAAATCTCATATTTAAAAAACAAACTGAGTGGGGATTACGGACTGATTTACGTTGTTGTCACAGATACGAATGAGAGTGTAATCATTTCAGAAATGGCACGTATTGTAATAAATTTCAGTTTACAAGCTTTAAGAACTAACAAAGTGCTTCCTGATAATTGTTGTATAATGTTATTAATTTACTCTATGGTTACTTCCACAAACAGATGTGTTCTGTAGTAGTCATTTGTGGTAACTTAATGATTATAAAGAATCCGCCTCGATTGCAAATAGAAACCGGATGTTGACCTAGGTTTCGGCGCGGATAAACACGCCTTCTTTGGAACACACTAAAACTACAAATTGCCTAAAGAGGCATGGCCCAACATTAATACAAAACACCCAAAAGGGCAAAAGACTTGCATAAAATGTAAAATAAACAGTACGTGTGTACCATGTCAATAGCTGTACTTAGCCCAAACGTCAGAAGTGTGTTTCCTCACCCCAGCCAACTTTCGGTGGGCCGCGGGCTCTCAGGTAAACTGAGGTGGCGCCGGCAGCTAGGTTGTGACAATGTCAGAAAGGAACGCGCATGCGCAAATTGAGAAATCGTCTTCTTCCATGTGATTGGCATAAAATGTGCTACGAAAGTGATCCGATGACCGGGTCAAAGGCGCGGGAAGTTAATGCGTGTGTATGTATAATGTCCTAGCTGGAGGACGATTTTATATAACTATAGAACGTGGATAGGCTGAAACTATAAATGTGGGATGGTAAATTCCACGGATGGTGAAAACGCATGCACGCAGGACAGACAAAATACCATCAGCTAGAAGCAGGCTAAAAATTTGGGGGATGAATAACCCATTTTTGTATTACTTGGGGTCAGTGATAGTATTTGATGACTACGTTCGGATAAGCGTGTAAAGTTATCACATTAAATTCTAAGCGCTATTGACCGGAAAAGAGACAAATTAGTATGACAGGCTTAATGTAATTGCGTGAAAGGAAGCACAACGTCACCTCCATCGCCCTTATTATCTATTGACTGACAGAGGTCAAAGTGATTAGTACTATTAGGTGTTACCAAAACGTTATTCAAAGTTGTGTGTACATGCGTGAAGAGACGTACGACGTCACTCCAACGCTTTTTAAAAAAGGTTAATGATTTATTTCCTAATTTTAGGCCAGAGCTCGGACTTGGAATATATGACTAAAAACATCCTTGCATCACCATATTTACCTTGGATGATTATAACTAAGTGGGAATAGCTATTTGGACTATATTAGAAATAGTGGAGCTTGTAAGAAGTGGGAATACTGTGAACATGTACAAGAATCACTCATTATAATGCGATAAATGAAAGAAAAAAGCGTGTGTATTGTATCAGTGTGCCCACGTTATTAAGGGAAGCCGTCATAACTAAAATTAAGGGAACCTAGAGCGTGACCCCAAACTATCTTCTGTGTCGTAAGGTAGAATGTGAAGCACTGAGCAAGCGGATAAAGCCTTCGAAAAAGATTTTGTTTTTTAACTCGAGTTGGTCGTTAAGGATGCAGTCTTTGTCATACCACAGATGTTCAAAAATCTCCATTTCTTCTAATATGTCTCATTTCATACCCTTAACTTCAGAATGAAGCAGCTCGGCACTGGCGGGGAATTAGGCGCGTGAGCCATTTGTACAAGATGTTCAGCGAAGGTGGAATGTCGCGTACCGTCACCACATATATAGTTTCAGCCTATCCACGTTCTATATTTCTATAAAATCGTCCTGGAGCTATGACATTATACATACACACGCATTAACTTCCCGAGCCTTTGACCCGGTCATCGGATCACTTTCGTAACACATTTTATGCCAGTCACATGGAAGAAGACGATTTCTCAATTTGCACACGCACGTTTTTTTCTGACATTCCCACAACGTAGCTGCCGGCGCCACCTCAGTTTACCTGAGAGGCCGCGGCCCACCTAACGTTGGCTGGGATGAGGAAGCACGCTTCTGACGTTTGAGCTAAGTACAGCTAATGGCATGGTGCACACCTACCGTTTATTTCACTTTTTATGCGAGTCTTTTGCCATTTTGGGTGTTCTGTATTAATGTTGGACCATGCCTCTTTAGGCAGTTTGCAGTTTTAGTGTGTTCAGAAGAAGGCGTGTTTATCCGCGCCGAAACCTTGGTCAACATTCGGTTTCTATTTGTAATCGAGGCGAATTCTTTATAATTATTAAATTTTTCACGATTGCTGACGCGCTGCAATCTTAAAAGTTCTCATTTGTGGTAACCGTTTACTACAGTTCCAAAGACTTAGGACTGCACTACGTCTCTAGATCCATGTTACAGATGATATCCCTTCGCTAAGGCCAAGAGGCTAGGTTCGCAACCACAAAGGTGCAGATGGTTTCATGTGGACAATCTGTCATCAGAATCTGTAGCACTTACGTTAGATACTGACTGTATTTCCTGCGTGTAAATTCGATGTTTACTATCCATACTGTAATACCTTTGTTAAAATGTCTTTGACTCAACACATATGAAAACAATTGTTCTTTTATCCTGTGATGTTATGTCAGACAAATTGGTTTGTGAATGCACTTTATAAAGCAATGTTCTTTCATAATTCAAATGTTTTACAGTATTGTATGTATGACTGGTTCATGCGTAGGTCATGTAGGACTGAATGGAATATAGAACCTGATGATAAGTCTCTTCACAGTTTAAAGGCGTGGGAGGGAGTGTAAAAGGAATTTTGGCCTGGAAGAACGTTAGAGGTGTTTGTGACCGACGTGTCGTCGGTGGTCAGCAACCAACCAATTAACATCCTGCTTAATGAGGCTGGAGTTATTGCAGGCTGGTTAACCAGCGGAAGAATGCACCTATCGAAGCAAAAGAAATGTGAATATGTTCCTGTTTATTTAAGACTTTGACTGTAGAGTGGAGTACCAGCTGCCTCATTCTAGCATCCGCAGAACTTTAAAGATTTTCCCAAAAATTTTGGCATGTGAACATCGTCGCGCTTTTTTTCTAACATTCAATTCACCTCAAACCCCCATAAGCGTCCCTACTTGTAACTCATTCACACTCACTAGTCCATTTTTGTAAGTCTCTCATACCCATCCACTACTCGTTGTCATTGTCATAAACTCTGTCTCTCATTATCACTAGCTCTCACTCAGTTCAATTTCCTTTTACTCTTTATTCCTCCCCGCACTCCCTGGCATTGTCTCCTTCGCTCTTTTCCTAAGACTGTTCTATCACTGTCAAATATGAACCACTGCCTCTATGTCCTGTTCTTTCTCTCACACTGTCATCGTCTCCTTTGCTCTTTCTATAACACAACCACTGTATGCTATCTTTCGGTATTTATTACTTTTCCGTCTCTTTGCCACTACCACTGTCTTCTTCTCCCTCAGCATAAAAATAATGCGAATATGTTAGCATGCCAAAATTTTTCGAAGTTTTTTAAAGGTACAGACAGCTTGCTTTTCGGTCGCGGACTTTTAAACAAACAGGAACATATTCGCAGTTTTTGTCCACCAATGGGAGCATTTTTCCACTGGTTCCCTTCTTTCCCTTGCAGCAGCAGGTCATCAAACTCATATGAAAAAATTTATTTGCCAGTAAAATTTAGATAACTTAATTATGTGAAACTGAAATAACGCAAAAGCAATTTTACACTTCAGACGGGATTTTACTTGTAGAAAAAGTTTGCATGTGCTTCACTACCGGTGCCACTACAGGTGTTCCCAGATGATAACGGAGACACTTTACAGCATGTCTCTCCGTGCTACGTCTCTTTACAAACCACGTTTTCGCCTCAAACCGGATTTCACGTGCGTATTTTACGTGTACAAGTATGGTAACTTCGAACATGTGTATCTCGGAAACGGACAAAGACATGAAGAAAAATTTCAAGGCTCTTCTCGATCCAAATACTATGAATACATCGCAAAGATTACAGTCATTTGCGGTGCAGATTCGTCTGGGAATCAGCGGCTGGGTTTTCGTACCTAAGAAACAAGTTTTTTGGGTGTTCCTCGTCAATGGGTAAAGATTTATGAAAACGGGGAAAAGGCTCTTCTAGATAAATGCTTAGAGAATATACCATCGAAATTTGAGCAGTTTTCTACAGTTATTTATTATTTAGATTGCGCCTGATACTAGATTACACATGTAGAAATAGAGTAACTTTGAACCTATGTCTTCTGGAAACTGATAAGAATATCAAGAAAATTTTCTATGTTATTCGAGATTTCTAAATTTGGAAATTTATGATAAGGTGTTCTGGGGCCAAACCGCTGAGGTCATCGGTCCCTAAGCGGACACACTACTTAATGTAACTTAAACTAACTTACGCTATGGACAACACACACATCCATGCCCGAGGGAGGACTCGAACCTCCGTCGGGGGAAGCCGCACGGACCTTGACAAAGCGCCTTACACAGAGTGGCTACACCGTGCGGCTCGAGATTTGTGTTTATGTCCATATATCGTTAAAATTTCAGCCATTTTCTGTGCATAGCCGTCTTGGAATCCTTGGCTGGGTTTGTCCGCTAGTGACGGATAAAATAAAGTAAAACCACCCTTTTTGTGGGGTTTCCTGAGGAACCTCCCAAGAAATAACGTTGCCACCAAAGTCCTATCAAACCCACCGTAGGCCACATCAAATCATCATACTTTGACCTAGTACTGTAGGACAGTGACACTAAGACGATCGTTCTGGTACGTATACAAATGGTCCCTAGCTCAAGGGCTATGCAAAATCCTTGACACCGCCTTTTTATCACCAACGGAGTCGGAGGAATGAGCACAGGAAAATCACGTTTTTATGCGCGGAGTTTTGGAACTTTTAGACTCGCATGCTGTCGCATACTGTCTCATGCATACCAATTATGCCTCGCATGTGAACTTGTATGGACTATCAGATCACGATGTTTACTGGTTTGCTCTTAATCGTAAAATTCTGCCGCCAAGAGTAATGCTTATGGGGGATTTTACGCCAAGAGCCATGATCAGGTATGACGACTTCATACATTTGCCATAGAAAATCTCCACCACCACCTTCTAGAGTAGAAGTAAAGTGTGGTAATGTATTGATTTGCATGGACTTGTAATTTGTTTAGTGTTCAAATAATACGTGTACTAGTTTCAACTTTTTTTCGAGAACATTGATTTTCCCCCGTCATTTATTCGGATAGGTTCTTTTCTTGATGTTGTTGTTGTGGTCTTCAGTCCTGAGACTGGTTTGATGCAGCTCTCCATGCTGCTCTATCCTGTGCAAGCTTCTTCATCTCCCAGTACTTACTGCAATCTACATCCTTCTGAATCTGCTTAGTGTATTCATCTCTTGGTCTCCCTCTACGATTTTTACCCTCCACGCTGCCCTCCAATGCTAAATTTGTGATCCCCTGATGCCTCAGAACATGTCCTACCAACCGGTCCCTTCTTCTTGTCAAGTTGTGCCACAAACTCCTCTTCTCCCCAATTCTATTTAATTCTTTCTTTTCTTAGTGCTGCAATAATCTGAGTGTCCGAACGTAGTGAACTACAGAAATATTATTGTTCAAAACCGTTCATTAACTTTCGTGGAACAGTTAATCTCTCAAGTGTTTAGACTTTTGCATGAAATACTCCACATGGTCAGTAAAGTGAGCAGTTAAAGCATTTCAAAAGAATGAGCGCAAAAAAAGGCTTCATTGCAATTGCTATTTTCAGTTCTTATTAAAAGCTTTGCTCATTACTAAAAGTAATACAATAGAACTATGATGATAAAAATCAGATATGGGCCATAACAGTTCAAAGGCCTACACAGTTTATATTTATTTAAGGGGTTTGTAATAGTGCTTCTCTTCATATATGTGTACTGTTACTGCATTGTATTGCTAATGCATCTTGTAACGAGAGTTAGTCGTAAGCCCAATCAGTAGGCAGAACTATTTCTACGCCCCTCACCGTATTCTGAGCCTGTAGTTCAGTAAACTTTTACAGTATTTATAAAATCAGAAATTATTCTAGAAACATTCGTATAGTTAAATTTAGAACTGGCAGCAAATTTTTTAAAACAATAACAGATTCAGGATCCCTACGATTCACTTATGTTCTGCTTCAATGCAGACTTGCATGTTGCCCTTGAAAACAAAGTCTTCATTTTAGTTAAGATTGCCAACATTTTTTAAGCTTGTATCTGTGTTGCTTACGGTTAGCTACTTTACCAGTAAGTGCTATGGTGTGCTGTTCTTTTCGTATCCGATTTACGAAATAGATTTATGGCTCAAGTAAAGTTTCATACAGCAGTTAGTTTACTTGATAAGCAGCACATTTACTTGGAATCATTCTGCCTAATTAGGCTGGCGACAGTTTTTGATTTACATGATCGCAGTTCTGCTTTCCAACTTTAATACCGTACGATCGATTCTCGCTAGTGTTACTACTGCTCCGTTCAAAACATAAAATTTCAGGTAACGGGACAGAGTTAGATTCCTCCCATTAGTACACGTTCACGGTCAAACTTTAAAACTGATGATGAAGGAGTAACATTACTGACGACTTGCTGTTCTCGTGTAACCGATAGTGTTGAACTTGCTTTTCCCATAACAGGAGTAATGCACTGACGGCAAAAATTCACAGTACCAAAAATTAATTAATGTAGAGTAATTAAATTTCGGGAATATATTTGTCTGGGTAACGTATTTAAGTGATTAACATTGCAAGATCACAGTTTAATGTTAGAGCGAGATAAGCCGTTCCAAATGTGAAATGCTGGTGCATTAATAACTGGTGTAACCGCTAGTATTTTGATAAAGTTATGCAGACGTGCATGCAGTCTGATACACACGTGCCTGATGTCAGTTTGTGGGACAGAATTTCATGCCTTTTGCACTTGGCTGGTCAATACAGGAACGATTGATGCTGGTTGAGGATGACGTTGGAGTGGTCGTCCGATTACATCCCATATCTGCTCGATTGAAGACAGATCTGTGTAATCAAAGACGATATGTGAGTGCTGGATTGCCAGTTAACAATGAGCACTTTATCAGGTTTTTCTAGTTCAAATATGTACACATTTCGCTACTGGTGAAAGAAACGTATAGCTCGTTATGTCATTTTAATGTCAAACATGTGCCCGGCTAGTTACCTCTTGAATAACTTACATTTTTAATGTTGCTTTTGGTAGGTAACATGGAAAATCGGGGAGACTTTCGAAATGCACATAGATCCATGTGTCACCATGAATACAGGGGTATTACTAATGATAAGTTGTTGATGGTGAGGTACCGTTAATCGCTGTTTTTATGTGGTTTGTTCACTAACCATTTTATAGAAGACCACTCGCTAAGCTTACGACGTTTAATATATTGTTCAAAAACCTTTGAGGGAGCAAGAATACTTGGAATTATCCTCGAATTTACGGAGTCCAGATATTCTTGAAAATCTCTTATTTACAATGTATTTTGTTTTGATTATGTATTACGGAATGACGTGACTGAGCTACGGGTATTAATTTTCAAATACTAATGAGTCTTGACGCTTTACAAATGTCACTTATTATCATAAACTTCAGTTTACAAGTGTTAAGAAATGTCTCATCTCTGATAAAGTGGTCCCTGACATTTGTTGTAGCGTGCTACTAATTTATATCTATAGTCGTTGCTATACAGAGCTGTGTTCTCTACTGGTCACACGTGGTTACCATTTTGTGTAGTCGAACGACTCTACCTTGCAAATATGGCAAATTGAAATTTTCGTCATGTTTCATGTTCAAACATGTTCCCTGCTACTGGTGACAAAGAATAAGATATGTACACTACATGAGGTTATTTCTAGTTCAAATATGTACACATTTCGCTACTGATGGAAGAAACCTGTAGTTCGTTATGCCATTTAAAGAGTTTAAACATGTGTGCGACTAGTTACCTCTTGAATATCTTACATTTTTAATGTCTCTTTTGTTAGGTAACATGGACAATTGCCGACTTTCGAATTGCACATAGATCCATGTGTCATCATTAATACAGTGATATTACTAATGATAAGTTGTTGATGGTGAGGTACCGTTAATCGCGGTGTCTATGTGGTTTGTTCATTAACCAGTTTGTACAAAACCACTCGCTAAGCTAACGATGGTTAATGTGCGGTTGCGAAGCCTTTGAGACAGCAAGAATTCTTCGAATTATCCTCGAATTTACAGAATCCACATATAACATCCAAATCCGACAGATCACCATCTACAAGTCACATCCGGTCACTATGTGAGACACTGCAAAAAGGTTCGTAAGTTAATCAAAAAGATTGGTGTGAAGTGTGATGATCTGGAACTTTACGTCAGTACTTCTCTTCCACATGCTGGGTGGGTACTAGTGTTTAAAATTAATTCCACCAACAACATTCGAACCACATTCCCCCTGCCACCACAAAGGCGTCAGTTTGTGAACTCAACTACAAAATCAGGTAAATGATATAGTTACTTTATTTACAGAAAATGAAAGTTCAGTATCAGAAACTTACGAAGGAGTAATGCTCGTATATCCACCTATAGTAGTTTAAATTTCGACAAAAGACAGCTACTGTGCCTTCACAAAGGGCTTCAAAAAATTTATCCATCTGACAACAGTACCTCCCGTAAAAATGTCGCAGTACCAGTCAATCCGTTACACAGTCATTTTCCTTCGGCACTGCGGATTAATTTCACTCCCGAAACCAAAGCATATTTCACGTGGCAAGGTCGCCCCATCGGCAAAGTATGTCACAATGCGATGGTCGTGATGGGTGTCAGTGTATAACAAAGCGGCGAGGACACAGAGTGAACCAAATACGGGTCATTCTCCCTCCGTATGCGAGTCTTGTGAATAATACCATTCGTCGAATATTATGCAAACAACGTCCGAAATTTTAGTTGGTCTGTAAAAGATACCATCCCCTTTCAGTCAGACTAGTCTATGTTACTCAACAATAAAGCCACAAGGCCCCTCGGGCTATGCTTTGTATTTCATGGCCTTTCCTACGCACTCGTGCCATACATACCGAAACAGAACATCAAAAGATAGAGAGTGCAGTAAGTTAGGATGATCAAATTGTAGTCCAAGATTCAACCACTGAATGTGAAACATATTATTCTACAAAATTATATGTCTGTTAACAATTTATTTCCTTTAAGTGCGCGTATGTTTTCCTTACACAAAATACCGCGATTCATGCTATAGAAATTTAATATAATTGAGATTTAACTTTTAGAAAACACACTAAACGACTTACATCTATATTGTATTTTAGAAATTCATACTTTGGCATACCAAGGGCGTCGGAACTGAAACTGTTAGCTGATATTCCATATTTTTCATGTTTTAACAATACAGGTGGAACATTATAGGTCGTGAAAGAATTTTACAGGAAATCTGGCAAACGTTATTCCAATTAGATCCAATTGTTTTAAGTCTAAGAAAAAGTCTGCTTTCATATATACACTATTTTCGAAATTTCAGTGAAAATATCTTCTACTACAGTGTAATAGTGTACTTTTTACGACGAAAACTAGTTTCGTGCAACTACGGAACATCTTAAAATCATAGTGTTCGCCGTTAGGGCTGAACAGATTTAAATCCCGTATTATATATTAAATACGAATTATAAATTTTTCGTCTTCGGGAAAGTTTCAGTTACACGAATTGATGGATTTACCAGTTTCATTTTATTTGATGCCAAAGTAAAATTGGGGATTAAGGTCCAGTCGTCCACGACGTCATTAGAGATGGGACTGGAGAAGGACAGGAACGTATTCGGCTTTCTTTTTTCAAAGAAACCGTCTCTGTGTCCACCATAGCTGAATAGGCCACGCAGACCTAGGCTCTGTATTGCCGAACTGGAATTTGAAAACTTCTTCCACTACCTGAGAGAGACGACTGCCGTAACTATTGCACTCAGCTGTCTAGAGAATCTGACCGGAATACTACTTTCAAGTATAACCTGTTTTCACACTGTCTACGTGTAATTAGTTCAGGGCCAAACAGAACCAAATGTGGAAATAGTGACATAGTGGCCTGTCTAAATTCGTAGGGAATGTTGAATGGCGAAGCCTGTCACTGGAAACGTAATCATACGTATCGAAGACAGTTTCTTTCGAGGCGATATGTCAGTGTGTGCGTAAGACAGCTCGTTCCACAGAGCCCGTACTAAAATTTTAAGAGACGCGTGCTGGTAAAAGTAGCAAAACTGTAAAATTTGAGCTACAAAAGCTATAAAAGTTGCTCCGGAAACACACACACTCACACTCACATACACACGAAACTAAGAGAAACATCTATTTCGTCAGATCTAAAAATTACCGTAGAAAGAAGAAGCAGAGGAGATAATTTAAGTAGTATAGCAGTTAACTGTGGCAGTCTAATCGCTGGAATAAAAAGTATGAGATAGCCACTCCGCAACACAATAAAATCTGCAGCCTAAAACGTAGGCCAGAGACCAGCACTTCAGAATATTTTAAAAACTTTACCACACTTGTATGGTCAACAGCTAAAATAAAAGGCAGCTCACCACCGAGATTTATTTCTACCCTCTTATCACAATATAAAGTGCACTCAAATAAAATGTAGGGGATCCGTCTCTGGAGTATGAAGCCATTTGTCCCGGACATTGCCCAGTTCGGAGCCGGGTGCTCAGGGTCACTTCGTCTCTCCGGAGTAACTGGTTCAAATGGCTCTGAGCACTATGGGACTTAACATCTGTGGTCATCAGTACCCTAGAACTTAGAACTGCTTAAACCTAAGGACATCACACACATCCATGCCCGAGGCAGCATTCGAACCTGCGACCGTAGCAGTCGCGCGGTTCCGGACTGAGCGCCTAGAACCGCTGGACCACCGCGGCCGGCTGGAGTAACTGGTATAAGATCCGCAATGGCCTTATACTTTGGTCAATCATTTGTAGCTTATTAGCCCTCACTGCAAACCCCTTCTACAGTTTTTCGACTCAAATGCCAAATGAAAGCCTGCAGGGGAATGGCACGTTATGACACGTCGGGTTGCCTGAAGCCTCCTTGGAAGCTTGGTTTGCCTTTTCATTTTCCCGAATTCCCGGGTGCCCTGGTACGCAGCGGAATAATACCTGCTACCCTGCTGAAGGAAGTAGATTTGGCGATGTATGAACTGGATCATTTTCTCTATTGGGTGCAGTTGTTGCAGCGATTGTGAGGCACTCAAGGAATCGGAGTGGATGGGGAACTTTTAGCTCTGAAGATGCCTCAACTGCTCCAGTAATTTCAGGACCACATCGACCTCGGCAGTAAAATGAATGTATTAATGTGAAAGTCAAGACGTGAAGGTACAGTCGGGGAACACTGCCGTACACGAAGGAAGTCTCCTTGTTTTGAACCTACAGTGTACACAACTTAAAAACTGAGATGTCTATCTAAAATGTGTAAAACACAGACCGAAAGTTAAACCCTAGGAGTGCAATATTTCTTCAAATTTCTCAAGTCTAAAGTAACTCTGAGCCTACGGTGGAGCTAAGTTGGAGATATGTTCTAACCATGGAGTAAAATTAGAAAATCTGCCTCGTCCATATGTAAAAGACAATATTTCGCTGTTATCCGCGAGGGCCTCGTTGATCACTGTCGATTACGAGAAAATATTCCCATTGGTTGCCGATCACCAATACGGCATCAGGTGTTCATGGCGTTGATACTAGGAAGACGTGATGGAAAGCATGTGAAGACTCTTGAAACTCTTTAAAAAAAATCCGCGTTAATGACATTCTACATCTTTATTTTTCATGTCTATATTTTTACTTCTCAACCAAGCCACTATGGCGACGAACTTATTTCTTCCAACGAGAGACCAGTTGGTAGTTACCGTCGCTGTAGAGAGATTGACTTGGTTCACAGAGCACCAACCTCACCTCTACTTGCGCAGGTTCATCACTATCAACTGAAGTCCTCGAAGGCGTTCTTTAATTCCTGGGAACAGATGACAGTGGGATGGGACCATATCGGAGAATGATCGACGGTAGCGAACCCAAGGCGATTCTCGCAGATGTCGCAGCGCTCGTGTGTGGTCTGATATTGTCATGCTGAAGGAGAGGGTGCTCAGTGTACGGACGAAGTCTTGGAAATCGAAACTCGTTTACAGCACGCTGTTCCTCACGCACCGGCATAGTTACGTTGCACACCACCGTGTTACACGCTACAATCCTGAACCCTCTAGTGGCAGACTGCTGCAAATATATTGACTTGAAGAATATGGACGTAGAATGTTAATTACGTTTGCGTTATTTAAAAAGTTTTAACAGTTTTCATATAGAAATTCGGAGTATTTGCTTTTCTGCACGCCCGCTTATTTTGTAGGGCTGTCAGATTATGAGGAGTTGCAGCTTGATGGTGTCAGTAGGATCTCTAACTTCAGCACAGAGCCTCGGTAAGGGGCTGGTTCTAAGGGCTCCATTGGCCAGTCTAATTTCATCATGGTTCACTATGTCCAATACTTTTAAATAAGTTTCATATAAGCCAAGATCGCATAAACGTTGTGTAAAACTGGAGCAGACAAGTTAGGTCTACTTCCCATGGATCACAGTTATTTTAAATTACTTAGAGCTTTTAGTGCCCATATTTTTAGGTCCCTGAGGAGTGGCAGCCATTTAAGTTTATCATCAGTTGTGAGCCCAGAAACCTAATAACCGTGTCTTTGAAAACCTCAACTCAGACAAGTCTGAAACATAATGCAAGCACATAAAAAGAACGAACGCAGACTTCAGTGTCATAAATTGAAACCCCTCTTCTCCAACCATTTCTCTAGCCGTATAATAATCTGTTGCAACTAACGAGTGGTTGTTAAAAGACTGGAAGTGGAACGGAAGACGGGGAAGTCGTCAATAAAGAACGGACACTGGAAAGGAAAGTAACTGTCGACTTCATACTATTAATGGCTATGGCGAAAGTTAGTCACACTAAGAACGCTAACTTGGACATCGTTCTCTTGCTCAAATCGACTGATATTTAAAATGGCGTGGTGAGACAAAAAGACCGCGTTATATGGAAAGACATCCTCATCAGCTGCTTCAGGAAACTGCTCGAGGGTAATGTGTCTCCACGTAGTGTCGAAGGCTTTCTCGATGTCAAAAAATATATCTATGAAATGATGCCTAAGGAGAAAAGCCTCATGTACTTCCGCTTCCGGGATGGACAGGCTATGAAATGTGAAGCGATATCTACCGAACCCACATTAAAGCGACGAAGGAGCTGTCTGAATTAGGCTCATACAAGGTGATGGTTGACTGTCTGCTCATTGGACTTTTCCATGCAGCCAGTGAGGCCAACACTACTATAACTACTCGGACGTGTTCGGTCCTTCCCAGGTTTTAAAAGTCGGTTAAAACTGTCTTCCTCCAAGAAACAGGGAAGCAGCCTGACACGCAACTGAACTAAAGAAAGGGCGAGGAGGATTTCTTTGTTCTGCAGTATGAGGTGCCTTAATGTATTACAACGGACGTATCACAAGCTGCAGATACCGCAGAATCTAGGCCACATATGGAAAAGACACAGTCGTATTCTTCATTATTGGTGGAAATAGAAAAGCCAAATCCTGGCCGAAACTGTGGCAAAGTAGATCTCCATATTCTGGACAATGTCTTGCCGGTTGCTCAGGAGACTTCCATTACATGTTACAGCAGCTACTAGTCACCTCCTTCTCCTCCTGATAGTGTACCGTACCACTGTACGTCGAGTGAAACGGGTTGTAACTGTTTCCATGATCTCTCTTTTACTGTTTCTGGGAAATCGGTGACATTCTACCTTCTCTATCCGACGGAATGAGAGGTTCTCTGCAGTTGTGCATCACTAGAACCTATGCAGAGCCGTACCCACCTGGCTCTGCTGTGCGGCATTCGCCGCTTCACCAAGTGTCATTTTTAGTGGACCGGAAGGCTGTGGAATGGATGCTTGAGCTGCATGCTACATCGTTTAGGTTATACGATCCCCCCATTCCAGATCGTTATGACGGCGTTGAAACACAGAAAATTGGCTGTAGAACGTTGACTTAGCTCTACTAATATCCCGTCGAGGCGGCATTCTTTCGGGCACCACGCTGTGGTGCAGGAGAATTCAGATCAGAATGTGATCAGATCCATATCGACATACATACTGTGCAAGCCACCGTACGATACGTCGTGGAGGGTACCCTGTAAAACTACAACTCATTTCCTTTCCTGTTCCACTCGCAGAAAGACCAAGGGAAAAATTAGTGTCTATATGCCCCCTATGAGACTAATTTCTCATATCTTATCTTCGTAGTTCTTCCGTGAAGTGTGTGTAAGCGGCATTAGAATCGTTCTACAGTCAGATTCAAGTACCGGTTCACTAAGTTTTCTCAGTTGTGTACCTCAAAAAGAACGTCACCTTTACTGCAAGGATTCCTATTTGAGTTCCCGAAACATCTCCCAATACTTGCGTGTTTTTTTAACCAACAGTTAACAATTCCAGCAACCCGCCTCTGAATTGCTTCGATGTATTCCTTTAATTCGACATCGTGCTGATCCCAAGTACCCCGGAAGTACTTAAGAATAGTTCGCACTAGCGTCCAACATCCAGTCTCCTTCACAGATGCACCACACTTTCGTAAAATTCTCCCAGTAAACCGAAGCCATTCGTCTTCTATACCATAATCCTTAAATATAGTTCATCTCATATCACTTGGCAACTCTATACCCAGATATTTAAACAACGTGATTGTGTCAAGTGGGACACTTCTAATGTAGTATCCAAACATTGCAGGTTTGGTTTTTCTATTGATCCACAATAACTTACATTTTTATTTTTCTACATTTTGTGGTAGCTGAGTTTCATCGCATCAGCTATAAATCTTGTCTAAGTCATCTTGTATCCTTCTACAGCCAGTCAGCTTCGACATCTTCGCGTTCACCACAACATCCTCAGCAAACAAAAACAGTCTGTTGCCCACCCTGTCCGCTAGATCATTCATTTATATACTTAGAAAATAATAGCGGTCCTGCCACGCTTACCTTGGGCATCCCAGGCAGTACCTTTGTCTCTGACGAACACTCACCATCGAGGACAACACACTGGATTCCACTGCTTGAGAAGTCTTCAGACCGCCCACGCATCTGGGACCGTATTCCAGGTGTCCGTACCTCCGTTAACGGTCTGCAGTGGGGCACCATGTCAAATGCTTTTCGGAAATCTAGAAATATTGAATCTGCTTGTTGCCCTTTATCTATAGTTCGCAATATATCCTGCGAGAAACGAGGAAACTGAGTTCCGTACGAGTGACGCTTTCTAAGACGGTGCTGATTCGTTCACAGAAGTTTTTCGGTCTCTTGGAAACTATTATATTCGTACTCAGAACACGTTCAAGAATTCTGCAGCAAACCGATGTTATAGACATTGGTCTGTAATTTTACGGTGCCGTTCTTTTAGTCTTCTTATATGCAGGAGTCATACGCGCTTCTTTCTAGTCGCTTGCGACTTTTGCGTTGGACGAGTGATTCGCGATAAGGTGCCAGTGCTGCAGAGTAATCTTTGTAATACTGGCTTACTTGATTTCAACATTTTCAGTTCTTTCTCTGAGCCAGGGATGCTTATTACAGTGTCGTCAATTCGGGACTCCCCGCGATGGTCAAACGACGGTACGTGTGTACGATTCTCCTGCGTGAATGATTTCTTAAACGTGATATTTAAAACTTCGGTTCCGTCTTGCTGCTTTCTACTGCGACGCCAGATTGGTTAACGTGTACCTTAGACCAGCTTAGCGATTTTACAACGGATCAGAATTTTCTCAGGTTCTCGGCCAGATCTTTTACTAATATTGCTGTATGATTCGCTGATAGATCTTTTCACAGGTTCACTAATCTCTACCAACTTTTGCGTGTCCTCATTTACGCATTCTCTTTTGAACCGAGAGTGCAACAGCCTTTAACTCCTCAGCATTTTCCGACTTTTGCTGTTAAACCACCGTTGGTACTTTCCGTTCTTAATCGATTTGTTGTTGTTGTTATGGTCTTCAGTCCTGAGACTGGTTTGATGCAGCTCTCCATGCTACTCTATGCTGTGCAAGGTTCTTCATCTCCCAGTACGTACTGCAGCCTACATCCTTCTGAATCTGCTTAGTGTATTCATCTCTTGGTCTCCCTCTACGATTTTTACCCTCCACGCTGCCCTCCATTACTAAATTGGTGATCCCTTGATGCCTCAGAACATGTCCTACCAATCGATCCCTTCTTCTAGTCAAGTTGTGCCACAAACTCCTCTTCTCCCCATTCCTGTTCAGTATCTCCTCATTAGTTATGTGATCTACCCATCTAAACTTCAGCATTCTTCTGTAGCACCACATTTCGAAAGCTTCCATTCTCTTCTTGTCTAAACTATTTATCGTCCATGTTTCACTTCCATACGTGACTACACTCCATACAACTACTTTCAGAAACGACTTCCTGACACTAAAAATCTATACTCGATGTTAACAAATTTCTCTTCCTCAGAAACGCTTTCCTTGCCATTGCCAGTCTACATTT
The DNA here is from genome assembly GCF_023898315.1 of Schistocerca nitens. Lineage (NCBI taxonomy): Eukaryota > Metazoa > Arthropoda > Insecta > Orthoptera > Acrididae > Schistocerca > Schistocerca nitens. Next base: position 437,048,116 of record NC_064616.1, read on the forward strand.
TATATCCTCTCTACCTGGACCATCATCAGTTATTTTGCTCCCCAAATAGCGAAACTCCTTTACTACTTTAAGGGTCTCATTTCCTAATCTAATTCCCTCGGCATCAACCGACTTAATTCGACTGCATTCCATTATCCTCGTTTTGCTTTTGTTGATGTTCATGTTATATCCTCCTTTCAATCGATTTAGTAGGCACATAATTGTCCAGAGCATGATTTACAACTAGTGTACTCTTTGCCTACAATTTCTCAGTGTTCATAACAATCGAACTAAATGATGTCAACAGATTGTCAAATTAAGATGTTAACAACAGCTGCCGGCCGCTGGTGGCCGAGCGGTTCTGGCGCTACAGTCTGGAACCGCGCGACCGCTACGGTCGCAGGTTCGAATCCTGCCTCGGGCATGGATGTGTGTGTTGTCCTTAGGTTAGTTAGGTTTAAGTAGTTCTAAGTTCTAGGGGACTTATGACTTCAGCAGTTGAGTCCCATAGTGCTCAGAGCCATTTGAACAACAGCTTATCTGCTGTTTTCTTGCAGAAATGCTCTGCTAGCCTTATTGATTGATTTATTAACTTTCGGAGCCATAGTCGCTATGATGAGATCATAATCACAAATTCCCGTCTCTGTACTGACGCTATCGGTAAGGTCCAGCTTGTTAGTAACTACAATGTCTGAGATATTTCCACCGCGTATCGCTGCCGAACTAGCTATTCTAGAAAGTTTTCCGGAAACGTTCTCAAAAGCACTCCGCAAGACTGTCTGTCTGTAACCTCTCCAAAGATTCCATCACGACTCAGTCTGTACTCAGTAGGTTCAATTCGACTCCGACTAGTACTGCTAAATCTCGGTATTTACACATTACCGCCCGAAGACTTCCTTTGAATGAATCTACAACTGTCACAACGGAAGCGGTTTCCCGGTGAAAACATCCTACAGTTAATCTGGTTTCACAAAGGCCTGTTATACGCTGCCTGATGACTTGCCTCTCACACCCAATTTCCACCTCAATAGAGACAATATACTCCCCCTTCTATCGTGTTTCATTTGTCTTTCCTGTATACGTTCCATGAATTGCTAAATACCTCAGAGCTTTCCACTTCGAGTTTCACGCAGCTCTAGGTCTCAAGAACAATATGAACGCTAGCACTGTACTGGAAGGCAGTAACTTCAGGAACTTTGTTACGGATTCTCAACAATTTACCGATAAAATTTTGGCCGCTGATGTGTCTTCACTCTGAACGCCGTCTCATTTTACTATTTCCACGCAAGTCATCGTCTGCTTCCCGCTGAGATGTGTGTGCTAGTGCCAAAAATCGCAAAGAGAGATCGAAAGCAGTGAATGACGTCGTTGCAGTGCTGAATTGTGAGCCCCGCCTCATGTTCAAGAAAGGACAATGTGATTGCTTGAAAAGTTTATCAATAGCTTCAGCCCTGGTGGTGGCAGAATCCCAAAGCACTCTGTATGCGTCAAAATCTCCACATATTAGGAAGGTGTGGGAGGCTGAGTAAGGACTTCACAAAGAGCCTCTTCGTGTAGCATCTCATGTGGTGGCAGGTATAATGAACATAATGTAAATATGACGTGCATGTGCTAATGCAGCGACTGCTTATAGCCTGGTTGTGACGGAGAGAATGGAGGAGTGGTAGGTGCTGTTTACGAAATTAGCCACTCCTCCTTCGGCCGTCTCTCCACTAGGAGATAATGTGGGTACTTAATTTAGGAACGTCAGCTGACTGAAAACGTGTCTCCTGAAGACATATACAAATTGGTCGACCTTCTGGTATCAGACTTAGTTTCCCCACATGCGTCCTGAACCCATTCAAATTGAAACGTACTGTCAGTTCTGTGTCATAAGATTTGTCGCTTGGCATTTAAAAGCAGGTTATTAATACGTGAATCACACTGCAAACCACTCTTTTAATATCATGAGTACACTATGGAAGAAGAATGAGCTAAACAATGTGTTTATTTATTGCCAAATGATACCTGTAAGATCAACCTTTAATCCTGTAAACCTTTCTAAGTGTCAGGATGGTTGAACCAGTCTGTTTTGAAAGTTCCACAGGACACAAAATACACAACACTAGTACGCCTAAACTATGCCAACCGTACAATATTTGAGTACTTGTGGAGCTTGTGATAAACTTGGGTGTCTCACCGATGACCCATTCCCTTTCAACCTCGTTATGCAGCAACTGGAAATTGGAAATTTGGCGTAAGGTCTTATGGGACCAAACTGCTGAGGTCATTGTCCCCAAGCTTACACACTACTTTATCTAACTTAAACTAACTTACGCTAAAGACGACACACACATCCATGCCCGAGGGAGGACTCGAACCTCCTTCGGGGGAAGCCGTGCGGAGCATCAACTGGCAGTGAGTAGTGTATTAGTCCTTAATTTGATTGACACAAACGCTTCTCCATTATTACTGGGGTTCTTCGGCATCCATCTACACAATGTTAAGAATTTAGCCCAGTTAGCAGCTCACTGCTGATAGCATATCCTCCAAGTAGTTTAGCATTTAATAACTTTTTGTCCTGGGTAGTTTTCGTTGCCTGGGTCAGGAGCGCAACATTAGGCAGGCCCTTGATAGGTTTAAGATACCACGGAATTCCCTTCAGAGCTTCATTTATTTAGAAAGGTGATAGTGTTTCAATCGAACCTTCTTCGCCGAGCGGTTCTAGGCGCTACAGTCTGGAACCGCGCGACCGCTACGATCGCAGGTTCGAATCCTGCCTCGGGCATGAATGTGTGTAATGTCCTTAGATTAGTTAGGTTTAAGTAGTTCTAAGTTCTAGGAGACTGATGACCTTAGAAGTTAAGTCCCATAGTGCTCAGAGCCATTTGAATCATTTGAACCTTCTTCACATTTAATAACAATGAACAAGTTTTTCACCATAGAAAGTGGTCCGCTACTATTATTGCTTTCTCTAGTAGTGACAGACGTCTTCGGTAGGCAGGTCACACGAGGTCTCTTTCGGGTATGGGTGTTAATGCTGCCCAAAAAACCACCGAAAACGGTGAGAGTGTCGGACTTAGTACAGGCTTAGTGGAAGGCCAGGAGCAGCTAGGGCCGTTAAGAGTCCACCAAAATAGAAACCCACTTACCTGGGTTATAAAACTGATGTGCTCCAAGTTCCCCTGAGGTTGCCCACTTGCGACTCTTTCACATCAACATCCACCCACCCCGTCCACAAGTACCATACCTTGATGTTGAGGTTTCATTTAAAGAAGTTTGTACCATCCTCGCGATCCGGACTGTTAAACCGAGATCCCCACTTCCTGTGACATGTAACTGCTCACTGCCGCTCACCACGATGGTCACTGAAGCATCCTCATAGTGCATTCGCTAAAAATCCTCTCGTGCCACGAGATCCTCCAACTGCGCAATTCGACGTGATCGCGATCCGTGATCCGTAAGAATGAAGTCTTGACTGAATGCAGGAGTACAGTGTTACACCAGTGGTGATTGATGGCCAAACTGTATTCAAACATTTAGATGTCAGTATGGCCATCCAATAGTATGCCTGCCCACACCATAACACTTGACCACCGAAACGATTATATTACTCAATTTTACAATCTATGTATCCTCGTATGGTGAGAGATGGAAACACGTAGTGACGCAGGAGCCTTTGGTGGCCCGGTGTTGTCTGGGGAGGCATAATATTGTATGGTGTTACTGACTTCCAAATCTTTAAACACGGTACACTCATCGGTCAACGTTATTGTGACGCTGTATTGCTTCCCGTGTGCCTCTTTTCAAGGGTGCGTCCGGTCCTGCCTTCATTTCTACGGATGACAATGCTTGACCGCATCGAACTACGCGAGTGGAAGAGCTCCTGGAACGAGAGAATAATCGGCGAATAGACTGGCCTACCCATCCCCCCTACTTGAAACCTATTGGCTACGTGTGGGATGCCATCTATACTGGCGTAGGAATGGAGGGCTCTAGAACAAGAAGTCATTAACAACCTTGTGTCCAGAATGGAGAGCATGCAATGCTGTTATTAGTGATCACACACGTGATTAAGAACCATGGCCCAATTTTTGTAAGTCCAGGGTCCATCATAAGTCGTAGTGACTTCAGTTTAACTTTGAAAAAAACTGTCAATTCTTTTCGTCTCATAACGATTTTCTTTTAGTTCAAATGTGTGTGAAATTTTATGGGACTTATCTCCTAACGTCATCAGTCCCTAAGCTTACACACTACTTAACCTAAATCATCCTAAGGACAAACACACACACCCATGCCCGAGGGAGGACTCGAACCTCCCCCGGGACCAGCCGCACAGTCCAAGACTGCAGCGCCCTAGACCACTCGGCTAATCCCGCGCGGCTTTCTTTCAGTTATGTTCTGTACCATAATGCAGTAGTTCTTTCTATGTATGTTCCAAGTTTCATGGAGCTGTGTTACTTAGCAATGACATCTTGTGAAAGCTACTTTCGTCCTTACGTTTTGCACAACAGTGTATTTACGACGGTTTGGCGCCGCTTACCAGTTCCCAGCTCAGTAAATCCGAATTCGCCAAGCTCGTACCTAACATACGTAGGCTGAACTCCCTGAGATGCTCATCATTTAGAAGGGCCTGGAAGGGAGGAGGTCTGCTGTGTGGAGGAAAACACGTGTGGGCTTTTAGGGAATACCATGGAAGAGGCGATCATGACTCATTAACCAACATTTCCTTTCACGGAAACCGTAGACGTTTGCAACTACAGTAACCAGTACAATTCTTACTCTATTGCGACACTATTAATGTAGAATTTTCCTATTAGGGGAAGATATATTCCCTTTACTGTTCAGCAATCTTTATGTCGGTTTTCTATAAAGATCAAAAATTACTTTAGATCTTGGCCAGAATGTTTCCTTCAACGTGACCATGACCGATTCTTTCTCCCGGACCTGTACAGCTGATTGTTTATCGCGACATTCGTCAAACAAAAAATGTTCAAATGTGTGTGAATTCCCAAGAGACCAAACTGCTGAGGCCGTTGGTCCCTTGACTTACAACCTACTTAAACTAAAGTAAACTAACTTATGCTAAAAACAACGCATACACTCATGCACGAGTGAGGACACGAATTAATTGCGGGAGGGGCCGCGCAATCCGGTGACATGGTGCCTCAAACCGCGCGGCCACTCCGCGCCGCCGTCAATCAGTAGTAGAGGTATTATGTAGTCTAAAGACAGTGTGTTGCATTTCTTCAATATGTGTGTAGTGTCCTGTGCATTGCAATAAGAGAAAAAATATGAATAATAAATAGCCGTTAAAAATATATCTCGAATGGTGCTGTAATATGAGAGGTTTCACGGACAGGCATCAGCCATTAGATTGGAAAGATTTTCTCTACTCTCTCACATCGTCTTCACTTCTTCGTGATGCATGCTTTGTGTCGTCAATATAACTGTTTAATATTCGAATGAGGTATTTGTGTCAGTGGTGTAAATGTTAGGGAAATAGAGAAGGTTAGAAACAGTGGAAGTGCAGAAAGTAAAATTCGTCAGAAACACGGAAACGGCCATTGAGTTTAACGTTCGTATATGACGAATGGGTCACTACTGACAGTGTGAAATGTCCTCATTCTGAAAGACACTGCAAAGAGGTTTCAGCTTCCGGCTTTATCAAATGTTCAAATGTGTGTGAATTCCTAAGGGACCAAACTGCTTAGGTCATCGTTCCCTAGACTTACACACTACTTAAACTAACGTAAAGTAACTTATGCTAAGAACAACACACACACCCATACCAGAGAGAGGACTCGAACCTCTGGCGCGAGGGGCTCGCAGTCCATTACAGGACGCCTCAAACCGCGCGGCCATTCCGTGCGACTCGGCTTTATCATAGGACACTGGGGTCCTGTCATGAAGACATGGTGTACTGTTCGCGATCGAATAACTGTCTCTCTTCTCCTGAACCACTCGCCACCACTCGCGCTTCCACGGTGATTCTACCCGTTTACCTCTGGGTTGAAAGTCACGCAAACAGCGTCCACTGGGCAGCTCGGCTAAAATATAAACGTACTGGAACATCAGAGGTCGTTAATAGTATATGTCCTACGCCTCAGGACACGTTACACATTTTCTACATCACCGTGGTGAGAAATAATACCTCCAAACATCACGAATGTCCCAGTGGAATTCAAGGCCCATTTGGTTAACTGGAAGTCCCCATAGTAAGCTTTGTGAGTTACACTAGAAAATAATTAACTACAGATATAAAAGAAAAAAAATATCTGTCGTGAGCAGTATCGACGCCGTAATATAACTTCGGTGTATGCCCGAAGCTGCTTTCGCCTCTAAAACTTGGTTCCTGTTACGAGCAACGTGCTTTTCTTATCCGCTAGGAAGTCCAGAATCCAGTCACAAAAGTGGCCCGATATTGCCTAAGCTAGTCCCAGTTCTTATAAATGACAAAACAGACCAACAGCGCTAAGGGCCCTAGATTCAGAGGCAAGAACACTAAGAAAAGAATTCCATTTCGTGAAAAAGAGCTGCAAAAAGCCTTACAACAATGTTAAATTAACAATGCTAGGACCACATACGAGTAGAGAAAATAAAGAAGTTCGGATCAACAATAATGAAACGGATTGTGGAATTCTACAATAACTGATTAAAAAAGAAGAATATTTTTGCAAAATATGGAGGGAAACCAAGCTAATTGCTGTCATGAAACCAGGGAAAGAGGCTTCTGATCCTCAAACCTATAGACCTATCTCATTATTATGGCATATTTACAAGATGTTAGAAAGGATGCTTTTCAACAGTGTGTCAATTAAGATCGATAGCTTTCTTATACACGAATCGGTTGGATCCAGAGCGAAAAGAAATTGTACAGTACAAATAACCCATCTAACACACACACCTAGGATCGGTGTGGAAGGGGAACATTACTGGAGTAGCATTTATAGACTTTCATACGCTAATTATATAGTCCAACACCTCACACTGTTTCACAAGGTGTACGCAGTGACTCAGGACTACGGTTTCACTAAAATAATTGTCAGCTTACTACACAACTGAAGCTTCTATGTTGAATACCAACGACGATATAGATGTTGGAGTACTCTGTACAGTATTGTCACCAGTGTTCTTCAACATTTACACAAATGATCAGCCAATACTTAATCGAAGCAAAAGTTTCGTATCTGCTAACGAACTAGCTTTGACAGTACAAATAAATTATTTTCAAGAAGCTGAACAAGTACTAATAAGAGATCTGAGATCGACTTCTGATAACTATAACAAGAACTATATGAAGGAAAACCCATAAAGAAATTAGTGAAAGACGTACGTTTATTGGAGTACGTCTTTCATTAGCGTTAATCCCATCAACTAGGTACTGCCTTTTATAATTTTATATGCCGTGTTTATCATATTCTACTCGGACCCCTGCATATAGGAAGTGAACTGTGGGGTGTTTTATTTAATCCCAACTTTCCTATTATGATTAGCGGCCAGTACTTCATGAGAACAACCTGTCTTTCACGATATCCATTCTGTAAATTTGTCTGTAGACTTAAGGCGAATTTTCTGCTCTCTCCGAGCTTAGAAACGGAGATCTGAAACATTGGAATGCACAGGATTATAGCAGGGAAAGAATAAAAGAAGAAGGTGAGTAATGGTGGCAAAAGACCCCAGCCCCCCCTGTCTTGGCGTACGACTTGGAGTGCGAATTCGTGGGCGAGTGTTTCCATTGGTGGCTGGAAGTTCGCAGTAGAAGCTTCGAGTTCTTTCTAGAAAATCTGTTAGTTAAAACCGGCAGATAAGGGACCCGAATGGCTCGCATTTTGACCCGAGCTGATTGGGCCGTTGTAATGCGCGCAGGAGCCAGGCCTGTCATTGGCAGGAACGTGAGCCAAAAAGTGCGTCATCTCGGGGTATTGAGGAGCGAAAGGTAGGCAATTGAAAGTGGGATGAGCCACAGTCCGCACGTTGGTCAATGGGGACACGTTGAGAAGCTGTACCACGAGGCACCGAGCGAGGTGGCGCAGTGGTTAGACACTGGACTCGCATTCGGGAGGACGAAGGTTCAATCCCGCGTCCGGCGATCCTGATTTAGGTTTTCCGTGATTTCCCTAAATCGCTCCAGGCAAATGCCGGGATGGTTCCTTTCAAAGGGCACGGCCGACTTCCTTCCCCGTCCTTCCCTAATCCGATGAGACTGATGACCTCGCTGTCTGGTCTCCTTCCCCGAAACAACCAACCAACCAACCACGAGGCAATGACGGCGAGACGTAATGGAACTACACTAGTGGCCATTAAAATTGCTACACCAAGAAGAAATATAGATGATAAACGGGTATTCATTGGACAAATATATTATACTAGAACTGACATGTGCTTACATTTTCACGCAAATTGGGCCTTGATACGCCTGAGCATTTACTCAAACAGAGCTTGGATGGCGTGTACAGGTACAGCTGCCCATGCAGCTTCAACACGATACCACAGCTCATCAAGAGTAGTGGCTGGCGCATTGTGACGAGCCAGTTGCTGGGCCACTATTGACCAGGCGTTTTCAGTTGGTGAGAGATCTGGAGAATGTGCTGGCCAGGGCAGCAGTCGAGCATTTTCTGTATCCAGAAAGGCCCGTACAGGACTGAACATGCGGTCGTGCATTACCCTGCTGAAATGTAGGGTTTCGCAAGGATAGAATGAAGGTTAGACGCACGGGTCGTAACACATCTGAAATGTAACGTCCTCTGTTCAAAGTGCCGTCAATGCGAACTAGAGGTAACCGAGACGTGTAACCAATGGCACCCCATACCATCATGCTGAGTGATACGCCAGTATGGCAATGACGAATACACACTTCCAATGTGCGTTCACTGCGATGTCGCCAAACACGGATGCGACCACCATGATGCTGTAAACAGACCCTGGATTCATCCGAAAAAATTACGTTTTGCCATTAGTGCACGCAGGTTCGTCGTTGAGCACGCCATCGCAGGCGCTCCTGTTTGTGATGCAGCGTGTAATGGTACTTGAATTACGTAACCATTACGGCACCTCACCTCAACCTCTCGATACCAGCAATTTTCTACTGTGTTTCTGTAAAATAGTTAACACATTTCTGTGACAACATTCTGATTTGATTTCATTAATGTAGAGGTACTTTGATATATCGATATGTTTATATTCCAATGACATTATTCTTATGTGTATTCTTTCTTTTGTCACTATGATCTTTGACGTACTTGTAACTCTGATTTTTGGGCGCGTAAGCGGTTATTGGAGAGTCAAGTCTTGGTCGTCATGTTGAAAAGACGCAAATTGTAGTCAGTTTATGAAATGTAAACTCTAACAGTGAGGAAGATATTTTCACGTATGTTTTACATTGTGAAGTGATGTTGCAACAAAAGTAATAAAAAAGAAGTGTAACTTAAATTCGGAGTGCTGATTACTTTTTTACATCACCATTGTCCTAACTTGCAAAAGTTTAATTTTCAAGAATGGTTTGTGAAGCGCATCTATAAAGCTTTTGAATATCGCAGAATAACACCTAGGCCGCTTTGCATCCGAGCTTGGAATCATCACTACCTAGATTTTCGACGATTGAGCCATGAGTTCACAACGAGACCAGCGTGGGAAACACGAAAAGATGAGTGCCTAGTTTATCCATTATTTCAAGAAATGACTTTAATAACTGTGCTCTAATTACACCTGTCACATAATATAACTTCATTGTTGCCCGAAAATGCAATATTTAGCAGCGTGAGCAACACTACAGTCATAATTAATTTTTGACCTTTGTTGTGGTAGGGTTGTTAGAAGCATCAAGGGTAACCGCAGCCACGGTCTCCGAGCTGATAGTTCAAAATGGTTCAAATGGCTCTGAGCACTATGGGACTCAACTGCTGAGGTCATTAGTCCCCTAGAACTTAGAACTAGTTAAACTTAACTAACCTAAGGACATCACAAACATCCATGCCCGAGGCAGGATTCGAACCTGCGACCGTAGCGGTCTCGCGGTTCCAGACTGCAGCGCCTTTAACCGCACGGCCACTTCGGCCGGCGAGCTGATAGTCCATGCTGCTGCAAACGTCGTCGAACTGTTCGTGCAGATGGTTGTTATCGTGCAAACGTCCTCATCTGTTGACTCAGGTATCGAGATGTGGCTGCACGATCCGTTACAGTCATGCGGATAAGATGCCTGTCATCTCGACTGCTAGTGATACGAGGCCGTTGCGATCCAGCACGGCGATCCGTATTACCCTCCTGAATTCACCGACTCCATATTCTGCTAACAGTCATTCGATCTCGACCAACGCGAGCAGCAATGTCGCGATACGATAAACCGCAATCGCGATAGACTACAATCCGACCTTTATCAAAGTCGGAAACGTGATGGTACTAATTTCTCCTCCTTACACGAGGCATCACAACAACGTTTCACCAGGCAACGGAGGTCAACTGCTGTTTTTATATGCGGAATCGGTTGGAAGCTTTCCTCATGCCAGCACGTTGTAGGTGTCGCCACCGGCGCCAACCTTATGTGAATGCTCTGAAAAGCTAATCATTTGCATATCACAGCATCTTCTTCCTTTCGGTTAAATTTCGCGTCTGTAGCACGTCATCTTCGTGGTGTAGCAATTTTAATTGCCAGTAGTGTACTTAATGGAAACCTGCTAGTTAGGTCGCGATCATTGCTTCCTCTTAGTCAGAGTTCTTTGTACCAAGATCTTTCCGAATTGCTGAAATCTTTACCACGTGTGCCGTAAGTTAAAATCCTTATATCGCCCTGTTTTTGGTTGACCAGTGTGTTCGTCCACCTGCTTCAATAGCTGTATCTATTATCTAGTTTTCGTTCGCTCTACCCTTCTCCCGTGCAAATTGGTTAATGGAACTGCAAGTTTATAAGCACAACGAATCTCTGTGAATGAGTAATAGCAACTTTCTCTCTGGTTCTTTGCCGTCAGCAACGGTTACCTCTGTTGCAGCATGTTGGATCACACACAAGAATATAAAATCCTTTCACTTATTCCCATACAGGCACCACCCATGCTGATCATTTTGTAAGCTAATCTATAGTCAAGTCTTCATTTCGTAAGAGACATTATCATTTAAGAACATTTCTTGTTACGTAGTTCGAATTCCCTTCATGTAAAAGTAACCGACAATAAAGTCAAAGGTTTAAATTCAGTCTTTTACTTCAAAGTCCCCAGGTCATTTTCAGATCAAACAGGTAGTAGAGTTAGATATATATGAGGTACGGATAATCACTGTATCTTTCTCCATAAAGTCATACTGGGCTGCTTGTTTCCGTTGCGTTATGTTAAAGGTATTGCTTTACCCGTTTCCAAGGCCTCCTACTTTAATTAATCACATGGTGGCCATTGCATTTATGAGATACAGCACCATCATCAGTTGCTGCGGAAATAGGACAACGTGAAACAGTGATTAAGTGGTTACTTTCACATTTTTGCCTATTTTCAGCCATAAATGCCGATTAAGCTCACTAGTTTACTATCAGATCACTCCATTCCACCAAACACAAAAATAACAGCCGCCACCTTACATCAGCTCTGCACTCTCCACCTATGGAACAGATAGGGAGGACAAAAACGGAAAGCGACTTAGGAAGGCATTGAGCTGGAGCATTGTTTTACACCAAAATGCCTTGGAGATACCTTCGACTCATCACCCATTTACCGGCAGTACCTTGTGAATGGTATAATCATAAGGTGTCAAAAAAAGAAACAAAATTAACAGGAAACTTCTTGGGAGTAACTGAGATGTCCAACCAACAATTGGTTCGTAATTGTGTTACGCACTCTTTTCTCTGGCCGGTGAATATGTCTGCCCAGTGTGATGTAAATCCATTTTCTCGTAATACTGTCGGATAGCACTCTATAAATTATACAATAAAGGGCCAAAGAAACTGTTTCACCTGCCTAGTATCGTGTAGGGCCCCGCGAACAAGCAGAACTGCAGCAACACGACTAATGTCTGAAGTAGTGCTGGAGGGAACTGACACCATGTCATTTCGTGCAATCATCAAGGGTACACGAGTGGGTCGTCGGCTCCGAAAGCTCATATCGAAGATGTTTCATTTAACTTTTCGCACGCTGGCACTTCCTGATGCCCCAGCATTGAAATCTGCAGCAATTTGCGGAACAGTTGCACTTCTGTCACGTTGAACGATTCTCTACAGTCGTCGTTGGTCCCGTTCTTGCAGGATATTTTCCCTTCTGCAGTGATGTTGGAGATTTGATGTTTTACCGGATTCCTGATATTCACGGTGCACTCGTGAAATGGTCGTACGAGAAAATGCCCACTTAATCGCTACCTCAGAGATGCTGTGTCCCTTCGTTCGTGCGCCGACTGTAACAACACGTTCAAATTCACTTGAATCGTCATAACTTGCTATTGTAGCAGCAGTAACCGATCTGACAACTACGTCAGACACTTTTATTATAAAGGCGTTATCGACCGCAGCGCCGTATTCTGCCTGTTTACATATCTCTATATTTGAATACGCATGCCTATACCAGTTTCTTTGGCGTTTCAGTGTATATTTTTTACAATGTATTAACATTTTTTTGAATTTCCATTTTGCCTACTGCCTATCGGCTTCGACATGCAGTACCATGCTCAGGCGGTCCTATGATCAAAAATTTCCAGTACATAGTTGTAACAACAATGCAAGAGAGGTTATAATTCTTTCTATGATTCTGGTATTGGAATGTATAAGTTGAATGTTCGCTGGAGCAAATGGACCTCGATAAACGATAGAGGACAGTGTCGCCACAGCGCTACACTCGCCTAGTTAGTGTACCCACATGGATACACTGATCAGTAGTGTCCCTCGCGACTGGAATAAATACCGCCGTACCTCGACCGCTCAGCCAGCTCACCCCCACCCTGAGATACCTTGACCTCACCGACGACTGTCACCTCACCTGGATTCCTCACCTCCTTACCATCCAGCAGAAAGCCCATCCCCACCTCCGCCTATTGAAACTCCTGTCTGGTAGGACATGGGGATTACATCCTTCCACCATCCTCCACACCTACGAATCTCTCATTCGTCCTATCCTCTGTTATGCAGTGTTGTCTGGATCTCCACACCCACCCGCTTTTAAGAGGCCATCTAAATCCTCGAACGCCATGCGCTCCGCCTTGCCTGCCGTATCCACCTTACTTCCCCCACACGGCTCCTGTGTGACCTCAACCTCTTCCCCCACCTCCTTCTTTTCCCCCAACACCTCTGCATCCTTTACACTGTCCGCCGACTTCATCCCTCCACCCCCTGGTTTCCTCCTACCTCTCCAACCTCCGCCCATTGCCGCGCATCTATCGCTGTATGCCTCCCTCTCTCCACATCAACATCCTCCATCGCCTTCATCAGGGCAATTTCCAGCATCTTCCCCTCCCAGATGATGAACTTCGCTGTGACATATACCCTTCCTTATAATTGTAACATGGCCTTGTCCACGGCCCCCGTTTTTCCTCTCCCCTCCTTTTCCCATGGCAGATTTTCCTCCTTCCCTCCCTGAGTCCCTGCACCCCCTCCTCGGCTGTTTTCCTCTCCCATCCCTTCCCTACCGAGCCCTCCTTCGGCGTGCCCCCACCTCACCCCTTTTCTCTCCACTGCTCCTCGCCTCCTTTCCCCTTCTTCCCATTTCTCTTGCCCCCCCCCCCCCCTGCAGATCCTAGCAGGTTTTTATTCGTTATCAGTGTGCTACGTTAGTATTGTATTTCGGTGCCGTTATACAGTGTCATCTAGTGATGTGGGTTTTAATTGTGTGCTCGACCTGTTTATCATCCATGACAGTTCATTGCTATGCCGTCTATCATGGGGCGGTTTTACTCGTTCTACGAACTTTTATGCTTCGGCCATACTTTGCCTGGTGACTTTTAATGTAGTGTGTGGCTTTTTTTGTGTGACATACTTTTTTAGATTTTTATCTCCGATTTACAGTCACCACTGTGTATGTCTTCTTTGCTTCTGTTCTGCCTTTTTTGTTTTTATGTTCCGCCATGTTATCTCCTTTATATTGTTTTTAAATGTCTTCCTGTCTATTTATGTCTCTTGGCTGAAGAGCAGCGCTTATACTACTGCCAGCCAGACCCGGATGCGGAATGGAAATGACAATAAAGGAAAAAAAAGACAGCTCAGCCAGGTGATAACTTTGCCTGATAGCGTTCGTTACTATCTCCACCGTATTATGACAACTTGTTGACTTTGGTACTGGTTTTCCTCTTTGACCTCGATTTGGATTGTGGCGCGTACTGGACCTGTTGGCAGCGTTGTGTCGAAATCCCATTGCCCTTCGTTGTTGAATAGATTACTATTGACGTGGTATTATTGTTTCGGGTCCGCTGTTCGGTCGGCCCTGCTGATCGACCCGGCGTCGGTTTGAGTCTCGTCAGTAGGCGGTCTTCCCGCCTTGTGTCGTCATCGTTTCTCTCGAGTTTTCGTGACGTATGCGCCCGTATCCGGCTACTCGCTGTTGTAGCAATTCGCGAAGAGGAAAAAGGAAATGGTTTCGTAGCATGGAAAGCTAAATTGATCAGCCTGCTCGAGCAAGAGCAGAGCTGATGTACCAGCAGCAGATACAGACTGACTTGTTACTAAAGTCTCTCAGCTCTTGGCGGACAAACTTTGTGTGTAGGAGGCCGCCATGCCACAGGCAGTGGCGCCCGCTGCCCTCGAAGACACGTTCCGTTCTCCGTCGTTTCCTCCTTTCAATGACGCTACGGAGGAATGGGACATATATTTCCATCGACTGAAGCCACATTTCACAGTGTTTCAAGTCACGGACGATTCATTGCACTGATTGCTCTTTTTTTCTTGAGCGTCGCTGGGTACGTTTCTTCTCTTCCGAAAATTGGCGCCTCTGTCTGACCCCGTCGCCCTCTCCTTTCAGGAGATATGCGTTCTGCTGACTAATTATTATTTCCAGCGTTACCACGTGGTTGCCTCCAGGCTAGACTTTCATCAATACCATAAACAGCCGGGGCAGTCATACCGCTCGTGGGCCACTGACTTCCAAGGACTCAGCCAGAAATGCGATTTTACTTGCTCGAGTCAAGGCTATAAGGCTTCCTACATCGACTCCTTGTTTCGTGATGTGGTGGTTCAACTGACGCCTGACCCGGAGATTCTCACAAAGGCGTTGAAACTGGATAGCCCGTCTCCAGAGGACATCTTGCTCAGCACTCATTCGTTAGAAATTGTACAGGTGGCCAACGAAAGATTTAGGGCAGTTCACAGGCCACCACGTGCGCCAACCCAGCGCCGTAAACGTAGGAAGACCGCCAGGTTGCGGGAACGTCGTGATTCCTCTTTGCCCGGTGTCTGTATGACTTCTGTGCCTCCAGTCTCCCTCGACTACAGCTACGAGGGCCGCTCCTTTCCTGACTGCAGTGTTTTCCCTCACTCTCCCAAGCAGACTGTCGCAGTCGCACAATCCGTCCGCACCCGGCGCCGTGACCACAGCTGGAGACAGTACATGTGTTGCAGACTTTAGTCCCGCATGGCGAACCCTTCACACAAAAATTGTTTCTCATGCTTCGCATGTCTCATCAGGACATCTGTTTTCAGGTGGACACTGGGACCACAGACTCTTTGATCAATCAGGTGACTCAAAGCCAACTGGGTTCACCTGACTTGTCCCCGCCCTCGCGCAATTTGGTAGCCTATTGAGGCGGTGCGATTCCTCTTGCAGGCAGTTCTCGATTGGGGCGAATCAAAAATACGTTACTCGTCTGTTGATATACTTTTCCGTCGACCATCCGTCGGCTACCAGTCGACCATCCGTCGGCTACCAACACTTTTGGCATCGACGCCTTCACGGCGTTTGGATTTTCCATCTTGGATGAAGTGAACGTGGTTTTGAGTACGGTCCTTTCCAGGAACTGGACGACCTCTGCGTGGCACTTTGCTCTTTCTTTCAGCCGTATTTCGGGTGTGCTTCAGACTTTCAGGCACCCATCACCCTTCGGCCAGATGCATTGCCTCCTGTTTAAAGCGATACACCGACTCTGGTGGCTTTATGGGCTGCCGTGAAGCAGGAACTCGATCGTCTGCAGGCAGCTGGGGTTGTCGAACCTGTCAAATGTAGTGCATGAGCCACTCACCTCGTTATCACCCAGAAGCCAAATGGCTCTCTTCACTTGTGTGGGAATGTCAAGGTGGCCATCAGTGCTCCTTTTCCCTATCAATAATATCTCTACACCAAGCTGGCTTGGGACGGGATGGGGCGAGGGGAATACGTTTCCAAGATCGACATTGCTGATGCGTACCTCCAGCTACAGTTATATGAGGCATCTTAGAACACCGTTGTCCTTAACACGCCGTTTGGATTGTGTAAGTACAAGTGAGTCTTATCTGCCATTTCCTCACCCTCTCAAATATTCCAGCGATTTCTGGAACAGTTGGTACAGCATATTTTGGCTTGCATCAATTACTTGGATGACCTTATTGTCACAGAATCCTCCCACCATGAGCGGTTGGAAAACGTCTGCGCTCTGTTCATGACCCTGTGGGATGCGGGCCTGTATTGTCGTTGGAGTAGTGCAGATTTTTTCAGCCAGGAGCGCAGTACTCGGGTTAATGGCTCTCTAAAGAGGGAATCGGGTCTACTAATTGGAACGTTTCTGCAATCACTTCCTTATCTCACTCGACGAACTTAACAGAATTACAGGCGTTTTTGGGCAGGCTCTACTATTATGCTAAATTCTTACCACAGGCGACCCAGGTTGCACAACCTCTCAGTCAGTTCTGTAAAAAGGCGGTCCTTTATATCTGAACCCCCACCTATGACGAATCTATTGTCAAACTGAAAACCATTCTGACGTCCGCATCCCCCGCATGTCCTTTTCTTCCAATCACCTACTGGTTGTGGCAACCAAAGCGTCCCCCTATGGTATCAGAGTGGTCTTGGCCCACAGGAATGGGGATAGTTCCAAACAACTTATAGCATATGCATCTAATACCCTGGCTCCCGTACAGAACAATCTTTCCCAGATAGAAAACGATGCCTTTGTGATAGTGTTTGCAGTCAAGAAATTCCAAGTCTACCTTCTTGGGATGCAGTTCTCTATGTTATGAATCACAAGCTGTTGGTGGTGTTATTTGGGCCGCGTTCCAACCTCCGAGAACGAACAGCCCAATACCTCCAGCACTGGGCATTGTTCCTCCAGGCCTACATTTATACGGTCTGTTACAAGGCGACAGCCCAGCATTGTAATTCTGACGCATTGTCCCACCTACTGGCTGCCTAGGTCCTGATTTCGACTAACTGGAGATCATTTGCTTCCATATTGACGCCGAATGACAGCATTGCACGGTTTTCCCCTTACAGCTACATGTGATACCATTGTAATGGCCAGGATCCCACCTTGTGGCAGCTCCTTTGCTATGCAACCCATGGCTGGCTCCATTACTTCACTCGTTGGTTGACGACAGAGCTCCGCCCTTGGAAACAGATTTCTCACCAACTTGCGGTTGTGGACGATGTCATCCTTTTGTATAGTGAGACGGATGAAAATCGAGTGGTTATTCCAGCAGAATTACATTGCCGAGTACTGAATTTGCTCCATTGGGGTCATTGTGGCATGTACTGTGTGAAGATACTGACATTCCGCTAGGTGTACTGGCCCTGATCAACAGCGACATCGAAAAGATGATCCATAGTTGCGCAGAATGTGCCCACCACCAGGTAGCCCTCCCCCCCCCCCCCCCCCTCAGTCCTTTGCCCTTGGCATACTCGTCGCCTCCCTTGGAACCACATGCAGCTCCATTTTGCAGGCCCATTCTTTGGTTCTATGTGGCTGCTCATTTTGGATGCTCATTCACAGTACCCTAAGTCGTATGCATAGCATCCATCATGTTCGAGGCCACCCTTACTACCTTGGCCAAAAGTTTTGAACATTGAAGAGTTGTCTTGTACATTGGTCTCTGACAATGGCCCACAATTCACAGCCTCTGTCTTCGAGGACTTCTGTGCTGCCAGTGGCATCAAGCACATCTGGTATCTGTTAGATCATTCGTGAAGATGAATGTCCAGTCTAGAGCTTTAAGCAGCAGAAGAAGAAGGTTATCGAATCCTGCACCACCACAGCGACCCTTACTTTGTTTTTGAGCACTTATCGCACCACAACAATTAGCTATCACAGCCCCATGAGGCTCCTCATTGGTCGGCAGCCTTGGACCTTGCTTCATCTGCTGACACTGCCACCATCAGAACCTCGCTCACGTCCCTCCCAACATTACACCCAAGGCACAGTAGTGTAGCCATGATCCTACGGAAGTGATGCTTGGACGCCAGCAATGGTAGTGGAGGCTTGCACGCCAGCAACAGTAGTGTCCACCCACGGGCGACGAGCTACTTCGGTCCAAACGCAGAAGGGGCTCGGGCGCCATCACCACAACCAGCTTTGGCCTCAGGCACAAGCATTCCCTCCACAGCCTCCTTTTACACTGCCTTCTGGTAACAACGTGACACAATGGCCAGAACTCCCACAGACTACCGTGGACGTCATGTTGTTGCCATGGCCCTCCTCTCTGGCTCCCTCAGGGTCAGCAATTGCCCATCGTACGCCCATTTCAAGCGCTGCTCCGATGTACACTGCCGACTGCACTCCCTCCCCACAGCCTACAGTCAAAGAGACTGC
The DNA here is from genome assembly GCF_023898315.1 of Schistocerca nitens. Classification (NCBI taxonomy): domain Eukaryota; kingdom Metazoa; phylum Arthropoda; class Insecta; order Orthoptera; family Acrididae; genus Schistocerca; species Schistocerca nitens. The sequence continues at coordinate 437,066,743 of NC_064616.1, forward strand.
TCCTCTGACCGTTTAAGTCGGTGTATGGGAAAGGAGGGGGAGGGGAAGAATCTGATAACAGTCCGCGCGGAAGTTGAATGCCCGTAGGAGCAAATAGACCTCGATAGACGACAGCGGACGGCATCGCCGCAGCGCTGCACTCGTCTTAGTGAGTGTAACATCGTTTCGCCACATGAAGACACCTGCCAAGTGTCCCTTGCGGCCGAGATAAATACCGCTGCACCTCGATCACTCAGTCAGTCGTGTGTTTCGTCTTATAGCGTTCGTTACTATCTCCACCGTACTACTGACTACTCGTCAACCACCTCGCTTTGCTCTGTGGTCTCAAATTGGAGTATGTACTTCACGTGTAGACGTAGTTGTGTCGCAAGTTCGATGCACTTCCTTGTTGCATAGGTCGCTACTAACGTGCTCTTGTTGTGTCAGGCCGGCCGGAGTGCCCGAGGGTTTCTAGACGCTTCAGTCTGGAACCGCGCGACCGCTACGGTCGCAGTTTCGAATCCTGCCTCGGGCATGGGTATGTGTGATATCCTTAGGTTAGTTAGGTTTAAGTAGTTCTAGGTTCGAGGGGACTGGTGACCTCAGATGGTAAGTCCCATAGTGCTCAGAGCCATTTTGTGGTGTAGGATTCATCATTTGAGTCCCGTCCTTAGGCGGTCATCCCGTCTTACGTGATTATAGTTTCTCGCCTTTTTTCCCGGTCTTGTGCACCAGTACCTTAGGCGGTCATCCCGTCTTACGTGATTATAGTTTCTCGCCTTTTTTCCCGGTCTTGTGCACCAGTATTTGGCTGCTGGAGGATATAGCAGTAGTGTACCTTAATATATATAGGTAACCCCTCTCACATCTGCTTAGAGCTCAAAATTGACATTTACTTTTAGTATTCGACAGTTATACTCTGGAAGCGAGCTTGACGACTGTGCACCTGGTGTAAAAGGCTACCTATACCTTTTAGGTACAATATACACCATACGCTTGCTGTCATTAAAAATTTGTAATTTCTTTTGAGTTGTTAGTCTAACTATGCGCAGAAATGTTTTGATCATAGGATGACATGAGAACGATAGGCATACTGTGTGCCGAAACCTGTAGCCAGTAGGCAAAATAAAATTAAAAAAAAGAACAGCAACTGTAGAATGAAACATATTTTATTTCGGTGTTAGAAATTCTCCTTTACGTAATAAGTAAACTTAACAGTTAGTGAAACAGCAAGGCCAGTTTCTGGAATCCTGGAACCATCTACTGTTGGTAAATTATGCTGCATGACCGGTATTGCTCCATCTGACATACACCGCGAAGTAGGCGAAACGCCAATAGAAAGAAAGTGGAAGAAAATTAGTTACACCCACTTTATCGAAACAGTCTAGTAAGACTTAGCTTGGTGTGTAGCAAGAGCTTTTTAATGTCAGCATCTGCACCGAGTATATCAGCCAAGGAAGCCAGAGAAAGACTTCGAGAACAAAAATAAGTCACTTGAAGCAGGAATAAACCCAGCAGAATGATTACCAGCAGGATGCAACTTAGACTAGACCACACGGAGATCACTGAACACGTTACGAACGGGCACTGGCAAATCTAGGGACAACCTAATGAGATAGACAATAAATGTCTGTGTTAGTGTTTATGCTGCCCTATTTCTGGCAACGAGGAAAAGCTGTTAAAGGCACAAGAAAATGCTGTATCACTCACTCGTTTTGGATTAAAACTGATATCAAATCCGTATGTGTGTGTATGTATAAACTCATTCTATTTCCGTTCCTGAAATTGCAAATTTATAAAATCCTATATGATTGCTTGTGACTCGAGTAAACAAATAAATCAAAATTTCCTCCTGAAGATTCATTGTGTCACTTTTATCTGTATGATGTAAAATCGGGAGGCTGTTTTCTATTACCAGCTGAATCATCATTTTCTCCGTTGTTGAAGAGGGGGGAGGAGTGAAAGTTGATTTGTTTAAGTTATTCACTCGTATGGCATCAACATGTTCCTCAACCTTGTTTCAATACTTCTAATTATTTGGCCAACGTAGAATTTAGGTCAGGTATTACAATTCGGTTTATTAATTACTGATAGTTTATGGGGCACAGATATGTTGGCGGGTGTATACAACTCTTTGCTGCAGTTCTTATTGGTACAGAAACTAATATTGACATTCTGTAAATTTATGACGAAAATGGACTTTTATATATTATGACAGCATACTTGGCTGTTATTATGTCCTTCACAGTTCCTGTGCGTGATTTTTTGTTGTAGAGACTTATTCTTAGCAAATTTTACCTCTATTCCCTGGGAGTTCATATACACAGGGTGTTACAAAAAGGTACGGCCAAACTTTCAGGAAACATTTCTCACACACAAATAAAGAAAAGATTTTATGTGGACATGTGTCCGGAAACGGTACGTTTGTATATCGAGACAGATTTCCAGAACGAAGGTGTCCCGACAGGAAGACGTTCGAAGCAATTGATCTGCGTCTTAGGGAGCACGGAACATTCCAGCCTATGACTCGCGACTGGGGAAGACCTAGAACGACGAGGGCACCTCCAACGGACGAGGCAATTCTTCGTGCAGTTGACGATAACCCTAATGTCAGCGTCAGAGAAGTTGCTGCTGTACAAGGTAACGTTGACCACGTCACTGTATGGAGAGTGCTACGGGAGAACCAGTTGTTTCCGTACCACGTACAGCGTGTGCAGGCACTATCAGCAGCTGATTGGCCTCCACGGGTACACTTCTGCGAATGGTTCATCCAACAATATGCCAATCCTCATTTCAGTGCAAATGTTCTCTTTACGGATGAGGCTTCATTCCAACGTGATCAAATTGTAAATTATCACAATTAACATGTGTGGGCTGACGAGAATCCGCACGCAATTGTGCAATCACGTTATCAACACAGATTTTCTGTGAACGTATGGGCAGGCATTGTTGGTGATGTCTTGATTGGGCCCCATGTTCTTCCACCTACGCTCAATGGAGCACGTTATCATGATTTCATACGGGATACTCTACCTGTGCTGCTAGAACATGTGCCTTTACAAGTACGACACAACATGTGGTTCATGCACGATGGAGCTCCTGCACATTTCATTCGAAGTGTTCGTACGCTTCTCAACAACAGATTCGGTGACCGATGGATTGGTAGAGGCGGACCAATTCCATGGCCTCCACGCTCTCCTGACCTCAACCCTGTCGACTTTCATTTATGGGAGCATTTGAAAGCTCTTGTCTGCGCAACCCCGGTACCAAATGTAAAGACTCTTCGTGCTCGTATTGTGGACGGCTGTGATACAATACGCCATTCTCCAGGGCTGTATCAGCGCATCAGGGATTCCATACGACGGAGGGTGGATGCATGTATCCTCGCTAACGGAGGACATTTTGAACATTTCCTGTAACAAAGTGTTTGAAGTCACGCTGGTACGTTCTGTTGCTGTGTGTTTCCATTCCATGATTAATGTGATTTGAAGAGAGGTAATAAAATGAGCTCTAACATGGAAAGTAAGCGTTTCCGGACACATATCCACATAACATATTTTCTTTCTTTGTGTGTGAGGAATGTTTCCTGAAAGTTTGGCCGTACCTTTTTGTAACATCCTGTTTTATTGAAGCGAAACATTCATTGTATAAGCAAGTGATCTAATTATGCTGGTTTGTTTTAGGTCTCTGGGGGGGGGGGGGGTTGGATTCGATGCATGTGATTAATCATTGACCTGAAGTTAGTTATTTATGTTGGTTCAGATGGCAGAATGTGTTCCTAATGGTAGAAGAAATCTGCGACCGTTGGGTTTCTAAAAGCGTCAAAGTGATGTTGCTATTTATGTTGGAAATTTTCAAATCTTGAAAGTTTATGCCATATTTTGTTTCTTGTTGAACTGCTAATTAGACGTTGTTATGTAATTGTTTATATTTTGCGCTATAAGTTCACTTCTAGTACCATCCAACAGTATGGTAGTGCCATCTACGTATCTCCCGTAGTAAATTATTTGTCTTTTTATTCAATCACTTCACAACAAGAACTTTTTCTGAAGACGAATAATGCAAATGTCAGCTAATACTGCAGTGAGACTGTTCACCATGACAAGTCCATCCTTGTTTATACGGTTTATTATTAAAACTAAGATAACTGAGTGACAAGAAAAGTGTGAGTCTTCTGTTACCACATAAATTTTTTGTATGTTGAGGTTTTTATATTTCACGAGGTTTTTAAAAATTATGTTAACTGTTTCCTCTATTGAAATATTAGTATAATAGCTGACTATGTCTAATGTGGCAAACATAGCTCTCTATACTTTGTAGATGTCTTTAATATGTTCTATGAAGTCTGCTGTGTTTTTAACTGTATAACTGCTTACTAAGCTGTAGTAAGTTGCTAGACGATCCTTCAGTTCTGTTATGTCTTCTGGGCTGTCTTTCAATTGAAACATACAATAGTGCCATACTCCATGACTCACATAGTGCATATTCAATGATGATGTCATTTGATGTCAACCAAATTCGTATTATTATAACATAATTCATCAGTGATTTGATTGCACAAATCACATTTATTTCATTGATAATTGTATGTAAGATTACTTTTCTATTGGTTACAATTTAACTGGACTCCCATTAGAATGTGTAATATTTCTATCCAATGTATGTAAAGTAGCTTAATTATCGATGTTTAAGTTCATTTGCATCAATGCAACACAGATATATTTTATTATGCCCATGTTGCTTTCACAGTATTGGTCATCCAATATCTAGTTTCACTATCGTTTTCATTCCGTGTTTGCCTACTTCGTATGATTACAGTGTAAGTCATCGGAGATTTCATTGTACAGTCCACGTTTACACGTCATTTACAGCCTGAAAATCACCATAGCTATTGCTCACATAATTCTTAGCCATTTAGATTAACATGTTCTATTATTAATTATACTCTGTGATGTACTTTTTCTTTGACCTTGCAAATTATTTGTACAGCCGCTGCAAAGATATAATTTACTAAGTCCACGCAGCATACGTAAGTTAATGTCTTCACTACATTGGCGTCTTTGGCAGTAAACTTTTTTTAATTATCTATGTGAAGCTGGACCAAATTCTGTGAAGATTTTGAACGTTGATCATAGTATGTGATGTTGTAAAACCTACAATAGTGGTTATGAAATTTAAATATTATTGAACTGTGACTGTGCAAATTAGACAAATTGTATAGGCGACATAGAGGACTTTAAAATAATTCGATAGAAATATTTGAGGAATGTGTCGCTTAGGAATATACACCACATAAGTTTTGCCGAAATATATAACCATTAATTTTATCACTTCTTCCTGTATAGTTCTTCCAATTGCTAATTTTCCCATACGTTCACAGAATTAAAGAAAAACTATTTTTTCTCTTACATTACCAAACAGTTGACGAGCACAGAACGAGACCAAACATGGAAACTTGTAAGAGCCACCTGACAACGGATTTTAAAAAAATCTGAAACAGGTAACTGTTAAATATGAATGAACATTTAATAACATATTTGTAGCTGCTTACTGTATTTCAGATATATGTCTTATAATAGTACCTGGATTGTCCAAAAATGGGTTAATTATGCTTCGTTACGCAAATAAAGAGATAAATCATTCACACATACCAAGAATAGCAGCAGATCCATTATCGGACACTGTGGAGCGACCTTCAAAGTCCTTTCCTTGAAAATTGTGATATGTCCCTCTGTGAATCAATTTCTAGTAGCATACTGCAGCTTTCTTCGCCAACTTTCTTAGCTAAGAACTGAAACTCTCACATAATGAAACAAATATTCCTAAAAAATAGAAATGTTTCTTAAAACTGTGTTAATTAGCACAACCACATGTATTGGATAAGTCATTAACATTGCAATAGCAGGAATGTTATCAACAGAAATTTTGACTTGAACTCAGGACTTCTGCCTTTGGCGGCCTAGTGCCCTAACAGCTGAGATGCCCAAGCAAGACTCACGGTGCTTCCTCAGACTTTTAATTCCGGTAGTATCTCATCTCCTATCTTCCAAACTTCACAGAAGTTCTCCGGCAAAAACTTCTAGGACCAGCACTCCTGAAAGAAAGGATATTACCGAGACATGGCCTAGCCACATCCTGCGGAATGTGTCCAGAATGGGTTACCCACTCTACAGCTGAGTTTGCGCTGATATGAAACTTCCTGGCGGGTTAAAACTGAGAGCTGGACCGAGACTAGAAGTTAGGACCTTTACCTTTTGGGGACAAGTGGTCTCTCAGCTGAGCTACCCAAGTGCGATTCAAGACTCGATCTCACAGCGTTACTTGATAGATCACCTGTCCGCGAAAGGCTGTCCGCGTCTCAGTCCGGCACACAGTTTTAATCTGCCAGGAAGTTTCGCGTTACTGTTTCCTCCTGTGACATTGGTTTACTTACTCGAGCACTACATTGGACTGACATTTGCCTGGACTGTATTTAGGTATAAACTCTTCTGTGTAGTAACTCAGTCCCTCTTGGGTAAATGATAGCTGTTAATGGCCCAATATTCCGTTATCTATCCAAACAGAACTTGGAAAAACCGAAGTAATTTTAGAAGTGTAACACGTATACAGTGTTTTAAAATTATGAGAAAGAGAGTTGATATTGGTAATATTAAAACTATAGACAGTCGTTGTTTCCATAAGAAGTACTTACACTGGGAAAGAATAAATCAGGTGAGGAAACTTTTGTTGGGTCTGTGGCAGACCAATGCGAAAGATATGGAACTAGGACTGTTACATTATGCACGTAAATCTTGTAAAGTATATTTTGCACTACAAAATTGGAATGTACGTAAAAGCGCAGAAGGTCAGACTATAGTTACCATCAAGGTATAAAAATTGAAAGAGCAGGTACCCTTGATATGCTTAGGGAGAGGCAAACGACAGAGAGATGCTGCACACTCGTATGATACAGCGTTATCAGCACCCAACTGAGTCTGAAAGGGGCGTCATTGTAGGTCTCCATTTGACCAGCCAGTCTAACCGTGCAATATCTAGATTTATGTAGCATTCTGACGTAACAGTGGCCCGATACTGGACTTCTTGAGATCACGAGCACGGGCACACTCTTCGTCAAGTATCCCGTCAACCACGTCTGACCACCAAATGCAAGGATTTGCTTATTGTGTACCAAGAAAACTCATGTACATCTGAGCCTGCCATCTAAGAATAAGTAACGGACTTCCTGTAACATTCTGCGTCATTTCGCACCATTGGCCGGACACTATCAGTAACCGACCAAGCAGATTACAGTCCCATACCAAGGTATTGTTAGCACCACAATAAGGTGGCTGCGTTTGGAAGTGGTGCCACGACCAAGAATCATGGACTGCTGGTGAATGGCGTCACATTTTATTCCGAGATGAATCACAGTTCTGCACTACTACATATGACCATCGTTGGGTAGTAGGGCGACGAGCTGGGGAGAAAGTCCATTCTTCAGAGATTCACACTGGTGTTACTCCCGGTGCCAAAGTGTGGGGAACCATCGGGCGTAATTTCAGGTGAAGTTTGGTCGTGAAAGACGGAACCGTGACAGTTCAAATGTACATCTCGGATATTCAGAGTCGTCATGAGATACTTTCCGTGCTATAGTATACAAGTCCCATTTTTCAACAGAGCAGTGCTCTTTCGCAAATGGCACATATCTCTCTGAACTGCCTACGTGAAGTTCAGGTACCCTCATGGCAACTATAGCCCGGATCGGTAGCCGACAGACCAGCTGGGGGATCAATTCTGACGACAGCTCGGTTCCACGGAAGTGTCCGGGATATCAATGATTAGCTACAACGTTAGCAGGTCAGGTTGCCTGAGGGAAAGGTATATCTGATTCCCAACCGAATCAGAGCATGCGTCCAAGCTAGATCGGGTGCAATGCCATACGGGTAGGTGAACTCATACTTTCAGTTCCTTGTAAATTTAACTCGATATTTTAATCACTAAAAGAACATAACGTGCCCGTAAAGTTTCATTTCCTTTCTTTCTCCCTTTCTGGGTGCTTCATTTTTTGCCAAGCTGTCGATTTTGATATGATGCGACCTTACTCCAGGCGACCATTTTTTGGGCAAAGAATATAAATGGCAAATTAGTGTAGATTTTGCTTCGGTTTTGTTGTTAGTGCAACGACAGGACAATGGTACTAGTCCTTAGAATTCCAGATTACGACAGCAGTGATTTGCAACTCATGTAGATAGCGTTTTTAACTAATTTGGAATCGTCGCACACGATTTTTACGGTGTCAGTAATAAAGAAACCACTTGCGGCAAACTTCTGTCGTTAACTGTTCCCGAGCTGTTTCAATCCAATGCTACGAAGCCCTTAGGAACAGTTGATGTAGTTTACGTAATAATTATTACATTACGGATTATATTGAAGTATTTGATAATAAAAGATCCTCCTTTTATGCATGTTGTTCATCATCGGCAACGTGATGAGAAATAGTGATAGGTGTGCTATCCGCTTCGTGGGTTGTACATCTGCAAAAAAAATGTCATTAGACGTAGACCCATAATGTAACTAAAAACACCTGCTAGGTCTTTCCATGAGGAAGTATACCGCAAATCTATTGCAGTAGCTTCTATTGAGTCCAGTGGCGCGAAAAGATATTGCTGCTTCATGGTATGTGAAACGTCCTTCTGAGTAAGACTTTGTTCTGGCTTTGTTTGGGTTGGCTATAATACCACCAAGCTGTTTCCGTAACTGTAACAATCGTCGTAATGAGAACCCTACGTTTTCTAGATACACTGTGCTCAACTACAGATCCAGAGCAGCAGTGGGTTTGTATGAAGCGGGGCACACTACAGGAGAAGAACTAGGCAACTTGTAATATGTAGGCGTAGCCGTTAGAATCTAAATGAGCGGAAGATTGCGAAGCCACAGAAAATCGAAGTTTTCTGCTGAAAGACTTGCCATAAAGCGGGACCGCATTGGGTGGGTCTGGAATGACTGTGGTGGGCCATTGAGGGGTGACGAGAAACGCTGCACGAGGCGAGAGTCCCTTCCGCACAACGGGCGATGCATTCGTGGCATGTTCTTTACTGCAAGCGCTTCTCTCATAAAAGATTTGGGGTCGTACCCTCCAGGCCACAGGCGATATCTCAATGTGAGCTCCCCTCGACCGCACCTTCCCCACCGTCCCTCCCATTGTGAGGACGCCCTTTTTGCATTTTACTCTAAATTTAGTCCTCGCATCTTTCTCTGCCATGAACCAAAGACATTTTATTTCTGTTGTCCAAACTTAAATGCAAGTATTCGTATGAAAGAATACTTTCATTGGTACCTTCCTGGTTCAGCCCACAGGCAAATATCACCCGCAACAAAAATGTCTACTTTGTCATACGTAATAACCTAACTGATTCTGCCTGCAACAAAAGCAGAAGGAATTCGAAAATATTTCATTTGTTAACCTGAGCTATAGCATACATAGCCGGTAGCGAACGACTTCTCCGTTTCTCTCATCCAGCCTGTGATAAGGATTCTATGTAACACATATAATTCGCTCTAAGCAACCCCCTACAGTAGTTGAAACTCATATCGATGCTGTAAAATTGGGCGTGCTGTACGATTTTATAAGTAATGGGCCAGCATTAAAGAAAAATAATAGTTTAATCCACGCTTTCTCTTACAGAATAATATTTTCTGTGGTTCCTCTTAATCAGCTGAGATGAATTCCAGGGTGGTTCAACCTAAAAACCCTAACGTAGTGCCCAGTTTGTATCACCCATCATCTAGACGGGATGTTAGGTTGTGGATGGCAATTCGGAAGTCCTACAATGAACTTCAAGGACGCCCAGTAGGTTTTGCTATTCTATTATTTATTTCTGTGTTTAACAATGGTGCCAAGTGCCTTGTGTTTACGGAGGACAGCGAGTTCTACGAATATGAGACGATATGGGAAAGTTGGTAAGTTTACATGACAGGAGGTTATTTTATTTTCAGTCATGTCTAAAAATTTTAATCCATGATTCAAAATATAGCTGAAATGTATTTAGAATAAAAATAGTGAAAAATATTCTGGAGTAAACGGAAGACTCTTACTCGTTTTATTGACAAAGAGAGTCATTGAAAGGACAGATCGATGTAGAGCAGATATGAGGTAATCAGTTGCCGAATCCGACATGTCAAAACCTACCCCGAAATTTTTCGCACGGAAAGAGTGTATCGAAGAAATGCGCCGTCAAAATTTTAGCTGTCAAAGCACGCTGCTTGTGTTGGTAGAAAACATTTAAGTTAATAATATTTGCCGCACGAAGAACCATTTGTAACGACTGTTCGTACAGCCCTTCCTGCTAGGTGCACGAGCCAGCGAATAAGCAGACGCAGCCGTGACAAGAGGAAGTAGTGCCGGGTAGCACGAAGTCAAAAAGTGCACAAGTGAGAATTCTAAGCGCAGAAACGGTACCAAAAATGTTTTAGATCTTAATGTCTTGACTAACTTGCAGTTCATATCGACAGCTAAACTGCTGCAGGCATAACCGTTGCACAAGTGACTAGCAGAGGGAAGAGAAAACAAGGCAGTGTATGATGTTACATTACAGACGACTTCCATCAATCGGGACTTTAACTTATTAGCATTAAATATTTTATAACGGTTCCTGTAGTACAGTTCGTGTGGTGGTTATTTCGCTTACACCTGGCACATCTGGCAAAAGAAAAGCCGGCCTCTGTGGCCGAGCGGTTCTAGGCGCTTCAGTCAGGAACCGCGTGACCGCTAAGGTCGCAGGTTCGAATTCTGCCTCGGTCATGGATGTGTGTGATGTCCTTAGGTTAGTTAGGTTTAAGTAGTTCTAAGGTCTAGGGGACTGATGACCTCAGATGTTAAGTGCCATAGAGCTAAGAGCCATTTGAACAATTTTGAACAAAAGAAAAATTAATGCATTCAGTCACTGGACAGTAATTACTACACTGTTTAGACGAACTGGATTGGTCTGAGAAATGATTGTGACCGTTCTTCTACATACTGTACAGCGCACTAGACATACTTGATCAAATTCGTAAAATGTGGTAATGCAACTTCAAAACGCAAAAATGACTGAGTTTAACAGTACTATTCTATTGATGAACTTGAGATGAGAAAGAGCTAACAGAAATTATGTTGCCCGACAATTTTCTGAAAAATGCTTTAGACTGTTGTAAAACATTTTTATCGTTAGGCTGAATCACACTATTCGTTACAGATGGGATCAGAAGTATATTAACAGTCTTCTAGTCGTCCTCCTGAAGACAGAGTTGTCTTAATGTCCAGGCCAAGAGTCCAACAAAGGAAATGAATTATTTTCAGCAATTGATAAGAAGACGTTACGGTTGTAACATGGGAAATCATCCTCTCATTTTTCCGGATTTTGCTATGTCGGTTAAAATATCCTTTTGTTTATTTTTTGATCCTAATTTACCTTGATGTTCCTGAAGGCAAAGAAACATTAATCTACTGTTACTTAAGACTGGCGTTATTGTGTACGAATAAGGCACAGCATTCATCAACTGCACAAGCGACTCTGTCTGTTGTTCGCTCGAAAAGATTAACTGCGATTTGCAAGAAACCTGATTCATTGGATTTATATGCAGCATTTTAGGAGATAACAAGAAGCTTCATATTAACGTCAGCTACAAATTTCTCTATAGTATTACCCATTAATGTCATCTCAGACACACGTTTACTTGAGGTAAACTTGGTAATTTTGCTACTTCCTTTTACGTTTAATTTCCGGAATCTGTCTTACCAGGTCGAAAAAGCATGGAAATAAAGAATGTCATCTCAGTTTCATGTCAGAGCACCCAGTCTTGTAGATCTCACTCTGTAACGGTGCACTGACTCTCACGAGGACTGTGGCCTCACAATCTTCCGCTCATTTATATTCTAACGGCTACGCCTATATATTACAAGTTGCCTAGTTCTTCTCCTTTCCCACTTTTGTAAGATATATTTTGGCGAATAATTTGTATTTCACGTAAATTTTTCTTCCGTTTATACAATTAGTGTTCAGATGTTACGCAATGAAACCCGCTTTGCACTATGCTTGTATATAATCGTTTCCTCCTTCTCCCCTTTAACTAAAAAGATTATAGCCTTTTCTTTCCCACTGAATGGACTTTAGTTACTACAACAATCATCCTCCAAACCACAATTCATGGAATGGACCGAGATATTACCTGTTTCCTCTAATGTTCTTTCAATCATTCTCGCCATTCGAATGTACCTCCCAGAAATTAACTAATAAATAAAATCTCTGAAGGACAAGTAGACAATTTCGATTGTATATCACGTTATTCATATTTATCCTTTCCAAGATTGAATACATTACCCGGATTCCACATTACTGTGAAACTCTGGAACCTGTGCAAAGACAGATGCTATTAGCAAGCATCTACGAGGGTAATGTAAGGTCTCCTATTTTTTTTATAAATACATAGACCTGTTTATTTCTAAAATGGTTTACATCAGTTAACAGCTTCAAAATTTAGCTATTTTTCGACATAATTACCATTTCAGTCGATGCATTTCTGTATACTCTGTGGCAGTTTTTGTATGCCCATGTCACACCAGCTCGCCGCCATGTTGTTCAGAAAGTTATAAACCTCTTCTTACACCTCGTTGTCGGAGCTGAATCGCTTTCCGGCCAAATGTTCTTTTAACCTAGGAAACAGGTGATAGTCACTGGCGCCATGTCAGGACTATAGGATGAGTGGGTGATTATGTTCCTCTGAAACTGTTTCAGGAGAGCAACTGTTTGCCGAGCGATGTGTGGGCGAGCATTGTCATGGAGAATGTGTGCGCCCTTGCTCAGCATTCCCCTTCACCGATTCTGAAGTGCCCGATTGAGATTTTTCAGAGTCTCACAGTATTTGTCAGCGTTAATTGTGGTCCCAGTGATTCAGCTCCGACGACGAGGTGAAAGAAGAGGTTCATAACTTTCTGAAGAGCATGGCGGCGAGCTGGTCTGCCACAGCGTCTACAAAAATGCATCGACAGAAGTGGTGATTATGTCGAAAAATAGCTAAATGTTCAAGCTGTAATCTGATGTAAACCATTGTAGAAATAAACAGGTCTATGTAATTATAAAAAAATAGGAGACCTTACTTTTGGGATTACCCTTGTATGAAGAAATTACAAAGCAAGTACATTCAGTTTTATCTCCATTGTTAACACTTAGCGATACTGGAATAGCAGCTGCTAATTATTATGGACGGTAAATGAGTTGCAGATTGGAGCGGACAATAACTGGGAACTATTGTGTCAGAGGAACTATCAACGTAAACCAGAGGTCCCTGTACAAAATGTGATTGTGTTGTGCCATATGACCTGTTCACCAATGTGTTGTTGACCAAGGATACGTGCCTGCTGTGTTGCACAGGCGCTGTCTGTTTACAGCTGCGGCATTGGTATATATTTCTCCAACCGCCTGGCAAGCTCCAGATTACATTTCTTTAAAAAAAATACGTGCATTGTGTCTTAGCAGCTACAATTTTCATACTGCGTTTCTTTTAGTGTATACTCCTTACATAAAAAAATTCAGGCAGGTTTTCATATGTAACATAGGACAGTTACCTTGTTAGCTATTTGAACCTTGACAGCCTCAAGCGAAGCTAAACTCAGCGCAGCGAAAATCTTGTGTAAGTAGACAAGGTATTAAATAACTTTGACATCTGTTCTTCTAATATTATATTCGTGATTTTTAATAATAATCCATAGCGGATGGCGTGTACAGGCACGACGATAAAATATCGGACCACTTCGATACTGGTGGAAGACGCTGAACAAGAGGGATCAAACTTCTATGACGGAACTGGGGCTGAAGGCCGCAGAATATGGGAACCAAGTAAGACGAGGATCATTAGTCTCATATTTAATGGTATGACATGGCTAATTGAATTCACCTATGTATATTAGTGAGATTCTTCTATGGGATTTGCTAAATGATGCGAGTATGATCTTTCAAAACGCGTCATCATTCGTACGCCAGTCGGATCCTGGCTGTTCAGACTGGCCACTATTATCGCTTACCTTCTTCCACTTTCACCTTCATTCACGTGTCTTCTATGACAAGTCACTCTGATTTCCGCTAGTAAACTGTTGACGACCCAATCTGCAATTTTATCCGCTCCGGTCGATGGGCTTAGTAGAGAAGTGGCTAGATAGTTACATGTAACTACTGATGCAGTGCAGTTTTGCAGTCGCTTCTGAATTTATGTTTTTCGTGCTAAAATATTAACGTAAAAACAAATTAAACACACTTAGAATAAGTAGTAGTCCTCTGTGAAAATTTCAAAAAATGACTTCTTTTTTTTGGCTTGAACTGTTCTCTAGTAACTCTACATTATTACAGAGTTTGTGGCAAAACGAAACAATTCACAGCGGGAAAAAAATTGTCGACAGGTAATGTCAACTATGGTCAAACAGGCATTAATGGGAATTATGAACGTGGTCGAACTAGATATCGGACCAGCCTGTGACAATTTCTGCACAAAAGCGGACTAAGCGCGTATCAAGCGAGCAGGGCAGCGGATGACAAACGGTACCAAACAGGAACGCAGGACGACCATGGTAGCGTAGAAGATGCTGGAGGACCTCCTTTTGGATCTGGAAGGATTGCTTCATAGTCCAGGGATCGTTGACTTGAGGTACGTTTAACTCAACTACAAAAAATGTAACTCAAAATTTAAAACGCCTTTTTATCGATATTGCAACTTTTCTAATTGGCGAGAAACATAGCCTGAAAACGATACCTACGATTTTGATCGGAATTTGATGCCGGCATTCTAAACTGAATTGTCGTTCGCGTAGGCAGACGATTTGTGATATCTACAAAAGTCAGTTTTCGGTGCACGCTTTTGTCTCAGCTTTGTGGGCGAGGAAAATGACATTTGTTTCAAAACGTCACCATTTTCGTAGAACGTAATATTTTTCAGTTCTCCTTTTTATACTGATAAAAAATATATTGCAAATGACATTTACATAATCATTTTCTTACAGTTTAAATAGGAGGGCTTCGGGCATTCCCGCCGATAACCAATGTTTCGCCTGTTTGGGGTTGTTCCACCTGCTGCAGCAGTTACAGGGCGCTTCCGTTGTGGAGGTAAAAATGATTTCTTAAAGACAAATGTGTAAGGATTAAAACTATATAATCAGATTCAGCATTACTTTTTATCTCGATTGAAAATCATATGTTTTCATGTTTTCGATAAGGAATACCGCGTTAAATATTTAGACTTCCCGCTTGTAATGAGCAACGGCAGTGCTACTACAACCAGGATAATATCAAGCAGCGACTCTCTGGTTAGGCTTGACTATCTTAAATTAGATGGTTCAAGTGGTACAAAGAAAAATGTCGTACTAGGTTATAGGGTATTCATAAGGCCTCGCTATCGTTTCAAAAGACCATAACTCGGAAACTAATAGAACAGAGAATCATGGGTTGTTGTAAAACGTTTAGCAGCCCTCAAAGTAAGTGCTGACATAGTGCAAGCTGCATTTCAACAATTACCAAATCGAGAACGGGAGATAATAGTCAGTATCACACCATATCAAGAACAGGGCAATGTAAACGATCGCATGAACTGCATGAAACAAAACCAAAAATGGAACGAACAGTTATCACCTGTTTGCGAATTAAAATCTATAGTTACACGTTTTTAGCTGTTGATGTGTTGTGATTCGAAGGCAGAGAGGGGGAAAGGAGGAAGGAATATTACGGATTTAGCACACATTTTGAAAATACGCACAGTGCGAAAAGTATTTCTATCATTACAGTTTCTGTTATAGTCTGCTTCATTTGAGGTAAGAGGCCGATGCAAAAACGTTTCAAATCAGGCTATATTATTGTGTTACTGGTTTCACTAATTTGGCAGTGGTGCAGCAGTTGCAGTGTCCACTGACTCGGGAATGTTCACAAATATGGGACACCTTCAGTATATTCTCTGCTACAAAGAACTGCAACAGCAACAGTGTGGAAAATATTTCAGCAACAAACGCCTACTGTCAAGAAAATTAGGTCATGCTATTTAGAGTTCATCAATAAAACGAATGAACAAGGATTATAACTTATTGTTCTTCCGACAATAGGATTATTAGAGATGTAACTCTAAAATGTTCAAATGTGTGTGAACTCCTAAGGGACCAAACTTCTCAGGTCATCGTTCCCTAGACTTACACACTACTTAAACTAACACACACACACACACACACACACACACACACACACACACACACACACACACGAGCGCTCGCGCGCGTCCGAGGGAGGGCTCGAACCTCCGGCGGGAGCGACCGCACAATCCGTGACATGGCGCCTCAAACCGCGCGGCCACGACACGTGGCATGCATGTAACACACGTTTGGAATGTGCAAGAATGGAACAGGAAATCGTCCGTGGTATTTTCAAAGAAATCGTTCCGATATTGATCTAAGTGACTTAGGAGAACCACGGTAAACTTGAATTTTGAATCTAAATCCTGCGCATACAGTGCACTAACCATAGCACCAACTTATTCGATATCAAAAACAGAGAACTAATACTTACATGAGTAGAACAGGCTGGCAATTAAACTTTTAGAGCGCTTAGAATCACTGGAACAGTGTTCTGTGTGAAGAACTTTGTTATCAACTGGAAAGGACTCATGAACACTACATAATTTTCAGAGAAATATGTTTAATATCACATACAAACCTCCGCTGTTTGGTACATACGGAGTGAGCTGCGCATTGATTACTCATCTGAGTACATACTGCACATCGTTGGAGCTTATATATATAACCAAACTCTTAGCAAACGGCAGTGAACCAGAGGAACAACCACAAAAACCTACGCAAAAGGGCATAACATTCATTGTTGGAGTACATATTACAATAACAGTTAGGAAATGTTAGACTCTAAGAAATATACTTTGCCGGAGGATGAAGCATGTAAAGTGGAATTATTGCAGTTAGAGAAGACTGTAAATAATAACGACAATGACAAATAAGTTTGGTGCTTTCTTCGTTCATAACACATATGCACCTACAAGATCATAATAACATAGAGATAAACAAGAGTAATAGAGTAATAATTCCACACCTACGAACAAACTATCATCTCAAGTGACTTCAAAGCTGAAACTGAACAACAGTGAGGAATTCAAAACTAAAGTATATTTCAATCCATCCAATGACAGCCAGTCCTGAAGACAGTTACTACTGCGAAAAAAAAAAATCAGCAAATATCTTGAAAGGAAAACACATATGGCCTGGTTAAATGTTTTACAATCGAATGCCATGGAACTGTGAGACGTTGCCTGATACAGGTCGAGTGAGAAAAATTAACTAATTGCCGTTGAAATAAACTGTTAGTTCCAAATAAAGAGAAATGATCTTACGGAGAGAATGAATTCTCTCAAGCAATTCACGTGGTAGGTGTGGTAGTTTCTACACATAGATAGTTATCATACGTATCTTATGAATGAAATGTTGGTCTGCACTGGTCGTGGAACAAGAGACGGCACAAAATGCAGAAAACAGGATCATCAGATGAGTATTTTTGATAGTTTACACCTAAATGCTGTTAAATACTGTTTCACTTTGTTTGAATCACCATAGTCACTCACGCAATAGCGTAGTTGTTGTAACGTTCAGAAAGCGGACCTTCCGGCCTTCTCGCACAGTACTTCGTTGTTGCGTAGCCGAGATTTTTCATTACTTATTTTGTTATGAATGAAACCACAACATATTTTCTTCCGAAAATAGAGATTATATATACTCCCAGCTTGTGCGTAGATTTTGTGACGGTAATGGAGACAAGTAACACGAAGCTGGTAGAACTCCATAAACAAAGACGCGTCAATGCGCCTGGTGATGGCCAAAACCTGATAGCAGCGATGGCGGCGTGCTTGTTGTGTAAACAGGCAGTTTGTGGGCTGAAACCGTAGCCGACGGCGCGCAGGCAGCGGCCTGGGGCTGGCCACACCCCCTGCCCCGCACTTAAGCTCATCAAAGAAGTGACGGGCTGCTCGCCAGATGCCGCCGACATCTGGTCGTAACACAACCCGGGCGTGCGCGCCACTGGAGGTTAAACCGTGAATAAATAAGCAGTCTCTCTTCCCCTGCGAATGCCGCCTCTTTTTTGAGGCGGCAAGCGTGTAATTTAGAGTAATGGTTCACACGAAACGATACGTCGGAAGACACAGTTTTCTCAACTACACTGCAGTGATAAAATTCACGATCGCAGACGAAATGAGGAATTCTTACTACCCAGAATGAACCAGGTCTTGAATGAACAGTCATCCACAGACACGTACGGATGTGTGCTAACGTCACTGCGTCTAATTTTAAATATCAGTGACCGCCACTGGAGCATCTAATTGTAAGATCATCAAGGTTGTACGAACGTTGGTCCGGTGTAAAGTGAAGAAGGCATCTAAATACAGACACGGCGACGAAAAATGCAATGTTTCTATGTTGGGCCAACAGAGAAGACAAATTTGAGTTGTACGATACTTCGTGGGTTTGTGTCACATTGATGCTTAACAAATTGTCAAGGGAGAGGCTGCCAGAAATACGTTTTGTATGACGGGGAGCTTTACTCACATAATGCCGAGAGATAACAAGCCAATAAGCGTTGGCAAGCATTCTATAAGCGAAGATTAAAATGTTCGGGTATCTATTCCAAGGTCGCACAGTCGAGTCTAGGTATGCCAATCTGGCAAAATCGTTGTGAGCACTGAGGCAATCATCCAGCCTAGGGTTGCCTCCCAACAGTTTTCTGCGTGATTGTCTCGGAATTTTGAAGTACTGTCAAGGATCCCAGGTAAAGGGACTCGGAACACACTTTCATCCTTCCTTTTGTCGAACTTGCGAACCATGCGAACGACGAGAAACAATGACGTGTGAATTTCCTCCCCCAAGCACTATAAGTGTTTTAATATGCACATTTTCCTCTTAAGTTAGAGACTGTAAGGTAGTTACGTTGGCAGTGCGGTTAAAGTCCAATTTGAGAAATTTAAGAAAGATCGATGTTCAAAAAGACGTTTCATCCTTCCACTAATAATGAAGACACCTCGCCAAATTCGTCTATTGCGAAGAAGGAAGATAAAAGATATACGGCTTTCAACAATGACTGGTTAGAAAACAAAGATTTTTCCACGTGGATGATGGAAGATAACGACTTCACAGCAAAGTGAAGTGTCTGCCCGCCATGTTTAAGATAAAATATTGAGATAGGAAAGCTGTGGCAGATCATCAGTAGACACTGAAGCACATTCTGGCATAACAGCAATGTCATAAAAATAATAGTTACAACTTTCTTTGTGATGCAGTGTACCAGTACGTCTGATGAAGATGCCGAGATAAGCGCTGAAGTTGCATATGTCTATCACAGTATAAAACACAGCCTTAGCTACAAATCATGGGATTGCCAATTAAACTGCACCATTCCTAGTTTCCAGCCAGCAATAATACATGTAAAATTTCTTGTGGAACAGCCGAGTCAACGGTCATATTGTAAAATGCTCTTGATCCACGAATCAAAATGTAATCATAGGCGAGCTTCATAAAGTCTCTTATTGGTTCAGACACAGTAAGTATAAAAATGTTGCTTTATGCATTACAGTACTTCGATGTTAACAACGGGATACTTTAGAGATTGCTAGATTTTTGTGAAGACCAAATAAACCCCGTGAAAGGCATTTTCCATGTCATAATTAACATTATTGAATCTAATGACTTTCATTTGAATTAAGTAAGTGCATACAGTGCTGACAATGCTCCAGTGAACTATAACAGGCCGGCCGGAGTGGCCGAGCGGTTCTAGGCGCTACAGTCTGGAGCCGAGCGACCGCTACGGTCGCAGGTTCGAATCCTACCTCGGGCATGGATGTATGTGATGTCCTTAGGTTAGTTAGGTTTAATTAGTTCTAAGTTCTAGGCGACTGAAGCCTTCAGAAGTTAAGTCGCATAGTGATCAGAGCCATTTGAACCATTTTTTGAAGTATAACAAAAACAATTCGGTTTTTGTCGTACTGAAAAACAAAAACCCGCCCATTTTTAGAGCTAACTGCAACTGCCATGTCATAAATAATTCTGTGATATCTGGAATGCGTATGCTGTATGTGACAAAAATACAGCATTAGACCAGTTTTGCGTAGATTTATTTAATCAGCAGACCATAACTGACATATCCCATTCCCAATCGCTTAGGATTATACAGATATATCATAATATTTTCAGTTCCTAACATTAACTCGTTTGCTAAAAGAATCTTCAGAATAATGAAGAACCAGTGGTCGGAAGAAAGAAATCGGATGACAATGGCTTTAGTGAAAAGCGAACTTCAGATGAAGGTGCTCTGTACGTAGTTGTGGTGAATTCTGGAATGTTCTGAAAGGCAGAGATGGCTGTGAAGGACTACGGAAAGCAGCAAAGAGCAGAGCAAAATATGCGTTCAAAAATACATAACACTGATCATGTTACTGTTGGAGATTTACTTAAAGATTTTTATGTCTCTTTTTCATCTGAACTTTGAACTGAACTTATTGTATTGCCTGTAAATATTCATTTAAAAATTAATTTCATATTTAATCGGTAAATCCATACATTAGAAATAACAATTGAAAGTAAAAGATGTCTTATTTTTATATTAACACAATATTAAAAGAGAATTTTGATATGTTTAGGAGCTATTGGTGCAACATATTGGTTATATTGATTACAGTATTTGAAGTAAAATGTTAGAATTTTCTTCTTTACGTATGATCGAGAAGTTTTCCAGCCCAGGGTTTCTTGAATGATGGGATCGCTAATCCCACCGACACACCAGGCTGAAGATATTATGCATGGAGAAGTCTGTAATTGGCAACTGAAATTCCTCGTCCGACAAGAATCGTCAATTTTTCAAGACCTTAAGCCATTTTTAAGGGACTGAAGTGGTGAAGGGAGAAGAGGTCATGTCTGTAGGGCAGGTGCTCAAGTGTCTCCCACCTGACCTGGTGTAACTTATGCGTTACGATATTTGCGATATATGGACATGCATAATCAGGAAGCTGCACGGAACTTTGCACACAATTCCACAATGCTGGTTTTCGTTAGAGACGGTAGACAAGCTTGTCCTTAAAATTTCTTCATTCTCCTATGGATGTCTACCAGAATAACAGCACGTTGGTCCTATCAGGTAATAACATCATCATAGTTCACGTTTCCACATTTGCCGCATTTACATCAGAAAGACACGAAGGCGAGACTAATCCCTTACCTTCATGTCGGTGCTAATGTATCCGCATCGCAGTCGCACAGTGATTCATATACGATGCAGCGACACTCTCATATGGAAACTTTTTGATGGTCCCTTATACTTCGTCTAGCGTAACAACGGTGGCAGTAGACAGCCTGCCGCGAATTGATCAGAAAGCCCGAAAATAATACCGATAGACTATGTACTCTCCACCATAAACCTTGCGGTGGTTTGTGAACTAGAGCTGTTGGCGCAGATCCTCAGTCAAAGAAATCCCATGCTCAGGAATAGAGCGTAGGAAAGCAGGTGCAGAGATCCCGCATCCGTTCTAGGCAAGGTCCCAGTGGAGGTGTTTGCCTTTGCCTCCTCCGACCTGTTATGAAGTGCCAAATGTGTGTCGTGATCGAGCAGAAGACTGTGATGAGTACTCGTACAATAAAGTATCAGATTTGTTTAGTTACGGATAAGAGGAAGGGTGTAGGTGAAACTTGGTGCTGGTACAGAAATCACACTGTCCGAATAGCACCAAGGGGGCAGCAAAGCTTAACGTCTCTATATGATGGATGGATCACATCAACAGTGAAAGAGAAATTGTCAGACCTCAGTTACCTACAGGTTTCCATTAAATGCAATGGAGACATGTGAAAATTTGCTTGGGACTGGAACTCAAAAACGGATGCTTCGCTTCTCTAAAAAAAGTTGCCTGAACTATCTCGGCTATCTGAGCACGCCTTCCGTCCAGCCCAAATTCCCACATGCTGTGCACCATTGATAAAGTATTCTCAGTCCATTATGCCCTATCTGCTTGCAGCTATACAGCTGAATCCCACAAGCGTTTCGATGAATCAGTGCATCCATTAAGAAGAAATCATTTCCCCAGGTGGTGTCTGTTCTGTCTGACATTTCCGAAATTATTAACTTCATAGTAAATGCCATAGGCACTGCAGCTTTACCCAGTTTCAGCCAAAGATATGTATGTATATGAAATCCTACACCGTGAGGGATAGCCCCTTGATACGCCACCACCGTATTACTACATTGTGTGATGTCATAGTTTATCTGTTAAAATGAGTGTGTTGCTGGATATAATGCTCTCACGGTAAATTTGTGACAGCATGGCAAAATTCTGGGGTATAATGATTTCCAACCAAAGATCCTGTGCACATAAGGAACAGTAAAGAACGCATCTTGAAAGGTGATACATATCACCACAGAAAAGAGTGACGCCTATACGTTATAGTAGACTCGTTCGTCACTACCGCCACTGATGCCGCTACCGACCCCCAGGCAGTGAACTAAAGAGCTCCACATGTCGGCCCAACACTACACTGGCCATCCTTGCATCATCCCCGCAGAAGTGGTGGAGAAATTTGCACAATACATGTGTAATCTTCCTTGAAGCCACTGACATCTTCGCAGGGAGAAGAAACCAGTTACAAAAGCGGACACTTCAGACAGAACCATCCCAAGCACAGTGAACAGGTCCCAAAACATTTACGGAAATATGTGGGCTTCATTGCAGGTAACCACCAAGAACTACGATCCCTGGCCCCATTTCTCTCTGAAACAATCAGAATGAAGCCCATCCTTCCCACAACCATATTGCTTTCAAAACTAGAACTATTGTGCGGGTGGCATTAGTCTTGGTCAACCAGAGCTCCCAGATAGAATGAAAAGGCGTATAACAAGAAATAAACTGTTGCAACATGAGTGTGCGATGTCACTATAACACTCATAAATGCACATGAAAAGTCTCTGATTATAATAAAAGTAAACTTTCAAACCGCTGTACAAATAACACAACTGGTCAGAATGACGTCAAATTTCAACAGAATATTACCGGAGAAGGGGGAAACGCATAGCAGAAGAAAAATAAATTTTTACTAAATGTAGCAATAGATGACGCTGTAAGCATCATAATTTAATAGTGGTTGACTACAAATGACAATGCCTATGGTCTACGTTTAACGTTAAACGAACTGTACTACTCGGTGTGCGTGGGTGTACAGGAGTGGTACTATTACTTACGTAAGCCCATCCACCACGGCAACGGCGTATCACACCGGATGGGAAAAAACACTTATAGTTGTCCTGAGGCCAAAAAGAGCGTAAAAAGCGTCAATCAATATCAAATCGGATTATTAATTTCCATGTGACTGGTGCAGAACATGTTCAATATGCTGTTCACCTTTTTTTGCAACAAGTTGAACTCGAGGAACAGCATGTTCCACAACTGATCGAAGTGTTTCCTTGGTCACGTTGAGAATGTGTTGCACAATGCGTGCCTTCAATACATGTAGGTGTGCATTCGGAACACTGAACATCTTTCCGATAGCCCCACAGCCAGAAGTGACACAGATTAAGATCAGGTGATCGAGACGGTCAGGCTGTAGCAAATGGCCGCTGATAATTCTAGCATTTCCGAAATGGCGCTTCAGCAGCTGCTTAACTGGATTTGCAATGTGCGTAGGTGCGCCATCTTGCAGAAAAATGATCCCATCTACACATCCACGCTATTGGAGAGCTGGAATCACCTGGTTGCGCAAAAGACACTCATAGCGCTTACCAGTGACGGTACAAGTAACAGGACCGGAAGCACCTCTCTCTTCGAAAAAATAGGGCCCTATGATAAATGATGCCGTATGCCCGCAAAACATAGTGACCCTTCCAGGATGAAATGGTACTGGTTGATTTGCATGTGGAGTTTCCCTTGTCCATATTCGACAGTTCTGTGTATTGACATATTCTTTCATTTGGAAGTGGGCTTCGTCTGTCCACAAAATCTTCCACGGCCAATCATTGTCCATTTCCATGCGAGCAAGAAATTCTAAGGCAGGGGTCTCTCGTGCTGGCAGGTCAAAAGGAAGCAACTCGTGCACACGGGTGATTTTGAATGGATAGCAAAGAAGGATGTTTCGTAGGATTTTTGCCACCGTGCTCACGTGTATGTGCAATGTTCGGGTAATTCTCCGTGCACTACACGTTTGCACACCACCACTAGTCTCCTCCTGCACTGCTGTGACCACTGCTTCCACTGACGTCAATCAATTCGTTTTCTCCCTCTACCAGGCTGCACACCAAAAGAACCCGGCTTTTCGAATTTACGAATCATTTTCTCCAGATCCACGGCAGTCATCGGACTAACCCCTTTTTTTCAAACACTTTAGCGTCCGGAACTTCTGCAGAGCGACATTTGCACAGTCATCATTCTTGTAATAGAGCTTTACAAGCAGAGCGCGATCCTGCATTGAGGCAGTCATGGTGAACGTCGTAGACGAGGAAGGAGGAAAAACCGGTACCGCGCTTTTTTATACCAACTTCAATGGGCCGTGCGCATGACAGGTGTTTTAATTTACGTATTGTGACACATAAAGCGTCATCTGTTGATCAATTTTCACACTATTTTTTCTTCTGCCATACGTTTTCCCCCTTCTCCGATAATATTCCGTTGGAATTTTACATCTTTCTGACCAGCGGTATTATTTCTACAGCGTTTTGAAACTTTTACTTTAGTTATAATCACCCTGTATGTAATGGACAATGCATTTTTTGCGGAAACACTGTTGGGAACTGACATTTCAAGCCAGTATACATTTCGCGTAAAATACGCGAAGTTAGGACTTGTACAGATAGATTTTTCCTGTCTAGCTCCATTTTTGTGAGTGGCACGTGGTACTGTAGGGAGTACGTGCGTATTCTACAAAAATTTATATAGAGATGTCACGAATGCGTTATCCTCATTTAAGCAGTAAGCGACCAAGTGTTTGGACAAGCATTAAAACCATGATGAATCTGCACAGGAGTACATCTGAAAATGTCACCAGACAAAAAATTTGCTATCCCCAGAGAAATCATTACAGGCATCACTTAACACGGTGTAATTCCACCCCAAGACTTGATAACTGTCTGGATTCGGTTCGGATGTGAGTCCACAAGCTTACGAAGGTTAAGCCACGCACTGAGGTTTTGTCGTGCAATTCCACCAAATTGCGGTGATGATGAATCGGCGTTTAACCACTATTCCAACATGTTCCACAGATTTAGTATGGTGTTCATGTCAGGTGATTTTGCAGGCTAATCGGAATGTAGTAGGGTGGGAGGGGTTCAGAAAACCAGTCACATATTCTTCCACGTCGATGAACTTTGCTGTTGTGATAGTATTATGTCTGTGTGAGCATTGGCTTCTCGCAAGGTGTCCGACTCCCAAGTTCGTTGCATACAGCTCCCTTCGCAGTGTTCTATCGCAAATGAATTAGTTTGTTAATTACGTTTCCCACTTATCAGTCTCACGGTAACCGTTATGATGTGGAATGTGTCAAGTGCATAAGAAATGCACACATGAATCAAGGTTTTTTTTAAAGCTTAAAAGTTTTATTACCTACCCCATTCCCTTAAATGGCATTAAATGCATATATTATGCCTATAGATTTATTTATTCCTATTCAAGAATTCATCTATGGCACAAAATGAGTTTTCAAGGAGATATGATTTCAATATACTTTTAAAACTATTACTGCTGTCTGTCAGACATTTTATTTCATCTGGTAGTTTATCGAAATGTATTACAGCAGCATATTTTACCTCTTTCTGTGATAAAGATAGGTTAAGTAGAGGCTAGTATAAGTCTTTCTTTCTTCTTGTATTATAATCATGAATGTCACCGTTGCTTGTAAAGTGATCCATGTTGATGAGAACAAATTTTATTACCGAGTAAATATACTGAGAGGCTGTTGTAAGTATTCCTAATCTTTTAAACAAATGCCTAGA
The DNA here is from genome assembly GCF_023898315.1 of Schistocerca nitens. Taxonomy (NCBI): domain Eukaryota; kingdom Metazoa; phylum Arthropoda; class Insecta; order Orthoptera; family Acrididae; genus Schistocerca; species Schistocerca nitens. Next base: position 437,092,719 of record NC_064616.1, read on the forward strand.
AGATGTGCGACTATGAGCCCCATACACTGTTCTGACCATTTTCTTTTGAGCAGTAAATAATTTTTGCCAAAGCGTTGACTAACCAGAAATTATTATTCCGTATGAAATCAGAGAGCGACAGAATTCAAAATTGGCTAACTTGTTCATTTCTATATATCCACAAAATTATGAGTTATTCTGATTATAAAAGTTGCTGAACCTAGTCGCTTTAGGAGATCCAAAACACGAATTTTCCAGTTAAGATTCCCATTTATACGTACACTCAAAACTTAGTATGCTCTACCCTGGCTAGTGACTTCTGCTGATGTGTTATATTCATGGAAGGGACTTTACTCCTTGCAGTAGAAAATTGGATGTATTGTGTTCTCTTTTTCGTAGTTCAGAGGAAGCCCATTCGCAGGAAACCAATCAATAATTTTTCCAAAGACATTATTTGTATTATTTTCTATTGGAGTTTCTTTTGCTGGATTAATAATGATGCTTGTATCATCAGCAAACAGTGTCAGTTTAGCTTCCAATTGCATACAAGAAGGGAGGTCATTCACATATTTCAAGAACAGAAGAGGACCCATGAACGAACCCTGTGGAACACCTAATGTAATTCCACCCTAGGTGTATGAAGTGGGATACTTCTTTAAATCATTTAAACCATATAAAGGAACGTTTTGCTTCCTGTTCTGTAGATATGACTTAAACCCCTCATATGCTGCTCCATTTATACCACAGAATTGCAATTTCTGTAACATAATGTCATCGTTCACACAATCATACGCTTTGGATGAGTCACATAAAATTCCTGTTAATGGCATTTTTCTATTTTTAAGACTCTATTACGTTGGCAGTGAAACTGTATAATGCTGTCTCAGTGGAACAGCATTTCTGAAATACAAACTGTGATTTACTAAGTATCCTGTTACTGTTGAGATGGCTAACCACTTCTGAGTACATAACTTTCTCGACGATTTTTGAAAATGCTGCAAGCAAGGAGCCGGTAACTACTGACATCATGCGGGTAAGCTACTACAAAGAGCATAGGGAACGCATTATTGTGGCCAAGATAGATACGAAGCCCACGCGTACCACAGTAGTACAAGCTTATATGCCAACTAGCTCCGCAGATGACGAAGATATTGATGAAATGTAAGATGTGATAAAAGAAATTATTCAGAAAGTGAAGGGAGGCCAAAATTTAATAGTCATGGGTGACTGGAATACGACAATAGGAAAAGGAAGAGAAGGTAACGTAGTGGGTGAATATGGAATGGGGGTAAGGAATGAAAGAGGAAGCCGCCTGGTAGAATTTTGCACAGAGCATAGCTTAGTCACAGCTATCACTTGGTTCAAGAATCATGAAAGAGGGTTATATACATGAAAGAAGGCTGGAGATACTGGTAGGTTTCAGATAGATTGTATAATGGTAAGACAGAGATTTAGGAACCAGGTTTTAAATTGTAATACGTTTCCAGGGGCAGATGTGGACTCTGACCACAATCTATTGGTTATGAACTGTAGATTAAAACTGAAAAAACTGCAAAAAGGTGGGAATTTACGTAGATGGGACCTGGGTAAACTGAAAGAACCAGGGGTTGTAGAGAGTTTCAGGGAAAGCATTAGGGAACGATTGACAAGAATGGGGGAAAGAAATACAGTAGAAGAAGATGGGCAGCTCTGAGAGATGACATACTGAAGGCAGCAGAGGATCAAGTAGGTAAAAAGACGAGGGCTAATAGAAATCCTTGGGCAACAGACGAGATATTGAATTTAACTGATGAAAGAAGAAAATACAAAAATGCAGAAAATGAAGCAGACAAAAAGGAATACAAACGTCACAAAAATAAGATCGACAGGAAGTGCAAAATGGCTAAGCAGTGGTGGCTAAAGGACAAATGTAAGGATGTAGAGGCTTATCTCACTAGGGGACTAGGGGTAAGATAGATACAGCCTACAGGAAAATTAAAGAGACCTTTGGAGAAAAGAGAACTACTTGCATGAATATCAAGAGCTCAGATGGAAACCCAGTTCTAAGCAAAGAAGGGACAGCAAAAAGGTGGAAAGAGTATATAGAGGGTCTATACAAGGGCGACGTTCTTGAGGACAATATTATGGAAATGTAAGACGATGTAGACGAAGATGAAATGGCAGGTATGATACTGCGTGAAGAGTTTGGTAGAACACTGAAAGACCTAAGTCGAAACAAGGCCCCGGAAGTAGACAACATTCCATTAGAACTACTGATAGCCTTGGGAGAGCCAGCCCTGACAAAACTCAACCATTTGGTGAGCAAGATATATGAGACAGGCGAAATACCCTCTGACTTCAAGAAGAATATAATAATTCCAATCTCAAAGAAAGCAGGTGTTGACAGATCTGAAAATTACCGAACTATCAGTTTAACAAGCCTCGGCTGCAAAATACTAACACGAAATCTTTACTGACTAATGGAAAAACTGGTAGAAGCCGACCTCGGGGAATATCAGTTTTGATTCCGTAGAAATGTTGGAACACGTGAGGCAATACTGACCCCACGACTTATCTTCGAAAATAGCTTAAGTAAAGGCAAACGTACGCTTCTAGCATCTGTAGACTTAGAGAAAGCTTTTGACAATGTTGACTGGAATACTCTCTTTCAAGGTGCGAGGGGTATAATACAGGTAGCGAAAGGCTATTTACAATTTGTACAGAAACCAGATGGCAGTTATAAGAGTCGAGGGAATGAAAGGGGCCCGCATCTCGTGGTCGTGCGGTAGCGTTCTCGCTTCCCACGCCTGGGTTCCCGGGTTCGATTCCCGGCGGGGTCAGAGATTTTCTCTGCCTCGTGATGGCTGGGTGTTGTGTGATGTCCTTAGGTTAGTTAGGTTTAAGTAGTTCTAAGTTCGAGGGGACTGATGACCATAGCTGTTAAGTCCCATAGTGCTCAGAGCCATTTGAACCATTTTTGAATGAAAGGGAAGCAGTGGTTGCGAAGTGAGTGAGACAGGGTTGTAGCCTATCCCCGGTGTTATTCAATCTGTATATTGAGCAAGCACTAAGGAAACAAAAGGAAAATTCGGAATAGGAATTAAAATCCATGGAGAAGAAATAAAAACTCTGACGTTCGTCGATGACACTGTAATTGTATCAGAGACAGCAAAGGACCTGGAAGAGCAGCTGAACGGAATGGACAGTGTCTCGAAAGGAGGATGTAAGATGAACATCAACAAAAGCAAAGCGGGGATAATGGAATGTAGTCGAATTAAATCTGGTGATACTGTGGGAATTAGATTAGAAAATGAGACCCTTAAAGTAGTAAATGTGTTTTGCTATTTGGGGAGCAAAATAACAGATGATGGTAGAAGTAGAGAGGATATAAAATGTAGACTGGCAATGGCAAGGAAAGTGTTTCTGAAGAAGAGAACTTTGATAACATCGAGTATAGATTTAGGTGTGAGGCAGTAGTTTCTGAAAGTATTTGTATGGAGTGTAGCCATGTATGGAGGTGAAACGTGGACGATAAATAGTTTAGACAAGGAGAGAATAGAAGCTTTCGAAATGTAGTGCTACAGAAGAATGCTGAAGATTAGATGGGTAGATCGTGTAACTAGTGAGGAGGTATTGAATAGAACTGGGGAGAAGAGAAATTTGTGGCACAACTTGACTAAAAGAAGGCATAGGTTGGTAAGACATATTCTGAGGCAACAAGGCATAACCAATTTAATACTGGAGGGCAACGTGGAGGGTAAAATTCGTAGAGGGAGACCCAGAGATGAATACACTAAACTGATTCAGAAGGATGCGGTTGCAGTAGGTTCGCCTACTGGGAGATGAAGAAGCTTGCACCGGATAGAGTAGCATGGAGAGCTGAATCAATGCATCAAACCAGTGGCTTACATTAACCCGTCTGGGAAAATACCTTCAGTTAGTGATGCATTACAGATGTGACTCAGAACATGAGCTGTAACTGCTCCACATTGTTTTAATACCTTATTAGAGATGTCATGTACTCCAGCAGAACATTTACACTACCTGCCATTAAAAGTGCTACACCACGCAGATGACGTGCTACAGACGCAAAATTTAACCGATAGCATAAAGATTCTGTGATATGCAAATGATTAGCTTTTCAGAGCACTAACACAAGGTTGGCGCCGGTGGCGACACCTACAACGTGCTGACATGAGGAAAGTTTCCAACCGATTTCTCATACACAAACAGCAGTTGACTGGCGTTGTCCGGTGAAACGTTGTTGTGATGCCTCGTGTAAGGAGGAGAAATACGTACCATCACGTTTCCGACTTTGATAATGGTCGGATTGTAGCCTATCGCGATTGCGGTTTGTCGTATCGCGACATTGCTGCTCGCGTTGGTCGAGATCCAATGACTGTTAGCAGAATATTGAATCGGTAGGTTCAGGGGGATAATACGGAACGACGTGCTGGATCCCAACGGCCTCGTATCACTAGCAGTCGAGATGACAGGCATCTTATCCGCTGAAATTGTGAAGCACTGAAATTGTTGCAAAAGGATGAAGATCTAGTTATTTTACCTGCTGACAAGGCGAAAACCACGGTAATTCTCAATGCTACAGATTACCACAAGATAGCTGCATTGTTACTAGAGGATAGCACATACCGGATTCTCAGACGGGATACCACATCGTCGCTCAGCAGGAAGACAAGGGAGCTAATAAAAAGCTCTGGCCTCTCCGACGAACTGGTGAAGAACTTACGGCCGAGAGCACCTAGGCCACCAAGATTGTACGGTTTTCCAAAGGATCATAAGGATAACGTCCCGTTGAGACCGATTGTTAGCGCTATTGGCTCTCCTACGTTCAGGCTTGCAAAACACGTAACTAAAGTGTTGGTGCCCATCGTGTCACTGCCCACATCATATTAAGATTTCAAAAATCTTTGTTAATATCATAAAACAGACAAAGATAGGCCAAAATGATATCGTGGTCACACTCAATGTGGTTTCTCTGTTCACCAAAGTATCTGTGGATGACACATTACAGGTGTTGGCTGCTCATTTTTCCTCAGAAATTTTGATGTTGTTCCGGCACACCGTGACGACCAGTTACATTTTATACAGTGAAAATTATTATGAAATGACGGATGGAACAGCCATGGGTTCGCCACTATCACCAGCAATAGCTAAATTTTTCATGGATGACTTTGAAGAACGAGCGTTGAGCAGTGGTCACCTCCGCCCATCATGCTTCTACAGATACGTCGACGACACCTTTTTAATCTGGCCACATTGCAGTGACACGCTGCAGCAGTTCGTCGAACATTTCAATGGTGTACATCCAAACATTAAATTTACAATGGAGGTAGAGAAGGAAGGGAAGTTACCTTTTTTAGATGTGTTGGTGGAGCGAAAACCGGATGGACGACTGGGCCATTCTGTTTACAGGAAGCCAACGCCTACAGACTTATATCTGCATAGCCACAGCTTCCATCATCCGTCTCAGAAGAGAGCTATGCTGAATACTTTAGTACACAGAGCCAGGACTATTTCCGACAAGGACCACCTCGGTCCCGAGATTAACCATTTGACGACTGTTTTCGAGAGGAATGGTTATTCTGCCGGTGAAATTAAATCAGTATTGTCCAAGAAAGTAAGACACGATGCCGTCCATAAACAAGAAGAGGACAAACACATAGCACGGCTCCCATTTTGCGGTGCTACAACAGGCAGGATAGGCAGAGTCCTAAAGAGGCAAGGAATGAAACCAGTTTTCCGACCACCTAGGAAAATAAAGGAAATGTTGAGACCATATTACACTACCGTCTGCTACTGCTATACCATAACCTTAAAGTAGGAGACAGGTCGTGAAATATAACTATCTAGTTAAAACCATTATGGTATAAGGCAACAGAGCAGTGTTAGCCTCTGAGAGGAATTTTGTTGTGTTGACCGAGCTGTACCTAACGGGGGTGGCTTATCGGAAATGAAAGTCAGAATTACGTAAATAATTGAACTGTAACAAACAAAATTTTTGCCTATCTGCACTGTTTAATGGATAAAGAAAACGGTCGCCAGCCTAATTAGGCAAGAGAATGATTAACATTCTTGTTCCAGAAAATAATCATTAGTAACTTTAACGGATAAACACAACCTACACTTTGTCACACGCGAGTGCAATGAACTCTGACACATACATAAGTTTACGGTAGGATTGAAGCTAACAGCTAGAGCAGCACAAACTATTTGTAAAAATGTAACAGATTCCGAAACACACTATTACTTTCAGGGCTTGTTCAAACTGAATGGTCTTTATAACATTACTATTAACATTCACTGCAGGATCATAAATTGGACATAGGTTAAGTCTCTCTCAGTTAAATACTTTACTATTCTAAATGAACGTTAATTGGAATCCACTTTTTGCTTCTCACTATCTTTTGAATAAAGAAATTAAGGTTTTCATAAATAGTGCTCTTCCCGCTACTTGTTACCTAGCATTAGCACAACAGACAAACTGTGGATCCTGTAATACTATTAATATGCACTTCCAATACACAAGAGAGACAAACACTTAGCAATCATGAACATATAATTTTCTACTATTGCAGTTTTCCACTTTTCCTACAGTGAAACACAATGTTGACAAATTTGCAAGAAACTGACTCACCTTTTAAAATTTATTACACGTAGCACTATGATCATTAACGAAGCAAAACTTTATAAGTCTCAATTTTAAGAACTTTAATTTACAAAAGAAACAGCAAATTGTCTTTATTACCACAGTCTTCTACTTTCAAGTAAATGATTAAATAGGTGACTTTGAAACTTCACAAAACTACATTTACTGCCTCCCACAATTTCACAAAATCCACAGTAGATCTGAATATTCCCTTCTCATCAATGATCAAACAACATTATGTGATGTTTTGAGGCTTTAATTTTTTCCACAAACTAGGACACTCGGTAATCATAGTTCAAATGGAGAGGAACCTGAGAGGTGTTGTGATTGGGAAAAAATCAAGGTAGGTACATAAATTCAGTTTGTAAGTTAACTTATATTTGTGCACACTAAATCACCCAATAAGCTGATCCTTCACTGCACATTATTATAGTACTCCTTTACAGTGACTGCGCAATGTTGGTAGGCGGATTTGCTGACAGGATTGCTGGACTCTGGCCCTTCTTGGTGGCGATGATGAATACCAATTCCAGAATCGTTCCAGTTATTTATCCATCCATCCGAGGCATTGGAAAGTAGCAGAAAAAGCCTCTCTCGGAAGCAGCACAATATACAACTTTTAAATGGCAGTGCACAGTTTGGTAGCTCGTCCCCGACTGACTCTTGTTCCACCATTTCTACCTAGGCCAACCACAATTAGCGCGCGCTGCACAGTTCCGTTCCCGAGGGGAACAACAACACCTTTTGCATATTAAATAACTAAGAACCCTAAGTGAGGATCAGCAATTTACATAATAGCAAACAAACATTTTAAATAAAACAGAACATTTGCACAAATTGACATTTCTACAAAAAATATTCACAAAGAAATTACAATTATATATAGTAAGTTTTGTTCCCTCCAAATGGGACAAAGAATTAAAATGACAGATATACTACATTGCATAAAATCAAATCATAACATCCAAAGTTTTTATAAAGAAAGGAGTATACAATTTTGTGTTATCGATTCAATCAAACAATATTTACAGAAGCTCAACAATGTAACATTAAATAAAACAAAAGCAAAATAAATCCGTACAGCATAAGAGCTATGGTGTTACAAACAAAGATAATCTCGGCTTAAGGGTGCCGGGAATTTATAGTGTTCCTTGCGAATGCGGCCAGAATTACGTGGGCCAGTCGGTAAGAACCGTTGCCGACCGTTGCATCGAGCACCAGCGCCACCTGAAATACAGGTATTTGGAAAAATCAGCAGTGGCTGAGGTTAGCCTGCCTAACAAGCATAAGATTTTATTTGATGAAACCTGAGTAATAGCCCACGCATCGAATTACTGGGACTCTGTGATCCGGGAAGCAGTCGAAATTAGACGTAGCGATAATAACTTTAACAGAGACAACGGTTGTGCACTTAGCAACACCTGGAAGAATGCACTGGATAAAGAAAAATCGCAGAGGAAAACTTACCGCACTTTACCTCCTGATTCAAGGCATGGCGCTGCAAGCAACGCGGGATAGAAACTACATCTATGGAAGTAGAGGGCACCACTTCACTACGCGCCATATCGCTGTTGCTATGACGTATTCCAGCCAATCGGAAGCCGACTTTTGCATATGAAAGTGGGAGCCTCGCCAGTTTACGACAGTCAGTTTTAGCACTGAGGATGACCATGGGGGTAGTGGTTGAAAGCTTGGAGTTTTATCCTGAATTGACGCGGCATGTACACCGAGAGACATTTATTCAAGAAATACGTCGCGAAAGACTTCGCAGTTATCTTATCCGCATGGCTGTAAAGAATCGTGCAGCCACGTCTCGATCCCTGAGCCAACAGATAGGGACGTTTGCAAGACAACAACCATCTGCACGAACAGTTCGACGACGTTTGCAGCAGCATGGACTATCAGCTCGGAGACCATGGCTGCGGCTATCCTTGACGCTGCATCACAGACAGGAGCGCCTACGATGGTGTACTCAACGACGAACCTGGGTGCACGAATGGCAAAACGTCATTTTTTCGGATGAATACAGGTTCTTTTTACAGCATCATGATGGTCGATCGCATCCGTGTTGGGCGACATCGCCGTAAACGCACATTGGAAGCGTGTATTCGTCATCGCCATACTGGGGTATTACCCGACGTGATGGTATGGGGTGCCATTGATTACACGTCTCGGTCACCTCTTGTTCGCATTGACGGCACTTTGAACAGTGGTCGTTACATTTAAGATATGTTACGACCCGTGGCTCTACCCTTCATTCGATCCCTGCGAAACCCTACATTTCAGCAGGATAATGCAGGTCCTGAACGGGCCTTTCTGGATACAGAAAATGTTCGGCTACTGCCCTGGCCAGCACATTCTCCAGATCTCTCACCAATTGAAAACGTCTGGTTAATGGTGGCCGAGCAACTGGATCGTCACAATACGCCAGTCAGAACTCTTGATGAACTGTGGTTTCGTGTTGAAGCTACACACGCCATCCAAGCTCTGTTTGACTCAATGCCCAGTCGTATCAAGGTCAGAGGTGGTTGTTCTGGGCACTGATTTCTCAGAATTTATGCACCCAAATTGCGTGAAAATGTAATCACATGTCAGTTCTAGTATAGTATATTTTTCCAATGATTACCCGTTTATCATCTGTATTTCTTCTTGGTGTAGCAATTTTAATGGCCAGCAGTGTATTATTCAAAGATTTAATGAATTTCCTTATTTTACAAGAGATTGTTAGCTAAAAGTTAATCTGACTAGGATTTCTCAAAACCGACTCTTCCATGTACTGCTTAGCATTTTCTTTTGCACTATTCTCACCAATTTCTTGGCCGGCAGGTGTGACCGAGCTGTTCTAGGCGCTTCAGTCTGGAAGCGCTCGACCGCTCCGGTCGCAGGTTCGAATTCTGCCTCGGGCATGGATGTGTGTGATGTCCTTAGGTTAGTTAGGTTTAAGTAGTTCTAAGTTGTAGGGGGCTGATGACCTTAGAAGTTATGTCCCATAGTGCTCAGAGCCATCTGAACCAGTTTGAACCATTTTTTTCACCTACACTTTAGAAATGGTTGTTAAATATATTAGCTGCTTATGTACTGTTGGTTAAGATGGTCTCATTCTCTTTAATAGTAATACTACCTACCACAGTGGTTACTTTTCCTGTCTCTCTTCTAACAACATTCCATACTGATTTGATTTGATTGTCTGAGTTGTTAATTTCATCTCCAATATATATATTTTCAGATTTTCTGACGACTTTTCTCAGTGTGCTACTATAATTTTTAGAGTGTAAAAACACTTCTGGGTCTTTACTAATTGCTGCTATCTCGTTCAACTTTCTTTTACTGTCTGAAGACACTTCAATAACTGTAGAAATCCAAGGTTTCCGTAAAAAAAAACGTTTGGTGTTACATTTAGTATTTTTTTTGGGCAACAGTGTTCAAAAAGGGATAAAAATTTATCAAGAACATTGACATTTGGCTCAATTCATACATCTCCCCAATTAACATTTCTTAAACTTTCTCTGAAGTGCTCGATAGACACCATGTTGACCAGCCTTGCACTTAATTGTTTCTGAACTGTACACCCTGCTAAGTTTTGTAAGTTAATCACTCTTGCATCATGGTCTGATAATCTATTTATCACAGGGAAAGCATGCCTTAGTTTTACATCCTCTTGCTGTACAAATACATTATCTATTAGAGTACTACTGTTTGAGCTATATATGTAGGGAAACTGATCACTGATTCGAAGTAACATATCATCAATAACACTTCTAGTTAATTTTTCCTATCACAACTGCTTAGAATGTTCACACTGAAATCAACACAGATTAGTAACTTCTTCTTTTTGTTTGACAGACAGCATAATAGGGAGTCAAATTTTTTGTCAATAGCTCCCAATCTCCATTATGGGGACCTGTACACTGTTGCTAATATCAACACTACATTATCTAGCTGTGCTGATCGACACATACGCCGGCCGTTGTGGCCGAGCAGTTCTAGGCGCTTCAGTCCGGAACCGCGCTGCTGCTCCGGTCGCAGGTTAGAATCCTGCCTTGGCAATGGATGTGTGTGATATCCCTAGGTTAGTTAGGTTTAAGTGGTTCTGAGTCTAGGGGACTGATGACCTCAGATGTTAAGTCCCATAGTGCTCAGAGCCATTTGAACCACCGACACCAAATTTCCTTACCTCTACAATTTTCTACTGATACTCTGTAAATGGCAACTTCTCCTTTATCCATGGTAGATCTGCAAGTGTAAGATGCTAAATTATACCGATTTATACTGACGCTTTCCATTCCCACAGTTACACGGTTTTCAGACAGACAAAGTATATCAATCTCATTCTTAATCAAAATATCCACGGGTGTACTGCCGGTGTATAGTGTCCAACGGGTTCGTTGGACACTATAGACCGGCAGTACACCTGTGGATATTTTGATTATCAAATACGCCGGGAGAAACTCAAGAATCGCAATCTCATTCTTATTATGGAGATCATCTACACACACTAACAGCTCATCTACTTTACTTCTTATTCCCCTGGCATTTTAATGAAGTAAACTGATACCCTTTACTTTATCCCTATTTACTGTACATGAAACTTGTTTTACTTTATTTTTCTTGATTGCTGTCTGTGTGGACTTTGGCTTTAAGATAAAAAACCTGTCTGCCTGGTACTATTAACCACAGGATCACCCCTTGTGTGACTCTGACCCCCTTGCAGTATCTGCTAATAGAGAAGCTAAGTTATCTTTCCTCTTCCTGCTTAGGTGCAGGCCATGTTTAGTGTATCCCCACCTGCAATTCGCATCAACTGGAACAACACTTATGTGATATTTCGGCGGTGTCTGGAGCATCCTGTTCAGCTCAGTTCTAACATGCCTTACAGAAGTGTTTATCCAGGTCCGATCATGGTGCTGAAAGACACCACAAACCCCACTTTGGTTTGCCCAGTTTCTGCTCCTATTTTATCCAGGTCACTCCTCATACTATATCTTGGATTCATAGCCAGGTTTTTCCCTGTTCCCCCAACTATAATTACTTGATCTTCCTTCCAAAAGCCCTTGCATGGCTGACCTAAGTTTTTTGTCACCTGGCTAAGGCCAGCACTTCGTATCCAAAACTAGGGTCCTGGTTCCCATCACGTAATTTCTCCTGAAGCTGCTGGCCTACCCCCTCCCATGACTGACACTTAGAAGCAGAATTGGTCTTTTCCTATTCTGATCTGATCCCGACCTGTCTAATGTCTTTAAGCTAATATTCATCTTCAACCTACATTCAACTACTTCTGGATGAGATCCTTCCTCCAATACTTTAGATAGCAAGCCAAACTGATTTAATAACTGAATTTCTAAACTTTTTTCCAACAGTTTCTCTTTTACGCCCTTTGCTTGCTACCTTTTCCGAGCATCTCTTTTTCCTCCCTTAGCCTACCTAATTCCAAATTCGTGTTTCCTAATTCAGCCTTAAGGGGACAAATTTTTGTCTCCTGTTCTGCGACTATCTGTCCTTTCCACATAACATACATTTTCACAGAAGAGCCTCATTATCTACTCCCGTTCCCTCGCCGCTACAATCGCCCCAACGAAACCATAACCTTCATTCTTCACAGAACACCCCCTCCTTCATAGTTCTACGGCAACCACCACATTTGTCACACATGGTTTGATAGAACAATTTACACAAACATTTACACAAATGCAGAGAATAACTTGGCACAAGAGCACTGAAGTTTCGTAGCCTGTACTAATACGTAACTAAACGTTAATGTAAACAAACTTTTAACCTTACTTTCGCAAGTTTTAATTAACTACCTAAACTCTGTATGACAGACACAAATTAATTTAGATTTGAACCGCTAAGTCTAGTCAAAAAATAAAGATATACACTACTCACCCGAAATCTGTGCACAAAATGTAAACAAAACTAACGACTAACCGCCTTTCTCGTACTTCCTTTTCGATCTAAATACCTTCAGAAAAGTGAAACCTCAATAGATAGCCTAGCTAAAATATACATGCTAGTCTAAAATGTAATGTTAACTGAATTAGCTCTTACTTTAATGTCGTTCACTCGTAATACTATATCTTGGATTCATAGCCAGTGGCCAGCCGAAGTGGCCGAGCGGTTCTAGGCGCTACAGTCTGGAACCGCGCGACCGCTACGGTCGCAGGTTCGAATCCTGCCTCGGGCATGGTTGTGTGTGACGTCCTTAGGTTAGTTAGGTTTAAGTAGTTCTAAGTCTATGGGACTGATGACCTCAGATGTTAAGTCCCATAGTGCTCACAGCCATTTGAACCATAGCCGGTGAGAGCTTCGTGGACGACCGTCTGCCAGAGATATTAGACTCCAAATTGCTAGCAGCTTGAGATGAACCTTCATTCACTGACTGCGGCAATCGCAGTCGGGTTTAGAATCTATTTAGATACACAGGCTGCGTGAAGCATTTCCAGTCTCTCTCCGTCAGGATCTTTTTCCGACCACAATTCTGTCATCGTGTTTCTAAAAATGTCTCTGAGCACTATGGGACTTAACATCTATGGTCATCAGTCCCCTAGAACTTAGAACTACTTAAACCTAACTAACCTAAGGACAGCACACAACACCCAGTCATCACGAGGTAGGGAAAATCCCTTACCCCGCCGTAAATCGAACCCGGGAACCCTGTCATCGTGTTTCATGGCGGTGTGTGTTACACTACTGCTTGTAGACACGTAGAATAATCCGCCATGAAAAACCAACAAATCCAGCAACTGTATGGCCATGGGCACGGTCAAACACAACTGCTTGTTTTTGCCAATTTGCCACGTCGTTACATTTACCCATGTTTACATCCAATGTCCGCTTGAAACATAAATGTCTCATTGATTGCTCTTGCTTTGTTTTCAGTTAGAGGCGGTGAACGTGCAGCTGAGAAAGTGACTAGAAAACTGTGCCATTTGTAAAGCCTTAACGATTCATCTGGGCACTGGTGTGACCAATTTTTTGTCCCGTGAGCGTATTAGTTCAGAAATATACATGTGTCAACCTCTGGACTGGCAATAAAATAGACATCTGTGGGAGAGCTTCTATATAGTTTTCGCGATATTATCGCCCACATCTATTAATGCAATCTAGTAATTGTCTCATACTCGTGAGAGAATCGCTTATGTTTTCGTAATATACCACAAAAATGCTGAACACGTTATGTGTGTGATAAACAACTACATATTCGATGGGCATTTGTAGTTATTTGTGAGGTAGTGCTGTAATGTACTGCCTCGAAATTTTTATGTGAAAACTCTCAAATATTTTAAATAAAACAAATGTTATTAACATTATACATCTTCATTCTTCATGTATACGTATTTGTTCCTCAACTGATTCACCCTAGTGACGAACACATCGGCTGACTAATTTGTTGACATCGTCACTGTAGAATGTTTGACTTTACTGAACGGACCATAGTCCTCCAAGCCGTTGTATATCTTTTTTAAACATATTAAAACAGGATGAGTAAAGCCGGCACATTGTGGAGGATGGTCGACGACAGTGAACCGAGAGCGTCGGATTGTTGTAAATGTCGCAGCGCTCGTATGTGGTTACGAATTTTCATGCTGCAGGAGAAGGTCCCCCATGTGTAGACGAACTCTTCGAAATCGAAACTCGATTACAGGACACTGTTTCTCACGCACGGACATACTGAGATAAGCCAGAATATTACGAAGACCTACGTAATAGACGGTATGTCCAACTTCGGCATGGCTAACAGTGGTGACCAGTTGTGGCATGGAAGTAGTGAGGCCTTGGTAGGTCGCTGGGGGGAGCTAGTACCACATCTGCACGTACAAGTCACCTAATACCCGTAAACTCCGGGGAGGGGGCGATGAGATCTGACGCCACGTTCAGTCATGTCCCAGATATGTTCGATCAGGTAAAGATCTGGCAAGCTGGGGGGCCAGCACATCAATTGGAATTTGCCACTGTGTTTCTCGAACCGCTGCATCACACTCCAGTTCTTCTGACATGGTACATTATCTTTTCGAAAAATGCCGCAGCCGTCGGGAAAAATACTCGTTATGAAGGGATGTACGCGGTCTGCAACTAATGTACGATAGCCCTTGGCCATCATAATGCCTTGCACGAGCTCCACTGGACCCATGGATGAACACGTGAATGTTCCCTAGAGAATAATGGAGCCACCGACAGCTTGTCTCCGGCACATAGTACAAGTGTTAAAGAACTGTTCCCGTGGAAGGCGACGGATTCGCAACCACTAATCGGCAAGACGAAGAAGGTATCGGGGTTCATCAGACCATGCAGAGCTCTGCCACTACACCAACGTCCAGTGCCGATGGTGACATGCCTATTTCAGTAGTAGTTGCCAATGCCGTGGTGTTGACATTGGCACATACGTGAGTCGTCGACTGCGGACGCCAATCGTTATGAGTGTTCGGTGCTCTGTGAGTTCAGACAAGCTTGTACGCTGCTCAGCATTAAAGTCTGTTGTTAGTTCGGCCACAATTCGCCGCCTGTACTGTTTTACCAGTCTGCCCAGCCTATGACGCCCAGTATCTGTAACGAGGAGTGGCCCCCCAATTCCACAACGTATAACGTGGTTTCATCTTGCTTTCGCTACGTGTTGAAGACACTCACCACAGCACTGCTCGAACACCCGACAAATCGTGCAGTTTCCGAAATACACGTGCCGAGGCTCTGGCCATCACGATCTGCCCTTGGTCAAACTTTAGACAGAGTGCACGCCTTCCCTATAATGCCACGCGGGGTAGCCACGTGGTCTAGGTTCGAGTCCTACCTCGGGCATGTGTGTGTTTGTTGTCCTTAGCGTAAGTTAGTGAAAGTTGTGTGTAGATCTAGGGACCAATGATCTCAGCAGTTTGGTCCCATAGGAACTTACCACAAGTTTACAATTTTTTTCCTTCCGTATTCTACACACTGACAGCACGTTCACTTACACTACATGTACCGTTGTTGTGTCTGACTAGCAGTCATCCCTGGCCAGGACTGGTATATATCGAAAGTAAGTCGGTGGTCGTAATGATCTGTCTGGTCAGTGTAGTACGTTCACGCCGCCATGTTACACGCTCCAATTCAGAGCCCTTTAGTGTCAGACGGATGTAAATATGTAGGCATAAAGAATAAATTTGTAGACATGACCTCTTCCCAGAGGTTTCATTGTTGGTGATAAGAATATGATAAATTCTAGTCGCAGTACATCTGACAATGCTGGAACAGCTGTACTCGTACACATCTACGGGGCCTGAATGTCTCGCTGCAAACGTATAGAACAAATTTTACATTCCTGATATGCAACTCAGTTGCTTCTTTTTCTTTAGCAGTCTTTTTCTTTACCTTTATTGTCGTTCGAATGATGTGGATGTCAGTAAGCAACTTCTTTCTCCTTTTCTCCTCCATTTAAACATGTTTCATCAGTAATAGGGGAGATATTCTCAGTGGCATTTCTGAAGTCGTTGAAAGTAGAAGGTGCCGCTGTATCGACAACCTTTGGAACGGTTAGGCCTATAAGGCTTTTACCGAGTTGCGTCACTGTGGAAAGTCGATCAGATTCATCAACTGCCGAAGTTCCTTTCTGGGGTACAGTTCTGGTGTTCGAAGGAGGGAGGAAATGCAAATCTGTGAAAATATTCTTTCTTAGTGGATAGACCCCGGTGCACTGGAATCCTGCTTTTGCTAGCTCTATCCAGGATGGTTTGGAGAATATAATTCCAACTAATCAACACGTATCCTTATCGGTTTTCTTCAGCCCAACCTGCCGCATTTAGCCATACGGATCCCCATTCTGTGTTGAATACACTTTTGAAATGTTAGTTCTGTTGAATCCTGCATTATCAAATGTGGAGTGTCTGGGAAACCTGCTTTCTGGAATCGCTAGACAACGTTCAAACAAATCGTATTAATGAATTATATTACAAAAAGTAATTGGAAATATCTGATTTTGTGTTAAACAATTTGTCACAAGCAAAGAGCATCAGACAAAATAAACAATGTTCTTCAGTATACACAATTCCTAAGTCGCCGGTCTTGAAATGTCTAATCTTGATGCTGCTATAGAAATGGGTCGCGACTAGTCGGCGCTGCGCTTGTGTCCTCTTCGGATTGAGGCTGCTGCCTTCGCGTTGTCGTAATGGAGAGGGCCGGTCATCGTGCAATTGGCTGACGTCTGCTTCACAGACCTCTCTGCTCTCTCGTTTCCGATTGGCGTGCCAGAGCTTAATTTTACGCCATTACAATCCTCTCCCCCCCCCCCCCCCTCCCAAAGAAAAAGCGGCAGACCGTCGTCTTATACGGAGCCCTGCAACGGCGGGGTTAGGCAGGAGTGTGGATGATCTGAGGGACTGGAAGTGCGGCTGCAGTGGAAATCAAGCTTCCAGTCGTACCTCGCCATCTGGCCTTCGGTCTGGCGGAAACATCACCCAGAACACGACCAGAATGGTACGCGTCCATCTCCTGAGACCCATAGCAACATATACACTCCTGGAAATTGAAATAAGAACACCGTGAATTCATTGTCCCAGGAAGGGGAAACTTTATTGACACATTCCTGGGGTCAGATACATCACATGATCACACTGACAGAACCACAGGCACATAGACACAGGCAACAGAGCATGCACAATGTCGGCACTAGTACAGTGTATATCCACCTTTCGCAGCAATGCAGGCTGCTATTCTCCCATGGAGACGATCGTAGAGATGCTGGATGTAGTCCTGTGGAACGGCTTGCCATGCCATTTCCACCTGGCGCCTCAGTTGGACCAGCGTTCGTGCTGGACGTGCAGACCGCGTGAGACGACGCTTCATCCAGTCCCAAACATGCTCAATGGGGGACAGATCCGGAGACCTTGCTGGCCAGGGTAGTTGACTTACACCTTCTAGAGCACGTTGGGTGGCACGGGATACATGCGGACGTGCATTGTCCTGTTGGAACAGCAAGTTCCCTTGCCGGTCTAGGAATGGTAGAACGATGGGTTCGATGACGGTTTGGATGTACCGTGCACTATTCAGTGTCCCCTCGACGATCACCAGTGGTGTACGGCCAGTGTAGGAGATCACTCCCCACACCATGATGCCGGGTGTTGGCCCTGTGTGCCTCGGTCGTATGCAGTCCTGATTGTGGCGCTCACCTGTACGGCGCCAAACACGCATACGACCATCATTGGCACCAAGGCAGAAGCGAGTCTCATCTCTGAAGACGACACGTCTCCATTCGTCCCTCCATTCACGCCTGTCGCGACACCACTGGAGGCGGGCTGCACGATGTTGGGGCGTGAGCGGAAGACGGCGTAACGGTGTGCGGGACCGTAGCCCAGCTTCATGGAGACGGTTGCGAATGGTCCTCGCCGATACCCCAGGAGCTACAGTGTCCCTAATTTGCTGGGAAGTGGCGGTGCGGTCCCCTATGGCACTGCGTAGGATCCTACGGTCTTGGCGTGCATCCGTGCGTCGCTGCGGTCCGGTCCCAGGTCGACGGGCACGTGCACCTTCCGCCGACCACTGGCGACAACATCGATGTACTGTGGAGACCTCACGCCCCACGTGTTGAGCAATTCGGCGGTACGTCCACCCGGCCTCCCGCATGCCCACTATACGCCCTCGCTCAAAGTCCGTCAACTGCACATACGGTTCACGTCCACGCTGTCGCGGCATGCTACCAGTGTTAAAGACTGCGATGGAGCTCCGTATGCCACGGCAAACTGGCTGACACTGACGGCGGCGGTGCACAAATGCTGCGCAGCTAGCGCCATTCGACGGCCAACACCGCGGTTCCTGGTGTGTCCGCTGTGCCGTGCGTGTGATCATTGCTTGTACAGCCCTCTCGCAGTGTCCGGAGCAAGTATGGTGGGTCTGACACACCGGTGTCAATGTGTTCTTTTTTCCATTTCCAGGAGTGTATGTATGTCGCCATTCATTCAGCAAATCGTCTTCATTGTGTCTATGTTTCCAAAGGAATCGTAACTGACATGCTTGACGCTGAGTTGCGCCGTACGGCCTTCTGCGACCATGTCGCTTACATTAGCGCAGTTTCCCTCCAGTTGTGATGCGGTCGAGGTCCGCGGAAGCTGAATGTCGCCTACCTTAAAGATACGGAATGCAGGCAGGTCGTAAAACCGACGTGGAACAACTGTGTGAAACGCCTTCCAGCGTATCCCTCCACACTCTGGTTGTGGCTAGACTGAACCAAGTCTGTTTTATATCGTTTGATGACAAGTTACGGTCGCGGCAAAATGCTGTGACAACGGTATTCCATTGAATACTACTTCACAATTCTCCGTGAACCCTCAGACCCGCCCCCTCTGTTCAACTACATGTTGAAATTCAACGGATTGAGGCTAAGATAATTTCGTAATGCGTCGCCGTCTTGAGGGCACAATATTACGAGCAATATGTCACGATTGTGTTCTGCGACAATCCCCGTCAGTACATTATATTATCCCAGAGAAGCAGCGGTGTCGGAGAAGGCTGGACAACGCCCTCTACGTGCCAGATGGTCAGCGAATGACGTCCCAGACGCCTTTGTGCATCACTGCAAGCAGTTCTATGCAGTAGACGACTACAACACCACAGTAATGAATGATGTCCTCCACTCGTTGACGGGAACCCTTGATGGGGCTGCTACTAATATTCTCACTGCGCCGATTATGGCCGATGACGTCGCTGATGCTCTTCATAAGGGTGCGACAAACAAAGCCCCAGGTCCTGACGGCTTTCCTGTGGAGTTCTAACACACATTACACGACATCATGGCTTCACGCTGGACTGCGATGTATGAAGAACTGATGAACCCTGACCTCCCCTCCCACCGGAATTCCTAGAAGGCTTGCTTATCCCGAACCCCAAGCTGTCGAGAGGTAGGGGAGTTGGACATTATGGGCCGTTAACCATGTTAAATTGTGACTTCACGATTTTTACCCGTAATCTGGCCGCTCGCCTTCGGCGCGCCGCCATCCTCGTCATCTCTATGGATAAAACGTGATTTGGTGGTGACAGTAAGATTCACACTGCGCTCAGCGATTATCGTGACATCATAGCCCTGGCTGCGACCTGCCGCACACGCGGTGCCTTAGTGACAGTAGACTACGACCACACCGTTGATAGAGTGAGTCATGACTTCCAAGAATAGCTATTCCGATAGATGGCCTTCCCCCACACATTTATAGACATCATCTGGGGACTCCTCCGAGGTATCATGTGGCGACTGCTGGTCAATGTCGGTGTGGCGGGCTCTATTACTATCATGCGATCGGTCCATCAGGGATGTCTGCTGTCAATGCTCCTATATGCCATCTCGCTTGAGCACTGTTACACGGTTTGAGGAGCCGACTGACATGGATAACAATGATGGGGCATGCTTTCATTTGCCGTGCTTATGCAGATGACGCGTATTCTTGGTTCCATCAGTGATGAAGCGCGAGTTGCACTGGGATGGATCAACCAGTATGGGAATGTTGCGGGAAACCGTGTGAACCTGACCAAATCTAGTGTTCTGTTCGTTGGCAGTGGTCTTCAGGCAGGGAGTGTGGCTCCATTGCCATTAGGGGACAAGCTCAAATATTTGGGGATGACCTTCAGACGCGATATACAAAGCACCATCCGCGATAGCCTCAGTACTATGACACCTTTTTGGGTAGTGCCTCCTACGATACCCTCTGCAGATGGAGTGTCCCAGGTATGTGAAGGTGATTTCAACATGAGCGTGTAATAGCAGGACTTGGACCAGTGCACCGGCAAAATGGAATATTTTTCGCGAAGACGTGCCCGGAACATGCCTGACAGCCTTGGGATTCTGATTGTGTCTACCCACAAGCTGGGAGGGCACGGATGCCATTTTGTTTGTTCTGGCAAAAGGTTCTTTTTAATTCCATTTATGTTTCGTTTGTTATTGATGCTAACTACACATCATTATTTTAGCCTGTAGGCCTCCTATGTGATCTAAAGTAATAAAAAAATAAGTAGGTATATGATTCCTGCTTTGAAAAAAAAAGTGGTGTTGAAAAAGTATACTTACTTACGTTTTCATGAAATATTTTTATTTTATGGGTAATATCGTCTTTTGTTTTCGAATAACACAGGCTTTTTGTTGCTTAATCATTACTTGCAGCATTTTAGTCATATAGTAGATATTTGGTTTTTGTTCTCTACAAGGGAGACATTACTTTAAAAAAAGCGTGTAGGAAAACAATATTTCTGGCATGGCTCTGGAGACGATTCAGCCACTTACATATAAAAAAGAGTAGCATCTAAAAAAAGAAAAAAGAAACAAAAAACGCGTTAAATGCCGCTTTCGGGATTCGGGGTTGCGAGGCTTCCTCCGATCGAATCCACCTCATGCATTAACGAGGAGGGCTGGTGAGTCGATCAGCCTAGATGGGGCTTCTAGGCGAAAAAAAAGTTGGTCAAGTGTTGGAATGTGAAGCGGAAGAGCCGTCTTCAGAACTAACTCGTGCCATTTATTTTTATTTATTGATTTATTTTCTTCCACAACATTATGAACTTTCCGTCCGGTCATTGAAATATCTGTTCTCCTTCTGTAGTCTTGGCATTGTCTTACTATACATTGGTTAGAGAACATGAGTCAACAGTCTAGCTTTAGCGGCCACCCGGAGTGGACGTGCCGTACTGCTGCCGGCGGAGCGTGTTTTTTTACGTTGCGACTAAGTCTGCCCGCACGCTTTGCGCACTGAGATAATGGCAAATGAGTTCAGGATATCGACTTCAAGTTTCAACTTCTGCCCGGAATATGCAAAACAGAAAGTCTTAGATGTGGAACGTTTCATCTGTGAGGGAGCGAAGATCCTGCCATCGAAACTTCTGGGTGTCTACTTCTCGATTCTCAACAACACCGTTTTCGTTAGAATGATCAATGACGCTGCCTGAGAGCGCGTTTTGAATGCGACCAAACAAGGACACCGTTTCCGTCATGCTGACTGTAACGTCTGCGTGGCCAAAGTCTAACATGCGGGACTCGGCGTTAGAACTATTCGCGTGTTTGAACTGCCTTTCGAGGTATCTGTAGATGATGTAATAGAGGCCTTCCGGTCATACGACGCTGTTCGAGATCATAATGCAGAACCCTGGGCACACTTCCGCACACACCCTGCCCTTAACGGGGTGCGTCAGATCACAATTGATCTGTGCAGTCACGTTCCGTCTTATCTGACCATTAGCGGATGTCGGGCCGTAATCATGTATGAAGGACCGCCGCGTACTTGTTCTGGGTGTGGAAAAGAGGGACATATCAGATCTGCACGTCTGCAGCGATGGGTAACGCAGCTACCAATTGGAGGAGTGTTACTTCCCTCGTCATCTACGACACTTCCGACCACATATGCGACGGTGCTTAAGTCACCGCCGTCCGCCTAGCGGAGCTCGGAATCACGTGACCAGCTGATGGATAGTTTTCCGCTTCTTCCCGAACCGGTGACTACTTGAATTCAGCCATGTCCTCAATTCCAGTGATTGCTCCGGCTGCGCCTGTGGCCGACGTTGATGTCGACCGTGACTCCTGGATCGACTCTCTGGTTGTCCCGATGGCGGCCTGACCGGCGCGGCCGGCCGGAGGGGCCGTGCGGTTCTAGGCGCTGCAGTCTGGAGCCGAGCGACCGCTACGGTCGTAGGTTCGAATCCTGCCTCGGGCATGGATGTGTATGATGTCCTTAGGTTAGTTCGGTTTCATTAGTTCTAAGTTCTAGGCGACTGATGACCTCAGAAGTTAAGTCGCATAGTGCTCAGAGCCATTTGAACCATTTTTGACCGGAGCGACTCCCTTCCGTCTTCGGACACGAAAGGACGATTGCGTAAACAACGCTCCTCTAAATGACGCAAAAGGAGGGGCCGTACGATGTCGGAACGGGAATCATCGCCTTGTCCAGATCATACACCACCTGTTGAGGAAATCACCGTTTCAGCGTCTGAGATCATGGACGACGCCGTCGTTAGTACGTCTGTGGAATGGCGGCCCTCAGTGGCTCTCGAATTGATGGAACAGAGTGTTCCTGCTTCTGATGCCCCTACCGAAGGAGGAACAATACCAGCCGATCTGTCAGTGTCGGTAGCCGCTGAAAATGGCAGCCGTTGAAAATATGGATGCCACGGCGACGGAGTCAACGCGTGCGTTGAGCGAGGATTTGGAAGAAACAGCAGATCCCGTACAGGAGTTTCCACTGTTAGGGGAGGCAATTTGCTGATGTCAGCTTCTGTGCGGTGCGAGTGGCGCCGGCAGCTCCTGCTGTAGGGTGCCGCCGCATCTTCACAGCAGTGACATGAGGCCCCCCACCATGCTAGGGCACAGCTACAGGCATACCATACCGCGACAGCGAATATGAACGGCATCCGCGTGCTGGTCAAGATCCACCTTTTGAAAGAAATGATATGGGCTTCGGCACTAGACATTGTACTGTTACAGGAGGTGCATTTAGCTGTGCTAACGCAGATAGCAGGATACGACTTCTATGCCTCTCATGGGGATCACCTTGGCCGTGGAGTGGCGATATATGTACGCGCAGGCATCCTGGTTGACGACATTATGTATCACCCCTCTGCCAGAGGGATGGCATTTACTATTCACTCCAAGTGTGTCATTAATGTTTATGCGCCTTCTAGTATTGGACGTCGGCGAAAAAGAGGACGATCTTACGTGGAGGAGATTCCCCTACTGTTCTCAGGTCGACGTAAACATCTTTTCTTTGGAGGGCACTTCAACTGCGCACTCGGTAGGAAAGATCAACACCCGAATTTTACACCGTGCCAGGAGCTGCCTCTCATTGTACGTGATGTAGCCCTATGGGATACCTGGGAGGTATGGTTCAGAGACAGCCAGGGCTTTTCCCGGCGGGGTCAGGGATTTTCTCTGCCTCGTGATGACTGGGTGTTGTGTGATGTCCTTAGGTTAGTTAGGTTTAAGTAGTTCTACGTTCTAGGGGACTGATGACCATAGCTGTTAAGTCCCATAGTGCTCAGAGCCACAGCCAGGGCTTCACGTTACACATGAGCCATTCTGCTAGTCATTTAGACCTCACTTATGTCTCCCGTAGGCGGTTTGATGTGGTGCTCGATGTAGGGCGCTGGCCTTTGGTGTTCTCTGACCACTGCGCATACATGTGTTCCTTGCTCCTTCCCCACCAGGAGGTCTGGAGGAGTCGAGCACCACGGAAACTCAGCACTCACTATCTGTAGGATCCTGACTGTCACCAACGTATCACTGAGCCGCGGAAAAGATGCGAACAGCGTCCCTGATCCTACGCATCCATCATGGATTGGCGGCTGAAATATGCCAAACCGATGCTCCGTCGCACGTTCATCACTTACAGGCACACTACAGACTTCCACTTCTACACCCTCCGTGATTATGATGGCCAGCCACCTTCCCTGGAAGTACAAACTGAACGCAGTATGATTAATGCGAAGCTACTAACGATTACTCGCCAGAAACTACAGGAGGCTGTGGAGCTCGCCAGCAGACCTGATGTGGTGTGGCTTGAGAATCCTTCCATGCATCATGTTGTGCACGATCGTAGACACCACAAAAAAACTCGGTCGCTGTACTCGTAGATCACTGTGGCCAGCGGGTCATCTGCCAAGGGACATAGCCGATAACTTTGTCGAACATTATCGCCGGATCTACCGTGTCGTCGATGGGGCCGTCCTAGACTACGATCCTATCGCTGTGCACATTCTACGCAACCTGTGGAAGTCACCTGGCATCGACGGACTCCCTACTGGATTCTATCATATGTTTTGTGGTCTCATGTCTACAAGATGGATGGAGATGTATAATGAAATAATCACGTCTGCAGCTGCGAGTCCACCAGCTTTTGTCGAGGGTTTATGAGCCGGCTGGTGTGGCCGAGCGGTTCTAGGCGCTACAGACTGGAACCGCGCGACCACTACGGTCGCAGGTTCGAATCCTGTCTTGGACATGGATGTGTGTGATGTCCTTAGGTTAGTTAGGTTTAAGTAGTTCTAAGTTGTAGGGGATTGATGACCTCAGCAATTAAGTCCCATAGTGCTTAGAGCCATTTGAACCATTTTTTTTTGGGGGGGGGGGAGGGGGTATTATTGTTCCAGTTCATAAACCGATACCTAGAATTATTACGGGTCACTACCGCCCTATCACCTCATTAAATACTGATTACAAGATTCTCGAGCGGTTATTGGCCTCGCGTTGCAGACCGCTCTTACCACGTGTCGTCTCCACCGCGCAAACTACACCAGGTGGCAGAGTTAATGTCCAGACAGCAACTGGAGACTGTCGTGACGTAATTGGACTGGCAGAGGCGTGCAAATTTCGTGTGCCTATTGTTGCCGTAGATTTTTAGAGTGCACTTGGCAGTGTGTGCCATGTCTTCCTATTCTCTGTCTTAAAATTAATGGACTTCCCTGCCCGGTTCGTTAGTGTCCTGCGGCGGCTCTTTAACAGCGCGCGTTCGTTGCTCCAGATCAATGATTGTATGATGGGTCCGACACCGATCGGTGCGGCAAGGCTGCCACCTATAAATGCACCTTTATGCAGTGGCACTGCAGCCGCTCGTAAGCCTGCTGACTACGCAGTTGTCTAGTCTCAAGCGGTTACACCTTCCGATGTCGTGCATAGGAAGATGATATCCTGCTGCTGGTTCGTTCTTGGGAGGAAGTCAAACGGATCCTCGACACCATCACGGCTCGTGGGAGAGCGGATGTAAGTGTACTGAGAGTGCGAAAATCCACGGCGCTGTCTATTCGTCGCAGGCTACCCCCGGAAGAACTGGCGCACCTGCCTTGCATCCAACACCTCCACTCTCTTGGGATCACCTTTATGCTGGCAACGCCCCGAGCAGCGGTGGTCAGCTTTCGTCAAGTTTTGCGAATTACCTGCATAATGATCAGTCACAGCTCCCTACACCGCCTCGATCCTTTGCAGCGTGTTGCCTACCTGAATGCCTATGTAGCATCCAGAATGGTTCATGTTGCGCAGATTCTACAGCTGCCGATTACGATAGGACGTTATATTCATGCGGCACTCAGATATTTTCTGACGCCTGGGTCCATTTTCGAAGTACGCTGTGACACACTCACTCGCCTCCACTTAGAGGAGGGCTTGGTATCTTACAAACGTCCGCTATGCGCATAAAATGGCGCAGCGTCGAGGCCTCATTACTCCATTCTTGTGCCAGTATCCTTCTCTCGCGGGTCCCGGTCGGTAACATCAGGCCCGCATTTTCACAGTTAACTCATTTATACTCGCACCGAACTCCTACAAACGCGCCTGCCGCGGGCGAAGGATTTGTACGTCTTTGTATTGCGTGATGTCGCCTGTGACGTTTTAGAACGCAAGTTCCCGTTGTTGGGGTGGACTGTGATTTGGAGGCACATTCATCACACCTTCTTCCCGACGCATATCAGATCGATTTGGTATTATGTGACTTTTGGGAAGTATCCAACTAATCAGCAGCTCTGTGCCTTGGTAGTGGCGGTCTCTCCGCTCTGCGCCGTCTGACGTAATTTCGGTGATCATAATCACCGATTCAACTGTGTAGCCGCTGCGAATGTCTGGTTATTGGGGAGACAAATGGTCTCGTGTTTTCTACGTGTGCCGCCACATGTTATTGTCCCCGAGTCCTTTCTGTACCCAGCGGTGGAATATTTTCCTGCAACAAAGTCAAGGGTAGTTCTCTGGATAAAAGGCTGGGCTTTGATATATCTATATGGAGATGCTCCTCACTCGCGCCTTGATTTTTGCCAATACTTGCAGACTGCACATGCAGCGGTTGCGAGCAGTTCCCATTATCGCGCGTGTTTCGTGAATTATCTTAACAGCGTTTCTACCAGTCCTACTCTAAGCTGGCGTGTTCCCGACGTGGTAGGTGCTCGCCCAATTCGGAATGAGACATGACACGCCTACCCCTTGAACTCGGCCCGCCTGTCGTCCTGTATAGCCTTGCGGGATTTCCAGGGTTCCGGATGCATAGTCTAATTGTAATTCATTTTCCTCTCTATGTATGTGCACAAAAATGAAATAAATAAGTAAGTTAAATTAATATGAGCAGTGTCAGGGTGCAGCACGGAGGCGGGAAGGGGAAGGCCTCGCTGCCAGGCCCCGGGACTCCGCCCCTGCCCACCTTGTCTCCTCCAACCCGTAGCTCACTGTAGCCCTAACAAACCGAAAGTACTAAAATAAGTAAATAAAAATTTATAAAAGAAAATAATTAAAAAGAAAGAGGTTTTCCCTATTTCAAATACTGAGAAAAAAACGGTGAGGTGACTACTACAAACAAAATAAAAAAAGGAAAAAAATAACTAAAGGAAGAAAGAAAGAAGAAAAGGGAAAAAAAACAAGATAAAAAAGTGGTCACCGTGTTGGACTGTTCAGTGGACGAGCCGTCATGAAAACTCACTCGTGTAATTTATTTTTATTTATTTATTTTTTTCCACAATTATATATTTTTCCACGATTATACATTGGTTGTAGATTATGCGTCATATGGTAAGAATACGTTATCGTCGCAGATAAACGTGATGAATAGTGAGAGCAGGCGAAATTTCACATAGACGTCTACCAGAAATGAAAACAACAAATAAACGGGTGTCAACTATGTTACAACAAAGGAATTCACGAGTCAAAACTTCCAATACGGATCACAAATTCAAAAACGTAAAAACGTATATTTTGACTGAGCACAGAGAAATTGTGCAATTTTGAAACTGTTTCGTTTACTTGTTGTAGCTTATGTGACAAACCGTTACGTTCTCATCATTTCCTTGGGAGTGAGCACATTCACGTTCATACTAATACCAAAACTGGGCAAGGAGGCATATCTCACTTATTTACCAGGAGTACAAATTAGGTGCGTCGGTAAGAGATTTCTGTCACATGTCACACGTAGTGTCATTATTGCTGTGTATGACACACCGGACTCTTTCCGTTGAAGGATTCGATTGACTTGTCGCCTTGTAATCAAAGGTTTGCGGTTCCCATTCCAAAGCCACTTCCTTTCGGCTGCTAATAGAGTAGTTACGCAGAATCGACTGTCCTTATAGGTCCTTTCCTTAAACCTCGCTGTTGTAAACGGACGTTACACCATGACACAGGCACAAGTTTAAATACAGCGGACGGTTGAGCACGGCTCGCCTACAGGGCAGTCAATCAGCGTGACCACTTACCCACACCGCCCTTGTTGTGATAAACTACTCTTTATTATACTTCTTGTCCTTGGACTGTTCACTGTTTCTATTCCGCTTTTCGTATTCGTAGTTTAGGCCACCTTCTTTCTGTCTCCTTGCTTGATCTGTGTTCAGTTTTTGACGAGCTGTCCACTGGGCCCAATTGCCACTAAATCTGAAGGGGGTGCAATGGGGAGTTTCCCTTGTAAGAATGCAGAGAGATGTCGATCAAGCAGGCCCAGCAGCGCGCTCTCTTGGATGACAGAACAGGTAAGTAGTACGCTACGCTCAATCTGTGCAGAGCCCGTGAGCGAAAGACAGTGGTCGTTGCAGAGTTTTGAAGAAAATTTCATCAGTGACTAATAAGGTTGGAAATCATGACGGTAACACCTACTGTAGTACATACTCTACTCTCCTGTCTTACAAATACTCCGCCACATACCTGAAGGTACATGTATAGGGAACATGCCAGAGTGTAATTTCTGAAGCAGTACTTAACATTTTTGCTTAAAGAAACAGTAACTCAAAAGTGCGTAACAGTGTGTGCCACAGATATTTGTCCATTTCTGTTCAAATGGCTCTCAGCACTACGGGACTTAACATCTGAGGTCATCAGTCCCCTACAACTTAGAACTACTTAAACCTAACTAACCTAAGGACATCACCCACATCCATGACCGAGGCAGGATTCGAACCTGCGACCGTAGCGGTCTCGCGGTTCGGGACTGAAGCGCCTATAACGGCTCGGCCACCACAGCCGGCCAATTTCTGTAAGTACCAGGTGGAGCAATTCAAGCTTTATGCCAGAAACTTGCAAAAGTTCGTTTATAAATGAGACATGTGGACCTAAACAATATTTTACCTTATTCTGCATCAGTAGCACGAACCATTGATCGACAAACCGGTGAAATATGATCGAATACGATGTCCAGCATCGTCCACACGATAAGCATAAACACATGTGCCTTTACAGCGGATATATGGACCAATAAATACAGAAAAAGGGGTTACCTATTTATTACTGCGCACTTTGTTCATCAAGCTTAAGTATATCGAAATGTAGTGTTGGAGACATCTAATTTTTCTGAGATGCAAAACATCTTAAGAATTTATTAAGAACTACAATGAGGTAAAATCATTTGACTTACAAGGGGACCCTCCATACCGTAAATCACAGATTCTGATGCGCTTCAAATATGTTGTAGCATGTTGTAGGGGCACTTACCCTGAGTACCTGGCTACCCGGTTTTTCAGCGATGGGCCTTGGTTTTTGAGAAAATCTATTTTGAAGTTCATTGCGCGTTTTGTATACCTGTACCATTAGTTATGTTCCGAGCAAGTCACGGTAGCGCAGCGATAAAGATACACGGCTGCCACCCTGGAGGCGCCATGTTCAAATCCCGCTCGCGGAGGGGATTTTTGGCTTACTTAATAGCATTT
This sequence comes from Schistocerca nitens, assembly GCF_023898315.1. NCBI lineage: Eukaryota > Metazoa > Arthropoda > Insecta > Orthoptera > Acrididae > Schistocerca > Schistocerca nitens. The sequence continues at coordinate 437,121,928 of NC_064616.1, forward strand.
GTGATTTCGCCTTTTTGATTATTCGCTCAACTCCTCTACTTGCGGATCATCTTCTTGGCTGCACTACTGCAGAAACACTTGGTTCTTCTATTTCACAGAATTTTTCCAACACACGGCACTAGGGACGCTTTGTGAGCAACTGACGCTGTAGTTAGATGCGAACGTAAAGGAATGCAACTCGCATCCTCATTGGCCGCAACTAGGAGCTGGGGTTCCCGTTATGGCTAAAGGTATTCACAGGAGAGGGGACGATAATGGGCGGAGATCGATTTCAGGTAATAAAAGAAGCGACCGTTCTACGAACATTTGGAACTCCAACTGCGCAGAGGGTGGGCTTACTGGTAGTTGGGAGCTCCAACGTCAGGCGCGTAATGGGGCCCCTTAGGGTTGGGGTTGTTTGGGAAAGGAGACCAGACAGCGAGGTCATCGGTCTCATCGGATTAGGGAAGGATGGGGAAGGAAGTCGGCCGTGCCCTTTCAGAGGAACCATCGCGGCAGGGCCCCTTAGGGATATGGCTGAAAGGGAGGAGAAAAACCAATGTACACTCCGTATGCATACCGGGGGGAGTCATTCCAGATGTGGAAAGGGTCCTTCCGGATGCCATGAAGGGAACTTGGTGCACCCATCTGCAGGTGGTCGCTCATGTCGGCACCAATGATGTGTGTCGCTATGGATCGGAGAAAATCCTCTCTGGCGTCCGGCGGATATCTGATTTGGTGAAGACTGCCAGTCACGCTAGCGGGATGAAAGCAGAGCTCACCATCTGTAGCATCGTCGACAGGACTGACTGCGGACCTTTGGTACAGAGCCGAATGAAGGGCTGAGACGGTTCTGCGACCGTGTGGGCTGCAAATTCCTCGACTTGCGCCATAGGGTGGTGGGGTTTCGGGTTCTGCTGGATAGGGCAGGAGTGAACTACACACAGCAGGCGGCTACACGGATAGCAGGGGTTGTGTGGCGTGGACTGGGCGGTTTTTTAGGTTAGATGGCCTCGGGCGAGTACAGAAAGGGCAACGGCCTCCAAGGGTGCGGGGAAAAGTCAGGACATGCGGGGACCAAGCAGCAATCGGTATTGTAATTGTAAACTGCTGAAGCTGCGTTCGTAAAGTACTGGACCTTCAGGCACTCATGGAAAGCACCGAAGCTGAAATCGTTATAGGTACGGAAAGCTGGCTGAAGCCAGATATAAATTCTGCCGACATTTTTACAAAGGCACAGACGGTGTTTAGAAAGGATAGATTGCATGGAACCGGTGGTGGCGTGTTTGTCGTTGTTACTAGTAGTTGATACTGCAGTGAAATAAAGTGGATAATCAAAATATCCACGGGTGTACTGCCGGTCTACAGTGTCCAACGGGCACAATATTTCGGCGATCATACATGTCGCCATCATCAGGTGAACTGACGGACTGAGCTCCTGTGAACGTGCCGGCACGGAGATCCGTACGCGATGGCTGCTCAGGGGGAACTGGGTTCGGTCGCTGTGGCGGCCGATTTAAATACCCTCCGCCCGCGGCGCGCTCACTCCGCCGTCCGCCCCCGCGGTGGAACACATTGCGACGGCGTCTGAGATGACGTCGGTGTGGTGGCTCTGTCCGCCGTGTTCGTCACAACTACACGTTTGCTCAATTTACTGCTAAGATTATAGCCACAGTCACGGTTTATGAGGTCGTCATTGGTGCGAATTTCGATGGCCTCTCTAACAACGCTGTCCCAGTATCTCGACGTCTGTACCAGAATCCTCGTGCGTTCATACTCCATAGCGTGATTTTCCGACAGGCAATGTTCAGCGAGCGCCGACTTGCTCGGATACATCAGTCGACTGTGCCTCTGGTGTTCACGGCATCGATCCTCAACGGTACGCATCGTCTGACCAATATACGACATTGACACGGAATCTGATACACGCCCGCTTTCCTCAAACCGAAGTCACCTCGGCGCTCCTCACCAGTGCACGAGTTTTATTCGGAGGACGAAACACAGTTCCGACCCGGTGTTTCTTCAAAATGCGGGCGATTTTCCCCGAGAGTGCGCCTGCATATGGAATAAACGCAGTGCCTATCTCCTCCCTCGTGATTTCATCCATCTCCACATGTTCTGCTGTAGTGGTTGGGCGGAGAGCACGTTGAACCTGCCACTCTGAGTACCCATTTTTTCGAAATACAGTTCTCAGATGTTCCAATTCCTGGGGTAGACTCTCTGCGTCAGAGATAGTGCGCGCCCTATGTACTAGAGTTTTAAGTACCCCATTCCTCTGTGAAGGGTGGTGGCAGCTGTCTGCGTGCAAATACAGATCAGTGTGCGTTGTCTTCCGATACACCCCATGACCTAGGGTGCCGTCAGCCCTTCTCTTGACCAAGACGTCAAGGAAAGGTAATTTACCCACCGTTTCAGTCTCCATAGTGAATTTGATGTTGGGGTGTATGGAGTTTAGATGTGTAAGGAAATCAAGGCGTTTATCTATACCATGTGGCCAGATGACGAACGTGTCGTCCACGTAACGGAAAAAGCAAGTAGGTTTCCATTCGGATGACGACAGGGCTTCCTCCTCGAAGTTCTCCATGTACAAATTCGCTACCACCAGTGAGAGTGGGCTAGCCATGGCGACTCCCTCCGTCTGTTCGTAGTATTCCCCATTAAAAAGAAAATACGTGGAAGTCAAGACATGCCAAAAAGTTCAGTGGTCTTCTCGTCAAACTTCTGACTAATCAATTCTAGAGACTCTCGCAGGGGTACCCTCGTGAACAAGGAAACAACGTCAAAACTCACTATGATATCTGACTCATACAACCTGAAGCTATCATGGTGTTTAAAAAAATCCACGGGATTACGGATGTGATGAGGGCATTTACCCACATAAGGACTTAATATTCCCGTCAGGTATTTGGCCAACATATATGTAGGTGCCCTGATGTTGCTGACAATGGGGCGTAATGGTACCCCCTCTTAGCAAACAGAGCACAACATGTTGTTCTCAATGGAGAGACGTCTACAGATGTTAAAGTACCCTCTGGCGTGCCATAGGGGCGTGTTATGGGACCATTGCTTTTCACAATATACACTCCTGGAAATGGAAAAAAGAACACATTGACACCGGTGTGTCAGACCCACCATACTTGCTCCGGACACTGCGAGAGGGCTGTACAAGCAATGATCACACGCACGGCACAGCGGACACACCAGGAACCGCGGTGTTGGCCGTCGAATGGCGCTAGCTGCGCAGCATTTGTGCACCGCCGCCGTCAGTGTCAGCCAGTTTGCCGTGGCATACGGAGCTCCATCGCAGTCTTCAACACTTGTAGCATGCCGCGACAGCGTGGACGTGAACCGTATGTGCAGTTGACGGACTTTGAGCGAGGGCGTATAGTGGGCATGCGGGAGGCCGGGTGGACGTACCGCCGAATTGCTCAACACGTGGGGCGTGAGGTCTCCACAGTACATCGATGTTGTCGCCAGTGGTCGGTGGAAGGTGCACGTGCCCGTCGACCTGGGACCGGACCGCAGCGACGCACGAATGCACGCCAAGACCGTAGGATCCTACGCAGTGCCGTAGGGGACCGCACCGCCACTTCCCAGCAAATTAGGGACACTGTTGCTCCTGGGGTATCGGCGAGGACCATTCGCAACCGTCTCCATGAAGCTGGGCTACGGTCCCGCACACCGTTAGGCCGATTTCCGCTCACGCCCCAACATCGTGCAGCCCGCCTCCAGTGTTGTCGCGACAGGCGTGAATGGAGGGACGAATGGAGACGTGTCGTCTTCAGCGATGAGAGTCGCTTCTGCCTTGGTGCCAATGATGGTCGTATGCGTGTTTGGCGCCGTGCAGGTGAGCGCCACAATCAGGGCTGCATACGACCGAGGCACACAGGGCAAACACCCGGCATCATGGTGTGGGGAGCGATCTCCTACACTGGCCGTACACCACTGGTGATCGTCGAGGGGACACTGAATAGTGCACGGTACATCCCAACCGTCATCGAACCCATCGTTCTACCATTCCTAGACCGGCAAAGGAACTTGCTGTTCCAACAGGACAATGCACGTCCGCATGTATCCCGTGCCACCCAACGTGCTCTAGAAGGTGTAAGTCAACTACCCTGGCCAGCAAGATCTCCGGATCTGTCCCCCATTGAGCATGTTTGGGACTGGATGAAGCGTCGTCTCACGCGGTCTGCACGTCCAGCACGAACGCTGGTCCAACTGAGGCGCCAGGTGGAAATGGCATGGCAAGCCGTTCCACAGGACTACATCCAGCATCTCTACGATCGTCTCCATGGGAGAATAGCAGCCTGCATTGCTGCGAAAGGTGGATATACACTGTACTAGTGCCGACATTGTGCATGCTCTGTTGCCTGTGTCTATGTGCCTGTGGTTCTGTCAGCGTGATCATGTGATGTATCTGACCCCAGGAATGTGTCAATAAAGTTTCCCCTTCCTGGGACAATGAATTCACGGTGTTCTTATTTCAATTTCCAGGAGTGTATATAAATAACCTAGTAGATAGTGTCGGAAATTCCATGCGGCTTTTCGCGGATGATGCCGTTGTATACAGAGAAGTTGGAGCATTAGAAAATTGCAGCGAAATGCAGGAAGATCTGCAGCGGATAGGCACTTGGTGCAGGGAGTGGCAACTGACCCTTAACATAGACAAGTGTAATGTATTGCGAATACATAGAAAGAAGGATCCTTTATTGTATGATTATATGATAGCGGAACAGACACTGGTAGCAGTTACTTCTGTAAAATATCTGGGAGTATGCGTACGGAACGATTTGAAATGGAATGATCATATAAAATTAATTGTTGATAAGGCGGGTGCCAGGTTGAGATTCATTGGGTAAGTCCTTAGAAAATGTAGTCCATCAACAAAGGAGTTGGCTTACAAAACACTCGGTCGACGTATACTTAAGTATTGCTCATCAGTGTGGGGTCCGTACCAGGTCGGGTTGACAGAGGAGATAGAGAAGATCCAAAGAAGAGCGGCACGTTTCGTCACAGGGTTATTTGGTAAGCGTGATAGTGTTACGGAGATGTTTAGCAAACTCAAGTGCAGAGTCTGCAAGAGAGGCGCTCTGCATCGCGGTGTCGCTTGCTGTTCAGGTTTCGAGGGGGTGCGTTTCTGGATGAGGTACCGAATATATTGCTTCCCCCTACTTACACATCCCGAGGAGATCACGAATGTAAAATTAGAGAGATTCGAGCGCGCACGGAAGCTTTCCGGCAGTCGTTCTTCCCGCGAACCATACGCGACTGGAACAGGAAAGGGAGGTAATGCAGTGGCATGTAAAGTGCCCTCCGCCACACACCGTTGGGTTGCTTGCGGAGTATAAATGTAGATGTAGATGTATATGTGGAACCACAAACGGAATGAAAATTTGAAAAAATTAATAACCGAATACATCTTTGTAATTTCCAACACCTTACACTGATTGTTGATATTCTTTGAAATAAAATTGAAAAATTAGATCGATTTTGTAAAAAAATTACACGAGCAAGATTCGAACACAGCACCTCTAGTGTGATAACCGTGAAACTTTGGAACCGTCACCGCTGCGCTACGCTGACGTAACTACACTGAATGTAATGTTTCGGGTATGCAAAGCCCGCAATGAACTTCAAAATCGTTTTCTCAAAAATCAATGTCCGTCGCTAAAAACGCGGGTAGCTAGGTACTCAGGGTAAGTGCCTCTACAACATATTTGAAGGGCATCGAAATCCATGATTTACAGTACGGAGGGTCCCCTTGTTAGTGTAAATCCCCCGCATCTTAATAAGATTTCGTTTGTCACTGATCGATTCGCTAATATATGCAAGGCACTGCAATCTTTTCTGTATTATGTGTGTATTATACTTCCATGTTTTGAGTATAATCCTGAATCAAGTAGTTGATGACAACTATTTGAGAAATGACAACGCAGTAGTTCGTTCCACGGTTTCAGCTGCCAAAGATACTGTCCGTTTTATGAAGAAAACTGGTGACGTGAATTGTTACAGACAAGCTTGAAGCAAGACACGGATACCAGGTGGAATAGCTTCGTTGGAACGTTACCTTCTGTAGTTAGCCAGTGCAGTTAAGTCATGAAATTGCTTGCGGAGATGGGTGTCTCTGAAAAACATATTGGTTACGGCGACATGGGTGGAAATAATTGACCGAGCATGGTGGTGCAGTGGTTAACACTCTGGTCTCGCTTTCGGGAGGACGACGTTTCAAACCCGCGTCCTGCCATCCTAATTTATCCTATGTTATTAGTCATTTATCGACTAATAAAGTCGTCAGAAGATCAAAACAAATTGCAAAACGAGTTAGAACAGATATATGTATGGTGCGAAAAATAGCAGTTGACCCTAAATGTCTAAAAGTGTGATGTCATCCATATGAGTCTTAACAAGAATCCGTTAAATTCGGTTACACGATAAATCAGTGAAATCTAAAAGCCGTAAATTCAACTAAATACCTAAGAATTATAATCACGAACAGCTTAAATGGGAAGGAACACACAGAAAATGTTGTGGCACAGGCTACCCAAAGACTGCAGTTTATTGGTAGGATACTTACAGAATGTAACAGATCCTTTAAGGAGACTACCTACACTACGCTTCTCCGTCCTCTTTTGTAATGCTGCTGGGCGGTGTGGTATCCTTATCAGATAGGATTGACGGAGTGCATCGAAAAGGTTCAAAGAAGGCAGCACGTTTTGTATTTTCGATAAATAGGGGAGAGAGTGTCACTGAAATGAAACAGGATTTGGGGTGGACATCATTAAAGCAGAGGCGTTTTTCGTTGCAGCAGAACCTTCTCGCGAAATTCCCATCACCAACTTTCACTTCCGAATGAGAAATTATTTTGTTGACACCGACTTACATGCGAAGAAGCGATCAGCATGACAAAATAAGGGAAATCACAGCTCGTACTGAAAGATATAGGAGTTCGTTCTTTCCGTGCGCTATACGAGATTGGAATAATAGACACTTGTGAAGGTGGTTCGATGAACCGTCTGTCAGGCACTTCAGTGCGATTCGCAGAGTATCCACGTAGCTGTAGGTCCTAATTTAGGTTTTCCATGGTTTTCCTAAAATTGCTTTAGGCCAAATCCGGGATGGTTCCTTTGAAAGGACGTGGCCGACTTCCTATCCCATCCTTCCCTAATCTGATGTGACTGATAACCTCGGTGTTTGGTCCCCTCCTCCGAATCAACCAACAAAAATACTCGTGACATTTTTAGAGCCAATCAAAGATGCATCTCAGGTGCTCAAAAGCCAGATGTATTCTGCAGTTCAGTTTGTTTTGTTATTGGTGCATAAATTGAGGAGTCATAGTAACGCACGGCTCGACGATACAGAGGTACGTTTAAATTACTGTAGACCCAGTTTCCTCATTTAATACATGCTGCGTGTCCAACAAATTAAAATTGTACTTCACTGCAAGACCCGAGTTTCAATATCACTAGTATATGGCAGTACAGTATTGCCAACATATTATCGTCTATTAACTGTAGATATTACGAGAGCTGAAAAATCACATTCTCTATCTCAGAGAATACAGTCGAAATTCGGACGTTGCACAGAATAGCAATATATCTGTGATTGCCCTTCCGATTACTATAAATAATGTCCGTGTCCGATAGAGATGACGCGCTAAATAGCGAGAATTATATTTTTGATGAAATATCGGTTCTAGCAAGCTAGAACGGAATTACAAAAATATTTGACTTTGTTTTTGTGATGCCTGTAAATACTCGTATTTGTTTAGGGTGACGGAGAGAATGCCAGCCATGCTCAGCAGCCCCAAAAATATGACGTCTCTGTTTTCGGAGTGACTTGACTTTGGCCGTGTCATTCGAAATCTAGCGATGAGGTTGACTTATATTTAACTGGAACGGATAGTGGGACGACAACGAATACGCTTGAGAGGTGTAAGCATAGTTGTGGTCCCAAGCTATTTTATTTAACGAAAAGAATGTTTTGTGTAGCAGCCTCAAATTCGCCTAGCGTAAGAAATGGCAGTCGGTGCTCACAGTTCGTTGTAATTACTAATAATTTCTGGAGACAATTTGTAAACAATTTCGTTTTTGTTTGATTTCTAATTTCTTACGTGGTAAAATTCACATTTGTAAACCTGAATCAACAAAATTTGCTGGTATAAAAAACTGCAACACGGTTCTTCATTCATTACATACGTTTGAAGATACTTAAAATTTCTTTAAATGGTTCCCTAAATTCAGTTGTTGTATAGACGTCGCTTTTTTCTGTTATTGATCACAAGACGTTGCAGTTAGGCACCACCATCCAGGAATATGTTTACAGCATAACTAAACTGATGTAAGTGGACTTCTGTCCGCTGGTGCTATATGTCAAAAACAACACCAGCCTGTTGTACACAGAACTACTACTATAACGGTCACAACATTAGCGCGTCGAGAGCGCCACACCGGGCACCAACGGTCTCTGATTAGACCACAGCCTGCCCGCTGCCAGCATTCATACTCACACACGTCACGGCCCAGCACAAAGAGCGAGCAAAACGCCCAATTTGCAAACCTCTGTAAAGCGCGCAATATCAGCGTCTGAGTGAATTCCAACGGGACAGAAAGGCTGGTCTCCGGTAAACGGGTTTGTCGAACCGTAAAATTGCGGCTCGCATTGGGCACCCTGCTACGACAGTGATGTTTGTGTGGAACCAATGAATAGAAGGGGTTCCCACACGATGATGAGCGGGTAATGGGCTACACAGTGTGGCCAAATTGCGTGATGCCTGCTATTTTGTCGGTATCGCCTCGTCCACGTTGTTGGCTAGACGTGTTGTGGACAAGTCTGTGTAGACAGTTCGATATCGCCTACTGAAAGCTGGCCTTGTAACTCACAAGCCACTGCGTCAGTTTCCATTGACCAGAAACCTCCACAGCCTGAGACTGTGATGGGCAAGGGAACTCAGTTACTGGCGTGCTGAGCAGTAAAATTTTGAGTTTTCGGACGAGCCCCGATTCAACTTGTCCTACAGTGATGTTCACTTACGTGTTAGACACTACCGTGGTGAACGAAGTCGGCCAGACAGTATTGTTGAGCGGCATGGTGGACAAACGCCCTCATGGTCTGAGGCGCTATTTGCTATAACTTGCGACATCGTCATCTAACTATGGAGGGCGATCTGAACAGCAGCCGCTTCGTCACAGACGTTTTAGAGCACGAGGCACTGCACTTCTTGGATGCAGCCTTACGTACCGTATTCAGCACGACAGATCCCGGACACATTTGGCGGAGAAGGTGCAAATCTTCTTTGAAGAGTAACGGGTACCACTGCTTACCTGCCCTCATGTTCGCCTGCCATGTCAAATATCGAAAACCTCTCGGATATGTTCTGCCGACAATTTGACGTTCTGGTTCCCTTGCGATCGTTTTCGATGTTTTGAGGACATGCCTACAGACCGCCTTGCAATGTTTTCCCCTGCAACATATTGAGGCTCTCTTTGATTCCATGCCACGATGTCTAGATGGCTCTGAGCACTATGGGACTCAACTTCTGAGGTCATTAGTCCCCTAGAACTTAGAACTAGTTAAACCTAACTAACCTAAGGACATCATACACATCCATGCCCGAGGCAGGATTCGAACCCGCGACCGTAGCGGCCTCGCTGTTCCAGACTGCAGCGCCTAGAACCGCACGGCCACTTCGGCCGACTACCACGATGTCTAGAGTCTCTGATAGCAGCATGTGGCTGTTTCGCACTATAATGTACTTTCATTGTCAAAATGCATGTACAGTTAAGTGATTCTAATAATTTTTGTACTGTCATGTCCTAATATGTGAATTAAAATTTGTTGTATCTGCATGTCACAATTTCCACAAACAGCAGTGTAGATATGTTGCTAAAATAAGAATTTAGTCGCAGAAAACCAAAGTGTGACCTAAACAGGAAATAAAGAACCGGCTACGTATAATCTCAAAACCATGGTTGAATGTGTATTAGTAAACTCAAACACATAACTCTATTCACGAGGCTGACATTTTTAATATTTTATTGCAAGGTTTCGAGAGGAAATGTTTCAATATCCATACTAGCTTCTATACTCCACAATTAGGTTCTCACCTCCACTACATTTCTCTGTCATTTTAGTAGAGTCTACGTCCATATAACATCTAGTTCTCCGCTCCTAAAGCACCGATAAAACTACGACAAAAACTTGCACTACGATTTTCCAAATAAATAATGAATGGAACTACAGATGTATACACTGAGGTAACAAGTCATGGGATACCTCCTAATACTCATTTATTTACATGTCTAGTCCCGTAGAATCAAATTGAGGAACTTGTCACTACAAGAAATTACAACATAAAAGTAATGACAGATAAAATAAAATATTTATGAACCCAAAAACAGCCATGCCATAAGTTTAAGTAAACTCAATCAACAACGTAACATAAGTTTCAGCTTAATTTTTCAAGGAAGAACAGAATAGAAGTATTGACCCATGAGGAAACTATTTTGTTACGATTTGAAAGCGTGTAGATTACTGCTAAGATTTTTGAATTCTTGTGGTAGCTTATTGAAAATGGATGCAGCAGTATACTGCACAACTTTCTGCACAAGAGTTAAGGAAGTGCGATCCAAATGAAGATTTGATTTCTGCCGAGTATTAACTGAGTGAAAGACGATAATTCTTGGGAATAAGCTGAAATTCTTAACGAGAAACGACAGTAAAGAATATATATGTTGAAAAGAGAATGTCAAAATGCCCAGACTAATGAACAGTGTTCAACAAGAGGTTCGCGAACTTACACCATTTATTGCCTGAACCACCCGATTCTGAGCCAAAAATATCCTTTTAGATTTGGAAGAGTTACCCGATAATATAATACCATACGACATAAGCGAATGATAATAAGCAATGTAGACTTATTTTCGTGTCGAACGATCACTTACTTCAGACACCGTTCGAATAGTAAAAACGGCAGCATTAAGCTTTTGAACAAGATCCTGAACATGGGCTTTCCACGACAGTTTACTATCTATCTGAACACCTAGAAATTTGAACTGTTCAGTTTCACTAATTATATGCCCATAATGTGAAATTAAAACGTCGGGTTTTGTTGAGTTCCGCGTTATAAATCTGTAAAAATTGAGTCTTACTGTGATTTAGCGTCAGTCTATTTTCTACAAGCTGTGATCTTAATGAACTGCACTATTCGAAACAGAACAAAAAAAAAAAAAATGGCTCTGAGCGCTGTGGGACTTAACTTCTGAGGTCATCAGTCCCCTAGAACTTAGAACTACTTAAATCTAACTAACCTAAGGACATCACACACATCCATGTCCGAGGTAGGATTCCAACCTGCGACCGTAGCGGTCGCGCGGTTCCAGACTGAAGCGCCTAGAACCGCTCAGCCACTCCGGCCGGCTATTCGAAACAGCGCCAATGTTCCACACATCATCATTTACTACCAAGCTAGTCTCATCAGCAAACAGAAATATTTTATAGTCACCCATAATACTAGAGGGCATATCATTTATATAAATAAGGAACAGGAGTGGCCCCAAAACTGATCCCTGAGGCACCCTCCATTTAACTGTACCTCACTCAGAGCCCACATCAGAGCCATTCTCAACACTGTGAACAATGAACGTTTGCTGCTGTTGTTAAAGTAAAAATTGTGAGTTACTCCCCGAAACCTGTAATGGTGCAGCTTCTGGAGCAATATGTTGTGATCAACACAATCAAATGCCTTAGTTAAATCAAAAAATATGCCTAGAGTTCGAAATCATTCGTTTAATCAATCCGGCACCTCACAAAGAAAAGAGAATGGAGCATTTTCAGTTGTTAAACCACTTCAGAAGCCGAACTGAGCATTTGATATCAAATTATATGATATAAAGTGGTTAATTATCCTTATATTTACAGCCATTTCAATAACTTTAGCAAACACAGATGGCGTAGAAATAGGTGTCAAATTGTCTATATTATTCCTTTCTCCCTTTTTATAAAGCGTCTTTACTACTGAGTACTTTAATCGTTCCGGAAACTGTCCATTCTTAAAGGAAAATTTACAAATATGGCTAAGTTTTAGGGCTAACATGGGCAGCATGCTACTTTGATATTCTGCTAGTCACTCCATAATATCCGTGAGAGTCCTTAGTCTGCAGTGTTTTAATTATAGACTCAGTCTCCCCCTCGTCTGTATCTCAGAGCATTATTTCTGACATCAATCTCGGAAAGGGATTTTCCAAGAGAGCTATATGATTCCCTGTAGAAACTAAGTTTTTATTTAATTCACCAGCAATACTCATAAAGTGATTGTTAAATACTGTACATGTATCTGACTTATCAGTAACAGAAATATTTTTACTACGAACTGACATTATATCGTCAACCTTGTGCTGGTGACCAGACACTTCCTTCACAACTAAACATATGGGTCTAATTTTATCCTGTGAATTGCGCTATTCTATTTGCGTACCACATACTATTTGCCTTCCTAATAACATTTTTAAGCACCTTACTATACTGTTTGTAGTGGGCTACTGTAGCTTGATTGTGACTACTTTTAACATTTTGATATAATTCCCGCTTTGTTCTACGTGATGTCCTTATCTCATTAGTCAGTCTCCTGAAAAATTATTGAGCCATGCTGCCTCTATAACCGTCCATAACTGCGGAAATGTTGCAGGAGCAGGATTTTGGACACTAACAGACCTCTGACTTGTCTACCATAAATGTACATCATATTTATGTCGGGCGATAAGTGTGGCCAAATCACTCGCTCGAATTTTCCAGAACCCTCCTCAAATCAATCGTGAACAACTGTGGCCCAGTAACATGGCGCATTGTCAGGCGAACATGAAATCCATGAATGGCTGCAAATGGTCTATAAGCAGCCGAACATAATTATTTCTAGTCAATGATCGGTTCAGTTTGAAAAGAGCGTCCAGCCCATTCCATGTAGACACAACCAACACCATTATACAACCACCACCAGTTTCCACAGTGTGTTAGTGACAAAAGGGGTCCACGGCTTGCAGTGGTCTTCGCCACACTCGAACGCTACTATTAGCTCTTACCAACTGAAATCAGTACTCATCGGACAAGGCCAAGGTTTTCCGGTCATCTAGGGTCCAAACGTTACGGTCAGTCGGTCGTCTGTTGCTATAGCCCATGAACGCCACATTTCGCCGCACTGTCCTAACGAATACGTTCGTCGTACGTCCCACATTGATTTCTGCGGTTATTTCACGCAGAGCTGCATGTCTTTTAGCACTGACAACTCCGCGCAAACGCCGCTGCTCTCGGTGACTAATTGAAGGCTGTCAGCCTTTGCGTTATCCGTCGTGAGATGTAATGCTTGAAATTTGATACTCTCGGCACACCCGTAACTGTGGATCTCAGAATATTGAATTTCCTAACGAATTCCAAAATGAAATGTACCATGGATAAAGCTCCAATTGCCATTCCACATTCAACGGCTGTTAATTCCCGTCGTGCGATCACAATAACGCCCGGAACAGTTTCCAATAAACAACATGAGTACAAAGGACAGCTCCTCCGGTGCTTTGCCCTTTTATACCCTGTGTACGGTTACTACCGCCATCTGTATGTATGAATATCGCTATCACACGACTCTGTCACTTCAATATAAATATTACGTGAGAAACATAAGTTCCTTACAAATTATAATTTGAGTTGTCAGACTAATACGTAATATTGAAATTGAGAGTAAGTGCGGATGTGCCACTATGTGTGTTGATCCGTCCTTTATATGATACTTCTAAATAGAAGATTTTAGATTTAGTTTGTCTCCATTCATTCTGTTTAAATGTTACAAAATGATGAGGTGATGTTGCGACATGTGTAGGTGTACGTGAAGCTGCGTAATTTGTGTCTGTGAAGTTAACAATGTTCAGATAGCCCAGCGATAAATGAGCCATACCTTTAGCTTACCTTCGGCTTTCTTCTTTTCTTCTTCTTATTCTTATTTTAAAGCAGAACTATAACTGATGTTTGCTGTCACACTTACCATAGTTGCCTGATGTCCAGTGGAACGTATAAGCGATTAAATATCATGTAGTACCATCTATTATCTGATGTTTCGTAACCGTGACGTTTTCTTTCTCCGATTCTTCTTCCAATTTCAGTTTCACTTCCTCAGCTGCAAGAATAGGTATATATATCCAGCGGTAACGTTAGGTGACTCACCCTGTATCTATATCTCCGAGGCTTATATTTTACTGTTAATGTTTACGCTTACATTGAAAAAAGTATCGACCGAATGTTACTTTTTAGAAATGTTAGTATTAACTCCAACTCAAAAGCCGAACCTTTATGTACTTTTTAACTGAAGAACGCCTGTCGAGCTTGTTTAGCTCGCTAATACATTTCTTGCATGATATCCACTGTTCGGAGAAACAAGTGTCTAGATATTTAAACTTACCTACTCACTATGGGCAGTAAGTTAAATATTATGTTAGAACATTGAAATAAATTCTTGCTGTCGATCATCCACAGCATCAGTCATTAGGAGAGTATCGTCAAAATATCACAACGGAATATCAAAGGTAAAAATTCTTATTAATCTCTCTTTAAGGCGACCGTATTAACTGTGACCGTCAGGAGCTCGTGTTGAGAAGTGAAGTAGCCGCTCTTGCTACCGAAAGCAGAAATAACCTTACTTTCATCCTACCCATCGAATTAAAAAGTCTGGAGTGTTGTCAAATGAAATTGCGTTTACTGATTTAGAGGAAGCACAGGGTGTCTTTTATCATAATTGACGTTGTTGAAGTTGAAACACATTTCTACTCATTACTGTAACGTTTCTACGTTACTTTAGTCGTAGTTTAAAACTGTGCATTCTGAATTCAAAAGATGTTAAGTATAAAAGTGATCCCTACACGATTCACTCAGAACAAAAAATCGTTGGTGTAATGTAAGAATAAAGGGAAACACGAGGAAAGGGGAGTATTCGTTGCTGTAACCAGAAAGGAGTACTGCGTAGTGTTAACCACACGATATTGAACATAATATTAAGCAGAAATATTTCGTACGTCTCTCATAAACATATCATCTTATTTCTAAACACAATTCTCTTACGAAATAAACTAATGACAAGTGTAGGAAAGAAACGGAAGAAGTAGAAATGAGTAATGTACGTAATATCCCAATTTAGCTACGTAATATTCACCTATATATAACATCCTGAGAATCACAGTAATAACAAAATTTGTTATCAGGTTTTATCTGAATATTTACAATAAAAATACAACGAAGGAGAGGTTGAAATCGTAGAACGGGAATTTGATATTCGGATACTACATTTACAGTTGTTGTTGCTGTTTTTAAAGGTCTTCCGCGAATTGATACATTGCTTTCGGTTGCTTCTTATCAAATACGAAAGAATATTTATTCCATTGTTAATCGGTGAGTGAAGACTCTTTACTAGTCGGGGATAATCAAAGGAAAATGGAGATGCGTTTGAAGGTGCATATCGTTGTTTCACATTACATATTTTTCCCCCAAATTTACAAGCCATGGGGTACATGACAGGACTGACAGTCTGTGATTACAAAGAGCAGCACTATTTTAAAAATTGAAATGTGTATGAATATTTGAATAATGCTTATTTCCTCATTATGTGGACTCGGTTTTACGATTTAATTAATATGAAATTTTCTTGCAATTAATTAGCAATAAATATGCTATATCTCGCCCTACATAACTGTTACGCCGAAAGTAAATAGCTAGTCTTTTTTTTTAAAAAAAAGAGAGACAGAATCGACAGTCACAACAACTGAATTGGCACCGACTAAACTGAAAATGCGGCAGCTGCAAGAACAGCGAATATAGTGCCCGAACGGATCAGAAATTTCTCCCCTTTTCACATGCTAACCGTACGCGCACTGCCCCTCGGCCTGTGCACGTAATTAACTGAGCTCCTCAATCTCACTCGTTATCCTTGTCTTAAAGCGCCCCTCCGTTCGCTCCCTTCGGTTTCCCCTAGCCCGAAGCCAAACCTCTTGCTGGCGTTCCCGTAGGCGAGGTGGTCTGTGCGAGCAGAAATCAACCTCACAGAGAGAGCGTACAATTAGGGTGATCCTGACGGTACTGGACGTCGCGGAATTCTTGTGGGGGGGATAAATCTCAATTAGGGCCGGCCGACCTCGGGCCATCTGCCGTAACCGTCTGGCGTCAGGGGCCCGGAGTTTCTACGCTGCGCACCCAGCAAGGGATGTCCTACGTCCACGGTGCGCGTCGCTGCAGTACACTTTTCTTTGCCTCTAAGCCGTATAAACTTCAATTGTGAATTATAGTGCATCTCAGAGAAAGTTAGAAAGTAGATCTGTAAATCAATCTGAAATTTTGAGCTAGAACTGACAAAATTGAACTAATAGTTCAATAGAGGACATTGAATGAAACCAATGCCACTCATTTGCAGATGACATCTCACTTTCAGTAAATCTGGTAGGAACGAGTACACAGACACATTCTTTACAGCAAATGTCCAAAATTCAGATATTTTGAAACAGTATGATGGAGTAAAAATATCTACAATAGCTGTAAGAATTACGTCACTAAGAAAGAGCATATTGTTTAAGTAAAGATATTTGAAACTACGTATCTTGTAACACAAATCTGAGACACTTTACTTACGTGGTACGGCTTAAGGTTGAGGTGCATAAGTGTGTTTAACGCTGAACTGTGCATTTAATACTGGAAGCTGAATAGACTAGAGATGCTTAAAAGGCAAATCAACTGAAATGTTTATTGGTTGAAAACAAATAAGAGACAGTTCGAAAATGGGAACTAACGAAGAAAGCTTACAATATAAATACCTAAAGTGTAGAAAGAATTCGGATCCTGAAGACTATCCTTTTCTTACATCTCTGTAGAATGAAGAAAGACAGAAATAATCTTGCAATTGTGAAAAAAGATGTACACGGCAGCCTGCATCGCAGAAATAAGAAAATAACTAGGAAGGAAACTGCATCTAAGAATCAGCAAGCAAGGCAGGAAAACAGGAAGAACGTGGATAAAAAATATAAAAGCAACATGAGGAGAAAATGAGACAGGACACCAAAAAAGTAAACAACAACGAGAGGAGAGAAATTGAAGCTGTTACGCGACCTGAATGAAGGTGTGTATTCAACACATCCAGAAGAAAGCAGTACAAATCTAAAATAAGGTGATAGAATTAGTAGATTCGTTTTGTATGTGGCAGTTGGAGACAACGACTGAATGGTCAGATAAAAAAGTTAACAGAAAAGTTGAAATGTGATGGAGTACTTTTCATAATTTAAATGGCATTTTCCAGTCAATTAACAATCAGTGTGAATTACAAATTTTCAAATACAGCAGGCAGAGATGGATATTTAACGCTAAAGCTATATAAAAATTGGGGGTCGCTCAACGAGTAATAACAAAATGTCAGCTGAGATTTACTAGGAGACAAAGGGTGGACTGGAAAACCTGATTTTGCTTGTAGTGAAAATGAAATGGTCATGTGCGGAACACGTAGCTAGGTAGCTGCTCAGAGGAAGTTCTTTGCTGGATTCGAAAAACTAAGAAAATACTGGGATGGTGACCTCACGAAGGCTGATAGTCAACATTATAAAATATCCAATAACAGAATTGACAAGCAACTCTACCGTATAAAAAAAATGGTTCAAATGGCTCTGAGCACTATGGGACTCAACTGCTGTGGTCATTAGTCCCCTAGAACTTAGAACTACTTAAACCTAACTAACCTAAGGACATCACACACATCCATGCCCGAGGCAGGATTCGAACCTGCGACCGCAGCAGTCGCACGGTTCCGGACTGCGCGCCTAGAACCGCGAGACCACCGCGGCCGGCTCTACCGTATAGTTGATCCACTTGTTTGAACAGCGCTTCAGTATCCTTGCCATAGGTACTTGTGCACTAATCACACGTACGAATAATGTGATTAGTGACCGAGAAATGGCATTGAAACATATTTTGATGATGGATAAAAGAATATAAGTAATGTCCGATATTTGTTCAACAAAATCACTTTCTCTGTCATCTACGCACATGTTTAATAACAAAGCCTTTATTTTTCTTGCCTTAGTCAACACAGGCATGCAATGGTAAACTACATCTGGTTACTGTATAACGCTGGATTGATCCCTGAGTTGTTACTGTGGATATATTACATCCACTTCAACATCAAACGACAATTAAACTATACAAATGTTTATGTTATCTCTAATTTTTTATCATTTGTCCTCCACTTTAACGAAAGAATAATTTTTGACTATTGCTATTCACTTTTGTTGCAGATTAATGTTAGTTATATTTAAGCCATTATCTTAGATAAAATCACTTATCTAATGGGACAGTGCAGAGTGTCTCTGCAATTAGTGAGCAATCGTGCTTGACGAGTGGACAGCTGTGACGCAGCTGTATGGGAAAACATTTTTCAGTAAAGGTAACGGTTTTACAACCATTCGCTCTGTCGTGCAAATATTCATTTTTCGAAATGTAAATTATCACGGACTCAATTGTGAGATATTCTTCATAGTTTCCACTATGGAACGCCATCTCGAAATTTGGCAGAAAGTACAAAGAATTTCTGATCGTAGCCTATGTCATGTACGCCCGTAGCACGACAATCAATACATTCACTGCGCTATAGAAATGATATCTTTTCCCGAAATTCATTATCTAAAGAAGATGAAGTAAATATTCCAAACTTAAAATCTAGAGCAGCTGCTACATGAGAAATCTGGAGGTAGAAAAGCTTTCGGGCCGCGCGGGATTAGCCGAGCGGTCTGTGGGGGCGCTGCAGTCTTGGAGTGTGCGGCTGGTCCCGGCGGAGGTTCGAGTCCTCCCTCGGGCATGGGTGTGTGTGTGTGTCATTAGGATAATTTAGGTTCAGTAGTGTGTAAGCTTACGGACGGATGACCTTAGCAGTTAAGTCCATGAAGATTTCACACACATTTGAACATTGTTTGAAAGCTCTCGGGTTTATTTGCTGGTGGGATTATTAAAATACTGCGACCTTTCTTCCATGGTGATACTCATTTTCTGGCGATGATGATATGACCCTTGGTGACACGTCGTGGTGTTGAAACGTCCCCTTAGAAAAATTATTGAATTACTGTGCTGGAAAACCCTTACGTTATTTGATTTTCAAACAGCTGAGCAGAACTGAACATACTCAGACATTTCGCTCTTTACTTATTCTGATCAACACTAAACTGACACACAATATTTTTAGCGCAACGCAATCTGACTTTCAAAAATCCCTACAAAAGAATCTCCCTGACTAACAATAACCTATACCTTTCATGAATCACTTACCTCACAAAAATCTCCGTTACTCGAACTACTGCGATACAGCGAGCGCCACTACTGCCAGCTAAATAAAAGATTCTAACTACTGAAGGGACTAACTACTGATAGGCATAGTTAGCAATGAAAGATTTTGATAAAGAACGAACAATGTATTTACCTTAATAGTGTTCAAAAGTCATAATATATACATCAGTTCATGACATCCAGTCTTACAAATTTACTGTCTCTGATGGACACATGTTCAGATCATCCGCTCTCAAAACTCCGCCATCTCTCTCCCCACATCCACCACTGCTGGCGGCTCACCTCCAACTGCGCAACGCTACGCGCTGTTAACAGCCAGCTGCCCAACACTACAATAGCAAACAACAATGTAAACCAGCCACAGACTGCACACAGCACAGCCATTGATTTTCGTACAGAGCGCTACGTGGCGTTAGCAACATAAAAACCTAAACAGCCTACTTATAGTGTCATAGAGCATTCATAGAGCAAACAATGTAATTGTTGTGACTCTTCAAGCATTCCCGTCGGTTGTGTTGTAAATAGGCTTCACGGGTTTTCCGCCGGATCACACTGTGTAAATTACACAATATTTCCTCGGAGCAAGTGTCCGACATCTTCAGGTGGTGCAACCTTACTGGTTGCTAGGTACGACTGACGGTATCCGCACGTCGACGCCCCGTTTCTAGAACACCCGCGCGAAGAATTAGCAGTCGCGGAAGTCGCGCATGCGCAATGATTTGCCATATTCAAACTCACTCTGCCGAAAATCGCAGAGCGGCTCTACCGCGCGTGCTCTGTACGCTGCGTTTGTGCGGCCAGACGTTACTCACCAACGGCCGCACTAGGCCGGTGTTATGACGGGCCTGTTATCGACGGATCTTGATTTTCACGTCGTGATTTAATAGCAGCCAATGCAGGGTTCTAGGCTGTGCTCAGTTGAAATCCCGTATCCTTGTTGCTGAGATTATCGGCTGTACGAGTATGTATTGCTTCCTTCATGACGCAATCCCAGAAAGATGATGCCTGGGATAAGACTTCCGTCTTTTCAGACATCATACGATGTCCAGTTTTCAGACAGAGTTCCGCAGGAATACAGGAATATCCTGTAGTCGTAATATTAGTTGAAGCAGTAAACTATAAGTGCCTACAACTCCAGAATATTACTGATCGCAGGTTTGTAGTCCGATTCTCGCTTTATATCAAGTCCAGTTAACGACAACACGAAAGTATGATTGAAAGGAGAGAAAAAAGGCACGTTGTTACGATGGAATTTCCATTCACCCAGGGGGTTCAAATTCACAGCACGTTCTTTTTTTTAATTTTACGTAAACGGTGTATAAGTACCATAGTGTAGTATACTAAAGCTCTCCAAGCAAGCAGTGCGCTGGCTTACAGCTGAGCTCACAAAGAAAGGGGAGCTGAGCTGTATGGCCCTCATGTTGCGTGACTCCGCATTCCAGCCGCGCCGTTGTCATACTTCTGCTGCTCGTTGGAACTGGAATTTCTCTCGCCCGCCGTCACTCACGTCATGAATATGACGTTTCGTGCACCTTATCTCCACGTTTCATCTGCGTTGCATCATTCTGCTTTCCACAGCTCTAAAACGCACTTCGCCCGCGCGGCGCGCGGCTCTGCCGCATAAACCGAGGAGATTTATCGCAATCCTGGAAATACGAACTGCCCTACGCCGGTATGTAACTGTACGTTTTCTCCGCCCTCCGTGATAACGTGTGCACACCTTATGTAAATTCCTTCGCGCTCGTAATTAACCGAGATAAGTCTAGGCACAAGAAGAGTAAAATGGAAGTCGCAGGCACCGTGACTATTGTACCGAATGTCGAAGGAAGTGTTGGCTGCGCCAAGAGAAAACATACTTTTACTGCTTTTATAGCGAAAAATACATTCTTCTTTATTAAAGGTGAATTCTGGAATCATACCGCTGACAAGGATGAACAACTGTAGGAGCAGAACAAAGTAGACACATCCTCAAAAACATTTGGCAGTATCGGTTCACTCATTCTACATTCTTCAATAATCATTCCATATAAATTTCAATACAGACATATCTTCTTTCATTTTATTTCAGTAGCCTTCGTACAAAAGTGATTAGTACAATAAGTAAGTGGAACACTCCTACGTTACTAGTGTGTAAGTCATGTGACTGGTTTGCTCCTGTAAAGTAACGTAAAGAGCTGTAAATTACAAAGTGGAGAGGTGAGATGATTGCAATCGAATCCATCCTCTCACTTAAAAACCGTTTGCGTGGTACAGCGACCTGCTGCGATATAGATGTAGTGTGGCTTCGTACATATCCATAAAATCCTATATGGGCATCCATTCTGCCTGCATAAACGATTTCAGTCTCCTGAAATACTAAAACTAACAATGAAGCTGATAGATTCACGACTAAGAGAAAATTCTATCGAAATTATTATTTCGTTTCATACAGATATCTTCAGTTTCTTTCTCGTTAGAGGTTCATATCCTACTGAGTTACCGCGCAGCTTACCTGTAATTCCAACTACATCCTACAATGATATCAAAATGTCACCAAGTGATTATACGATCATTAGCACGTTATCTGCAGTAAAGGATGTCATTAGGCATGTGTTAAAGAAAATAAGGAGGAATTTGAAATAAAGGAGTTATTTTTGAGGAAGACACATAAAATTGTCAAGACTTGATGACATAATTCTGTCAGAGACTTCAAAGGAGTTGAAAGACCAGGTAAACGTAATCGTAAGTCTTGAAATAAGGTTATAATGTGAGTAAAAATAAGTAAAATAAGAGTAAGCGAGTGTAGTCAAATGAAGTCAGGTGATCCGTAAGGAATTAGATTAAGAAATGTCATGGCGAGAGTAGTAGACGAATTTTGATATTTTGACAGAAAAATAACTGACGATGACGGAAGTGAAGAGGATACAAATTGTAGCCTAGAAAATATCAGAAACGCTTTCTGCAGGAGAGAACTATGCAAACTACGATTATAAATATAAGTGTTTGAAACGCTTCGGTGGAAGTATTGGCTTAGGTGTAACTTTATGTCACAAGAAGGGAATCGAAGCTTTCGAAGTGTGGTGGTACAGAAGAATGATTTAAATTAGACGGATAGATCGAGTAACTAGTAAGGAGTTAGTGAATCGAATTGGAGAGAGAAGAGCTTTATCGCAATAACTGATACAAGAAAGGCACAGACTGTCAGAACTCTTTCATAGGCATTACGAAATAGAGAATTTGGTAGTGATGGGATGTATGGGCTATAAAAACCGTAGAGCGAGACAGAAGCTTGCATACAATTAGCTGATTCAAATGGATGTACTATGCTTTGTTTATGTAGATGAGAAGACTTGCACAACGTAGTTAGTGTGGAGAACTGCAGAAGACAGGTCCTTGGAGTGAAGATACTCAACATCAGAAGTTTTGGATTACGTTGTTGGTGATAATCTGACATTTTCCTTAACGCTCCTGATGTTAATGAAAAATGTTAAAGGCAATTCAGAAGACGAAAGATCCAAGCAACTGCATTAATTTTTCATGAATGAATTTGTAGCGTGGGAATTAGTTTCTCCTAAAAAATTCTTCCACTGAGTTAGCTAAGAAATGTACCTCGGGACCTGAAATTGCGAACATAATCGAGCCATTCAAAAGGTTTATAGCAGCTGTGGACACAGTATCAAAGAAAACAATTGTATTAAATTGGTCAATGAACTCAAAGAAACCTGGGATCGGTACAAAATGATCATTTAATACGGCTTTATTTTAGTAAAGTATTTGATGCAATTGATTTCAGTACCCTGCTACTGAAAATACAAAAGCTTATTTTTTCCTATAATACATTCCCGTGGTACGTTCGTCGGAAACGCGTAACGATTAATCATCTGTAGAACGAAGAAGTCATCACGGAAAAATATACTTTAAGGAGGCCCTCAGATTTTAGTCCTCGGTCTCCGTTTCTTCCGATATGTCAGTTGCATTTTTATCGCATTCGTGTGAGCGATACCAACGACATCTGCACGTATCAGTGTCAGTCATATTGATAAACCATTGTTCACCTCACACATAAATGATAATCTTCTTTCCCTATCAAAATGAGTGCAAAATATGGGCCTCAATCTGCAGCACATGGTCACACACAGTTGATGTTCGTGACACATATTCACTGCTTCAACTTCCATCATAATCGTAGATGAAGCATATGACTTAACCGAGCTACTCTCGGTAACTTTTCGTGAAATAGTTCGTCCTGCACTTCATTACAGAAGACCTACCCTGTTACTCTACCGTAACACATATTTCCGTATAATTGTCGATAAATGTCGGATGTGGACGGAACCGAGTATCAGAGCATGTTTGAACACTCTCCACCAACATTGAAAAATTTAGAAAATATTTCCACATAAACATACACATATACTTTCTCATGTAATAGTACTGCCGAATCTTCATTACAGCGTTGAAGTTAAAACAGCACAAATGACGGAAATTTCAGACGACTCTAGGTATTAATGAATGGATGCATAAGATTTGTGTGTTAATTCAGTTCTTCGATCATACTATTCCTCCTTTGCTCATATAGGGTCAATAAAAAAACCGTAAACGACTGAAATTTCGTTATTCCTCTGTCTCTTAGACACTGTACCTCCAGCGAGTGAAGTATCGTGGTGGTTAGCACACTGGACTCGTATGTGCGAGGACGACAATTCAAACCCGCTGTCGGCCGTTCTCATTAAGGTTTTCGTATTTTCCCCATATCGTTTAAGGCAAGTGCCGCAATGGTTTCTTTGAAGTAGTACGGCCGATTTTCTTCTCTATCCTTCCGTAAACCGAGCTTGAGCTCCATCTCTAAAGATCTCGTTGTCGACTGGGCGTTAAACAGTAATCTTCTCCTCCACTGCACTCCTCAGTACCTAACATCGCTTATCAAATACATATCATCATTACATAATTGCACTAAGATAGCGCACATGTCAAGCATCTTGCCTGTATCTATACATAACACTCAAACTATCTTCAACCTCCGTTCCATATCAGCTAACTAGGGTTTTTAAGATATCAGTGGCGTGATTTGTGTATAATTTTATACCTCATGACTTCTTCTGGTTTAACAGCGATCCAGCATCTATATTCCATTGTCAAGCCTGTTTCACTGTACTCCTTCCGTAATCCCTCCATTCCATTCGAGTCAAATTTTTAAGGGAACCTTACATTATGAGAAACGTACTTCCCACAGTTTCAACAGGACCAACATTGATGTAATAGTTACATCCATTGGTATAACCATCATTAATATTCTTGTTACTATTATTACTGTTATTATTATTACTATTATTATTACCAATCCAATATGTGTGAGTCTCACTTTCTTATAGAACAAATTTCCCTCTCTCTGCCTCTGTCTATCAGTTTAAAAAAAAATTTCTTTTGCTTTTTCGACCAGTCTCATCTTAATAAACAGCACAATGTTCACATAAAAGAAAATATAAGGGGCTTTCAAAAATAAGGAGTTGGAGGCATAATTACAGAAACCAGTACCTGTATGTTTGAAGTACTTACCCTGGCTTTTGAGACACTTGTCCCATTGTGACACAAGGGGGTGAATGCCTGTCGCATGAAATTCCCAGGGCTGCGATGGTTACCAATTTTCCATGTACAGCTGGACGTCGTCGTCCTAGGTAAATCTTTTGCCTGTCAGAGCCTTTTTAAGGGGACCAAAAGTGGCGTAATCACAGGGAGAGGGGTCCGGACTGTATGGAGGGTGGCCGAGAACCTCCCATTTGAATTTCCGCAGCAGTGCCGCGACTGTATTGACCGTATGAGGCTTTGCATTGTCGTGGAACAGAATGACCCCACGGATGAGACTGCCTTGCAGTTTTCATTTGATCGCTTGGCGAAAGTTGGTGAAGGTTTGCGAGTAACGTTGGGCATTCACTGTTGTTCCGTGTTCCAGGAAGTGATCAGAAGAAATGAATTTTTGGTCCCCTTAAAAAGGCTCTGAGGGTGAAACGATTCACCTCGGACGACGACGTCCCGCTGTACGTGCGCAACTGGTTAACATAGCAGCCCCGGGAATTTTATGAGACAGCCATTCACCGCCTTGTGTCACTGTGGGACAAGTGTCTCAACAGCCAGGGTTAATACTGCTAACATACAGGTACTGGTTTCTGTAATTATGCATCCAGCTCGTTTCTTATTGAACGCCCCTTATTTTTAAAGCTGGTAGATCAAATGTGTAAGCTGTCCTGACACCTTAACCTTATAAGGTAAAATAACTGTAGAAATAAGTAAGTACAGTGTGCTGAAGAGGATTTAGGTGTTTTACATCGTATAAAATACACAGCTGCTTCAACACAGTGGTTCCTGGTACCTCTGTAACTTCTTTTTTACAGTCGCGTTTATTTAACATGAGAATATATCTGCACATAAATGTGCATGACAAATATATTCATATTTCACTAGCTGTATATAAAATGTCCTTTACTTCTGGTACTGTCTAAGTAGGCAGTTAACACTGGAGAGTAATTAAATAAGATTTATGTATGTGGGTGATGGTTTCAGATGCAGACGCAACGCTACGTTGTCGCAATTTAGCTATCCTGTACGCGAAATACATTTTCTCATACAACAATTACGAGCGCTATTCGGAAAGTAAGGTCCTATCGGGTGCTATAAGGAAACCACCGTGAAATTCAAAAATGTTTCATTTGAAACAGTTAGCTACGCCTTCCTTCTACTTCTCTACTAAGTCGTCCCTCAGATTTAGACATTTGTCGTAGCGCTTATCAACTTTCCAATGCACTCGTTACTGAAGGCAGCCGCCTGTGCTTTCCACCAAATCTCTACGGTGGTCTACAGCTCGCTATCTGAGCCAAAATTTAGTCTTCACAGACAGCGGTTCATGTAAGCAGAAACGAAACCTAGTGGGAGCCTGTTACGGGCTGTGTGGTAGGTAATCTGTCACTTCCTACTGAAAACGTTGAAAGTGTATCTTCATTACCCCTGCAGAGGCATGAAGAAGGAAATGCATGACAGTCATGTTATGTGGGCTGAATAACTTTAGGTGAAATCTCTCATCAGACCCTCACACTTGGGGGGAGACACTTTTTTCTAGGCACCTTTATGTGCTAACTATGGGCTCAAAACTGGAAAGAGCGTCGTGACGCTATCGACGGGCGAGCTAGAGACACTCTCAAACACATCTGTGCAAGTTTCATGGGACTTTCACTGTCGTTTCCATTTCACGATCAATCGGACCTTACTTTCCGAATGGCCCTCGTATCACTGCCACTGTCTTTGTGTTCGAAAATTTATTTTCGTTTTTTCACCAGTCTATTCCAAATGATATTTTAATATATGAACAAAGTTAGGTTTTAACTCTTATACAAGGTGAGTAGCCTACAACTTAACACCACTTTTATTTAGTAAACATTTCAAGATACCGAAACGAGTGTTTAGTCAAACGACAGTACACAGTTAATTGTATGCTTAATGCGCTAAACTCTTCTGTCCACAGAGAGATTAAATTACGAATGTAGTGATACGACAGATGTTAATGTCAGTGTTGATACTTTTCGCAGAAGTATCGAAAAAATATTCAAAAATTGAATGTTCATGCGGCCTGGATCGGCTGATGCAGTGTAAACACCGCCAAGTTGGGCTCCTGTGCCAGATCGCGTAATTATTTCCTGCAAATAGATGGGCCTACGCTACTAACAAAAAAAAATGGTTCAAATGGCTCTGAGCACTATGGGACTCAACTTCTGAGGTCATTAGTCCCCTAGAACTTAGAACTAGTCAAACCTAACTAACCCAAGGACATCACAAACATCCATGCCCGAGGCAGGAGTCGAACCTGCGACCGTAGCGGTCCTGCGGTTCCAGACTGCAGCGCCTTTAACCGCACGGCCACTTCGGCCGGCCGCTACTAACAGGAAACACATTTTTTCTAGGGCCCACTTTACACGACACAAGTATAACGTCAGCTACCATTGCTGTACATGTAACTAGCTTTTAACGTGTAGCATATAAGTGGGACTTAGGAAAACAATTTCAAATTCGTGTGCTTAGTAATGTTTAACTGAACAGCATTTGTGGAAAATATTAAACAGTTGAGAGGCTTGATACAAAAACAAAACCTGCAATGAGCACCTCAGTCGGTCGTGTTAACAACTCATAACCAAGGTCACCTTGCCTTTCAGTTTGACTACGTTTCTTGGATATTTTTGGCGAAAACTTTCAACACCAACACTAACGAGCGTTATATCGCTATCAACATCGCTTCAGGAACTTTCTAATGTTGTTTAAAAGTACATCGCGTCTTTCCATAAAGCCATACTTGATCAAGTTAACTTCCGTTAGGAGCGTGGGTGCACTCAACGACTGTGACATGACTTTCAAATGACAGAGCACAGGAATCAGACGTCCCTTTTTTTCATGTTTTATTAGGCAGATCTATATTTCGGCTAGTGCCTAACCATTATCAATGCACTATTTCTTAGTAACAATGCATGTCCCAGTACGTAGTCCTCCGTTGTTCGGGCTTCTGTCACAGAACGAACCGTGACAAAAGCCCGAACAACTGGGGACTACGTACTAGGACATGCATTGATGACAATGGCTAGGCACTAGCCGAAATCAAGATTTGCCTAATAAAAGCTGAAAGAAAAGGACGACTGATTGCTGTGCCCTTTCATTTGAAAGCCATACTTTCTTCATTATCTTGACTGATAAACGAGTTCAGAGTATCAAGTATACAAGAAAATCATTCAGCTCTCTGCCTACTGTCACTTTTTGGAAACCTCATTTGCATATCTTTAACAGTTCACGGAATAAAACGGGTTTTACATCTTATGCAACTCACTGTGTATAAAACGTTCATTAAACATTCATGGCTTCCTTCAACAGTGAGAAGAGCAGGTCGTATGCCATTGAACACGAAAAAGGTGTTTATATGACTATGTATAAAGATAGCATAGGCATCTGACACAACAGAAAGCTACTATAACAGCGTATTTTTAAAAAGCTGGAGTAGCTACAACAAGCAGGAGACCTACTAATATTGGATACACACGGAGAAAAGTAACTGAGAAATTAAATCACTTTACTAACAAAATTACACATCGATGTTCAATGCCAACGCTGTACATTGTTGTTAGAAACAGACAGTTGACCACGGTGTTTGGAGGATAATAACTACAGATTTTGTGAAACCTTTGTATTACTCAACGTCGCCTTGGTTCAGAATTTTCAGACATTATTCCTCAGTAGGATGGAGGAACAGCAAGTTGGAAGGTTTTGTATGAATTGTTCTCCCGTGGGAGAGAGAAGTGTAGTTGAATTCTGCAACTAGGCTGCGAACAAAAGAGCAAGAACCTCAAGAGAATAACTGAGGCCGTTCCTCTTTTTACGGTGAGATATGAATCACTTTCATTTTCGTAATGAAGCCCATAGATGTGGTTCCCTCAATTTCATTTCCTCGCAGCTGACGCGTAGCTTTGTTGGCGGTTAGCGTGGGTTTTTGACTCCACAGTGAAATCCCCCTCTCTTGCGGAGATTTGCCAGCCACCATTACATTAACAGCCACGACAGATTAATTAGTCAAACAGCAAGCTGGGGAGTAATTTGTATAATTAAATGTCAAATAACCGTGTACTGATTTTTTCTAGCTTGATGCAGGGAAATTTCCTCTTTAGTGCGCACTTCGTATTACAGAAATGCATCACATTTATTGGTACTGGCCATCAGTGATACTATAATACTAATTTCGTTAATGGTAACGACATTACCAATCAAGACATCACTACAAGATCTTGCAACTACTACTGATTTCTTACTTTCTTATGTGTTTTGAAATGTTTTCATACTTAAGTTGCATGTCAAGAATTACGACGGTGTTTCTTAAACACTTTTCAGCAGTTAGTGTTACGATCTGGTTATCATTTCGTTCGGTTAACTTCAAATTTAGTGAGTTAACAAATGCTTGATTGATTAATACACCACATTAGCTTACACGTAAATATGAACAATTACAGACAAATTTTAATGCTATGGTTCCACTGAAATCGCGAAAATATAAACTGTAAAGTAAGTAATTCGAAGTGTATATCTCCAAGTTCTTAGCTACTATCTTAAGAGAATCTGGTATGTGAAAGGGTCCAGCAGAATCAATGAAGATGGATCCTTGATGGTTGTTCAGTTTTTACAATTTCCGAGAGCTACAGATGCTAATTTTATCTCTCCGATGTACAACTTGCTTTTCCGTGATAATTACTCAGGGTAGCTCTCTTTTTGTATGATACCATTGCTGATGTGTAAACCTATATGTATAAAAATCCTGTTTGCACATTCTGTCTGTTGGATCGTGGCTGCAAAGGTACAACGTACTTCATCCCTGTTTTACTTCTCATCAGTAATAAGTAGTGTCAAAAGCAATGTTTAAGAATGGAACAGTACGCCATTTTCACCTTATGAAGACGATTTCATTTATTTTGCTTCTGTTTTCCACTGGCAAAACTTAAACCAAAATTCCACAGCTCTGATCATTTCACAAAGACACTAAATTATCCCATAGCAACAGGAATTCACTTCAATACGGAAAAAAAAGAACTGAAATCGTCTTCCTAACGCTGTCTGATACACGAAAAAAGAAAAACATGTGGTTCTGACTTTTATTTTCGGTGTTCACCATTACTGAACATACAAAACTTCTTCCTCTCTATATCCCGTATTTGAAGAATCACTGCTGTTAGAAGAAAAAACTGTGAAACTTAGCGGAACCATCACACAGACTCCCGTATGGAGAACACAGTAATAAACGTCCGTGGCGTAGAGAAGAAAGTGAAAGAGTTGAAAGCAAGTAAGACGTTAGGTCCGGATAGGGTCCCAATTCAGTTGTAAAAAGAGCAATCCCCTACTTAGGTTACGTTTATCGCGAATTACTCGCCCAGCGCGAAGAAATGCAGCTGTGTCCTATATATAAGAACCGACCCACAAAATTGCAGGCCAATATCCTTAACATCGGTTTGCTACAGAATTCTTGAACATATTCTCAGTTCGAACACAATAAACTTCCTTGGTACGAAAACCTTCTATCGATGAATTAGGATGGTTTAAGAATGCATCACTCGTGCGAAACTCAACTTGCCCTTCTCGCACATGATTGCTGCGGACTATGGATGAAGGAAAACTGGCAGATTCCATTTTCCTTGGTTTCCTAAAAGCAGTTGACGTATTTCCCACTGCGGACTGCTAATGAAAGTACGAGCATACGGAATAAGTTTACAGATATATGACTAGCTCCAAGACTTCTTAAGTAACAAAACACATTGCGTTGACCCCGGCGGCGAGTGTTCATCATCAGAGACAAGGTTATCATTAGAAGTGCCCCGGCTCAATTGTGATAAGACCGCTGTTATTTCTTATCTATATAAACGATCTGGCGGACGCGGTAAACAGCAATCTGCAAGTTTTTGCTGGTGCTGCTGTGATGTAAGGAAAGGTGTCGTCATTGGGTCTCTGTAGGGGCATACAGACCAAATTTCCTTTTAGTGTGATGAATGGCAGCTAGCTCTAAACATAGAGAAATGTAAGTTAATATAGATGAGTTGGAAAAACCAACTCATAATTTATGAATACTGCATTACTAGTTTGCTGCTTTACACAGCCTCGCCGATTAAATATCTAGGCGTAACGTTGCAAAGCGAAATGAAGTGGAAAGCGCATACAAGGACTGCAGTAGGGAACGCGAATGGTCGACTTCGGTATTTTGGGAGAACTGTAGGAATGTGTGATTCATCCGTGAAGGAGATCTTATATAGGACACTAGT
Organism: Schistocerca nitens; assembly: GCF_023898315.1. Classification (NCBI taxonomy): domain Eukaryota; kingdom Metazoa; phylum Arthropoda; class Insecta; order Orthoptera; family Acrididae; genus Schistocerca; species Schistocerca nitens. Next base: position 437,153,058 of record NC_064616.1, read on the forward strand.
ACGACCCGTTCTTGAGTTCTGCTCGAGTGTTTGGGATCCGCACCAGGTCGGATTAAAGAAAAACACTGTAGCAATTCAGAGGCGCGCGGCTAGATTTCCTAACGGTTCGTTCGAACAAAACGCTAATTTTAATGAGATACTTCAGGAACTCAAATGGGAATCCCTGGAGGGAAGGCGACATTCTTTCCGAGGAACACTATTGAGAGAGTTCATAGATCGGGCGTCTGAAGCTGACTGCAGAACGATTCTACTGCTACCAACGTACATTTGGCGTAAGGACCATGAAGATAAGAAAAATTTGGGCTCGTACGGAGGCATGTAGAAAGTCATGCTTCCCTCACTCTGTTTAGGATTGGGAGACGAAAGGAAGTGACCAGTCGTGGTACAGAGTATAATATGCTACGCACCGTACAGTGGCTTGAGTACTCTGTATGTAGATATAGGTAGGCAGAAACAAATGGGGTTGCTGGACCACGATGTTCTTACATAAGGACTGAATAGTCTGGGGCATGCCATCAGTGTCAAAGTTTATCAAGAGCGTAGTCCTGTTCCTCATGGTACTGCGAACTGTCGTTCTGAATCGCGAACGTGGGAACCAACGCCCAAAGAAAGATTGTTTTCATTGTCGCACTTCATGCTTCCTCCCGAGGGACTTTCGTGTCCACTCTGAGCGGCGGTGTGTCTGAAATGTTTCCTCGGCCACCCATAGCAGAAACAACTGAATGGAATGGTAGACATCGAGGTTCTGATCTCCATCGCAGAGGAGTTACATGAAGAGATGAAATGTATGTAAGAAGAGGTGTCACGACCTCCCCATCGTGTGACACATTCATGGAGACGTTCCCGGTAGCTGTGTGGTCAGCACGACAGACTGTCAATACTATCGGTCCGGGTTCGATTCCCGGCTGGGTCGGAGATTTTCTCCGCTCAGGGTCTGGGTGTTGTGTTTTCCTAATCATAATTTCATCTCCATCGACGCGCAGGTCGCCGAAGTGGCGTCAACTCGAAAGACCTGCACCCAGCAAACCGTCTACCCGACGGGAGGCCCTAGCCATACGACTCTTTTTTTTTATGGAGGCGTTTGGCAGAATTATGGTGAAATTTGGTTTCAGTGTGACATGATTCACCGACCTTACACATCACATGAACTTCTGAACTCTGGCCTTTTTTTTTCGCATGTGTTGACACCTTGCTGTTTGAACCGTCGCCGAATCCGAGGATAACGTCGCCGGGCGCCCCGCTTTTGCTTCTTTACAGAGGAAGGTTGTAGGCATCTTCGTGCCAAAGGTATAATTTATACCTGACATTAGGAGACAATTAAGGTTTTCAAAGTTATAACCCCTTTAATGTGCTGCGCAGTGTGCATTTCATGAGCAAACTTTCATTGACTCTTCGCCTGGTATCTATTTTTTGTACAACTAGTTGCATAGGGATCGCTGTATACGCAGTACACCACCGAAGGCGCTCACGTATCCTCTGGTGTTAGACGTGTTGGTCGCAGCTGGACACTAGAAGGATAATTAATAACTTGGTGTGGTGTGCGTACTGTAAGACCTTCAGTACACACACCATCAGATTATTTGACCTGTTGCTCTAACAAAGTAGGCGAGTGTCAGATATATGTCTTGTGGTCTTATCGTGGCGTGTTTATCTTCTGCCGTTAGGTCAGACGATAGAAATACCACTTGCACGCTTAGAGTAGCAGATTGACGGTGACCAACTTGAAACAGAACTTGCTTAATTTTCACATACATTTATTCAAATAATAAAAAGCATAAAAAATTACTTAACTTGGTTCTGGATGCTATTTACAATTGACAATCTGAAGTTCCTTTGGTATTGGTACGTTAATCTTATTCTCACATATAACTCTGATACTTGACAAAAGTGTCTGTACATTTATCTTCATGGCTATGTACAGGAATATGGTAATCTTATTGGGCGCAGACTGAAACTTGACTATACACTGGTACAGACAAATGTAGAACTCGTACAGACTGGTGCAGACAAATGCAGACTGGTACAAACTGGTGCAGACAAATGCAGACTGATTAATCGGAGTGCGATCCGCGAGGAGAAAAGGTTCTACGTTAGCAGCAATCTCATTGGCTGAGTTACATATTAATACGCGGATCGGCGGAAGCACAATTTGGTCCGTCTCTATGGTAGCGCCATCTCGTAGTGCGGAGACGGACGAGCGCTGCGCCTACGCTGTTGTGCTTAGCGGGGCGCGCTCTAGTGGGAAAGTTGTGTACGCGCTGACTACGCGGAACTATGTACACAACACTTGGGTATCAACAGTCACCCATTAACACAGGTGTTAATCCATCACCGAGGAAGCATCATGGTCTAAGCTGTGGAGTCCATTATGTCCATGAAAGCAAGATTACATCATAGCATGATGTTGATATCAATTTTCAACAGGACAATGACTCTTGGTAGCATGCAGGTGGCTTGATGAATACTCCAGTTAATTCACCCATTCTTAACACAGAAACAATTTATGGGCTGCTGGCGACACCTGCGTGCACTCGATGAAACCAGCACCAAAAAGATATGAACAAATGTTGGTAGCACTGCAAGGTGAATGCGTAGATCTATTTCTCTCTAGATCGATTCCAATAACTCGGCGAGTCAGTGTATCGACGTGTTACTACAGTTTTGAAATTTCGTTGAGGAGCTATTAACATAACGTCTGGTGTTTTCCATGATTTTTGGCGACTCAGTGTACATCTCGTTGGACGATAGGGAACGAGAAGGCTGATCTCCATTATTTCAGGTGTTTACTGTTCTGGATTGTGGTTTGCACGGAAAGTAAGACCGCTCTGAAAATCACTGAACTGCGGGAAAAATTACTTACGTAGGATGCAGTGATAAGGTGTCGTTAAATCTTTGGTTTATTTTTTTCAAGGAATCCTGTAAGATACCAGGAAGAAAAAAGCATAAAAAAGAAATATTAACGTACATTTAAGTACAGCTTGATGTAATGGTATGATGTATTTCATAAGTAAACAGTAATAGCTCACTGGATGTTAACCGCTGCCGTATTTTAACGTTGTGAGCCGGTCCTAGCTGAAGCCGGGGGCAGTGGCCACACGGCAATGGATCATGCGTCGCGCTGTCCCGCCAGAGATTACGAAGTGAGGCACGGGCTTCCGTCATGACAAGGCCCGGTGCGTGACACACGGCGATTCCCTGCCGACATTTGCAGGGCCGCCAGTCATCACGCCGTAACAAGGGTTGCCGCGCAGCGCGGACATGACGCCGCCAACTTTATGGCTCTGACCTAATTGTTACGCAAACAGGTGTCACGAGGACAGCGAGTAGCGCTGTTTTAAAACCATTAACGACCATTCTGGAATAACTTTATCCCACGTCCGTTTAAATTGAGGTCAATTATTGTGTCGTTCCGCCGTCAAAATGCAGTAGTCAAAAGCAAATTTCATAATCCTTTCACATTGTAGATTGGGTTAGACAGAAGCTGTTTCTGTGGATGAAAATATAGCAAAATTAGAAACTAAACGTTAATCCAATTAGAGCGTAACGTGGTTAATTACTCAGTTTCTGGCACTAGATGTACACACCATCTGCTTATCTCGTTTCATTCCTTTACGAATCAATATTCTGCGAATGTGTTTTACTTTACTTCTTAATGCACAAAATTAATCCACAGTAGTTGTAGTAGCATAATGCTCCGTACAGTTACTTTTGATATTTCTTTCACAATGGTAGTGCAATCTCTAGTCTATGATCAAATGCTGCGTCCGAATTCCGTTTATTATTTTCCATTTCAGACTGTCAGCAATAATACGTACTGTGTAGCTATATTCTACTGAATTCATTACACGTAGACTAGCTTCAGTCTTAATATTCGTCTGACTTCTTTTAGCACTCGCACTAAATTTTTTTTCCGTTTATTATTGTCACTTCCATTGTTATAGACAGAGGTAATGAGATTACATCAGCAGTAAATACATTTATTCACCAAATTTAATTCAAGGCATAGAATTTTCGAGGTATCAGGTACCGTTTATAACTTAATATATACTGCGAATACGAATATCGGAGATATAATTTACGCAGAAAAATAGTGTAACGTAATATCATGACCTGTTATCTGCCGTTACTCAGGACTACAGTTCTAAAACTTCCGTAGGTTATCATGGATTACAGTATTTTTTCTGGAAGCCTTGGTCAATTAAGGTCGTAACCGCTTTACCTGTGTCTTAGGTATGTTGCATATCTACCGGGCGTTACCTCATTTCGATCGATTATTTTCTGTAAGCGATCAGTTTTATCTGTACATTAGATTCCCCTGGAAACCAGAAACGGTGAAACGCCGAAAAACTGAGTGACGATTTATAAAAGGCTGCATAATCTACGAAACGTTAGCTTTTTTATACATAGTTATCCTCCTCTCTGTTACTTAAAAATAAACATTATTTACAACATAGTTGAAATTTCCGATGTTTAATTTTGGTTTTATTCGCAGAGGGATTTTGCTGTAAAATCAGATACAAAAAAATACAAAAAAGTTACGGACTTATCATACAGCGTTAGAAAAAGCAATTTGCTCAAATAAAGGTAACAATAAAAAAAACACTAAACAAAAACATATCAAACATTGCTTCAATATTTGATCGAATTTATATAATCCATGATTCTGTTATCCATAAATAACCTTTGCTCTTATCAATAATAACAGGAAACTCTTGTCTTTGATCATGATCAACAGCGTACTATTAAGTGCAAAATGACAGCAATAATTACACAGATTTTTTATGTTTGTGTATGCAAACTGTACTTGCATCAAAATTAATTGCTTCAGTTACTCAAACATGCAGAAGTTAAGCGATCAACTAATTATTATTACTTATAAAATGGAATTCATGTTTTGTTGGGATATAATATACACGAACGACTAACACTGAACGACGTGCCTTTCTAATTATGTACAAAACAAACAAAGACACGAGACATCGGCTCCCAGTGTATGTCTCACACGTTCATATATGTTTCTTCCCCTACCAGTGTTACCAGTACTACCGGTAACCCTACCATTTACTACATCATTTATGTACTGTACCAAAACCACCGAACTGTAGCTTTGATAGAGCGCAGCTCTGCTTAGAACTTAAGTTGACTGATGTTACGACAAAAGCATTAGAGACCAATGTCTGTCTTACGAAACTTAAAGAACTTCTAGGAAATTCTAGGAGCTGCTGCTTCAGGCTCGTTTTATAAAACTGAGTTTTGTATAGCGTGTACTAAGAAGTCTTAGATGACAACATCTTCTCAATATACACATGGGTTAAATTTATTATTTGTATTGTATTTATAAACCTGCCACCGAATTCACCCATGTTAATGAAGAGGAGAATTGCCCATCACAGAAAATGCTGTAAGCAGCGATTTCGATGCAGCAATCGGTTGCTGTCTCATTCTGTGCATGCGTATCATCTGCATGCTCTGTCCCAAGTACTTCGCTGTGTCATTACGTTTGAGTGACTGGAATGAGCAGATGTGTTTCGTGACCAGTTAATTCTAGTGCAAAATAGGGCTCACAGTGAGTGATCATTGTGAGTGTTACGCAAAGCACTATTAATGGAAAATGTGTACGGAACTCTTGGTGCAATAGCTCAAGACGAGAAGTTTCTGATAAAATCTTCAGCAAACTGATCAACGCCAAACTTCGGAGCAAAATTATGCTACATAGGCGCTGTACCAAATAAAAAGCGAAACTATTCGAGAAGAGTTCGAACACCAGAAAACATAGCTCGACTGAAGAAAGATCTTGAAAAAACTCTGACGAAATCTCGACGCGTGTACCCGTACAAGTTGATGTTAACTGACCATCGTCTCGAAACATTAATAAAAACGACCTGAATCGGTATCCTTACAAATATACTACTGCGCAAGAGTTAAAACGTCAAGACGAACTTTCGCGTGTTGAATTCTACCGGATGTTTCTGAGTGAAATGGCATGAGATGTTTTGTTTCCTTACAGATCCATTTCTTCAGATGAGGCCTGGTTCGTTCTTTCTCTAAACTAAAACTAAACTCCGTCCGAGCAGACGTTGGTAGGCCCAACGGTACCGAGCGGCCGCCTTGTCATCCTGAGCCTACAGGCGTCACTGGATGCGGATATGGAAGGGCTTGTGGTCAGCATACCGCTCTCCCGGCCGAATGTCAGTTCACGAGACGGGAGCCGCTACTTCTCAATCAAGTAGCTCCTCAGTTTTGCCTCACAAGGGCTGAGTGCGCCCCGCTTGCCAGCAGAAATCGGGTGACTGGATGGTCACCCATCCAAGTGCTAGCCCAGCTCAACAAATTTTAACTACGGTGATCTGACAGGAACCGGTATTACCACTGCGGCAAAGCCGTTGGCTGGTTCTTTCTATCTCAGGATATGTAAACTCACAGAACATGTGCCATTATGTATTAGAATATCCCTATTAGTACTTTCAGGTACCGCTGTATAATCTGAAGGTTGGTGTGTAAATGCCTGGTGTCCGCGTTGTAACACGATTAGTTCACCAAACTGTCAATGCTAACCAGCAAGGCCAGCCGGCCGGTGTGGCCGAGTGGTTTTAGGCGCTTCAGTCTGGAACCGCGCGACTGCTACGGTCGCAGGTTCGAATCCTGCCTCGGGCATGGATGTGTGTGATGTCCTTAGGTTAGTTAGGTTTAAGTAGTTCTAGGGGATAATTAAAGAGGTAGTTTCACCTTCTCACTGAACACCTCATGCACTTTGACAACTTTGTCAAGGTTGGATGCGCTGTTTCTCCGTCTTGTTAGAAATATTCATGCAGTCCTCCATCTTCTGTGAGTTCAGCCACATATAGATGAAATAGTTTCTGGCCATGCTGGCTCTGAGCACTATGGGACTTAACATCTGAGGTCATTAATCCCCTAGAACTTAGAGAACTACTTAAACCTAACTAAGCTAAGGACATCACACACATCCATGCCCGAGGCAGGATTCGAACCTGCGACCGTAGCAGTCGCGCGGTTCCGGACTGAAGCGCCTAGAACCACACGGCCACCGAGGCTGGCAACCAAACATCAATCATAATATATTTCCTTGTGTATTTTCTTGTAAACACATCATTTCATCTCACTTTACAATGCATGTCCTAACAACACTACTAAGAATATCATGTCCATACCCTTCCTTACCCACTCGCTAACTGCTAGTCCGTCCAACCACAGAATCTCTTGCCGAGGGCGCAGAGCTCTGTCAGCCATATTAACACAATCTATAGTTGTGTCAACATACAAACAGGTGACTTACAAAGGGAACAGTCACCAGAGGCAGTGCAGTCTCCTCGCAGCCTCTGTCGCCGACTCTCTCTCCCTCTGACTTGTAGCTATTAGGCAAACTAAACTGTCAGGGTCCGCAGCTCGTGTACGTGCGGTAGCATTCTCCCTTACCGCGCCCGTCTTCCCGGGTTCGATTCCCGGCGGGGTCAGGAATTTTCTCTACATTGTGATGACTGGGTGTTGTGTGCTGTCCTTAGGTTAGTTAGGTTTAAGTAGTTCTAATTTCTAGGGGACTATTTACCATAGATGTTAAGTCCCATAGTGCTCAGAGCCATTTCAACCATTTGAACTGTCAGGCGTACGCAAATAATCCTCACACACTGGAAAAACTACAGCGGAACACGCTGTTGCTGCGCTCCATCACAAGATATGCTCACGAAGTGTCTCGCGGTCATTGAACACATGTTTCCTACCTAGGCTTAACTGATCCCCTAGATGTCAATAATGCAAATTTTAACTTCCCATTCTAACTGGATCGTAAGAGAAAGTCAGTGGTAGGTAATCGGTGCAGGCGGCAGCGAAATGTCTTGGCAGTGTAAGAGAAGTATGTTCTGACCGTATAGTATTTGTGTGTGAGTGAGATAGTGAACTGTAAATGGAAGGTTTGTGTTAGTGTCTGCATCGTGCACATTGAGAATTGACCTCAAGCAAGGTGCTAGAGGTTTGACACCACCCTGAAATACCGCCCTCAACACGTGACGTACAGTGAGGTCGCCAAAGTCTTGGGATACTTGTTAACATCATAGTGAATCTCCTTTCGCCCGGAATAGTGCAGCAGCTCTAAGTGGTATGGACACAACAAGTTGCTGGAAGTCCCCAAGAGAAATAATGACCCATGTTGCCTGTACAGCCATATTTGCGTAAGTGATCCCGGTGCAGGATTTTGTGCACTAATTGACCTCTTGATTATACCATAAATCTTCGATGGTATTAATATCTGGTGATCTGGATGGCCAACTCATTCGCTCGAGTTTTCCAGAATGTTCTTCCAATCAATCGCCAACAATCGTTACCCAATGACATGGCGCATGATCATAGGAACATGGAGTCCATGAAAGGCTGCAAATGGTCTTCAAGCCACCGAACACAAATATTTTGAATCAGTTATCGGTTCAATAGAACCAGAAGACCCAGTATATTCCATGTTATCACAGCACACACAATTTTGGAGCCACCATCAGCTTGGACAGTACCTTGTCGATAACTTGGGTCTATGGCTTCGTGGGTACTGTGCCAAACATCAGCTCTTACCAACGGAATGGGGAATCATGTCAGCAGGCCACGGTCTTCCAGTGGTCTAATGTCCAACCGATACGGTCACGAGCCCAGGAGGCTGCGTGTGATACCGTGCTGTTAGCAAAGACACTGGAGTCGTCTGCTGCCATAGTCAGTGAACGCCACATTTCGCAGCACTGCCCGAACGATTACGTTCGTCGTATGTACCACATCGATTTCTGCGGTTATTTCACTAACTGTTGCTTGTCTGTTGGCACTGACCACTATGGAACCGCCAGTGTTCTATGTCGTTAAATGAAGGTCGTCGGCCACTGCTTTGAATGAGGTAATGCCTGAAATTTGGTATTTTGGACCAAGTCTTGACACTGTAGATTTCGTAATATTGAATTCCCTAAAGATTTCCGAAAAGGAATGGCCCATGTGTCTAGCTTCGACTTCCATTCCGCGTTCGAAGTCTGCCAGTTCCCGTCGTGTGGCCATAAGCACGTCGGAAACCTTTTCACATGAATCACCTCAATACAAATGACAGCTCCGCCAATGCACTGCCCTTTTGTACTTTGTGTACGCGATGCTACCGCCATCTGTGTATGAGAATATCGCTATCCCATGCCTTTTGTCACCTCAGTTTACATGTAGAGGAAAGAGCATTTCCGAACGCTATTTTCGGTTCGGACAAGAAACTTGAAGATGTTACTATCACTGAAAACCTGTGGAATGAATAACTGTTGCAAATGTCTTCCGAGAACACTACTAATATCGAAGCACTTTATGTATCTTTTACTGATGATGTAGCCAATGACTATCTTCTATTCGATTATGTCAAGACGGTATCTGAACCAAAAAATATAGACTGGTCACTGAAAACGATCATACACGACTTAAGAAAGGTCAAGGACATGAGTTATCTAACTCATTATCAGAGATATTGGGAACAACAAGAAAAGACACGTGAGAAACTCACCACCATATCGGGATAAGTTTTGTCTACTTTTCAAGAGACAATGGCAATTCTGTGGTCCTGGGTGATGTTTATATAAAGCGGTGGGCATGCACAAAAGATAGAGCGTTTGGACTGATGGATTTCAAAACTGGACCTACCTGCCTATGGAATTTTAAGGCAGTTCGCAAGATTGTGAGACGCAGACTTAAGCAGTTTGTAACATAGAAAAATCCTAAAGCGCAAGAATAGACGGACTATTTGGCCACTGCATTTCGTACTGAATTCACGGACAATATCCCTTCTAATTGGTCAGCAGCTGAAATGCTAAACACCGACCAATTTAGATTTAATTATGACATTCGCTGAAATCACACACAGTCTAGCATGGGTGAACGAAACTCGATTGTCGGGGTGTAATCGGAGTCTGGAATATCACATTCTCATACAATTCAGCCAGTTATTTCCATGGAAAGTAGACTTCTTTCTTCACCACTCACTGCCTTGCGTGGTACATTTGGCGATACATTTTGTCCCCTTGTGCAAAATGAAATGAACCGACCTCTGAAAATATAAACAAGAGCTTCTAAATCAGATAAAGAGCAGAAGCATATTCTTGACCAATTGTGGGCTAACTGTCTCTCTCCCAATGATGGAACAAACATTTGTCTGCTTCTGGATTCATCTGCACTCCATCAATAGGATCTATTCGTAATTCCAAGCCGGCCGAGGTGGCCGAGCGGTTCTAGGCACTACAGTCTGAGCCGCGCGACCGCTACGGTCGCAGGTTCGAATCCTGCCTCGGGCATGGATGTGTGTAATGTCCTTAGGTTAGTTAGGTTTAAGTAGTTCTCTAATTTCTAGGGGACTGATGACCTCAGAAGTTAAGTCCCATAGTGTTCAGAGCCATTTCAACCATTTGAACGTAATTCCAAGTAAACACAAACAAATAACAACCGTTCCACCTGGAGTAACATCCTTTGTTTAACCTTCGTTTGTATATTTTTTCCCTTGGAAAAAGTTCGCTAACTGCTTTTATGAGCGATTTTTACTCTATAACATTGATACTGAACTCCACAGTCGTAACGCTGTCATCAACCTTCATGCACTTATCCGTAATCAGGTCAGTGCCTCCATATTCAACAATATGACAAGCATGCCTGGAAGAAAGGTCCATTTCCAGTTGAATGTTATACTTTTGATGCTCCTGACAGTGTTATCTGGGAAACGAAAGATGAGGGCTGCTCAGCACACCACTGCACAGCTGCATAATTTATCCAAAGATCGTATTGTCGTTTACATTTGTGTTTAACAGATTTCTACACAAAAACGCACAAACATACTTAATAATAGGTACGTGCAGCGAAATGGAATATCTAACTAACTAATTATAATTGTTGAGCTATAACTATGCTTCCCGTCCTATTCATTATTACGCCGTCATCTATAATGCTCAACTGCATGTATAATTACCGCTATAATTGGTGCAGGAAGTCCTGATTACACCTGACTTTTCCATCGTAATTAAGATGATTTCAATATCGACACCTTAACAGGCAAAGCCTCTACGGGTGTCTGATACACTGACGGAAAGAAATCCGAACACTAAAAAATAATTGATGTAGAGTAATGAAGTTTCCACATTTGTCTAGTCAACATGTCGACTCTCTCCAGAGCAAGAAGGGTTACAACAGTGGTATGTGGGGAAGCGTTATCCTGTTGGAAGCACACCTTGGAATGCTGTTCATGAATGGTAACGAGTAGATTTAATCATCAGACCATGAGATAGCTCGTGCTGTCACACGAAATCGCAGACCAGACTATAACTCCTGGTGTAGGTCCAGTATGTCTAGGTCGCAGACAGGTTGGTTGCAGGCGCTCAACTGTTGTCCCCCTTACAACCAACACACAGCTATCAATGGTACCGAGACACAACCGGCTTCTCCAATCAGCTCTCGCTTGACACCACTGAAGTAGCAAACGGAGGTGGTTTGTGATCAGAAGAATGAACGCTACAGGGGTAATGGCTAAGTCTGTTCTTCAGTAACCGATTTTCAACAGTTCGTGTGTTACTGTGGTGCCAGCAGTTACAGGAATTGTTACTGCGGACGCAGAAGGATGCGCCAGAGACACACGCCGAACACGACGGCCTTCCCTCTCGGTAGCGTCACGTGGCCGTCCGGAGACCTGTCTTTTCGTGAACGTAACTTTCCGTGACTACAGCTGCCTGGAATCATGTACAGTGCCAGCCTCTTGTAACCCTATTACGCGACCTCGTGGTCTTAAAGGCGTTCTTCGCTAACTTCAATTCTCTAAGTCCACTCTCAAAGGCAAATAGCGCTCACAACCAATACAGCGCGTTTTTAAAGCAAACCAAATTTGCACCTTCATGGTGATCCTTCTACAGCCACTCTTATGTGACTGGTGCTAAATTTGAATAGTAGTCACCTTTAAGATGTAGGAATACGCCTACCAACTTTTACTGTCTTGCACATTTGTCACACAGTGTTGGAACTTTTTTCCGTCAGTGTAGTTTGACAAATCAAGCATAACTCTCCTTCGAGGTCAACGGTAGCTATTTCAAGCATCTGCTGTGATTTTCATTAACAATGGCTAACCCTTCTTCAGTTTCACTGTAAATATTTTATTTTGCCCGCAATATATTACGTAATGTACGGCATAACTCTTTCAAGCAAGGTGCTTCTGCTGTGAGTGCCAATATACTCATTTGGTGAAAACTTTTTGCATATGATTCGAAATACATGAAGTGCGCTTATACCTACCACTGGTGATAATATAGCATCCACTTTTGGAGTAATAGGCATATCACTGTATACCTTTTTACTATAGAGATGTTTATTGCTATAGAGATTTCTGTAGCTGAATGGATGGCGCTAGTCAAAGGTTATTGCGCAGCAGAGCTAATTCACCATGAAGAACGATATCAGAACAAAAATACATTATGTCAGAGATTTTCCAGAGAATTTTTTTTCAACTTCTGAAATAACATTCAGTTAGGAAGAAATACTTGGATCATATTTGTTCTGACTCCTTTTTACCCATCATTCTGAAATCTATTGCCAAGTATTGTGCTGCTGGTGAATACTTAGTTCTTTCGTATGAATGCATTTGACGTCCTGTGTAAGGCTTGAATAGATTGTGCCAAACACTTATTGATAATAAAACCACTACAGCACTGAACATGCGAAGCTTTGTAAATGGAGCCCCATAAAACGTTACCAGAATAATTTCGTCACACTGGATCTTAGTATGAAAGCGACCTGGATTAATACCAAACATTCACAGATTCTCCTCTTAAGTACAAAAGAGTATTGTAGATTATCAGCGAAATCAATAATTAGTATGTGACCTCTCAGTTTTAGACACAGCTGATTCAGAAAAAAATTGTATGCCGAGAAAGCATCATGTAATGGTAGAACGGAGGGCACATTTGTCAAGAGGACGAAATTAGGGATATAAAGCTCCTTTCTTTGTTCCTGGCAAATATCTTGTCTTCTTTGTATGTGCTACTCACTGTGATGAATAAGAAGATACCTCTTGGGTAATGCATGACAGTCGACATCTCCACAACTTCCTTTTACAAAAATTGATGCAGTTTACTTTCATTAAATTTTAGTTTCTAAATGAAATTCATCACGGGTCATCTCAATAAATTTTTCTGCTCCTACCAGTACAGAAAATTTGCCGAGTATAGCGTTTCCACCGACAAACCACGAATTCCTTCTGCAAAGCTCAGTGCACTCAAACTGTCCAGAACAGATACATGATATTCACTAGGTCTGTTTGCAGCCTTAATGAGTTCAACACCTCGCATCTGGTTTTAGATTTGGGTTTCCTAGACAGCTGTAAACTGCGCTGGTGACCTTCACCAGTAATGTTAGTCGTTAATCAGCTACGACTCTAACAGTGCCACCTGCTGCTGCTGCAATTTTAAATGAGATTCTGTATTCGTTAAGAAAACAGAGTGCAGTGCAGAACAACAAAATTCGAAACTAGAACAAGACTGAAACATTAATCATTGACAATGTGCTGCCGTGATGACGTTTCCGCAAGAAGGAACAGGCCTTTTGATAGTGAAGACACTTATAACTAGAATAGTTACGAGCTAAACACTGAGTTAATAAACCGTATGTTGTTCTCTCACAGTTCTCAGTTCTTTGTATTTACAAGTTATATAGCATTTACGTTTCCGTAAAACAAAGAAAAGGGCCTCGACTGCAAAGAAAAAGCTTAGTAGGCAAAATTCATCACTTATCGTTTCTAATTCCACGCAAATTAGTGTAAGTGTTGAGGACAGCACTTAAAGTACCTCTGTAACACCATGTGTGCTCGAAACATGTCTACAAATAGATCAGTAAATTTGTACTACTGATTCCTCACTTTTCCATTGAATGTCCTGTAACAGAATACCTTGTGAAGCCATGGTGTTGCTTATGAGTACTTTTAGGAAAATGACATAGTGATGTGAATGTATAAAACGTATATCATGAAGAAAATATTCACAGGAATAGTAGTGAAACACTTTCTTCTTTACATGCTCCTTTCACTAATTTTCTGAAATTTCTGGGACTCAAATTATATGTAATTCACTACTATTCATTTTTCCGAAAATGTTATGAGCTGTCTGGATGCACTACAAATCTTTCAGTTTTTTTGTATGAGAACAAAGTATAAAGGAAACGTTTGTACTTGGTGCGTAGTTGTAAATAAATGATAATTGTAGCTTTCCTGATAAAGGCCACAATTGTCAACGATTTCCACGCTTTTGCTGGGTTCCCAAGATATGCATCGCTGACTGCCGCGCTGTTGGTGTCCGCAGATGGCCATTAATCTTGGGGATGAGGGCTGTCCTGTCTCCATTGCACGCCCCTGCTTTCCACAATCAGAGGCTGCCCTCCGTTGCTAGCTTCCCCGCCCTGTGGCTAGCTACAGTATCAACCCTCATTGTCAGGCCACCAGTCTGTACAGTCACTGGAACCTAAAGTCGCTAGTAAGTATAGTCACATATTACTAAGCCTGTTCGATGACCATCTACATCCACATCTACAGCCATACTCCGCAAGCCACCTGACGGTGTGTGGCGGCGGGTGCCTTGAGTACCTCTATCGGTTCTACCTTCTATTCCAGTCTCGTATTTTTCATGGAAAGAAGAATTGTCGGTATGCTTCTGTGTGGGCTCTAATTTGTCTGATTTTATCCTCATGGTCTCTTCGCGAGATATACGTAGGAGGGAGCAATATACTGATTGACTCTTCGGTGAAGGTATGTTCTCGAAACTTCAACAAAAGCCCGTACCGAGCTACTGAGCGTCTTTCCTGCAGTCTTCCACTGGAGTTTATCTATCATCTCCTTAACGCTTTCGCGATTTCTAAACTATCCTGTAACGAAGCACGCTGCTCTCCGTTGGATCTTCTCTATCTCTTGTATCAATCCTATCTGGTACGGATCCCACACTGCTGAGCAGTATTCAAGCAGTGGGCGAACAAGCGTACTGTAACCTACTTCCTTTGTTTCCGGATTGAATTTCCTTAGGATTCTTCCAATGAATCTCAGTCTGTCATCTGCTTTACCAATGATCAACTTTATATGATCATTCCATTTTAAATCACTCCTAATGTGTACTCCCAGATAATTTATGGAATTAACTGCTTCCAGTTGTTGACCTGCTACTTTGTAGCTAAATGATAATGGATCTATCTTTCTATGTATTCGCAGCACATTACATTTGTCTACATTGAGATTCAATTGCCATTCCCCGCACCATGCGTCAATTCGCTGCAGATCCTCCTGCATTTCAGTACAATTTTCCATTGTTACAACCTCTCGATATACCACATCATCATCCGCAAAAAGCCTCAGTGAACTTCCGATGTCATCCACAAGGTCATTTATGTATATTGTGAATAGTAACGGTCCTACGACACTCCCCTGCGGCACACCTGAAATCACTCTTACTTCGGAAGACTTCTCTCCATTGAGAATGACATGCTGCGTTCTGTTATCTAGGCACTCTTCAATCCAATTACACAATTGGTCTGATAGTCCATATGCTCTTACTTTGTTCATTAAACGTCTGTGCGGAACTGTATCGAACGCCTTGCGGAAGTCAAGAAACACGGCATCTACCTGTGAACCCGTGTCTATGGCCCTCTGAGTCTCGTGGACGAATAGCGCGAGCTGGGTTTCACACGACCGTCTTTTTCGAAACCCATGTTGATTCCCATAGAGTAGATTTCTAGTCTCCAATTATTTCTTGAAGCCTCTATTAGATGTGTTAAGGGCTGTCAATGGAGTTTGTACCAAACATTGGAGACGGTATTAGCCTTACTCGTTTGAAGAAAGACAAATTAATTCATGTGCTTTGGTCTTTGTTTCGTAGAAACGAAAGAATTTATAGCCACTTCTTTTCTCTGAAATTTTCGATTACCTAATTCCGTGTTAGTGAGATGGTGCATTGATTGACACACTGAACTGATATTGAGGAGGAGGAGTTCTGAAATCCGCATTCGACAGTTCAGATGCCTGTTTCTCTATCACTGCTTAAGCTGTAACTGTCTATAGCAAACGTGAAGAAACATGTCAGATATTCAAAATAATTTTGTTTCCATTCTATAACTAAATTAATTTGCGTAGACATTATGTCCTGCAGGCAAGAAAAAATTTAACAAATGAATTATCTTAATTTAATGAAATGAGGGTTCTGTTAAGTCAGTCATTGGATATTCTCAGTCTTCAAGTAAGTATCGTAAAATGTTCTGCCCACCTTACTGAAATCCTAACGATTCACACCAAAATCTCACAGGAAGTGCTGGTAACATCTCGCGTTTCCTCTTTGTGTCCAATGTACAGGGTGATTTTAATTAAAGTTAAACTTTCAAAACGCTGCAGAAATAACACCACTGGTCAGAATGACGTCAAATTGCAACGGAATATTGTCAGAGAAGGGGGAAAACGTGTGGCAGAAGAAAAAAAAGTGTGAAACTGATCACTATATGACGTTGTGTGTATCACAATACGTAACTGAAAATACCTGTCATGCGCACGACCCGTTGAAGTTTGTATAAACACGCAGGGTACACGGCTTTTCCTCCTTCCACGTCTGCGACATTCGTCATGACTGTCTCGATGCAGGATTTTGTTCTGCTTGTAAAGCTGCATTAAAAGAATGATGACTGTACACACGTCGCTCTGCAGAAGTTTCGGACACTGAGGGGTTTGAAAAAAGGCGTTGGTCTGATGACTGCGTGGATCTGGAGAAAATGATTCGGAAATTCAAAAAGACTGGTTCTTTTGATGTGCTACCTCGTAGAGGGAGGAAACGAATTGATTCGATGCCAGTAGCCACACCAATGCAGGAGGAAACGAGAGGTGGTGTGCAAACGTGTAGTGCACAGAGAATTGCCCGAACATTGCACATATCCGTGAGCACGGTGAGTAAAATCCTACGAAACATCCTTCTTTGTTATCCATTGAAAATTACCCATGTGCACGAGTGGCTTCCTGTTGATCAGCCAGCAAGAGAGACGTTTGCTTTAGAATTTCTTGCTCGCATGGAACTGGACAATGATTGGCCGTGTAAGATTTTGTGGACAGACGAAGCCAACTTCCATTTGACAGGATATGTCAATACACGGAATTGTCGAATATTGTTCAGGGAAACTTCACACGCAAATCAACCAGTACCATTTCATCCTGGAAAGGTCACTATGTGGTGCGGGTTTACGACATCATTTATTTATGATAGGGCCATATTTTTCCGAAGGGACAGGTGCTTGCGGTCCTGTTACCTGTACCGTCACTGGTAAGCGCTATGAGTGTCTTTTGCGCAACCACGTCATTCGAGCTCTCCAACAGCGTGGATGTGTGGATGGGATCATTTTTATGCAAGATGCCGCACCTTCGCACATTGCAAATCAAGTTAAGCCACTGTTGAAGCGCCATTTCGGAAATGCTAGAATTATCAGCCGCTATTTCACTACAGCCTGGCCGTCCCGATCAGCAGATCTTAATCCGTGTGACCTCTGGCTGTGGGGATATCTGAAAGATGTCGTGTTCAGTGTTCCGGTGGAAACTTAGCTGCACTGAAGGCAACATTCTGAACGTGATCTCGGAAACTCTTCGATCAGTTGTGGAACATGCAGTTTCTCGTTTTCAACTTGCTGCAGAAAACGGTGGACAGCATATTAAACATGTTTTGCGCCAGTCACACGGAAATTAATAACGCGATTTGATTTCGATTGATGTTTTTTGTGCGGTTTTCGGCCTCAAGACACTTAAAAACCGATTTTTCCCATCCGGTGTGATATGACCTTGCCGTGGTGGTTGGGCTTACGTAACTAACAGTATCTCACCTGTACACCCATCCACACTGAGTAATACAGTTTGTTTAACGTCAAACGTACACCTTAGGTTTTGTTGTATGATTCATTTGCCATTTGCAGTCGACCACTATTGAATTACGATGTTTACAGCGCCATCTATTGCTACATTTTGTAACTATTTATTTTCTTCTGCCGTACGTTTCTCCGATAATATTCCGTTGGAATTTGACGTCATTCTGACCAGTGGTGTTATTTATACAGCGGTTTGAAAGTCTAACTTTGATTGTAATCGCCCTGTATATATAATGGGAGTGCAGCGTAGCTAAGTCACGAACGCTTCAATCTTCACTCACTCAGTTCGATTGTGGTAAAAAGGAAAGGGCAAGGAATTTAAGTTAGAGTTTCATCTAGATAGAGAGGTGATGAACCTTTGTGGTTAGTGACATTTCTCCCAGGTATGTAGAGATGGAATGGAGTAGTGTATTAATAACGTGTATAACGTTACAGTTGCATCATTTGCACTTTCCGTGCTTTTTATTTTCTGTTTGACGTCCATAAATGCCCTATCATGAGGTGTAAAGGCGGATGTTTTGCCGTTCGGCGCAGCAGGCGGACACTATAGAGAGCGAGGGACCGACACATGGGTCGTTCCCTTGGAACACAGACGATGGTGTCCTTTCATAAGCTGGGCAGCCTAACACGATATGGCAGCACACACTTGCAGTCATACAAATGCTAAACCGCGTCCTAATCAAAGCTGTGGACCGGATAGTGCGCCCACAGGAAAATGCGAAGAACTTGCGGGTGATGGGTGGTGTGAGGGATATCAGAGAAACATTGTTCGGGGAGCACAAAAGCGTAGAGTCCGGCTGCTGAAAACATGTTTAGAAAGCACACCAAAAAACACCACTGACTGACTTCGTAACGTGACTGGTGGATCGCCAAGCCAACGTCGACAGAGTAGGACTCTTTTTTCCTTTTTGTTTTCCCACCATGTCGAAATCGAACAGGCGGGAAAGCACGCTATTTCATTGGAACGCGGCCTGTAGAGTTAATCTTGAGCTACACTTTTTGCATAGAAAAGGGTGGTAAAGAAGTTGACTGGAAGAGTAGTTTTACATTGCCGATGGAAGGAGAATGGAAGGCATTACAAAATTGTGCCTTTGGCCCATGTTGAGAGAAAATCGGGTGGCTGGCTATGAAATTTTAAGTGAGCAAAACTGTCGGCGGACAGAGAGAAGTGCGCTTGTTAGATATTCGGATTTAAGTTCTTGAGTAGAACGGTTTGAGATAGTCAGTTGGAGAGATTTTCAGATCATAGTTCGGACCTGCAGACGCGGAAATGGACGTACTCAGAGAAAAGAAATACCCAACCAGCAGA
The DNA here is from genome assembly GCF_023898315.1 of Schistocerca nitens. Taxonomy (NCBI): domain Eukaryota; kingdom Metazoa; phylum Arthropoda; class Insecta; order Orthoptera; family Acrididae; genus Schistocerca; species Schistocerca nitens. Next base: position 437,172,277 of record NC_064616.1, read on the forward strand.
GACGAAGGTCCCCCTCGAGTGACGCCCCTACGCTTCAACGCCGACCATGAAAGCTTATGGTAAAATTACACTGCAGCGCCGGCGTGATATGAATGGGTAGGCAAAATATATTGTTAATTTAGATGGAAGCGCTGTCTAAACAGTCGCTCTGCCACGTAAGAAATCGGTGTTTATTCGCTGTCACCCTCACTCCATACAGTCATTGCGTACCTACCATGTGACTTCGTGATTTAACATCCATGATACTGAATTAACTTAACCAACTCACCATCCCCACCCATCTCTCAACATTGTCATCAAATAATTACAATCATTAACGTAACCGTCCAAGTGCTATTTGAATTGTAATTGTTTGTTATGAATGTTCAATCCTAACCAGGATTAATATGTAATTTTGTGTAATAAATCTTGAATTTATTGTACTCTGCTGGTGTTACTTTCACAGTCATTGAATCCCATGTCCACAGATAAGAGTAACAGACAAATCAGTGAGATCCACTCAGAATAAAGTGCTTAGGGCCCACTGTAACAGATCGCGTTTTTATTAAATCCTGTTGTATAACTTCATTATCAAGCACCGGCTCCTGAAGAGCGCTCTCTCTCCGTAATTATACTGGTGAGACAAGCCAGGTGACAAGCCTGAATGTGGGAGAGTATTGCAAGATCAGCGTGTGTACTCCGGAAGCCACCTTCAAGTATCTGGATGAGGGTAATTTAGGTACCACTGTAAATTTCCCTCTTTCTTGTTCCATTCACGAATGGTGTGTAGTATGGACGATTGTTGGTAAGCGTCTGCTTGCACTCAAAATTGTGTAAACTTACCCTGACAGTATTTTAGAGACTGATACCCATGAGGCAGAAATATACCTGTTTACGCCTCTAGGAAAGTACGTTTTCGGAATTTTAGCGGTAAACCCCAACCAGATACACAGCTCCTCTCTTTTAACGTCTGACACTTCCACTTCTTAAATAACCCTATGACTAAATGTGCTCTTCTTCATTGAATATTCCTTATTTGGATATTTGCTCTATCTTGGATCTTCCCTATGTCAAATCTACTTAGCACGAAAACAAAACTGTCACCAGTATTAAAGTATTGGTGGAAGGACGGTTTTGTACTCTACATCCTCGATGATCTACCCTTCCTGAGGATCCTTCCAGTGAATCTCAGTCTGTCATCCGCCTCACCTGAGAATAGTTTTATGTGGTCGCTACACTTTAAATCACTCTGACGCATACCCCCAGATATTTAATGGATGTGTCGCCATCCAATGGTTGTCCTGATATAATGTAAATATACAAGGTGCGTCTGAGAATTTCGGTGAACGGTTTCAGAAAATAAAGCAACCACGTGTTACAAACAAAATACATTTAATGGCCTTTAAAATAATCACCAGTAGCCGCAATACACTTCCAACATTGGGTGTAGCGATGTTGGAACTGTCGACAAGCGCTTCGTTTGGAATAGCTCGAAGCACCGTTGTCACGCGCTGTTGGAGATCCGCGTTATTACAGGAGATGGGACCTGATGCTACCAGTATTGTCAAGACAAAACGACAGTCGATGGTATTGTACTCATCTTGCTCCCCACCTCCATACAAAAGTCAGCAAACGAAATCCAAAATCTAAATGTTGATCGCCTTTTTCGACAGCAACGGCTTGATCCACTACGAATTTTTACCCGAAGGGAGGAGGAGAAGACGATGAGAACCATGTCAATAACTGTCGCTAGACTCCATATCGCATTCGTTGCTCCAGGTCTCATCTCCCGTAAAGATGAGGACATACAAGAATGCGTGAGCAATGTGCTACCAGCGATTCCACAATAAGCGTTTTACTGACTGTTTCCAACAGCTTTACAGCCCGTCTGTAGCTAGTGTCTCGTAGCTAGTGGTGATTACTTTGGAGGTCAGTAAAGGTATTTTGTTTGTAACTCGTAATTCCTTTATTTTGTGAGACCATTCGCCAAACTTTAACACGAATCTTATACAAGAATTGGTCTTTCTATCTATTTATGCGCAGTACATTAAACTTATATATATTGAGGGTCAATTTCCACGCCCTGTAACAAGCGTCGATCGTTTGCACGTCCTTCTGCATTTCGTTTCGAGTTTCTAGATTTACAGCTTCTCTGTCTGCAGTAGCATCATCTTCGAAGAGCATCATGGAACTTTCGACATAATCTGATAGGTCATTTATATGTACTGTGAAACACTCCCTTGGTGCACTCCCGAAGTCACATCCACGTCTGAAGATTTCTCTCCGTTAAGTACACTGAGCGAGGTAGCGCATGTTATCACACTGGACTGGCATTCGGGAGGAAGATTGATCAAATCCGCGTCCGGCCATCCTGGTTTAGGTTTTTCGTAATTTCCCTATATCATTTCAGGCAAAGGCCGGGAAGGTTCCTTTGAGAGGGCACGGTCGACTTCGAACCCCATCCTTGCCTGATACGACGGGACCTATGACCTCGATGTTTGGTCACCTCCACCAAATCAGCCACCCAACCAACCGTTAAGCACATGCTGTGTTGCGTTTGCTAGAAACCCTTCAGTCTAATGACAAAGCTCGTCTTATGTTTTGTAAGTTCGTATTTTATTAAAAGCCAGTGTGGAATCCCAAAGAACGCCTTCTGGAATTCAAGAAGCAAGGCATCAGTCTGAGTGCAGGTGCGTACTTTCTCTCGGCGTCTCGTAGACGAACAAAGCAAGCTGTGTTTAACACGACTGTTTTTTTTTTTTTCGGTATCTTCTACAGCGGCAACTGGCGCTCTCCAGAAATGACATAATACGAGAGCATAAAAGAGTTCCTAAGCTGTACAGTTTGGCTAGTGACAGATTAGTTTATGTGTTTATAATGTCTAATTTTATCTAGCGGCGGGGTTGGTTATGAATGAATCAATGATGAAGTCGAAAAAAACAGTTATTTCATTCTGAAGACACTACATTATCATTTCGTGCGGCACGGCAGTGGTTTCAACTTGCCCTCTGTGAAGGATATCTTGTATCATTGAATCAGGTCACTACATTATCTAAATGTAAGTAGTGTTCATCGAGCTCTCTTGAAATAATATTTCGTTATAGAACAAGGAAGATCAATGACAATATTTTAATGGCTCGTCAACGATGAGGTTATTAGAAATGAAAACTGGGTGGGACTGAATGAGGATGATGAAATACATCGGTGTTGCCCTTTTCAACTGCATCATCCCGAAATCTGCGGTAAATAACTTGTGGAAACAGGATGGTGAGAGGGAAATTTTATTTCCACTCTTTTCTAATGCTAGTCTAGTTCCTTAGCAACTGCATCACTATAATCGTAATTTCGTCAGAGATTACTAATCTTGGATGGCGAAAGGTTAATCTATACGACAAGCTTTCAGCGACGCGTTAAATATTCAAATGGTTCAAATGGCTCCAAGCGCTATGAGACTTAACATCTGAGGCCATCAGTCCCCTAGACTTAGAACTACTTAAACCTAACTAACCTAAGGACATCACATACATCCATGCCTGAGGCAAGATTCAAACCTGCGACAGTAGCAGCAGAGCGGTTCCAGACTCAAGCGCCTAGAACCCCTCGGTCACAACGGCCGGCGCGTTAAGTTTTAGACAAGTTCCAGTACCTCCAAGAAAGGAACACTGTAGGCTACCTTCACGGGATCAGTACAGGAGTAGACTTATGTATTTGGATGAAGAATTTATTTGAAATTTATCTCGCCAACGGAAGTTTTTGTGATTAGCTGTACCACTGCAGAGGAGAAAAGAGGAGTGCGTAGGCAAGCCGCAGGGAGAACTTGGTTGGTGTGAATTACATTGCATTTATCACGTAATCTAAGTTTACTTACATCTTAGCTCCAGTCAATTTGTAAGATAAATTCGCCTCATAGTTCTCATTATAACACTTCGTCTGGTCAACAGGAGGCACGATATAATTTAGTCATCGTAATCATCACCACCATTACGGTTAAGTATTCTATAACGAGTAACGTATAACTTTGTTGTTGCTTTTACTGAGAGAAGTAATCGGAGCTCACCTGAGTTGCTCGAGTAATCACACGAAAGCTTAATCAGAGCTACTGGAACGGTAATCGATAGTGTCTCGGCACGTCATTCGATAGATTAGAAAGACGAGCGTGGCCTATCAAACAACTCTCTCGTCCCTCTGGATAGGGGGCACGCGTCTGTGTGGAAATAACACTTAAGGACTTATTAAGAACACAAAAAAAAGCTTCAGTAATAAGAGTAACTGTACAATGCTGTTGAAACATTCACAGAAAACCATTGGATATATCAGCTGCTACATCCGCACATATTATAAAAAAGGATGTAAGTACAGGGTGACAATCATTGAACTACATAAAAAAACGTAAATTAGTTACAAACTACGGCTCGCACACACTGTATTCAACAACTAAACGTCACTAAGGATATTCGGATATAGGTTATGACATGTTCGATATGCCTGCCATAATTAGCGATGATGTGGTGAAACCGAATAGCGAAATTCTGTATGACCATCTTAAGTGTCGGAACATCGATGCTGTTGTGGACCTTCTGAATGCTGTTTTCAGCCCAGCAATGGTTTTGTGGTTATTGTTGTACACCTTGGCTTTAATATAGCCCCACAAAAATGACTCGCATGTGTTCAGATCCGGATAATATGGCGGCCAATCGAGGCCCATGCCCGTGGCCCCTGCGTACCCCAGAGCAAGAATGCGGTCCCCACAGTGCTCCTCCAGGACATCAAAAGCTCTCCTGCTTCAATGTGATCGAGCTCCGTCTTGCATGAAACACATCTAGTCGAAATCAGGGTCACTTTGAATAATGGGGATGAAATCATCTTCCAAAACCTTCTCGTACCTTTCGGTAGTCACCGTGCCATCAAGGAATGTCACACCGATTATTCTGTAACTGGACATTGCACACCACAGAGTCACTCGTTGAGGATGAACAGACTTCTCGATCACGAAACGCGGATTCTCAGTCCTCGCGAATGCACAAATTTTGCTGATTGACAAATCCATCCGAACGAAACTGGGCTTCGCTAAATCAAACAGCAACAAGCCGCATACTAATTCCCATTATGCCCCGCATCCTAAGGCAAACCGTTCAGAATTACGACGATTTTATTTCATATAGTTCAATAATTGTCACCTTGTATGTGTACATGTATGTATATATGAAGTATATTCCATATCTCCTTCTAATCAACTGGACAGAGGCCAACCAAGCTTGGTACACATATCACTGTCTGGAAGCAATCGTTGTGAGGGTAAGAAGCATCTATCACCTTTCAAAGGGTTAGGGGTGAAAAAATAACGTAGCTCACGACGTGCAAGTAGCAAGACTACATTCATTCAGTATTTGAGAATGAGAGCACTTACTGACTTTCAAAAGTCTTCACACATAACGTGAAACCTTTCTGAAGCTTTCTCTCGCTGACAACCAGCGAAAAATGATGGAAGGAAAATAGTTTACTGCTTACTACAGTTCACTGTTCATACAGTAAAACTGCTGCATCAGGCATGCCGTTTTAACTTATTACTTCCTCATTCTTATCTGTATTCACGGAACGTTTTGCAGACAGCATTTAAATATAGCACTGAATGTACAAGCAAAATATATCACTGTACGACACAGAGTTTAGGAGGCATGGCGCCATAAACAATGACATAAGTGAATATCGGTCGTATCATGCCTGAGGGTTAAATTTATTGCAACTTTTCTACTAACTCTATTCACAAGGGGAATCGTAGATAGAATCCCCATATGACATTGAATGTATCTACAAAAATATTTCATTGTATGAAACATAGTTTCGGAGATATAGTATGACGCAATAAACGCTGACATGCATGAAAGACTGATGCATCATGCACGACGTTTTAATTTATTAACTCTTTACTACTAATTATATTTGCAAAACATTCCACAGACAGTATTCACATATACCACTGGACATATTTCCAAAATTACATTATTGTATAATACATAGTTCAGAATATGCGACGTCAGAAACATTGAGCTTCTTGAAAACGAAACTGCATGGCGAATTTCGATACAGCTGCAGGTGAAATAGGGATACACATACGTGGTAGATATATTATTTATATGCGAAATATATGTGATTTTCGCATGCGGGCAAAGCCATGTGTAAAAGCTCCAATTAAATCCTAGGATGGATTTAAGCCAAATTTCGTACACATATTATTTACTATCTGAATAAAAATACTATTGGGATACGAACCACCAACTTCCAGTAGGTGTGGGGATGATAACGTGGAGAATGAGGGGGCAGGAGGAGATGGACAGACAGTGAGGGGGAAGGAGGAGATAGCCACAGGTGGGGGGAGAGGAGGAAATGGACGGAGAGAGGGGGAGGGAGAAATGGACAGAGAAAGATGAGGAGATGGACCGAGAGGGGGCAGGTGAGAAGGTGGACAGAGTAAGGGAAGAGGAGGAGATAAACAATGACAGGGGGAGGAAGAGGTGGACAGAGAGGGGGAGGAACAGATGGACAGGGAGTATGGGATGGAGAAAGTGGACAGAGAGAGAGAGAGAGGATGAAGGAGACGGACAAAGGGGGGAGAAGCAGGAGATGGAAAGAGAGAGGAAGAGGAGACAGAATAAGAGCAGACTGGAATAAATACATACCAGGGATACCCCCGGGTACTCAGCTAGTTCTATATAATAACAATGGTGATCAAAAACACCGATAAAAACCTACTAGCCATTTATCAAAGTGAAACCTTCTAGTACTGAATAAATTTCAGCCTTTATGCATGAAGACAACGTGGTAATCGACTCTATGCGATTTTAAGAAGCGATTCACACGTAATGTTTTCTGTTGCAGATACGAGTTATTAAAGAATACCCGCTATTTACAACGCCAGTGCACTAACCTGAAGCATTTACATCAAAAATTTTCTGAAAAGGTACTGTTCACTTAACTAAATTCTGAAACGCCTGCATTTACTTCTTGTGAGTGGAACAGGAAGTATTGGGCAGGTACTGCAGATCTGCAACTGAAAGACGTGCGACGTCTCTTAAATAATGACTTATCACGAGTGGCTGCGCAGTGAATAAATTGATACAACAGTTAAGTCAATGAAGCTGATTCCTATGGGATCTGGTTTCAAATTTCTCTGCGGAAATCAAGATTTCAGATTTTAGGGTTTTCTCGAAATCACTACACGTTAGCGAACTCATTATTTTCTTCCAATGATCCACCGACGATTTCCTTATTCATCCACATTCAGATGATTTAGTGTAAGAAGAAGGCAAATACGAGATGGATATTTTCATATGATTGTATAGGAAGAATTTGAGGACCAGTGATTAAACTGAACTGTGACATTCTGTCTACAGAAGAAGTGTTGAACTATTTACTGACAAATTATCCATAACGATTTTCCGATGCTCAAGAGAGACGTTAACTGGAACACGTTATACGGCAGGTGCTAATTTTGGATGATTTTACGTTTATTATACTTCTCTCGCTTTATAATTATCAGTTTTTATCGAGGTGATGGTGACCGTTAAATACTCTGGGGACGGTATACTCGACTCCAGAGAGTACCGCATCATAATCCATAAACCTCGCTCGGAACATTCGTAGCGCAGCAGCTGTATGACTTGGCAGTAGTAACCAGACCGAGGTCCTTCAGGGCCAGCAGCTGCCAGTCCACAGGCATCACGTGTGTGGATAGCGACTGGTCAATGCCTCGTTAAATACCGGAGCACTGAGCTGCGGCGGACAGTGCTCTTCAGTCCGCCTAGTCGTGTACAGTGTCCAGTTACCGCCGAGTCTTCAAGCTGCAGGTGTTCGTCCATCGTCTCCCAGACTAAGACTCCGTAGGCATTGTATGCCAGCTCTGGACTCTACGTAGGCATCACTCTGAGGCAGAGTGATAGGAATTTCAATTTTATAGGACTTGTAATAATTTCTAACGTCTAGTTGTGCTGGACACTTCAAAAGAAGAAGCATGAGTATTCCTTCATATTTAGTAAATATAATTTTATTACAAATTGATTTGAATGTTTCTGATTGAAGATAACATACGCCGTCTTCCAGCATTCCCAACAGATATATTCCTTTCTGTGAAGGGGGTTTCCGTGACTTCAAGAATGTCCCTTCTGAGAATTAATTGGTAATGATATCCAGTCACGTAATAAAAACCTAAGACACCAATGAAGTTCCGTTAGCACTCGCGTTTGTATGTGACCTAGATTTTTGAAGGGTCAACCATTACTGATGATAGTAGAAAATAGTGCCAAACAGGACGTTATGGTGTTTTCTTTCAAGGACTGAATTTTAATATGTTACACGGGAGGTTCGTGGTCTCATTTTTGCAAATCTTCTGGGGCAGTCAGTACGTAACGTCCCCGTCGTAGAGTCAGTGTCCACTAGACTGGACGTATTGCTGAAAATCTTACTCTGAGAGCTCTCGGATCCAGAAGGGACATAAGAGCCTATAAGGTACAGCACGACGCTTTCCACCATCGAGCCTCTGATTGCCTTCATAATCTCCGCGATCAGAAGGTGAGCTACTGGCATGCTGTCTGCAGCTACACGTCGGCATACTGTCAACTACACGCTAGATACCACGTCATCATCTCCCATTGCTTGGATTTCTGTGACTCGCTCGTCTGAACTCAATACGTCCTTCCCAAGTTTTAGAAGATATGCATTTTTTAACCTTTCTATTTAAATGTATGCATTTGTTTCCTTAAGAACATACAGTGATTTCGTTCACAACTCATTTCACCCAGATAGTCAAATTTGGCTTTTCCTTGTGTTGTGACTGTGTTATATCTTTTACTTTGTACCAGCGTCTCCAAAGTTAACACTGTATAATCAACCTACCTACTGACAATCTCATTCACGCCTGGAATTACCGTCGAGTATGATGTCTCTGAGGCTGGACGAAACGGAACCCTCTTGTATGTAGATGCAATGGTTGCCCTTATGGTGAGAGACAAATGCTAATTAAAATGAAAATGGTTTCTCTCAGTATCTGATTGTGGCTACCCGTGCAAAACAAAGATTCACTGATAGATCAGTATCTTTCATATTGTTTGTCAGAATTATTTTGCAAAAACTCAGATGCAGACAACATAAAACAAATAGTCATTTGTGTACATCTCATAGCTCACTCTTGCACTGGAATCAGAGGCTGTATCCCCGTATTATTACTGAGTTTGGAAACAATGGAAAACACCCACGCTACGATAGTTTAGTCCTAATGGATGGCTTTTCCTGGTGTTTACCTCCGCCCCTTCGATATGATGCTGTAACTGTAACTGCTTAGCGCTGAAGATATTTTTAACTACAATATTGTTTTCGTACTGATCTTTTTAACGGAAGGAATGAAGGAAAGAGGTGGTCGTAAAACACTGAGCTACAATGTAACTAACTGTAACTGATGACGACTTATTGAATCAACAAAGCATTTAACTCCGAAAAACCACGGTTGAAATTCTCCAGGGTTTTGGATACGTAAGTATTTAATTGTTGGCAGTTTGAGCAAGATTCCAGCTATGTTTCTCCCAGCGAAGATGATGAGAAATTAGTTGACGAATGCTCTGTAGGAAATTGTTGTCCAATGAACGCAATATTTCGACATTCACCATTATCAAGTGCGTTGGTGAAGCGACTGGCAATTGAGAGCAGGCAGCTCTTATCTCCCACTCTCATCACTCAGTTTGTAACCAGGAGCGTCTCCAATACTCTGGTTCTCGTTCACACCTTGGGGTGCATCCAATGAGCGGCGTCAGCGTGCTGCTGATCCTGTGTCAGAAAACTGTTAGATGGCCTTCAGCGGCACATCTTCTCTTATGAATTAGACGCAGTTAATGTTTCGTAAGCGTGTCACTTAGCGCGTTACTCAGTACAATATTACTCGCTTGACCACAGCGTCCTTTGGGCGCCGACATCCAGTTTGTGCACCCGCCTCAAGATTCAGGTTTATATTTTCATCAAGTATGATTCAGTACTTCAATAATTCACCGCTCGTCTAGGTAAACGTCAATGGCGTAAACTGATTACTCAGCAACATGTGACAACTGTCGTAGAACGCGATATTGTAAAGTAACTTACAATTAACTTAACACCTGCAGTCAGAGCTCCGTGTCTCCAATACTTCCTCACGTTAACGCTGCGTTTTAGTATGAAATTAACCAAAGATGTTAGCTACCACACAATGCACTATTTACTTACTTTGGAATCAACCATTCATATGAAATTTTTCATTTAATTAAGAATATAAAGTATTCATCTCTCAGAAAACTGAACATTTCGTCGGAGTTCTTAAGGTATAGATTCCATTCCAGTAATTGGTATCGTTTCTGTTTTCCAACAAACTGAATTGGTGCAGTGATTTCTGTCTGACTGCTCAGCGGAGTGGCTATTAGGCACAGCGGTAAGCACAGCGCCACGAGTGAAATAGCGTCAAAGGCTGGAGTGGAGAGCTGCCTCTCATTTGCGTGGCCAGTCCGCGGAATATCGGCGGAGCTGCTTAATTACCATGGAGGAGTTCTCGATTACGGAAGCCGGCGTGGGGGCTCAGCCGTCCGCACGTAAAAGCCTGGCCTGAATGGGCTGCAAATGACCCTCTCATGTAAGGGCATGCTTGTCTCAATCCGTCATGGCAGATTACGGCCGCATTCAGCCTAAGTATCCAAAAGACAGGAACCGCTCTAACGCAGTGTAACATAAAATCATACGTCTGTAGCGCTCTCATTCCCTCCAGTAAAAGGATAAAGAGATCACAGAAATACATTTTCATAATGGTTCTAGAGCAATTAGTCTTCCCTTTCTGAATAAACAAACGTGAGTTTCTTCGTACCTACAAAATCTATATTAAACTGCCTGCAGTTTCAAATAGCATTATTTTTCCTGACATATAAATTATCAAAATGTACCTCGTCGAAATATTCAAATAAATTAGACATACTAAGGATAACTTCAGAGATATGACAATGCCATCATTGTCTATCATACGTCTACCCAAGACATTTCTTCTAGGTGAACTGAATTGGTCGCTGTCAAAGTTTTGCTTTTAGGCAACAAAAAATGGCGTTTGTGCTTGGTGTGGGCCAAAGGCGGTGGGGTGTAGAGCACAAAATGGGGAAACTTTAGTGAATTCAACAAAACCAGACGAAAGTCTACGAAAATATTCTTCTGACAAAGAAAACCATTAAAACTTTCCGTCTGAGAGACTATAATCCTTATTATTAATGTTTTAAAATATGCCCTATGGTGCACTTATTTCAATTATGAATTAAATACTGGAATTAAGCAAATGTTTGCATGTATCTTTCAGTTCTTCCCTTTTAGTCCACAGTGAAGTATTTATTTAATGGAATGTCATGCCACTTTTAACTCTAACGTATGGACTGCAGTATTGGTGAACGAACAGTATCATCGGTTTAAGTGGTTTACTGAATACCGCGTTACTTGAACTGATCTACTCAGATATTGCTTGCAACCCGCCTCCTCCCTTATTTTTTCGAAGTGATTTACCGATGTGACACCTTTCTCGATTTAACGTACGAACGGCTCATGCGTACCTCGATACAGAGTGCTGTTAGAACTGGAAATTTAGTATTTTCTTCGTGGAGTACTCATTTTCGTCTGTAGTCATGGAATATATTATCGATAGTTTTTTCCCCATGTGGCAGTTTAAATATTGTTGCACCTTTGATTCTTCTATTTCTGTGTAGTCACCACTCACGTGCAGTTACCTACAGAACAGAGCTTCCATCATGGTTGACTTTTGGCCAACTAATTTAGAACAGTGAATAGCAGACGTATGTAGCGGGATAATCTGCCACTACTTCCATAGGAATCTATTTCTTCTCACTTTTATGTTCACCCACATCTATGAGTGACAGGGCCAAGACTCCGAGACGTCTGAAAAATGGCATGCCCGAAGTATGTTAACTGGCAAACAAGTTCTTTCTCAATATTCTTTTTTGGGATCAGAATTGTGCTTAAGACAGCAAATAGTAGGTTCAAAATGTAATACTATGTATTGTAATGGAGATTTAATAAGCGGTCTACAACTTCTCAGTATTGGTGGCAGTGGTGAGTAGTTATATAGTGAAGAGAGTTGCGCTTAGTTTCTGCACAAGATTCTCAATGTGACATTTGAAGTTTTACATTTCTACACTCCCACAGACTAAAAATGTTCCTCTTTAGTTTTGAACAACTCTTCTTCTTCACTTCGCTCTTTAGGCAGTTTAGTGCCTATTACGGTTACCATCTGCTCCTTGTTCTTCCAGGACCTCGTTCTAATTTTTGATTTCTTTGGTTTTACTGGCAATCGCAGGCTTCAGTCCACCTAACTTTATTTTCTTCTAAGTATACTTTAGGCTGCATGTGTTGAAATAATTTCTGATATCAACGTTTCTGATTCCGTCTGATCTTTTAACCCCCTAACGTTTCTTTGAACGTAGCCTCCGTATACAGACATCAAGTACTTACATCTTGTTTACCACTAATAACTCACTTCCACTAACACTGTTGGTGGAGCCACAACCTTGTAACGTTTACGCACGTATGGCATTTTAGTTGTTCAGATAACAGCTGATTATAAATATTACTGCTCTCATTCACCTACTTTTATGCGCCCCCACCATCATACTTTATATCACTGCCACGATATTTTAAGTGTTGAGTTGTTCTGTTATATTATTGTGACGACAATTTTAGTCCAGTTTTAGTGTTTACCAAAAAAAGTAATGGTTTCAATTAGTGGCACCGAAATCTTTATTTTATATTGGCAGCACATTTTATTCAATTCAGAAACAACTATCTGAAGTTTAAGACCTAAAATAGTTGATCGTGTCATTACAAAGCTTTTCTTTTAGAATATTAACGCTTTGTAAACACTGTTCCGTAGCATTTAACCGACGTTTTGTAGGTTGCATAGCAATCACCTACCTAGTTCACTAAATCAGTTTCATTACATTCCACTTTCTCCACAATAACTTCTTTGTCAATGTTACTTATAATCCGTCTTGATTACAAAAATGTTTATCCACATGACTGGCTTCGGTTCCTCTAGAGTGTGACGCAGCATGTGAAGGTTGCTTAGTGTGGATGGGTTACTCCTGTAACCGAAATTGCAGATTGAAGATGGTTCTAGAGGAACCGAAACATGTGAATAAACATTTTTGCAATCAAGACGGATTATAAGTAACATTGTATACAAAGTGATTGCGGTATCCCTGGACACATGTCTGTTTATGCAAACTCCTGTGTCATCAGTAAATGGAATGTTTTGAATCATCTATGATACTTAGCGATATATATCGATTTCTATCAACAAAAACCGCGATTCCAGAATAAATCATAGCGAAATTAATAAATATTGTAACTGGAATAATGGTAGCAAGAACAGACGCAATATTATAAAATATCACAAGCAAAATGACACAAGCATTGGAGATGATTGTGAGTTGAGTTGCTAAAGCTGAATCTAAAACTGCGGCAGCGGCTGCGGCTGCAGCGGCGGCGCGCCAGCTGGGTGCGGCGCGGCGAGGGTCCGCCAGAGTTTCATTACGGCTGTGCCCTGCCCACCCCTCCCCCGTTAATATGCTCACATTAATGAAATTCACCTCCTAAACTTCATTGATTGTCTCGTTGCGCGGCCCGCCGAGCTTAAGATTAACGTCGGCGTGCCCACCGCGTGTGATCAAAGCTCGCCAGCAAAATATGCTTAACTCGATTACGCCGACAGTGCGTTGAAACTCATTTTATTTTCTACGTATTCCAACGACAATTTCAAATATGTTATCTTACTGAGATATACGTATTTCGAGGAGTGGAATATTAAAATGAAATGCAGTGATGGTATCGCATTATTGGCCGAGAGACATTGTTTGGTGTTGCTCGGCAGCCTGGCACGACTCTTTCTACTTGAACGCCTTTCGGTTTCTAGTCCTTCGGTGATGACGAGGTGAAATAATCAGGAAAACACGGTTATTCAGTCCTTGAGCTAAGAAGAGCTAAGAAGATCTCCAACCTAAACGGAAATAACACCCAGAACCCTGGGATACAGAGTCAGCGAAGCTAAACACTAGACGACTGGCTACCGACAACAGAACGTTACAGAGCGTGTACGAAGTGTCGAAGGGTGTACTGATTCCCGTTTCATATTTTCATTACTTTCAATACAGACCCAGTCATATGTATGGTAGTTGAATTGATTCGTGTCCTGCAGCAAATGAAACTAGCGTCAGTAATTTCTGCACCTGAATAATCAGCTGACCTCTTAGTATATCTCTGGTACAATCCTTCTGGTTGGCAAATAGCAGTCTCTCATTGCGAAGTTTGCAAGATATGTACTGTGGCTACTAAACAGGTTTTCCACATCGACATTTTTATAATAAAATCGGTTACTAAAGGATATTCTAATTCCAAAATGTCATTGAATATGGGATCAGAATCAATACCATCTTATCAATTTCGCAATGTCAATCATATTTTTTTAGTAATATATTCAAAGAAATTAATTCATCCACTTGAAGCTCCATATCCCAGGAAATCTCTAATCAACCATATCAATGAGATTCTCCTACAACCGTGTAACTAAAATGTTATTTTATTTAAACGACAACCAGTTTCGGCCTTCCACTATGCCATATACAGAGATACATGGCACTGTATGGCATTATCGTTTATTTTGAGAGATGCATATGGGCCCATAAGGTGGCACAGCGGAATGCCAAAACTGGTTGTCGTCAAAATAAAATAACGTATCGGTTACACGGCTGTTGGAGAATTTCATTGATATTTGCAATTACTTAACCAGCGGATGTCCCCTGTCGATGAGGATCAACAGAGACAGAAAATCTCTTGTTGTGTAGCAGGTGAGTTTCTGACCGGGAAGAATTAGTTGTTTACAGACTTACTTTTACTTTTCAGGGAGAGAGAGAGAGTGCTATACATGGCTAAGAAGATTTGCAGTACCTTCCTCGTTTATTTAGCGATGACATCTACCATGAAGCAAAATACAGCAAAAATTTTCTCAAAGAACATTTGACCTCTGCAATATCAAGAATACGTCTTGCATCACATTGGCTTTCGTACACGAGGTATACGAACGAATACAGGAGTAAATTACATTATTAATTACACACTATCGATCGTGTTCTTTTGCGACTGTACATAGACAAGCACAACTGATATGACTCCCAAATTTCACCACATTAACACTTTTTACTAAAACACATGTAAGTTTTCCTTCCACAACACAAAGCAGTCTCCAAATAGGTAAAATTTTTCCTTGTTTGGCAATCTCAGCGTCGACGACACGTTAATCCCGTCACAAAATAAATATGCCGCAGGGATATTATATCATCTGTATTTAATTTTTGTATCAGAAGGACCATGAGAACCTTAACGTAAGTTTTGTTACAGTGTTTTAAAATTTTATTTATTAATTTATTAACTTCTTTTGTGGTGTCTAGAGAGGAAGGTGATTTCATTGTGTGTTTCCAACACCATGTTGCTCTTATTTATTTGGAACTGTGAGTGTTGGAGAAATTATGATGAGGACGAAAGTTGACTCTTTCCAATAATGTAAGTCATTCACGTACTTAGCTTGAAATTAACAGTCAGAAAGAGCTATCGCAACACTGCGTACGGCATTGGGTCTTGAAGAAGTATTGGGTACATAAAAATAATTATGTTTAATTTATTCATTAATTACTACCTATATTTGAACAGTAACCTTTTTGTCTCAAATAAATGAAGTCTGTCTGCTTCTCCAGTGTATTCTAAGTGGCATAACACAAATTGAAATGGGTGAACGTTTAATTTACGTACGGAGACCAAGTTAGCGGAAAATCCATTATTCACGTAAAGAAGTTTGGCATGGTGACAAATTAAGCATCAGAATACAAATCCTTACGTTCTGTGCTAAGTCATCAGTAAGTCCAAGAACTTTTTTCTGGCACGTACTTGTTTTGTCTCCTCTGTAAGTGGTTTTTCTGATGTGGAAAGTTCCATCTTTCACAGCATTTAGGAGTTGCTGTAGGTTTTCTTTACGTCAGTTCAGGAAGGAGAGGATATATCACCACCAAAAGGATCGTTGCTGGTAAAGCACTGCGTTGGTTGCATGAAACTTCAGAGATAAATATCTAGAGTAATTTAGGTTAGCAGTTCCCATCAGATATTTCCTGAAACGCTTAAGATACCGGAATTCTGTTCTCATTCAAACGAATAGTGATAACGTCCTCATAAAATGACGTATAGTATATTTTCATAGCTATATTAATTACACGGATATCGGTATAAACTTCGCTTTTTCAGATGGAACTACAGTAATTTCTGATGTTGTTATTATACTTGTAAAATAAACAAATCAACGTAATTTCTGTCTTCAAAATCTGATTAATAGTTTCACAATATTAACACATTTAG
Organism: Schistocerca nitens; assembly: GCF_023898315.1. Lineage (NCBI taxonomy): Eukaryota > Metazoa > Arthropoda > Insecta > Orthoptera > Acrididae > Schistocerca > Schistocerca nitens. The sequence continues at coordinate 437,188,711 of NC_064616.1, forward strand.
AACTTAGAGTTTTTTTGTTTTGAACATGAAATCAGTTGCTGTCTTAAGCGAAATTCGTGTGGTTATATGGAATAGTTGCGTCATGCTGGTGGGGCGCCCCAGTTTTTACATAGGTAAGATAGTCTACTTACAAACGCCACATAGTGCAGCTATTAAATATCAACTTCGGGTTATGAGTGTAATGTCAAGATTAATACTTACATTGCGAATTACATCAGCAACAGCAACAAAAAGGAAATCACGAAAGTTATGATGATAAAAACTTGCTTAAAATTCTATTTATGTCATCAAGTGTTAGAACTGCTCACCATCTACTGAATTTCACGTTTGCAGTCCCTCGTGCCAGGACTCCTGGGTAGATGAAGACAATCACTCGGTCAATGCGTATGCTGCTACATGTAAGGCTTTAAATCCTCTTGGATCGCCGTAGCTTATGTGTAGAATTCATCTTTGAATTTACCCCATAAAGAAACATCCAGTGGCATCAAATCAATAGACCATACAGGGCAGCTGATAAATCAGTCACGTCCTATCCAGTGCCTAGGGAAGTGATGGGTAAGCGCTTTTCTAGCCACATGAGAGCAGCAGGCAGGACACCTGTCGTGTTGGTATCACATACATCGGCGGGTTTCATGTAGTACTTCTTCTAGACGAGTAGGCAGCACTTCGGTAATAAACTCTACTAGCATTTTATCCGTTTAGGTTTCTTCAGTGAAGTAAGATAGGTTTCTTCAGAAAAGTGAGGAAAACAACTACGTTGTCTATTATAATTTCGCTACAATCATTCACGCTCCACTTCGTCTGAGGCCAACCTTCCTGAGCAAGTGCGGATTCTCCGCGAACCGATACTGCATATTTCTTATATTCAGATTTTCATCATTTGTGAAGGTAGAGTCATCCGTAAAGAGGGTCACTTGGAGAAAGAACCTATTATCCTGATGTCACGTCAGAACCAAACGACAGAATTTCTTGCGTCTTGTGCCCTCTTGCTGGTTAATCTGCTGGTGAAGTGACACATGGTACTGATGGAAACTGACCACACATAAAATGTGAACACCTAATTCAGACCCACGCCCGGATTTCCGGGTTCGATTCCCGGCGGGGTCAGGGATTTTCTCTGCCTCGTGATGACTGGGTGTTGTGTGCTTTCCTTAGGTTAGTTAGGTTTAAGTAGTTCTAAGTTCTAGGGGACTGATGACCATAGATGTTAAGTCCCATAGTGCTCAGAGCCATTTGAACCATTTTGAACCTAATCCAGAGGTACTCATGATTTCTCTGGAGCAGAAGCTGCCAGGATATCTGTCTCGAGACCACCGTTTATTGGCTTGCTCTTTACCCCTTGCGTGATCTTAGAAGCCCTTTCAATATTATTATTATTATTTCTTTACTTTCTCAGACGTTAAGTCTGGTTGAGAATGGAAAGTGACGCGGACCTTGATCAAGCGTCACTTCCTATTAACTGTACGGTATGTGTTATATTGCATTTAGGAACTTTCGGGTAATTGAACATGTATCAATAATTACGGATTTCTGTAGTTGTATATATATGTTTGGATGTAGCTGTATTGCATTGATGTACTGGTGGATATTGTGTGGTATGACTCCTGTAGTTGATAGTATAATTGGTATGATGTCAACTTTATCCTGATGCCACATGTCTTTGACTTCCTCAGCCAGTTGGATGTATTTTTCAATTTTTTCTCCTGTTTTCTTTTGTATATTTGTTGTATTGGGTATGGATATTTCGATTAGTTGTGTTAATTTCTTCTTTTTATTGGTGAGTATGATGTCAGGTTTGTTATGTGGCGTTGTTTTATCTGTTATAATGGTTCTGTTCCAGTATAATTTGTATTCATCATTCTCCAGTACATTTTGTGGAGCATACTTGTATGTAGGAACTTGTTGTTTTAAAAGTTTATGTTGTAAGGCAAGCTGTTGATGTATTATTTTTGCGACATTGTCATGTCTTCTGGGGTATTCTGTATTTGCTAGTATTGTACATCCGCTTGTGATGTGATCTACTGTTTCTATTTGTTGTTTACAAAGTCTGCATTTATCTGTTGTGGTATTGGGATCTTTAATAATATGCTTGCTGTAATACCTGGTGTTTATTGTTTGATCCTGTATTGCAATCATGAATCCTTCTGTCTCACTGTATATATTGCCTTTTCTTAGCCATGTGTTGGATGCGTCTTGATCGATGTGTGGCTGTGTTAGATGATACGGGTGCTTGCCATGAAGTGTTTTCTTTTTCCAATTTACTTTCTTCGTATCTGTTGATGTTATGTGGTCTAAAGGGTTGTAGAGGTGGTTATGAAATTGTAGTGGTGTAGCCGATGTATTTATATGAGTGATTGCTTTGTGTATTTTGCTAGTTTCTGCTCGTTCTATAAAGAATTTTCTTAAATTGTCTACCTGTCCATAATGTAGGTTTTTTATATCGATAAATCCCCTTCCTCCTTCCTTTCTGCTTAATGTGAATCTTTCTATTGCTGAATGTATGTGATGTATTCTATATTTGTGGCATTGTGATCGTGTAAGTGTATTGAGTGCTTCTAGGTCTGTGTTACTCCATTTCACTACTCCAAATGAGTAGGTCAATATTGGTATGGCATATGTATTTATAGCTTTTGTCTTGTTTCTTGCTGTCAATTCTGTTTTCAGTAGTTTTGTTAGTCTTTGTCTATATTTTTCTTTTAGTTCTTCTTTAATATTTGTATTATCTATTCCTATTTTTTGTCTGTATCCTAGATATTTATAGGCATCCGTTTTTTCCATTGCTTCTATGCAGTCGCTGTGGTTATCCAATATGTAATCTTCTTGTTTAGTGTGTTTTCCCTTGACTATGCTATTTTTCTTACATTTGTCTGTTCCAAAGGCCATACTTATATCATTGCTGAATACTTCTGTTATCTTTAGTAATTGGTTGAGTTGTTGATTTGTTGCTGCCAGTAGTTTTAGATCATCCATGTATAGCAAATGTGTGATTTTGTGTGGGTATGTTATTATTATTATTATTATTATTATTATTATTATTATTATTTCACACTCACTGAATTTTCAATCTTGATTGACGCCATATATCGGTATATCTTTGTGCATACAGCTCGTCTGTTTTCTTCGTATTGCTTCTGCGTTCTTCGCAGGGAAGTAGCTGTCTAGTTTCTCTTGATTTGTGAAACACATTTATTTTTTCAAACTAACGAGCCGTCGACACACGCGAACGACAAGGACACAATGAAAGCTGATTTTCCTCTGTGTCCCTTTTATATAGGCGGATCAACACTCTGTTTCTTCCACATTCGACGTGACGCATTTCCTTATTTGGCTACAAAATGGTGAACTTCTGCATAAGACAGCCATTGGTTTCATCTTCAAAGGAGATGAATCCCGAGTTCTAAATATTGTAATTCCTCCGAAAGTAGCCATAGGATTATTAAGAGTGAAACGTCACTGAATTCGCCTCTTCTATAACTAAGTTACTTGGGCTTAATTCGACCGGAACGGCCTTTCAGCAACTCCCAGGATTTTTTTTTTTTTTTGTTTTTGCACTCATTGCGGATTTGAAATAGTACACGTCTATGAAATCGCAACGTGACTATAACATGCCGATACGTCGTCGCCCGTGAACGTGACAAAGGGTCATGCTATGGACGGGGGAGTGCGGCGACGTACTGAGTGTGTGTGTGTGTGTGTGTGTGTGTGTGTGTGTGTGAGTGTGTGTGTGCGCGCGTACAGTATACCCAAGATACGGTGAGCTTCGTTGTTCGCTGAATAAATGAAAATGGCATTTTTATGCCTTTTACCTTTTCTATGCAACTTAGGAGACTTCAAAAAAAATGGTTCAAATGGCTCTGAGCACTATGGGACTCAACTGCTGTGGTCATTAGTCCCCTAGAACTTAGAACTACTTAAACCTAACTAACCTAAGGACATCACACACATCCATGCCCGAGGCAGGATTCGAACCTGCGACCGTAGCAGTCGCACGGTTCCGGACTGCGCGCCTAGAACCGCGAGACCACCGCGGCCGGCTTAGGAGACTTCAGCCAGATCTAGTATCATTGTGTGTTTGTGTTTGTGTGTGTGTGTGTGTTTGTGTGTGTGTGTGAATGATATTACGTACAGTCTTCCCCCATACCACTGCTACATGAGGTGGGGAGGAGAGGGGCAAAATATTGGACGCCCCAATGTGAGAAGCGAGAGGGAATATTTTTCCCTTTAGCTTGCACTGCTACCAATTAACGCGCCACTCACCGATCAGCTGCTATGGTGCAAATATCGCACGGAATTAGTTGCTTATTTTTATTAATGAATATGAATTTAAACCAATCCATTTGTAATACAATTCAATGATTAGATGACAAATGACGTTAATATTTTAGTAAAAATCTTAATACGCTTCTTACGTCACACTGTGATTCGCTTTTCTTAACTCTTCGGGAATTCGGAATTGCACACGACGCCGATGGACCACGAATATATTCATAGTCATTCATCGCTAAAACGCTTTATTAATTAATACTTGACCCACGTTCACAGCGCAGCTACAATGCAACTCTTTCAATGTTATGGTTGGCATCAGTTGAATGGTTGACGTCATAGTCACGAAGACCAACGATTTGTACGGAAGTGTTTTGATCAGAACTAGGGATAAAACTGACACTACTACGAGGACTGACGGTAGCACATGTTCTTTATATTAAATCTTGTGTTTTTATTGTTTTCATTATAAGAAATCATGTTTTAAGAACCTGAATTTCTTAACAATATTTTGTGAAAGAAATGACTTCTCACTGTACGTGTTAACACAAGGGTTAAAAAATCGAAATTTTTGATTTTTATTGCTAGAGAGCTGGGGAGGGGGATGGGGGCTGGTTGTGTAGTTGAAGAGAGATATTCCAGCACCTAACGTCTTAGAAATTAAACACTGTACTATACTAGCAGCAGACATCAATATAAGTCCACTTGAAAAAGCGGAGTTCCTACTGATATGTTTTTAATTAATATATCTACGGGTACCTAAAACAAGCGCAGAAATATATACAATTCAAAAATAAGTACTGTATACAATCGGGACATTTTGTGGATTACGGGTAATCAAGTGGCAGGTTTCAGTGTATCTGCAAGACGGATTAGTTTCGTAACAACGTGGGCACTGTTTGCTTTGTAAAATATAAATACAAATAAATCTTGTTCTATGAAAATTTGTACAACAGTTCGTGCGATCAACGTTCAAAATATCATTTGGTATTTTGCTACTCGTGTGAGAAATAGATTTGTTGAAACTTAGACAAATATTTCTAAAACTGAAGAGCACATGACCGATCAAATTGTGTCGTGGCGTAATGTCCGTTTGCAACAGCGACATGTAACCAAGGGACCTCCAGACGTACGTACCTCCTAATTGTCTCACACAGGTGTCACATGTGATGCCTTTTGGAAGTTTTGACACTTCAATTCCTTCGTCGTAACATAGTTCAAACACCTTTATTTGTTTTTATTTCTGTGAGAGGTCTATACGGCATCTCGCCTGCTCTCGCTATTCATCACAGAATATGAGTGATGTGGTAAGACTATAGTAGATGTGACGAGTAGAGAGAGCTGGTCAGATGCCGCATAGACCTCTCACAGAAAGGAAAACAACAAATAAACGGGTGCGAACCACGTTACGACGAAGGAATTCAAGAGTCAAAACTTCCAAAACGGAACACAAGAGGCATAGCATGTGTTACCTGTGTAGAACAAATAGGAGGTACGTACGTCTGTAGTAACTTTCGTTAAATGTCACTGTTGCAAATTCACATTACGCCACGACACATATAGAAAGTTGAATACGGCGAACAGACACGTCAATGACCGGATGGACAGTTCATAATTTGGTGAAAAAAAAAGGAGATAGTGCAAGAGAGAGATTTGAACCTGGATCTCCCTGTTCGCCGTCTAACACCGCGACCACACAACCACGACGCTGCGGTCAATCTTGTTGCTCGATATTGCACGTACCAGTTGTTGACGGTTCTCTGTTTTTATTCTGTTTCTCTTTTTCCAGAGTACAGTACACCTTCTTCCTGTTTTAATATCTGATTTGCATTCAATTTTTGAAGGGCTATCCAATAAGCCAACTTATCACCAAATCTGAGGGGAATGCGATGGAAATTTTCCCTTGTAAGTTTCTCTTGTAGGCAGTTGTTTTCGTTTCGAATTCTCAAATATTACATTGTGGAAGCTGTTAAAAATATGTGTCACTGAATTCCGTGATGAGATTTGGGCTTAAGTAATACATCGCCGATCTTGGAGATTTGGTGCTCTTTTAATTTGGCAAGTTTTTTTTTTCGTTGCTTCTGAAACTGTTTTCTGACCTGTGTTATTTACCATTGTGGATCGATACCATCTTTCTTTAATTTATTTGATATAAATCTCTCAATTCCGTCAGATACTATTTCTTTGAATCCAAGCTACGTCTCGTCTACACTCACGTGGTTAGTTGGGAAGGAATGGAGGCTGTATCTTAGGATGGCGTCAAGCGAAGGTTTCTCTGCTCTTTTAAATGCATTTATTTTGAGTTTACTTTTGGTGGATTTTTATGTTGCGGTCGTCAGTCTCGTACAAAGATTTTGTGACCACTAATCCCTGTATCCGTCATGATGTTCCCTATTGGCCCTGAAAAATTTGTTCCCAAGAGGTCAGTACGTTTTCGCTACCATTTGCACTTCGAGTGGGCTCCTGAGTTAATTGCTCAGAACAGTTTTCGGAGAACGCATGTAGCACAATTTATGGTGATGTTTCATAGCCACAGTCGGCTTTGAATACGTATTTTCGCGAACAAATCGAAGGTACGTTGAAGTCAATACAAATATAATTGCATTAGTGGGGCACTTGTTTGTGACGAAACTCAAGTTTTTTGAACTATTCAAAAACTGTATCGTCTGAGTCGAGGGCTGGGTAAAAGGAACTAATTATTAATTTATTTCGATTGTCAAGTATAGCCTCTACCCAGACTAACCCATAGGAACTTGCTGCTTCAATTCGCTAGAAGATCAACTACTAACAGAAACGAAGACGCGGCCACAAAGTGTATGTAATATATCCTTTCTTAATATCGTTAGCTTCTTGGAAAATATTTTGGCTGACTTTCCCCCCCGGATGTAACAAGCTTTCGGTATCTGTAACGATTTGGGTTTCAGTGCTTTCTATTAGCGCTTTGAACTCTGGTTCTTTCCCTACACAACTACGGCAGTTTACTACATTATTGGTTGTGGCTCCGCCTACCCTCTTCATGTGTTCACCCCGTGCCCATTTTACTGAAGACCTTTCTACACTTTCCCGTGAACCTCTAACCTAAAAACCAGCCCAGTCCATTCCTCTTAGTCTCCACTACCCTTGTAGCCACCTCCTGCGTCTAGTGGACACCTGAACTTTCAAGCAGAACCAGAAACCACAGCACCCTGTGGCATATGTCGAGAAATCTGCACCCTACACGGTCGCAGAACCGTCTGAGCCTCTGATTCAGACGCTCCTCTCGGCTCTGTACCTAAGGACCGCAATCGGTCCTGTCGTTGGTGCTACAGAGAGTGAGCTCTGTCTTCAGTTCGCAAGCAAGACTTGCAGTCCGTACCACTTCAGCTAGTCAACCGAAACCAGAGAGAATCTCTTCTGATCTAAAGTGACACACGTCGCTGCTATCGACATAAGCCACCACCTGCAGTTGGCGCTCCATGGCTTCTGGAAGCTCATGCTCCACACCTATAATGATTACTACCGGTATGCACACTGAGTGCTCACTGGATTTCTTCCCCTCAATGGCAGCCATACCCCTCATGGGCGCCATTACGAGCCTGACACTAGAGCTTTTAGCTACCAGTAAACTCACTCCATGTGAATGCACAAATCTTTTCCTCTGGAACAGGGCGAGCTACTGCACCTGGCTAACTATTTTTGCCATCCAAAAATAGTAAACGAAACCTGTTGGTAAGGCGAACCGGGAACACTCTTCGATCCGACGCCCGTAAAATTTTTTCTGCCTTCCACACCCTGAAACGACCTTCCGCTCGACCACGGGTGATGGGTCATCCACAGAGCGGGTGGTTCCCGTGGCGGTCAAATTAGTAGCCCGATCGGAGGACTCGAGGGACGTCCTGGACTTACTTTTCATCCCCATGTCCAGCCCCCACATTGATGTCCATTGGCACCAGCCTCAAGCTCCGTGACCCAAGCCAGCACCGCCTGGAGTTGCGAGCAAAGGGTCTCCAACTCAGTTCACATCTGATGGTTCAAATGGCTCTGAGCACTATGGGACTTAACATCTGTGGTCTTCAGTCCCCTATAACTTAGAACTACTTCAACCTAACTAACCTAAGGACATCACACACATCCATGCCCGAGGCAGGATTCGAACCTGCGACCGTAGCAGTCTCGCGATTCCGGACTGAGCGCCTAGAACCGCTAGACCACCGCGGCCGGCTTCACATCTGAACACAGCAGTTATAGTCCATGTCCATACAAAAGTTGGAGGAACTATAGCATATACTGTGATTAAACTGTGGAGATCACAAGTGAAATGCGGTGCTCTGAAGTGCTGCTGGCTAAATGTGAGCTGCTAACCAACTAACGGGTTCTGACTACTCACTTTAAGAAAACCGCGTAACGCAGAACGAATGGCGAAAATATACACTACACAGTATTTAAAAGGTGAAACTGCGGCTACTAGAAACATAAATACGCAATAAATTTAAGATATTAAATTGAAATGCACACAGTAAATAAAAATATGAGTTGCTTCTTGTTTGGCAGGTAGGCCGGCAAGTTATATGTAATGTAATGTTCTCATTTCGACATGACTACACAATCACTGGTTTCATTTCGCTGTGACGTTGTATGGAACTAATACGTTAGGGAGTTGATTTTCAGGATTCTTGTTTCCCTGTCGAACTATCTTTGTGAGCCACAACACTGCTAATCATAAAGTGTTTCATGTCTCATTTTTTATGTTTTCGCTGTGCGCGTCATCAGAAATATTGCAATGTCTTTGAAAAATTTGTGCACTGGGACAAAGTTCTGATTTTTAATTAGTAAATCCCTTTCATTAAGTTAGTTAACAGTAAATTGTAGGAACACCAGTTCCTGGTATTCATTGCTGGTGCCACCCTTTCCCATTAGTTGCGTTAGTGAGATCCGTTGCGTAACTTTTCTTAAGCATTGAATTTCGGGGAGCTATATGCCGCTCAGCAGGCCCATGCTCATTCTGATAACAGAAGACTCACGCTGGTATTACGGACATTTAATAAGCTAGTTTAAAGATGCAGTTATCGAGACGTTAAACCTTATCTTCCGTTCATCTTTTTTACCGAACGTGGATACGCCCTAAGTAAAAGATTAATGATTATGGACCCTGCGTAATGGCCAGCCAGATTTTTTTGCGATCGTTTGTTGCACCATTCTAGATAATTGGGTACTACCATAACAGCATCTAGTGTAAACAGTAAAAATATAGCTCTTATGTAGTATTTGGAGGGTACTGGGACATGTGGAGGCAGATATTAGTGTCAGTGCCTGTGGTGAACTAAGTTCTTTCCCAGCGATCTACAGTTACATACTCCGCAAGCCACCGTACAGCACGTGGCGGAGGGTGCCCTGTGCCACAACTAGTCACTTCCTTTCCTGTTCCACCCGCAGATGGAGCGAGAGATAAACGACTGTCTATATGTAACCGTACGAGCCCTAATTTCTCGTATTTTACTTTTGTGGTCATTACTCGGAATGTGTTGGCAGCAGTAGAATCGTTCTGCAGTCAGCTTGAAAAGTTGGTTCTCTAAGTTCTCTCCGTAGTGTTTCTGGAAATGAACGTCGCCTACCCTCCATAGATTTCCATCTGAGTTCCCGGAGCTTCTTCCTTAACAGATGCGTGTTGTTCAAACCTACCGATTACAAATCTGGCAGCTCACCTCTGAAATGTTTCTATATCTTCCTTTAATCTGACCTAGTGCGGATCCTAAACACTCGAGCAGTGCTCAAGAATAGGCCGCACTAGCGTCCCATGTGCGATCTCCTTTGCTGATGAACCACATTTCCCTAAAATTCTCGCAATGAACCTAAATCAACCATTCTCCTTCCCTGCTGAAGTCCTCACATGCTGTTCCATTTCCTATCGCCTTGCAGCGTTACGTCCACATATTTAAACAGCGTGACTATCGAAGCAGCACATTACTAATGCTGTGTCCTCCCTACACATCTGTATCAATTTACAGTTTTCTAAGTTTACAGCAAGCTACGATTCATCACTCCAAATAGAAATTTGTCTGAGTCATCCTGTAACCTCCTACAGTCATTCAACCTCTCAAACGCCACAGCATCATTTGCAAACAGTCGCAGATTGCTGCTCACCCTATCCGCCAGATCATTTATGTATTTAGAAAATAATTGTGGTCCTATCACACTTTCCTGAGGGGCTCCTAAAGATACCCTTGTCTCTACTGAACACTCAACGTCGAGCACAACGTACTGCGTTCTATTACTGAAGAAGTTTCCGGAGCGGGAAGGAGCGCCTGGTCCCCGACAACGTACTGCGTTCTATTACTGAAGAAGTTTCCGGAGCGGGTAGGAGTGCCTGGTCCCCGGTACGAATCCGTCCGGCGGACTTGGGTCGAGGTCCGGTGAGCCGGCCAGTCTGTGGTTGGTTTTTAGGTGGTTTTCCATCTGCCTCGGCGAATGCGGGCAGGTTCCCCTTATTCCGCCAAGCTGCACTATGTCGGCGATTGCTGTGCAAACAAGTCCTCCACGTATGCGTACACCACCTTTACTCTACCACGCGAACATAGAGGTTACACTCGTGTGGTGTGAGACGTCCCCTGGGGGAAGGGGGGGGGGCACCGGGGGCCGAAGAGCACAAGAACCCTGGGTTCGCTGTGGGGCGGCGGAGGAGTGAAGTATCTGGAAACCTATTCCTTATTGCGTGCCTTTGTTAACTGCATGCAGTGGGGAACCGTGTAAAATGCTTTTCGGCAACCTATCAATATGGAATCCGCCTGTTGCACTTCATCCATAAGTCGCAGGATATCATGTAAGAAAAGGATATGATGAGATTCCAACGAGTGCAGTTTTCTAAAACCGTGCTGATTCGTAGACAGGCACTTGCCTGTCTCAAGGAAATCTAATATCTTCGAGCTGAAAACATATTCGAGTGTTCTGTAGCAAAACAATGTTAAGGACACCAGTTTTTAATTTTGCCTTCCGTACTTTTCCCTTGCTATATAAAGGAGTCACCTGCCCTTTTTGCCAGTTGCATGGGACTTTGCTCTGGGCGAGAAATTCTTGATAACGCAAGCTAAGTGAGGGACCAATGCATTAGAGTACTCTTAGTAAAAACTAATTGTGATTCTATCCGGACCTGTGACTTATTTGTTTTCCAGACTTTTAGTTGTTTCTCTACGCTAGTGATGCCTATTACTATGTTGTCCACACGGGAGTCTGTGCGATGGCCAAACGTATGATCGTATGATTATTCTGCGTGAACGCTTCCTTCAACGTGAAATTTTAAACTTTGTCCCTCGTTTTTCTGTCTTCTAATACCACAGCATACTGGTCAACAAATGACTGGATAGAAGCCTTAACTCCGCTTAACGATTTTACATAGGACCAGAATTTTCTCTGGTTCTCGGCAAGATCATTTGCTAAGATAAAATGGAGGTAGTTGTGCGCTTCTAGCATCGTTCATCTCTTGGACGCACATTTGGCTATCGTATTTTGCTCGTTCTCTTCTGAACCGAGATTGAAACGGCCTTTGCTTCTTCAGCATTTTCCTAATTTCATTCTTAAACCACGTTTGGTCTTTTCCGTCCTTAATCCACTTACTGGTCACACAATTTTCCAGAGCATGGTGTATAGTCCGTTTCTATTGGCTCATACTTCGTATACGTCCATCACACTAGAACTAAATGATGTCATGTCATCATCCAAGCGTCCGCCCCCGGTAGCTGAGTGTCAGCGCGAGAGAATGTCAATCCTAAGGGCCCGGGTTAGATTCCCGGCTGGGTCGGAGATTTTTCTCCGCTCATTCACTGGGTACTGTGTTGTCCTAATCATCATTATTTCATCCCCATCGACGCGCAAGTCACCGAATGGCGTCAAATCAAAAGACTTGCACCCAGCGAACGGTCAACCCGACGGGAGGCCCTAGTCACACGACATTTCCATATCATGTAAGTGGGATACAAATAATTGCTTATCTCCTTTCTCTAGCAGAACTAATCTCCTAGCCTTCCTGATTGATTTCTTAACAATAGTATCCATACTCGCTGTGATGACTTCATGATCAGTAACTCCCGTCTCTATACTGACGCCATCGATAGAGCCAGACCTGTTTGCAGCTACAAAGCCCAAAATATTTCCATTACTTGTGGGCTGCAGGACTAGCTGACTGTTTTCGGAAAACTTGTTCAAAATACTTCGCAAGACTGTCTACCCATACACTCCGCATACACACGTTAGGTTAAAGTAACTTCCAACTAATATTGCATTATCTGGGTATTTTAGCTCTACTGACTGTAGACTTTCTTTGAATGATTCTAAAATAGTCTCAGCGGATTCAGATGGCCGATAAAAAGATCCAACAATAAACTTGATTTAGCCTATACCTGATACATGCGACCAGATAAATTTAAAATCACTCTTAAATTTGACCTTAATAGGGACAATATTTTTGTCAAGCGCACTGAACAGTTATGGCGCCTAATCTGTCTCTCCGACATACCTTGCATGACTCGCTGAATATATCAGACATTTCTACTTCGGCTTTCAGCCAACTCTCGATCCTGAGAATAATTTGAGCACGAGAAACTTCCAGGAGAGCAGAACTTCTCGAAGTTTGTTACGAGTATTTCGACAATCAATTGATAAAATTTTGATAGTCGACATATGCTTACTGTGAACACGTTCTGATTTCACTATCTGCGTGTCGTCCGGCGAGTGTTCATCAGAGTATAAGATACTACCGCCTAATCTTAAAAAAACCATATGTTCACTCAAAAAGTACTCTGCTACCCGAGTAGTGCACCCCTGACCTGTCAGAGGGAGTCCTACAATTCTCCACACGATAAGGTTAGGAAATCTGCAGCCGACAGTCACAGAGTCGACGAAGCCATTGGTTGAAACCATCCACTCGACTCCAACTCAAAGGACCCCGACCCAGTCTGGGGACATTACTGCAAACTGCGAACTCTGCTTGTATCCCGCCCTCGAGGCCGGCAGCCTTCACCACTTCCGCCAGCCGCCTGTATGAAATGAGGATGGCCTCACAACCCACGTGACAGGCGTCATTGGTGCCGACATGAGCCGCAGCCTGCGGACGACTGCACCCTACACGCTGAATAGCCGCTGGCAAGGCCCATTGCACATCTCGGCTGAGGCCGCAGGCAGACTCACTGAGAGCACGTTGGCTTTCTTTCCGGCCCTGAAGGATGTTTCCGTAAGGGTCTCCACAACGCGCTTTAAGATGGAGCTAGCGATAATTAGCGAACGCGTGACGCCATGTATCTGTTCGGATTCTGTTGAAGGAACCGCCACATGTTGATCCGCAGGGCGAATAAGCGAGGTCAGACGCCAGTCTCTAAATTTGCCCTCCGACTCTAGCGACGCGAACGCGTTACCACCTGTCACTTATCCTGCACTAGGGGCAGATCCACCGCGTCGGGTACACTAGAAGGTGTCTCGGCAACAGAACCCGTAGGGGAAACAAGTGTCATCTCAGGTGTCCCATGCAACGCACAAGATTCTTCGTCACCACTACAACCTCAGCAGCAGCATGGAGACAGCTGACTGTGGCCAAAAGAGTATTTAGCTGTTCGCAGCTGCGGCCAGTTCCCGTAGTGTTCTCAACAGCATGCACTCATCCTACCCGTCCTAGCACGACTAACTGAAGATGCAAACTAGAAAAGTAGATAAAAACCGAGAAACGTAACTTGCTGCCCTCCTGACATGTCACATAGCCGGCCGCGGTGGTCTCGCGGTTCTAGGCGCGCAGTCCGGAACGTGCGACTGCTACGGTCGCAGGTTCGAATCCTGCCTCGGGCATGGATGTGTGTGATGTCCTTAGGTTAGTTAGGTTTAAGTAGTTCTATGTTCTAGGGGACTAATGACCACAGCAGTTGAGTCCCATAGTGCTCAGAGCCATTTGAACCATTTGTCACATATGGAGGCTGACCCCTTAATGAATTGTTTAGCTGACTGTTCAGAAGCAATGACAGCTGTGCTACAGGCTGTGTGCTTCTATACTTTATAATTACAAAACATGAAAATGAACCTCGTAAATAAAGAAGTCCGCACAAAACTGAGGTAATATACTACTAAGGAAATACAAGACAAGCATGAATACCTTAATTACCGCTCTGCAGGTGTGTAACAGGTGACAGTTGGAGCCTGACTAGATTTCAGAAAAATTTCCGGAATCTATGTTCTATTTATATATCCTCTATTATGCTCGATAACAGCTAAAGACACTTTTATTTCAAATGATATAGGCTCTTTTAGAGATCTATGAATTTAATTCAGTGGAATAAGGAATGTAAGTGAAATTGTAATACCGTTGCGTCATTTGAAAGCAGAAGATCCAGAAATAAAATGTCCTGGAAATCGTGTAAATGATAAAAGACACTGCCGTAAAACACAGATAACTGTGAACAATTAAAGTTATCCGTATACAGTAAATACAGAACTGTTTAAATCGAAACCCTCCGTAATTAAATGATTGGCTTTTGTGGCAAGGAAGGGCTTCAAGCATAGAAGTACCTTCAAATTTCAAGACATTTTCTTTTTCGCATGAAATATTATTTATGTTGTGTTAATTCCATAGGATAGGAGTGATGGATTCAAGAGTATGAGTAATAGTACTCGGAAGGTTCTGTTACTGAGAAGACTATTTACAAGTATCGGGAAGATTTATATATATTCATTAGACGATAACTAACAGACTACCTGTATGTTCTGGGAGCTGTCGAGGCCGCATAAATCACTAAATACTTTCAAATGTCTGTAATTATCGTGATGTTATAGGAAGTCGTGTGAGAAATTTCATACCGTACCTGTCTAAGACGAAACAAAGGATGACAAGAGGAATTATCTCCCTATAAATACTGCAGTCCTCATCCAACTAGGAGCTAGTTAAGTGTTATTTACTGAGAGACCCAAAGAACTCGTTTTTTATAAATTAATTTTTATTCGTCAGTTACATTATTAGGTGCCAAAATTATTGTTTTCTTTCATGTGATACCAAAGTTAGGACAAAAAGCTTATCAAATTTGCAAAGAGATGTTAAGAAAATTTTCGTATTTTTTATCATGTTCTTTTTACATAAAATTGTATAATGAATCCAAGTCAGAGTATCGGAAGTCCTAAAGTGTGAACTGTGAAGTATGAATTATTTGTGGTGTGAATCCGACAACTTCTTATAGAAGCCTAATCATAAAATTGGGGACACTAACAATTTCTTCTCAGCATATTAATTACCTAATGGAGTTTTTCATTAATAATATGCCTCCTTTTGAAACCAAGGTCTTATTTTCACGGAACGAGTACCAAGAGTCAGACAAATTTACATCACGACATAAATTAACTTACTATCGTCCAGGAAGGGTAGCATTACTCAGAAACAGATGTTTTCAGTCAAATTGCGGCAACCTTACAGAGTGTAGCTACTAATAAATTATAGTTAAAAAAGTGCCACTCCGCTGACTAATTCTCGATAGAATCAGTAGATTGACACATTATGAGTAATATCACGTAATACGAGTTGTAGGAAATATCTTATTTCTGCACATCTGCTATACAATAACAATATCAGTGTACGTAAGCACTGTAAACTGAGTTCTTGAGACGATGAAGACTAATATAATCAGAAATTTGTTTCCATATATCTTCGTGTTTCCCGTCAACTCTGTATTAGTTTATAAATCAGAACATGTTTAAAATTTTAGACTTATTCCACATTCTTCAGAACCATTCCTCTTAATATCTGTGAGTAGGAATACCAAAAATTATTTTATACATGTGTATTACGCGCTTTGTTTTGTTTTTAAGGTAGGTTACACAGCCTTGAAGGCTCCCTCACTATGGGTCTATGTAAGGATCACTGTAACTGACTTAACCGTGTTTAAAGTTCCATACCTTTTTTAATAAAATTTATGGAACTTCCTTATTACACCTTATAATTTAGAAGTTTTTCAATAAAAACAGAACTCCTGAAAGATAACGTCTCAAATTTAAGAGCTGCTCGAATTCATCATTTCTCACACATGTGTATTTTTCGCACAGCTACAGTCCATCTCGCTGGACCACGTGTTGATATGCATGACTGCATAAACACTTTGTTCACTGGATTTGCATGTTTATGAGCACAGAAATGAGAGTGTACAGGAAACGGATGTGCGGGAACAGGTGCACGTGACAGGACGTAAAATAACCACACGTCGGCTCAACAACGGATTGCTCTGTAACCATAAGCAATACATACACCTGCTTCTAGTCATTGTACTTAAGCGAGCTGTTTTCCATTATTTTAATGTTCAGAAAATTTAATACAGTTCTTCTTTTGATTTTGTCGCAACAATAATTTCGGTAATTAGTAGACACATGAGACTAAGAATGGAGACTGCTTCAAACATAATCCAAAAACCTAAATCTAAACTTACTTTAGTCGAATGAAATAATTTCTAAAGGTTGATTCTTACAGAGAAGGAAACAGCAAACTAATTTCTAATGGTTGGTTCTTACAGGGAAGAAAACAGCAGCCAGCTACTGTTGATAATGCTGTTTAATTACTCGATATTTTGCGTATTTGTAAACTGATGTAAAAGGATGCACACTAACTTTAAACTTACAAAGAGGCATCGCGGCAGTCGAATGTTTATGGTACAAGAACTGCACAACTGAGGTACTGAAATCCCTAGGCAGTTTGATGCAGCTCTAAAACGTTCTAGAGAAAATGGACATTGAAGCTTTCTGAACGTGTTTAATATCTAAAGTAAGGTCTGTTTTTCGACAGGCATTGCGGCTGTGTGGTAGAATGCTCGTCTGGAACGGGTCTGCGTAAGATTCCTAGCCGCTGCAATTTTTTAAACAAAGGTGCATGCTGAACGATAATTTCCGTGAAGCGTGAAATACGTAAATACGAAGAGAAACTGGTAGCTTTCGAGACTGGTAATAGCAGGATTTCTTGTTCAAGAATTCTTTTGGTCATCAATTGTTTTCGTTCCTTTTTTGTCTAGTTCGAATAGCTCTGTCATTTAAATACATAATTTCTTATATCTGCTAATCAACACATATCTAATTGTCATTTTTATGAAAAATGTGCATCGTCTTGTATCTAACTGCATATCACACACATAAGTCTAGTTTTCGTTGCCACTATAAATTCTTAGTTACATATCTTTTATTAAAGAATGTCAATAAAGACTATCAACTAACAAAAGTATTACAAATTATTTTATTCGTCATTATGTAGTTCTCACTTCACGAAACTGCTCATAGAACGTGCACCTTTGTTTGAAATTTTACATCAGCTAAGACTCGAGCCTGGGCTACCCATGTGTCTAGTCAGCATTCTACCACAGAGCCAAGGCGGCCATCGAAAATTGTAAATTTCGCAAATTTAAGATCAATGGAATACTTCAAGGTCGATTTTCTGCAGAATTTTTGAGAGTTGCATTGAACTGCTTTAGGATATTGATATTTGAGTTGTGAACTTCATATACCATAGCATAAAAATTACAAAAATCTTCTTGTTAGTTTCTCAAAATGGATACCATACACAATAACGAACGTAGTAGTCGTGTAGATATCAATACATCTGTTGTATAGAAAGCAAAGAGAGACGTGGCTGACAGAGTCGTAGCTCTTGAAACTTATTTTTTAAGAGACGGCTAAGCTTCAGAAGACTCTTCATATATTAATAATCAAAATGCATTGCTAATAACAGACTGAATTCCTTGTGATATTTTTTCGTTCCAAGAAAGTGAAGTAGTCTACAAGAGTTCCGAAACAAGTAATTCAGTAGTTTAAGGGCCTCTAGTTCTTGAGCAGATTATAAACTCAAATTGTTCATTTTTACTACATTAGTTTACTTATGTCAACTTTTAAAACTTTCGTATAAATCTTTCATAGTACTATGGTGTACTAAAAAATGAAACGACTGCAGAGCATCCTACGAACGATTCCTTATTCTAGAACAGTAGCTTTCAAACGAGGCTTGGCGACCATAATTCAAGATTTGTTGGTTGCTCTAACCCGTCACGTGCGAAAGCTATTTCCTCTCATGCCCTTATAGATAGAACTTCAACATCAACGAATCATTTTGAAGTAAGAGACAAACTGATGATCAAAAAACTGCATTTTCCTTGCGTTGCACTATCTCATACAGTTTCTAGATAATTACTAACAAGGGAACCTCCCCATCGCACCCCCTTCAGATTTAGATATAAGTTGGCACAGTGGATAGGCCATGAAAAACTGAGCACAGATCAACGGAGAAAACAGGAAGAAGTGGTGTGGAACTATGAAAAAAATAAGCAAAATATACAAACTGAGTAGTCCACGCGCAACATAGGCTACGCCAAGGAGAGCGTGAGTTCAGGAGCGCCGTGGTCGCGTGGTTAGCGTAAGCAGCATCGGAACGAAAGGTCCTTGGTTCAAGTCTTCCCTCGAGTGACAAGTTTAATTTTTTATTTTCAGACAATTATTGTCTTACAGAGCATAGGGAAAACTTTGCGACTGTGAAACTGTTGCATTCATTTGTTGCAGTTTATGTGACAAACTCTTATGTTTTCATCACTTTTTTGGGAGTAATTATCATGTTTGTTGTTGTTGTGGTCTTCAGTCCTGAAACTGGTTTGATGCAGCCCTCCATGCTACTCTATCCTGTGCAAGCTTCATCATCTCCCAGTACCTACTGCAACCTACATCCTTCTGAATCTGCTTAGTGTATTCATCTCTTGGTCTCCCTCTACGATTTTTACCCTCCACGCTGCCCTCCAATGCTAAGTTTGTGATCCCTTGATGCCTCAAAACATGTCCTACCAACCGATCCCATCTTCTAGTCAAGTTGTGCCACAAACTTCTCTTCTCCCCAATCCTATTCAATACCTCCTCATTAGTTACGTGATCTACCCACCTTATCTTCAGCATTCTTCTGTAGCACCACATTCCGAAAGCTTCTATTTTCATCTTGTCCAAACTGGTTATCGTCCATGTTTCACTTCCATACATGGCTACACTCCATACAAATACTTTCAGAAACGACTTCCTGACACTTAAATCTATACTCGATGTTAAACAAATTTCTCTTCTTCAGAAACGATTTCCTTGCCATTGCCAGTCTACATTTTATATCCTCTCTACTTCGATCATCATCAGTTATTTTGTTCCCCAAATAGCAAAACTCCTTTACTACTTTAAGTGTCTCATTTCCAAATCTAATCCCCTCAGCATCACCCGATTTAATTTGGCTACATTCCATTATCCTCGTTTTGCTTTTGTTGATGTTCATCTTATATCCTCCTTTCAAGACACTGTCCATTCCGTTCAGCTGCTCTTCCAAGTCCTTTGCTGTCTCTGACAGAATTACAATGTCATCGGCAAACCTCAAAGTTTTTACTTCTTCTCCATGAATTTTAATAACTACTCCGAATTTTCTTTTGTTTCCTTTACTAATTGCTCAATATACAGATTGAATAACATCGGGGAGAGGCTACAACCCTGTCTCCCTCCTTTCCCAACCACTGCTTCCCTTTCGTGTCCCTCAACTCTTATAACTGCCATCTGGTTTCTGTGCAAATTGTAAATAGCCTTTCGCTCCCGGTATTTTACCCCTGCCACCTTCAGAATTTGAAAGAGGGTATTCCAGTTAACGTTGTCGAAAGCTTTCTCTAAGTCTACAAATGCTAGAAACGTAGGTTTGCCTTTCCTTAATCTTTCTTCTGAGATAAGTCGTAAGGTTAGTATTGCCTCAGGTGTTCCAACATTTCTACGGAATCCAAACTGATCTTCCCCGAGGTCTGCTTCTACCAGTTTTTCCAATCGTCTGTAAAGAATTCGCGTTAGTATTTTGCAGCTGTGACTTATTAAACTGATAGTTCGGTAATTTTCACATCTGTCAACACCTGCTTTCTTTGGGATTAGAATTATTATATTCTTCTTGAAGTCTGTGGGTATTTCGCGTGTCTCATACATCTTGCTCACCAGATGGTAGAGTTTTGTCATGACTGGCTCTCCCAAGGCCATCAGTAGTTCTAATGGAATGTTGTCTACTCCCGGGGCCTCGTTTCGACTCAGGTCTTTCAGTGCTCTGTCAAACTCTTCACGCAGTATCTTATCTCCCATTTCATCTTCATCTACATCCTCTTCCATTTCCATAATATTGTCCTCAAGTACATCGCCCTTGTATAAACCCTCTATAAACTCCTTCCACCTTTCTGCCTTCCCTTCTTTGCTTAGAACTGGATTGCCATCTGAGCTCTTGATATTCATACAAGTGGTTCTCTTCTCTCCAAAGGTCTCTTTAATTTTCCTGTACGCAGTATCTATCTTACCCCTAGTGAGACAAGCCTCTACATCCTTACATTTGTCCTCTAGCCATCCCTGCTTAGCCATTTTGCACTTCCTGTCGATCTCATTTTTGAGACGTTTGTATTCCTTTTTGCCTGCTTCATTTACTGCATTTTTATATTTTCTCCTTTCATCAACTTAATTCAATATTTATTCTGTTACCCAAGGATTTCAATTAGCCCTCGTCTTTTTACCTACTTGATCCTCTGCTGCCTTCACTACTTCATCCCTCAGAGCTACCCATTCTTCTTCTAATGTATTTCTTTCCCCCATTCCTGTCAATTGTTCCCTTATGCTCTCCCTGAAACTCTCTACAACCTCTGGTTCTTTCAGTTTATCCAGGTCCCATCTCCTTAAATTCCCACCTTTTTGCAGTTTCTTCAGTTTCAATCTGCAATTCATAACCAATAGATTGTGGTCAGAATCCACATCTGCCCCTGGAAATGTCTTACAATTTAAAACCTGGTTCCTAAATCTCTGTCTTAGCATTATATAATCTATCTGATACTTTCTAGTATCTCCAGGATTCTTCCAGGTATGCAACCTTCTTTTATGATTCTTGAACCAAGTGTTAGCTATGATTAAGTTATGCTCTGTGCAAAATTCTACCAGGCGGCTTCCTCTTTCATTTCTTCCCCCCAATCCATATTCACCTACTATGTTTCCTTCTCTCCCTTTTCCTACTGACGAATTCCAGTCACCCATGACTATTAAATTTTCGTCTCCCTTCACTACCTGAATAATTTCTTTTATCTCGTCATACATTTCATCAATTTCTTCATCATCTGCAGAGCTAGTTGGCATATAAACTTGTACTACTGTAGTATGCATGGGAATCGTGTCAATCTTGGCCACAATAATGCGTTCACTATGCTGTTTGTAGTAGCTAACCCGCACTCCTATTTTTTTATTCATTATTACACCTGCTCCTGCATTACCCCTGTTTTATTTTGTATTTAG
Organism: Schistocerca nitens; assembly: GCF_023898315.1. Classification (NCBI taxonomy): domain Eukaryota; kingdom Metazoa; phylum Arthropoda; class Insecta; order Orthoptera; family Acrididae; genus Schistocerca; species Schistocerca nitens. The sequence continues at coordinate 437,210,260 of NC_064616.1, forward strand.
AACCCTGTAATCACCTGACCAAAAGTCTTGTTCCTCCTGCCACCGAACTTCACTAATTCCCACTATATCTAACTTTAACCTATCCATTTCCCTTTTTAAATTTTCTACCCTACCTGCCCGATTAAGGGATCTGACATTCTACGCTCCGATCCGTAGAACGCCAGTTTTCTTTCTCCTGATAACGACGTCCTCTTGAGAAGTCCCCACCCGGAGATCCGAATGGGGGACTATTTTACCTCCGGAATGTTTTACCCAAGAGGACGCCATCATCATTTAATCATACTGTAAAGCTGCATGTCCTCGGGAAAAATTACGGCTGTAGTTTCCCCTTGCTTTCAGCCGTTCGCAGTAAGAGCACAGCAAGGCCGTTTTGGTTAATGTTACAAGGCCAGATCAGTTAATCATCCAGACTGTTGCCCCTGCAACTACTGAAAAGGCTGCTGCCCCTCTTCAGGAACCACATGTTTGTCTGGCCTCTCAACAGATACCCCTCCGTTGTGGTTGCACCTACGGTACGGCCATCTGTATCGCTGAGGCACGCAAGCCTCCCCACCAACGGCAAGGTCCATGGTTCATGGGTAGGAGTAATTATCATATCCACAAGAAAACCTAAATCGGGCAAGGCAGAAGAATCTTTTTACCCATTCACCAAGTGTACAAGTTAGGTGGGTCGACAACATATTTGTGTCATGTGACGCACATGCCGTCACCAGTGTCGTATAGAATATATCAGACGTGTTTTCCTGTGGAGGAATCGGTTGACCTATGACCTTGCGATCAGATGTTTTCGGTTTCCATTTGAGAGGCACGGCCTTTCGTCTCCTAATCGCACGGTTTTGCGGTGCGGTCGCAAAACACAGACACTGAACTTATTACAGTGAACAGAGACGTCAATGAACGTACGGACAGAGCACAACTTTGCGAAAATAAAGAAATTACAACTTCCACTCTAGGGAAGGCTTGAACCAAGGTCCTCTCGTTTCGCAGCTGCTCACGCTAACCACGGGACCACGGCAGTCCTAAGCTTAAGCCTCCCTGATGTTGCCTCTGTTGCGCATGGACTACTCAGTTTGTATATTTTGCTTATTTTTTCATAGTTCCACACAACTTCTTCCTGTTTCCTCGATTGCTCTGTGCTCAATTTTTCAAGGCCTATACACTGTGCCAACTTATAACTAAATCTGAAGGGGGTGCGATGGGGAGGTTCCCTTGTAAGCTAGATTCATGGAAAATTTGTCCCAAGAGCTTTCCAATCTGGGTTAAAGGTCCCTGATGCCATATAAGCAAATGGTATTTTCCATTCCAAGCTAATTTTCACATGTTTTATTCAAGACGAAAACGGAAGCACCAGATTCTAGGAAATAATGATTCATCTCTGATTTTGTATTTGTCGGCTGAGTTGATCTTCCCACCTTGTAAACAGTCCTGTCACACATACTGTGAGCTCTTTACACTGTCTTACGGTCGTTGTGGTAGGTATACGCCACACTGTGGTATATAGCAGGGTAAGCGTTACCATGAACCGTATAGAATATTACTCAGCATGGATTCTAATAAAAGTCATCGTGATCGTCGGAATCGCATCTACTGCTGGATAAAGATATTGTCTAGACTATTCCACGCATTATAGTCCTAAGCTGTACCCAGTAATGTTGCTCCTGAATTCTTCTAATTTTATCATCACATCTTACATTGAATCACCGTTTCGGTCTCTTCATATCGCTTGGAATCCAACAAAGATATTCGGCTTTCATCTATTGGCCTGGCTTACATGTCCAGTCCACCTCCATCTCATTCTCATTAAGGTCATAATTACGTAGTGTGCGCCAGTCTACTCTCTTAGTAAGAGATTTTGCATCTCTCCGATTCCAATTTGGCAACTTTCAGTTTTTGAAAGATTTTGTTTCGAAAGTCTATGTATCACTGCCGTAAGCCAAAATTATCAGCACACAATGATTGTCAATTTCCAGTAACAGTTAGATCAGAAGCTTAATGACGAGAACTCTTTTTAGAGTACCAAAACCACTATCCTTATTTAATTTACCAAAATCGCTATCGTCCATTTTCACTGTTTTCTGTACACTCAATTGTTGTTTTAACTTCCCTAAATACAATCATCTGAAACACTAGTATGTTTGGTCCACGACTTTACTCTTCATTTGTAGAAATTTTTTGGATGACTATGCAATGTTCTACTTTTGTTATAATTGGTTTTCTAGCCTAGTTCCATACTTGCTAAGCTAAGTCTTACCATTAGTTTTTGAAACTGATCTGCACTAGAGGCAAACAGCAAGTGTTATCACTGAAACTCAGGTGTTTGAATATAAGCCATAAACACGCACAATTCTTCCTTTTTTTTGCATTAGAAGGCTTTGGAAACGTCCTGCAGGACTACTGAAAATAGTTTTGTTGAATCTATTTGTTTTACTCTTGTTCAGAACTAAATTTTCCGATATTCTGATGATATGTAAACTGTAAGACTGACGAATGGATCGTATTACGCACTTACTTTCCATGGTTATTTTTTTCACCATATTAATTTTTTCTGACGTTTGATTTACTTTACTAAAACTCTTTAAACTCGAAAGGAGATACTTTGACGGCAAGATCTGGAATTAGGATTCGCTTCGTCTCTGCATGCAAGCCACGTTGGTACGTCGGCAGTGGAGAATTGGCTGGGGACCAAGCCCAAGATGGGCATCGGAACTAGGAGCAGGGTACCTGAGTGGTCAGCCTATCAGGCGCACCCGTTACCTCCTGGCGATAATTTCCTTATCGGGCGCGGTAATGGAGCCGTGCAGATGCACAGTTCCCAAGCCGTACTCGCTTCCCCGCAGGCGGCCGACACAAAGGTCGATATCGCCACGCAGCCCTTGTGTTAGGGTTAGCTGTCACAGGCCTCCACAACTAAACTCACACAGTCCTCCTTAAACTGCAACTTTTTCTCGTTAGTTGATTAGTTAGTCTCCGTGACATCTGATCCATTATACACGCTACTAAGTGGAACATACCAAATGAACAGTCGTTTAGCTGTGTGGCTAGTTTCTGGCCATTTACTTATTTGTAACTGATTCCTGTGTTGACAAACAGATTTAATGTACTGTCAAGAACCTCCTATCAAGATAACGATATAATTGATTATTCACCTTAAACAGAGTAAGACCTGCAATGAAACTGATAAAAAGCTTACATAAATTCTTACCTTATGACAACACAAACACGATTCACAAAACACACATGCGTAATGAAGTCAAAGATACACAAATAATGCAATGATTACGCACTGTGTGAATCACATATGGCCTGTAACAAATGTGATATGATAGTAATACAAATACAGATCACTACACATAAATTTATCTAATGAATATTGAGGATATATTTTCTACGCTACCTCGAATGTGACAAGCTTGATTTGCTGAGACCTCACACCCGAGATAGCTAGGTGGTTGAATATCTAACACGAATATATGTACTTTCCTGGTATCGTTTTTTTCCTTCTTAAATGCTAAAATCTAGTTATTTTATAAATATTTTTCCTATTTTGCAATATTTCATAAAATTAAAATGTGGCATAGCAACGTTTCTATATTCCTAAATTAATATCTTCTTGACACAAACAATTAGCTTTTAGTATTTCCGTTTCTTACTTTTAAGTTTATTGGTACTTAAAGCGGCAGTACTGTCAGACGTTATTAAAAATAAGAAGAAATCAAATAAAGTTCAAATTAAGTATATGTACAGTTTCCTACTGTGGAAATGAGACCTGTGTTAGTAAAAAGGTGGCAGGACATTTGTAAGTCGCAGCAAATAAAATGAAATAAATATCAAGAACACTCTTAATTTCTGCGAAGCATTTCATTTTGGAAGTAAATTGTGAATGAATTTTATAGCTTTGCATTTAATTGCTTTCTGCGATTAGAACTTTTTTCCTTCAATAAATATTGTTTTGTCAGTAGTCGTATTACTTTCAGATCTGAATATACTGTTCTCAACAAATTACATGAATGGGTTTTGAAGGATAATTTCCCAACTATACGAGTAAACGGATGCCTTCAAGATAAGTTAAAAGCTGGAAATAATTTAAAAATTACTTCAATATAGGACTCATAAGACGTCAGATAATGTTTCATTTTGTGCTTCTGATGTTTACACTTACTCTTGTGGCAGTTATTACTGTAGCATGTAAATACACGCTGCTTTCGCTTGCTGATTTCACTGGGGCAGTTCATTTTTTGCGGAATGGGAGTCGTTTTTAAAATACTGTATAGCAACTTCTTTAATAGTGCGATTACGATAGTACGAAATGCACTGAAGAACATTGAAATTCATGATTATCACAATACCATATCCTAAAACTGTCCTGAGCTTATCACATGCTACTGTTTGGAAAAGTTGAATCAGATAGGGAAATGCAGTTATTTTATTGTTCTACTACTAAGAATATGAAACAAATATTTTACGAAAAGCCTGAGCTGCTCCTTACGTTACGTTATTTGTCATTACGAAAAGTATATTATCATGCAAAAGAAAGAAGAAAGTCATTAGGCCTGAAGGTCAAGCTTTTGCCCTTGTCTTTCCCGTTCGGTAAATACATATTCTGCAAGAGAAAAAGTACAGAAGGCAGACCCGGCAGTCAGTGTTGAGATGTGGGTAACAGGCGACCTTGTCGTTTTCCGTTTTGGGGAACATTTTCTGCGTCGATAAAATTTTACTGCAGATCGATTGAGCAGTGGAGAGTAGCCATTCTGTTATGATGGTGAGAGGTCATGTATTGGCACTCTTCTCAAGACATTATTTTTTTTAAGATATGCACAAATTATTGGGAGAATACTTTTATTACTACCGCTGCATTAATAAATCGTCTCTGGTAATTATTAGCCGTGTCTGCTAGACTGACCGTACCAGATTATGGCGTAGCAACGTTTGCTCCTCTTTGTTTCAATCACGTGCAATAAGGGGAGCCTATGTTGTACCATTGCCATATCATTTAACCACAGACGTGAAGAATTTGCAGAAGTATTTTGGCACCATATCCTCAATTGCACTGCTCATAACAAGGCAACCATCTGACTATTTATTTGTTATTCTTGTTGAGCGCCACACTTGATTCAACACTTACTGTGATTAAGTGTTTCTTTGGTCAGTATAGTGATACATATATTTACAGCTTGTGGCCATTTAATTTCAAGTACCCATATCATTTTTCTTAAATCGCACATGAAAAACTATCAATGCTGACTATAACAGCAGTAAAAATAATAGCAATATTACATTCAGTTCGGTGAGACAGAGTATTACACATTTTTGATGGATCGCTCTGTTGCAGTACCTGAAAAAAAATTATGTGCATAAAATCAGTCTTTCAATGTTTCAAGAGTATATCAACTTTATTCAAATGACCGATACTGACTTAGATATTTTTTTTCAGAGACTTAAAGTAACGGAAGGAAGTTAATGTATGTATTGTCAGTTTCACTCTGGTTCTACAAAATTAAAACTTTATTAAAACTGAATTAACAGATTTTACTTTCAAATTTCTTTCCTTCAGAACGTGAAGGCTGAAAATAGCAAAGAGCAGAGTTGAGTTTCAAGAGTAATTTCTTAAAGTAAGTTTAGTCACGGTTCCTGTTCAGTGGTGAATGCATCCGCTATCTTTACTGGAAGACGTATGTTATCAAAACAATAATTCATAGTAAGCAGTAAAGTGCAGCGAATACTTAGTTCTGTAAATGCAAGGACTGGAGAATTTGTTTGCTAAAATCTTCATAAGAAGTTCGATAGTCAAATTAAAATGCAGACTTGTAAATATACTGCCCAGATTAGTCAAAGGATGCATTACAGTTTAACACGTGTTAAAAGTGTTAATAACATTACTTTGACACCCGAGTTCGAATGTAGACGTTACAGAAGACAAAGTCGCAGCAACGTCACACCAATTCACAGACGCGACAAGATTCTTATAAAACAGACCTAAAGGGAAATCTGTACTTCAGAATAAGAAAGATGGAAATAGGATCGCTATACTCTGGCTAAGATATGGAATGACTCAGCTGTACAATTATCTCCTGAACGGAAACTGTGCCAACATTCAGGCCGTTCACATGATTCACAAGTGTATTATTTTCTCCTTCTCCCTTCTTTACGTGTGTTTCGTGACACACACACACACACACACACACAGAGAGAAAATGGTACTACTACAAATCCTCATTCCATGGAGTTGAAAGAGCTGTCAAGCAGATACGATTGCAGATTGTGTTAAAATTAATTTTAAAACATTTTAGATGAGTAGATGGTCAAAGATTTTTGTGGCCCAACACCTCATTCCTTTCTGTGGCAAACTTAGGCTGAGTTATGGGTAGTTTGAATCACTTCTCCTAGTATTATATTTGTGAACGATAATACTGTTTTTAAACAATGACTGATTATTGACAACCATTTTCTGAAGGCAGCAAACGTACTGTGAGGCTGCTGTCAGTATGACCAACTCTTAAAGAGCCATCTCCAGGGGTCCTAGAGTGGACGCACACGTTATCCTTATTACATATTTCTATGCAACAAACGTTTATTTTCCTGGATGAAGATTTGCCCCAGAATATGATGTCACAAGATACTAGTGAAAGAAAATCGAAAAGTAGTCAACGTTTATACATTTACGTGAGTGTTGAAGCACAAATTCTGTATTAAAATTTCTTATTAGAGGTGGGTGTAGTCTGCAGCCGTTAGAGGCTGTATGTGAATTTGGGTAGTACAGGTGCTGAGGTGAAATAAAATCACCCCTCAATGGCATTCAATTGCGCTCTCGTATACTGTTGTAGGACGATTGCCGATATTGTCATTAATTTCTTTTATTTGCAAATTCAGCATATTTTGCACGACTGTAGATTCCAAAGAACTATAATCACTGATGGACTGTTTGTACCATGAGAGAAGTCTTTAAAAGAGCTTCTAGGTGATCTATTTTATTTCTCACTTGGCTGGTCCTTCTTACAAAGACAAATACAACCTGGAAATTGAAATAAGAACACCGTGAATTCATTGTCCCAGGAAGGGGAAACTTTATTGACACATTCCTGGGGTCAGATACATCACATGATCACACTGACAGAACCACAGGCACATAGACACAGGCAACAGAGCATGCACAATGTCGGCACTAGTACAGTGTATATCCACCTTTCGCAGCAATGCAGGCTGCTATTCTCCCATGGAGACGATCGTAGAGATGCTGGATGTAGTCCTGTGGAACGGCTTGCCATGCCATTTCCACCTGGCGCCTCAGTTGGACCAGCGTTCGTGCTGGACGTGCAGACCGCGTGAGACGACGCTTCATCCAGTCCCAAACATGCTCAATGGGGGACAGATTCGGAGATCTTGCTGGCCAGGGTAGTTGACCTACACCTTCTAGAGCACGTTGGGTGGCACGGGATACATGCGGACGTGCATTGTCCTGTTGGAACAGCAAGTTCCCTTGCCGGTCTAGGAATGGTAGAACGATGGGTTCGATGACGGTTTGGATGTACCGTGCACTATTCAGTGTCCCCTCGACGATCACCAGTGGTGTACGGCCAGTGTAGGAGATCACTCCCCACACCATGATGCCGGGTGTTGGCCCTGTGTGCCTCGGTCGTATGCAGTCCTGATTGTGGCGCTCACCTGCACGGCGCAAAACACGCATACGACCATCATTGGCACCAAGGCAGAAGCGACTCTCATCGCTGAAGACGACACGTCTCCATTCGTCCCTCCATTCACGCCTGTCGCGACACCACTGGAGGCGGGCTGCACGATGTTGGGGCGTGAGCGGAAGACGGCCTAACGGTGTGCGGGACCGTAGCCCAGCTTCATGGAGACGGTTGCGAATGGTCCTCGCCGATACCCCAGGAGCAACAGTGTCCCTAATTTGCTGGGAAGTGGCGGTGCGGTCCCCTACGGCACTGCGTAGGATCCTACGGTCTTGGCGTGCATCCGTGCGTCGCTGCGATCCGGTCCCAGGTCGACGGGCACGTGCACCTTCCGCCGACCACTGGCGACAACATCGATGTACTGTGGAGACCTCACGCCCCACGTGTTGAGCAATTCGGCGGTACGTCCACCCGGCCTCCCGCATGCCCATTATACGCCCTCGCTCAAAGTCCGTCAACTACACATACGGTTCACGTCCACGCTGTCGCGGCATGCTACCAGTGTTAAAGACTGCGATGGAGCTCCGTATGCCACGGCAAACTGGCTGACACTGACGGCGGCGGTGCACAAATGCTGCGCAGCTAGCGCCATTCGACGGCCAACACCGCGGTTCCTGGTGTGTCCGCTGTGCCGTGCGTGTGATCATTGCTTGTACAGCCCTCTCGCAGTGTCCGGAGCAAGTATGGTGGGTCTGACACACCGGTGTCAATGTGTTCTTTTTTCCATCTCCAGGAGTATATATATATATATATATATATATATATATATATATATATATATATATATATATATTCAGCATGTTTTACAGTTTTTGTTACGGGTGTGCTCTCCGGGCATGCCGCACTGCCGACTATGTAGACGACGTGCTTTGTCACGCAGAGGAGATACCCCAAAGAGTAGTCTAAAAACATCTACATGTACCTGATTACGCTACTATTTACAATAAAGGACCAGGCAGAGTGTACAATGAAGCAGCTGCAAGCTGTCTCTCTACCGTTCCACTTTCGAACGCCACGCGGGTGAAACGGGCACTTACATTTTTCTGTGCGAGCCCTGATTTCTCTTATTTTATTATGATGATCATTTCTCCCCATGTAGGTGGCTGCCAACAGAACGTTTCCGCAATCGGAGGATAAATCTAGAGATCGTAATTTCATGAGAATATCCCGCCGCAACGAAAAACGCCGTTGTTTTAATGATTGCCACTCCAATTCACGTATCATGTCTGTGACACTATCTCCCCTACTTCGAGATAATACAAAACGAGCTGCCCTTCTTTGTACTTTTTCGATGCCAACCATCAGTCCCATCTTATGCGGATCCCACACCGCACAGCAATACTCCAGAATAGGGTGGACAAGCGTGGTGTAAGCAGTCTCTTTAGTAGACCTGTTGCACCTTCTAAGTGTTCTGCCAATGAATCGCAGTCTTTGGTTTGCTCTACCAACAATATTATCTATGTGATCGTTCCAATTTAGGTTATTTGTAATTGTAATCCCTAAGTATTTAGCTGAATTTATAACCTTTAGATTTTTGTGACTTATCGCGTAATCGAAATTTAGCTGATTTCTTTTAGTACTCATGTGAATAACTTCACACTTTTCTTTATTCACTTTTCATTGCCACTTTTCGCACCATACAGATATCTTATCTAAATCATTTTTCAATTCATTCTGGTCATATGATGACTTTACGAGACTGTAAGTGACAGCATCATCTGCAAACAATCTAAGACGGCTACTCAGATTGTCTCCTATGTCGTTAATATAGATCAGGAACAATAGAGGGCCTGAAACACTTCCTTGGGGAATGCTGGATATCACTTCTGTTTTACTCGATGACTTTCCGTGTATTACTACGGAGTGTGACCTTTTTGACAGGAAATCACGAATCCAGTCGCACAACTGAGGTGATATTCCATAGGCATACAGTTTGGTCAGAAGACGCTTGTGAGGAACGGTGTCGAAAGCCTTTCGGAAATCTAAAAATATGGAATCCATTTGACATCCCCTGTCGATAGCACTAATTACTTCATGAGTATAAAGAGCTAGTTGTGTTTCGCAAGAACGAGATTTTCTGAATCCGTGCCGACTATGTGTCAATAAATCGTTTTCCTCGAGGTACTTCATGAAGTTCGAATACAGTATATGTTCCTAAACCCTACTGCAAATCGACGTTAGTGATATGGGCCTGTAATTCAACTGTTTACTCCTACTTCCCTTTTTGGGCATTGGTGTGACTTGAGCAATTTTCCAGTCTTTAGGTAGGGATCTTTCTGTGAGCGATCGGTTTTATAAAATTGCTAAGTATGGAGCTATTGTATCAGCATCCTCTGAGAGGAACCTTTATACAATCTGGACCGGAAGTCTTGCTTTTATTAAGTGATTTAAGCTGCTTTGCGACACCGAGGGTGATTTAAGCTGCTTTGCGACACCGAGGATATCTATTTCTGTTTCCCATCTTGGTAGTTGTTCTTGATTGTAATTCAGGCATATTTACTTCGCCTTCTTTGGTGAAGGGGTTTTGGAAAATCGCGTTTAATAACTCTGTTTTATTGGCACTGTCGTCAATGACTTCACCGTTGTTAATACGCAGTAAAGGTATTGATTGCGTCTTGTCACTTCACTTCAGTGCTTTCTATTAGGGCTTGGAGCTCGGATTCTTTCCCCACACAGCTACGACAATTTACAACCACAATACCGATCGTTTCTACAACTAACTTTCTGTGTTTTAATTGCCCCCATTAGACGGACGCCCTTTATGTGTTTCCTTGAGGCCCTGTAAGCTAAAAAAAAAACGCCCAGTTCCTTCCACACAGCCCTCGCTACCCTTGTAACCGCTTCCTGCGTGCAGTGGACTCCTGAACTATTAGGCGGGACCCGGAAACCCACGCCCCGAAGGCGCTAGTCAAGAGATTGGCAGCCTACACGGTCACAGAACTGCCTGAACCTCTGATTCAGACCCTCCACTCGGCTCTGCACCAAAGAACCACTGTCGGCTCTATCGACGATGCAGCAGATGGTGAGCTCCGCCTTAATCTTGCAAGCAGGACTAGCAGTCTTTACCATTTCCGATAGCCACCCAAAACCAGATAGAATCTCCCCCGATCCAAAGCGACATGTGTCATTGGTACCGACATGAGCCACCACCAGCTGCTGGCTGCATCCTGTACTCTTCATGGCATCCGGAAGCAGCTTTTCCACATCCGGAATGACTGCCCCCGGTATGCACACGGAGTGTACACTGGCTTCCTTCCCCTCCTTTGCAGCCTTACTTCTAAGGGGCCCGCATTACGAGCCTAACGTTGCAGCTCCCAGCTACCAGCAAACCCAATCTCTGTAAATGCCCAGACCTTGCGGGCCGAGAAGCTTCCTCTGGAACAGGGTGGACGACGGCATCCGTCTCAGAGACATCGTCATCCACAGATAACGCCCGAAACATGTTCGTCAAACGAACCAGGGTGGCCCTACGATCGGCACCTCGGAAAGTTTTTCGCTGCCTGCCAGGCTTAGGAATGATGTTAAATGGTTCAAATGGCTCTGAGCACTATGGGACTTAACTTCTAAAGTCATCAGTCCCCTAGAACGTAGAACTACTTAAACCTAACTAACCTAAGGACATCACAAACATCCATGCCCGAGGCAGGTTTCAAACCTGCGACCGTAGTGGTCATGCTGTTCCAGACTGAAGTGCCTAGAACCGGTAATGATGTCCCACTCGACCACAGGTGAGGGGTCAACCTCAGTGCAGTAGTGCCCGGGGCGGCCACAGCAGTGGACTGAATGGCGTACAAGTGGGACGTGCTCAACGTCTCTCGCATCCCCATTTGCAGCCCCCCACAGTGATGCCCATTGTCAGCAGCCTCAGGCTGTGTGGCGGAAGCCAACGCAGCCTGGAGCTGTGAGCAGAGGGTCACCAACTCAGCTCGCTGTCGTGTACAGCATACAGGTCAGAGCTCATTGCCTTCACTTGTGCTTAATATGAGGCAGGATATCTGAAAGTGATCCAGTCTTCGAAACTTTATCTACTAACTCCTCTGTACACCCCATATAAACCTGTAATCAGAATTGCGAAATACTCTGAACAGCACGCTGGATGGAGGTAAGTCCCATATTACTTGATTATTTGGCATTCATGCTTTCGAATCCGCTGTCTCTATTTTGACAACTGGTCACAGGTTTTAAGTACCCTAATGGGTTAACTAAACGGTTCTGTTATCGGTGTAGCCGCTTTTACATTTTTCTTGCTAAGTAGCACGCCATTTTTTGTGTAATTTATGTTGGCAATGTCAGTAACAAGAAAGTGTAAGTCCACATGCATAAATTAATAAATTATTTTACAATGACGCTTGTTTTCATATTCGTTACTTCAGTCTGAAATGCTAAAACAGTCTCCCATTTACGATAATCTATACGTGTTTCTTGGGTGATAAGTAGTTTAAAGATGAAAGCTGAAAGCATAGCACACCTCGTTTTTGGAAAGTTATTGAAAGTGGGTAGTTTAGGAGCAGCGTGGCCTGTTTCTAACCTACATGAGTTATGTCATGGTACTTTTGGAAATGGTTGTTTTGATTCTGTGTATTTTATTATTTAAGTAATGTGTCGGTCCTCTTAACTAAACGGTTTGTGCTGCTTAGGAATCTGTACTTAATTTTACATGAATATAATTTGGAGTCAAACGGTACTGATTACACACAGAATTTCAAATTACACTCCTGGAAATGGAAAAAAGAACACATTGACACCGGTGTGTCAGACCCACCATACTTGCTCCGGACACTGCGAGAGGGCTGTACAAGCAATGATCACACGCACGGCACAGCGGACACACCAGGAACCGCGGTGTTGGCCGTCGAATGGCGCTAGCTGCGCAGCATTTGTTCACCGCCGCCGTCAGTGTCAGCCAGTTTGCCGTGGCATACGGAGCTCCATCGCAGTCTTTAACACTGGTAGCATGCCGCGACAGCGTGGACGTGAACCGTACGTGCAGTTGACGGACTTTGAGCGAGGGCGTATAGTGGGCATGCGGGAGGCCGGGTGGACGTACCGCCGAATTGCTCAACACGTGGGGCGTGAGGTCTCCACAGTACATCGATGTTGTCGCCAGTGGTCGGCGGAAGGTGCACGTGCCCGTCGACCTGGGACCGGACCGCAGCGACGCACGGATGCACGCCAAGACCGTAGGATCCTATGCAGTGCCGTAGGGGACCTCACCGCCACTTCCCAGCAAATTAGGGACACTGTTGCTCCTGGGGTATCGGCGAGGACCATTCGCAACCGTCTCCATGAAGCTGGGCTACGGTCCCGCACACCGTTAGGCCGTCTTCCGCTCACGGCCCAACATCATGCAGCCCACCTCCAGTGGTGTCGCGACAGGCGTGAATGGAGGGACGAATGGAGACGTGTCGTCTTCAGCGATGAGAGTCGCTTCTGCCTTGGTGCCAATGATGGTCGTATGCGTGTTTGGCGCCGTGCAGGTGAGCGCCACAATCAGGACTGCATACGACCGAGGCACACAGGGCCAACACCCGGCATCATGGTGTGGGGAGCGATCTCCTACACTGGCCGTACACCACTGGTGATCGTCGAGGGGACACTGAATAGTGCACGGTACATCCAAACCGTCATCGAACCCATCGTTCTACCATTCCTAGACCGGCAAGGGAACTTGCTGTTCCAACAGGACAATGCACGTCCGCATGTATCCCGTGCCACCCAACGTGCTCTAGAAGGTGTAAGTCAACTACCCTAGCCAGCAAGATCTCCGGATCTGTCCCCCATTGAGCATGTTTGGGACTGGATGAGGCGTCCTATCACGCGGTCTGCACGTCCAGCACGAACGCTGGTCCAACTGAGGCGCCAGGTGGAAATGGCATGGCAAGCCGTTCCACAGGACTACATCCAGCATCTCTACGATCGTCTCCATGGGAGAATAGCAGCCTGCATTGCTGCGAAAGGTGGATATACACTGTACTAGTGCCGACAGTGCGCATGCTCTGTTGCCTGTGTCTATGTGCCTGTGGTTCTGTCAGTGTGATCATGTGATGTATCTGACCCCAGGAATGTGTCAATAAAGTTTCCCCTTCCTGGGACAATGAATTCACGGTGTTCTTATTTCAATTTCCAGGAGTGTATTTATGTTCTGTGTAGTTGGGTGAGGGGCTTCATGTACGGGCTGCAGTTCTCGAATGGACTAGCTTGATAGGCAGTACTAATACTTTGAGTATTTGTAACAAGTCTTCCTCAGTTGCTACTTCGATTGTGTTTATCACGTAGATAAGAATAACTGTTATCCACCAATCCACCCACCACCCCAGTGGAACACAACTTCAACTATGCCTAAAAGGGAAAATAATAAAAACCGACATTACCTATTCAATAACGTCAGTTATACATTTCGTGTGTAGAATTTGATGCAGTATGTTCTTCTCCACTAAAATGGTGTCTTGTGAGGGGAACCATTACTGAAAACTTCCGAAAATTGTGAGCTCATGAAAGTCCATTAATTGTATAGCTTAAGTAGGCATAAAATTGAATGATATGAACCCATGTTAGTCAAAAATATGTTTGTATAGCATTAATTGTTGATAGTCCCCACCTAGCGAAGTTCGGTCACCGAGATACAAGTCTTTTCACTTGATGCCCCAATGGGCGACTTACGTATCGATGATGAAAAATTGATGGTGAGGATAACAGAATACCCACTCCCCAAGTGGAGAAGATCTCCACCCCGGCCAGGAATCGTACTCAGTTGCATTACAATCGGACGCTCTGGCTATTGGGCCAATGGGGCGGACTTCAGCCAGTCACCACATCAGTTATCGGTGTGGAACAAAGTACATTACCTTCTTCTCCGTAAAATAGTGGTTGGTGAAGTGAACCATGACTGAAAAATCTTATAAAAGCATCTTGAGATGGTTTTTCGTGTATTGTACCCACTGTCCGTTTAACATTATATGCAATATCAGAAGCTGTCCACATATAGCAGACTACACTGTCATCAATATTCGACATGTTTTACTTGGAATACAGTGTTTTAAAAGAGCGAAATTATAAGTAAACTAAAGAGACTGTTTACATATTTTCAAAAATAATTTAATATAGAACCGAACAATTTTGAAATGGAAAAAGCTGCAACTACCAGCCTTTTTCTAGCATAATGTGAAAATACGAAAAAGGTGAACTATGGCATTATGTAAGCATTACTTCGCTATGGCCTTTAGGATAACACACATATACACTGAAGAGCCAAAAAAAGTGGTACACCTGCCTAATATAGTGTAGGGCCCCTGCGAGCACGCTGAAGTGGACTCGACTAATGTCTGAAGTAGTGCTGGAGGGAACTGATACCATGAATCCTGCAGGGCTTTCCATAAATCTGTAAGAGTACGAGGGGATGGAGACCACTTTTGAGCAGCACATTACAGGTCATTCCAGATATGCTCAATAATACTGATGTCTGGGGAATCTGGTGGCCAGCGGAAGTATTTAAACCAAGGAGAGTGTTCCTGAAGTCACTCTATATCAATTCTGGACGTGCGAGTTTTTGCATTGTCCTGATGGAACTGCTCAAGTTCGTCGGGGTAAACAATGGATGCAGATGTTCTGACGGGATGCTTACGTAAAAGTCACTTGTCAGAGTCGTATTTAAATGTATCAGAGGTCCCATATCACTCCAACTGCACACGTCACACAACATTACAGAGCCCCCACCAACTTAAGCAGTCCCCTGCTGACATGAAGACTCCATGGATACATGACGTTGTCTCCATACCCGTACACGTCCATCCGCTCGATACAATTTGAAACGACACTCGTACGGCCAGGCAACATGTTCCCAGTCATAAACTGTCGAACGTCGGTGTTGACGCGTCCAGGCGAGGCGTATAGCTTTATGTCGTGCAATCATCAAAGGCACACGAGTGGGCCTTCAGCTCCGAAGGCCCATATCGATGATGTTTCGTTGAATGACTCGCACGCTGAGACTTGTTGATGGCCCAGCACTGAAATCTGCAGCAATTTGCGGAAGCGTTACAGTTCTGCAAGCTTGAACGATTCTCTACAGTCGTCGTTGGTCCTGTTCTTGCAGGACCTTTTTCTGGTAGCAGTGATGTCGCTGATTTGATGTTTTGCCGGATGCCTGGTATTCACGGTACATTAGTGAAATGGTCGTACGGGAAAATCCCCAGTCCATCACTACCTCGGAGATGCTGTGCCCCATCGCTCGTACGCCGACTCTAACACCACGTTCAAACTCACTTAAATCTTGATAACTAGCCATTGTAGCAGTAGTAACCCATCTAACAACTGCGCCAGACACTTTGCCGACCACAGCGCCGTATTCTGCCTGTTTATATAGCTCTGTATTTGAATATACATGCCTATATCAGTTTCTTAGGCTTTTTAGTGTATTTTATCACATACTGCTCACAATAACTATACCAAGTACAGAACATTTAACAAAATAATCCAATAATAACTTATCAAAACGCAAATAGTACAATGTTTCTTCTTTCTAGGGGTCCAAGATGAGGGAAACGAAGTAACAACGCCGGTAGTGGGAATATATCCGACAGCACGCAGATATTAATCAACTCCCAACATAGACGAGAAAGATGTTATGCTCCACCCATCTCTGAGTGGAGCTCTCTCTTTTGTGTATTTCCAAAGAACGGGGGCCATGGCTCAAGAAGGAATTGAAGAATGTGACTAGACGGTAAAATACTGAACTGCAATAAAGAGAGCAAAACAAGTGTGTTGGTTTAGGAGCTTTCCGATGGCCCTGTTTACTATAAAGGTGCGTAGGTTAGGAGCGTGATGTGGAGGGAGGGTAGGAGGAGTGGAGAGGGTCATTTTGCGTGCTAGTCTAGTGAATTTGATCCTAACAGTTCTCTTCTATCGTACTGAAAATTGATTTTCTAGTCATAAGAAATATCATGTAATAGATTTCATGTCATCATGTCACGAAAATTTTGTAACTGGAGTGAGTGATGAAGCTAATATGAAATTGGTACAGAGCAAGCTAGAGGGTTCTGTGCAGAATTGGGCGAATCATCATCATTTGATTTCTGAAACTACCAGCCGTTTGAATAGCTATTTTGGCAGAAATACTGAAGCCAGGCCAAACAAATTAATCTATGGAATTCGTTTTTGAATGGTTCTGTACAGGGAATTGTCAGGCAAAGTATGAGGTAGTTCTGTGATGAGGAATTAACTGAGTTAAACCATTTTAAGAGAACGCTAGAGCTATTTGTACTTTTGAAAAGGCCTTTGCCTGAACAGCTGCAGTAAGAATTGATTAACAAACCTGATGGTGTAGAAAATTTTCTAGGCTGTACAGAGAGCCTGAATCTGGCATATATAAAATGATTCCAAAGATAAACAACTAGCGGCAGGAATGATTTACACAGACGCAGGACAGGACAAAATGCGCACATAATAATTGTAGGAGCGACAATAATAATTGGCAGTGCTGGCTAGATACAATTTTAGCAGTAACTAAGGTAAAATTACTACTTAAAGACAGTAACGGAGTTATAATAAATTAACAGATGGTTAACACTCACAAGGGGATGCGGCTTTAAAATCTTCTGGGAAGGTGAAGTTCGTCTCAAATGTGGCCCAAGATGGACAAGGAAGAAAACAATGAATGATGGTCAGAATATGGATAACAGAAGGATTGTTGCAGCACAAGTAGTGATGGTGTGTGTCTTATAGGGGCAGTTTTAAGTACGCCACCGTTCTTGCCTCGTTGAAAACACAGGTTCTCCTCAGATCACAAAAGTTCAGCAGCATTTCACCTTGCCAATACCTGGATGGATAACCGCATTGGTAACTATGTCCTTTTGGATGCTGTCACTTTTCCTTTACGGTAAAGAGAAGGGATGGTGGTGTAATGTTCGTTATCACCTGACTTTTGCGCCACTGTTCTGAACTAAATTACAAACATCCCTACAGTGTCTCTTGAAGTGAGGGCATGTGACACTGTTGATAGAAATCTA
The DNA here is from genome assembly GCF_023898315.1 of Schistocerca nitens. Lineage (NCBI taxonomy): Eukaryota > Metazoa > Arthropoda > Insecta > Orthoptera > Acrididae > Schistocerca > Schistocerca nitens. The sequence continues at coordinate 437,227,949 of NC_064616.1, forward strand.
CCTGTCAGATAGGCTCGTTATGCTCGGCAGCCGATTTGGTGCTATTTCTATAGAATAGGCTATGTGCCTGCACTAGGTTCCACTCTCTCCCTTCCCTCATCATAATCAAGTGCAAACTTGACACCACACTCCATACGCCCATTATCTTCAGACTGCTGAAAGAGTCCATTAGGGTCTCCCATACTACATCACTTCACTTAAGGTTAAGTTGTGTGACGTGGGATACATTGAATATATTTCATCGAAATACCTGTCGTAGGAGAATGGACGTAACGGAGAGCATTCTGGTGAGAATAATAACCTTTTAAGGTAGGTAAAGCATAATGGAATAGATAATGTCTTTTCAGGGGTTTCAGAGGAAGACAATGTTGTTTATTATTGATTAATTTTCAGTTTAAGTGGATTATTTAATGAAATCAATTTCGGAGATGACGACCTACATCTGATTAGTAGCCAGTCATGCTCACTATCTGATATGGTGTCAAGAGAGTGTCTTGAACCAGATCATGTGAATTGTGTTAATAAGTATGTAGACGACGATGTCAACCCAAGTGAAAATAATGTGGTGGACTGTATGAGATGTAGTTTAAATTAAATGAATTAAGAAAGCGATATTGTTGTTGTAGAAAGGGGTGTGGTAGTGATGATGAACTTCCACATTTGGAGGGAGTTGCCACTGGGTTATTGTTTCAAGCAAATGCTGTGAATGAGGCAGAATTTGGTATTAATAATATAGTGGGGCAACCACTGATTGATGTTATTAATTGTCGCAAGCTATGCTGCAGTTGTCTGGTGGGACTCCAATACTGGCAGAACCAGCTAAATTTCGTAAAGAAAAGTTGGAACTCATCTGCTTCAGGGATACCGTCAAGAACACATCTGCTTAGGCATCCGTGGAAGATACTTGCTCCAAGTCGTTACAGAGAACTACAGAGAGAGAGATGTCTCCAACTTAGAGCAGAGTACCGAGGCTGAGACGAGCTTAGAATATCTATCTCCGCCGAAGCTACCTTCTAGCCTCTCACAGCTTAAGAGTGGTAAGCATACCCCGGCTTTGTAGCCACTGAGAAGACGAGAGCGTGAACGCGCCCGGTTTCCCGGGTTCGATTCCCGGCGGGGTTAGTGATTTTCTCTGCCTCGTGATGACTGGGTGTTGTGTGATTTCCTTAGGTTAGTTAGGTTTAAGTAGTTCTAAGTTCTAGGGGACTGATGACCATAGATGTCAAGTCCCATAGTGCTCAGAGCCATTTGAACCATTTGAGAGCGTGAAGTGAAGTCAGTTAATTTCCATCAGGGTTTCGTATCGCAGATCTAGTTTTCACCGGCAGCTAGTTGTTTAGTTGCTACCATAGCACTCTTAGGTGAGAGTACTGGTGTTTGTTTTTCTGGGGACCTTCTTTATTAATCTTTCCAGCAATCATATGAAGTATTTGTGACAGTTTTATATCGCTCTTATATGTATCCACCCACAAGTGCCAATGCTGTAGTTCATATTTGCAGTCCTTTGTCCACTTGTTATATGTTTGCATTCTTGATTCAGTGGGTATATCATCTTTTGATATACACACACAAAAAAAAGTTTTGCATCACCTCGGTTCCGAGAGTTCCGGAACTTGTACAGAAAACTGGAATAGAGATCAACATGAAAACCATTTCCACCCTTCATATAGCTCACGAAAACCACACATTGCATGTTGTACCACTATAAGCGAGACCTTCAGAAGTAGTGGTCCAGATTGCTATAAACACCGGTACCTCTAACACCCAGTAGCACGTCCCCTTGCATTGATACATGCCTGTATTCGTCGTGGCATACTTTTCACAAGTTCATCAAGGCACTGTTGGTCCAGATTATTCCACTCCTCGACGACGATTCGGCGTAGATCCCTCAGAGTGGTTGGTGAGCCACGTCGTCCATAAACAGCCCTTATCTTTCTATCCCATGCTTGTTCGATAGGGTTAATGTCTGGAGAACATGCTGGCCACTCTAGTCGAGCGATGTCGTTATCCTGAAGATGGTTATTCACAAGACGTGCACGATGAGGGCGCGAATTGTCGTGCATGAGGACGAATGTCTCGGTAATAAGCTGTCGATATGGTTACACTATCGGTCGGTGTATGGCATTCACGTATCGTTTCCATGACCTCCAACGGGGTGCGTCGGTCCCACATAATGCCACCCAAAAACATCAGTGAACCTCCACCTTGCTGCACTCGCTGGACAGTGTGTCTAAGGCGTTCAGCCTGACCGGATTGCCTAGAAACACGTATCCGACGATTGTCCGGTTGAAGGTATGTGCGACACTCATCAGTGAAGAGAGTGTGATGCCAATCCTCAGCAGTCTGTTCGGAATGTTGTTGGGCCCATCTGTACCACACTGCATGGTGTCGTGGTTGCAAAGATAGACCTCGCCATGGACGTCGGGTGTGAAGTTGCTCACCATGCAGCCTATTGTGCACAGTTTGAGTCGTAACACGACGTCCTGTGCCTACACGAAGAGTATTGTTCAACATGGTGGCGTTGCTGTCAGGGTTCCTCCGAGCCATAATCCGTAGGTAGCGGTCATGTACTGCCATAGTAGCCCTTGGGTTGCATGAGCGAGGCATGTAATCGACAGTTTCTGTCTCTCTGTATCTCCTTCATGTCCGAACAACATCACTTTCGTTCACTCCGAGGCGCCTGGACACTTAGCTTGTTGAGAGCTCTTCCTGGCACAAAGTAACAATGCGGACGCGATTGAACCGCGGTATTGACCGTCTAGGCATGGGTGAACTAAGACAACACGAGCCGTGTACCTCCTTCCTGGTGGAGTGACTGAAACTGATAGGCTGTCGGACCCTCTCCGTCTAACAGGCGCTGCTCATGCATAGTTGTTTACATCTTAGGGCAGGGTTTGGTTCAAATGGCTCTGAGCACTATGGGACTCAACTGCTGAGGTCATTAGTCACCTAGAACTAGTTAAACCTAACTAACCTAAGGACATCACACACATCCATGCCCGTGGTAGGATTCGAACCCGCGACCGTAGCGGTCTCGCGGTTCCAGACTGCAGCGCCAGAACCGCGCGGCCACTTCGGCTGGCAGGGCAGGGTTTAATGACATCTCTGAACATTCAAGGGGGCTGTGTCTTTGATACAATATCCACAGTCAAAGTCTATTTTCAGGAGTTCTGGGAGCCGGGATGATTCTAAACTTTTTTTGATGTCTGTATTTTGGCAGGGAACCGTATTATTATGGTGACCATTAGTTCCCTTTCATAGTTGGATGGATTCCTCCTTAAATCGATGTGACTGCGTTGTATTCACATATTTCTGGATTGTTTTCCTACTCATCTGCATTAACTTAAGGGAAGGTGAACTGTCTCTTTCGGTTTATTGGGAGAACGTTAAGAAAATGTAGCTCATCGAGAAAATAGAACGCATATAGAACACTAGTGCAAATCATTGATTACTGCTCGAATGTTTGTGATCACCACCAGGTCGGATTAAGGGAAGACGTAGAAGCAATTCAGAGGCGAGCCGCTAGGTTTCTTACCAATAGGTTCAAACAACACGCAAGTATTACGGAGACGATCAGGAAACTCAAAGAGATATCTCTGGAAGAGTTTTTGCGGAGACATAGAGACAGTCGTTCCTCCATCACTCTATTTGCGAGTGGAATGGGAAAAGAAACGACTAGTAATAGTACGAGGTACCTTCCATGTGCACCGTACCGTTGTATTGCGTAATATGTATGTAGATGTAGGTATTGTTTACTACAGAAAAGATTGTCGATGCCCGAAATGATCGTAATGGACGAATATGAAACTTTTTTCTTGGTTCTACAACAGGCTGACATCAGATACACAGGTCTACATGGTGTCTCAAACCCTTTGTGTCAAACTTAAATAGGTGATATTAGTTCTACAACTAATAATACTGACATAAAGAACCAATCGTCATAAATGCATATTTATTGCGTTATGGACATACACAGCGTAGATGGCATTACAACAATGTAGCTCACACAAATTGTTCAATGTGAGCATGGCAACGTCTTATGATGTTCTGCCGCTTTTTCCCAAAGATCCCTGGCGTCTGTTGTACCACATATCTAACGGGGTTTCATACACCAACGTCTTGACGTAGCCTCAGAGGGAAAAGTCCATTGCAGTCGAATTCGGCGATCGCGCTGGCCGTAGGACAGGACCTCCTTTTCCAATCCGACGACGTGTGTACGTGTGATTTAGGTGCTCCCGGATATTAACATTGAAGTCGGCTAGCGAACCAACGTACTGAAACATCATGCTTTCGCGGACAACACGGGATACAGTCTCCTAATCTGTGGCAACACGCAGGAACACCAGGTAGCGTGGGCCAGCATAACAGGGAGGAAAGAATTAAGGTCCTGTTAGGTGATGTTGGGCAATGCCCACCCATACGTTCACAGAGAATCGTTGCTGGTGCCCACTGATGTGGACGGCGTGGTGATTGTCCTGATTCGAAAAATGGCTGTTGCACCTATTGAACACACCATCACGGGTGACTGAGGCCTCATCTGTGAATAACACAAAGTTCTGCATTACAGAACTGCAGTGGTAATCCATTGACAGAGGAGTACGCGGGGTTAAAGTCAGTTCGTTCCAGCGCTTGCACACCCTCTTTATGATAGGAGTGTATTACCTGTTCCACAAGTAGTCTCCAAATTGTATCCTTCGACGTATACGTTTCACGGGGAAGTTGACGGGTACTTATTGCTGGGGTGGTCGACCACATGATGCAACACAATCTCCTCAACGTCTAGTTTTCTGACATGTCTGTGGCGGGAACCCTGGCTGCCTCTCTGTGGCGTGAACGACCCTTTCTCTCGTAAATTAGTATCCATGGAGATAAACGTCTTTCATTTGGGGTGTCACCCGTTGGAAAAGCGTTCTCTGTGCTTTCATGTTAATTTACTGGCACTACATGCCGCCGCACTGTAAATTAAATGCAGGTCTGCCAATTCTCGTGACGAGTAACGTACCATCTTTGACTACACGTCATCACAGTAACACACCTCATCATGACACATTACAAGCTGTCTGCAGCAACGGACAACTGACAACAGGGGTAATGGATAATTAAGTGCGTGCGGCACAGATTAATGCGCCGGTGCGATGCATGCGGTCGTCACATAAGGCACGACTTAAATTGTGTACAGTATGCCTGGTGGTGGTCAGGGGTGTACGGTGTTTATCACGCGCTGTCTGTTCCAGTGTACAACAGACACCCGTGACCTTTGCGAGGCTTCGGCAGAACTGCATGCGCCATTGCAATAAATGCATTGAGCCTGTCGATCGCCGCTTTGAACAATTACTATGAGCTAAGTTGTTGTTATGTGGTGTACGCTGTACATATCCACAAGACAATAAATATGCATTTCCGACTATTGGTTCCCTGCCTCAATGTAATCGGTTGTGGAACTGCCACTGCCTGTTTCAATTTGACCCGAAAGGTTTGAGACACCCTCTATAGTCACGCACATCTGTCTGACTACCCTTCTCCGAAAACAGAATGCATCTTTTTCCATACGTTTGGAACTCTTGATTGGTCCCTGTAGAATTACAGAACAGAAGGTATTTTCTTTACTGCTTTGTTCTAAATTTTCCCCTAAATTTTCTGTGGACGTAGGGTTGGGGGAGTTTCTGGAAGAATCGTGGTACGACTGTGCACCTGACTGTTCGTCAAACCAGGAACTTTCAATTCAGTGTATACGTCTCTAGTTATCTTGGAAGATGGGTAACGAGGGATCCGACAGAATACGCGTAATGAAGATACTGAAGAAAAGACAACACTTGAGCACTGAAAATGTCAAAATAAATATCGTGGTACACGTTCACGATAACCTGAATGAGTGGGTCGATGCCTTTGTACGAGAAACACTTCAGAAACATCACAGAACCATCTCCCATCGCCCTACAGGTTAAGCACCTTCGTTGTGCGGCGGCACCGGGTGAGGCTCCACATTGGCCAGCACTCACGAAGACAACTATCTAAGTCTGTGTCCAACCATCCTGACTTAAAGTTTCCAGCTGTTTTCCTAAATCGCTCCAGGCAAATGCCGAGCTGTTTCATTTGAACGGCCATGTCCTTTCCCTTCAGCATCCTTGAAACAATCCGAACTTGTGCTCGGTATCTAATGATCTCGTTGTAGACGGCCAGGGAATTCCCATCTTCCTTCCTTCTTTTTGTACATCGGAGCACTGGAGGTCTTGCATAATTTTAAAAGAGACAAAATCGTGACTCGTTGGATCACTCCACGAGCCTAAAGTCAGCTACTGTGCAGTATCTGTTTTCCTTTGCCCACTGATGATGTGCAGCTCTGCGTGTCATTGTAAGCATTGACATGTCGCGTGGCAATGAATATCGATTATATGCAGTTCCCGTTATAGTGATGTCTCAGCTGCTGTTTAAAGGTGGACCTGCATTCACTGACAGGAGCAGTTCCTGATGGGTCTGAAATGGATTGTCATTGACAAGGCTTGACTAAAGTCTCCGGTCACTGTTGGTTACCATCTTCGTATGATCACTTTTGGTACTCTGTTTTACATACCTCCAAGTGGTACAATGTTCCTTGTACACGCGTTGCGCAGTTCTCTTTGATACACCAAGAATTCAGGCAATACCATTCACAGTATGGTCATGATTACGTACAAACACTATAGTACCCTCCTACCATTCTGTCACGTCCCCACGTGTACCCATCTTACTGCGGTCATTCCGTATAAGCGACTGGCACATACACGTTACAAAGGGGATTCAATAAGTAATGCAACACATTTTTTTTTAAAGTGGGTTGGTTTTATTCAGGAGACCAATACACCATATTATATCCCACGCTTTTGGTTACAAAACCCAGCGTTTCAAGATAATCTCCTTTCAAATCGACGGCCCACCTTACCTAGAGGGCCTGATGATAGCATGGTACCACTCTTTTGGTCGACGTCGGAGCCATCGTCTTGTTGCTCCTTCATCCACATACTGCTCCCCGTGGAGTGCATTCTCCATTTTGCCAAAGTTGGAAGGAACGATATCTGGGCTATAGGTCGGATCCGTCCTGCGCTGTTTTGTGACATCCTCTCGGGTGCGCAGACTTCTGTGAGGCCTTGCGTTGTCATGGGGAAGGAGAATTTCGTTTGCATTTTTGTGACGACGAACACCCTGAAGAAATTTCTTGAATTTCCTGAAGGCAGCACAACACACTTCAGAGTTGATCGTTGTCCCATGAGCGAAGATATCAAACACAGTGACCCCTTCACAGTCCCAGAGGACCGTCGCCACGGTTCCACTGACTGAGTTTGCGGCTTGAACTTTTTCTTCGGTGAAGAGATGGTGTGGCTCCATTCCATGGATTGTCGTTTCGTTTCCGGTTCAAAGTGATGAACCATGTTCCATCTCCTGTGACAAAGTTCGACAGCGAATCGTCACGATCAGCGTCGTAATGTGCAATCAATTGCGTACAGATGGCCCTTCGTTGTTCTTTATCGTCTTCTGTTTGGTGGCCAGAACCCCTTTGGGATCCAGCGGTCACACATCTTTGATTACCCCAAAATGGAGGACAAGTGTGTCAGAACTACCACCAGGAACCTCCAGCCGTGCAGCAAGGTGTTTGTGATCCGTTGATCATCTCGAATGAGAGCGTCCGCACGTTCTAACACTACAGGCACGCGGGCGATCGGACAGGTTAGCATGACCTTGTTGCGATGATGATAAATGCCTCGCTCAACGACTCACCGTTCACCGTACAGTGCCGGGTCCCGTAGACATTCTGCTAGCACCTAAGAATATCTGTGATGCTCTTGTTTTCCACAAAACGAAACTCACTAACGCACCATCGTTACGGACGCCATTTTGAAGGCTAAGTATAGAACTGCTGCCTTTCGGAAGCTCATGAAAATATAGGGGCTGAAGCGGTAAAATTCCACGTTGCCCCACAACGAATTCCGATTTTTTCCAACGAAATTGGCAGAGAAATAAAACATGTTGCGTTACTTATTGAATGCTCCTCGTACTTGACTGTCGCGGCTTACGTCAGCAAGGGAGCCACATGACTGTCCGCCAGCAGTTCTACACCGTCTATAGTGGTCCAAGGGAGGTACGTGCTCTTTTAAATGGGTAACTGATATTTTGTAGGGATAGCATACAAACAAAAAATTAAAGTATTGACTAAACACCGTAAGGATGGAAAAGTAGATACAGAAAATAGATCTGAGGATAAAGTATTATTTGTGGGTGTTCACACGACTTTTTGCAACGTCTGTATAATCTAGCTTATCTTCTTTGTCTCCAGACGAATTTCATGTATCACTCCTCCGTTAAATATTTAAAAAAGTGGCTCGAGAGACGATTTTATTTCCATAAGCAGGGGAAATTTATTGCAGCCGGCTTAGACTCCAACTGTAGATACGGCGCACGAAACGACCAAGTGTTGTCGCGGAACCAAGACAAGCGTGCGCGGTCAGCTGCGGCAGAATCGATTGGAAGGCTGGCGCTTAGCGGGGGGTAAATACACGGTTAAGGTGAAGCGACGACTGCCGATGCGGCCTGCAAAAAGCCACAGCCTGACAGCACTGATGGCAGGCGCCCCGCTGCGTCTGTGTTCCCGCCAAGCCGCGGTTCCTCACTTCCGCACATTTACTGTGAATGTACGTCGTGCCGCCGCAGCCAATGTCGGAAATGGAAACTTATTCACTTACTCCCACGATGCTTACACCTCGCTCACCGTATCTCTGTCTATATTAAGCTCTACAATCTCCCTTTCACAGCTTGCACTTATTCTTTCGCACGAGGAACATTATTTAACAACAACACCTTTTCTGTTCCTATAATTTATTTCTTGAGAAAATAGAATGCAGATCTATAGAGCACTCTGTTACTAATGTCTAAAAGATGGTAATGGTTTTTCGTGTTTTACTATTGTGAAGCAATTCTTATTTCTGCTGATCAGTTTCCTTCTGATTTCTGGCAATTTATTACCTGTCGCATCCTCCAGCTTTTCCTAGGTCTCTTTAAATTTCCATTTTCTCCTTACATTTTTTACGCACCTGTGCCAATTGCCCTGCCTCGGTGGTAGTTAGGTTAGGCGTTGTCAGCCTCGGCTAGCACTTGAATGGGTGTCCGTTCAGATCTGCCGAACGCTGTTGGAAAGCGGGGTACACTCAGCCCTTGTGAGGCCAAATGAAGAGTTACTTGATTTAAATGTAGTGGCTCCTATAACGAAAACTGCCAACGGTCGGGAGAGCAGTGTACTGCCCATTCATACCCGCATCCAGTGACGCCTATCCGGTGAGGGTGACACGGCGGTCGGTCGGTACAGTTGGGTCTTCCGAGGCCTGTTCGGACGGAGTTTTCTTTTCTTTTTTTTTTCTTTTTTTTTCACACCTCCGTAGATGAAGTCGCTAACGTCCCATAGTATAGACACGATCTGTATGGAGGTACAAACTTTCAGTACTGGAAATACACTCCTGGAAATGGAAAAAAGAACACATTGACACCGGTGTGTCAGACCCACCATACTTGCTCCGGACACTGCGAGAGGACTGTACAAGCAATGATCACACGCACGGCACAGCGGACACACCAGGAACCGCGGTGTTGGCCGTCGAATGGCGCTAGCTGCGCAGCATTTGTGCACCGCCGCCGTCAGTGTCAGCCAGTTTGCCGTGGCATACGGAGCTCCATCGCAGTCTTTAACACTGGTAGCATGCCGCGACAGCGTGGACGTGAACCGTATGTGCAGTTGACGGACTTTGAGCGAGGGCATATATTGGAAATGCGGGAGGCCGGGTGGACGTACCGCCGAATTGCTCAACACGTGGGGCGTGAGGTCTCCACAGTACATCGATGTTGTCGCCAGTGGTCGGCGGAAGTTGCACGTGCCCGTCGACCTGGGACCGGACCGCAGCGACGCACGGATGCACGCCAAGACCGTAGGATCCTACGCAGTGCCGTAGGGGACCGCACCGCCACTTCCCAGCAAATTAGGGACACTGTTGCTCCTGGGGTATCGGCGAGGACCATTCGCAACCGTCTCCATGAAGCTGGGCTACGGTCCCGCACACCGTTAGGCCGTCTTCCGCTCACGCCCCAACATCGTGCAGCCCGCCTCCAGTGGTGTCGCGACAGGCGTGAATGGAGGGACGAATGGAGACGTGTCGTCTTCAGCGATGAGAGTCGCTTCTGCCTTGGTGCCAATGATGGTCGTATGCGTGTTTGGCGCCGTGCAGGTGAGCGCCACAATCAGGACTGCATACGACCGAGGCACACAGGGCCAACACCCGGCATCATGGTGTGGGGAGCGATCTCCTACACTGGCCGTACACCACTGGTGATCGTCGAGGGGACACTGAATAGTGCACGGTACATCCAAACCGTCATCGAACCCATCGTTCTACCATTCCTAGACCGGCAAGGGAACTTGCTGTTCCAACAGGACAATGCACGTCCGCATGTATCCCGTGCCACCCAACGTGCTCTAGAAGGTGTAAGTCAACTACCCTGGGCAGCAAGATCTCCGGATCTGTCCCCCATTGAGCATGTTTGGGACTGGATGAAGCGTCGTCTCAGGCGGTCTGCACGTCCAGCACGAACGCTGGGTCCAACTGAGGCGCCAGGTGGAAATGGCATGGCAAGCCGTTCCACAGGACTATATCCAGCATCTCTACGATCGTCTCCATGGGAGAATAGCAGCCTGCATTGCTGCGAAAGGTGGATATACACTGTACTAGTGCCGACATTGTGCATGCTCTGTTGCCTGTGTCTATGTGCCTGTGGTTCTATCAGTGTGATCATGTGATGTATCTGACCCTAGGAATGTGTCAATAAAGTTTCCCCTTCCTGGGACAATGAATTCACGGTGTTCTTATTTCAATTTCCAGGAGTGTATTAATACGTTCTTCACTAATGTTTGGCCGACAAGGGAATCGAGAAGGTGTTGCATACATACTGACCACTATACTGTGCGTCAGTGTTCTGAGCTAAGACCTGAAACTCGTGAGAGTGTCTCTGTTAGGACACATGATAAGCTTTGTGGTGAAGCTTCTAACGTCCCGTTAAAACAGTAAAGCCGGTCCAACTTTACTTATGTAACGTACCGGTGATGGCGAGACACGTATTCGCAGCAAAAAGTCGTGTTGCAATACAATTCGGAGGGTATATGTATGGACGTGCGAGAATGATAATCTTCTGCCTTTGTTTCAAAGAGATCAACCCGTAATTCGCCTGGGAAACTGCAGAAAATCTAAATTTGAATCGCTGTTCTCCAAATGCCGGACCATTATCTTACACATTAAGTCATCCGGTTGAATATTTCAAAATGTTCCTCAAAATTCCATTAAAATAAGTTATGAAGTTGTCGTTTCTAACTGATGACCGTATAAATAACCAAAATATTTTTGTTTTCCTCTATCAGTATGCAATAATTTTCTAACGCAAACATTTTCCTTGTATGTTAAAAATCTTGGGTTACTTGTTATCTTTAGAATATGACACCTCTGCGAACCGAATGCTTCCTTATTCCGTATTTACAGTCCATGAATTTTATTCGTGGAGGACGCAAAGAAAGGGCTTTTATAAAATTCTAATCGTCTATATTAGGATGCTTCATATTACACCCCTGTAAACTGGTTCACGTATTACGCTGAATGTATCATTTTGAACAAATTAGGCAATATCGGATCCTGTTACCACGAAATAACATGAGGATGTAAGCCTTAAATAGAAGAAAAGTTTTGAGATGTTGATTCTATGTCGTTTGTCAATTTTTTTTCTTTTTTTCTTTTTGTTCTTTTCTCCCTCCGACCCTTGTTTTATCACGAGGGGAAAAAATTCCATGTCATTAAAGTATGGAAGCTGCATCATGTTTTGGATTACATATGTAACTGTGGTAAACATTTAAACCATTCTCGTAAGTAACTTTTTCACTGCAAATGGAATTTCTTCTTAGCGCCTACTTCGAAAAAAGAAAAAGAAATTATAGAATCATCGTGACGTTTACGTCGGAGCACCCCGATAATCACCAAAAACTCAAGGAAACAACAATCGGCAACAGAGCGCGTGCAGAAACGAATATTCTTGGTCAGATCTCAATCGAGAGCGATGTGTACGAGGGCTGTTCGGAAAGTAAGGGACGATAGGTCGCGAAATGGAAATCACACTGACAGTCAAAACTCTTTTATTTGCTACAGTTAGCTACAACTTCCAGCTACTTATCTCCATAGTCGCCGATCCGACTTAGACGTTTGTCGCAGCGTTCCACCAACTTTCCAATACCCTCGTTATAGAAGGCAGCCGCCAGTGCTTTCCGCCATTTCTCTACGCTGGCCTACAGCTCGTTGTCTGTGCCAAAATGTTGTCTTCATGTGAGCAGAGATGAAACTCAGGGGAAGACCATTGCGGGGCGTACTGTGGGTAATCAACCATTTCCTATTGAAAGCGATTCAGGAGGACCTTCATTGCCCATGCAGAATGCGGCTGAGAATTGTCTTGAAGAAGAAAGCGCACGACAGTTTTGTAACGTTGGCTGCATAGCTTCAGGTGAAATTTCTCACCAGGCCCTCGAACTTGGCGGGAGACACTATTGTTCTTGGTACTTCATGTGCTCCCTGTGTGCTCAGAACTAAAAAGAACGACATAACGCTACCGACGGGCACTGCCCAACACACCTGTGCAAAACTTTATCGGATTTTCACTGTCGTTTCCATTTCGCAACTGACCGTTCCTTACTTTCCGAATAACCCTTGTATAATGTTCGTTATGACTTCATTCGTAGGAGGGGTTGATATGTGAAATGACGAGAAACGTGAGTGTGAGTTGTAGGCTTACTCAGATAATTCTCACTGTAACTGTTACTCACACAAATGCCTAACAATTTAAGAGGTCACTAAACTAAAATTATTCATGCGTAGATCACACCTATAAATAATTGCCAATATTTTAGTAATGATAACGACTGCACTGTTTTCTTTATCCTTATATTGTTAGTATATCTCTTCTTCGCAGAACGATTAAAAGCGGAATAATGGAAGCAGATCAACGAAACCTCCCAAAACACAATGCCACTAACGGTGTAATTACGTTGTTTTAGACGCTGTAAAGCTCTCATGACAGATCAAATCAAGAACGGAACGCAGGTGTTACTGAACGTAGTTCCAAATTACAGGATTGTTTTCATTCTTTTTGACGTATGGCTTTCAGAACATGTTAGCCTTGGTCAAAAATTGAGGAGCAGCTGAAGAGATGCCTAATTCTACTTCAGACACCAATAGAAGAAATAGGAGATAAAAACTGAAATGTTGCACATTGTACCCAATATCCACCAAAATACGGGACAAACAAAATGCAGTGAAAACTAAATAACTGAGAGGAAGTAACACCCATGTGTACAAATAGACAAAAACAGGAAAGCACTTTCAGTTATTTGGTTCACTGAAAAAGAGTATCAGGGAGACACACCAGCAATGAACAATGACATAGATGCAGGAAGGGAAAACAGTAAATATTGTACGTTACTGACTCCATTCTGTCATTTCAAATCTATGGTCCTTCATTGTTAAAACATCTATGGTATGAACAAACTTACATATTTTAACTGGAACGTTTGAAAGGGCTGAACGAAAATAATCTCAGGTATTGAAGAGTTATTGTTATTAATGCGTTACTATTCAAACAAATGGTTACTTATTAATAACTGTTCAGCAGTTTTTGTAAGTCATATGTAAAAGCAATAAACAATCACTGCTATAATACAATCCTCCTTCCTGATAATAGTGTAACGTGTTTTGTCATCTTAGATAAAGCATGGAGACTCCAATATATAGTGTGAAAAGTCAATTTCGTGCAGGGGCCCGGTGTTACAGGAATATCGTTATAGTATTTTCCGTTGTTCATTTCCTCTTAATACTGTAAACGAAGTAACTATATAAAAATTAAAATAAGTTCTTTATATGAAGCTATCCCTCCCTGATTTATAAAGAAACAAAAATAATGACGGATCAAATCTGTTATCCTGCTACAAAAGATGTACAGGAACTGCTTTACTCAAATAGCTCCAGAGAAAGACTACATCGACATCTATAATCTAAAAATGAGGAGTGTTTGGTAGAAGACACTTCTATTGTATTTGCCAAAGATTGTACCAAGATATTTTCTTCTTCCATTCACAGCTACATCGTGGAAATTTTTTGGTAAGTTCCTATGGGACCAAACTGCTGAGGTCATAGGGCCCTAGACTTGCACACTACTTAATCTAACTTAAACTAACTTACGCTAAGGACAACACACACGCCCATGAGCGAGAGAGGACTCCTACCTCCGACGGAGGGAGCCGCACGACATCGTGGCCGCGGTGGTCTCGCGGTTCTAGGCGCGCAGTCCGGAACCGTGCGACTCCTACGGCCGCAGGTTAGAATCCTGCCTCGGGCATGGATGTGTGTGATGTCCTTAGGTTAGTTAGGTTTAAGTAGTTCTAAGTTCTAGGGGACTGATGACCACAGCAGTTGAGTCCCATAGTGCTCAGAGCCACGACATCGTGGACAGAATGATACATGTCCTTGATTCGTAGTGACAGTCATTATTACGTCATGGTAGAAAGAATGACACATATCCTTCATTCGTAATGATAGTCATTACGGCTCAAGGAAATGTGTTCATGTCTTATATACCAAAGTAAACCAGTTTTTATTAAATATGACATGCTCCCTCCATTATTTACTGATCTTTTTACAAGATCATTTTACATCTGGCATCTCGTGGGGAGCGAATATTACTCTTAACTTATGGCCTATTTTGAGACTGATGTCCTGCAGTATTTGTTAATGACATGAACCCAGTCACCTGAAAATGGCATACAAGGCCAAAACCTGAATCGTAATTAAATACATAACAATGCAGTCAAGTGGTGGCGTGTTCATCCAGAAATACAGAGTTGACATGTCAGTGAAAATTAAACATAGAACAGTTGCCGTTTAACTGAAGAATATCAGAGAAAGAGACAAGCGATAAGGACAATAAAAAGGTGAGAATCTCTGAAACGATCTCTTATAGAGAGCAGCACACTTGTTGTACAAAGGAAGAAGTGTATACATTAACATTATCGTTCCATCATAAAAGCAATAATTTTCCGTATTATAGTATTAGCATATTATATAACGCTAAGAAATGGCTATAGCCTACGGATTTATCATAATAATAGGAAACCTAAATTTGAAAAATTTTGTGTAGACGAAAGTCAAAGTACTGTTTTTGCGTAAAACTCTGCTCAGTGTTCGTTACTATACGAATGACAAAGGCAAGAAGACGTCAATCAACTGCTGTTAATACTCCTACACTACTACAACAGAAACGAAGGGATGTTTGTTGCAAGTGAAATTGTAACTGTTACACCCACAGCTTTCCTACTCTTACGTTCTTTCTAAGAAGCGTAAAAATAAAAAGTAAGGGGAGGAAGGAGATGCTCAGAGTGGAAGCTAACAACACATGTGAGAGAGCAGATATCGAAGGGACACGAACAGCGTTGCTAGTTTCAGATACCGCAAACCTGAACGATGCGGCGGTGACGGGATCGCGCGCAATGCATATGCAATGTCGGCTGGGCTTTCGGATATGCGATCAAACGAGGGTGCACTGGTTGGGGGAAGCGTTGTGTGAGGTCATATCCTGAGGGCATTTCGCAGCTCCCCGAGCCAATCCCGCCGATAGCCACTCCGGATAATTTCCTTATTGTGTGGGGAAAAATAAGGACATCAGCAATGCGGGTGGCCGAACGGCGGTGATATCGGCGTGACGGCTGGGTGCGCCTTGTCTGGCCAATATAAGGGGCCGCCTTATCACTGGGACATAATGGAAGCTCCGGGCGACACACAGTCACGCAGATAGCGACTGGGGCGCCGGCCTTCCAAATTGATTCTGACGCTACCGCAGCAGCTATTCCTCCAACACTGCTACCAAATGCAGCACGCGCCCTCCACGGTGGGCTGACATTCTCCTCAGAGGTCTGTTACCGCTAAACTCTATGGAGAAACAACAACAACTTTAACTTCCTATATGAGAATTTACGTCTCTGCCTCGCAATCTATGGTACATTGTGTAGCGAGAATATTCATGCATTGCTGCAGTTCTCTACTTTCTTGTCACATCCGCGACTAGTTTGCGGAAAGTAACTTAGCCATTTGGCGAGTAGTCATTCTTGGAGTGTTAGTTCCAGAAGTTTTTGTAGGAAACTTCACTATTATGAACAACTGTTCCTGTGTAGGGGCTGCCATTAAAATCGGATGAGCATCCCTGTACTCTCTCACACACTAAACGAGCCTGTGGCGAAACGTGCAGCTGTTCTACGAGTTTTCAGTATTTGCTCTATTAATTCTATATGTATTATGGACTGAAGTACTATACTGAAATTCGAATACCTAAAATATTTACATCAATTTCTGATACGTAATATGAATAAGTATGGCATGGTAAACATGAGAGACGTATATGTACAAAAAGAATCCATGTGGCTCTGGAACGCATTCGTTTCAGACTAAGAGGATTTATTTAAAACATGCAGTATTTATACGCTAACCATAAAAATATTCTTGCGGAAAATGATAAGCATAACATAAGAGCTATTTAGGAAGAAGGAAGATGATGTTAAAACCAGGTGACTAGTTTAGGGGCTGGTATTTAAGCAATTTTCTGTAACGTATAGTTCCCGGTTGTAGCATTTTGTTTGCCCTTAGAATCTTTGTTTGAATGCTAGTCTGTTAAGGAAATGTTTCTGTTGTTATATCTATATAAATAATCGAAGTGTTGTTGTTAGCTAAGGAGTAATTATTAAATTAGTGAATATAGCGTTACTTCCTGGCAACAGTCAAGAAGTAACAGTAGATCACAGAGGACACCGGTCTAGTGGCTAGCGTTGCTGAGTCTGGGTCCCGGGTTCCGGGTTCAATTCCCGGCCGGGTTGGGGATTTTCTCTGACCGGGGACTGTGTGTTTGGGACAGTGGATAAATTGGACTGTGAAAAACTAGGGACTGTGTAAAAATCGGGACTTGGTACAGGTGCTGGTGACCACTCAATTGAGCGCCCCACACACCAAACCTCATCATCATAGAGGACCTCGGGACTGTGAAAAAGAAAAGCAATGAGATCAGAAGACTATTTTACTAAAAAGCGTGAAAAGGTGTAATATACTGAACTTAAACTGAAGGAGAACTGAAGTATTAAATATGTCAGGGAAGCTGAGAGCAAGACGTAATTTGTGAGTGAACTGCTCGACCTGGTGTGCATGGTAGTCGGAAAAACTTGAAGGAAAAATTATAGTACTCTGGCGAACCATGAGCAGAATTAATTTGAATTAAGTGCTATGAGTGGGATTCCACACATGTGCTTACCAACAAGAAACTCTTAAATGTCATTAAGCCGAAAAGTAGACTGTCCCTCTGCGCTAGTGACCTATCAATAAAAGTGTAAAGTTGAGGTAAGACCTTATGGGACCAAACTGCTTAGGTTATCGATCCCTAAGCTTACACACAAATTAATGTAACTTAAACTAACTTACGCTATGGACAACACACACACACCCATACCCGAGGTAGGACTCGAACCTCCGACAGGGGGAGCTGCGCGGACAGTGACAAGACGCTTTAGACCGTGCGGCTACCAAGCGCGGTGACCTATCAGTCAAATTCACAGAAGTGTGGCAATAATAAAATGATTATTAGGCTGGCACAGACAACATAAAGAACTGTTTCTAGGTTACATTCATAGACGTTACAAATGTAAAACCAGCATTACACGCTTCTCGTAACGAAGTGATATGGAGCTTCTCCATAGTATAAACGCAAGCAGTTTTGCACAGTCGTTGCAAATTCTGTAGGAGGCTGAGGGTACATAGCAGGCAGCCAGTTGTATCCCAGAAAAATTCAGTCAGCGACAGACCATGCCACCTGATCTACAACACGTAATACCCGTGCTTTGGAACAAATTCTCAAGACTAAAACATTGTTTAAACGAACACTGATCGATCATGAAAACTTTCCAAAGCGCGCATCGGGATAGGGCAGTGCTATTTGT
The DNA here is from genome assembly GCF_023898315.1 of Schistocerca nitens. Lineage (NCBI taxonomy): Eukaryota > Metazoa > Arthropoda > Insecta > Orthoptera > Acrididae > Schistocerca > Schistocerca nitens. The sequence goes on from NC_064616.1 coordinate 437,246,022, forward strand.
TGTAACACTTAAAACATAATTTGAGCTACGAAATTTCCTTCAATAAATATCGTTGCTAGACTGGGGACCACCGTAATCGCATAAACAACGCAATGAAAGACCATTTAATACGAGAGGATTCTCTGTCTATCATCCTTCTACGTACTGATTATGATGTGCCCCACACAAAACCGGGATTCCGCAAGGCGCTGTAGACATGATAGTGGAAACTTTTTACTGTTTCTCTGCACTAATCAAATCGAGAAAACATCAAGGGGAAAATACATTCAAGCCTTCAGCCACTGCACCACCTCGCAGGGTCCGAATAATTTGGTACACATGTGTTATACATTTTACATCTCTGGAGGCTTAACTGACTGAGTTTCATATTAAAAATTAGTGAATCGTATACTCCGTTTTCATATCTGCTGTAACATCATATGTACAGGTGATTAAAACATATCAAGCAAATGACATTAATAATCTAACACTATCAGGTTAAGCACATAGTGCAGATTTGTCTTCAGCATTAGTTCTTTTATCATTTCCTTTAAAAACCAAGCACTTGGATCTACGTTGATATCTATGCTTTTGTTAATTCTATTAAAGACAGTTGTCCTTCAGTTGCTTTGATACAGTCCGCCATGTATTCCTGTCTTGTGCTTATCTCTTTATCTGTACGTAACTACTACAAGCAAGAGTATCTCAGATTCTATCGTTTCTCTGTGCGTACAATGTTTTCCCAGCATTACTAACTTCTAAATGCGGCGTCATTATCCACTTATTTTACCCTTATGCTGCCAATACTTCCTTCCGTTTCTATTCCCTGTTATACCTCCATTTCGTGTCGTATTTCTTCACTTGATATTTCAAATTCTACCATACCATAACATTTGAAATGTTGCCAGTTTCCTTCTCTGCATATTTGGCGTAGTGCACGTTCCTGTTACAATATTATTCTCCAGGTGTATACTTCTGAGAACTTTTTAGTCAGTTTCATATCAGTATGTACTATTATTATTTTGCTTTTATCGAAGAAACTGTTAAATGAAACAACAATTTTACTGTTACCACTCACTGTTTATTTGTCTCCACGGCACGTATCAAAGGTTTAAACCTCCATTATCAGGTGGATTTTCGTTTAAAAGTATGACATTTGTGTGTGTTACAATTTTTTGGAGGAACTTGTGACACTGTCTAGTGGAGAAAACAAAACAACTATTTCAGAACATGGTTTTTGGTTGCTTTTGACAAAAAATGAAACGTATATCTAACGGTAAACATAAAGTAAGTAAAATAGAGTACCTGCTGTGGTCACACGTTCCTTTCGCTGTCATAACACATCACATGTATACTGTCATACTTTGTAAACAATTATGGCGTATGGATACTATTTGGTGCTAGGATCGTATAGTATAACAGAAACATTATCGCAAAGTACAAAAAAATATACATCGTAACAACACTAACAATATTAATACAGTGTAATTCTATTAAGGATTAGCGGGTATGTGTTTTGAGGTATCGAATACATGCGCTGCAATAAATACTTCAGGTGGTATATAAATCCGATTTTGACAAGTTAAAAAAGCTTAAACTTCATACTCGTTTATACAATCAGGTGAAATGTCTAAATGGCTTGAACTTCATACCTGTTTATACAATCAGGTGAAATGTTACAACCTTTAAGTACAATAATCACATAGGCTACAGCGGTAAATTTATACATAATTAACAATTTTGATTGGGATTAACAGATAAACAGATAGATACGAAAGGCTGGAGGCAAAGGGAGTGGAAGAGAAAGAGAAAGTTAGGGGAAGAGAGAGGTGGAAAGAGTGATTATATGGGAGTAAACTTTACATGGCATGAGATCTTAAGATTATATCACATACATGTAATAATTGCCTATACATTGGGGTAATACATTGGATAATGCTTTAAAATATGCAGAAGGATGTACAATCTGTACTAGTAGTTGATGTAGATATAGTTTCAATCTTACATGGGGTACATGGTCTGATGACATACGTAGCTGAGGTCAATCTCTTGTACTCTTGGCAGCTATCATGCTAACATAACTAAATATTTGTGATATATATATATATATATATATATATATATATATATGTGTGTGTGTGTGTGTGTGTGTGTGTGTGTGTGTGTGTGTGTGTGTGTGTGATTTTATTCATGCAGGCAGCTGCTGAAAACGGATGATACTATTGTAAGTACAGTAATATTTGTCATTTAAGATGAATTCAGGTTGTTTGGTTTGGTGTTTGTATATTTGGAGTGCTTCAAGGTTGTCTAGTTTCCTGCGTATTCTTTGGATGTCAGGGTGCTGATACTTATGAAACTTTCTGGCAGATTAAAATTGTGTGCCGGGCAGAGACTCGAACTCGTGAACTTGGCCTTTCGCGGGCAAGTGCTTTACCAACTGAGCGACCCAAGCACGACTCACGCCCCGTCCTCACAGCTATACCTCTGCCAGTACCTCGTCTCCTACCATCCAAACTTTACAGAAGCTCTCCTTCGAATCTTGGAGAACTAGCATTCCTGAAAGAAAGGATATTGCGGAGACAAGGCTTAGCCACAGCCTGGGGGATGTTTCTAGAATGAATCTTTCACACTACAGCGGAGTGTGCACTGATATGAAACTTCCTGGCAGATTAAAACTGTGTGAAGGACCGAGATCCGAACTCGGGACCTTTGCCTTTCGCGGGCAAGTGCTCTACCAACTGAGCTATCCAAGCACGACACACGCCCCATCCTCACAGCTTTACTTCTGACAGTACCTCGTCTCCTACCTTCCAAACTTAACAGAATCTCTCCTGCGAACCTTGCAGAACTCGCACTTCTGAAAGAAAGGATATTGCTGAGATTTGGCTTAGCCACAGACTGGGTAATGTTTCTAGAATGAAATTTTCACTCTACAGCGGAGTGTGCGCTGATATGAAACTTCCAGGCAGATTAAAACTGTGTGCCGGACCGAGACTCGAATTTGGGACCTTTGCTTTTCGCTGACAAGTGCTCTACCAACTGAGCTACCCAAGCATGACTCACGTCCCGTCCTCACAGCTACACTTCTGCCAGTAAATCGTCTCCTACCTTCCAAACTTTACAGAAGCTCTCCAGCGAACCTTGCAGAACTAGCACTCATGTAAAAAAGGATACTGCGGAGACATGACTTAGCCACAGAATGGGGGATGCTTCTAGAGTAAACTTTTCTCTCTACAGCGGAGTATGCGCTGATATTAAACTTCCTGGCAGATTACAACTGTGTGCCGGACCGAGACTCGAACTCGGGACCTTTGCCTTTAGCGGTCAATTGCTTTACCAACTGAGCTACCAAGCACGACTCACGTCCAGTCCTCACAGCTTTTCTTCTGCTAGTGCCTCGTCTCCTACCTCAAAAAATTTACAGATGCTCTCCTGCGAACCTTGCAGAACTCGCACTTCTGAAAGAAAGGATATTGCTGAGATTTGGCTTAGCCACAGACTGGGTAATGTTTCTAGAATGAAATTTTCACTCTACAGCGGAGTGTGCGCTGATATGAAACTTCCTGGCAGATTAAAACTGTGTGCTGGACCGAGACTGGAACTCGGGAACTTTGTCTTTCGCGGGCAAGTTCTTTACCAACTGAGCTACCCAAGCACGACTCAGGCCACGTGCTCACAGCTTTACTTCTGCCAGTACCTCGTCTCATACATTCCAAACTTTACAGACGCTCTCCTGCGAACCTTGCAGAACTAGCATTCCTGAAAGAAAGGATATTGCGGAAACATGGCTTAGCCACAGTCTCGAGGATGTTTCTAAAATGATATTTTCACTGTACAGTGGAGTGTGCGCTGATATGAAACTTCCTGGCAGATTAAAATTGTGTGCCGCTCCGAGAATAGAACTCACGATCTTTGCCTTTCGCGGACAACTGCTCTACAAACTGAGCTACCCAAACACGACTCACGTCCCGCCCTCACAGCTTTGCTCCTGCCTATACCTCTTCTCCTACCTTCCAACCTTTACAGCAGCTCTCCTGCGAACCGTGCAGAACTAACATACCTGATAGAAAGGATATTGCGGACACATGGCTACGCCACAGTCTCGAGGATGTTTCTAAAATGAAATTATCACTCTACAGCGGAGTGTGCGCTGATATAAAATTTCCTGGCAGATTAAAACTGTGTGCCCGACGGAGACTCGAACTCGGGAACTTTGTCTTTCGTGGGCAAGTGCTCTACCAACTGAGCTTCCCAAGCATGACTCACGCCCCGTCCTCACGGCTTTACCTTGGCCAGTACCTCGTCTCCTATCTTCCAATACTTACAGAAGCTCGCCTGCGAATTTTGCAGAACTAGAATTCCTGAAAGAAAGGATATTGCGGAGACATGGCTTAGCCACAGTCTCGAGGACGTTTCTAGAATGAAATTTTCAGTCTACTGCGGAGTGTGCACTGATATGAAACTTCCTGGCAGAATAAAACTGTATGCCGGACCGAGACCTGAACTCGGGACCTTTGTTTTTCGCAGGCAAGTGCTTTACCAACTGAGCAACCCAAGCACGACTCACGCCCCGTCCTCTCAACTTTACTTCTGCTAGAACCTCGTCTCCTACCTTCCTCATATTACAGATGCTCTCCTGCGAACCTTGCAGAACTAGCGTTCCTGAAAGAAAGGATATTGCGGACAAATGACTTAGCCACAGTCTTGAGGATGTTTCTAGAATGAAATTTTTACTCTACCGCGGAGTGTGCGCTGATATGAAGCTACCTGGCAGTTTAAAACTGTATGCCGGACCGAGACTCGAACTTGGGACATTTGCCTTTCGCGGTCAACAACTGTACCAACGGAGCTACCCAAGCACGACTCACGCCCCGACCTCACAGGTTTACTTCTGCCAGTACCTCGTCCCATACCTTCCAAACTTTACAGAAGCTCTCCTGCGAACCTTGCAGAACTAGCACTCCTGAAAGAAATGATATTGCGGAGACATGGCTTAGCCACAGCCTGGGGATTTTTCTAGAATGAAATTTTCACTCTACAGCGGACTGTGCACTGATATAAAATTTCCTGGCAGATTAAAACTGTGTGCCCGACGGAGACTCGAACTCGGGAACTTTGTCTTTCGTGGGCAAGTGCTCTACCAACTTTTTTTTTTTTTGGGGGGGGGGGGGAGCACAAGAGAAAGAAAACAAATAGGTTGCAGATAGAGAGCTATGTGTGAAAAGGATAAACATGTGTAAGGAGAAGAAAAGCTTCGAAGAGAAGGAGAAAAGAGAAGTGAAATAAAATATGAATACTTTCCGCGCCATGCTCCACTTTGGCGCGCCATCAGAACCAAATGCATTCTATCATTGACCATTGAAGGGGAACGTGGGATCGCCCAGTCTTGGCTGGCACGGTTCGTTGAGATTCCAGCTTTGAGGCGGGTTGGTGAAAATGCTCTGTAATTAGTTCGCGAAAGTTGCCCGATAGTGTCGGTGCCGACGAAGGGTGTGGTGATGTACTTGGAGGCGTGCCAAAAGTCCGCCGGATCGACGATGTCGTCCCGGAAGATGTAGTTGACAGCCATGCCACTGATCCATGTGATGGCGTGCCACTTAGCCGATGGAAATTAGGTCGTGTCGGGATATATCATCATAGTGGGAGAAACGTGATGTGGTGGTATTCAGAGGTAGAAAGCCACAATCTTCTGTACGAGGGTCCAAACAGCTGCTGCTGGCCCACACTCAAAACGATGTAAATCTGTATCTTCGACATTGCACTTGAGGCACAGGGGGTGAGTCCACCAGTGCGATGCGATGCGATGCAGTTTCTGTCTTGTAGTATACTTGTCGTTGACGAGAAGGTACCACATAGAGGTGGTGTCAGTGGTGTGATATGGTTGGTGGATCGTTTTCCAAACTGTAGGCCATGAAACCTGGGGGTGTCGTGTTTCGACGGGGTTGCGGGGTGGAGACTTTCGGAGAAGGCGGTAGATGTTGCGGTGCATATGTAGCTGTACTCCAAAAAGAAACGGCCGATATGTGACATCGGAGGTGGGATGTGTGCCAAAGACGTCGGTGGGTGTCTCGAAACAGGTGCGAGCTCGGTGGTCAACATTCCAGTAAAACTAGCATTTTGGCTTTTCCATAACCGGAGCATAGTATTGGTGTAAAGTGCCGTAGTCCTGGCTCTCACATTAACCAGATCGAGGCCACCATCCCTCTTCGGTAAGGTGAGAGCTTCATACTGGACTTTGAAGATGTGTCCAGAACAAATGAAATAGCCGAATGCCGCCTGTAACCTGGCCGCCATTGTCGCAGTGATGGGCAGAATCTGCGCTATATGGGGTATTCGAGCTGCCAGATGGGTATTGACGAAGGTGACTCTCTGGCACATATTCAGCGGGCGTAGTATGTCATTTTGTATGTTGGCCTGGATGCGTTGCAGCAGCGTCCGAAAATTGATCGCCGAGGTGCGGCGAATGTCTTGCGTGTACACCAATCCGAGACAACGAAGGGTGTCCACCAGTTGAAATGGAACTACGCTGTCTGCGGGAAGGCCGCGGCCGATCTTCATGGCGCATGATTTTGCCACCTTCATAGCGCTCCCTGCCCCTGCAGTGTAACGGGTAATCCACTGCATCGCAGCTTGTACGTCAGCCGCTGAACGTACGACGAGGGCCAAGTCGTCCGCGTAAGCTCGGCAGCGGAACATATGATCCCGGAGTGGAATACCTGTCAAACGTCGCCGTAATCCGCAAATGAGTGGTTCCATCGCAATGGCATAAAGCACCGTCGACAAAGGGCAACCCTGCCGTACTGAGCGTTCAATCCGTATAGGTTCTGTAAGTCTGCCGTTGACGAGAAGTCTGGACGTTGCTCCACGAAGGAGCCGCATAATCACTTGCGTGAACGTCGGGGGAATTGCCATTCGGTCCATCACTGCGTTGAGGAATGCATGACTGATGCGGTCAAACGCTTGTTTGAAGTCGATTGAGATTAAAGCGCCTGGCAGTCGCGAGTGTGTTGCCACAGCGATCACATCTCGATATTCACTGAGGGCTGTCTGTATATTACGATCGCCGCCTAAGGATGTTTGTTCGTGGGAAACAATGTCCCGTAAGACACGTTTGAGTCGCACTGCTAGAAGGCGTGTGAAAATCTTGAAGTCCGAATTGAGTAACGTATCGGCCGATAACTGTCGAGTCGTGTTCCTCCTGCGGGTTTCGGGACTGGTACAAGTAAGCCTTCCATGAACATTGGTGGCGGGTTCGCCGCGCCGGACAAAAGTTCCCAGTACATGTCCCTCCATCGTGGCATCATCAAATCTTGGAAGGTTCTGTAAAATTCGAGAGGTAAACCATCCGGGCCGGGAGATCGATTCAGAGACGCCTTGGCCACAGCGCCTTGGACGTCGTCGGTGGTCACTTCAGCAGTCAGGAGGGTTGCAGCTGCTGCGTGTAGAGTACCAAGTGTCTCCTGGGCAACCTCAGCAATGGCCTCTGCACCGGCAGGTACTTCTTGATAGAAAAGTCTATAGTGCGTTGTGAATGCATCCGCAATGGTAGCTTGCGAAGTCGGCCGTCGTCCATCAGGTAAGTCTAAAGTTGTCATTAACGCTTGTCGGCGTCGACGAACATTTTGAACAATATGATGCATAGAAGGTTCTCACCGTTAATCCTGTCTTGGCTGCGGGCTCGTAAAATGGCTCCCTCTAGACGGCATCTGGTCAAGGATAAAATCTTTTCCTTGATGCGTTGAGCTTCTTTGAGGCGATCCGGGGATGGAGGATGATCCATGAGTTCACGTAGAACGCTATAGTAGAAATCAGTTGTATGGTGATTCCACCTGGCTTTGGCTCTGCCATAGTGTGTCAATGTGCGTCGGATGGCCGGTTTGGCGCACAGCAACCACCACTGCAGTGTGCTCTCGTAACGCATAATGCGTTGAACACAGGTGTGCCACGTGTCGGTGACCTGTTGTCGACATTCATGGTCCCGCAGTAGCGCGATATTGAGTTTCCAAGGTCCTGCACTGCGCCATATAGATTGTCGACGTAGGTTCATGGTACAGATATAGATGTCATGATCCGAAAAGGTAGACGGCCAACGTTCCGCGTCGAGGAGAACTGATTTTAGAGCGTAAGAGATGTATATTCTATCAAGTCGGCTGGCGGAGTGGCTCGTGATGCGTGTATACCCCGGGCGGTCGACGTGTACCACTCGCCAAGTGTCGAGGACACGAAGGCGGCGGACGAAGAAGCGAAGTTCGGGACATGTGGTGAAATGGGGGTATTGGTCTGTGCGCTCGAGAACTCAGTTGAAATCTCCACCTACGATGAGATGATCGTATCGACCGAGGAATAAAGGCGTGATATCTTCTGCGTAGAACTGGGAGCGATCCCTCCGTTTATCAGTGCCCGATGGGGGGTAGAGATTTATGATTTTGAGTCCTTCAACTGTTATGACCACCCCTCGCGCTGTTGGGAGGTATGTGACATCGGAAACTGCAATTCCTTCTCGGATGAGGATGGCTGCGCCTGTGTGTTCCATAGCTGCAGGGGCGGCGTACGTCTCATAACCATAACACCCAGTCCAAGTCGCTGTCCTCAGTTCTTGTAACAGGGCGATGTCGATGTCCGCTGCTCTTAGCGTGTCACAGAGCAGTTGAAGTTTAGCGTGGGAGCCGATATTATTAGTATTGATAGTAGCTATTCGGTACGCCTGATGGGTGATCCATGCTGCCGATAGGTTCGTAGCTCGTGAACATTGTTGTGGTGGATGCTGGAAGTCCATAGAAGTCGCAGGAGTCGCCGTAGAAACTTCCCCCATTTTAGTGTTGGTCTAACGGAGAAACAGATCTCATTTTCGCATCAGATGGAGGTGGGAAATCCGTGTCATCCGCCCATGAAAGGTGTCCGACAGGTTTGACATCGGCGAGAGGTGGCAACGTTGGCCGAGTCGGCTCAATGGCGTCGGTGACAACAGACGTGCTATGTTCCATGGCTTCTGGGCGCGGGGCTTGCGCACGATCTCTGTTGGACGGTTCACCGTCTTGTGGATGACGCGTCTCCGTGGCAGAGGAGAAAGTGTTATCGTGTTCTCCGTCGGAGTGATGTGGCATCTCTTCGTCCTGCGGAGGGGGCTCAATGGTCGAGTCTGATGTCTTGCGGCGTTTTTTTCGTCGTTTGGGCGACTTCTGCTTTCGGCAATGAGTTTCAGTGTCTGAGGAAGGAAGAGATTCACGTCGTTCCGGTACAAAAGCCGCGGGTGCTATGATGCGGTCTTCATTCTCCAGAACACTCTCATTGGTACCCTTGTGATCTTCTAGCGTTGGTGTGTCCGGCTGTTGGACATGTTCACGGGCGGCATCGCCGGTGTCAAGGTGCTGGGACGCCTCCGGGTGTATCGGACCAGAGAGACGCTCATGAACGGCGCCTTGTGAGGGCTGGACGTGCAGTGTCGCCGCATAGGTGACTGGAAGGGTGGTCGTGGTTCTGTCGGTGTTCGTATCGTCGGGCCTTAGTTGTGTGATGCGGCGTTGCAGGCATTCATTACGGACGTGGCCTTCTTTGCCACAACCGGAACATGTTCGAGGTTGTCCGTCGTAAATGACCACCGCACGGCAGCCGCCGATAGAAATGTACGATGGAACGTGCCGTTTGAGATCGATTCGGACTTGTCTCACACCATTAAGCACCGGATACGTCGTAAACTGTGCCCATGTCTCGGCTACGTGGCTCTGGACTTTTCCGAACGGGCGTAGCGCCGCGATGACCTCATTTTCATTTACCTCGAAAGGCAGTTCGCATACACGGATCGTCCGAAGGCCAAGTCCTGCATGGTCGACATCCACAGGCCCGACGTTTCCGTCGGAGTGCCGAAATTTTAGTCCATGTCGCGTCCTTTGAATGACCTCGTTGCAGGCAGCGTCGGAAGTCATCTTAACATAAACGACGCTGCTAATGATCGATAGGTGTATGCCGATGAGTTCGTCACGCGGGATCTTCACGTCTTCCCGTAGGAAGCGTTCGACGGCCAGTGCTTTGGGTCGTGCATATTCGTTTGAGAAGGTGAACTTAAGAAAGTTCTTCCTGTAAGACTTGGCCATTACAGCTTGTTCGACTGAGAAGCGCTGTGACGAGGAAGTAAACAAAACACTCCGTGCGCGCAGCGGCGTGGACGGCGAGCGCGGTGCGCACTGCTGCCCTGCCGAACGCAGACTGCCAAATGAGCTACCCAAGCACGAATCACGCCCCGTCCTCACAGCTTTGCTTATGCCAGTACCTCGTCTCCTACCTTCCAAACTTTACAGAAGCTCTCCTGCGAAACTTGCAGAACTAGCACTCCTGAAAGAAAGGATTTTGCTGAAACATGGCTTAGCCACAGCCTAGGGAATATTCCCAGAATGAAATTTTCACTCTACAGGGGAGTTTGCGCTGATATGAAACTTCCAGGCAGATTAAAACTGAGTGCCGGACCGAGACTCGAAGTCAAGACCTTTTCCTGCCACGAGCAAGTGCTCTACCAACGCAGCAACAGAAGCACGACTCACGCCCCGTCCTCAAAGCTTTACTTCTGCCAGTACCTCGTCTCCTACCTTCCAAACTTTACAGAAGCCCTCCTGTGAACCTTGCAGGACAGGCACTCCTGAAAGAAAGGATATTGCGGAGACATGGCTTAGCCAGAGCCTAGGGAATGTTCCTGGAATGTAATTGTCACTCTACACTGGAGTGTGCGCTGATATTAAATTCCTGGAAGATTAAAACTGTTTACCGGACCGAGACTCGAATTCAGGACCTTTGCCTTTAGCGGGCAAGTGCTTTACCAACTGAGCTACCCAAGCACGACTCACGCCCGTCCCCACAGCTTTACTTCTGCCAGTCCCTCGTCTGCTACCTTCTAAACTTTACAATAGCTCTCCTGCGAACCTTGCACAACTAGCACTCATGAATGAAAGGATATTGCGGAGACATGGCTTAGCCACGGCCTAGGGGATGTTTCTAGAATGAAATTTTCACTCTACAGGGTAGTGTGCGCTGATATGAAACTTCCTGGCAGATTAAAACTGTGTGCCCGACCGAGACTCGAAATCGAGACCTTTGCATTTCGCGGGCAAGTGCTCTGCCAACTGAGCTACCCAAGCACGACTCACACCCGTCCCCACAGCTTTACTTCTGCCAGTACCTCGTCTCCTACCCTCCAAACGTTACAGTAGTTCTCCTGCGGACCTTGCAGAGCCAGCACGCCTAAAAGAAAGGCTATCGCGGTGACATGGCTTAGCCAGAGCCTGGGGGATGTTCGTGGAAAGTAATTTTCACTCTACAGAGGAGTGTGCGCTGATATGAAACTTCCTGGCAGATTAAAACTGTGTGCCGGACCGAGACTCCAGCTCGGGACCTTTGCCTTTAGCGGGCAAATGCTCTACTAATTGAGCTACCCAAGCACGACTCACGCCCCGTCCTCACAGCTTTACTTCTGCCAGTACCTCGTCTCCTACGTTGCAAACTTTACAGAAGCTCTCCTGCGAACCTTGCAGAACTAACACTCTTGGAAGAAAGGATATTGCGGAGTCATGGTTTAGCCAGAGTCTGGGGGATGTTCCTAGAATGAAATTATCACTCTTCAGCGGAGTGTGTGCTGATATGAAACTTCCTGGCAGATTAAAACTGTGTGCCAGACCGAGACTCGGACTCGGGACCTTTGCCTTTCGCGGGCAACTGCTCTACCATCGGAGCTACCCAAGCGCGACTCATGCCCCGACCTCACAGACTTCTGCCAGTACCTCGTTACCTACCTTCCAAACTTTGCAGGAGCTCTCCTGCGAACCTTGCAGAACTAGCACTCCTGAAAGAAAGGATATTGCGGAGACATGGCTTAGCCACAGTCTCGAGGATGTTTCTCGAAAGGTAATTTTCACTCTACAGCGGAGTGTGCGCCGATATGAAACTTCCTAGCGGATTAAAACTTTGTGCCAGACCGAGACTCGAACTCGGGACCTTTGCCTGTCGCGGGCAAGTGCTCTACCAACTGAGCTACCCAACCACGACTCACGCCCCGTCCTCACAGCTTTACTTCTGCCAGTACCTCGTCTCCAACCATCCAAACATTACTGAAGCTCTCCTGCGAACCGTGCAAAACTAGCACTCCTGAAAGAAAGGATGTTGCTGAGACATGGCTTAGCCACAGCCTGGGGGATGTTTCTAGAATGAAATTATCACTCTACAACGGAGTGTGCGCTGATATGAAACTTCCTGGCTGATTAAAACTGTGTGGATGCGGCGTGAGTCGTGCTGGTGTAGCTCAGTTGGTAGAGCATTTACCCGCGAAAGGCAAAGGTCCCGAGTTCGAGTCTCGGTCCGGCACACAATTTTAATCTGCCTGGAAGTTTCATATCAGCGCACACTCCGCTGTAGAGTGAAAATTTCATTCTGCTGATACTTATGTTATTATCATGGTGTTTTGTTTCATGCAGGTGGGTGGCTTTAGCTGATGTGGGGTGCTTTTTTTTTTTAGTACTGCCATTTGATTTTTGAGTCTAATCTCAAATTATCTGCATGTCTGGCCTATGTCGATGCAGTCACAGTCCTTACATGATGAAGTGGGTTTCGTGTGCTGGTGTGGGGTAGCTTATGTCCAGTGTTGTTGTCTGTGGTATAGGATATGTTTGTGCCTTTTCGTTTGAAGACATTGTCAATTTGATATGAAATATTATCTAGAAAGTGGACAGTATGGAAGATTTTTTTTGTCGTGTTGTGATTGCTTTGCCATAATTGGGTGTTTCGTATTATGCCTGTCTGATCAATATGTATTTCTATTACGTTCTTGGTTTTGAAGAATTCTGAAGTGCTTTGTACATATGTTGCTCTGCTCATTACAGCAGTTGTGTCTGAAATTAATTGGAAGCCTACCACAACGCTAACTAGAATCCACAACTCCTTTTGTCACCCCACAGCCCACAAGATGGCAGCATTCCGGTACATGACCAATAGAGCTATCGAACTACCACTCTCTGAAGAAAAATGTAACCAACAAATTGAAATGATTAAAAAAACAGCTATTGGAAATTGTTATAACAGCTCCATAGTAGATACCCTAAAACACACAATAATGGCAAAGCAATCACAATACAAAAGCCGGCCGGAGTTACCGTCCGGTTCTAGGCGCTACAGTCTGGAGCGGAGCGACCGCTACGGTCGCAGGTTCGAATCCTGCCACGGGCATGGATGTGTGTGATGTCCTTAGGTTAGTTAGGTTTAAGTAGTTCTAAGTCCTAGGCGACTGATGACCTCAGAAGTTAAGTCCCATAGTGCTCAGAGCCATTTGAACCATTTGAACAATAGAAAAAAACAGAAAGGTAGTAAAATCTCCCATACAGTCCCGTTTCTAGGTAACATATCATATCAGATTGCCAATGTCTTCAAACGAAAAGGCATAAGCATATCGTTACCATAGACAACAAGATTGGACTGAAGCTACCCCACAACATCAGTACACGAAACCCACTTCATCACACAGGTGTAAACAAAACTGAATGTTTGGACCGTGACTGCTTCAATATAGGCCAGTCTGGTAGATCATTTGAGATTAATTTCAAAGAACACATGGCAGCATTAAGAAACAACAAATATCACACCTCAGCAATAGCCACCCATAGCCACGCACCTGCATGAAACAAAACACCATGTTAACAACACTAGTATCAGCATCCTACTCATCCACCAAAAAGGCAGAAAACTAGACATCCTAAAAACACTCCAAATATACCAACACCAAACAAAACAACCTGAATCCATCTTAAATGACAAATATGGTTGTATTTACAATAGTATCATCTCTGTTTTCAGCAACTGCCTACATCATTACAATTGCACACACATACACACACACACACACACACACACACACACACACACACACACACACACACACACACCTACCTTAATATTTACCACAAATATTTAGTTATGTTAGCATTACAGCTGCAAAGAGTACAAGAGATTGGCCTCATTTACATATATATCATCACACCAACAGCTTGTACCCCTTGTCAGCTTGAAACTATATCTACATCAACTATTAGCACAGATTGTACATCCTTATGCATATTTTAAAGCATTAACCCATGTATTACCCCAACCTTTAGGCAATTATTTGATGTAAGAGATATAATCTTAAGACACCTTGCCATGTAAAGTTGTCAAAGTTGTCAATTACTCTTTCCACCCTCTCTCTCCCTCTCACTTTCTCTTTTTCTTCCTCTCCTTCCGCCTCCAGCCTTTCATATCTATCTGTTAATTCTTATCAAAATTGTTATTTGTGTATAATTTTACCGCTGTAGCCAACGATTATTGTACTTAAAGTTTGTAACATTTCACCTGACTGTATAAACAGGTATGATGTTTAAGCTATTTTAACGTTTCACCTGACTGTATAAACGAGTAACAATCGGATTTATGTACCACCTGAAGTATTTATTCCAACGCACGTATTCTACACCTGAAAACAAACACCTCCAAATCCTTAATCAATATTCTGTAATAATGTTTTTAGTGTTGTTACGATGTATATTCTTTGTACTTTGCAATAATGTTTCTCTTCTGCTATACGATCCTTGTACCGAATAGCTTCCAGACGCCATATTTGTTTACAAAGTATTACAGTATACATGTGATGTGTTACGACAGCGAAAGGAACGTGTGACCACTGCAGGTACTCTGTTTTACTTATTTTATGTTTAGCGATAGATATACGTTTCATTTTTTGTCAAAAGTATCCGAAAACCATGTTCTGAAATAGTTGTTTTGTTTTCTCCACTAGACAGTGTCACAAGTTCCTCCAAACAATCGGAGCACAACAAACACACAAATGTCATACTAACAAATATAAATCCAGCTGATGATGTTGGTTTTAACCTTTGAACCGCGTAATGGAGATAAATAAATAGTTACTGGTAACAGTAAACTTGTTGTTTCATTTAATGTCAATAACAGTCACGGTAGAGTCTAAACTAAAATGTTCGCATTTGAAGAAACTTTTCTTTGCTCTCAACAGTCTGATTCTATTATCTCCCTTTCCTGAGCTGTGCAGACGAATTTTAGTTAGTGGACGGTAAAATTATTTCACTTTTTCTGTTAATAATTCTCTCACAGGTTTGGTATCAGGCACGTAAGTATTCTTCATTCTCTACTCTTAAACACCATCGTGTAAAATGTACTTATCCGTAAGATCTGTCTTATCTAAGGTGCAGGTATACTGTTCATTCAGCTCAAGACGTCAAATGTTATCCTTACTTGTACTTGAAGGTAGAAGGATTATGTTATCACATTTCTACTATCCTCATATTTTCTTCATTCATTACAAACATGGAATTTTTACTGAATTATTTATGTCTTTGTTATTTTTCGTCTCGCTGCACCGCTGGTGACTAGTCCACAGAAAATTATTTCATTCTTTATTGTATTGCAATGGTCTTCTACTGAACTATTCTGTACATTCATACATAGGAAACAGAACTAACACTACTGACAAATGGCTTCTCATACAAAATGGTCCATCAAAATTCAGCAAATGGTCACTGAAAGTTTCTTGAGAAAGTTCGTTGCCACTCTGTGCGTGAAGTCAGATGGACCTGTTAAACTCCTCTTTCCTGTATCAAATTGCTCAACGAAAAGCACAGTAAGGCATAATTTGGAAGCCCATACGCGAATGTCTGCAACTTGATTCTTAAGATTCCAACATATTTTTCTCTTTTATTTTTGACGTGCGAGAGCGTATCAGTGCCCTAATAGAACTCTCCTTCTGCAGCGTTTTATGTCAGAGATAGGCAAAATACTGAGTTTTAATGTTGATCCGCAGGGTGCTTTTTATCTTACAGTGATATAAACTAAAACGTAACACTAGGAGAAAATATTACGAAATGCTTGTAGAAGGAATACACTACCATTGTTTTCGTAGATAGGGACAAATAAAAGAAAGAGAAAATAATAATAATTAACATTCTACCAGTCACTGATGCAGGCATCGGTAGTACAATTTAACAAAAAACGCCTCTGGTACCTTAAAAAATTTGTTAAATGGTACTTTGCCACAACAACATGGTTCCCGTCATGCTCTGACTCTTCTCTTAACTGCTCTAACTAGGAACTGTAATTTTTGCAAGAATTTCCGGAATTAAAATGGAATGAACATATTTTTTTCTGTTAAAATGAAGAAGGGTACCGAACGGCGGTCGTGTCCAATAGTCGCTCCCTGAAAACAAATAGCAACCTCTCACTAGTTAAATGCTACAATATCTAATTTAAGCAACCATGTAGCATCGTAGATATCTGCTCACACGCAAGCAGCATATTATCATTGACTATGCCTGTATTAAGAAATGGGGAACCTCTGCAATCTAAAACCGGAAAAACATGTCCCAAAACATGATACAATACGATATGGCAGTGCCTGTATTGTTCAGAAGGAATATGAACTGCGAGTACTACAGCCGTTATGAAATACATGAAATGTATTCGCAGTTGCTAATATGGACGATAGTCAGCTGTATAATGGTCAGACGACAATGAAATTTTATGGCGGACCGGGACTCCAACCTGGGTCTCCCGCTTACACGAGCGGCTGCCTTTACCAGTTTTTTTTTTTTTTTATCATCAGATAGACTTGGTACCTTAATGAACATTCAGATTAGCACAGTCACAATCATCGAATAATATGAGTTGTAAATTAAGAAAAATAATTATTACTAACGAACAAGACAAAAAGATTCTGAGTAACCTGAAAACTAACCCACAACATGTTGTCAATTTTTCATTTTTTTATTTTTCATTTTTTATTTGTGTAAAAGGAAGAAGATTGAACAAAAGAAGGCATCACGTGATTGAACATCAGCTACAGCGAGGAATTAAGGACTACAGGGAAACGTAACAAACATCGTGTCGACTTAAGACAAGAAAGCCCGCCCGGTTGGCCGTGCTGTCTAACGCACGGGTTTCCGGGCGGGAAGGAGCGCCTGGTCCCGGCACGAATCCGCCCGGCGGATTTGTGTCGAGGTCCGGTGAACTGGCAAGTCTGTGGATAGTTTTTAGGCGGTTTTCCATCTGCCTCGGTGACTGCGGGCTGGTTCCCCTTATTCCGCCTCAGTTACACTATGTCGGCGATTGCTGCGCAAACAAGTTCTCCACGTACGCGTGCACCACCATTACTCTGCCACGCAAACATAGGGGTTACACTCGTCTGGTGTGAGACATTCCTTCAGGTGTCCACCGTGGGCCGAACCGCACAATAACCCTGGGTTCGGTGTGGGGCGACGGAGGGGTGAAGTGGACTGCGGTAGTCGTCGTGGGGTTGTGGACCACTGCGGCTGCGGCAGGGACGGAGCCTCTCCGTCGTTTCTAGGTCCCCTCCTTCAAGAACATAATCATCGTTACGGTTGTGACCCATGATCCGGACGATCGTATTCGTCTGCGGAAAAGAGATACGTCCAGACGGAGAAGAAATGCGTCAGAAACAGCTGATACAGACGCCGGGGAAAGATAAAGCCAACAGTAGACGTAGCCACAGTTAGTGATCTCATCCATAAGAGACCAGCCTATGGAATAAGGCATCAGTGTCATGACATTCAACACTCAGGGGAAGGCCGAAAACGACGGTCGCCAGTCGCTATGATTGACCCTATACCACAATGAAGCGATCTCCATCTGTAATATATGAAGGCTAAGATGAGGCCAGACAACTTTCCAGGATGTTGACGGAGAAGCTATTTCAACATGAGAGAGGCAAAACGGTTTACCTCAACGGGATAATAAGACCCCAGTTATGAGGTGCGTCTTTGTAAGTATATCAGCACCTAAGAAACTGACAATAACGCAATACTCGTGGATATTTCGTAGTTTAGGTTTATCTGTAGAACATGGACGGGGGGAGTCGGACTAACCGACTGGAGACAGGAAAGTAAACAAGATGTGACGGAACACGGCGTCTGTGTAGTGTTAAGACACTGCGTCGAACAAACAACACAGACGCCTTCACTTTAATATCGGGAGGTCTTAATCCTCTGAACTTGCGACACCTGGCCTCTACTTCATACCGAACTCTAAAGACGTACCCTCGCCACAAGGATCGACTGGATAGTTGTTTGAGTCTGTGGGCCATCATCGCGCGAAGCGGGAATATCAGTGCAGTGTAATACACTTAACTGAAAATATGGGTGCCTAAGACCCGACTTGGTGAAGGAGGCTAGCGGAAGGGCGGTCGTGTCCAAGAATCGCTCCCTGAAAACGAATAGGAACCTCTCACAAGTTAAATGCTACCATTTTGGTCGGGTTTTCATCCACTACGGCCCCTAAAGTCTTGTGATGATGGATCACCGTCGCTCAAGGAACTACCATTTGGGTAAAGCCGGCAACTGGAGGAACGCACATTTCTGATCATTAATGTGGGCACCAGCAAGGTGGAAAAATGAGTCATGGTATCCTTGAGCCCATAAATGTCGTACTAAAATCATGATGTCATCGGTGAAAGCGTGGACCGAAAATTGTTACCCCAAGAGAGTCCAGCCACGTATTTGCACGGAATACGGCGAAGCAAGTGTTCCAAGAACAAAACAAAACGTAACATGTATACGGGGCTTCCCTGGGGTGAACCCCGTCAGATCGAAATCGGCGGTGGGAGAGGAGAGGGGAGGGGGTTGGCTGGTGACCGTTCACAACCACTGAGGTATGGATACTAGTGAAAAGACTGGTACGGACCTGGCATGAATCTTGAGTAAAGTCTAAGGCGGTTGACACAGGCTTTAAAAACTGTGACTGACACTGTCAAATGCCTTGTGGAAGTAGAGAAAAAGCAAGGTCCCCGAATTATTAGCGGCCGCAGCCACCGAAATGACTACTCGAAGTTCCATTACAGAAGTCAGTATTAAGCGTCCAGGCACACAGTTTTGGTGAACGGCAACGATTTTGTCACGAAACTTAGGGAGACATGTGTTTATGGTTTGGGAGAAAGTTTTATAATCGAAGTTTACGAGAGTAACCAGACTAAGTGAGTCCAGACCAAGTCGACCCATGGTTTTCAGGATGAGGACCATTGTGCCTTCCTTGAAAGGAGCAGGAAGTGAGACACGCTGTATCACTCCATTCACCTTCGACGTTGTTGTGTCACGTATGAGAGGCCAAAATCAATATGAAATACTTTAAAAATGCCATCCAGTCTAGGTAACTTACGTTACTTAGACCGTGTAACATTATTATATACAGGGTGAGTCACCTAACGTTACCGCTGGATATATTTCGTAAACCACATCAAATACTGACGAACCGATTCCACAGACCGAAAGTGAGGAGAGGGGCTAGTGTAATTGGTTAATACAAACCATAAAAAATGCACGGAAGTATGTTTTTTAACACAAACCTACGTTTTTTTAAATGGAACCCCGTTAGTTTTGTTAGCACATCTGAACATATAAGCAAATACGTAATCAGTGCCGTTTGTTGCATTGTAAAATGTTAATTACATCCGGAGATATTGTAACCTAAAGTTGACGCTTGAGTACCACTCCTCCGCTGTTCGATCGTGTGTATCGGAGAGCACCCTATTACGTAGGGATCCAAAGGGAACGGTGATGGACCTTAGGTACAGAAGAGACTGGAACAGCACATTACGTCCACATGCTAACACCTTCTTATTGGTCTTTTTCACTGACGCACATGTACATTACCATGAGGGGTGAGGTACACGTACACACGTGGTTTCCGTTTTCAATTACGGAGTGGAATACAGTGTGTCCCGACATGTCAGGCCAATATATGTTCAATTTGGTGGCCATCATGTACCGTGTGTACCGTGATGTGCCTACAACCCCAGAGGATATGAAACAACGTATTGTGGCAGCCTGCGGCGACATTACACCAGATGTACTGCGGCGTGTACGACATCCATTAAGCCAGAGATTGCAATTGTGTGCAGCAAATGATGACCACCACATTGAACATCTATTGGCCTGACATGTCGGGACACACTCTATTCCACTCCGTAATTGAAAACGGAAACCACGTGTGTACGTGTACCTCACCACTCATGGTAATGTACACTCTTTGACATAAAACTTGACCGGCGGCCGGCCGCTTCAGAGGCTAAGTCCGCGCCGATCGCTACATGGGACAAAAAAACTGGCCAACTCGCTAATTCTCTAAGTCCGGTTATCTGCACAATCTGGCAACACTGTAGGCTGCGGCACTTCCTGGAGGAAAACTTGTCCCATGATAGAGAAACTCTAGGCTGATTACGCCTGTGGTCTAGCGGTAGCGTGCGTTGTTTCTGTTCATAATGTCAGTGGATCGAGAGCAGCTGGCATAAAATATTTTTATAGCCTCTTCTGTCTGAATGCTGAAGACGTGAATGTAATGGTAGCGCAGATTCAATCTATTTCGCTTTGTGACACACCGATATCAAAATGTTATCCAGTAACGATTTTGCGGCAGATTTCCTGCAGACTGTCCTCCTCTGGACGCCGTATGCGGCAAAGCTCCGGGATCCATTTGCTGGCTACTGGCAGCGGCCGTGGCGACAGCAGCGGCGCTGCACTCCCCCGTTCTTTATCGAAAGCGCCTGCTACCGCTCATCGCTTTTGATGATTTAAAACGCTTTATTATTAAATGTTGCTCCACAGAAAATTTCTACAATTTCCATTCACGCTCAAAAGCAACGGAGACAGACGCCCTGATTAGTAGGCGGGTATTATATTACATTAATCGGCAGGAGCTGAGTATGGCCCGAAATTAATTTTATAGACTGGGACGAAATTAAACCACCTCACTACATTCGATGAATTTATAAATGCTTCATACCTCGTTTCTTTTCCTTTCAAACTCAATTATTTGTGCAACTTTTGGTCAATGTTTGGATGTTTTCGTCAAGCCAGAGTGAGCGTCTGTGGTGTAAAGAGTATTACAGCTCCTGTTTCATTCCTTATGGTAAGTCTATGCGATAAACTGTGTGAATACCTTGCAATGCATGCTCTGTAGCAGTGCAGGAACACTGCACATTTGGAGTTCCATGTATGGGTTCATGAAGTATTTATTGTTGATCGGAAGTGATAGTTAAGGTCATCAGATTTAAACCAGAAAAATTTGTCGTTTTGAAGGTTTCAGAGAACGGAAAGGAATTGCTAACGCCGGTGTTAGAAAACGTCTACAGTTAAATGCTATTGAAAAAATTTAGAAGAAGGGAACTATATTAATGAACATGTGCACTTCATAAACAACCTTCTGACATGTTAGACCTATATGACGAACAAAGCTCAAATTTATATCGTTGACAGTCGGTTTGAATCTTTTCAGGGTCTATTTTACAGTGAAGCACCTTGGAATTTGCAAAGCAGAAATCCATGATAGTAACTTAATTTACTAAGTCGAAATCGGACGAAGATTGATGTTTAAAGGCATTCTTCAGATTTCGCATAAGAAATTTTTACTAGCAGTTTGCAACTCCATTAATTAAAATGGAAAATAAAAGGTTGTAGTCAGCGGCTTCTACCGTGATTCGAACTGCTATGTCTTATAGTACAAGCACTGCAACGCACAAGGGAACCTCTGAGCTAACGACACACTGGCGGCCAGAGGCGGAATATAGTCACTGCAATGTTACCTGAGCCTCAAAACGCAACCTTAAACACACGAACAGAGGAGGTGGAGATTACTGTTTTAACGTCCCGTCGACAACGATGTCATTAGAGACGGAGCACAAGCTCGGATTAGGGAAGGATTGGGAAGGAAATCGGCCGTGCTCTTCCTAAGGAACCATCCCGGCATTTGCCTGAAGCGATTTAGGGAAATCATTGAAAACCTAAATCAGGATGGCCGGGCGCGGGATTGCACCGTCGTCCTCCCGAATGCACACACAAACAGGTGTTACTTATGTGAAGAACGCCGTTCTTGGAGTCCAGAAATTAAATATACTTTCTAATTGTGTCATCTTGCAGTGGATTATATCGTACGAGTCTTCGATGTGGAAAACGAATGTCAAGTGAATTTAGCGAGGTAACGCCGACCTACACCCGGAAGTAAATGCACTATCAGAGTGTTGACAAATACTTGCTACGACGCTGCCATTTCTAGGCTCTCTGACGAGGCAGCTCTTCAGCGAAATGCTTGCCGTGATTCTCCGATACGGTTCTTCAGAGTGGAGACGCGCGCGCACGTTTGGTTTTTATGCGGCGTTCTCCCCTGATGGTTTCTGACGTCGCCTTGTGGGCTATGTATACATATGAGACATTCAATTATCATTAATCCAGAATGATACAAGTTTCAGCTTCCGGCGTGGAAGAAGGCTGTTGACGCCGACATTATATCATTTCAACGTAGGGAAAGCAAAACGGATCATTCAATGTTTCTCATTCAACATAAAGCATGTGAGATAATTTTCCGTAACGTTCATAATCATCTAAAAATACAAACGAAGTAAAAATACACCGGAAGCTTATTCGAATTGAATATAACGCTTTGCACCTCGATGTCGAATTTGTCCACTTGCAATCTTTTGCAGCATACACATAGAATGTCATGATTACCACGAGAATGAAGAAATATGTTGGTAAGGATGGAAGCAAGAAGAGACGCAGTCAACAAATATTCTATTCCTCATGGCATTCATTTCATTTGACACGTAAGAAGAGGTAAAGCGGGAATTTACTTTCGTTAACACGAAAGATATGCCGCACATATTGATAACGAGGAAGTCTGCGTCTTCATAAGTTTCCTCCTTGAAATCTGTATGCTCTATTATATACTAAGTAGCCCGATCATTGTTTCAGTAATGTTACCCTCTTGTTTGACCCCGTAACGATGAACAGATTCCAAATGCATGTCTCCCTTCCTGGGTTGTTTTTTGTGTTTTATTGCTTGGAATTCCTGAAGCAGACCACTGTGCCTTCCCCCCTCGTGGGTTAGGTCTCAAAACTAAACCGCTTTGTATCCAATGGCATAATTTATTCAGACAGCATCAGCATAAGACTATCAAACAAAGCCTTCCATTTACAGTTGCAGCACTCTAACCAGCACTGACCAAAGTGTAATCCACGGTCATGGTCCTAAATTACCAGCTGTCTGCTACTGTGGCAAAGTCCGTACCACACTTTCGATTCCGCAGCACCATTTTACCTGGTAACACTGTGTAGTTGCACAGTTGTGCTACCAGGTCTGTCCTCACACTGTCAACTTTATGTATCTCACTTCTCCTGTAGCGTAGATCACGAGGAGCCGAAGTAAATGAGTGTATTCTGCATGACGTAACATTCAGTATTCCCTTCTTTCATAGCCACTCTTCATGTGCATTGATACCAAATAGGAATGCGAAAACTCTTGCGAGTGAGAGAATGACAATAACAATCGTAACAAGAACAAGCAAATAATGAATGATGTTTATTCCAACGCAGAACGACAATGGCTTTAAATATAAAAATCTGTATCTATATCTATATCCATATCTATTGATCTTTGAGTTGGCACAATGCAAATATATTCTTAGCATTTAGTTACTGAATTTAGTTCTGGATGTTTGCAGAGAAAAGGAAAAGTCGGTACTTCTCGCTAGTGTAATATAATGTGAACCAGCAACTACCCTTTCCTTAGAACACGACTCAAGCAGGTCCTCAAGTAGGTAGCAAGGCACTGCTGCATTCTGTTCCCTGACATTGCTCTGATGACGGTTAATGCATATAGTTCCGATTATGAAATACAAAACGTATTGCAGGTTAGTTCCTAGGATAGTAACATTAAATTTGCGTTGTAGACGGCACATGAACGTGACGACTATCCATATTACTCATCAATATAAAAAGACAATATTTTGGGAATTTAGCAGGATTACTCAAAATGAATTCTGAAATTGGGTGACTGACTGCACAGGTGCTAAACGTCGTCAAGAGTATACGATGTCCTAATCGCATTAGGAATATGAAGATCGTCTTCGACAGCTCGCAACTTTCACATTGCTATCTCCACCTTACTCCAGACAGCCCTCGGTGGAGTTGCACTACGTTGCCGATGTTATGGAAGGCCTTCAAACCGACAACAGACCACATATTGAAAAATACAAGCGAATTCTCTTGCAGCGTAAGCTTATTGTAACTAATCTAAAAATTATTGGAGAGGAACATTGTCCTATTCAAAAAAAGTAAAATGTTACACACTGTTGACGTCAAACGGACATTATCTATGTCCTGTCTTGTGTCCTACTCATCTATAATATCAAGTGTACTATGAAAATGATTATATGTAATGGATGATAGGGTAATGCATTGATACCAGATGGCGGGGGCCGGCCGGTGTGGCCGTGCGGTTCTAGGCGCTTCAGTCTGGAACCGCGTGACCGCTACGGTCGCAGGTTCGAATCCTGCCTCGGGCATGGATGTGAGTGATGTCCTTAGGTTCGTTAGGTTTAAGTAGTTCTAAGTTCTAGGGGACTGATGACCTTAGAAGTTAAGTCCCATAGTGCTCAGAGCCATTTGAACCATTTGAACTATTTAACACAAAATGACATTAAAAATTAAAGTTATTCACGAGCAGCTAGTTGAGAATATGTATGAACATTAAATGACACGACGAACTGAAATAATATGACGAAGAGTTCAGCGCTCACTGGGAATAGAGCCCCACACATATCGTTGTTGACTACACACAAAGAGACGTCAGCTACCGAATTTTTATCCACCAGCTGCTCAGAATAGCATCTTGAACTTACAGTCATCTCGCAAATAGTTCTGTGTCTCACTGGGAGTTAAAAACGTCAGATATCGTTAGTGTTGACAACGAATGAAAATACATTAAAAATCAAAATTATTATCCACCAGCAGATAGGTGTTCTCATGATAGAGCTTGATAATACATAATTAAATCTTTAGTGCCGGGCCAGGATTCGATCCCATTCACGCGTAACATGTGAAGGTGTTGAGGAATCTGCAGTTTTGAACAAACAACAAATTGTAGCCGAGCTGTATTGCCACGAAGGGATCAAATTCCGCGTTAAGGGCGGTCTGAGTTGCATTCCCAGTTTAGAACCAATTTTATCGACATACAGAAGCTCAAATAAAAGATGGAATAAGTGTACTGTGACCATACATAGCGTTTGTGTCGTCACTTGAAATAAATAACTAGTATAAGAAAGGTTACTGGTGATAGAGTTTCTACATGTCGCCACTCCAGACTTTATTGTGGTTCAACCTACCGTCTACTTGGTAAAGAAGGAATATCATCTTTCATGTGAATTTTCAGACCACGCAGCCATTATATCTCCTTCACTTGGTGTAGCCAGGAGAGAATTGAATCTGTCTCTCCCTATCTAAAATCATTGACGGAAGTGGGAATCGAACCCAGACCATAGGTATAACAACCTACCATCCGTCCAACAGACCACGAAATCCTCTTCTCTGCGATTCATTTTTCTATCGTAACGCAGTTGCGCCACACTGGATGAGAATTCTGACACACAGGCTCCCTGTAGTAATTTGCAGCATGTTCAGTAAATTCATTTACTTGGTTGACCGAATCACCATGAACTAGCTGCCTCGGCTACCCAGTGCATACATTCGACTATTTTGTAATCACAGAAATAAAATCACGTAACTGCCACCTACACACAACTGCCAACAGTGTAGGATGCAGAAGTTTAAATAGGAAGTGTTCCTTTCCATTTGAGCTACTCTATTGCGCTATCTGTTACTAGAAAACGTCGTTCAGTCCAAAAGAAAAGCTGTAACTGTTTGTCTCTCAGAAGTCAAGACCTGGCCATATGCATAATCTCCCAGTGCTGTGGAATCCAAAAGTTCTGGAGGAATAGTTGTCGAGCTCTGGAGCTGTTGTAGCTACGTGTCAGCTAGTAGCGTAGATAAGATGTCGCGAGTTCGAATACATTCAGTGCTACATTTTTTAAAACGCAATTCTGCTCTCTGCTGAAGGTATCAATCTAATGGAACTTTGAACATAATTCCCTTCACTTCTCAACCCAAAGTAGTCGCATGTGGAAAAAGGGCTAACTACTGTGACATTTTGTTCTATTCAGGTTTAATAGACAGCAGGCAGCAGATGCATCTCGAAGATGTGCAGGGAGAGCGCATCGTGCCATAATATGTCAGAAAAGTATTTTCTACATTAGCCGTCGTGTGGTAGTGATATTTTATTCTTCTTCAAACTTTGTTTGACAGCTGTAACTCAGAACAAGTTTTCTACATGCATGTAATCAATAAACTGCATGTGCATTGTCAGACTGTCATACGTAACATCAGAGAATTCGCATATATCGTTGATGTTTAATTTCTCTCTCATGTTTACTATTGTTTTAACAACACTAAAGGAAACCTTACGAAAATTGTGCACTTTATTATAAGAAATGAAATAAAACTAACCATGATAACCTTACGACGAGAGTATCTGTACTCAAGCATGCCTCTATCGACACGAATTAGTAAAATACTACTCACTTAGATTTTGATTGGGTCTGTGTTTAATTGGTATGCTGTGTCATACTCAAGAGGTATGCAAATGTCGCATTTCATAAATATAGTTACGTATTCCTAGAAACCCAAAATTCGCTTGGCAGCAGCGGAAAGAGGCCTTACCTGTTGTGCAGCATTGTAAGTTTTTCAACATCGCACTATGAGCTGAAAGCATTTTCTTGCGATTTCCTTATTGATGTTTGATCTGACTGCTTGTAGCTCTTTCACAGAAGGGATAAAAATGTTACAGTCAGTGAGACTGGAACTGCGAACCGTAACAGACGCTTTTTCACAGGTCAGCACGTTACCACAGAGCTGGTGAGAAGGTATGGGTCTTAGCTTCCTATTACGAGGGCAAAAGTAACTAGAACTCGTAAACCGCTATTTGAAGGTCGAGATTAGTTGCGGTTTCCACCTGCAACGACTTTCCTGGGCTGAAAACCGTAAATTTTCAATCTTTTGTTACCCTTCAAGCGATAATAACTCAGATTATTCATTGGAAATGACAGGTAAAATCAAGTGAACTTTGAGGCTTAATTCCGTGCACACCAGGAAGTAACTCGTCGATCACAGAGTTGCCAAACATACGTTGCCTTGTTGCCAAATCTCAGTTACAGTACCAGCAGGAAGAAGACGAACCGATGTGATCCTACAGCGGTCTGGGAAGTGACCATAGCTGGTGTCTCCAAGTCGCGGCTGCTACGGCCTGGAATACGTAATGCGTCTGATTCGCTTTCTGTAACTAGGTTTAGGGACTGGAGCGTAGTTACTAATAATACTCAGAACTGACTGCAAACTGAGCATCATAAATCAGTAACTCTCATTGTTGTTTTTATATTTCTTTCGTAAGTGTACTCAAAACTAAGAAAGTCATTCACAGGCGTTTTCGTGCCTCGCCGATAGTCGAGCACAACATACAAATAAAAATAAAAAAGAATGTGTGTGTGTGTGTGTGTGTGTGTGTGTGTGTATGTGTGTGTGTGTGAGAGAGAGAGAGAGAGAGAGAGAGAGAGAGAGAGATAAATAAAAAGCAATGAGAGAGAGTGTAAAAAATTGTTGTAAAGAAATTGAATCATGGTATTTAAAGAAATCTTTCATTAAAATGACACGTTCCACATCATTACGAAATGTCGTATTCATGATCTATGGAACAAGAGTTAATCTAATGTAATCTAATCTAATCTAATCACATCATATTGATGATTAGCCATGAAGAGTCGTGAATTACCGAAATTTTGGCCAATGTTATCTAACCACGAATGATGTCTGATATACCTCCATTCTGAAGTAACAAAGTGTGCATGCATTTACAGATGAAGTGCATGATGTGAAGTTCTGTGACGGAGATACGAACCCAACACGTAATCCGATTGTTAACTAAGAAACATCAAATGTTACGTATCGGTTTTTGTTACGAGCCGCTAGGTGTCTGAATCTAAAATAAGGATACAAACTTTTGTGCCTAAGCGACAATCGAGCTGCACACCTACCGTGCATCCACGAATATAGCTTAAGTATCAGTTGCTTACTCATGAACAGTAAGATGTGTGCGTGTTTGACCAGAAATAACGACACCTGTTGCGATTGTTGGAAACACGTGAACAGACATTGAAATTACGCGTTAATTTTCACTAGCAGGTGGGTGTGCACTTGATAAAGCTAGAAATGAAATTATGAATATTTTTGTACTGGATCAGGTTTCAGACCCACATACTTACCTTTGGAGGAGACCTAGAGAAGATTGCAGTCTTGGGAAAAGGAACGAAATGACTGAACTGTACTGTTCCAAGAGATTCAGATCCTCGAAAGAGGAGATACGAATTCGAATCACAGTCCAGCACCAAATTTTTAAACGTCTCTAGTTCAATCAAGTACAAGTAAAATAAGAGCCCTGTC
This sequence comes from Schistocerca nitens, assembly GCF_023898315.1. Lineage (NCBI taxonomy): Eukaryota > Metazoa > Arthropoda > Insecta > Orthoptera > Acrididae > Schistocerca > Schistocerca nitens. The sequence continues at coordinate 437,274,362 of NC_064616.1, forward strand.
CCTTTAAATGGCTATCGGTTCATCAAATAAAATAAAATTTCCTAATGTAAGTAAGCTTACTGGCGACTGTATTTCTGTTTACCATGACTTCCGCTGTGTCATTTCCCAACGTAAACCGGCTCTGCCCAGTTGGTAATGAAGGAACGTGATGTTTAATGCGGATTCTGGATTATAACGTCTTTCTCTTGAGGTTACCAGAGGTAAAATAAATCTGTTTGGGCCTCTTAAAAGTAAATGCCTGAACCCACGCATTGCACCTGTGATAGCTCGTTCCAACATACCATTGTGGCCACATTACCCAGCCCCAAGAGTGTGCTGTAACGGATGATGTGCTTAGCTTACAAAATTAGTCACGGTGGAAAAAATGCGAGTCTATTAAATGGTCAAGTAGAAGCAAGCTTCTGACGCAGAGATTATGCTATTCTCATGTCAGCAGGATGTAAAGACTCTTCTAGGCATCATAGGCTGGATGTGAAGCCATTTTGATTTTTCACAAATTCAGCAAATTTCTTAGTTCGAGAAAATCCACTGTGAAGTGTGAAGTTGCCGGATAATTCGATTATTACTGTTATTATTACTATCATTCTATTCATACCGCTGCTGTAACACAAGTGCTTGAACATCATTTAATGCCTTTTGGTCACTATAGATGTAGTTTCCCAAGAACAGGTTCTTTCCCTGTCTACGGAATCCTTTTCATGTTAATATCAAACACCAGCAATTACTCGTAGATTACTTTAAAACTAAAGTAATTGACGAAGACGTTACTTGGTAACAAAAACGCACTGCCTTTCTTCATTTACTTTCGTCTAGAAATGGCTATCGAGTACTGACAAACCAAAAGGCAATAGATCTTACTGCCTTCCGATATACGTTGCTGTTAGTCCTTCCACATGATTTGGTCGACATGACCTGTTTCAAGTTGTGTATGACAGACAGTGTTTTAGAAAATCTATTGTTTCCCTTTGAAATAAACAGAAGTATTTTCATTCTAAGCTGTCCAAGTACAAAATTTTCGCAATATTAGTTCAAATTTAATATTCGCTTCTATAATGTAGGAAAGTATTTCACAGTCGCAAAACTCGCATCCGAAACGTTGACCTTACACTTAGTCGCTGACCATACATTCTAGCACAGAGTGACACCAGTTTAAATAACCTAATGTAGCGAAGACTGTTTGCCAGTGCTCTTTCTCACCGGATAATACGCAATTCACTCATTTGGCTCCATAAGTGCACTATAACAGTAATTTCTGTGTGAAATTTGTCAGTAAGGTTTTGCCTTCCAACCGGCAAAATACGGCAGAGTACGGCCGGTAAACAATTCACAAACCACGATTTAGTGCCAATAAGACGATTTCTTTAAACATTGTCGAAGCTGAGGGAATTTAGTTTCTGCTTAAATCGTCTTAAGCAGCAACGTTCACAGATATCTCAAATAGGAAAAAGCTGAATATCCAGGTACGAAGGTTGTAAAACAAACTTCCCACAGTTTGTGTCAGGTTGATCTTTTCGTCTGATAACACTGCTTAAGTATTTTGTCTAAGAGGTATCACAAGTAGTATCCCTGTAGCTGTGGGAATCATTGGTTGAACACGAGTTTAACACCAATGGGTACAGTGCTGCTAAATTTTCACAATTATTATCGACCTACGTCTGAGTTCATCCACAAACTGAGGCGTATTTATAATATTGGAGCTAGACTGTGTATCCTTGTCTTTCTTGAGTGGTCATTGGAAGGCGTTTACACACACGTATACAATACTATGAATACTTCGAACGCTATGGTTAACGTTGCTCTCATAAACTACTTTTTTTTTAAATTCTTCTGGGTCTTCAGCGTGAAATATGTGTTGTAGATACAGTCTCAGACCAAAAAATTGACCGCCGAGTCGTTCACGTAAGTTGGACAATACAGTCGTGCTCCTCTCAGAATTCTATGTCTGGCAATATGCTCGATCTAGCAACATGTAGACTGCGGCACTTCCCAGAGGAAGTCTTGACTCCAATCTTAGTACATTACTCTTGACTACGACCGTAGTCTTGAGGTAAAACGCGAGACCAGCTAGTATGATATTGTAGATTCGCTTGAATTACACTCATAGCTTCAGCACCGAGAGGAAAGGGGCGATAAAAATTTTTTCTATATGTGCTTTCGGTCGCCAAACGTCATATTAGCTGGTCTCGCGTTTTACCTGAAGACTTCGGTCGTGTTCCAGCAGCGGTATGAATAAAATGATAGTAATAATAACAGTAATAATCGAATTATCCGGCAACTTCACACTTCACAGTGGATTTTCTCGAACTAAGAAATTTGCTGAATTTGTGAAAAATCAAAATGGCTTCACATCCAGCCTATGATGCCTAGAAGAGTCTTTACATCCTGCTGACATGAGAATAGCATAATCTCTGCGTCAGAAGCTTGCTTCTACTTGACCATTTAATAGACTCGCATTTTTTCCACCGTGACTAATTTTGTAAGCTAAGCACATCATCCGTTACAGCACACTCTTGGGGCTGGGTAATGTGGCCACAATGGTATGTTGGAACGAGCTATCACAGGTGCAATGCGTGGGTTCAGGCATTTACTTTTAAGAGGCCCAAACAGATTTATTTTACCTCTGGTAACCTCAAGAGAAAGACGTTATAATCCAGAATCCGCATTAAACATCACGTTCCTTCATTACCAACTGGGCAGAGCCGGTTTACGTTGGGAAATGACACAGCGGAAGTCATGGTAAACAGAAATACAGTCGCCAGTAAGCTTACTTACATTAGGAAATTTTATTTTATTTGATGAACCGATAGCCATTTAAAGGGACAGGGCTCTTATTTTACTTGTACTTGATTGAACTAGAGACGTTTAAAAATTTGGTGCTGGACTGTGATTCGAATTCGTATCTCCTCTTTCGAGGATCTGAATCTCTTGGAACAGTACAGTTCAGTCATTTCGTTCCTTTTCCCAAGACTGCAATCTTCTCTAGGTCTCCTCCAAAGGTAAGTATGTGGGTCTGAAACCTGATCCAGTACAAAAATATTCATAATTTCATTTCTAGCTTTATCAAGTGCACACCCACCTGCTAGTGAAAATTAACGCGTAATTTCAATGTCTGTTCACGTGTTTCCAACAATCGCAACAGGTGTCGTTATTTCTGGTCAAACACGCACACATCTTACTGTTCATGAGTAAGCAACTGATACTTAAGCTATATTCGTGGATGCACGGTAGGTGTGCAGCTCGATTGTCGCTTAGGCAACAAAAGTTTGTATCCTTATTTTAGATTCAGACACCTAGCGGCTCGTAACAAAAACCGATACGTAACATTTGATGTTTCTTAGTTAACAATCGGATTACGTGTTGGGTTCGTATCTCCGTCACAGAACTTCACATCATGCACTTCACCTGTAAATGCATGCACACTTTGTTACTTCAGAATGGAGGTATATCAGACATCATTCGTGGTTAGATAACATTGGCCAAAATTTCGGTAATTCATGACTCTTCATGGCTAATCATCAATATGATGTGATTAGATTAGATTAGATTACATTAGATTAACTCTTGTTCCATAGATCATGAATACGACATTTCGTAATGATGTGGAACGTGTCATTTTAATGAAAGATTTCTTTAAATACCATGATTCAATTTCTTTACAACAATTTTTTACACTCTCTCTCATTGCTTTTTATTTATCTCTCTCTCTCTCTCTCTCTCTCTCTCTCTCTCTCTCACACACACACACACACACACACACACACACACACATTCTTTTTTATTTTTATTTGTATGTTGTGCTCGACTATCGGCGAGGCACGAAAACGCCTGTGAATGACTTTCTTAGTTTTGAGTACACTTACGAAAGAAATATAAAAACAACAATGAGAGTTACTGATTTATGATGCTCAGTTTGCAGTCAGTTCTGAGTATTATTAGTAACTACGCTCCAGTCCCTAAACCTAGTTACAGAAAGCGAATCAGACGCATTACGTATTCCAGGCCGTAGCAGCCGCGACTTGGAGACACCAGCTATGGTCACTTCCCAGACCGCTGTAGGATCACATCGGTTCGTCTTCTTCCTGCTGGTACTGTAACTGAGATTTGGCAACAAGGCAACGTATGTTTGGCAACTCTGTGATCGACGAGTTACTTCCTGGTGTGCACGGAATTAAGCCTCAAAGTTCACTTGATTTTACCTGTCATTTCCAATGAATAATCTGAGTTATTATCGCTTGAAGGGTAACAAAAGATTGAAAATTTACGGTTTTCAGCCCAGGAAAGTCGTTGCAGGTGGAAACCGCAACTAATCTCGACCTTCAAATAGCGGTTTACGAGTTCTAGTTACTTTTGCCCTCGTAATAGGAAGCTAAGACCCATACCTTCTCACCAGCTCTGTGGTAACGTGCTGACCTGTGAAAAAGCGTCTGTTACGGTTCGCAGTTCCAGTCTCACTGACTGTAACATTTTTATCCCTTCTGTGAAAGAGCTACAAGCAGTCAGATCAAACATCAATAAGGAAATCGCAAGAAAATGCTTTCAGCTCATAGTGCGATGTTGAAAAACTTACAATGCTGCACAACAGGTAAGGCCTCTTTCCGCTGCTGCCAAGCGAATTTTGGGTTTCTAGGAATACGTAACTATATTTATGAAATGCGACATTTGCATACCTCTTGAGTATGACACAGCATACCAATTAAACACAGACCCAATCAAAATCTAAGTGAGTAGTATTTTACTAATTCGTGTCGATAGAGGCATGCTTGAGTACAGATACTTTCGTCGTAAGGTTATCATGGTTAGTTTTATTTCATTTCTTATAATAAAGTGCACAATTTTCGTAAGGTTTCCTTTAGTGTTGTTAAAACAATAGTAAACATGAGAGAGAAATTAAACATCAACGATATATGCGAATTCTCTGATGTTACGTATGACAGTCTGACAATGCACATGCAGTTTATTGATTACATGCATGTAGAAAACTTGTTCTGAGTTACAGCTGTCAAACAAAGTTTGAAGAAGAATAAAATATCACTACCACACGACGGCTAATGTAGAAAATACTTTTCTGACATATTATGGCACGATGCGCTCTCCCTGCACATCTTCGAGATGCATCTGCTGCCTGCTGTCTATTAAACCTGAATAGAACAAAATGTCACAGTAGTTAGCCCTTTTTCCACATGCGACTACTTTGGGTTGAGAAGTGAAGGGAATTATGTTCAAAGTTCCATTAGATTGATACCTTCAGCAGAGAGCAGAATTGCGTTTTAAAAAATGTAGCACTGAATGTATTCGAACTCGCGACATCTTATCTACGCTACTAGCTGACACGTAGCTACAACAGCTCCAGAGCTCGACAACTATTCCTCCAGAACTTTTGGATTCCACAGCACTGGGAGATTATGCATATGGCCAGGTCTTGACTTCTGAGAGACAAACAGTTACAGCTTTTCTTTTGGACTGAACGACGTTTTCTAGTAACAGATAGCGCAATAGAGTAGCTCAAATGGAAAGGAACACTTCCTATTTAAACTTCTGCATCCTACACTGTTGGCAGTTGTGTGTAGGTGGCAGTTACGTGATTTTATTTCTGTGATTACAAAATAGTCGAATGTATGCACTGGGTAGCCGAGGCAGCTAGTTCATGGTGATTCGGTCAACCAAGTAAATGAATTTACTGAACATGCTGCAAATTACTACAGGGAGCCTGTGTGTCAGAATTCTCATCCAGTGTGGCGCAACTGCGTTACGATAGAAAAATGAATCGCAGAGAAGAGGATTTCGTGGTCTGTTGGACGGATGGTAGGTTGTTATACCTATGGTCTGGGTTCGATTCCCACTTCCGTCAATGATTTTAGATAGGGAGAGACAGATTCAATTCTCTCCTGGCTACACCAAGTGAAGGAGATATAATGGCTGCGTGGTCTGAAAATTCACATGAAAGATGATATTCCTTCTTTACCAAGTAGACGGTAGGTTGAACCACAATAAAGTCTGGAGTGGCGACATGTAGAAACTCTATCACCAGTAACCTTTCTTATACTAGTTATTTATTTCAAGTGACGACACAAACGCTATGTATGGTCACAGTACACTTATTCCATCTTTTATTTGAGCTTCTGTATGTCGATAAAATTGGTTCTAAACTGGGAATGCAACTCAGACCGCCCTTAACGCGGAATTTGATCCCTTCGTGGCAATACAGCTCGGCTACAATTTGTTGTTTGTTCAAAACTGCAGATTCCTCAACACCTTCACATGTTACGCGTGAATGGGATCGAATCCTGGCCCGGCACTAAAGATTTAATTATGTATTATCAAGCTCTATCATGAGAACACCTATCTGCTGGTGGATAATAATTTTGATTTTTAATGTATTTTCATTCGTTGTCAACACTAACGATATCTGACGTTTTTAACTCCCAGTGAGACACAGAACTATTTGCGAGATGACTGTAAGTTCAAGATGCTATTCTGAGCAGCTGGTGGATAAAAATTCGGTAGCTGACGTCTCTTTGTGTGTAGTCAACAACGATATGTGTGGGGCTCTATTCCCAGTGAGCGCTGAACTCTTCGTCATATTATTTCAGTTCGTCGTGTCATTTAATGTTCATACATATTCTCAACTAGCTGCTCGTGAATAACTTTAATTTTTAATGTCATTTTGTGTTAAATAGTTCAAATGGTTCAAATGGCTCTGAGCACTATGGGACTTAACTTCTAAGGTCATCAGTCCCCTAGAACTTAGAACTACTTAAACCTAACGAACCTAAGGACATCACTCACATCCATGCCCGAGGCAGGATTCGAACCTGCGACCGTAGCGGTCACGCGGTTCCAGACTGAAGCGCCTAGAACCGCACGGCCACACCGGCCGGCCCCCGCCATCTGGTATCAATGCATTACCCTATCATCCATTACATATAATCATTTTCATAGTACACTTGATATTATAGATGAGTAGGACACAAGACAGGACATAGATAATGTCCGTTTGACGTCAACAGTGTGTAACATTTTACTTTTTTTGAATAGGACAATGTTCCTCTCCAATAATTTTTAGATTAGTTACAATAAGCTTACGCTGCAAGAGAATTCGCTTGTATTTTTCAATATGTGGTCTGTTGTCGGTTTGAAGGCCTTCCATAACATCGGCAACGTAGTGCAACTCCACCGAGGGCTGTCTGGAGTAAGGTGGAGATAGCAATGTGAAAGTTGCGAGCTGTCGAAGACGATCTTCATATTCCTAATGCGATTAGGACATCGTATACTCTTGACGACGTTTAGCACCTGTGCAGTCAGTCACCCAATTTCAGAATTCATTTTGAGTAATCCTGCTAAATTCCCAAAATATTGTCTTTTTATATTGATGAGTAATATGGATAGTCGTCACGTTCATGTGCCGTCTACAACGCAAATTTAATGTTACTATCCTAGGAACTAACCTGCAATACGTTTTGTATTTCATAATCGGAACTATCTGCATTAACCGTCATCAGAGCAATGTCAGGGAACAGAATGCAGCAGTGCCTTGCTACCTACTTGAGGACCTGCTTGAGTCGTGTTCTAAGGAAAGGGTGGTTGCTGGTTCACATTATATTACACTAGCGAGAAGTACCGACTTTTCCTTTTCTCTGCAAACATCCAGAACTAAATTCAGTAACTAAATGCTAAGAATATACACTCCTGGAAATTGAAATAAGAACACCGTGAATTCATTGTCCCAGGAAGGGGAAACTTTATTGACACATTCCTGGGGTCAGATACATCACATGATCACACTGACAGAACCACAGGCACATAGACACAGGCAACAGAGCATGCACAATGTCGGCACTAGTACAGTGTATATCCACCTTTCGCAGCAATGCAGGCTGCTATTCTCCCATGGAGACGATCGTAGAGATGCTGGATGTAGTCCTGTGGAACGGCTTGCCATGCCATTTCCACCTGGCGCCTCAGTTGGACCAGCGTTGGTGCTGGACGTGCAGACCGTGTGAGACGACGCTTCATCCAGTCCCAAACATGCTCAATGGGGGACAGATCCGGAGATCTTGCTGGCCAGGGTAGTTAACTTACACCTTCTAGAGCACGTTGGGTGGCACGGGATACATGCGGACGTGCATTGTCCTGTTGGAACAGCAAGTTCCCTTGCCGGTCTAGGAATGGTAGAACGATGGGTTCGATGACGGTTTGGATGTACCGTGCACTATTCAGTGTCCCCTCGACGATCACCAGTGGTGTACGGCCAGTGTAGGAGATCGCTCCCCACACCATGATGCCGGGTGTTGGCCCCGTGTGCCTCGGTCGTATGCAGTCCTGATTGTGGCGCTCACCTGCACGGCGCCAAACACGCATACGACCATCATTGGCACCAAAGCAGAAGCGACTCTCATCGCTGAAGACGACACGTCTCCATTCGTCCCTCCATTCACGCCTGTCGCGACACCACTGGAGGCGGGCTGCACGATGTTGGGGCGTGAGCGGAAGACGGCCTAACGGTGTGCGGGACCGTAGCCCAGCTTCATGGAGACGGTTGCGAATGGTCCTCGCCGATACCCCAGGAGCAACAGTGTCCCTAATTTGCTGGGAAGTGGCGGTGCGGTCCCCTACGGCACTGCGTAGGATCCTACGGTCTTGGCGTGCATCCGTGCGTCGCTGCGGTCCGGTCCCAGGTCGACGGGCACGTGCACCTTCCGCCGACCACTGGCGACAACATCGATGTACTGTGGAGACCTCACGCCCCACGTGTTGAGCAATTCGGCGGTACGTCCACCCGGCCTCCCGCATGCCCACTATACGCCCTCGCTCAAAGTCCGTCAACTGCACATACGGTTCACGTCCACGCTGTCGCGGCATGCTACCAGTGTTAAAGACTGCGATGGAGCTCCGTATGCCACGGCAAACTGGCTGACACTGACGGCGGCGGTGCACAAATGCTGCGCAGCTAGTGCCATTCGACGGCCAACACCGCGGTCCCCGGTGTGTCCGCTGTGCCGTGCGTGTGATCATTGCTTGTACAGCCCTCTCGCAGTGTCCGGAGCAAGTATGGTGGGTCTGACACACCGGTGTCAATGTGTTCTTTTTTCCATTTCCAGGAGTGTGTTTGCATTGTGCCAACTCAAAGATCAATTGATATGGATATAGATATAGATACAGATTTTTATATTTAAAGCCATTGTCGTTCTGCGTTGGAATAAACATCATTCATTATTTGCTTGTTCTTGTTACGATTGTTGTTGTCATTCTCTCACTCGCAAGAGTTTTCGCATTCCTATTTGGTATCAATGCACATGAAGAGTGGCTATGAAAGAAGGGAATACTGAATGTTACGTCATGCAGAATACACTCATTTACTTCGGCTCCTCGTGATCTACGCTACAGGAGAAGTGAGATACATAAAGTTGACAGTGTGAGGACAGACCTGGTAGCACAACTGTGCAACTACACAGTGTTACCAGATAAAATGGTGCTGCGGAATCGAAAGTGTGGTACGGACTTCGCCACAGTAGCAGACAGCTGGTAATTTAGGACCATGACCGTGGATTACACTTTGGTCAGTGCTGGTTAGAGTGCTGCAACTGTAAATGGAAGGCTTTGTTTGATAGTCTTATGCTGATGCTGTCTGAATAAATTATGCCATTGGATACAAAGCGGTTTAGTTTTGAGACCTAACCCACGAGGGGGGAAGGCACAGTGGTCTGCTTCAGGAATTCCAAGCAATAAAACACAAAAAACAACCCAGGAAGGGAGACATGCATTTGGAATCTGTTCATCGTTACGGGGTCAAACAAGAGGGTAACATTACTGAAACAATGATCGGGCTACTTAGTATATAATAGAGCATACAGATTTCAAGGAGGAAACTTATGAAGACGCAGACTTCCTCGTTATCAATATGTGCGGCATATCTTTCGTGTTAACGAAAGTAAATTCCCGCTTTACCTCTTCTTACGTGTCAAATGAAATGAATGCCATGAGGAATAGAATATTTGTTGACTGCGTCTCTTCTTGCTTCCATCCTTACCAACATATTTCTTCATTCTCGTGGTAATCATGACATTCTATGTGTATGCTGCAAAAGATTGCAAGTGGACAAATTCGACATCGAGGTGCAAAGCGTTATATTCAATTCGAATAAGCTTCCGGTGTATTTTTACTTCGTTTGTATTTTTAGATGATTATGAACGTTACGGAAAATTATCTCACATGCTTTATGTTGAATGAGAAACATTGAATGATCCGTTTTGCTTTCCCTACGTTGAAATGATATAATGTCGGCGTCAACAGCCTTCTTCCACGCCGGAAGCTGAAACTTGTATCATTCTGGATTAATGATAATTGAATGTCTCATATGTATACATAGCCCACAAGGCGACGTCAGAAACCATCAGGGGAGAACGCCGCATAAAAACCAAACGTGCGCGCGCGTCTCCACTCTGAAGAACCGTATCGGAGAATCACGGCAAGCATTTCGCTGAAGAGCTGCCTCGTCAGAGAGCCTAGAAATGGCAGCGTCGTAGCAAGTATTTGTCAACACTCTGATAGTGCATTTACTTCCGGGTGTAGGTCGGCGTTACCTCGCTAAATTCACTTGACATTCGTTTTCCACATCGAAGACTCGTACGATATAATCCACTGCAAGATGACACAATTAGAAAGTATATTTAATTTCTGGACTCCATGAACGGCGTTCTTCACATAAGTAACACCTGTTTGTGTGTGCATTCGGGAGGACGACGGTGCAATCCCGCGCCCGGCCATCCTGATTTAGGTTTTCAATGATTTCCCTAAATCGCTTCAGGCAAATGCCGGGATGGTTCCTTAGGAAGAGCACGGCCGATTTCCTTCCCCATCCTTCCCTAATTCGAGCTTGTGCTCCGTCTCTAATGACATCGTTGTCGACGGGACGTTAAAACAGTAATCTCCACCTCCTCTGTTCGTGTGTTTAAGGTTGCGTTTTGAGGCTCAGGTAACATTGCAGTGACTATATTCCGCCTCTGGCCGCCAGTGTGTCGTTAGCTCAGAGGTTCCCTTGTGCGTTGCAGTGCTTGTACTATAAGACATAGCAGTTCGAATCACGGTAGAAGCCGCTGACTACAACCTTTTATTTTCCATTTTAATTAATGGAGTTGCAAACTGCTAGTAAAAATTTCTTATGCGAAATCTGAAGAATGCCTTTAAACATCAATCTTCGTCCGATTTCGACTTAGTAAATTAAGTTACTATCATGGATTTCTGCTTTGCAAATTCCAAGGTGCTTCACTGTAAAATAGACCCTGAAAAGATTCAAACCGACTGTCAACGATATAAATTTGAGCTTTGTTCGTCATATAGGTCTAACATGTCAGAAGGTTGTTTATGAAGTGCACATGTTCATTAATATAGTTCCCTTCTTCTAAATTTTTTCAATAGCATTTAACTGTAGACGTTTTCTAACACCGGCGTTAGCAATTCCTTTCCGTTCTCTGAAACCTTCAAAACGACAAATTTTTCTGGTTTAAATCTGATGACCTTAACTATCACTTCCGATCAACAATAAATACTTCATGAACCCATACATGGAACTCCAAATGTGCAGTGTTCCTGCACTGCTACAGAGCATGCATTGCAAGGTATTCACACAGTTTATCGCATAGACTTACCATAAGGAATGAAACAAGAGCTGTAATACACTTTACACCACAGACGCTCACTCTGGCTTGACGAAAACATCCAAACATTGACCAAAAGTTGCACAAATAATGGAGTTTGAAAGGAAAAGAAACGAGGTATGAAGCATTTATAAATTCATCGAATGTAGTGAGGTGGTTTAATTTCGTCCCAGTCTATAAAATTAATTTCGGGCCATACTCAGCTCTTGCCGATTAATGTAATATAATACCCGCCTACTAATCAGGGCGTCTGTCTCCGTTGCTTTTGAGCGTGAATGGAAATTGTAGAAATTTTCTGTGGAGCAACATTTAATAATAAAGCGTTTTAAATCATCAAAAGGGATGAGCGGTAGCAGGCGCTTTCGATAAAGAACGGGGGAGTGCAGCGCCGCTGCTGTCGCCACGGCCGCTGCCAGTAGCCAGCAAATGGATCCCAGAGCTTTGCCGCATACGGCGTCCAGAGGAGGACAGTCTGCAGGAAATCTGCCGCAAAATCGTTACTGGATAACATTTTGATATCGGTGTGACACAAAGCGAAATAGATTGAATCTGCGCTACCATTACATTCACGTCTTCAGCATTCAGACAGAAGAGGCTATAAAAATATTTTATGCCAGCTGCTCTCGATCCACTGACATTATGAACAGAAACAACGCACGCTACCGCTAGACCACAGGCGTAATCAGTCTAGAGTTTCTCTATCATGGGACAAGTTTTCCTCCAGGAAGTGCCGCAGTCTACAGTGTTGCCAGATTGTGCAGATAACCGGACTTAGAGAATTAGCGAGTTGGCCAGTTTTTTTGTCCCATGTAGCGATCGGCGCGGACTTAGCCTCTGAAGCGGCCGGCCGCCGGTCAAGTTTTATGTCAAAGAGTGTACATGTGCGTCAGTGAAAAAGACCAATAAAAAGGTGTTAGCATGTGGACGTAATGTGCTGTTCCAGTCTCTTCTGTACCTAAGGTCCATCACCGTTCCCTTTGGATCCCTACGTAATTGGGTGCTCTCCGATACACACGATCGAACAGCGGAGGAGTGGTACTCAAGCGTCAATTTTAGGTTACAATATCTCCGGATGTAATTAACATTTTACAATGCAACAAACGGCACTGATTACGTATTTGTTTATATGTTCAGATGTGCTAACAAAACTAACGGGATTCCTTTTAAGGAAACGTAGGTTTGTATTAAAAAACATACTTCCGTGCATTTTATTATGGTTTGTATTAACCAATTACACTAGCCCCTCTCCTCACGTTCGGTCTGTGGAATCGATTCGTCAGTATTTGATGTGGTTTACGAAATATATCCAGCGGTAATGTTAGGTGACTCACCCTGTATATTGTCCTTGTGGTAATCACTCAAAAACACTTGATTTAATTCAGGGGTGACGATGTAACACACCAAACGGGAATAGTTGTCAGGAAAACTTTCAGCCGGAACATGGGCATCATACAATTTAGCAAAGCAGTTAAAAATTAAATTGGAAATGTCACGTTGAGGTGTTGGTACCCAACTATCGATGTTAGTGAGGGAAGCAATGCAAACGCGTTTCCTGTGAGCCTGATAGTGATGAGATGGAATTGCGAAGGGAGTTCATCTTAAAAAGAGGGATGTAGTTGACGTCTCATCCTGAGTTTCTCCATCTGAAATTGCTTTAACTGTAGCAATTCGGCTTTAGTTCGCCCTACACCCGTAATCCGTAGAGGAGCTTGCCTAGCGCTATCGTAAAGTTGACGCAATACGGAGACACAAAATTCTTTGGTCCGCCGGACGTCTGCCGCCTTCACGAACCAGAAAACATGAGAGATTTACGTATTTGTGGTTTGGCATACAGTATTCACCATTCCACAGTGGATGAGTACCGTTCTACAGCACGAAAGCAACGGGTCCATGCTTCCAGGATGACAACGACAAGAGATTGGTCTTATTGAGAGACAATACCAAGCATTCAGAAAAGACGATAAAATTTTACCGGCTGCTGCACAGAATTAAATGTGATGGCTATGGGAGAATGATCAGTAAAACGGGTGGGTATCACGTCAACGTCCAAAACCAGTCCACGCGAGGAATCAGGAAGGTAAGAGCTGTCTAGTCGACTGCTAGTGGTGGCAGTAAAATACATATGTCGGACAAGTATAGGATACCGACAAACTCACGTGTCACGTATCACGTCAACGTCCAAAACCAGTCCACGCGAGGAATCAGGAAGGTAAGAGCTGTCTAGTCGACTGCTAGTGGTGGCAGTAAAATACATATGTCGGACAAGTATAGGATACCGACAAACTCACGTGTCACATATGTGCAAGGAGCGATACATGTCATTAAGCTCTTTACTAAAACTACTGTCGGGGATTTACGAAGTACGTAACTGAATTCACCTCTCCAGATACGTGAACATTCCAAAGAACGACCAGAGCCAGAACGGGCATAGAGAATAAGTGAAGTGAGATCACGAAAGGAGCATCCTATACCCCTACTATCATCATGGATTTCGAATTCTCGTAATACAGTTCCTTCCATATCAAACAAGGCACTGCCTGTAGAACGTTCAGAAGCCGTAGAAGCCACATTAAAAAAGGTTGAGAACCCAGGAACTGAAAACTGGTCAAACAAAACTCCCTGTAAGAAAATACCGTGTGCAGCAGAGCCATGTATAAAGTGCCACAAAGGGGCGAGCTTGAGTTCAGAATCAGTCATATTAATATTCAAAGCGAGAAAAATATATGCGTGCATAGAAAACTGAACAGGCACAAAAACTATCAAATTACAAAGTCCTCATCTGACGGAGCTACGTATCAGTATCCATGGCAGAAAAGGAGAGAGAGGAAGTGTGAACATATCCTCCCTCTTCCACCTGTCTTTTCTCCTTCCGTGGTGCAACTCTTTCAGGCTGAATGCGTTGTATACTGAGGCTCCTAATCGCTGCTGCTACCTCATGCGGTTGTGTGGCTGGGTCACGCAGAAAATCCGTCTCAGAGTGATGGGGAGGAACCTCCGCACACCACTCGTCGACGGATAGGGTCTCACGTATGGAGATTTGTTCAATTATGACGGAGTCCTCCTCCTTCCCTTGGCAATCAATCAAGTTATGTTCATTAAGAGACTGTGACGTGGAGGCCGCAATAGACGGCACAGAAGTAGTTTTGGAAGCCGAGACAACAGAGGGGTATCCGATAGAGCCGCGGGAGTCAAATGGGTTGAAACAGATTCCTTAAAAGGCGGCGCCGACGGGGCAGCCACGACGACGAGAGAATCACCAGTTCACTAATCATTAATCACCTGATCTTGTGTAGAGGCAACCATGGCACCTCGTCAACAAACTCAGGCCTCAGAAGGTGGTCCATAAATTGACGGCTATCCGAAACCAATGGAAATCGTCCTGCGTTTGCGACGCTTGTTTCTAGTAACTAAGGTCAGCATTACGGAAATGACGGTGTTAATGTCTCTACGTGTGGGCATTGGGGGGGACATCGTGAACATTACCCTCAAACATCCTCTTTGAGCCTCAATAACCGGGGTTGCTCAGCGTCAGAATCCCGTGGTAGAAGATAAGCTGAAGTCAATTTTTGGCACTGTTCGTATGCGGGTTTATTACCCCCACATAACAAGGACAATTCGTATGAAGGTGGCCGCTCTGATTACAAATGCAGCAGGTTCCTTTCTGGCCGATATAAGTAATAGAACCCGATAACCACATACTTGCGAGTGAGAGAGTTATTTTTAACCACCATTTCTACCGACCGAACCCCAGTCTAGACCTGTAAGCGGTGTTGGCAGACCAGCGTTCTCTTCGAATATGTGTTTATCTCCATAAGGCAAGAGGATGGACCATAGAAAACTGTCATTTACCTCGGGTGAAAGATTAAAATACAGAATATTTGCGTAGGGCAGTTCTGCATTCGCCAAACGATCCGTGCTAGTGAAGCGATCACGATGGGTATAAGGATCTGAGATCCGTTTGGTACCAATATCCTCTAAACGTGAAGCCGGTATAGAAATTTGACAAGAAACGCATATAATTCCAAATAAAGGTACACAGTATGTAGCTGATCTTCGGAAACCTTAATCTTATCTACCAAACAGTCGTGTATCTCGAAGGAACCGGGCTGCTCATGCCGCATGGACTTATCAAAAGTGAAGTTGATGGTACCTGTAAGTGGAATAGACGTGAGAAATTTGATGGATATCACGGAGCAAGACAATGCCGCTTCAGGAAGGGCATACACTGGATGACAAACAGCAATGGGACGAGGACGTAGACTCACGCGAGACTGAAGGGAAAACAAGAAAGACACGCAGTGCTGCGGTAGAAGCCGGAACTAGGGCAACCTAATAGCCCAACGTGCAAAGCGGGAACATTAGGCTATACGAGCGTGCTTCAGGGCCAGATTCAAACTTCCATATGTCGTTAGCCATGTGCCTCCAGCCTGTACTCTGGCCTCCATTATTTATATTCTCATACAGGAGACTCATTTTAATTGAAAGTTGCTTGACCCGGTGTAGGCATATAAATACGGTATGTTGTGCCTATGTTGTTCAGAAGTACGATGCAGCGTTCCTTCGGATTAGTTAGTCTTTGGGATTAGTGATAAAAAGACTGTCGAAATCGAAGATAGACAAGCCACATTTTTCTCTGTAAACGTTAGTCCTTTCAGACTGGAAACATAAAAGTTTAATATTCCAAAACATAGTATCGTAACTAACAGGTCTCTATAGCAGTCACAATATAGATGTGGATGGTGAATACCTGTAGATTTTCTGTGTAACATATAGAGTCAGACAAGGCCGCGAACTGTCAACTCAGCTGAGCAATATCTATGCAGAATACATCATCTTTCTGTGCCTCGTGATGACTGGGTGTTGTGTGCTGTCCTTAGGTTAGTTAGGTTTAAGTAGTTCTAAGTTCTAGGGGACTGATGACCATAGACGTTAAGTCCCATAGTGCTCAGAGCCATTTGAACCATTTGAGCCAATACGTCATCAAGGGCGCAATGCATGGTTTTGATGGCGGAATTTCATATGGCGGCGGGAAAATAAACGATTTACGCTTTAGTGATGAACGTATCTTCAGTGATGGAAGTGAGGAGGGGCTTAGTGATATGTTCTCTAGGGTGAACACTGTTAGCTTGAATTTCAGTCAAGAGATAAACATGAAAAAGACTTAACTAATGGTTAAGTAATCGACAAAATTTGTATCAAATCCCATTTACTGGTTGCTTAAGGGATATGAAGGTAGTGAATGGTTCTGTATATCTAGGTTCTCTGATCAACAACACAAGAAACTGTGGTGAAGAAACTAAACGACGAATCATCCTTGGCCGAGACACAATGGTTAAACTCACTAAGATCTGGCAGAAGGGGGCAATACCCAAAAGAACGAGGATATGCATGCTGGAATCATTGGTGTTCCCTGTGTTCCTGTATCCCTCTGAAACCTGGGTCGTTAAATATAGTGATAAAAGTCGAATTCATGTCTTCGAGATATCTTACGCGTACCATGGACAGAAAGAAGAACTAATGCTTCCGTTGTAGAAGGACTTATCGTGATAAGAAGTTTGTCTCCCTATATTAGCCGATGCTTCTTCCTATTTCTTGCGCATATTTTGAGAAAATAAGAGGATGATTTAGAAAAAGGAATTATCTTGTAAGGCGAAATGGAAGACAGAGGGCAACGATGAAGAGTAGCAAGCAGACCGTTGGATCAGGCGGAGAAGATTCCCGACCTATCTCTTCACATTACGTTAAGAAGAGCTGAAGATCAATGTGGACGGAGACGTTTAGTCGAAGATTCGGTTATATAAGAAACGAATGAAGATATTAGATCACGACACTCGTCAATGAGTAAACCGATTAATGTTGATTAAAGGGCTATTACCCAGATGGTATTAGGAACAGGAAGATGTTTCAAAACCGATTTGACAGAAATATACCATCTATAGAATGGGAGAGTCATACGATAAAAACTAGTACCATAGACAGAGATGTGGGTCAAATTATCGAGAAATTCAGGTCCTAAAATTATTTCGAGTAGAAAATCCAGGAACCAAGTCGTTGGGGTAACATCTTAGATTCCATAGCGACGAACAGTTTGAAGTTTCCGAAGCAGTTCACGTAGAGGAGGCCACTAGTGGTCAAAAGGCTGTGGTAGCGCCAGTGACAACGGGGCTTAAAAGACTATTAACAAAGGTAGGGAAATATTTTCGCATAGCTACTGTGCAGGATACAAATTAAAAAGTAGTCTACATTAATTTATGGGATAGTGTTGTCCCTTGGGACACTTTTCAGATTTCCGGCTCTTGTCGGTTCGATTTCTAAATGATGACATTCACTTTTTATATCTGCAGTCGTTTTCTGAAATTACAAAAAATTACTCTAGAAAGATAAGGCTATTACAAATGTAAAAACATGTTTGAAGGTGGTCGTGTACCTAGGAACAAGTATTCTACTGAAATTTAAGAGCATTGCAATCGATAAAATCATATCAATAACGTATTTAGACGTCTGTCTGTTACGTTATTACTCTGTCACACACCAGTAAAAAGTACTTGAAATCAAATTAAGCAAAACTGTTATTAAAAAAATTACAAGTCAAACACATTTTGAAACTGAAGCTGTTGGATGCTAACGTAATTTAGCGTTTCCAAGAAAGACAAAATTTTTAAAATATAAACAATACCCAATTAATTGTCATATATCAAATGCTTCTTGGAAAACGACTTTCTTGTTTTCCAAAGTAACAGATGGCGTATAATCGACGAACAGTGGCTCAACAGTCGATACGTTAGATACCTAGTTTCAAAACTGTATATCCATTTACTTGCCATAAAATTCTGTATCAGGAGAATTAACAACGTATTCCAGATAGATTTAGCATATTATGCAACACTTACGTATGTAGAACTCGAAACATTTACAAAGTGTGCACAACACCACCTTCTGTCTAGCAATAACAAAAACCGTATAAAATGGCGGAAACTGCTCACGATGGTCTCTAGTGCACATTGTCTCATGTGATTCTAAAATCACTCAGTAGACTGACGTACCAACCAGGAAAATCATATGTTCCTGGGCAGACTATCCTCTAGGTACAACACTCTCACCCACTCACTTCTGAGGACGAAGATGTGTAGCACGAATTAATATAATTCAAAGGCATCGATCAGTACTCACGTAACAATTACGTGCAGAGCTAGGCTTTCAAAATGGCTCTGAGCACTATGGGACTCAATTTCTTAGGTCGTAAGTCCCCTAGAACTTACAACTACTTAAACCTAACTAACCTAAGGACATCACACACACCCATGCCCGAGGCAGGATTCGAACCTGCGACCGTAGCAGTCCCGCGGTTCCGGACTGCAGCGCCAGAACCGCTAGACCACCGCGGCCGGCAGGTAATTAGTCCCCTAGAACTTAGAACTAGTTAAACCTAACTAACCTAAGGACATCACACACATCCATGCCCGAGGCAGGATTCGAACCTGCGACCGTAGCGGTCTCGCGGTTCCAGGCTACCTAGGTTTTAATGGAAGGTAAAGACCCACCAGGGTTTAATACTCGTGTTAGAAAGTTGACTACGGAAGTAAAGGGGGATTGTTTAATAGATGTAACTGAAGTTAAAGTCTTGCTGACAAACAAAAGGTAAACGTAGCGAAAAGGAGCGAAGCTTTCAAGAAATATTTTGCTACCTAATCTGATTAAATCTCTAAGAAGTTGTGCTTTTTTGTAAAGTCAGTAAACAGATCGAAACTATCTATACAGACGCTCAATGACCATACAAACACCGAAATGGAAGATGACGAAGAGGACGCCCAAATACTCGTTCGTCGCGGAAGATTGTAATACGATTCCTCCTCTCAGTCGTCGAACGTTCGTAGTAATGACAAATACTGAAATAAATGATGGCGGAATAGAAAATTATTTAAATTCGCTTAATACTGAAAGGTGAATTTGACCAGATAAGGTACCTGGAAGATTATACAAACATTATCTGGAAAAAACTTGCTCCCTTTCGAACAGCAGTTCATTGTACGTCGCTGAAACAACGAAGGGTTCTTAGTGACTGGACAAAAGTGCAGGTCATTCCCGTTTTTAAGAAAGTTCGTTGGGCTGTTGTACATTAATTACAGGCCTATATCGTCGACGTCTATCTATTGTAGAATGAGGAATACATTTTATGCCTCCACGCGGGGCAGCCGCATGGTCTCGGGCGCCTTGCCACGGTTCGTGCTGCTCCCCCCGTCAGAGGTTCGAGCCCTCCCTCGGGCATGGTTGTGTGTGTCGTTTTTAGGGCAAGTTATATGAAGTTGGATTAAGTGGTGTATAATCCTTGGGACATGTGGCCTCAGCAGTTTGTTCCCATAGGAACTTACCACAAATGAAATAAATAAGAAAAAAAACATGATGTTGATGACTTGTACCTTGACATCAGAAATGCATTTCGTGCAGTTCCCCACTACCATATAGTGAAAAAGTCTGAACTTACCGAAAAGGGGCTAGATTTGTGACTGGATTCATGACTTCCTTGTTGACAGTCCTCAACACATCGCTCTTAATGGAAAAAAATCAACGGATATAAACATAATTTCAGGAGTACGCGAAGGAATTGTGCCAGACCATTATTCCGGAATGAAATTTTCACTCTGCAGCGGAGTTTGCGCTGTTATGAAACTTCCTGGCAGATTAAAATTGTGTGCCGCACCGAGACTCGATTCTAGGTCCGGCTCACAGTTTTAATTTGCCCGGAAGTTTCAGACCATTATTATTTACAATGTACACAGATGGAAAAAAATCGCATCATCAAGAAGGAGTTGTGCGACATAAATTAAAGTTGGCAGACTGGTTTCTGCATCTGAAAGATAATGTCTATTCAAATTTCACGCCAATCGCATAAGAGCGGCGCTAGTAGCACCGCTATAAGGATACATATCAGGTTTACTTTAAATACACGCTGTAACGGTCCTCAGCATAAGGTACCTTTGAGGTTGGATGTGCTAAATTGATGTTTGTCAAGAACACCTTTAAGGATACAGGGTACTTATAAATGGTGGAAAAATAGAAATTTTTTTATGAATTTATTAAATTTTGTAGTCTTTCATTATTACATTGTTATATACATAATAGGGTTCCAAATGAAAAGTAACACATATATACCGAATTTTAAAGTTACGGCCATGTATACTGCCACGCCCCCTATATTTCTGTTACAGAAACCAGTATTATTTCGAGAAGAACTGCGAACTTCCTGTTTCCAGCGATGATACATATGATAAATTGTATGTGTTGGTAAAACTGCAACTTTCTAGTGTTTGTAAATGATTGTCGTTGCTAGTATTTACGTTTGTTTCACTCCAGCAGTTTGTTCGCGTGTTACTGAATGTTTGTTGCCCAACTGCGACATATAATTGTGGAAGTACATATCCTTCATTGTGCCATAAATACGAACTATGCCACGCATCAAGATGTTCAATAAAAGGAAATTTCGTGGTAACCAGTTCACAAACAATGCGAGCGACACTCTTGAAAGTAACCTATGTATGAGCTCCTGAGATGAGAAACTCCCACATGGCACGTCTCCTGGTGATTCAAATTTTTGTGTTAACAATGACGCTGTTTGTAGTGGATTTGTTGTTGTTGATGTGGGAATCTTATCTTCTTTGATAAAGGAAGTGGCGAAATGTAAACAATTTTATGGTGTAGGCTGTCTGGTAATAACTGAACAGCAAAGTAGCAGGAAGGGTCTAGCGTAACAATTAGTAGTTCTGTGTTAATCCTCCTGTAAATCTACCTCGAAAATGACTTCGAACATTGTGTATCATGCACATTATGTGAATTTGAAGTTAGTGTATGCAGTGCGTGCAATAGGAAAAGGAAAAAAAAAGCTGCTCAAACGTTTTGTGGTTTAATGGACCTTCCTCCTCCTCTCAATAGGTTCAGCAAGCACATAAAAATACTTTTAGGTGCTTTGGTGGTTGTGTCTTGGGCATCTATGAAACGTGTGGTAGAAGAAACTGTAAATATTAGTGGAACCAGGGACATTGCTGTTGCACTTGATGGGACATGGCAACATCGAGGAAATTGTTCCTTGAATGGTGCTGTAAGTGTTACTTCTCTGGAGAATGGAAAAGTTGTTGATGTTGAGTGCTTATCTAAGTACTGCCACACCTGCCATGGTAACACTGAAGGACATATGGAACATCAATATTCTAAGAGTTATGATAGTTACAGTGGAGATATTGAGTGTGATGGAGCTCTAAAAATATTTCAGAGGTTGGTGCCCGTTTATAACGTTAGATATACGAAATACGTAGGCGATGGGGAATCTAAAGGTTTCAATAAAATTAATGAGTTTAATGTTTATGGCTGTACCTTGGTAACAAAACTGGGGCGTTGTCGACATGTGCAAAAGAGGATGGGTGCTAACCTGTGTGTGTGTGTGTGTGTGTGTGTGTGTGTGTGTGTGTGTGTGTGTGTGGGAGGGGGGTGGTGAGGCTGTTACTGGTACTAGAAGTACTCTCCCTCTTATCCCTCCTACGCCATAAGGTGATACGTGGAATATAAGTGTAGAAGTAGCTGCAGCTGTAGCGCTAGAATGATGCGCATTGTATTCATACAAAAATGACTTACAGGTATCTCCTTCCTTAGAGTAACTGTTGTTTGCTGTCACAGAAAGGGAATCCTAAAAACAGCTGAAGTAAGAAGAAGTGCAAAATTTATGGGTGATAGCTCATCGTTATCGAACCCTGCCACAGGCCAAGTAAACGCTACGAGTCTTCTTTTAGCGAGGAAGAATAAAGAAGAGGGGGAAAAGACGTTCTGCATATGTGGATATTAGTAGAGAAATATTAGGATATAGAGAAAGGGAGAACAAATTATTTGTTGTCGAACTGAAATTCAGCTCAAGATATAAATCCAACAGCTCATCGCTGTGAAACAGCAATATACGCGCCAGTACCCGGGATCCTGGCACAAAAGGAAATGGACTGCTGCCAAGGAGTGGTAGGGCTTCCGGTCTCGGCTGGTGCGTGGGCGAGAAGCACGTGCTGTGAATGCGAACCGCTTGTCAGACGTCGCTGTCTTCCAGGCGTCTCTTTATTCCAGAAAATCGATGAGAACTGGCAACAGGCAGAACAGCGATTGAGAATTGCCGGCTTCTCTTTTCGAGAAGGGAAGTGGAGACGAAATAGTAGTCGTGACGGCGAAAGACATCGGTTTATTGTGAATTCTTGTTTTTAGCTCCATTGAAGGTGGACTACGGAGTCCCGTCCACAAGTAGAAACCTGTGTCCTTTGACGATACCTGCCTTTCCGACTGCTTTCCTCTACAGGGACAATATTACAATATATTATTAGACGGTTTTAAGTTCTTCGATGGCGCATTAAGTCCAGTTTCTGTGGACAAAATATAGACTTTCGATTGTGTTTGCTCTTACATTTTATTTAACGGAAGATGTAAGCGATAAATGTGTGTGAGCTGGAGCGAGCAACTTTTTACTTTGTATCTACGCCTTTGCGATGACACTCTACCCTGACATAGAAACGTGGAGTCCGGGGGCATGGAAAAATTATCTTCGACAGTATTAGGCTGGCAAGGACCGGACAGGATGTTGTGTACAGTTCTTGCCTAGCACACTTTGAGACAATCTGACGGTTCAAATAAACCCCTCTGCAGTGTCTGATGGAATGAGGGCATGTGACACTGTTGACCGTGATTTGACCGGTAGATGGAGATGGTAAACTCTATGGTCCCTTGGTATTATTCGAGAGTAGCAGGCGGCTGTTTTCCGGTACCGGGATTAATACTCTTCGTCATCAAGAACACAAATGTGACATTCAAACTTTACCACAGTCAAATACACTGATTTGATATATTCAAGACCCAGTACATAGAACGCAAAGGAACGGGGTCATTGTTATGAAGAGCGCAGGGCTTCCCAATCAAGTTCTTGTAAGACTGTCCCAGACCAGGGCCTGAACAGTGAAGGATGTCCCGACCAACATTACCACCGATTTTACGTTCTCTTCTGTTTTCACATATATTTATCAGTAAGTAATTAAGAACTCCAACAATTTGCGAAGGAGGTGTGTTATATCCATCATACTGTGACTCTTTCATGCATTTATAAATGAATTAGTGGTGAACTCCAGGAAGCGTACGATGGTTATCTATCCTCAACATTCCATATTTGGATAATAACGAGGTTTTGCATATAAAAAGACTTGACACCATATCAACCAATAGATAATAAATACTGCTTTGAAAGTTATTTTATTACCTTCATCGCCAAGAAAGCTACAAGAGTAATTTTAAAAAAGGTGGACGTAGAATTACATACACCAAAGCTGTCAGGCTATCTTAATGTGATAAATCCTACATTCTTGCCCGAGTCTTAATAAGGATCAATGAATGAGGAAAGTTTTTGTAGAGCGTGTCGGAAGGATTACAGAACAAGGAAAATTGTAACAACAAAACATTTTTCACACAATGGAGTCCCAAATTTCTTGCCAGGGAAGTTATATAAACGAAGATGCACTTTAAAAAGAGAAATGAAGCCGTTGAATCTACCACAGCAGCGAATCAGGTAATGTGTTGTACATTTAATCTTATCTACTGTACGTGATTGACAACGCTATGGCATACTCCTTATGAATTAATTCAAGAGATGTGTTGGTATTCCAACCTGTTCGCGAGAATGAACATTGATGATTCTGGAAGAGTTACATCTCGTCTCATTTCGTCTCCCCAGAGCGTCCCCAACGTTCTCTATGGGATAGAGATGTGAAGCCATCGCTCAATAGCTAATTTTCTCCATCTCTACTCGGCTACCCGAAAATGGCAGTCATTGCGTAAGACTAATTGTATCACAAAATTAAGGCAATCGGTCCCGAAGTACCAGCTGATTGGTGAAGTGCACAATGAATTTTTTTTACAAACAACTTACTCCAATCGCTTCTTACATAAATTCTGAATAATCATTTTAAAATAGTGCAAATCATACACAACGAAAACAACGAAAAGTACCATAAAGTTTTTGGAAACCCAAAGCAAATGAATGAATTTGTTTCCAGATACAGTCTCCAGTACCAGTGGACAAGATTTGTTCATTAAGCAGTTGGTTCTCATGACAGTAATTATAACTGAGTTAATCTGAACAAACGCTTACTGACGAAATACAGGGTATGCTGAAAGTAATGCCTCTTTATAAATAATACAAACGTTATTAAGATTTTACATCTTTATTCTTTATATATTTACTTTTGCGGCCCTCTGCTATTAGAGGGTTCCGAATTAGAGCGAGTAGCATGGCGATGTGTTACGTAACTGTGTCGGTGAGTGAGAAACAACGCCCTGTAGTTCCTGGAGCGCCCTTTCCTTCAGCAAGACGAAGCCAGACGACACACGAGCGCCGCGACATTTGCTACAATCCGATGCCTTGGGTTCATTGTTATCGATCATCCTCCATACTGTCCCGATTTAGTCCCATCCGATTTTCATTTGTCCCAGAACTCAAAGAATGGCGTCGAGGTATTCACTTTGAAAGTGATGGAGCGATGAAAGCGGGAATGAGGTTGTGACTCCGTCAAGAAAGTCAAACATTCTACAGCGACGGTATCAACAAATTGGTGCCTCGTTGGGAGAAGTATGTTCATCGCCTGGGTGGTTATGTTCCGAAATAAATATGTAAACATGAAGACTAAACATGTAGCATGATAATAACGTTAGTTTCATTTAAAAAACTTTAAGTGTTTTACATTAAAATTCGAAGGCCCAGATAACAAAGCAAAATTTTAGATAATGTTTTAAATAACTGTTCGGAAAGTTGTGCAAATGATCGTTACTGAAATCTTTGGATGGTGAAAGCTCTGTGTTATAGTTAAAACGGCGTTACCTCACAGGTGAATTCCGTTAACTTCCCAAACAAAAGTGATGGAATTTCATTTTTTAAATAATTGGAAAATATTTACGTTAAACAAAATGATCAAGATTCAACACATAAATGCAACGCCGGAGTACGACCTATCAGGCCAAAGAGAAAATATTTTCACCTAACAAGTATGATACGCAAAATCTATAATATTAAACTTTTGTTTTAATCTTTGCTTTACCAGTCTTATTTCGTTTTAAATTTACTTTACTATTTGCTTTCTCTCAGAAATGTAGTTACATGTACGGTCCTTATTATTGTATATAATAAGTTGACTGGGTCATTAAGGTGTCATTAATTTTCATTGAAAGAAGGGGTGTAAACTAACTCATGTCCGTAGAGAAACTACACACTTGTAACCCTGGTAATTACTAAATAAGCTAGAATGATGCCTGGTGCTCGACTTACCTTCCCAGGAACATGTCGTGGCTTCGAGCACATGGAATCAATCCTACATGATAATGGCGCTCCTAAGAGGTCTGTGATAAGAAATATCGGACAGAGCCTCCGCATTTTCCAACTAACTTTTGAAGGGCTAGGCAGATCAAAACGAGAAACCCTGCGTCGAATTCTGCGTGAGAGGAATATCAAAGCACTTGCGCCACAAGTGACTCACATGGACACTGTGGCTGATCTTAAAGCAAGAAACGGAATAGCTGGATAAGAGATAGAGGTGCCACATACTATCATGGACACGGCGTCGCCACTTTTATTCGGAGAAACATAAAAATGGTTCAAATGGCTCTGAGCACTATGGGACTTAACTGCTGTCGTCATCAGTCCCCTAGAACTTAGAACTACTTAAACCTAACTAACCTAAGGACATCACACACATCCATGCCCGAGGCAGGATTCGAACCTGCGACCGTAGCGGTCACGGGGCTCCAGACTGTAGCGCCTAGAACCGCACGGCCACTCTGGCCGGCGGAGCAACGTAAAAAACGACCTACTATTGCCCTTTGGCGTTGATAACGGAATTCGCAGTGTCACTACAAAAGTAGAAGAGATTTCAATAGCTAATGTTTACATGCCTCTACTCGCCCAGTGGCCTTCCAAGGTACTACACCGGCTTCCCCATCCGGCTCTCCATGAGGCAGATTACAACATCCACCATACAATGTAGAAATTCAACACCAATGTCAGACTCTCGCAGACTGGATGATGGAAAACAACCTGTCTCATATCTGATGAAAAGGATAAAGGAATTCCCAGATCAGCACCATGGGTCTGATACTTGCTTCCCAACCCACAATCAATATAACCCACTATTAAGCATATTCACAATGGCCCTATCAGATGTCCCACGCCGTCAACATCGCCCAGTCGTATGTGTAATACGCATGTAAATCCCGATGATCCGATCTGTCCCAAGACCTAGATGAAATTTCCAGAAGGCAAACAGGGAACAATTTTACTGCGAACTTTACAAGATTATAAAGTGGATCCCAGAAACATCTAAAAATTACAAGAGATTCGTAGGTGCAGTGATTGCAGCCGCCGAAATTAAATATCACGATCGTACCGCAAATAATACATCCCGGCATGGAACAAAAACTGGTAAGAACTTTTTGAGACCTACATAAAGAAAAGCGATGCGGACATAACCGGCGACTTGCTACAGAGACTGGACGAGGCATTAAGTAACAGCTGGATTAAGACTGGTATGGATTTTAAGAAAACTAGCAGGCGAGCGTGGAACTTATTGAAGAAGTTGGGGGGAAGAAAACCACCAGTGAAAGAAACTGGTCCAGTATCACCAGATCAGATAGCAAGTAGAATATTATCACTATCTAGAGAAAAACGGGACAAATATCACACAAAAAAGTAGAACGGTAATATACATATACACAACGAGCAGCACCACAGGGAACTGAGTAGTCTCGGAGCTTCAGAGTTAAAGAGCTAGAAAATGTTCTCAGTGATGGTGAAACGGGTAAGGTGCCTGACTTTGATGGGATTAGCCTTGAATTCCTGACTCAGTGAGGGATGGAAACGACGAAATGGCTGACCAAATTTTGCTCTTGCTTACAAACATAGGGTTGTCTGCCGAAAGCTTCTAAGCATACTAGAGTAATTGCAATTGTGAAACTAAACAAATAATCGGAATGGTTCAAATGGCTCTGAGCACTATGGGACTTAACATCTGAGGTCATCAGCCCCCTAGAACTTAGAACTACTTATACCTTACTAACCTAAAGACGTAACACACATCCATGTGTGATTCGAACCTGCGACCGTAGCAGTTGCGCGGTTCCAGACTGCAGCGCCTAGAACCGCTCAGCCACAGCGGCCGGCTAAATCATCGGACAAAGCAGAGAGTTATCACCCAATATCCCTTCTCAGCTGCTGCTATAAACTCATAGATGGGTGTTTTTGGGTAGGATGAGTCCATGAGCCCTAGAAGTCATCCAACCAAAGCAGGCAGGAGTCGTACATATGAGGTTTTGAGCTTAACCACACACATTGAGGCAGGTTTTCCAAAACAAAATAAGACAGCGGTAGCTTTCAAGGACCTAACAACTGCCTATGACACTGTGAGGAAAGAAGAGCTTCTAAGAAAACTGATAAAAATATTCCCATGCCAAATCCCACTGAGACCTACCAGCAATATGCTTTCCGATGGAAACTTCCAGACGCTTCAGGGTGATAACGTAAGCAAAGAGAGGAAACTGAATAACCGGCTGCCACAAGTATCAGTCTTAGCGAGCATATTTTTTTAACCTCTACATCTTTGACCCGCCTGAAACCGTGTCAGGGTAGTTCCGTTATGCTGATGATACGGCGCTTGCTATGCAAAAGAAGCACTTCGAAGATGCTGCAAACATTGGCACTACTGACCTGAAATAAATACATGGGTATTTCACTAAACAGAGGCTAATACAAAATCTCACAAAGGCTGAGATCAGCTGTATTCATTTTAACAACAAAATAATGAGATACGAGCTGAATTTTTCATATGAATAACACTGTAATCCCCTATCAACAACATCCAAAGTATTTGGGAATTACTCTAGACAAGACCCTGTCTTTGAAAACACGCGCTGAAAATATAACCCATAAAATAAGTCCATCAAGAAATCTCATTCAGAGACTCTGCAGCACTAACTGGGGAGCATCAGCGGATACACTACACATCTCTGTACTTGTCTTAGTGTACCCTGCAGTAGAGTACTGAGCGGCGTTGTGGTTTACCAGCAAGCATGTAAAGAAGGTGGACATCCAGATCAACGCTCCTGTGAGGATTAAAGCTTGGTGTATGAAGAGTACACCACAATATTGGTTCCCAACACTTAGCTCTGTAGCCCCACCATCCATGAGGAGACAGGAAGCTTTGCTGAAGGAATATACGAAATTAAATACCAATCCTCTGCTTATGATCCACGAAGGTGCAACAATTTTGGAAACAAGTCGACGTTGTTCTAGAGACCACCCTCCTAGAGTGGCCCAACAACAGACAACTGCTAACTTGAGCATGTATACTAAGTGGCACGAGAGCTGCAGTGAGAGTGCCTCCCTCAGAAATTGTGACCATATCAATCGAGTAAATAAACCTAAAGGCTTTAAACTTCCACGACAGATTGCCTAAATACCACTCCGAGGAGGACATGGAATACGTGGACACACGCCCTACACTTGGTGAAAGCTACCCAGCCCTAACTGTAACTTTGGGACTCCAAGTCGAACTGTCCAACACACCGCCCAGGGCCGTGAACTGAGAGCCTATCAGGGTAGTATGGCTGACTTCTTCACTGCCACACGGTCGTGCCTCGAATGGTTCGCTAATTTGGACATCTGAACATGAAAAAACAAGTTCCGCAATTTATCTGCTGCGATATTATGATTTGTTTATTGCCTTATTGTATTCTATATTTCATCTTATTTTATCTTATTTTATTCTGTAACCTTCACTTACATATTTTATAATACATTTAATCAATGATCATGTAACCCACGTAAACCATGTGTATAGTGCCATATGCTATATATAAATAAGAATAACGAAACTGGCATAAACTGTTGAAGAATTTCTACATTCGACAGAATTAATGACACTATGTTGTTTTAAAATTAGAAAGGTACGAGATCCATGTTAATGGTACTCTCGGGGCGCAAAAATTTTACCCAAGTAACGTTATTATTCAAATTCATTGTGAGTCATTGAAATTTACTGCGTATGCTTTACAAAGGTTGTAAGCTGAACTGCTGAGAACAGTCTCACAGGATGTCTATACTGCTGAGACCACAGTGCTGGCGCCAGCAAAAATGCTCAAATAGCTCGACTTCATATGAGAGAATTCGGATTAGTTGCAAACGATTGTAGGGCCCCCCATCGTGCCTTTCGAATTGTGTTTTGGCCTCACGTGGACAAATGTATCGTGTTGCACGTCATACACATCTCCACGCTGGTTGGAGATGGTGCACTCAACACACGTACTTCCCGGCGTAACGTGGCTGCAATTACAGTTTACTCTTTCCAAACACGCAGAAAGCTTAACTTCCTGTAGCGTTTCTCTAATGTTTCCCGAATGGCGAAGATGCAGTGCCAAAATTATTTATATGCTGTTACAAGGGTTTTTACAATTAGTCTTTACGAAATACAAGCTGTCTACTGAAAAAAGAACAAGAACCACCTAGATGCAGTGGAGGAAAAAATTGAAATTTCAGTGCTTGAGAGAGTCTGTCATGTTCCTTCCGCGATTCGAGTTAAATTCGTAAATAACGTTCCGGTGTGAGCCCAATTATCAGCATGACCTTGCAACGCCTATAGAAAGGATGCATGCACTGATTCGGTAGGGAATGGTGTTATGAAGTCGTAGCATCATCTCCTAAGGCAAGCATGCATGCAACTGTTGTAACTGGTCCTTGATGTCCTGGATACAGGCAGTGGGTCAGAACTGACGCTCGAACTGGTCCCACACATGATCTACCGGAAACAGACGTGGGATCGTTCTGATCACAGGAGTTCCTCAACGTCACGCAGACAGTTCATAGAGACTCGTGCCATATTTTGACGAGCATTTTATCGTCGAAAATGGCGCAACGGTACTGTGGGATGATGACGTGGGATACCCATGACGCACTGTTGTTCCTTGCGTCACAGTTCCCTCAGTCACTACCAGCAGTCACTACCTATGGTTCCCCACACCACGAAACCAGGAGTAACACTGCTTTGAATCTCCAGAGCATTGAAATAATTGGAGTACATAAACTTTATTCACCGTTGAACACAATGCGACACCTTTCATCAGAACTACGTGCTTGCTGGTGATGGCACCACTTCAGACGCACCCGTTTGTGCTGTGTTGTTAACAACAACCGAGGCATGGAACGGTAGTTCCCTAGTCCGTATGCTGCCAATTTCCGACAATTAGTGCGGGATGACAAATAATGTTGCATTCAGTCTATTACTTGTTCACGGATGGTAGGCGTAGATATAAAAGATTACGATGTGCATGGCGGACAGTACGGCGATCCAGCCTCGTGGTGGTGAGACTTGATCGATGATCTTGATGAGGAGTATGACTTTACTCACATTACCATGCAGTACAACACTGTGTCACTGTCACATCCGAATCACGAATGGATCTTGCACGATTCGACCTTCCGGCCAAATTGAGACCCACACAGAAGCACATTCCAAGCTCTGTCACGTGCTGACAAAGCTGTCTGTCACGAGTATGCGTCATCTCCGAGTCCCTCATAGTGATCACGCAATACGTAACACTGTTCACACCCCTTATCTCCTTTACCAGTCCTGGCAACAAGATGAAACATGACAACACTGACCCTCTCTGGTGGTTCGGCCAGGTTCATAGAACAGCAACTCCAATTATCTGCAAACCTGCAGATGGTGTATACGTGTACAAAATTCCACTGCCACCACATCATGTCTTCTGTGTGTTTCGCATTTTTTTCCCGGCATTGTATGAGTATTTCAATCATGGAAATCATATTTAGGTGGCAATTACGGTTAAAATTTCGCAGTCATAGAATAAATCAGTATTCTTACTAATGCAAGGTTGGAAAAAAATTAATGTCACAACTGTATTGTAGTTTCACAGGAACATGTCGTAGATAACCTGCGAGATATCTAATTTACCAGAGCAGGGCGAAGAGGAAATCAGTTATTTTCGATGAAAGGACCGAGACAAGCAGTTCCTCTTGGTGGTAACAGTATTTCTCCTACCGTCAACGCCGGCCGGAGTGGCCGTGCGGTTCTAGGCGCTGCAGTCTGGAGCCGAGCGACCGCTACGGTCGCAGGTTCGAATCCTGCCTTCGGCATGGATGTGTGTGATGTCCTTAGGTTAGTTAGGTTTAATTAGGTCTAAGTTCTAGGCGACTGATGACCTCAGAAGTTAAGTCGCATAGTGTTCAGAGCCATTTGAACCGTTTGAACCTACCGTCAACGAGGAACTGAAGCTCTTTCCCCCGGTTAGCAAGCATCTGTCTGCAACGGCATTTCGCTGCCACCGAACATGTTTCTTTCCCTAATATACCTTTGCTTCTAGTCGATATAACTTTCCCTCCATCAGAATGTGCAGTGAGAATTGTTCCACATACTGAAGTGCGATTCATCTGTGAAGAACACATTCCTCCAGTTATTAGCCATTCAGTCCCAGCGTTTGTTACTCATTCTTTGCTGTGATCGGAAAACGTACTGCACAACCTATGACGTAAAAACTAAGTGGAAACTGGAATTCACATATGAGCAGCAAGTTCCGCTGACAGTATTCCTGTAGACATCTTCGAATTATGTAGTGCAGATAAGACCAGACACATATAATGGTTTATAGTTCGTAATCTCTATCGATATTTCACTAGCAAAGACGAACATTTTTTGTGTACCGGATCTGTCAGGGAGACCCTGAAACAAAACTTTCTGGTGTATTCAACATTGATGAGTGTTCAGTCTGCGTCAGGACTCTGCAAAAGAGAGTTAAGTGGCGTCTTTGACGAGTTACGTAGGAAAACCTCACCAAAACATACTCTGCTATTCCGGAAGTGCAGACTTGACTGCAATATTTACGGGTAAGCTATAATGTTTTGGTTACCTTTCAGTCGTATCAGAGACATTACTTTCATATATATCACTGTAGGTGGCACAGTGGCAGGACACTGGGATCACACTCGACAGGACTCCGACTTAAATCCTCGTCTGCTTACCTTCATATAGTCCTCCTTTGTTTAGGTAAGTCGCATAAGGCAAATGCAACGATAGTTTCTTCGTAGAGAACGCAGTCGAATTCTTGGCGTGTCTTTTCGAAATCCCAGACGCTGCTACGTATGAAATGACCACGTCGTCTACTGGACTCTCTAAACCTGTGCTCCTTCCTTTCCTGCACAGGCAGCATTGTTGTGGATTGTGGGATAATTTTGACCAGTATTTGCAGTTGATGTTCACATTTCCTCTTACCGTTTTCTTCTTTCCGCCGTTGTGCTTAAATCATGGACACTGCTTCGCGATAAGGACCATGGATGAAGGACAGCAAGCAGATTCCAATCCCTAGGTTTCCGAAAAGCATTTGGCATGGTGCCCCACAGCTGACCGTTAACGAAAGTTCGAGTATACAGAATAGTTTCTCAGTTATGTGAGTGGCTCTAAGACTTAATAAGTAGTAGAACCCAGTTCATGATCCTTGAGAACGAGTGTTCCATCAGAGACATGAGTATCGCCAACAGAGTCCGTTCTCTATATAAAAAAAAAAAAAACAATCTGATGTATAAGGTGAGCAACAATCTCCGTCTGTTTACTGATGACACTGTAGGTACGGGAAAGTGTCGTCGCTGAGTGACTATAGGAGGATACAGTATAATTTGACAGTTTTTCTTTCTTTAAATGCAGAAAAATGCAAGCTGACGCTGTTGGGTAGAAAATTATCCATGTCGTGATCGAATACAGTGTTTTGAGGTGCTGTTTGACACAGTCATGTCAATTAAAAATGTAGGCGTAACGTTGCTAAGCAATATCACATGGAACGAGCACATAACGTCTTTTATAGGGAAAGCGAATGGGTGACAGAAGTTAACTCATATATTAAAATAACAGCGTACAGAGCACTTGTACGACACATTATTGAGTACTGTTTGAGTGTTTGGGATCCCCATCATGTTGGATTAAAAGACGACCAGGAAACAATTCAGAAACGTGCTGCTGATTTTGTAACCATTAGGACTGATCAACACGAAAATATTGTCACAAAATTGCTTGATGAACACTAATTTGGATCCCTGAAGAGAAGACGACGTTCTTTTCGCGGAAATTAATGAGAAAGTTTAGAGAGCCTGCATTTGTGAATGAATGCAGAACAATTTTGCTGCCTCCAACGTATTTCTCCCAAGGACCGTAAAGACAAGACAAGAGAAATATTATGATTTTTACGGAGGCTTATAGACACTCGTCTCTATCTTACTCTATTTACGTGTGAACAGGAGAGGAAATGACTACAAGCTGTACAAGCCACCCTCTGCTATGCATGTGTAGCAGTGCTGGCCGGTGTCATCGATCATTGCCATAGTCACGCTGTCTGCAGTAATCAGCTAGAGCAGCATTTACCCACCACACCCACCTCGATAGTTGGTATCACAGTTATGTTGATGACCGATGATACTACCGACGTCCGGCATGCTTCGTCAGCGTTGCAGCGAGAGCTCTATGTGAGAGCTGGTGCGTCTTCTTACCAATATGCCTCACTCTTGCGTGTATAAATACAGGCTGTCCAGCTGGGAGTCGGCGACCACCTTGGAGAGGGCTATCACTGCGAGGTGTCGTCGCTCACTCGCCATCCACTGAAGACGCCAATTCCTTTCGCCAACCTATCGGACCAGCCACCTTGGGTGGTTTAGCCTCCGCTCTGTTGAGACGAGGATCGAACTGAAACCATGCCAGCCGCTGATCCGCAAGGCGTCCACCGTCGCCAGGCACCGCCAGCCATACGTGACGGCCAGGGTTCACTTCCTATACGTCTACACTTCCGTCACTTGCACGGCTAGGACGGAAGTAAAAGCCGATGCTAGCAGCTTAGCGACGCCTGACCGCAGCTTCAGCACCTGGGGTAGCTCCACTGCCGGCCTGGAATGCGCATGACGAAACGTTTCTCCACTTCCTAGATATGCTGAGAGTGGCAGCTGGGTTACCTACATGACAACGCCTCCGCAATGAGTATTGCGGGTCCGACCCCCATGTCCCGCTTGGGTCTGTGCATAATACCTCTCTTATAAATGTATGTGATATGGATTTATAAATAAATTGACTGATACCATTTTGAGCGTGACTGGATTTGCCCACGCCCACCTACTGGAGAAGGCCAAGTTCCTACACATCGTATGATAGTAAGCTTGTACGCAAGTAAATGTCAGTGTAAACTCTAAGGAAATGTCATTTCTCACGTTCCCGAAATAGATGTCAGGATGTTTCTATTGAAAAGAACACAGCTAATTGATGATGCGAATTTAGCTTGGACGGAGGTTTATGCAAACGCCGTGACAGATCTTATCACATATAAGAGTGTTGTAAGATGATACTGGCGAACTATTTATTTACATCTTGTGCAAACTAGATACATGTTTCAAATTTTTACTTTCCTCCATAGAAGTCACCAACATTGTGTACAACCCTTTTGCTAGCAGTGTGCATGTCGCAGGATACACTTAGCAGAGCCAGTTGTGTTGATAGTTCGAGTGGAGCGGTCTGTTACCCGATGAATCTCTGTAACAGTTCTGAAGCGAATACCACGAAGCGCTTCTTTTATCTTAGGAATCAAGTTGAAGTCACAAGGGCTTAAGTACGGTGGGTGGTACAGCACTTACGAGCCCTATGGATAAAACAAATCAGTCACTACTTGTTCCATGTACGCCAAAGCAAACTGATGGTCTGGTCTCGCAGTGAGTGTCACCAGTCCTTTCTCTAAGCTGTTCATTTCTAGAAGAGAGCCTGCTTAGGAAAGAAGCGGCGACACTTCCTGCAGGGCCCACCCATCAGTTTGCAGGACAATGCCCGGGCGCTTCTGGCACAAGTAGTAAATGATTTGGTTGATCGGTGAGACTGGGAAACGCTGTACTACGCACTACTCTCCCGGCCTTGAGCCCTTTTGACTTAAACGTGATATCTAAGACGAAAGAAGCGCTTCATGGAATCCGCTTCAGAACTGTTACAGAGATTCTTCTGGCAATAAACTGCTCCACTCGAGCTAACAACACAGTTGGCACTGCTAAGAGTATTATATGACATCCACATCGCCGGTAACAGGTTATAAACTATGCTGGTGACTAATTTGAAAGACAGTAAAACTTTTAAAAATTTATCTGTTAATTATAAGTCGCAAAAAGTAGCTGCCACAATTAAATTTACAACCTTCTTACATGGATACCAGACTTCAATTATAATGATTTCAATTGCATCTTGCGCTGCGAGGACGACGTATCTAAAGTAAATGGTGTGCTAAACTTTAGGATGAACGCAACTTCCGCATGACGTGTTATTGCCAAGTAACAGTGCTCGATGAAACTTGTACAGTGTTTGGAAAGAACTGCTTCATTACAACACAGAAAGTAGCAGAAAGAAATACTCACTGAGAGGATCAGCAATGACACTTAGGTTCAAAGACAAGGACAGCACTGAAATCACTGTGATTCTTGGAAGTTCCCTGGACATTGAAAAGGTGGGATGTGGTTCTGGGACGACAGTTCATGCTGTGCCCCCTGCCCCCATTCTGGCACAAAGTCGGTAAGAAGTTCTTGTGACATTCCTCCAACAGCGCTGTTGAAAACTGCTGGATGTCCGTTGGAGCATGCGGACATGTTGCAAGCTGTCTCCCCAACGCATGCCGTACGTGTTTGATGGGATTAAGTCGGGTAACGTCCAGGTCAATCCAACTGCTGAATAGCCTCGCGTTGCAAGAGCTACTGCACATGTGCGGTTTCCCACTGTCATCCACAAAATTTAGATCAGGGTCGAAAGCACCCCAGAAAAGTCACGTATAGGAAAGGAGTACAGTGTCACAATAACTTTGGCCACTGAGTGTACCGTGTTTAATGATTTGGAGGTGAGTGTGCCCAAGCAGGCTTACGCCTCCCACACCATAACATCTAGCACCAAAACGGTCATGTTTGACAATGCTAGACGTACGTACACACGGCGAGAGGTGGGAACACGTAATGCACTCAGGAAAATTGTCGAATATGCAGGATGCAGCATCTGTGCGTGGGATTTCGCAATTGTATGGCAGAATATTGTGACAATGGTCCACAGTTTTCAGAATCGTCTCAAACCGTGAGCACATTATATAGGGTGAATCCCAACTTCACAGATCAAATTTCCATGCTAGTTAAGGGATATTTTTTGAGTATTTTGGCTTATAGTAGCCTTGACCTCCGGTGGCTCGTTACAGGGTAATAATGTAATAAAGAATAAAAAACAGCCTTCAGTCACAAATAGTGACTTTTACTCCAATATACGATGCGTTTCGAGGCGTGGGGTAACCTTCAGGTACTTGAGGAGTTTACATTATTTTTTGACTACATGTTTTTACTGGTCCTGTTGAGGAAACGTACATGTACTTCAAGGTAGCACGTCGTGACTACAATTTCTATCGAACAAAGATGGAAATAAAACATTACTTACGATTTCCAGCAGTGTTTACATAGATTTAAGCCCGATATATGTAGAAATATTTACATACATATACAAACTTTCGTTTCACAGTATATTAATAAACCAAATTCAACCAAGTCAAAGAATATCCAAATGTAACGATGTTAAAATTCCACACATTCATAGACGTCGCTATACCTAAAATGATAGGAAAACCTCATGGCTCCGTCCGAACAGGACTTGGAAAGCCCGACGGCACTGAACGACCTCCGTTTCATCCTCAGCCTATTGGCGTCAGTGGATGTGGATATGGAAGAGCATGCGGTCAGCACACCGCTCTCCCGGCCGTTGTCAGTTTTCGTGATCAGAGCCGCTACTACTCAATCCTGTAGGTGCTCAATCGGCCTCAAAAGGGCTGAGTGCACTCCGCTTGCCAACAGCAGTCGGCAGACCCCAGATGTCATACATCCTAAAGCCCGACAGTGCTTAACTTCGGCGATCAGACGGGAATCAGTGTTACCATTGTGGCAAGGCCGTTCGCAAGATCATAGGAAGATGTTACATTAGTATTTCCACCTCAATGTCGTTTGGAAAACTAATTATTTCTGCATATATAATATATAACAGTACATATTTAAAAATTTGTAGCGATTAAATTCTTCTTTCGTTATGAAAATATGTGCTTCTGAAATTGCTGAAAACACTGTGGCTGTTAAACTCAGTTTGTTCGTTTAACAGTTTCTCAGAACATTTTTTGCTGTGCAACTGTATTTCTAGTAGATCAAGATTTGTTCCGTTAATTTCTATGTGTAGTACAGTTAAGCTCTTGTATGTGTCATTTAATGTGTGTCCGTTCACATGCATGATGTTAGTTACTGAGGATTTGTCAAAGCGGATGAGCCTGAAAGCATCTTTGTGCTCTTTGTAGCGTGTATTGGAAGCTCTTCCTGTTTGGCTATGTGGAATGCAGGAGAACTGTTACACTGTAATTTGTATATTTGACTACGTACTCTTATAGGAGTGTTTATGATTCAGCGTGAGATAAGGGTTTCAGAGAAAAATATTTTTATGTTGATACTTCTAAAAATGTTAGCAGTTGTTTGTGATTTTGTGTGTAAGTAAGAGGTGACGTGTGTGCCCCGTTCAACACAGACATACACTATGTGATATAAAGCATCCAGACACCCCAAAAACAGACTTTTTCATTTTAGGTGCATTGTGCTGCCACCTACTGCCAGGTACTCTGTATCAGTGACCTTAATAGTCATTAGACATCGTAAGAGAGCAGAATGGGGCGCTCCGCGCAGTTCACGGACTTCGAACGTGGTCAGGTGATTGGGTGTCACTTGTGTCATACGTCTGTACGCGAGATATCCACACTCCTAAACCTCTCTAGGCTCACTGTATCCGATGTGTTAGTGAAGTGGAAACAAGAAGGGACTCATACAGCACAAAAGCGTACAGGCCGACGTCATCTGTTGACCGACAGAGATCACCGACAGTTGAAGAGGATCGTAATGTGTAATAGGCAGACAGCTATCCACACCATCACATAGGAATTCCAAACTGCATCGGAATCCACTAAAAGTGCTACGACAGTTAGGTGGGAGGTGAGAAAACTTGTATTTCATGGTCGAGCGGCTGCTCATAAGCCACACATCAAGCAGGTAAATGCCTAACGACGCCTCACTTGATGTAAGGGGTGTAAACATTGGACGATTGAACAGTGGAAAAACGTAGTGTGGAGTGACGAATCACGGTACACAATGTGGCAATCCGATGGCAGGGTGTGGGTATGGCGAATGCCCAGTGAACGTCGTCTACCAGCGTGTGTATTGCCAACAGTAAAATTCCGAGGCCGTCGTGTTATGGTGTGGTCATGTTTTCTATGCCGGAGGCTTGCACCCGTTGTTTCGCGTGGCACTATCACAGCACAGGCCTACATGGATGTTTTAAGCAACTACTTGCTTCCCGCTGATGAAGATAAAATCGGGAATAGCGATTGCATCTTTCAACACGATCGAGCAACAATTCATAATACAAGGCCTGTGGCGGAGTGGTTACACGACAATAACATCCCTGTAATGGACTGGCCTGCATGGAGTCTTGATCTGATTCCTATAGAACACCTTTGGGATGTTCTGGAACGCCGACTTCGTGCCAGGCCTCACCGACCGACATCGATACCTCTCCTCAGTGCTGCACTCTGTGAAGAATGGGCTGCCATTCCGCATGAAACCTTCCAGCACCTGAATGAATGTTGGCCTGCGAGAGAGGAAGCTGTAATCAAGGCACTATCATTCGTGGATTCTGGTATGAATGTATGTAGATTTCTTGTATATGTAAGAGTTGCACTTCTGTT
The DNA here is from genome assembly GCF_023898315.1 of Schistocerca nitens. NCBI lineage: Eukaryota > Metazoa > Arthropoda > Insecta > Orthoptera > Acrididae > Schistocerca > Schistocerca nitens. The sequence continues at coordinate 437,313,889 of NC_064616.1, forward strand.
TTATTTAACAATCGTGAGGTTATAGAAATGTATGAAATGATCTGAGTAATGTTCTGCTGTAAACTTTATTTTCTTATAGAGTGAATTAGATATTTTAATAAGTTAACCAAGATCATCTTTTGTGACATCAAACAGGATTAGTGTGTCATTAATATGTCCCCTGGAATGAACTATTTTCCAAAAACTTTATTTTTCCCTTTAAAAAATTTATTTCATAATTCGTCAGTCCTGTTTCTGTTCGCACATCTTATCATTAAACTAAGAATAGTTATGAGAGTGTACCAGTTTAAGTGAATCGAGTAATTCCAAATTCTCAAGCAAGGTAAGTTTTTATGTCTAATACAGGATTTTCAAACTATGCGTTGCGGCTCCCAGGGGCGTTGAAGCGTCGCAGTAGGGGCATCGCCGTAGTTTCATACAAATGATAATCTCATTTATTTGCTCTCTGAATAAAGGAAGAACGTGTAAGCTAGTAGTGACCTGTCGTGTGCAGGCATGGTAACACCATGGCAGCGTGATAGATGAAAGACGAATAACATTTACTTTTATTCAGTAACGATCACCTTGAATATTAGTTTTGTCGAATTGAGATTGTTTTTAATTGTTGTTTGTCTTCAGTAATTGGCGTTGCTCTGCCAATATGGACAAAGTTTTCAGTGTAAGTACAGTACGTGATATTTAAAATAAATCATGCAGTTCTAAAAATATAAATAGACGAAAATGTGAGAAATATGAAGCCAGTTATTTGAATTTCGGTATATGTGTACATTGTTGGAAATTAAGAACGACCACAATATGTTATTCGGTTCAATATGCTACGTATTAGTAAAATGAAATGAAATTTCTAGTTAATTCACGATACCATAGTATGGTAACAAACCACGAGAATACTTACTCCCACAAGTTGAAAGAAATGAGAGAACAAAACAAAAAACTTTTACTAAACAAGATAGGATTCCGACAAAGGCTCTTCTTCCATCTCACGAAGTCGCCTACTGTGTAGCAAAAAGCAAGAAACCTCGCAGCATAGCGGAAGACCCTATTTTACCAACTACTCTCTACGTGTTGTCTGTTATAACAGGTGAGTCAGCTGCCAAGTAATTGGCAAATGTGTCTTTTTCATTGCTGGTGCAAGAGTGTCCTAACTTAATTTGCGTACCACCGGGGATCAGTACCATCTTTTACTAATTAATACGGCAAAAAGCTCTCCATTACTGCCGATACTACAGGTTGGGGCAAATAAAAGTGGCCCGGGCGGGTAGATACAAATAGACGTGAATGTATGTGTATAACCACCTACAGTTACTTCCAACGGGATGGAGCAACTGCTCATACAGCTAGTCGAGCCTTGGAGCACTTTTACACGCTCTGCACGCCTTATAGGGTTGATAGCAAAGGTCAGTCTGGTAGTAGCCCTAGCAGCCCACGCAGGTCACCTGATCTGTCAGCGTGCGATTACTTTGTATGGATAGCCCTCGAGTCAAAGGTGTATCCCAACAACGCACATAGTCTTCAAGAACTGTAGCAAAACATTTCGGATGAGACTGCAGCAATTCCAGCAGTCCACCTTCGAACTGGCTGCGGCAACTTGCTGAGCAGTGCCCAAAAGTGCCGAGAGATGAATTCATGTTCAACATCTGCTATAGTCAGGTTAGTACTGTATTTTCTTAATCTGCTATGTTTCTTTGTATCCTGGAACTCTGTTCTCTGGGCCATTATTATTTGCGCCATGGAATTATTCCATTTAAATGTAAACGAGACACTTGCAAACACATTTATCCCACTGGGAGACGAGGCGATCAATTCCTGTTTCGTAGAACGCAGTTGGTCCCTGGCGGATCCACTGTTGCACTTCCTCGTCCGACTGAACTCGAAGTCCAAGCATATCTTTCTTCAGGTCGTCAAAGATATGAAAATCACACGGTGGACGATCCGGGCTGCGCAGAGGATGTTACAGTGTTTCCTAACCAACTCGATGAAGCTTAGCCTTCATCCGACTGGCAGTTGTGCGTGGGCTTTACCGTGCAACAGGATGATTCCGTCCGACAACAGTCCTGCGTGTTTTGACTTTATAGCGTGCCGCAGTTTCTGCGAAGTGTTTTCACAGCGATGCACAGTGATCGTTGTTCAATGCTGGAGGAACTCGACGAGCAAAGGACCCTCCAGTCGAAACTGGACGATGACGTCCGCCCCTACGCTGCCAGTTGGACAAAACTACGTTTGGGCGACTTGGATTCGTAACTGTGCAACATCCTCAGTACAGCCTGGAGTTTCAAAGGAATGGAGACTGTCTCTTAGAAAGGCGTCACTCGAATTTTTGTCTGTTTTTATAAATAAATATGTTTTGTGCTTTTTTTTGTGATTTAAATGTTACGTTTTTCAGTCTCGTTACAACGACCTTGCGGCCACTGATCCCTGTAACCGTCACGATGCTCCTTAGTTGTCAGGATTATTTGTTTCTAAGCGGTCATCTATGTTTTTGTAACCATTTACAGTTCAAAGTGAGCTCCTTTACTAATAATTCAAAATAATTTTGAGTGAAAACGTTCAGTACGATTTTGGAAAATGTTTTGTGCCTACCAACGACTTAAAACATTAATTGTCGCCAACATACCGAGGGTACACTGAAACAAGCACTAACTATAATTAAATGAGTAGGTTACCTATTTGAAACGACTCTCAACTTTCCTTTGAACTGCTCAGTTCACACACATCATTAGTTCCAACATTAGCCACCACCTACATTTTCGTACGATCTGTGGTCTTCATGGCATATGGAAGCAGCTGTTCATACCTGGAATGACTCCTTATCGTATGCACACACATTGCACAATGGAGTTTTTCCCATGCTTGGCAGCGATTTCCACAATGGGCTCAGCTAAGAGCGTAACATTGGAGCTACAATCTACCACTAACCCCACCCTTTGTGAATGCCTAGATGTTGGGGGGCCAAGAGGCGTTCTATGAAACAGGGTTAGCGACGGTGTCTGGCTCAGGATCTACATCAACCACAGATGGCACCGGAAACACGTTTTTCAGGCAAACCGCGGAAACCTTTCGATCGGTCCCCGGAAAATCTTTCACTGTCTGCCACATCTTGAGACGACCACCCACTAGACCACAGACGAGACTTATGTAGGCAGGATCCGGTTCGCTCACAGTAGTGGCTCGAGGGATGCGTGGGACATGTTGTACGTCTCTTAAATCCCCATATTCGATCCCCCTCAATGACGCTCATTGGCAACAGCACCAAGTTACGTGACCGAAGCCAGTACCGCCTGGAGCTGTGAATGAAGGGTCACTAACTCAGCTCGCATCTCAACGCAGCAATCACAACCCCTGTCCATACTAATGACGGTGGAATTGGTTCAAATGGCTCTGAGCACTATGGTACTTAACAGCTGAGGTCATCAGTCCCCTAGAACTTAGAACTACTTAAACCTAACTAACCTAAGGACATCACACACATCCATGCCCGAGGCAGGATTCGAACCTGCGACCGTAGCGGTCTCGCGGTTCCAGACTGACGCGCCTAGAACCGCACGACGGTGGAATTAACTCACAAACGAAACTCTGTGCTTTGACATGCTGCTACAAGGACTGAAGTTGTTCCGAGACTCATAGCTCTAATACAAATATGATAGGATAATTGACTGTTAAATTCTATGAAATCAATTAGTTTATAGAACATTTTCTCTTCATTAGACGACTTTTAGCTGCAAAGCAGATCAAGATTCTCAAAAGAGTTTTAATTTGCATGAAAAATCCACTGTTCAAGACAGTTCCAGGTTTGCAAGACATCATTTATTTCCCAACAGCTATGAGCTTTATGACAAATACATTTATTTTATTTTTTAGTGTTATTCATACTAGCTTATTTTTTATTTCATTATACAAAGACGGAAGACATTGTCTAACGAAGAAAAATATGACGATGAGAGCTGGCCTCTAAAGACATCAGTGTCATTTCAACAACTTAATCCACAATGGCGCTTATGGAGAAAAACGTTTATTTTTATTTGAAATATTGAGAGGTTCTTTAATTAGGAAAAAATTTAGTTCAGTCCACGGTCCGAACTGGGATTTCTCTTTAAAGAAGAAGTGGTGGTTAATGTATTTAAAAAAAAAAAAAAAAATTATAAAAGATGTAGCAGAGATTGCTGATGTACACTTGAGCATTGTCGGTAGACTCAGAGGTATGCAATTCGATTCTTGGTGGTTGAGAAAGAGGGTATAAAGTTTAATGGCACTGCATTGCTGATAAACATGAAATACAGCGTCATTAATGCGCAGAATTTTTGTAAAACCATACTGAGTGAGATCAAGTGTGTATGGTACTAGGAGCTTTTTGTCTGTCATGTTACAGCAAATGCAAAATAGTTGACAAATAGAAAATGAGCTGTAAGTGGTAGAACAGGCTAGTTACTGACCCACTCTGAACTGTTTCCAGATCTCTCTATGTAAACAGACATATGTGTCACTACCAAGATCACCTCCCTGTCCGCCCTTCCTTCTCCACCCCTCCCCATAAAGCAAAATTACCGCATGTCCTATCGACAGTACATACAGAAATACATCAGACTTATAAACAAAGTGCCCGATGTAGGCATCGATACAGATGTAAACAAACTGCTCACTTTACCTTGGCCCTTATGTGAACGAACCATGCATATGTGCCCTTCCTATCGTAAACAATGACATTACTGAAGTGTAAATTATCATCCTATTGTAAAAAAAAATTGAGCACCAATCCTTCTTTCTTTTATTTAATTGAGACTGGTATGTATCTCCATCCGAACCCTTTCGAACTACCGCCTCCCCTCTCCCACCTGCTTGTCTTCTTTTGTTGCTGAAAAAATTGGCGGGAAATTCATGGTGTTAACCTGTTGTCTTACTTATTATGATTTGAGATGTCAGATACTTTGATAGTACAGTGGATATGTGAGAAGTACTGGGGCGTTGTACTGCACCATAATTTAATGGTTCAAATGGCTCTGAGCACTATGGGACTTAACTTCTGAGGTCATAAGTCCCCTAGAACTTAGAACTATTTAAACCTAGCTAACCTAAGGACATCACACACATCCATGCCCGAGGCAGGATTCGAATCTGCGACTGTAGCGGTCGCGCAGTTCCAGACTGTAGTGCCTAGAACCGCTCGGCCACTCCGGCCGACTATAATTTAATGACGCCATGGATGTTCAATGGTATTTTCCGTAATATATGAGCACCTTTCATTTCTATATTTTTGGGACAGACTTTTAAAATTTTGGTGCTATTTTCTCCCAGTACTCCAAATACTCACTTTTCGAGAGCTTACGCTAAAGAAACACATAAGGCTTTAAATACACTATGTGATCAAATGTATCCGTGGCGTCCTCCATCGGTAATTATGGAATTCAGTATGGTGTTGGCCCATCCTTAGCCTTGATGACAGCTTCCACTCTCGCAGGCATCAGTTCAGTCAGGTGCTGGAAGGTTTCCTGGGGAATGGCAGCCCATTCTTCACGGAGTGCTGCACTGAAGAGAGGTATCGATGTCGGTCGGTGAGGCCCCGCGTGAAGTCGGCGTTCCAAAACATCCCAAAGGTGTTCTCTAGGATTCAGGTCAGAACATTGTCCATTTAAAAGCATGTTATTGTCGTGTAACCACTCCGCCTCAGGCCGTGCATTATGAACAGGTGCTTGATCGTGTTGAAAGATGCGTGTTGATAGATGTCTGCCTATTACACATTACGACCCTCTTCCATTATCGGTGGTCTCTGTCAGTCAACAGCCGAGGTCGGTCGGCCTGTACGCTTTTTTGCTGTACGTCTCCCTTCACATTTCCACTTCACTACCACATCGGAAACAGTGGACCTAGGGATGTTTAGGAGTGTGGAAATCCCGCGTACAGACGTGTGACACTAGTGACACAGAATCACCTTACCAAGTACGAAGTCTGTGAGTTCCACGGAGCGCCCCATTCTGTTCTCTCACGATGTCTAATCACTACTGAAGTCGCTGATATGGAATACCTGGCAGTAGGTGGCAGCACAATGCAACTAATATGAAAAACTATGTTTTTTGGGGTGTGCAAATGATTTTGATCACATAGTGCACTTTAACAATTAACGCACAGCATTTTTGTCCAAAAATGCCAGTGATAAACTGCAATTAAAAAGATTGACTTTTTACTGTGGTCTCGAAAATTAATACTTAACATTGATTATGTTTGTAGTAAGGTAGGATCCAGTTCCTGCACTTTAAGGCTGTTAAAATACATCACGGAGCGCTCAATAATACGTTAAAAATAATCTATTCGGTGCACAGCTGATAACCGCTGCACTGCAGAGTTGCTAGTCTCACGCTCAGCTACGATTACCTAAGAAGTACGAAATTTCAGTGCCTGTGTTGTAAAGAAATACAATGCAATGTTCCTTTGGACATATCGGACCTGCGAGCTACAAATAATATATCTCTCCTGTACAGGAATAACATTACTGTAATATTCTAGTGCAGATAAGACACATGGGCGACGACATATCGAAGCTTAGTTCTGGCCTTGAGTCAGGCTCAGATAGCCGATCCGGTTAACGCGACCGCTCGCATAAATCCGGGATCGAGTCTCAGTCAGGCACAGATTTTCGTTGTTGTCATCCCATTATACAGCTGAAGGCGGTTCACATTCGCAATCGCGAATATATTTTATGTTTTTTATACCTCACAACACGCAACAGCTGATAAGCACCGCACCAGGCGAGTTACTGTTTGACTCACCGAACTGGCTGGTCATCTCGGTGTTTACACGGTACTCGGCTGCGAACACAAACTGGGTGGTGTCACCCAGCATTCAGACGACTCTTTTCATTGCTGGCTACAACTTATCTCTGTGTTTACAGTGGCAAATATCTAAGCATTCGACACACTTATTTGATCTCAAACACCCTTAAAAATTAGGAGAACAACATTTTGAAAACCTGCATTATTTTTTCGTGTATATTTGCAGTGAAACCGAATTTTATTCTGGAAACGAAATCTTTATTTAACTGAAACGTACCGTTGAGTGGTACTTAAGATAAGTAAATAAATTAGTGAAATCAAAGTGAAGTAGACATTAGAAAATAAATGAAAAACTTAATTTAGTTTAGAAGAATTACACACTGGCAAACAGCGGGCACAGCAGCGGAGCAGAAGAGACAATGACCGTGAAGTCAGCAAGTTCCACATAAGCGGACGCTGTCGATTAAGCCGTCAGGGCATCGCCCGACCGGCTCACGTGTTTCTCAGTTGTCACATGCGAGCAACGGCCCTCGCCTACATTCCAAGAGCCAATGACCGACGTTAAGAAGATTCTTCGAGAAGCTTTTCAACGTGACAGACGAGGCAATGACGGTGAAGTCGTTCACCTTCAGTGAACTGAAGTGAATAAATACGCGAGATGCAGTGGGCCAGACAGACGAAGGAAGAAAAGAGAAGAGAGTAGCAGTAGTTTTCAGTCAGTTTCGGTGCTGAAGACCGTCACGCAAGAAGAGACTACATCATACACAGATGCACCAAATCCGCCGCCGTAATGGAATAGCAAGCCGCAGCCTCGGCGCCAGAAGACAGAAGGTAAAAGATATTTGAAGTCTGATTTTTACGTACCCGGGTGACTCGTGAGTACGGGAAGGAGACGGCCTCACATCAGCAGTCACCTGTGAGCTGGGATGAAGATCTGACAGCCAAAGACTGGCAAGCGGGAGTCCGTTGTTCGAGTCCGGGACACTGGCCTTCCCCCGCCGCGCCGCTCCGCTGGCCGACGCACAACACACGCGGCCGCTTAGAGAAGAGAAACACTGGGACGCCACATGCAAGGTATCACCATACGGTGCACGACTTCGCTCTCAATAATTAAACGGGCCACCTCGCGCTGCGTGTCTCCAGTCAACTGGGCGAGACGGCGACACGAGATACACACTGCCACGCGTAATCAGAAGCCGCCGCTGCCGCAGCAGAAGGCTTCGCAAACGACACAGCTGCCGCTCTCCGAGCGAGAACATCGAGTAAGGAAACCGTTGTACAAATCTTCAATAAAATTTATCTTACTTAAAAATACTGTTTCATTCTACCTCATTCCCGAGCCAAGGAACCCACCCTGCCCACATGTTGTTAAGAGAGAAAAATTAATTTATTTACTATTTTCACCCTGAAATAATGCTTTAGAATCAAATGCCCTTTGCAGTAATGCTCATCCTGACAAGTGACTAGCATCAAAAGAGAAAACCCAGTTACATTTAGTGACAGAACTGTTGCAGTACATGTCCTGTTCTCCTCTAATCACAAATTTTGGTGCTATGACCAGAAATCCAACACAATGTCGTAAACCAAAGTGAAAAGTCCTTCACGTATGTCACATAAGGCACAAAAAGATATATTTCAGTGTTTAATAGGCCCTCCACGTGCCTGACATCGTCGATGCATGCTCCTAACATATCTAAGGACATTTTCTAGAGGAACTTTCTTCCACTCCTCAATAACGACTTTTCCAAGTTGTTCAAGAGCCTGTAGTGCTGCAGGACGGGCTCGAAGTGGTCTATCCAGCATATCCCACAAATGCTAAAAAGGACTCAGGTAAGGACTCAGAGCAGGCCAGTCTCTAATGTTTGAATCGCGAGGTCCTGTTATGTTTCCATTGTGGCTGCTGCTGAATACTCTCTCTCATTGCCTTGTTGCGGGATAAAATGTGGACCAATTACGATTGCAATGGACGTAACATGAGCCCGTAGAATCTCATTGATGTACCTCTCGGTGTTTGAATGTCCCATCGGCCGTTATTTGTGACGCCACCTTTACCATGACTGAGCCGCAGCTTAATCTGTACACTTCCTCGACTGTTGCTTCAAAAAAATAACTCTGAGCACTATGCGACTTAACTTCTGAGGTTTGCAGTCGCCTAGAACTTAGAATTATTTTAAACCTAACTAAGCTAAGGACATCACACACATCCATGCCCGAGGCAGGATTCGAACCTGCGACCGTAGCGGTCGCTCGGCTCCAGAGTGTAGCGCCTAGAACCGCACGGCCACTCCGGCCGGCCGACTGTTGCTTCATTACGACGTTCACCACGACGACGATATACACCAGTACGTCTGTCGCACCGTGCCAGACGGAAGCGGAACTCGTCTGTAAACAATACATTGCACCAGTGACGCAGTGTCAGTGGCTATGTTCCTCGGCTAATCGAAGTCGACCTCCTAAGTGCCGAGTAGCCATTAGCGGGACTAGGATGAGGTATTCTTAGTCTCAAACCGGCCTCTCGGAGTCATCTGCGTATTGTTTGGTCATTGACACTGTTATCATTGGGTACTCTTAAATCATATTGTAAGATCTGGGCAGTCACAGTGCGCCAACATATAGAAGAGTTAACCACATACCGGTCGCTCCTTGTCGACGTTTTCCTTTTTCTGTATGTTCCAGTTTCACGAAACCGTTTCTAAACGTTCCCAGCAACGGATGAAGCCTCATTGAGCTCTGTAGACATTTCACGAACAGTCTACCATCATGCATTCATGTCACTTCCAGAACTCGTGCCGGCCGTTGTGGCCGAGCGGTTCTAGGAGCTACTACTTCAGTCCGGAACCGCGCTGCTGCTACGGTCGCAGGTTCGAATCCTGCCTCGGGCATGGATGTGTGTGATGTCCTTAGGTTAGTTAGGTTTAAGTAGTTCTAAGTTCTATGGGACTGATGACCTCAGAGGTTAAGTCCCATAGTATTTAGAGCCGTTTTTGAACCCGAACTCGTTCTGCCTCCATCAGAAGCCATCAAGTTGGAAGATAAAACGTACACGAAGACTATAAAGACGCAGTCGTTACTCACACACACTAGATGACACACTGAGAGATTGATCGTCCATTTCACCCATGGGTGTGCACGATTTTAATACTGCCACTAAGCCATGGATATCAATAGTACTTTGGAGGACTGTTCTCATAATTGAAACACGTCGGGAGACTAAGAGCAACAGTATATATCTTAACCACGGACTACGTACGTGGTACGTGATACAATCTGTCAAATTACACTCCTGGAAATGGAAAAAAGAACACATTGACACCGGTGTGTCAGACCCACCATACTTGCTCCGGACACTGCGAGAGGGCTGTACAAGCAATGATCACACGCACGGCACAGTGGACACACCAGGAACCGCGGTGTTGGCCGTCGAATGGCGCTAGCTGCGCAGCATTTGTGCACCGCCGCCGTCAGTGTCAGCCAGTTTGCCGTGGCATACGGAGCTCCATCGCAGTCTTTAACACTGGTAGCATGCCGCGACAGCGTGGACGTGAACCGTATGTGCAGTTGACGGACTTTGAGCGAGGGCGTATAGTGGGCATGCGGGAGGCCGGGTGGACGTACCGCCGAATTGCTCAACACGTGGGGCGTGAGGTCTCCACAGTACATCGATGTTGTCGCCAGTGGTCGGCGGAAGGTGCACGTGCCCGTCGACCTGGGACCGGACCGCAGCGACGCACGGATGCACGCCAAGACCGTAGGATCCTACGCAGTGCCGTAGGGGACCGCACCGCCACTTCCCAGCAAATTAGGGACACTGTTGCTCCTGGGGTATCGGCGAGGACCATTCGCAACCGTCTCCATGAAGCTGGGCTACGGTCCCGCACACCGTTAGGCCGTCTTCCGCTCACGCCCCAACATCGTGCAGCCCGCCTCCAGTGGTGTCGCGACAGGCGTGAATGGAGGGACGAATGGAGACGTGTCGTCTTCAGCGATGAGAGTCGCTTCTGCCTTGGTGCCAATGATGGTCGTATGCGTGTTTGGCGCCGTGCAGGTGAGCGCCACAATCAGGACTGCATACGACCGAGTCACACAGGGCCAACACCCGGCATCATGGTGTGGGGAGCGATCTCCTACACTGGCCGTACACCACTGGTGATCGTCGAGGGGACACTGAATAGTGCACGGTACATCCAAACCGTCATCGAACCCATCGTTCTACCATTCCTAGACCGGCAAGGGAACTTGCTGTTCCAACAGGACAATGCACGTCCGCATGTATCCCGTGCCACCCAACGTGCTCTAGAAGGTGTAAGTCAACTACCCTGGCCAGCAAGATCTCCGGATCTGTCCCCCATTGAGCATGTTTGGGACTGGATGAAGCGTCGTCTCACGCGGTCTGCACGTCCAGCACGAACGCTGGTCCAACTGAGGCGCCAGGTGGAAATGGCATGGCAAGCCGTTCCACAGGACTACATCCAGCATCTCTACGATCGTCTCCATGGGAGAATAGCAGCCTGCATTGCTGCGAAAGGTGGATATACACTGTACTAGTGCCGACATTGTGCATGCTCTGTTGCCTGTGTCTATGTGCCTGTGGTTCTGTCAGTGTGATCATGTGATGTATCTGACCCCAGGAATGTGTCAATAAAGTTTCCCCTTCCTGGGACAATGAATTCACGGTGTTCTTATTTCAATTTCCAGGAGTGTATTTTCCCTCTAACTGTTCTGAGCAGTGTACATGTAATAAATGAGGCTTTTTAAGTTTCCGGCTACCTATTATCGGCTACTTTTCAAGGTCTCACAATTCCCTACTTTTTAGCTATAACGCAGGAATATTTTCAAAAATCTAAAGAACTTGTTTTCACAAGAGCCACCATTATTAGCACTAGTGATGTCTATAAATTATGTTTAAATAACTGTCATCGCTGCTGAGATAGGAGTGAGTATTTAAAACGTCCTCATTCACACGAACACCACACTTTGAAGTGCTCCCATGCATATCGAATAGTGCCGCGATTTTCGTGGTGGCGCTCTCTTCTCTTTTGATAGTTACCAGTACGCCACCAGCGCTGCCGCCGCAGTCACTGCCGCTCGAGTGTGTGTGTGTTCACGATGGCTTTCGCTTCACGTCTAAGACGTTGCTAGCCAGTGGTCGCCAGCAGGAGCCATTCCTAAAATAACAGGGTTAAAGCCTTCCCCCTCCTCCTCTCACACTTGGTGGCTATGGCTGTGTAGACAGAGGATCCACTGAATGACCATTTACTTCTTCCCAGTGGGCCACGAATAGTCCAGAGTGATAAAGAAGTGTGAAGTGGACATCTTATGTAGGCAGCCTAAAACTCTAACAATTTTATAAACGTAACACTAACCGAAATGATTTGTTATAAATATTGTGTCAGCCTGACATTATTACTCCATATCAGTACAACTGCACTTGTCATTTTTACGTCGGCTGTACTACATTTAAGCGATTAATCATTACTACGCCAATGTCACTGCAGTTGTGCGCTGCACGTTGCCAGGGATGCTCTGCCTTTGGACACTGTCATGTGAATGAACCTTTCCTCAACACGCCATTTTGCAATACGTGTTAAGAAAAGTTCCCCAGTACAGGGCTCCTTACGTGCACTTTGGTTGTGAATATTAATAGAATGGTCAGACTCCGGTCAGTAACGGCACAGGGACTTCAAAAGCCACCGCCAAAGTCTCCGTGAGAAAACTTAGCTCCGCTTTCGCTCAGTGATTAAAGCTGCCTATTATTAGCCCAAACTGTCGACTACAGGCTATTTCATAAACTAGTACGTTTCGTTCTGAAGATGTTGCAAGCCGTCACTTGCTTTAATCATAAATATATGTCTAAATGAAGCCAAATGTTATCATCTTTACATAAAGAAAAATATTACCTTGGCAATAACCTTGAATCAGATGTCGAAGGAGATCTTCTCCGCTAATTATAATAACAAATCGTCCAAAAATTGTAAGGGCAAACAAAGAACATTACACTAAATCACTACATAAATGAATTGGAAACTAATTATACGTAACACTAACTTAATGATGTAACTGTACAAGTTTGCCCTACCTATATCATGTACGGCATTGTTTTGAGCAGAGGCGACAGCGGCCAGCTGTCACTACCTTCGCGGACTTCTGGTATGGTTTCTGCTTGAGGGGTTAATTGATCTGATTTCCCCTATGTCATTGTGGTCATCATATTGCGGACTTCGCCTACCAATATCCGCAATACTCCTTGTTTGCCCTGTATTCCAGACCGGCTACATGAACTGGTTAGAATTTTGCATTTTCCCTCCTGTTGCTATTTCTGTTTTTTTGAAAATTACCACCATACGTCCCCCGTCTGCTTCTGTCATCCCACAGAGGCACAATATTAAATCTTCGGCTTTGATAATGGTTTCTTGTCACTCTGTTTCTATTTGTGTTTTGCCCGTGATTATTTCCACCAGATGACAATTTCGTTCATTAGGTCTCCTTCGGTCGATCGCATTTTGTGCTTCCTTGACAAAGTCTGACTCTAGTAGAGCGATTCTGAACGACTCTATTGTGTCAATACACTTTCAGTGAGCAGCTCCAGGTTCCTCAATAGCAGTTCCATCTAGCAGTGGCTCATTATCTCCTTATCACTATTCGGTTGGACCAGGTAACGGTTCTTGTTGACAAGCCTCTAGAAAAACTTTACTGAACTGCGGCACCCCGATGCTTCAAAAACCTTTCCTAACATAATCTCCTGTTTTTCTTGAGTGTATTGTGACGAGTGGGTCTTTAGGAAAGCGTCTCTGAATTCGCCGTAGCTGCGATAGTTTGCTGCGACGCTACGCATCTGCTCTGACACTGAACCTTCCACGTATCGACAGACAAACTCTAGTTCTTTTACACACACACACACACACACACACACACACACACACATAATCTCCCCTCCTCCCTCTCTCTCCCATCCCCCTCCCATCCCTCCCTCCCTCCCTCCTTCCCCATCCTTCCCTGCACCCTCACCCCTTCCCATATGGCGACTGCTACGGTCGCAGGTTCGAATCCTGCCTCGGGCATGGATGTGTGTGATGTCCTTAGGTTAGTTAGGTTTAATTAGTTCTAAGTTCTAGGCGACTGATGACCTCAGAAGTTAAGTCGCATAGTGCTCAGAGCCATTTGAACCATTTGAACCTTCCCATATGTATGCTATCCTGTTTATTGAGCAATGAGAAACATGCCAAAAATAACTTCACTACCAGAAATGCCGCGCGGGATTAGCCGAGCTGTCGAGGGCGCTGCAGTCATGGACTGTGCGGCTGGTCCCGGCGGAGGCTCGAGTCCTCCCTCGGGCATGGGTGTGTGTGTGTTTGTCCTTAGGATAATTTAGGTCAAGTAGTGTGTAAGCTTAGGGACTGATAACCTTAGCAGTTAAGTCCCATAGGATTTCACACACATTTGAACATTTTTGAACAACCAAAAATATTGTCCTAAATAGTTTGTTGTAGACTTTGTAAATAGCACAAGAAAATTTTGCAATGTAAAAACATAATAATAATTTTTATAAAGAAAGTAATGTCATAAATATATATATTTTATTACAAATGCCACACAAAACATCCAGAATGGATAAAAGTTTTAAATTCGAGTTGGTTTAGTATTGGCCATGACTCGGGTAGTACCCTATCATACTGAGCAATCCATCATTTGGGATGAAATGAAATGTGATTCTCTTTGCAAACCTGAAAATTTGAAACTGAGAGAAAATGTTTTAAGTCGAAATATTTAAAATTTTGCGTCACTGTACTTGCTCTAACTTCTGGCCCGTGTGCGTCGAAGGATTCATGGCCGAACGATCCCTGAATACTGTTGTACCCTCGTCTCGTGTCATCAGAGACATGTGGTAATATTTCGTATGTCTGAGTCGCGAGCAGTCGTCGTCCAGCTCGATAATTCGTGCGCTTCGCACCACTGACTGAGGGAGCTCCGCTGAGAGTCTTACCCTGTTAAGCTTCCTTCCGTCTTTTCAGCTATTCTCTGTCCCTGTTTTTAAGACCAGAAATAGCCTTCTTGGTAGCCCTCACTTCGACCTTTGCCTGATGTACCAAAATTTGGGCATTTCTTCGCGCATCTCGTGCTACTGATCTGCCTCTCCTACCCTCACGTTTGCACTCTATCGCTGCCTCCCATATCTCATCTGACGTTTTCCTAAGGTCTTCAACATCCCTGTGCTGTCTGTGGTGAAATAACGGTTTAATAAACTTTTGGAAACGTTCGACAACTGTTTGTTTAGAGTTGTCTGTGCGTTGAAGTCGTTTAGCAAATTTGTGTGTGTGTGAAATTTTATGGGACGTAACTGCTAAGGTCATCAGTCCCTAAGCTTATACACTACTTAACCTAAATTATCCTAAGGACAAACACAGACACCCATGCCCGAGGGAGGACTCGAACCTTCGCCGGGACCAGCTAATTTAGTGCGGTAGTTTTCAACTGACGTTTCTTATTGTTTCTAGTAAAGTATTTCAGTAAAATTTTCATTCGCTGTTTTAATTTCCTTGAGAGTTCGAGTGTCTGCTTCAGTTTTTAGTTTTAGCTAAGAAATTGTGTGTAGTTTTGGTGATTTTGGTATTAGTTGTAGTTTAGTAGTGTTAATGAAAGTTGTTGTTTTCTTAGCAGAGAGAGAATTCGAGACCACTATTCTTAGTTCTTTAAGTAGCTCTACTGTTGTAATTGAACTTAGGTAACGTAGACGTTTAGTTTTTTCAGTAACTGTTCAAATTTAACAATGAGTGAGGCGTGTGGACCTTGTTATTGGTTTGTGACTAGTGGGTTATGGTGTGGGATCTGTTCCAAGCATTTTCATTGGAGGGAATGCAGTGGGGAAGCCAGTGGACATTCCAGCGAGATCCTCTACTGGGAATGCGGAATCCGTAGCAGAAATAAGTTGACAGAGGTGCCGGAGCGTAAGATCTATGCCCTTCAGGTGCAATTACAAGACGCAAAGGAGGAACTAGATAGGGTGAGGAGGGTGAAGGGTGCTTGGGAATGGGAACTGGCTGTTAGTAAGAAGGCAGCTAGGAGGAGGAGGAGATATTCAGATAGTTGTGCTTTGCGTATATGCAATAGATCTGACCAACTGTCAGAGTTGACTGGAGAAAAGCCTCTTGTAGCTGTAGGTTTAGGAAATATGCAGCAGTCCTCAGCAGTTAGGAAGCCTAAGCCAGTTGCAAATTCTAACAGAATGAAGAAGGTTCTCCTGCTACGTAGTTCGCATCGTAGAGGTGTGGGTCATCAGTTGCAGGAAGTGTTGGGGAGTGAGTACCAGGTCACAAGCCTTGTGAAGTCTAGCGCAGCGCTGGCTCAGGTGACTGATAGCATAGAGGAGTTACGTAGGAATTTTACGAAAGATCAGGTACTGACTGTAGGTGGAGCAGGGAATAGTCTTCTTAGAGACGGGGAATATGGTATAGGTGGTGATCTTGTAAAGATAGCTACTGAAACTTCGTGCAGCTGTTTCAGCGTCATGATCGGCCTCATCTT
This sequence comes from Schistocerca nitens, assembly GCF_023898315.1. Lineage (NCBI taxonomy): Eukaryota > Metazoa > Arthropoda > Insecta > Orthoptera > Acrididae > Schistocerca > Schistocerca nitens. The sequence goes on from NC_064616.1 coordinate 437,330,169, forward strand.
AATGTGGCTGTCGGGCACGTTAACATGGGTTTGGAGAAGGCAGTTATGGCGGAGGGCATGGGCCACATTGCGGTGGTACCAGTTGAGTATATCAGCAGATCGGATTTCACTAGTCATGGGCTGCACCTCAATAGGTATGGGAAGGGGAGGCTGGCAAGACTTATAGGTGACAGTGTAGCGGGTGGTGGTGGAATCACTCATGGAAAAATTCTTGTAGTAGTTGGTGTTAGAGCTGCACCTATTTTAGACTGAAGTAAGCTGATAGGTATACCTGTTTAAAGAAAGTCCCTGTAACTAAGTAATCACCTTCAGAGGTGGTCAGGTATCCAAATATAGAAGGAATTAGCATATTTCATTAAAATATAAGAGATATGAAAGTTAGTGAACTCCTTATAGATGTTGAGTCTGACGTTAATGGTATATCGGAGCAACACTTAAATGATTTGACAATTCAGAGGCTTCCTTCAGTACGATACCGGTTAGCTGGCTGTTTCTCAAGGAGTACTTCGCGGAGTGTGGGAGTGGGCATGTACGTAAAAAACAGTATTGCATTTTGGTCCGTAGGCGTATCACGGCACTGCACTGAACGGGTATTTGAATCCTGTGCAGTGGCAGTTGAGTTTGGTGAAACTAAACTTTTAATTGTTGTTGTTTATACGTCCCCTGACTTCAGAGCAATTCTGCTCAAGCTAGAGAGGGTTCTTGGCCCACTTTATAGGAAGTATCAAAAAATATTTATAAGTGGTGACTTCAATATTAACGTTGTATTTGCTTGTGCAAAAAAATGGGGGATGTTGGTAGATCTCCTAAACTCATATGATCTGATGCAGACAGTGTTTCTTCCAACCAGGGTGCATGGGAACAGCAGCACAGCCATACACAATATTTTTATTCATTCTTCATTACTAGATGGGCATTCTGTTAGAAAAAGGGTGAGTGGCATTTCAGACCACGATTACAAATTGTGACACTAAAAGGCTTTTGTACTAAAAAAATGTTACATATAATTACAAACTGTGGAGGAAAGCTAATCCAACAGCAACAAAGAGTTTTTTAAGCCTCGTTAAGAAATATGAGTGGCATTTCTCATGCTTTTTGTGAGTTGCTATCCATTGGAGCGTACTAAGCTGGGTCTAGCAGTAAAAGGCAGCCCGGGTGGCTGACAAGTGGGATAAAGATATCATGTAGAACAAAGTGGGAATTATATCAGAATGTTATAAGTAGTCACACTCAAACTACAGCAAACCATGGCAAACAGTACTTTAAGGTGCTTAAAAATGTTACTAGGGAGGGAAACAGTATGTGGTACGCAAATAGAATAGCTAATTCACAGGATGAAATTAAAACCATATAGTCAGTTGTGAATGATGTGTCTGGCAGCAGCACGAGGTCGACGATAGAAAGTCAGTTCGCAGTAAAATTATTTCTGTTAGTTATAAATCAAATATATGTACAAAATTTAACAATCGTTTTCTGAGTGTTGCTGGTAAATTAAATAAAGAAAATCATATAACTCTCTTGGAAAACACCTTTTCGAGACTGATGACTAAAACACTCCTCAGTTTACTGACAAAGGGGAGATTAAGTCAATAATTAACTCATTGAAGACTGAGGACACTCATGGATATGATGCACTGCCTAGCAGAATATTCAAGTACTGTGCTGCTCATGTTAGGCCTGTACTTAGCGGTATTTGTAATTTTTCCTTTAACAATGATCAGTTGTCCGAATGATTAAAGTACTCGATAGTAAGGCCGCTTTGGAAGAAAAGGATATTGTAGACAATTTTAGACCTATTTCTATGCCATCAGTGTACGCTGAAGTTATTGAAAAGACGTGTATGTAAGGATAATTGAGCATTTTATATCACATAATTTGCTATTAAATTTACAGATCGGCTTTAGAAGTGGTTAAAAAATTGAAGATGCTGTATTCTCTTTTTTCTGTGGGGTACTGGATGAATTAAACACAAGGTTTAGAAAGCTAGGCATCTTTTTTTATTTAACTAAGGCATTTGATTGTGATGTTCACAAAATATTGCTGCAGACGTTTTACCATTATGGAATACGGGGAGTAGCTCACAATTTCCTCACCTCTTACTTTAACAACAGACAGCAAAAGGTTATTATTCACAGTTTAGAAAATGGTTGTGATGTAGGGTCTGAGTGGGGCAAAGTCAAAGATGTGTTGTCCCAGGGATATATTGGGACCACTCCTGTTCCTTATTTATGTAAATGATATGCCCTACAGTATTACAGGTAATTCTAAAATATTTATGTTTGCTGACATTAGCTTTGTAGTAAAGGATGTTATGTGCAGCACTGACTCTGTTTCAAATAGTGCACTTCACTTCATGATGTAAGTTCTTGTCTTGTAGAAAATAAACTAATTCTAAATAGCAGTAAGACTCAGTTTTTACAGTTTCTAACACACAGTTCAACAATCCCCGACGTTTTAATTTCACAGAATGGGAATATGATTAGTGAAACTGTACAGTTCAGATTTCCAGGTGTTCAGATAGATAATAAACTGTAGTGGAAAGCCCATGACTTCATGCTGCTATTTTTACTAATCGAACTGTATCTGAAGTAAGAGATCGTTCGACACGAAAAGTAATCTACTTTGCTTATTTTCATTCGATTATGTCATAAGTTATTGTTGTGGTAACTCTTCCTATTCTCAAAGGATATTTTTGGCGCAGAAACGAGCAGCTCGTGAAATAAGTGATGTAAGTTCACGAACCTCTAGTCGATTCTGACTTTGGCTTCTCAATATAAATAGTCTTTGCTGTCGTTTCTTATTAACAATATCAGCTTACTCCCAAGAATTAGCAGCTTTCACTCAGTTAATACTAGGCAGAACTTCAGTCTGCATTTGGATCGTATTTTCTTAACTGATATGCAGAAAGATGCGCTGTATACTGCTGCATCCATTTTCAATAAGTTATCAAAACAATTCAAAAATATTAGCAGCAATACACGCGGTTTCAAATCGAAACTAAAGAGTTTCCTCATGGGTCACTCCTTCTATTCTGTCGAGGAGTTCATTGAAAAATTAAGCTCATTCCTATGTTGTATCGTTGATTGCATTTACTTAAATTTCTGGCTTGACATTTTTGGGTTCATAAATATTTTATTTTATCTGTTATTACTTTTATGTTGTAATTTCATGTACATACACTTTCCATGAGCTTGGAGATTTGCTTCTCAATTTGGTTCTAAAGAACTAGACATTTAAACAAATAAATCTACTTTTGCATCCTTAATTTCGTTCCTGACCCGATTTACGGTTTCGTCAAAGTCATCAACCCTCCTTTGATTTTACTCAGTTTCTTTCATGACTTCGTTCTGTCTCTTTTCCTCCTTGTCTTATCGCTTCTGAATTTCCCTAACTTGTTTAATGAAGATCTCTTGTTTCTGGGCTTCTTCCTGCCATCACATTCTTTTCTTCCTTCCTCTGTTTTGCTCCTCCTGTCGCCTCTTCTCTTCTCTTTTCTGTTGTCTCTTCTCAGCCTCTTGTACGAACTGAACGATCGATTCTAACTGCTCACTTCCAGTAAGTTGGTTGATTGGTTGTTTGGGGAAGGAGACCAGACAGCGTGGTCATCGGTCTCATCGGATTAGGGAAGAATGGGGAAGGAAGTCGGCCGTGCCCTTTCAGAGGAACCATCCCGGCATTTGCCTGGAATGATTTAGGGAAATCACGGAAAACCTAAGTCAGGATGGCCGGACGCGGGATTGAACCGTCGTCCTCCCGATTCCGAGTCCAGTGTCTAACCACTGCGCCACCTCGCTCGGTACTTCCAGTAAGGTACAATGGACTTGACGCATACGAATCAACTGCTCTATGACGCCGTGTCCGCGAAATCGGACTGTTACTTCCCCTGACTGTATCTCATTCCGTATTTACAGAACCTACACGACCTCCCGCCTCTGGATCATATTCACCTTCATTTCCTGAGTGAAATGAACTCTCATCATCGAAGTATTTTGCATTTGATATTCGCACCCTATTTGCAGAGTGATTAGGATGAACTTCTTCCTCTGCCCTATCTTGTTCTGCATTAAAGCCTGGCTCGTGTTTCATTTTGTGCGGCATTAATGCGCACCCTCTCTCACTATACACAAGAGCTTTGCCTCTTGTAAGCATTTAGATCGCCTGCTACTTCCGCACTTTTCAGACTCTAACGCACCACGTGCCACAATTCTACTCTGATATAAAGACACCAACGATACATACACTAAAATAACATGACTGCCACATACAACAAATTGCTGAGATACAACACATAGCCCCAAACCCGAGTCAAAATGTTCTCAGTGCACCATAGCATCACTTTGAAAAAAAAAAACGACAATATTCCGCAAGATATCGCATTAACTACCTCACAAAAGTGCCACGATTCGAAATCATGTCCAAGCGACACCAACTGCAAGCCATCACTAGCTTTAATCATAAATGTATCTGTGAATGGAGCTAAATGTTATTATCTTTACATAAATAAAAATAGTATCTTCACAATAACCTTCAAATCGTGTGCTACTCCATTAATTTTTATATTTGAATTAGAGAATTCACGTATGACACTTTTGTTGCTGCCCCATGTCTGTAATCACTTTCCTTTCAGAACTCTAATTAGTAATAAAATTACCTAATTTAATAAGATGGAACGTTAAATCGCTTGTTTACCCATGTACCACCACAGTAAAATAAAATGAGTTAATAGCAGAGGGAGTGTTAATGAGAACGGTGGCGTATTGATATTTACAAAACAATGACAAGTTTTAGTAAATTTTAGTAGCTACAGCTTTGTGGGGAGCCAGCTGATAAATCTTACACAAAAGTGACAAACACGAATCAGTTAAGGAGTGGTGTTTGATAGGCAGAGCAGACATTGGGGTGGAAGCCATACTAATTCTTTCCTGAATTAATCCCTTTTGCAACGCGCTCTGACATTCTTTACGTGAATCCCCTGTGAGCCCTAATTCTATTCAAATGGAATCAACTGCGACCAAGTATACCACAAACTATTGTTTACCTGAGAACAGGGAGTCGTGAATATCATTTAACAGCCCTACGCTGATGCAGCAATACTTAAACCTTTCATCTTGATTCAGGCGGCAGAAGAAACCGGCGCGCTGTGGTGGAGGAATGTCGCACTGTGGCAGCTGGTCGACTCAGAACGATTAAGATTACCTTCGTGACACATGATATGTCCCAGGTGATACGCTGCTCCGATGTCCGTAAAGTTGGAAACTGTCACTGTCTCACAGTCCACCACAAGATACAGACCACGAGCTTCACACAAATGGAAAGACCTGAAGTTCTCCACCATGGGAGCACCAGAACATGCAGAAACCAAAGGATCACAACCACTTTCCACCAAGTCATGGTATGGGAGCCAAATTAGCAGAAACAAAACCGCGCACACATTGCACAAACCAGTCGAACTACTCTCCACGCTCTGAATCTTCCCTTTTGACAGTTCTGTTCGCCTGGTATCCAATCCAGACCCAGCACCAGGGTTCCCATGCTGAGGGGCAATCCTGTACTTTGTACATTCTGAGAGGAGCCAATCAGCAACTCCAAATCTCTCATGATGAAAAGGGAAGATTATAGATCAGAGATGCGTCGTTCCTGGTGTAAGCATGCTCATTTTTTGGAAAAAAAATCTACCTTGATGGTACCACAGTCCCTAATTTACGGAGTGATCTAATCTTTCCAGGCTGACCGTTTCCAGTTTCTGAAAAAAGGTTGTTAAGTTTCCCAGATAGTATCGCCCAGGAAATATATGTTTTTCCTGCTCACTAAAAGAACCTGTCGACTTGCTGGCGTGAGGGGGGTTTACAGTCGTGCCATTACTAAACACGTACGCCAGTGACTCTGTCCATACTGTCCCAGCTTCTAACATGAGATTGCATGGAGTTTTATGACGATTACACTCTTTACAGAAAAGCTCAGTTTACAGCAGTCGCTTTTAAATGGCTTCCTCCACCCACTTTCAGCCATCCGACCACCTTCACGACAGACTGCCACCAGGCCCAGGTAAACTGTTTTGTGAACCAACGCTCATCTGTCTGACCCTACACGAAAGTAGGACAGAGTTTCGGCCAGAGGTCTCTCTGGAGGTAAGACCCACTGAGCGCTGCTTCCCAGAATCACGGCCAGGTCATTGCACTCAGCTTTTATGACAACCAATTCGTCTCTCTGCCTGCTCTCCGTCTCCTCCACTACAGCCCCACGGGTACAAGTTATCTACAGAGTACACATGCCGTTATAAGAATAGTCTGCCCACAATTTCCCCATGAAAAATGTCATAAGCCAGACATAGCAAATGTAGTACTGGGCAACGCCAAGACCGTGACATGAAATATAAATGTTAATCTGACTGATAATATTGTTAAACTTAGAGAGTAGTGTGCCACCTCTAAACGGTACTTCTGCTATAACCGTCAATTAACAGCCCTCTCTGTTGCTTTCACGAACAGTGCGTGGAAAAAATGTCTGTCGGTAAATCTCTGTATTAGTTCCAAATTCTCTTTGCAGTCATTTCCTGCGAGGCATGTGGAGAAAGTAATACACTCTAAGAAAAAAGAGGACACACCAGGAAGAAATAATCTGAATGAAGGAAATCGATAGTCCTGATGAAAAAGTACAAAAAAATGGTTCAAATGGCTCTGAGCACTATGGGACTCAACTGCTGTGGTCATCAGTCCCCTAGAACTTAGAACTACTTAAACCTAACTAACCTAAGGTCATCACACACACCCATGCCCGAGGCAGGATTCGAACCTGCGACCGTAGCAGCAGCGCGGTTCCGGACTGGAGGGCCTAGAACCGCACGGCTACCGCGACCGGCAAAAAAAAAAGTACAGACAAACAAATTAATACTATTTCAGAAAAATTGGGCGATTTATTCAAGAGAAAGGGCTTCGTAAGTGAATCAAATGGTTCAAATGGCTCTGAGCACTATGGGACTTAACTTCTGAGGTCATCAGTCCCCTAGAACTTAGAACTACTTAAACCTAACTAACCTAAGGACATCACACACATCCATGCCCGAGGCAGGATTCGAACCTGCGACCGTAGCGGTCGCGCAGTTCCAGACTGTGCGCCTAGAACCGCTCGGCCACTCTGGCCGGCGTAAGTGAATCACTTCTGCCCCTTAATCAAAAAGTTTTTCGGCTTGGCATTGATTGACAGAGTTTCTGTATGTCCTCCTGAGGGATATCGAGTCGAATTCTGTCCAATTGGTGCGTCAAATTTTCCAAATCCCGACCTACTTGCAGGACTCTGCCAATAACGCTCCAAAGGCTCTGATTTGGAGGGAGATACGGCAACCTTGCTGGCCAAAGTTGGGTTTGGAGTGCAGGAAGGCATGCTGTAGAAATTCTCGCTATGTGCGGGTGGACATCATCTCGAAGCCCAGGATGGCTTGCCATGAAGACAACAAAACGGTGCACAGAATATCATCGACGTACCGCTGTGCGGTAAGGGCGCCGTGGATGACAACCAAGGTAATCCTGCTCTGAAAAGCTGGACTATTTGGGGGAAACAGTCAGGTTAGTATCCCACCGCCCTCTGCAGCATCTTCAGACACGTCTTCGCTGGTCGTCGTTGCTCAGTTCGAAGCGGGGCTCATCATCACTGAAGTCAGTACTACTTCACTCAGTTAGATTCCAGGCTGAAGACGTGTAGGGAGACGCTCCAGGCAGCCGTGAAAGACCAGCCTCACTGTTGCCAGCCAAAAGGCCCGGCAAGCAGGGGTGATGGTCTTAGATACCATACTTTCTCATAGCAAAACCCCTTTAACAGCCGTGCGCGACACGTTTACAGCACAACGGTATGGTACAAATGGCTCTGAGCACTATGGGACTTAACATCTGTGGTCATCAGTCCCCTAGAACTTAGAACTACTTAAACCTAACTAACCTAAGGACATCACACACATCCATGCCCGAGGCAGGATTCGAACCTGCGACCGTAGCAGTCACGCGGTTCCGGACGGAGCGCCTAGAACCGCTAGACCACCGCGGCCGGCCACAACGGTATGTCGGCAATATTCTACGCACCGTCTCGTTGCCCTTAATGGAAAGCCATCCCAGGGGTACATTTCAGCAAGATAATGGCTACCTGCACACGGCGAGAGTCTTCGTGCTTCGCAGACTCTACATTGGCCTGCAAGGTCGCCGGATCTCTCCCCAGTTCAGAATGTCTGGAGAATTATAGGCAGGGACCTGCAACCAAGTCGGGATTCTGACGCTCTGTCGCACCAGTTGGACAGAATTTGGCACGATATCTCCCAGGAAGCCATCCAACAACTCTATCAATCAACGGGAAGCCGAATAAATGCCTTTATAAACGCCATAGGTGGACCAACGTGCTACTGACTTGTTTAATTTGTGAAGTCCTTTCTCTTGATTCACTCATCCAATTTTTCTGAAGCTGTAGTCATTTGTTTGTCTGTACAAGTAAAACAGAGCCACTGATTTCCATCTCATTCAGAAGCTTACTTCGTGATGCGTCTTCCGATTTTTGCAGTGGTGAACCACTCCTTCGTACAATGCCTCTCTTGTAACTTCTACCACCGGGGTTCGTTTAACATCACGTGCTGATGAAACGATCAGTTGACCAAACGCATGGCTCCTCGTTGGATGTTCTACTATTCTAACCAGGGAACGGCTTCAAACTGACTAGCAAAACTTAAGGGGCTCCGGAAAGGCTCAAAATCATGAAAAGTTCAATTTTTACTTTTTTGCGTTTTCTGAATCTGCAGACTATTACCTTTTAATAGATATATAATTTATTCAATTCCGAAGACTACAAATATTTTTAAATTTTTTTTTGAAATGTGTTCTACATGGGCGTGACCCACTGTGGCGCTGTTAAACTGCTGTCAAATGGTGTTATTATTAACGTCCGAGTTCATCAGGTACATTTTAGTGATGTGAGATAAAGTATGTGTTGTGGCTAACCTGTGATTGTCGATTGTTTCATGTTTATTTACTCTGTCGTTATCTCGAAAATATTCGTAATTAATTCTGTTTCTTGAGTCTCTGTTTTGTTGAAGTATAATAATGAGTAAAAGTAAAGTTATAAGAAATCCTCTGAAGGCTTTTAAGAAAAGGAGAAATGTTGGAAAGCCAAAGGTATGTGTTATTACTGTAAACAATAAAGACGATAACCAAGTGAGTGAACCTAACCTCTCAAGTACACCTGCCCATAGCAGTCAAAGTGGGAAAGAAAATACTTCACAGAAGAAGCTTGGTTCAATGAGTGAAAACTATGAATGTTTTATGGGCGAATCGGATGTGAATGAAATATTTGATATGTCGGTTCTCAAAGTAATTTTTTCAAACTGTGTAAGATGTATTCATTGTAGTGAGGTTGGTCTGGAACTCTCCATAATAAAGCACGTAGGACTTGCTAGTGAAATACAACTGAAATGTGATAAGTGTTCATACATGACCACCTTTTGGAACAGTGTTGCAGTAACTGCAACTGAAGAAAATGGTAGCAAAATCTACGAACACAACATTAGAGTTGTTTATTCCTTGCGTTCAGTTGGTAAGGGTGCTACTGCAGGTGCAATTTTCTGTGGCATCATGAATCTTCCAAATCCCCCAACCAAGTTTACGACCTAAAATAAATTAATAGGGTCTAAAGTAGAAGATGTCTGTATAGAATCTATGAAGAACGCTGTGGAAGAGGCAGTAATGGAAAATAATGGTAACAGAGATTTCACTGCAGCGTTCGATGGTACCTGGCATAAACGGGGACAAACATCTCTTCATGGTGTAGTATCTGCCACCAGTATGTATACAGGGAAAGTTTTAGATGTAGCAGTAATATCAAAGTATTGTAGATGTCCACAAAAATATAAAGGTACACATGAAAATAATTGCAAAGCTAACTATAGTGGCAGTAGTGGAGGAATGGAAGTGGCTGGTGTTGCCAGTATATTCCAGCGTTCTGAGGCGTGTGATAAAGTGCGATATGTTAATTACCTTGGTGACGGTGATTCTAAAAGTTTCAAACATGTTCAAGGACTGAAGCCCTATGGTGATGATGTTGTAGTGCAGAAATCTGAGTGTATTGGACACGTACAGAAGCGAATGGGAACAAGACTTCGGCGACTGAAAGCTTCGTACAAAAAACAAAAACTCAGTGATGGTAAAGGGTTGGATGGGAAGGGAAGGTTAACTGACAGTGTAATTGACAAAATACAGCACTATTATGGAATGGCTATTAGGCAAAATACACAAAGTGTCGACGAAATGAAGAAGGCTGTTTGGGCTCTTTTTTTTTTTTTCATACTTCTTCAACCGATGAAAATCCCCAACATAGCTTGTGTCCCAAAGAAGAAGACAGTTGGTGTAAATATAACAAAGGATTGCTAACTGGTGAAGTGTACACTCATAAGCATAGTCTGCCTCATGCAATAATGGAGGTGATGAAACCTATTTTCAGAGACTTAGCAGCACCTGAACTGTTGAAAAAGTGTATTCACGGAAAAACTCAAAACCCCAATGAAAGTGTAAATAGTGTTATATGGTCGAGAATCCCCAAGACTGTATTTGTTGGAATAGAAACACTTCACTTTGGTGTGTATGATGCTGTTGCGACTTTCAATGATGGCAACATTGTAAGGTGCAAGGTATTTAGAAATATGGGAATGAAGATAGGTTCTAACATGGTACGAGCGATGCTTGATTTAGACAAGGAACGCCTTCGGGCTGCAGACAGGGCTGTAAAGAGTCTAGAAATACAAGCAAGAGTAAACAGGAGGAGGAACAAGAGGAAGCTGGAGGAGGAGTTTGCAGAGGATGAAGATAATCCATCCTATGGACCTAGAATGCACTAAAAAGTTAATCCAATCTTTGTCGCTCGATTCCCAAAACTTTTATTTTCTCATACTAATTACATGTTTTCTAAGGATCTTCCAAACATATTTGTTTCAAACTTTCAGTAAATGTTACACAGTACCTTCTGCATAATTTAACACAGCCTTTTTCCAAAAAACTGTATATTTTTGAATATATAAATAAAAAATTGCAAAAAAATGTTGTGAATTTTCATTACAATTAAAAAAAATCATCTTTAATAACTGAACTAAAATTTTGTAAAATCCCTGTGTTAAGTTGTAGCCCATATTCCAATAAATAATCTGTGAAAAGTTCAACTTCCTACCTCAAATACTTTGTGAGGAAAGATGTAATTTATAAGTGTTATTTTAACATTGCAAGTATAGGGCGTTCCGGAGCCCCTTAAGAATATATTGAATAAGTGTTTTGTATACCGCTTCCTTTCTGGATAAGATTCCCCTCAATATAGCATCTGGCTTTATTACTATCCGATTTATGTAGTTATACCAAAATAGAACGGTCAAGTTGCCTACTTCCTGAAACTTTATTATTGCTACAATTTTTTGTGATATATCGTGAATAATGTAATAAAAAGTAGCAAGTCTCTTCGCCTCCTTAAGCGCTGTTCGTTACATTTATTTGCATTCATCTCCAGTTATCACTCCATCTATCGATCGTAATTGCTCTCCAAGTCTTCCCGAAAATCTCTACAGCCTACTGGTGCTGCATCCTTCCTGTCGAGAACAGCATCATCTGTAAACAATCTGTACCTAAACGCATATTACGCAAGCCGCTGTACAGTGCATGATGAGGGATTCATCATAAAATATTCACAGATTTTTTTCCTGTTCCACACATATACTGATGGAGATAATAATGATTATCTATAAACCTCTGTACGTACCATAGTCTTTTTTATCTTATTCTTATGATGTCTACGCCAGATACGACGTTTCATCACAAAGTAACGTGTATTTTTTAATTTCGCTAGCTTTATACATTCTAGTTTCAAATTTTTTTCTCTTGGTCGTACATCTGTTCCTGATATACGTTTGCATTTTCAGCTGTTTTGGGTATTTAGTTTATTGTACCAGGGAAATTTTTACTTTCGAAAAGGATGGATCAAAGAATTTGCACTAAATTTTATTTAAAAAATTGAATCAAGTGCAGCACCGTATTCTAAATGTTGACTGTGGCTTCTGGCTATTAAGACAAGAGTTAACAAGTGGTATAAACGTTACAGAGGGAGTCGAAAAGACGTTGAAGATGCCGAAAATGTAGAAGAAGTAAAGAAAATGGTTCTGGTGAATCGCCAAATCACTATCAGAAAGGTTGCTGATGATATCGGAATATCCTCTAGCTCATGCCAAGCACTTTTTTACACGTTTTAAGCGTGAAAGGTGTAGCAGCAAAGTCTGTTCCGAATTTGTTGAATTTCAGTCAAAAAATCAAAAAACATCGCTTAGGAACTGCTGAATGACGTCGACGGCGATCCACAACTTCTAAACAAGGTTACAACAGGTGATGGAACTCCAAGGCCCTACCGTCCCAATGGAAACTGCCAAAAGATCCCAGAGCGAAAAAAATTCGAGAAGTTCGTTCACATTTGAAGGTTCTCCTCACTGTCTCCTTTGATTAAAATGGGATGATGCGTCACGAGTATCTGCCTTATGGTCGTACGATCAGTAAGGAATATTATGTGGAAGTTTTCGCCGTTTGTGTGAGGCAGCACGAAGAAAACTACCAGAAATGTGGCAAAACCACTAGCGGAAGTTGCATCATGATATTCTCCTGCTCAAAGCTCAACGTTTGTCGGTGATTTTTTGGCAAAAAACCAAACCGTTTTGTTGCCTCAGCCATCGGATTCACCGGATATGGCCCCTGTAGCTTCTTTCTATTCCCGAGGCTGAAGTGAGCCATGAAAGGACGTCATTTTGCCACCATTGATGAGATAAAAACAGAATCGCTGAAAGAGCTGAATACCACAGCAAGAAATGAGAACCAAGATGGTTTCCATGATTGGAGAAAGCGCTGGCACAAGTTCATTATCTTTGAGGGGGATTACTCTGAACGGGGCAGAGCTGATGTTGATGAATAAATAAAGATTCTTGAAGAAAAACAGAAATTCCCGTTACTTTTTGATCACACCTCGTATACTATGGTGGTCCCTGGAGCTTCGACACTACCCACGGGATCCTTTTTATTGGTGTGGCTGCTTCTCAGGTCATAAACCACTTCTTTTGTAAACAACTTACGTTTCCTTAAGTTTTCTCTTAGCCAGCGATCTGATACTGCTTTATGTAGCCATTACACTTTAGGTCGCACCAAACGTTTACTGCTAGAAATGTTATGGTAGTTACTGTTTCCAGCAATATTGTAAGAGAATGGTCCTGTAATTTCTTCTCGCATGGAAGCGCTATATGCTAAGACCTGGGGAATAACAATATTTGCGGGAACAGTTACAGCTTAGAGCACACTTTTTTCTTAAGATCTATAGAATTATTAGCCAACGATCTTGCCGCAGTGGTAACACCGGGTTTCGTTAGATCACCGAAGTCAAGCGCTGTTGGGCTCGATTAGCACTTGGATGGGTGATGTTGTGGGTCTGTCGAGCGTTGTTCGCAAGCAGGGTGCACTCAGCCCTTGTGAGGTCTATTGAGGAGACAGTGCTTCAGAAAGTAGAATCTGTGATCACGAAAACTGGCACATTCCCTGCATATCCGTATGCAGTGACGCCTATCGGCTAAAGATGACACGGTGGTCGGTCTTTACCGTTGGGGCTTCCTAGACCTGTTCCGACAGAGTTTAATTTATGGAATTAACAAGATGTACAGTGTCCACTGCGACACAGTTAGAAGGTAACAGAGCTACCAATACTACTGTTTAAACAGCAGATTTGATAATGCAATTTTGTGTAGACTGATTTTGTTGGAGCATTTGTTCATGGCGAAAATATAGGTAATGGTCGAATGTGAAATGTCCCTGTAGTGAAGGTGCACGGTACAAGATATGGAAATCCATGAATCCAGAATAATAGCAGTTAATGTAGTCAATGAACAAACAGATCAGTAGTCTTGGGATTCGTTAAGAATAAGTATACAACACTTCTTGGGTGGGCGTCTTGATGCCAGCGTAATATCCGTCACAGTGTAGTGAAATGTCTTTGGATTGTTGCAGCGATGTCCTACGACGTTGGAAGCTTGAAGGCAGGGTCGTTGGTGACGTCCTGCGACGTGTGGCAGAGGAGGCATTCGGTGAGGGCCAGCAGTTTGGACGCAACAGGCGAAGAGAACCTTGTACTGCAGATGCGTCTGGATGTCAGGCGAGCCTCGTGTGCTCGATGATGGGAATTCCATACTAAGGAACCATGGCAGAGTAGCCACAGCATTACTCCCGATGAGCTGTGGCTGCACTCGGAGAGGAGAGCGCTGTACTGAAGAACTACGAACGGTCATTGCCTGGCTGCGCGGCCGCTCCAGTGAGCAACTACCATAGATCGGCTGAGACAGGACCTGCGTAGTCGGATCACGGAAGGTTAGCAGGACCAGCGTCTGGAGGCGTATGACATGCGGCAGCAATATAGTGCCAGCGCTGCCAGTGACATCTGTAATGAGACGTGAAACCTCACGACGCGTTTCAGCCAATGGAGACGTGGAGGAAACAATCCAGTCTGTTTATGTGTACATCGGACTGTTTTCCAGTGTTCGTCAGACGCCAAGTAGCAAGCAAGCGAAGAGACTGGCCACTTGATGTACACGGCTGCATTGTGCCTAGTGGGATCGCAGGCGCTAGCCTATGGCGCCAGATACCTACCCCTGTTATAAAAAGAGAGAGCCCAGCAAGGACGGGGGCAGGCGATATAAGGGGCTCTGTAACCGAACATGTGTCTGGTCATCACTGTGGAAGGACAGCCAGGCAACCAAAGCCAAGATTTGCGATGAAACGTCAATGATGGCGGCATAAAATACGCCAGAATGTAGCATGTCACGATCGGTTAGGGATGGCTGCTGGGCTGGAGAAGTGCAGAGTGAGCTGCTGCAGTACATGCCGGAGAGGCGCCTGTCAAACGAGAAACACGGAACATAACGTGTAGGTGGACGGCACCAAGGCCAGCGGTGATAGGGTCCGTGCTGACTGGACCAGCGTTTACTGGAGAACGGCCAGGCCGGAAGCACAAGAGGCAGCGCTGACTGCACAGGAACAAGCCGTTGTGATGGTGACAGGGAAAGAAGGTGCGGTGGCGACGAAACAGGCCGTTCCGTTGGTGGAGGATATCGAAGAGTGTGAAGGGTGTGAAGGATCATGGAAAAGTGGAGACGTGGGAAGGACGAGGAATGGGTCTTGTGGCAGCGAGGAAGGTGACACAGAATAGTGCGTGGACACAGGAGCACGAAAAACGGGCATTGAGGAAGGAGCCTTGTGGTGGAATGAAAAACGTATCATGCTAAGAATTTGTAGACATGGCCACAGCGGCTGACAACAGCATTAATGGCCGAGGATAAGACA
The DNA here is from genome assembly GCF_023898315.1 of Schistocerca nitens. Lineage (NCBI taxonomy): Eukaryota > Metazoa > Arthropoda > Insecta > Orthoptera > Acrididae > Schistocerca > Schistocerca nitens. Next base: position 437,345,540 of record NC_064616.1, read on the forward strand.
AAGGGCACGTGTGTGAAGGCACGTTTGGTCATGTGTATTTTACAGTATCCTGAGATGCTCGTTGGTATGCTTAGATGTGTGGAGGTGTACGGGTGGTGCACGGGTAGAGGCAACCAGAAGCTAGTGACGTGTGATGCTGAAAACAAGGACGAAGTACAGGAAGAAAATGGCTGTGAGCACTATGGGACTTAACTTCTAAGGTCATCAGTCCCCTAGAACTTAGAACTACTTAAACCTAACTAACCTAAGAACATCACACACATCCATGCCCGAGGCAGGATTCGAACCTGCGACCGTAGCGGTCGCGTGGTTCCAGACTGTAGCGCCTTTAACCGCTTGTCCACCCCGGCCGGCGAAGTACAGGATGAAATGGAAGCTTAATGTACAGGAAATGGGATGGGCAGGTTAGTGACACAAGGACTTGCGGTGCAGGAGGTGGCCGTCATTGTCGTGTTGGTTACAGCTGTGTAAGATGCGAGGCAGCTGACGTCAATGGAAGAGAGGTTCACTCTGGTATTGAGAGACGGCCAGGCCGGAAGCACAAGGGCTGCGCTGACTGCACAGGAACAAGCCGTTGTGATGGTGATAGGGAAAGAAGGTGCGGTGGCGACGAAACAGGCCGTTCCGGCAGGCAGGCTGTCAGCTTTGGAGCCAGTGGCACTGGTGGCTGTAGCACTGGAACTCGTGGCGGTGGGGCTGTTGGCGCTGGAAATGGTGGCGTTTGACATGATGGGGGTGTCATAACCTGTAACAATGGTGTTTGGAATGGAGGAGGACATGAAGGTTTGGAAAGAAAGAACAAGTTCGAGGATCCAGGTGGGAGTCCCAAGAGGATGGAACAGATGCCCCAGAAGAGAAAGGGTATGCTGGAGCATGACGTCCATAGTGACAGTATACTGAGAGATGACCTAGTCCTACAAGTGTGGCATAGGAAACAGAAGTTAGGTCGGCCCCAGGATTGAGACAATGTAGAAGACAATAGGCAGTAGCATGACTCCAAGGTGTCATTAAAAACCTGAAGTATAGGCTGCCGTGGCATGTCCAGGATGGGGTAGCAGTTGGCTGGATGAGCTGCTGCAAAAGCGTCATTCTGTGGCGTCCACTTCGGAAATCGGGAAGTGGTTGGGAAGATGACGTGCTGCTGTGGAAGGTCGATGTTGAGGTAGGTGGCCTCTGCATTGCACTGCCTAGTCTGAAACACGAGAAAGCCGGCCGAAGTGGCCGTGCGGTTAAAGGCGCTGCAGTCTGGAACCGCAAGACCGCTACGGTCGCAGGTTCGAATCCTGCCTCGGGCATGGATGTTTGTGATGTCCTTAGGTTAGTTAGGTTTAACTAGTTCTAAGTTCTAGGGGACTAATGACCTCAGCAGTTGAGTCCCATAGTGCTCAGAGCCAAACACGAGAAAGTGCGTCGGAACAATCGAAAGCCGATATGTATTTAATGCTCCTAGCTTCTATCGCAAATTACGATTACTTCCATTGTATAACGGTTTTTTCTAAACATATCTACTAAATTGGTGCAATTTTACTGAAGTAATGTGAAATGTTGGTGTAGGTAATGAACTACATTAATTAATACGTTACATACAGATTGTGTGGTGATGAAATCAGATATTTTTCCATGCAGTACACCCCAGTACAGCTTCGAGTCACTACTAAATTAGTGGAGCGTACATGTTGCCTCTGGAGCGCTATTCCCACATCGCAATGCACTTGCTAGAAGACGACACGGAACTGTGTAGTACAGAATGACATACGGGTGTAGGCAATGAATTATAATTCTTGTGTAACACTGTCGGATGTTGTTCATAGTATACTTCCCGCTGCAACGTCGGGTCGTTTCTAGGTTACTAGGACAAAAATGGCTCTGAGCACTATGGGACTTAACATCGGAGGTCATCAGTCCGTAGAACTTAGAACTACGTGAACGTAATTAACCTAAGGACAACACACACATCCATGCCCGAGGCAGGATTCGAACCTGCTACCGTAGCAGTCGCGCGGTTTCGGACTGAAGCGCCTAGAACCGCTAGGCCAGCGCGGCCGGCTGTAACGCCACTGTCTTTTTTGCTCAGGCGTGTCGTGAGCCACCCATGTTTCATCTCCAGTCGCAGTAGAGTTCAGGAAATCCTCACCTTCTAGCTCAAGACGTGGAATCTATTGACCTGATTTTTCCTGTACTGCTCTGCCAGCTGGACGGGGACCCATCTTGCGTTCAGTTTCCTATACCCCAGGGAGTCTGTGAGTGTCTCGTATAAGATAGTTGGGGAGAGTTGTGGAGACATCACAGAAATTTCATCATCTGTCAATCGGCGGTTTTCACGAACAGTTTCTTCGATCTTTTGCACCAATTCATCAGTCAAAATTGAAAGTCTTCCACTCCTCTGTTCGTCATAAACATTTGTTCTGCCTCCACGAAACTTCCTACATGACTTACACACACTCGTTCTGTACATAACACTTCCGCCATAAACAGTTTCGATTCGTGGAAGAAATTCGTTGTGTGTTATTCCTTCCGCGAGTAGGAAGCGGACAACATCACGTTGCTCGCACTTGGTGGGGTTTATTATTGTCATCTTTCACGCAGCTTGGCACTTCAATGTCATTTTGCATACTGCCATGTTCCTGTGATGCTCCCTCTGGTCAGGAGATCTCCCTCTTTCATTCAGTGTTGCCAGCCCCCCCAAAAGATCTCCCTCTTTCATTCAGTGTTGCCAGCCCCCCCAAAAAAACCACAGCCCGTTATGGTCAAAGCACACTTACTTTCTGAAAATTCCTCTTACAATGCGAGAATGATTTTTCAAAAAAATTCAGGTAGGAGTAGGGGTCCATAAAAAGATTTTACGTATGTCTCCTAATGGAGTACACACACTGAAATTCACCACTTGGCAGCAAATACGTCAATATGTGACCACATTTCATTGGTATATACAGTGAATGCTTGCATCTTGTAATCTCTTCCAGTGGTGGATGATACACGAGAAGCACTGTGCGTCAAGGATTGGTTTACTGTTGCAATAATCTAAGGGAATATATTGTGTCCAATATATTGCTTCCTCCAAGATACGTCTCGTGAAACGACTGCGAAGAGAAGTTGTAGTAAATACGAAGGTTTTCCAACAAACTTTCTTTCTACACGCCATTCGTGAATAGAAAAGGGAAGGATGCTAGATAAAGGTGACTGCCGATGTTCCGTCACTGGCATGAAAGGTAAACAATGACATTTTTTATCAAATAACATTTTTCAATGCTTGGGGGGTAGTAATAACTATGTTTAATCAGCTAGGCTAAGTCTTGCAGTTGTCTCTACTGGACACCACTGACCTTGGCAGTGGTCATTGCAGCCCATGTGCTGTTACTGGACAGGAGTTTCATCATTTTTTGAAGTGCATAACTGAAGTTACTGTGTGGAGCTCCATACTCTAGAACGATATTTATACATTTCACATTAGGTGTGTTGAGAAAAAATAATTACACACGACAGTGTATGAAAGAAGAGCTTCCTTGGCCGTGTATAGTGCGCTACAAAAATGACTATGAAATAGCCGTCACTCATTGTTTACAAATAGATCACCTGATGTAAAAATGACAACTGTAATGGTCTTGTTACGAATAAAATATGCTAGTGTAATGAATTTTAATAATAGCTCATTTCTCAAAATATTACGGCTATAAAGTTTTTGCAGTTCTTTGCACATCTTCATCACTACAGATTGTTTGGGGTGTGTAGAAAAGTGTCGACAGGCTATACAGAGGATCCTCGTTTGGTGGCGGGGGGTGGGGTGGGGTGGGGGGGGGACGCTTTAATTCTGCTGTCTGGTGTGGCTTCTGTTGGCGTGTACTTGCAGGGGCAGCTCAGATGCGAAGCGACGGCATTGTGAGCGCACACTCTGGAGCGGCAGTGATTGGTAACAGCACTACTTACTGGAGCAGGCGAGCACGCGACGACAGGCGGTGTGCCACTCTTCGATGTACATAGGCCTGCTCTACAGTGAACTGTTCGTTTAAATAAAGATAATTGCTCCTATCCTATCCCAGTAGTGATAGCAGTTGATTAAAAATTAAATATAGGCGTCAGCGCTGTAGATAATTTTTGTCTGCTGTGACGTTTAGTTCCTGCTTTATCGCTAAAAAGTAGATATTCGGACGACTTAGAAAATTAGACAGAAGTAGGGACCTGAGAACATGGCAAGATCCATTTCTCACTCATATGGGGTCAAGTGCGTGAGTTGAAAAAGCAAGATCCATTTCTCACTCATATGGGGTCAAGTGCGTGAGTTGAAAATTTAGCACACTAGCTCCCCCGACACCGTCCAGTTTTTATTTACAGCTGGATGTCAGACATACACTACTGGCCATTAAAATTGCTACATCAAGAAGAAATGCAGATGATAAACGGGTATTCATTGGACAGATATATTATACTAGAACTGACGTGATTCCATTTTCACGCAATTTGGGTGCATAGATCCTGAGAATTCAGTGCCCAGAACACCCACCTCTGGCCGTAATAACGGCATTGATACGCCTTGGCATTGAGTCAAACAGAGCTTGGATGGCTTGTACAGGTACAGCTGCCCATGCAGCTTCAAACCGATACCACAGATAATCAGGAGTAGTGACTGGCGTATTGTGACGAGCCAGTTGCTCGGCCACCATTGACCAGACTTTTAATTTGGTGAAAGATCTGGAGAAAGTGCTGGCCAGGGAAGCAGTCGAACATTTTCTGCATCCAGAAAGGCCCGTACAGGATCTGCAACATGCTGTCGTGCATTATCCTCCTGAAATGTAGGGTTTCGCAGGGATCGAATGAAGGGTAGAGCTACGGGTCGCAACACATCTTAAACGTAACGTCCACTGTACAATGTGCCGTCAATGCGAACCTGTGCCACCCCATACCATCACGCCGGGTGATACGCCAGTATGGCGATGACGAATACACGGTTCCAATGTGCGTTCACCGCGATGTCGCCAAACACGGATGCAACCATCATGATGCAGTAAACAGAACCTGGATTCATCCGAAAAAATGACGTTTTGCCAGCCGTGCACCCAAGTTCGTCGTTCAACAAGATAGTGTCGTAAGTTCCATTCGGCTTTTCGCGGATGATGCTGTAGTATACAGAGAAGTTGCGGCATTAGAAAATTGCAACGAAATGCAGTGAGAACTGCAGCGGATGGGCACTTGGTGCAGGGAGTGGCAACTGACCCTTAACATAGACAAAAGTAATGTACTGCGAATACATAGAAAGAAGGATCCTTTATTGTATGATTATATTATAGCGGAACAAACAATGGTAGCGGTTACTTTTGTAAAATATCTGGGAGTATGCGTGCGGAACAATTTGAAGTGGAATGATCATATATAATTGTTATTAAGTCGGGTCCCAGGTTGAGATTCATTGGGAGAGTACTTAGAAAATGTAGTCTATCAACAAAGGTGGCGACTTACACTCGTTCGACCTATACTTGAGTATTGCTCATCAGTGTGGGATCCATACCAGGTCGGGTTGACATAAGAGATAGAGAACATCCAAAGAAGAACGGCGCGTTTCGTCACAGGGTTATTTGGTAAGCGTGATAGCGTTACGGAGATATATACCAAACTCAAGTGGCAGATTCTTCAAGAGAGGCTCTCTGCATCGCGGTGTAGCTTGATGTCCAAGTTTCGAGAGGGTGTGTTTCTGGATGAGGTTTCGAATATATTGCTTCCCCCTACTTATACCTCTCGAGGAGATCACGAATGTAAAATTAGAGAGATTCGAGCGCACACGGAGGCTTCCCGGCAGTCGTTGTTCCCGCGAACGGAAAGGGAGGTAATGACAGTGGCACGTAAAGTGCCCTCTGCCACACATCGTTGGGTAGCTTGCGGAGTATAAATGTAGATGTAGATGTCAGTACACCATCGCAGGCGCTCCTGTCTGTGATGCACCGTCAAGGGTAACCGCAGCCATGGTCTCCGAGCTGATAGTCCATGCTGCTGGAAACGGCGTCGAACTGTTCGTGCAGATGGTTGTTGTCTTGCAAACGTCACCATCTGTTGACTCAGGGATCGAGACGTGGCTGCACGATCCGTTACAGCCATGCGGATAAGATGCCTGTCTTCTCGACTGCTAGTGATACGAGGCCGTTGGGATCCAGCACAGCGTTCCGCATTACCTTCCTGAACCCACTGATTCCGTATTCTGCTAACAGTCATTGGATCTCGACCAAAGCGAGCAGAAATGTTGCGATACGATAAACCGCAATCGCGAAAGGCTACAATCCGACCTTTATCGAAGTCGGGAACGTGATGGTACGCATTTATCCTCCTTACACGAAGCATCAACACAACGTTTCACCAGGCAACGCCGGTCAGCTGCTGTTTGTGTATGAGAAATCGGTTGGAAACTTTCCTTAAGTCAGCACGTTGTAGGTGTCGCCACCGGCGCCAACCTTGTGGGTTCAAATGGCTCTGAGCACTATGCGACTTAACTTCTGAGGTCATCAGTCGCCTAGAACTTAGAACTAATTAAACCTAACTAACCTAAGGACATCACACACATCCATGCCCGAGGCAGGATTCGAACCTGCGACCATAGCGGTCACGCGGTTCCAGACTGAAGCGCCCTTAACCGCACGGCCACACCGGCCGGCCAACCTTGTGGGAATGCTCTGAAAAGCTAATCATTTGCATATCGCAGCATCTTCTTCCTGTCGGTTAAATTTCGCGTCTGTAGTATGTCGTCTTCGAGGTGTACCAATTTTAATGGCCAGTAGTGTACAATGAGATTGTAAGTAGGCTGTTTAGGTTTTTTTATTAGTAACGCCACCTCTGTATGAAAATCACCGGCTGTGCCGTGTGCAGTCTGTGGCTGCTTTGCATTGTTGTAATACTCAACCATTGTAGTGTTAGGCAGCTGGCTGTGAACAGCGCGTAGCGCTGGGCAGTTGGAGGTGAGCCGCCAGCAGTGGTGGATGTTCAAATGGTTCAAATGGCTCTGAGCACTATGGGACTCAACTGCTGAGGTCATTAGTCCCCTAGAACTTAGAACTAGTTAAACCTAACTAACCTAAGGACATCACAAACATCCATGCCCGAGGCAGGATTCGAACCTGCGACCGTAGCGGTCTTGCGGTTCCAGACTGCAGCGCCTTTAACCGCACGGCCACTTCGGCCGGCAGTGGTGGATGTGGGGAGAGAGATGGCGGAGTTTTGTAATTTGTCATGATATCAAGGTAAATACATTGTTTGTTCTCTATTAATATCTTTCATTTGCTAACTATCCCTATCAGTAGTTAGTGCCTTCCATAGTTTGAATCTTTTATTTAGCTGGCAGTAGTGGCGCTTGCTGTATTGCAGTAGTGGGAGTAACCAAGATTTTTGTGAGGTAAGTGATTTCTGAAAAGTACAGGTTAATGTTAGTCAGGGCCATTCTCTTGTAGAGAATTTTGAAAGTCAGATTGCGTTGCGTTAACAAAATATTGTGTGTGGAAAGTCAGATTGCGTTGCGCTATAAATATTGTGTGTCAGGTTAAGCACAGTCATGTAAAATTGTTAAAAAGGGGACGTTTCATATGTCGACCCTTAGCCTAGGATACCTCACTGGAATCTTCTGATTTTTTTTCGTGTAGTTTGTGTAATTAGTGTAGATTTTGTTTATTGCTAGTGCGTAATTGTAGAGAGAATTTCCATTGTAGTTGTAATTTTTCATTGTTGTACAGTAAAATAGTTGTGGCATGCATGTAGATTTGCACCAAGTATTTCGCAGCTGCAATTAACTAGATATTATTTTCAGTGTTATGTTAATGTGTTCTCTTATTTTTGCTCTTGAAATTGTGTTTTTCTGTGTTGTCGTGTGAAACACTGTGACAATAATGGCGTGTGAAAAACGTAACACTAGGCTCCAAAGTAAATTGAGAAATGACAGCGAAGACGAAAGCAGTATGTTAGCGCCGCAGAATAATGAATTAACTAATGTTAATAGTAGTAATTTGGTAATTGCGCATAGGGAAATGGAGCGGGTTTCAAACAATGGCGTGGACAGTGAAACAATTAGTGAAGAGGGAAGCATTATCGATCGATCGGTCGGCAATAGCTCGCCTCAGGAAGCCGAAATGACACGACACGATCTCGCAAATACTGTAGATTCAGGTTTTGGGTCATCACCGTTTTCTCAAATAAGTCAAGACACATTTTCTGCTTGTCAAAATGTGAATGTTGCCGGTGCAAATGCACTGCCGAAAAGCGTAGAGGAACAGATTCCAGACACTAATGCATTGTTATTACAGCTAATGCAACAAATGGAACAACATCAGAGACAAACACAACAAAAGCTTGAAAAATTAGACACAATCGAACAAAATCAGAAACAAATGGAACAAAATCAGAGTCAAACACAGCAACAGCTTCAAAAGTTAGACTCCACGGTTGAACAAACACGTGAAGATTTAACTACTGAGTTACATCACATTGAATCGAAATGTCAAAAAGTCTGTAATGACGTAAAAACACAAATTTGTGAGCATTTTCAACCTATTTTTTCGCGGCATGAAAATGCATTACAGAATCACGAAGCAGCTATAAAAGAACTGCAAACCATTGTTCATGAAAATCATGAGACCTTGTCGGCTAAAATTGACTCAGTTGCATTTACCGATTTGGTTACGCAACTTGCAAAAACTCAAGAAAATTTAAAGGACACAGTAGATACTCTGAAACTTGGTTCAGAAAAATACACTGAGGAAATAAGTACACTATCAGAGAAAGTAGCCGAACTTTCGGATCAGTTCACTAATTTATCTACGAAGGTAGATGAAAATCTGAATGACACAAAACCGGTAGTCTTTAATGACACAGAAGAGAGCGAACAAATTAGGAAACTGAAACAAAATCTGAATCAACACCAAAGAGAAATCCGGGAAGTACAAGATCAGCTGACAGAGGTAATACAAGAATTACGTATTTCAGAGGACACTCGCGCCCCAATACAGGAAGAGAGACATAGAAATACGGAACAGCCACAAAATAATAACACAGCGCATTTCGGAAATTATGAAAGAAATTGGCAAGGTGCACCGAATTTTGAAATGGAACCGCCGAAACGACGTAACAATGACCGATATGCGACTCGCCGACATGATGACTTTGACTATAAGCTGTTCATTACTACACGTAAATTCAAAACGTTTAAAAATTCTGCCAACGACATTCATCCACAAGCGTGGCTCCATCAATTCTCTCATTGTTTTCCTCCCAACTGGTCATTAGAACACAGATTAGAATTTATGTGTGGCTATTTAGAGAATGAACCAGCTGTAAGAATGCGTTCGGTCATTCATGATTGTCATAGTGAAGGAGAATTTTACCATGCCTTCCTCTCAGCATATTGGTCTCAAGCCACACAAGACCGAGTAAAATATGGCATCATAATGATGAAACATTTCGAACAATCTGAATTCTCCAGTCTTGTGAAATATTTTGAAGACATGTTGCATAAGAATCAGTACCTGTCAAACCCATACAGCCCCTCAGAACTCATCCGCATTTGCTTAATCAAACTGCCTGAATATTTGCGACACATTATTTTGGCAGGACGTTGCAAAGACGACATTGAAGCATTTCAAGGATTCTTACAAGAACTGGAAATTGACACTGACAATCGCGGAACGCACGAGCACAACAATTACAGATCATATCCGTCGCAATTCCGCGATGAAAGAAATACTAACTGGACGCGACAAGGCTATTCTCACAACACAAATCGTGACCGAAACAGACACCACCTGTATAACAACCGTTGGCAGAGTAATAATAGTTACAGAGAAAGATCGCATTTCTGTAGTAACGAATATGACAGAGATAACCAGAGAAACAGACAATATGGGAAACAAAACAATTATTATCAAGGGAGGCAGAATAACTTCAGACGCAACAGTTCGGCGCACAGTTACGATTCAGGAAGAAATACTCCACCACATGACCGACAAGAAAGAAACTATGTAAACTACCGACATGACGACAGACGATATATTCGTAACGACAGACCTGAATTGCATCAGAACTGGCGGGATTTAAACAGGGCAGGGCCGTCTCGTCATGGTGAATTTGTAGAAGTTAGGTCTCCAAACCCCAATAATGACGCGCGCCAACAAAGAGACAATAGGCAGTGACTCATACAGCTGGCAGCCACGAAACGCACGTGTGACACTAACGACGCAGCTGCCGTAGCAAGTAATTACGTAAAAATGGAAGACATTAGGGACATCTTACTCCAAGAACACGACGTAAAACATAACAACATTGCATATCCTGTGATTCACATTACAGTAAATGACGTAAAATTTACGGCAGTACTTGACTCTGGCAGTCCCATTTCAGTAATTAGTGAAACAGCTTTTAGAAAATGCAACATATCGAACGATTGCCCCACACTTCCGTTACGTAAGATTAAATTACAAGGTGCAATCTTTGGAAAAAGTGTAGATGTACGCCAACAAACCTACTTAGAATTCTTTTGTCAAAGCCACAGCTTCTCTATGAACTTTCTTATTGTTCCATTATTGTCGACGGAAATTATACTGGGAGTAGACTTTTTGAATAAATACAAAGCAATCTTAAGCTTTCACGATGCTGAAATAAGTTTAGAAAAAGAAGGTAAGTCAGTAGCTTTGAATTTTGAAGATTGGCTCTCAAACCATGACGAAGAAATTAATCGGCTTTACCTCCTGTTAGACAACAGTTCGGAATTTTCGACGGAACTTGACACTAACAATCACTCTGCAAGTACTGACAGGGGTGATATCGACGGCGCATTTGATACTAATGAGTTAATTCAGAATAAAATTCAAACAATTGAGAATTGTAATGACAATGATAGGCAAGACCTTTTTGAGATTTTACAAGCACATTCCACAGTTTTTACTCATAAAACAGGAACAATCAAGGGATTTCAATACCAATTTCGTGTTCGTGAGCATACTAAATTTTGTGTTAGACCATACGTAATTCCGGCGCATTATAGGGACCGTGTTAGAACAGAAATACAATCTATGCTTGACGAGGGCATTATTGAGCCTGCAGTAAGCTCGTACAACAATCCATTACATGTTGTTGAGAAGAAAAATGGATCAATCAGGCTTGTCTTAGATTCGAGACAAATTAATACTATCATTATTCCTGAAACAGACAGGCCGCAAACGTTGGAAGAACTTCTTCAAAATTTCAATGGTGTAAATGTGTTGTCTTCTATTGATCTCAGATCCAGCTTTTATCAGATCGAACTTCATCCAGAATGTAGAAAATACACAGCTTTCCTTTGTTTCGGCGTTTGTTATCAGTTTCGGAAACTTCCTTTTGGTTTGAACATTTCTTCAGCAGCATTCATTCGCGGGCTAAATTCCATATTACCTGAGTTCTTAAAACGTCACATCACCTTATATGTGGACGATATTCTAATAGCAGAAGCTTCATGGGAACAACATAATCGCATCCTCAACAGTTTGTTACGTATTTTTGCAGAATCTGGAATTACAGTTAACTTGGAAAAGTCTGAATTCGGTAGGTCAAAGGTGAGGTTTTTGGGACATATTATTTCTTCTGAAGGCATTCAGCCGGATCCTGAAAAGTTAGAAGCAATCAGAGCCATTCCAGTTCCATCCACAAAAAGACAAGTCCGCAGTTTTCTAGGTCTCGTAAATTTTTACCGTCGTTTTCTGAATATGCAAATCCTTGTTACACCAAAACTTTGTTCTCTCACTGGAAAAAATACTATTTGGAACTGGGACGAACAAGCACAGTTGGAATTCAATTCTTTGAAAGAATCGCTACTTAACGCGCCAATTCTAGCTCATCCAGATCTGTCACAAGATTTCTGCCTTAGCACGGATTCTTCTAAAGTCGGTCTTGGTGCCCATTTATTTCAAGAAGCCACAGAAAATGACACTACTGTTCAGAAAACCATTGCTTTTGCTAGCCGAGTGCTAACAAAATCTGAAAAAAATTATTCCGTTACTGAATTAGAAGCTTTAGCTATCGTTTGGGCATTTAACAAATTCCGTTTCTTTCTTTCTGGTAAGCACGTAAAGGTATACAGTGATCATCGTGCATTACAATTTCTTATGTCCTCAAAATTAAATCATGACAGGTTAAAACGTTGGGCATTGTTTCTGCAAGAATTCCGCTTCACAATAGTCTACATTCCCGGCAAGGAGAACATTGTTGCGGACGCACTGTCACGCGCACCGGCTGGGCTTGAGAAAAGTAACACAGAAGGCAACCTCGAGAAAAATTTCAGTATTCTTTACATTCAGAAAGTCGCCTATGGAAACTTCATCACCACATCTTTAAAGGACATTGCTCATGAACAAGATAAAGATCCGATTTGGAAAGACATCAAAAGCAAATGGCATGAAAAGACACACACACAGATTCGGCATTATTATCTGGTTAGAAACAACATACTGTTCAAACGCTGCACTGTTGATGACAAGCTATGGGTACTTTGCATTCCTGACGATTTTGTTAATAAGCTCATTTGGTACATTCATTTCAGCTACGCACATTTTGGTCCACGAAAATGTTATCATATTCTTCGAACGACTTGTTATTTTAACAATATGGAAAAGAGAATTCGAAGAGTCTTGTCTATTTGTAAACTTTGTCAAAAGGCGAAACCATCTACTGTCTCACATCGTGCTCCGTTGTTTCCTATTATTCCTTCTAAATTAAAAGAATTTGCTGCAGTTGATCTATTGGGACCCCTTGTCAGAACATCGAATGGATTTTCGTACGTTCTAGTCGCTGTTGAACTTACTTCCAAATTTGTTTCTTTCACTCCGTTACGTAAAGCCACTGGACGATCTGTATCCAACGCCTTTGTTAAAAATTTCTTACGTGAAGTTGGCCACGTTGCTAAAGTCATTTCAGATAACGGACCGCAATTCAGATCTGCTGTTTGGTCTCGCATGCTTCGCAACCATAAAATCAAACCTGTTTTTATTTCATTGTACTCACCACATTGTAACCCCTCCGAACGGATTATGAAAGAAATCAATAAGCTTTGCAGACTTTATTGTCACAGAAAGCATCAGCATTGGGACAGATATTTACACTTATTTCAAAACGTGCTGAACGAAATGCCTCATGACTCCACTGCTTTACCACCTACTCTTGTACTGAAGAATGAAAAACCACCGAACAGAATCAGAGAGCTTGTACCTTTCCCGAATACACGTAAACTTCGACACAAAGACATAATTGATTTTGCTCTTAAAAATATAAAATCTGCAGCAGATAAAAGGAGAAAACTACACGGTGAAGCAAATGCAAAGAAATTGTATATTGGTCAGAAAGTTCTCATTAAAGCTCATTCATTGTCACATAAGAAGAAACACTTGAGTCACAAATTCTTTCTAGTTTACAATGGACCTTACAGAATCCGACGTATACCACATGATAATTGCGTTGAAGTTGAAACTCTGCGTACTAGGAAGAGTAAAGGTTTACACCACATTTCACACGTAAAACCGTTTATTGAAAGATAATCTGTTTTTTTTAATGCAACATTTTGGTTTACTTGCAAATACATTATGGATTCAAGGTGCTTTCTGAGAGGTACCAGGTGACACAGTGGTTAGTTTATTTGACAGCTACACGACTATATCACGACGCTACTAATGTGTGACACAATTTACCTTGTTGCTTTTGCGGTGTATCTGTTTTATATCTGCACAGTTTTTCGGCATTATTCAAGAAATTAAAACATGTTTTAGTAGTAACTTTTGTGGTATAGCTACAATGAGACAGCCTTTTTCGTAGCACAACAATACGTTACAGTACAGTACTTTCTTCATCACAACAATAAGCGTAATAACTACGATATCTATACACAAAGCATTTCACTTTTGTGTATCATGAGGTAAGTACATTGACTTTAGCAGAACTTTGCTTACAGAGGACGATAACTACGACAGTTTCATAGAATTATCTTACAACATGACGCACAGTTTAGCGCTACAGGACACGTATTTGAGTGATTAATTTTATACTTAAAACATTTATTTTAAAGATTTTTTTTACAAAGAAAGTTTTCCGTGATACATTTCATTCCATTGCTGTAATCTGTAACACCTGAGGGTATAATTACATTAATCCTCAGGGGGGTACACGCTGACTTTGTGTACCATGTGTGTGGCAACCACAAGGAACCCTAGCTAATATGGTATTTGCTTATACAACTTTACACATCGGTACCATATTTCTCCAACACAGTATTACACAGCTATCAGATCATTTAACTGAGAGAGACAAACATTTTTTTACTACGTCAGAGACAGACGTTTACGTAATTTCACAGTTGAATAACTTCACACTTATGAAACTGTATTTTGTCTGTACTTTGTAAACTGTTCATATTTTTTCAGAACCATTGTGATACTACGTGAGCTTTGAATGATGTATTTGGTAAGGGAGCATGATTTTAAAGTACATTTGAGGTAGATGACACTTTTGACATGAGCAGAGAATTTTTTTTAGGTTTTGAAATTATTGGAGGAAGCTACGACGATTTTGAGGGTTGACTGAGGTATTATGATGTTATTTTTACGACGACGATATGTTTTATGCTGTTGAGGTACGTTTATGATCAATAAGCTGATGCTATATGAAGAATTTGATTATGCTAGGCATTTGTTAAGATGAAATGTTGAAGAAGTGTCGATGAATTTGTATATGTGTAATAAGGTAAGGAGTAATGAGTAGCGATTAGGGCACTCTGATTTGTGGAAGAGGTTGTTGGAAACCAAGATCGTACTTTAAGAGTTATGAAATGTGTGTAAATGCGTGAATGTATCACAATGCTGACGAATATTTTTTTTGGACACTTATATTTATAGGATTTTGTTTCTACAGATTTGCAACGCAAATTCTTGACCTGTGAAATATTTTTATATGAGACTGCCATTTTAGCGCAAACTGCTGTCGTTAATATTTCCGTACGAAAGTTAAGTGACCACCTGCACGTAATGCGTCGCGGGCACCCACCTGGGCGACAGCCGCCCGAACAAAAAAAAGCCATTAGCCTTCCAGCGGCACAGGTAGAAGAAAAAAAAAAGGGGAGGCCATTAACTTCTGACATTCTTTTGTAGAAAGCATCGCAAAAACGACAGGGTCGAACTTGAAAACGATGAGAAACATTTCACGGCTATTGTCGTGCTAATTGAGAGAAATGCCATATGGCTAGTGAATGACGTTTCACGCCTTGCTTTGCCCATTTTGTTTAATATCTAGTTTCTAGCTGCACTGCAGCACTGGTTAAAATAAAATTTTATAGATGTACTAATATAAATATTTTCTGTCTGCAGATCTATTAAATAATAATTTTGTAGTCCACATTCTTCGAAAAAGGAGCTCTTGGAATGGAAAGAACAATAAGAAGGGACTAATAACAGGAACTGCATACATAATTTTCTTTTCTAGTACTTAGGAATCTTTTGTAGAATTAGTTTTTGTGGTGCACCACTTTAATTACTTAGACATTAAGATGTGATTATACATTTCCCTTATCTGCATTGTTATCTTTAGTCTACAATTTTTTCTGCTTGAGCTATGTCATGTTTAGGTATAAGTTGCTGCTGTTTGCCAGGCATAGTGTTATTGAATTTGACTTTGTATTATTCTGTTAAGCCAGTTTTACTAATGATTTCTTGTTATTATTTGTTGCACATTGCCTTAGATTAGTTGTAATATTACAATTGCTTTGCTAATTTCTTAATGCTGCTTGCTTCGCAAATCTGCGTTTTTTTTTTATTGCTGTTTATATTAATTGTTTTATGTGATGCTGCATTGCCTCGTCCCTTAGTTTAGCATCTGAGCTCAGTAGATATAAGTTAGCTTAAGAGGGGGTAGACTATATAAGAAACTAACTATGATGAATTGGAAGAAATGCATTGAGAAGCCACAAGAAACAGATAGGGCCAAAATGAGTATTGTACAATGAGAAATAATTATTTTGAAAGAAATATGGTTAGAATACAGAAAAGAGGTACAGATAGGACCATTTGGGAATAATGATGAACGAAGGGAGATCTCCAAGAACAAAAAAGGTTTTGTTCACAAAATACTGCAGTACCAAAAGTTACACTGAAAACGAACCCTGTCCTTTCCATTGTGTTATCCCACTATGTGTTTGTGTACCCTTGTGTATTTGTTTTCTTCCTGTCTTTGTGTAGTTTCATAGAATTTTTTCTTCTTCTAATACTAAGCTACATGAACTATGATGAGGAATACTGTTATCCTCAAATATAATTTGCATTGATAATATGTTATTTACTTTGTAAACATGTTTAAACAGTATTTGTTCTGTTTTGTTTTAATGCTCATGTGTAAAGTTGATGTTTCAAAAGCTATTCTGATCTTTTATGTATGTATTCATGTCATAATTCCTGTAACACTGATGTATATGTTTATTTCTATTCTTTTGTAAAGCCCCTATTATCGCAACTGTTATTTGTATTGTTATGTTCTTGAATGATGTGTTTTGTACCTTTGTTATTGTGTTCTTATGTTATAAAATTGTAATTGACACCAGGTCATCAAATTAAGTAACTTGTAAGTTACATTTCACTGCACACGTTTTATTGGTCATAGTATATGGACAATATGTGAGAAGTAGGGACTGTTAGTGTTTGTATGTGTGTTAATAATTCAGCAAGGGACTGGATGACGGCATTGCTGGTTCTAAGGACAATTCCAAAAACTTTGTGAGTGCACAAGTGGTGGTTATGGACTTGCTATATTATCCGCAAGACTCTTCAATGGTGATTGTGCACCTGCACAGTCACAACGGATGGCTGCTGGCCATCTCTACAAGGACTACAGTGGGTCTGCATCTTTGATGATCCATCAATACCATTATTTCTACAAGGACTGCAGTGGGTCTGCACCTCTGGTGGCCCACCAATACCGTAACCTCTACCAGGACTACAGTGGGTCTGCTCTGTGATGACCTATCTACCAATACTCTTCAAAATTTCGACTGACTCTGCTGTGGGTTTGCTCTGTTGTGGCCCATGACCTGTCTGCATGTCGAGTCAGCACTGTCTTTCCGTTGGAAGGACAACACTACTTCTTCAAGACTGTATGAAATTCCACTACTTCCGTGTGCATTTTCTTTTACTGCTCAGACTTTGAGAAAAACACTGCAATGTGATGAATGATCAGGACTGTCTTTATGGACTGTGAGAAAATTTTAGCTTTTGACCAACATTGTATCAATAAGTGTGTGCATTTGATTTCTTAGTTATTGTAATTATGAAAAAATTTTTTCAAATCTGTATTGGGCACTGCCCAACCCAATTTGTAAAATTTTTTGTGGGGAGCATGGGGGCTATGTAAGTAGGCTGTTTAGGTTTTTTTATTAGTAACGCCACCTCTGTATGAAAATCACCGGCTGTGCCGTGTGCAGTCTGTGGCTGCTTTGCATTGTTGTAATACTCAACCATTGTAGTGTTAGGCAGCTGGCTGTGAACAGCGCGTAGCGCTGGGCAGTTGGAGGTGAGCCGCCAGCAGTGGTGGATGTGGGGAGAGAGATGGCGGAGTTTTGTAATTTGTCATGATATCAAGGTAAATACATTGTTTGTTCTCTATTAATATCTTTCATTTGCTAACTATCCCTATCAGTAGTTAGTGCCTTCCATAGTTTGAATCTTTTATTTAGCTGGCAGTAGTGGCGCTTGCTGTATTGCAGTAGTGGGAGTAACCAAGATTTTTGTGAGGTAAGTGATTTCTGAAAAGTACAGGTTAATGTTAGTCAGGGCCATTCTCTTGTAGAGAATTTTGAAAGTCAGATTGCGTTGCGTTAACAAAATATTGTGTGTGGAAAGTCAGATTGCGTTGCGCTATAAATATTGTGTGTCAGGTTAAGCACAGTCATGTAAAATTGTTAAAAAGGGGACGTTTCAAGATGATCGGCTAGAGTAGTCAGCCAAACAGCAACTCGCCTAGCGTGTTGTGTGGGTACTTTAGAGATGGCTGTAGTGGTGCGTCAGAAAAGCAGGCTTTGATGTGCAATGCTCATTAGCTTTACAGTGAATACATTTTTAACGCTTTCGTAAGTGCGCTGTGAAGTATGCTAACAGACTAATGATGTGAGAACAAGTTACTACCTTGGTACACATATAATCAATATTAATTATTACTTACCTAAGGCACACTAAGCTGTCTCATTTTTAAACGCCAGACATCAGCGTAATTAGTTTAACTAATGAACTATGGTAATTTTCAGGAAATTTAAAAGCTCATATTTACATTGGTTTTTGTATGACGGGGTTGAAAATTGGGAATTAGGATTATTGAGAGAAAAAAGGTACAAAAAGTGTAATAAATTGTCACAGAACTGTAAATACGGAAACTAAAGGTGATCATTTGTTGTATAAAATGCCACTGGACAGCCATGATATCATTAAATTAGATTAAACGAACTGATACGATAACCCCCCACCCCCCCACTATTTTTCATACACCCACTGAACTATCAACAACCATAGCAATACAGGCAATAGGGTAATACCCATTTGAACATCCCACTATTTTTTTTTCAGTCAATAGGAAGAAGAGGAGTGTGATGGATGTGGCAGATGGCAACTAGGAAGGTTTCAAATGGAGCCGGCCGGAGTGGCCGAGCGGTTCTAGGCGCTACAGTCTGGAACTGCACGACCGCTACGATCGCAGGTTCGAATCCTGCCACGGAAATGGATGTGTGTGATGTCCTTAAGTTGGTTAGGTTTAAGTAGTTCTACGTTCTAGGGGACTGATGACCGCAGCAGTTAAGTCCCATAGTGCTCAGAGCCATTTGAACAATTTTTTCAAATGGATACGCATCCGGGACTTATATAAATAAAAGAAAGGAGCAGAAGTGAACAATCCGTTTACTCCGATAGTTGAGTGTTCAGCGCGACGGATTGCCGTCCTACGGGCTCGGGTTCGATTCACGGTTGGGACTGGGTTTTGTGTTGTCTTCATCATTTCATTCCCATCCTGCGCGCAGGTCGCCCACTGTGGCGTCGAATGTAATAAGACCTGCACCAAGGCGGCCGGACCTGCCCGTAAGGGGCCTCCCGGCCAATGACCCCAAACGCTCATTTCCATTTTTCACAATTCGTTTACATTACAGTCATTAATTACACATAATGTAACTGTGATGTCATTGTTTACATTTTCAAGAGCACACATGTGTGGTTTGTTTACATAACGGCCAACGCTAAGTCTGTGGTTTGTTTACATAACGATCAAATGATCCAATGGCCATTTTGTTTACAAAAATGACATAATTGTTCATGCAATGACAATTGGCCGAAAGGTCATTTTGTTAACATACGGAGATTTGGGAACCATGGCGGCTGAGTTCGTATCCTGAACCAACAGAATAAACTATATTTAAATTTACCACCACTTATAAGTTAACCAATTGGTTCTCAATTGCTTGATTGATACGATTCGAGTTACATCTGAAGGTAGATATTGTTGCTGAGAGGAAAGAGCAGAGGGGAGGACAGTGGGGTGAATTTTACTGTGACATGTATTCTTTATGTAAGGAGATATGGCAACAGTGTGAATTGAGATCGTAGGTATCTCACCCCACTACTCTAATACGCCAAGCATTGCGTTAATTAAAGTCAGTAGAGCCAGGATATCTGTATAATAGAAACTAAAGTCACCATGTCGCTTCCGTCTCTATATACAGATTAATCTCAGACACGGTTGTAGGGATACTGATCTCGTTTTGACTAGTATATACACTGAACTATGAGAAGGTTTGTGTACATAGTTTTATAAACATCTCTTAGAAATTGTCTGAATTATGATGAATTAAATTTCCTTGTCGCTGTGAAAACGATGCCGATGCCATTTGCCACCTAGAGAACAGCCGCAATTACTCGAGAGAGCAGAAGAAACCTCAGAGAGCGGCAAGCGTAACAAAATTTGTGTATGGTATTGTGGCCTTGTGTTGTACCGGTAGTTCTGCCTTGCACATCGAGCGAGCAGTCTGTTCTTACTTCCGCCTATACCGCAGCGCCGCCTGTGTCGAACTTGTGTGTACTCAGCCTTGTGTGTGTATCGGCCGATTTTGCATCGTTATTGCCTAGCGGAGTTTGTTGTTGGTTTGCACTCTGGCGACGGCGTTCTCTGCCCGCGGCACGATGTCTGTTAGTCCCACGACTACGTTCGTTTCAGTTCTGACATGGCTATGGGTCATGTTATTTAGAAGTTCGCAACTGCTTGATCGGTACGATTCGAGTTACATCTGAAGGTAGATATTGTTTATACTGATTCCGAATTGTATCCACTTTTTGTGAAGTTTCAAGATCCCGTGCAAGTAGTTCTGCTTCTCTCTCTGGTTGGTTCTCAGCTGATGTTTATGCATCGTGATGGTTCCCTTGGACCAGTCTTCCTTGCATTTGCGGCCTTAGAGTTTACAATTTTCCACCCCAAGTGGAGGATTCGTTTCTTATTCTTTCTTTTGAAGTCGTTCGGTATATCCGATGGGAACGCTGGTCTGCACAACATTACTTGCAATGTCACAGTGGTATCCGAACCTTAGAAATGTATGTTAGAAAGAATATTCCTTCACATCTGAATGTTTGCTATTACCGGATTCATGTTATGTATGTAGGGCAAGAAGGAAACTGCTTCCTTTGTAAGGAAAGCGGCCATTCAGATCCTACTGTCCGCGTCGTGCTACGATTTTAAAGTCGTCCTATGAAAAACACCGTCCGTTGACATTAGCTGAATCAGTGTCTTCACCATCTGTCATTAGTACTTCTCCAGCCCTAGAGGACGCCGGAGAGACAGTATCTCGTACTCCGCGCGACTTCCCACCGTTACGAGCACGTTCAGTTGTGGCCATTAATACCGTTAAGGGTCCAACACCGGTAGCATCAGGATGGTGAAGATTTTGAAGTCACCCCTCCCCAATCTCTCCTCTCCGAGATGGTGATGGTGGAGGGTGCTTCTTCCAGTTGTAATATTGGAATACAGACGTTAATTACGGTTCAAGTTTCGCCAAGGATGACGAGCATGGTTCTGTTCATGTTGAAATGAGTGCTGCATCTGTGCCCTCTCCTCTACCCGTAGAAACGTGTGATTTCGGGGGTTGCGATGACCTAACGGAGACATCGGCTGCTTTTCTTCCTTTACAGTGCTCTAGTGCAATACCGCACATGCCTCATTCTGATACGGTGGAGCAACAGGTAACTACGGATCCTCTTCCGTGTGTCAGATGATTCAGACACCATTAGACGCTGCATTATCTGTCCCCTTTTTACTTACTGATAATGTTCTTCCTTTACCGGATGTGCCTCTCGAATTCCGTTTTGAGTTGAGTAGTTACACCGGAAAAAGCAAAGCATGGAATCTGCACCTACCAGTGGGGAGGATTCCAAACCGGTACCTTCTTCTCCGCCATCTGCTGGTGTTGTAGAGTGCGGGATGAGATTCGCAAGTTCTTTCCTAGGTCATCTTATATAAGTTAACTAACGCAGACGTATACGTTTCTCACCCAAAATGTTAATAGGATAAGCTCTCCATTAGGGCTTGCTGCGTTACGAAAGTTTATTTATGGTCTCCAAGCAGAAGTCGTATGTTTGCAAGAAGTGTTATACAGTGTACTTTGCCTCCCCAGATAGTCTACGTCCTTTAAATTTTGCGCCGGCCGCTGTGGCCGTGCGGTTGTAGGTGCTCAAGTCCGGAACCACGCTGCTGCTACGGTCGCAGATTCGAATCCTGCCTCGGGTGTGGATGTGTGTGATGTCCTTAGGTTAGTTAGTTTTAAGTAGCTCTAAGTCCAGGGGACTGATGACACCAGATGTCAAGTCCCATAGTCCTTAGAGCTATATGAATAATTTTTTTTTTAATTTTGGCCGGAAAGCTCTACTGGCATGACCGAGCTTTATAGGGACGGTATTCCACTGCCGAACTGTGAAATGTTGCTCAATAATCGGGGTATATGGTGCCGTTTTCATGATTTCGCCTTAGTTTTCCTTTAGGCCCCACCTGGATCTGGTCGTACACATGACCGCTTGCATTTTTATAGGGATCACGCCATTTACTTACTTCGTCAGAATCCGAGAAAAAATTTAATGAGCGGAGATTTCAACTGCGTCGTAAGCCACATGGATCAGACTCCCATTTATTACTATTGTCGTTAAGTTAATGATATGGTGGCGTCCTTGAGTGTTCAGGATGCTTGGATTTGCAAATACCCCACATTAGAGAGGTTTACGTATTTTACAGATACTTTTGTCTGTTTACCCATGTAGCCAGTATTTGTCAACTGATGTTATTCCTGCCAGCTTCACTGACCACTATGTTTTTTAACAAGATCCCGCAGCGGGTGCATCTATCTCGCCCTATTTGGAAGTTCAATATTTTGCATCTGGCGGACCCGTTTCTCGATGGTATCATCGTTGCCGTTTGGGGACGGGCAAGCCATTGCCAAGAGCGTTATCCCTCCGTTATGGAGTGGTGGGTTGCCATTGGCAAACTTCGGCTTCACACTGCACTCACACGTTTTAGTGCCGGTCAAGGGACTGAAATGAGGTAGACTCGGGAATTTTATTATGCTGCCCTTTGTGATCTTTGTGATACTACTTGAGACAATCCTTTTAGAGTCTGGGATATTCGCCGCGTGAAGGCGAAACTCCTGCAATTCAAAAGACTGCAGTTAGATGTCTTCGTTTGCGCTCCCAGCCGCGCTCCATTCTCCAGCATGAGTTGGCGTCTCTGTATCATTTAATTCGCCTTCGACCGCAATCCCAAAGGACATGTCTCACTATCATTCGTACATTCCAGCCTGATATAATGAGTGAACTTCCTCGGTATTTTTTCGGTCTTTACACGGCAGTGGAGTGTTAATATTTCTCTACTTGATAATGTCGTTACGCCAGCGCTCCAAGAAGAGTTGTTGGCAGCTTTTCACCGTAATGAGGTATCTGACATTGTAGTTTACTCTCCTTCCTGTAAGTCGTTCGATTTGGACGGTCTTACCAAATAATTTTATGTTCAGTTTTGGCCTCTGATAGGAGATACAAAAACGTCTATGGTGAATGAGGTAGTGCAAGGGGTACACATCCCGCCCTCCTTTAAGGCCGGAAAAAATATTTTAACTACCAAAAAGCCTGTCCGTGTATCAGGTCCGATCGATAACGCTACTTAGTTTTGATTTTAAAATTATAGCGCGGGCAACAAATAACCATTTGTTGCTTTTGCTTGCTGACATTGTCGCGCTTTATCAAAGGTCTCTCCCGGGTCGTATTCTCCTGAATGCTGTTCCTGAATGTCGTGATCTCATCTCGATTGCGTTTTCTGTTCCCGTGTCGAGAGCTTTACTTTTTATTGATCTTAATAATGCGTTTGCACGAGTGATTTACGTTTGAACGAATGATTTTCTGTTGCAAGTGTTGACGGCTGTTGGTTGTAATGATGTTGCGCGATGGGAGTTCAACTCTATTTATTACTGGTATTCAGGCGTCTATTGACATGAATCGTTCTCTTGCACCCTCCAGAGAAGTGTGTCAAGGTATCCTGTAGGATAGTCCGCTTCTCTGCCTCGTGATGACTGGGTGTTGTGTGATGTCCTTAGGTTAGTTAGGTTTAAGTAGTTCTATGTTCTAGGGGACTGATGAGCATAGATGTTAAGTCCCACAGTGCTCAGAGCCATTTGAACCATTTGATAGTCCGCTATCTATGTCGTTATTCATGTTATTTCAGGAAGCCTTATTTATGTCCGTAGCTGCTCGGCTGCATGGCCGGTCGTTATTGGGAAAAAGGTTTATCGTCTGCGCGTACATCGATGACGTTATGGTACTTCTTCGTACTCATGACGACATACCGGTGTTCAAGGACGTTTCGATACACTTTCTCGTCTTACGAGAGCGCAGGTGAAAGACCAGAAATGTCGGTTACTCAATTTCCGGGGATTTGACGCGGTTGAGATTCTACAGGCTATGGCGGTCCCTCGTCAACGATCAGTGGTTGTTGTTATTAATCGTTGTTCGAGGAAGAGCGTTGCGTTAAACTGGAAGCTCGACACGGATGAAATTCAAGGACCTATTCTTTACCACGAACGTCGCTCCCATTCATTGCTTCATAAGGTTCAAACCTTGGAAACTTACATGTTGAGTGAAGCCTATGTTTTTGGACAAATTTTTCTTCCTCCAGCGATGAGGTCTGGGAAAGTTTATCTGGAGAAAGTCTTATTTTTCGTGTGCACTATGAGGTAACGTCCAGACCCCATCTGATGAGAGGTTTGGGCCTCCCTGATGGTCGGGCGTAGCCTTCTGCTTTATTTCTTCGACACACAATTTTAAAATGACTTCGGGTCATCCAACCACTTTAAGCTCGCCTTATTGCCTGTCTCCGACCTGCGAGCTTACCCCTCAGGTAGATTTTGGTAGGTGAAATAATAAATTATGGTATATTCGGGAACTTTTTCTTGATTTCAGTTACTTGGGGGTTGGTATCCTTTCCCAGGAGGATATCTCTGTAAAAATAATGTTACGTCGCTGGACGTTTCCAAATCGAGTTTCCTCTGTGGAGTTCCTGTCGCCTGAGACAGACTGAAAGGTGGTCTCGTCCAATGTCAGCCTATGTACTCTGAAGGGCCAAAGAAACCGGTATAGGTATGCGTATTCAGATACAGAGATATGTAAACAGGAAGAATACGTCACTGCAGATGGCACGCCTATATTGGTTACTGCTGCTACAGTGGCAGGTTATCAAGATTTATGTGAGCTTGAATGTGTTGTTATAGTCAAAGGGACACGGCATCTCCGAGATAGCGATGAAGTTGAGAGGTGGCATGAGCCCCCTCTCATATTTCTATCTTACTCTGAGTAATTCGATTTTCCTCCCTAATTGCATGTGGTGAAAAGTTGCTATTCCTTCACACGCGGACTTCCCCCGTAACGTCTCTGGTCATCCGGGTGGCTGGTGACAGGCGGGTTCTGCTGATCTTGAAAGGGTTAAGCAGAAGGGTGTGAGGGAGTTGAACGGATGCTTTCCAGACGCCGACATTGTCATAAGAGTGGGGGCGACACGCCCACAGGGGCCTGACGGAGCGGCTGGGCTAGAGATTCCGTTACTACACAGAAACTTAGTGAAAAAACTTTCTGGCAGGCTACCAGCGAGGCGTGAGGATGACTTGTGTTCCCAGGCAGATTTGGCGGGCAAATTCCCGCGTTTTCTGCAAAATCATAACTGTGATTGTCTTGCTCAGGGGATAGCTCCTTGACGTAGCAAAATCGGCGCAGAAATTGGCGCCAAGTATCTCCATTGGTGGAATAGTAGTGTGTCGGCAATAGAGTGGAATTTTCCGCCGGTTTTCGAGTTGTTGATTAGAACGTTTAACCATGGCCACTGTCGTGGGGGTGGGAATGTTCTCGGTTCGGCTTGTACAGGTGCGCTTGAGAGGTCGGCTCTCTCCTTTCGGTCGGAGTAGGTTACAAGACTGAGCTCTCGCTGCTCTGGACAGCCTGCCTTCAGTTGGCTGTCTAATATACTTTTATTTAATTGTAACTATTTGATGAAGTTGCTGAAGTTTCGACTTCAACGTAACTTTCAGCGTACAGTTGACAATTGAGCGTTCTGTGTACAAGCGGCCTATGTTGTCCGTCTTGAGCAGTTTTTGCTAAAGTTCACTGTATCGGAGATACTGTGTGACTTCGCTTGTTAAAATCAATCATTGTACCATCAGTGATTGTGTGGCGAACCTTCTTCGTCTCCCTAAGAAGCGCATTTGTATTGATAGGAAGTCTTTAGTCTGGAACAACCAGACCAGGATAATTTGTTTCAGGCTACACTCGTGACATAATCATCACCACGATGGGACGTCGAAGCAACCAGCCATTGCCTCCAGTACGCCAGATCGTGTCCTTGCAGTTAAGAAGACAGCTTGGTAAAGTATGTTCGCAGCACCGGCAGATTAGGGAATTTTGGTCTGTGATAATCAGAGCTCAGCAGAGCGCGCCCGTTCCCATCTTTTCGTACGTGGTTCTGTCTTGGATGTTCATTGTCTGAGTTCTCACTACTGTAGCAGCAATTGAGTTCTCACTACTGTAGCAGCAATTAATGTTTGGTTGGCTGGGTGTTTCTCTTAAGATTTGAGTTGCAAGGAATTGACTCCACATACCACTGGGTCATAAACGTCACAAGCTAGTATATGGACAACTTCACCTTCACAACATTATTTGAGTATCCAATTTGACGTACTGTAAATGTTTCATGTGTTTTGTTTATTAGTTTGAGTTTAGTCATAATAAATTAAATTCTTATTTAGGACAAAACTTTCATTCTGTGGATCGGTATATTAGCAACATTTTCATTTCTCACTATGTTAATGAACCTTTCGTTTATCAAATTAATTTCTATCAAATTAAATTATTGCAGGTGCCAAACTCTTTTCTACTCCACTTTCAGGGTCGATTACAGTCAGTTCGCGTTTCTTCTTAATTCATGTGCAACAGCAAAAGTCGGAGTTAGAAAAGGGGGAGGGCTTAGAGCATCATTTCCATATGAAGATTCTAGAAGAATTTAATGTTAAATACACTGCTAGCCCCTGCACCTCGCAAAGTGAGGAGTTATCCGTGCGACCATTTCACGAGTGTACCGTGAATATCAGGAATCCGGTAAAACATCAGATCTCCGACTTCTCTGCAGTCGGAAAAAGATCGAGCAAGAACGGGACCAACGACAACTGGAGAGAATCGTTCAACGAGACAGAAGCGCAACCCTTCCGCGAAACATCATCGATATGGGCTTTCGGAGCCTTAGGCCTTCTCGTGTACCCTTAATGACTGGAGGACAAAAAGTCTTACACCTCGTCTAGGACCGTCAACACCGACATTCGACTGTTGATGACTGGAAACATGTTATCGGCTCGGACGAGTCTCGTTTCAAGTTGTATCGAGCTGATGGACGTATACGGGTATGGAGAGAACCTCATGAATTCATGGACCCTGCATCTCAGCAGGATACTGTTCCAGCTGGTCGAGGCTCTGTAATGGTGTGGGGTGTCTGCAGTTGGAGAGATATGTGGCCCCTGATGCGTCTGGATACGGCTCTGACACGTGACACGTATATAAGCATCCTGTCTGATCACCTGCATCCATTAATGTACATTGTGCATTCCTACGGACTTGGAAAATTCCAGCAGGATAATACGACATTCCACACGTCCACAAATGCTACACTGCAGGAACACTTCTGAGTTTAAACACTTTCGGTGGCCACCAAATTCGCCAGACATGAATATTATTGAGCATATCTGGGATGACTTGCAACGTGCTGCTAAGAACAGTTCTCCACTCCCTCGTACTCTCACGGATTTATGGACAGCTCTGCAAGATTCATGATTCAGTTCCCTCCAGCACTACTTCAGACATTAGTTGAGTCCATGCCACGTCGTGTAGCGGTAGTTCTGCGTGCTCCCGGGGCCCCACTGCGTATTTTTCCCATGGATGTGACGTCCTCAAGGTAAATAGTCGTTTATACCGTTTTCTCCACCAACTTTAGGCCTTTTCACATTGGCATAAGTGATAAGTCGATGAATTCGTTGACACGAAATGGATATTTTATATCATAGATTGGTCGCCTACAGACACAAGCATTGGAGTTCACTCCACCGACAATTGGCCTTTCGTGCCAGGACGACGGACGATGGAATCTCTGTTGAGATCCTTCTGTGTCACTATTTACCATTCTTTACCAGAACGAAGATCGACACAGTTATGTGGCTTGCTGGGCATTATGTTGGGAGTGGGTATGACCTCGACCCTTGTGCCTTTTACCAGTATGGTTATGGCCCACTGGACATGGCGAAGAAGATTCCACGTTATTGTATGCTTTTTGTGAATATGCTTTATCTTGAATGTAATCGTTAAGGAGTTAGATTATACCTAGAATCCATTATCTGTTCGAATGTTTCATGCCTGTTACCATACTTTTCGTAAAATTCACAAAAGAAGTGGAGAGTTAACTGGTTCTCGTAGTATTTTCGTCATGGTCCGTTTTCAGGTGCAATGTTACACAATTTATTTCATTCTTGTTCCCTATTTGTCCTGTTTTTTAATTAAAAAATGAACAAAGAATGGTTTAGGGCAACGACTGTAAATTAATTTTTACCCGTTTTAAATAGCAGAAGGCATGTAGGATTAACGCCAATTTTGCTTTTTTCTTTCATGAGTAGCATGTTCTAAGGTTAAAAAAAATAAAAATAAAAAAAATAAAATAAAACCCAGTCAGTATCATGTGAGCGACCAGCACTGTGGACTCCACTCGCCTGAAAAAAAGAAAAAAAGTAGCATTCATGTTGTGTACATAGTTCCGCATAGTCAGCGCGTACACAACTTTCCCACTAGAGAGCGCCCCGCTAAGCACAATAGTGCAGGCGCAGCGCTCGTCCATCTCCACACTACGAGATGGCGCTGCCATAGAGACGGACCAAATTCTGCTTCCGCCGATCTGCGTACTAATATGTAACGCAAAAAATGGTTCAAATGGCTCTGAGCACTATGGGACTTAACATCTGTGGTCATCAGTCCCCTAGAACTTAGAACTACTTAAACCTAAGGACATCACACACATCCATGCCCGAGGCAGGATTCGAACCTGCGACCGTAGCAGTCGCGCGGTTCCGGACTGAGTGCCTAGAACCGTGAGACCACCGCGGCCGGCATGTAACGCAGCCAATGAGATTGCTGCTAACGTAGAACCTTTTCTCCTTGCGGATCACACTTGCGCAGTGATACATGAACACGCAAGGTATTATAATGAGTGTACTGACCTCCGATTAGTCAGTCTGCATTTGTCTGCACCAGTCTGTACAGGTCTGCATTAGTCTGTACGAGTTCTACATTTGTCTGTACCAGACTATAGTCAAGTTTCAGTCTGCGCCCAATAAGATTACCATATTCCTGTACATAGCCATGAAGATAAATGTATAGATACTTTTGTCAAGTATCAGAGATATGGGTGAGAATAAAATTAACATACCAATACCAAAGGAACTTCTGACTGTCAATTGTAAATATCATCCAGAACCAAGTTAAGTAATTTTTATGCTTGTTATTATTTTAATAAATGTGTGTGAAAATTAATCAAGTTCCGTCTAAAGTTGGTCACCGTCAATCTGCTACTTTAAGCGTGCAAGTGGCATTCCTATCGTCCGACCTAACAGCATAAGATAAACACGCCACGATAAGACCACGAACATATTGCTGACACTCGCCTACTTCGTTAGAGCGACTAGTCAAATAATCTGACGATGTATTACTGAAGGTCTTACAGTACGCACACCACAATTCACTTCTCAGTAATGTGAGGATGTGCTAGAAACAGAACGGTACTCGGACTCCATCATGTTGTACTGTAGCTCCCCATCATGTAGTTGGAATGCAGCTTTCCTTCGCTTGTATGAAAAAAAAAATTGTAGCAGATGACTGAGCTGTCAGATTTCTGCTAGGCTTCAATCAATTACAGATTCTTCTCGAATGGGGGGGGGGGGGAGGGTTCAAAGGGCTCTGAGCACTATGGGACTTAACTTCTGAGGTCATCAGTCCCCTAGAACTACTTAAACCTAGCCAACCTAAGGACATCACACACACCCATTCCCGAGGCAGGATTCAAACCTGCGACCGTAGCGGTCGCGCGGTTCCAGACTGTAGCGCCTAGATAAAGTCTGCCCGAAAAAATCCGTGACACATAATTGCGGCTATAGGCCCTAATAATGAATCTGTGCATGCTAAGCTCTACAACAGGAGCGCCGAAACGGTCTGCACATCTGCATCAAACTTTTTTTTTTCATTTTATTGTCTTTGTGACCATACTTGATAAACTCAGCCAGCCTGCAATACATGATATGCTACAAAACTACTCACATCTTTTTGGATATTCAGATTAATTTCAGGAAGTACGAAAGATATTTTGATATAGTAATAGACTGCGTTGCTAGAAAGGTTTGTGTGTATCTGTACACAAATAAACTTAAGTTCCTTGCTCGCTTCTTTTTGAGTATTTTGGTTAACTAATGTAGACGTGGTGGCACGGTTGTTATTAATACGGAGACTGATCTATGAGGAAAGTTTGTATCATTTCTAAATATTTCTTAGGTGGTTGGCAGCAAAATGAAGTAATAGTCAACCACTGTGAAAACGATGCCATTTCCATGTTGCGGTGAATGGCACAACTACCTGGGCCCACAGTGTGGTATGACCCTTCCTTTCGTTTGCAGAAAATGGGTGGAACGCGTATGGCGCAACACGCTCAATGTGTACGCACCTAACAGATATAGGCCTTCTAAAGATCATAAAGACGCAGATACGACCGTCTTGATTGAGATTTATAAATTTCATTCCGATGAATACAAGCTTCTTGAACGTTGTAATGGGCCTCAGCTGTCATACCATTCACATCTCCCACGTTACAGCAATATATACATAATGACCTCTGTCACGAAATGATGTAAAAACTGATTGTGTCGGTTACTAAGTTGTAAAATCTTTTACATTTAATCATTTTAGTGTATACTTCCTTATGCAAAAAATAATTTCATTGCCTCTTCTCTGTATTAGCGTATGTTTTCAGTTTTACAAGCATCGTTCAATGACACTGGCCACAAACGATAAAAAGCTGTTTCTAATTATGTCATGTATGGACAATGGAATTTTAAGAAAGATTTCAGCGATGTGTGAAGTCGTAATGGCAACAACATTAACCAGAATGTTTTAGGTATGATTTCTGTAATTAATTGTTGAATACACTCTTTAATCCTGCTACAGTATTATGTGCAGTTCCGTAAGTGGTTGTATATTGCTAACATGAGGAAAAAAATTGGTTTTATATCTTAAATATAAAGATGGCTAGATGGTTATCCGAAATTAGCGATCAATCCAAATAAAGAAGATTTAATGTGCGATATTCAATTACAAACATAATTTAAAAAATTTACGACAGGTCATGTATCTCCTGGTTGACAATGTCAACATACTGGAATACAGAAAATTTCAAAATACTTCTACGAATGGTCGAGGGGACTCATTTCGAAATGTGACTACAGTGTCAAGCTGCCAATATCTGTTGCCTTCCAGTAATCAGTCGCAGATTGCACTCTTAATTCACTGCAAATTCTTCAAATTATTGGCAGTGAGTTACTTACCTGTGAAGTAGCGTAATGAATATGACCAATAACAACAAGCTAAGCACATAATCTTGGGGCCGTGATGTGAGACAATTTGAAAGAATCAAATAATTTAAGCAGTAGTTTCCCCGCAATCGTTTGAGGACAATCGCATAGCGAAGAAACATGCGAATCCATCTTAAGTGGTGTTTCATTTTTTGCTCTACAAGTGAAATGTTTTATGGAGAACTACTTCGTAAACATAAAATACTTTGCTTTGTTTACATTCAGGATGTTCCTTTAGCAGCACAGCAGTGACTCAACTTTCAGCTTTCTGCTTTCTTTCAGTGAAACGTGGACACTATTATATATGTAGCACGGCAAAATGTCTGCCATAAAGAGTCCACGACAAAGAACTGCATCAAAGAGTCTCAACACTGCATCAAAGCGGATACTAAACTTCACAATGGATCATGCGTGTTTTTTTTCTATTTTCTTTCTTTTATTTTTGCCACCTCGGCCAGCCCCCGATCCGTATTGAAACACTCACACACATATACGCCAAAAATTCGTATATAGCACGTTTTGAACAAATTTTCTTTCCAACTATGTTACTTACATCGCGATGTGCTCCCAATATTGCTACGAAATGTCAGCACAAACGTGAATTCAGTGTGGAATCCATAATATTCTTGTCTCCAGACAACTTTCCTGCGGTACGTTGTTTACATCATTAAGTTACATAAATGCCAAGAAATTGAGTTACTTAACGTTGTTCTCTGAACTGTATTAATAACTCTACGTAGTGGCCCGCAAACAAAACACGCTACGCCACACGAGTTCTCTGGCTGTAGGTACTAAACAGTAGCCGTGCGAAGCAAGTTCGTGTTGCTAGTAGGGAATGCAGAAACACTATGGACAGTTTTGGTATGAATAGGGCACCCTGCTGCCACAAACTATGCAATTTGAAGTGAACACGGATAAGCTGTTGATAGGAAATTTTTCTAGTATGATGCAAGCACAGTCGCAAATTTAAGCAGTCTTAGGAAAGAAGATCGCGACAGTCAAAAAGTTATTAGTGAACAATTTAAAGAAGTTCAAGAAAACACTGCTAAGTGTTAAGAAGGTATTCCTAAGTAGTTCAAAAAGAAAAAGGAGGTAAGTATTCAGCACCAGCAAGAGTGGTTCATAGCTGAGAAACGAGACTTAGAAAGCCAAAATATTACTTCTGGTGAAGTAGAAAACAGTGACGCAAATTCTTAGGATGAGCAGGGTGCTAAGCGTATAGAGATACCTGGCGAGATAAATAACATAAAATCTGAAGTCCGGAAATGTATAGATGCAGTGGAAAATGGTGTGAATCAGGATGTATGGATCGCTAATCTTATTTTGAAAGTGCTGGAAGTGGCAGCGAAGCAGGGCGAACAAGAATCAAATTACAAGGATGACAAAAAAAAGTCAGTAAACGCACGACCTTGAGCGAGCGTAGCATGGTGGTAGAACTACATACCGACGTAGTACCAAATGTAGCCCCAGAGCCGACCGAATATGTCACGCAGTCGAACGTGTGCATTTGTGACATAAGCAGTGGTGAGCGAAACATGGAAGCTTTCGGAAAATATGCAGTTTAACTGGTTCAACCCCAGAACGTGTACATCTTGCTACATTTTTTAGAAATTTTAGAGGTGTTTTGCCGCTGAAATGAACAGAGATGGAAAAGATTTCTTACCTTACTTATCGCATGTTTGGACTGTGTACAACTGAAGAAAGCAACAAGTTAAAGAAAGTAACATCCACGCAAAATCTGAAACAACATTTTGGACGAAATATGAGTCAAAATTTACATAAGTCAAATTTATTGATTCACCGTATAACCAAGAATAATGAGAAACTGCCCGAGCTTTAACATAATTCTTGGTAAATGAATTAGGAAAGAACTGGCACGTAGGTGAATCATTTTAAGAAAAAGATGCCGTAAAATGGTCCTTGATTGGTTACCTTGAGAAATAAGGAAATAGTTTCTGGAAACTATTAGCTACATGGCTGATCAAGTGACGCAAATTTAGGAGTAAATAGGAGACGAGGACATAAGAGAAATTTGATCGGCTTTCGACACGCATAGCACCACACAAGAATATTTAAATACTTAGAGCTACTATATAAGTTGTTTCATTAGTAAAACCATGCTAACGTGCTTGCATTCATTTAGATATAAGGTGAAATAGTTGTGGTCACTTAAAACGATCTAGAAGATGGATAATGGTTTTGCTGTGGTCCATATGGTTCTCCAGTTCGCTGTATATGTTTTTGAATTGCAGAGTGCACACATATTGTAAATAAATTAGTGTGGCTCACTTTATGATATTCTTAATGTCAGTGTTCAGCATCACACCTGTGCTATACACTTGATAACTCTATTTAGAATGGAAAGATTATCATTAAGCAAAGATAAAAGATATCATTCGTTTCCTGTTGACCAAGGATGTAAACAGAGGAAAGATCATGTTCGGGACGTGCAGACTGCACCATGCTAACAACAAGAAAATGTTTGCACTTTAAGAGTGAACCTATTATTAAGAGAAATTAGAAAAAATTGCTCTCCTTTACTTCATGTAATTGTTAGCAGAAATTTAGACGAAACACTTTAAAGCTAACACTGCATACCATTAATTAGACAATATGTACGTACATTTATACAGGGTGGTCCATTGATATTGATCGGGCCAAATATCTCACGAAATAAGCATCAAACGAAAAAACTACAAAGAACGAAACCTGTCTAGCTTGAAGGGGGAAACCACATGGCGTTATGGTTGGACCGGTAGATGGAACTACCATAGGTCAAACGGATATCAACTGCGTTTTTTTAAATAGGAACCCCCATTTTTTATTACATATTCGTGTAGTACGTAAAGAAATATGAATGTTTTAGTTGGACCAGTTTTTTTCGCTTTGCGATAAATGGCGCTGTAATTGTCACAAACGTATAAATACGTGGTATCACGTAACATTCCGCCAGTGCGAACGGTATTTGCTTCGTGATACATTACCCGTGTTAAAATGGACCGTTTACCAATTGCCGAAAAGGTCGATATCGTGCTGATGTATGGCTATTGTGATCAAAATGCCCTAAGGTTGTGTGCTGTGTATGCTGCTCGGTATCCTGGACGACATCATCCAAGTGTCCGCACCGTTCGCTGGATACTAACGTTATTTAAGGAAACAGGAAGTGTTCAGCCACATGTGAAACGTCAACTACGACCTGCAACAAATGATGATGCCCAAGTAGGTGTGTTAGCTGCTGTCGCGGCTAATCCACACGTCAGTAGCAGACAAATTGCGCGAGAATCGGGAATCTCAAAAACGTCGGTGTTGAGCATGCTACATCAATATCGATTGCACCCGTACCATATTTCTATGCAACAGGAATTGCATGGCGACGACTTTGAACGTCGTGTACAGTTCTGCCACTGGGCACAAGAGAAATTACTGGACGATGACAGATTTTTTGCACGCGTTCTATTTAGCGACGAAGCGTCATTCACCAACAGCGGTAACGTAAACTGGCATAATATGCGCTATTGGCCAACGGAAAACCCACGATGGCTGCGACAAATGGAACATCATCGACCCTGGCGGGTTAATGTATAGTGCGGCATTATGGGAGAAAGGATAATTGGCCCTCATTTTATCGATGACAATCTAAATGGTGCAATGTATGCTGATATCCTACGTAATGTTCCACCGATGTTACTACAAGATGTTTCACTGCATGACAGAATGACGATGTACTTCCAACATGATGGATGTCCGGCACATAGCTCGCGTGCGATTGAAGCGGCACTGAATATCATATTTCATTACAGGTGGATTGGTCGTCGAAGCACGTTCACCGGATATGACGTCCCCGGATTTCTTTCTGTGGGGAAAGTTGAAGGCCGGCCGAAGTGGCCGTGCGGTTAAAGGCGCTGCAGTCTGGAACCGCAAGACCCCTACGGTCGCAGGTTCGAATCCTGCCTCGGGCATGGATGTTTGTGATGTTCTTAGGTTAGTTAGGTTTAACTAGTTCTAAGTTCTAGGGGACTAATGACCTCAGCAGTTGAGTCCCATAGTGCTCAGAGCCATTTGAACCATTTTGAAAGTTGAAGGATATTTGCTATCGTGATCCACCGACAACGCCTGACAACATGCATCAGCGCATTGTCAATGCATGTGCGAACATTACGGAAGGCGAACTACTCGCTGTTGAGAGGAATGTTGTTACACGTATTGCCAAATGCATTGAGGTTGACGGACATCATTTTGCGAATTTATTGCATTAATGTGGTATTTACAGGTAATCATGCTGTAACAGTATGCGTTCTCAGAAATTATAAGTTCACAAAGGTATATGTATCACATTGGAATAACTGAAATAAAATGTTTAAACGTACCTACGTTCTGTATTTTAATTTAAAAAACTTACCTGTTACCAACTGTTCGTCTAAATTTGTGAGCCATATGTTTATCACTACTATAGCGCCATCTATCACAAAGTGAAATAAATGGTCCAACATTCATATATCTTTACTTACTACACGAATATACAATAAAAATTTGAATTCCTATTTTTAAAAAAATGCAGTTGATACCCGTTTGACCTATGGTAGCGCCATCTAGCGGGCCAATCACAGCGCCATCAGGTTTCCCCTTCAAGATAGACAAGTTTCGCCCTTTGTAGTTTTTTCGTTTGACGCTTATTTCGTGAGATATTTGGCCCTGTCACGATCAATAGCAGTTTACAAGTTGGAGGGTGGGATGACTCCGACTCATTCGATCATCGCAATAGATTTATTTATACAAATTTATACTAACGTCATTTTGTGTCCAGAGTTGTGACTATTAGGAGTCCTACTTTTGTTTGATTTCTGTGAAGAGACCAAGGAAATTATTAAGAAATTGTTTATTGGCTAGCTCCAGCTGTTTATTTATAATTTATTGGGGTAAAATGAGGGTGTGTATATACGTATCTATTTCCTCTGGGAGGTCCGTTTTCTTGCCTTTGTTAGTGGTATGTAATATATGTAACTTCTCTTTAATGTTAGAGACTATGAGTCCCTATTCATTCATTTATACGTAAATTTTTAGTATAATGCCGTTAATGTGTTCACGATAACTAGTACATAATATTCTATCAATGTGTTCAAGATAAAATCAAGGGCAACTGTTACAAAAAATTTTGCAAATCGCTAAGTTTCCAAGTGCTAGGCTGGCGATGCAGATAATGTTGTATTAACCAGTTTACTTGTGCAAAAACGTAATTGAGCTCCTAGTCCTTTGGGGAAGATTGGCAACTTGGTATAAGATTGGGCCTAGGAAGGGAATGTGTGCAAATAGTTCCTCTCTGCTGCTGGTTGTTAATGCACTGCAGGGAATTTACGATCTTTAATCTTATTGTATAGGTGGTCAGTTATTTGTGGCATGCAACAACAATTTTTAACTACAGTTTTGATGATATCGATGTATTTCTCTTTGTAAGATGAACTGAGGCGCACTTTATGTATACAGTTTAATATGGATTTGAAATAAGCCGTTATGTGCTGAGTAGGGTGGCTTGAAGAATTATTTATAATTACAACCGTGGTGGCGGGTTTCTTATGAACGTCCTAGGTATACTTTTGATTCAACTAAGATCAAGAAATAAGATACCCTCTTGTGCCTAATGTTCAACCATGAATTTGATATTGGAGTGCATGTTACGGTGCTTCAAACAAGGAGTTCAATTACGTTCCTGAACCTCTGAACTGAGCATTATAACATTATCCGCAGCGCCAAAACCACCAGCCAAGATGTAGATGTAGATGAAACATTTGGGATTTACAAAATTGTTTGTAACAGTTGCCCTTTATTTAATCTTGGACACATTGATAGAAGCTTCTGTTGTGAACACATTAACGTCTCTATACTAAAAATACGTATATATGAATCAATATCGACTCATTGTCTCTATCATTAAAGAGAACTTACATATATTACATACCACTAACAAAAGCAAGAAGATGGATTTTGTTATCATTGTACAACATAAACATGCTATCGCACTATACTCACATGAATTATACCATAGGGGTTCAGTAAGTAGTGCAACACATTTTTTTCTCGGCCATTTTCTGTTGAAAAAGATGCGGAGTTTGTTGTAGGACATCGTGTAATAAGCCCGTTCCAGCCTCTATAGTTCCGTAAGTTCCGATTGTGGGGGTATCCTTTAAAACGATGTCAGTAACGGAGGTGCGTGCCAAGCAGACAGCTGTCACAGAGTTTCTTTTGGCGGAAAACAAGAGCATCGTTGGTTGTAACAGGCGCTTGCAGAATGTCTGCGAAGAGCTGGCAGTCAACTAAATCACACTGAGGCGTTGGGCGAGGTCTGTAATCATTGCAGTAAGATCGTACTCCAGAGTGCCGGCCGTTGAGACTCCTGCGATGTTGGGACGTGCGGACACACTCATTCGAGGTGATCGACGGGTCACGATGAAACACCTCGCTGCGCAACCAGACGTCTCTGTCGGTAGTGCTGACACACTCCGATATCTGCCAGCAGAGTGGTATAGTACAGGCATTCATGTCCGCCTTAGTAAGGTGAAGTAAGGCCGTCTCATCGAAAGGAGGTTGTATTGAAAAATATGGTTTTGTAGCCAAAAGAGTGGAAAGTAATATAGTATATTGTAATCCTGAATAAAGCCAACCTGCT
This sequence comes from Schistocerca nitens, assembly GCF_023898315.1. Classification (NCBI taxonomy): domain Eukaryota; kingdom Metazoa; phylum Arthropoda; class Insecta; order Orthoptera; family Acrididae; genus Schistocerca; species Schistocerca nitens. The sequence goes on from NC_064616.1 coordinate 437,383,414, forward strand.
TTAAAAAAAGTGCGTTGCATTACTTATTGAACACCCCTCGTCGTCACTTATACTCAACGGGTATACTTAAGACATAACTCACGCACACCTCGTGGGAAAAGGTTATTTTGTGCCCAGAAAGAAAATACTTTAGGATTAAGTAGCTGTAATTAACAGCTTCTAGCTGTAATTAGCAGCTTGAGTCAGGTGCAGCATGGCTACACCGGGAAAGGCAGCACCAATCGTAATTCAAGTTTTGTTAGAGCGATAGCGTTTCAATGACATACTTAGACAAATAGAAAAAACTCCGTAACTGAGAAACTGTAGAAGCTACCGTTTCATTGTTTTTGAAGATATCAACTAGGAAGTAAAAAAACATGTCCGTCTAATACAGAAAACTGGTAAGAATTACTCATGGAAACAGTGCATAAAGCCCCTATGAAGCACCGGTATCGCTAAATGGTTAAGGATGATGAATACATTCCTAGACACACAACCAATTTGAGACGACGGAGATACACTGATAGTGGCACCAAAACTGTGAAGCAGTACGTCTGTATATTGGCAGGCTGCATACTCACATGTCAAAATAGCACCTTCAAATGGCAAGTAAACCTATTAATACAACTGATTGAATCCAATCCTAGGGGGGGGGGGGGGCACCATAACATCGTTATTATAGATCAACAGTCCCATTTGTGGGAAAATTGTATTAGAACGTATTTCTATTACAGACAGCAACAAAATAAAAGGTAAGCAGAGATTTAAGTGTTATAGCGAGTATGTAACTGGTATACTCTTGCATAGAGCAATAATATTTACCTGCAGTCTAACAACGCCAACGAATATGGCTACGTTGTGTCATATTGTAATTCGGATTAAGAAAAGATGTTCGGTTTATGTCCTTATGGTAAGCGAAAAAATTAAGTAATATTTAAGATTCGAAAGTCCATTTTATCTTTCTCTCGGGAAAAGGAATAAAGGAGTAACTAAAATACTTAGGAAGCTCCGCGGTCCTTCCTGGTACACATTTCACCTGCCTGGGCAACAAGAAGTTGTGGTGCTGAAAGAAAATCAGATGAAGTTACTGAAAGTCAGCAAGGTCACGCATCGCAGTGGAAAACTTGTTAATTTCTACGTGGAATTTGCCACGGAGTGAGCTCCATTGTTAACTCTAATTAATACCGTATCTCATAATCAGGAAATTACAGTTTGTGGCCGGAAGAGAGTACATTACGCTTTCCTAGAAGAAAGGAAATGTTAGCTTTGAACTCTCTGTCAGCCCGGAGGTCATTAGAGACCAGAAACCAGCTACGCTGTAGAGCGATAAGGAGCGGGAGAATGGCGGTGCTCAGAAGTGACCAATTTCCAGGAGCTTTTAGAGTCCAAAGGTCAACCTCTGAAATGGGGTCTGGAGCTCTCGCAATTTTTTTTAGATATATCGTGGTTGAAATGAATGTAAGGAATCCGGTAGTAAACGAGTGTGGTAAGATGACGAGTTTGTATTGCGGGAACGACTGCTAGTATGGAAGGTGACTTGCAAGATTAATGGAGACAATATTGTGTTCAATAGCTTGGAAAATAAAAATAAAGTAAAATGATCTACCCATAAACGAAGAGCTGAAATTTGATTTTATTACATCGATAACAGCCAAACATTTACAATTTCCTCTTTATACTATTTAAAACAGTTGACGTCGAATATGTCGTACAAATTACATGGAAGAAATCACCATAGCATTTAAAGCAAAACTTCAGCACCTTCTGGGTACTCATTTGGCATTTACAGACAGTTTCACTGTTTTTTGAGCATAAACTGCATCAATAAATGGATTAATTCTAAGAAATTTCTTTTATCAGGTAACTTTTCACTAATAAAAGCAGTTGTAAATGTCTCTTATTAACCTCAAAAGTACTTTGCAGATGGGGAAAGAACTGTTGTTTGGAAACTGCCTATAAAAAACGACTCAAAATCAGTAAATATTTCTTTTAAGCACACCTGTAGCAGAAACCGAATAAAGAAAATGATAGACTGATAGGTCGAATAACTAATGTGGAGGCACTGAATAGAATTTTGGAGAAACAGAACCTCAGGCTGCACCGCAGTTCGTAATCATTATTAAACACGATGTCCCTGCGTTACCGACAAGGACAAAAACTATGTGGTTTCGGCCACGTCACTGTGCATCAGTCGCAGCAAATACAAATTCTACCATCATTAAGTTTTCTTACAGTATAAACTTTATTTCGTTTGTTAATTTAGTTTTCATGTAACGCCTCAAGACACTTATTTCTCATTTCATTTGAACTTGAGCAGTTGAAATTTTGGTGATGAACTGCGATTAGAAATCGGATCTCTCGTTTCCCGCGACTTGGGTCTTGGGTCGACATAGCTCCATCATTTCGTTGATAACTATAAGATTCCAAACTCCTTATGGTATCCTAGAAAGGAACATATCTGGGAGAGAATCCTGGTCCGGTGCTAAATATTTCATCATGTCACTTCAAGCTCTACCGTTCGCATGCCTAACTACTGATGAAAAACAATTTTTCAGTTTCTCCCGCGTATTTAGTGATCGACAGTCCGTGGGTGCACTGCCGGTTCATAGTATCCAACTCACACAATATTTCGGCGATTAAACATGCCGCCACCGACAGGTGCTTTGAGGTGATGAACCAAGATCTTGTTTTTTCTTCTTTTTCTTCCTCTCGGACTGAAGGAATAGGGCGGGGTTGCTATGCACTTTTAAGCGAAACGTTTTAATGCATTTATTTTCTTTATTACAATATTCTTTTTGTTTCCTGATTTTGAAAGAGCATTGGTTTCACTTTTTTTATAGCTTTACACTTATTTCGACTTTTAACAATATATGTAAATGAATGTTAGGAATTTCTTTGGTTTTTTACGTCAAATATAGGTAATGAAGTACAACTGAATTCTTAAAAACATGAGCGTATGAACATAGGATAAGAGAAACGAAATCATGTAACGTAAATGTGGCGAAATAAAAATTTGTAGTACAGGTAATGTCAGGTTAACCGATTTGGGAGAAATCAGGATTTTGATAATAGAGGAATTCATCATTACCTTACAATACAAGTTATAGAAATATCGCAGTATGAAATGTATAAGGATGTACGGACATTCAAGTTGGACTGTGTGCTTGTCAGGCTGCTTTGTTTACGAGCAGGCAGTTCAAAAATGGTTCAAATGGCTCTGAGCACTATGGGACTCAACTGCTGAGGCCATAAGTCCCCTAGGACTTAGAACTACTTAAACCTAACTAACCTAAGGACAACACACACATCCATGCCCGAGGCAGGATTCGAACCTGCGACCGTAGCGGTCGCGCGGTGCCAGATTGTAGCGCCAGAACCGCTCGGCTACCAGCGGCCGGCAGCAGGCAGTCAGCCAGATTAGCTGGAGATCTACTGTATCATGGAAAGCGCTGAGCTCTTGTGATGCATTGGCTCGGTTCTTGCCTCTACGTGCGGGTGTGTGGCGACGTTCTTAGTGATTGGGTCCACGGTAGGGGGATATCTGGGAAGATTCTGGACGTCTCGTGGGCTGCTGTAGACGCTGAGATGATGTACTCATATTTGGGTAGTGTTTTGGTCTGTCTTCTGTTTGTCAGTAGGTCTTACATGTGTGGTTGTTTTGGTAATATATGTCAGCCGTAATTGGTTCGGAATTTGGTCAAAGTTGTCTTTTGCCTCTGTGTTTACTTTTCGGTGTACGTTGTCGCAGTGAGTTACTAGAGGTAGTTCATGGATAATTCTAAGTAAACATCTATCTGTCTGGTACAGCCGGTCGCCTACTGGCCTTGCTAGTCCTTCTAGTGGCGCTGTAGCATACTCTATGAGAGGTATTATAAAGATTTTATACGCGTGTATGGCTGCCCTGTTGTTGCACCCATGTAGACGTCCTTGTATTATTGCTATTAGATTGCGGCGGTTATTTTTTCCAGGAGGTACGTCAAGTGAGTTCGCCATTTCATGTACTTATCGAGGTTAACTCCGAGATATCCGGTGGGGTTGTTCACCTTGGGTGGTGAATCCCACTATGTAAGTCGTATGTTGTCATCCATTTGCAAGATTTTTCGGGTTAGTTTTCTGTGTCTAAATAACACTGCCTCCGTCTTTGTAGTGTTTGACACAATTCTCCATTTGGCCGTCCAACTTTCTAATATTCGTGAGTATGTGTTGTTGTTGTCCTTAGCCAGGTGCACCAGTGCGCGGTGTCATCCGCATATACCAGTAGAGCTACCGTTTCGTCTTCAGTCGTTACTTGAGGTATGTCGGCTGTGTACAGCTTGTACGGTAGTGATGAGAGGATACACCTTCGGAGACGCCTACTTGGTGGGGGGGGCGGGGGGGGGAGGGCATTTGGGACTACGTCTACCATTTTGCATGTTCTGTCTTTTCGGTAGGAGCGGATGTTTCTTACCATCCGGTTTGACCTTCCTAACTGGGTGAGTTTGTACAGTATACCTTAGTACCATAGCTTGTCAAACGAACTCTCGAGGTCTAGGGAGGCCGCGGGAGTGCATTTGCCGACGTTGAGATCTTCGGTAACTGTATTTGTCAATTTGAATAGTGGGTCGTTGGTTGCATGGTTGGATCGAAAACGGGCCTGCGTATTTTCTGAGTTTGCCTGTAAGAATTCGTTTGTTAATTTTACCTATTACTTCTAGTAAGGGGATAGGTAGGTAGGGTTTTGGTCAGTTCGTGGAATGTCGGATTTTGGTATCATTATGGTTTTATTTGTCTTACAGCCGGAAGCGATAGTCTCGGCAGTCAGGCAAAAGTTGTAGATTAGTGAGAGGAATGGGGTTAGGATACGGAGAGGGGCTTTTTGGAGGTGGGTACGTCCAATGTCATTCGCTCTAGGGGCAGAGTTTTTTTCCTGTAGCCGGCCGATGTGGCCGAGCGGTTCCAGCCGCTTCAGTCTGGAACCGCGCGACCGCTACGGTCGCAGGTTCGAATCCTGCCTCGGGCATGGACGTGTGTGATGTTCTTAGGTTAGTTAGGTTTAAGTAGTTCTAAGTTCTAGGGGACTGATGATCTCAGATGTTAAGTCCCACAGCGCTCAGAGCCATGGGAACCATTTTTCCTGTCAATATAGAATTAGTAATTGGCTCGTTGGTAATGTATATAGCCAGGGAATGATCTTCTTCCGTGTGTGTTGTGGGAGATGCTAGGATTCGGGGAGTTACTTATCTACGAACCGTCTGTGGTCGTTGTTGAATCTGTCTTCTGTGGAAAATGAGTAAACCTCTTGCAAGAATTTTATGAAGATGTTTGCTCGTATCTTTTTGTCGGTGGTAGGTTTTTTATTTTCGATTAGTGCGATGTCGGTCCTTTTCCCTGTCCTGTCAGCCGCGCTGAGTGCCCGCGCGGTTTGAGGCACCATGCACGGACTGCGCGGCCCCTCCCGCCGGAGGTTCGTGTCCTCCCTCGGGCATGGGTGTGTGTTGTTCCTAGCATAAGTTAGTTTAAGTTACCATAAGTAGTGTGTAAGTCAAGAGACCGATGATCTCAGCAGTTTGGTCCCTTAGGATTTCACACACATTTGAACATCTCTGTCCTGTCAGGATTTTGAATTATCTACAGACACGTCCCCATGGTCTAGAGTCTAGTTGGCTACATGTCTGGTACCATTGCCTTTGTCGACTTTCCAAAATAATGCATTTTATACGAGCATTTAGTCGGTTCCATGTTCTTTTCAGGTCAGTGTTGTTGAAGCGTCTGAATTCTGTATATGAGTTTCTTCTGCCTCTTTAGATCAAGTGTTTCCTTTGGTATGGTCGGTTTCCAGTTGTCTATGATCTTAAGTGGGATTCGTCGATCGATGATGTGTCTTATGATGGTCTCTACTTTTTCAGATCTCATTTCGAGGATGGATGGTTATCTCATTAGTGTTTCTTTGTATCTCTCCGAGTTGGCTGCAGTGTCTGTTTGGGAGATGATCTGGAGGGGTTGTGGCGTCAGAGCGGAACATGACTGGTAAGTGGTCACCTCTCAGCGAGTCCTCTACTGTGTGATCATCGATGGTGTTCCACAGGTTGTGGCCATATAGCATATGATCAGAAACAGATTCGCCTCTGTGTCCTGTGAAGATTGGCTGGTAAATGGGTAGTCTTATTACAAGGTCTGTCAGCAGTAAGTGGTATATCATCACACAATTATCATTATGTGTATTGTCGCCTAACATCGTGTGTCTTGCGATGAAGTCATCCATTATTATGCAGCGTTTTCATGTCATGACCAAAGACTGGATCACATGCATCATAAAATACGTAAAATATGCGTACAAATATACATGAAAAATACTTAAAATGCATGAAAAGTGTCGAAATATGCAAGTTCAAATAATAAAAAACATGATAGTCACTGCGTGCATGATGTCTCAGAGTCGAACTTGTCCATATCAATTACGAGGGAGAGCGCCGGTCACGCGAAAACTCGGTACATTTACAACGCTTATATAATTTCTAAATACCTTCTGGAATAGGTTAGTAAGGGGGCCTTTCTCGGATTATTTTCTAAAAATTTGGAAAATGGAGATGCATACCGTGTTTCAAGAATTGTTCCTTCTTTGATATTGTTGTCGGTAACTAGCGGATGCGATGCGAGTGAGTCTCAGCGAAACAGTCAATATGTACAGGACCAACTTCGAGATATATCGCGCGCAGAGGGGTACACTCAGGCACTGCGTAACTTTTATTTAAAAAGCAACATACAATCATAAATTTTTCAACAGCATTCACTTTTAATTAATGCTATTGAACCAAAGCATCACTTAGAACTTATTTTACATATTTATACTATTGTAAACAAAACGACCAAGTACTTTTCGAAATATTCCGTAGTAATAGTGTGTCTTCGATCACTCAAAACATTTCATAAGCAGAAAACGACAGTTCTGCATCAACTGAGGTAACTGGGCAGTATTTTAATTTGGGTGCTATGTTGGCACTTATTATTTCTGGTAAAAGTTCACCCGTCCCATTAATAAAACGATAAATTTAGCCCAAGAGTTCAAAGCCTGGGTTATTGATTAAATTGTTTTCAAACTTTTCTTTACTAAGCTTGCGTGGTTTAATTTAATTGTTGCCTACGCGTACGGTTTGACAGCGGAGGGAATAAACAGGAGCACAGGCGCAGGAACATAGACTATGTCTACCTGCTCCTGTTCCTCTTTTGTAATTATTTCGCTAGGCAATGGCCTCTCGGTTAGCGACTGCACGCAGTTCTAAGTCGCGGTCAAGCTGTGAGGCACCAAAACAAGATAGAGCTAGAGACCGCCCATCAAAATTTTTAAAATATTGTAAACATAGAGCGAAAATATGCATCGTCACTAGTTTTTAGTAGAAATATGCAGTAACTGGTGAAAAGGAGCGAGATATGCAAATGCATATGCAACATTCAAATGCTCATAATCCTGTCTCTAGTCATGACATATTGGATTAGCCGTAATGGCAGAGAGTTGCCACGGGGGTTGTACATACATGCTATTATTATCGACCTAATGTCATGTACTTTGATTTTAATGTGGACAGATTCTTCGTCACTTACGTCTGCTGGGAGCGGAAGTTCTGACTCTGCTACATATGAATATTGCTACTTCTCCTCCGCCATCAGCCCCATCTTTCCTAAAGCAATTGTATCGTGGTATCTTACAAGTTCGGTCTTCAGAGGCCCATGTTCCTGGGATGCATCCTATGTGAATGTGTTTCTGTACTAGGGAGTGTTGTAAGATCGTGCGTTTGGTCCTTATCCCTCGTATATTTACAGAAATAAGATTGGTTTTGTTTATTTGGTCCTATGCGTCAGTTCTATCGAGGCTTTAGGGTTGTGTGTGGGGGCACTTAGTTTGTTGTCTGTATTGTTGTTTTTTTTAGCTGTCTGCTTGTATGTGTGGAATGTTTGTGATCTCCGGTCTCTGTTCCGGTCCACGTGAGGACTCTAATGAAATCCTTTTTCAGCACTACTACATGCTTCAAGCCATCGGCATCATTGGCAATGGAGGCATGACTTCAATCCAAAACTGTTGTTCAGTTGTATTTGCTATGATGGGCCAGGCAGGACACTCCCATGAAAGCTCAGAGTGTGGTCCATTGCAGTTTGCACATTTTTCTGGTTCGCTGTTTCTATAACTTGTAAATAAGTGGTTGCCGCTGCATTTTGGGCATTTGTGTTGTTCACTGTTACACTTGGCGATCATGCGAGCGTATGTTAGACATTTACCGCGTTGTGTTGGCTGCAGTGGGTGTGAAAGTGAAAGTTCGCCTTCTTTCCATACATAATCTAGACTGAAGTGCCAAAGAAACTGGTATAGGCATGCTGAACCATATACAGAGATATGATACAGAGATATGTAAACAGGCAGAATGTGACGCCGAGGTCGGCAAGCCTGTATAAGACAATAAGGGTCTGGCGCAGTTGCTGGATAGGTTACTGCTACTAGAATGGCAGGTTATTAATATTTAAGTGAGTTTGAAGGTAGCGTTATAGTCTGCGCACGAGCGATGTGGCACAAGTAGCGATGGAGTTGGGATAATCCCGTACGAGCATTTCACGAATGCACCGTGAATATCAGGAATCCGGTAAAACATCAAATCTCCGACATCGCTGTAGCTGGAGAAAGATCCTGCAAGAACGGGACCAACGACAATGAAGAGAATCGTTCAACATGACAAAAGGGCAATCCTTCCGCCAACTGCAGTAGATTTCTATGTTGAGCCATCAACAAGTGTCAGCGTGCGAACCATTCAACGAAACATCATCGATATGGGCTTTCGGAGCCGTAGGCCCACTCGTGTGCCCTTGATGACTGCACGACACAAAGCTTTACGTCTCGCCTGGGCCCGTCAACTACTCGACTATTGATGACTGGAAACATGTTTCTTGCTCGGTCGAGTCTCGTTTCTAATTGTATCGAGCGGATGGACTTGTCCAGGTATGGAGACAACCTCATGAATCCATGGACGCTGCATTTCAGCAGCGGACTGTTCAAGCTGGTGGAGGCTCTGTAATGGTGTGGGACATCTTCAGTTGGAGTGATAGATACGACTTTGATACGTGACACGTACCTAAGCATCCTGTGTGATCACCTGCGTCCATTCACGTCCATTGTGCATTCCGACGGACTTGGGCGATTCCGGCAGGAAGATGAGAGTCCCCACATGGCTACAGGAACACTCTTCTGGATTTAAACACTTTCGCTGGCCACCAGTCTCCCCAGACATGAACATTATTGAGCATATCTGGGATGCCTTGCTACTTGCTGTTCAGAAGAGACATCCATCCTCTCGTACTCTTACGGATTTAAGGACAGTCCTGCAGGATTCATGGTGTCGATTCCCTCCAGCACTACTTCAGACACTAGTCGAGTACATGCCGCGTCGTATTGCAGTACTTCTACGTACCCGTGGGGGCCTAACACGATATTAGGCAGGTGTACCAGTTTCGTTGGCTCTTCAGCGTATTATTACACCTTAATAGAGTACTTGGTCCGCGGTTTTCCGACAAAGGTTTATAACCATAAAATTTATGGTGTGGCTCCTCCTCTCTGCCTGGCTACCATTCTGCCGATCTTTTTTCTTTTTTTTTCTGCTGAAAGACGCTGCTATCGGAGTTGCTTCAATGCCTCCTCTTCATGTACGTCACGCATAATTTTTTCGATGAGCATACCTCGCAAATGTTATGGCTGCCCCCTTGGTCGTCCATCTTCTGTGACGTTTGGAGGTAGTTCGATAACGTCTCTTTTTGGTATGGTGAATTGCCTCAGTTTTTCTTGCAGATGACCTGCTATACCCCATGTCGATAACGCAACATAAATTTTCCAATATCTGGCGATTTTCATGTTTTTAATGGTGTGTCTTTGATTTACTCCCCCCCCCCCCAAATGGGAGGGATAAGCAGGAGTAAGCAAGATATTCGAGACCTCATCCAGAAACGCACCCTCTCGGAACATGGACAACAAGCAACACCGCGATGCAGAGCGCCTCTCTTGCAGAGTCTGCCACTTGAGTTTGCTAAACATTTCCGTAACTCTTCTGAGTTCAAACACTTTCGCTAGCCACCAAACTCCCCAGATATGAACATTATTGAGCATATCTGGGATGCCTTGCAATGTGCTGTTCACAAGAGATCTTCATCCCCTCGTACTATTACGGATCTATGGACAGCCCTGCAGGAATCGTGGTGTCCGTTCCTCCGGCGCTACTTCAGACATTAGTCGAGTCCATGCCACGTCGTGTTGAGGCACTTCCCCGTGCTCGCGGGGGCCGTACACGATATTAGGCAGGTGTACCATTTTCTTAGGCTCTTCAGCGTAATTCCCCGAAGTTGCGTTATATGCTAAATGCGTGATTTTGTCTTAAAAAAGGATATTGTAAACCAGTGCTTTCGGCTTAAGCAAAATGCAGTAATGATGCACCGTAAAAGTGACAACTTCGGGAAGCATGGTACGTTTGTCAAGGCCAGTATTTTGTTTTCGTTGGATTATTTGTTTTCTACTGCTTACGGTCATATTTGATTTTGTATTAAAATTGGTTCGTGGAAACATTACACTAATTCCATATTTCACCTTTTATTCTAAATACGCCAGTGCTTCTGAGTTAAAGACAAGCTTAAAAATGCACGCAAATCAGTTAATATACGTAAAGACTTGCGTTCATAACTTATATCAAAATACAATGCCATTTATATTTTCTTCTTTATGAAATGAACAGTTTAGAATATGCAAATACCTTACTTGGAACAAATGTATCTCGCCTCGTTCGCAATGAAAATTTAAATCTACAGTCCGCTGAGGAAAATGATCTTGAGTGTCTAGTGGTCGCTCGCCGTTGCTAACTGGACACCACCTCGTGTCTGGAACATATGTTTGCTGTTCCCCAGACCACTATCTTTACACTTTGTTTGAAATTTGTCGTAAAATCCAGATGCAAGTCTTTTTATTATCGTGCTCTGACCCTAAAGCATGAGGTGCCACTAAGAGAATTATCTCCTCCTCCAAGCCAACCAGCATGAATTCCGGAAACATGGATCTTTCTAACCAAACTTGCGCTTTTGGCACACGACTTTCTGGAAGCTATGGATCAAGACAATCAGGTAGATGCATTACTTCTGTATTTGCAACCACACCAAGGTTTATTAACCAAAGTATGGTAATATGTGACATGAAACGAAATCTGTGAGTGGAGTGAGGATTTCTGGATAAGGAGACTGTACCACCTTATTTTTTGGGAGAATCAACGACAGAAGAGAAGTTAATTTGAGGCGTGCTCCATGGAAGTGGATTAGGACGCTTGATGTCCATGTTGTGTATTAGTGGCCTGGAAAGCAATATTAATAGTAACCTCAGATTTTTTCAGATGAAGCAGTTATCTTTAATGAAGTATTAAGTGAAAGTAATTAAAATATCAATAAGTCACACATGGGGTCAACAAAATCATACAAACACCATTGTGTAACAATCTGTGGGAATATGGAACGAAATGAGCACGTTGGTTCGGTCCTAGGTAAAAAAGGTAACGTGCTTTTGTCATTTGTAGGACACTATGAAGATACAGTCTCTCTACAAAGAAGGTTTATCAACCCATTTTAGAACATTGCTCAAGTATTTGGATCCCATATCAGTTAGGGTTTACAGTCAAAGGTCTTACAGCAAATATCAAACTTATACTAAGAAAAACAGTATATATCGTCACATGTCCCATTCACTCACGGGAGAGCATCATGGAAATATTAAAAACCCGTACAGCTAGACGCTTTAAGCTAGACGTCAGTTATTCGGCGAAAGGCCTACTTACAAAGTTTCAAGGAACAGTAGTACGCGACGAATTTAGGAATATAGTACAGCCCCCTGTGTACCCTCAGCCATACATTTTGTACGTGGCTTAAATAGAATATGGATGTAGAGTGGATGTACACAGCTGACCACCGTAAATGCAACACCAAGAAAGACAAGAGGTAGCACAACAAAATTTATTTTGTAGATAAAATGTTGACCAAATATCAAATGATTACGTTTACAGACGTCTGTGACATGTGGTTCCTGCCAGAATCAGTAGCCAGAGTAGCCGCCATTGTTGGAGATCACCGCTGCCACACGTCTCGGCATTGACTCAAAGAGACGTTGGATGTGTTCCTGGGGTACAGCAGTCCAAGCAGCTTCCACACGTTGCCAAAGATCATCTGGTGTGGCAGCTGGGGATGTAATCTGGGTCACTCGTTGAGCAACCATGGACCACATGTTTTCTATCGGCGAAAGATCCGGAGAGCGAGCCAGCCAGGGAAGCAATTCAATCTGGTTATTGACGAAGAACCTTTGGACAATGCGTGCCACGTGTGATCGCGCATTATCCTGTTGAAATATGGCTGTGGCCGAGCCCTGAAGGTAAGGAAGGACAACTGGCTCCAGCACCTCGGATATGTAGCGCCGGCTATTTAAAGTACCGGCAATGCGTACTAGAGGCGTGCGAGAGTAATATCCAATACCGCCCCAAACCATAATACCCGGTGCAAGACCAGTGTGGCGGTGCATAATGCAGCTGTCCAGCATCCTCTCTCCACGGTGTCTCCACACTCGAATCCGACCATCGTGGTGCTGCAGACAGAGGCGTGCCTCGTCAGTAAAGACAACGTCATTCCACTCTGCCGTCCACATCCGTCTGTCAACACACCATTGGCGACGGAGACGTCTGTGGTTCTGCGTCAATGGTAGACGAAGCAATGGACGTCTTGCGGACAGACCACTCTGCTGTAAACGGCGTCGAATGGTACGCGCAGACACTGGATGATGCGTTACAGACGCAATGTGCTGTGCTATGGTTCGGGATGTCACTGAGCGATCCGTCACTGCCATGCCCACAATTTGCCTATCAGCACGTGCAGTGGTGCACCGAGGTGAATGCGATCGACCACGTCGGTCCGTTGTACCCTCCTGCATCCAACGGTCACATATCCGCATTACAGTTGTTTGGTTTCGTCCAACACAACTAGCGATTTCTCTGTATGATTTCTCGGTAAGCCACTATCCTTCCTCTGTCGAACTCGGATACTTGATCAAAAGATGTTCGCTGATGTCTACGAGGCATAACTGATCGTCTTGTGAAACAACCACAAGGTAAACACACGTGCCGAACGTAGACTCGTCGAAATCGCCAAGCCTTAAATGGCGCTATGAGGTGGCGCCACAGGCGCGCGTGATGTGCGTCTGCGCTGAAATTCTAATCAGTTGCATATCTCATCGCTGCAAACTCATGGTGTAAATTTCACTCGATTCGGATGCTTCCTTCAGGGTGTTGCATTTACGGTGGCCAGCAGTGTAGATACACCGCCCGCTTTACTGTGGCAACGACCTTCTCAGCAAAATGAATTTCGATATGTGCCTCACATACATGAGCACTTCTTGTTTTCCAATACTTATGCGTTCCAAAAAGTTTCTTTTCTAATATGTCCGCAACAAGAATAAAATCAGTGAATGGCAAAGTATTTAATTTTCCAGGGTGACCACGCTCGTTTTCGCTATTATGCCATTTTCAAGTGATCCTGCGGTATTAATAATGGTATAATTTTTTGTATAATTTTATAGAAGTATGCTTCGGATGGTTTACTTCTATGCTGGTTATTGTTTGCTTTACGCTTTTGATGTTACAGTATAGCGTCCTGGTTTGCTTTGGTGATATTGTTTCACAGTTTTTGTGCTGTTGGAGTTCGTAAGAAATTTACATATGTTGCTCACTTTTTATTTGCACCAAATTAACAATAACATAACTCTCAACACAGACAATATCTTTGAACCACAACCAAAAACATATAGTAATACGATCTTCGTAGTGTAGTTGTTACCACTGATTTTCCGCGAATATAAACGCTTTGTAAACATATTTGCAACAGCGAAGTAAGCTTCCCTTTCTGACAAACATTGGTACAAATTAAACCTAACGGCCATGCGTGTATTTCTGACATACTCAAACAACACAAACGCTAATAAATAACATAAAAAGGCCATGCAGACCCTACGTTGTAACATCTAAAACGTAAAACAAATAATTACCAAGACACACGTAAGCCATTAAAGATGTACTATTATAACAGTGAAAAAAATTGTACCATCATCAGTATTGCAAGATCACTAGAATATGGCACAATAGCCAAAAAGAGACTCGTCGAATGTAAGTAACTAACTAGTTAATAAAATCAATGTGCAACAGAGACTGAAACATTACATGCTGGGTCATTCACCTTTCTTTTGGTAACATAAAGTCCACCGTTACACTCTGTTTCTTTACTTTTATTTACATTTCATTCCTTGAGACTATCTTAAAAACAAAAAAAAAAAACAAAAAGTAGTGACTCATCATAAATTTTCAAGTTACTGTCATAAACACACGTAAAACACAATAGACTGTCATGATTCTAATATACAGGGAGAAGCGAAAATCGCGCACTCGGGCTTAGTAGTGCGACTCCTCACATGCCAGCGATAAAAAAAATGTCTGTCACAAAATTTCGTACGGCGAGTATATCCGGCAGAAAAAGGGCGTTAAAGAGTGGCAATCTGAAAACACTGTAATCACATGTACTGTAACTGCATTTGTTAGAACGTACTGAAAGTGCTGTACAGTTGGTGCAGTGGAGAGAGTTTTGGGTTAGCATGCAGGAGGTCGAAGGTTCGATCGTGGGTTGGGGCACATTTTTTTTTTTTTAATTTGCTGAATTCATTCTGACATTTCATATTATAATCTACAGTTCGCAGTTTCTTAGGTTACATGTATCCTAAATTTACAATATTCTGTAACGCTGAACGTAACAAATACGTGGTTGGACAAATAAGAAATAGACATTTGAAACAAATGATCTCTCATAGGACAGAATAACTAGAAAAAAAATTATCAGTTTCAAGATGCTAAAGACTACGTGTAATGTCATCTGTACTGCTTGTAACATGAGCACTCAGATGTCTCCCAGTAGCAACCATTGACAATAATAATGTCCATATTAATGACCGCATGACCTTCACAACAGAACACGTTGTCCTCAGAACAACAAATGCACAAAGCGACCTCCCTGCGCGTCCAAACATTGCGCGAAACGCCGATCATACAGCTCTGGACCTTCCGCAAGAAAGCTGCGACCACAGTAACAAGAGCAGCATGAGCAAGCGCTACCAATTCTTCCACATTCGTCGGTGGAGTGGAGTATACGTCCTCCTTCAGGTGTCTACACACGAAGAAATCCAGGGGATTTAGGTCAGGTGATCGTCGTGACCATAAAAATGGACCTCCACGTCCGAACCATTTCCCTGGAAATGTTCTGTCCAAATACTGTCGCTCATTAATTCCAGAGTGAGGACGTGCACCACCATATTGGAACCACATCTTGTCCCGAACATGAAGTGGAACATCTTCCAGCATATCAGGCCTAGACGCAGATACCAAAGCGAACTTGATATTCACGGTCACGGGTAACGTGCGGGTTAACCTCACACCAATGCTGGGCATTGTGCATATTGAAGACACCATCACGAATGAATGCTGCTTCATCCAATCATATTACGATGTTCACGATGTCACTGTTGGCTTCCTGTTGTTGTTCGAACCATTCACAGAGTTTATTTATCCATGTCAGAAGCATTTACTATGTATAAAATAATGTACATTATTTAAATGTCGTATCAGAACAAAATGCCTCAGACCTTTGGAGGTGACGGAGTCCCACGTCTAACTGACAAATCAGGGACTCCTAAGATACGATTTGGCAAACAAATGGTAATGATATGGGGAGCTATTAATATCAATGGGGGCTACTCTGAGAAGAAGGTAGAGCTGGCAGAGGCTGCAAGTAAGATGGGGCTAAACGTTTTAGCTGCTAGTGACATTCGGGTAAGGGGTGAGAAAGAAGAGGAAGTGGGAGAATACAAAGTATACCTGTCAGGAGTCAAAGCAGGAATAGCACAATGGGGTGTAGGGCTTTACATCAGGAAACAAATGGAACCCATCGTAGGTGCAATAAGGTATGTAAACGAACGACTGATGTGGGTAGATTTGACAGTGTCTAGCAAGAAAATAAGGATTGTGTCAGTATATTCGCATTGTGAAGGGACAGATTAAGATAAGATGGATAGCTTTTATGATGCACTCAGGGGTGTGGTTGTTAGAGTAAAGGACAAGGACAGTGTTCTGCTCATGGGTGATTTTAATGCCAGGATTGGAAATCGAACAGAAGGGTATGAAAAGGTTATGGGTAAATTTGGAGAGGATATGGGGGCCAACAGGGACGGGAAACAACTCTTGGATTTCTGTGCCAGTATGGGCTTAGTAATCACAAACTCCTTTTTTAAACATAAGAACATTCACCGGTATACTTGGGAAGGCAGGGGAACCAGATCTGTCATTGACTATATAATAGCAAATCAGGAATTCAGGAAGGCTGTGAGGGACACATGTGTATTCAGGGGATTCTTTGATGACACTGATCATTATTTAATCTGTAGTGAAATTGGTATTGTGAGGCCGAAAGTGCAGGAGGTCAGGTCCATATGTAGGAGGATAAGAGTGGAGAAACTTCAGGATAAGGAAATCAGGCACAAGTACATAACAGTGATCTCAGAAAGGTACCAGTTAGTTGAATGTAGTCAATTACAGTCATTGGAAAAGGAATGGACAAGGTACAGGGACACAGTAATAGAAGTGGCTAAAGAATGCCTTGGAACAGTAGTGTGTAAATGTAGGATGAATCAAACAGCTTGGTGGAATGACACAGTCAAGGCAGCCTGTAAAAGGAAAAAGAAGGCGTATCAAAAATGGCTTCGTACTAGAACTCAGGTAGACAGAGAAAGTTGTGTTGAAGAAAGAAACAGAGCCAAACAGATAATTGCAGCATCCAAGAAGAAATCTTGGGAAGACTTTGGAAACAGGTTGGAGACTTTGGGTCAAGCTGCTGGAAAACCATTCTGGAGTGTAATTAGCAATCTTCGAAAGGAAGGTAAGAAGGAAATGACAAGTATTTTGGACAGGTCAGGAAAACTGCTGGTGAACCCTGTGGATTCCTTGGGCAGATGGAGGGAATATTTTGCTCAATGTAGGTGAAAATACGATCAGTAATGTTTCAGATTTCGATGTACAATGGGATAGGAATGATGATGGAAATAGGATCACATTTGAGGAAGTGGAGAAAATGGTCACTAGATTGCAGTGTAATAAAGCAGCTGGGGTGGATGAAATTAAGTCGGAACTCATCAAATACAGTGGAATGTCAGGTCTTAAATGGCTACACAGGATAATTGAAATGGCCTGGGAGTCGTGACAGGTTCCATCAGACTGGACAAAAGCAGTAACCACACCAATCTTTAAACATGGAAACAGAAAAGATTGTAACAACTGCAGAGGTATCCCTTTAATCAGCGTTGTGGGTAAAATCTTCTCAGGTATTGATGAAAGGAAAGTGCGAGTATTAGTTGAGGACCAATTGGATGAAAATCAGTGTGGTTATAGGCCTCTTAGAGGTTGTCAGGACCAGATCTTTAGCTTACGGCCAATAACGGAGAAGTGTTATGAGTGGAACAGGGAATTGTATCTATGCTTTATAGATCTAGAAAAGGCATATGACCGGGTTCCTAGGAGGAAGCTATGGTCTGTTCTACGAGATTATGGAATAGTAGGCAAACTTTTGCAAGCAATTAAAGGTCTTTACATGGATAGTCAGGCAGCAGTTAGTGTTGACGGCAAATTGAGTTTATGGTTCAGAGTAGTTTCGGGGGTAAGACAAGGCTGCAACCTGTCTCCACTTTTGTTCATATTATTTATGGATCATGGCTTGGTGGGATTAAGATATGTGAACACAAAATAAGCAGTCTTGCATATGCGGATGACTTAGTTGTGATGGCAGATTCGATTGAAAGTTTGCAAAGTAATATTTCAGATCTAGATCAGAAATACAAAGTATGACGATTAGCATCTCCAAAACGAAAGTAATGTCAGTGGGAAAGAGATATAAACGGATTGAGTGCCAAATAGGAGGAACAAAGTTAGAACACGTGGACGGTTTCAAGTACTTAGGATGCATATTCTCACAGGATGGCAACATAGTGAATGAACTGGAAGCGAGGTGTAGCAAAGCTAATGCAGTGAGTGCTCAGCTACGATCTACTCTCTTCTGCAAGAAGTAAGTCAGTACCAAGACTAAGTTATCAGTGCGTCGTTCAATCTTTCGACCAACTTTGTTGTATGGGAGCGAAAGCTGGTTGGATTCAGGTTATCTTACCAATAAGGTTTGAGGTTACGGATATGAAAGTAGCTAGGATGATTGCAGGTACTAGTAGATGGGAACAATGGCAGGAGGGTGTCCACAATGAGGAAATCAAAGAAATACTGAACTCTATAGATGTAGCAGTCAGGGTGAACAGGCTTAGATGGTGGGGATGTTACACGCATGGGAGAAGCAAGGTTACCCAAGAGACTCATGGGTTCAGCAGTAGAGGGTAGGAGGAGTCGTGGCAGACCAAGGAGAAGGTACCTGGATTCGGTTAAGAATGATTTTGAAGTAATAGGCTTACCATCAGAAGAGGCACCAATGTTAGCACTGAATAGGGGATCATGGAGGAATTTTATAAGGGGGACTATGCTCCAGACTGAACGCTGGAAGGCACAATCAGTCTTAAATGATGATGATGATGATGATTTAAATGTCGTGTGTACATATATTTACAAGACAATTATTTACACTTTTGCCGCCGAGAAGTTAGCGACTTTTATTGCATTTGGCGTTGCATGTAACAGGTGTTCTGTTGTGCATGTTGCTGGACATTGGGTACACTGGAGGAGGTGGAAGGTCGTCCGCGTTGCTCCACACTCACAGAGTGGCGGCTCCTCTAGGAAACTCCATTTAGTCAAATTGCTCTTACATTTCGTGACACCCGAGCGTAGTCTGTTGAGGGATCTCCATGTACTCCAATTCTCTGTGTAGCCGCGTGGTAGTCTTTAGCTTGGTGTAATCAATCCCACAGTACTGGTAAACCTTGCACGCCATACTTCGATTCGGCATTGCTGTGGTGTCCCAACTAGAGCCTCGGTAGATCTGAGGAAGCTCTTTCTGGATTTTAGTCGTGGGTTTGCTGGTTGATAGCCATATAGGGGGTGAGCTTCAGAAGTTTGATTTTTTTCTTCTCACTTTTTGCTGCTACCTCTCGGCGGATGTCAGGAGGTGCAATTCTCGCGAGACTGCACAGTATATCCAGAGGAGTAGGCTTCAGTCACCCGGTGATGATACGACAAGTATCATTAAGAGCGACATCTACTGTTATGGCATGGCAAGAATTGAACCACACTGGGCTTGCATATTCTCCGGCAGAGTAACACAATGCAAGGGAAGAGGTCTCCACAGTGTTGGCGTGTGCTCCCCGCGTTGTGCCTGCTAGCTTTCTGATGATATTGTTCCTGGCTGCCACTTTTTGCCACAGAAGCACTTATTCACAGAATTGTGCCCGCTGATGTCGATCTGCAGTATGCAGGTGTTGTGTGAAAGCATGCTCTTATAGCACTTTAACAATCGTGCATAGCGAGACATTCAGCTGCCTTGCTACGATACGTGTACTTCACTAAGGGTTTTGGTTTATGATCTCCAGAATAGCTTCCTCTGTAGCTGGAGTACGGCGAGTCTATGGACGATCTCTGGCATGCTATGGTGGAAGGAGAGAACCAGACTCCCGAAGGCGCAGCTCCAGACGACGAAACACATTTTTATCTGGATGGCGTCCGCCCCCGGTAGCTGAGTAGTCAGCGCGACGGAATGTCAATCCTAAGGGCCCGGGTTCGATTCCCGGGTGGGTCGGAGATTTTCTCCGCTCAGGGACTGGGTGTTGTGTTGTCCTAATCATAATCATTTCATCCCCATCGACGCGCAAGTTGCCGAAGTGGTGTCAAATCGAAAGACTTGCACCAGGCGAACGGTCTACCCGACGGGAGGCCCTCGTCACACGACATCTGGATGGCGTCGACGAGGATATAGAGCAGCATATTCACGAGCGGCAACACCAGAACGGTTATCAGATGACCAAGGACCAGAAGCATACCCACAAATTCATCGTTTGTGTTTGCCATTCGTGTGCCACACTGGCTTAGAGGTTTACAATGAAAAACTTTAATACATGTACGCATGTACTTTGGTGTCTGTCACGGGTGCGTTACTCTGTTCGCCACTAGTTCCTATCTGGTGAACAGTGCATACAGTATAAACATGCCCTGAGTCCTGCGCGCTGTTCCCCCTAACGCGCATTACCCCTCTCACAGGTACTGATCTTTGTTTTTATTTTTATTGGCTTCTAGCACACAGACCTTATAGCCAGCACAAGATATTGATCTGCATGATGCATCCCGACACCGTTACTTGTGAAATGTCCGGTTTCCAATTACACTGTTCCCGTAACGGTAACGAACGTGATGTTCCCACAATCCCTTCGATAGAACAATAATAACAATAATAATAGTGATAGTCGTAAAAGGCGACGAAAAGAAAAAACCACTAATAGGGCTAACCCCCCTTTTAGTGTGATTACTTGGTTCAGGACAGAACTAAAGAAGCCTCGGACAAGCGCCGTCATGGTCGGGGACGACGCTTGAACCCTATGCCCGCCCACAATGGTAACGACACTGCTAGCCAACTGGAAAATGATTTAAACCCAAATAGAGGTGTTTTGCAGGATATGCTTCCTGCAACCACCCTAGAAGGAAAACAAAGACAGAGGATGAGATGGTCAGATGAAGTTAATCGACACCTCATGTCCTGCTATTACCAAGCAACAAACCTAGGAACCAACACAACTGGATACAGATCACAAGTATACACAACATTTATTACCAGATACCCAGAATTAAAATTTTTAACAGAACAACGACTAGCTGATCAGATCCGTGTAATAATCAAAAATAACAGGATACCCCAGTCACAATTAGAAAACATCAAACAACAAGTACAACAAATACTAGAAGAAAATAATGTGCAATCATAAGAAGAAGAAAATACACTAATGGACTCAAACATCCCAGAGCAAACAAACAAAGAACAACACACATCAATGAAACAATCAGAGGAAAACGACATCTTAAGACAGCCACCAGAACAAGCACAAATAGAACACGAAGTGACACACATGTTAGATATAGAAGAAAAATTTCAGCTGACATATATAGAATACAAAGACACAAATACAGACATTAGACCATTCTTGCATAGACCACCAAATAACCCACAAGTCGAAACAACAATAACAACTATCAACACAATCATACACAACAAAATAAATGACAATACAACTATGGAAGAGTTACAACTACTGGTTTATGTAGGAGCACTCACTACACTGAATATACACACTAGGCAGAGATCAGAACCAACCAACACACAGAAGAAACCCACAAAACCAGCATGGCAACACAGGCTACAGATCAGAATAGAAAATCTGAGAAAAGACATCGGACAGCTAACACAATTTATAAGAAATGAAATATCAGACAAAAAACGAAAAACGTTAGATAAAATCTCACAACAAGAAGCAATAGAGCAATTAGATGAAAAGAAGCAGAAATTACAAGCATTGGCCAAACGACTTAGAAGATACAAAAAAAGTGAAAATAGAAGGAAACAAAACCAAACATTCAACACAAACCAAAAGAGATTTTATCAAGCAATAGATAACACACACATTAAAATAGACAATCCAGCAAACATAACAGACATGCAACACTTCTGGAGTAACATATGGTCAAACCCGGTACAACATAACAGGCATGCACGGTGGATACAAGCAGAAACAGACTCATACAAGATGATACCACAAATGCCTGAAGTGATAGTTTTGCAACATGAAGTCACCCGAGCAATTAATTCTACGCACAATTGGAAAGCCCCTGGAAATGATAAAATAACAAATTTCTGGCTAAAGAAGTTCACCTCAACACATTCACATCTAACTAAATTATTTAACAGTTACATTGCAGTACCATACACATTCCCTGATACACTTACGCATGGAATAACCTATCTGAAAGCTAAAGATCAAGCAGACACAGCAAACCCAGCTAAATATCGCCCCATAACATGCCTACCAACAATATACAAAATATTAACTTCAATCATTAAACAGAAATTAATGACACATACAACACAGAACAAAATTATAAATGAAGAACAAAAAGGCTGCTGCAAAGGAGCACGAGGATATAAAGAGCAACTGATAATAGATGCAGAGGTGACATATCAAGCTAAAACTAAACAAAGGTCGCTACACTACGCATACATTGATTACCAAAAAGCTTTTGATAGTGTACCCCACTCATGGTTACTACAAATATTGGAAATATACAAAGTAGATCCTAAATTGATACAGTTCCTAAACATAGTAATGAAAAATTGGAAAACCACACTTAATATCCAAACAAATTCAAATAATATCACATCACAGCCAATACAGATTAAGCGTGGAATATACCAAGGAGACTCATTAAGTCCTTTCTGGTTCTGCCTTGCTCTGAACCCACTATCCAACATGCTAAATAATACAAATTATGGATACAATATTACTGGAACATACCCACACAAAATCACACATTTGCTATACATGGATGATCTAAAACTACTGGCAGCAACAAATCAACAACTCAACCAATTACTAAAGATAACAGAAGTATTCAGCAATGATATAAGTATGGCTTTTGGAACAGACAAATGTAAGAAAAATAGCATAGTCAAGGGAAAACACACTAAACAAGAAGATTACATATTGGATAACCACAGCGACTGCATAGAAGCGATGGAAAAAACGGATGCCTATAAATATCTAGGATACAGACAAAAAATAGGAATAGATAATACAAATATTAAAGAAGAACTAAAAGAAAAATATAGACAAAGACTAACAAAAATACTGAAAACAGAATTGACAGCAAGAAACAAGACCAAAGCTATAAATACTTACGCCATACCAATATTGACCTACTCATTTGGGGTAGTGAAATGGAGTAACACAGACCTAGAAGCACTCGATACACTTACACGATCACAATGCCATAAATATAGAATACATCACATACATTCAGCAACAGAAAGATTCACATTAAGCAGAAAGGAAGGAGGAAGGGGATTTATCGATATAAAAAACCTACATTATGGACAGGTAGACAATTTAAGAAAATTCTTTATAGAACGAGCAGAAACTAGCAAAATACACAAAGCAATCACTCATATAAATACATCGGCTACACCACTACAATTTCATAACCACCTCTACAACCCTTTAGACCACATAACATCAACAGATACGAAGAAAGTAAATTGGAAAAAGAAAACACTTCATGGCAAGCACCCGTATCATCTAACACAGCCACACATCGATCAAGACGCATCCAACACATGGCTAAGAAAAGGCAATATATACAGTGAGACAGAAGGATTCATGATTGCAATACAGGATCAAACAATGAACACCAGGTATTACAGCAAGCATATTATTAAAGATCCCAATACCACAACAGATAAATGCAGACTTTGTAAACAACAAATAGAAACAGTAGATCACATCACAAGCGGATGTACAATACTAGCAAATACAGAATACCCCAGAAGACATGACAATGTCGCAAAAATAATACATCAACAGCTTGCCTTACAACATAAACTTTTAAAACAACAAGTTCCTACATACAAGTATGCACCACAAAATGTACTGGAGAATGATGAATACAAATTATACTGGAACAGAACCATTATAACAGATAAAACAACGCCACATAACAAACCTGACATCATACTCACCAATAAAAAGAAGAAATTAACACAACTAATCGAAATATCCATACCCAATACAACAAATATACAAAAGAAAACAGGAGAAAAAATTGAAAAATACATCCAACTGGCCGAGGAAGTCAAAGACATGTGGCATCAGGATAAAGTTGACATCGTACCAATTATACTATCAACTACAGGAGTCATACCACACAATATCCACCAGTACATCAATGCAATACAGCTACATCCAACCATATACATGCAACTACAGAAATCCGTAATTATTGATACATGTTCAATTACCCGAAAGTTCCTAAATGCAATATAACACATACCATACAGTTAAAAGGAAGTGACGCCTGATCAAGGTCCGCGTCACTTTTAATTTTTAACCAGACTTAACGTCTGAGAAAGTAAAGAATAATAATAATAATAATAATAATGCATTGAGATACGTACTAAACAGCAAGCGGTTACCAGACTCAATTTTGAAAGACATAATTAGTGGGACCATGGTGATAATGCATATAAATAGTAACCGAGTTTGTACATTATTCGCAAAGCACGTTGCCAGTTGTACTAATAATTTAAGGCCCTAACGAAATCTAATGGACCTGAACGAGGCAAGAATCATAGTTGGTACTATTCTATGGGACCACTGGAGGAGAGTACACAGAAAACAGGTTTCGCATCTAGTACATGAAGGTGCGAATAAATTCACGCCCACGATATGGGAAGGGCTTCTTTCAAAGCTGACCAATCTTCCATTTCTACGATTGATGTATGTAAGTGCAAATGTTTTCTAGAAGACTCGCTGCAATCACTGTTAACGATTAAGATGCTAGATACCGTACGACCTGGACTACATTTACCAAATAAATAACATATGCCTTAACCCAGAATCGAACCATCGACCTCCTGCACGCTAACCCAAAACTGTATCAACCGCACCAACTGTACAGCGGAGCGAAAATGTGATCACAAAGCTAGTTACCATACATGTAGTTACAATGTTGCCAGATAGCCACTCTTTAACGTCCTTTTCCTGCCGGATGTACTCGTCGGGCGAAATTTAGTGACAGACAAATTCGCTTCACGCTGTATACTTTAGACTACAATAGCTACGAAATATGCCAGCATTTTCTCTTAAAAGGTTACATGAGAAAGTTTTTGGTTAGTTGATATTGAATGAAACAAGTTCACTGTTAGGAGTCACAGTTCGTTTCTTTTCACAACGCGTCTCTAAATTTTAAGTGTCTACCATTAGGTGGATTTATGTTGACTGATGTGACATTTATGTTTTGTGTTACAATTACGGAGTAACGTCAGTCTCTGTCGAGTGAAGAAGACAAAACACTACTCCAGTACATGACACACTGTTTGTGTAGGTCTTTGATAAAAGGAAAAATGAAAATATAATTTTGAAAGTGAAATATATGAAATAAAGTTACCGTCAGTAGTCACAGACGTCTTTGGCTTTTGTCATACAGTACAAAAGCATACACCCCATCAGACGAAAACGTTTCCAAAGTGGATTAACAAAAACTAAGAGGGAACTTTGTAATGCTTCTCGTGTTCTACACTCTCACTCTCTCTCTCTCTCTCTCTCTCTCTCTCTCTCTCTCACTCTCTCTCTCTCTCTCTGCCCGACCCCCGCCCCCTTCCCAGCCCTTAAGTGCAACACGTAGAACTTTCATACAGCCATGTGGAACTATCAGAAAATCTCTTCTTTGGGACGTTGTTCAACTCGTGCATCACTCTGGGCTTAGTGTGGGCTATGTCGTAAAAACATTGACCCTTCGCGTGACGATTTGTGGTAGGGTCATATTAGTTGGTCTCTTCGCCCTTGATAATTATTTCCTGGAAAGAACTTTCGGCGTTTAGCATTTCAACCAACTCCCGTCAGGCGTTTACTCATCGTTTTCTTTCAGAAATCAAGAAGTGCTGGAGAAACTTTGCAGACATTTTTTTCTTATTTGAAACACTGTGCAGAATGTCTAGAACACCTGATTTAGAGAAGACATAGTTCCACTGCTATTTGTGACATAACAGTGATGATGCCACAATCCACTAATTAACACAGCCTGCATACGATTGACTGTCGAATGCACAGCCATCGGTTGTTTTGCTGTTGTTACCTGAAGTTGTAACCGTAGTTACTGCACTCAAGTCGCTTGTACGCCAATAATAAAATTAGTCTTCGAAAATTTTGGGTCGACAGTGTACACCACCACACTCTCTAAACAATGGTGGAACTTACATGCCGTCAACAAACTAGTAAGTGAAAAGAACATTATAGATCAACAATAACACTGTTTCCGGCTAAGTCTCACAGCACTGTGGAGGTCTTTCAAATTTATATTTTCGTTCCTCCATTTGCCAAAGATCTTCACAAACAACGAATCATTTACCGAAATAGTGCTTTGTTTTCCTCTGCTAGACAGTGCCACAAGTTACTCCAAAGTCCTAACACTATACGTATGTGGCATATTAATTCACATAAATCCAGATTTACACCTTCTAAATGCACTGTGGAAATAAATAGTGACTTCTGACAGTGAACTTGTTGTTGCATTCGCCCTATAGCGGCATTGGGACAAAACAGATATGATACACTTGATGGTAGCGGACGTGTCAAAATTGAATGATATTTATAAATCATGTAAACTAAATAGTTATAATATAAGCATTTTTTTTCAGAACGGGACTTATCCTATGGACATGCGTTTGATACACTCATTATATATACACTCTAAGAGAAAAACAAAAGACGCACCACGAAGGAATTACCCAAACGGGACGAGAATCGGTAGATGTTATGTATACATACACAAAAACAAATGCTTGCAGTTTCATAAAACTCGGATGATTTATTCAAAAGAAATATCTTCATAAATTGAAGAAGTTAATAATGCGTCGTTTCACCTCTGGCCTTTATGCAAGCAGTTATTCGGCTTGGCATTGATTGACAGACTTGCTGGATGTCTTCCTGACGGACACTGTGCCAGATTCTGTTCAACAGGCGCGTTAGGTCGTCAAAATCCAGAGCTGATTGGAGGGCCCTGCCAATAATGTTCCAAACGTTATCAGCTGAGGAGAGATCCGGCGACCTTGTTGGCCAAGCCAGGGTTTGGCAAGCACAAAGACAAGCAGTAGAAACCCTAACCGTTTGCAGGAGGGGCATTATCTTGCTAAAATGTAAGCATAGAACGACTTGCTATTGAGGGCAACAAAACGGGGCATAGAATATCATCGACGCACCGTTGTTCTGTAAGGGTGTCGCAGATGATAAACAAACGGTTCCTGCTACGTAAAGAAATGGCACCCCAGACTATCACTGCTGACTGTCGGGTTGTATGGCGTGCGCCTGTCTGTTTGGTATATCCCCGCTCTCCGGGGCGTCTCGAGATGTCTTTGCTAGTTATCGAGGTTCATTTAGAAACGAGACTCATCACTCAAGATAACTCTACTCCAGTGAATGAGAGTCCAGACCCAATAAGTGTCTGGAGACGCCCCGGACGGCTCTGGGAGAGTCTGAAAAGCCTATTTATTACATGTAGTAAGGGCTTCTTGGCAGTTTCACCTCCTTTTGAGTCGATACTGCACTATCATCTCATTGTTGTGTACCTGTCCGGAAGTTTATATGTAATGTTTCTGTAGTCAACGAAGTCTGCCATTGTAAAGGGAACATCGGATCCCTGGAGTTCTTGCAGTTATCTATAAATTCAGCACAATACTATTTCAGATATAGAGTGATAACTTATGTGTTGACGTGATGTTTAACTTCAAAATAATCTTACGTTATTGTTGGAAGTTCTTCATTTATCTACTGGCGGGATATCAAGTGTTATATGTTACGTAACTACTTTAAGGAGATAAATGTAAGTCAGTTTGTGGTGTTTGATCATATATTAATCTAATAGGAATTTATAGGTAAGTAACGTCTGTTCTATCGCCTCTACTCGAAGAGCATTGGTAGGTATCGACGTCATCGTTCCACTGCGTACTCCTCGTGCTTTTGCAATATTTCTGACTTTATAGCCATCATATTCGGCTACAGGAAGCTCTTGTCAGAGCAGTTGAGAAAGCGGCAGTGGCAAGATGACGTAACGCTGTGTGAGGTACCGATGACAGATGACTTGTTCGGTACGGGTATCCCGAGAAAGACCGCCTAAATTATAATCCTTCTCTGCGACTGGCTGCGGCGTTCGGAAGTTGCGCTCCAAAATGGGAATCGTCTGTTATTAATATTCCACAAACTAAACAGCATATTTACTTGTATTTCACATTAAAGCATCTCTCAGCAGCGTCCTGTCATTCCATTATTTCGGAATTATTAATTACCAGCATATAATAAACAACTACTAAACGAAAAGGCAGACAAAGCACATCGGAGATCTTCGGATCGCACCTAACTCGTATGGCGGGCGAAGTGGTTCGGTTGTAAGATCGGAGCTGGTTTGGCAGTCTCGGAGGAGAGACATGTTGTCTGTCGCCGTATCAGTTAACACTTAATTTGCAATGTCTAGTTTATAAATGAGAGAGCTGGTTCAGCAGTCACGAAGGACACACATGTTGTCTGTTGCGGTCAGGTTCAAGACTTCAGCAAACTCTGGTTATTTGAACACATAATTGAGAACAGTGTGATAGTAATTACGGAAATACGCAGTTAACTATTTTGTTGAATAATGGAGATTATTGGTGACTCTAAAGTGTAATGTAAATGTACAGTTTCTCGTGTTCTGCTAATGAAAAGCGAGTGGCGTCCCGTATAAATAAAATAATTGAAAATTTAATTATTTACATCGTATGAGTTCCTATCATCATACCAGTGTTTCATTCAGCCTCAAGATAACTGATTCAAGACCTACGTACTGTTTTCTGTGCAGGGGACTACAACTATAGAAGACTGCAAGTTGGTGAACATTCATTAAACCTTACGCATTCCACTCATGGCAGTGAAAGCAAACAGGCAACTCGCGTGTACTGCACTCTTATTGCAAATGAGATCAGTGATACGTCATCTGTGGTAACACAGAGGAGTATGAAGGAGAGATAATTGTTGAGGGAAGGGGTTTATCATACGCATGTATATATCCCTCCCCCCTATCTATCTCTCTCTCTCTCTCTCTCTCTCTCTCTCTCTCTCTCTCTCTCTCTCTCTTTTTCAACTTGCCGTACTTAGTATTGAATTTTATCAGTTAATGTGGGTAGGGTTTTCTTGGCGACACGAGCGGCCACATCGACAGGCAAAGTGTGGCGTGACAATTGCTCTATGCATCATACTAGTGGCAGGTACTCCGCTTCCCACTCCGAACCAGTCATGGCGCGAAGAATATTGACCACCCTCCCTCCCGGATTTCTTTTATAAGCATGCTACTTCAAGGCGCTTTTGACTGGCTACCTCACTATTCCTATTTCAGTGTTCCTACGTCAATTTTTTTTTTTTTTACGTTACTGTTCTAAGGCGCGAATAAGCTGATGATAGTGATTTGTTTACTGAAATCGTAAGG
This sequence comes from Schistocerca nitens, assembly GCF_023898315.1. Classification (NCBI taxonomy): domain Eukaryota; kingdom Metazoa; phylum Arthropoda; class Insecta; order Orthoptera; family Acrididae; genus Schistocerca; species Schistocerca nitens. Next base: position 437,412,705 of record NC_064616.1, read on the forward strand.
TCATTTACATACGTATAGCACGTTGTGCATTCATAGCTATTGTTCGTTTTGACATCCTGTGTTGCAATGGTTTGTTGGTCTCTGACATGCACTTATCGTAGTCATACTGTTTTGTGTGAATATATTCGCAAAATATGTCGTATGATTTGTGATAAAAACATTGAATACTTACGAGGCTAATATTACTTAAGACACAAATGAATTAATGACACCTGCCAGCAAGCATTGATTAAATCAATGGGGAAAGTTGAAAATTTGTGCCGGATCAGGATTCGAACCTGGGTCTTTTGTTTACAAGGCAGATGTGCTGACCACTGCGCCATCCGGTCCGGAAAAGTATACAGAACGTAAGTAATTAAGGCGAGGACGATCAGTTGACCACTCCATTGAGGATGCACACCACGATCAAACTCTTACAGGAATCGACGAAATGCCACGAGTAATGAAGATGAGCAAGGATACTACATTAGTATCGTGTGGATAAATTGAGAATCTGGTCCGACGGGAGGCGTACTAAGGTAGTCCGTGCTGCTGCAGCAACTACTGTGTCCAGACAGCGCAGTGGTGAACGCATGTGCATAACAAACAAGAGACCCGCGTTCGCATCCCAGTCCAGCACAAGGTTTCAACTTTCCCCATTGATTCAATGAATTTCCACTGGCAGCTAATGCAATCAGTTCATTTGTGTTTTCGTTCATAATGGCTACAGGATCCAAAATGGTGTCTGCACTTTCGAACAGAAGCAAAGTTTTATTGAACTTTCCGGTCCCAATGATTTTATCTTTGATTTCGAAGTATGATTTGGAGGAGGCTTTAGTTGTGAAAGACTGCATTTTCGGTCTTTAGGAAGTGTTCCACCTCGAAAATCACTTTATCCTTTTTCATCCGAGGGAAGAGGAAGATCTCACTGAGTGCAGTGTGACGAGAATATTGGTGGGGTGGAGTGGTGGGTTAGAGGGGGGGGGGGGTGGCATGCTGTTGCAGAATGCAAAATATATCCCAAATGGCGTACAATGTGTGACTGCCCTGTGCAGAACGTGTTGGAGCATTGGGTGCTGCCGCGGAGCAAAAAATAACTCCCGCACGCCCGCACCCTCGACAGCTTCAGTAACTCTAGGCTGCGTTCACACTGCCGGCCGGGCCGGGCCGGGATGACGCGTACTAGCTCGGCTCGTGCCTAGCCAGCTCAGGCCGACGCACAGTGGGTCAGAATCCCAAAAAGCTGGTGAAAATATAAGTAGTTGTTCAATTTGTACCAAACTTAGTATGTAAGGGTTTACGGAGTTTCTGATTAAGAATATGATATCAAAAAGTGAAAAAAACAAAATGGCGGACCCAAGATGGCAGGCTCTATGTACACTATCATTTTTTACGTATAAAAGTAATTTTTAGGGAATTATCGAGGTTACTGATGACAGAGTTCAAAAAATTTAAAAATGGTGGATCCAAGATGGCGGTCAAAATCTATGTCTTTTTATTTATGTATATTTATATATTTTTATTCATATAAAAGTCAGTATTTAGTGGTTATTGTAATTAATGCTTAAAAAATAAACCAAAAAGTGGAAAACTCGAAGAAAGGACCAAATATAGGTTACAAGATGGTGTAAAATATTACAAAAAGTTAATTCATTTTAATTACAATTATTTATTTTGTAAATTTTTTGTAACTTAATTTACAAGTTTTCATTTTCTTATTCTTTTTCATCTTCTGCTTCAACTGAATCGTCATCATCCTCAAACACTGTTTCCTCAATACCTGCATCTGTATCTGAATCTTCATAGTCTTCCGCCACAGGAACTAAGAGGGCAACGGCTTCTGGCGACAAACTCTTCAGTTTCTTCGGCGAAGATTTGCGTAAGGAAGAAACGTAGGGGTCTATCGTTGCCTACAATCTCCTGAACACGTCTTCCATAGTCTTAACTCTTGAAAAATTTCGAGAAAATCTCAGGCGATATTGCTTTATCAACTTATTGGTTGATTCCTGAGCATACTCCGATAGTTGACCGATGGGTAAAATGGCCGAAGAAATAATGTTTGGACCGTGAATCAACAATCTATGGACTGCTGTTGGCATGTTGTACCAGGGGTATTCTTTCACGTAGTGCCTGGCAGTTGCTAAGGCGTATGCTCGAAACTTTTCAACGTCGATCTGACGTCCTCTCGAAATCGTCTGCAAAATTATATGGAAACGGTGGATTAGTTCTTCGGAAACTCCAGTTGTCAGCGCTGATGTTGGAGTTTTTCAAAAAAACGTCGAGCGGTGTTTCCGTCATTCGTACTGCCGAACCCTTGTTTCGGCATGTCAATTACAATTCCAAGCTGCTCTTTGAAAGCTTTTTGAATGTTGGCTTTCAGTATTGCTTTTTCCTCTTTATCTTCTGCTTTACGTGCCTGCCACTTTTTTGTTTTCATTTGGTATGCCAAATGAATACTGTGGTGTCACCGCTAGACACCACACTTGGTAGGTGGTAACTTAAATCGGCCGCGGTCCTGTAGTACATGTCGGACCCGCGTGTCGCCACTGTGTAATCGCAAACCTAGCGCCACCACATGGCAGGTCACAAGACACGGACATGACCTCGCCCCAGTTGTACGGACGACATTGCTTGCGACCAGAAGTACGACGCCTTCCTCTCATTTGCCGAGAGACAGATAGAATAGCCTTCAGCTTAGTCCATAGCTACGACCTAGCAAGGCGCCATTTGTATCAGTGCTTATAGCTTACTAATATTCAAGAGAGATGTATTCCAACAAGAGAATAAAGATAAGTATATTATTCCAGCTACGTACTTTTCTTCTTATTCATTAATAAGTCTCATGTTCCAGTACTTCACGCCCGTCTGCGTTAGTTTAGCGTGCACCTAGCTACCTCATTGTGTCTCGGCTGTATGAAATAGACACAACATTATTTGGCGACGAGGATGGGATGCTCGATGGTTGGTTGTGGTCGATGCTTTCAGTAATTTTCCTTTTGTTGTCCGGATGTCTTCCACGACGTCTTCTGCCACAATCCAAGCCTTGTCTGCTATCTTTTGCATTGAGGGTCTTCCGCAGACTATTGTTTCCGACAATGGCCCACAATTCATGTCCGCAGAATTTCAGTCATTCTGCAAGGCCAATGGTATTCAACATCTGACGTCCGCGCCGTTTTCGCCTCAGTCAAACGGTGCCGCTGAACGATTGGTCCGGACTTTCAAGTCACAGATGTTGAAATTGAAAGAATCGCATTCTCGGGAGGACGCTTTGTTACTCTTTTTGTCATCGTATCGCTCTCAGCCCCGCGATGGTCGATCGCCGGCTGAGTTGCTCCATGGTCGTCCTCATCGCACCATGATGTCTTTGCTGCATCCGCCGCATCAGGTTCCTGTGCAGCGGCAGACTCCTGCTTTTGCTCCTGGCGACGTTGTCTATTATCGCAACTATCGCGGTTCACAGCGTTGGCTCGCAGGGCGCATTCTTCGCTGCCTCGGCCGCGCGATGTATTTGGTTTTGGGGGCCTCTGGTGAGGTGCGACGGCATCTCAATCAGCTGCGCCTCTGTCGTCGCCTGGGTTCTGCCGCTCCCCGTCTGCTTTCAGCGACGGAGCCGTCAGGTCAGCGCCCTGGGGACCCCTCTACTGGCTCGCCTCATCCCCAGGTGTTACCGACGCTGCCTTCCATTTTGCCTCATGGCGTCGCGCCGCCGCCGCAGCCGCCGCCGCCGGCGCCGCCCGCAGCGGACGCTTCGCTGCAGCCGCCACGCGCCTCCCTGGGTCGCGCGCCGCCGCTCGCTTCCCGTGACCAGCCGTCCTCCGCCATGGACCTCTTGCCCGCTCCGGACCAGATGTCGTCTTCGCCCGTCGGGTGCTCCGACCACATGGAGGTCGACCCTTCGGCCCCTCTTGTCTCATTACGTGCGCATACACCTCATGTTGACGTGCACCCTGGACTAGGTTTGCAGGCGTTTCCTAGCTCCCCTTGGACCGAATGGCCGGGTGCGGGTGGCACGGCCTCGCCTGTTGTTAGGCTCCCCACCTCATCGCATCCGTCAACATGGGGTCCTCCCCACGGCGGGCGGAAGCCTTATCTCACGACCGTTCGCCGATTTGCGGGGGAGGAATGTGGTGTCACCGCTAGACACCACACTTGGTAGGTGGTAACTTAAATCGGCCGCGGTCCTGTAGTACATGTCGGACCCGCGTGTCGCCACTGTGTAATCGCAAACCTAGCGCCACCACATGGCAGGTCACAAGACACGGACATGACCTCGCCCCAGTTGTACGGACGACATTGCTTGCGACCAGAAGTACGACGCCTTCCTCTCATTTGCCGAGAGACAGATAGAATAGCCTTCAGCTTAGTCCATAGCTACGACCTAGCAAGGCGCCATTTGTATCAGTGCTTATAGCTTACTAATATTCAAGAGAGATGTATTCCAACAAGAGAATAAAGGTAAGTATATTATTCCAGCTACGTACTTTTCTTCTTATTCATTAATAAGTCTCATGTTCCTGTACTTCACGCCCGTCTGCGTTAGTTTAGCGTGCACCTAGCTACCTCATTGTGTCTCGGCTGTATGAAATAGACACAACAAATACAACATTCAAAACATCGAATCCAGGCGTGAAGAGTTGATAGTCCGTACTGCAGATAATCGGCGGTAACTTGTTTTTTCAAAACATCGTCAATGTTATTAAATTGGGCAGACGTAGCCTTGCAGAGAGAGCACCGTTGCGCAGATTTCGTGTTGGTGATAGCATTGCACACTTTACCATCTACCATGGTCATGCTTAAATTGTATTTAATGGAAATGTCTTTCCCATGAATAACTGTTTCGAATGACTGGAGTTGTTCGATCTGTTTGTCGTAATACGCTTCCTCATTTAAAGAAGTTTGCTCTGTTTCCTTTGTAAATTCTAACTTCAGTGGTCTGCAAAAGAGGGTTGAAGACGGCTTCGGATTAATCCATAAGATCTTTTCTTCTTTAGTTTCTTCATTTACACCTGCAAGTTTCAGTGGAACAAGCGAAGTGAAAAATAAATTTGCATCTGAAATACGCGAATCTGAAAACTTCATTTTATACATGCGTTGCCCGGAGGTTCCGTCAAAGCCCCACTTATAAATAAGGGCCATATTAGACATTTCCGAATCACTCATATGTAAAATATCGTCTCGTTTCAGCAGTAGAACACGTTGAATAGTGTGGTCTAACAAAGCTTGCAACCGTACCTCAGCTTTTGATTCGGTAAAAGTGAGGGTCACGTCTGGAGGGCAGCAAGCTTTTTTTGCTACCAAAACAGCTGAATACGGTGAATATAGTGTGTTTAAGCCTTTTTCTTTAGCCCCATTTCTCAAATGCTGGTAAGATTCTTTTGACAATTTCAAGTCGAAAAGGATTGCTAGACCTTCATTTGCATCATATGAGGATGGCGATGATGTTGAAAATCGCAAGCCTGCCTTGTATTTTTTCACCTTGGATGGACTTGAGAGTGTGACATCTTTCACAATCTTCGCAGCGTCTGGGTGCCCCGAAGATCGAAGACATTTGCGCGGCGAACGATAATTCGACAGGACTGAACTTCGTACGAATCTCCTCAGTTCTCCTTCTTTTAGACCTATCAGATAATGTTTCAAATTTTGTGGCAGGTCGGCCTGTTGATTTAGTCACACTTGTAGGTTTCGAATCAATCGGAATATATACTATTGTATTTAACCAGGTTTCGTTCTTCTTGAAAAAATATCCTTGTCGCCGAGTTGCTTCTTTATACTTGCTTCTTAACTTTGTTAACAAAATCGAAATGGTGGGCCTCATATCATAGGGAATTTTAATTGTATGTCCACTTTTTTCTGTCAACGACCTTTCCAAATGTTCTATGACCCCTTCCAAATCATTTGACAAATACTCTTTTCTTATTAAAAAAATATCTTTCCTCGAAAATCCGATTCTGGAATACGCTGGATCAGATGAAACTGAAATTTAAAAAAAAATCTGTTACACTTTTCGTCATTTTTCTAATTATTTTATTCCATACAATGCTTCTACGTGTCGATTGTAATTTAAATTGTACAAATAAAACTCATTATTAATTGATTCTACTGTAATTTTTGAAGATGTCTGAACAATGACATTTTGCAAGTGTCGCTTAAAACGTGGCTCAAAGCCAGAGTCGCAACTAGTCGCAGAATTTGAAACTTAATTTACAAAGTTAATAATATATACTTGCGTACACAGCGCAAAAGAAATCGGAATGTCGTGGAATTCATAACTTATCTCTATTTTACGATTTTGTCATTCATTTCCTTGTAGTACGTTAATTGAAATGTAAACGTGCATAATTGATGATTTAATAGTGATATAAGTGTTTTTTCACTAGTACATACCTCCTGGAATACATTCCATATTGAAAGTATTAGTTTCACATGCACAAAACACAAATAACTTCCTTCAACAACACGACGGTTTTTGTAGCCTGGCCAGCTGCGCGCACGCTAACAATGAACTGCCGCATTTGACCTGAGATATTACCGAACAAATGAACATCTGGTCGTCCGCACAGCCGACATTCAGTTGTCCCAGCATTGCTGCTGCCAACCTGATAGCCCAAAATCCCCATCTTGAAACTTTTTTTTCCTTTTTGGCCACGTTTTCAAGATTCTGGCCCACTGTGGCGACGTGTAGTGCATTCACACTGCGCGCCGCGCCGAGCCGTGACGGCGAAATGGGGGAAAATCCACTTCTCCGATTTTCATGTTTTAAAAATTCTTAGCGGTATATAAGACTTCGCCACATCGTTTTACGAACTTATTTTTTCCTTAAAAGCGTTACTTACGTCGTGAAAAAAGATAAAGTCTACTTTTCGTTTCGCGTGATTTCTTAGTTTCGTAACGTTTCCCAACCGATTTTGAAGAAAGTATGCGACTAAAAAATCTGATTTTTGTATACGTGATAGTGTAACATCTTAGCTTCGTATTGAATCATTTATCTTTCCATATTTCTTAGCAGTCATTGTGAAATGATACTATTTATCAACGTTGAGCACTCGATTTACAAATCTTGTAGTGAAAAAGTTATGTAGCGGGTAGCTTACTGTTAGATCCGTTTTAGACCATACATTGTTGGGAATGAAATGAAGCTAAAAGTACCGAAAAGTTTTTGAAATGATAATGATACTGATATCTGTCTGGTCACAAGTAATGCGAGCTATTCAGTGGCGTCAGTGCCGCGTCCCCAAGTTCGCGCGGTTTCAGCTTGGTTTAGTGTAGTCATATAATGCAGGACAGAAAAAAAACTAATTACGAGTAATCAGCGCAGACCTAGTGTCGGTCCCTCGTATTATTTTAATGGTCTCATTGTCTAGATAAAGTGTCTAAATAGAAGTGTCAATGACATAGGTGTGATAAAATATGATGTAAAACTAATCACAAAAACAAACTGGAGATTTGTGATACGTTTACTGCAGAAACTGATGCGCAATTCTGTAGTCTCGTTGTCTACTTTGACAGAAAAAATAATGGCGAGTTAATGAAACTACTGTAGATCGACACAGATGTGCGTTTCATTTTTCTTCATTGTTTTTTTTTTCTTCCTTGGCGGGCTGCGCTGCGCTGCACTGTCAAGTTAATCCCCACTCTTTGGCTAAATGGCTGTTAGCCGCCGGAGGAAAAATAAATAAATTTAAAAAAATCCGTACCCTTCGACAGCTGACAAGCAAGTCAGTAGAAAACGCAGCTGCAGTCAACAGTTGCTCGCCTTTAGCTAGTCTGTACTGTCTTGTAGAACAATGTCTTCACTCTTTTATTGGTATTGTTTTGACTCTGCAGTAACTCGTCGAGTTTTGAAGTACAGGTAAACTAGGAGGTTATGGATTCATCCCACAAATAGCGACAGACATTTAGGAGAGTGTTTTTCTTTACATGAAGAACTTAAAAACTATCCTGAAAATTTTTATTCATATTACAGAATAAATCATAATACATTTCAGTATGTGCTGCAGAACATTAAAGACAAAATTTCGAAACAGAACACAAATTTTCGCAGAAGTTTAACAGCAGAAGAAAAATTGTGTTTAACGATAAGGTAAGATTCGTTAGTACACACTTTTTGGTTTGCAGTAGAACTTTGTACACCATTCACTACCCCAATTAATTGTAGTCATGCTTTTGTATTTTAAATTTCACAAACGCTACCTCTGAGGGGAAGAGTTTATGGGACTCCTGAGAATCATTAGGAACTAATTAGCTTCGTCATTTTGGGTAATGTCTTGCTGTGCCTTCAACGAAAAATCGCAGAAATACTCCTTCAGAATTTTCCAACTTTTTTCTTCTTTTTTCTTCCTGATGCAGCGCTTGGCAGTCGTGATGGTTCATCATGTGGAGCCACTGATGACCTCACAAAATTCTTTTCATTACCTTGTAAGATAGACAGATTGATAGGCGAAGAGTTTTGAGATAATGCCCTTTGGTTCAGTGGTTTTATTTCCACTGATAAGGACCTGTGCATAGCTCTTGGAACTTAGGAAAATCATATGACAGAACATAGCCCGAGTGGAATTGCATTTTAATATACTATTCCCTGGATCACATTACCTTATTTTGCCAAGTTACAAAAGTTATTCTTTGTAACTGTTTCTCAGGTCTTTGCATTTCGATTTCATTATTTTAATTGAATGAATATAGAAGGGTGCAAGAAAATGTCTCTTAAATTATTTATTGTTGTATAACAGTGAAATGACATGGACTAAGTAAATATCTACTGTGCAAACAAAACTGTAAAAACTTCGCCTAACACCACACTTGAGTAACACATTTTACGAATTTTTTTCTCAGGTATCTGTCCACTGGCATCTCCTTTCATGCATTAGCATCGTCATTCCGATTAGGAGTGTCCACCGTATCAGTGGTGGTGAAAGACGTTTGTACGGCCATATTGGAGTCACTTGCTCCCATTCATTTACCAACGCCAACTGTTTCTCGATTTAAAGAAATTGCCAGTGAAATGCATACGAGATGGGGATTCCCAAACTGAGTTGGATGTATAGACGGGAAGCGCATACGTGTCCAATGTCCTAAACTTTCTGGCAGCATGTTTTACAATTACAAACAGCATTATTCGATTGTACTCCAAGCAGTTCCTGATGCAAATTACAAATTTATAGCTGTAGATGTTGGTGCCTACGGTAAACAGTCTCATGCAGCCGTGTTTAAAGAACGTATGTTATATAAGAAACTTACAAATAGGGAGCTGTTATTACCGCCACCAACAAGACTTGCAGAAATGTGTCAGGAACTACCGTACATCATTTTCCTCGCAGAAATTTGGACAACGAGAAGATTCTATACAATGATATGCATTCCAGAGCAAGAAAAGTTGTTGAATGTGCATTTGGTATAATGACCAATAAATGGAGACTACTGAGGAAGGAAACTGAAACATCAATTTACGTAGCTAATCACATAGTCAAGTGCATTTGTCTGCTTCATAATATTGTCATTGACAGAGAAGGTGCAATGCTGAAGCTGAAAAGTTTTGTAACAATGCTGATATGCAGACAGCTGGTGCCAAATTCAACAGAAATTACACATTACGTTCGGAAACTGTCAGGAACACTTTTGTTGAATATTTCGTTAAAATTGCAACTTAAAATAATTAAAAAACCTTTCAAAAATAAATTCTGGAATTGAAAGTACTTAGTAATTTACTGTATTTTTGTGTATCTCATTTCATTGTAAATAAAACAAATAAAATTATAAAGGAAAATAATTTATATTTGTGTGTACTATCTGAAACACACTCCTTGGTTACTTCGTTCCATAATCTGGAAACTGCATCTTTACTGTCATACTAGCCGAATTTCTGATACCAAATTGATGGACACAAGTTAATGTCATGTATATGTTATTCTGCATTCATTAAAGTAAGAACATCGCAAAAAGATGTCACAGACAACAGCTTATAGTAACGTGCCACAGCATGACTTTACAATGCATTGTCATCTGGTAGGGACACATTTCCGTCCCTCAGTGACACTCGTATCTGTCTCCGTTCATAAGTAAATGTGAACTATTCAATGGTGGCAATGCCGCGATCGTTGGCAAGCTATTGTTGTAAATGCATGTAAATACGGTAGATTAAATAAATGAAATAAAAGTAATTTCGCATGTATCATTATAATAAACGTAATTTTTCCTCACTGATTGTGAAATGTGAGGTAACATCTTAAAATAAAAGACGTGTGCAGTCACACTTGTGATGGAAGCAGAAGGGAGACGTGTGATGCGTGTACTGTAGAAGCTGTAGTACTGCTCCACAGGCTCGAGCTGCGGTCGGCTTCCGCCGGCAATATTAAACACTCGGGATGTCGCCGGCTCGGCTTCGGGAGGCTAAAGGTCGGGACACACATGTCCGGACCGTGTCCGTGCCGAGACACGTCCGAGTATCGGCCGTCACCCACACAACGAAATCATCATTAAAACAAATGTGGCGGGCCTCACTTGACCGGGCCGTGCACGGGGAACGTCAACGGGCCGGAACCGGGCCGGTCGGGATTCGCCGTGTTTAAATTTTCACGTGACGGACACGGCGTGACGGTAGAACTGTCTTGTGAGCTGTGCAACTGCGCAAGACTGTTCTGTGTACAGAACATGGATGTGGAACGACTTATAGAAGAAGTTCGTAAGTTTCCTGTTCTTTACGTTCAGGGAAGTGAAAACTACAGGAATATCGAGAACAAAGACACAGTTTGAAGGCAATTGCAACAGATCTACAAGCCAAAGGTAAGATGAAAACTATCCAAGTTTTAATACCCGAAAAATATTTACTTTTTATTTTACAAACAGATGTTTGGTTTATGTCATCGTTATATCGCCAAGGCGACATGTTCTTGCCATTCCACAGTGCCTTGTGGAGAATTCAGGAATTTTTTGAGTTGTTCTCGTATAGCAAATGCAGCATCTGTTGATATCCCACGAATTCGAGGTAGGTTTCGAAGATTTGATGATCTTCCGGATCCTTCAGCAGTTTCCTTTTGATCCATCCTCTGTTCGGGCACCCTATAACCTTCCATTTTACGAATAAAGTTCTTTTTCCTCTTCGTCTAAAGCAAGTGCTTTAAGTCCTAATTCACTATTACGAAAATTAGTGAACATGTTTTACAGCTTTCACAAACAGAAACACGGATCACCGCGTCCGAGTCAATACAAGGAACTACAAAGACACGGACGTGCCCCGGTCACGTGTGGCCCCTACAGGAACGGACCGGAGCACGGCCCTCACTCGTCCGACGCCCGGACGTGTGTGTCCCGACCTTAACGCCGTGTCGGCGCGGCCCGGCCGTCAGTGTGAACACCGCAGTTCAAAACCATGTGTTTGATATCAAAGCGGGCGGCGGCCCGGCCAGGCTCGGCTCGGCCCGGCCGGCAGTGTGAACGCAGCCATTTAACTCGAAAGCCTCCCGTAGCCTCTTCAGGAGTTTTTGTTAACGGACACTTGTGAGGATTGCCCATAACGAGCACAGAGCACAGTCTGTTAGATCACCCCACAGAAATTTCGAAAAACACCCAGAAACACCTTGCCTGAGAATGGTTGTTTCTTTGCATTTTCGGCAGTGGTGACTCAATATTTTTCCTCTGCTTTCTTAGTTCCTTTGTCTTGCAGTCACAGTGTTACACCCAGCACTGTTCCATGGTGACCATGCGGGAAAGGACGTCATCCAGACTCGACTCACACGACCTCGGAACGGCCGTTATGAGTGGGTTTAAGTAGCCGCCGAAACCAGCTTGTCAAGTCCTTTTTCATCTCAAAATGTCACGCAAGATTTTGGAAACTAATCCATGACCGATTTCCTCCTTTTCCCTCTATCGCCTCGATTGTGACCTCGTTTGCAAGGTGTTCGGCTTTTTACCCAAATGTTCGTTATTTCAGCTCTCTGTTCGGAGTCCGATACTGAAGTGTGATTGGTTCGGTATTTTCAGAACTCCATTCAAAACTTTAATTTATTTACTGAGTTGTAAAATCAAGTCAGTAAACATTTGGTGCGCTGTTGCCAGCCGGGGAGTGTTGCTTTTGTTACCTTCACGGATCTTTGTCTGTCTCCTTTTTTCTCTGCATTCGGTTGCTGCCGCCTGCTCCCTTACATTGGTTAACCAGTTGAGCCTCAGACCTTGACAGAGTTGAGTTTTGCCTTTTGGGTGTGCAGTGTTTCGTATGCGTATCTAATATAAAAATATATACAAGCATCACAGATGGTGACTGTTGAAGAAGAACTTTATAAAGATACTTTATACGAAGAGATCCGTATACTAAATAAAACTTTGGAACAACTGCGAAGTCAAGCTTCTACATCCACAAACTCGCTTTTGAGGCAAACGTTCTTAAACGAAGAAGGAAACGTCTAACATAAAAATATGGTCAAAAGGCTAATGGCGGTTCCATGAGTAATGCCTGTGTAGAAAGAGTCTTCAGTCACATGAATCATTTATGGTGTGACGCTAGAAAGAAATCGAATGACCATACGGTGAAAGCAGAGTTAAGCATTGGCTGTAATCTGAAGCTTTCAACGTGCAACAGCTTTTACCAAAAAATTAAAGGTAACAAAAATTGTTGAAAACATTGACTAGCAGTAATAAATAGAATTTTAATGTTTTATTGTGTTCACCCGCAGCCCAGCAAATCCTTTCGCCCTACGGTGTTCGCTAATTTTAACAATTTAATCTGGCAACCATAATCTGTATTTCCCTTGCGTTTCCCGGGACTTCATAGAGAAATGGTACTCCACTTCGTTTTCCTTCGATTAGAATTTTTCGACCATAGTGAAAGCGTTTGCGCCAACGAAACCCGGGTTCGTATGAATAAAATGAGAATATACCTTATGCACGAAATTTCGGAGAACATTCTCAGGTTCACATGAATTAAGCGAGTCGTAGAATATACTACACCCGAGAATGTTCTCAGCATGAGTAAAATTATGGGGGAAGTTTCTCAAGACAAAGAACATTCTCCGATTTCGTACGAATAGAACTAGAGGAGCTTCTCACAAGCTGAGAACATTCTCCGTTTTTTCAAGTGACCTCCATAGAATACTCCGAGCTGAGTAAAAATGGCAGAATTTATGTTACTTGAAAGGTAAAAAGAGATGTACGTATCCCGAAGAAATAGTGAAGAGAAAACCTGTAGAAGTTTATACGGGTTTAACAATAAAACTATTCACTATTTGCCTGTCGAACTATCTTCCAGGAAATCTGAAAGAACGGGGATGGGGGGCGACCTTTCAGACGAAGTTAAAATTGGCTCTGAGCACTATGGGACTTAACATCTGAGGTCATCAGTCCCATAGAACTTAGAACTACTTAAACCTAACTAACCTAAGAACATCACACACATCCATGCCCGAGGCAGGATTCGAACCTGCGACCGTTGCGGTCGCGCGGTTCCAGACTGAAGCGCCTAGAACCACTCGACGAAGTTAAAATTAAAACATTTTTGTTGCTAATTAGCAGACCCAAGTTTTCAGACGGATGTATAAGGAGACTTAGGTTTACACCACACAACTGTATCGATGACATTTTCAGATGTTCATCATTATGTTTTCTCATAGCATAAGTCTTATATTTTGTTATATTAGAAACAAGAAGGTTGATCAGAAAAATCAATAACAGGTATATTACAATACTAGAGATCTGTTTCTCGTAACGAACGGCATGGGCGACCGCTTTCGTACTGGACGCGCGAGCGGACCATTATGTGACGCATTAAAACTCTGACAGAGTTCCCGTTTGGAGTTATTAGACAATGGCTTGTGATTTTAAGATTTTGCTCGCATAATGTGTGCATCTAACTTCAATAATAAAAAGGTTTCCACATGTCGAAAATTCGGTAACATCGCCAAAAAATAAATTTGCGTAAACTGTCGGTAATCATTCTGATAATGTGTTGCCGCACATAAAAATAAAATCGAAACGTAGTGCAACACTTCCCGAACACACTGATGCCATTTCCATATCCGCACATTGAATTTGAGCGACTTCAATGAAATATAACATTACGCGTGTTTCATTGTTGGGCACGACAGATAGCACAAACGGAGAATCTTCTCAAGAAGGAGAGAAGGTAATGAGAAGGAACTCCATCATCAAAGAATATGCTTCGAATTTTTTATTCATATGAAATTTCGAACTTTCTCAGAGAATGTTCTTTTACTCTGAGAATCTCCACCGGAGATTTATTCATACGCCCCACTATGTCAAGCATTGGTGCGTTGTTGCTGAACACTTCCATCTCCCTCCCTGTAATCTGGAGTACAGGGTATTTTTATTTATTACACAATTCTCATACATTTCCAGAAGTGATTTCCCGTGACTCTGTTAAACCTATCTTTTAGTTAATCGCCATAAGACAATAATATGGCTTCTTGAAATTGACCTATTCATTTATGTAAAAAATTACGATTTTAGATCCTGCCTTTCCCCCTCCTCCCCCCAACCCCCCCCCCACCCCTCACACACATTCCGCCACTTTTTTTATCAATTCCTGGAGTGGGGTGCTACCTCTCTGTGGCGTAGGTAGGGCGGTTATAGCCGGGTTTTCTTAGGAACAAGTATTTTGCACCGCACGAACAGGATACGGCAGTTTGAATCGTAGGGACGCAAAATTTAAATACACTGCTCTTTTGTGTTTTCCTAGGAAATGAAACCGAAAGCGCATCCCTGACCTACAGAAACAACTGAAAAAGTTGAAAACATGTAAGTCAACAAGTCGAGATGAAATTCCAATTCTGGTTTACGAAGAATGCTCTATTGCATTGGTACTTTATTTCGATGGATTTATTGCGGACTTTTTGCCCAGTGTAAAGTCCCACACGACTAGCTAAAAGAGCAGGTGATTCCTGTATATAAAAAGGATAAAAGACTATGCCACCAAAATTACGGACATCGACTTGATGCAGAATTCTTGAACATATTTTCACTTATAATTATTAAATTTCCTTGAGATGGAAAAGATTATGTTCTTGAATCTGCTTTGTTTTAGAAAGCATCGCTCGTGGGAAACTCTGCTTGCGTTTTCCTTACATAATATATTGCGAACAATGGATGAAGGGCAACAGGCAGATTCTGTATTTCTAGATTTCCGAAAAGCGTTTGACACGGTGCCCCACTGCAGACTGTCGACGGGGGCACGAGCAAATGAAATAGATTCCCAGTTCTGGGAGTGGCTCGAAGGCTTTTTGAGCGATAGAACACAGTGCGTTGTCCTAGACAGCGGTGTTCATCAGAAAAAACTGTATCGTCAGGAGTGCCCCAGGGAAGTGTGAAAGGACAGCTATTACTTTCTGTATACATAAATGATCGTGCAGGCAGAGTGGGCAGCAATCAGCGGTTTTTTGCGGATGATGCTCTGGTGTAAGTCGATGTGTCATCGTTGAGTGACTGTATGTGGATACGAGATGACTTAGAGAAAATTTCCAGTTGATGTAACGAATGGCAGCCACCTCTAAACATACGAAAATGTACGTTAATGAGGATGACTAGAGAAAAAAATGGTTCAAATGGCTCTGAGCACTATGGGACTTAACATCTTAGGTCATCAGTCCCCCAGAACATAGAACTACTTAAACCTAACTAACCTAAGGACATCACACACATCCATGCCCGAGGCAGGATTCGAACCTGCGACCGTAGCAGTCCCGCGGTTCCGGACTGCAGCGCCTAGAACCGCACGGCCACCGTGGCCGGCAGGATGACTAGAGAAAACGAAGTCGTAATATTTGAATACATCATTCGTAGTACGCTCCTCGACCCAATCAGGTAGTTTAAATGATATGAAATGGGACGAGCATGTGAGGATTGTGTTAGTGAATTTGTATTTTCCTTTTCAGTTGGAGACATTAAATTTTTGGTCACGTCTATATTCAACTACTTTCGTAAAAATCTTTTTTAAATTTTAACTACTTGCTGGTGAGTACAAGGTACAATGCAAGTTACGCCCGAAAACTGTGTCTTCTGTTTAACTCGTCAATACAAAATTATGTTATAATTTTGTATTTTTGACTCACTGTTTCCGATGAAAAGTGAAATAATTTGTAAATAATTGAATTAATAAGTTCGATTAGTGAACTAAAATTTAACCTCAACTTTATAATTTTATCCATTCCACTGAGTTTAACAGGTAGTACATTTTCATTGAAGGTAGAACAACACAATAGGAACATACAATAAATCTCCTTTTTTTAATTCCTCTGAAACATTTTATAGCTATCATGAATTACCTTAAAATGAAATTATTTTTCCCTCTATAAGTATTTAGCACCGGAATGCGATACGGAAATTTATTTCTGTTACAGAGGAATGTCTATGAACATAGGGGCTTCAGAAGGTACATTCTGTGTGCAATCGCACACTAAACCCATCCTGCGACAACAGCGGCGCATTCTCAGGAGCGAGTACATGTTCCCGGTTTCCAACAGACCAGCTGCATCGGAGTGTGGCAGAGAGATGGCGTGGCACCTGGAAACGTTCTCTAAAGTTGAAGTAAGCGGGAACGTACGTTTCTTGTGGGCAAAACTCAAGAATTACGCACAGATTCACTGTGAAATTCTGGCGGTGTAGTGACCAAATGCAATGTCGCGTCGAGCGTTGTGAACAAGTGAAAACAGCGAGACCAAGGCCGCAAAGACGTGGAGGATGCTGATGTCGAAAGAAAGCTATCGACATCGACCACAGACGACAACATCCAGACAATCTCTACGACAAGGCGAAAGGACATCGGGGAAACAGGTTTTCTAACGATGGGGACCTTCACACAAAGGTTCTCGAAGGTTTCGTGATTAAGGAGCGGATTTCTCTCGTCGAGTAACTGAATGACTTGTAGAACATTCCGACCCTTGTATACAGGGACTTGGTGTCATGTATCTGTGTCAATTCGAAGCGTAGTGCAGCATTCAATAAAAGTTAGTTGGCCAGCTATAATAATACATAAGTTACTTTTGTATTTCCAGCCGGCCGGTGTGGCCGAGCGGTTCTAGGTGCTACAGTCTGCGGCCGCGCGACCGCTACGGTCGCAGGTTCGAATCCTGCCTCGGGCATGGATGTGTGTGATGTCCTTAGGTTAGTTAGGTTTAAGTAGTTCTAAGTTCTAGGGGACTGATGACCTCAGCAGTTTAGTCCCATAGTGCTCAGAGCCATTTGAACCATTTTTTTTTTTTGTATTTCCAGTCGTAGTACTTATATTAACGAAGAAACAATCCAATTTCACGATCACTTGATATAAATTTATTTTTCTAAGACTTACTAGGAGCCAAAGGAAGCGTAACTAACACCTTAGGAGTGAAGTATGAAGGAGTGTCAAATGATACGTCTCTTGTGTAGAAAATGTTCCCGGAACTTCACGGTTGCTTTGTTTGACACAAAAAAATTGCTGCCAGCAATCGCGATTTTTCTTTGTTTCCTGTGCTACACGTTCCGGGAACCAACTAGCATTTTGCATCAAGCACATTTTTTCGTCAATTATAAATTTCTGGCTTGGTCTTTGCGATGTCTGAGCTGTATTATTCTGGTGCCTATACAGTAATATCCCCCCCCCCCCCCCCATGAACCACGGACCTTGCCGTTGGTGGGGAGGCTTGCGTGTCTCAACGAAACAGATAGCCGTGCAACCACAACGGATGGGTATCTATTGAGAGGCCAGACAAACGTGTGGTTCCTGAAGAGGGGCAGCAGGCCTTTTCAGTAGTTGCAGGGGCCACAGTCTGGATGATTGACTGATCTGGCCTTGTAACACTAACCAGAACGGTCTTGCTGTGCTGGTACTGCGAACGGCTGAAAGCAAGGGTAAACTACAGCCGTAATTTTTCCCGAGAGCATGCAGCTTTACTGTATGGGTAAATGATAATGGCGTCCTCTTGGGTAAAATATTCCGGAGGTAAAATAGTCCCCCATTCGGATCTCCGGGTGCGGACTACTCAAGAGGATGTCATTATCAGGAGAAAGCCTTGTGAGAACCAGTCCTGACAAAACTCTACCATCTGGTGAGCAAGATGTACGAGACAGGCGAAATACCCTCAGACTTCAAGAAGAATATAATAATTCCAATCCCAAAGAAAGCAAGTGTTGACAGGTGTGAAAAATACCGAACTATCAGTTTAATAAGTCACAGCTGCAAAATACTAACGCGAATTCTTTACAGACGAATGGAAAAACTAGTAGAAGCCGACCTCGGGGAAGATCAGTTTGGATTCCGTAGAAATATCGGAACACGTGAGACAATACTGACCCTACGACTTATCTTATAAGCTAGATGAAGGAAAGGCAAACCTACGTTACTAGCATTTGTAGACTTACAGAAAGCTTTTGACAATGCTGACTGGAATACTCTCTTTCAAATTCTGAAGGTGGCAGAGGTAAAATACAAGGAGCGAAAAGCTATTTACAATTTGTACAGAAACCAGATGGCAGTTATAAGAGTAGAGGGACATGAAAGGGAAGCAGTGGTTGGGAAGGGAGTGATACATGGTTGTATCCTCTCCCCGATGTTATTCAATCTCTATATTGAGCAAGCAGTGAAGGAATCAAAAGAAAAATTCGGAGTAGGTATTAAAATCCATGGAGAAGAAATAAAAACTGTGAGGTTCGCCGATGACATTGTAATTCTGTCAGAGACAGCAAAGGACTTGGAATAGCAGCTGAACGGAATGGACAGTGTCTTGAAAGGAGGGTATAAGATGAACATCAACAAAAGCAAAACGAGGATAATGGAATGTAGTCGAATTAAATCGGGTGGTGCTGAGGGAATTAGATTAGGGAATGTGACACTGAAAGTATTAAAGGAGTTTTGCTATTTGGGGAGCAAAATAACTGTTGATGGTCGAAGTAGAGAGGATATAAAATGTAGACTGGCAATGGCAAGGAAAGCATTTCTGAAGAAGAGAAATTTGTTAACATCGAGCATAGATTTAAGTATAAGGAAGTCGTTTCTGAAAGTATTTGTATGGAGTGTAGCCATGTATGGAAGTGAAACATAGACGGTAACTAGTTTGGACAAGAAGAGAATAGAAGCTTTCGAAATGTGGTGCTACAGAAGAATGCTGAAGATTGTATGGGTATATCACGTAACTAATGAGGAAGTACTGAATAGGATTGGGGAGAAGAGAAGTTTGTGGCACAACTTGACTAGAAGAAGGGATCGGTTGGTAGGACATGTTCGGAGGCATCAAGGCATCAAAAATTTGGTATTGGAGGGCAGCGTGGAGGGTAAAAATCGTAGAGGGAGACAAAGAGATGGATACACCAAACAGATACAGAAGGATGTAGGCTGCAGTAGGTACTGGGAGATGAAGAAGCTTGCACAGGATAGAGTAGCATGGAGAGCTGCATCAAACCAGTCTCAGGAATGAAGACCACAACAACTACATACAGTAATGTAGTGATGAAAAGAAATTCTTACACTGTGTTCGACAGTAACATTGATTACGCAAATAAAACAATGATATAAAGAAATAAGTACCAAAGGAACTAATATATAAGCACATAATGTCTCAGATTGTATACAAAAAGTATTCTCTGATGTGAATTTGTAACACATGTCTGGTTGTTTTTATTATTGTATGTTTCTGTTTTAACGAGTATAGCATGTTCTGACGTAAGCACAAGCGCCGGAAAGAAGATGTGAAACGAAAGACCAGAGAAGGCAGTGAGGAAACGACGGCCAATGGTGCGCGAAATCGGACCGCGCCGTGCCAGGCGTGCCCCCTACAACAGCTGTATATAAACGCAGCTCCAGCTAGCCTCGGCTGTACATGATCGGCCCGAGTCTGCAACGTGATTAGTGCGACGCTGTCAGTCTGACGTGTTTCCTTGGACTTGGTGTATAGTTACAACTGTTTTATTTTCACGTCGCCTCTCGCTAGAGACATTTGCTGTAGTTAAGTATCGTCAGTTTGCTTTTCTGGAAATAAAACTACTAATGTTATTTGTTTGAAATTATTTTATAGCATTCCGCGAACGCTGCATCCCGTAGGCACCCTATTAGCTAGGAGTGGGCAAGACCCCATACGACATAAGTGGGGTAAAATACGTGTCAGTTTCCGCATAAGAAGACGAGAAGAAATTTCTAAGAGAAAGTTATTTCAAAATTCACCGCTATCTATAGACAAAGATGCATCAATAACTATACAAAATGGCTCTGAGCACTATGGGACTCAACTGCTGAGGTCATTAGTCCCCTAGAACTTAGAACTAGTTAAACCTAACTAACCTAAGGACATCACAAACATCCATGCCCGAGGCAGGATTCGAACCTGCGACAGTAGCGGTCTTGCGGTTCCACACTGCAGCGCCTTTAACCGCACGGCCACTTCGGCCGGCAATAACTATACAGATACGGCTGTTTATAGAGCAGCAGAGGCAACAGAATAACGTAGCAGTTCACACATCACAAACTTCAAGCCGAAAACTATTTGCAATACACGGTACTCACACTTTATAACGGAGCTTAAGTGTGAAACACGTCATGCAGAAAACAAATTCAGGAAAATCGTGACTAGCGGCACCAAATATTTTTTCATAACGAACACAATCATAACTGATGCTTTGTTTGTTTGCTAGTACATTCCTTTATGACTGTATGTACTGCAGAAATATTGTATCCGAAGATTGACAGTATATGTATTATCAAATACGAGAGCGCGCCAAGTGTATCTTTTACTGAATCCTAATTGCATTTCCCGAAGGAGGTCATTACTTTATTTTCAGAAGATGGTGCCCCACAGCTCATGAGTACCTGAAAAATATCATGATACCACCTTGATGTGCTGATAAAAATTTTATGTAAGCTACTGGCCGTCATCAGGATCTTTTTTCATTTACAGCATCATATTAGGCGAATATAGTATCATTGACATCAGATACTAAAACCATGAATTTGTTACCTTTGTCACATCATAATATAAATTACATCATCAATATATAAAATGTGTCACACAGTGCAATATTTTTTGTTACATTAGCAATCGGCGTTACCGCTATGAACGTAAGCATAAGCATACGGTAACACGAACTGTTAATGAAACATGAAGGAGTGCACTGCCTAGCACGTTCATATGTTAACGATGTAATTTATATGACTATGTGACAACAGTGACTAATTCCTGGTTTTATTACCTGACGTCAACGATTCTATATTCGCCTGATATGGTGCAGTAAATACTAAGAATCTGATGATGGTCAGTCGCCCGAAACAGGTTGTTTTAATAAATATTTTTATTAGTAGCTCAAGGCGGTAATCTTGACTTTTTCAATTACTACTTTCGTTTCACAACTGAAGCTTTTGCTGCATCATTCTATCGAGTCATTCATTCGGACGCGGAACGAAAGTTATCGCTGTATATTATTTTTATTTAATTGTCGTACGTGAAGAGTCAGTGTTGCTTTGAAATTCAAAGAATTTATATTATTTTTCGAAACAGTATTCTAGATTACACGGAATCTATTTTCGTCACTCTCTGCTAGATGTCTTAGCATTTGGTAATGTGGATCGTGGTAGCAAACAAAACATTTTCTCTCAAATCTATCGATCTTCTGAGCTTTCATAGCGTGAATACGTGCCAAAAAACTGTTCGGATTCATCAGTTGCATTAATTCTAGACAGGGTTATAAGACGTGGTTTAAACGTGGACGAAAGAAAATATATTTCGAGAAAGTTAATATTCTTTTTAATTCATACGTTCTACGTTAGGAGAAAATGCATCTTACGCTGTGGACGTTATTTCGCGTCACAAGCGTACCATTTACCTGACACCATGGATGTAAATTTGTAGCTACAGTTTCTGTTTGTATGGCTAGTTATGTATCCAGCAATATACTATAATGTAAGACATGGCTCTGCACTCTGGTCGGCAGCAGAGCAGTGCTTCACTCCTTTGGATGTGAAGTATATCTGAGCAGTTTTTAGAAAGGAAGAACAGGTAATAAATTTGCTAGATATACCACACTGAACATCATAATTAGATTCGTTGATGCCAGACAAAAATATTACACAAAAGACATACAATCATATCAAAATTTAGCTAACTTAGACGTTTCAAGTACCGCTTTTCTGTCTTTTTACTGGTTCTTAGCCCTAGAACATTAAAGGGGGAGAATATTACATTGTTACTAAACCATCGTAAATTTTACTGCTTCCTATTTTATTCAAACGAAGTGATATTTATCGTTTACGCACTGGTTAAATACAATTACAAGGTATGTTACATATAAAATGAATATAAAATGTTCTGTTTCACACCCTACACTGACAATACCAGTTTGTAAATGAAATCAGACATCATCACCGTAATTCATGATGACGTAGTGTAAGGAGATATTAGAGTCACATAAATATAATCACGCTCTTCAAGAACCATTTGGTGGGGATTCTTCTTTAATGAAGAAGAGGGGATCACTAACTTCTCCTCAAGAAGCACCTCTAACAACAAAGATTTCATTCTGAACATTTTTACAGTTCTCTTAGCACTTGCTGAACAACACGTGACTAAAAACAGCGTGCTGGTACTGTGGTGGCTATCTAATATCGTAAACTGCTGAGAAGGAGCGCCAAAAAATTCCATTTGGTATACGGCAGAAAACAGTTATATTCCTGCGAACTCTACGAAATACATTTAGCACCCGGAAAACTGCATTAGGTTTTTATAAATACTGACACCTTTGAAGACTTCCTGGCGCCACGCGACACTTGACGCAGTTCAACGATAACCCGCTAGATGGCAGCTCACGGCTGATTCGGGCAGCGCTCCGCACGCTCATTCATGGTCACTAGAACTCCGAAGTCTGGTCATACGTGCAAGAAATGCGCTCTTATTGTAATTGTTTCGTAGTAAACCGTCAGTCTTATTCCAATCTTTGCAACGCTTTATAGAATTCAAGTTAAACATTTTGATTATAAGTTGGTGTACTCTCTGCTACGTGCGGATCGTTGTTCAAATATACGGCAGTGTGAACGTTAGTGGGAAGAAATGGAAAGTGGATGAGAAAACAGGAGAACTAAGCCGCAGTTAAAAGATTTTCGGCTGGTAAGTAGCAGTTATAATAACAGTGTTATATTGTTTGTCGCTTCTAATGTAACGGTATTTTTGTCGCTATTATAACAGAATGATAAACACGATTTGGCGTGAGAGTCTAGACAACGATGGAACAGCGTTAAACTGAAACGAGAGACGCGTCTTACGGCTGCTGGATGAGTAGCGCCTCCGTGCCATCAAAATTTGACATAGTTGGATGCGGCAAGCGGCACCGGGTAACTGCACGACGAGAGGTGTCACAGCCGCAAACAACCTGTCTTCCGGCGGCTTCCATGAAACGGACGAGGCTGCTTGTTTTGGCTGACAACGCCCGACATCTGTCAGCACAAGGCCGCGCGTTTATCGCTTAATGAAAGCTGTCAGTTATAGGGAACAAGGAAATGGAGACTGCCTACGCTGTCCTGAAATTTGCGCTGTGTGGCTTGCATATCGCGCAAGTGATGCTACTTTCCAGGAATAAACCACCTGTGGAAACAGCCAATGAAATTTCCTTCACAGGGAATACTGAGGTGACTTGGGCAACGGCACACAACACTGGGAGTTTTCCACGTTCCTTGTTTAGGAAATATTGTGTCGTATATATATTCAACAGGTTCAATTAGAGAAGAGGAATAAATACTAGTGCTTCGTTTAACAGAAGGGTTATTCGTAGTCCTTTACAGTAGTTTGGAAATACATTCCTCAGTTAGTTAGCTTTCTTATTGTCCACTTCCTTCCCCAAATTCCCGTACTTAGTGATGGTACATACTGTGCGTCATCTTTCCACTGCTTTTGGTTTCTACACACTTTTCAGTTAATGCGGTATTCGTTTGTAAGTTAAGGAATCAGAGTTCCTCACTATCCATAGACATTCTTACGGCCGTAATGAGTAATATGTTGTAACAATATAATCTTCTGTTAGTTGTGTGTGGCCGTGCTGTTCTAGGCGCTACAGTCTGGAGCCGAGCGACCGCTCCGGTCGCTGGTTCGAATCCTGCCTCGGGCATGGATGTGTATGATGTCCCTAGGTTAGTTAGGTTTAATTAGTTCTAAGTTCTTGGCGACTGATGACCTCGGAAGTTAAGTCGCATAGTGCTCAGAGCCATTTTGTTAGTTGTGTACCTACGAGAAGAAAGAGACTAGCGTCGCAGTATCTGTTGTAACAACACCTGTAAATCTGTATGACCATCCTGCCATCCATCAAAATAACGCTACTTAGTAAACAGATAAGATTCTTTGCTGGATCTATAATAATAAAAAAAGACATGACTGCCGTCAACATTACATTAACAAAAACAGTAAATCCCCCTCCTGGACTGTGACGCTGTCATTGCTACAAATTTTTTTCCACGCAGTTTCGTGAAGTGTCAGAAGACAGTATGATTCTAGTACAATGATGCTCGACGACCATTCTGAAGAGATTTGTAGCAGTACTTAATAAGAACTCTGCCAGCTACAGTCACATGTGATAATTACATAGCACCGGAAGATCATCCGTAAACGTTTTCGTAGTACATCCCTATCGCATCAGAAAACAAAGAGCTCTTCATACACGAGGACGAGAATCTCAGTTTAGTATTACAGTGTGTCGCAACAAACAGTAAATCAGCTACTTGCCTACATACGTAAACCCAAAAGTCTGAAAAAATTTCCTTCTAATATAAAACGAAAAAGACTGCTACGGTCGCAGGTTCGAATCCTGCCTCGGGCATGGATGTGTGTGATGTCCTTAGGTTAGTTAGGTTTAAGTAGTTCTAAGTTCTAGGGGACTGATGACCACAGATGTTAAGTCCCATAGTGCTCAGAACCATAAAACGAAAAGTAATCCAGTAGTTGGCCCTACTGAATTATTGCTTCTATGGCTCAAACAAACGTGATGGCTAGCTGAGCTACCCATGAATATTGCTTAAGATACACAAGGTGAAAAAACTACGTACACAATATTTTAGAATGTTTAGAGGAGATAAAAACAAACACTTTTTTTGTGTAACAAAATTTTCACCGGTACATCAGTTCCTCACTACGTGTCCGTGAAGGTTGTGACGCTAGTGAAGTTCAGAGGCGGTGCTGAAACTGGCGTGTGACGAGTATTGTTTTAGAAGAGTTACTGACTTCGTATGGATATTTGTTGTGGTGGGAGCGAGGGAGGGGACCGCGGGGATGAGGTGAATCGATCTTTTGGTGTATGAGGCGACGATAGAGACTCAAGAAGTACTGGTTACCCGTCTGTCTGACGCTGCAGCCATTCTTCGTTAAAGAACTGCTTGTATGAAAGACATTTTCAGCATCATTTCTGAAACAATATTTAAAAAAAAGTTTCAAATGTGTGTGAATTCCTAAGGGACCAAACTGCTGAGGTCATATGTCCCCAGACTTACGCAATACTTAAACTAACTTACGCTAAGTGCAACACACACACCCGTGCCCGAGGGACGACTCGAACCGGCGGGAGGGGCCGCGCAATCCATGACACGGCGCCACAGACTGCGCGGTGACCCCGCACTCCTGAAACAATATTCATCCCCCAGTAGTTAGAACTCCTCTGAACAACGCTAACGTCAAAATCTTCATGGATCCTTAGCCAGGAAACGATGCACCTGTGACATTTTTGTAGCGCAAGAAAAGTAGCTTTTTTTTATCTCCTCTAAATCTCTCGGTATATTTTAGATCTGAAAAATCCTAATTCGTATAATGTTGACCATTAGAAAAAAAAGTAATCTAGGCAGCTCATTGTTCATAAAATTATAAAAGGGGGTCACCGATTTCTCTTCTGGACAAAATGCCGCCTTCTGTAAAATATGTTGATTACTATAACAATTATCATTCATTACTAGTATTAATATTATTATATGTATATTTAAGATGGAAGTGGGGGGAGGAAGGAAAGGGAAGGGATTACTGATGTCAGCTGCATCGAGACTTTACGTGGAATCAGCGGTGACGAGGGGGAATGTGTGCCGAACTGGGATCTCCCGCTTACTAGGAAGTTGCGTTAACCACTGCGCTACATGTACGAAAGAACAGACACGAGGCATTCAAATAATTTATTCGCCTAGAAGGACAATGGTTTCACCTTATTCAGTACTGATGCGCAAGTACTTCTGTCCTTCTGCGGAAATCTCAGAAGAGCGAGCATGGAAGAAATGGACAGGACTGCTAATAGGTGGAGCTCGGTAGGAATGTGGGTCGACTGCGAGGTGTGTCGAAATAGTCCGCAATAACAGCGTGTCTCAGATGTCGTAGTGACCTAGTTAGCAGGAGAGCATAGGTCTGAATCCTGGTCCGGTACACATTTTCCCTCGTCGCCGCTGATCCTGCGTAATGTCCCGATGCAGGTGAAATCAGTAATCCCTCCCGTTTCCTTTTTCCTCCACTCCACCTTCAGTTTACATACGAAGTATCAGAGCTAATGGATTCCGCATGGTGTTTTTTCTTTCGGACATGTCCGTAAGACACGATGCATTCATATAATTAATAGTATTATTGTTGTTGCTTTAATCGTCTGTAACTCAAGTGTTAGCACACTGCAGTGTTAACTGTGAAGAGAATCTGTAAGAACGCCTAGTAGATGTAACTGAAGAAATAATGAAGTACACTCCTTAACATTTCTTCTCCCAGATAACACATAAACGGGTATGATTTCCTTTCTCCAGTTGCCAGTGGTAAATAATTATGAGTACGTTTCTGTGCAGTTGCTGCAGAAATGGAGTAATTGGAGAAACCACGTCGTGATTTTATCCACAAGCTGAAAATATTTAGAGATATAGGAAACCAACATTGAACATCTGTAGAGAAATTTAAGTCTTTTGTTACTTCTCATCAACACACATGTGTAAACAGAAAATGTAAGCACAATTGGCCTGCAACATAGTCAACGTAATGTCACATTACGGCAACATACGCTTACAAAGCTGGCGACACACGGAAGCGAGGCAAACCCGGATCGTATTCGCACGCTGTGTTGACTGGCATTGGCCTGCTACTCGCCTACCGGCCAATCCCAACTGGTTACTCACCTTCCCCGATGTGTTAGGATATATGTCGGGCTGATTCCGCATTTCTGCCTCGGAAATGCGCGAGTAATACCGGTAAGACTGTCCGTCCCCGGTAGCTGTGTGGTCAGCACGACAGAATGTCAATCCTAAGGGCCAGTGTCGCCTTGCGCGTGGAGCGAGCAGGTCATAGTTAACTTCCGCCTGTGCCGCAGCGCTGCTTGTGTCGAAGCTACTCAGTCTTGTTGGTGTATCGACCGGAGTCACATCGTAGTTGCATAGCGGAGTTTGTTGTCGTTTTTCTCTTGGCGGCGGTGTTTTCTGCCCGCGCCATGGTGTCTGCTTCAAAAATTGTTCAAATGGCTCTGAGCACTATGGGACTTAACATCTGAGGTCATCAGTCCCCTAGAACTTAGAACTACTTAACTAACCTAAGGACATCACACACACCCATGTCCGAGCAGGATTCGAACCTGCGACCGTAGCGGTCTCGTGGTTCCAGACTGTAGCGCCTCGAACCGCTCGGCCTCTCGGGTTGGTTCTAAAGTGTTTTTTACACCTCGAAATGGTTCCGTTAGTCAAGTTCTCCTTCAAAATGCGGCACTCGAGTATACTCCGGTTGGATTTTATAACATTCCTTCCTCAGGTGGACGATTCATTTCTTAAAACAGCGTTGCTTCCGTTTGTAGTAATACGGCATATCCGATGGGAACGCTGGTCAGCACAACACCGCTTCCAGTGTTATAATGGTATCCGGATTGTGGACATGTGCTTTAAAAAGAATATTCCATCCCAATTAACTGTATGTGGTTACCAGATCCATGTTACGTATGCAGGGCAAGAAGGAACATGTTTTCTCTGTAACGAAAGCAGTCATCTCAAATCTGATTGTCCGCGCCGTACTACTGCTCTGACGTCGTTTTGTCAAAAACGTCTTCCTTCTACGTTAGCAGACATAGTGTCATCGCAGTCACCTGTCAGTCAATCTGCAGCTTTAAGCGATGTAGGGGCAACATTACCCCCTACTCCTCGCGAATTTCCACCGTTACCGGCGTGTCCCCGTGCCGCCTCTGTCCATGAGGGGACGACGGCTCCTGCAGCCCAAGTGAAACGCCGGCGGACTGAGGACGGTACAGGTTTCGAGGACGCTCCACTCCAGTCTCGTTCATCTGATTCGGCGTTGACAGAGGGTGCACCTTCTGGCGGTAATGAGTTGTCTACTGACTTTACTTGTGATTCCATTATTACCAGAGATGATGTAGGTGCTTCTGTTGATGTTGAAATGTGTGTTGAATCTGCATCCCCCACATCACCCGTAGACGCGATGGTTCCCGCAAGTTCAGATGTTCCCGCAGAGAACCCCTCCTCCACGCTGAGATCATGGAGCAGCAGGATTCTACGGGTTCTCTTCCTGATGATCAGGAGATGCCATCCGACACCGGCACTATATTACCTGTCTCCTCTGTACCTGATGGTGCTGTTAGTCGTTCTGAGTTGTGCTCCCCGATTTCCGATGAGTGCAGTGGCGATGGCTCATCTATCAAATCGGAGCTTTACGTGCCCCCCAGCCCTTCCACATCAAGAGTGTGTTTTCACGGACTGGTGTGGAACAGCGTTTTCAACCTGCACGTGCAGCGGCGCGTCGTAAAAAGAAAAACGAGGATTCTTCGGCTTCCGGTGGGGAGGATTAGAATTATACCTTGTTTCCCCCGTCTCTGGACGTTGAGGAGAGAAGGACGTGATGAGTACTTTTTCCTTAGTGTTGTTTCATTGACCTTACATGTGCTAACGGATGCAGGCATATACATTTCTAACCCTCAGTGTTAATAGGATATATTCCCAATTACGGCTTGCTGCGTTACGCCAATTTATTTACGATTCCCAAGCTGATATCGTGTGTTCACCAGAGATATTACTCGTATTTGATGATTCTCTTCTTCCTGGGTACCCTATTTTTTTTTCAATGTCGCGCCAGAAAATTCTACCGGTATGGCTTTGTTTTATCGAGATGGAATTTCGCTGACGCGCTTCGAAACGCTAGATGATGGTCGCGGTATAGGCTGTAGCTTTTATGACCTCACCTTAAATTTTCTTAACTCTCCGTCTGGATCCGGTCGTTGATCCGGTCGTTCATCCGATCGCTTGAGGTTTTATAACGAAGAAGTTGTTTATTTACTCCGACGCAACCCGCGCAAGGTTTTGTTGGGAGCGATTTTAACTGCGTCTTACGTCGTGTAGATCAGACCCCCAATTATACATATTGTCGTCAACTTAACGATATGGTGACGTCCTTACATCTCCAAGATGCTTCGATTTTCAGATACCCTTCACTGGTGCGGTTTACGCTTTATACTGCTACTTCAAGTAGCCGATTGGACCGCTTTTATTTATCTGCCCCCATATGTAGTCAGCTTCTATCGATTTATGTAATTCCTGCCAGTTTCACTGATCACTGTGCTGTTTCAGTGACTTTTAACCACGTCCCGCAGCGGGTCCATCCTTCGCGCCCTTTATGGAAGGATAAACACTTTACATCTCACGGACCCCTTTCTGGAAGGCATCATCGCAGACGTATGGCGGCGGACAACCCAGTCCGAAGAGCGTTATTCCTCACTTTTAGAATGGTGGGTTACCTTTGCTAAACCCCGGATTCAAAATACACTCAAGCATTTTAGCGCTGAAAAGGCGGCTGAAATAAGGCGAACTAGGGAATTTTATTATGCTATCCTTTGCGATCTATACGATAACGCTCGTAATGCCCCCTTGAGAGTCGTCGACGTCCACCGCGTGAAGGCAAAACTTCTACAACTCAAAGGTAGGCAAATGGATTGTGCCCGATTGCGTTCCCAGCCTCGTTCAATCGTATAGGATCAGTTGACCTCTATCATCTTCTTCTGCTTCACAAGCGATCTCAAAGGACATGTCTTTCTCCCATTCGTTCTCTAGATGGGCGTGAGTGGTCCTGCCAATCTGATATCATGCGTGAACTTTACCAGTACTTTTCCGAACTTTATACTGAAGTGGTTTCAGACGGTCCACCATCTGTTTATTTTACCTCCCTCCTTGATAGTGTTGTTACCAGCTCTCCAGGAAGAGTTTTCCTCTGTATTCCATCGCGATGATATACATGATATTGCGGCTCGATCTCCTTCCTAAAAATCGGCTGCCTTCGATGGCCTTCCCAAAGAATTTTATATTCGATTTTGGCCCCTGATAGGAGATAGAATAACTTCTGCGGTTAATGAAGTATTTGACGGTGGCCTTCTCCGCCCACTTAACGATTGCTAAAGTTGTCCTAATCCCCAAAGAGCCGGGACGTTTGCGTTTGGATCAGGTCCGCCCGATAACCCTCTTCAGCTATGATTACAAAATACTGGCGCGAGCGGTAAATAGGTCCGGCCGTGTGGTCGAGCGGTTCTAGGCGCTTGAGTCAGGAACCACGCGGCTGCTGCCGTCGCAGGTTCGAATCCTGCTTCGGGCATGGATGTGTGTAATGTCCTTAGGTTAGTTAGTAGTTCTAAGTCTAGGAGACAGATGACCTCAGATGCTAAGTCCCATAGTACTTAGAGCCATTAGAACCATTGTTTGGTAAATAGCCGACTATCGGTGTTGTTAGCGAACCATGACAGTTGTCTTCCGGGTCGTACTCTCATTACTCCCGTTGCTGGATGTCGTGATTTAATTTCGATTGCTTCCACCATTCCCGTGCCAAGCGCTTTGTTTGTCATTGATTTTCACCAAGTGTTCGGCCGCCTTAATCATGGATTTCTTACTCGAGTATTGACGACTATTGGTTTTAACGATGCTGCGCGACGGCTGTTTTGCTCTCTAATTACTGGTATTCGGGCGTCCATTGACGTAAATCGCTGTCTTCCTTCCCCCATCGCGGTGTGTCAGGGTGTCCTTCAAGGGAGTCCATTATCTATGTCGCTCTACGTGCTGTTTCTGGAACCCTTATTGCGATCTATAGCTGCTCGTTTCGGTGGCTGGTAGCTGTTGGGAGAAAGGTATACCGATCGTGCATATCCTGATGTCGTTATGGTTCTTGTCCGTATCCACGATGATATACCACTACTGAAGGAAGTTTTGGATGTCTTTTGTCGTCTTGCCGGAGCGCGGGTTGACCAGAAATGTCGCTTACTCAGTTTGTGAGTATCTCAATATGGTTCAAATGGCTCTGAGCACTATGGGACTTAACATCGGAGTTTATCAGTCCCCTAGAACTTAGAACAACTTAAACCTAACTGACCTAAGTAAATCACGCACGTCCATGTCCGAGGTAGAATTCGAACCTGCGACCGAAGCGGTCGCACGGTTGCAGACTGAAGCGCCTAGAACCGCTCGGCCACACCAGCCGGCTGCGAAGATCTGCCGTTGTTGAATTTCCATGGGCTTTGAAGGTCATCCGATATCGATCATTAGGTGTTATTATTGACAGTTGTTCGCTAAAGATGGTACGATAAACTGGATGTCTGTCACGGATAAGATTCAGGGAGCAATCATTGAACACGAGCGTCGCTCTCTCTCACTTCTTCATAAGGTCCGAGCCATGGAAACGCATGTGTTAAGTAAGGATTATTTTATTGCACAAATCTTTCCACTTACTGCGATGATGTACCGCAAGTTTCAAAGTTTAACGGTCTGGTTTATCTGGCGTAACTCTATATTTCGCGTGGGTTATGGGGTCATGGCGCGCCCCCTTCTCCTGGGAGGTTTGGGCCTCCCTGACATTCGGGTTAAGGTTTCTGCCTTAGTCACTCGTCGCACCGTTTTAAAATGCCTAGCCCCCCCCCCCCCGCCCCCCCCCCCTCAGTCAATTACAGCTCGCCTTCATAACTGTATCCGACCGGAGAGTTCAACACCTCCAGTAGATATTGGTAGGATTAGTTATAAATTACGGCACGTTACGGAATTTTTTCTTGAAGGAATAAATGTCCTTTCCCAAGTGAATCTCTCCCTAAAAATGCTGTTAAGCCGCTGGTAAATTCCTCATAGCATTCCCTCTGTGGAAGCCCTGTCGCCAGAAACGAATTGGAAGATTGTTTGGTCTAACGTTAGCCTCCCGGTTTTCCCGATGAAAGTGGCGTCCTTGTGGTACCAAGGTGTTCATGATATTGTACCTACTAACGTGCGACTTTTTCGTATTGGACTCAATGTGACAGATCGTTACAATCGTTGCCATGGAACTAATACAGTTATATCATCGGTTGATCTCCTGTGGTCATGGCCATTGGAGATGGCTTCGCCGACAACTGGTTTTTCTCCTCAGGACGTCGGAGGGGGCTATCTCAGGGGAGATTCTCGTGCACCCCGATTCAACCTTCTATCCCCAATCGAAGAACAGTGCCATCATGTGGTTTGTAGGACATTATGTCCACCACGTGATGGTGAGTGGATATGACGCAGGTCCGTGTGCCTTTTCCCAATATATCACCACAGCCCATTGGACGTGGCCCAGGATTCCACGTTATCGTGAGCTTTTTTTTAATATGCTGTATCTTGCTTTTCATCTACAAGGAGTTGGATGAGTTGAAATCCCCCCTTTTTTGTGGACACTCTTGTTTGGACTGAAATATTCCAAGATGAAGTGACGGAGGAAAGGAGGTGTGGGCACGTTAAAATTAACGCGATATCCCTTCACATACGTTTTTCACTTTAACACTTTTGTTTTTGTCGAAATGACTTCTTTTGTTTTATTTTAATTGGTTTCCTTAAATAAGTGCTTTGGAGGGAAAAAAGTGGCTAGCATTGCCGCGTCTGGATCACAGGCTCCCGGATTCAAAAAAGGAAAACTATAAGGGCCGGGTTCGATTCCCGGCTGAGTCGGAGATTTTTCCCATCAGGGATTGGGTGTTATGTTGTCCTAATCTTCATCGTTTCATCCCCATCGACGCGCAAGTCGCCGAAGTGGCCACAAATCGAAAGACTTGCACCCGGCTAACGGTCTACCCGATGGGAGGCGCTAGTCACACGACATTTACATTTATTTACTGGTAAAACTGGAGGTAGCTGAACACCCTTTGTGAAACTCATATAAAACTGAATTTGGCGAAACCTTTGTAATGAGGACGCGTTACGGTTTCTGGAACAGTTTAACAGAAGAAACTATACTGATCAAAATGTGTAATAACATTAACAGAGACCTCGGCTTGCATCTAAGCACGGCATGGAACGCGACCATCGCGATGTTAAGCACGGCGCGGCAGGCACAGGACGAAGTATTGCACAATTAAGGAGAAGAACTGTGCACTGGCTACATCGCGGTCGGTACCTTAGCTGTACAGGGCAAGTCAACGGAGCTGTTCACCTCAGATGTTTCCTGAACTGTTTCAGGTATTGTAATTCTATTTTCACTGAACTGAATTGTGAGCATCTACACAATAAATGACGTCAGGTCTCTTTTCATAGCTGCATTAATTACCGAGACGTCGGTATCAACTTAGCATTTTCAAAGAGAACTGTAGTGATTTCTGCTGCTGGTATCGTAGTTGTAAAACAGAAGAATTCAACTGTATTTCATACTTCAAACTCTGACTGCTAGTTTCAGAGTACATTGTCTGATCCGAAGTATCAGGACATCTATTACTGGACATTAATATGTGGTGTGTCGACACTTTATACTGGATAGTAATCTGCAGGGGACACTTTCAGTGAGGTCTCTCAAGTTCTGTGGAGGAGTGCAAACTCATTCTTCCCCAAGAGTCGAAAGCAGACGGTGGTGATGTTGGACGCTGGGGTCTGGAGCGATCCACTCGTTTCAGGTCGAGATTCAGGGCAGACCAGTTTATTTCAGGGATACTATAGTTAGGAAATCATGGCCCCAAAGGTGGTGCTTCATAGCAGTGTGCATTGTCATACTGACACAAACAGTTATTGTCTCCGAATAGTTTCTCATCTGTACCCAGTACACAATGCTGTGAAGTGTGGTTCAATCCTTCAGCATTTAGCGTTTTCTTAAGCGACGAAAACACCCCCATTGAACGACACCAAGTCCTCCATACCTCACTGCTGGCACTATACGTGATGGCAGGTAACGTTTTCCTGGCATTCTCCAGGCTCAAACCGTTCTATCGGATTGCCACAGGGTATAGCGTGATTCGTCACTCTGGATCACTCGTTTCCAGACATCCGCTGTCAAGTGCCGTCGCTCTTTAAACCTCTTAAATCGTCGCTCAGCATTGACTCCAAAAATGGTCCAAATGGCTCTGAGCACTGTGGGACTTAACATCTGAGGTCATCAGTCCCATAGACTCAGAACTACTTAAACCTAACAAACCTAAGGGCATCACACACATCCATGCCCGAGGCAGGATTCGAATCTGAGACCGCAGCAGCAGCGCGGTTCCGGACTGAAGTGCCTAGAACCGCTCGGCCACAAAGGCCGTCCATTGACTACAGGTATGTGTTGCTTGTGAGGATCTGCTTGACTATACTTCCCCATTCTTTTTAACTCCCAACGCACAGTCGTTGTGCTAGCTGGCCTCCTGGTACCACCTCGGAGTCGCGAGTGATTACTCTTGCTAATTTCATGTGACTTTTTACAAACACGCTGCGCAACTCTCGGAAGTCCGGGTCCCTCAGTACGTGGTGTCTGCCTTGTCTCGGTTCAGCTGTGGTTGTTCAATCGCGTTTGCATTCCGGAATTACGACACCAAGAGTCTACTTTCTCAACTTTAGAAGGGTTGAAATGTCCCAGATGCCTTTGTTACTGAGGTACATCTAGTCACTATTCCATGTTCGAACTCACTGAGTCTACTGACTGACCCTTTTTTTTTTTTTTTTTTCTACTTCTCTACTGATTACACAATATTCCCATGCCGCTTTAAACACCGTCTGGTCCCCCTCTCGTGACATTAGTGGTCAGTTCCGTATTACATAGAGGCTTCCGAATACTTCTGACCAGGTACTGTAATTACAGTATTTCGAACTTAAGATTTCGCTGTTTTGAACATGAAACCAAGCCTCGCGGTATAGCCCCGCGGTCTAGGGCACCTTGGCACGGTTTGCGTCGCTGTCCCCATCGGAGGTTCGAGTCCTCCCTGGGGTATGGGCGTGTGTTGTTCATAGCGTCAGTTATTTTAAGTTAGATTAAGTAGTGTGTAAGCCTAAGTACCGATGACGTCAGCAGTTTGTAAGGGCAGCCTGCCATCAAATGGTTCAAATGGCTCTGAGCACTATGGGACTTAACATCTGAGGCCATCAGTCCCCTAGAACTTAAAACTACTTAAACATTACTAACCTAAGGACCTCACACACATCCATGCCCGAGGCAGGATTCGAACCTGCGACCGTAGCGGTTGCGCGGTTCCAGACTGAAGCGCCTTGAACCGCTCCGCCACAACGGCCGGCAGCAGTTTGGTCCCATAGGATCTTACCACCATGAAACCAATGCTTCCTGATGCGGAAGTTTCCTATTTCATACTCAGATAAGGGAACACGTCAGGTTTGGTGATGAGGAAACGGAGTGCTGCATCGCCGTGATACCAGCATGAAAGGAATGCAGAGGACAAGTTTCCATTATGTCTGTGGCCGCACACAATATTTTTAGCGCAACGCAATCTGACTTTCAATAATCCCTACAAAAGAATGGCCGTGACTGACAACGTATACCTTTCATGAATCACTTACCTCACAAAAATCTTCGTTACTCGAACTACTGCAATACAGCGAGCGCCAATACTGCCAGCTAAATAAAAAATTCAAACTACTGAAGGCACTAACTACTGATAGGCATAGTTAGCAAATGAAAGATTTTGATAGAGACCAGACAATGTATTTACCTTAATAGCGTTCAAAAATTATATATATATATATATATATATATATATATATATATATATATATATATATATATATATATATATATATATAAGTTCAAGACATCCAGTCTTACAAATTTCGTTTTTCTGACGGACACATGTCCAGATCGTCTGCTCTCAAAACTCTGCCATCTCTCTTCCCACATCCACCACTGCTGGCAGCTCACCTCCAACTGCGCAATGCTACGCGCTGTTCACATCCAACTGCCCACCACTACAATATCGAATATTCCAACAATGCCAACCAGCCACAGACTGCACACAGCACAGCCAGTGATTTTCATACAGAGCGCTACGTGACGTTACCAAAATAAA
Source organism: Schistocerca nitens (assembly GCF_023898315.1). NCBI lineage: Eukaryota > Metazoa > Arthropoda > Insecta > Orthoptera > Acrididae > Schistocerca > Schistocerca nitens. The sequence continues at coordinate 437,448,855 of NC_064616.1, forward strand.
AACCTAAACAGCCTACTTACACGATATGCACATATACAGACGGCGGTATTATCGCGTAAACAAGACATAAAAAGCAGTGCATTGGCGAAACTGTCATTTGTACTTATGTGATTGATTTGAAAAGGTGTCGGACTTGATTATGGCCGCACGACGGAAATTAAGAGACTTTCAACGCGGAATAGTAGATGGAGATAAACGCATGGACATTCCATTTCGGAAATCGTTATGGATTTATCGTTATGTATGTATGTATCGTTATGTATCCGAGATCCATAGTGAGAAGAGTGCGCCGAAATGTGAAATTTCCGATATTACCTCTCATCGCGGACAACGCAGATGACAGGAGGCAATGACTTAACGATCGAGAGCAGCGGCATTTGCGTTGAGCTGTCAGTGCTAGCAGACAAGCAACACTGCGTGAAATAACCTCAGAAACTAATGTGGGACGAACGACGAACGTGCCGCACTCATTCAAACATTGCAGCGAAATTTGGCGTTAATGGACTATGGCAGCAGACGACCGAGTGCATATGCTAACAGTACGACATCGACTGCAGCGCTTCTCCTGGGATTGGACCGTGTCGGATCCTAGACGACAGGTGACCTAGTCAGATGAGTCCCAGTTTCAGTTGGTAAGAGCTGATGGTAGGATTCGAAAATGGTTCAAATGGCTCTGAGCACTATGGGACTTAACTTCTGAGGTCATCAGTCCCCTAGAACTTAGAACTACGTAAACCTAACTAACCTAAGGACATCACACACATCCATGCCCGAGGCAGGATTCGCATCTGCGACCGTAATGGTCGCGCGGTTCCAGACTGTAGCGCCTAGAACCGCTCTGTCACTCTGGCCGGCGGTAGGATTTGAGTGTGGCGCAGATCCTACGGAGTCATGAATCCAAGATGTCAACAAGGCACTATGGAAGCTGGAGGTGGCTCGTTAACGGTGTGGGCTGTGTTTACATGGAATGGGCTGGGTCCTCTTGTGCAACTGAACCGATCATTGACTGGGAATGGTTATGTTCGGCTACCTGAAGGCCATCTGCAGCGATTCATGGACTACATGTACCCAAACAACGGTAATTTTTTATGGATGACAATGCGCCGTATCACCGAGCCACAGTTGGTCCCGATTGGTTTGAAGATCATCCTGAGCAATTCGAGCGAATGATTTGGCCACCTAGATCGACCGTCATGGGACGTATTTGACAAGTCAATTCGTGAACAAAATCCTGCCCCGGCAACACTTACGAAATTATAGACGGTTGTAGAGGGAGTATGGCTCAATATTTCTTCGGGAGACATCCAAGAACTTGTGGAGCCCATGCCACCTCAAACTGCTGAACTACGCTAGGCAGGAGGCGGCCCGACACCATATTATTAGGTCTCCCATAACATTTTTCGCCAAAGTGTATGTAGCAAAAGAGAAGTATATTATTTAGTGAGGACTTTTCCGCAACTCATTTGTGCGAAGAAAGAATTATGATATTTTAAATTGTTCCGGGTTATATTTAAGGCGAACACCGTACCTGAACGACTCTGTACAAGGATGAGGTCAGCACCAGCATCCACACAGCAGTCAGTCAGCACGTGACTATAGCCGAGGAGCATTCGGCTGAATGATCGTGGATGTTTCACCACTGGACGCAATTGTAGGCCAAAATATTTCGTTCACAGACGTTCATTTTTAATTCTAGCGACCATCTTGTCATTGGTGCGATATAAATGATAGGGAAACTGTCAACCTCGGCTGCTACTTTCCTACTCACTTAAAGGTTGCAGCTCGAAACTAGTTATTTATAGAAAGAAGATATAATAACTGCAGCTGCAGTGCTCAGGCTCTCGCAATATTTTTGCATCACTGAACAGAACTGATATGATTTGCGGATAAGTACCATACAGTCTTTCCGATTCATCTGATAAGAGTCCAGGGCCTATTCATCATCACCGATTTCGTCCAGATGTATGATGCTGCACTACGCCAGATAGTAGCATTTCTGGCTCGGGTCGGGCAAATGCCGGGATGGTTCCTTTGAAAAGGGCACGGCTGACTTCCTTCCCCATCCTTCCCTAATCCGATGTGACCGACGGCCTTGCTGTTTGGTGCCCTCCTCCCAACCAACCAGAACCAGACGATCGCAGCGTCACCTGGGGAGGAATGACTGCTAGTCAGACACACGCACGGTGCATGTATTATGACTTTGGCCGAGGGCAGATTGTTATGGCCGGGAGGCAAGGCACGAGCATTTCGGAAACTGCACGACTTGTCGGGTGTTCGAGGACTGGTGAAACCAAGGTCGTGGGGTTGGGCGGCCACCCTCCATTACAGACGTCGGTCGTCGTAGGGTGGGCAGAGTGGTAAAACAGGACAGGGCGGAACTGTGTCTGAACACACAGAGCACCGAACACTCCCAACCATTGGTCTCCGCAGCCGATGAGCCGTGTATGTGGTAATGTCAACACCACGACATTGGCTACTACTACTGAAATAGTCATTTTACCATCGGCATTGGGTGTTGGTGCATTGGCCACGCATTGCGTGGTCTGATAATCTCGATACCTTCTTCAACATGCGTATGGGAGGACAAAGGCAACAACTCCTTGAGACCTGTACTGTGAGACGAAGACAAGTTGTCTGCGGCTCCTTATGCTCTGTGGAACATTGACATGGTCATCCATAGTGGAGCTCGTGCAAAGCACCATGACGGCCAAGGAGTACCGTATACTGGTTGCATGCCCCCGCACACCCCTTCATGACTATCATGTTTCCTAAAGGCACTCGCTTTTTTCTGCAAGATAATGTGCCATGTCACAAGGCTACGAGCGTGATGGGGTTGTTTGAGGCGTTGCAATTAATGTGCTGGCCCCCAACTCGACAGATACGAACCCGACCGAAGATATATAGGATGTGACTGACGTGGCGTCAGGGATCATGGGCCCCATACTCTGAGTGTATGGAAATTTTGTGATTTTTGTGTACAGATGTTGTGCCAGCTCCCTCCAGCGACCTACCAAGGCATAACTGCTTCCATGCCACGATGCAATGCCGCTGTCCGTGCCAGAGGCTGACATACTGGCTATTAGGTAGGTGGTCATAATGTTGTGGCTGATCGGTGTATATTGTCGTAGTTCCCCCGGGAAAATCAGTATAGGACGAGAATCTGAAGTTGTGGGGGTCGAGTCCCTATGTGTAAACTTCTTTTTTTCTCAATTTCTGCGTTACTTATACTCCAAATCAACCGAAATAAAAGTAAAGAAAATTTGGGCATGAGAAATTTGTATGTAAAATTAGACACTTTTATTATTCTAAAGTTGATTTACAAGACCTGGGGTGATATTCATATCAAAATCAGGGAATGCTGAAGTTATTCGGCGTCCTACACACGTTACAAACGCCACATTTTTACTGTTACATGGTAGTTTTAAAGTTTATATAGAAAAACAATATTCTCGCTGTGATCTCATAAAATTCTCGGAAACTTCACGTTGCGCGGTCGAGAGCGAGCTAACGAATAAATTGCGTAGCCGTAGCTGTGTTATCCTCAAAAGCCGATGGCGTGTATTTACCTGTAGCGGGAATCTACTGTACACATGCAGCGGTCGACGGCTGCTCAAAGGTCAAAATGAAACAAACGGAATACGATATCCACCTGTACCCGTTGGTTACAATCCCTTTTGGAAAGTTATTTGAGGAGTCCTCGTGGACGTCATGAAAACAGTCCTTCATTGGACATGTGTTGTAATCCCCAACTTCCATTTGCCTTTCCTTTTCTTACCTCTGACGAAAATAGTAAGAAGTATAATGTATTAAGCATTATTTCGATTTATTTGCGGTTTAAATAAGGTAAAAACTGAAAAACAAAAGTTTCAAATATGAACTTGAACGTACTACCCTCGGAATAGCATTCTGTACTCCTTGCTCTGGGCCAACTGCTGCATGGTGACTCCACTGACATAAATGGCTCATGACATGTCTGACCAGCGCCAACAATGCAATTTTTTTTTGTTAACGCTTTACCATCTGGAACTCCGATTTCTGTCACTTTTCGTTTCCGGCGAAGCCCCGCGTATACCTTAAATTTGGACGAAATCGGGGGGAATGAGTAGGTTCAGTCCACTTGTTGGCTGAAGTTGCCGCTTAGAAGACGGGAGTAGCATCTGGTCACTATATTAAAGTAATTTCTTCGAAAATGGTGCAAGTGTAAGTTGAGCCTCAAAGCACCACATAATTTACATCAAGAAATTAGAAGGATATCGTACTCAACTATCCGAACCACAACAATTATCTTTGTTCGAAACAACGTTAACAATTTATCAGTCAAAATATATCTAACCGTTTCAAGTGTAAATATATTTCCTCGTTCAACTTCGTATGTCGCATGAAGAATGTCATTTTTTCATACTAACGGAACTATTTTTAGGTTTAAAGCTCAAATACGAAGCACTAAAAGCTGTTATCATATTTTTTCTACAAAAGAATGTCATCGACTCAATAAAATTCACACGATGGTTCAGACTTGAAATGACGTCCGATTCCATGAGTTAGCCACCCCAGCCAAAATCAGCAGATCACAGCATGGGCCCTTCCGACAAAGAGCTTTTCTATGGTTTGAAACTGAAACCAAGTTGGATTCAACGTCCGTCTGACACCGAGATAAACAGCGCAGCTGGGAAAGGCCAAAGGAGGAAATAGTAGTTAGTATTGCACAATAATTCGCATCAACAGCATTTCGGAAAGCACGGACTATCCAAATGTAAATAGCTACACGGTGAATTGAATCCGCTCCTAGGGGATACGAATTTACAGTCTTCAAAACGTAGTCACCTCATTCGATAGCAAACAAGTCGCCTGGAAGATGTGGAAATAAATATACTTTCAAAATTACTATTCTATACCATTCAGCTGTCAGCTTGGAGAATTACCAATCAGATGGACACGTAGCAGATCACCCTAAAAATTAAATATAATTCACTGTATCTGTTCGTTTAATACTCTACATATGGAAGATATTCTTGCAGCTATGCTGATGTGCAGTAATGGTCCTTGGACATTGTTTATAATATATTTCAGCCTCACATACAAATAATACTTCCCAAATAAGATAATTTACAAGACTCCACAACTGAAAATTGGCGATAACTACATCGGATGTACAACTCTACGGAGATGGGGGAGATGGCCGGTGTGCCCGAGCTGTTCTAGGCGCTTCAGTCTGCAACCGCGCGACCGCTACGGTCGCAGGTTCGAATCCTGCATCGGGCATGGATGTGTATGATGTCCTTAGGTGAGTTAGGTTTAAGTAGTTCTAAGTTCTAGGTGACTGATGACCACAGATGCTAAGTCCAATAGTGCTTAGAGCCATTTGAACCTTTCTTTTTTCTTTTTTTTTGGGGGGGGGGGAGATGGGGTCATTTCAGAATCGAATTTTTTTCCAAAAATGCGTACGATACTGCACTGGTAAAACAGGAAACTTTCTAACATTTGCTGAGCAGCATGATTGTTGGTAAGTAAGATCCTTGTAGCGAATTTGTTTACCTTTTAAAACGAATAAACGCATAGTTCTTTTTTCGATAGCTGTGAAAATGAATGAACCGAGCGAGACTGGTACGTAGCTAAGGCGTTGGAGTAACATTCGGTGTGTGTAGAACACGAGATATGTTTCTGTCTAAATTTCCGAACTTCGTAAGAGGCTAAAGCTAAGTTCTTTTCCATTTAAAAGGGCATAGACGATTTCCTTATCTACCCTTGTTATTGTTGTGTTCTTCAGTCCAGAGAATCGTTTGATGCTGCTCTCCATGCTACTCTATCCAGTTCAAGCTTGTTCATCTCCGAGTAACTACTGCAACGTACATCCTTCTGAATCTGTTTAGTGTATTCGTGCCTTGGTCTCCCTCTACGATGTTTACCCTCCGCGATTCCCTCCAATACTAAACTGATAATCCCTTGATGCCTCAGAACGTGTCCTACCCACCGATCCCTTCTTCTAGTCAGGTTGTGCCACGAAGTCCCCTTCTACCCATTTCTGTTCAGTACATCCTCAGTAATTACGTGATCTACCTCGCTAATCTTCAGCTTTCTTCTGTAGCACCACACTTCGAAAGCTTCTATTCTCCTCTTGTCTAAACTGTTAATCGTCCATGTTTCACTTCCATACATGGCTACAGTGCATACAAATACGTTCAGAAAAGGCTTCCTGACACTTATATCTATACTCCATGTTAACAAATTTCTCTTCTTCAAAAACACTTCCGTTGCCATTGCCAGTCTGTATTTTAAATCCTCTCTAATTCGACCATCGTCAGTTATTTTGCTGCCCAAATACAAAAACTCATCTACTACTTTAAATGTCTCGTTTCCTAATCTAATTTCCTCAGAATCACCTAATTTAATGCGACCAAATTCCACTGTCCTCGTTTTGCTTTTGTTGATGTTCATCCTATATCCTCCTTTCAAGACACTGTAAATTCCGTTTAACTGCTGTTACAGGTCGTTTACTGTCTCTGAGAGAAATACGATGTTGTCGGCAAACATCAAAGTTTGTATTTCTTCTCCATTTGTGGGTCTCATGCGTTTCACAGGAATAAAAAAATATGAAGAATATCGTACAGTGACAGAGCAATTCTATTTTAAAAAGCTAATTGCGTTCCACGTATAATTTGATATTAGGAACGGTTGTAGTGACCCTGTGCAGCCCTCTAGACTCTTTTTCTATTTTGATGTCTTCTGTCCAACGTGACAGAGACTGACTGTAAGGCATACCCAGTAGCAAAAATAAACTAAATTCATAGTTCAGTAATGATGAAGGGTAAGATGAAGTTGAAGAGAATCATCAGAAAGAGTCAACCTACAAAGAAATGGGACAGTGATGTACTGTGGTCTGGTAAAATGAAATGCCTGTATGGCATTGATGGTCGGCAGTACCAACTTGGGGAAGTTCGGCCGTCTAATTGCAAGTCTTTTCAGCTGATGCGACATTGGGTGACTCGCGTGTCGTTGAGGATGAAATGATGATGAGAAAAAAACAACACCCAGTCCCCAAGGGGAGAAAATCCCCGACTCAGCCGGGAATCGAATGCGCGCAGTCAGACACGCTGAATACTTGGTACTTTCATGGACATGACGGCAACCAAACACAAAATAATTATGTAATATGAGTTGCAAACTGAGAAAAGAAGTCATTTCTAGTAACAAAACAAAAGAAAAACTTCTGAGGAACCAGAATGCAAACTAACAACTTATTGTCATTTTCTATTATATTTATTTAATTTTATATTTCTATTTATTTTATTTATATTTAATTTTTTGGGTGTTAACAAAGCAAGGCTTTGCATGACTGGGCATCAGAAACAGTGTGGAATCAAAGACCAGAGGGGACCTTAATCAATACTCTATCGATTGAAAACGAGAAAAAGTATATTTGCAGAATAGGTGCTTGATAATGTGGCAGCAGCAGCCACTTCCAGTGCGCGGTCTCCAGATACTGGTGAAATACACGGGAATCAGAGATGTTCCCATCTTCAACAACTTAGCGAACTTGGTGATCCAGGAGCCAGAGGATCATATTCGTTTTCGTCTGAGGAGAAAAGGATGCGTCCAGTCGAATAAGAAATTCATCCGAAAAAGCGGTTTCAGGCAGTCGGGAAAGAAAAGCCGAGAGTCAACGAATCCATAGTCAAATATCATCTCCACAAGAGGCCAGACTGCGAAATCAGGTATCAGTGTGTTGATATTCGTCACACTGAGGCGCAAGGTGTAGCCATGCGGTCTCAGGCGCTTTGCCACGGTTCGCGCGGCTCAACCTGTTGGAGGTTCGGGTCCTTCCCCGGGCATGGGTGTGTGTGTTGTCCTTAGCGTAAATTAGTTTAAGCTAGGTTACGTAATGTGTCAGCCTAGGGACCGATAACCACAGCTGTTTGGTCCCATACAACTTACCATAAATTTACAAAAAATTCGTCACACTGGTCAGTCGGGCGAAAGCCTTTGCAGAAAAGACGGTCGCCATTCGGTATCAAACGATGAATGACTCTACACCACGACGAAGCAATATCCATTGCTGATACAAGAAGACGAAGATGAAACCATGCAGTTTTCCAAGATGTTGCCAGGAAAGCTATTTCAGCAGGGAAGAGTCAAGATGGTTGATCCCATCGGGATGATAAGTCTCCATTAGTAGGGTGCGTCTTTGAAAGGAGATCAGCACCTAAGAAACTGTCAATTGTAAAATATTCGCCGTTGTGTCGCAATTTAGGGTTTATCTGTCAATCATCAACAGGAGGCGTCTGACTGACCAGCTGGAGACAGGAATACAAACAAAATGTAATAGAGTACGGAGCCTGTGTACATGTTAAGTCATTGCGTGGTACAAACAAGATAGAATCCTTCACTTTTATATTGGAAAGATCTAATCCCCCGAGACTGCGGAGCCTGGCTGCCACTTCATACTGAACTCGACAGAAGTGTCGTCGCCACAAGAATCGACGAGATAGTTGTTTCAGTTGCGGGAAGCGGGAATATCTGTGGAATGTAATACACTTTACTGAAAATATAGGTGTCTAAGACCCCACTTTGCGAAGGCGACTAAGGGAATGGTGTTCGTGTTCATGAAGCGCTCCCTGAACACGAGTCGTAATCACTAACCAGTTAAGTTCAAAAATGGTTCAAATGGCTCTGAGCACTATGGGACTTAACTTCTGAGGTCATCAATCCCCTAGAACTTAGAACTACTTAAACCTAACTAACCTAAGGACACCACACACACTCATGCCCGTGGCAGGATTCGAACCTGCGACCGTAGCGGTCGCACGGTTCCAGACTGTAGCGCCTAGAACCAGTTAAGTGCTGCTGTTTTGGTTGGGTTGCGATCTATTATGATCTCTAACGTCTTGTGGCGATCTGTCACCGTCGCCCAAGAAATTAAGACTTTGTTCAAGGCCTCCAACAGTAGGAATGTTCACTTGCCATCATTAATGTGGGCACCTGTCAGTCGGCAAAAAGAAGCCAAGGTACCCTTGAGTTCAGAAATGTCGTTAACATTTCGTACAATCCATGAAATCGGCGAAAGTGTGGACTGAAAATTGTTCTCTGTGTAGTCCAGCCATGTAGTTGCATAGCAATACGGCGAAGCAAGGACTCCTAGAACAAAGCAGAGCTTGAAATAGATGGGGTGAACCCCGACAGGTTGAAATCGCTTGTGGGGAGGGGGGAGGGGGGGAGGGGTTGCAGGTAACCGTTCACAACCAAGTGAAAATATTGGTTTGGACCTGGCATGCGTCGTGAGTAAAACCCAAGGCAGTTGACAAACTTATTAATAACTGTGACTGACACTCCCAAATGCCTTCTGCAAGTGGAGAGAAAGCAAGGCCCCCGATTTATTAGTGGCCGCAGCCACCGTAATGACATTTCGAGATTCGGTAACAGAAGTCCGTATAGTGCGTCCAGGCACACAGCTTTGGTGAACGGCAACAATTCTGTTCAGCAACTTAGAGAGACAGGTATTTATATCTACAGAAAAAGTTTTGTAATCTAAGTTTAGAAGAGTAATTGGACTAAGTGGGTCAAGACCGGGTCGACCCTTATTTAGCGGGATGAGGACCATTTTACCTTCCTTCAAAGGAGCAGGAAGTGAGACACCCCATTTCATTTCATTAACCATCGACGTTATTATGTCACCTATGAGAGGCCAAAAATTAACACAAAATTCTTAAGGAATGCCATCCAGTCCACTTGACTTTCGTGATCGAGACCCGGTAACATCATATATATCGTCCTTGTGGACATCACTCAAAGAAACTGTCATTCAATTCAGGGATGATGACGCAATCCTGCAATGAGGAAAAGTCATCAGGACAATTTTCATGGGGAATATGGGTATTACACAGTTCAGTAATACAGCTAAAAATTAAATTTAAAATGTCAGGGTGAGACTTTGACTCTCGGCCATCAGCGTTAGCGAGGGACGCAATGCAAACGCGTTTCCTGCGCCCCCTCATACGGATAATATGGTATAACGAAGTGAGTCATCTTGTGAAATGGAACGTGGTTAAGATTTTGTCCGGAGTCCTTCCTTCTGTAATTCTTTTAACTGTAGAAATTTGGCTTGATTCAGCGTACATCCATAATAAGCAGACGAGCTTGCTTAGCGCTATCGTAAAATTGACGTACGTTATACGGAGTAATAATATTCCTTGGCCCGCCGGACGCCTGCCACCATTACGCCATCAAAACGCATGAGAGCCTTACGAAATGGTGGCTTGGCATGCAGCCTCCACCATTCCACAGCAGACGAAAACCGTACAATAGCACGTGAGCAACGGGCCCATACTTCTTTAATGACAACAACAAGGGAATGATCTTGTAGATAGGCTACATTGAACATTTTACCGGTTGCTGTACATAATTAAATGTGACGGCAACAGCAAAATGATCAGTAAAACAAGCAGGTATTTCGTCAACTTCCAAAAGCTGCCCACACTTAAATTAGAAAGGTAAAAAAGATCAAGTCGACTGGTAGTGAACTGGGTATATCGGACAAATGTAGGATACCGACAAAACCACGCATCACTTAGGTGCAAGGAGCGTACAGTGTCTTCAAGGTCTTTATTAAAATAGAAATTAGAAGACTGATCCACCAGCCGGAAAACACAATTAAAATCACCACCCAATAGAATCTTTGTAGGGAATTTACGAAGCAGGTAAATGATTTCCTCTTTGTAGCAATGCGAACGTTCCATAGAACGTTCAGAGGCAGAAGGTGCATACAGAAGAAGTAAAGCGAGATCACGAGATGTACGTCCTATAATACCCCTACCATTATCGACAATTTCGAAATCTCGCTATGGAATTCTTTTCCTTTGGAACAAGGTGTTACCTGTAGAAAGTTCGGAACACACATTAAAAAGGTCGAGAGCCGAGGGATTGAAAAATGGTTAAATAATACGAGGGGCGCTCAGAAAGTAAGCTCCGATCGGTCGTGAAATGGAAACGACTATGAAAATCCGATAAAGCTTTGCACAGATGTGTTGGGTAGTGTCTCTAGTATAACCCCAGTTAGCATCACGTCGCTCTTCTCATTTCTGAGCTCACTGTGAGTGCGTAAAGATGTCTAGAAAATAGTGTCTGCCGCCAAGTACGAGGGCCTGGTGAGAAATTTCGCCTGAAGCTATGCAGCTAACATTACATAACTGTCGTGCTGTTTCTTCTTCAAGACAATTCTCAGCCGCATTCTGCAGGGGCAATGAAGATGCTCCTGCATCGTTTTCAAATGGAAATGTGAGATTACCCACAATACACTCCGCAATTGTCTCCCCCTGAGTTTCATCTCTGGTCACATGAACCGCTGTCTTTGAAGACAACATTTTGACACAGACAACGAGGTGTAGGCCAGCGTGGAGAACTGGCGGAAAGCACTGGCGGCTGCCTTCTATGATGAGGCTATTGAAAAGTTGGTACAACGCTATGACAAAAGTCTAAGTCAGAACGGCGACTACGTAGAGAAGTAGCTGAAAGGTGTAGCTAATTGTTACAAGTAAAACATTTCTGATGTTCACTGTGGTTTCAATTTGGCAATCAATCGGAGCTTACTTTCTGAACAGGCCTCGTACATCCTGTAAAAAAGTATGTCTGCTCCAGACTTATACATAAACTGTCTCAAACTGGTGAGCTTGAATTCAGAACTAATGTTCTTAATATTCAAAGTGAGGAAAGTATTTTCTTGCATAGAGAACTGAAGTGAAACAAATACTACAAAATACATCATCGAACGGATCTATGTTCCAGTAGCCATGGCAGAATCAACTGACAAAACAGAGGGAGAAGAAGTGTGAACATCTCCCTTATCTTCCAACTGTTTTTTCTTCTTCAGTGATTCGACGCTCTCAGGCTTGATGCGTTCTTTATTGCGGTTCCCCGGAATTATCACTACCTCATGCGGTTGTGTTGGTGGATCATGCAGAAAATCCGCGTCAGACAGAAAGGGAGAAGTTCCCGCACCCCACACGTCTATTTTACTTATGGAGATTTGTTTGGTATATACATTAAAAAGTTTTTAATGTATTTTCCAAATAAATCTCCATACGCGTATTGGACGAGTGGTATTTTAATCTATTTACACTTTATTTAAAAAATGTCGACGTCACACACACACACACACACACACACACATATATATATATATATATATATATATATATATATATATATATATATATATATATATATATATATATATGAGATCGCCCTTACAATATGCGCAGTTTTTGCGTTTATGTTCGTCTCAATACAGATTAATTTCAAATTGTGGTTACTGATTACGCACATCCACTTCATAATCCCGTAATCATAGCACTACCATCTCCCATGGTCTCGGCTTCTTTTCTTTTCGTGACAGATTCAAGTAATGTTGTATACCACTACACTCAACTAGTACACAAACGTTCTTTCCTTCAGCATTAAATATGAGTTTGTCACTGCTGGAGTCTGCTAGGTGCAGGATAGGTGCACAGAGGGATTCCAATCCACAAATTAACTGTCATTTCTTTTCGGAGGTTAGGTTCCAGCACTTTAATAAGAGCAGTTAATGCACATAAGTTATGGGCCTCACTCAGTAGTAGCCATAGTGTGAATTCTCAACAAACAAATACAAGTACGAAAGTTTCATTCAGCCCATAAAGGCACGAAAGTTTCAGATCCACTGTTGATATTTAAACTTCAGTGGAAGAGAGGAAGAATTACTCGACCTGTTGAACTGAATGACAAGACTAATGGGTACTGACAAGCGAACCTCCCCATCGCACCCCCCTCAGATTTAGTTATAAGTTGGCACAGTGGATAGGCCTTGAAAAACTGAAAACAGATCAATCGAGAAAACAGGAAGAAGTTGTGTGGAACTATAAAAAAATAAGCAAAATATACAAGCTGAGTAGTCTATGCGCAAGATATGCAACATCAAGGAGTTTGAGCAATGGATCACCGTGGTCCCGTGGTTACCGTGAGCGCTGCGGAACGAGAGGTCCTTGGTTCAAGTTTTCCCTCGAGTGAAAAGTTTTCTTTCTTTTATTTTCGCAAAGTTATGATCTGCCCGTTCGTTCATTGACGTCTCTGTTCACTGTAATAAGTTTAGTGCCTGTCTTTTGCAACCGCACTGCAAAACCGTGCGATTATTAGACGAAAGGACGTGCCTCTTCAATGGGAACCGAAAACATTTGATCGCAAGGTCATAGGTCAACCGATTCCTCCACAGGAAAACACGTCTGATACATTCTATACGGCACTGGTGACGGCATGTGCGTCACATGACAGGAATATGTTGTCGACCCACCTAACTTGTACACTTGGCGAATGGGTAAAAAGATTCTTCTACCTTGCCCGATTTAGGTTTTCATGTAGACGTAATAGTCACTCCCAAAAAAGTGATGAAAACATAAGAGTTTGTCACATAAACTGCAACAAATGAATGCAACAGTTTCACAGTCGCACAGTTTTCCCAGTGCTCTGTCAAAACACATGTTTTTAACGTTTTCAAATTTTTCCTTTTGTAGACCGTCAAATCCTGCATATGTCCAAGCAAATCTGAACATGTCCTGGAATTTTGGAGAGAGAAGTTGATTATGTGTGAGTGCTTGAACTTTGATAATTGTCTGAAAATAAAAAATTAAAATTTCACTCGAGAGAAGACTTGAACCAAGGACCTCTCGTTCCGCAGCTGCTCTCGCTAACCACGGGACCACGGCGCTCCGCAGCTCAGGTTGTCCTTGATGTTGCCTATCTTGCGCATGGACTACTCAGTTTGTATATTTTGCTTATTTTTTTTATAGTTCCACACAACTTCTTCCTGTTTTCTTGATTGATCTGTGTTCAGTTTTTCAAGGCTTATCCACTGTGCCAACTTATCACTAAATCTGAGGGGGTGCGATGGGGAGGTTCCCTTGTGAGTACGCATTTACAGTAAAGGAAAGCTAAAACAATGAGGAAAACTGAAGAAACGTTAGCGATGAATTCGGCATCATATTTGGGAAGCATATTTGGGAACGCATTGTAGAAATAGTGAAGGCATTTCGCTAACTTTAAACCATAACAATGCACAATGACTATAGCAAAGAGGATATATGAAAGAGGCTTGTCCAGGCAAAGAGAGAATTCCTTCCTTAACTTGAGACTGATATTTCTGAGAATCTACGTATGGAATTTAGCACTGTATGGAAGTGAATAAGGGACTGTGGGAAAACCGGAAGACAAGAGCCGACACGTTTAAGCTGCGGTGCCACAGAAAGATATTAAAAATTAAGAAGACTGATAGGACATGAGAAGTTCTTGCAGGATAGTTACTGTAGTACTAGAGGAAGCCATAGGGGGCTAATAGTGTCGTGGAAGAAAGACACGAGGGTATACAGAACAAGTAACTCAGAATGTTGCTAGTAAATGCTCTTCTCAGTTGAAGATGTTGACACAAGAAAGGAAATCGTGGCGAGCCACATCAAGCATGTCTGTAGACTGATAAGTAAAAGTTAAAAAAAAGACCAATTGAATAACAATTTTTTCTCCTCTGAAGATAATGAAGTCGCCAGAGGTACGGGAACACGTCGAATTCCGCTCACTCGGTTGTTTTGGCGCTCGGCTTTGCTGAGGACGCAGCCCCGTTGCGACTGCCACGGCGAGGCACGCTGCCCCAGCAGCGAACTCTTCGATGACGACCTCCGGTGACGAGTGGCACTCGCACCACGCCGACACACTCCCCGCGATGGCGGAAGGCGGATGTTGATGGGTGGATGTCCTCTGCAGCAACCGGGATGCGATGCCTCTGCCTCCGGGCAGGAATCGACCGGGATACTGGAAGGCCTGAACTGGCCCCGAGTCCCTTACGAACTGAGTGTGTCGAACCGTGGCCTCGCCATAGACTGGAATTGTGCTTCGTGTGGCCGGCCGTGTAGCACAGCACCGTCGTCCAAGAGAACTGTGACGCTAAAGACACTGGTACTAATTGACTGTCCTCTATTTATACTCGGCAACGCGCATATTTTTTGCAAATGAGCTTGTTCAAGTCAAATACTGACACACATTAGGTTAGTACCAGTGCGCTGGTTTCGATGGTGGTTTGCGTCGCAGTCCTACTGAGCACCCCGTTTCGACAATTATTGCGCCCTTGTCGGTGCGACGTACTTTGCTGCTTCACGTACCACAAAGTTATTACCAACAAGCCCACAGCTGACTTACGGGTATGGCTGCCATTCACTGCCGCAATTCCACAATAGAACTATCTTATGAGGTGATGCCGCTACAATGACATTCTAAAATTTTATTTCGAGACTCATCTGTATCTAGAATTTCATGGTTTTCTATCATCTATTCTTATTGTTTCCGATTATCTGCAGTCATGGGAATCATGGGGTTACTTTTTGTGGTTCACACTGTTTGAAAATTTATCTTAGAGCCTGTTATCGTTAATCTGAACCAGAGTCAGTAAAGCATCATTCAGCGCTTTCTCATATGGCTACATGCAGCTGCTCAAACTATCATTATTTCTCTTTCTGTACACACCGTTTGTTTCAGTGGTCTATTTTATTTTCAGAGTTTTCTGCTCTCTTTCTCAAGTTTTCTGTTTCACGTGTCTCAGTTAAATCCAACTACCCAACTAAGTATCAACATACTGGTTGTATTAGAGTAACGCACTAATGAGGCTTTGTTTGCGAGGAAATAATTCGTTTGTTATAAATACGTTTTAGTTAAGTGATAAGTCTTTACCAATTTCTTACGCCGGGTGTATTGGGCTATTTCCTCACCAGGTATCTAAATTAATGATTTTTTTTTTGTATTCTTTCCCTATCCTGTGTTCAAGATATTAGTAGCATAAGTTTGTCATAATTCGGTCCGTGTGTCAAATAACTGAAGACCTATTTTCTCTGTAATTCTCTTCAGAATATGGAAATCTGTTAACGTCACGACATGTCTGGAAAATACTGTGAGTCCACCACAAACAGGAAAACGCTGGATTAGAAGATATGTTTTCTTATAACCCAGTTGCACCTGTTTACACCAACGCCGGCCGTGGTGGCCGATCGTTTCTAGGCGCTACAGTCTGGAACAGCGCGACCGCTACGGTCTCAGGTTCGAATTCTGCCTCGGGCATGGCTGTGTGTGATGTCCTTAGGTTAGTTAGGTTTAAGTAGTTCTAAGTTCTAGGGGACTGATGACTTCAGAAGTTAAGTCCCATAGTGCTCAGAGCCATTTGAACCATTTGTTTACACCAAACTTCTCTCTAGCGAATTTATAACTGGACACATGTTTTTTAATTGGTCAAAGGAGCACTCTTATCTTTCTACTAGCTGAGAATTATAGACTCAGCTTTCTTCTGAATAAATGGTCAATATAGATCTTAATATCATCGTAGTAAGCTGTGGCATTGAGGTTTATGAGATTTTTGAGATCTTAGGCATCTCATCTCAAACGATATATCATTTCCGGATTGACGTTATGCTGATGCAGAATCCGACTACGTTCGTTGATTCGATACCAAGAAATATCTTTGGAAAAGTTGAATATTGATCCGATGAGCTTCTTGCATCGTTGTGTCACTGTAGAAACAAATGTGGTTCCGGTGTTGACTGTGAAGTCTAACCTGATATCAACGAATGCTTTGATGAACATGGAAATGCATGGAAAAGAGATTAAACCGTTTTTTTCTTTTTTGCGGGAAAAATAATGACGTATTTTTTACGGCTCTTTTTACGTAAGGTTACTGGACATTTTGTATATTGTATTTAACGGAAACATGTAAATTAATTCTCACATGGGCCTCACAGTAATACGCATGTTTAGATGTGGGCCGTAGTGGTGGAAAATGGGCGCGAAGGAAATAGTCCGTAACAAACTGCCTGTTAGCTTCTGTCGCTGGTTCTTCGGCCGACGTTTATATGATGATTTTTTTCAACGTTCAGTCATTACGAGTGGCAGGCACTGTCAAAGCTTCATCCTGCATTGTTGGTGGTGGAAGGGAATCGAGCTCGCGACCGCAGACTGTATAGGGTATGCCAGGACGAATGGTCAGTGTTCAGAGATATAACAGGAACGATCAATCGAAGCAAAAGAAGTCTGGTAAAAATCAGCTCTAAAATGCATACCTTATGAGCTACGAGCAATTCATCTTCAATGTTATTGTTGTCCTGGTGTTCATGGATTCTCACTTGCAATGTCGGGAATATTCTGCAAACCCCATACATATGGAAAAGCCTATACTGAAATGACTAGATGATCCATTAACATCTGATTACCGGACAAAAAAGGTATTGCAGGTTCGAACAGGTGGAAGAGTCGGCCGTGGCGGAGCATGAGCTGTGACACCGACAGTGTAATAAAATTGACCGACAATGAAGTTCTTTCTATGGAGAAGAGCTACTACGCCCTCTTGTTCAGGGAAACCACAAACATACGTTCATTCGAGTAAAGGTATCACAAATGATTGCAACCATTTTACTATTGGTGTGCATACGCATCTTCACGATAGATCCAACCGTCAGAAAAACCTAAACGTTACTGGAAAGCCTGTACTGCACTACTAAATCTCTTCAGCAAAGTTGCCTTGTCAAACAGATTTGATGTAGTGTAATAGGGAACTTTCGTCAAATGTTGCCTTTCGTCAAATTTATTTGATGAAATCTAGCGCCTCGTCTTAGATTTGATCCAAGAAAGCGATCGTCTTCTGTTCACTGCATGCGGCTGGCATGTATAAACACACAGTGAAACCATTGTGTGTTGTGTATATAGAGTGGACAAGCACAATCAAAATTAAAAGGAGGTCGTCAAAATTAAAAGGAGGTCGTTTTTCGGAGTTTATTGTGGCGCAGTAAATATGTAATGGCGTTTTATAATCTGGGATCAAATAAAAAGCGTTTCCTTTCTCTCTTAGGGAGATAGAGATACATCCTCTTCCTTCAAAGCAAATTAGGATAGTCTGCACTGACAGATCTGTACAAGTCAAAACCAGGAAAGACGTAAGGCATCTTCATTGTCACCATTGTTGTTTATATGTTCGCTGGAAAAGGAATTAAACAACTGTTGTTGTTTGTTAAGCACAGAAAATGAGCACAATACGCTTGACTGCTAATGCAGCTATGGTAACAGAAAGTGAATAGGAGTTAAGTTTTGTTTTGAATATCATGGAACATGTCCTAGCTGTAGGTAAAGATATATACAGGTGAATGAGAAAGCATGACTGGCGGACATGCTAGACGGCTAGATGTTGCAGCCAGGAAAGAGAAACTTCACAGGTACGCGCAAGGCATAGGAGGAAGGACAAGGTCAAAAGATCTTTCATAAGAATGGATAGCAGCTCATGTCCAAGAATGTAAGAATCGCACCTAGTCTTGAATGTGTTAAAATGAATCCGAAATCCCTAAAGAAATTCGCGAAACGAATTGCAATCAGCGTAAAGCAACAGCAAGTACTTGCCAAGGTCGCGGATGTACTTATAATTAGTTCGTTTTGAACTTAAGCACATACGATCACAATTCATTTCTCAGGTTAAAGGATTCTCTACAATGCGATTAAGACTCGGCTGCTGTGAATAGTGTACATTGTATTGCACTCAGATTTTATTATTATATGCTAAAATTAGCAGAAGGTAGGATTACAGTTTAGCCACATTTCGTATTCGTGTTGGAAAAATCACTGGTAAGTTTACTGAAAAGGAACCTTTTTTCTTCCTGGGTAACGCCAGAGATACCGAATTTACCTGATGAAAGGCGAAAATATAAAAAATGCAGTAAACGCAGGCGAAAGGGAATACAGACGTCTAAAACATGAGATTGACAGGAAGTGCAAAATGGCTAGGCAGCAGTCTCTACAAGCATATATCAATATGGGAAAGATAGACGTCATCTCCAGGAAAATTAAAGACACCTTTGGAGAAAAAAGAACAACCAGTATGAATATAAAGAGCTCAGGTAGGAAACCAGTCCAATGCAAAGAAGGGAAGGCAGAAAGGTGGATGGAGTATGTAGAGGGCCTATACAGTAGAGATGTAATTAATGGCACTATTACGGAAATAGAAGACGGCGTAGATCAAGATATGAGATATGATCCTGCGTGAAGAATTCGACAGAGCACTGTAAAAGCTAACTCGAAACAAGGCCCTGGGAGTAGACAAACTTCTCTTAAAATTACTGATGGCCTTTGGAGACTGTGCATGACACACGCGAAATACCATCAGCCTTCAAGAAGAATATAACAATTCCAATTTTAATAAAGAAAAAGACAGGTGCTGACAGGTGTCAAAATTACCGAACTTGCAAAATACTAACACGAATTCCTTACACAAATAATGGAAAAATAGGTAGAAGCCGGTCTCGGAGATGGTCTGCTTGGATTCCGGAGAAATGTAGGGACACGCGAGGCAGTACTAATCGAACGACCTCTCATTGAAGATGGGTTAAGGAAAGGCAAACCTACGTTTATTGCATTTGTAAACTTAGAGACTGGAACACTCTTTCAAATCCTAGACGTGGGAGGGCTTAAAATACAGGGAACGAAGGGTTATTTACCATATGAACAGTAGATGGCAGTTATAAGAGTCGAGAGGCATGAAAGGGAAGCAGTTTGAGAAGGGAGTGAGACAGGGTTTTAGCCTATCCCCGATGTTATTCAGTCTGTGTATTGAGCAAGCAGTAAAAGAAACAGAAGAAAAATTTGGAGTACTAATTAAAGTACAAGGAGAAAAAATATAACTTGGAAGTTGGCTGATGACATTTTAATTCTGTTAGAGACAGCAAATGACTTGGAAGAGCATTTAAACCGAAGTGACAGTGTCTTGAAAGGAAGATACAGGACGGACTTCAACAAAAGCAAAACGAGGATAATGGAACGTACTCGAATTAAATAAGATGGTGCTGAGGGGAATAGATTGGGAAATGGGACACTTAAAGTGGTACACGAGTTCTGCTATTCGGGCAGTAAAATAAAAGATGATGGTCGAAGTAGTGACGATATAAAATGTAGACTGGATATGGCAAGAGAAGCGTCTCTGAAGAAGAGAAATTTGTTAACATCGAGTATAGACTTAAGTGTCAGGAAGTCTTTTCTGAAAGTATATGTACGGAGGGTATGGAAGTGAAATATGGACAATAAACCGTTTAGAAAAGAAGTGAATAGAAGCTTTTGAAATGCGGTGCTACAGAAGAATGCTGATTATTAGATCGTGTAGACAACGTAACTTATAAGGAGGTACTAAACAGAATTCTGAAGAAAATAAATTTGTGGTACAACCTGACTAGAAGAAAGGGTCGGCTGGTAGGACAAATTTTGAGATACGAAGGGATAACCATATACATGTACATCTACATCTATATGGATACTCTGAAAATCACATTTAAGAGCGTGGCAGAGGGTTCATCGAACCACCTTCACAATTCTCTGTTATTCCAAGCTCGTATAGCGATCGGAAAGAAACGAACATCTATATCTTACTGTACGAGCTCTGATTTCCCTTATTTTATTATTGTGATCGTTTCTCCGTATGCAGGTCGACGTCAACAAAATATTTTCGCATTCGGAGGAGAAAGTAGATGATTGAAATTTCGTAAGACGATTCCGCCACAACCAAAAACGCTTTTGTTTTAATTATGTCCACCCCAAATCCTGTATCATTTCAGTGACACTCTCTCCCCTATTTCGCGGTAATGCAAAACATGCTGCCCTTCTTTGAACTTTTCCTATATACTCCGTCAATCCTATCTGGTAAAGATCCCACACCGCTCAGCAGTATTCTAAAAGAGGACCGACAAACGTAGTGTAGGCAGTCTCTTTAGTAGATCTATTACACGTTCCAAGTGTCCTGCCAATAAATGCAGTTTTTGGATAGCCTTCCCAACAACATTTTCTATGTATTCCTTCCAATTTAAGTTGTTCTTCATTGTAATTCCTAGGTATTTAGTTGAATTTACGGCCTTTAGATTTGACTGATTTATCGTGTAACCGAATTTAACAGTATCCTTTTAGCACTAATGTGGATGACCTCAAACTTTCAGTTTCTTTCAATTGCCGATTTTTGCACCATTCAGATATCTTTTCTAAATAATTTCGCAATTTGTTTTCATCTACTGATGACAGCATCATTTGCAAACAACCTAAGACGGCTGCTCAGATTGTTTCCTAAATCGTTTAGGTAAGGAACAGCGAAGGACCTATAACATTGCCTTGGGGAACGCCAGAAATCACTCATGTTTTACTCGATGACTTTCGATCAATCACCACGAACTGTGACCTCTCTGACAGGATATCACGAATCCAGTCATATAACTGAGGCTATATTCCATGAGCACGCATTTTCACTACAAGCCGCTTGTGTGGTACAGTGTCAAAAACTTTCTGGAAATGTACAAATACGGAATCAATTTGAAATCCCTTATAAGTAGCACTCAACACTTCACGTGAGTAAAGAGCTAGTTGTGTTTCACAAGAACCATGTTCCCAAAATCGGTGTTGACTGTGTGTCAATAGACCGTTTTAAACAGATGTTCCAGAGGCCTGCTGCAAATCGACGTCAATGATATTGGCCTGTATATTAGTGGATTACTTCTACTACCTTTCATGCATATGGGTTTGACCGGTGCAACTCTGCAGTCTTTGGGTACGGATCATTCGTCAAGCGATCGGTTGTGTATGATTGTTAGGTATGGAGTTATTGTATCAGCATACCCTGAAAGGAACCTAACTAGTATACAATCTGGGCCGGAAGTCTTGCTTTTGTTAAATGATTCAAGTTGTTCACTACTCCGAGGATATCTACTTCTACCGGATGATCAAAAAGTCAGTATAAATTTGAAAACTTAATAAACCACGGAATAATGTAGATAGAGAGGTAAAAATTGACACACATGCTTGGAATGACATGGGGACTTATTAGAGAGGAAAAAAAAGGTATTGCTAGGCGCGTGAAAGATCTCTTGCGCGCGTCGTTTGATGATGATGCTGTGCTCAGCCGCCATTTTCGTCATGCTTGGCCTCCCAGGTCCCCAGACCTCACTCCGTGCGATTATTGGCTTTGGGGTTACCTGAAGTCGCAAGTGTATCCTGATCGACAGACATATCTAAGGATGCTGAAAGACAACATCCGACGCTAAACCTCACCATAACTCCGGACATGCTTTACAGTGCTGTTCACAACATTATTCCTCGACTACAGCTATTTTTGAGGAATGATGGTGGATATATTGAGCATTTCCTGTAAAGAACATCATCTTTGCTTTGTCTTACTTTGGTATGCTAATTATTGCTGTTCTGATCAGATGAAGCGCCATCTGTCGGACATTTTTTGAACTTTTGTATTTTTTGATTCTAATAAAACCCCATGTTATTCCAAGCATGTGTGTCAATTTGTATCTCTCTATCTACATTATTCCGTGATTTATTCAGTTTTCAAATTTATACTGACTTTTTGATCACCCGGTACAATACTCATATCGGCAACTGTTCTTGATTCTAATTCTGGAATATTAACTTTGTCTTCTTTGGTTTAGGAATTTCGGAAGACTGTGTTTAGTAACTCTGCTTTGGGAGCACTGTCATCGATAGTATCTCCGTAGCTATCGCGCACAGAAGGCATTGGTTGTGTCTTGCCGCTAGCATACTTCACATACGACCAGAATATTTTTGGATTTTCTACCAGGTTTCGAGACAAAGTTTCGTTGTCGAAACTATTATAAGTATCTCGCATTGAAGTCCGCGCTAAATTTCGAGCTTCCGTAAATGATCACCAATTTGGAGATTGTCCGTGCAAATTTTGCATATTTTTTCGTTGTTTCTGCAACACTGTTCTTCTCTCAATTGCTGTCGATACTACTTCTTTGAATTCAAACCACATCTGGTCTACACGTGCATTGTTAATTTTGAAGGAGTGGAGATTCTTTCCCAGGAAGGCGTTAAGTGAATTTTTATCTGATTTTTTAATAGGTATATCTCTCGATTATTTTTTGAGGATTTTGGGGTTACAATATTCAGTCTCGCTACGAAAGCCCTGTCTTCACTAATCGCTGTATCCGTTTCGATGCTCGTCATTAGTACAGGATTCTATGTTGCTAAGAGGTTAAGTGTGTTTTCACAACAATTTACTATTCGCATGAAATCATGAATAAACTGCTCAAAATAATGCGTTTACACAATTTTGGATGTTGTGTTTTATGCGTATCTCCAGAATTGAAGGTGTATTTGGGCCCACATATCGAGGTTAAATTATAGTCACCACCAACTATGATTGTGTGAGTTGGGTACGTGTTTGAAATCAAACTCAAGGTTTCTTTGACTCTGTGAGCAATTGTATCATATGAATTGGGATGTCGGTAAAACGATCCAATTATTAATTTATTCCGGTTGCCAAGAATGACCTCTGCCCATACTAACTCACAGGAACTATGTACTTTAGTTTCGCGACAAGGTAAACACGCCACCGCCAACTTCTTTCCGCCTTTAGCCAGCTTTCAGTGCCCATAACAATTTGAGCATCGGTGCTTTCTCTTAGCGCTTGGAGCTCTGCCACTTTCCCAACACAGCTATGTCCGCAACTCGTGGTCTAGTGGTTAGCGTTGCTGCCTCTGGATCACGCGGTCCCGGTTTCGATTCCCGGCCGAGATAGGGATTAACACTGCCCGGAGACTGGGTGTCTATATTGCCCTCATCATTTTATCATCGTCATCATCATCATCATTCGTGACAGTGGCTCGATTGAACTGTGTAGAAATTGGGACTTTGTACAGGCGCTGATGATCGAGCAGTGGGGCGCCCCACAAACCGAACATCATCATCAACACAGATACGACAATTTACAGCTGTTATACCGATGGTTCCTGTATCTACGTTCTTCCTGTGTTCGCCCTGCAGCGTTTGTGACTGCAGCCATTTTTGTATTTTCCCAAGACTCTCTAAGCTAAAAAATCGCCCAGTCCGCGCTAAACAGCCCCTGCTACTCATGTAGCCGCCTCTCACGTGTAGTGGACTCCTGACCCATTCAGCGGAATCCGAAACCCAACCACCCTATGGCGCTAATCGAGGAATCTGCAGCCTACACAGTCGCAGAACCGTCTCAGCCTCTGATTCAGACCCGCAACTCGGCTCTGTACCAGATGTCCGCAATCGGTCCTGTCGACTATGCTGTATTAGTACTGGAGTGAAGCGTGGTGGGTACAGTTCGTAGAGGGAGTCCAAGATGTGAATACAGTGAGCAGATTCAAAAGGAGGTAGGTTGCAATAGTAGCTCGGAGACCAAGAAACTTACACAGGACAGAGTTGCATGGAGAGCGGCATCAAACCAGTCTCCGGACTGAAGACCACAACAACATTGTCATTTCATCCTCCCGCCCCGTATGGTCAGGTGGTGGGCTGTCAGCGCATACAACAAGAAACTATGAAACTAAAAGCATAAAAAATAGCAATTTATCAGTTGATGCACATGTACATGGCCGAACGCATATTTCGCGTGTGTCGTTGTTTGGCCACCGGTGGCTCTAGATGACCCCTTTGCCTCTTCTCGTTGCCAAAACGATTCTGATTTAATTAATGAAACACTATATCTAGTAAGTATTTTTTTATGCTTGACACTACGCGTTTAGAGAGTTTATCCTCAATGCCAAGAATAAATATTTACATAAGTGTTTTTGTGACTTTTGTGTGTGTGCTGCGCCTCTCTTGACTGTAATGTCGTCTTTTTGAGATTATATGGTACTGGATCGCCTCCATAGCGCAGAAAACCACACACACACAGAAAGAAATTCCCGAATATTATGAGTGATGGTCTGCGTGTGTGCAACGGGGTGACGCCTTCGGGAACCGCCGATATTTCGTTATGTACACATCCCGCCAATTCAAGGCACAAATGCAACGAGAAAGCGCAAAGAAATTTGAAACCTCTATATGCGGCGCCCCGCCGACCAAGAATCGTATGCACAATGACAAAAAACACACACACATACAACTAGCGCCCACACAACCAAAGATAACCATCAGAATTTATTAATAGTGAATATTAATTAACAGCGGGTGAGCAAGTAGCATTGACTTCGTTCCTGTGTTGCTTGACCAGGCAGACTCCAGGGAACCATCCAGAATTTAATCAAAAATATATATCTCTACTTATAAAGCCAGAAGCGCAAGTCGGAAATCAAGGCAAATCTTGCAAACTGCATACCAGTTAGGTTGGTTGGTTGGTTGTTGGGATGTTTAAGGGGGACTAAACAGCTAAGGTCATCAGTCCCCCATTCCAAAAACAGGCGAGACAGTCACGAAGCAGGTAAAACCCCAAGGGGAACGAGACTCCCCCCAGGCACTAAAAGAACACAAATGCAGCAACGAACACTACAGACAAGAAGAGGACAGACAAACACCAGGCAGAAATAAACAGAAGAAAAGATGATGGCCGGAAACTGGTTGACTGACCGCGAGACAAAAAAGGGAAAGAGTCAACCAGCAGACTAAACACCAAAACAGCAACAAATTCGGAGAGACACGAGGACAAAAGACACAGAATGGGAAAGGTGCAGGACCTCCCTAAATAGAACCATAAAAAGGACTACCACGGATAAAATTTAAAACATTGTCAGCCATTGAGGCATCGTCGCATAAAATCAAAGGCAAAGTGCCCGGGAGATTAAAAGTCCGCCGGAGGGTGCGCAGTCGGGGACACTCCAATAAAATGTGGGCAACCGTCTGCCGGGACCCACACTGACACAGGGGGGGATCCTCCTGACGCAAAAGATGGCCGTGCGTCAGGTAGGTATGGCCGATGCGCAGCCGACATAGGACTACCGAGTCCCTGCGAGAAGCCCGCAGGGAGGAACGCCACACATCGGTCGTCTCCTTGACAGCCCGCAGTTTATTCGGGGCAGTCATGTCACGCCACTCAGCAGCCCACATCCCAAGAACCATACGGCGCAACACCAGCTGCTGGTCGCGAGCCGTAAGGCCGATCTCCAAAACTGGGGCGTCGATCGCCCCTTTGGCCAACCTGTCGACACGTTCGTTCCCCGGGATGCCAACGTGACCCGGCGTCCAAACAAAGACCACCGAACGTCCAGAGCGGGTAATGGTGGAAACAGACTCCCGAATATTGGACACCAGAGGACATGAGGGATAGCAGCGGTCGATGGCCTGGAGGCTGCTCAGGGAGTCACTGCAGATGACAATGGACGTACCTGAGCAGGAACGCATATGCTCAAGAGCGCGCAATATGGCCACCAGCTCTGCAGTAAAAATACTGCAGCCAGCCGGCAAGGAGCGCTGTTCAACGTGGGCAGCGTGAGCAAAAGCGTCGGCAGTGCGACCATCAACCAGGGAACCATCGGTGTAGACAGTCTCGCATTCCGAAAAGGAGGCGAGGAGCGCAAGAAATTGGCGACGGAGGGCCACAGGCGGAACCGAGTCCTTTGGTCCCTGTGCCAAGTCCAGACGTACGGACGGCCGGGACAAACACCAGGGAGGCGTAGGAGCACGGACCCGGAAGGCAGGCAGAAGAGGGAAGGAGCCCAGTTCCGACAGCAGGGACTGGACGCGGACAGCTACGGAAAGCCCAGACCTAGGTCGCCGTTCGGGCAGATGGAGGACCATGGCAGGGAAAAGCAGGCGACGATTGGGATGGTCCGGCGAGCAATGCACGTGGACAGCATAGTCGGCGAGCAGTCGATGGCGGCGAATCCGCAGCGGGGGAACCCCGGCCTCCACCAGTAGACTATCCACAGGGCTGGTACGAAAAGCACCAGTTGCAAGCCGGACCCCACAGTGGTGTATGGGGTCTAACAACTTCAACACTGAGGGTGATGCAGACCCATAGGCCAGGCTCCCATAATCAAGCCGAGATTGCACAAGGGCTCTGTACAATCGCAGCAGCGTGCAACGATCTGCACCCCAAGACGTGTGGCTAAGGCAGCGGAGGGCGTTGAGGTGCCGCCAGCATTTCTGCTTCAGCTGAGTAATATGAGGAACCCATGTGAGCCGGGCATCAAACACGAGTCCCAAGAAGCGGCAAGTGTCCACCACTTCAAGCAGGTGGCCGTCGAGGTAAAGTTCAGGATGAGGGTGGACCGTCCGACGCCTGCAGAAGTGCATAACTCGAGTCTTGGCTGCAGAGAACTGAAAACCGTGAGTCAGAGCCCATGATGCTGCCTTCCGAACGGCTACCTGCAGCCTGCGTTCGGCGACTCCCGTAGTCGTGGAGCTAAATGAGATGCAGAAGTCGTCGGCATACAAAGAAGGAGACACCGACGACCCCACGGCTGCAGCCAGACCATTAATTGCCACTAGAAATAAGGACACGCTCAACACCGAGCCCTGCGGGACCCCATTTTCCTGTGTATAAGATGAACTAGAGGCGGCACCGACTTGCACCCGGAAAGAGCGGTGCAATAGAAAGGTTTGAAGAAAAGCCGGGAGCCGACCACGAAGACCCCACTCATGCAGTGTAGCAAGGATGTGATGCCTCCATGTGGTGTCATACGCCTTCCGCAGATCGAAAAATACAGCAACGAGATGCTGACGACGGGCAAAGGCCGTACGGATTGCAGATTCCAGCCGCACCAAATTGTCCGCTGTAGACCGGCCCCGACGGAAGCCACCCTGGGATGGAGCGAGGAGACCGCGTGACTCAAGGACCCAACACAAACGCCGCCCCACCAGACGTTCGAGCAATTTGCACAAAACGTTGGTGAGGGTAATGGGACGATAGCTGTCCACCGCCAGTGGGTCCGCATCGGGCTTCAAGATGGGGACAATAAGACCCTCACGCCATTGCGACGGGAACACGCCCTCGCTCCAAATGCGGTTAAAGATGGTGAGGATGTGTCGCTGGCAGTCCCTGGAAAGATGCTTCAGCATCTGCGCGTGGATACCGTCTGGTCCTGGTGCTGTATCAGGGCAGTCGGCGAGGGCAGCAAGGAATTCCCGCTCGCTGAAGGGAGCATTGTATTTCTCAGAACGACGCGTGTGGAACGATAACGGCGTCCGCTCGGCTCGCTCCTTTAGAGAGCGAAAGGCGGGGGGATAAGTTGCAGTCGCAGAGCTCTGAGCAAAGTGCGCAGCAAGGTGTTCAGCAATGGCGGCAGCGTCCGTGCAGACAGCGCCGTCCAAGGAGATCCCAGCGACACCCATAGGGGTCTGGTGTCCATAAATCCGCCGTATCCGGGACCACACGAGCGAGGGGGAGACACGAGAGCCCAAGGATGAAACATACCGCTCCCAGCACTCCTGCTTACGCCGTGCAATAAGACGACGGGCGAAGGCACGGAGCCTCTTAAAGGCGATGAGGGTCTCGAGAGACGGGTGCCGCCGATGACGCTGGAGGGCCCGCCGACGGTCGCGAATAGCTTCAGCAATCTCCGGCGACCACCAGGGTACAGCCTTCCTCCGAGGGAGTCCAGAAGAGCGGGGGATGGCAGCCTCGGCCGCCGAAATGATGGACGTGGTTAAGTCACGGACCACATCGTCAATGGCACCCTGCGGGGGAGACTCAACGGTTGCCGCGGAAGTGAAACTCGGCCAGTCAGCCCTGTGGAGAGCCCAGCGGGGCAGGCGCCCAGAAGAATGACACTGGGGCAGTGACAAATAGATGGGAAAATGGTCACTACCACACAGGTCAGGATGCACTCTCCAGTGGAGAGATGGGACAAGGCCGGGGCTGCAAAGAGAGAGATCGATGGCCGAGAACGAGCCGTGGGCCACACTGAAATGTGTGGGAGCACCGGTGTTCAGGAGGCTAAGGTCGAGCTGAGCCAACAAATGCTCCACGGCACGACCGCGGTCATCGGAGACAGTCCCACCCCATAGAGGGTTGTGGGCATTGAAATCGCCCAGCAACAAGAAAGGTGGCGGCAGTTGTGCTATCAGAGCAGCCAGGACATGCTGTGCGACAGCACCATCCGGTGGAAGGTAAATACTGCAGACGGTAACAGCCTGTGGCGTCCACACCCGAACAGCGACAGCCTCTAAAGCTGTTTGTAGAGGTACAAACTCGCTGTGTAGAGAGTTAAGGACATATATGCAGACGCCACCAGACACCCTTTCATAAGCTGCCCGGTTCTTAAAATAACCCCGATAGCCACGGAGGGCGGGGGTTCGCAGTGCTGGAAACCAAGTTTCCTGCAGAGCAATGCAAAGGAATGGATGAAGGCTGATAAGTTGACGGAGCTCAGCGAGATGGTGGAAGAAACCGCTGCAGTTCCACTGGAGGATGGTATTAGCCATGGATGGGAAAGGCGTGAAGGGACTGGGGGGGGGGGGGGGCAGATTACGCCTCCGAGGCCCCTGCTGCTACTGATTCACCACCTGGAGAACAGCCAGCCAGTGCGGCCGAGGGACTGGCGAGATCCATGTCCTCAGCGGACGCCAGAATCTCCACCTCATCCTCAGACGCAGAACTTGTAGGAAGCGGTGGAATGGGCGCCACCGCAATGTCGGTAGCCTTGGGGAGTTTCTTCTTCTTCTGCTTCTCGCGCTGTGCCTTTGGTGGTTCAGGCTGCGAGGGCGTCACTGGGTCAGTCTCTGGGACAGACGACGACCGTGTGTCCCAACGACCAGGGACCGGCGGTTGTTTGAGCCACTTGCGGCTGTCGGCTTTGGAACCGGTCGGAACTTGTGAAGGGAGGTCCCCAAGGGACCCCTTCCTGACGAGAGTAGCCGAAGAAGTCTTACGCTTCTCCGGCTGGGAAGGGGGGACTGATGTCCCCGATGGTTGGGGGGGTGTTGCTCCTGAAGTAGATGGAGCAGGAGCAACAGGAGGTTTAGTGCCCCCCACCATCAAGGGGGCAGGTGTGGCACTTCGACTCTGAGAGCGGACTGGAGCAGATGGAATTGGAGGAGTGACAGTTGCGGCATAAGAAGCCGTCATGCGCACTGGGTGAAGCCGGTCATATTTCCGCTTCGCCTCAGTGTACGTCAGGCGGTCGAGAGTCTTTATCTCCATGATCTTCCGCTCCTTCTGCAGAATCGGACAGTCTGGCGAGCAAGGCGGATGGTGCGCACCACAGTTCACACAGATTGGAGGTGGGGCACAGGGATGATCAGGATGGGATGGTCGACCGCAATCGCGACAGACGAGGTCGGAAGCACAGCGTGAAGACATGTGGCCGAACTTCCAACACTTGAAGCACCGCATAGGGGGAGGGATATAAGGCCTGACATCACAACGGTACACCATCACCTTGACCTTCTCAGGTAACGTGTCACCCTCGAAGGCCAAGATGAAGGCACCGGTGGCAACTTGACGATCCCTCGGACCCCGGTGGACGCGCCGGACGAAATGGACATCTCGGCGCTCCAAGTTGGCGCGCAGCTCGTCATCGGACTGTAAAAGGAGATCCCTGTGGAAGATAATGCCCTGGACCATGTTCAGATTTTTATGGGGCGTGATAGTGACGGAGACATCCCCCAGCTTAGTACAAGCGAGCAAGGCCCGCGACTGGGCGGAGGATGCCGTTTTTATCAACACCGATCCGGACCGCATCTTTGACAAGCCCTCCACCTCCCCAAACTTGTCCTCTAAATGCTCGACAAAGAACTGAGGCTTCACGGATATAAAAGATTCCCCATCAGCTCTGGTACAGACAAGATATCTGGGCGATTACGTTTCACTTTCATTCAACGCCTTTCGTTCCTCCCATGGTGTGGCCAGGGATGGGAACGATTTGGGGTCATAAACATTACCCTTAAAATGAGCCCTCGAACGCTTAGAGACTGCTGACGGCTGGCCGCCAGCGAGAGATGATGTACCACGCTTCATTGCGGGTCATCCGCCCTGATGCCACCTACTCCGACCAAGGGCCCTCCCCACGGGCGCCACCCAGCCGCAGCAATAGCCACCTGGCAGGACGGCCATTGCCGGGAGTCCTGATGCCCCAAGGAGATGGGCATCTACTCCTTGGCATACGTGGGGAGTTAACGGCGCAGGCATCAGTAGAGCGATCCCTGTGTTGTCAGGGGGCTACAACCAAGAGGGTACATGGCGGCCCCACCACAACGGACTGGCTACCGTGCTGGATCTTAGGTGCAAAACTGACCAAGGTCGTCGTCGCAGATAAAAGAAACACTGCAGAGTGCAGCGTGGTAATCGCCCAAGAGATCGATAACGAGCGGGACACCATTGCAACGACGAGAAAGCCGGCTAAAGGTCTAGTTGCACGACGGATACAGTGCACCATGTAAGGCGCCCTTCCCCAATTGGCTCGCTCTTCGGAATAATTTAGAAAGATGGAGGTCAAACCCGAGAGGGGACCATCACATAAGGCCGAAACATTTGAGACTCCTTTTAGTCGCCTCTTACGACAGGCAGGAATACCGCGGGCCTATTCTAACCCCCGAACCCGCAGGGGGAACCAGTTAGGTTCCTTTTAGAGTATAGAGATATAATATCCCCATATTTAAGCATCATATACAGCCGCTAGCTCGACTAAGATTCGTGCCTAAAGACTGGAAAGTTGCACAAGTCCACCAATATGTCCGCGCGGCTCATCCCGTCGGAGGTTCGAGTTCTGCCTCGGGTATGGGTGTGTGTGTTGTCCTTAGCGTAAGCTAGTTTAAGTAGTGTGTAAGCTTAGGGACCGATGACCTCAGCAGTTTGGTCCCATAAGACCTTACCACAAAAAAAAATTCCAAATTTTTCCACCAATACTCAAGGAACAAAATAGGCGTAACCCATTGCATTACAGACCCGCATCACTGACGTCTATTTGCAGTAGGATTTTGGAACATATACTGTGTTCTAACATTGTGAATTACCTCGAAGAAAATGGTTTATTGACACATAGTTGGCATACATTCAGAAAATTCCGTTCATGTGCAACACACCTAGCCCTTTATTCGCACGAAGTTGTAAGTGATGTCGACAGGAGATCTCAAACTGGTTCCATATTTCTGGATTTCCTGAAGGCTTTTGATAGCGTTCCTCACAAGCGACTTATAATCGTACTGCGTGCCTACGGAGTATCGTCTCAGTTGTGAGAATCGATTTGTGGTTTTTTGTCAGAAAGGGCACAGTTCGTAATAATTGACGAAGATCTTCGAGAAAAACAGATGTGATATCTGGCGTTCCCCAAAGAATTGTAACAGGCCCTCTGCTGCTCCTAGGAGACGATGTGAGCAGACTGATGGAAGATGATGCTGTCATTTAGCCGGCCGTGGTGGCCGTGCGGTTCTAGGCGCTTCAGTCCGGAACCGCGAGACTGCTACGGTCGCAGGTTCGAATCCTGCCTCGGGCATGGATGTGTGTGATGTCCTTACGTTAGTTAGGTTTAAGTAGTTCTAAGTTCTAGGGGACTGATGACCTCAGATGTTAAGTCCCATAGTGCTCAGAGCCATTTGAACCATTGTTTGTAGCGCTAAACTGTGCATCTTGTTGTAGGATAATCTCTGTCATTACTTAAGGGTAAAAATGTGCCAAGTGTCGTAATTATCGTCGTCCGTAAGCAAAGTTCTGAAGAAGTCATTGTACTTACCTCGCAATAAACAAAAGTGAAATGCTATGCGTATAGATATCGTAGTTATTACGTACCTTACCGTGATTAAGAAAGTACTATACGGTAACGTAATGTTGTGCTACGGAAAAGGCTGTCTCATTGTAGCTATACCACAAAAGCTACTACTAAAACATGTTTTACTTTCCAGAAGAATTCAGAAAAACTGTGCAGGTATAAAAATGATACAGCACAAAAGCAACAATGTAAATAGTGTCACACATTAGTGGCGTCGTGATATAATCGTGTAGCGTCTACTAAGTTCATCAGAAGATCGAAACCAATTGGGAAATGATTTACACTAAATGTCTGCATGGTGCGAAAAGCCGCAGTTGACCCCAAATAATGAAAACTGTAAAGTCATCCACATGTGCACAGAAAGGAATCCGTTAAATTTCGGTTACACCATAAATCATAAAAATCTAAATGCAGTCAAATGAACTAAATACCTAGGAATAACAATTACGAACAACGTGAATAGGGACTATACCATAGATAACGTTGTGCGAAAAGAGAACTGAAGACTGCTTTTTTTGGCAAAACATTTAGAAGATTCAAGAAATGCACTAAAGAGAGTGTCACGGGTGTGACTGGTGAGTTGAGGTGGCAATCATTAAAACAAAGACGTTTCTCGTTGCTGCGAGATTTTTTGACGAAATTTCAGTCACCAGCTTTCTCATACGAATGCAAAAGTATTATTTTGACGCCATTCTACGCAGTGACAATTGATCACCGTAATAAAATAAGGGAAATCAGAGCTCGCACAAAAATATTTAAATGTTTGTTTTTCCCTTGCTCTTGTTCGAGAGTGGATTGGTAAAGAAGTAGTCTGAAAGTGGTTCGCTAAACCCTCTGCCAGGCACTTAAGCGAGAATTTCAGAGTAACCATTTAGAGGTAGATGTAGATGCTGTAGTCCATAGGACGAGCGGTGTCAAGGCAATGTTCTTCAATAGCAGATAGGTTCTGCTGCTGTTAGCATATGTGACCCTTATGCTCAGTACACCTTTGCTGTAGTGTCCTCATCGTCTGACCGATGTCTGTCACGCCACAACTGCAAGGGTTGCAGTTTACGCGCCCCTTACGCTGGTCATCATCATTCTTTACAGACGCTGTCTCAGCACAACACCCTTTTGTTTCATCTGTGTCTTGACAGTGACGGGTTGTGCACCTGTCTAAACATCGGCTGTTGCCGAAGACCTAACCTGGCTGCAATCCTTTAAGTTGACTGAACGTCGGTATACTCATTAAAAAAGTTGTGTGAACACTGAAATAATCAAATGGTTCAAATCGCTCGGAGCACTATGGGACTTAACATCTGAGGTCATCAGTCCCCTAGAACTACTTAAACCTAACTAACCTAAGGACATCACACACATCCATGCCCGAGGCTGTGATCGAACCCGCAACCGTAGCAGTCGCGTGGTTCCGGACTGAAGTGCCTAGAACCGTTCGGCCACCGCGGCCGGCATGAAATAATCTTCGTAACTTTTGAAACAGCTCCCGACCCTCTTTGTTTCCCAGGTTCTGTCCAGTTCATACTTCTCTATTTTTTAAAATTAAAAAGTAAGAAAAACCCGATTGGATAGCACAAAAATTCGTTTTTATAGAGGAAGTTTTCGTCTAGAAAAGAGCTTATCTTTGCTGTGGAAAAGTGTTATGCAGAACTGGAAACAGATTTCTCTTCCGACTGAAATAAAATGAAATCTCCCAGGACCACAAGAATGGAGATTTTATTCGGAAATATGTTTTTTTGGAAAAAGATTAGATTATTTGACCCTTTTTCATGAAACTTCTCAGTTCACTCTAATAGTCCCTAACCAAGCGAGGTCATGTATTAGAACAACAACAAATGTTATGTACCGTGTTATCAGTTAACTGCAAATGTTGAACCATTCTGGCAGATTGAGAGTAAACCTTTGTCTCCTGGTGGGAGTCGGAGCCTTGCCTTTGACGGGCAGTTCCCTTACCGACTGAACTATCCAGGTACGCCTCACGACCTGTCCTCGGAGCGTCACATCTACTGGTAAGTATTTCCTACCTTATATGATAGCTACTATAGCGTCTACAATGTCTATTCCAAAACAGCGCTATCTCTATATACCAGACTACGTGTAGTGTACTTTAATAAAATGGAAAGAGTGAAGCAGTGTGTACTGTTCCCATGTCGATGCAAGCAGCCTGCAGGGCGTGAGGTATTGCGTTCCGGATAAGGGAGCTCGGATGTCGGCTGGAGTGCACCGGCTGGCGCCTGCGCGTGGGCGCGTGGGTGGGCTGTTTTATGTCTACGGGTGAACAGACGGGGTCAGGGCCCCTCGCACGGCGCGCGGGCCAAATCCTCGCATCTATTGAAGGCCATCTCTCCTAATAGCATCGCCTGAATGCACTGGGGCTCGGGAAGATCATTCGCCATTTGGCTAATGCCAAATAATGATGATGAATGGCGTGTGTGCGCGGAACATCTCGGTGCTCGCAGTTTGAGGGGTGATCAGTTATCAGCCGATCGCTGGATCCATTAGCAAGGGTGCCGTGAGCTTCTTTATGTTCTGTTAACCGTAGAGGAGGGTGGCAGAGTACCCTTAGGACTCTGGCGGGATTTGGAAAGGGATATTTTTTCATTAACTCTCGCGACTCCGTATCATAACCTTCATCCGCATACATCTCGGAACGTACTCTCACCAGGAGGTTTGATGCTATAGGTCGTAAATTCATATTTGTTCCAACGACAGCTAGGTACTGCCTCACTTTTTCTCAGAGATCCCTCTCGAAGAGGACAGGGAAATTTAAATCATTATTAAGTTGATCGCATTGAAATGGAGCACCACAACAACAGTAGTCGTAAATTATGCAATAGCAAACCAAAATTATGGCACAGAACTGTCTTTCTTCATTACAGCAATTGTTAGTGCGTTAATGGAAGAAAAAATGGATAGGGAAGTGTAGCAGTAAAACATGAAGTACTCTCATCTTATTCGAACAGAACGAGGTACCACAGTTGCAGCAATGGACTTGAATCCCAAGAAGAGGTTTTTAAATTCCCGTCCAACCATCCAGATTTACATTTTGGATTCTTTCCATATAACGATTAAAGCAAATGCTGGAATGGTTCGTTTGAAAATAATGAACGATTTCTTCTCCAATCGAGCTTTTTTCCTTCTCTAAAGACAAACATTTTCATTCCTCCTTCCTTCGTCTTATCTGGAAGAATTTAGCAGAAGTGCAAATAGACTTGTAATGTCTATAGTTCATCTCTCAGATGACGTTTTGGGATAAACTTAAGGAATATCGGACCAGCATGGATGTGAGGAATAGCTAGGAAGAATCGTTATCTCTAACGTAACGAAACGCGCACTTCAAGGAAGTATTATACAACGGTTACTGATCACGACATATATAAATGGTCTGTTGGATATTGTGTGACGACCATTGCCATAAACTGTAGCAAAATGCTGGAAGACCTGTCGAGCAACGACGCTTCATGTAGGAATGACAGCTGACTCCAGGCATCAACAAATGTAATCTATGGCACATAAAGACCCAATATTATTCGACTACACAATTCGCGGTCAGTACTAGAAGCTGTCGCAACTACAAAAAGTCTAGGCTTATTGATCCGGAACGACTTTAACTGGAATGACCTCAAAAACTAGTTGCAGGAAAAGCAGCTGTCAGATGGAGATTCACTGGAAGGATCATAAGCAACTTTAATCGATCCGCCAGAGAGAAAGCTTACAAAACCTCCGTTCGACTGATAGTTCAATAATGCGCATCGGTCTGTAATCATAAAAAGGTGTCCGCAGGAAGTCCTTACAAGAGAGATGTTGTTCTTCGCTGTTAAAATTTCAGATGAACGCTTTCAAAAAAGTCGTATTATAGTCTGTTACACGTGACTCAGGAAATGACATCGGTGGTAAAATCGGAGAAGTTCAAATTGATAGGGAGGCTTGCCGAAACTCACTCTTGCTGCTGACCAGAAATAATAGGAACAGAATGGAGCAGTAATGACAGTGGAGTGATGTGCAAAGTATTCTCCACTAAATAATATTAGATGCCTTACGAAGTAATAGATGTAGACGCAAATATCACACAAAAAGAGGGCTGTCACTATAATAGATGAGTGGACACTCATGTTAAGTCCGTTCGCTATGGCGAGTCAGCAGCCGCATCTACTAGTGAAATGAATAGAACTGCCAGTAATACATAAACTTACACAGATGTATATACGGAGTATTTTGCACGTTTGCAGACAAAATGAATCACATTGGCTGTAAAGTTACGCCAAATTTTGGACGACGTATGTATGTGATCGTTATAAAGAGACAATGTGAATTTTCATCGTAATCATGTCACTGCTATAACAATTATAACAGTAATAGATAATGGCATCTGCCATGCTACAACTAACAGCTAAAAGCTTATAACAAGAAAGACGGACGCTAAGAGTCCTTACAGTAGCGAAAACGTGTATAATAAGAGACTCTGGTTTACCAAATTATTGTAACACAGAAAACCTAGGCGGATAATCATCTGGTAGTCAACCTTAGTGTGTGCTGGAGAACATGTTCAGATTACGTGGATGTATACATCACCATCTATTTTTCGTTACAACGTAGACCACCACCGCATGTCTTGTTTAATATATATTTGAACAATCACATTGTGCTACGCTCACCGCAGACGTATTGAGCAATGCAAACACATGGCCGAGCGGTTCTAGGCGCTACAGTCGCAGGTTCGAATCCTGCCTCGGGCATGGATGTGTATGATGTCCTTAGGTTAGTTAGGTTTAAGTAGTTCTAAGTTCTAGGGGACTGAAGTGAAGTCCCATGGTGCTCAGAGCCATGGTACTCAGAGACAATGCAAACACAGTCAAAGCCAGCAGTAAATATAGATTGTTTCTCTATACAGTGAACCACTGACGGCAATTAATACTGGTCAATGGTACAACCATCCGGTGCGCAACGAGTGGGTAACGTATCATCGACGTCTGCGCTAATGTATACATTTAATCATGTGCAATTCAAAACACAAATATAGGCAACAACTGTGTGCAATACAACAACAGTCGAAACATCGGTGAAATCTCTAAGAGTTCGAAATGGTTATAGAAGTATATAAAACGTAGAACGACGTCTACATTGCAGAGGTCTGTAACATATATTTAAAGATACGATAACAGTCAAAATAGCCAGTTGAAAGTTAAATATTGCCCTATGCTAAGTATATTAGTCTCAGCCATGTGGATCTAGGTCTACGTATTTTGTACTACTAACGACTTTTGCTGTTATTGTTTTCTTTAAATATACGACACTGTTTTCTCCCAGGTAGAAGTAGGTCTCTATTTTGTACATTTACATATTAACTGCCATCAGTGATTGACTGTATGGGGCAGGTCTCCGAAAAACTCCGGCTCAGGAGGTGCATTTAGCTCTTTACCTCTTGATTATGACTTCCACAATATGCCACATGCGAGGAAGCACGTACTATGCTGTAGATCTTTATCATTACCAGTTTAAGGAAATTTAGTTGAAATAGAGAGTGAGCACGCAGATCTTGTGCTACATAACAAGGTACATTGGTTACAAGGTGCAAACGCTTCCAAACGTTTCGCTTCCTTAATAACGGAAATTAAACCATCCTTCCGCGAGAAAGGTTTTCACTATCCAGACATAACGAGAGATCAGATAAACCAAAATTTTTCTTGAAAAATCTCTAAATGGTACTGTAACAGATTTAAATTATTTTTCCTTTAATGCTGACACTGGCGACTTCGAAATGCAATTGCTGCATGTATAAAAACAAAGAATTATACAGCCCCAAATTTGAACGTCTTTGTGGCTATGTTGATAAAGTGCAGAAAAACGAGTTCTAACTTAGTTCATAGGACAAATGTTCTGCTTTGGAAGACCCGGAGAAAAATCATATGTTGAGTTGCAGAACCTGGAATAGTATTGCTAACTCATATTATCAGCTGGGAATACAATGGTACACTATTCTTTCCTTATTGCGGTCTACATTTTCATTAGAACAATCATTTTCGAGCAGTCAGAGTAAACTGAGATGTCCTACTGAAGAGAAGCTGGAATCGTGACTAAGATTAAAAAAAGACAACATACAAACTTGATTTACCCGAAGTTTCCAAGGAGATGCAAGGTCGTTATTTACATTAATGTTTGCAGCCATTGTCATGATTTAGTTTTATGGATATTTTAGAATTTAATTTTACCAATAAATAATATCGTTACTAAGTATGATACCAAGTTTTAGTCAACATATCTAAAGTTCAAAGACTAAAACTTCAAGTCCAGTCTATTAAGTTAATTTTAGGGAGAATAACGCATTGAAATTAGACGTACTGAGGAGTATTCAAGAAGGTATGTTGAGAAACGCATAGAGAGCATATGCATTTTGAGAGCATGAGATAAAAGATTAGTGAGGGTGGGAGAGTTGGGAGGGATTGGATTAGCGAACGTACCTCAGTCAGATAGGAGTATTTAGCATAGAGCAGCTTAGGAGTACTCGCAGTTAATATCAGTGTACCTGCCTATGTAGTTTAAGTTTTAAAAAAATTGGTTGTCATGGAAACTGCAATCGTACTCTCTTCGCTAATAAGATTGCCGTCCACTGGTATAGAGGAATAGTCTGTAAGTACCGTTTACGTTTACAATGATTGTATTCCTCTCTATGTTTGTAGCGTGTATAGCACACAGTGGTTTGTTATATATGTTAACCTAGACAGCGGAAACGTATCACCTAGACACACAGCACTGGTCTAATATTGAAAAATTGCAAATGATGTATACAAACATATAATCTTTAAATGTTCCCTCGTAGACACTAAGATTGATTTCCATATGTATAGTTGGGTAGATTTTGTGTGCTACAATAACTTTGTAAACCAGAACCTCTCAATACGTTTTGACTGTTGTAGGGAAACTCAGCGTCCGTCTTTCTTACTGTAGACTTCAATTGACAGCTGTGTAAAGTTTTGTAACATTACACTGTCTGCAAGAATTTCTATCAACAGTTTCACATTTATATTTATGCAACTTGTCTAATTTACTCTGTTAAAACCATTAGAAGAATTGTAATTTAAATTGTTTTTTATTTTATTTTATGACGTAACTGTGTATTCCATATTATACTACTTGTAATAGTATTATAGTGTGCTTCCACCTCCTGACGCTTTCTTTACCCATGAGACAAGGCACTTAGCATCGGTCAGTTTGTGTACTACCAGCACAAGGAAACGTTCACAGTCGCTATCACCAGACACCACTGTTATTCTGTGTGTCACTTTGAATTCACGACAACAGTGTCTTTCTGTACTCATCAGTTGCTCATGTTTCAATTACGAGTCTTTAGGTATGCATTTAATGTAGTGTTTCTCATGTAAAAATTATGCTATTTCTTCTCATTCGTGACATATGTAGGCCAGTATTACATTGCTTCTATGTCAGTCTTTGCGTCATTTGTTTGACAGCTGATACATATATTTTACATCTGACATTACACGACGTTGATAACAGTTAATTGACAAAGTGTCCTCTTATCTTAGAAACTGAAGTGTATGTAATGTTAAAAAATTGTTAAATTTTTCTATAAATACCGTTAATGTCGAATATAATTCTTTTCTTGTAAACATTCTTTTCGACAAGTTTCAGATCTGAAGATAACCTGTAATAGTCTACATTAGTTATAAAATTTCATATATGCGGTCATGGCTAATAAAGATTTTAAAAAATATCAACTGTCATTGGAATAATAGATCGCGTCTCTACGTTGAGAATCTCGGGTAACTACATGCCCTCAAGTGTGAAGACGTTTGTTTCTATAACGGTACAAACATTCGGTTTTAATTCTCTGCAGCGCTATTGTTTGTAAATACGATCATTATGACGACACGGTACAGTTTATAATCTGATGCAGGAAAAAATTTTTGAATAGAAATAATTGAGTATATGAACCAAAACTGTGTTCCAATGTAACACACTCACGCTTCTCTAGAGCCGTGTAGACCACACACACACACACACACACACACACACACACACAAACGTGCACCGTACCACACACAACGATAAACAAATTTCCTAAGTGGAGGGAAACTGTTGGTTACTTAGCTTATAAGAGTATACATTTTATTTCATACGACTACAATGGAACACCATTAGGTATATTGGGCTCTCGATACAATGTTGATTTTGCCATATTTCAAGAAGTTCTTACGTCGTAAATCTCCAGTTTTACGGTTTCGCTACTGAAATAGGCATCCGAGACGTTTTTATAGTACCTAGGAGAACAGATCTGGCGTAAACATCACGTTAGATATAAAGTGCATTTGCAAGTGCGTTTTTGCTCAACCATAACTTCCATGAGACAGTTTCGCATGTCTAAAACTGGTGTTTATCCCCATCAATTCGTTTCCGTTTCAATGTAAGATGTCGGGAAAAACTTCAGTGCCTGAACTTAACGCGAACATTGAAACTGTAACGCCAAAAGAATCTCTGCAGCACATACTTTCATTCTCAGTTAGTAGGTGAGCACTCAATACATTGCTTACGAAAACCAAAGGCGATGTGTGATTTCTGTAGATTATGCAATACAAGAGATAACTTGAACAAAGGAAATATTTAAAGAAAAGTTGTAGTTGAGTTTACCTCATATTCTTTTTACTTGATTTAGTTTTCAAGGAGTGATTTGCTGATGAAACGCCAGGAAATAATAATTTTGAGAATCACAAGGCAAAATGCGTGTACACATGGAACGGCTGGCCGCTTAAAAAGAAAGTAGGAGTAAATACGTTTGCGAAACTGATTTCCACCTTATCCAACATTTGCGTCGCTGAAAACTGAATGATTGATTCCGGATTCTACATCCTTTCACGGACGTTCGACGGTTGAGCAGGCCATTAACCAGATATAACGTTCAGTGTCTACTCTAAATTGCTCAAAGGGACCTAAAATGAAATTTGCTTTGGAACATTCCACGTATCGTTACCTAGTTCTGTGACTCCTTGTTTTACGTGTGCGTGCAAAGCGCTCTTTTTTTTTTAGTTGTACTGTGTTTGCCAGTAAAATGCGATTTGATGTTTCGCGGCTAGCTGCGCATCTGACGGAAGCTGAGTCTGAGGCTGTGGCGTACCTGGTGCCATCTGGCGCACAGCCGGGCAACCATTATACTTGATTGCCCTAACCTCCAGGTGGGCTCCGGCACGTGCTGACATCTGCTGAGGTTTTGTCTAAACGCCAGTCTTCGTGTGTCGAGAGTTCATTTCATAGGATCTACAAAATTTAACGACAAAGGTGAAACTTGTTTACGCTTATTTCGTCATTATACTTCGATAAGATTCTTTTAAAGCTATTACCGCGCGTCGTCTCTAATAAGGAACGGATTTAACGAACTTGCTAATATCTTACTGACACAAAAAACAAAATTTCTTATTGTAACAAATTTAATAAACTAAATTGGTCTTTTCTGAATTATTGTCAATATATGTGGCACTTATTAGTCATCCGCTCAAAGAGAATCGAAATTCAAAACAGACAGGAAACCGAACTTGAGCGCAACAATTCGAAGTGTGTGACGGCGCAGCATGGTGGTGCGTTTGGAACTATTGGAGATAGATTATTCGCCCCACCTATCCATTCCTTGTGTTTTATTTCTTACTGTAAGGTTTTATAAATGTTATAGTCGGTATTTTACCTCGCTGTAAAGTACAGCACTGTGCAACCATCGGTAAAACGCCAGATTAGATTAGATTAGATTAGATTAATACTAGTTCCATGGATCATGAATACGATATTTCGTAATGATGTGGAACGAGTCGAATTTTCCAATACATGAAGTCGAATTTTCCAATCCACGCTTCCCTTTCTCGTGACATGTTTTCACTAATAACAAGTTGGATTACATCGGAGGTCAAGTGTTCTATCCAGTGGCCTTGCTGCGGCAGAAGAACAGTTTTCTCAAATAATATTGTGTAAGGAGTGTGGTGGAGGAATGTCGATGACTGAAGATCAGTAACGGTGAATGAAAGATGCAACTAGAAAGCAAACTCTTATAACTGTGTAAGAAATTATCATGATGAAATACCCGGATGTAGTTTATAGACAAACAAACGTTTTGATCTGCTGATAAACGAAACTGACACTGATTTAAATTTAGGGTCATAGCTACCGTCGCTTGATTAATCGGAGCTTTTTGTGCAAGAGTGAATAAACAAACTAAAATGAAAAGATACCCTGTAGTGATCGGTCTGTGACTTACGTAGATTATCTTACGCAGAGTTAGTCCTGCTGGTTGATTTCTGTGTTAGTACTGTCTAGCGAAAAATGCAAATTTCAGAAATTTAGGTACCTGGACAACAAGCCAAGAAGCGATGATTCACCGAGTGTGATACGAAATGATTACTGCCGTGTGGTGCATGAATATGCTACCGCCGTCAGAATTGATTTTCCAGGTATTTTGAAGAGCAGACTCATTGCGTTAGTAACTGTACTTACATTGGGAAGTTTAGTAGTACGTTTTAGTTGCTTCAGTACTAACAACGACTTTAGAAAAATATAAATAAGTATGTGTTTTACACGTACAATCTACATGCTATGTTTCGTTGGTATACCATCCGTCATAAATACGAGGCGTGGCTC
Organism: Schistocerca nitens; assembly: GCF_023898315.1. Classification (NCBI taxonomy): domain Eukaryota; kingdom Metazoa; phylum Arthropoda; class Insecta; order Orthoptera; family Acrididae; genus Schistocerca; species Schistocerca nitens. Next base: position 437,491,970 of record NC_064616.1, read on the forward strand.
AAAATTCAGTGCCAATCACGTATTAAATGTGGTTGTAATACACACTGATTCCCGTAAGCGTATCAGAGTTGTCTATCTTCATAAGGGTTATAAACCCAAGAGGCTGTACTCTTGTTGAAGTTCAGCGTCAACTGTGTAAGATATATGACTCCAACGCAATGGAAGGAAGAACAGAGAGCTGAGTTTAAGGATGGACCATCAATGTTCACAGTCAGAATAGCAGTGGCACGTCCGAATGGCGATCTCCTTTAGCATATGAATATAACAGTGAGAGACAGTTATCCCATTACGATAAGCGGTCTTTCCAGAAATTATTGGGACAACAAAGTCGAAAATCGCTACTGAATCCTTTACATCGTTTAAAACTATCTGCACGACGTGTGCCGATGGGTGCAGCATTGCGGAAACAATTTAAAAAACTTGTCTCTTAAAGATCTTATCTCACTCGCAATGACTACCACACGCAATGACTACCACACGCAATGACTACCACACGCAATGACTACCACACGCAATGACTACCACACGCAATGACTACCACACGCAATGACTACCACACGCAATGACTACCACACGCAATGACTACCACACGCAATGACTACCACACGCAATGACTACCACACGCAATGACTACCACACGCAATGACTACCACACGCAATGACTACCACACGCAATGACTACCACACGCAATGACTACCACACGCAATGACTACCACACGCAATGACTACCACACACAGTGACTACCACACACAGTGACTACCACCCACAGTGACTACCACACACAGTGACTACCACACACAGTGACTACCACACACAGTGACTACCACACACAGTGACTACCACACACAGTGACTACCACACACAGTGACTACCACACACAGTGACTACCACACACAGTGACTACCACACGCAATGACTACCACACACAGTGACTACCACACACAGTGACTACCACACACAGTGACTACCACACACAGTGACTACCACACACAGTGACTACCACACACAGTGACTACCACACACAGTGACTACCACACACAATGACGTATCGAAAACTGGTTTATGAGTAACAGCTTTGAGTAAAGTGAGGAATATATCGTTGGCTAACATTCGAAGTGTGCAATTTTATGCCGAATCTTGGAATAAACTAATACTATAATGGTAACTAAAGTGTTTGGAATAAGAAGATGACTGCATAGAAAAAGCAAGGTACGTACGAGATTTATTAAACCATTAACTCATTTGCCACTTTCCAATTGTTTACACGTTATCGTCGATCGGCCCTTCGTGTTGTACGGCAGAATCTTTGCATTTAATGTCTCATCTGTGACCAGGTCATTAGAGCCTTTTTAAAGAAACCGTCAAGAATTTGCCTTACTCGATTCAGAATGACCACGGGAAACCAAAATGTGAAAGGAACTTGTAGCCATCTCCTAGAAAACGAAAACTTATGAATTCGCGTCGCTGACATTCGATAAGCCATACATGTTTGCCGAGCCGTGCCAAACGCAGAACACCTGGTCGCCTGGATACGGGTTTGGCAAAGCCGGTCAGTGGCCATGTAATGCTAAGCATTTTACAAGAGAAGTAAATGCCTTATTGGTGGGATACCAGCTACAACATTCACGATTAATCTGTCACTTTTCAATATAATCGCCATCTTTGTCCACAGTTGAAACTAGACCACGTATACCTGTGCAGTAAAACTCATGATCTTGCTTCCTCAGCCACTGGTGCACATAATTTTTCAAGGTCTCTACATCCTCCTAGTGATTCCCCAGACGAGCTCCTCTGAGCGCACCGAACAGATGTAAGTTTTATATTGTAGCAGGTTGGATGCAGTTACGAGGGCTATTCGGAAAGTAAGGAACGATAGGTCGTGAAATGGAAACCACAGTGAAAAACCGATGAAACTTTGCATAGATGTGTTGGGCAGCAACTCTAGTAAGCCCGTTGATAGCATCATATCGTTCTTCTTAGTTCTGAAGGCACAGAGAGGGCGTAAAGACGTCTACAAAATAGTCTATCCCGCCAAGTATGAGTGTCTGCCGAGAGATTTCGCCTGATGTTATGCAACATCACGTAACTTATCTGCCATGCAGTTCCTTCTTCATGACAGCTTTCGGTCGCACACTGCAGGGGTAATGAAGACGCCCCTACAACGTTTTCGTTGGGAAATGTTTGATCACTCATCACACAGCCCAGCCCCGGCTCTCTCCGAGTTTCATCTCTGCTCAAACTGACCTCTGGGTATGAAGACATTTTGGCAAGGAGTACGAGCTGCAGTACAGCGTAGAAAATTGTCGGAAAACACAGGAGGCTACCTTCTGTGACGAGGGTGTTGAAAAGTTGGTACAACGGTACGACAGATGTCGAAGTGTGGGCGGTGACTATACAGATAAGTAGCTGGAAAGTTCAGCTAACCGTGAAAGAGAGGAAAAAAAAAAAGAAAAAACAGTTTCGATTTTTACTGTAGTTTCCATTTCGCGACCAGTTGTCCCTTACTTTCTGAGTAGCCCTCGTACTTTCCTTGCCGCTTTATTCCGGGCTGTCAACATTTTCGGTAGCCAGCGTGAAAAAATTTTGGACTAGCCTAGTTTTTCAGTAATAGCTATCACACTGCCATTAACGATGAATAACTGGCGACATAATTAGTCTGTCGATACTCGATAGTCGTCACATATGATTTTGTCGACACGCTGGGTGTCATATGATGTCACAGCATGAGTGCAGTCAATGGCCGGCTGCTCAGCGTTGCATCAGCTGCCTGTCATTGCCTTTCAGTTTCTTTATAGCGATGAACCCATCGTCTAATGGTTCTGGTGCCCAACGTAATATTTATATGCACATTATTCAACTTTCCATGAATGAGAACTTCTAATCCTTTAAATTGATGAGCATTCACGCCGGACCATCAAAGAGAGCTGAGGTGTTCAGTCAGCCAGAGAACAATAAGAGTCGAGTGAAAAACATAGACAGTGACACATCACCTTTGCACTCAGACGTGTAATTCAAATGGTTCTGAGTACAATGGGACTTAACATCTGAGGTCATCGGTCCCCTAGAGCTCAGAACTACTTAAACCTGACTAACCTAAGGACATCACACACATCAATGCACGAGTCAGGACTCGAACCTGCAACCGTAGCGATCGCGCGGTTCCAGACTGAAGCGCCTATAACCGCTTGGCCACAGCGGCCGGCGACATGTAATTATCAAGGAAAAAAGAGAACACATCTGAGAAGCTGTCCCAAATTTGCCTTCAGAAAGCGTTAGAAGCAGAGGCAGAAGACCTCGTATAATTACTTAGAAAGGGCACCCTTCTCATTGACATGTTAATATCCTTTGTATTTAAGAAGCTGGCTGAATATGCTGTAAATGTTGAAAAAAAAACTAATCTGCTTAATTACAGAAAAAAGTGTCGTGTCGAGTCGTACTCTGAGTTTTTGCCGATTGATGTTAAGGATCTGCCAATTAATTGTCTGATGCTGATGTTACAGAGATGAGGAACGTCATAAAATGGATAAATGGAGATCTTGGAGAAAGTGCGGCGTTCAGTGTAAAGTTTTGTTCATCAGCGGTACTGGACTGTATGAAGGCAGATTTCTCCCGCCTTAGAGTGCGGCCATATACTCCAAATTCAATGCGTTATTGAAATGTCAATGTTATGGGCGTACTACCGCCGATTACCTGAAAGTATAAGTGGTTGGTAAAAGAGAAAATTTTTTTCAGCATTAGGTAAAAATTAACACGGCCAGGAAGTGAAATGGGCGAATTCGTTCAATAATTGCAGGACACATTACTATTACAATGCACAATCACTACCACACCCAATAACGTGTCGAAATCCGGTTTGTGAGTAACAGCTCTGAGTAAAGTGAGGAATTGAAAGTTTCGAAATATATCGTTGGCTAACATCTAAAGTGTGCAATTTCATGCCGAATCTTGGAAGAAACTAATTGTATAACTTATCAAAAGTGTTTGGAGTAACCAGGTGACTGCATAGAAAAAGCAAAGTAAATATTAGATTTATTAAACCATTAACTCATTTGCCACTTTCCAATTGTATACTCATTATTGTTGATAGGCTCTTAGTTTTAACATCGCGTCGTGTGGCAGAATGAAGGTACGAATATTCGCATTTAATGCCTCATCTATAACCAGGTCATTAGAGTCTTTTTCAAAGAAACAGTCAAGAATTTGCCTTACTCGATTCAGAATGACTACGGGAAACCAAAATGTGAAACGGACTTGAAGCCATCTCCTCCCGAACGGAAACTTATGCGTGCGCGTCGCTGACATTCGATAAGGCATACGTGTTTGCCGAGCCGCGCCAAACGGCGACCACCTGGTCGCCTTTATGAGGGTTTGGCGAAGCCGGTCAGTGGGCTCAGTTTCCTCACCAATCCTCTACTGCTCATCATTTTTTACCATTCTCTGACCTCGAGTATCATCCTAAACAACTACCCAAAACCTCTACCCTAAAAGGGACTGCTAAAGAAGTATCTGACTACAGGTATATTTGCATTCTACCAGAATTATCTAAGGTTTTAGAAAATAATCTTCAGTATCAGCTTACAAATTGCTTAACGTCAAAAAACCTTCCGGATGAGTACGAGTCTTGTTTCCGGAAAAACTGCAGCACGACTGCTCTAATGAAAGCTGTTAACGGAGTGAAATAACATATGGACAATATTGCGTGCTTTTTAGATTTCAACAAAGCTTCCGACGCTGTCTTTTTAGATATTCCACTTGCTAAACTCAAAAATCAAAACTTTTCCTCAAGTGCTGTACAATGATTTCACTCATACCTTACATCCTACCAACAGCGTGTAATGATCGGAACAACGAAGTCACAATGGAACAATGTAGTACGAGTGCTCTGACCCTTAATCCTAAATAGCACCCAAATAACTTTTGCTTGTTCTGTTAAGAACATAGAGATAATTGTGGACAATCTCTTAGACAGGACTGGACATACAACTGCAGTCTCTAAGAGGGTTTCAGCGTGACTTCGTTCACTACATAAACATACAAAATTGTTACCTATCGAGCTTGAAAAGAAACTTGTAGAGTCACTAATACGCCCCATCAATTATTATGGTAAGTAAAATACTCTCTATACCATTACTCAATCGTGCCATTTTCTCTAAATCATTTTCTGTAACAGAAACCTGACTTTGGAATATCTTCCTCAAAGTATTAGAGAAATTAAAATCATTTCCAACTTCAAAAAGAGACGGCAATGGCCAACGTTATGTGAAAGGAGCTATCTCTTCCATATACGGTACTTGTCAGCAGCTCACTCTCGTCAGTCCTCCCTCCTCTACCACTTTTCTCACTCCCTTGGCTGCAGATTTCTCTACAGAAATTGTGTTCTTTCTTAAATACCATTGTCAATTTGATTTCAGTCTTCTCCTCTTTTATTATCCCTTCTACTCCTTCAAATACCAAAAAGGCCTTCAGATACGCTAAACTAATCAATATCGTTCTTAATACCTCCTCTATTTCATTATTATTGGCATTAATAGTACTATTATTATCATTATTATTATTGTCAATTATTATTTTTATTAATGCTGCAAATTATTGTTATTGAGACTGTTATGTAAAAATTAAGCAACTTCATTCTTAATGCCTCCATTAATTTATCATTATTATTAGTGTTTCTGTTATTATTACTATTATTATTATTATTATTATTATTATTATTATTATTATTATTATTATTATTATTATTATTACCAGCAGTCATTTTTAACTAACCATGTAAATTATTATCATTGTGATTGTTATCTAATTTTTTGTATATATTGCTCCTCATTTGATGTAAGTGATGGCCTTAGGGCTCGAATCTGATTGGTAGGTTGATTTGGGGGAAGGCACCAAACAGCGAGCTCATCGGTACCGTCAAATGGGGAAAGAAGTCTGCCGTGCCCTTTTAAAAGAACCATTCCGGCATTAGCTTGAAGCGATTTAGGGAAATTACGCAAGATCTAACTGCTACAAATTCGTCGGGCAATACACCACTCCGCTCGAACTGTCAACACAAGTGGAACTGATAAGAGTATCCTACGACTTCAACATCGCTGGCAACGGGTTATACACAATGCTGGTGACTACTTTGAAGGTCAGTAAAACTTTGAAACACGTATCTATTTTGTACGAGCTGAAAATAAATAGTTGCCAAAAATAAATAGTTCCAACCCTCGTATCTTCTACAATGTTGCGAAGTCCCAATCATCTTCACAGCTGGAAGGAACACATTTCCGCAGCCAGTGTGTTTCTTCTGCGGGCTAACAATCCAGCTGTAAATCTTACTCTTTAAAGACGCAGCAGAAACAGCCGTCATACTGACTGATGCCTGAAGCGCGGAAGGTGTAAGAAAATGTGTGTAAGCCAACTAAAACAACATAAATTAAGAGCAGCGAAAGTTAAACCGACATCCCTCATTGTCATAGCTGTCATTATTTTATTTCTGTTTTAATCTATAGTTTTTCAAAACATTCATTTGAAAGTTGTTGAGGAGTAATTGTTAGAATAGACTGCTATGTTAAGTGTAAATAAGAAAATACTTATCGCTCATTCTGGTGTAGGGTTCAACGACAATGGTCCTTAAATAAGGGGAAATTTTAAAAAAGTAGCCTGGAGTGGCGGTTACACTCAGCGACCTACAGCAATATGTGGACATACAAATGCGATGGTGTAGATTTACACTAGTAAAGTTTCAACCCTCGTATGTACAATTGTGTTAAGAAGCCGATTTGTTTGATTTCGCAACTAGCAGTTATACGAAGAGTAGAAATTTCTGATCTTAGTTGTCTAAGCATCTCATCGCTATCCCCTTCTTACCATTATAGGTGCAGCCTGAATTTTTGATAGTTTCCAAGTGTTTGCACAGTTTTTATAATTGCTTAGCTTTGCCGATACGTAAATAAGTATTTACGATTCGGTATGGGAGTTGAACCAAATGAAAATGACAAGAAGTAATTTCCAGGCAGCGAATTCCAACTGGAGGAATGTCTGTTTTTATATAGGCAGAAGCTTTGGTCGTTGGTGGCTAGCTAAAGGCTGGTCCTGGCAGAGGACAGGGAACATATTACGCAGAGACAAGGCCGGCTGGATCTGCGGGACAGAGAACAGCGTCGGCGTCGGCCGCGGGCGGCAGACGCAAAGGGAGGTCCGAATAATTTCCTGCAGCGGGATTGCTGGCGCGCTCTTTCATCATCACAAAACTCGTGTGATGCTGCAGCCACCTCGGCGTTATCGCCGCCGAGCTGCTGTGTTCTGCCTGTTGCTGCGCGCACACAGCTGCCGTATCCGCTTGTCGCTCCAGAAACTTCCGACATCGTCCCTTTGCGTCGCAGCGGACAACATGAAGAACGCCCTGTACAGTTACCTGCTAACGGTGAACTTGTGAGCGCCCTCAGAAAGTTTTCTACCTAATTCTGTGTACGCAGTTTTCCACTTCTTTGCACCACCACCACAATCATCATCATCGCCAAACATTTGGCATTTACTACACGATAATAGCGTACTCTACATTTTTTCCATTATTTATGGTCTTCATCTATATTTCACATCAGTCTTGTATATTTTCTAATGTCATTTACCCACCTTCTGTCTGGTTGTCACTTTCATCCATTCTAACCTCCTGAAATCCGGCAGGGACACATTTGGACCTTATCCGATGTATTTACCTGGCGCCTCATCTCGCCAACATCATTCTATTTTCCTGTAATAGTTACTTCTAGCATTCCAGTTTAGTCCCTGCCCATTTATTTGCGAATCTGTAAAACCTATATGTTTAACTTGACACGCATTAGTATGCGAACATGCTGTGTACTCCGGCTCCTAGCGCTGTTGGCAAGTTTTGTGTCACCTACATCTGCGTTTCGTATCTGTGTGATAATCCTGTTGAGTCACAGGGGTGTTCACTCGCTATTAAACCCTCGGTTAAGTTGACAAAATGTCTGTCAAGTTTCCAGGGGAAAATACCTTGCAATTTGAATTCTACAAGTCTACACTTTCCTAGCAACCGTGTTCACCGGAAGTACACGACTGGATAGTGGATGTAGTAGAATTCACAAATAATCGAGTTCTCACAGGTTATTATGACCTACAAGAGTACAGCTTTTTCGTAAAACCGATGAATGCTGTGTTATTGGTTCGGCTGTTGATGAAACACGGAGGCAGAGTTGAATTCCATCATCGTGACAGATGTGACACTACTGTTTCAGTTACGGCCGCAAACGCTGTTTATAATGTCTTTAACCTTGCTGTTAAATTGCTATCCGAAAGAAGTACTAACCACCTATGCTGTAATCAGAAAAGCACACAAAATTCAGTATTCCTCATCTATTATTAAAGTATGCAAGGTGCAGCTTCATACACAGGCCAAGTTCTTGCGTGCTTTATATGCACTGAAAGCGGTCACCTTCGTCAAAACCGTCGGAAATTGGTATTCGTTTTGCAGATTCTCTGAAGCAACGGAAAGAATTAACCTTATCGGACCTCGTAACTGAAAATCAGTTACCCGACAAAATTCATCCAAGTCCATCCGGAATCGAGCAAAACTTGGCATATTACCTGACAAACATTCTGCGAAGCTTGCAAGCAAACTCGATATCGAACAATATAAATATCTAAACACGTTGCTTCAGTCCACCTACTACGAGCTGACGAACGTACGAATGGATAATTCAGATGCCGGTATTAACGGAACAGGTCAATCTTCTACACTCATTCACAAACCTGCATCGGCTTAGTTTTAATTAATACAGTTGCCAGTGACTCCCTGACCCAGGAATTCAGTTACCGGAACGGCAGCCTCACCTTCCTCGCGTGTTTTCCTCCGACCAGTGCACCAGCGAATAGAACCAGGCCATGCGAGTAAGTAAAATAAACAAGTAACAGAACCTCATGACAGTACACAAACATCCTCATGCCTGCCTACCATCTACAATATTGCGAGCACGGCAACGGGGGTACACAAACAGGAGGAAAATGACACTGGTAATGTAAATAAAGACCCGTTGAAAGAAAAGCCACCCGTGTTTTATGCGCGTGTAACCACAGACGAGGAACGGGGACAAGCCGTCGGCGTGGTCCTATAAGCGTACATAAGTAAAACCCAAAGTAAACATCACAAAAACTAAGATAATACCCCCTAAGCTACATATAATGAAAGTCACCAATTCGACACGGCAAAAGACACAGATGGAATGGTTCAGTGACTTAAATTCATCGGAGTGAGTGTGACACAAACAAAATTAAATAATCTCTTCTCCCAAAAATTAATAAATTCTTGTCTGATCTAAACATCGCTGAGCTGTAGCAATTCAAATATGAATCTGACTCGGAGATTATCCTGTTGCATGAAGTAACACAAGTAAAGTTAAATGCACCTGGGTTTCAAACAATCATGTACTTCACGCTCAAAGAAAACACATGGCCCTCCATGTAGAATAAGGTATTCCACTCGGAGAATTAATCCGAAATTTATTACCATAAAAAGGAAACAGTTAAATGACTTGAAGATCAAATCCAAAGCAAGATTCATCGCAGAAGCCGAGACAGCGACAACGTATCATCTCATCAAACATCATACCAACGAAGGCACCCTTTCCTAGACGAGGTGCTAACAGAGGATGGGAATATATTCATTCACCAAAACGAAAAGTTAGTGAAACACAACGGCATTGGCAGTGCCTGCGCTCCGTAAGTCATACTGATGAGTATTTGATAGCAGAAGCCATAGAACCTTTAAAAAATGGTTCAAATGGCTCTGAGCACTATGGGACAACATCTATGGTCATCAGTCCCCTAGAACTTAGAACTACTTAAACCTAACTAACCTAAGGACCGCACACAACACCCAGTCATCACGAGGCATAGAACCTTTCAACATCGAAATCACTGAAGATGACAACAGAGAATTTGTAGCTGATTTTTGCGTGGACAGAGTATTTGAATTCAAGGTAAAAGCACTAGTTCACAATTCCGAAACAGTTTTATCACAAATGCTAGGCTAACATCCGGACTACTTTTACTCGTATAGCAATTGTAAATGACATAGTGGCAGGACTGTCCCTGATGAGATGATACAGGCCAAAATTATACTCGTACCAAAGAAAAGCAGACCAAAGAATTTCGAAAATCTTAGGCCTATTACACTTTTGAACTCTGAGAACAAAACTATCTCCAGAACTATTAACAACACTATGACCTCGTTACTTAAAAAGATAGTCAACAACATCAATGTTTGAATCCACGACTATAATGTCAGCTGTTTCTGAACTTAGAAACGTCTTTTCAATGGCTGCTGTGAATAGCAAAAATGCTCCTCTTTTTCATCGATTTTCGTAAAGTCTTTGATCTTGTTGGCCATCAATATATAATGAGAATAATGGTGAAAGTTGGGCTGGAAACGAATGTACTAAAAGCCACTCGGAATATTGTGACTGGCATATCAGGTAGGGCACATGTTAATGGAGAGTTAACAAAATCTTTTAACATTCAACGGCGTGTGCCATAGGGGAATCCACCCTCTTTGTTTCTTTTCGTGCTTTCACGGGATCCGTCGTTACGGTTTTTTTAACGAAACCTTATCGGGTATATCAATGTCTGCTCAAACGCTAGTCGTAAGAGCATGTTCGATGACGTCGCTGTCCTAATAGGAAATGAAGACGAAACAGCATCCATGAAACGAGACAGTGAGAAATATAGCGGGGCGTCCCAGGCATAACTCGATGACCGAAAATGGTAAAATCTGTAACTTCAGGAGATTCAGCAATCTAGATATACCCTGGACCCGAGTTTTGGACAGTTACTAAACGCTAGGTGTCATCTTAGACAGGTGTACTCTAAACACGGCAGCCAAAAATTAGAGATCTGTCAAAAAATGCTACGGGTAATTATGGAAAATAATTGAAAAACTATAAAAATAAACACTGATGTATTCTCCAAAGCATACGATGTATCGCAGTTATTTCCAAATCCAGACATGCAGGGAAAAAAGATAATATAACTAATTAACAGATACATATGGGAGGGAAACATTGTCCAATGGGCTAGAATTTATTTACATCAACTGAAAAGCGACGTCATTGTCCTTCAAGACAATAATATCACTGCTTAACAGATGTCCAGTCAATTTCGCAACACAGATTTTCCAAACAGTGCATACAGAAAGTATGATCCCCGGTCGACAAAAGCAAAATTAACTACAAGTTAAAGCACGATAGAAAATTCGATCTCCAAGCCATTACACAGACGCTAGTGTCCTAAACAGGAACCAACTTACAGCAAGAGATTTTCAGAGTGAATGAAAACAGGAGGAAAAAAATGGTTAAAATGGCTCTGAGCACTATGGAACTTTACTTCTAAGGTCATCAGTCCCCCTAGAACTTAGAACTACTTACACCTAACTAACCTAAGGATATCACACACATCCATGCCCGAGGCTGGATTCGAACCTGCGACCGTAGTGGTCACGCGGTTCCAGACCGTAGCGCCTAGAACAGCTCGGCCACACCGGCCGGCCAGGAGGAAAAGCCCGACAGTACAGAATACACGTAACTGGCCATTAACTGGGAAACTGTATAGAGAAACAGACCATCAAAATATATACAGCTAATGTTACATTCACATAGTGCGGAGTAGATAACAATATCATCGCAAAAAACGAAAAGCTCCACAGAGTAGGACTCAGTCACGTAGATAAATGCCCGTCATGTGGATTAGTCTATTCCCTTCTTGACCGATTCACGTGCTGTGGACATCTACGCCACTGGAGGTGGATCAAGAATTGGCACGCCATGCTGACAAAGAGCTCCAAAACCAACAACATTGACAGTTGTCCTATTTCAACATCGATCCACAATGTATTTTTTCACAAAATTACCACTGTAATGTGGTTACTGGAACGTTATGTCAGTTTCATAATTAACATCAAGGTTGATGAGAACTTTACCAACTTCGTTACCTAAAAGTAAATGGTCTACTAGAAAACTAAAAGGATCGGTTACACAAAGATTATTTGGCAACATGCTGAAAATAACATCCTACAATCTTGGAATAGGATAATCCGTTGGAGGATTGAAGAAAGACAGGGAGAGGAATATTACATCTTAGAAGAAGAAATTTAAGTTTGAAAACAAATTCATTTTACTACCCAAGAACATTTTTATTATAATATTTTTTCTTACTTAAATTAAGACATATATTTTAATTGTTGTTATTCATGTGCATAATTAGCGTTTATTAATGAAGTTATCTGTCCACCTCCGTAGTTGAATAGCCAGCCTGCTTGCGCCAGCGACGGTGTGAGGACCTGGTGCGTGCAGCACACTGCCGCCGGCATTGTTTCCAGGTACGGTAAGTCGCGAGCTCACAGTGTCACGCGGCTGTGTTTGTGACATTACTGTGTAGATTAACTTGAAGTAATGGTGATTAACAGAAAAAGACACCCTGAATCTTACTTTCGATAGATCATTTGCAAAACAGAAATAAATTGAATTCGAAGACTGGTTAGATGCTGTGCATCATAATACATTGATCTATTTTTCGGTTGTCAGTAGTTTGGTGTTCCTTAAACTGAAAAGTCTATGTCCGCATCGGTAGCTGCGTGGTCAGCGCGGCAGATTGCTAGCCGAAAGGGCCCGGGTTCGTGTCCCGACCGGGTCGGAGATTTTCTCCGCTCGTTGATTGGGTGCTGTGGTGTTGTCCTCACGTTCGTAACGTGATAACTGACGTAGCACTATTGAGATGGTTGTATGAGCACTTCCCGAAAACAAATAAATAAAGAAAAAACTGAAAACTTCTGATCCATGAGAGAAAATAATTGCATTCTGGAGGTTTACTTCAGTACAAATGGTTCAAATGGCTCTGAGCACTATGGGACTCAACTGCTGTGGTCATAAGTCCCCTAGAACTTAGAACTACTTAAACCTAACTAACCTAAGGACAGCACGCAACACCCAGCCATCACGAGGCAGAGAAAATCCCTGACCCCGCCGGGAATCGAACCCGGGAACCCGGGCGTGGGAAGCGAGAACGCTACCGCACGACCACGAGATGCGGGTTTACTTCAGTACAGTCAGAGTGGTGGCAGCATTGGTGAAGTCCCCATCATTCACGCTGGTCTTGGAGTTCGAACTGTTCGAATCTTCTAATTTTAGTATGAAGTCCCTGCAGACCAAATAAATTCAGCTGTGTCACCGTATGGAGAAATCATCTAGTTCTCGGAAATATTCCGTGCTGAACGGAATTAGACAAATAAAAATCCATCATCACGAGCATGTACCATCATGTATGTGGATACCGTGCGATAGTGATGTATGACGGTCAACCTAGGACCTGTGATAACTGAAATTCTACTGCTCACGTTCGTGTGGAGTGCAACGAGAGGCGCGCAATACCGTTACCGAGAGGTGCACCCGTACAAGTGCGCGAGATCACAACGTTGCCCAAATTCGTATGCAGCGGCGGCCCGTGGCCACGCTAGTTTCAGCTTACCTTCAGACATCAACAGCGTTGAGCTTACCAAAAGCTGCCGTCCGAATGATGTAAAGACTCAGATGTAGTATTACGACGGGCCACAGCACCTATGTGTGTTCCTCAGGATACAAAAAGACCCTGTACTCAACACGAGGACACGTTTCCCAAACGGAAATCTGAGTGTCGTGCTTCTCTGATAACCATGCGTATATTTGCACCATACACGTGATAACAGAGGAGACCTGCAGAGGCAGAGGTCTATGGATGGTCAACGTCGCACATTTACGGGATCCAAAGGGTCGAGAAATGTTTCTTAAGACATGGACAGATTGCACAACTAGATATAATTCTTAGGATTCAGTGTTAACCTGGTGGTTTAAATATGTAAATCAACAAATCAGGGGTGCTTGTTGACCTATTTGCGAGACAGAAACTGGTGGTACAAACTAACAATAGAATTTTATTTCAAGTGTCTCACGGGTCTTTATGAACTTGATGCCACTGTCATATTAAATTACATTAAAATTAAGAAAATCCGAGCCAAAATTCGAATCATAAGGGAAGAAATAACTAGAAGGTTTTAACATCAGCGAAAGAGTTATGACCTCAGCACATAATGAGGAACTGTCTGTCTTTCCCTTCATATGTGAAAGGAGAAGGACAGCTAGAAAAACACTGGCGGAAGTTAAGCTACCCTGATGGAACGACATGAAGGAATCAGAAAGATATCAGAAACGCGATCACAGACACTTACGTTGACCTGATGACTAACGAAAGAACTGATGAGAATACAGTGGAAGAAATGTGATAATAAGACTCATCCGAGAGGCCACAGAACATGTCACAGAAGAAATCGACGCTGACGAATTGAAAACTGAACTATCGTATTTTTAAGCCCGAAAAACACATCTCCTGGGCATGACGCAATCCCTGTAGAAATGTACCCTATATTCCGGCATGAAGTGAAGAACAACTGATTTACAAGGAATTAATGTATCCGAAAGTAAAAGTTCGCCACGAATTCAGAGAAGTTTGTTGTGTTCGCTCCGAAAAGCTGCGGCCTATCGCCTTACTTAACAGTGACTATAAAATATTAGTGCTCATCCTAACACGAAGAATGAGGAAAGTGATGAACGTCGTCATAAAACTCAGATCTTAGAAGGCCCAACGGTACCGATCGGCCGCCGTGTCATCCTCAGCTCACAGGCGTCACTGGATGCGGATATGGATGTGCATGTGGTCAGCACCCCCCCCCCCCCTTCCGGCCATATGTCAGTTTACGAGACCAGAACTACTACTTCTCAATCAAGTAGCTCCTCAGTTTGTCTCACAAGGGCTGAGTACACCCCGCTTGCCAACAGCGCTCGGCAGATCGGATGGTCAACCATCCAAGTGCTAGCCCAGCTCGACACTGCTTAACTTCAGTGATCTGACGGGAACCCGTGTTACCAATGCAAGGCCTTTGGCAACGTCATCATAGAACCTCATAAAACTAGTGTTGGTTACGATACATTCAGTTTTCAGACAATAGCAGATTGTGAAAAAATCTTAGCGATTGCCGAAGTTTGCAAGTTAAGATATGCCTTAGTCACTATAGACTTCGATAAAGCGTTCGACAGGATCCGTCATAGTTCAGTGTTCCACACAATGCAGATGTGCTTCGTACATCGCTTCATCGAAATAATGCAGAATTCGTTACGCGGGAGCACTTCACATTGTCAAAGATTAACAGCTCTGTAAAGCGAGACTGCCCCATGTGGATGACGTTAACTGCAACCACAGCACAGGCATTTCTCGCAACACTGACACTTGAAGGGTTTGCATATAAACAGACACAAAACTAGATGTCGAACGTACTCCGATGATGTCCGCTTCTTAGTAAAGAGTGCCAACGAGGCTGAGACCGCACTGCGGATAATACAGGTATATGAAGCTGCATCAGGGACTAAGCTGAACCATAAGAAATCTGGAATTTCGAACATCTGACTTGGTATTGGCCGGTAACACCACGACCAACGTCCAGAAATCTGAAAAATCAAGTATCTAGAAACGTAATTCAGAACCTAGTTACTGTACGCCACCGCTGCCAATTAAAAATGTATCCTGCACTAGATAAAAGGCTGTGTTCAGTAGTATTCTATACAATAAGGTTAACTGTAAAAGGTCCAGCTGGGGAAGATACAGGGCGTTTCCGTAAGAGCGTGCAAAAATGTAACGACATAGAGAATGCTCCACAGGACGATTTGAGGTAAGGAACCTGGAGTTGGAGACACCAACTTAATGCGATATGGAAGTAAACTTGTCTACCGCATTGTCTACCAATTCTGATTTCCAGCTTACTCACAACTAACATGGGTACAAGTTTACACGTACTGTGCTGTTCATTTACACGTACACTCTTTATTTCCTGCAAGGGAACAAGGAGGACGAGCCTGATTACTAAGAAGTCAGTAGGCACGTCTTGTTTACTTTACTTGCCAAAAAGGTGGCTCTGTTGTTACATTGTCCTATGACAGAACGCGCTCTGAATCAATAACATGACGGTGCTCCGCCACACTTTTCTGTGGATGTCCGCAACCCTCTCAATGCTATATTTCCTGGTCGCTGGATTGGAAGTGGAGGTCCTATTTTATGGCCTCCGATGTCATGTGACCTGAATTCCCTTGATTATGTCCTACGGAAATAGTTTCCAGAACTGTAGCTGCCTGTGAGGGACGCAAAACACCGGGGATATTTGTTCGGATGCGTCAGACTCTTGTTCGCTGATGTCATGCTTGCATTGAGGTTGATGGCCGTAAATTTCAGCACATTTTGTAAGACACAGTACAAATGGTACGTTCATTGTGTCAGTGATGGTATTTGCAGTTAACTGTAACTAATCCAAATAAAAAGGTACATAGTAATGTGATTGTATTCCTATTGTCTCCTTAAGCCTGCTTCTCTGACACCAGGTCCCTACCTCAAATTGATCAGAGGAGTATCCTCTATGTCCTGTTTAATTTTTGCACGGTCTTACGGAAACACACTGTATACATGATATTGAAGGTGAACTACGTAGCTCAAATTCTGACTATACTTTCCAACATAGCAAAAGGTGTCCTGAACGCCCTTGGACGATACATCGGTCTTGGTCACATCTTAAAAACAGGATATGGTACACTTACGTTTCCAACGTGACTTTGTGGGCTGAATTTAACAGATGTGTTCAGCAAGGCACAAGCTCTTTATACTAGCGCCAAATATAAATGGTGATAACCAGTTCGAAACAGTGTTACCTCACGCGTGCTGATTGAGGTCACTCTTACGAACATCATTCTACTGTTAAATGTGAGGCATATTTCCACATGAGTTACATCATTTGAAGTGCTTGTTATTGGAGTAAAGCTGTATCCACATGATAATACCTGAAAAACGGATTATGAAAGTCGAGGAAGTCTGTAAGGATATACTACAACTTAGGACAAGGAACGTGGTAAAACGGAAATACGGACACAGAGGTCGGTCACTCATCAAGGAAAACATACACAGCCCACATCTGCCATCTTATGCGAGGACCCAATCTTACACCGCAGCGAACAGAAAATTTCCAACAAATTCTAAGATCCATGAAATTAACGTAGAAGCTTCACACACATGTATCACATAATTGTGGTCTAGTAGACAGTGAATAACATAAGTTCGTGTGTACAGACCCAAAGGAGATAAGGGATTTCATGAAACACAAAGCTGCAATTTTAAATAGGACCACAACGCCATGCATAACACCCGTTGATTTGCTGACGCCTGATGGCAGGCCGTATTCTAGGACAAAAAATCGTGACAAACTAGTTAAAAGGACACACAATGTTCTATTTTTTAACTAAAGACGGGAAAACTAAGCACTATTGCCTGAATATTTAACAGAACAACCCCAGTTGTTAAGACTGTAAAAGACAAATACAAAGCACTTTGCTACTTTTATAGACAGGACACAAGTGTTTTCTCAACCATTTAATTTGACAGCAGACGCCGATTACGTTATGTTACTTTCCGCTACGCGTCCGCAGCTCGTGGTCGTGCGGTAGCGTTCTCGCTTCCTACGCTCGGATTCCCGGGTTCGATTCCCGGCGGGGTCAGGGATTTTCTCTGCCTCGTGATGACTGGGTGTTGTGTGATGTCCTTAGGTTAGTTAGGTTCAAGTAGTTCTAAGTTCTAGGGGACTGATGACCATAGATAAGTCCCATAGTGCTCAGAGCCATTTTCCACTACGCAATACAATATTTACAACAGTGAATGGAGAAAATAAAGATTTTTTATTCATTTTCAAGAGAGAAATTTAATTAAGTAAAGAAATACGAATACATCTTAAAGAACGTAGCCGATGAAGGCATGATCTGGCGAGCGCAAGAACGGGCTGTAGGCGTGGATGGAGGCCCGATTAAAAGGACTGGTACGGGCTGCACTCAGCCTCGATAGGCCAACTGAGTAGCCACTGGACCCAATGGTAGCGGTTCCAAGGTCAAGAAATCCGACAACGACCGGAAAAGCTGTGTTATGACCACTTGCCCCTCCATCCGGTACCCAACGGTGCCATTGGCAGAGGATGACTCAATTGTCGTTCGCGTCGGACTGGCATGTCTAGGGACAGAATGCGAAACTTTACCTTTATCTAATAAAGTTATGTGTTTAAAAACAAAGATCTTTACATTCGTTAATGAATCTCTCTATTGTTCACTGAACCCCCCCCCCCAGATTTTGAATGGTTTTGTCTTTAAAATCCACGTCTGACTGGCATGTCTCAAAACTAGCAATACACAGCGATTATTCGACTCAAATTTTGTTAAACATACCGGTATCTCCCGCTTTGAAAACTCTGTTTAGCTTACCAGATGCACTCAAGGCCACTTTTACTCTCCTCATAATAGAATGTTGGTTTTAACAGCAGGTATTTGTCAGCCTGTGATTTTTGGGTGGCGTAAGGCTTTCACCCAAGGAATTCTTCTGTGCGTAATATTTCGTTTCCTGGCATTGGGGACACTCTCAGAGGACATACAGACGCAGTTATTTAATTTTCACACTCAAAAAAGCTTAACAAGCCTACTATTTATACGTAATCCTCCAACGGTCGGCTGGTGAAGTCATCAGAACGCTGCCAAAGATCGCGGATTCGCCATTGCTTTAGGTGTTCAATCATACGGACGGACAATGGGTTATTTAATTTATATTGCTATGCTTTCACTGTTTCGTTCTACGCCTTTTGCTCCCACTTGACCGTTTATATATGCCATCATTATGCTCACAATATGATTTAATACCCTGTTTAAATGTTTAATTTGCATACTGATTGTATCCATTAAAATGCATAATTTTTTAAAGCCTCACCAAATAGGTCTAAGTTCACATTCTTCAAAAATTCACTATTCTGCAATTACGTGTGTTCTTCATTAAAAAATGCTCCTTTCACGATAACTACTTAAGAAGTTGTAAAGTATGCAGGAACCTAATGTTATTGTACTGGTTTCCAATATGTTTATTTTTGTGCTTCCTCTGCTTGTTGATACTTTTGCCCTCATTATTATTCGATATACTGTTTTAAGGTATGATAAAATATGGTGAGCGCCATTGAATATTTGCATATTTAGAGTTTTCCAGATTTCTTATCCCTTAATTATACATGGGACTATATGATTAAAAAACTTCAGAAAACGTAGAGGATAAAGAAAGGCACAAAGAAGTAGTTACTCTTTGATGAATAACGCCTCTAACGGCAAAAACACACAGAAAATAACTCTAAACGAGTACAAAGTTCAAATGGCTCTGAGCACTATGGGACTCAATATCTTAGGTCATAAGTCCCCTAGAACTTAGAACTACTTAAACCTAAAGAACCTAAGGACATCACACACACCCATGCCCGAGGCAGGATTCCAACCTGCGACCATAGCAGTCCCGCGGTTCCGGACTACAGCGGCAGAACCGCAAGGCCACCGCGGCCGGCGAGTACAAAGCCTACAAAATTTGGAGTTCCATAAAAGATAATATTCAGATTTGGTTTTTATTCGGAGACAATAAAATTCGACTGCCTGTGACCATGTCACACCTTTTTTGTGGTGGAAACGTCTGGAGCTGGGTACACACGGCCTAATCACCCCAAGACATTCATTCTCACTGCAGGAAATAGTCATATTTTGGATCATCAGTGTATTTATCCATAATAGTTTGAGATTAGCACAGCTCTTTTCGAAAACATAACTAAAATAAAAATACTTCATCAGTGATTGTTATTTAAGTTTGGGATAAACTGCCAATCATGCACCGTTCACTGATCATCTGAAAGTCTTTCCGTAATTAGGAAAATTTTATATATTCTTGGGGATGAGGTTCGTCTAATGCAACTAAATGTTAAGTTTTTTGTGTTATGCCATACTCGTTTCGCTTCTATTTATTTGCGAAAAATTTTCAATGACATGTGATACATGTTAATTATCTTCTATAATAATTCAGTTACGTAATAATTACAGATCTGTTACTACAAACCCAAACATAGTGAACAGTGGAAGTGAGAAGTAAAATTTAAATGCATTCAATAAGCACCAAAAATTGGATATCGTGGTTATGCATGTTAACTAAGCACAACACTAGGACGGCACATATGCTCTAATAACGTCACAAAACGCCAATGAAGATACTTCACAAAAAAAAGTGAAGCGAAATGTGTTTGCCGCAATAGAAGCAGCATTTCATTTAATTGTATTAGACCAACCACATGTGCAAAACTATAGAAGTTACTATGGTACGACGGAAAAAAAATGAAATTTCTAAATCTTTCACCTCCATGCACACAATTGCGGCGACTGCGAGGAGCTTAATGGGGCAGCAAGCAGCCCTTGTCGGCCAGGTTACATTTATATGTCATGAACAGCAGCGGCCTATCATACTAACTTGCGGTACACAAGATGCTAGCTTCGCTTCCGTCGATACTTCTCCATTAATAAAGGCATACTGATACCTGTCCGCTAAAACGTGAAGGTTTCTATGAAACCAGCATCTGCCTATCGTTCTACGAGTTTGTTATGGGAACTTGCAAATACCCCGCACAATTACAGTGGTTTCAGATATCCGCCTGCTAGTTTGGAATTTGAGGGCGACAATCTTTTGGCGGAGATAAATGACGTTTGCATATTCCTCCGTATTTAAATATGTGTTATTTGGAGCATGAAGGTACCAGCTAAGCTGTAGCACGCGGGCTAAAGCGAAGGGCACCTGAGCGATTTACAGTACGGGGACGAAAAGTGGTGACCCAAGCGATGTTAGGAAGCTAGTTAATTAGACATATGTGCCGTTGGTCACTTGTACGGTATACTGATATGCTTGTATTTCAGTATGGTTGCATACTTACCATTTCCAGATGCGTGCAAATAAACTTACCTTGAAATGATTAATACAGCAGATAGAGACGATCCAAAGAGGAGCAGTGCTTTTCACCGCGGGTTCATTTAGCACGTGGGAGCGTGTTATGACGACGTTCATTCAGTTTCAGAGGAAGACAGTGCAAAGAATCCGTTGCGTATCACTGGATGATTTACTATTAAAATTTCGAGATCTCATGTTCCAAGTAGTCAAAAAAGGCGTTGTATGCGTCTACATATACCTCTGGTAACGACTGTCACGTCAAATGCAGAGGAACTGGATCTCATGAACAGGGTTACTAACAATCGTTCATCCGGCATTCCATTTGCAACTGAAACAGGAAAAGATCATACTGGTAAACCGAGCATCCTCCACTACAGTAAGATAGCTTATGGAGTACTGTGTTACTGTTATTTAATAGCGAACCTATCAAACTGCCAGTAATTTAACTAACCGACTCTCAGTTTACAGTAGGGAAAAGTCGTGTTGGAAATCTTCAGCACATTTCAAGTCACACTGAGCGAGCGTCGCAGTGGTAAACACTGGTGTCATTTTCGGGAAGACGACGGTTCAAGTCCCCGCCCGAGCATTAAAATTTTGGATGTCAGTGGTTTTCATTCAATCGCTTAAGCGACTGTTGCGATGGTTCCTTTGAAATTTCATAGTCGATTACCTTTCCGACCCTCCCCAGTTGCATCTCGTGCTCCATTTCTAATGACTATTTCGTCAATGAGGCGTGAAACCATTATCATCTGTCCTTCCTTTTTTAGAAGGGAAGAGTGTTGTACCTGGATGACAGTGTACCAAGGAAAACCTAATGTTTCCTGGTCTATGTTTCAGTCTAGTGACCGATTTTAGAAACACATGATAGAACGCGCTTTAGAAACCGAAATAAGCTGTTTCCGGGAATTTCAGCTGTTTTTCTTGTCGTGAGATATGAAATTTTGCTTCGTGCAAAGTTTGTAAATATTGCAAATCCAACTGGATTAAGTGCTGCATAATATATATTGAAGTTACTTTGAGAATACTGTAATTTTTCGGTTACAGCATTTTATGGTGAATATGAAATTCTGTTTGTTATTAAAACTAAATATTAAGTTTGTGAATCTTTAAGCCATGCCTCGTTAGTCTTACACCAACTTGTACCTCGAACCGGAAGGCCTTTTCACGGTGCGACACATGACAGTTGAAAATGAATTGAGTTTCTTCAAGGCCTTAAAAATTTTCCGTGTATCGAAAATGGAAATTTGTGCTGGTTATCAACAGCTTAAATTTCAAAATGTTTTAAACTTGTAACTGTTTCTCCATGTTACTTCTTAATTTAATTCCACTTACTGATTGTTGGAATGCAACAGAGTAAAAATATAACACCTAGACTATGAAATACTGCATGACAAGATTTTCTCGACTGCAACATTTAACTCTGAACAGAGTATCAAGTTTCTTGTGCTGACCATTTAATTGAACAGAATACTTGTTCCTACATACATAATCATGTTTTACCTAGGAATAGTTTTTTCTCATTTGGAAAACCTTACTTCTCCGAAGTAATTTTGTAACTTGAGAAAGGGACCACATACACAAATTTTAAAATGGAATAAGAAAATCTACTGAACTTCTGTTACAGAGCTGGACAGAGGCGATAGCCGCGAAGTGTGCCAAGGTTCGAGATTTTGACGATGAAGTGTGGCAAAACGCGAACAACTGTGAGTTTTATGACACACGCAGTAATCTAGTTACCGTGAACATGATACGACGAAGCAATCGCTACGTTATTCGAGCGGCCGCCTGCCGATGCAAGACTTCTTGCGGTACAAGAAGACGACAAGGCAGAACAAATAAAAGACGAACAGATGGAATTAATAAGACCCTCTTGTAGATGAATTTACAAG
Organism: Schistocerca nitens; assembly: GCF_023898315.1. NCBI lineage: Eukaryota > Metazoa > Arthropoda > Insecta > Orthoptera > Acrididae > Schistocerca > Schistocerca nitens. Next base: position 437,514,753 of record NC_064616.1, read on the forward strand.
ACGATCATCTACAAATATCAATAAATAGAATATAGAAGAGACGGAGCCATGTAAGAACGCTCTGATATCGTGATATGATGATGTAATTGATTCTAGGAGGCACAACCGTAATGATCCGTTGCTATATGTTTAAGGTTTTATAGGCGAATAAAACTTAGAAAACAGGGTGGCCTTCCTATTCACCGCTATGATGCAGCAGGCTACAGGATAAATGTGTACACAGGCAGTCAATACCTCTTACGGGTAGGGTTGTTTCAGGGAGAAGACCAGACAGCGAGGTCATCGGTCTCATCGGATTAGGCAAGGACGGGGAAGGAAGTCGGCCGTGCCCTTTCAAAGGAACCATCCCGGCATTTGCCTGGAGCGATTTAGGGAAATCACGGAAAACCTAAATCAGGATGGCTGGACGCGGGATTTGGCCGTCGTCTTCCCGAATGCGAGTCCATTGTGTGTGTTGAAGGAAATTACGCCAAAATAGTACTTTCTCCATCAGATGAAGTCCTGAAGATAGCGTTTGCTTTAATATGTTCCTTATCTAAAAAATATCTAATAGAAGTGGGCTTCTGATATCATTAATAATCCATTTTCTTGGCATCAAGAAGAAGAAGACATACGGAGGAATAGCTTGTGATGAACAGATTTGTTTTGAGGCGAAACAGAATTTTCCATCTTCTAGTATCATTTAGTGTCTCCAAGGTTTAAGTACACGATCATTATCGCTCTTCTCCGATTACAGTATTCTACGGGCGATTGTTCTGTCTCCTGAAAACAACGAAAAATGTCAAATAAACCTCGTTCGTGAGTTATCGAAGTAACATTGTATAACTGATCGTAATCTGGTCGAAAGTTAGTAATATTTTGTTTAGTGTCCGTAATTCGTTGAATCTCATAGGTAACACTGAAAATAAATTATTCTCTTTCTCCACACATCGGACTGTAGTCTTTCATAGACCCCCAAATGGTGTCGAAAGGCTACACTAGTTCCCACGACACCCTGAAGTGACATATGTGCATTTGTAATGTCCATTATATAAAATAACTTATGTAGGTATACCACAGTTTTCAATATTGACTGACATCGGGCGGGCATGCAGACAACGGTAATGACTATCCAGCACCAGTCGTTCTGTCATTGTTGATATTGGCCTGTGAATCTCGAACAATGTGTCTGAAATCTTGATAAGAAAGAGTCCGTAAGTGGATTGACTTTTACAGGAAACATCAGATAAAATCTTCTTTCGATAATAAGTAAAATACGAACGATTTCCTAACGTTCTACTGATGATTTTTTCCTTGTTTCTGTGTGAAGAAACAGCCCCCAAAGTTTATCGGAGTCCTTTTGAGACAGCCTGTTTATATATTACATAAGGAGTATAGAAGAAACAGTACGGTTACAGTCTGAGTGCGAAGCAACAAGAAGAAATGCAACAACATTTGTGCAGAGCCATCGTCTGAACATACATGGGATTTCGTAGCACGAAGATGTAACCGGAGCCCAGTACGCATGCCTTCGGATGCGGGGATCTTGAGTTTCCAGTGTCGTATACCTGTTCTGGACGCCATCTGCCTTCCCAACATCTGCGGGCTCGATTCAGCAAATTCGTGCTAGCCGGAACAGATCCGCTGTCACCGAAATGAAAGCACCACAGACGGAGAAAAAAATGCAACGTTCCACTTCTGATTCACATTCACTGAAACGAAACACAAGTATCAGAACTGAGAACTACCGCCGTTCTCATTCCAGTTTGTGGAGGGTGGACTGGTCTGTATGTTATCACTGTATCCGATCTGTGTGAATGGGGACGGCGGGCGATCGTCCTCAGAAGGGACTCAGGGACGCATTGAGAAGAGGGTCTCTGAGTGAGATCGCCCGCCTGATACGGTCTTTCTGCGGTGAACTTCTTTGAGGGGAACAGGACCCAGTTTATTTAAGATATGCCTGAGAAGATCGTTACAACAGCACCCCATATTTTCTTAACTGACACAATCCTGCAGCCTAACAACTAATTGTTTCTGGAATCAATGAGTTAGTAATAGTCTTTCACACTCACACGTATACTGCCGTACTGCCGCATCTTAAATAAAACGGATAGAATTCCAGGGAATAATCAGTGTTAATTTGGTGTGCTTTCAAAAGAAATCGGGCTAACATATGAATGCGTGACAACTTTCACGGTAGGCTGTTGTTTGTTTGTGTGATAACTCTGTGATACCTCGTATGACGTTATCAGTAGTTAAACAAATATTACGAAATGCAGAAACTGGTAATGAAATGCGTCGAACCAGTTCTATAAATATCTTGGTATTTTTCTTGCTAAAGATGTATATTTTAAGGGACAATATGTCAACTCAGTTAACTGATACCCTACAAACGGAACTACATGAAAAGGTAATAATCCATGCAGTCTCTTGGAGCCCTTACAGCAAATGTCTGCAAGTTGAATAATCCATAGACATCTGACTCGTTTCTCCATAAGCAATAGAACATAATTTGTGTTAATATCTACTATCATAGCAATGTAACACTGCTGTAAGACGTACTCAGTGGCTTCGACTGCAGAAGAAGTGCCAAACACTGCGACATTATCTACGAAGATTTAGCCCAGAATTATACCACATAAATCGGTATAAATAAACGGAAAAGGGTAAACGCCTAATTTTTGATCAGGTTTAATTTTGTACATAGCCTCGAAACAATAGATTTACGTAGAAATAATTGACAGAATACAGATATCATTACACTGGAAGCGCAAAAGAAACAATTTTGCGCAAAGATCGTAAATGTTCCCAATATACTGTAGCAAAAGTTACTAAATTTTTTGAAGTCTCTCCTTCACTGATACACGTAAAAATACTTAATTTGTGGATTATGTCTTCCGATCCAAATGGAATCCCATTGAATGTAATGGCTGGGAAACAAAGCTTTCAATATTGCATAGTATTTGAAAAATTTGTGACGCAGATCAGTTAAACAGTTTTAATCCATCGATCGGACAATGGCATCAGAATCAGAAAACCTTACACAAAACAGATTTTAGAAACAGCCCTTTTTCTCCTGGAAACTATATTATCAGAGCTAATGGGAGGATAGTAGGAAGTAACTAAGGACGTAAGGACGAACAGAGATTGGGAGTTCATTTCTCGTGCCCATCTCAAAACATTCAGTAAAAGACTTCAGAATACACATTACTTTTTTGCACATTTTTAAAGATATACGCACACCAAGTGCCACGAGTTCCGATTAAAAAACAGTTCTGTGTATCTGTCACAACAGCATAGAAACAGGAGAGTCCTCTGTAAACGTGAAACTGTCACACTATCTGCTCTAACTCTTTAGAAAAGTTATTCGTGCTTAAACTGAAGTAAAAACATCTACTTTCAAATACATGTGAGTGTATGTGTAACAAAATAAAGAAGACAGTAGCCGTAGGAGGATAACTGAATAAAACCTAGAACATATTTGGAACTAGAAAGAAAAATGAAAGTCTTTCAGAAGCTTCCTTCGTACCATAAGCACTTAACGAAAACATTAAAATTATCGATTGGTCTGAGTGTTCAAAGCAGTGGATTCCTGAATACTTACCAAGGTTTTGGAAGGTGCATTACAAAAAAGGATTGTACCACAGATAACTTACGCTACGGTCGCAGGTTCGAATCCTGCCTCGGGCATGGATGTTTGTGATGTCCTTAGGTTAGTTAGGTTTAACTAGTTCTAAGTTCTAGGGGACTAATGACCTCAGCAGTTGAGTCCCATAGTGCTCAGAGCCATTTGAACCACAGATAACTTAAGCGTAGTAACATAAAGTGATTCAGAAAGAGATGCTTGCATTTCAATGAAGCACCTTCATCGGCATTTAAATACAAGGCTAGTGTTCGATATAATGTAATTTCACCGCTAAGAAAGTTCTTGATATTGTTTACAATCCCGCGAGTTTACTAAAGGCAACAGGGTTTAGTCAGTTTTGCCAGATATTAGTTCAAATACCGATAGTGGATTCGTCAAGGGAGTGAGTCCAGCTTTACTAGCGACGTTCTTCAGGTAATTAGTGGACATGGTGAATTAGTATGGTTGCATTGTGTTCGGTTAGCGGGTCCTCCCAGAAGTAAAAGCTGGTGCCACCGAAGGGATACGTGCGAGAGTGTTCTGAATCTCTCATCTGGAGATTTCTTTCAAGAATGGAGATCCGACTCGGGATGAATATGGTCTCGTGATGAGCCTAGAAGCTCACTCCATTTGTCTGACTCTGTTTACAATCTAACTTTCTTTGCTGGTTAAATATAAACCCTAGTGGCATGCATGAACGACACCTTCGTAGTGAGAGAATGAGTATTGTGTTGAGCAATGAAGAACTGTGTGATTATGCAATATTTCTTTGAATGAAGTGGGGGACATAGAGTTACGATGATGATTGCTGTTTTCTGTCAATGCTTGAAAATTTCCTTGTTCCCGAACAAAGTATACGACATCTAAATCGCAACCGAATGTGATTGCCACAATATGGGCCTACTGCTGAATTCTTTGAGGGTTAAATTCCCTGAAATTCTAACTGCTGGTAACGGTGGTACTGACTGGACCGCACTTTCCCCAGACCCCAGTATATACGTTTCTTTTTCAACTTCTTTGTGAAGCTACTATACTTTGTGCCCCAATATGATGTATCAATAGATATGTCAAAATTTAGTGTAATAAGCACGGTATTAATTACAGCGGTCATAGATTTTGAGTCGTCCGGTATTTCCTACATTTTTTGTGTTGGGTATTACATGCGTTAGATTATTTTATTTTATGTTAAACTAAGCATTCTTAGATAACTAGATATTACAGTGACATTATTTATGTTACATTTCACTTGTGTAGTTTCCTTAGAGGCCACTTGAAAGCTGACTTTTAGATATAAAACTGATAGTGGTACAATAAAAGAAGTACTGATGATAACTTTTCTGACTGTGTAACAAATTGAAAATTTTGGACAACGGAAAAAAGAGCAAAGGATACTACACAATAGGGACGCTGCATCTAGCTTCTGTAAATACATTTCGCTCGACGCATAAGATTTCAAGAAACATTGTAAACCTTGTCCCTGTACCATTTCAGTCTGTTGATGGTAGCACATAAATTACTAAAACATATGGCCAACAATTGCGTCTTGTATGAGACGGACTTTTATTTTGAATATTACAAAACCAAAGGAGATAAAAATCCAAATACATGTGAGACGAGAGGAATAATTATCAGTGGTTGATATTGTATGTCATGATTTTGTACCGTATCTTTATGCCATAACATAATGAAATCATCGGCAGAAGCCAAAAAAGAGCAGCAGGTGAAATCAGTAGTATACTTTCTGCTGCCGTCGATTTACTGGTGGAATCAGCTGGAATGTTGCGTATCTGGAGCTGAAATACAGCGCTGCTAACGACTCTGCCTGAAATCCCAGTACGAATCAGCGCTCAGATGCACAAAACTCTTTAGTCACTTTTCCCCCGCGTCGGGTGATAAAATCCTCAACGCCTTTTACAGAAAAAGATAATAAAAAAGCTGTACGTGCGTAACGGGACCGCGAGAGATGACAAAAAGTACGCGCTATACGGTACCCATCAAATGCGCCTCTGCTCACTGCGTCGCAAAATTATCGCAGGTCAGCACCTTTTGTGTTCCACGTTGTCTCTGCCTTTTATTTTCCGAAGCGCTTTCACACACGAAAAGCAGTATCGGCGAATGGGCTTCGCATTCATGACTCTTGCTTGTGTGGTGGCTGGCGTTTGATTCGATAGCACACACAGAGCAGCTACATAAACAGGGGCGCAGAGTCAAGTGCTGCGCTGGCCATTGCGATCTGCTGTGACTTCAGCCACCTGTCAGCTCAGCTGCGGACACAAAGTGCCCACTAATTACAGCAGGCAAACACAAGCTTCGGAAACACATACCGTTAACCACGCTTGCGCTTGGGCGTCGCTACATGGCAACTGATACGCGCTCAGGGTCCCCGTCGGGCATTTCCTCGGGGCTGATACGCGTTTCCACACGAATGTTCACAGTACAGAGTTGCGTAGGTGTAAACTACATAAAAATAAAAATTGATGCGTGTAATTTCTGGAAACGTGCGTAACAAACGAGGCTCTGTTGTCTGTATACTTTGAGTTACTGTACTTGTTCATGATTATCCCAATATTGTGATAACGTAAGTGAGAATATTAAACGTCTCAGTAGTTAGCAGGAGGTAGACATATTAGAGCAAAAATATCACCTTTTCAGTACAGTTTCGTCTTCCATCATAGTCAACATTATTTCAATTATGAAAAATTCACCATCTCTTCCGTTATTGAATTTGCTATACAAAGACTTTTTCTGTGGCTAACGTATATATGTACAGCAACGTTCGGCATTCCTTTAGTAGTCTAGCTGGTAGTTTGATACCCTATTTCGTACCTGAAAAACATAGATCTTTCACAGTTTCTGTATCATGATTGGATGAGCATTACTAGCTGATTTATTTGCAGGGAATATTATATATCTTACGTTTTTAATGATTTTGAAAATGTTTCAATACATGACATTAGCTGTAAAGTAAGAGGCGAACCAGTTGTAAGCTACTCCCCTTACTCCACAATGGTCCAACTTCTGCAGTAATATTTTGTGGTCAACACAGTCAAAAGCCTTCGTTAAATCAAAGAAAACACCTAGCGTTTGCAACCTTTTATTTAATCCGTCCAAAACCTCACAGAGAAAAGAGAATATAGCATTTTCAGTTGTTAAACCATTTCTAAAACCAAACTGAACATTTGATAGCAAATTATGTGAATTTAAATGCTCCAGTAACCTTGTATATACAACCTCCTCGATAACTTGAGCAAACACCGATGGCATAGAAATAGGTCTGAAATTGTCAACATTATCAGTGTCTCCCTTTTTATAAAGTGGCTTAACTACCGAGTACTTTAATCGGTCAGGAAACCAATCACTCCTAAAGGAAAAGTTACAGATATGGCTAAGTACTGGGCTATGATACATAGAACAATACTTCAGTATTCTGCTAGATACCCCGTCATATCCATGAGAGTACTTGGTCTTTAGTGATTTAATTATTAACTCAATCTCCCTCTTGTCAGTATCATGGAGGAGCATTTCAGGTAACAGTCTCGGAACACTTTCTTCTAAGAGCGTCTGTTGGGACTAGGTTTCTATTTAGTTCACCTGCTACATTCAGAAAGTGATTATTAAATACAGCACATATATGCGACTTATCAGTAACACGGACATTCCCACTACGCACTGATTCTATATCCTCGACCTGTCTCTGCAGACCAGCCACTTCCTTTACGACTGCCTGTATGGTTTCAATTTTATCCTGAGACTTAGCTATTCTATATGCGTACCTCATACTTTTTGCCTTCCTAATAAGATTTTTAAGCACCTTACAATACTGTTTGTAATGGGCTGCTGCATTTAGATTTTCACTGTCTCTAACGTTTTGATATAATTGCCACTTTGTTCTACAAGATATTCTTATCCCTCTAGTCAGCCACCCAGGCTGCCTGTTTGTGCTGGTACCCTGTTTTGAATGTTCCAATGGAAAGCAACTTTCAAAGAGCACGAGAAAAGTCTTGAGAAAAGCATTATATTTATCGTCTACTGTATCAGCGCTATAAACATCTTGCCACTCATTTTCCTTTATAAGGTTTACAAAGGTCTCTACAGCAACTGGATCAGCTTTCCTAAACAGCTGATGACTATATTTAACACCTGTTGCAGCACAAAAATCTTTTAGAGTTAAAATTTGTGCATCATGATCTGAAAGGCCATTCACCTTTTTGCTAACAGAATGCCATTCTAGTAATGAGGAATGAACCAAAATGTTGTCTATGGTTGTTCTACTGTTCCCTTGCACTATCGTTGGAAAGAATACGGTTTGCATAAGATTATATGCATTAAGGAGGTCTACCAGCATCCTCTTCCTTGCACAATCACTTAGACAAGTAATATTGAAGTCACCACATATAACTAACTTTTTGTATTTCCTATAAAGTGAACCAAGAACCTCCTCTAGCTTTAGCAAAAATGTTGTGAAATCGGAGTCTGGGGGATCTATAAATAACAACAGTTAGAAGTTTAGCTCCGTTAAATTTAACCACACCTGCACAACATTCAAACACCTTTTCAGTGCAGTACTTTGAAACATCAATTGACTCAAATGGGATGCCATTTTTCACATACATGGCTACTCCCCCACACCGCAAAGAGCTCCTCGAAAAGCTGCCAGCCAACCTGTATCCTGGTAAAGGAAGCCTCTGAATTATCTCCTTATTTAAGAAGTGTTCAGATATACCAATAATTTCAGAGTCAACATCTATAAGCAGTTCACTAACTTTATATCTAATACCTTGTATACTTTGATGAAATATACTAATTCCCTCATTACTCAGATACCTAAGCTTTGTCAAAAGTGGTTCCTTTGTTAGTTAGACTTCCCTTAAGCAGGAATACTGAAACACGTATGTTGTGCGGCAGCGATGCTGAGACATTGTAGAATCTCTGACCAGAGCAGTTGCGCTCGACTCGCAGTAGCGAGCAGTCAGTCTGCAGTAGTCAGTCAGTCTGCAGTAGTCAGTCCTCAGTAATGCTTGGAGTCGGTTGCTAGCAGTAGCGGAGAGCAGTCGGCGGGCGTCGGCATCGCAATGGTCGAGATTCAGGACGAGGTATAATTTATTTAAATAAATAATCATGCAGCTTTGCGCTCATCAGATAATGTAACGAACACTCATTGTAATTTAACTTTCAAAAATCGCCCCCAATAATAACTTTGATTTAAAAGCAATTTTAGAGACAATCATTCAAATTTCCTTCCATTTCCTTTTAACAAAGATTTTTAAAAGGTACTTCCAATGCTTTTCATGCAAGCACCAGAGAACAATAAGAGCAGAATTTTGACATGCAGTTTCACTAAGGTAAGAAATTTATTCTCGTTTCGCACAGGGCAAACACCGACTTTTCGGTTGAATTGAGTTTAGGTTATCATTACAGTTTCATTATCATGGGATTAGCGTTCATTATTTAATGGGAACTTGTACTTGAGTCAGATAGCGAGCTTTCATTTAATTGTCATTGTCATTAATATTTTGTGGGAAGCTTACACTTAGCTGTGGCCCCATTTCTATTAACTATTGTCTCCAAAATTCGTTGTGGGGAGGTTACACTTGGCGACACCCAGTCCAGGATCGTATTTCGTGTGAATCTTTTGAAAAACAGTCAGATATCTGCTCTTATTTGCTTAGAGATAATTAGAATTGGCGCAACGCTTTTACTAATTTGTGACTTTCTTTCCTCAGATCATCGGCAATTCGTTGCTCTGTTGTATTTGTGTGTTGATTTTGCATTGTGCTTATTTGTTTTGTGATTAATTGTGACTATTGTGAAAATGCCGCGAAAGACTGTGAATAGTGTATCGCGAGGTATCATGAACGAAATGACCGAATTAAATAACTTCACCAATAGTACTAGTGACACGCAGTGCAATGATGACAATCCTGCGTTCACTGACACTCAATGCGTTCCAACCACTAATGTTGATCTTTGTCTTAATGATGAACAAACGAACTCGGTTATGTCCTCTGTCGATTTGACGACAATCGATGACGCGGGACGCTCTATTGTAATGAGCGCTGCCCAGCGTGACACAACCGGTTTACTAAATTCACGTGACGAACACACAAATTTGTCTAATGAAAAAGAACAGGATACACAAAGTACGACGGATTTATTTAATTCCGAAATAATGTGTGACAGTGTACATCCGACTGAGAAACCTTTTTGTGAATCTCAGAATAACCAAATGGTTATGGAAAATGAGACAATTCCAGATCCAGCATTAATTAACACAGAGAACAGAAATGCTAATTTTCTATCGGATCCAATTATGGCATTTTTGCAACAAAATTTCAGACAACAGAGCGATGATAATAAACAATTTAAGGAAAATTTCAGACAACTTAGTGAACAGGTCAGACAACAGAGTGAAGATAACAAACAACTTAGTGAACAGTTAAATGAAAAATTAGACAACAATTCCAGGGAACTTAGTGAACAAATTAGAGCCGTTGCCGCGCAGTGCCATGACACTAAAGTACAGTTACACGTGGAAATTGAGGCTTGTTCAAAGAAAAATAGCGAAGAAATTAGATCGGTTGCTCAAGAATTAAGGGATATGCAAACAACTACAACAGAAACACTTAGAGCGGAAATCAGTACAGTCGCTAAACAATGCTCTGAAAAAGCTACACAATTACGCGACGAGTTTAAAGCAATGACGGTAGAACTTTCGCGCACAATGGATGAAAAGATTGACGCAAAATTCGAACAACAGAACACACAAATTAACGAACGTCTTAGTCTTCACATAGAAAACAGTAATACGCGTTTTCGTAAATTTATTGATGATCAAAATAAAGTAAAACGCCAGGTAATGGAAACAATCACTGCACAGAGACAAGAAGACAAACGTAAAATGTTTGCGAAGGCAAAAACGTATGTAGACAATAATATTGCCACAGTTTCGGACAAAATTAATACCATCGAACAGTCAAACACAGAATTACGTGACGAAATTTCTGATCTGAAATCGAAAACAGACACATACATAACAGATTTTCAAACAGTGACCGATAGACTCGAACAATTAGAACTAACACAGGATTCCGATGTCGTGAAAGCTGATGTTAAAAAACTGAACGAAACTACACGTAAATTGCAAAACCAGATTAATGCCAATGACACTAAAACCGATGATCAGGTAAAAATACTGACTGAAAAATGTGATGAATTGGCCAGTCGTATTGACGTCATCGAAACTACTAATGACAATAAATCAGACGATACTTCACCGGTTGCATTTAATCAAACACCGGAATTTCAAAATTTACAACAGACAATTAATGAGATTGATTCGTCTAATAACACATTGCGTCGAAAACTGTCAAGTTTACAGCAAGAAGTAACAGAGATGAAAAACACTTCAGTTAATAACACAGCACAGCAGACACCACTTTTCGAACATTTGCCAGACTCGCGCAACGCGTATAATTTGGGTAATCTACAGAGAGTACGGGACTTAGATCCAGAACAATCACAGTTCAACAGATTCTCTTACAACCATGAACCTGTTTCATCACACAGAGACGACAATTTCGATTACAAACATTTTCTGTCAGTGAGAAAGTTTAAAGTATTTAAAAACGACAGAGCACAGATACACGATTTGCACCGTATACGAGAATTTATTTTTGTACTTTCACCGCTATTGCCTGCAACGCAAAAACTAAAATTTATTTGTAGTGCGTGATAGACCTCAGGGGATTCATTACGCTTTAATGAATATGTGCCGTAGCGAGCATAGGGCCCCGAGCTGTAGTAGTGCTGTTTCATCTTTAGTTTTCTGCACTGCTGCCTTCTCTTCTACTATCCTTTATATCTATCAAAACAGCTCTTTAACTTTTGCTCTACCTAGAATTAAAAATATGTACTGAACACCGGATATGACAATTTTTACCGAATGTGACAATTCTCTTTAGGCACTCCAGAACTACCATCGTAATTTTAATAACAGATAAAATAGTAATCATTAATATGTATAAAATTATCAGCAACAGCAACCACATTTTAGTAACAATAGACCTTTTCCACCACAGCAGCATGAAAGTCAGCCGGTTAACATGCCTAACCAACAATGGAATGGACAAGGTCAACCAGGCTTTAATGTTTCGCCGCGTACATGTATAGTCCCAGCTACAACAAATAGTAACGCACGGCAGCAAGGAAATAACTACGTACAGAGAAGACAGTTTTTCAATTCCTATCGCAAATGCACCGTATAGAAGTGACTATCATGACAAACGTAAAAATAATGAGCTCAATTTTCAGCGTACATTTAATAACAGTCGATCCTTTCAGCAGCAAGAACATCAGCAACAACATATTATAACGAATGAAACAGACAATAGGTGTCATCCATAGCGTAAGATGTCAGGAAGAAATAATAGTACAGTTTAAATAGTCAAAATACCACAGCATCGTCCCGTAAATAACAGCACGTACGACAGAATTTGACCAGACACAGTACAGGTTGCATATTCCAGTAACGTAAGCAATAATTTTGACACGTAGAATCTTATTCACGAGAATGTTGTTGAAACATGCTTTGCTGAATACACCACTTTTATCGCACCCAGACCTTACTAGAAATTTTTCTATTGCCACCGACAGTTCCAACACAGCTTTAGGCGTACACATTTTTCAGGAAATTGAAGAAGATGGCTCAATAGTAATTAAAAACATCGCATTTGCAAGCCGCATTTTGTCACCTGCTGAACGAAATTATTCCGTTACTGAACTAGAAACATTATGTGTTGTATGGGCTTTTACGAGATTTCGGCACTTTCTTTATGGCAGACATACCACCGTTTACACAGATCACAGAGCTATACAATTTTTACTTTCAGCTAAATTTACTCACGACAGATTAAGCAGATGGAAACTGTATTTACAAGAATTTAATTTTACGATTGTTCACATTCCCGGTACACAAAATGTTATAGCAGACGCACTTTCTCGTTCTCTCAGCAACAATCAGCAAGACGTAGCAACCAACTTCTGCAAAGCAAATTTCAGCGTCATGTACATTCAACAAGTTGCATTTGAAAATTTTATTTCATCGTCATTACAGGACATAGCACGAGAGGAAAGCAAAGACAATGTGTGGAAAGAAATTAAACACCTTTGGCAAGATAAGAATAATGTTACGATTAGAAACCACTACACTGTACGCAATGACATTCTGTTTCGCCGCTCTCATCCAGACAGTAACAATTGGTTATTATGCATTCCTGACGAACTGGTTAACAAATTAATCTGGTACACTCATTTAAGCTACGCACATTATGGAGCAAGAAAATGTTTTCTGATACTGAGACAGAACTGTTATTTTGCCAGCATGGAAAAACGTATACGACGAGTTTTAGCGTCATGTAAAATTTGCCAGAAAGCTAAGTCAGACACCACTTCACACATTCCTCCATTATACCCCATTGTACCTGTTAAATTAAGACATATGGCCGCAGTAGACATTTTTGGTCCAATTCCGAGAACTAATAGAGGTTTTTGCTACATCTTTGTCGCTGTTGAACTCACTTCAAAATTTGTTACTTTCACTCCGTTACGCAAAGCTACTGCTAAAACTGTTTCGAAAGCATTTGTAAAGCATTTCTTATTTCATGTAGGGCATGTGATGAAAGTAATTTCAGATAATGGATCACAATTTCGATCTGTCATATGGACACGTATGTTACGAGCTAGAAACATTTCTCCGATTTATATATCCAAGTACCACGCCTCTTCGAACCCTTGTGAACGACTAATGAAAGAAATTGGTAAACTGTGTAGAATATACTGCCACAAAAGACATGTTAATTGGGACACACACATACACTCATTCCAAGATGTAATTAATTCCATTCCAAATGAATCCACTATGCTATCTCCGTCTGTTATACTGAAAAACGTTGAACCACCAAACAAAATCAAAGAATTAGTAACATTTCCTACATCTCGTCGATTACGACACCACGAAATAATTGACATTGCGCTGAACAACATCAAACGTGCCGCAGAGCGCCGGAGAAGACAGCAAAAACAGGTTTGTAGACACCGAGACTTTCACGTTGGACAGAAGATATTAGTACGTACACACTATTTATCCAGCAAATTAAAAGGTAAGTGCAGTAAATTTGAACTTCTATACGCAGGTCCATATCGGATTCGCAGCATTCCTCACCCCAATGTTGTACACGTCGAAACTCTGAGAACCAGAAAATCGAAAGGCAACCATCATGTGTCAAACATTAAACCCTTTATCGAATGAAACCACTTTACGATGTAACATGCTATGAGGCCGTTTACACATTTTATGACCACTTATGCAATTATATTCACATGACTAATTACTGATGATTATCGTATTTTTTCTTGGCAAGTGCCCGGCAAGGTAAGGTTAGCAGGTCGCTCTTCTTGTCGTTACACATCAGACCGTGCATATTTTCCAGATGAACTTACACATTTTGTGACCACTTATGCAATTACATGTATGTGACTACCTATTGATGATTATCGTATTTTTTCTTGGCAAGTGCCCGGCAAGGTAAGGTTAGCAGGTCGCTCTTCTTGTCGTTACACACTAGACCGTGCATTTTTTTTCAGATGAACTTACGCATTTTATGAATAATTATGTAATCCTCTGTAATGACGCATTAATTTTATCAAATTCTCTCTCCATTGAAGTCTTTAATTAACAAGCTGAGCACAAAGAATATAACATTTTGTCTTTCTTATGTATGTACGATTGTTTTCATGTTTTGTTTGTATGCACTGTGAACTAGTTAAGGTATAACACACACCATTTGACTTTGACTTTTTGCCCTATGATATCTCAACATCGTGACTGTTTTACATTTTCTTTTTTTTTGCTGCTGCATTGTGATATTCTCTGTACATTTTTTGCCTTTGAACACTGTCTATGCTTTTGACATATTACGTTTTTCTGTCATGTTATGCTGTATGCTTAATTGTGTCACCATTAACCAGTCATTATTTAATGGGTATATGATTTAAATGCAAGACATTAATCTTTGTTCATCAATTTCAGAAATAAATGATGCGTAAAGGAAATGAATTAAACAGAAGTGGGAATTTCACCTACGGAATAAACGAAAGAAGATGCAATAAGCTAATGAGGACGAGTAAATGGATCAGAATTAACAAGCATTAACCAGAATATATTATACACATCGCAGAATAGCAGTCTTAACTAATTTTTTCTTTCAGAATACAAGGCGATTGATGCAAGCTGTCAGACAGAACTACACATCTTAGTTTTAAGTGATGAAATATGCTAGGGATTAGGAATAGTTGTGTGATGAATAATGAAATGATACAAAGCGATTGATGCAAGCTGTCAGACAGAACTACACATTTTAGTTTTAAGTGATGAAATATGCTAGGGATTAGGAATAGTTGTGTGATGAATAATGAAATGATTTTTGCAGATGATAATGAATGCTGATAATGAACAATGATGAAGAATATGGTACTATGAATAATGAAGTTTTTGTTTACAGGTGATGATAATGATGGAGTTATGATGATATGAATAATGAAGTTTTTCTTTACAGATGAGGATAATGTTGAAGTTATGTATTTATGCTATGTAGTTATTTAAGTATTTGTTGCAGTTTACTTTGACAGCAGGTGTTATATTGCGTAGTAGGATGACTGAAGGTTTTGGAAAGGACAGCTATGGAACACATTTTTTATACACATTTCACTACCTGTTAATTCGAAGTTCACTACTTTTCAGCATAGTCTGCGTTTCTTCTTTCAGTTCAATAATCCATTTTGTATTTTTCTTTCAGGAGAAGCTTTTTATGATACTTACTAAACTTGTTACCTATTATACCTGTTCTAGTACTTGCATTTTTTTTACCCACTTGTGTCTATCATTTATAAATGTGATAACCTTGCTACAGCTGACTCATGACGAATGACGTTACACAATCTTTTCATTTATAGGAACAACCTAGAAGCAATTTTTTCTCTTATTTCTTCTTGCTTTCCCTTATAATTACCCAAAGCAATGCATTGCTAGCAGAAAAAACAAAATGTATTAACAGTCCCAGATAATGTCACTAGTTTATGATAATTCTGAATAACACTGATCAGCTCTGAATAGTATGTCACTTGAATAATGACTTCTTAATGATACCAAAACATAATTGCCACTATCTATTGTAATGAGAGTACTTATTATGCCCATGCTTATTAATGCTACTAATGTTTTATACTATTCAATACTTGCTGGCCACTGAGTGCCCATAATTAATGTAACTTATAATGCCCATTCTTATTAATGCTACTAATGTTTTGTACTATTCAATACTTGCTGGCCACTGAGTGCCCATAATTAATGTAACTTATAATGCCCATGCTTATTAAGGCTATGACTGTAATTAACTGATTTTTAATAATGATTTCTTAATGATATGAAGAATACTGAATGATGAATAATGTTTTATACTATTCAATACTTGCTGGCCACTGAGTGCCCATAATTAATGTAATTACTTATAATGCCCATGCTTATTCATGCTATGATTGTAATTAACATTTTTCTAATGATGATTTCTTAATGATATGAATAATACTGAATGATGACTAATGTTTTATACTATTCAATACTTGCTGGCCACTGAGTGCCTATAATTAAGACTTTTTATGAACATGTTCTGTAATATTAAAATACATGGTACAGAAATGTTCAATGACTAGAGTATGGATACCGCAAACTACTTATGTAATCACTAATCAAGACTTGTGTGTTAGTTAATGTCCTTCACCTTCTGACCTAACTACCTGAAATTATTGTAACATCCATTTGTCTTGTCCATCCTCATTATCATGGAGCACTATATTTGGTTTTTGCACTAATTCTACGTTGGTGTGCCTCTTAAGAGCGTGGTGTTGACACGACATGCTGTCCACCACTGTAACCGATGAAGACGTTATTATGGTCCCACTGTTTGGTGTACCTGATGTACTGCCAAATAATAGCATGGAATAATACTACGACGTTTCACTGTCTTGATACGCTGATAAATACTTCTGGGAACGGAACTGCAGATTGTATCACTTAGTTGTGATCCTGTGGAAAGATATGGACTTTCAGTGCAGCTATGTGCAAACTAAAGTGCTATAACCATGATGCAATCCTTTCCTTTCCTATCCTAATAGTGAAAAACATTTTTAGCTAACATCATTTATGTTCATGGCCTATACATTTTTTTTTCGATTTATTGAACTCCAGTGCGAGTACACTTGTGTCACTTGTCGACATGATTTTTGCCATTTGTTGTCAAAATACTAAAGACATTTTCGATTTGTTTTGAAGTGCAGTATGTGTGCACTCTTGTCATCTCTATTGTATATACTTTTTGTGATTTGATGATTATTTACCCTTGTGTTTATTTGTTATGAAAATGTTCAAAAGCTTTTCAGTGCATGTGCACTTATGTGAATATGTTTTCAACTGAACTCCAGTGCCTATGCACTCTTCCCAATTTACGATATGATTTGTGTTCATTCTGTATACCTTTTATGATTTATGTCACTTGTTACTCATTGTATATACATTTCGTTTTTTACTGATATGTTCTCCACTGCAGTGCATGTGCACTCATGACACTTGTCAACATGATTTTTTTTTTGCCTGTTATGAAACTGCTAAAGAATTTTTCAGTGTGTGTGCATTTTATTATCTGTCAAATAATTTGTATATACATTTTTCCTGATTTGTTTTGTACTTATATTTTGTCTTGTCTGTAATGTTTTGTAATTGGTGCATGCGCACAACATTTAATTCATGTATTACATCCAAATATTTTGTAAATGTTAATTAATTAAAGGAAAAATTTGTTACGATGGCAAGTCCAAATGACTCACCATCGCTGCCAAATTTTTGCCCCCCCAGTGGAGGGTTATGAAACACGTATGTTGTGCGGCAGCGATGCTGAGACATTGTAGAATCTCTGACCAGAGCAGTTGCGCTCGACTCGCAGTAGCGAGCAGTCAGTCTGCAGTAGTCAGTCAGTCTGCAGTAGTCAGTCCTCAGTAATGCTTGGAGTCGGTTGCTAGCAGTAGCGGAGAGCAGTCGGCGGGCGTCGGCATCGCAATGGTCGAGATTCAGGACGAGGTATAATTTATTTAAATAAATAATCATGCAGCTTTGCGCTCATCAGATAATGTAACGAACACTCATTGTAATTTAACTTTCAAAAATCGCCCCCAATAATAACTTTGATTTAAAAGCAATTTTAGAGACAATCATTCAAATTTCCTTCCATTTCCTTTTAACAAAGATTTTTAAAAGGTACTTCCAATGCTTTTCATGCAAGCACCAGAGAACAATAAGAGCAGAATTTTGACATGCAGTTTCACTAAGGTAAGAAATTTATTCTCGTTTCGCACAGGGCAAACACCGACTTTTCGGTTGAATTGAGTTTAGGTTATCATTACAGTTTCATTATCATGGGATTAGCGTTCATTATTTAATGGGAACTTGTACTTGAGTCAGATAGCGAGCTTTCATTTAATTGTCATTGTCATTAATATTTTGTGGGAAGCTTACACTTAGCTGTGGCCCCATTTCTATTAACTATTGTCTCCAAAATTCGTTGTGGGGAGGTTACAATACCTATCAGCTGACTTCAATCTAAAAAAGTTGCAGCTCTAATACCCACTACTGCAGGAATTTTCCCATGAGTGATCCCATCAACCCCACCTATGCTGTCACCTATAAGCTTTGACAACCTCCCCTTCCCATACCTGTTGAGGTGCAGGCCATGTCTAGTGAAACCCGTCCTGCTGATAGACTCCACCAACACCACTGAAATGTGACCCATGCTTTCTATCATCAGCGCACCCCTAAGTCTCATGTTATTACGCCTGACGGCTGTATTAAGATGAGGCCGATCGTGACGCTGAAACAGTTCCACGAAATGGTACTCACTCCCCAGCACTTCCTGCAACTGCCTCTGATATGAGAACTACCTAACAGCAGAACCTTCTTCTTCCTCTTCGACTTCGCAACTGTTCTAGCCACCGTAAATACTGAGGTCTGCTGCATACTTCCTACATCTACAGCTACTAGAGATTCCTCTCCACTAGACTCTGACAGTTGGTCATATCTATTGTAAACACCAATAGTAAAACTATCTGAAAATCATCTTCTCCTAGCAGATCTCTTGCCAACAGCAAGCTCCCATTCCCCAACCCCTTTCTCCCTCCTCATCGTATCTAGCTCCTCCTGTGCGTTTTTCAACTGCACCCGAAGGGCACAGATCTTACGCTCCTGCTCCTCTATCAACTTACTCTTGCTACATAACCTGCTGTTCCAGGAGAGGATCTCACCAGAATGCCCACTGGCTTCCTCACTGCATTCCCCCCAGTGAAAATACTTCGAACAAGTCTCACACCGCAATCCACTACTTACGAACCTACGACAAAGCCCACACTTCTCACTCATGGTAAATTTTACTTTTTCTAAGTTCCGCTACTACAATAAGAAGATGTTAAAAACCTGACTACAATAATCACAAACTTAATCTACAAGGGAAGTAACTACTATTATTAACAGGATTAATAAACAACAAATGTGAATATAACAAAAGACTATTACAAAAAGAGAATCAAACGTCTAATGACATAGTAACGAAGCTGAAAGCAGTTCCCAAAAGTTTCTTCTGAAATTATTTCACCAGAAAACTCAAAAAACTCCGGTTGAAGACTACTAAAGTTCCTAATTAAACCACTATACACAAACAATTAATTAGTACTTAGCTTTCGATGCGCCGCTACAGCTGCAACTGGTCAGCGCGGAATGTAAACACAGGTAAGAGGTTACGTTGCTCGATACGAAACACTCACAAATAACAGGTCACAACACAAGAAAGGCAGAGGTGAATGAAGACACCACCAATAAGCACTTATATAGTAAATATTATCACAAAAACATTTAAAATATGTATCTGAAACCTAAAAATATATAAAAACTTGGAGAGCGATCTCACACGCAGTCACTCGCTTATGACGTCACACCAAAGATCAATCAACATACTCGATATTTGAAACGACGATTCGTCCGAAAAGATGAGTCGTTCGGAAAAAGTATCCTCTGCGATATCCTGGAGAACTGAAATGCAAAATTCAAACCTTCTCTTGTCGTCGAGATGCAATTTTTGCAGTAACTGCAGCTTATAAGGTTTCATGTGCAGGTGTCGTTTCAGAACACGCCACACCTTTGTTTGATGAAGTTCAAGTTCCTGATCTGCCTGTCTTGTGAACATCCGAGGGCTCGGTGTAAGAGCATCTCGGATACTCTCGACATTTTCATCCGCCGTGCGTGCCGACCAGTGCTCTCCCCTTTGCATATACAACCAGCTTTCAAGAATTTGTTACGCTTGTCATAAATCTGTTTGTGCACAGGAGGCTTCTTGCTGAATAAACGGCTGAATGCACATTGCTCGTGAACAGTGGATTGACTTCGCGCTAATTCCAACGCTAAAAACAATTTATCTTGTGGTGTAGTCGCCATGCTGCTACAAACAACAGTACAGCTGTGTCGCCGGCCTGTGTGGCGGAGCGGTTCTAGGCGCTACAGTCTGGAACCGCGCGACCGCCACGGTCGCAAGTTCGAATCCTGCCTCGGGCATGGATGTGTGTGATGTCCTTGGTTAGTTAGGTTTAAGTAGTTCTAAGTTCTAGGGGACTTATGACCTCAGCAGTAGAGTCCCATAGTGCTCAGAGCCACTTTTTGAACAGCTGTGTCAAAACATTGAGCCTTCCTCTATCCAGTGGCATGCACAACAGGTTTTTGCCTTTTATAGTTTCTCTGTTATAAACAATTGAAATCGGCTGTTTATTTTTGGATAACCCTTTATATTATGCGGTATCAAAGAAAAAGTTAATTTGATAAAGGAGGGAAGTGTGTGTGTGTGTGTGGGTGGGTGGGTGGTGGACGGAGAGAGAGAGATGGAGGCGACTGGAAGTCGACCAAGGCTGAAATACACTAAACGGGGTCAAAGAATGTAAAATAAGTTTGAACAGTTAACCGGAGATAGAGGGATTCGCACATGGTAAATTAACGTGGTGCGTTGCATTGAACTAGCCTTCAAACTGACCACCACGAACACAACAGCGATCGTGTCAGTGTCTTCAGATTGCAACTTATTGCCCAACGACGTTTATTTTGTAATAAATTCGAAGAGAATAATAAATCCGAAGGAAACTAGCACACACGTGGAGGAATAAAGTAATTGTCTCTGGGTACTGTGAGCTGTCGCAAAATAAACCAGAGAAATAAACTTCGACGAGTTCATCACTATATCAGTACTTTAAATTTTAGTTACGCCTAATTGAACGATAACACTAATATCTCTGATGAAAGAAATAATAATTCTATCAAAGCTGCAATAATTGCCAAGTAGTGGCCCTCATCGGTTTTACGACATTTAACGTTTCAAATAGGAAACCACTATAATGAAAACTGATACATTAATGCAATAAGCTCGAATTATTACTTTACAATGGGCATAGATAAAAAATATTAGTGAAAATAAAAAGAAAACACCTACAGCTTAGGTAGGATTAATATGTCAGTTACATAATGGAGATACACAATGGAGATACACAAAAACAAAAGATTCAGAATCATTCTGATGTCTGACTGTTGAGCGACATGGAGGCTCGTGCACTGCTGTGTTTGCTTTTAGAGTGTATGAGAGTTCACACTAGACCTCGAATGTCTCGTATCATTATCACAAAGCTTTTTAATATCTCAGAACGACCCGCAGACGACTCTGTAGCGATCAAGGAAACATCCCGCGATTCGATTGAACTGAGTTAGAGAGCTTCAGATGTTCTAAATCAGGTTCTGATTCCTGATTTTAATATTTGTTATTGGTAGTGTGAGTAGTACAGAAGTTAAGTAGTTTTTTACATTCTGACCACGTTGTCTTTAAATAATTAACAATGTCTGCAACAGTATGCAATTTCATCATTGCATTCGTTTGCTGTATGTTGGCACATCATGTAACATAATCTTCAGATGGCATTGTTTGTCCTTCATTGCGTTCTGTTAATTTCATTATCATAACATGGACATAAAACAACAATAAATATGTACTGCCATCCCGAAGAAAGAAAACATACCATAATTATAATCGAAAATGAAAGCGCTGTTTGTTAAACATTTCCTCACTTTTTTATGTAGACATTTAAATTTCCTCCAAATTTCTGAGATTAAAACTTTTGTCGCTACCTGTAATATGATGGTCATCTTTCATATTAACCTGAGTCTATAATTTTCGTATCGCATTACTACAGAGTTCGGTTACGAGGCTTTCTGAAAAGTTATGCCTCAGAATTCTGTATGTGAAAACTCTTAATAATTTTTAGATAAACCAAATGTTATTAACGTTCTGCATCTTTATTCTTCACGTCTATATATTTATTTCTCACCATAGCCATCCAAGCGACGAACACACTTCCTCCAACGGAGACCAGTGTTTATACCGTCACTTTAGAATGTTTGACTTTTTTATGGAGCAACACCCTCAATTCTGCTGGCATCGCTTCATCACTATCAAACTCAAGCCCTCTAAGGCGTTTTGTAAGTAATGGAAACAGATGACAATCGTATGAGGCCATGTCGGGAGTGTATGAGGATGATCGATAATAGCGAACACAGGGCGTCGGATTGTTGCAGATGTTGCAGTGGTCGTGTGTCATCTGGCATTGTCACGGGGTTGTCCACGTGTGGAGGAACTCTTCGAATTCGAAATTCGATTCAGCACGCTGTTTTTTCAGACATCGACTTGCGTAGCTACCTTACATAAAGCCAAGTTACACTCTACAGTTCGGTGCACTATAGCGGCAGAAATGGGAACATAAAGAATGAAGATGTAGAATGTTAATAACGTTTGTTTTATCTGAAAACCTTTAAGAGATTTCAGATAAAAAATTCGGAAGCATTACATTCCAGCATGCCGTCGTGTTTAATACAATAAGAAGAACTCAGTACACCAAGGTGGTGTAAACTCAAGCTTGGTCGTCTACCGCGAATTTAGATGTAAACGTCTTACAGCTGATAATATGTTACAGAGAAAACATCCTTTTGTAGTCTGTCGTATGTTTATTGTGACCACAATTAATCCGAAAAGTCAGGTTTTACGTGGTATAATAGGTTCTTTATATAATCTCTCGGGTTGAAACACGGCTTACCGAGGACTGATATCGGCTCTTTGTATGGATTTTACTGAACTGTCAAAGAAATTACGTGAACAGTCTCATACGGCTGAAAAATATTCTCCGTTGAAACTGTATAATCTTAAATAAACTCAAAAGAATTTTATGTGCCTTAGGCATTGTAGTGGCTCGAGGAACCGAATCTGCCAGCAGTTGCCCCTGACAAGGGAACATCCCCATCGCACCCCCCTCAGATTTAGTTATAAGTTGGCACAGTGGATAGGCCTTGAAAAACTGAACACAGGTCAATCGAGAAAACAGGAAGAAGTTGTGTGGAACTATGAAAAAAATAAGCAAAATATACAAACTGAGTAGTCCATGAGCAAGATAGGCAACATCAAGGATAGCGTAAGGTCAAGAGCACCGGGGTCGCGTGGTTACGGTGAGCAGCTGCGGAACGAGAGTTCCTTGGTTCAAGTTTTCCCTTGAGTGAAAAGTTAATTTTCGCAAAGTTATGATCTCTCCGTTCGTTCATTGACGTCTCTGTTCACTGTAATAAGTTTAGTGCCTGTGTTTTGCGACCGCAACGCGAAAGCGTGCGATTAGTAGTTGAAAGGACGTGCCTCTCCAATGGGAACCGAAAACATTTTATCGCAAGGTCGTAGGTCAACCAATTCCTCCACAGGAAAACACGTCTGATATATTCTATACGACACCGGTAGCGGCATGTGCGTAACATGAAAGGAATATGTTGTCGACCCACCTAACTTGTACACTTGGCGAATGGGTGAAAAGATTCTTCTACCTTGTCCGATTTAGGTTTTCTTGTGGATGTGATAATCACTCCCAAAAAGTGATGAAAACATAAGAGTTTGTCACATAAACAGCAAAAAATGAATGCAACAGTTTCACAGTTGCACAGTTTTCCCTGTGCTGTGTCAAAACACAAGTTTGTAACGTTTTCAAATTTTTCCGTGTGTAGACCGTCAAATCCTGCATGTCCAAGCAAATCTGAACATGTCCTGGAATAGCCGGCCGGAGTGGCCGTGCGGTTCTGGGCGCTACAGTCTGGAGCCGAGCGACCGCTACGGTCGCAGGTTCGAATCCTGCCTCGGGCATGGATGTGTGTGATGTCCTTAGGTTAGTTAGGTTTAATTAGTTCTAAGTTCTAGGCGACTGATGACCTCAGACGTTAAGTCGCATAGTGCTCAGAGCCATGTCCTGGAATTTTGTAGAGCGAAGTTGATTATGCGTGAGTGCCTGAACTTTGATCATCGTCTGAAAATAAAAAAATTAACTTTTCGCTCGAGGGAAGACTTGAACCAAGGAACTCTCGTTTCGGAGCTGCTCTCGCTAACCACGGGACCACGGAGCTGCTTAGCTCAGAGTATCTTTGATGTTGTTTATCTTGGGCAAGGACTACTCAGTTTGAATATTTTGCTTTTTTTTTTCATAGTTCCACGCAACTTCTTTCTGTTTTCTCGATTGGTCTGTGTTCAGTTTTTCAAGGCCTATCCACTGTGCCAACTTGTAATTAATTCTGAGGGGGGTGCGATGGTGAGGTTCCCTTGTGAAAAACTCTTGTCAATGGACAGATGTTATACTTTCATAATATTGCCTGGAGCCCATGAAAAGTACCGCTCTTTTTTATAGCTTCTGTATCTGTAATAGCAACTACGCAAATACGAATAGTTTATTTACAGCATAGGTGCAGTCGTAAGTAGCATAGATTAAACAACAGCAGTTACTGATTGTACATTGTCAGGAGCACAACAGAGAGACTGATGTGTTTTCATTGAATCTGTTTCCTGGTTTTAATATTTATTAGTTCTAATGTGGACAGTATACAATATAAGAAGTTTTTTAGAATATTACCGTGTTGACTTTAAATGATTAAAAATGTATGGAACCGTTCGCAGTGTTATCATTTCTGGATTTCCACTATGTTGGCATGACAGGTAACAGAATCTTCAGGTTACATTATTTGCCCTTGTT
Organism: Schistocerca nitens; assembly: GCF_023898315.1. Classification (NCBI taxonomy): domain Eukaryota; kingdom Metazoa; phylum Arthropoda; class Insecta; order Orthoptera; family Acrididae; genus Schistocerca; species Schistocerca nitens. The sequence goes on from NC_064616.1 coordinate 437,539,588, forward strand.
GCGTATGTGAATTTGATTAGCATAACACTGACATAAAACGAAATTAGGGAATACATACTATGATTGTAATGGGGAATGAAAATGCTGCGCATCGAATCCTTCCTTATTTTCTAACTGTAGGCGTTATTTTACCTCCATCTAAGACGTAGAAGATTAGTTAACATATGGCAGATGGACACTGGTAGAATTGGTGAAAGAAATTTCTAATTAAAATCACTTAAAATTTACTCACGATGTGGTAAATTCTCCATTAATTAACTGAAAGGAAGTTAAGTAACTGGCAGTTAAGATAATACGCCTTCTCACTGAAACTGTGATTGGTGATTTTACAGGCAGAATCCGAAGGAATATTTTTTTCAGTTTAAAGTATCTTTATACGCTGATATTCGCTGCAATATGCAATAAAAGTTGAGTTATTTCTTTGGTTTATAGTCCTCTTTCCGCTTCCTACAACTTATAATTCTTATAATTCAAATTAATTGTTGTTGAGGATGATACAGTTCTGCAATCAAAGCACAAATCTTGTATGCTCGGCTTTAATATACAGTCCATTCACATTAATGTCACCACCACCTGTGTTTGACGTCAACGTGCAATAACCACTCAAACACAGCAGGTGGCAGTAATAGCAGTTGAGGGTATAAAATGTGAGGGTAGGGGGGGGGGGGGAGGACGTGGGAAAATGTTCAGCCGTTGTCTTGACGCGGAAACAGAGCGATTTATCTGACGTCCAAAAGGGCATGATCATTGGCTTTCGGGCAATGGGTAGAAGCTTTCCGGGAACAGCTAAGTTTGTAGACTTTTCGCATTCCACCGTGGTTAAAGTATACGGTTCATAAGTAAAAAGGCCCAATCCATAACCGACGCAGCTGAAACTGTGGTGCAACACAGGCCATAGATGAGAAGGGTGAACGACGGCTTCGGAGATGTGTACGGGCGAACAGACATGAAACTGTTGAGCAAAAGTCTGCCTAGATGAACCAAGGGACAACCAACAGTGTCCCGTCAAAGACCGTTCAGCCAACATTGATGCGTGGTTCATACACCAGTGCTGACTGCTGTCCATCGGCGACGAAGGCTGGAATTAGCATGCAGAAGCCGCAACTGGACGTCCACTGAGTGGTGACAGGTGGCCTTTCCAGATTAACATAAGTATGCATCTATCCTTAGGGACCATGTCAGCCTCTACATGCGGTTAGTTTTTCCTTGGCGCGATGACATTTTACGTATTTACGCACTGTAAGACGAACTTCTTCTTCGAAAAATCGCCTGCATAATTCAGGTGCGTTATATACTCGAAATCAATATACACACATCAAAAAAAGTTTTGCATCACCTCGGTTCCAAGAGTTCGGGAACCTGTACAGCAAATTTGAATAGAGATCAACATAAACATCATTTCCGCCCTTCTTATTGCTAAAGAAAACCACACATTGCCTGCTGTACCACCATGCATCGAGACCTTCAGAGATGGTGTTCCAGATTGCTGTACACACTGGTATCTCTAATACGCAGTAGCACGTCCTCTTGCATTGATGTATGCCTGTATTCGTCGTGGCATACTGTCCACAAGCTTATCAAGGCACTGTTGGTCCAGATTGTCCTACTCCTCAACGGCGATTGGGCATAGATCCCTCAGAGTGGTTGGTGGTGGTGGTTCACGTCGTCCATAAACAGCTCTTTTCAGTCTATCCCAGGTATGTTCGATAGGGTTCATGTCTGGAGAACATGCTGGTCACTCTAGTCGAGCGATATCGTTATCCTGAAAGAAGTCATTCACAAGTTGTGCACGATGGGGGCGTGAATTGTCGTCCATGATGACGAATGTCTCGCCAATATGTTCCCAATATGGTTGCACTATCGGTCGGAGGATGGCATTCACGTATCATACAGCCGTTACGACGCCTTCCATGACGACCAGCGACGTACGTCGGCCACATATAATGTCACCCCAAAAGAGCAGGGAACCTCCACCTTATCGCACTCGCTGGACAGTGTGCCTAAGGCGTTCAGCCTGACCGTGTTGCCTCCAACCACGTCTCCGACGATTGTCTGGTTGAAGACACATGCGACACTTATCGATGAAAAGAACGTGATGCCAATCCTGACCGGTCCATCCGGCATGTTGTTGGGCCCATCTGTACCGCGCTGCATGGTGTCGTGGTTACCAAGATGGACCTCGCCGTGGACGTCGGGAGTGAAGTTGCGCATCATGCAGCCTATTGCACACAGTTTTATTCGTGACACGACGTCCTGTGGCTACATGAAAATCATTATTCAACGCAGTGGCGTTGCTGTCATGGTAGCGGACATCCACTGCAGTAGTAGCCCTTGGGCGGCCTGAGCTAGGCATTTCATCGACAGTTCCTCTCTCTATATCTCCTCGATGTCCGAAAAACATCGCTTTGGTTCACTCCGAGGCGCCTGGACACTTCCTTTGTTGCGAGCCCTTCCTGGCACAATGTAACAATGCGGGCGCGATCAAACCGCGGTATTGACTGTCTAAAGGTACGTTGTCCAAAACGCGACGCATACTAGCGACTGCGACGGGTCGCTACGTGACGTCAGAAGTTGCCTGCTGGCGCATGCGCAGTTCGAGTTTGGGATGCGACGCGCGACTGTTGCGGCAGCTGTCGCTGCACTGCACCAGTGAGCAGTGTTGCGACGGAAGTCGCACGACACAAAGACGTACGGCTGCCAAAAATATGTCGAGCCAGTCAAGGAAAACTGAAATGAGCCACTCACAGGATGTGATGCTCTGTGAGCTGGTCTCGCAACATCCTTGCCTTTACGATTTGAAGAACCCTAAATATAGAGACACTATGTTCAGAGACAGAATTTGGGAAGAAATTGGTGCACAGTTGAAACTGGCAGGTGAGTGAAATATATAGAATTTTCCCATTAATGCAAATTTTTCAGGCGTGTTATGAAAATCAGTATAATCCATGCAGATGTAGAATTAGAATGATGAAAATGAACTTGAAGGTCAATTTTCGCATTACTCTTTTTTGTGACGATAAAAATTGAAAACGGCAAGTTCATTATAAAATGAACAATGTAAAGTACAACGAGAAAGTTACATTTTACAATACCTTCACTTTGAAAGTAAACGGTAGATTGGTGCCTTGATGATACCTTCTAGTTGTGAAAAACCACCACCAGATTGTTGTACAGCTTTCTGTAATCAATAGATGTTCGTTTTTGAGGAAGGCGTTTCTCAACAGATTGCGCAATCAGTGTTGTTGTTGTTGTGGTCTTCAGTCCTGAGACTGGTTTGATGCAGCTCTCCATGCTACTCTATCCTGTGCAAGCTTCTTCATCTCCCAGTACCTACTGCAACCTACATCCTTCTGAATCTGCTTAGTGTATTCATCCCTTGGTCTCCCTCTACGACTTTTACCCTCCACGCTGCCCTCCAATACTAAATTGGTGATCCCTTGATGCCTCAGAACATGTCCTACCAACCGATCCCTTCTTCTGGTCAAGTTGTGCCACAAACTTCTCTTCTCCCCAATCCTATTCAATACTTCCTCATTAGTTATGTGATCTACCCATCTAATCTTCAGCATTCTTCTGTAGCACCACATTTCGAAAGCTTCTATGCTCTACTTGTCCAAACTGGTTATCGTCCATGGTTCACTTCCATACATGGCTACACTCCATACAAATACTTTCAGAAATGACTTCTTGACACTTAAATCTATACTCGATGTTAACAAATTTCTCTTCTTCAGAAACGCTTTCCTCGCCATTGCCAGTCTACATTTTATATCCTCTCTACTTCGACCGTCATCAGTTATTTTGCCCCCCAAATAGCAAAACTCCTTTACTACTTTAAGTGTCTCATTTCCTAATCTAATTCCCTCAGCATCACCCGACTTAATTCGACTACATTCCATTATCCTCGTTTTGCTTTTGTTGATGTTCATCTTATATCCTCCTTTCAAGACGCTATCCATTCCGTTCAGCTGCTCTTCCAAGTCCTTTGCTGTCTCTGACAGAATTACAATGTCATCGGCGAACCTCAAAGTTTTTATTTCTTCTCCATGGATTTTAATACCTACTCCGAATTTTTCTTTTGTGTCCTTTACTGCTTGCTCAATATACAGATTGAATAACATCGGGGAGAGGCTACAACCCTGTCTTACTCCCTTCCCAACAACTGCTTCCCTTTCATGTCCCTCGACTCTTATAACTGCCATCTGGTTTCTGTACAAATTGTAAATAGCCTTTCGCTCCCTGTATTTTACCCCTGCCACCTTCAGAATTTGAAAGAGAGTATTCCAGTCAGCATTGTCAAAAGCTTTCTCTAAGTCTACAAATGCTAGAAACGTAGGTTTGCCTTCCCTTAATCTTTCTTCTAAGATAAGTCGTAAGGTCAGTATTGCCTCACGTGTTCCAGTATTTCTACGGAATCCAAACTGATCTTCCCCGAGGTCAGCTTCTACTAGCTTTTCCATTCGTCTGTAAATAATTCGTGTTAGTATTTTGCAGCAGTGACTTATTAAACTGATAGTTCGGTAATTTTCACATCTGTCGACACCTGCTTTCTTTGGGATTGGAATTATTATATTCTTCTTGAAGTCTGAGGGTATTTTGCCTGTTTCATACATCTTGCTCACCAGATGGTAGAGTTTTGTCAGGACTGGCTCTCCCACGGCCGTCAGTAGTTCCAATGGAATGTTGTCTACTCCGGGGGCCTTGTTTCGACCCAGGTCTTTCAGTGCTCTGTCAAACTCTTCACGCAGTATCGTATCTCCCATTTCATCTTCATCTACATCCTCTTCCATTTCCATAATATTGTCCTCAAGTACATCGCCCTTGTATAGACCCCCTATATACTCCTTCCACCTTTCTGGTTTCCCTTCTTTGCTTAGAACTGGGTTTCCATCTGAGCTCTTGATGTTCATACAAGTGGTTCTCTTATCTCCAAAGGTCTCTTTAATTTTCCTGTAGGCAGTATCTATCTTACCCCTAGTGAGATAAGCCTTTACATCCTTACATTTGTCCTCTAGCCATCCCTGCTTAGCCATTTTGCACTTCCTGTCGATCTCTTTTTTGAGACATTTGTATTCCTTTTTGCCTGCTTCATTTACTGCATTTATATATTTTCTCCTTTCATCAATTAAATTCAATATTTCTTCTGTTACCCAAGAATTTCTACTAGCCCTCGTCTTTTTACCTACTTGATCCTCTGCTGCCTTCACTACCTCATCCCTCAAAGCTACCCATTCTTCTTCTACTGTATTTCTTTCCCCCATTCCTGTCAATTGTTCCCTTATGCTCTCTCTGAAACTCTGTACAAACAGTATGCTGCAATAAGTAATTTGTCACATTCACTTCAATTCATTGGTAGAAGATGGTGCTCAAAAAACTTGTGCCAAAAGTGCATTACTGTTTTACAAGGCCCTTCTGGTCTGACACAGTTCACAATTTAAATTCGTCTTTTGTAAATCCTGGAGTCATCTTTTGAGTGCAGCTTGGCAAGATTAAATGTTCATGTCATCCATAACGATGTATGCTGTCAGAATATAAGAATACGGAAGTTCATTTGGATGGGAATAGAGTCAGTCGGCTATGAAAGTTGCCTTAGCTTGTTCCAAAAGTTTCTGCATGGGAGAAACTGACAAGTATAATTTGGGGAAATTTTGTGAACAAGCACGGACATTATTTCTTCCACATTTCTGCCAGTGTATACTGTAGACGTTCAGAATAAAAATTCTAGACATGTTTAAGGTGTAACCCCATCTTGTTGTCAAGAACTTGAAACAATGCAATGACGCTATCGTGCGCTTATTGTTAATAAACTTATCTTTCATTGGAATTTTAGGTGAAATGTGCAAAAACAGATGGAGGAATATTCGGGACTCGTATCAGAGAAATAAACGAGAAAGAAAGCTTGGAACAGGTTCAGATGCCTCAGCAAAACCAAGAAAATGGGTTCTGCTTGATCACTTGGCTTTAAGAAACCTACATTTCGTGGCATTTTAAATGAAATTGTCAAGAGCATATGGAGAAATATTAGTAACTCATACCGGAGAAATATATGACATAAAATGGTTTCATTACGTCCAAATGTGTCAGCGAAACAAAACAAATGCATTCTCTATCGTGTGATGACCACACGATTCTCGTTGCGCGTCGACAGAACTGGCGGCTAGTCGCGACGCTCCCGGAGATATATGAGCCCAAATCTCGGAAACGGAGATCGATATCATTCTGATCTCATCTTTAAAAATAATTTCGATATGTTAGCTTCTTTTCATCGGCAACGATGTATGACCTAACGTGAACCATACGTAAAGTAGCCAGCGACCACATTTTTCACTGTACACAATTCAAATTTTATGCAGTAGGTTACTTGTAAATTAAGTATCGGAATAACTGTGACGAATATCGGAAAAATAGACACCTCATTATCAAGCTGTGATGTGAAACTGTAAGATACACAAACATCAATTTTTTGTGCCTTTTACTTTCCTCACAATTGATAGAGAAGTAATATACAGCGAAAAAAACACGCAAAACCGGAAGAGATACTTTTCAATTTTTTAAAGTGAAAGGAGAATCTGTATCGAAAAAGTAACTCTGGGAGCCGATGTAACTTTGTTGCATTAACATACAGTATTTTGTACAGCAAGAAAATCGGAATTCTTATTTTTCTTATGTATTTGAATCCGCCGCCGACCGGAGCTTGGGAAACGGCGACGACTCCAGTCGTGTTGCGGCCGTGTAACTTTAAGTATGGTTGAATTGCAGAGCCGTGTACCTCCTTTCTGGTGGAATGACTGTAACTGATAGGCTGTCGTAATCCCTCCACCTAATAGGCGCTGCTCATGCATGGTTGTTAACATCTTTTGGCGGGTTTAGTGACGTATCCGAATAGTCAAAGGGATTGTGTCTGTGATACAATACCCGCAGTAAACGTGTATCTTCAGGAGTTCTGGGAACTGGGGTGATGCAAACCTTTTTTGATCTGTGGAAAAATGTCCAGCATTTGACTTAAAATTCCTGTCGGTCTAAAAAATGGCCATATATTTGATGCCACGAGTAGCCCATCTCCATCTGGCAATATTGGATTCAACTGGCAGCAGTAGTGCAGCGATGTGACGAGCAGGAGTTGCGGAGATTCACAAGCCTGCTAACACTGTCTCCCTACCGCCCGCCATAACAAACCCAGACTGCGTCACTGCAGTCTGCGGTGCCATTGAACTTCAATTGAAAGTCATTTGTATTATCGGTAACAGTACAGTATTTTTGTTAGTAGCTTGATTTAGAACGGAAAAAAGGGTATTCATATGATGCGGGCTATAAATTGCAAGTAATACCATATATAGAAGAACATGGTAACAGAGCAGCTGAGCTGAGTGGCATTTCGGTCCTCCACCAACAGAAGAAAATATTGTGATTGGTGCGCTAGGAAAGAAGAACTAAAAAAAAGGGGAAGACTAGATGTGAAAATAGGAGACTGAATGTAAAATGGCCAAAACTAGAAGATGGCGTATTGAAATAGATTCAGGGTCATCGTCAAAATGGCGTTGGAATTAATGCAAAAATGATTCAAATACGTGCTCTTAGGCAGCGCTACAGTAAAACTTACCAGACCTTAAGGATGGAGTTGGTTGGTGCTATAGTTTTATTAAGCGTCATTGACTGACCATGCGAACCTAAATCGAAATATCTTAGTGAAGGTGTTAAAACTGTAACTTTAAACAAGTGGACATGAAAAAATGCACTACACTGTTGTCCTAACGTGTTGTGCTGACGGTACTAAATTTAATACGATGATAATTTTCAACCGAAACCTTCCGAAATACCGCCAGGTGGTGTCGTTCACGTGCATGACAAGGGTTGAATGAACGAAGCTTGTATGAAATTATAGATTAACAGAACGTGGAAGAAAAGGAAAGTGGCTTTATTGAAGAAGGTTTCTCTTCTTGTGCTAGACCAGTTTAGTAGTCACTTGAAAAATTCTGTCAAAGATGAATAGAGACACGGAAATGCAAAGCTTGTTGTTATTCCGGGAGGATGTACTTTACAACAGCAACCTCTCGATGTCTCGATAAATAAACCTTTTAAAGTGTATATGAGACAGGAATGGAACAAATAGATGATGGATGAAACCCACCACGAATTCATTCAGAAGAGAGCTCTAAAAACGACCCACAATGGAACAAGTTTGTCAGTGGATAAAACAGTCGTGTTCTAGACTGAGAGAGGACAGTATTGTTAAATCTTTCAAGAAGTGCTGAATAAGTAACGCTCTCGATGGCAGTGAAGACCATCTTATGAACGAAGAGGTAACGATAACGGCGAAGAAGAAGAAGAAACAGGGAAGAAGAAGAAGGAAAGCAAAGTTCAGATGACGGTTTTCAGGGGTTTTAAAGGTCAGTTCGGTTTTTTAAACTAAAAGTTTTTTTATCTGACTTTGCAGTCTAATAACAAAAACCGTAAAAATGTTATTTAAAAAAGTGCTTTAAAATTAAAGTGTGTCTTATAATCTGTAGCGGCGTATAGTCCATAAAACACGGTACTAACAAGACAATGCAACGTGTCAGGTCCCAGTGAATATCTGTGCGTGGTTCACAGAACACCAGGATGAGTGCACCGTAATTCCCTCGCTACCAGTCTACCTGGATTTAAACAGTCGAGAATCTGTGGAACCACCACGATTGGGCTGTTCGCGCCATGGATCCTCAACCGAGAAACGTAGCGCAGATGGCCACGGTACTAGAGCCGGCATGGCTCCACATCTCTGTGGCTATCTTCCAGAACCTCACTGACTCTTCCTGTACGCCTCACGCTAGTGTGCGCTGCAAAATGTGGTTACTCTGGCTTCTGACAGGTCGTCACATTAATGCAACTGGGTGATGTAGATATGCTACAGCTGTTGACAGCGCTACTAGCAGACAGCAGGTAGTGTCTAAACGTCGTCGTATGTGGCGTGGATCCGACATATTCCCAAGCCCCTGAGTACAGGACTTACGAGATGTGTGGTAAATAGAGATTGTACGCTTTTTCATAGTCATTAGCAATGCGATTTTTCGCAGTTTTACACATCGCCCACTTGACTTACGCTTTATCTGCTCACATAATTCCTCACCCATTTTGTAGCAGTTTCGTCCAGTACATTTTCGTATAAGCAGCAACGGTGACCACAACATTATATTCGCTAGCTTGAGAAATAATCCATATACACTCTCCCCAGTCCGTTTTTCTGGCCAATACTTGCTCCTGTTACTACACTGGCACAGCATTTGAGTCCCGATCACCAGTAAGTATGAACGACTTGTGTTTAAAAGTATTCCGTGATAGGCCCCCTGTAGACTTCACCACAACCTGGGCAGTTCAGAACATCAGATCCCTACTTGGATTTCTACCTGGTTGTTCCTGAAAATGATGTCGTGGTTAAGTTCAGATTAGCCCAAAAGATCCTGCGTTGTTCGTTACTGGTATTTTGTCTCTTCTTGGTTTTGTCTGGCTTAGCTTGTTTTTCTAACAATTCATTTTTGTACGGAGACCCACACAAAATTTAGGATTTTTTTGCCATTTTCTTCTTGGTTGTGGGTCCATTATATTTTGGGAATGGATACATCTTGGATAAGCCTCACCCATGGACTAGGGGTAGCGTGTTCGGCTGTACCCAAAAACTTCCTCAGTGCCGTTTAAGTTTTGATTAATAATCGGTATTGCGGCCAAAGACTTATGGCCTAAGAAGTCATCCTCATTCTGCTAACGGCCTTGTCAAAAGAGGGCGGAGGAGCGGACAGATGATCAGGGCACTCTCTTTTGCTTGGAGTGGGTAACTTCCTGTAAAGCCGGAGAATCAGCAATGATCAACGACATGAGGATGCAGAAGGCATTGAAAGCACTGCATTAAAGTCACATAACTTGTATCTACAGGACATGTGGTCTGTAACTGAAAAAGTGTCATGATTGGCATTGGCAAAAGAATCCGGAATAGTCCCCCATTCGGATCTCCGGTATGGGAATGCCAAGCAGAAGATGACCATGAGAAAAAGATTGAATAACCAACGAAAGGATAACGTTCTACGACTCGAGGAGTGGAATGCCAGAAGCTTGATCTTAGTAGGGAAGCAAGAGAATTTTACTTGTGGACAGATGATTATAGGGTAACATCAACAGCAGCAGAAAACGGTATAATGGGAGTAGGATTCGTTATGAATAGGAAGGTAGGGCAGACAGTGTGTTAATATGAACAGTTCAGTGATAGGGTTGTTCTCATCGGAATCGACAGCAAACTAACACCGACAAAGATAGTTCAGGTATACATACCGACGTCCGCAAGCTGAATATGGAGAGATAAAGTATATGAGGATACTGAAAGTGTAATACAGTACGTAAAGGGAGGTGGCAATCTAATAGTCATTGGTACTGGAATGCAGTTGCAGGGGAAGGAGTAGAAGAAAAGGTTACAGGAGAATATGGGCTTGGGACAAGAAATAAGAGAAGAGAAAAATTAATTGAGTTCTGTTATAAATTTCAGCTAGTAGTAGCGAATACTCTGTTCAAGAATCACAAGAGGAGGCGGTATACTTGGAAAAGACCGGGTGATACGGGAAGATTTCAATTAGACTATATAATAGTCAGACAGAGATTCCGAAATCAGATACTGGGATCCGCGTATAGCGCGTGGTGGCGTCATTTGGTGTGGAGCAAGTACAAACCCAAATCTAGGTTTTTGGTTGTCTGCCGCCCTGGTTACTGGAGAGGCCCAGAGTGATTTTAGATTTAGTGCAGTACAGGAGAAGTTGCACTCCTGCTTCCGTTTTTAATTGAATATTTCCTGACAGTTTAGCTGAGCACCACAACTGTGTATCTGTTTTTACAGATGGGTCGAAGCAAGGGGACTCTGATGGTTGCTCCGTTGTTTTCCCGGACGTGTCCTCAAGGTTCGACTGCGTCCAGCTGTTACTATCTTCGATGCAGAATTATATGCCATCATGCAAGCACTGAAGTAGGTAAGATGTCTTCTGCTGCCAAATTTCTTGTCTTTCCCGATTCTCTGAGCACCTTTCATTAGCGGAAATGTCTCTACCCAGCAGACAGGGTAGTCCAGTCTATCCAGGATGCCCTCCTGCTACTACAATGACTGCGGACGGAGGTATCTTTCTGCTTGGTACCGGGCACATGGGAACTGCGGGAAACGAAAGAGCGGATCTAGCAGCCAAGGAGGCGTGTCTTGATCCTCAGGTACTTCCGCGTGCCATCCGCCTGTATGCTTTGACTTCGCTATTGAGCTCAAGATTCTTGCGTTGGTTGGAGGATGAATGGCTGGAAGTGACCAACAATTAGCTCTGTGTAGTGAAGCCCACAACTCGGCCGTGGCGTACAGCTACGTCGACGGGACGAGGTCCTCCTCCTTCGTCTTCGCACAGCCCACAGCCCTGTAACACAGGGATTCTTGCTCCGGCAAGAGGACCCTCCAATATGAAGGCACTTGTGGATTACAGATGACTGTACGCCACATTTTATTGGACTGCGTTTCATTTTCTGACCAGCGACCAGCGAGCCGTGGCTGATTTGCCGAAGGATATGCAATCTATTTTAGGTTATGATCAAAAGAATGTGGTCTGAGTTTTAAAGTTCTGTCGATCGTCCACCGTTTTTACCTAGATTTATGGGACATAGTTTTAATATGTTCACAGGGTGACTGGCTCACCCGTAATTTACGTAAGTGATCAGCCAGTAACACTTTACTGTGCCTTCCTTTTAACTCCTTAGTAGTTTTACTTGTGTTTTAGTTTCCTGCATAGCATGTTTTATTCCTTCGCGTTGTATTAGTGTGTATGATCATATTTTCATAATTTTTTTCCACATTCCATTCTTTTCATGTGTGTAAGGGCGCTGATAACCTCGCCGTTGAGCGACCGTAAACTCCACACACACACACACACACACACACACACACGCATGCACGCACGCACCCTAGTACAGTCTGAGTTAAGGAATCTGTCTTCCCTAAAATTTAGGAAACTATCGGCTAATGTGCCTGCTACACTATTACCCATGGCTACTCCATCAGCTTGGCTATAAATTTTATTGTTAAGTTCAAAAAATTTTCTTTTAATGCTATTTCAAAACATTTATAATTTCAGGTGTTCCAGTCATGGATATTTTCCTGTTTTGTAAGAGGTTATACTTTTTTATCTGAATAGTTTCCTGTACTGGTATACAGGTATATAGTTTGGCGACAACTGAAATAAATTTACCATTGGGTGATATTTGTATGTCTTTTATATCTATTTCCAAATTATGTGTACTTTTCGTCGTGTACCTTTCGTTTATCAGGTATGTTAGCCTATTTGTGCAGTTAATTACAGACCGAACCGTAACCATCGTTTTATGTGTCTTTGGCTAGGCTCGTACTTTTGGTATATTTGGATTCATTACTGTATGCGATCTTTCTTCGGTGAATTAAGAACTCTGTGTAGTACAGCTAAAGTTAATTAACATTGAAACAACTTTAAGTTTTGATTACATTGTACATTTTGTACATAGATATTTATGACAAACAATAGACATTTTCGACGTATCCACAACAAGATATTCACAAACTCTTTGCACATTCAGAGTCACATACGACAACCTACACGTGAATATGAATCTGATAATAAATTATACCCACGTTCAGAATATTTTACAATTATAGAATTTACAGATAACGATGCAAATCTCCTCACAAAAGGTCTGAAATCCAATATAGCCTCACAACTACAGAAAAATTCTGTAAAGCACTTGATAGCCGGATTTAAAGTTGCAATAGATGTAGCGAATCTGTCATGCAAAAACCTGAATGAAATGACAGTTAACGCAGCAAACATTATCGACAAGGACCTATTCAGACAAAATGAATACAAATATCAGCCGAAAACAGGACATAAAACTCTGAATAATATAAACCATAAACTGCTGTTCAGTGATGCTACAGCATTGAAAGCTGGTAGAGGGAACTGCGTGGCCATACTTAACAAAAACGACTGTATAGGAAAACTCATGTCACTCTTTGAATCTAAATATATCACACAATTTACAGCTAAAATAAAGAAAGTCATTAGAAATTGTAATACCATTCTTACCGAAAATGAAAAAAGAACAGACACATGGTGTTCGTTTTAACTGACGACATTTAAATATCTCTACAATTACACATTGGATCAAAAAAGTTATAATTCCAGTTTTTTTTTTTTGTCTCGGAGATGGAAATCGAACAATACCACACTCGACCTACTGCCCCATTCCGTGCGGGAGGGAGGGCGGGAACTTTGAAATTTTCTTCGTTTCGCCACAGATGGCTCTGTAATCGGAGGATTAGAAATGGGTACATAATTGCAATTGAGGACAAGCTATCCAATAGCCCTTAAGTATCTAATGACACATGGGCCCCCCACTCCATGCTGCGAGGTTAGGATAGACCAGTATTTCTTAACTTTTACTTGGAAATCCCGTTCGCAACACTGTATTTCTCCGACAGTTCGAATAGGGGACTACTGGACACGCCTCCGTGGCTGCGTAGGGAACTACGATATATCATAAGAGGCAGTACGCTGCGAACGGAGATGATGCATCATGCAGGCGTAGGAGATAAAGCGGCTCCATACATTGCAACTCTTGTGCGATATTTATTGCCTGCAAACCTACCCACCTTTTGACAACAGATGTGCAAGTGGACGATGAATGTTGCAATCACAGAAGATAAAATTGAGATGTTCCTGATTTACGAATAACGTAGGAGAAATGTTGACGTTTCTGTCGCGTCGTATGAGTTGCTCGATAAGCTGGTAGTGTTTTTGAACTGGAATGTCAACAAATGCAAACGACCCCCACGTTTTGGAAATAGCACTATCACAAAATTATTTGAAACTTAACAACAAAATTTTTACCCAGTCAGATGGAGTAGTCATGGGTAACTGTATAGCAGGTACTTTAACCGATATTTCTCTAAACTCCTCGGAAGAGAAATTCCTTAACTCAGATTGGTGTACTCTCAACTAAATTGTATATTATATTAGGTTTGTAGATGATACCCTCATATTGGTAGATGGCAGCCAAGAATACATCGAAAATATTCACCGAAAACTCAAACAACTAAACCCTAAAATTAATTTCACTATTGTAATTGACAAAGACAACTCAATTGACTACCAACACCTCACAATTGGCAAAAATAGTAACCACTACACATTTGATACATATAGACAGAATACCACTTCTGGCAACATTATAAGTGCCAATTACTGTCATACAGTGATTCAAATATTTAGAAATACTAGCATTTTTCCATTCAGTCATTAATAGATTAAATAAGTTACCATCATAGAAACCAGCAATTCAAAAAGAACTTTACAAACTTCGTTATATAACAAATACAAATGACTTTGATCCCAACGTAATAGCAAATTATACGGCAAGTGTAAAACTCAAACGCAGAACATAATACATAGCCAAATATGCGTAACTTAAGAAACATCATCTACACAGAAAATAAGATACGTCCCAGTAGTCTACACTGGTAAAATCTCCAACAAAGTTAATGAACATTCTAAAGCCACAACTAGCCTTTCGGACCAATAACAAAGTTTCTATAAAATTACGTTCTGCCATTACTAGTATATCAAAGAATGGTAACCCAGGCATATATAAAATCACATGTGGCAGCTGTAATAGCTTTTACATTGGCTGAAAAATAAGAAATTTTAACGTCAGGTGTAAGGAATACATTAGAGCGAGAGCAAAGAATCAGTCGAATTTCTTTCTACAGATGAAAAATCAAAACCACACTGCTGACACGATCGAAAATACACTCCAGATTCTGCACAGAATACCAATATGTTTTGCAGTGAACATTCTTGAAGAGCTGGATATCCATACACGCATGAGAAAATACAAACAAGAAATATTAAGCGAGCACACAACATCTAGACATAAGTACTCCCTCAAAAATTTTATTGAACTTTTAGAACACGAAAATGGATACACAGGAAGTAATATATGCAACAACCAAAGACAGTCGTAACAAATTTTAGTTAATAAATTAACTTCGCTATTCATCTGCATAATCTTTGTGATCATACAGCGTCGTAAGAGTGGAACTGTCAAACTACTGTCACACCTAATTAACGTTTTATTTTCGAAATATTTACGTCGTTTGCCATCTTATAAAAACTGTGACAGTTATAAAACAGTTCACTAAGGACGTGAGTGCAATATAGTCACTTTAATATAAATGACATTCACTTTTGTGCACGTTCTCACCAAAATTGTATTCGCAGGTACTTGACAAAGGCGATAAAAGTCGAAACAATCTATGGTTCGTGAAGATTAGTTGTTATAAGCAGCTCCTTTTGTGCATCTTTCTAATAACGCATCTTTCTAATAATTGTGCCGTAAACAGGCATATATTATGCTGCTGGCCCTAAAAAAAAAAATCCGTGCATAAGGATTTAGGAAATACCAGCCCGTCATATCTGGCTGAACAAAACGCACTTCTCCGTGCAAAAGACAGCTGGCAGTGGCCGCTACAATAGTAATCTGGACTAGCACATAGGTATGGTCAGGAAATGATATGTTATATTTGTCGACTTTAAATATGTCATGTTACGCTGTTTCCAGTGGCAGGATGTGCTACTGTTGGCCACATTAGTCGTTGTTGCTTTCTGGGGAGTACAAAATAATGTTAATGTAGTTTTGTAGAGGTCTTTAAATCCAAGACCCTGATAATGTTTCTGTTCTCATGCCGTAAGAAGAATTTTATGATATTGTGTATGCTCCTCATTTTGTTCAAAATGTACCAAATTTTAGTTTGTATAAACAAAAACAATTAACATCATCCACATACCTTTTCTATAGTATAATATTTTGTTTTAATGTGACTGCCAGCTTAGAAAAAATGTTTAATCTAAATGTTCGTGTAAATATTGTCTATAATCACAACTAAGCAGCTGCACATTGCGAAGACGACTTTGGTGGGGTGTGGGGTATTTTATTATTAAAACTGAAGCAATTGTATGACAGCACCAATCCAAGTAACCCAATGGGTTCTCAGATTTCTGCCTATACAGTTTATTATTATTGTTATTATTATTATTAATATTGTAATTATAATTAGCGAATTCCACAATAAATGGAAGACCTTAAGGAAATAATTTTATTATGTGTGATTATATTATTTCTCTTTCTACTTATAGATTCTTCTACATGCATGTTGCTGTTGATGTTCACTATGTAAATTGATGCAAACCTGGCTGTCAATAAAATGTGAAAATCTTAAATTTTCTCAGACGCTTCATATGTGTTCTTTATCGAAGTTTCAAAATTGTAACGGCTACTGAAGGAATAAAGGAACGAAGATTAGATTTTAAAGTCTCATTGACAGCGCTGTCACCAGAGAGGGGGCACAAGTTCGAATTACGAAAGTACGGGGAATGAAATCAGCCATGTCGTTTTCAGAGGAACTCTTCTGGCATCTTCCCAGAGCGATTTAGGGAAATCTCACAAAGCCTAAATCTGGATGGGTGAACCGTGATTTGAAGTGTCATCCTCCCAAATGATACAAGTCCCGTATCCTAAACACTGCGCCGTCTCGCTTAGCAAATTGGTAGTGACAAGCGCTGGGAGTTTGTTATTCATTTTTTTATCAAAAGCTGTTCCTAAAATTTTCAGTGGGCCATATGGGACAATTTTAATTATCTAATTTAGATTGTAATCAGAGTTGTGATCAATCTGCTTACGTAGAAATGCAATCACGCGCTTTGCATTTTGTCAGAAGAAAGTTACAGCTAGTAAGTGCTTTTCTGATTCTGGCTTGGAACTAATAAGACTAATATGAGGATGGTATCTGTTCTTTCGGACACGTCCGAAAGAACAGCTCTCTAGAATGAAATGATAATTAAATCAATACCCTAAGCTGTCGACAGTCGTTGATATACATCAACGGGGACAGTTGAAGATGTGTGCCTCGACCGGGACTTACATGGCAGATGCTCTATCCATATGAGACAAAGTCTGCCATGTAAGCACGAGATCCCGGGTTCGAATCCCGGTAGGGGCACACGTTTTCAACTGTTTCTGTTGATGTGTGCCAACACCTGTCAACAGCTTAGAGTGTTGATTTAATTATCACTTAATAAGACAAATCCACTCACACTGAAAACTTTAAAATTCAGGTATACCCATGTCCCAAGGTGTAAGGGCTACCTCATTATGTAACCCATCTTTAGTAAGTTAATACAACAGTTAAATTAATTTTACTTTCCATAGAATGTGAGATTGTTAATAAGAAATTCTCTGCCATTAAAGTTTATGTCGTCATTAATCTGTTGTCACAACAAAGATGGCTAGGAAGCTGCCATAACATCTACCTCCACAACATTTGTGTGTAAAGGATTGCCAGTTTTCGTCTTTCACTAAATTTGACACACCACCTAATTCCAGAATATTTTTCT
This sequence comes from Schistocerca nitens, assembly GCF_023898315.1. Taxonomy (NCBI): domain Eukaryota; kingdom Metazoa; phylum Arthropoda; class Insecta; order Orthoptera; family Acrididae; genus Schistocerca; species Schistocerca nitens. The sequence continues at coordinate 437,557,053 of NC_064616.1, forward strand.
AATGAACTGCCTTTCTTGTTTGTTTATATTGGGTGGCATTAATGTTCGTACAATGTCTATTGCTTTATTGTGAAATATATGCCAAGAGAGTTAACTTATATGACTGTATGTATGTGTTTTCGAAGTTCAGGAAATGTTTAAATCTTGCCTGGCATTCGACCAAACAGCACCTCTTTCACAGCAGCCAACAGTGCAATAAAAAGACGCTGGAGTTGCGGTGTAAGTAACACCAAATTAATTCAGTTCTAGTCGTAGAAAATTGATAACGTTATTATATTTCGTTTTGAGATTCATTTACAATAAAATAGTTTTTTTTTCTGGTGGGCACCACTCCAGTGATGTTTCTCAACGATCAGCTAACATCACATGTAGAGCATAATGTAATTTTTAATGTGAACAGCTTTCTGAGAATGAACCTGTTGATCCGAAACCACGCTAGTTCTTCTTTATAAACAGCAATATTAACAGTAACTGTTTTCTGTTCTTACTTTAAGAATTAACCTGTAAAAACTGAACACTGATTTCCATCCACTAACTTCTTGTGTCAAAGTACTCAAATTAGCATCGTGTGGAATCTGTGTAATTTTTGCCCTAAAGGTTTGGGCAACCTCTTTTCCAAAATACCCTGGAGCATCAACGCACATAGTTGGTTAAGCCTGTAGCTAGGGTACCGTCTCGCTGTGTACGATCTGCAGGGAGAGACGGGCGTGCAGCGTTACCGCTGCACCTGCTAGGGGTCACGCAGTGTGCTAGAGGCGCGGAAGCGAAACGCTGTATGGCCGGCCACCGGCCAGCGGTCAACGAAGCGGCCGATTAAACAGCGCAGAGCTGACGCGGCCCGCATTCGGAACAGCAATGCCCGCATTGCAACGCCCGCATAGCTCCGCCGCCTGCTCTCCTATGCGCATAAACAGCCTCCATCACTTTGTTTGCGGCCCCTGCGTAAAAACCGACGGCGCGTTACGCGTTACGGTCAGTTCGCGGCTTTCAGCCTTCCAATGTGTCTTTATCTAAGTGCCTTTCGCTCGGAATGCAAGTTGGCTGGAACCCCACGCTATCGCTAGCGTGAGCCGAGGGTGCTAGTTTCAGTACCGCATGTAACATACCGAGTGCGGCTCGCCCAGTTAAAAGCAGTTCCAGCTCTTTTAAACGTAAGCTATCAAATGCAACTCCTAGGCATAACAAAACTGCATTCTTTCTTGAAAATCGTATGGGTAATATAGACATTCTTTCACAGACAGTTTTCCTTGCCTTGGTGTAGAAGGGGTTGTTTTGTGCGAAAAATGTGGCGTGGCCGTATTCGGCCAAGCTGTGACGCGTGGAAATTGTGCACCTTTTCCCATCACAATATAGATCCCTACTCCTGCTGTGCAATTAATAAATGATTTGGATACTCGTAACCCACTTTCAAAGAAGGTGCTCCTGGACAAAGAATTCAACCAGTATCAAAAATTATTGTCCTTAATATCAGGAAGAAATGGCTGAAAATGTACGTCTAGAGCAGGGGTGCTCAACCCGATGATCGCTATCAAGGGGTCGATCGCCATGGCTTAGCGGATTGACTTTCCAGAACCTTTGTCGGAAATCTCTTTAAATGAGCTGTCTTTGTAAAACGGCAGTTTGTTAACAATGATTGTTTCGTACGGTATTTTTACGCGATAAGTCTGATAACACTGTCTCCACCTCTTTCGTCTCCATCTGCATTTCACCGCCTTTAACGCCCGCACTAAGCAACAGACTTTCCCCCTGCATTGTGAGGATATAGTGAAACTTGGCAGGTTGTGAGTGGCGAATGCGGTGAGCGTTGGGAGCCATCAGGGTTTTGCTGCGGGACTTGACCTTTGGAAGCACAGTTAAGGCAATTAGAAGTGAAACATTTTTCTCAAATGAAGGGAGAACTCTCAGTTCAAGGATCTACAAATAAGTATATGGCCAAGCTGACAGCACTGAAGACAGCATCTAGAAACCGATTTTCAGTATTCAAGACAATGGAACCTTTTCTAGCTTTCGTAGCTCATCTTTTCCAAAAAGTGGGTGTGGAAGATATTTCAAGCAAAATGAGTGCTCTTTCCTCTTGTAGTGAGATTGAAGAAAAGGAAATCATTCTATTTCAAAATTACGTTTCCTGAAACTCAGATTCAAATGAAGATAACTTTCGGAAAGTAGTGAACGCAGAGCCCTACTCTAACACTGTAAGAGTATTATCGCATGTTTCATCGTTTTTTAGAGCAGCTTATCTATGTGAGACAGCATTTCCAACAATAAACGTAGTGAAATGAGTAAGTGTAGAAATAAACTGACCGATCCTCATCTGTCAGACTGTGTAATGTTCCCTCTGACAAATTATTGTTATAATAAACTTGTCAATGATTAGAATAGCCAAGTATCTCACTAGATTGTTTTCAACAGTTATGATGGTGTATATCTTGTTGTTTTCTTTTTACGTGTTTAATACCTTGAAAACTGAGTAGCAGGCCTTCAGCCTTTGATGGTGGCAAAATTACTTTTTATGTCTTTTGTATAATTAAAATGGTTAATTTTGGCAATTGTGTTGTTTTGAGCTTAAACCTTTATCAATTTTAAACTCAGGAGATATCTAAATGGACTAAATAGCATATAGTAGATATCAAGCCGAAAAAGGCTGACCATACATGGTCTAGAAGACCAGGAAGTAAAAAGGTAAAACCAGAAAAGAAGATAATAGAAGCGTTTGGGATGTGGTACTATAGACGAATGTTGAACAGTAGATGGCTAATAAAATAAAAAATGAGGAGGTTCTCCGCAAAATCGGCAAGGAAAGAAATGCGTGGAAAACACTAACCAGAAGAAGCCACACGATTGCAGGACATGTACTAAGAAATCAGGGGTAACTTTCATGATACTGGAAGAAGTTGTAGAGAGTAAAACTGTAGTGGAGTACAGAGACTAGAAGATATCCAAAAAATAAGTGAGGACTTCGGGTGTAAATGCTTCTCTGAGACGAACAAGTTGCGGCAGGAGAGGAATTTGAGGCGAACTGCATCACACGAGAGGACTGATGAACACTTTCCTCCTCCCATAAAAAAAGCCATGCATCTAATAGCATGCTGGCGATTTCTCCGGCTCATCCTCCTAGTATTCTTACCTGTCACTTCAGTTCTGTCAATTAACTGATCTAATTGATGTTTTTCTCACACAGTCCGTGCTCCCGGTATCGGGTTTCAAACCGAGACTTCTAGAATTGCGTTCTCGATTCGAGACAAGATTTGGATATTGGTGGCTCGTAAGAGGAACGCTTGGATGAAAACGCTGAGTAAGCTCAGAACATCATTTCTTTGCACTGTGCTTTTATATTCTGAAACTGAGGTTTAGAATTTTCATTCCACTTTGATCTATTGGATCATCTAAATTATTCTTTCATTTGAATGTGGAATACCTCCTTCGACAACCATGCGAATTTCAGTTTCCTTTTACCTGTTGGGATCCCTCGTTGTCTTTAGCTTTTGGTTGTTGGTGTTGTGGGCAGGCATGTTGATCGCTTATTAAGTTTTTATTACTGCCACAAGCACTTATACATCAGGCACCCATTAATGCTCCATGCGTCCCTCTATGGTCATACACAACAGTAAACACAAAACGCAGTCAGTCTCAATCTCAGTAGCTAGGATGCCTAAATCATTACGTTACAGATGTTATTCTAACAGAAAACTGTACATGATAAGAGTTCGAATTATAGCCTACTTATAGGCTGAGTTGATAACGTTGCTGATTCTTACATACTGTGTTCAGTCAAATCGTTACTGTATGCTAGTACTTTAGTTTGGCCGGCCGGGGTGGCCGAGCGGTTCTAGGCGCTGCAGTCTGGAACCGCGACCGCTACGGTCGCAGGTTCGAATCCTGCCTCAGGCATGGATGGGTGTGATGTCCTTAGGTTAGTTAGGTTTAAGTAGTTCTAAGTTCTAGGGGACTGATGACCTTAGAAGTTAAGTCCCATAGTGCTCAGAGCCATTTGAACAATTTGAACTTTAGTTTGGTTATCATACAAGTTTAGAACACAGTAACTGTTTTATTATATAACTATACACCAGCCAAAGTAATTAACAGTAAGAATATAGAGAAAATTTGCACCATGGCTTCAGACCACCTCAGACACCTTGTATGTGTCAGAGATGCAGCACACAGGACGTACAAGTGGTACCCGTCCTCTGAGAGTCGTCTCATCTACAAGCACTTATGAGATCGAGTTAGTCAGTGAAGAATGCAAAGCTCAGGTTTGCCCACTCACTAAGAGAGGACTTTCACAGACCCACTGTCCTGTGGAAACATCTACTAGGTCGGGGGACAGGAAAACCCAAAATTACAGCTGAAACTCTAATTCCTATTGAGGATGTAAAGGAGGATTTCGCCTCGCTGATATCCTTACTTGACCAACGCAGAAGGGCTCAAACGATCGACTGCCTTGAAGTATCAGTGACTGGTACAAACAGAAAAGTTTTCTACACCCTGTAACCCCTCCCACCGTCAGGCTACCGACTGCGCATATTCGTACGGCAGGTGCAGGTCACGATAAAAATGCAAATGATCAAGTCAGTTTCCCCACAGATCCTCTACTGACCAAACGAAAACTTTAATTTTTTCCGACCCTCCAGCATCTTCACAACAGCGTGGAAATTACCAAAAAAGGTATCTGCCTAACAGCCTTCCGACTATAGGCCCATTTACAGTCTACCAGCATTATTCACGGCTTTACAACACATAGTCACCAGCAGGTTACTAATTATGTAACAGCAGATATCCGTTTACTTGAATAGCAGTACGGTTTCTGGCAAAATCGCAGCTGTATTGCTGGTCTTATGAAAGTGAATGATGAACTGATACAAGCTATGGTCAAACAACCGGTGACTATTATGGGCGTTTTGGATGTCAGTAAAACATTCGACACTGTCGATTTTGACATTGTACTTGCTAAGCTCGCAAGTGAAAGTTTTTCTGAAAGTGCTGAGCAGTGATTACATTCGTACCTTACATCTCGCCAACACTGTATATTGACTGGAACAACAAGATCGTCGTAGTGGATGTAGTGTCAGGATCCCGCAAGGATCAGTACTAGGCTCATGACGTTTCTCATTATATGTTAATAATGTGTCAAGTACTCTCCCCCACTGCAAATATCAACTATATGCTGACGACTTTCAGATATATCTAAGTGCAAATTCAACAAACCTATGCAGAGTCATTCAGTGTACACGCCAATTTACGTGCCCTATCAGAGTAGATGCACAGTATAGGTTAGAAACTTCAACCATCTAAAACGTAAGTCGCTCATAAACGATGTATTACTCCTCAGTTCACAGAATCTCTTTCATCATTAATTCTAAAAGGCACAAAGAAACTTTTCTTTTTTTGCGAATAACATTAGGTTAAGTCTAGACCATCACTCAGAGAGGACTGAACACACAACTGCAGGCCGTAAGAAGCTGTCAGCGTCCCTTAATTCATTACGGAAGTATAAGAAAATTATATCCTTTCGATCTTAAACAGAAGCTGGTAAAGACACTAATACACCGCATACTTGACTACTGTGATCCTATTCTCCTATGACTTCCGAACAGGCGATAAATCCTTGCCTACAATACGTCTGTCATCGGTCTCATAGGATTAGGAAAGGACGGGGAGGAAGTCGGCCGTGCCTTTTCAAAGGAACCATCCCGGCATTTACCTGGTGCAATTTTGGGCAATCACGGGAAACCTAAGTAAGGATGGCCGGACGCGGGAAAAAATGCTTCAAATGGCTCTAAGCAGTATGGGGCTTAACATCTGAGGTCATCAGTCCCCTAGACTTAAAATTACTTAAACCTAACTAACCTAAAGACATCAAACACATCCATGCCCGAGGCAGGATTCGAACCTGCGACCGTAGCAGCAGCGTGGTTCCAGACTGAAGCGCCTAGAACCGCTCGGCCACGGCGGCCGGCCCGGACGTGGGATTGAACCGTCGTCCTCCTGAATGCGAGTCCAGTGTGCTAGCCACTGCGCCACCTCACACGGTCAATACGTCTGTGATATACGCTTTTTCTACCATATCACACCCTCCTACGAACCATTATCCTGGACACTTGCCGATAAGCCTAGAGACTATCATTTTCTATGTTTACTCCATTGTATTTTCAATTACTGTACTCCCTCTTATTTGTCTTCAGCTCTTACATTACTATTTGGATAGTACAGCAGAAATACTTGTACTCAACAAAGTAAAATTCTTTCTGTACAATCACATTACACTACAATAATCTCGAAATCAGTTTCTGTATCACGAACCCGACTTTGGAACAATCTTTCTCAAAATATCAGACAAATAAAATTCCATGCAAACGCGTAATCACAGCTAATGGTCTACCTTTATTACCATACCCACTCTCGTTAATCCTCCCACCTCCACAACTTTTCCCTTTCCCTTGTCGGCAGAGTTCTCTACTTATATTCTGTTCTTTCCTAACAACTACTGCCAATGTCATTTCAATCTTAACCTCCTCCTTTATCCATTCCGCTTATGATATTACTAAATATGGCTTCAAATGTGCTAAGCTAATCTATATCATTCTAAATGCCCTTTACTAGTTTTATTATTGTTGTTAGTAGCTTTAAGTTGCTATAATTGTTATTATTATTATTATTATTGGGGATGTTTTTTAATATCTTTGGTATTCACTGTTTGTTGTCAAATGTAAGGAAGGGCATTGAGGCCCTGATCTGATTAGGCTAAATAAGCAATAAATAAATAAACAAATAACTCATGAACCTACTGGTATTTGAACCCCTGCCTAAAAATCATGTACCAAATAATACACTGTGAAAAGAAGTAATAGTTCCTAGCGACTATTTATATATAATTAACGGAGTTTTATTCATACCAGATCACACTTGGTTACAAAACTGAGTTAAACAACTGGCAGTATGCTTGCTATTGAGGATACATTTTTAAAATAAAGATTCGCAAGTCCAATTATGAATGCCATCGGAATCTCATGAACATTTCCTGTCATTACACTCAGCCAGTAAATGTTACGACTTTTGTCCACGTCATGTTTCTTTGTCTCACTATTTTTCGCTTGTATCGCACCGAGCGCGTTAATGACACACTACTGGAGTGTTTCGAACATCCCTTCAGCCACTGACAAAGAGGACTCACTTCAATCTGCGGATACGCGTTTCCATCTGGTACCTCGTGGTGAGTATCTTCATCGTTTTGCTGAGCGTCCAGTGTGTTCCGTAATTTTTGTCATTTTGTTAACTGGACTTCGCTGCATCACAGTTGTCTCCAGCTTAGGGGTGTCGTTGATATCTGTAGCAGCGCTCGTGAAGCCCATAGTGAGTAGCTTGACGCATACCGCTAGGCCTAATGTTCTGTCTGACGCATACTCCTTCGCTGCCCCCGCAGCGTCTGCCGAGGAAGCGACACATTCCTACGCGGTGACGTCATCAGCACTGCTGCCAGCGGGGCTGTTTGGCTGGCCTTTCGCTCAGCTGCTGTCCGCTCTGTGCCCTTAGAAGTCCGCATGCCGTCGCCAGTACCTACTGCATCCCGCTCTGTACAGCCATTGCGACGGCTTCTCTGTAACAGTGTTTTCAAACCGTTTTAAATACGCGGCCCTTTTCCAAGGAAAAGGTTCTGGCCACCCCCAAACTGTAATAAAACTTTTTAGGCAATTTCAAAGGCAACGTATTTAAATTTCCTTGTACTGATAATTCTTCGTATTGACACTATAGTGATCGAGAAATAAAGTGCACTGTGCAAGGTAGTGGCAACGATCTGCAGATATATACAGGGTGAAGATTGATGAAATCGACAAACTGCAGGATTGGATTCCTGACTGAAAACTGAGGAAAAAAGATCCTGTGAACATGTGTCCAGAAATGCATCGTTGCCACAGTAGAAAGCGCTAGCGAATGACAGCTCCTCTGACCGGTTGCCGTATGTTCCATGCATGTTGCAGACTGTGTAATTGACGCAGCAGGCTGGTCTGGCATTTACGTTGGGAAGAAGCTAATTTCTGGAAATTTGTGGTAAGTTCCCATGGGACCAAACTTCTGAGGTCATCGGTCCCTAGGCTTACACACTGCTTAATCTATCTTAAACTAACACGTACGCTAAGTACAACACACACAACCATGCTCGAGGGGGAGGATTCGAACCTCCGACGGGAGTGGCGGCGGGGGGGGGGGGGGGGAATCGCACAAGGTGCCCTAGACCGCGTGGCGACCCCGCACGGCGAAAGAAGCCCGAGATGGTGTTTGTGTCGGGCAAGACAGATGTAAACGGTCGAGAGGCAACACGGCTATACCAAAACAAGTATCCTCACAGACACCAACTACATCACACAACACTGCACACTCATCTTGGACGTTTGTGTGATCATGGGTCCTTCCAGACAGACGATTGTGCAAGGAGGTGGCGGACTGTGCATATATCTGATTTGGAGGACAAGTACTACAGGATATTGAGACGAACACCAGTACAAGCTCCATGCTGGTGGCCCGCCAACGTCATGTAAGCTAAAGTACGTTTATGTATATCCTGCATGACAATCGACACTACCAGTACCAACTGAAATCCATTGGGGACCAGTTTGACGTTGATGCGGTGCACGTCTGTATTGTGTTTCAGGACGATTTTATGTCGCTGGACGCACACCAACCATTTCCGGACATTTTTCCTTCCGTTTCTAGTCATGAATCCGTCGCTGCTGTTTGTCGGTGTAATTAATATTCCCTCTCTCTCTCTCTCTCTCTCTCTCTCTCTATATATATATATATATATATATATATATATATATATATATATATATATATATATATATATATATATATGAGGGGCGTTCAGAAAGTAAGCTCCGATCGGTCGCGAAATGGAAACAACTATGAAAATCCGATAAAGCTTTGCACAGATGTGTTGGGTAGTGTCTCTAGTATAACCCCAGTTAGCATCACGTCGCTCTTCTCATTTCTGAGCTCGCAGTGAGTGCGTAAAGATGTCTAGAAAATAGTGTCTGCCGCCAAGTACGAGGGCCTGGTGAGAAATTTCGCCTGAAGCTATGCAGCTAACATTACATAACTATCGTGCTGTTTCTTCTTCAAGACAATTCTCAGCCGCATTCTGCAGGGGCAATGAAGATGCTCCTGCATCGTTTTCAAATGGAAATGTGAGATTACCCACAATACAGTCCGCAATTGTCTCCCCCTGAGTTTCGTCTCTGGTCACATGAACCGCTGTCTTTGAAGACAACATTTTGACACAGACAACGAGGTGTAGGCCAGCGTGGAGAATTGGCGGAAAGCACCGGCGGCTGCCTTCTATGATGAGGCTATTGAAACGTTGGTACAACGCTATGACAAAAGTCTAAGTCAGAACGGCGACTACGTAGAGAAGTAGCTGAAAGGTGTAGCTAATTGTTACAAGTAAAACATTTCTGATGTTCACTGTGGTTTCAATTTGGCAATCAATCGGAGCTTACTTTCTGAACAGGCCTCGTATATATATTAAACACGGATCCGGAAATGCACATTTTCTGCGATAAACACATGTTTACAGGTGGAGGTCACAGTAGCTTCCACTCATGGCAATGCACAGCTCTGCCCTCCTGCATAAGGAACGACGTACTTTTTGATGTACACCCGGTTGCTATTGTGTCTGCTGGCACGCATTGAAGACGTGACCATGTAGTGTCCGCACAGCGTTTATTGACGTAGCATAGACCAATTCCTTCAAATATCCCCATAACCAAAAGTCTAGTGGACTGAGTTGTGGGGAACGAGCAGACCAAGGTCAGTCCCCGCCCCCCTCCCCCGCCTTCGACCAGTCCAATGGTCTTCGTCAGAAGGAAAGTGTTCTAGTGCACCATCATGCATGAACCACATTTGTATTCGTTGCCGCAGTGGCACAATCTCCAGGAAGATACGCAATACATTAATGAGAAAGTCCAGAAAATGCGCCCCAGTTAACATTTCTGATAGCATGCACGGCAAGTTAATCTATTGCCTAGTACGGCTGCGCATACGTTGATTGAGAATCGGTGTTGATGACATCTTTCCTGAATTCCTTAGGGATTTACATCTGCCTATACATGCTGGTTATGGAAATTCACAACACCGTTTCTTATGAAACCTGCCTCATCGGTAAATAAAATCTTGGGCGTGAACAGTGGATCTGCAGCACACTTGTGCAACAGCCATTGACAGAACCGCCGTCTGCCATGATGCTCCTGTGGATTTAGGGCCCTAATGCGCTGTAACCGATATGGGTACAGCAACTGTTCATAAAGTACTCCCCAGATAAGAGAGTGAGACACAACTTCTGCTGCTGCTAATCGTCGCTCGCTGGCCCCAGCGGCTTCTTTCACGGAACGTAGCACACGCTCCTCAATGTCAGGCGTGCGGACTGTGCGGGGCCTTCCCCTATGAGTCTTCCGAGGTGTGAGGGTACCTGTGTCCTTCAGACGCCGGAGAAGTCTACCGAACAGCTTATCAGAGTGCTCTATGCATTGTGAATATCTTTCAGCATAGGTGGCACTGGCTTGCAGGCTACGTCCAATTGCTAAACCATAGCAGAATATCAAAAAAATGGTTCAAATGGCTCTGAGCACTATGGGACTCAACTGCTGTGGTCATTAGTCCCCTAGAACTTAGAACTACTTAAACCTAACTAACCTGAGGACATCACACACATCCATGCCCGAGGCAGTATTCGAACCTGCGACCGTAGCAGTCGCACGGTTCCGGACTGCGCGCCTAGAACCGCGAGACCACCGCGGCCGGCAGCAGAATATCATATCCACCATTTCACTAGTCCAGTAGTAGACTTCCACTAATAACAAGTGGTGAAAGAGAGAAAATGTCAGTTTACTACAGTGCGTACAAAAGGTGCAATGGCAGTAAACGCATAAGTGAATTCGCATTTGGAAGAATGTAAAACACCATGATACATACCCAGGGTTAATAGTACTGTACAATAACGCACACAAACACGACGAAAACTAATGTAGCCTACAACACGACTCGAACCACACAACTGACTGCAGACGACTTAATTATAGGTAGAGTACTGGAAGTAAGACATCATAATAACTTGCCGACACCTTTGACGAGGCGCCAATGCAACATCTGTGCTACTATCCGCTACGAAGTGTTCTGCGACCCTTCGTATAAACACGTGTTTATCTTGGAAAGTATGCGTTTCCGGATCATTGTTTGTTGGGCTTTTTTTCTTTGTTTCGATGAGTACTACCACCTCTCAAAGTATTGGACACATTTCTTGAACACCCTGTACCAGTTTACCAGTTTGGTAGACAATGAAAACCTACACACTCCATTTTGTTAAATTTTACACGTGAAGCAACAAAGGTTTCTTAAGAAGTAATATAAAATGATACACGAAGTTTCTGTTTTTGTGACTGTGTAGTAGAAGCCTTGTTATTGACGGATCAGAGAAATCCATGCACTTTCACATCTCTCTTCAATACTGGATTTAATGGTTCCTGGAATTATGAGTTTTTCACAGGCAGATGAAGTTAGGAGATTTTCATTGACTACCATCATTCTTTGCCGCGGTGGAAGGATGGGGCGAGAAGGGATCGCTTAGGCTCCCGTTTTCGCTCAGTTTATTTAGTTCTCCGACTACGCCACTGAATGGGAATGTGATTATTGTGTCTTTTTGCTTCGCTCTGAGCGAACATAAAATGAAGTTTTTCAAGAGATCCCCGCAAACTGCCACGTCTGGTACAAGTGGCAGTTGCGGAATCCTCTCAACTAAACATTTAAAGTAAGCTGATAAACCTTTGGATTTCTTCGAAAGAAAACCTGTAACCAGCGGCAAACAACTACGTTTCGGATAACAAAATTCTATTGCTATTTGCCGATAAAAAATAATATTATGTTATTGATTTTTTTCTGATTTAACAACGTTTTTACCTGATTTTAGGTATACAGTGTCAAATCGAAAGCAGTATTGGCTAGCTATCGAGTCACATCCCAATCGCTAAAGCTGGGAAACGGCATGAAGATGCCGGGAATCTTATTTTGACAGCTGCACTGGATATGGTTCAAACTACGTTAGGCGCCTCAGTCTGGAACCGCGTGACCGCTACGGTCTCAGGTTCGAATCCTACCTTGGACATGGATGTGTGTGATGTCCTTCGGATAGTTAGGTTTTAGTAGTTCTAAGTTCTATGGGACTGATGACCTCAGATGTTAAGTCCCATAGTGCTCAGAGCCATTTGAACCAAACTACGTTAGGTAAATAGGAGGCAAACAAGCTAACAACCATAGTATTTCTTGATAATGCTGTTGAATGCGGAATAAACGATATGGCCGGTGACATTCAAGAACAATTAGTCGAAAAATCAAATAAGAACCCACATTTTGCTTCATAGTTTGATAAGTCTACTGATGTTCCAGACTGTGCGCTAATAATGGCATATGTGCGGCTTGAAGGAGATGAAAGTGTCATGGAAGACGTTTAACACTTGCTAACACTACTGGCCCATGTTTGTAAGACACGTTTTTAGAAAACACTCGCAACTATGAGATTGACTGCACAAAATGTATCACCATTTGTAGGGATGTTCCTAAAGCTACGAATAGCCACAAAAGCGGGCTCGTTATGAAATTAAAATAAATAATGCTATATGTTTCATGCATACACTGCTTTCTTCATCGAAAATGTCAGGCAGCCACGGTTTTATCTTCTGATTTAAATGATGTGCTTAAAGAGGCGATCAAAGTGGTGAACTCTATTAAACGTACAGTGTTGCAAAATCGACTGTCTGGAATCATTTGTGATGATTTGGGTTTCCTCCTTCAAAATCTTCTTTATCCCTTAAAGTAAGGTGGTTTTCCCTAGGAAATGTATTGAAACGAGTTCTAGAATGAAAAGCTGAATTGTTAATGTGGTTACAAGATTCTAAATTTTGATATGTGATTTTTTTTGTGATCAAATTTGGCGATTGAAATTAGCAATTCTCGTTGATCGTTTAAATCATCTAAGTATTTTAAAGAAAAGCCTCGGAGGAAGAGAGAAAAACAAGGATAAAATCAAAGGATTTCTCACAAAACTTCGTGGATGGCCAACTTCTTCACAAAAGACGATGTTTCAGTCTTTCCCTTATGTTTGGAAAACTGTCGAAGACATTGCACGGGCCAATCGGCGGTAACAATTTCTCACATTCCATGCATGATAGAGAGCTTCATTATTGGCAAGAGAAACTATTAAGTTACTTTTCAGAACTGAACTCTGAAGCTGATCACGGGCATGGGTTGTTATTAAATCCTTTTTTTGCATAAGCTGGCTGATCTGAGCACGAAGATGAAAGAAACACAGCTTTTGCTGGTAATAACGAAGTATGATATAAAGCGCTGCGCATTTGTACATAATCGCGGAATCGTACTATTAATGTTGTTGACTTTACTCTTGATCGTATGGCTTACGCTCCGAGGGAAAGAAATGACAATGTGATAACAGAAACCGCGAAGGAATAAATAGCCCCCGGTAGCTGAGTAGTCACAGTGTGGACCGTGTTGCCCGCCGGCCGCGCTGCGATGCGCGGGCCTGTTTGTTTACACCTGAGCAGCTTCGCGTTTGCGGTCTTCTGAGTCTAGAGGGAGATGGCACACTCGTACAGAATAACGACTTTGAAGTTCAATTTTGCGAACGACTATACAAGACAAAGGCACACGAGACTGAACGTTTTTTCCTAGGAGAGGTCAAAATCGATCCACGGGAAATGATGGGAATCCATTTATTGAACATTTCAAGCGTCGTCTATGTCAAACTTATTGACGAGGCAGTTTGTGAAAGAATTCTACAACGATCACCGAGCGGATATCGTTTCTGTCTACCGATGGGAATGTTGGTGCGGTTACAGTCGACCACGCGGGAATGGGGATACGCATCATACGGGTCTCCGAACTTACGTTTGAGGTCCCGTCTAAACTTGAGATCGACGCCTTTCGACCATACGGTACAGTTCTATCCCATGTGGCCGAAAAGTGGACGAGTTTTACCACATACCCAGTCCTAAATGGTGAAGACAAATATAGATAGAACTGCGAAAGCACGTCCCCTCTTATTTGTACATAGGGGTTGTCGAGCGATTATAATCTATGATGGACAACCTCGCACTTGCTAGGGGTGCGGGAAAGAAGGTAACGTCCGCTCGGAATGCCTGTAGCGACGTTTACTGCAAACCCGCTGGATGACGTTCAAGCGCCACAACAGATGACTGTATTGCCTTTGACCTTTGTGGAGGCCCTGAGAGAAGAAGATAGATTTCTGATGGGCGCCAGCAGCTGCGCACTATAGAGAACATGAACACCAACGGATTGGAACTCCGAGTACTTGTTCCACAACAGCAGAGACAGGACCCCACACAAGAGATGCAGCTGACGGTCACTTCAGGCTCAACCGTGGTGGCTGCCAGTGCTTCCACCGAGAGCGTGATGGACCGGGCCCAAGACGGAGGATACGCAATCCAAACAGCCGATGCGGAAGCAAAGCAACGCAAACAGCGTTCGCCAAAGAGAAGAAAGAAGCGTTGACTGACTTCTGCTGAAGATAGCCATAGTCCGGAGGGGATAGTGGATGACAACGACAGTAACGACCTGCGACCAGTGGATTCCACAGATACCGAGATGACGGTGCAGGAGTTGCTCAGCGATGATAACCTGAATTCTCCTTCTGGTGACCGAAAGGCAGAAGTGGAGATGACAATTGTGCAACATCAGAGTGTCGACACCGCTACCTGCCATACTACGGCCAGTTCCGGAAATATGCTGGGGGACTGGGCGCAAGAAATACACCAACAGGAACAGGATGAAGATACGGGCTCGGCGATTGAGGATATTCCTGGCCAAGTGCCGGGAGGGGCCGGGGAATGTAAAACAACTTGGTGAGGTGAGGAGCGACGAGGGTGCCGATAGTCCACCGCGTGAGTCTGAGGCAGACACCTACATGCACATGCGGGGAAGAAGGTTCCCCAGAACACACTGTCTTTTTCTGCGGGCAATACGCGAACAATAGACATACACTACACTTAAATTACACTGATACAGACATAGATATATACACCGCAATAAGAGACGAAGAACAATGGGCACAATTAAACGCACTGACAAACAGTATTTCAAAAACAACACATGAAGAGTATATGCGGACACGACATCACAGACATGCCTATGTGCAGCGTAACAACAATCTCCAGAGGGTGGACAGCGATACCTACAGTGACAGCGAAAATAGTGACAATGAGGAGGAACAAGAGGAGGAAGCTGAGATGTGATAGTAAATAAGCAAATTGATGGCAATCTAGCCAAGAAAATACCAAATGCTGTACATGGATGCACACCTAATGTAGATAATACATAGGATTAGTAACAAATAGGATAAGAAACATTATTTCTCTACTAATAACCATTTGTGTGTGTGTGTGTGTGTGTGTGTGACTGGCGGTCAACGGCTCGATGAAACCATTCCGAGGTATTCACCGTCAGTCACACTCGGTGACGGTACTAACATATCTCTCATCTATCCTATCTCCTTTTTATATTCTTCTTAAAAACAACAAAATTTTATTTATATTTCAACCTCAAATTATTGTTATTTTGAACCATTCTTTGTAAATGTTGTAGATAAAAAAAGGAAAGAAAACTGTAAAAAGATGAAAAACGAAAATTGTAAGATGTACGACCTGTTTTAAACATCAGGTAACAGGTCTATAATTTGGCAATAAATAAATAAATAAATAGTCCACAGCAGTTCGGTTTTCAACACCATAGCTAGATGACACCATCCCCCCCCCCCTCCCCTCCAACTGATGAACACACGCCAGGCGTACCGCATTGCAACTATAAACATTAATGGCATTCCGATACCACTTAAAATTCAAATGCTGAAAGATATGCTACACGCTGCGGATGTGGATATTGTATTCCTACAAGAAGTGCGTTTCACATCGCCGCCGAAGCTCTACGGCTACGAAGCACATTATTCCGTGCACGATGAGAGTGGATGCGGTGTGGCGATCCTCACCAGGGAAGGAATAGGAGTGGAGGAAGTCATGTCTCTCCCTGACAGCAGCGGATAACTATCGATGCATATTGAAGCTGATGCGGACAAAGGTGCTGATACAGAAATTAAGAGCGTTGGATATGATTCAGAGGGTGACCTAGGTTAACGTGAACCTAGCACCGAGACTCACTCACGTAGCGCATGTCCTGCCTTTAACGCTCACACGGATACAGGCAACTTTCGGAACTTACGTGAGTGTGGGACACCTGTTTAAGATCCAATACTCAACGCTTACGCAACCACCTGGAGAGGGTGACTTGATCTGGTGAACGTATATGAAAAGGCACGGGCGTTATTCGCCAGTACGATTATTCGACAGTGGCGCGGCCAATTTCGCAGTATCTCGTGTGCGTTGGCCGATGTACTGGCGCCCACTTCAATGGTGCCCCCAGCCAATATGGGCCATATTTCACCGAAGATGTCACATTTACAGTCTTTCTTTTGGGAGTTTAGCTATGTCAGAGAAGCCTTCCAAACAACACCACAACCGACGAGGCGAGATGTATACCAAATCTTACTGCGCCGGTGCCCCAAGAATACCCTGGAAAAGAAGTACCTATACAAGAACTGGCGACAGATACTACGCGTTATGCGGAACGATTACCTCCCAACGTCAGTATGCTCAACATGGTATGCGGTGGTAAATAGGAAGTTCACAACGAATCAACGGCGGCATGCGATTCATTTGGCAGACATTCCGGTGTGGCACTTGGCACGACAGATATTGGGGTTCCTGTTACGCTCCACCCCTCACACAACTTTATCGGACATACTTTTTTCCCCCCAAGAATCTTATTATCCTGTACAAAAAACCAATGCAGTTACATGGGTAGGGGGAATGGTTGTGGGCTACGTCTACAACGAATAGGAAAAGGACAAAATTGATTTTTGGTATTTTCTCCTGGATGGGCACGCGAAGTTGCAACAGCAGAAGAAATATAGGAAAGACTTCGCTAATTACCCGCAACGGACATTTACCGACCCGCCGGCCAGATGGGGTATGACGGGTGAGAGATGAGTTAGACGAAGTAAGCCGAGACAGACATCGGTCACACTTAACGGAACCTTAGTTATTTTCGAGACGACGACCCAGTCTTACACCAACGTCTGGAGAACAGGTCGATCGATGGCTCTATTGCTCTATCGAATGTCAGGTGGTGATCAGGTATCGCCCCGGACATGAATTTCATTTCACTGCTAGGGGATGATGTTTCTTTTGTACTTGTACTATCAGCGATGTCTTTACGTCTTTTTCATTAGGACTTTTTCAATTTTATTCGTTTCCGTACCTAATTAATATTCTAATTAACCACAATTTGTCAACATTTCGACATTGTAGAAATTCTTCACGATAAAGGATGACAGCCAAAAACAGTTGAAGGATAAAAATTTCTTAAAATTCTTGACCAAGGTTTCGGTACATATATATATACCTTCATCAGAAGTAAAACATCCTGAACAGGAAGACACTTTCATTAGAAAAGCCTTAGCATCGGAAGTGAGAAACACAAAAGCTTAAGTAATAATGAAATTACCAGAGTAATACAGACATAAAATCTTTAGTTACTTACTAAAATTACATCATGCAATGGAGATTAATAAAACAATTGTGCCAAAGGCGTCGTCAATAATTAAGACATCTTCTCCATTTGTACAACATGACTATGGGCACAGGGTCAAAGCGAACAGTTTAGCACCATTACTTCGCCTATGAACTATCGAGACAAGAGTGTGAAAGCACTAGGGCAGATGGTTTCGCCGAGAGAGGGCACTTATATGCGCCAGACACTCGCGCATATTAAAATCCATGAATACATACATAAGCGCATAAAAATTATTAAAAGTTGTGTTAATTCAAACTTTCTGTCTTAATAAATAAAACATATCAGACCACTTAAAAACATTTATGTAAAATAGAAAATATAGAAACAATTTACCTGTGTCCTAGTGTCAAACAGATAAAGCTTGCGCTATGGAACATCTAACGAGAGAGGGCACTAGTGTAATGCGCGAGAATCTCGCGTAAAGTAGACGGTGAAATACATACTAGCGAAAACAACCAAAATGTCATAATAAAACGAAACCATCTGTCGTTGTGAATAAAAACATACTAGTCAATTAACCACACATACACATCGAAAATCACAAACAACAAACATCAAAAATAGATACGTAAAATCCCAACAAGACAGGAAAAGCGCATTTCACCGGCATCAACAAGCAAGAGAACTAACTTCTAGTCAGCCAAACTATATTACATTAAGGCAAGGAGGGGTTTGAAACTGTCTAAAAAATTTTTGTTTCTAAGCTGCACCTGTTCATTAAGAACAAAACCATCTTTTAGAGACAGATGCTTGAAAATCTCCAATTCTTCGAGCAAGTCCAGTTTGTAACCTTTATTAGCTTCATGAAGCAACTCTACGTCGTCCAGTTCACGTGGCGTATGCTGTAAGAGCCATAGATGTTCGGCAAACGTGGAATTATATACGTTTTCCCCATTTTTACCTAACATGTGTTCTTTATACCTAACTTTAATGGGTCTACCTGTCTGTCCAATGTAATAGTTTGGGCAGTCATTACAAGTAATTTTGTATACACCGGACTTAGTGCCGAGTTCTTCCCGTGCTCCAATGGTATGAATTACTCTCTGTTTCAGGCTATTATTTACGGAAAATGCAACTCTGTAACCGTTGCTGTTGCAGCCATGTTTAAAATCTTGAGATTGTAGAAATTATTTATGCGGTAGTGTACAAAATGTATGTCAGCAAAGGTGACCTGGGTTCGATTCCCGGTCGGGTCGGAGATTTTCTCCGCTCAGGGACTTAGTATTGTGTTGTCCTAATCATCATCATTTCATCTCATCGACGCGCAAGCCTCCGAAGTGGCGTCAAATCGAAAGAGATGCACCCGGCGAACGGTCTACCCGACAGGAGGCCCTAGTCACACGACATTTTATTTTTAATAGTATAATGTTTACATCACTTTTCTTATTACTATGAATGAAGTGCAGTTAAACCGCACTTAACGAGCATCTTCTACACACACCAAAAAAAGTTTTGCATCACCCCAGTTCCCGGAACTCCTGAAGACAGACGTTGACTGTGGATATTGGTATCACAGACACAGTCCCTTTTATTGTTCAGAGATGTCACTAAACCATCTCAAAGATGTTAACAACCATGCATGAGCAGTGCCTATTAGACGGAGGGGGTCCGACAACCGATCAGTTCCAGTCATTCCACCAGGAAGGAGGTACACGTCTCGTGTTGTTTGTAGTTCAGTCATGCGTCTAGGCATTCTAATTAACCACAATTTGTCAACATTTCGACATTGTAGAAATTCTTCACGATAAAGGATGACAGCCATGTGTTCGATCACGTCCGCATTGTTACGTTGTGCCATGAAGGGCTCTCAACAAGGGAAGCGTCCAGGCCTCTCGAAGTGAACCAAAGCGATGTTGTTCGGACATGGAGGAGATACAGAGAGACAGGAACTGTCGATGACATGCCTCGCTCAGGCCGCCCAAGGGCTACTACTGCAGTGGATGACCACTACTTACGGATTATGGCTCGGAGGTTACCAGGCAGCAACGCCACCATGTTGAATAGCGCATTTTGTGCAGCCACACGACGTCGTGTCACCACTCAAACTGTGCGGAATAGGCTGCATCATGAGCAGATTCACTCCCGACGTCCATGGCGAGGTCCATCTTTGCAACCACGACACCATGCAGAGCAGTACAGATGAGCCCAACACCATGCCGAATGGACCGCTCAGGATGGGCATTACGTTCTCTTCACCGATGAGTGTCGCGTATGCCTTCAACCAGACAATCGTCGGAGACGTGTTTGGAGGCAACCCGGTCAGACTGATCGCCTTAGACACACTGTCCAGCAAGTGCGGCAGGGTGGAGGTTCCCTGCTGTTTTATGTTGGCACTGTGTGGCGCCGACGTACGTCGCTGGTGGTCATGGAAGGCACCGTAACGGCTGTACGATACGTGAATGCCATCCACCGACCGATAGTACAACCATATCGGCAGCATATTGGCCAGCCATTCGTCTTCATGGACGACAATTCGCGCCCCCCTCGTGCGCATCTTGTGAATGAATTCATTCAGGATAACGACATCGCTCGACTAGAGTGGTCAGTATGTTCTCCAGACATGAACCCTATCAAACATGCCTGGGGTAGATTGAAAAGGGCTGTTTATGGACGACGTGACCCACCAACCATTCTGAGGGATCTACGCCGAACCGCCGTTGAGGAGTGGGACAACGTGGTCCAACAGTGCCTTGATGAACTTGTGGATAGTATGCCACGACGAATACAGTCAGCATCAATGCATGAGCACGTGCTACTGGGTATTAGTCGTACCGGTGTGTACAGCAATCTGGGCCAACACCTCTGATGGTCTCGCTGTGTGGTGTTACAACATGCAATGTGTAGTTTTCATGAGCAATAAAAAGGGCTGAAATGATGTTTACGTTGATCTATATTCCAATAATCTGTACAGGTTTCGGAACTCTCGAAACCGAGGTGATGCTAAACATTTTTTGATGTGTGTATAGCGAGTGATTCGCATAACGAGCAGTACACAATATAATTTTGTAAAAGCTTGAATCGCTTAACGAGCAATGTTTCTTATAATTCTGTTCATCTCCTGACCTAGATAGACTTTTTCAGCTGCTATAATTAGATAATAAGTCACTCACTGATGTGTGACGTTATGCCTTGTACAGTAGACGCTCCGACAAATGACGATGCCGCTGACAATACAGGATTCAGCTGTACTGTAGCGACACTACTAGCGTGGCCAGTTGTTGTCTCCGGTATCCACGCTCCAGCCTCCTCGATGATGTTGTAAATTCTCTGTGTTGATGTTGCAAGCCTTCGTAACTTCGAAGACTCATGTTAATTCCCTACCTTTAAGTATATATCTATGAATTCTATTTTAGATTTGTTGCTGTTAACCACACGAATTCAATACAGCTGTCCATTGAAAACAGTTAAGTAGAGACAGGTTTCATTCGCCTATCCGTCTTTTGTGTGTAGCACTCATTTCGAAGAGTGGGCAAACACAAATGTCTTTAGACTACTCTCTCGCAAAAAAAATGTACAGTATTAATACATTATGTCACTATTTTATAAATTGATTCTATATCTTTTTCGGAATGGAAAGCATCATCCTTTATTTATTGAAATTCCTACATAAAAATGTGTTTTGGGTAAAAATTGTTTCTCATTGGTAACACTCAGAAACGAATTATGCTCGCTAAGCGCGGTCCCACAGTACGGTTAATTTGATCCTGAAATCAGTTTTCACGTTTTGCTTTTATTCACCGTTAACTCAGTATATTTATTATAAAACAATCTACGTTTTATTCAACTCAGAATTAATTTTAAACAAAGACTTACTAATTTTAATAAAAATAACTTTCACTATACCTAGGCACATGTATTTTGTATTACGAAACCCTAGTGCTCATACATGCAGTGGCTGGTTGCTTCTTTTACTTTCATCCAGTTTCAAAAGAAGACATTCCTTTTTAATTAATTGCGAGAATATTTTGTATACTTTATTACAAATAATTGTACTAATTGTAGAAGATATCTTTCAACTCTTTTATAAACCACTATAACACTGATTCACTTCACGGCAATCACAATTAACAACACGGAAGAAATGATAAATGAACCAGGCGACAAACAACGACGATTTTGTGAGAATCCCGATCTAAGCCACAGAACTTCGCTAATACGAGGTCGTGCTGAAAGGAATGTCTCCGAATTTTTATGTGAAACCTCTAACGCTTTCTAAATAATACAGGTTTCATTAACTATATACCTCTTTATCTTTCGTCTCTACATATTTATTTCTCAACGTAGTCACCTTGGCGATGAACACATTTCTCCCAATGAGATTCCCGTTTGTTGATAACGTCCCTGTAGAATGTTAGACTGTGATGACAGAGTCACACACTCACCTCTGCTTACACCGCTTCATCACCATGCAACTCCACGATAACAGCCGGCACGGTAGCTCAGCGTGTTCGGTCAGAGGGTTAGCAGCCCTCTGCAATAAAAAAACTGAGCTAATCGATCAATAACGAACTTAAACGGATGTCTTACGACGTCCGCACCGAGCAGATGCAACGAACAACAGAGAACAAAATGAGATTAAAAAAAAAAAAAAAATAGCTGAGTGGTCAGCGTGACAGATTGCCGTCCTACGGGCCCGGGTTCGATTCCTGGCTGGGTAAGGGATTTTCTCCGCTCTGGGAGTGAGTGATGTGTTGCATTAATCATTATTTCATCCCCAACCGGCGCGCAGGTCGCGCGGTGTGGCGTCGAATGTACGCAATAAGACCTGCACTAAGGCAGCCGGACCTGCCCCGTAAGCGGCGTCCCGGCCAATGACACCAAACGCTCATTTCCATCACTATGCGAGTGAAGTCCATGCAGGTGTTCTTGAAGTTTTTAAAACAGTCAAAACTCTCCCACACACCTTGAAGTTAACATCGATATTTGCTTCATTACGAGTACGAACATTTCACCGTCGTACATTACTAATGTCGATACAGTCGTCACTACACGCAGCTTCCAATTTTCAGGGGACTTCAATTGGAGGCACGTTTTTTGCGGATAGTAACTCGATTACAGCACACTGTTCGTCACGTGCCGACATTGTTTCGTTATACACTGCCATGTTACACGCTACAATTTATAGCCCTCTAGTGGCAAAGGCTTGCAACTTGCGTCAATGAAATGGTAGAAATGATTGCGTACTATACATGACATATAATACTTCAACCGATACGGAGAACAGAGTAAAAGGTTCGACGGCATTACTCTTCAGTACGCCCTCGTAGAAGCAACGTCAACAGCGTGTTAGCTACTGTCTGAGGTGAGCTGAAGTGTCCTGGTGGCAGAAATTGCTGCACTTCGTGCTTTTTCTCACTGCTGCCGATCCTAGCGATTTATTCTTTGGTAGAGCACTTGCCCGCGAAAGGCAAAGGTCCCGAGTTCGAGTCTCGGTTGGGCACACAGTTTTAATCTGCCAGGAAGTTTCATATCAGCGCACAATCCGCTGCAGAGTGAAAATCTCATTCTGGAAACATCCCCCAGGCTGTGGCTAAGCCATGTCTCCGCTATATCCTTTCTTTCAGGAGTGCTAGTTCTGCAAGGTTCGCAGGAGAGCTTCTGTAAAGTTTGGAAGGTAGGAGACGAGATACTGGCAGAAGTAAAGCTGTGAGTACCGGGCGTGAGTCGTGCTTCGGTAGCTCAGTTGGTAGAGCACTTGCCCGCGAAAGGCAAAGGTCCCGAGTTCGAGTCTCGGTCGGGCACACAGTTTTAATCTGCCAGGAAGTTTCATATCAGCGCACACTCCGCTGAAGAGTGAAAATCTCATTCTGGGAACATATTACTTCTCCCTAAATATGTCTTGCGGAAAGACCCCGATAAGAAAATTTGAGAAATTAGAGGAAATACATAGGCTTACCGACAATCGTTCTTTCCACGCGCCATTCGCGAGTGTAACAGGGAAGTTGGGATCAGTTAGTGATACGAGAAGTACCCTCCGCCACACACCGTTAGGTAGGTGGCCTTGTATGAAAAGGATGTAAATCTCAGTTCCTCACAAGACGCTGTCCAGGCACAGCAGTCCCCATCCGGAAGTTATTGTGGTCCTCCCCCTCTCCCAACAAACATGTTAGAGGTGAACTGATCGGTACAGCCTACGAGGTGTGGCTAGAAAAAAACCGGACTAGTACTGGTGAAACAATAAAACGAATGCAATAAGGCTGAAAGTCGCGTGGCCTGTCACGTGACTCTCGCTCCGCCTACTGCTCGAGTTTCATCTGCCTCCTGCACTCAGTCTGCCCGTGGCGTCTGTTTTAAGTAGTTGACGTTTTGTCTGTGCGTCGTAAAATGTTGAGTGTACAGAAAGAACAGCGTGTTAACATCAAATTTTGTTTCAAACTAGGAAAATCTGCAAGTGAAACGTTTGTAATGTTACAACAAGTGTACGGCGATGATTGGTTATCGCGAACACAAGTGTTTGAGTGGTTTAAACGATTTAAAGATGGCCGCGAAGACACCAGTGATGACACTCGCACTGGCAGACCATTGTCAGCAAAAACTGATGCAAACATTGAAAAAATCGGTAAACTTGTTCGACAAGATCGCCGTTTAACAATCAGAGCAGTGTCTGAGATAACAGGAGTTGACAAGGAAAGTGTTAGGCAGATTCTTCATGAAAGTTTCAACATGAACAAAGTGTGTTCAAAAATGGTTCCAAAGTGTCTCACAATTGAACAGAAGGAACGCCGAAGAATGATTTGTTCTGACATCCTGGAAAACATTGAAAGTGATCCCACCTTCTTACAAAATGTTATTACTTGCGATGAATCGTGGTTTTTTACTTACGATCCCGAAACTAAACGCCAATCGATGCATTGGAAAACTCCTGGTTCTCCACGACAAAAAAAAGCACGAATGTCAAAATCGAAATTCAAGGCAATGATGATTGTTGTTTTTTTTTTACATCAAAGGGATTGTGCACATTGATTGGGTACCAGAGGGACAAACAGTGAATCAGCATTACTACATTAGCGTCCTGGCTACCCTACGTGAGTGAGTATGGAGAAAACGGAACGATTTGTGGAGAAAAAAGTCATGGATCCTTCACCAAGACAATGCCCCAGTTTACAGTGCGTTGTCAGTGAAGACATTTTTGGCAAAACACAACATTCCCATCTTAGATCATCCACCCTACTCACCTGATTTGGCCCCCTGTGACTTTTTTCTTTTCCCTAAAGTCAAGTCAGCTTTGAAAGGAACTAGATTTGAGACTGTTGAAGCAGTAAAAGAAAAAGCGACGGAAGTAATGTATGGACTTACCGAAAATGATCTGCAGCATTGCTATGAACAGTGGAAAATTCGTATGGAGCGGTGTAGAGACCGAGGAGGAGAGTACATTGAAGGAGATAACATGAAATTGTAAATAGTAATTGTAAATAAATGTTTTTTCCAGCATCAGTCCGGTTTTTTTCTAGCCGCACCTCGTATAAAGTACTTAGTGACCCTCGCTTCTCTAGTTGTGTTCCGCAGATGTCTGAAGAGTTTGACAGATGGTGTCAAATCTCACCGCAGCTAGTCTTTGCGTATTTGAAGTGTTCAACAGATTTAAATTAAAATTCGTTACTGCTAATAAGGACCGCGTCTGAGCGTGAGCGACTTTACAATGTGTTTTTACGAAACCTTGTCATTTCCATGTGACATTTCTATCATAGAGGATGATCGTGACGAAACATATGTTTTCAGTAATGTTGCAACTGGTTCCTCCTGCGACAGCGAACCCCTGGACGTCACGATCCACTGATTGAAAACGCTGTTTTGGAAAGAACTTCCGAAATGTATTCAACGATGACGATAGTTTCACCCATCACCTACGCATCGGCGATCTCTTCTCCTGCCTCCAGCCGCCGTCCGTCAGACCACGTACCGGTGACTCTTCAAACTGCTACAGATACCGCCGGGGTCGACGCGTCACTCTCACAACATGACGTTACTCCGGCGCCATTACCAAGACCAACGACTTCCGATCCCTTCTCGGTAGATGATATGGACGTCCCTTCACTTATCGCCCTGCGACGGCCTTCCTCCCAGACCGCTACGACTCCCTCCCGTCTTCCGACACAGAGGGACTAACACGCAGAGAACTTTCACCTAAAAGGTGCAAGAGGATGCGCCGTACGGTCTCTCAACAACACAGCTCACCTCCCCCTAAGGCTTCAGAGGCCGCCCGGCCCGACGAGGCCACGGAGAACCTGCACGACGACAAGAATGACGACAACGCGACGCTGGCTCTGGCTGTGCCGGTGCCTACACTGCCGGCTCGCCCAGGCGCACCTGAATCAATGGACTCCCCTGTTGCGACTGCCGCCATGACGTCCACCGCTTCTACGGACGAGGTGGACCATAAGAACGCCGCAATGATAGCTCTATCGATGGCGTGGACTGATGACGTCGACCACGGCTCGAACCACACGCTGGGAACGGAGTTACCGCTAACGGAGACCTAGTTACACCGTCGATAACGCCGTCAGGTGGCCTACGGCCCGGCTTGCCGCTGCCTTGCCCCTCTTCACCCTCCGCTGATGTAGTTCCCCTTCACGGCGGGGTACGACCCGAACGTACCTAACAGCAACATTAGCTCCCGCGTGAAATTCAACTGCTGCGAGGGCGGATATGGGCATCGGACGTCGACATAGCATTACTACAGGAGGTATACTTGGCCACACTTCCGGATATCGTGTGGTATAAGGCTTATCCTTCTCCTGGTGACCGTGAAGGCATACTGGTGGCTCATATTACATACCTTCCGTCCGCCACATACATGGCAGCCACCGTCATGGGGACGCGTATTATCAATATTTACCCTCATTCAGACTCCACCCGCAGACGCGACAGAGCACACTTCTACTCAGAAGAAATCGTCCCTTGGTTTCTAGGGTGCTGTGATCATTACTTGCTTGGGGACGATTTTAAGGATGGAGGTAAGGGAAAATGTGAAAATTTATTTAATAAATCATTACAGCCATATTTATTAATGTGAAAATCTAAAATTTTGCAGGTGTGAAGCAAAAGAGCTATGTTTTAACGGAAAATTATAATAAAATATGCAGGAATTATATTTTGCCAGATATTTGAATTTATAATTTTTTATTTTCTTTTTTTAAAAAGCCATAACTCAGATTCTAATCATGCAGTTAATCTGTGTCGTGAGAAGGTTATAAGACCACTGAACCGCAGTTATCAATTTATGGTACACATTGTATCATTAACAGAGTTTTAATTTTGCACATCCAAAATTAACCTTTTCTTCTACATATAATCACCTAAAAATCAGAATGTAATTGGACGATCTCGTGTTTTTTAGTTCCAGAGAAACAGCAACACGTTGCGAACAGGCTCTGAAAATTTCGTAGTATTAGAGCATATACTTCTTGAGAACAGGCTTGTAATAACGTAAAAAATGTAAAATAGAGATAATGAGGTTCAAGGTTTTACTTCTCATACTTCTACATGTAATAGGCTTACCTCAATTTTAAGATCATCCACGCTGATACTTCTCGTCCCCCAGGTTTCTCTTCTCTTCTCTTCTCTTCTCTTCTCTTCTCTTCTCTTCTCTTCTCTTCTCTTCTCTTCTCTTCTCTTCTCTTCTCTTCTCTTCTCTTCTCTTCTCTTCTCTTCTCTTCTCTTCTCTTCTCTTCTCTTCTCTTCTCTTCTCTTCTCTTCTCTTCTCTTCTCTTCTCTTCTCTTCTCTTCTCTTCTCTTCTCTTCCCTTCTCTTCTCTTAGAATCTGCCTGGCCTGTATTTGCAGTTAAGACACTCGTCTGTTAGCTTTCTTGACCCTGCTCTCGTCGATGGTGTAAAATGCTTTTGTTGTAAACACGCCAGGATCTATACCAACTCTCTTCAGCACTACAGTTCCGCCATTATTTCCTTTGTTGTAACATAAAACTGCATCATAGACACCTATTTTGAGTACTTCAAGTGCACAGAATGTCCTTTTTGAGCATCTAGTCCAAATTAAATTATTGAGGCTTTCATTAGCATTTTGTGTCTTTCCGTGAAGATACTTCCTCAATAAATAAGGGTTTGAGAGGAACATGAATGTGGTCTTAATTGCATTCATAATTGATTCTGGTAATGAGTGTTTACTCGAATAAGCCTGATTTCTGTTGGTGAACTTACAACAATCGTCTTTCGGACACAGATTGTGCATTGGTGTATCGTGAGTGGATAGTTTGTGGAAAAATTGCCCACGCAGCACGCCTCATTGCCTCTAGATTATGTGTGTTTTTCCTGATAGCTCTCGCATAAAATAACTGAAGAGAGTCAATTTCTTTCAGAGTAAGTTTGTCTTTTCCTCCTAGTGGCTTTCCATCCTCAGGTTCTTCACCTTTCTTCTCTTTCAGTACGCGAGGAAGCCTACCACCAAGCCTCTTTTAGATGCGGCCTACACCTTCTAACTTTTCTATTGTTGTATTGTACGGATTTTTATCTGTAACAGCTTTGAACGAAGAGGATTCCCCATCACCAAAGTGTTTAACATATCGAACAACATACTGATCCTCAGATCTGGAGAACTTCCTCACAACTGCAGCAGCCTCATGTCCCCACTTGAGCCACTATAATTTTTAAAGTAGGCTACTGCAAGCTTTACTTGCCACAGTTTCTTAACTGTCTTCATTGTTGGACATTTTCGTTGACGCACGCTGGTGGCAGCATTTAGTCATAATTTCTGCATCTAAAACTTTACCTGCGTCAATACCAGTAATAGAAGCAACTCCATACAGAGATGTGTGAACCCTTTTCATCCAGGTCCCTTCTACAGACACACACAGGTCAGTAACATTTGTAGGAGATTCACTGTCATGAATATCTAATCTAAGATCTGTTGGTCTCTGGTTTATTTCCTCCAGTTCCTCCACTGCTTTCTTTTAGAAACTTGGGCAATATCGCATACAGTAACAGAAATTTCTTTATTTACTTTTGCAAACCTTGTACAAGTTGCAAGGTGGAGGCATGTTCAGAAAACCACACAGTAAATTACTTCCTTCCCTGCCCTGTTCATGGCTTCTCAGTGCATATGCACTACCCGCAACAAGCGGTCTGGCGCAGTCGTGCACCGTGGAAGCTTAACACCCCCATCTTCACGAGCCAGAATGTCTTCAATGCGTTACCAAGACATGGGTCACCTGTGAACGTCGCTGACGTAAGTACTGAACAACCTTGACTTGATGGAGGGAATGTGCCAAACCTGCCATTCGACGTACCTTGATTCAGTATGGCAAGGAAGTAGCTGCGTGGCGCCGGCACACTACTGTTTCTACGCCTTTCCCGCGACCTGGACGCCCAGCCGCCTACTCCTTGAAAACCAGAGGGAGCAGAATAAAGGCACAAATTGTAACGCTGACACGCCGTAGACTGCACACGACGATGGTGCGGACCTGATATCTAGATTCGGCGGTAGAGGAACACGCCATCATGCATCATATCACCTCCGAAGGGAAACACCGACGACAACGACTCATCACCGAGATCTACATCTGTTGCGCCTAACATTTCACTTGCGAGGCCGAAATCGTCAATGCCTTTGTAGGCGACTACCGCACAACGTACCAGCAGGAGGCTACCAACTACCGCGCTGAAGAATTTGTGTTACCACACGACGAGGCGGACGAGCTGAAGGAGCCGGTTAAGTGCGACGAAGTCCACGATGCAATCAACAAAGATGCTCTGAATAAGTCGCTTGGCGTTGACGGATTGCCGAAATAATTTTATCGCCGTTTCCTTGCGCTAATGGTGTCGCGGTGGACGACCATGTTGCATGAACTGTTGCCTATGGGGAATGCCGTACCGCCGTCCTTTGTCACGGGAATTATTATACCCATGCACAAACCGACACCGGGAGTGACGGCAGCACATTACCGTCCCCTAACTCTGGTTAACGAAGACTATAAAACTTTTGCAGGACTTCTGCCGACGCGTTTCCTCAAGATACTGCCTAACAATCTATCCTCAGAAAGACGATTCCAGGTGGCTCATATAATGTACAAACGGCCACAGGAGAATGTTGTGATTTAATTGCACTGGAAGCGGCGTGCATACACCGCGCCGCGGTGGTTGCCATTGATCTTGACAGCGCATTCGACAAGATGCGGCATCGTTTTCTATTCTCAGTAGTGAGCCAAATGGGTTTTCCATCCGCCTTTAACGACATCATCCGGCGCCTGTACGGCAGTGCCGTATCGCTGATTCAGGTCAATGGCCGTGTGGAAGGGACCAGTGACCATCCGACGCACCATATGGCAGGGTTGCCCACTTTCGACACTACTCTGTGCCATAACCCTGGAGCCACTCGTCGGGAGCCTGACAACCTGTAACACCATAGCTCTAATGCTCTACTCATCTATTTTGCTTTTTTTTCATTTAATATTACATCGTTAAGAACCTGTAAGTGTTTTTGATTGAATAGATAACACAAAATTGTATACTCTTTTCTTTGTTAAAACTTTGATGTCGTAGTTTGTTTCAATGCAAAGTAGTGTATCTGTACTGTAAATACTTCTTTTCCATTTGGAGGGAACAAAACTTACTGTATATAATTGTAATTCTGTGTGAATAATTTTTTGTAGAAGTGTCAATATGTGAAAATGTTCTCTTTTATTTAATGTGTTTGTTTGCTGTTATGTAAACTGCTGACCTTCACTTAGGGCTCTTAGTTATTCTGTATGTAAAAGGTGTAGTGGTTCCCCTCGGGAACGGAACTGTGTAGCGCGCGCAAATTGTGGTTGGCCTAGGTGGAAAAGGTGGAACTGATAGTCAGTCGGGGACGAGCCAGCAGTCAGAGATGAGCTACGAGTCCGTGCACTGCCGTGTAAATGTTGCATAGTGCTGGTTTCGAGAGGGGCTTTTCTGTTATTTTCCAATGCCTCGGATGGATGGATAAATAGCTGGGCTATTCTGGAATTTGTATCTGTCATCGCCACCAAGAAATGACAGAGTCCAGAAATTCTGCCTGCAATTTCACCTACCAACATGCAGTTGCCACCACATTGCGCAATCATTGCAACGTAACACTATAATGATGTACAGTGAAGGATCAGCTTAATGGATGTGTTATTGTTCTGCAATATAAGGTAATTTATATCTGAATTTATGTACCTACCTTGACTTTTCTCCTCATCATAACACCTCTCAGGGTCCTCTCCGTTTGAACTAAAGTGATTACCGAGTGTCCTTACTGAAAGTACGTTAAAATCCAGTTTTCTAATTAATGCCTCTTGAACATAGTAAAGTGAAAGTTAAAGTTAATGTGGCAAGAGAGTGAGTTAGAGTTAATGATGCTTGCTGAAAATAACATTCTTAGTAAAAATGCTTATTAATGTGTTGTTGCCAACTTCAAATTAAAATCTCTAAGGACTGAGGCTCATAAAGTTTTGCTTGGTAAATGATCACAATACTGCCGGTTGTAAATCGCAGAAAGTGAGTCAGTATCTTACATAAATGCTAATTTTATGTCTCACGGTAGTAAAAGTGGAAAACTGCATAGTAGGAAATTATATGTTCATAACTACTAAGTGTTTGTCTCTCTTGAATGCATATTAACAGTATAAAGACCACTCAGTTTGTGTAAGCCCTGAAAGTGATAGTGTTTTTCTGTATCTGTTATAATGTTGCAAATAGTTTGTGCTGCTCCAACTGTAAATTTCACTCTTACCGTAAACATATGAGTGTGTCAGAGTTCATTGCACTCGCGTGTGGCCAAGTCTAGGTCGTGTTTGTCCGTTATAGTTACTTATACTTACTTTCTTAAATGAGAATGTTAATCATTCTCTTGCCTAGTTAGGCTGGCGACCGTTTTCCATTATCAATTAAACAGTGCAGATAGGCAATATTTTGTTTATCACCGTTTAATTATTTACGTAATTCTGACTTTCACTTCCGATAAGCCACCCCCATTAGGAACAACACGGTAAACACAACAAAATTCTTCTCAGAGGGTAACACTGCTCTGTTGCTTTATACCATAATTACTATAACAAAATAATTCTGTTTTGGAAACTGCCTCCAGCTTCGAGGTTATGGTATAGCAGTAGCAGACGGGAGTGTTATACGTGGCTTTTCCGTGACAGGACTATTTGTTCTGTTGGGGCATACTACGTAATAAACCAAACTTGGTACTTCATAGTATAAGCTACGTAAATACGCTGTTGCAGTGTTATTAACCCACCTTTCTGGTTACACTTTGTGACAGCACACGTTTCGGTGTCGTGCGAATGTGGACGACCTCCTCCTTTTGGTCCGCTCCCGGAATTAAACACAAATGGTTCTTCATTTAATATCAACGTACGGAACTGCTGCGGGCAGCGATATGAAGGTGGGTAAATCCTCGGCGATGCCTTTTGACGAGGCCTCTCACACGACGACTTAGCACCTCTCGCGTGCACACAGAAACTACGATGCCTTGGTGTCATTTTCACCTCCATCGTGCGCCGCTACACTGGCATCAATTTTCGGCGTACTCTCCAAATTATTCGCAGGGTGATGAGACAAAATCTTCTCTGCCGACTCGATTCTTTACAACGTATCGTTTACCTCAATCAGCATATGGCGTCCAGAATGGTCCAGGTGGCATGGGTAGTCCAGCTGCCATCAATTATTGGACGCAGCCTCCTTGCCACTTTCGGATATTTTCTTACGGCCTGTACGCTATTTACTGTCCGTTACGAAACGCATACCCACTCCTCCCGAACGGGGGAGGTGGGGGGGGGGGGACTAGGCCTTGTCAATTAGCGACTCCGAGCAGCGTCTTTATACACAAGCAGTGGAACGGGGCGCCTCCCTTACTCGCAGCTTGCTGGAAATTGTTATGCCCGCGACCATATCACCGCTAGTACCAGTCGGCCACATCACACACCATCTGACACACATTTCTGATTTCATCGTCGACTTCAGTTATGCTTACACACACTTACCGAGTGCGCGTCGTCCTCGAATCAAAGACTTCTAGATCCCACTGCTTCGTTACATATCCCGCAAAAGCGTCGAACTCAAACGTCCATCGCCGGCCGCAGTAGCCGAGCGGCTCTAGGCGCTTCAGTCTGGAACCACACGACCGCTACGGTTGCAGGTTCGAATCCTTCCTCGGGCATGGATGTGTGTGATGTCCTTAGGTTAGTTAGGTTTAAGTAGGTCTAAGTTCTAGGGGACTGATGACGTCTGATGTTAAGTCCCATAGTGCTCAGAGCCATTGGAACCATTTTTTCAATCATCCATCGACGCAGTGGCCTACGGTTTGACGTCATATCCACCAGCGTTTCCTTCCCTCCAACGTCCGGGAAACAAGGTACCACGTCGTATGTGGAAAATTCGCTACAAATCAACGTTTTCACGCCGCTGGACTAACGGACACTCCGCTTAGTTTAATTTGCCACCTCGTGGGTGACGATGCCCACCATCTGACCTGTGCTGCCATCAGTGACATCTGGAAACTGGGTCGTCAGTTCGTTGTCTGTTGCCTCTCCTTTCCGCCGGATTCGGTTGACCCATGGACTTTTATCCAACCTCACGATAGCGGAGTAGGCGTATACACGCGCTCCCTTCTTTCGTGAACTACACCAGAGCGCGCTGGTGATTCCCCCAACCTTACTGTCTCCTACTCAATGGCTTCTGTCCTCCTTTCAGGCGCTTCTTCTCGGTAGTGGTGCCGGGGACACTGTGGCCAGCCCTCGGATGTTGACCGCTGCCCACTCTTTATCCACGCCCAATTTTGTGAGTAGCGGTATGCGTGCAAGTCTTATCATACCCTAGCGCCTTCTTCTCTCTTTTGGCTACGGCCTCACACCTCTTAGCTTACTTCAGTATCACTGTCGTTAGTTTCTTCCACACCTTGTTGTAAAGACTTTTGCTCGCCTTGTTCGTGTGTTACGTTTCATGTTGTTTCCACCGAAAGGACAGTCTTTCTGTTGTGTGTATGCTTGTACAAATAAAGACATTGTATTTACTTAATCTGTTTCCGGTAAAAAAAGAAAGAAAACTAGAGGGGAGCTGTTCAGAGATGGAAAGGGGGAGACATCGTGGTCAGGATTCGGGTTTCGACCACTGCCCACTCTGTATCCACCGCTCGAAACTCACCACTCTATACTTCACCTAGAAGAAAAAAGGAAAAAAATTAAACAGCTCGTGAAACGCAGGAAATCCGGTTTTGAGTCCCAGTCCGCCAGCTATTTTCATTGTCGTTTTTCTTTACACACCCGATGGTTCTCCGTATTCGCAACTGCGAATTTATTTCAGATACATCTATCAGAGAACTTCATGCGTGAACTCATAACGGAGAACTAGTTTGTTCACCAGGCCGAAGCCCCTACTGCCACTTAACAAAGCGGCACATTTCGTGAAAAATTGCTAATTTTCGTGACATTGTCGGCCACTGCCAACGTTTGCTATCTGTATGTGTAGCACAGAAGGAGACAGTAAGCAGTAATTACCGGGTGGTTATAATTAAACTTCCCTATTTCACACGTTATGACACAAAAGTTAATTACGCTACGAGGACCAAACTTGGTAGCATTAATGTCAAGGACATGGGGAAGAGGAACAATGCAAAATCAATTTAATTGAAACACTTTTAATATACTGCTACGGTACATCATACCATTCCATTCCATTATCATTACTGCTACGAAAGGGGCTCAATATAACGCCCATCACTGTTTAGAAGAGTCTGAAAGCGCAGGATAGCATTCTGCACAGCAGAAAGAAGCATGTCCGTAAGTATGCTGGCTAACTCTCTTGATATGCTGCGCTTCAGATCAGCACATGTGTGAATGTTCCCCTGGTAAACACTATCCTTCAGATAGCCCCACAACCAGAAATCACAGGGAGTGAGATAGGGCGATCGTGCTGGCCAAGCACACAATCGGCTGATAATTCGATCGTTTCCAATCGTTTTTCGGAACAGCAGCTGAACTTCACGAGCGATGTGCGGTTGGGCCCCATCGTTATGCGTCCTAATAGATAGTATCGGAAGTTCCATGCGGCTTTTCGCGGATGATGCTGTAGTGTACGGAGAAGTTGCAGCATTAGAAAATTGCAGCGAAATGCAGGAAGATCTGCAGCGGATAGGCACTTGGTGCAGGGAGTGGCAACTGACCCATAACATAGACATATGTAATGTATTGCGAATACATAGAAAGAAGGATCCTTTATTGTATGATTATATGATAGCGGAACAAACCCTGGTAGCAGTTACTTCTGTAAAATATCTGGGAGTATGTGTACGGAACGATTTGAAGTGGAATGATCATATAAAATTAATTGTTGGTAAGGTGGGTGCCAGGATGAGATTCATTCATTGGGAGAGTCCTTAGAAAATGTAGTCCATCTACAAAGGAGGTGGCTTACAAAACACTCGTTCGACCTATACTTGAGTATTGCTCACCAGTGTGGGAACCGTACCAGGTCGGGTTGACAGAGGAGATAGAGAAGATCCAAAGAAGAGCGGCGCGTTTAGTCACAGGGTTATTTGCTAATCGTGATAGCGTTACGGAGATGTTTAGCAAACTCAAGTGGCAGACTCTGCAAGAGAGGCGCTCTGAATCGCGGTGTAGCTTGCTGTCCAGGTTTCGTTTCGAGAGGGTGCGTTTCTGGATCAGGTATCGAATATGTTGCTTCCCCCTACTTATACCTCCCGAGGAGATCACGAATGTAAAATTAGAGAGATTCGAGCGCACACGGAGGCTTTCCAGCAGTCGTTCTTCCCGCGAACCATACGCGACTGGAACAGGAAAGGGAGGTAATGGCAGTGGAACGTAAAGTGCCCTCCGCCACACACTTGCGGAGTATAAATTTAGATGTAGATGTAGATGGTGCAAGCTGCTGTACGATATGGAAATTGTATGGACATCATTTGAGGATTGTTCGAAGTACCTTCCGTACAGTGGATCACGAGATGTCCACCTGTCTTGACACAATAAGCGCACTGCCTGACGATCGGGAATTGCACGCAGCGTTGTCTGCCATAGCAACAGCGATTTCGTCAAGCACCTGTGGTGCTACAGCTCGGCGGCCTCTTCCCGGAGCGACGCCTATTTCTCCAGTTGATTCGATCTTCTTCATCATGCTCCGCACAGCAGGTGGAGAAAGAAAGCCCTTCCGTTATCCTTTCAGCGGGCGATATTCTCGAAGTGTAGCTGCAGCATTATATTGTTTGATAATAGAGCTTAACCAATACTACCCTGCTCTTTTAGTCTAAGGTCATGTTGACACATCAAGAAATGCATGGTTATTGATCAGGTGTGTGAGGCTATGAATCACGGCGACTTATCACGGCACCTTCTGGCCATAGTTGGAACTGGAAGGTGGCGCTGTGACGCATGGAAATCATGCACCCCATACTGTAGATATTAATGCTATCAAGTTTGGTACTCATATGGTAATTATTTTCCGTGTTACAACCTGTTAAATGCGGGAAGTTTAATTGTAACTACCCGGTACGTGTGTGAAAAAAATGGTTGAAATGGCTCTGAGCACTATGGGACTTAACATCTTAGGTCATCAGTCCCCTAGAACTTAGAACTACTTAAACATAACTAACCTAAGGACATCACACACATTCATGCCCGAGGCAGGATTCGAACCTGCGACCGTAGCAGTCCCGCGGTTCTGGACTGCAGCGCCTAGAACCGCACGGCCACCGCGGACGACCTACGTGTGTGAGTTGTCTTCTGACCTAGAGGCAAAAATACTTCTCTTTGCACTCTGACAATGTAATAAGCTGTTTCCCTTTTATTGGTCTGTGTCATGAGGAATCATCCGAAAATGCCTCCCGCCTCTCTCTCTCCCCCACGAATTAGTTGCATTGGCCGGACCGCAATTAGTCGCGGGCCACATCCGGCCCGCGGGCCGTCGGTTGCTCACCCGTGTGTTAGACAATATTTTTGCAATACATTCAGTGATATGCGTGAATACTGACTAAAAAATCTGTTGCGGATAAATTAAATTAATCAACTAAAAGTTCTAGCCTGATGCGGCAGTTTAACTTTATGGACAGCGAAAGAGTATTAAGGGATAAACAGTTTTATTTTCATCACCTTGTGGGCAGTATCAGAGAGAAGAAGTTTGCTAAAGTTTTTAAATTGTGTGGAAATGTGGTTCCAACGTGCTAAGTGCTCCCATTCTCGAATACTGAGTGAATGCTGTCTGGCCATTTGCGTGTCGTGAGGTAGCGAGCAAAGGGGTATGCACCCAGACAGATGAAGAGATAGCTGAGAAAAATCACAAATATGGCTAACATAGTCAAACGAGAAAACAAAAGCTTGCGAATGTCCTACATAATTGCAGACAAATATTCTCCAGCTGCCTGGGAGAGATTAAAGACATTATTTACGAGCTACAAGTATTACCGCTCAAGCCGTTTTATACTCGCCGGTACACAATCACGCTGAAGGGAAGATCAGTAGAGGAGCTGATAGGGCATCTATTGGCCGAGGGGGTGATGGAACGGGCAGTAACCTTGTACACTAATGCTGTAGTACTAGAAAATAAGAAAGACTGGGCTTTCTTCCTGGCACTGGATGTGAAGAAACTAAATAAAACGCTGGCTGAGAAGAGAGGTAGGCCTGAACGTGTGGAACAATTATTCCAGAAGTTCCACAGAGTGAGATAGATGCCTGTTCTCAAGTGACAGCCAGCTACTGGCAAACAAGTGAACATGCCTAGCATGGTCAGTAGCCAAATTAAGACAAGACTGCCTTTTGGGCAATGTCACCGTGTGTGTTGACAATGTTCTAGCAGCGGCGAAGAGCTGCAAAATTGTGGTTTGTCTGACCTGCGCTGTCTCTCTGATGGAGAAACAGGAAAACAAGTGAGAAACAATAAGATCTGTTTTTTATTGAAGTGCTGGAGATGATTCATGCGAAACGTGCACCTGTGTGGTGAAGAGTCGAAACTAAAAGACACTGAAAACCCACACAATTATGTTTGGCTTTGAACACCATAAGAAGACAATGTGTGAAGGTGTTTGCACTCCATACGAATATAGCAGAGTGTGTATTCCAGACCATATGTTAGATACCATTGCTTTTCATACAAACAACTACTTTGTAGGTGCCTTAGGTGGATCGCCCTTGACAGTGGCAGGGTTCAGCTGTGATGGATTGTTGTCGGGATGGTGGTCACTCATAGAAACATCATTACTAGTTATACATTTTATTGAAGCACAAACTACAACACTCATAGCAAAACGATGCAGTGGTAAGGCTCTCCTAGGTGTGTGCTGACAACAGTGA
The DNA here is from genome assembly GCF_023898315.1 of Schistocerca nitens. Lineage (NCBI taxonomy): Eukaryota > Metazoa > Arthropoda > Insecta > Orthoptera > Acrididae > Schistocerca > Schistocerca nitens. The sequence goes on from NC_064616.1 coordinate 437,595,011, forward strand.
GTGCAGCGGATTTGATGTAGACAGGCTGCCAGTGGTCTGTTATGACGCCAATGGCTAGGCGGGAATGCTTATGCGCGGAGACCGCGGCAGCAAGTGTAACACCTGGTCTACGCTGTACAGTTCAAAGCAGGATCCATTGGATACCTCTAGAACTTGCCGTGATTCTTGCAGAATAAGCCATCCGTCTTCAATGCTGTCGACTCCTGCAAGTAGAGGCGTGAAGTGTCCATATGCTCATTGGTGACCCAGGAGAAGGTGGTTGAGAAGCTGCACTACCCTGGTGTCGAGCAGCTGCCTACCAGGGCAGAAGGCTGGCTCCGGCTGAGGTGAGGCTGCAGGTGGCCCATTATCTAGAAGATGCCAGGTCCAGCAGTGGGCCCACAGGTGGTGGATCTTAAGCCTCGTGGTGTCTACTTGCAGGACCATTTCGCGGCCTCGACTGGTGTAAGCCTTCCCTGTAGATGCTGCTGCCAGACTGCTATCCCTTTGGCTAAGAATGATGGGTATTTGAACTGATGTGGTGCCTACCTGTATTGTCAAAGCACTGCTTCCAACCAAGTGCGCCAAAACAAGCCTGTAGTTTGTACGTGGCCTACCAGTGTTACAGTCGGTCAGTCTTTCCGCTGTTACAGATTTATATTGTTGCTGTCCCGCTTCTCTGCCCTCCATGTGGTAGCCGACTGGTGACGTTGCTACATGTGAAGTAATTTTGTTTTGGTCTGCATTATGTTCTCCCAGTCCCATGGTAACTTGTAATCTCATGCTCCCATGGCCTTTTGCAATAGTCGTGGCAGCATCGCTATTTTACACAGTAGCACCGAAAAACGGTGGTAGCACTACAGCTCTATTAGAATAATGGACAGCGGCATTTCAACTGATCCCATGGAAATCCACAAGCTGACTGCAGCGCACATTTTGATGCAGATTCTAGATTTTCAGACGGTGATATTTTTGGAACTTGTTACACGCAATCCCGTGATCACTTATCGGATGTCATGTAGCTAACTACGGAACAATGTAGATTTAGCAACTGGCAAGCCAGGCAGTAACGATGATGGCGTAAGAAAGTTAGACCTATCACTGATTGTGTCAAGTCAAGTAGCCATGATCTTTAACTTGAAGAGTAATTGTGTATTTTTGGGAATATTATTCTTGTCAGAGGATCTTTGGGCATAGAGAAATACAGAGAACTAAGCCTGAAGGGGAGGAGGGGAGGGGAGGCGGGCGAAATTATACCTTCTCTGAGATGAGAGTGGACTGATTTACAATATCGTTGACTACTAATGGAAGGCCGGCCGCTGGTGGCCGAGGGGTTCTAGGCGCTTCAGTCAGGAACCGCGCGACCGCTACGGTCGCAGGTTCGAATCCTGCCTCAGGCATGGATGTGTGTGATGTCCTTAGGTTAGTTAGGTTTAAGTAGTTCTAAGTTCTAGGGGACTGATGACCTGAGATGTTAGGTCCCATAGTGCTCAGAGCCATTCGAACCATTTTTTTACTAATGGAAGGCAACTCCTCACAAACGTGATATGACTGAAGCTTTTGGCATAACTGGAGCTGTAAGGTTAATTACGTGAACAGATACCAAATAAGAGAAACTGTGGTGTATGCCGATAATTTCTTCACGTCTGTCCAAATTATTAGATGTCTTCTGGAAAAAGACATCTTTTATTGTGGAATAACTAGTAATGAGTGACTGAAAAAATGTCCAACTGTCACATGGAAAATTAGGAAACGGTATGTCAGTCATGAAATTATAAGTGGAGATGACAAAAATAGTTATTTCTCACTATAATGGCCACGACACAGAAATTATGGCATCAAATATTCTGGAAAAGGACAACCAGGCTCTGTTGAACAGTGGAGTAATGTTGAGTTGACTTTTGTAAAAGTGATCAGACCTGATGTTAAACCAGCGGCGGTGGCCGAGCGGTTCTAGGTGCTTCAGTCCGGAACCGTGCGACTGATACGGTCGCAGGTTCGAATCCTGCCTCGGGCATGGATGTGTGTGATGTCCTTAGGTTAGTTAGGTGTCAGTAGTTCCCAGTTCTAGGGGACTGATGACCTCAGATGTTGAGTCCCATAGTGCTCAGAGCCATTTGAACCCGATGTTATAAAATGGACAATATTGCTAACGATACTTCTTATTTGAAGTCTACAGAATTTATTCAGCCACGAAAGTGACCTCTGAGAGCTTTATTTCACTTTATAAATCCTGCAGTCACCAATAGCTGGCTAGGATATAAGAGATGAATGTTGAAACCCAAAATGGAACAAAGGGGTCTGTTAGAATTCTCTTTTGGTATTGCTGAGTCTTAGCTAAAGCTGGTGTGCTAGTGTCGAAGCCAAGGATAGAGCACCAAAAATATTGATGGGATCAAAAATTCTGTTCTCTTCCCTCCCATACATTCTGCGTTTGTCTTTCTATCCGACAGTCGGTACTCGGTCTAACAGCATTCCTGTCAGGAGACACGCTGAGCTGTACCACTCGCTTTTGCGATCTCACAGCAACGTAGCATCTATCTATGTCCGTTCAAACTGTGACAACAATCACTGATGTAATGGCTTATCCTCAGAGATATTGATGGAAAGGAAAGGGCAGATAACAAACAAACAAAGGAAAAGTTAAAAGGACAAGCAAGTGGCCGGTAAAAACTGGTGCACACTTATTAAGAATTCGCCAAAAAATGCTGCCGATTTAAATAGTGATCATAACCATACGTGTCTTGTTATTGTTAGGGGTGTTCAAACAGAAACGAACCGGACGCATAATTATAGAAACCAGTAACTGTGTGTTAGAAGTATTACCCTGGCTGTTGAGACACTTATGCCACTGTGACACATGGCGGTGAATGGCTGTCTCATAAAATTCTCGTGGCTGCGATGTAAACCAGTTCCGCACGTAAAGTTGGACGTCGCCGTCCACACGAGTGCAGGAAAGGTTATGCTGATGTTCTTCTTTGACCAAGATACCCGCCTTCTGATTCACTTCCTGCAGCACGGGACAACAGCGAATGCCCAGCGTTACTCGCAAACCTTCACCACCCTTCGCCAAGCGATCAAATCAAAACGACCAGGTAATCTCACCCGTGGGATCATTCTGCTCCACGACAATGCAAAGCCTCATACGGCCAACAATGTCACGGCACTCCTGCAGAACTTCAAATGGGAGGTTCCGGACCACCCTCCACACAGTCCGGACCTCTCTCTCTCTGTGATTACGCCATTTTTGGCCCCCTTAAAAAGGCTCTGAGGGGCAAACGATATACCTCGGACGACGACGTCCAGCTCTACGTGCGGAACTTTGTTAACAATTCAGCCCCGGGAATTTTATGAGACAGCCATTCACCGCCTTGTGTCACATTGGGACAAGTGTCTCAACAGCCAGGGTCAGTACTTCTAACATACAGGTACTGGTTTCTGTAATTATGCCTCCGGCTCGTTTTTTTTAAACGCCCCTTATAGATCAACATTGTCTGCATTCTGGAAGCGCGTTGGCCTTCAGGTGGAACAGAAAAAAGCTTCGTCGCTGACGTGTTCTCCGAAGCCAGCCACCTCGCTTTCTTCGAGCCACAACAGCCAGGAAATTTTTTAGAAATAAGGAAACCAACAACGATACTTTTTATAAAATGTATTAATTACGCGGCAGTTTTGGAATTACATTGGTAATGTCGTCTTCAGGTACCTGTAGACCAGAAATTACAAGACATATAATTTGTGGCAAGTAATGCACAAGTGCTGATGATATTGTAATCATAAAGTAAGGGACCTTAAAATGGTTGTTTGAAAACATTAAGATACGTTTGTGAACTGAGATCTGTAACTACACTCCTGGAAATTGAAATAAGAACACCGTGAATTCATTGTCCCAGGAAGGGGAAACTTTATTGACACATTCCTGGGGTCAGATACATCACATGATCACACTGACAGAACCACAGGCACATAGACACAGGCAACAGAGCATGCACAATGTCGGCACTAGTACAGTGTATATCCACCTTTCGCAGCAATGCAGGCTGCTATTCTCCCATGGAGACGATCGTAGAGATGCTGGATGTAGTCCTGTGGAACGGCTTGCCATGCCATTTCCACCTGGCGCCTCAGTTGGACCAGCGTTCGTGCTGGACGTGCAGACCGCGTGAGACGACGCTTCATCCAGTCCCAAACATGCTCAATGGGGGACAAATCCGGAGATCTTGCTGGCCAGGGTAGTTGACTTACACCTTCTAGAGCACGTTGGGTGGCACGGGATACATGCGGACGTGCATTGTCCTGTTGGAACAGCAAGTTCCCTTGCCGGTCTAGGAATGGTAGAACGATGGGTTCGATGACGGTTTGGATGTACCGTGCACTATTCAGTGTCCCCTCGACGATCACCAGTGGTGTACGGCCAGTGTAGGAGATCGCTCCCCACACCATGATGCCGGGTGTTGGCCCTGTGTGCCTCGGTCGTATGCAGTCCTGATTGTGTCGCTCACCTGCACGGCGCCAAACACGCATACGACCATCATTGGCACCAAGGCAGAAGCGACTCTCATCGCTGAAGACGACACGTCTCCATTCGTCCCTCCATTCACGCCTGTCGCGACACCACTGGAGGCGGGCTGCACGATGTTGGGGCGTGAGCGGAAGACGGCCTAACAGTGTGCGGGACCGTAGCCCAGCTTCATGGAGACGGTTGCGAATGGTCCTCGCCGATACCCCAGGAGCAACAGTGTCCCTAATTTGCTGGGAAGTGGCGGTGCGGTCCCCTACGGCACTGCGTAGGATCCTACGGTCTTGGCGTGCATCCGTGCGTCGCTGCGGTCCGGTCCCAGGTCGACGGGCACGTGCACCTTCCGCCGACCACTGGCGACAACATCGATGTACTGTGGAGACCTCACGCCCCACGTGTTGAGCAATTCGGCGGTACGTCCACCCGGCCTCCCGCATGCCCACTATACGCCCTCGCTCAAAGTCCGTCAACTGCACATACGGTTCACGTCCACGCTGTCGCGGCATGCTACCAGTGTTAAAGACTGCGATGGAGCTCCGTATGCCACGGCAAACTGGCTGACACTGACGGCGGCGGTGCACAAATGCTGCGCAGCTAGCGCCATTCGACGGCCAACACCGCGGTTCCTGGTGTGTCCGCTGTGCCGTGCGTGTGATCATTGCTTGTACAGCCCTCTCGCAGTGTCCGGAGCAAGTATGGTGGGTCTGACACACCGATGTCAATGTGTTCTTTTTTCCATTTCCAGGAGTGTATATAAATACAACATGTACGAATAAAAGCTACTGTTTCGATACAGACAGGTATTGTCAAAACAAAATAGATGTAATACACTGAAAAAACTAGAAGGAAGAAATAATATCACAGACGTATGAACAGATGTAAAGTACGCTAAAATTCCTATCTATGATTGTATGGTTTACGGTTTTCTTTGTCAGACACTTTCTCCCCTTTCAATAACTGGACGCCAAACTTTTAATGATACAACACCACATTTCTGGGCATGGTACTTTACCATATATTTCACCTTAATTAAAGTAAATATTAAATAAAATTCTTACACCGTTATAAAGCAACCACCAGCTTCCACAGTGCCTGACGGAAAACTTGAGTCTACGGCTTCATGGGGCCATCGCCACTCTCGAATCCTACCATCAGCTCTTACCAACTGAAATTGGCACTCATCTCAGGCAATGTCGTGCTGTTAGCAAAGCACTCGCTTCCGTCGTCGGATGCCATAGCCTTTTAACGCCAGAATTCGCAGCACTCTCCTAACGGATACGTTAGTCATACGTCCCACATTGACAGCTACGGTTGTTTCACTAGTGTAGTATTGACACCGTCGACCACGGAATATTGAACTCCCTAACGATTTCCGGAATGGAAATCGCCCCATGAGTCGAGCTCAAACTACCATTCTGCCTTGAAAGTCTGTTAATTGCCGTCGTGAGGCCGTAATCACGTCGGAAACATTTTCAGGTGAATCACTTGAGTACAAACAGCAGCTCCATAACTTCACTGTTCTTTTATACTTTGTGTATGCGATACTACCGGTATCTGTATATCTGAATATAGGTACCCATGATTTTCGCCACCTCAGTGTACACCGATGGTGAGGTCACGGGAACTTCCATACAAGATAACCCTTCTCTGACATTGCTGGGATGATCTAAACACTCGAGTGATATATACAAACAATTTCAGTGGTATGACTTACTTTGGCATTGGAGGGCGACATGAGAGCCTGCTATCAGTTATACACCATCTACAGCGCTCCAAAGCACCAAGTTTACTTCTGGTAACGGGAGCACCAACGCTTAGTCTAGTAATCGTATCAGAGTGTAAGTAGGATTCGTACCCAGCAGGTTTTTGCAGTTTACTGTACTTCTACGAAGTGCTGCGCAGTCTTCAGATACCGCTTCGTCATCAAGCAAACCCACACACCATATTTCAGCACAACAACGCTTTGTTACATATGGCGTGAACTGCGCTAGGTTTTTTCCAAGAACTATGGTATAGCGATCATTTTTACTGAAAAGTTTGAATCGACAATTCTGCTACGTCATTTTGTTCACCTTCAGAGTGATCAAAAGGCTACACTGCTGAAAACCAAGTATAGGTTCTGTGAAATGGTACGTGAATGGGTCGAAGTGGGCAGCAAAGATGCTTTAGGGCACCCGACCAGAGGCTGCTCAAGTGATCTCACTGCTGCTGCCGCTCTGTGTCCCCCTGCAGTAGGACAGTGAACAACTAGATTGCCACGTTCCGTAAGTTCACTGATCATTAACATCCGTGTTGATTCGGCTAACTTGCGGCTGGCGGCGCTGCGCTACACCTTTCCACAACAAGTTATTGAGGCTTGTAAATAGTCATAGCACTGTGTGTGAGCGGTAGATGCTGATTAACGACAAGTGAAAAGGGCAAGAAACAGTCAGTGATAGTTATAAATTACGTTTCCATAAGTGTCTTGTTGGTGGTGTTGATAGGTACAAGTGTAAGATTAGAGCATATAAGTGTTTGTGCAGTTTTAATCTTTAAACTATGTTGTCGGTTCGCAATTAGACCATGATCATGAATAGGATGAATCAGATATATTAAAACTGCAGATAATCTGTAATATTGTGAAGGGAAAGGCTGAAGAAAATTTGTATGACTGTTCCTCCTCTTGTTCGCTAATGGTGATACTGACACTTTCACAACAGAGCATTTGGTTCGAATGAGGAAAATATTAATTCCAGTCGATTATACAAACTTCCGAAGGTGTCTAGTAACTTACCACAATCACATGAAGCACAGATGGGAAATGTGTTTACACAAAAAGCGGAGAAAATTTTTTATTTGTTAACTACTCTGGAAAGAATATTGTGAATTTCTGATGCCAAAGCAACTATTTCCCATTGGTAACTTTTTACTCCCAAACAAAAAAATTAATCATTTAAGGGAACTTAGTCCTTAATTGCAAATAACACCAATCCAGGCATTATATACGTTGACTTCGAGACTGCAGTTCACCGGAAAATTGCTTACATTAAGCCCCAAGAGAATATAAAGGGCTGCAGGTTTCATCTCGGGCAGACATAGTGGAGAAAGAATCTACCATTGGGATTATCAAATGATCTGAAATCGGAAGACTTCTGAAAACATTTTTGGGCTGCTTCTCCTGCCCCCTAACCAAATTAAAGGTTGCTTCGTTGAAGACCTAATGTCTCGTAGACCTAACAATGAACATCGAGTTGATTTGTGTAGCTGTTTTATTCATACCTATATTCTTCAACATAGCGACCTTTCAGCTATTATGTGGGCTGACATTAATAGTAGTTGTGAACGGACTTTTTAAGGCTGTGAGACATTTTACTCTAACCTGTAGGCTCAGTTTTACTCTTCCTATGCCTACGTATTCAACCTGTTAGACACATTAAAGGGTGTGCAAACTAACAGTTACGTTAAAATGACAAGCGACAAAAAAAAAGGGACAGTCAAAAATGCATAAAAGAACAAACGGAAAATCTGTCTAATTCAACCATTACCTGATACGGATATCTTCAAAACACAAACTACAAGTTTATCTCTCCTCCAAAATGTTATTGCTTATTATTGACAGTTACAACCTTGCTTCTGCCATACATACATCATATGCATATCAAAAGCTATATATCTTTAACCGGTGGCACTGCATGTAGACAGTCATAAGGCTACGAAAACTGGCACGGAAATACTATGTCCCTGTTGGTAGCTCATGAGAATCAACATGTACGCTATGGAAAAATAATATGGAAACTAATGGCAATCAATACATCTGCTGTCGGATAAATACAGTGGCAGCTAATGGGAATCAAGACGTCCGTTTCGGAATCAATTCGGGTCAGCCATCCCCACACCCTGCTCACAATTACTCATCAGTATCCATTAAATGCTGATACGAGGCCCGTAATGGGATCACGGTTTAATATTTCTGTTACCGCACGTCGGCACTCTGAGCAGATAGTTTTATGCGGGGCACATCGCTATCTATTAAACCCGTTATATCAGCGTTAATTTGTGCAGTTGGCAGGTTAGATATATCGAAGTTGCAGCCGCTGAGTAAATTAGTTATCGGTCAGATGATCTTATCTGATAAAACGCTCGGGAAAAATGGTATTTATAGCTTGTCGTTAGCCTACCGCGTATTCGCGTGGTTACATACATCGTTGACAGGCACGATTAATGGTGAAGCATTCCAGTATATGATCGCAAAATTATCAGCTCGTTGCTGACAGTAATTGCATCTGACAGTGATAGAACTGCACAGTAATTCCAGTTCTAAAATTGACTTTCGCAGGTTACTGTTTTCAATATCGTTGTCAACACAATAAAAAAATTTCGCGAATTTTATGTGGGAAGTTACTTGGACGGGTTTCCTAAACAGAATTAAATTTAACAAATATATACAATATAGTCATCTGCAGTAGTCCATTGTCTTTTCAGAAATTAATAAATTCGATTTCAGCATTGTGACTGTACCACCGTGAAATTTTAATAATAAATTTTTGTCGTTAATCATATTCGTTTCAAGCCTTTACAGTGATATAGTAACGTATTTGCAATATACGATGTGTACAAGTACAAAATATCCTTTTTAACATGTAGTTTCAGTTTTTAAAAGATATGTAGTGTTTGTACTGCATCTGAACACTTAAATACTAATTCCTATCAGTGCTCACAGGCTAGTTCTCAAACTAATTTCCACACCCCTAACTTTTCATAAACCGGCAAAGGCTATGATTGCGTACAAGGTGTTACATACGACGATCTCATACTATAACAATGCTGCTAATAATGGTTAATTATAAGGAACGTTACTTTATCTAAGACATGGAAACTCTCGGAAACTACACATCGGATTCAAACTATTTATAGTTAAAATTTGTTGGTCTCGGAGGGAGACATCCAGTGATATAAAACTCGACCTCCCAACCCAACCCTTGTGTGGCAGCTTAGAAACATTAAATGATAGTCTCCATTTTTTATTGTAGAATCCGATTCTACGGAAAAAATACGTAAGTTTTGTCTAAAATCTTTTTTATCGTTTCGCGGCAGATGGCTTTATAATAAAAAAATGAAAGTGGATATAAAATCGTATGTTTCAAAATTCTATCCAATGACACCTATATTAAGCCCTCGCCTCCATGCTGCGAGGGTAGGACAGACAATTATTTCATAATTTGCAATGGCTAACACCATTCTTAACGTTGTATTCCTCCGAAAAAACGAAAAGCGGACTGCTCGACGCGCCGTTGTGGCTGTATAGCGAACTACGACTTATAGTAACAGGCAGTGCAGTCCCACAAAAAGTTATCAAATAACTGCGTGTCCTACACTCCCACCGTGGAGATGAAGGTTTATTTCAAGTGTAATTGGATAGTATTTTGAAACATAGGATTTTCTATCCATTTAGATTACAACGCCACCTGTCGCGTAACAAAAAAAAAAAGAAAAGTTTCAGTCAAAACTTACGTATCTTTCCCCGTGGAATCAGAATCTGCAGTAAAGATGGGGGTTTCCATTTAAGATGTCAAAGTTGGCACCCAGCCCCACTTACCGGGTGGGATAGGGGTTGAGCTTGCTAACTGGATCTCGCCCCACTGAGACGAATAAATTTTAACTGTAAGTTTTTTCGATCCTATGTGTTGTTTCGAAATATTTCAGTGTCTTCAGATAAACTGCACACCCTGCACACAACAACCAATAAATAGAAATACCCGCGTACTCTGTGTGTGGGTGAAGAATAGGGGATGGCTTAGAGTGGTGGGTTGGGGATGAGGAAAGGAGATGGGACAGAGAGAGGTAGATTGTGCGAGATCAGCTACGTGGACTATCCGACATTGGCGATTCCGACTGTGTTGTAGATGACACAGCTTTCCGACTATAGTCTCCCTCACTGCTGATTTAGGCCAGTCGTTCACCAACATCGGATGACTCGATTGCGTAGACCAAGAACAGTGGGTATTGGGAAGACCCAGAAACATGACTCAATTTCAGAGATCCAGCAGAGCGGAGACGTTTTGAAATCAACTAAAGATAACAGTTTTTCGAATATTTACGATAGGTCTGATCCTGACAAAAGAAGCTTGGTGGTTGGTTGTGAAGAAGCAGAGAGAATCCTGTGTGAAAATGGAACGGGACACTTGAAAGTGATTGGAAATAATTAAAACAATTGTACACAATACATATCGGAACTGGAAGCACAGAAAAGCACATGAAAATCATTTCTGTTTTATTTGCTTTGTTCCTAGACAAAATTCAAAATAGATATGAAAGACTTTATTTATTTATTTATTTATTTTTTTCGCTGTGAAAATCCGATGCATGAGTAATCACCGAAAGCCGGCCGGAGTGGCGGTGCGGTTCTAGGCGCTGCAGTCTGGAACCGAGTGATCGCTACGGTCGCAGGTTCGAATCCTGCCTCGGGCATGGATGTGTGTGATGTCCTTAGGTTAGTTAGGTTTAATTAGTTCTAAGTTCTAGGCGACTGATGACCTCAGAAGTTAAGTCTCATAGTGCTCAGAGCCATTTGAACCAATAACCACCGAAAACTACAGTCTCAGACGTTCAAATGGTTACAATTAAAGCTACCTAAATAGTGTCCCCCAAACAACCCATTCTGGCTGCAGTTTTCGCTTCAACCAATATCTGTGGAACAAAGTTCTAGAACTGGGACGAACACAGAGATAAAGAAAAAGACCGATTCTTTTACCACATGTGTCCTGCATTGACACATATTCCGCTGAACAGTGTTCATGAAACTTTCATAATAATAATGGAGGAAATGACTAGTGGAGAAAAGGTTACGAATCCACGGACTATATTATCAACAAATTGACGGAAAATTCTAGTATACCAGTTTAAATGTGGAACGTTTTTAGCCAGCCGCATAGGAGCACGAACGTTATTGGAGTTCGCCATAGGATATTAAACTCCTCAATAAGTAAATCATACACTGCCGGAAAAAATTATTTCCATTTCGCTCAAGATTTATTGTCGTAACAATGCATATCGAGTACACGAAATGTTTGCATCTACAGATCAGTAGCACAAGCGGTTCTGAGGTGCCCGAAATCGCCCGTATTAGTACGTGGCGTAGCCTCAATGGGTGGTAATGAAGGTGCTGATTGTGGTATCCACTCCATCGTACAGATGACAAATACTGTTCTGGGATATACTATGCCACACCAGCTCAAACTGTTCACGTAATCCGGTAAGAATTGTTGATTGACGAGTCGCACGAGTCACTGTTAGTAGCATAACATCCCACATATGCTCGATTGGAGACAAGTCCGGAGATCGTGCTGGCCAGGGAAGTTGGTGCACGTCTTGTAGAGCATGTTGAGTTTGACGGATAATGTGTGGGCGATCATTATGATGTAAGAATAACACATCACCTTCCTTTTGCAAGAACGGCAAAAGAATGGTTCTCACAATGTTCTCTAGTTAGCATCCCTTCAATAAATATCAAAAATGTGAACAAGAGTTGTAGCTTAACGCATTCCAGACCATAAGGCCAGGGGTAAGGACAGTGTGTCTCGGACGAATGCATCCTACGAGACAACGCTCACTAGGTCTACGTCTTATGCGCAAACGATCATCAGTTGCATGCAGGTAGAATCTGCTCTCTTCGCTGGAATCCACGGCGCGCCATTCCATCTTCCAAACATCCTCTGACGTAACCGGTCGAACAGTGAACGTCGATGCTATGGCATGAGTGGAAGACGGGCTAGAGCATACATGCAGGGTAATGACACTCCTGACGACCGTTTCGCAACTTTTCGTGTTCACATGTCTGGGCTCACAAGCTCTCCTTCTGTGCTGTCGTAGCTGTATGATCTGCCACTACATCTTTACAATATGACCATCCTGGTGGGTGTTTGTACTACGTGAACGTCCAGAACTTCGTCTACGAGTGTCAGAATGTTCACGTGGTTACTGATACCAGCATAAATGAGCAGCACGCCCATCTAGTGTGGGAATCCTCCGAAAGGACAGACCCTCTCCTCTAAAAGCTACAATCTGAACTTTTTCAAACTCGGTCACTCGGCTGTAGGAAGAACGAACTCATCTGCGTGGCATGGTTGCCTGCTTGCTGCATATGTTTGCATCAAACTGAGCCATCTGGCTGCAAGCATTCCCTGTTAAAGGGTAGACACAGATTACGCTGTGGTAGCTATACCACTACGCTGTCTGTTGGCGACGGCGGTAAAACCACTATCACTATAGCTACTATCCCCCAGTTGGCATATGGCGTCATTGTATCAAAATCGAAGTCATCTTTTAAGGCGTACTACTCTTTTCTCCGGAAGTATATCTACCCGAACGTAAACTTGCTGATAAAGGAACTGAAAGAAGAAGCAGGAAAGCTAGTATAAGACGTGTGGTATTGTCGTAGATTGGTTTAGAACTCCAAATACCAACCGTATGATGTATTATTTGTACAAGTAAATGTGATGCGTCTAGCAAGACGGTTGCATGTATTTTTCATTGCACTTTACCTAATCTACATGTAGAGTTTATTACAAAACTTTCACAGTTGCAGTATGTATATTTTCGACTAGTTTCGAGCCGACTGATTCATTCTCAATACTAACCTTCTGAGGAATTACAACCATCCAAACTTGACTAATACATGCACCACACAGTAATGGTATATAAAGGTTACAATATACAATGTTCACTGAACAAGCAGAATCAAATCAGTAGCAGTTGAATTCTGATTTGCGTAGTGAGCACATGTATAATCTGAGATTTAATTTTCGTCACTGATTGATGGACTTATTGCGAATCTCAGACAGTTATCAGTACGATCAGGCACTTTCAGTGCAGCCTCAGTAGGTCAGGCTTGAGAATGAACAAATAGGTTCGACACTAGTCACCAAAATGTATGCACAGCAAATGTAACAGATTTGTAAAGAACTCTTCATGAAATAAAAGTGTTGCAGGTCCTACATCAACAAAACGTTGAAATAGCACATTCGGATGCTCATCGTGCAGCAGTTACCGCTAGTTTGTGGCAAGTGTTGTCTTCCATTACTTTGGCAACAGCCTTTTATTAACCATCATAGGGTCACTCGTGATGTTCAGAATTACGAAGTACGCTGCAAGTTCGATGGCTGCGTCTGTGCTGTCGTCATGTTTGCACTGCTAGATATTGACGCTGTAAAACGACATGCAACGTGGTAAGCTCTCTTGTCCGATCCCTGTTGCTGAGACAGCGTTCTTGATCTATAGCTAGCTTCTTTTGCTATAGTGATTCATATTATTTCATTCTGCGCTCTCTCTAGGCACTGGTCTTTATACTGAAGACATTATTTCTAATGAGAACTTTTGTTGTTTTGACTTGTCCTACAGCAAGGCTATTGTTCACATAGCGGCTACTTCTTTGCGAGTGTTACGGTAGAAAACTTGTGAAAGGGCTACCTCATTTATGCGTTCAGTTCTTAAGGACAGATTGCCAGGCAATACAGATTTTCATTGGTTTGTAGCTGCCCTAATGTCGCTTTAATCAACTCATTACTTGGTGCCAAAACGCCTGCCATAAGAAGCGAAGTCCGACGCGTGGGACAGAAGGTCAGCACGTGAGTGATCCTCTAGGGAATAATGATAGATGGCACATATCTGAAAGCCATTACTTCCATGTTTCGACCGCTACATTACTTCAGAGTCTTAAGAGGACAGACGACAGAGGCCCAAGCTGTAGCTACAGCTACTTGCCCAACCAACACACTCTCCCAGTTTACTAATTTATACTTTTTTGCAGTGTTCTGTGAATGACGGAATTAAACGATGTTCAGTTTTGCTGCGTTTCACCTTACAAGTTACCATTTATCTACATAGCGCGATTTATTATGTGTTTGAGCTCTGGCCTCAATTCTGTCACATTTGGAGCGTATTAACAGAATTAAAATTGTACGTCGGTCAGTGGACTCGAACTTTTATCCTTGCCTTTCGCGGACAATCCTCTTAGCAACTCGTCTATCCAGGCTTGCACAATAGCTGTCCACATAGCTTGAATTCAGCCAGTTTCTCCTTTCTGTCTTACACACTTCAAAGAAACTCTCCTGCTTATCTTGCTGGAGATGCCCTCCCAGTAGGAAACACAATGGTGATTGACATTCCGGCGGTTGTTTCCAGAAATAAACTTCCAATTTGCGGTGGAGTATTCGCCGTCTTTGGAATTTCCTGTTGACAGAAAACTGTACGCTGGAACGGGACTCAAACCCAGAACCATCTGTTAGTGGTTCTTTACCACTAGGATCGGTAAGCCTGCCCGCCAAAGGCAAAGCTAGGAGACAGGACTCCACGAGTGAGACTTTCTTCTTCACCAACCGAATGCAGCAACAGGAAAGCGCTCTGGCACTTCCCCACAGTCATACCTGTCAATAGAGGTGATAAACTGCATTGCCCACTGCACTCGCCTTGGGACCAGCCAGAATCAAATCACCGCCTTCCGTCATGATTTAAGTTTCCATCTGCGTCTACATGATTATTTTGCAATTCACAGTTAAGTATCTACCTGACGGTTCTACAAAGCACTTTCAAGTTGTTTCTCTACCATTTCATTCTCGAAAAGTGTGCGGGAAAACGAACACTTAAATCTTTCTGTGCGAGTTATGATTTCTCTTGGTTGATTATCATGCTCATTCCTTCATATGCAAGTGGACGCCAATTCGCATTCCGAGGAAAAAGTTGGAGATTGAAATTTCATGAGAAGATCCTGCTACAAGGAAAGACGCCTTTGTGGAAATGATACTTCTTCGGTTGGCAACAGGAACCCGTAGTCGTGTTTTGGCTGCACCGAACAGCCTCCGGCTTTCTCCTCGGTCAATGTAGTCTCATCCAGTTAGCCTCATCGTACACATATTCTCTCTGATCCCGTCAATGCATCTCAGCCGCTGTCTTCTACTCGGTCTGTTTCCTGTGATGTCTTCTTCCACCACCTACCTGGGGATCTGGCGCTTTCGAAAATGATTGTCACCCATTTCGTGTACCTATTCGTTGGTACTCTCTCTCCTATTTCGCGACAATACAAAACGAGCTAACCTTCTTTGAACTTTTTCGATGTCGTCCGTCAGTCTCATCTAATGCGGATCCCACTCCGCAGAGCAGTACTCAAGAACATGGCGGGCAAGCTTGGTGTAAGCAGTATCTTTAGTAGACCTGTTGCATTTTCTAAGTGTTCTGCCAATAAGTGCTAGTTTTTGGTTCGTTTTCCACTCATCACTCAACATCATCAGTGTAATCGCTGCAATTTCAGTTATTCATAGTCATCATCGCTAAGCACTTAGTTGAATTAACAGCCTTCAGATTTGTGTGATTTATTGTGTAATCGAAATTTAGCGGATTCCTTTTAGAACGCATGTGGATAACTTCAAACCTTTCATTATTTAGAGTCAATTGCCACTTTCCGCACTATACAGATGTCGTTGTTAAGTCATTTGCAATTGTTTTTGACAATGTGATAACTTTATAAAACGGTAAATTGCAGCATCATCTTCAGAAAATCTAAGAAGCCTGCTCATATTGTCTCCTAAATCGCTTACGTAGATCAGGAACAACAGAGGTCCCTTCCTTGGTGAACATAAGATGTTATTTCTGTTTCAGTCGCTGACTTACCGTCGGTTACTACAAACTGTGACGCTTCTGACAGGAAATCACGAGTCCAGTCACCCAGCTGAGACAATACCCAGTTGGTACGCAATTTAATTACAACTCACTTCTGAGGATTGGTGTCAGAGGCCTTCTGGAAATCTGACGGTATGTATTCAGTTCGACGTCTCCTGTTGATAATAATCAACATTTCGAGAAAATAAAGAGCTATTTGTGTTTCACAGTTGCGATATTTGCTGTTTGTCAATATATCGTTTTCTTCGTGGTACTTCATAAAGTATGGACACAGTATACGTTCCAAAATCCTTTTGGAAGTCGACGTTAGTGATATGGATCTACAATTCAGTGGATAACTCCTATTTCCTTTTTTAGATATTGGTGAGACCAATGAAACTTTCCAGTCTTCAGGTACGAACCTTTCGACTAGCGATCGGTTGCGTATGATTCTAAGTATGGAGCTATGTTATGAGGATACTCTGAACCGAACTTAACTGTTATACGATCTGGACCAGAGGCCTTAATATTATTAAGTGATTTAAGCTACATCGCTGCACCGAGACTACCTACCTCTGAGTTACTCGTGTTGGCACTTGTTCTTGATTCGAAATGTGTAATATTTTCGTCGTCTTCTTTGGTGAAGGAATTTCAGAAAAGCTTCCTCAGTAACTCTGCTTCAGTGATACTGTCATCAATAATATTATCATTGTTATCGCTCAGTGAAGGTATTGATTGCGTCGTGCCGCTGGTGTACTTGACATATGAGCAAAATTTCTTTGGGTTTTCGGCCAGATTTCGAGACAGAGTTTCGTTGTAGAAACTGTTGAAAGTATCTTACATTTACTTCCGCTCTGAATTTCAAGCTCCTGTGGAACTTCGATAATCTTAAGCATTTTGCGTTCTTTTAAATTACACATGGTTTTTTCGTTGCTTCTGCAACAGTGTTATGATCTGTTTCGTGTGGCATGGGGAATTAGTGCCATTTCTTATTAATTTATTTGGTATTTATCTCTCAGTTGCCGTTGATACTATTTGCTTACATAGTCAGACTGGGAGGAGTGGAGACTGTCTCCTAGGAAGGCATCAAACTAATTTTTATATGCTTCCTTAAATATATGTGTTTTGCGTTTTTTTTTGACGGATTTGGATGTTGCGGTATTCATTCTCGCTACAACAACCTTCTGGTCACTAATTCCTGTATCCGCCAGGATATTCCAAATTTCCTTAAGATTATTTGTAGCTAAGAGTTCAAATACGTTATTTCAACTATTTAAACTTACAATGGGCTCGTGCCCAAATTGTTAAAAATAATTTTGTTAGAAAGCAGGATTTCCCTAAACCGATTAAGGCTAACACTGGTACTATTACCTTTGAAAGCGAGTTGGCCGGCTTCCCGTCCACTTCTGAAGTGTGCTCCCTCTCTAATGACCCAATCTTCAACAGTCCTTCCTTTTCGCAGCGGCCATTAAAACCACTGTAAAGTTGGAAACGGGGCTTCAAACTGTTCGACAAGAGCAGGAAGCTCTTTCATCAAGTTTGCACCACGGACATTGCCTCTGGACATATCTGCTAGTGAGTATCAGACTATTTAGTTTACAGATGTTAGCCAGTTTCTCGTAAATAGACACTGTAAGTAAAAACCACTAGTGAATGCAATTTTCATCACATGCATAAATTTAATGCAGTTGTCACTGAGTGTGACTTCCTAATTTCATTATCCGAGCACCGGGCATTTCTAGCTCCTGTGAAGCTATTCTGATGGTACATTTGTTGGATGAGATATTACACAGCCCATAGCCGTTGTTACAACTAACAATGTACGAGGTGGCTATAATCAGACATTTGCTACGTGTGCCAGTGTTGACGGAAAACAATTTACCGTATTGGTATTTATTTTATTTTCTTGTTCTTCACATTACACGCTACTATATACAAAGCTAACATAGGCCATGCAGTTACATTTTTGTGGATGATGGTAAATATATGAATTAACTATTATTTTGTGGTACTTAAAATATTTAAAAATGCTAATCCTACAAAAATGCTGCTACTACATTTATTCTCTGCCACCATAACTGAAAAGAATCCTCAACCGGTTTCCCGACTTTTAATACTGTTTTAATGCTAAAGATTGTTTTCTGTTGCTGTTCATTTATTAGGGTGCATCTAAATGGTGCATATTTTTTCCGCTATTTTATCTGCTCTCATACGGCCCCGGTCAACAGCTTTTGTCTGCTGGATTCCTTGAGCTTCACGGCAGTACGTTGGCAGCGTTTCCACTGTACAAGCGATTCCACGTTTCGCTGTAACGCATTGGAATTCGCAGTTTCGCGATCACTTGCACCAGCACAATGTAGATTGTTGAAATTCAGTGACCACCGACCTCTCTCCACCTGTAGAATATCTTGTCTAGCCGGGATAGTAGCAAAATGCTGTTGCGATTGAGTGCTTTGTGAAGCCTTCCTTGGTCTTCGTGGATGCTGCGGCTGCAGCATTGTCCAAGTTGCGCCAGGCTGACTTATTCCCCGTGCTGTTCTGGGATCCAGCGTCCCTAATGCCTGACGACCAGTACCCCCTACATCTTTGTAGGGCATAGAGTGAAACTATGTGTGCTCAGGAGTGCCAATATTGCCGCAGGTGCAGCAGTCATTAATCCGCCTTTTGATTTTGTACGGGTACGTTGCAAATGGGCCATGACCAGTCAGGTAATGTATAAGACCACTCGACGGGTGAAGAAATCTCATTTTCAGTCTCTCCATGATGTTAGGGAGAAATTCGTATGTTCTTGTTCCGGTGTCTGAAGAATCCCATACACTTTGACACAGATGCAATATGCGATCTTTTATTACCGTTTTTGTACTGGCTTCAGTTCCTAGTATCCTTCATACTTACATTTGATTGCCTTTCCTTAATCAATAAAGTGCTTCCATTTTTCTAACTTTCAAAACCAATAGGCATACTCCCAGAGTTACTAACACTAAATCATTCGGGGCTGTGCTGTAGGCGCTTCAGACTGGAACCGCGCGACCGCTACGGTCGCAGGTTCGAATCCTGCCTCGCGCATGGATGTAGGTGATGTCCTTTGGTTAGTTAGGTTTAAGTAGTTCTAAGTTCTAGGGGACTGATGATCTCAGATGTTAATTCCCATAGTGCTCAGAGCCATTTGAAACATTTTTTGTGGTGTAGGCGACCGTCAGTCTTAGTAGCACTACTCGTAGAACTCTTATGACTAATGAAGCTGGCTTCACAAACCACAATCTCTGAGCGCAAACGCTCGCGCCATATGCTAAGACTGGTGCTAATATAAATTGGTGCTATGCTCTGATGTGTTCAAGGGAAGTCGAAATTGCGTGCTTGCGATGGTTATAATGTTTTTCGTCACGTTAGTAACTTTTCCGCCTGCCTCCTCCATATGATGTGCAGCTACGACGTTCGTCCATGCCACCCCTAGATACCTCGCTACTGCAATTTTTCTAGTAGTTGCAGCGCTTAATTTTATCTTAAGATTTCTGACTAGATTCTCTGTCAGCGAGAAACACGCGGTTTTGTGAGGTGCCAGTGACAGTGTGACTCTTCTATACCATCCTTCAAGCTCATGGAGCGCCTCATTATACGTATCTTCTACTATTCTTCTCGGGTCACCACTTGCAACGAACAGCATGTCATCTGCAAATGTACCAGTTCACTTACGTTACCACCGTCATGTAACTGATGTAGTATGGTTGCTAATGCTGTATTCCAAAACTCTGGAGCGCACACCGATCTCTGCGGACTGCCTTTTGTTATGGTCTTCGTTATTTTCTTTCCTGGGCGTATTAAAGCTGCGCAGTCTCCCAGACAGTTGTGCTGTGTCTCTGAGGACACACAAACTCCATACGGCGACCAAAGAAAGATGGCCACCATTGGTTATCGGAAGCGCCAGTAATAAGGGTCATCATCTCTAGAGCGTACGTAAAATCAGTATCTGTCGCTAGCGAGACCGCCTTATTAATTGCTTCTTCAGCTGACCTGCCTTCTCCAAACCCGTGCTGGTGACTGCACATCCCTGTTAGCAGTCTTGGGCCCTGTAATCTTTTGCATAAATTTAGAAACGATTGTAACATGAAACGTAAACAGTATACGCAATTAACTAACGTTTCCTTCTAGTGTGGAAATTAATATGTGTTTCTTTCAGTGCTTTATTCCTTATTTCCTACAAATGTTTTCACAAAGGTTCGTTGTGCAACGATCACACATTTTTCGTGGGGGAGGGGGGGGTCACAAGTACCGAATGTTTAATTACAACCACCCTGTACTAAATCGTTCCTGTTTTTCGTATGCTCGCGAGCACGAGAGAGAGTATACAGGGGACGATACTTACCTCATCTAGGAGAGGGAACTTTCGATCACAGGCAGTAACCGCAAGGGAACGCTCTAGTCCATTACCCATGAGAAGCTGACAGAATGATGGGTAACTATCTTCTCAGGAATAAATCGTCTCATTTTTTTTCGATGGCACTGAAGAAGTCACCATTAAAAGATATTCGCTGTATCGAAGTCAGACTCGAATGGTGTGGGCACTGAGTTCTTTGGTTTATCATTCCACGCTCACAAAATTCATTCAAAGGTATAACGAACTTTACTCGAAGCTGTGAAAACTTTATAGCCTCATATATTTACGCCTGTGAGCAGCTGTTAACTTTAAAGTGAGAGGAGACAAGGAGAACATAAATAACCATGCCGGATGTGGCCGGTATTCCGCTCGCTTTCTGGTCCCGTTTACTCGCTTATCCTCTGGAGGATATAAATCAAACGCCATGAAGAAACAGAGAAATTCGCTGCTGGCACAAAGATCTCACCCACTTTACTAGTTTCGCCACGTTTCACCAGTTGAAAAAACGTAGACCATCTCGAAGGAGAATATCCTTACGAAAGGTGCTCCCACAAAAACTTTAATTCCGAAATTTTTACAGTCGGAAGTGATCATAATTCCTTTTACTTTTTTGAGTGATGCAATCACCAATTTTTTCACTGTGACTTCAGAAACTACAATGAAAAACATAAAAAACATCTTACCAAAAAGTAATTTACAGGTCCTATCACTTATGCTTGACAAACCACACATAAAAAACCATGAAAAGTGGTCCAACACCCTGGCAGCATATGGTATATGTGTTTTAAATAACATGTGTTGCCATACTGAGGCAACAATCAATGCATAGCCTCTCCTCTGACTCTTACCACGCCATACTCGTGTTTTCTATATGTGCCACAGAACCAAGATAAAAGTTTTCTCTATAGTTATAACTGAGTACCTGATGTTGCCCAGGTACGTATTTATTCGTCTTCTATTTGACCATCTCCTCTTTCCCCCTCTCTCCAACCACCTGCTCCTACCCCAAGTCCATCCATCTCCTCCTACCCTCTCTTTATTCAATCCCTCTTTCTCTGTCCACCTCGTTCTTTCCACTCTCTCTGTCCATCTCGTCTCTCCCTTCTCTCTGTCCACTTCCCCCTCCCCCTCACTCTGTACTCCCCCTCCTAACCCCCTCTGTCCATTCCACTCTATCTGCCCATCTCCTCCTTCTCCATTTTTTGTTCATCTCCTCCTCTTCCCTTCATCTGTCCATACCTTCCTCTCCCTCACTCTGTCCATCTCCTCCTACGTCTCTCTGTCCATCGCTTCCTCTCCCCTATCTCTGTCCACATCATCCTCTTCCCTTTCTTGGTCCATCTCTTACTCTCCCATCTCTCTGTCCATCTTCTCCTCTTCCCGTCCTGTCAATTTCCCTCTTCCTCTCTCTCTCTCTCTCTCTCTCTCTCTGTCCATCCCTTCCTCACCACTATCCATGTCCATCTCCTCCTTCATCATCTCTGCCTCACCATCTAATACTCCCCTCTTTTCTCTCCACGTTATCACTCCTACCCCAGTAGGAGTTTGGTGGTTGTTAACTCCACAGTATTTGTTTCCACGTAGTATGCAGTACAGTGTGGGGCAAATAAAAGTGGCACCAATAACAGAGTTCATGGGTACAAAGAAACACAGCAGAGGAAAGGGAATACAGTACTAACCTGATTGTATCAGATTTTCAAAGTGACCACCATTCATCTCGTGGCCCTACTGGGCCCTGGTCAGCAAGTTGCTGAAGGCGAGTTGAAGCGGAACTGCTGGAATTGCTGCAGCCTCATCCGAAATGTCCTGCTGCAGTTCTTGAAGACTATGAGGGTTCCTGCGATATACCTTAGACCTGAGGGCTCCCCACGCAAAGTAACTGCACACTGACAGATCAGGTGACTTGGTTGTCCTGTCAGAACCGCGACGAGACTGACCTCCGCTAAGAACTTAGTTAGGCGTGAAGATTATGTAAATGCCCTCCACGCATCGGCCGGCTGTATGCGCAGTTGCTCCATCCTCTTGGTAGTAACTGTAGGTCTTTTCCTCCTCCGTTACTGTTGCCACAAATTCACATCCAACGTATCCATTCGTACGGGCCACTTTTATTTGCCCTACCGTGTACGTCCACCAAGTTTGGATGAAGTCGATCCAAGTTCAGGAGGAGATTTTACCCGTGGCTTTGCGCATGTGTGCACATGTCTCTTATGTTTCACATACATTTAAAATATTTCACACATATTCGTACAAATAGTTTACCTATATCTCTAGCAAAATTCGTCCTGCAGTTTATTTTTCACGCAGATTGATGTTTCTGACGTCATATTTCCGTAACAAAGTGTCGCCCAATGATATAGTTCCATAGGTACATTCAGCAACACATGTGGGTACTGTCTGAAAAATGTGTTAGGAGTAACAAATGTAAACGTCATGCATGATGCGGTATTTTTTCACACATCTCTGTGTTTATGTCGTCATATCTAGTGAACTATGTGTCATATAGTGACATAATTTTTGCAGGTACATCCAGTGATGTATGTGAATACTGTCTGCAAAATGTGTCGCATGAAGTTAGCAGAGAAGACGTAATAAATTACGTCTTTTTTACTGCCTGATACGGCAGTTTTATTGTATGAACAGTGAAAATGCAGTAAACGATAAATTCTTTT
The DNA here is from genome assembly GCF_023898315.1 of Schistocerca nitens. NCBI lineage: Eukaryota > Metazoa > Arthropoda > Insecta > Orthoptera > Acrididae > Schistocerca > Schistocerca nitens. The sequence goes on from NC_064616.1 coordinate 437,618,178, forward strand.
CCATTCATCATATAGTGAGGAATATCAGCGAGAAATGTTTTGTGAAAGTTTAAATATATGTGTTAAGTTTGTTGTAAGTCACTAAGTGCTCTCATATTCTCAAATACTACATGAATTAAGTCTAGGTATTCACAGCCATGGGCTACGCTTCATTTTCACCCCCACCTCAATGATATGTAGGTGGTTCTTACCCCCACTTTGATTCTTCCCGGAGACGAAGTGATATGTGCACCAAGATTGGTTTAAGAGGAAATGTGGAACATAAAAACGTACGCACGTGCATATACTTATATTAAGTAGGTATATTCATGCGTCCCTTAATGCAGTAAATGGTCTCGAACACAACATTTTCCACCAGTACTCCAACGTATGGCTACTCAAGACTCCTACTTGGAGTAAAATGCTAGTATCGTCCTATGTTTAAAGCAATATGGAAACCTGTACATTTGCAAGCTATACTAAAACGGCTTCATATATTTTGTCCTGTCCATATAGAAATACCTGGACAAATAGTGGTGGGATCTGAAGCAATGTATCTCAGGGAATTAAAAATTTACGAGTTGAGGGTTGACTTTTGTGGAAGAAAATATATTCCAGGTAATCAGAACTGATAATTAGTTACAGAACTATGCTCTGTATGACTATAGTTTTAATAATTTTAACACGGCAATTGATTACGCAAACAATCAAAACATTGATGTAGAGAGTTGTATTGTAGACAATCTCTCGATCGAGTTCTATGTCGTTCTGATGCATGACTGTCTGTTCGTTATAAAATTATTAAATTTCCGATGCAACATGAGCAGTATATGATACTAGAATTCCAGTATTTTTTTATGGAAGATTTGTTAACGGCATAATGAGATGAGGACTAGGTATTGTTTTCGGAATTTCCGTGTACAACTTAAGTTCGTCCGCGTGGATATCGACTGCCCAACTTCGTTGAAAGGTTACTGTACTTACCTTGAGATTAAACTGCACGCTTAAATCTGTGCTATTTATTATACTAGTAGCCAGAACCATCTGAGGTCGCTCATTTTGCACTTACGTACGCTACATTCCGTTTCCTCACATACCCTACAGATATTTTAGCTCAGAGACCAAAGAGTTGGCCAAAAAAAGTGTGAAGTGATCATAAACACATTATTTAATCACGCAACGGGTAAAGCGGATGTTGATCCACACGAATAAATACATGCACGTAAAGTCTGGCGAAAGTGGCCTCATAAACACTGGAGATTTGCTATTCCTCGTCAGTACAGGTAAAGAGCTCCTTCTCTCATTTGTACTACACACCCTTTCGTAAAAAACAGTGATTTTCAGCTGCTTAGAGGGAGGACATAGTGGGGAAAGAAGTAATTCGGTTTCGTTAGCATCTCAAATAGTTTCATTTAATCTCAACAGTTTCATTACTCTAAGAAGGACCAGACTTGAAACGAACCTTCGCTATCTTAATTAATTATTCAGCTCACAAGAAACATTTATGATAAAAGAGATCCCTTAACGTAAATTTAAGCACTCAGACTCGATTTATTTTACGATGCACAGTGCTGGTCGCGGTGAGGAAATTAAATTTGTGCTCTGAGTTAAGAAACAAGGAAACATTTATTTTCTCAAACATCCAACCGTAGATTGTTATTAAGCAACTGAACCTTACTATGAACTAGATGCTGGCAACATAAGCTGATGGTCGGATGTGACATTATTGTACACAAGCATGCTTCACATGCAAACTTAATCTCGATACCGAGTTTAGAAAACAAAATATGGTTAAAGCACTAAAAGGTGAAACTTCCATTGACGTACCTCTAAATCAAAATCCTACCAATTATCTGTTCAAGCTCCAAAACATCGATTTATGAAGTGACCACCACATGCTTGGATCATGGGCAAAAGTGAAAGTATCGTTAACATAGGAAATTTTTCAAAAATACGAAACTTCAAACGCCAGTTGAATACCACCGTGCTATTATAGCAAACTCCATCACTTTATTATGATTCTATCGCGATAAGGAACAGAGTAAGGACCACGTGCTTGGCTGAAAGCCACAGTAGCAAAAACATCACTCACAGGAAAACCACTTAAAATTACGAAATTCTAGGTGCAAATTGAATATCACCATGCTCACTATAACACACTCAATCATTTTATAATCGTTCTACAGTGGTAGGAGACATACTAAGGACTATGTGGTTAGCTGAAGGCCACAATTCCAAAATGCCATGCACAAAGAAATGTACTTAAATTATGAAAATTTGTGCGGAAACTGATTATTATCATTCTTATTTTAACACATACAATCATTTAGTTATCTTCCTGCAGTGGTAGGTGACAGAGTGACGACAGCGTGGTTGCCTGGAAGCCACAATAGCAAGGATGCGGATCACACAGAAAATTAGGTGCAATTACGAGGTTTCATGCGTATTTCCACACGAAATATACAGTATCATAGCCTATGGAATTGTGTCGAAAATCTAACATGGCTCCTATCGGAGTCTACAATTTGGAGCATGAAACTGAAAAAGGCTACATAATGGCCTTTATCTGTCCAGCAGCCAGAAACTGAACAATCCACACAGCTCTTTACTTCCAAACATTCCGACGCAGGCGTTATGAGGGGGGGGGGGGGGGGACGCCTACCAACCGACCGCAGTGGATGCGAAAATGGTGGTTTGACCACGGCAAAACATTATCCTCTTTGCTCCCAGCATTGTCGACTCGGCAGTTAGAGCTGGCAGTACTATCATGAAATCTCACAAGGTTATTAAACACTTTGACTGTACTGGAGCGACTTTTGACCTGCTCTGTTTCGCTTGTTTTCTCATGCATGCAGGATTTATGAATGGAGATAGGGCTGTGTAAGGGCAGAACGCCTAAAAATTCCTACTCCAGAGGGTTTGTGTCGGATTGGCGGAGTACCGAATCGAGATACAAAGCCAGCCTGCTGAGGCAAAAGTCACAATCTGCATTAATGAAAGAGTTACAGCACAACTCTTTCAACGTTAATGGTGTCGGCTTATATAGCCGTCCATGATTGCGAAAGTGTTGCCGGTGAAGTATTTTTTGCGCAAACTGACTTCTCAATTATGTCCCATAAATGTTCAATGAGATTCATGTTGGGCGATCTGGGTGGCCAAAACACTGGCTCAAACTGCCCAGAATGTTCTTCAGACCAGTCACATTAGCCTGACGGCATGGTCCACTGACATCGATTAAAATTCCATCCTTGATTGGGAACATAAAGTCCACGAATGGCTGTAGATGGTCTCCATGTAGCCGAACATAACCATTTACACTCAATTATCGGTTCAGTTGGACCAGAGGACCCTGTCAATTCCGTGAAACACAGCCCACACCATCAAGCAGCCACCTCTATCTTAGCACAGTATCTTGTGGACAACTTGGGTCCATAGCCTCATGGGGTGTGCATCACACTCGACCCCTACCATCAGCTCCTACCAACTGAAATCAGGATTTATCTGACCAGGTCATGGTTTTCCAGCCTTTAGGGTCCAAACGATTTGGTTATGAGCCCAGGAGAGGGGCTGCCGGCCATGTCGTGCTGCTAGCAAAGGCAGTCGCGTTGGTCATCGGATGCCATAACCCATTAACGCCAAATTTCGTTGCACTGTCCTAACGGATGCGTTCGTCGAATGTCCGACACTGATTTCTGAAGTTATTTCACGCAGTATTGCTTGTCTGCTACAATGACAACTCTATGCAAACGTCGCTGCTTTCAGTTGTTAAGTAAAGGCCGTCGGCCACTGCGTTGTCCGTAGTGAGAGGTAATGCCTGAAATTTGGTATTCTCGGCACACGCTCTTGACACTGTGGAGCTCGGAATGTTGAATTCCCTAACGATTTCCTAATGCGTCCCATGCGTATAGTTCTAACTACCATTCTCCATTCAAAGTCTGTTAATTCTAGTCGTGTGGCCATAATCACGTCGACAACCTTTTCACATGAATCACCTGAGTACAAATGACAGCTGTGCCGATGTACTGCCCTATTATACCTTGTATACGTGATACTACCTCCATCTGTATATGTGCATATCGCTATGCCACGGCTTCTGTCACTTCAGTATAGACAGGTATATAATAGTTTACATGTCATACGCTGGTTTACCTTTTTTTAAGACCTAAAATTTGGTATGACAAGTGGACTGAGTGCCCTGAGAAGCTGGAGCTTCATAAACTACTCAGTCAATACTTTAAACAATTATCGAATCTGCAGAAATGGATGTGTGTGGGGATAGTCTGAGACCTGTACAAATGCGAGTTCAGTCGAATATTTAAAGTAGATGCACACAGATGTCAGTGCAAGATGTGTTTCCTCACGACAATTGACGATACATATTTATAAAATGGGGGGGGGGGGGGATAGTTTGTGCAATATGTGGGAGACTAGGTCACCGGGATTGTGTAAATTGACCACACACACACACACACACACACACACACACACACACATATATATATATATATATATATATATATATATATATATATATATATGTGTGTGTGTGTGTGTGTGTGTGTGTGTGTGTGTGTGTGTGTGTGTCATATATGTGTGTGTGTGTGTCACCAGGATTGCAGGATTGTGTAAATTAGGGTGCCCTAGCCTCCCACATATTGTACAAACTATCCCCCCCACAATGTATAAATATGTATCGTCAATTTACACTATCCAGATGCCCTGGCCTCCCACATATTGCACAAACTACCGCCCCCCCCCCCCCCTCAACACCACCACCATATATAGTAATTGCTCTCCAGGGCTGTTGCGATCCAGGTCACACAGTGTGCGTCTTATAAAATACAGACCAGCGTCCACCTCCCTCATACTGATTCTAAATTCCAGTAGGAGACTTGGTGTGACGACAACATCGGTGAAATCTAGGTATAAATAGAGAATGTTGCATCGTTATTAGTTTATCGCTATAGGTGAGGACATCTGTAGAACTACACATGCGATACCTCCCCACGAAAGCAGTACAACATTAGCTACTGCTCTCACGCAGTACTGACTTCTGTGGCGAATTATTGATTTTAACTTAAAGATCTGTTTTGTACAGGTTCATTCCCTTCGAAAACCTCCCTGATATTCTTCTAATTGTTTGTCTAAAAGTACTATACATCTGCCAAGGAGAATGTTTGATAATATTTTGTATGCACTGACAGAAGTGACGCTTCTCTGTAATTGTTGACATTTTGTTTCTCTCCCTTTTTATGTAGCGGGTGCATTAACGGTATTTTCTACTCTTCTGGAACCTTTTCAGTTCACCACATGTCCTCAGAAAGCAGTTGTAGATTATTTCTAACCTCTGGTTTTGACATGTAATGGAGTCTTCACCATTTGCTTTGCTGTATTTGGGTGATTTGATGGCTTCATGAATTAGTTGTGCCGGCCGAAGTGGCCGTGCGGTTAAAGGCGCTGCAGTCTGGAACCGCAAGACCGCTACGGTCGCAGGTTCGAATCCTGCCTCGGGCATGGATGTTTGTGATGTCCTTAGGTTAGTTAGGTTTAACTAGTTCTAAGTTCTAGGGGACTAATGACCTCAGCAGTTGAGTCCCATAGTGCTCAGAGCCATTTTGAATTAGTTGTTCTGTTGGTGGGCAATCTTCGTCCAGATTTTGTAGTATTGCTGGAAATTCCAATTTAATTTTTGGAAACGAACAATTTGAGAGCGTGTCAAAATTTTTTGCTAGTAATTCGCTATTTTCTTTATTGTTTAATTCTATTTCGCCACTTTCACCTTTGAAACAAATAGTTTGTGCTTGATACATTGTAAGTTCAAGTTTAAAAGTCTGCTAAAAAGTTCAAGTGCTATTTTTGGTAAAATTTTCTTGTATTTCCGTAAGCTGAGTTGTTTCAAAGGTTCCATTGACTTTTAGAATTATTTTAGGGGCTTCTTTCCTTTGTTGAATGAATTATTTGAAATGTTGTTCTTTTTTTGAACTTCTCCAGTTTTCGAGCCTTTTGTTCTATTGCTTCTTCACAAAGTTTGTTCCACTGTGTTTCCGTTTCATTCTTCGCCACTCATAAAGTATTCTCTGCTGCTTTAGTAACTTATACCTGGAGTTCGTACCAATAACCTTATTTTATTGTCTTAATTTCTTATCCAAAATTTTTCTATATTTCCCATTGTAATATTAGCAGTAGTAGAGTTGTATTTGTTTACCTTCTTGGTTTTATTTTTTTGTTTTAGATGAGAGATATTGTATTTCAATCTTAGGGAGATAATTATCTAAACCAAATTCCTCATTTTCTGATTAACGTTCATAACTTCAGTATTTTTCCTCTTAGAAATGGCTGTGCGATCCAGTTGAAATTCTTCGGGGTCTGGATTTGGAGATGTCAAAGTTTTAGATTTTCTTGGTAGTTTGCCAAAATGTGTAGATGTCAGTTTAAACTGGAGCATTTTACATTTACTGATCAGTCTTTCACCGTTTCTGCTTGGTCGTAAGTGTTCGGGATATTCGCCTACAATATTGTCAAATTTATTTCCCTTTTTGGATTGCGCATTGAAGTCGGTGAGAAGTTTTAACGTTGTTTTTAGGTATGTGGGAGAGTTCAGATTCTGAAAGACCAAAAACTGACTCACTTTCTGCAGATTCTTTCTGTTATCATGATTTGTAGGTGCATGGCAATTTATGAGGGTATGTCTTTTATTCTTGCACTTTATTCTTAACATGTACATTATTACTGATTTCGACGTAAAGTCTCTTATACTATGATTTTTTGCTTATATAAAATGCTGTTCAAAAAATTTGCATGTTTTCCAGTATTCTTTGTGCTGGTGTCCCTTCATAAATTGTTTAACGTTCTGTGCCAACTACATTTTCATCTGGGAATCTCGTTTGCTGCGCTATTAAAATTTGTGTATGGTTATTCTGTAGAAATAATTCAAATTCCATCCGTCCGCAATACTCCGACGAGAATTTCTATTTAATGTTACAGAGTAATCCTTCTAAAACTTGGCTGGCTTTTCAGCATACTCCAGCTCTTCACCACCGAAAATGTTGGGTCTCCCCAGAATCCTAGTTTCCCAATGCATCAATAGATGCAATGGTGGATTCCTCATCAGAGTTACCACTTGGGGTAGTGCATCCATTGTGCAAACTTTCGATTTTGCTATTTGACGTTGTAAATTGTAGAGATTGGGAAATCTAGGATCTACATCTACACCTACATAGGTATTCCGCAAGCTAACGTGCGGTGCGTGGTGGAGGGTACCCTGTACTACTACTTGCCATTTTCCTCCCTATTCCATTCACAAACAGAGCAAGGGAAAAATGACTATCTATATCTCTCCACATGAGTCCTAATTTCTCCTATCTTATCTTCGTGGTGCTTACGCTCAATATATTGTTGATGGCATTAGCATCGTTCTGCAGTCAGCTTCATATGTCGGTTCTTTAAATTTTCTCAGTAGTGTGGATCGAAAACAACGTAGCCTTCCGTCCAGGGATTCCAATTTGAGTTCCGTAGCATTTTAGTAACACTTGCGTGTTGTTCGGTCCTACCGGTAACAAATCTAGCAGCCTGCCTCGGAGTTGCTTCGATGTCTTCCTACAATCCGACCTTGCACGGATCCCAGACACACGAGCTGTACTAAAGGATAGGTCCCACCAGCGTCCTTTGTGTGGTCTCCTATACGGGTGAACCACTCTTTGCTAAAATTCTCCCAATAAACCGATGTCGACCATTTGCCTTCCCTACCATAGTTCTCACAAGCTCGATCCACCTCATATCGCTTTGCATAGTTAATTCCAGATATTTAAAAGACTTGACTAGGTCATGCAGGACTGGTAATACTGTATCCGAAGATTACAGGTTTGACCTTCGTACTCATCTGCATTTAATACTGTATCCGAACATTGCAGGTTTGGTTTTCATACTTATCCCCATGAACTTACATTTTTCCACATTGAGGGCCAGCTGCCGTTCATAACACCAACTGGAAACTTTGTCTAAGTCGTCTTGCATCTTTCTACAGTCACTCAACTTCGACACCTTGCCGTACGCCACAGCATCATCAGCAACAACCGTAGATTCCTGCCCACCCTATCCGAAAAATCATTTGTGTATATAGTGAACAACAGCGGTGCTATCGCACCTCCCAGGGGCTCTCCTGACGATCCTCTTGTCTCTGATGATAACTCGCGCCGAGGACAACATATTGGGTTCTATTATTTCAGAAGTCTTCGAGTCGCTCACATATCTGTGAACTTATTCCATGTGCTCGTACCCTCGTTAACAATCAGCAATGGGGCGCCATGTCAAATGCTTTCCCGAAATCCAGAGATATGAAGTCTGCCAGTTGCCCTTCATCCATAGTTTTCATTATATCATGTGAGGAAAGGGCAAACTGAGTTCCGCACGAATGATGCTTTCTAAAATCATGCTTATTCGTGGACATAAGCTTCCCGGTCTCAAGAAAGGTTGTTATATCCGAATTGAGAATATGTTCAAGGGATCTGGAGCAAACAGAATCTAGAAATATTCGTCTGTAATTTGGAGGGGCCATTCTTGTACCATTTTTATATACTGGAGTCACCTGGGCTTTTTTCCAGTAATTGGTGAGACACTCACGATTAATGAAAGCTAGGTAAGGTGCCAGTGCCCTAGAGTACTATTTGTAAAATCGAACTGAGTAATTTATTTGCTTTGAAATCTTTCAGTCGTTCCTCTACACCAGGTACGCTTATTACTTTGTCTTCCATACGGGAGCCTGTCCGATGGTCAAACGACTATATGTTTGTACCGTTGTACTGTGTGAACGATTTCTAGAAATGTGAAACTTCGGCTTTCTTTTTTTTATCTTCTTACTATAATTCCTATACATCCGTCTTTCTGGGACTAAATGATGCCAGTTCACTGTCTAAGTGAGATGTTAATAACTGCTTATAAGCTCTTTGTAGCAGAAACACTCTCATAGCCTTCTTGACTGATTTAATAACTTTCGTAATCATAGTTGCTATAATGACATCATGATCGCTAATCAACGTTTCTATACTGACATTGTCGATGAGAACAGGCCTATTTATAGATACAAGGTCTAAGATATTTCCATTGCGTGTGGGGTGCCGAGCTAGCTGCCCATGACAATTTTCAGAAAACCTGTTCAAAAGTATTTCGCATGACCGTCTGTCTGCACACCCCGCAATGAATCCATAGACATCCCAGTCTATACTCGGCAGGTTAAAGTCACATCTAACAGATACTACATGGTCTGTGTATTTACGCGCTATTGAGCGTAGATTTTCCTTCAATGACTCTAGCACTGTCACAGCAGGCTCGGGTAGCCGGTAAAAACCTCCAGCAGTTAACTTGGTTTCACCTACGCCTGTTACACGCGACCGGATGACTTCACTGTTACACTCAGCTTCGACCTTAATAGACACAGTATTTTTGTCAACTGCAATGAACAGTCCCGCTCATATGGCCTCTAATCTGTCTTTCCGATATACGTTCCATTACTCGATAAATATTTCAGCCAGCTCTTCGTCTCATGAATAACTTGAGCAGCAGAACTTTCCAGGAAGGCAGTAAGTTCGGGAACTTTATGACGAATAGTTCTACAGTCTACTGATAAAATTGTGACTGTTGAAGTGTCTTTATTGCGTACGCCGTTTGACTTCATTTTCTGCATATCGACTGGCGAGTATTCATCAGAGTACCTCAAACTATAGCGTAGCCTAAAAACCCTCATGTGCATTCCACAAGTACTCTGCAACCCGAGCAGCTGCTTCCTTTGTGTAGTGCACCCCTGCCATATCAAGGGGTGTCCTACAAATCCCCACACGATAACGCAGGTCCAGGAATCTGCAGCCAAGACCATGACAGATTCAACGAAGCCTTTTGTTGAGACCCTCCACTCGGCTGCAAACCAAAGAACGCAGATTAATTCTGGAAACGATGCAGCAAATTGTGAGATCCGCTTGCACCCGGCGCGCGAGGCCAGCAGTATTCACCGCTTCCGACAGCCGCCTGTACGAACTGAGGATCTCCTCAGAATCCACGCGACAGGCGTCGTTCGTGCCGACGTGAGCCACAACATAGAGACGACTGCACCCTCCACGCTTGATAGCGAGAGCCAAGGCCACCTCAACATCTCAGATGAGGCACCCCCCCCCCCCTCCCCCCCGGGGCAGACTTTCGAGTGTACATTGGCTTCCTTTCTTTCCAGCCATCAACACTATCTGCTTAATGAGACCCATAACGCTAATAACTAGTAAACCTCTCCTCCTGGTGATGGAGCGACTGTCTGTCCACTCACATGGTGATTGAGCGAGGCCAGGCGGACAGTCTCCACACCGGCCACTCGCCACTCACTCTGCTGGTTCACCGCGTGGTATGCACTAACATGTGTCTCGGAAGTGGAGCCCGTGCACAAAACGAGCGGCACCTGAGGTGTCCCATGCGATGCGCCAGATTCTCCGCCACCGCTACACCCCAAGGCATCAGCTTCCTCAAATTCCCAAAATAATAAGAAGTTGTTAAACTAACATGTGGAAGCGTCGTGCCCTAGGTAAATAATTTGTTTTTTGAGAGGAGAGGAGCGAAATTAAATTTTTGAGGATATATTCAGTGCATTAGAAGCATGCACCCCAGTCATGGACTGACCGGCGTGCATGCTTGCTGAATTTTCATGTAAGTTTTGCATTTGACATTTTAGCCATCTGAGCAGCTCACAATTTTCGAGATCTGCTGCTCAACTTCTGTTGCCTCATTAACTGTAGTGTTTCAGGGAGCTTGAGACCATTTACTTCGGAACTGCGAGCAGCACAGATTAGGAGAACCTACCACCTTCCCGAAGCAGTCTTCTAAATAATTTTGAGATATCTTCAAACTGTTATCGCTATATTTATTATGAATTTGAGCTTCTTTCTGTAAATTTGATAAGAATTAATGATCGTTTCACTAACAACTACACTCCTGGAAATGGAAAAAAGAACACATTGACACCGGTGTGTCAGACCCACCATACTTGCTCCGGACACTGCGAGAGGGCTGTACAAGCAATGATCACACGCACGGCACAGCGGACACACCAGGAACCGCGGTGTTGGCCGTCGAATGGCGCTAGCTGCGCAGCATTTGTGCACCGCCGCTGTCAGTGTCAGCCAGTTTGCGTGGCATACGGAGCTCCATCGCAGTCTTTAACACTGGTAGCATGCCGCGACAGCGTGGACGTGAACCGTATGTGCAGTTGACGGACTTTGAGCGAGGGTGTATAGTGGGCATGCGGGAGGCCGGGTGGACGTACCGCCGAATTGCTCAACACGTGGGGCGTGAGGTCTCCACAGTACATCGATGTTGTCGCCAGTGGTCGGCGGAAGGTGCACGTGCCCGTCGACCTGGGACCGGACCGCAGCGACGCACGGATGCACGCCCGTAGGATCCTACGCAGTGCCGTAGGGGACCGCACCGCCACTTCCCAGCAAATTAGGGACACTGTTGCTCTTGGGGTATCTGCGAGGACCATTCGCAACCGTCTCCATGAAGCTGGGCTACGGTCCCGCACACCGTTAGGCCGTCTTCCGCTCACGCCCCAACATCGTGCAGCCCGCCTCCAGTGGTGTCGCGACAGGCGTGAATGGAGGGACGAATGGAGACGTGTCGTCTTCAGCGATGAGAGTCGCTTCTGCCTTGGTGCCAATGATGGCCGTATGCGTGTTTGGCGCCGTGCAGGTGAGCGCCACAATCAGGACTGCATACGACCGAGGCACACAGGGCCAACACCCGGCATCATGGTGTGGGGAGCGATCTCCTACACTGGCCGTACACCACTGGTGATCGTCGAGGGGACACTGAATAGTGCACGGTACATCCAAACCGTCATCGAACCCATCGTTCTACCATTCCTAGACCGGCAAGGGAACTTGCTGATCCAACAGGACAATGCACGTCCGCATGTATCCCGTGCCACCCAACGTGCTCTAGAAGGTGTAAGTCAACTACCCTGGCCAGCAAGATCTCCGGATCTGTCCCCCATTGAGCATGTTTGGGACTGGATGAAGCGTCGTCTCACGCGGTCTGCACGTCCAGCACGAACGCTGGTCCAACTGAGGCGCCAGGTGGAAATGGCATGGCAAGCGGTTCCACAGGACTACATCCAGCATCTCTACGATCGTCTCCATGGGAGAATAGCAGCCTGCATTGCTGCGAAAGGTGGATATACACTGTACTAGTGCCGACATTGTGCATGCTCTGTTGCCTGTGTCTATGTGCCTGTGGTTCTGTCAGTGTGATCATGTGATGTATCTGACCCCAGGAATGTGTCAATAAAGTTTCCCCTTCCTGGGACAATGAATTCACGGTGTTCTTATTTCAATTTCCAGGAGTGTATTTACCAGTCATTTTTTTACTGGTTCATATCGAACTTTGAGTTAGTAAATCCATAGCCTAAAAGCATATTTGCTTTGCATTTCCGAAACTAACTGTCCTACGACTGACCCGGATTAGGCATCCATTAAATAATAAATATAATCAATCGTCCGCACATCTAATTCTTTTGTCTTACTTTGATGGTACTTCCAATGCAAAACAGGTGGCCACACTTTGGATGATTCAGATTTTGTTGGCAGAGATTAAAATTAACATGATTGATTGATATGTAATGAACACTGCGGTCGCTTGTAAAGCATCTCCGAATTGAGTTCGCAAACAGATTTACTTGCATGTGTTATAATTAATGTGTTTATGTGATGTCTAACGAGCACACAACTTGCTCGTATAGCATGTCAGTGTTGAATTTGTAAGTGTGGTAGGCCGAGAGCACACACCACTGCCGAGCCCCAGCACGATACGAAGCACAAATATTTCAGTGTTTTATTTGTGTTGGTGTTCAACTTGGTACCTCTTTCCAAGACACTGTCAGTTCCGTTAAATAGCTTTTCCAAGCCGTTTCTAACGGGATTACAGTCTCATTGGGAAATATTTCTTTTAATTTGATTTTTCCTGAACCTTCTTTTCCTTTAATACATCTTCAATGTACACATTGAATAACGTGGAGGATAAGCTGCAAGCCTGTCTTACTCCTTCATCTATAACTGTCCACATGCTACATCGTTGGACTTTTATAACTGCAGTGCGGTTTCGATACAAGTTGGAGATAAATTCTCCATCTCCCGCCCCCCCCCCCCCCCCCGTCCTCACTGTGTTCCATCCTCGATACCTTCAGATTTCGAGGAGTGTATTCCAGTCAAAATCGTCAAAAGCTTCCTCTAAGCATACAAACGCCATAAATACGAGATAGCCTGTTTTCAATCCACCGTCTAAGAGCTACAGCACTACTGCACGCCGAAAATAGCTTTATTTCTCCGAGGTAAAACTGTACTTCGAACTGAAACATCGATTGTTTATTGGAAGCAATTGAATTAAAATGTTAAATGAAGTATTTGCAGTCTGAATGAATCAATTAGCAATTCAAATCATGTATAGCGTCTTTTTTTAAATAAATAAAGTAGTTACACGAATACAGAATATACAAAATATTTGTACTCCTGGCGTGTGGAAGTTAAGAACATAGTAGCTGTTTGATTCTACCCTCTACTACCGTACAACTATATCACCAATCAAGTCAACAGATTTACTGTGTCATGACTCACTCGTCTGCTCTTATTTTTCTTCAGCAGATGGAATCTAATCTCTTTCTTTTCGACGATGTAAATCCTGTAACTGTTTCCATCTCTGACTTCACACCGTGCAGAATCCATACATATTATAAATATGGTTGTACTTATAGATGCATGCATAATTGTTCCACATTTCGTCCTAATCCCGCAGAACGATTTCAACTAAACTTGATACACATATCATTTTCTGTCTGGAAATCATCCCTGTTGGGCTAAGAACATAATGGGAGTAGGTGGGGTGGGGTTGGGGATTGGCATAGTAGCACAAGACGCTCGAATATGCAAACTTTAGTCATGTAGTATTTGATAATGAGAGCACTTAGCTACTTGCAACACACTTTACACATAATTTCAAACCTTTATGAAGTTTTCTCTCGCTGTCGACCCCACAAACTGTTCGTGCAGTAGAAGCTCCACATGAAGCATAACGTTTTAATTGATTACGTCTTTACTGCCAACTGTATTCGTAACACAGTTTGGAGGCAGTATTTACACATACCACTGAATGTACCAGAAAATTGTGTCACTGTTCAGGAGATGTGACACCAAATACTGAAATGCATGAAAAACTGCGACATCATGCGAGACGTTTTAAGTTATTGCTTTTTTACTAGTAAATCTATTCGTAACACAGTTTACAAACAATAGCCCCATATACCGCTGGATGTATCTGCAAAATTATAACATTGTACAACATGTGCGCCGGCCTGTGTGGCCGTGCGGTTCTAGGCGCTTCAGTCTGGAACCGCGTGACCGCTACGGTCGCAGGTTCGAATCCTGCCTCGGGCATGGATGTGTGTGATGTCCTTAGGCTAGTTTGGTTTAAGTAGTTCTAAGTTATAGGGGACTGACGACCACAGATGTGAGGTCCCATAGTGCTCAGAGCCATTTGAACCATTTTTGAACAACATGTGCTTCAGGAGTTACGACGTCATACACATTGAACTGCGTGAAAATGAAGTTGCACAAGGAAATTTGTCAGAAATACTGGGGACATATGTGTACAAATACCTATGGAATGAGTTAAATATACGTGAAATATATTAGACATATCCGTACGTGGGAAAGCCGTGGGAAAAGAGCTCATGATTCAAACCAATTTGGTACACGTATTACTTATTGACAAATTACACATTGGGGATAAGAATCTTCAGCTACCTATTTGGATAAGCATGATAACGTGGAGAGAGAAACTGGAGGTGGGTTTTGGAAATAGAGTGAGGGTAGGAGGTGTAGATGGTGATGGACAGACAGTGAGGGGGTAGGAGGAGATGGACAGAGAAACGGAAAGAGGACGAATTGAACAGGGAAAGGAGGGAGGAGGCGCTGGACGGTGAGAGGGGGGAAGGGAGGAAGAGATTCATGTAGTTATGAAGGAAGTCCACGTCTACTGTTCCAAACACGCGCAGCTACTTCTCCTCGTAGTGTTCATGTAGGTATGATTCACAGATGCCAAGTCGGCTACCTACGACACATTTCTCGCCTACCTCAGACGCAAGCAAGCTCGTCAGTACGGAGGACATTGAACCGTTATATTCCTTTCTCCACACTTTCTGCTTGTGTATGGGATGGAGAGAATGAAGAACTGTGTGGTACGAGGAAAAGTAATCTGTGCCGAATGGTCTATTCTGCAATGCAGCGTGTATACGCGGCTGCAGAAATTCGGATCTGGGTAGCTGTTGCTGCCTTCGAATGGGGGAGTATACGTTCGTAGTTCTTAAACACTGGAAATTACCTTGCCCTTTCCCGAGCAAAAGTCCTACGTGTTATCCCCTAGCTGGAGAAAGGGTCTTTTTGGCGAGCCATCGTTACTCCGGAGCTAAAGCCAAGGGCAGACCATTTGCTTTATGAGTGACGCGGCGGCTGTAGGCAGTATTTGTGCAAGCTAATGTGCACGGGTCCGACTCAGACAACAAGCGCGCACTCGCTGTTTGGTCCGCAAACACAGCAAAAATGCTTCCCCTTTCCGGTGGTATTTTCATGCGGCGCTTGCACATCGCTCGGGGCCGCACCAGCTCTGTGCAAACACTTGTCAACTGTCACTTCCCGCGGCATCGTTCTATTATTTATAGTAACGGAAGATAGCAGACAGTGGAAACAACAGGTGTACACGATAACTTTTTCTGCTTCACCGAAAACAGACATAGCCTTCCCAGCTGCAGTACTTCCGGTCATTGATTACACAGCCCAACACGCTATTGTTAATGGCTGAGTAGAATTTTGAGCTTTAGTATTCATGTCATCTATTGACAGATGCAGTCGGTTCTTCAGTAACATTTTTTTCAGTGAAGGACACCGAGTGGTGTACAGGAATAGAAGTAATATATACTAAAAGAGATTTTAATAAGACTACAGATACTTAACGTAATGCTTAACACAAACATTTACGAATATATGAATTAGTTAAATAAAATGGTGTCATCAACCAACCGCGTCAAAATTACTTAGGCCGTAGAGAAACCTAAACTGAATATCTGGAGCTAAGCTTCAGATCTGTCGGCCACCAAAACCAGATTTTTTGCTATCACATTCTTTGGCATCGGCAACTCACAGCCACACTGCCATAGTCGGGCATAGCCTACACCTCGCCTGAAGACGCGCAGATCAGACTGAAACTGTTAAAGACCTAATAAAGTATCATAAGAAGATGACTGTTACCAGTTTCTCATTCTTTCAACATATATTAGAGCTATCTCCCAGTGACATGTGTCAAAATTATGAAGGCTGTAGAGCATTCTAAACAGCACTCTCCGCTACAACTCCTATACATCAAAAAATAGTTGACGTGCCTGTATTGTACCTGTGAAAAGCTGCTTATCCCAGATACAGCCCCTGGCTCTGCAGCAGTCTCTCCACAGTAGTGTCACTCGTAGAAGTGTTCCAATCTTGTGGACTGAGGCATGTGTTTGTAAGCCGCTTGTGTTTCACAACAATTAACGGGCGGTCCCATCGATGTTGCTGGTGGAACCTATAAACTCTGCACGTGATCATCTGTAACGTGTTCACTCTATTGCTCTTTTTCATGTCTTGTAACCGAGGGTGGACTATTACAAGTTACTGGTGCTTGCTTTCATGTATCTAGTATATGGGTCAGTATACTGTAGTGATCGGCAACACAAAGTAATGTACAGAGCTAAGATTTGCAACTGAAATTGTTTTAATTAAAAGAAATTTATCGTCTTGCATGGAGAAGTAAGAGAAATTGGGTTGTTCATGTGACAGAGAGCTCGGTAATGGTCTCGAAAACCAATTACTGACGTAGTAAAATTTGTGCAGATGAAGTGGGTATCTGGGAGAGAAAATTCATCAGTAAGCTGCCTTTAAATTGTCCGAGAGATACTCACTTCGAAGAACACATTATTGAGATTACTGATGGAGCTGCAACTACACCTTCATCATTAAAAAATTGGACACGAGATCCGAGAGTTGATTTTGGAGCCAGAGTTCAGTACAGTGAATAAATTACCGAGCACCTAACAGTGGTTCCGAACAGCAGGCTGTTTGTATTCTTCACCTGCGCATATTAAGTCAACCGTTATAGTGTTCCCGAGAGCAGCAACATTCTTGTTTCGAGTGAGAAAATCCTAACGCCAAGTTTGTCTCAGATCACTAGCTAGAATTCTGGATTAAACTGTGGACTGGAGTTTTATAATATACCCTAAGTAGACCTTATTTGATGACACCATATTCGAATAGCGGACTTTACCTGGCGTTCATTCGAAGCGTACTATGACGATGCTGTCCTCGTGAAAAAAGTGGTTTCGGCACGGCGTTGTCATATCTATCTTCAATACTAATGGCTGGGAGCTCCTGTACAACAGATACCATCATTGTTATTTTATAAGCTGAGATCTTACTTTATGGCCAGTGCCATCGCAGGACATCATTTATTTGGATTTTTTGCTATAGGGTTACTTCAAAACTTTGACGAAGATGATTCAATGTCGTCGTGCTCGATTCCGTTGTCTCTTGATATCTTGAAGGCGTTGAAGTTAATAACCGGCTGGCAGACTTGTGTTGTGACTCTGGCTTTTTCGCGGTCTTTATTTTGGCGGTGACAATCTGTATAGCGTCGTGGATGGCTGCCTTGGTGGAGACATCCTGATGTTGTTGGTCAAACAGTGTTCTTACTGCTCCCATGCGACAGTCCTCGTGATTCTGGGGGGTAGGTGTAAAGATGCTCGCTCCAGAACTTACGGTCCGATGAGAGGTCATTCATTATCCGTAACTGGAGACTGGCATTGATGTGTGAAAGGCGAAATTCTCTTGAGTTCCTGCGGGCCGTTCACATTTATCTCCAACTCGTTTTCTAAATCGAAATGTAGTTGTCCTTCCGGGTTGATCCTCCGAGAGTTCCAAGCCGTGTGTTTACTGTTGAGATCGCCGCCCAGGACTTGGTCAAAGCCATCCAGGAGATGGTGCAGGTCATCACAGAGAGTAGCTATTTAAAATTTTCGATCGCTGTTGCGACGGTAACGGCCATGGAGGATGGCTGCCCCGTCCCCGTGTTGTCCTGTCCTATCCGTGCGGTAAATTTACATTTGCGAATTCAGAAATACGTCGATACCTGGAGATGCCTCTCTGACATGAAAGCAACATCGATTCTATGGCGTGTTAGAAGATCCGTCAGCTCACTCTTCTTTGCCTTTATGCAGTCTGCATTCGAAACGCATAGCTGCATGTTCCATTTAATCATTTTTTTTATTTATTTACTTATTTTTTGGCTCCATTTAATCAAGTCGTCCACAAGCGTCAGGATGGTGGTTAGTTTTAGTTGCCAAGTGGTCAGCAGTTTCGCGATTTCCGTTGAAGTCTGTGCTGGTGAACCACATGGTGTGTTTCGCGGCTCGCTCGCGCTGTGGTGAGGAGGTGGGGACGCTGCATCTGTATAGGATTGCGGCCGTCGCTGTGGCCGTTGGTCTCTCTGGCTTTTCTGCTCTTCATGGTGAACATGAGGCGGCGGGGGTTACACTCGCGGTTGAAGTTACACCTGGTCCGGTTGATCCCGTATCCCCTCACCGCGACCAAACCGAGAAGCCACAGTCGTGCATTGAGGTGGTTGGCTATTCGGTTTCAGTCGGTATTTTTTAAGCAGTTCTTTGTACCTGATACATACATTGCACGTGACAGGTTGACTCTCGCCGCAGTTGGAGTACGTCGGATTCTCTGTTTTGGGAAGTTTGCATTCCGCTGAGGTGAGGTGATCACCGCAACGGACGCAACTCGCTGATAGGCAGCCGTAGTTTGCGGTATGTACATAGCGCTGGCAGAGTTTGCACTGCACTGGTCCGTCTCTGCTGTTGTAGGTTTCCACTCGAATCCTGGTGTAAAGTAAGAAACACAGATCGCATATTTTGGCACTGCCTTTGCTTTTCGGAAGTCTCACACAGTAAGCTGATTGTGGGATCAGGCGCTTTGTCTTCCCGTCCTGTTTTTAATATTGATGGAAGTGATCACGTTAAATCCAACTTCCTGGAGCGCTTCATAAATTCTGCAGCTGGTATCTGCTGTGCAGGCCTCTTGATGACAAACTTCAGTTCTCGGTTTTCGTGTCACTTGTGCGTAAAGAAGTGAATTTTATTGAGTGCGGAAAACTTGAGAAATTTATGTTGATCAGAAAATGTCTCAAAGTAATATTTGACGCGATCGTTTTGGTAGGTCGCCTTGGGTTCACAATCCAGATGTGCCTTCAAAGCTTTATTGACATATAGGTAATTAGGGTGTGTGGTAAATCGTCAGTTGTAGAACATCTGCAGTGGT
Organism: Schistocerca nitens; assembly: GCF_023898315.1. NCBI lineage: Eukaryota > Metazoa > Arthropoda > Insecta > Orthoptera > Acrididae > Schistocerca > Schistocerca nitens. The sequence goes on from NC_064616.1 coordinate 437,637,584, forward strand.
TTTGTGGGCATTATCCACGGTGGCATCGTTGTCGTGACTCTGCCCTTGCTGGGGCTGTTGATCGTCGTGGGTGATGTGCCTGGATGGTGCCTCTTACCTCGGAGCAATAGAAGAGTATCGGTTGGAAAGTTGCATGTCTGCTTCCATTCTAAAAATCTATATTAACATTATACATCTTCATTCTTCATGTCTGTATATTTGAAGCCCTCTGCCGCTAGAGGGCCCTGTATCGTACCATGTAACATGGCAATGTGTAACGTAAGTATGCCGGTGCGTAGAAACAGCGTGCTGGAATCCCTTCCACAAACGTAGCACCCTCTCCTTCAGAATGATAGTGCCAGACCACGCATGATCGCTCTGACATCAGCAACAGTCTGACTCTTTGTGTTCACTGTCATCGATCATCTTCCATACAGTCCCGACTTGGCACCATCCGATATTCCTCTGATTCCAAAACTTAAAGAACACTTCGAGGACCTAATTTTCATAGCGACAAAATGGAGCCGGCCGCGGTGGTCTCGCGGTTCTAGGCGCACAGTCCGGAACCGCGCGACTGCTACGGTCGCAGGTTCGAATCCTGCCTCGGGCATGGATGTGTGTGATGTCCTTAGGTTAGTTAGGTTTAAGTAGCTCTAAGTTCTAGGGGACTGATGGCCACAGCTGTTAAGTCCCACCGGCCGAAGTGGCCGTGCGGTTAAAGGCGCTGCAGTCTGGAACCGCAAGACCGCTACGGTCGCAGGTTCGAATCCTGCCTCGGGCATGGATGTTTGTGATGTCCTTAGGTTAGTTAGGTTTAACTAGTTCTACGTTCTAGGGGACTAATGACCTCAGCAGTTGAGTCCCATAGTGCTCAGAGCCATTTGAACCATTTTTTTTTTTTTTTGTTAAGTCCCATAGTGCTCAGAGCCATTTTTGACAAAATGGTGCAAGCAGAAGTGACGTTGTGGCTCCGTCAACAAAGCCAAACATATTGCAAAAAAACGTTTCAAACGGCTCTGAGCACATTTTTTACAATAAAAACCAATCAGTTATATACAATCATCATCATAATATTTTTTGAAGTGGCAATGTCAATATTTAGTCAGCGAAGATCAGTGGTGACAAGTTTCTCGTTAGAAACAACGCTCCTTTGAAAATTGGGTTCTGCAATTAATGCAACTACCCAAAACTTGCCTTCGTATGATGCTGACGGTCTAATTTCCTGCTTCTTTCGCACACCTGGCGTGATTATGCTGAATACGGCATTGTCACACCTGTTTGAAGAAATTTTTTCTCTAGCTCAATCAGTGCACTCGTGCGATTTTCTGCATTAATGTCTAAGTATGCCTGCAGTCAGGGCCGGCCGCGGTGGACTAGCGGTTCAGGCGCTCAGTCCGGAACCGCGCGACTGCTACGGTCGCAGGTTCGAATCCTGCCTCGGGCATGGATGTGTGTGATGTTATTAGGTTAGTTAGGTTTAAGTAGTTCTACGTTCTAGGGGACTGATGACCACAGATGTTAAGTCCCATAGTGCTCAGAGCCTTTTGAACCTGCGGTCAGGACACTTGCTTAAGACATAGGAGTCGATAAATCTTTTTTCAAACCAATTTGTTTTTCAAACATTGTTTTAGATTTCTGTAATGAGTAAATCCAGTTTTCTTGTCATTCAGGGTCTAAAACAATTTCTTTAGTTCCTTCCTGTCTGATGATGGTACCATTTTTTCCGGACACTGGTGTGATTAAGGATGTGAGTGGTGAATACCTTCAAGGTATTCAAGATCTACCTCTAATTCGTACCCTGGGTTCGATTCGTCTGGTATCTTTTCCGCATCAAAAGCTTTGACGCTCTCTCAAGGAAGCCATTCGTACGTTAGATACGAGAAGATTTTGCTACATAACCAAGCTCCATAAGCTACTCACGAAAAGTAGTGTCCCCTTCAGACGCTAGTCAGTTGTTTCCTGAAGATGGATCAATAAGCCGAAAACTAGTTTGAAATAAACAAAAATCAGTAGAACAAAATCAGTGCACTCGTTATTCATCCTTAAACAAGGTATATGAAGTTAAAATTCATCGATGTTGTACTAATATTCCTACATGAACCTACTGTTGGTAATTACATATCTCAAGAACAATGAAGAAAACCCCCTCTGATGCCTTGGTCCACAAACTGGAGTTGTTCGATATTGGTTTTTTTTTTTTTTTTTTTTTTTTTGGTCATCAGTCTACTGACTGGTTTGATGCGGCCCGCCACGAATTCCTTTCCTGTGCTAACCTCTTCATCTCCGAGTAGCACTTGCAACCTACGTCCTCAATTATTTGCTTGACGTATTCCAATCTCTGTCTTCCTCTACAGTTTTTGCCCTCTTCAGCTCCCTCTAGTACCATGGAAGTCATTCCCTCATGTCTTAGCAGATGTCCTATCATCCTGTCCCTTCTCCTTATCAGTGTTTTCCACATATTCCTTTCCTCTCCGATTCTGCATAGAACCTCCTCATTCCTTACCTTATCAGTCCACCTAATTTTCAACATTCGTCTGTAGCACCACATCTCAAATGCTTCGATTCTCTTCTGTTCCGGTTTTCCCACAGTCCATGTTTCACTACCATACAATGCTGTACTCCAGACGTACATCCTCAGAAATTTCTTCCTCAAATTAAGGCCGGTATTTGATATTAGTAGACTTCTCTTGGCCAGAAATGCCTTTTTTGCCATAGCGAGTCTGCTTTTGATGTCCTCCTTGCTCCGTCCGTCATTGGTTATTTTACTGCCTAGGTAGCAGAATTCCTTAACTTCATTGACTTCGTGACCATCAATCCTGATGTTAAGTTTCTCGCTGTTCTCATTTCTACTACTTCTCATTACCTTCGTCTTTCTCCGATTTACTCTCAAACCATACTGTGTACTCATTAGACTGTTCATCCCGTTCAGCAGATCATTTAATTCTTCTTCACTTTCACTCAGGATAGCAATGTCACCAGCGAATCGTATCATTGATCTCCTTTCACCTTGTATTTTAATTTCACTCCTGAACCATTCTTTTATTTCCATCATAGCTTCCTCGATGTACAGATTGAAGAGTAGGTGCGAAAGGCTACAGCCTTGTCTTACACCCTTCTTAATACGAGCACTTCGTTCTTGATCGTCCACTCTTATTATTCTCTCTTGGTTGTTGTACATATTGTATATGACCCGTCTCTCCCAATAGCTTACCGCTACTTTTTTCAGAATCGCGAACAGCTTGCACCATTTTATATTGTCGAACGCTTTTTCCATGTCGACAAATCCTATGAAAGTGTCCTGATTTTTCTTTAGCCTTGCTTCCACTATTAGCCGTAACGTCAGAATTGCCTCTCTCGTCCCTTTACTTTTCCTAAAGCCAAACTGATCGTCACCTAGCACATTCTCAATTTTCTTTTCCATTCTTCTGTATATTATTCTTGTAAGCAGCTTCGATGCATGAGCTGTTAAGCTGATTGTGCGGTAATTCTCGCACTTGTCAGCTCTTGCCGTCTTCGGAACTGTGTGGATGATGCTTTTCCGAAAGTCAGATGGTATGTCGCCAGACTCATATATTCTGCATACCAACGTGAATAGTCGTTTTGTTGCCACTTCCCCCAAAGATTTTAGAAATTCTGATGGAATGTTATCTATCCCTTCTGCCTTATTTGACCGTAAGTCCTCCAAAGCTCTTTTAAATTCCGATTCTAATACTGGATCCCCTATCTCTTCTAAATCGACTCCTGTTTCTTCTTCTATCACATCAGACAAATCTTCACCCACATAGAGGCTTTCAATGTATTCTTTCCACCTATCTGCTCTCTCCTCTGCATTTAACAGTGGAATTCCAGTTGCACTCTTAATGTTACCACCGTTGCATTTAATGTCACCAAAGGTTGTTTTGACTTTCCTGTATGCTGAGTCTGTCCTTCCGACAGTCATATCTTTTTCGATGTCTTCACATTTTTCCTGCAGCCATTTCGTCTTAGCTTTCCTGCACTTCCTATTTATTTCATTCCTCAGCGACTTGTATTTCTGTATTCCTGATTTTCCCGAAACATGTTTGTACTTCCTCCTTTCATCAATCAACTGAAGTATTTCTTCTGTTACCCATGGTTTCTTCGCAGCTACCTTCTTTGTACCTGTGTTTTCCTTCCCAACTTCTGTGATGGCCCTTTTTAGAGATGTCCATTCCTCTTCAACTGTACTGCCTACTGCGCTATTCCTTATTGCTGTATCTATAGCGTTAGAGAACTTCAAACGTATCTCGTCATTCCTTAGTACTTCCGTATCCAACTTATTTGCGTATTGATTCTTCCTGACTAATGTCTTGAACTTCAGCCTACTCTTCATCACTACTATATTGTGATCCGAGTCTATATCTGCTCCTGGGTACGCCTTACAGTCCAGTATCTGATTTCGGAATCTCTGTCTGACCATGATGTAATCTAACTGAAATCTTCCCGTATCTCCCGGCCTTTTCCAAGTATACCTCCTCCTCTTGTGATTCTTGAACAGGGTATTCGCTATTACTAGCTGAAACTTGTTACAGAACTCAATTAGTCTTTCTCCTCTTTCATTCCTTGTCCCAAGCCCATATTCTCCTGTAGCCTTTTCTTCTACTCCTTCCCCTACAACTGCATTCCAGTCGCCCATGACTATTAGATTTTCGTCCTCCTTTACATACTGCATTACCCTTTCAATATCCTCATACACTTTCTCTATCTGTTCATCTTCAGCTTGCGACGTCGGCATGTATACCTCAACTATCGTTGTCTGTGTTGATCTGCTGTCGATTCTGATTAGAACAACCCGGTCACTGAACTGTTCACAGTAACACACCCTCTGCCCCACCTTCCTATTCATAACGAATCCTACACCTGTTATACCATTTTCTGCTGCTGTTGATATTACTCGATACTCATCTGACCAGAAATCCTTGTCTTCCTTCCACTTCACTTCACTAACCCCTACTATATCTAGATTGAGCGTTTGCATTTCCCTTTCCAGATTTTCTAGTTTCCCTACCACGTTGAAACTTCTGACATTCCATGCCCCGACTCGTAGAACGTTATCCTTTCGTTGATTATTCAATCTTTTTCTCATGGTAACCCCCCCTTGGCAGTTCCCTCCCGGAGATCCGAATGGGGGACTATTCCGGAATCTTTTGCCAATGGAGAGATCATCATGACACTTCTTCAATTACAGGCCACATGTCATGTGGATACACGTTACGTGTCTTTAATGCAGTGGTTTCCATTGCCTTCTGCATCCTCATGTCGTTAATCATTGCTGATTCTTCCGCCTTTAGGGGCAATTTCCCACCCCTGGGACAAGAGAGTGCCCTGAACCTCTATCCGCTCCTCCGCCCTCTTTGACAAGGCCGTTGGCAGAATGAGGCTGACTTCTTATGCCGGAAGTCTTCGGCCGCCAATGCTGACTATTTATCAAAATTTAGGCAGTGGCGGGGATCAAACCCGGGGCCGAAGACGTTTTGATTATGAATCAAAGACGCTACCCCTAGACCACGGGCACTGTCTGAAGTAGTGCTGCAGAGAACTGTCACCATGAAGCATGCAGCGCTGTCCATAAATCCGTAAGAGTACGAGGGCGTGGAGATCTCTTCTGAACAGCACGTTGCAAGTCATCCCAGATATGCTCAATAATGTTTATGTCTGGGGTGTTTGGTGGCCAGCGGAAGTGTTTATACTCAGAAGAGCGTTCCTGGAGCTACTTTGCAGCAATTCTGGTTACTAGCTGCAAACCCTCTGTGAAAGTTTACAGCACTGTGTCCCATGCCAAACCAGGCGCAGTAATACAATGTGCAGGTTCCATTTCACGTGTCTTAAGACAAAGTTTTCGGACACGTTGGCTAGGTGCAACACAGAATATTTAAAATACAAATGAAAATATTCTCTGAGTATCTTACAAGTGAATGCGTTCCACGCACCGTGCGCTCTTTGGTACTCGGCCTCTGTTATCGTTTCGCCTGTTAATAGACTTCGAAACTTTTCGAGAGACTGTAAGCGATCTTCTTGAAGAATCATTTCAGTGGTGACATACTCGTATGGGAACATTTCCTTCCTGTTAATCAAATGAAAATCATTATCATCCAGAAAATATCCCCTCATTATTTAGAGTTTCAGGTAAGGTGAACACTTTTCGAAGCAACACGACAGAAAATTTAATGCAAGAATAAATCTGAAATGTATGTTAGATCTCATCTTCTGATGTATTACTGGAACACTCCTTGTGAAATATTTATATTTTTCCATATTCGATGATATAATGGAAACACGACCAGGATTGAATGTAATTTCTTCTTCGCCAACTGTTTCATGTATTCACCTAAGTTTGTGATCGATAAATGTCCGTCGAAATTCTTCAGATGTGGATAAAGAAATGCACATTACAATTCGCATATCAGACGGGATGTCCATGTCCCGCACCATGTTATGTACTTGTGAAATGGCAATTTACCAAGTGATATGCATCATCTCCCACAAGTATTTTCTCGAAAATATGACATCCGTTTGCTGTGGAAAACATTGACTCTTACTCAGGGCACAATATCATCTGCTTATTTTGTAACTAGCTGAGAAACCTGGTGTTGCCCTGGTATTTATTTATTCCAGTCTTCTATTAGTCTGTCTCCTGCTCCACCTTCCCTCTCTCTGTTCATTTCCTCCTTTCCACTCTCTCTATCCATATCTTCCTCCTTTCTCTCTCCGTATACCCTCTTTCTTTACCCACCTCACCTCCCTTGTCTCTCTGACCTTCCCCTTGTCCCTGTCCATCACCTCCATACCTCTCTCTCTCTCTCTCTCTGTTCATCGCCACCAACCCTCTCTCTGTTCACCTCCTCCACACTCCACCATCTGATGACATCCACTGCTCTCCTGTCAGTCCATCTCCTCCTACCCATCTGTGTCAATCGGCTCATCTACTTTCTCTCCAATTTGCCCTTACCCCTCTATCCATCTCTTTCACCCCCTTTAATTCCATCTCATCCCCCCTCCTTTTTGTCAAACTCCTCCTATCTCTCCCCATCTCCTCTTTCCCCTCTCACTGTCCACCCCCTGCTCCTATCTGTTCATCTCTACCCGTTTCGTTTCTGTGTACATCTCCTCCTCTTCCGTTTCTCGGTCCACTTCTTCCTCTCCCTCCCTATATTCATTCCCTCCCCCATCTCCCTACCTGCCTCTTCCTCCCCCTATCACTGCCCATCTCTCCTTTCTCTGTTCATCTCCTTCTCTCCACTCTCTCTGTCCACCTTCCCCTCCCCTACCTCTGTCCACCTCGTCCTCAAGCTATTTGTGCCTCTCTCCTCCGTCCCCCTCACTGTCTCTCCATCTCCCCATCCTCCCTTCTCTCCTCACATTATCATACTCACCACAATAGGAGGCTAGTGGTTCTTAATCATACAATATTTCTTTTCAGATTGCAACTAATATGTGTACGAAATTTCACTGAAATTGTTGCAGGGGCTTAGGTTCAGGTTTTTAGCTGTGAATTGCTTTCATACGCACATGCCAAATATATTTCACACACATGTAAAATATTTCACACATATTTGTACACATATTTCACCTTTATGCCTAGCGAATTTCGCCATACAGTTTTATTTTTACACATCTTAATGTTTATGACGTCGTCTCTCGTGAGCTGTTTGTCGTACAGTAATATAATTTTGAAGGTAAATCCAGTGGTATATTTGCTCAATGCCCGCAAAATGTGTTGCGAATAGAGTTAGTGGTAAGGAAGTGATAAATTAAAACTTCATGCACGATGCGGCAGTTTCTCGTACGCCCCAATATTTGACATCATATTCCCTGAACTATTTGTCGTACAGTGATATATTTTTCTAGATACATTCAGCGGCATATGCGGATACTGTCTGAGAAATGTGTTGCGAATAGTCTTAGTAGCAACGAATTAATAAATTACAACGTCGTGCACGAGGCAAGGCAGCAGTTTTTCTCGCATCTCAGTAATTGACATCATATCTCCTGAACTATGTGCCGCACAAAGATGTAAATTTTCTGATACATTCAGTGGTACACTGAAGCGCCAAAGAAAGTAATACAGGCATGCGTATTCAAATACAGAGATTTCTAAACTGGTACAATATGACGCTGCAGTCGGCAACACTATAGAAGACAACAATTGCTTGGCTCAGTTTTTAGATCGATTACTGCTGCTGCAATGACAGGTTATCAAGATGTAAGTGAGTTTGAAAGTGGCGTTACAGTCGGTGCACGAGCGGTGGGACACAGGCATCTCCGAGGTAGCGATGAAGTGGGGATTTTTCCGTACGACCATTTCACGAGGGTATCGTGAATATCAGGAATCCGATAAAACATCAAATATCCGACAGTGCTGCGGCCGGAAAAAGATCCCGCAAGAACGTAACCAACGACGACTGAAGAGAATCGTTCAACGTGACAGAACTGCAACCCTTCCGAAAATTGCTGCAGATTTCAATCCTGTGCTGTCAATAAGTGTCAGCGTGCGAACCATTCAACGAAACATCATTGACATGGGCTTTCGGAGTCGAAGGCCCACTCTTTTACCCTTGATGACTGCCCGACACAAAGCTTTACGCCTCTCCTGGGCCAGTCAACACTGACATTGGACTGTTGATAATTGGAAGCATGTTGAGTGGTTGTATCGAGCGAGTGGAGGCATACAGGTGTGGAGACATCCTCATGAATCCATGCAACCAGTATGTCAGCAGGGGACTGTTCAAGCTGGTGGAGGCTCTGTAATGGCGTGAGGCGAGTGGAGTTGCACCGATGTGGGACCCCTGATACGTCTGGATAGTACTCCAACAGGTGACACGTACATAAGCATCCTGTCTGATCATCTCCATCCAGTCATGTCCATTGTGCATTCCGACGGACTTGGGTAATTCCAGCAGGGCAATGCGACACCCCACACTTCCAGAATTGTTGCAAAGTAGCTCCAGGAACGCTCTTCTGAGTATAAACACTTCCGCTGGCCACCAAACACCCCAGACATAAACATTATTGAGCATATCTGGGATGACTTGCAACGTGCTGTTCAGAAGAGATCTCCACACCCTCGTACTCTTACGGATTTATGGACAGCGCTGCATGATTCATGGTGACAGTTCTCTGCAGCACTACTTCAGACATTTATCGAGTCCATGCCACGTCGCGTTGCGGCACTTCTGCGTGCTCGCGGGGGTCCTACACGACATTGGGCTTGTGTACCGCCGCGCGGGATTAGCCGAGCGGTCTTTAAGTAAGTGTGTAAGCAGCCGGCGCGGTTGCTCAGCGTGTTCGGTCAGAGGGCTAGCTGCCCTCTGTAATAAAAAAACTGAGTTAATGGATCAAAAACGAACTGCAACGGGTGTCTTTCGACGTCCGCCCAGAGGAGATACAACGAACGAAAACGAACAAAATGAGATTAAAAAAAAAAAAAGCTGTCTAGGGCGCTGTAGTCGTGGACTGTGCAGCTGGTCCCGGCGGAGGTTCGAGTCCTCCCTCGGGCATGGGTGTGTGTGTTTGTCCTTAGGATAATTTAGGTTAAGTAAGTGTGTAAGCTTAGGGACTAATGACCTTAGCAGTTAAGTCCCATAAGATTTCACACACATTTGAACACATTTTTGCCTGGGTACCAGTTTCTTTGGATCTTCAGTGTATATGTGAATACTGTCTACAAAATATGTCCCGAGTACAGATTATAGTAAAGATGTAAAATACTGAAACGTCATGCTTCATGAGGCAGTTTTACTGCATGAAGAGCGAAAAGTATTAAGCGACAAACTTTTTCTTTCATCATTTTGTGGTGGATGTGAACGAGAAAAATTTTCGTATGGGTTTAGATTTAAGTTTATATTTGTTGCAAGTCTCTAAGTACTCTCATTGCCAAATACTAGATAATCAAATGTATGGGCACCCGAGCGTCATGGATTACACTGCCTTTTACTCACGCCCCTTTGATAACTGCGTGATTCTTACCCCTACAATGATTCTTTCCAGGCAGTAAATAGTGTGAATAGTAAGTTTGATTGGAGTGGGTCGATTGATTTCGGAGATGTTGAACATACAGATATACATTCATACATTTTTATAATTTGTATGGATAAAAAGCCTTCCGCAGTCTCAGCGAGTACGTAGAGGTGTTGAGTAAACCATTCCCTTCAATCCCTTCCTGTCTATAACGTAAATTGTGAATATTTTTGGATGTAGCTGCAGTGTATGTAGCTGGCGACACAGAATGGTCTATGCAAATGTACGCTACCGAAATAAAACCAGAGTCTGTACTACGACAGGAACTAACAACTGCTTCCTTATCAGAATAAATCACGGAAGGTAGTTATAGTTGAGTGCTAGATTTTTAACTGGTTTATAGTGTGCATAGTCAACTTATCGTGAGTCTAATCTTTCCTTAGAATAAATATACACTCCTGGAAATTGAAATAAGAACACCGTGAATTCATTGTCCCAGGAAGGGGAAACTTTATTGACACATTCCTGGGGTCAGATACATCACATGATCACACTGACAGAACCACAGGCACATAGACACAGGCAACAGAGCATGCACAATGTCGGCACTAGTACAGTGTATATCCACCTTTCGCAGCAATGCAGGCTGCTATTCTCCCACGGAGACGATCGTAGAGATGCTGGATGTAGTCCTGTGGAACGGCTTGCCATGCCATTTCCACCTGGCGCCTCAGTTGGACCAGCGTTCGTGCTGGACGTGCAGACCGCGTGAGACGACGCTTCATCCAGTCCCAAACATGCTCAATGGGGGACAGATCCGGATATCTTGCTGGCCAGGGTAGTTAACTTACACCTTCTAGAGCACGTTGGGTGGCACGGGATACATGCGGACGTGCATTGTCCTGTTGGAACAGCAAGTTCCTTGCCGGTCTAGGAATGGTAGAACGATGGGTTCGATGACGGTTTGGATGTACCGTGCACTATTCAGTGTCCCCTCGACGATCACCAGTGGTGTACGGCCAGTGTAGGAGATCGCTCCCCACACCATGATGCCGGGTGTTGGCGCTGTGTGCCTCGGTCGTATGCAGTCCTGATTGTGGCGCTCACCTGCACGGCGCCAAACACGCATACGACCATCATTGGCACCAAGGCAGAAGCGACTCTCATCGCTGAAGACGACACGTCTCCATTCGTCCCTCCATTCACGCCTGTCGCGACACCTCTGGAGGCGGGCTGCACGATGTTGGGGCGTGAGCGGAAGACGGCCTAACGGTGTGCGGGACCGTAGCCCAGCTTCATGGAGACGGTTGCGAATGGTCCTCGCCGATACCCCAGGAGCAACAGTGTCCCTAATTTGCTGGGAAATGGCGGTGCGGTCCCCTACGGCACTGCGTAGGATCCTACGGTCTTGGCGTGCATCCGTGCGTCGCTGCGGTCCGGTCCCAGGTCGACGGGCACGTGCACCTTCCGCCGACCACTGGCGACAACATCGATGTACTGTGGAGACCTCACGCCCCACGTGTTGAGCAATTCGGCGGTACGTCCACCCGGCCTCCCGCATGCCCACTATACGCCCTCGCTCAAAGTCCGTCAACTGCACATACGGTTCACGTCCACGCTGTCGCGGCATGCTACCAGTGTTAAAGACTGCGATGGAGCTCCGTATGCCACGGCAAACTGGCTGACACTGACGGCGGCGTTGCACAAATGCTGCGCAGCTAGCGCCATTCGACGGCCAACACCGCGGTTCCTGGTGTGTCCGCTGTGCCGTGCGTGTGATCATTGCTTGTACAGCCCTCTCGCAGTGTCCGGAGCAAGTATGGTGGGTCTGACACACCGGTGTCAATGTGTTCTTTTTTCCATTTCCAGGAGTGTATCATAGGTGTCGTTCACGTGTTACGATATGCCAATGAGAATGAGTAAGACTAAACTGTGTTAATATCGAAAATATTTTTTGCATTGAAAATGACATATATGCGTATTATCAGCAACCTGTGATATTAACAGGTTCGTATAATCGTGACGACGGTATTTCGTAATATGCAGTGATAATGCTTTAATTTTCTTATATTTCGTCTTTCCTTCTACAGGCATCCATTTATAATCTGAATAATGGATACTATAGACGTTTATAGACACTTCTTCATTCTGTTTTTTGAAAAATGTGAACATGTTTGAACTCTGCAGGGAACGATATGTTGGCCAAATTTCATATGTATGCACATAGAATATAATTAGGCACACGTCCTGCATCCTTATTTACATTATCCCTTTCGAACCTAACGGGACATATATGTCCCACAAGAAGTTCCAAGTAGACTGTTGGGATAAAGGCGTCCAAATTTAACAATGAATTTGCACATTACAGTCTTTTAAACTTCCCTCCTTGTGTCCGGACTGTTGGGAGCACTTGTGAAACTGTAATGGCGGCATAGTTGTGAATAAATCACATGTTCGTGGTGATATTTGCATCGTTTCTTGAGGAAAATCATTGAAATAGAGCTAAGGAAACGTGAGTGTCATATATAAGTATTATCTACAACTTTTTATGTTGTATTGATTCATAATTCGCATGATTGTGAAAATTTATCGTATAAATAAAACAGAAATAGTGTTTTTGCGACTTGTGATGTATATGTCCCAGTAGCTCTTTTCTCAATATAAAAGAAACACACTCTAATAGTTTTTATATTCTTTATTATTTCAGAAACACTGACGCAGGACTGAATCAAGGATGGCTTCCGATATGGGTAAACGTATCTTGCAGTGGATTGATGAAGACAATGATTACTGTGTTGATGATCCTGACTTCTCGCGCAGTTCTAAATCACATGATAGCAGTGCTTTTAACACGGGTGATTCTGATGACAGTGACCAAGGCATCAATGAGGTTTCGTACGTCGGAGGTTCAACTAACAATGTAGTGTTGTGGTCAAAGGTAGAAGCAATGTTCAGATCTCGAAAGACTATGCCAAACATGGTAATTCTAGTTGTATTAGCAAAACTTGATAGGAGTACTTCAGAACTAGACGTCTTTGAGAAAATATTTCCTCCCAGTCTTTTTATATTTATCTCTCAGTGTACGAATCAGAGACTAAAAATGATAAAGAAAAACACAGTTCAGATGACAGATCCTGGAGAAATTAGGTTGGTTCTTGGTGTGTTACAATAGAGTGCCCTCATTTTCGGACTATTGGTCACACAATACTTCAATGGGAAATGTTGCTATAAAAAGAGCAATTTCCAGAGATAGGTGCAAAGTGTTACTTTCTAAACTGTACTTCAATTTCCCTGAGAAACCAGACACAGCCGGTAAACTTTACTACCTAACATTAAACGAGGATAAACATATTTTCATAGGTATAATAACCAGAATATTTGAAATACAGTGTGCATAAGAATAACAAGAGTATTTAATTTTTTTCCTAGATTTCTCGACTCCCTACCTGTTTTTTAGTGCAGAAAAAGCTCTGTTGTTTCTTTGTTGCTGGTTTTAACCCAGCTGCTCCAGGAGATCAAAACACATGTATACAGCTCCGAGGATAATGCAGGAATGGCTTTTTATACCCCGCAAAAAGTCGTAAAGAAGGTTTCCCCTAGAAATTACTTTGCTGAATCAGAATTTGTGTGTATTGCAGAAACTCCACAGGCTCAGTAACAGACCGCATATACTGTAAGATTAAATCAGAAAAAAAACATGTATTCATGGACATGGCAAACAGAATGGTAGAATTAGAGTGTGCTTCAGAAGATTATTAAATTTCCGACTCCCAACTGTTTTCTCTCTCTTTCTCTTTTGCGAAGTAACTCAGAAGTTCATTCTTTTCCTCCCTTCTGCTGCAGTAACTCAAAAAACAGTCGCAGCTTCGAGGATAAAACAGGAATGACTTCTGCATGTAGGAATCTCTACTTTTTATACCCTCCGAATACTTCCGAAAGACATTCATGCTGCTGCGGGTTCTTGTCTTGTTTGTGCTCGATCAGGAGGACAGTAGATTCTGCAACATTAAATTAAATGAGGCATGTGTTCGCGGATATGACAAACAAAATGTATGAATGACAAATCTGATAAGCAGAACGACACTTACATTTTCTGTTTTCAAGTTTACTACTCTCCTTTCTCAACTTGCAAATGATCCCATGATGATGACTGTCCCCAACGGTCCAGCGTCAGTTAACCAAACTGCCCTGATGAGAAGACAGAGATTTCTTATCTAGTGTGCTGAATCAGCGATTTTACACTGCTGGCCACCGTAAATGGAACACCAAGAAAGACAAGAGGTAGCACAACAAAATTTATTTTGTAGATAACATGCTGACCAAGTATCAAATGATTAGGTTTACAGACGTCTGTGACATGTGGTTCCTGCCAGAATCAGTAGCCAGAGTAGCCGCCATTGTTGGAGATCACCGCTGCCACACGTCTCGGCATTGAGTCAAAGAGACGTTGGATGTGTTCCTGGGGTACAGCAGCCCAAGCAGCTTCCACACGTTGCCAAAGATCATCTGGTGTGGCAGCTGGGGATGTAATCTGGGTCACTCGTTGAGCAACCATGGACCACATGTTTTCTATCGGCGAAAGATCCGGAGAGCGAGCCGGCCAGGGAAGCACTTCAATCTGATTATTGACGAAGAACCTTTGGACAATGCGTGCCACGTGTGGTCGCGCATTATCCTATTGAAATATGGCTGTGGCCGAGCCCTGAAGGTAAGGAAGGACAACTGGCTCCAGCACCTCGGATATGTAGCGCCGGCTATTTAAAGTACCGGCAATGCGTACTAGAGGCGTGCGAGAGTAATATCCAATACCGCCCCATACCATAATACCCGGTGCAAGACCAGTGTGGCGATGTATAATGCAGCTGTCCAGCATCCTCTCTCCACGGTATCTCCACACTCGAATCCGACCATCATGGTGCTGCAGACAGAAGCGTGCCTCGTCAGTAAAGACAACGTCATTCCATTCTGCCGTCCACATCCGTCTGTCATCACACCATTGGCGATGGAGACGTCTGTGGTTCTGTGTCAATGGTAGACGAAGCAATGGACGTCTTGCGGACAGACCACTCTGCTGTAAACGGCGTCGAATGGTACGCGCAGACACTGGATGATGCGTTACAGACGCAATGTGCTGTGCTATGGTTCGGGATGTCACTGAGCGATTCGTCACTGCCATGCGCACAATTTGCCTATCAGCACGTGCAATGGTGCACCGAGGTGAATGCGATCGACCACGTCGGTCCGTCGTACCCTCCTGCATCCAACGGTCACATATCCGCATTACAGTTGTTTGGTTTCGTCCAACACGACTAGAGATTTCTCTGTATGATAATCCACAATCTCGGTAAGCCACTATCCTTCCTCTGTCGAACTCGGATACTTGATCAAAAGATGTTCGCTGTTGTCTACGAGGCATAACTGATCGTCTTGTGAAACAACCACAAGGTAAACACACGTGCCGAACGTACACTCGTCGAAATCGCCAAGCCTTAAATGGCGCTATGAGGTGGCGCCACAGGCGCGCGTGATGTGCGTCTGCGCTGAAATTCTAATCAGTTGCATATCTCATCGCTGCAAACCCATGGTGTAAATTTCGCTTGATTCGGATGCTTCCTTCAGGGTGTTGCATTTACGGTGGCCAGCAGTGTATAAACGTATTCCCAGGAAATACCCATTTCCCACAAACACACAAGAGTGAGGAAACAGATAAACCTAAGCAACATGATATGCTTTTTTCCAAGAGTCAAGAAACGGGAAAGCTGATACTTATTCCTACAGGATTTTGTTAGGGCTTATCTCCCGACCGACTGCAAAAGATCGTAGCCACTCTCTCTCTCTCTCTCTCTCTCTCTATAGAAACACAGGTTGTGTTCTCTTTTACATAAAGAAGAAATAACCGGTTCAAATCAGTTCTTATAAAATTTATATTTATTTCAATATACAAACCTCAATCAAATCCTATGCCCATATGAATAATTTCAGAGAGAAAGAGACGGACTGACTGCGTCAAGACTATATACCACGTGTGTTGTGTGACGTCATAAATATCACGAAAATTCGTGTTTCTTGTTGCTACTGTTTCCCTCTTGCGTCACAAAAATCCATTAGCTCAATGCATATTATAATTTAAGACAGCAGCACTCGTCTCTTACGAGCGACGGTGACGCAGGACTACAGCACTCTCTTCAGCTTTGGAATAAAAATAACTTGTGCTCCGCATCGAAGATAGGTGATCCGTCATACGTCCTCAGACGATTCAGCGCTTTTTTTATCTAGTAAGCACTTTAGACGATGTGTATTATTGACTACGGCTTTCGATTGGTGCATGTTATAGGAATATTGTAAAATTATAATTTGTATGAATTTCTACACCTCAATTTGCAGAATATAAAAGCAGAACTTCATATCTCAAAAACGTCATTTCTCCTTCAGCCTCAGAGTTGCCAAAACATCGTGGGGAATGTTGATATACGGCACTTGCATTAGTTAGAAAGCCAAATTTACAAAGGAGCTTTATTTTTAATGAAAGCGCTGTAGTCACTGAACTTCGATGACTAAATGTCGTCTTTGACAAAACAATCACAGTCGGAATGATGGCTCTGGATAGTTACAACACTTTTATCATTTTTAAGTGCAGTTTCCAGACCTCCCACCTTCAGAAAAATCCGAGAGGCCCCAGTAATCATATATTTGTGATTTCGTACTGAAGACAATGATGCTAACCATTCAGCCATGGATGTGGTTGATTTTATTGTATATGTAAAAATCATGGTGAACCTTGTCTCTCTTCAATGCTTACTTCATTTGAATGTGAATGAATGGTTGTAATGTGTGAACCAGATGAGAGTGTTTTCCCGTGTTAATCAGTGATATTTGTAATAGATATCATTGCACTTGAGATCAGACATTACTCACACGCGCGTAAGCCTATTGGAAGGGAGATGGTATTTCGACCTTCATTCCAAGCTTGAGAGAGGTTCGAACACGCAATGAGTAACAATTGGAAAACCTTTCTCTGATGAAGGGAGGTTAAAGCACTTACGCTCTCCAATATATTAATGATATATGCACCTGGTGTAGGAGTGCAAGCACACAGATTGGGTTTCTCATGTACGATGTCTTGGGGATAAGAAAAGTAGATTCTGTCCTCCTACATTTTCCTAAAAGAGTCATACTAATTTCTTTAAAGAGGTCGTGGAAGAGTAACCAAAGGAGGAGTTGAACATATATGCAATCAGCTTCAGGAAAAAGCCTCCTATGCTTTACCTGTTTGGTGCAAAAGGGGGCTGACATTCAGTTACTTCATTAGCAGAGACTAACGCAGCAATAAGTAGTCTCTCTTGCAAGAATTGAATGGAATTCGTAACAAGACTTTCTTCGTGAATCACACCTTTATGATGAGATGTAATAGTTACTATCTTTGATTTTGGCATCGTTTTTCCATATTACACCAGAATTATGAATGTGCACACCATTTCCCATATTATAAGTTAGTAAATACGCATTATTCATCATGCTGTAGTTATTAAGCATCAGATATTACTGCATATTTAATGATATTCTAACACCGGATAGATGTCAGTCATAGTAGCGGGAAAACTATTTTATAATGTTATTGCCTAGAGCGTTTTGCATTACGCATTGGTCATTAAGCATCAGGTCGTACTGGTCCTTGAGAAGTGTTGTAACACCAGATTAATGCCAGCTACTTGAGGAAGGGAAACTATACCCCTTTGTAATAAATTATGTTATTGCCAGGAGGCTTTGGCATTAGACGTTAAGCTATAAGCAAAACTGTAGGCAGACAGAGATAGTTACGCAAAGATAACGAGACTTGATCAGGAGTGATTCGTCGCACCAGGTACATAAAACCAGTCTTCGGACTAAGGACTACAAGGATAACAATCAGCCTAAATGTTTTAAAGCAGTAGGAGTTATACTCTCAATGCTCTCCACAGTCACCTTAAAAACATCTGCCGTGGCAAAAATGAATCCATTTACTGCTTGCTTCAGTACCTCTGGAGAATCTCCTGTCTGTTGAAAAGACTTTCGGCTTGTTGAGTCCAGAACGTAGTGCGATGGAGCGCTTACTAGGAGTTACGCACAACAAATTGGTTAATTTCTATGAAACGACGGGGAATTTAGAGAAACGGCGTGGTAGGCGTAGTTTGCTTATGGTTTGTATAACAAATATGAACCAGATGGTCCAGGTAGTTAACGATTAACAGTAAGTTTTACGGATTATGAAAAAGAAGAAGAATTCGTGCTGCATCCCTAAAAGTCTGAATTGATGGCCTGGACCACCGGAAAGCCCAAAACTGAATTGTATCAGAGTGTTGTAGACTAGGTACGAAGCCCACTTACATTTCTCTTAATGAATTAAAATATGGTAGTAAAAGCGCTGAAAAAGAAGAGAACTGTTGCCGTCTGGTTGAGGTCTTCTGTACGGAGATCGTGGTCAAATCCGATGATATCGTAATAGACGATCATCCACTGATAGTGAACGCGCTGCAGACTACAGGTGACTGGACTCAACGCGTACTTAATTCTTTTCTCGAACAAAGTGAAAAGGAAAAAGTAAGCTCTGCGTGGACAGTGGATTTGTTTACCAGAAACACATTCAGAATAACAAAATGGTATTGTTTGATCGTAATCCGAAAGAATTTTGTGCTGTTTCCGACTGTGGACGGAACCTAGAGCAGGAGCTCAACAGAATGGACAAAGGTCTGTGAGAATGTATCGACCAACCTAGGAACCATTTTATCAGCTGGAACCTGCTTTTCAATTTAGAGGATACTATTACCAAAGATTACTTGAAAAAGTGTACAGCTACACTTGAGCTTTATTGTGTGGTTATTTGAAACACGATGCGAGTGAAAAGAAACTAAAACTGTTGCTCGGAAACGGTATAATAACAATGTACTGTCTCGTGTTGTGTCAAAAACAACAGTTAAGTGTTAAAACCGTGCTTGCAATTGGTACCTCAAATGCCTTATTTTGTACCTTTAGATCCAGTCGGTTGTTGCTGATCTCAAATTTGATAATTTGCATCGTAGGATTAAATTTGCATCAAATAAGCAAGTGAACGTTGCCGTCATTGAGTATTTTGCCTACTGTGACTTCCGGTAGAATGTAAGAGATAGAAATTCGGTGGCTCAGATGCCTGAAGTGGCTATCTTCAGGTGGTGTGGGAGTTTTTTCTCTCTTCACCTATTTACATTGTTCCAGTTCCTACGATCATAACGAATGTAACAGAACTTGCAAACAAAACGCTTCGAATATCTATTTCTGTCGTTGTTAGAATTAATAGTGAATTTGGCTGCTGTGTACATTAGAATGAACAACGGGATGTTTCCAGGAAATCAAATAAAATTTATGAAAAAGTAATTCAGTGTAAAATTAATTTTTGTAGATACAAATTTCTACAAAATCTCTCCTAACGTGAAAGATATGAATGCTGAATTAGTTGATGTAAAAAATCCTTTCAATCCAAAATACTTGTAACTTACCATGGCTCATTCATAGGATGTGTTTTAGCGTTTTGTTGAAAGTGAGTTGCCGGCCGATGTGGCCGAGCAGTTTTAGGCGCTTCAGTGTGGAACCGCGAGATCACTCCGGTCGCAGGTTCGAATCCTGCCTCGGGCATGGATGTGTGTGATGTCCTTAGGTTAGTTAGGTTTAAGTAGTTCTCAGTTCTAGGGGACTGATGACCTCAGATGTTAAGTCCCGTAGTGCCCAGAGCCATTTGAAAGTGAGTTCGAATGGCGGTTTTGGTTTTAATTTTCGTTTCTACTTGCTTCTTCCCTGAATTGCTCATATTGGTCAAAGTTAATAACTTTATGCAGAGTACTTTCGATGACAGAGAGAGAGGATATTTATCTGTAGTGAACAAAAGCATCAAGGCTGTTATTTTTTCCCCATTTGGCAAATTTTCTAAGATTTCGGAGTTTTCTGGGCAGTTCTGTTACCACTGGATGATTTATTTAATAAAATGGTTTCCGCATTCCACATTCTTCGGCAGATATCTAGACGAGTTAGTGAAATGTAGTATTTTTCGTACGATATGAATTCATTTGGCTGTTCGTAATAGCTGCGAGTCGGAAATAATTTCTACCACAGAATAAGAAATTCTCTCTTATGATATATTCATGTGTTGTAATTGCAAGGGACGACAATTATGACCTGGCGTGGTTAGCACACACATGTGCAACGGTAATCAAAATTACTTTTCCTATACTTGATTTTCACTTCATTGCTGTCCGCCCCGGTAGCTGAGTGGTCAGCGTGACAGACTGTCAATCCTAAGGGCCCGGGTTCGATTCCCGGCTGCGTCGGAAATTTTCTTCGCTCAGGGACTGGGTCTTGTGTTGTCCTAATCATCATCATTTCATCCCCATCGACGCGCAGGTCGCCGAAGTGGTGTCAAATCGAAAGACCTTCACCAGGCGAACGGTCTACTCGACGGGAGGCCCTAGCCACACATTTCCATACTTCATTACTTACACTTTCAATACTAAAAATCAAAAACAATGTTTCAGTTCTGTCACTGGTTGTACAACATGTTTTTAAAACCATGGATGTAAAACGTAAAAGCAGTTTAAGTATCAAAGATTTTGTTCACGAGTTTGACAGAAAAACCTTCAGTTTTAGATGTCTCCAGTATCTCATTTCTGAGTTGAAGCTGTCCATTTAAATTCCAGTCCAGGAATTTATCTTCAGCTATGTTGGTCTTCATTTGACAAAACACTGCGCTCAGCAGGCTGAGAAGTTACGCCGCCTCCAGACTGTCTCTTTTACGTGCTCTCACTCTCGGGGCCAGTGCTCTCGCTTCCTGTTAGTGTAAATTTATGAAAGAGGAGCTGCTAAGATTTCGTAGCTAACCACGTTGGTCCCAAGTTAATTAAGCGTCCCTCGTCGTAGCGCTTAATGCACTTAAGCGTAAAGATCTTACGCTCAAATCCCTGAGCTGGGAGTTGCGCTTCCTGCATCTCTGTGCCATAAACAAGCAAGTTTGAAACACATTACTGCTTACTTTATCCGCAGGAATTGTGACCGGATTCCTCGCATGAATGAAACAGACAATAAGTATACATTAGACAAACAAATTTTGAGTCAATTACTCTTTTTAAACCAAGTTATTTAGTAAATTAATTGACGCAGGTATGAGATATACAGATGTTGGTACTGTTTTTAATATTACTAATTACCCTGTCTTTTACTTCCCTTAAAGAACAGCACTAAGTGCAAATTTTATCAAGAAGTGTACCGATCAAACACAGGGTGTTTATGTGTCTCTATTTATAGAAGTTTCATTTTCTTTTTAAATATTAACAGTAAAATTTTAAATTACTGTCAAGTGTGACAAATAATGACAAAATAGATCCTTAAGCCTTAAAAATTATAACAGTAACACCAGTAGGGCACAATTGGTTTGACCCAACTATCGTATGGAAAAAGTGTTTCATTGGTTTTCGCTCGTTTCACGATTGTTGGCAAATCGGCTGCCAAGACATGCTTCTGATTCACATTGTCATCATATGTTAGAGGAAATACTTCCAGATGCAGTGTAATAAACTGTAATGTACTGTTATTCTGAAATTACTAATATAAGTGCATTTTTGTATGACTCGAGACGAGAGGTAGTAAGAGAAATAGCTCGAAAGCAGACAAAAAAGCTTTTAGAGAGAATGTGGGCACACTGTTTAGTTCAACATTCTGTCCCAGCTGTCAAGTGAGATTATTGAAAGATTAACCAAGTAGAAAATTTAATCTTGTATCTGCGGTGGAGTCATTAAAGACGGAGCACGTGCTTACAAGGATGTTGCAAGAAGTGGATTGTGTCATTTTCATATGAAGGATACTGGCGTTCACCTTAAGTACTCATGGGAAACTGAAATCAGGACATCTGGACATGGATCGGAACCCCGATGTTCTCGTATACGAATCAGTGCCTCAGCCACTGCTTTATCTTGTTAGAAAGTGGGGAAATATTCCTGAATTATTGGGAGCTACATTCCAGTCTTAAAAAAGGTTCCGCACCTCAGATACAATCTTCCGAGATGCTGGCACGGCTGCAAAACGTATTCCTGAAGTTTCAAATCGGAATAAAGTCTTACCAGTGCTTAATCGATACTCTTATTCGGCAAATGCCACTCGCTACTTGATCTCAATGAGGCCAAGAGTTGCCATCTATGCATCCATAACAAGAAAATAATCATCTGTGACATCAGTGAGCGGTGGAACAAAGAGGAGAATTATCGTATCCCTATACATGCGTGCATTGAGAAAGCCACTTGAAGATGATGAGGAATTCAACACTTAGCTCAAAGATAATTTTTTCCAACCTCACCAGTTCATCACAATTTTACTGGGATGTTCCACAGATAAGAGTAGGACTGCTTATTCTGGATACTCATCCGTTGCCGTGCTGTGCCCTAAACAACACACTACACCTACTGCTGGTATGCCCCTATATGTGGTGGTCTTTCGCATAACATTTCTTGCAGTACTGGGCTGTGTTCTTAAGGAGGTACATAAGAGACACCTACTTCTGATGAAACTGCTATCACTAAAACACTTTCAATATGTTTGCATCTATATTACGTGTTCTGTTTGCCAAACTCGTTACTGTTTTTACATTTATCCTATAAGTTGAGACCAAGAAGTAACTTGTATATACAGCAGCGGTTTCTCAGGACTGACCATGCCCTATTCGTGCTTCAATACATCGTATTACTTGAAAACAAGCTCACAGCTGTAAAATTACGCTTTAGAATTCTGCAACAACATCACTTACTCATCTTCGTCATTGGTCACCTTCAGACCTAACAGTTGCTCTCGATGTAACTAGCTCATTAAAAAAGTCACAATTATCAAACATTGTTCAACTTAGAGCTTACTGAAGAGAAGACTGGAACCAAACCACGCTGAAAGTTGGTGTTACATTCGTTGCTGGTACGGATGCGGTGATGATTACTGACACCAGTGAAGTAATCTTCTCGGTAGCATCGGAGACATTACGACTGGCACATCGAGTAGCGCATGCTTCAAGTGGGCTCCAGAAATGATATTCATACGAAAAAAAAATGCGTAGCCAGCTAGACTAGGACAGCAGTAAGTCTATCCTCGGTCCATCCATCGCGGGAAGATCCCAGTGGAGGCTATCAACGCACAGCCGCCGTGCGATAAATCTGCCGGCTTCGGCCAGTTATTTGTCTTATGTCCTACGGTGACTTGGTGAATACACTCTAAGACAAAAGGAAAAAAAAGAAAACGACGCACGACGGTGGATTTATTCGAATGGGACGGATATTGATAGATGTTATATACGTGTACCGACAAACTAATTATTAAAATTAAAAAAAAGAAAACAACAGATGAATATTCAAGAGTAAGAACGCCATAAATTGACCAAGTCAATAACGCATTGGTGCACCTCTGGCCCTTATGCAAGCAGTTATTCGGCTTTGCGTTGATCGATAGAGTTGAAGGATGTCCTGCTGAGGGATATCGTGCCAAATTCTGTCCAATAGTGCGTC
This sequence comes from Schistocerca nitens, assembly GCF_023898315.1. NCBI lineage: Eukaryota > Metazoa > Arthropoda > Insecta > Orthoptera > Acrididae > Schistocerca > Schistocerca nitens. The sequence continues at coordinate 437,661,076 of NC_064616.1, forward strand.
AGATCGTCGAAGCTGGTTGGAGAGACGTGCCCATAATGCTCCAAATCTTGCTGGCCACGGTAGGCGTTGACAAGCTTAATGACAAGCAGTAGAAGCTTTCGCCGTGTGCAGGCGAGAATTATCTTGCTGAAATATAAGCCCAGGATGGCTTGCCATGAAGGGCAACAACACTGTGCGAAGAATACCGTCGACGTACCGCTTCTTTGTAAGGGTTCCGCAGATGATAACCAATGGGGCCCAGGTATGACACCCCAGAGCACCCCGCCTGGTTGTCAGGCCCATGGTGGCCGACTGTCAGGTTGGTGTACCACCACTGTCAAGAGGCATCTCCAGACATATCTTCGGCTTGGAATCTCATTGACTGGTATAGAATTGTCTTCAGTGATGTGTCCCGTTTCGAAATGAGCCCCGATGACCACCGAAGACATGTATCGAGACGCTGCGGAGAGCGGTGGGACACCAACCTGAGTGTCGCCCGTCATACGGCCGGACAGCCAGAAGTAATAGTCTTTGGTGTCGATTTCATGTCATAGCAGGATCCCTTTGGTTGTCATCCGCGGTACCCTTACAGCACAGTGGTACGTCTACGATATTCTGCGCCCCTTTTGTCGTCCTTCATTGCAAGTATCCACTGATAAAACAATTTCTCATGTAATCTACCTATTACTATTTTCATAAGCATACCATCTTCGTTTTACGAGCATCCAACGTCGTTAGTGAACCCGGCACCTGATGGTACAACGTGACTCGGTTCGACCAGTGTGACGTCGATAACAGCAAAAATGAGGTCTTGCCCACGATGAGTAAATACTCAAACTTTATTCACACAGAATTACAGAGTAAGAGGACTTTGTGAATGGCAAAAAATTTACACATAATTTCAAAACATTTTAAAATCTTTTGTCACTGACAATACCAACAAAATGACGAAAGGACAAAAGTTCCTCGCTTTCTATATTTTCGCTGTTCATGAAGTAAAAATGCCACATTCAACATTACGTTTTAATTTATTATGTCTTTTTTACTAACTACATGTGACACAGTTTGCAGACAGCATTCATATATATCACTGAATGTACCTGCAAAACTACGTTTATGTTATTGTGTGACACAAAGTTCATTAAATATGACGTAATCATTGAGGTGAGTGAAAAATTACTGCATGATGCATGACATTCTAATTTATTGGTTCTTTGCCACAAAATTCACAACATATTTCGCAGACAGTATACCGATATGCCGCTGAATGTAGTTACCAAACTGTATAATTATTTGAGGTGCCGTTAAAGACGAGGCCTACGAGAAAGACAGGTCGCGGCGCGTACGTCACGAAGGTAGTCCTGCGCTCGCTCGCTCACTCAAATCAGCAGACAAACTATTTTTCTATACCTGTTAACTCGTAATTAGGTATATCCGTACAAACGAAAACTGAATCTTCTACTGGAATCCGCTATTATGGAATCCTACAATGATGGGAAGTTCATGGGCCTACTTATAATTTGTTACGGCTGTACTCTCGTACAATAAAATAAAATCATACTAAAATTATTATCAGTTGAATAAGGCACCACTTCCACCATGTAATGAGTACAGTTAAGCATAAGAGACTAACTGCTATAAACAAGCCGTTATACCACTTACATCGAGTACTGATCTTAAATTAAATTTTGCTGTAGTACTGTTAATCAGTAAGACTTCATAATAGCAGATTCCAGTGGAAGATGCAATTCGAGTTAGTACTTACACTCCCAGCTGTGACGCATTTTGTCTGCTGAGCTGAGCGAGCGAGCCAGTTCAGGACTACCTTCGTGACGTACGCGCCGCGGACTGTCTTTCTCGTGGGCCTGGGTTAAGGATATATGACGTCATAAACATCGAGATGGGTGAAAAATAGACCGCAGGGCGAGATTCACTAGAGATATAAGCAAACTATGTCTACATATAAATGTGAAATGGTGTAAAAGTATGCGAAATACATGTGGCATGCTCGTACGTGGGCAAAGCCACCGCTAAAAAAGCTGCTTCTAAAACATAGACCGACTTCAGCCTAACTTGTTACATACACTTATTACTATCGGTAAAATAATGCTATGGGATTTACAACCGGCAAACTATTGAGGGAGGTTTAAAACGTGCATAGAGAAGGGGGCAGGAGGAGATGAGCAGAGGGGGAACAAGCAGATGGACCGAGAGGGTGGAGGAAGAGGAGGAGGTGGATGGAGAGATGGGAAAGGAGATGGCCTTACAGAGCGCTGGAATAAAGACATAGCTGGGCAATGCTGGATACTCTAATAGTTGATACTTAAAACACACAAAATGAGGCATACAATAAGCCAACAATGTAGGGATTAGAGCACGAATACAACGATTAATGACGATTATTTAAACTGTCCAGGACAGTAAAATTCAAGTATCAAGAAATTTTAAATGTTATGGCAAACAACGTACATCAAGTATTACCGTACAGCTGATGATTATTAACATTCACAGGGTTTTCCGTTTCACACCATCACCTAGAGACATGACGAACACATATTAAATGGTCACCACAGGTTAATAATGACAAACCACATACATAGCTGAGTTTGTTACCTACATAACAGGTATTAGCATCTACCCAGCTAATAGTAATGATTACTGTGAATTGGCGGGCACGCTAGCGGTCGCTCACTTAGCTACACGCATAAAGCTCTTAACGTAGAGCGCTTATTAGATGTTTATTAATTTTAAACATGACAGCGTCACTTAGAACTAAGGCAGTAGCCGGTTATCATGCGATGTCACAACGATCGGGGGACAATCCACTAACACTAAACAGCGCTAGCCGTATCTTAAGTTATGTTTTCAGTTTACACAGGGTCTTAGCCCCTTTATTACTGTACAGGAATTACTCCGATCAACAGTGACATCCCCGTCGGAGGTTCGAGTCCTCCCTCGGGCATGGCTGTGTGTATTGTCCTTAGCGTAAGTCAGTGTAAGTTAGATTAAGTAGTGCGTAAGCGTAGGGACCGATGACCTCTGAAGTTTGGTCCCATAAGACCTTACCACAAATTTCCAAATTTCAACAGTGACAGCAGAGCACAAGCACATGGCAATGGCCTTGCTAGTAGTCAGTAAACTAACGCCGATTTATCGCTGGTATAATTAGAGCAACTCTCGCTGTAGGATTTTGCTGTTAATGGCTCAGGGTATCCACTGAGCAAGCGGATGAACCATGCAATTAAACCCCTCAAGAAGAAATCGTCAACACTTGACAGTGACCGACATCTAATGTCAAACAAAGAACGACAGTACTCAAACGAGACACTTATCAACAGAAGGCAACAACTAAACTCCGATGCTCACTAATATGTGTACTAGGCAAAGACGACACGATTAAGAAAAGTCCCTAAAACATAGCTAGTCGACTTAACATTCGCTCGGGCACCGCTTTCGTAAGCCACATGTCCTTTGACAATCTACACAGGGACACAGACGCTGAAGTAAGATACTAATCAGCAGAAAGGTACACTTAAACCAGATACCCACACGTACGTGCACTAAACACAAACAGCGAGATTGAGTGAGTTCACAAAGCACAACTAATTAAACAGGTACGCATCCGACCGAGTGACAAGTGGAATAACATTGTTACAGCCAGTCTTAAGACAACCAATTTCGGTTACAGTTGCTTAACACTTTAAACAGCACAACAAGTAACACTAAGAGTTTCCTCCCGAATGACGTGCAGAATTCATTCTATGTCAATAAACTCGCTACGCAAATTATGCAGTCACTAATGTAGGGAATCAGTACAAGTTTGATTCCAATGAGGTTTCGCAATCTGAAAAATATCAGCAACAGCTAATCTTACTGAACACAAGACAGGTAAACTATCAGTAGCTGAAACTCTACTCATGCTACGTGCGAGAAAAGAAACAAACGTAAATGCCCTGAATCGCCAGACTCAGGTCGTTGCGTGAAATGTGCCACAGCCAGTTTCACTGGACCTGATATCATAATCAACCAGGAACACAGACGCTCAGCAAACTCAACGTAAAACCACTCAGATCGACAGTAGTCAATGCTTCCAAAATTAGTGTGTTAACAAGCTATTTCACAACTGAGACAAACAACTTCTAATTACTTCCACGTCGTGAGAACAATGAGTAGTACATAACTTGTAACACCAGGATCGATTGTAAGTAGGTTATACTATGTAACTAAAAGTAAGTGACTATAAAGTGGTTGTTCTTTACTAATTAAGGTCATTGATTTGTGAGAGGAAATTTAAATTTTGTTTTGTATGTACTGTAAAAGCTAAAGGATGTTTAAAATTAACGAAATTTTGTAATATATGTCTGTTCACAAAGGGAAATCTATATACTGGAAGCTGGTTCATGCTCAGGGAATTTGAACTGTAAAGCACAAAAGCTGTAGGGAACCCCCTCCGCTACGGATGTGACTTGGGGCACGGTAAACGTGGTTGTGGCCGTTGATCTGGGCGGCTACTTGGTGGGAACGCTACGCAGTCAGTGGCTAGCTGTTGTACGGTAAACATCGAGGGTGCCAAGTGTGGCATTTGGAAGCCATTTTATATGGAAATTTGTGTCGGATGTGGTTTCGGCTGTTTCATGGTGCTCTTGGTATTATGGGCTTGCTCTAAAACGATAAAAATCCGTTCAAATGGTTCAAATGGCTCTGAGCACTATGGGACTTGACATCTTAGGTCATCAGTCCCCTAGAAGTTAGAACTACTTAAACCTAACTAACATAAGGACATCACACACATCAATGCCCGAGGCAGGATTCGAACCTCCGACCGTAGCAGTTCCTCGGTTCCGGACTGAAGCGCCTAGAACCGCACGGTCACCACGGCCGACTAGAAAAATCCGTCCCCAAGAAGAAATTGTAAAGAACATACAACATCAAGAGTGTGAGAGCATTTAGCCGCCACATTTCTTGCCACCACTATTGCGTAACTGCTCCAAGAAGTACTGGAACACAGATATGTTTTATACCATGGACCAGTATATTTGTGTGAGTGTTTTTCAATAATAATTCAAGTGCTATAAACCTTTGTCTGAACCTTAAATTTATCCTAATCATGAACCAATACAGGATCCCATTCTAAATGTGCAGAAACCGAGTATCCTGTTTCTAACGAAATAGTGACTTGATCCCCTATTAAATGTGCTAAAGTTCAGTGCCAGAGTGTGTAAATGTTGCTATCTAAATTACCTGCTTCACAGGTGGTGAAAAAGGCACATAAATTGAAATTACACTCCTGGAAATTGAAATAAGAACACCGTGAATTCATTGTCCCAGGAAGGGGAAACTTTATTGACACATTCCTGGGGTCAGATACATCACATGATCACACTGACAGAACCACAGGCACATAGACACAGGCAACAGAGCATGCACAATGTCGGCACTAGTACAGTGTATATCCATCTTTCGCAGCAATGCAGGCTGCTATTCTCCCATGGAGACGATCGTAGAGATGCTGCATGTAGTCCTGTGGAACGGCTTGCCATGCCATTTCCACCTGGCGCCTCAGTTGGACCAGCGTTCGTGCTGGACGTGCAGACCGCGTGAGACGACGCTTCATCCAGTCCCAAACATGCTCAATGGGGGACAGATCCGGAGATCTTGCTGGCCAGGGTAGTTGACTTACACCTTCTAGAGCACGTTGGGTGGCACGGGATACATGCGGACGTGCATTGTCCTGTTGGAACAGCAAGTTCCCTTGCCGGTCTAGGAATGGTAGAACGATGGGTTCGATGACGGTTTGGATGTACCGTGCACTATTCAGTGTCCCCTCGACGATCACCAGTGGTGTACGGCCAGTGTAGGAGATCGCTCCCCACACCATGATGCCGGGTGTTGGCCCTGTGTGCCTCGGTCGTATGCAGTCCTGATTGTGGCGCTCACCTGCACGGCGCCAAACACGCATACGACCATCATTGGCACCAAGGCAGAAGCGACTCTCATCGCTGAAGACGACACGTCTCCATTCGTCCCTCCATTCACGCCTGTCGCGACACCACTGGAGGCGGGCTGCACGCTGTTGGGGCGTGAGCGGAAGACGGCCTAACGGTGTGCGGGACCGTAGCCCAGCTTCATGGAGACGGTTGCGAATGGTCCTCGCCGATACCCCAGGAGCAACAGTGTCCCTAATTTGCTGGGAAGTGGCGGTGCGGTCCCCTACGGCACTGCGTAGGATCCTACGGTCTTGGCGTGCATCCGTGCGTCGCTGCGGTCCGGTCCCAGGTCGACGAGCACGTGCACCTTCCGCCGACCACTGGCGACAACATCGATGTACTGTGGAGACCTCACACCCCACGTGTTGAGCAATTCGGCGGTACGTTCACCCGGCCTCCCGCATGCCCACTATACGCCCTCGCTCAAAGTCCGTCAACTGCACATACGGTTCACGTCCACGCTGTCGTGGCATGCTACCAGTGTTAAAGACTGCGATGGAGCTCCGTATGCCACGGCAAACTGGCTGACACTGACGGCGGCGGTGCACAAATGCTGCGCAGCTAGCGCCATTCGACGGCCAACACCGCGGTTCCTGGTGTGTCCGCTGTGCCGTGCGTGTGATCATTGCTTGTACAGCCCTCTCGCAGTGTCCGGAGCAAGTATGGTGGGTCTGACACACTGGTGTCAATGTGTTCTTTTTTCCATTTCCAGGAGTGTATATGAAACGTAAATTTGTTTGATTATTACCATGAACTATTTTCTGAGGTTAATTGAGCTTTGTGTTTGAGTAATCTGATTTAAAGTACGAAAATATAAACTATTTGAAGTTGGTTAGGAACAATGAGTAATTTGATTTAAAGTATGAAAATATAAACTATTTGAAGTGGGTTAGGGATCAATAATAGTGAATTGCAAAAAAAGAAAAAAAGGTTCAAATGGCTCTGAGAACTATGGGACTTAACATCTGAGGTCATCAGTCCCCTAGAACTTAGAACTACTTAAACCTAACTAACCTAAGGACATCACACACATCCATGCCCGAGGCGGGATTCGAAACTGCGACCGTAGCGGTCGCGCGGTTCCAGACTGAAGAGTGAATTGCACTTTGGTTTTGAAATAGTCACAGAGTTTCCTGGAGAGACAGTATCAATTTATGGGCCCAGTGTAGTTTTTCTCTTAGTTGACAGATAATTGGGATCTGATGTATTCCGGTAAATGAGAGTATAAAAAGTATGTGTAGTTTTATTTAATTTCATTGGTGGTAGTTATGTGCTAGTTAGTCTAGTGTTGCCTGCAGTAACATCTCAGTGCTGTGTTGATTAATGTTTTACTATTCAAAGGGAGTCTTCAAGAAAGTCACTTTAGCTACTCATATTCAATTTTCTTGATCGTAATGTTTCAAATTATTAAGCCTAATTAGGCTGGTGACCTTTTGTTGCTTCATTCACATGAAATTCACCACTTGCATTATATGCAAAACAAAGCCAAATTAGTTTTCTATTAATTGCCATTTGTACGTAATTAATGTTCGATACCCTCTATCCATTAGGTAAAAACACGGTTAAACATCAAATTCCTCCCAAAAGGTAGCCGTAGTTTGTGAGCATAGTGCTATACTCGTCGCAAATAAAACAAGCCAGGAAAGATGACACAGTCAAAGACAGTGGTTATGTTAACGACTCGATGGATATGTTCAATTGATCGAAATTCGAAAGTGAAACGCGAGGAGCAGAATCTGAATATGAGGACTCCATAGAACAAGAAAGCGAAAATCCGCTCATTATGACAGATTTGTTAAAAATATTGTCGGCATGATTTGCAAACAAGCAAGGATTATTAATAAACAAATTGCAGCACGGGGTCATCAGGTTAAAGCTCAAAGCAGTAACATAACAACCAAATTAAAGCACAAATTGCATCTCAGAGAAGTGACATTAACAACCGAATAAAAGCACAAGGTCATCAAATTGAAATGCAATGGGTTAAAATCAGCAAACAAATTGAAGAAGTAAAGCCAAAAGTAGTCATAGTTAGCAATGCGATCAGGGACTTAAAAATTGAGATAGACACTATCAATAACAATTTCGACATTATGCAAGGACAGATTAATGACATTAACGATAGATTTGACACAGAAATAATAAAAATTTGAGACAATGTAGTACCTTTGGTAATAACAAAAGTTGACGAAAAAATTTTCGGCCTTAAAACCGATTAATAAACAAATGTAACACCGAAATTTCTCAGTTGAGACTAACGGTGAATGATGCCGAAAGAGAACTGAGTAAACAAGTCGCAACTTGCGAAAAGAAGTGTGAACTGAACACTTCACAGATTCAAGGTAAAATGAGCAATCTTGAACGTAAATGAGAGAAAAACCAAATTATACTACTCAAAGAATAATTTGTAGCAAATTGTTGGAGGGGAAAGACCGATTTGATCCGGCAAAAAGACATAATGGATGGCATCCCTTATATTTTTTGAAAATTGTGGAAGGAATTTTCCTGATTATGTAACAGATCAGGAAAAGATAAATGTGGTCATCAGTGCCTTAGCAGGTGACGCTAAAAGATGGGGATTAAATTTAGACATGGATCAAATGTCATTTGATGAGTTTAAACAAAAATGTATTGAGGAATACTGGTCAGAACGGAAGCAGGACTACCTATGGCGAGAGTTTATTATGTCAAGGTTGTATGACAATAGAGGTAGGAACTTTATGAAAGAATTTTGCGAAATGTGGTACCGAACATTGACACACTTAATAAATAGGGGAACAGAATCTGCAATAGTGTGCGGACTACGGAAGATGCTCTCAGACGATTCGAATCGTTATGAGGGAAGCAATCACAAAAGCCTTTCGTCGTTTTGGGAAAGAGTAGAAGACGAAGATCACTGGAGAGGAAACCGTGATTATCATAGAAACAGTAACAACCGGACGAGGGAAAATCACAAGCAGAATGAACAATCTGAGAATGAGCGTTACCGAGTAAGTATGATGCAAAGAAGTAGAGGCAGAGGTCGCGATAACATGTCATTTAGAGATAGGGGATTTGTACTGCGAAACTTTCAAGACCGAAATGACGCAGAAAATTAGGGCCCCTGTACACCTGCAAACGGTAGTCTGCACCTGTGGTCTAATGCATGTTTGACTAGTGATGGGTTAACGAACATGTGCATTTACAGATTACGTTGTTTTACGATGTTTGAAAACGTGTGCTCGCACTGTGTAACAACGACACGAATGTATTTAACAGGACTGACAGCGACATACAAAATCCCTCCAAAACCCAGGCGATCATTGTAGGCAAAACCACCCCTTCCTTCCGCCTCCTTGATTTCTACATCACCATCTATGGCCGTCCCATCGCCCTCACTCCCACCCTTAAGTACCTTGGCGTCACCCTCGACCGTCGCCTCTCCTGGACTCCCCACCTCCGGACAATCCAAGCCAAGGCACGCTCCCGACTCAGTCTCCTCAAGCTCCTCTCCGGCCGTACGTGGGGTCTGGACCCCTCCACCATCCTCCACACCTATAAATCCCTCATCCGCCCTATCCTTTGTTATGCCCATCCGGCTTGGATCTCCGCCCCCCCTCCCTTTTATAAATCCCTCCAAATCCTTGAACGCCATGCTCTCCGCCTCGCCTATCGCATCCGTCTCCCCTCCCCCACGTGGATCCTGTATGATCTCATCCCCTTCCCCCACCTCCTCCTTTTCCTTGAAAGGATACAGATCCTGTACACCTCCCGTAAACTCGACCCTCCTCACCCGCTCGTCTCCCCGATCCTCACCCACCCCCACCCGCTGCTGCACCTGTATTCCCATGTCCCACCCGGTCTCCATCTCTCAACCCTCATTACCCTCTCCCAAGGTGGCTTCCGCCAGCTCCCCCTCCCTGATGATGTCCTCCTCCCCTGCATCTACCCCTCCAATCAACTTTGACCCTGCCTCACCCCCCACTTCCGGTGTCCTTTCCCTTAGGCACCCTCCCTCCCTTCTCTTCCCTTCCCTTCTCTTTCCTTTTCCCACGTCCCCTCCCTCCACCGCTCTTCCCCCGGGCCTCCCCTCCCCCTTCCTCCCTCCCCCCTTTCTCCCCTGCCTGTGGCATCTCTGCTCTCCCCTCTCGCTCTCCCACTCCCCTTCCTCCTCCTCCTCTCTTGGCAGGTCCCCGGACTCGCACACGCATAGTGAACATTCGCGCGCCGGAGGTCATCGCCATTAGTGTCTCGTGTGTGTGTCTTCGTTTGTGTTTAGTGTTTGTTCGCCGGAACGCCGCCACTGTTCACGTGTACCATCGCCATCATCCCTGTTTTGTGCGCCGTGTCCACTAGTGTCAGTGCTGTTTTCTCATCAGGCGTGAACGGCTCCGTGTTTTTTGTTTTTTGGTGTCTACATTGTTTTGCCCGCCATTTTTGATTGTATTCTCTGTGTACCCTCTATTTCTTACTTATTGTAAATCTCAAGGCTGAAGAGCGGCGTACTCTGCTGCTGACAGCCCACCTTGTGTAAGGTGATCCTCCTCACCCGCTCGTCTCCCCGATCCTCTCCCACCCCCGCCCGCTGCCGCGCCTGTATTCGCACGTCCCACCCGGTCTCCATCTCTCCACCCTCCTTACCCTCTCCCAAGGTGGCTTCCGCCAGCTCCCCCTCCCTGATGATGCCCTCCTCCCCTCCATCTACCCCTCCTACCAACTTTGATCCTCCCTCACTCTTCCTGTTTCTGTTCCCTTGGGCACCCTCCATCCCTCCTCCCCTTCTCCTCACTCCTCCCCCAGGCCTCCCCACCCCTGTCCTTTTACTCCTCCTCCCATCTCCTCACCCAATGGCATCTCTGTTCTCCCCTCTCCACCCTCTCCGCCCGCCCTCACCCTTCTTCCCCTCTTGGCAGGTCCCCGGACTCGCACACGCTACGTGGACTTTCGCGCGCCGGAGATCATCGCCATCTGTGTCTCGTGTGTGTGACGTCGTTTGTGTTTTTAGTGTCTGCCGTCACGCTTCTACGTTCACTTGTGCCATCGGATTCATCAGTGTTATGTGCGCCGTGCCAACGTGTTTTCAGTGTCTTTCTCGTCGAGTGTGAACGGCTCCGTGTTTTTTTGTGTGTCTGTGCCTACTATTTTTTGCCCGTCACTATGTTCATTTTCATTCTCCATTATTGTACTGTGATTGTCAACTCAATGGCTGAAGAGCGGCGTAGCATGTCGCTGCCAGCCTACCTGATTGTTCAGGTGTTCAAATAACAATAAAGTAAAAAAAAAAAGAAACGACATACAAATGTGTCCTTGACCCCACAGGTAGCGATCACCTCCCCGTCCTTCTCACCATAACGTCTGCTCACCGCTCCCCACCCTGTACCCCCTCCCAAGGTCGTCCATGACTACCACCGTGCCGACTGGGATGCCTACCGGGAATCCATCTCCTTGCCCGCAGCTCGTGGTCGTGCGGTAGCGTTCTCGCTTCCCACGCCCGGGTTCCCGGTTTCGATTCCCGGCGGGGTCAGGGATTTTCTCTGCCTCGTGATGGCTGGGTGTTGTGTGATGTCCTTAGGTTAGTTAGGTTTAAGTAGTTCTAACTTCTAGGGGACCAATGACCATAGATGTTAAGTCCCATAGTGCTCAGAGCCATTTGAATCCATCTCCACCCAGGTTGAAAGCCACCCTCTTACCTATCGCCATCCTGACATCATCCACGCCTCGTCCTTCCTTCAGAAGATAATTACTGACGCCGTGGAGGCCCATGTTCCTACTAAAACCATCTGCCCCCACAGTCCCACTCTCCCTCCGCGGGCTATCCTCCTCCTTCGTGAATCCCGCCGCCTCTATCGCTCCTCCCTGCACACTCGTGACAGGGATACACTCCAACGCCACCGGCAAATACAGCGACACGTACAGAACCTTATTGCAGCAACGAAACGCCGAGACTGGCGCCAGACCTGCACATGACTCAACGCCACCCACCCTATCAACTCCTCAAAGTACTGGTCTGCCTTCCATCGCCTTACTGGTTTCCTTTCCGCTCCTCACTACCCCCTTCTCCATAAAGATCGCCCCCTTCCTGACAACCTCAGTAATGCCAACCACTTCGCTTCCCTACTTTCCGAGGTCTCCTCCATCCCAGATGATACCCACTTTGATTATTCTCTTTTCCCCACCATCATGGAACGTGCCGATACCTCGGTCGCTCCACTAGCTCCTAGCCTCCAGTACTTAGGGCAGATGCCCCCCTCCAACAACATAAACACTCCCATCACAGCACAAGACATTAAACTTATCCTCCGGTCCAAACGCTACACGGCCTCTGGTCACGACTGTGTCACCTACCGCCACTTTCGAGAAAACCCCTATTCCTTCCTGACTGTCCTCGCCCAACTCTATAACGTCATCCTCTCTACTGGCTTCGACCCTGACCTGGGGAAGACATCCCGCATCCTTTTATTTCCCAAATTTAACAAGCTCCCTTCTGCCGTCTATTCCTATTGTCCCATCTGTTTCACCTCCAACTTCAATAAGGTCTTCGAATCCATCCTCTCCCACCGTATCCATCAGCACCTTACCCAACACCACCTCCTCCCCCTTACTCAGTGTGGCTTCTGACCCTCCTCCTCCACTGAAGACCAACTCATTAACCTCATTCACCTTCTGTCCCTCCAGCTCAACTCCCGTCGCTCCGCCATTTTTGTTTCCCTTGACCTCCAAAATGCCTATGACCGTGTATGGCATCCCAGACTCCTCTTTAAACTCCAAACCTACGCCCTGCCTATAAATTTTGTCCGTCTGGTCGCCTCCTTCCTCTCGCACCATCCTTTCTGTGTCACTCTCCACAACACCAACTCCTGTAGCCCGCTGCTGGCGTCCCCCAGGGCTCTGTCCTCTCCCCTCTCCTTTATCTCTTGTATACGGCTGGTATGCCAAAGCCACCCCCACCAGTCCACCGTCTCCAGTAAGCTGATGACACCGCCTTCCTGGCTCTCTATCCTACCCTTCAAAAGTCCCAACGTACCCTCCAAACCTAACTTAACCAGTTCACCACTTGGTGTAACCAGTGGTTCCTCCGTCTCAACCCCTCCAAAACCCAGGCAATCATCATAGGCCACACCACCCACTCCTTTCGTCTCCATGATTTCTACCTCACCCTTTATGGTCGTCCCATCCAGCTCACCCCCACCCTGGATACCTTGGCCTCACCCTCGACCGACACCTCACCTGGACCCCTCATCTCCAGACCATCCAGCAGAAAGCCCATTCCCGCCTCCGCCTTCTGAAACTCCTGTCTGGCCGGACATGGGGATTGCATCTTTCTACCATCCTCCACACCTACAAATCCCTCATCCATCCTATCCTCTGTTATGCCAGCACTGCCTGGATCTCCACTCCTACCCACTTTTACAAGGCCCTCCGAATCCTTGAACGCCATGTGCTCTGCCTTGCCTTCTGTATCTGCCTTCCTTCCTCCACACGGCTCCTGTATGAGCTGATTCCCTTCCCCCACCTCCTCCTGTTCCTCCAACATCTCCGCATCCTTTACATTGTCCACATGCTTGATCCCCCTCACCCTCTGGTCTCCTCCTTCCTCTACAGCCCCCGCCCGTTGCCACGCCTCAATCGCTGTATCCCTCCCTCTCTCCATCTCCACACCATCCATTTCCTTTATCAGGGCAATTTCCAGCGCCTCCCCTCCCAGATGATGATCTTTGCCATGACATCTACCCTTCCTTCCAACTATAACCTGGCCTTTTTCCCCCTCCCCTCCCCAGGGCCCCCTTTTTCCTCTCCCCTGCTTCTTTTAGAGCGGATTTTCCTCCTCCCCCCCCCCCCCCCCCGAGACCCTGCAGCCCATCCTTGCCTCTTTCATTCCCACATCCCTCCCTACCTGGCCCTCTTCAGCTCGCCCCCCACCCGTATCCCCCCACTCTTCCCCTCCCTCCCTTCTTCCGTTTCCCTCATCCCCTTAGGGATATGGCTGCTAAGGAGGGGAAGAAATCCAGTGTGCACTCCGTGTGCATTCCGGGTTGAGTCATCCTTGATGTGGAAAGGGTCCTTCCGGATGCCATGAAGAGCACAGGGTGCAGCCAGCTGCAAGTACTGGCATATGTCGGCACTAATGACGTGTGTCGCTTTGGATCTGAGGAAATTCTCTCTGGATTCCAGCGGCTATCTGATTTAGTGAAGGCTGCCAGTCTTGCTTACGAGATGAAGGCAGAGCTCACCATCTGCAGCATCGTTGACAGAACCAACCGTGGACCTTTGGTGCAGAGCCGGGTGGAGGGTCTGAATCAGAGGCTGAGACGGTTTTGCGAACGTGTTGACTGCAGATTCCTTGACTTGCGCCATAGGGTGGTGGGGTTTCGGGGTCCGCTGAATAGATCAGGAGTTCACTACACTCAGCTGGCGGCTACCTGGGTAGCGGAGGCTGTGTGGCGTAAACTGGGCGTTTTTTTTTTTTTTTTTTTTTTTTGTTAGAAGGCCTCGGGAAAGTACGGGGTGGGCTGCAATCTCAAAGGGTGCATGGCAAATACAGGACGTGCTTTGATCAAGGAACAGACGGAATTGTAGTTGTAAATTGTTGTAGTTGTGCTGGGAAAGTCCCTGAGCTTAAAGCGCTAATAGAAAGCACTGAAGCTGAAATCGTTATAGGTACAGAAAGCTGGCTAAAGCCTGAAATAAGTTCTGCAGAAATTTTTACGAAGTCTCAGACGGTGTTCAGGAAAGATAGATTAGGCAGAATTGGTGGTGGAGTGTTTGTGTCTGTCAGTAGTGGTTTATCTTGTAGTGAAGTCGAAGTAGATACTCCGTGCGAATTGGTATGGGTGGAGGTTATACTTAACAGCCGAACTAAGTTAATAATTGGCTCCTTCTACCGACCCCCAGACTCTGATGATATAGTTGCTGAACAGTTCAGAGAAAATTTGAGTCTCATAACAAATAAATACCCCACTCATACGGTTATTGTTGGTGCAGACTTCAACCTTCCCTCGATATGTTGGCAAAAATACTTGTTCAAAACCAGTGGTAGGCAGAAAACATCTTCCGAGATTGTCCTAAATGCTTTCTCCGAAAATTATTTCGAGCAGGTAGTCCACGAACCCACGCGAATTGTGAATGGTTGCGAAAACACACTTGACCTCTTAGCCACAAACAATCTAGAGCTAATAGAGAGCATCATGACTGATACAGGGATTAGTGATCACAAGGTCGTTGTAGCTAGGCCCAATACTGTTTCTTCCAAAGACACCAGAAACAAATGCAAAATAATTTTATTTAAAAAACCGGATAAATTGCCACTAGAAGCCTTCCTAAGAGACAATCTCCATTCCTTCCGAACTGACTATGCAAATGTAGACGAGATGTGGCTCAAATTCAAAGATATAATAGCAACAGCAATTGAGAGATTCATACCTCATTAACTGGTAAAATATGGAACTGATCCCCCATGGTACACAAAACAGGTCCGAACGCTGTTGCAGAGGCAACAGAAAAAGCATGCAAAGTTCAGAACAACGCGAAATCCCGAAGATTGGCTAAAATTTACAGACGCGCGAAATTTGGCACGGAATTCAATGCGAGATGCCTTTAATAGGTTCCACTACGAAATATTGTCTCGAAATTTGGTAGAAAATCCGAAGAAATTTTGGTCGTATGTAAAGTACACAAGCGGCAAGACGTAGTCAATACCTTCGCTGCGCAGTGCCGATGGTAGTGTTACCGACGACTGTGCCGCTAAAGCGGAGTTATTGAACGCAGTTTTCCGAAATTCCTTCACCAGGGAAGACGAATGGAATACTCCAGAATTTGAAACACGAACAGTTGCTAGCATGAGTTTCTTAGAAGTAGATACCTTAGGAGGTCCAGATTGTATACCGATTAGGTTCGTTTCAGATTACGCTGATACAATAGCTCCCTACTTAGCAATTATATACAACCGCTCGCTCACCGATAGATCTGTACCTACAGATTGGAAAATTTCGCAGGTCGCACCAGTGTTTAAGAAGGTTGGTAGGAGTAATCCATCGAACTATAGACCCATATCATTGACGACGGTTTGCAGTAGGGTTTTGGAGCATATACTGTATTCAAACACTGTGATTCACCTCGAAGGGAACGATCTATTGATACGTAATCAGCATGGTTTCAGAAAACATCGTTCTTGTGCAACGCAGCTATCTCTTTATTCGCACGACAGGCCGCTATCGGCAGGGGATCTAGAGCTGATTCCGTATTTCTAGATTTCCGGAAAGCTTTTGACACCGTTCTTCACAAGCGACTTCTAATGAAGCTGCGGGCCTACGGGGTATCGTCTCAGTTGTGCGACTGAATTCGTGATTTCCTGTCAGGAAGGTCGCAGTTCGTAGTAATAGACGGCAAATCATCGAGTAAAACAGAAGTGATATCAGGTGTTCCCCAGGGAAGCGTCCTGGGACCTCTGCTGTTCCTGATGTATATAAATAACCTGGGTGACAATCTGAACAGTTCTCTTAGGTTGTTCGCAGATGATGCTGTAATTTACCGTCTAGTAAGGTCATTCGAAAATCAGTATCAGTTGCAAAGCGATTTAGAAAAGATTGCTGTATGGTGTGGCAGGTGGCAATTGACGCTAAATAACGAAAAGTGTGAGGTGATCCACATGAGTTCCAAAAGAAATCTGTTGGAATTCGATTACTCGATAAATAGTACAATTCTCAAGTCTGTCAATTCAACTAAGTACCTGGGTGTGAAAATTACGAACAACTTCAGTTGGAAAGACCACATAGATAATATTGTGGGGAAGGCGAGCCAAAGGTTGCGTTTCATTGGCAGGACACTTAGAAGATGCAACAAGTCCACTACCAAGAGACAGCTTGCACTACACTCGTTCGTCCTTTGTTAGAATATTGCTGCGTGGTGTGGGATCCTTACCAGGTGGGATTGACGGAGGACATCGAAAGGGTGCAAAAAATGGCAGCTCGTTTTGTATTATCACGTAATAGGGGAGAGAGTGTGGCAGATATGATACGCGAGTTGGGATGGAAGTCATTAAAGCAAAGACGTTTTTCGTCTCGGCGAGATCTATTTACGAAATTTCAGTCACCAAATTTCTCTTCCGAATGCGAAAATATTTTGTTGAGCCCAACCTACATAGGTAGGAAGGATCATCAAAATAAAATAAGAGAAATCAGAGCTCGAACAGAAAGCTTTAGGTGTTCGTTTTTCCCGTGCGCTGTTCGGGAGTGGAATGGTAGAGGGATAGTATGATTGTGGTTCGATTAACCCTCTGCCAAGCACTTAAATGTGAATTGCAGAGTAATCATGTAGATGCAGATGTAGATGTAGATCTCCTTGCGCCTGGCAGATCCTCCGTTTTCATCATCGTCAGTGTGCCACGTCAGTGTTGTGTTTAGTGCTGTTTCTCCTGTGCGTCAAAACGAGTGATTTTAATTGTGTGCTGCCTTGACGTTCGCTGTCAGTGTTTGTTATGTGCTACGCCGTCCGTCGATACTTTTATGCTCCGGTCATACTGTGCCTTGTGTTCTTTTAATTGTCCCAGTGTGTGGTTTTTCTGTGTGCTCTACTTTGTTACGGCTTTTATCTCCATTTTACAGTCGCCCCTTTTTTGTCTATTGCCTTCCATAATGTTCCCCCTTTTTTATATCTATGTTCACCATATTCTCCCCTTTGCATATTTTTAACTGTCTTCTATTGTTTGTTTGTATGTCTTTCGGCTGAAGAGCAGCGCATATGCCGCTGCCAGCTCGCCCCGATGGGGAATTGAAATGCAATAAAGGAAAAAGAAAAAAGAAATACAAATGTGTCAGCTTGCATTTCGTTGACATGAATTAAAGCTGTTATATCAGTTGATAATGGCGTAAGGCCGATATTCCAGTAGTGTGTAATAAAAACTTATAACAGTCACTGGTGTATGAAATGATGTCCTTCAATAAGACCCACGTGTTACGGGTCAGATTCGCGCGGTCAAGTATTGCGGGCCCAAATTAAAGAAGCGACCAGGACTAAGCAATGTGAATTTAAGACGCAAGCTAACGGCAGAAATGTGTCACGAGGCGGTATACGTGGAACAACAGGTGTTGGCAGGGATGAGTCATGCACGGGAGAAAATATTGCAAGCAGTAACATGCGAACTAGGCCACAGCGTGCATTGAACTTTGCGGAGCTATCATCTGGCCGCCGTGAGGAAGCAGTAGTGGCAGTAGTAAGAGATCACGCCATAAATAAATTCCGTGGACATGTTTCAGTGGAAAATAGCACCGCAACGACAAACGAATCGGAAGTGTTACTAAGCAAAGTGAAAAAATAGATAAATTGTGGGAAAGGGAGTCGTCAGAGATCGAAAAAGGGCGTAATGATTTAATTCATAGTATAAAGTAATGTGAGCGGTAAAATTTTGATGAAGGTTATACGGCCAGAAATGTAATAAATGGAGGAAACGTCGGAGTAAGGACGTTGTCCGTAAATAGAAATGAGGTAGAAGTAGTTGCCGGCCGAAGTGGCCGTGCGGTTAAAGGCGCTGCAGTCTGGAACCGCAAGACCGCTACGGTCGCAGGTTCGAATCCTGCCTCGGGCATGGATGTTTGTGATGTACTTAGGTTAGTTAGGTTTAACTAGTTCTAAGTTCTAGGGGACTAATGACCTCAGCAGTTGAGTCCCATAGTGCTCAGAGCCATTTGAACCATTTTTTAGAAGTAGTTAGAGCGGCGCAAGTCGCGCGTGCAGCAATTTTAGAGGAAGAGGGTAGTAAGAGGAAGGAAGGCGCTATACGAAGCACGCGAGCGGCCGATGTTAGGGAAATTGGTGCAGAAAATACGAAAATGGCCAGTATGAATAGGTATCAGGAGGAGAATGAAATCCTCAATAATGTGGATGTGATCCTGGCTGTCGAAAATCTCGTACAAGAAATTGTTAGCGATGATTGTGAAGATGTAGAGTCTGACGATATATGTGACCACTGAAATCCATGACGATTATACTAAATATGAAGTGAAAGTTGACGTCATCCGAAGTGATATTGAGGAAACGCCTGTGGCCGAAAATAAAGTGAAAATTTTAGGAAATGATCAGAAAATGGAAATTTATGAAAATAACGTCAGATGAAAAGAGGAGCTGGCTCGTTGCCTTAGCATTTATGCTACAATCAGATACTGCTGGGAACTGAGGGACTGTTCAGGCGAGAAAAACATAGAAATGGAGGAAAGAGAACAAAACTTTACAGAAAATACACTCCTGGAAATGGAAAAAAGAACACATTGACACCGGTGTGTCAGACCCACCATACTTGCTCCGGACACTGCGAGAGGGCTGTACAAGCAATGATCACACGCACGGCACAGCGGACACACCAGGAACCGCGGTGTTGGCCGTCGAATGGCGCTAGCTGCGCAGCATTTGTGCACCGCCGCCTTCAGTGTCAGCCAGTTTGCCGTGGCATACGGAGCTCCATCGCAGTCTTTAACACTGGTAGCATGCCGCGACAGCGTGGACGTGAACCGTATGTGCAGTTGACGGACTTTGAGCGAGGGCGTATAGTGGGCATGCGGGAGGCCGGGTGGACGTACCGCCGAATTGCTCAACACGTGGGGCGTGAGGTCTCCACAGTACATCGATGTTGTCGCCAGTGGTCGGCGGAAGGTGCACGTGCCCGTCGACCTGGGACCGGACCGCAGCGACGCACGGATGCACGCCAAGACCGTAGGATCCTACGCAGTGCCGTAGGGGACCGCACCGCCACTTCCCAGCAAATTAGGGACACTGTTGCTCCTGGGGTATCGGCGAGGACCATTCGCAACCGTCTCCATGAAGCTGGGCTACGGTCCCGCACACCGTTAGGCCGTCTTCCGCTCACGCCCCAACATCGTGCAGCCCGCCTCCAGTGGTGTCGCGACAGGCGTGAATGGAGGGACGAATGGAGACGTGTCGTCTTCAGCGATGAGAGTCGCTTCTGCCTTGGTGCCAATGATGGTCGTATGCGTGTTTGGCGCCGTGCAGGTGAGCGCCACAATCAGGACTGCATACGACCGAGGCACACAGGGCCAACACCCGGCATCATGGTGTGGGGAGCGATCTCCTACACTGGCCGTACACCACTGGTGATCGTCGAGGGGACACTGAATAGTGCACGGTACATCCAAACCGTCATCGAACCCATCGTTCTACCATTCCTAGACCGGCAAGGGAACTTGCTGTTCCAACAGGACAATGCACGTCCGCATGTATCCCGTGCCACCCAACGTGCTCTAGAAGGTGTAAGTCAACTACCCTGGCCAGCAAGATCTCCGGATCTGTCCCCCATTGAGCATGTTTGGGACTGGATGAAGTGTCGTCTCACGCGGTCTGCACGTCCAGCACGAACGCTGGTCCAACTGAGGCGCCAGGTGGAAATGGCATGGCAAGCCGTTCCACAGGACTACATCCAGCATCTCTACGATCGTCTCCATGGGAGAATAGCAGCCTGCATTGCTGCGAAAGGTGGATATACACTGTACTAGTGCCGACATTGTGCATGCTCTGTTGCCTGTGTCTATGTGCCTGTGGTTCTGTCAGTGTGATCATGTGATGTATCTGACCCCAGGAATGTGTCAATAAAGTTTCCCCTGCCTGGGACAATGAATTCACGGTGTTCTTATTTCAATTTCCAGGAGTGTAGATATGAAAGACAAAATGAAGGTTTTTCAAAACAAAATTTGGCGGTAGATGCAGAAACGAAAAGGAAAGAGCCTCCAGATGATACGATACTGATGCAAGATTTGATTACAGTCGCGAAGAACTTTGAACTCAGAAAACCGAAAGAGCCACCTGACGATACAATAGCGGAGCAAAAGTTGATGGGAATTGTAAAGGAAATAGAGATCAAAAGACCAAAAAAGCCCCCAGATATATGTGAGTTGCCAGTGAATGACATATCTTGGAGCGATCTGATGGTTGAACAAGATTTGTTATAGGAGGAACAGGAAAATGCGGAAAGCAGAACAAGTAAACAAACAATCATTCCAATCGAAATTTACGATATTAAATTACAGGTACTTTTAGACACTGGATCCCAAATTAGTACTATTTCTCAATCCTTTTTGAAGACATTTCAAATAAACCGGTATTGACTATGATGCCAGTAAATAGGGTGAAAATTATGGGAGCAACTGGCAAATCCAGTAACCCCTTCGAAGACAAGTATTGGTAGATTTTGAAATTAATGGACAAAAATTTGAACACGACTTCCTGGTCGTACCTTGGTTGAGTGCTCAAATGATGTTAGGTATTGATTAGTTAGACAAAGAAAAAGTATTCATTGATTGTGGTAACGGAACTGTCAAAATTAATAGTAAATCTGGTATTCTGGAAATTACGTTTGCCAAAAACGAAACTGCAAGGAACACCAAAGTTGAGTCGTTGGTATTAGAATTAGACTCGGGAAATGAAGGTTTGTCCAATCTACAAAAAATTTACCATGTGAAGAATATAATGATTAATGACACTAAAACAGAAACTTTTAAAGAAATTATTAACGAGATACAAGAACTTACGTCAGAACAGAAAGCCTATTTGTTTAACATTTTAATAGATAATCAGGATGTATTATCAGATAAACCAGGGAGGGTAAAGAATTTTGAATAGCGTATCGAAGCAGTAAAACACGAACCACATTTCGTGAGACCTTATCCAGAACCACTAGGTAAGAGAGAAGCAGAGCAGGCAGAAATAGATAAAATGATCGAATGGGGGGTTACAGAAAGGAGCAATAGTGAATATAATACTCCACTCATTATTGTGAACAAGAAAGAAGGAGGTGTGCGAGTTTTAATCGATGCACGAACTCTGAATAAAGTTGTCAAAAGAGAAGTAGAGCGTCCGGAAAACTTAGATGATCTGTTTCAAAAGTTCCACAGTGTGCAATATTTGACTAGCTTAGACCTCACTGACGGATATTGGCAAATCCCACTACGTAAAAAATCTCGAAAGCATACTGCATATCTTTTTGCAGGAAAGTGTTACTAATATAAAGTTGTTCCTTTTGGTCTAAATACTTCTGTTTCTGTCTTAATTAGAGCTTCAGGTTCTGTACTAGGAAGGGAACTCAGTGCTAGATTGACAATCTATGTGGATGACTTATGGATTGCTACCGAAAATGGGAGGGAACATTGTGAACTGTTAAACAAAACCCTTTCTGCTCTTCAGGCAGAGGGAATGACATTGAAATTGAAGAAGTGGAAGTTAGTGAAGAAAGAAATAAAATTTTAGGGACGTATTATAACCATGTCTGGGATAGGAAAGGACCCAGAGAAGTTAAATGCTATTAAAAAATGCCCGCCACCTAAGAACCGAAAGCAGTTGAAGGCTTTTCTCGGTCTTTGTGGATTTTACTGCAAATTTGCGACGGAGCAAGCGTTTAATAGTCCAAATTTAAATCGATTGCTTAAGAAAAATAGTGCATTCACTTGGACACGAGGATGCCAAAAAGATTTCGAAGATCTAAAGAATGAGTTGATAAGTAACAATATCTTGCATCACCCGGTTCTGAGCGAACCATTCCATGCGAGTACTGATAGCAGTGCATATGAGATCGGTAAAGAAATTTTCCGAGAGAATAAGGAATCAGTGGATGGTTCAAATGGCTCTGAGCACTATGGGACTTAACTTCTGAGGTCATCAGTCCCCTAGAACTTAGAACTACTTAAACCTAACTAACCTAAGGACATTAAACACATCCATGCCCGAGGCAGGATTTGAAACTACGACCGTAGCGGTGGCGCGGTTCCAGACTGTAGCGCCTAGAACCGCTGGGCCACCCCGGCCGGCGAATCAGTGGAACCAAAACATAGGACAATAGCTTTCGCTAGTCGAACCCTGACTAAATACGAAAAAAATTACACCATCTCAGAGAAGGAAGCTCTAGCTATTATATGGGGTTTGAAAATTTTTCGAAATTATTTATGGGTGCATAAAACCATTATACATACAGATCACAAAGCACTAACGTTTCACTACGAAGTTTTCTACGTCAAAGGAAGTGGCAATCACGTTTCAGATGCTTTATCCAGACTACTGGAAAGAAAAGTCCGTGTACAAGAGGAAAATAATGAAGATGATACATTTCATATAAGATAGAACAAAGAGGCTCAGAGGAAAAAAATTTTATAAATTTGCAAAAATATGCGGTACTATCAAAACGAAGGTGAAATCTGGCAATCAGTTAAAATAAATTTCAATAACACCAAGTATCATCAAATTTGTAAATTTTGTAAATTTGTAAATTTTAAAGGTATTTTATACAAAAGGGAAGATGCGAATAGAGAGGAGTGGAAAGTATGTTGGCCATCTAAATTTGAAAATGAAGTAATTGAATATTTCCAACTCGCTTTAGGACACTGTGGTCCGAAAAAGCGTGTTGAAAAACTCTCTGATGTAGTAGTTTTGAATGTCAGCGCTGCAAAGAAAATAACAGACAGAATTAAATCATGTGATATTTGCCAAAGGGCAAAAGTTAAAAACCGAACCAACCAAGGATACATGCAAAGTAATATACCAGAAGACACTTTCATTCTTTGTCAGTGGATTTGTATGGGCCTCTCCCGAAAACTTCCGGAAACTGTACGTACATTGTAGTAGTATTGGAAGTATTTTCTAAATTTATCAAATTATTTCTCATCAGAAAAGCTACTGCAAAAGCATTATTTAATAGAGTGTATGAATATTTTAATACGCTCAGAAAACCAAAGGCAGTACTATCCGATAATGGGTCTCAGTTTATCACGAAAATGTGGAAGGAAGGAATGGAACAGAATGGTATCCAAGTAAAATATATTTCTGCCTACCATCCGGCAAGTAATCCGGTAGGACGTTATATGCGTGAACTAGGTAGGTTGTGTCGAAGTTACTGCCACCTCAATCATAAGGCATGTGGTTCTCCATGAACGCGTACACCACCATTACTCTACCACACAAACATAGGGGTTATACTCGTTTGATGTGAGACGCTCCTTGGGGAGGGGGGGGGGGTCAACCGGGGATCGAACCGCACAGTAACCCTGGGTTCGGTGTGGGGCGGCGGAGGGGTGAGGTGGACTGCGGCAGTCGTCGTGGGGTTGTGGACCACTGCGGCTGCGGCGGGGACGGAGCCTCTTCGTCGTTTCTAGGTCCCCGGTTAACATACAATATACATACAACATCTCCACAACCGTTATTGGAGGCTCATACTGCTAGCGAGTCCCGCTCCATTGCACGTCGCGACAGGAGAGACTACATCCCCGTCAGCAGCAAGTCTCAGGTTTCGAAACCCGCCACCAAGCCGTGCCACTTCGGGAGACAGGGCCACGCGGAGTAGGTGGCGGGATTTAAGACCCTCGAAAGCGAGTACCATTTGGCTCATTGTGAATGAAGAAATATTTCATGAGAGACTGGTTGCAGCTATCTACAGCTAGAGCTGAAATTCCAACTTCCTCCCATAACATGATAATCATGGGTTGAGTCTTACACAGTTGCGACTTCTTCTTCAACGTTTATATTTCATTTTCCGGACTCTTTCGATTTTTATGCCAAATTTACTTTCGGGGAGCATTTCTCATACTAAACATAGAGAAATGTCAACACAGGCAAACATCCAGAAACAATTCTTATTTGTTTATTGATGATAAAACATCACGCATTTGGAAGAAGCGTTCCAAACGGATTTCGCTTAGTTCTGCACAAACACGTAATCCAGCAACCTTTGTGTGCGGATGCACATCGTTATAGTAGGGGCCAGAAACAGTTTAAGATTGGAGTGCTGGCTGAAGTTTTAGGTCCATATCTCTCCTCAGCACGTCTGGCAGTTGATAGCTATATGAACACCACGGAAAATATTCTTGCACAATTGCTACTGGAAGCCCTTCAACAATTAAGAAGGAGCATTAAGAGCTACAGCACATCGATCGGAGTATACGGAATAATATCCCCCATGACTAATAGATAGGAGAAGCCCGGCTCAGTGACGTGTATGTTTCCCACACCAGAACGGATTATTTTTTGTTGGAAGTAACCTAAAATAACTGGTTTGTGGAACACATATACACTGTGTAATCAAAAGTATCCGGACACCCCCCAAGAAAATATGTTTTTCATATTATGTGCATTGTGCTGCCACCTACTGCACAGGTACTCCATATCAGCGACCTCAATAGTCATTATACATCATGAGATAGCAGAATGGGGCGCTCCGCAGATCTCACGGACTTTGAACGTGGCCAGGTGATTGGGTGTCAATTGTGTCATACGTCTGTACGCGAGATTTCCACATCCCTAAACATCGCTGGGTCCACTGTTTCCGATTTCATAGTGAATTGGAAGCGTGAAGGGACACGTACAGCACCAAAGCGTACAGGCCGACCTCGTCTGTTGACTGATAGACACAGCCGTCAGTTGAAGAGGATCGTAATGTGTAATAGGCAGACATCTATTCAGACCACCATACAGGAATTCCAAACAGCATCAGGATCCATAGCAAGTACTATGACAGTTAGGCGGGAGGTGACGAACCTTGGATTTTATGGTCGAGTGACTGCTCATAAGCCAACATCACGCCGGTAATTACCAAACAACGCCTGGCTTGGCGTAAAGAGCGTAAACTTTGGACGATTGAACAGTGAAAAAACGTTGTGTGGAGTAACGAATCACGGTACACATTGTGGCGATCCGATGACAGGGTGTGGGGTGGGTATGGCGAATACCCGGTGAACGTCATCTGCCAGCTTGTGTAGTGCCGACAGTAAAATTCGGAGGCGGTGGTGTTATTGTGTGGTCGTGATTTTCATGGAGGGGGCTTGCACCACTTGTTGTTTTGCGTGGCACTATCACAGCAAAGTCCTACATTGATGTTTTAAGCACTTTCTTGCTTCCCATTGTTAAACAGCAATTCGCTGATGGCGATTGCATCTTTCAACACGATCGAGCACCTGTACATAATGCACGGCCTGTGGTGGAGTGGTTGCACGACAACAACATCTCTGTATTGGACTGGCCTGCACAGAGTTCTGACCTGAATCCTATAGAACACCTCTGGGATGTTTTGGAACGCCGACTTCGAGCCAGGCCTCACCGACCGACATGGATTCCTCTCCTCAGAGCAGCACTCCGTGAAGAATGGGCTGCCATTCCCCAGGAAACCTTCCAGCACCTGATTAAACGTATGCATGTGAGAGTGGAAGCTGTCATCAAGGCTAATGGTGAGCCACCATTATATTGAATTCCAGCATTACCGACGCAGGGCGCCATGAACTTGTAAGTCATTTTCAGCTAGGTGTGCGGGTACTTGTCTTTACGTAGTGTACATAATGCAGTGACACATCCTCAATATGTCGTCTAAAACCTTTTGATACCACGCAGGAATATTGGAAAGGGTGTGACAGTAAGTGATATGACAAGAGAACTCATGAAAAGGACATTTTTCTCATTCACTATGATTTGATGACTTAAGAGCTTAGATACATGTTACTCATTAAGAGCTAAATAACTTACGACTTTCGGACCTATGTTTATACGACTTTTCTGCGTGGTTAGGTCCAAGGAATACGCCACCAAAGTTGGTTAATGTATTTGGGATGCAGCCTTTACAGCATACAACACTTTTAACAGAAAACATCAACTTGGAGGCTGTTTCCGATCCTGCTGAGTTATTGAGCAATTTGACTCATGAGATGTTCAAAGAGGGAGGATGTAAGGCACAGATACACGTATATTTAATTTTAGTGCATCTCCAATTCTCTGTTCAACAGTAAAACAGTTCCACCCTTAAACATAGTAATGCAATGTCATTGAGAAAGAGCGAATTACTACGCTTTTAACTCTTTCTAATGAAATTATCATAGAAGCAGAAGCCGGTTGGTGTGGCCGAGCGGTTCTAGGCGCTTCAGTCTGGAACCGCGCGACCGCTACGGTCGCAGGTTCGAATCCTGCCTCGGGCATGGATGTGTGTGATGTCCTTAGGTTAGTTAGGTTTAAGTAGTTCTAAGTTCTAGGGGACTGATGACCTGAGATGTTAAGTCCCATAGTGCTCAGAGCCATTTGAACCATAGAAGCAGAAGAAGAATTTTTTTCGCATTTTTTAACAAAGGACCACGTTGTGCATCCGACAGTGCTTGTTTTCAGTTCGTAATAGTGTCAAGATTAAGCAGGTGAAAATAAAATGATGAAAGCCTGTGATTTAAGCGTTAATACACAAAACGAAATCGTATGGCTACTTAGATGTTGTTTCACGTAATGATTACGTTGAAGTAATGTGAATTTACTCAAAGCTGACATCTGGGCACTCCATCCATTCCCATTCAAAACGAGACCTTCCAATTTCCTGCACAATTTTTTAAATTTAAAACGGAAAAACCATGAAGAGATTCATTTTTAATACCGCTATGAAAGTTAGTTTTTAATATCTTCAAACACATATAGTCTCCCATCCCTTTTAATTATTATGTAGATTAGCGTGAATTTTAATAAGATTAGTAAGATTAGGCTGAAGAGCCGAGTATTTGTGTCGTTAACATGCCATCCGTCACCGATGTGGGGCGAGATCGACGAGATAACATCAAAACGAAACAAAAAAATTTAAGACATTTGCTCTTCCTATTAACGCAGATCTAACGCTTTTGTGAGAGAAGTTTCTCTCTGAAATGATGTGTCACGCTAGAGAGGTACGTGTCGCTGGCACGTGAAAGTATCCTCCGTGCTCCCAAAGTTGCGGAATGCAGCCGACAGCATGACGCCTGCAGCTACGCGAAAGTGTGATTCAGCGCAGGCGATAACAGCGATGAGATAACAGAAGCAGCACTCGGTGCACAGTCGGTTACTGCAGACATTCCGGCGGTTGTAAATAGCTGGCTACGGGCGTAACAACGACGGAGCTTTGTGGGCTGTAAAGTTGTAACGGATGTTTAAGGAAGAGCTGCACGGTTGCGCTGCGCACATTGAAACGTTAAGCGGCCACAGCCGCTCAGCGTCCGCAGTGCTACGTGTTGCGGCGTGCACTTCAGAAGAGCACTCCATTTGTTGTCTGTGGAGAGGGCAGAGAGTCGGGAGCACAATTGGATGTATATTGTAGCCACTACAGCTGGACGTAGAAACTATGTAACAGCGACAGCGGCTAGTCGAATTACGTTACCCGTCACAGAGGCAGTAAGCATGACTCCACGAGCATATCTCTCGCTACTAGAAAAAGCTTTCCACTTTCTTCCCGTTCGTATCACCCAAAAGTACTATTGCCGGCCTATAAATATTCTCAGAGAGAGAGAGTACATGGTGGACGGCTAAACAGCAAACAGTTTGTAGTCTACACCATCGTTTCCACGAGGGGGGGGGGAGGGGGAGGGGAGATTACAAATTAATCTTATCTGGCTGTGCCTAGAAGTAGGTTAGGGTTTTAAGACCTTTGGACAACGTTAATATTAGACGTGAAGTTAGTTTCAGGGAGGGTAGGGAAGCCTATCAGCTGTGAACTTTCGTAATAACATTGCAAGAATTCTGCTTTAGCGTTATAGTACCTACTGACACGGTCTACAGAACGCAATAAACAAATGAGGACACATAACTCTGTTACTATGAAACAGCAGAGCTTGCTATAGAAGACGTTTTTCACGGTAGCAAATATGAATACTTGGTTATATCTCTTGAGGTATGCATTTTAGAGCCAATGTTTACTGGACACTTCTGTCTTGTTTTGGTCCATATAACCACCAGTCAAAATAAGTAATGCTTTTTTATAACACGCTGCTTAGTCTGGCTTTAAACTGAAGAGCGGACTGGAGAAACTAAAGCATGTTTTCCAATGTTACACAAAACTCGTTCCCAGAGCTCCCTTCAAATGAGCGGCAACGTAGTATTCAGTCAAGGCTGGGAATGTCTAGTTTACTCTACATGTGTTAACACCGTACGGATTACGTAAATCAATAAGTTATGTAACCAGTACAAGAAATGCAAATCACCTCACGTGGCACTGAACTGCTAGACGGGAAATTAGATCCTGCAAGGGCAGGCAAGGCGTTCTTCCGGTAAAGGCCACTTCCACATCACAAGCTCTGTTCGCTCCTCAGGTTATATATAGCCCTGTTATAAGAGCGATGCGTATGCGTATAGAAGTTGAAGCGTCTACCAGCAGGTGTGCTTTCAAGAGAAAAGGCGAGATGCCTGCATCTGCGAACTTCATAGCTTCCGCATCATGTAAACGAAGTGATCTGGAGAAGAAAGAGATCATTGTAGTAACTTGGTGCATAGGACACAACGTTCAAATAACTTAAGGAAAAGTACTCGGATGACGACGTCGAGAACGGCCGATAGTTCGACAAGTGCTCACTGTGTCACTTTCAAGGCAAAATTGCTGCAAGCAAGCGCTGTGCACATTGCTTGCACAACGCTTATTTGTTGCAGTTTTGCCATGAAAATGACAGGGTGTGCACCTGTCGATATATCGGCGGTTGTCAACGAAGTCACACAGGTCCATTCCCGTAATTTATTAGAAATTTGCTATGTGTTAACGAGAGTTTCGGGTCATTAGAAGAAAGAAAATCTTTACTGTTGGTATTTTCGAGACAGAAATGTCGTTGAACCCAATGTGAACTGGTGTTGCCAATGAGGATACTTACATATCACAATTGTGGTTTTTTGACAGACTTCGTTTTCTGGACATGTGCTTGAAGGAAAGGAGCAGCGTGTCTGATATACAGCTAAGATGAGAGATCTTGATTCATAAAGTCGGTAATGCAAATCTGAATGTCATATGCTGAAACAGTTTGAATCTTTTAAATTTGTATTTTTGAGGGGTTTCACAGTTCTATTTTCTTAACTCACCAAGCAAGTAAACAGTGATAAGTCAATGCTAACCCATGTTATGTGCCCTCAGATTACAAATAAACAATGTTACATACCTATTACGGTATTTGTAAGAACAAAATGTTGCTCAGAATTAACGATTTTAGAAATATGTCTTTATTGTAGAAATACCTGGAAACAATGATTACTGTGGATGAAAAAATAAGAATGGGGTTTACTTGAAATATCTTAATTACGAGATTTTATTGAAACTTCATTGCGCAATTTCTCCAAAAAACCAACTCGCCTCTCACAATTATTTACAGCTGAGGTCCATAGTACGGACAGTTCTCTTCAGAGTGTGTATAACACTACTGTTTTTGTTGCACTACGTGTCCCTTCACCGAGTGTATGGCTTCGAATAGACTATCTGCAGTCTAGACACTGAATGTAATATGAGAGTGAGGCTGCTGAGTTTCCAGAAAGAAAACAGTGACAGTCTACCAGGCATACTGAAGTCGAATGGACAGTCCTTACCCAAAGCAACAGTGTACGAAGTCCCTCCATACCTCCGAAATCTTTATTGTGTAATTACAAGGGTTCAAAGACAAGTAATACCTTCACCTTCGTTAATTGGGCGTGGATGGGAATATTTTAATAGATCAAACGCAGAAATAATCCTTCGAATGTGATCTTTAGTTACCAATATTCACTTTTCCACATAATCACTAGTCAATTGGATACATTTCTGCCAACGGTGAACAAGTATTCTGAAACCGTCACGAAAGATGTCGACACTCTTTTGCTGCAATCAGTCTCACAGTTCTCTCAACGTCTTCATCAAAATCACAACGTTGTCCCTACAAATCGTCACAGATGGAAGTCAGACGGTGCTAAATCTGGACTCTATGGAGGATGCCGTACGGTGGCGAGATTCAGTCTCTGAAGTTCTGGTGTGGTGTCACGTGAAGTGTGTGGTTTAGCATTGTCATGCTACAGGAAAACATTTCCCTTTTCCTTTCGGACACTTGTTAGTCGTCATTTCAGAGTTCACAGCGTTGTGATGTAGCGCTCTGAATTTATTGTTGTTCCAAGATAAAGGAAATCAACATGGATAACATCATCTGCGTCCCAGAACACTGTGGCCATGATATTACCAGCTGAGGGCTGCGTCTTGAATTTTATTTTCTAGGGTGAATCTCTGTGTCGATATTCCATAGACGCACGTTTCGTCTCTGGGTCGTAATAGTGTACCCACGTTTCGTCTATTGTCACAATTGAATGGAGAAATACGTCACCTTCATTATCGTAACGCGAGAGGAGTTCCTGCGCCTTTCATTTCAGGAGTCAGCATACACGGTCCCCACCGTGCACAGATCTTGCGACAGCCAAGCAAAGCAATAATGTGAAATGCCGATTGTTCTTGCAGTTTCTCTCTGAGTGATACGACGATTGTCCTGAATCAATCTGTCAACATTTTGCTTGTGAAACTCAGTGGCTGCTGTCACAGGACGTCCTACTCTTTGTTTGTCACGCAGGTCAGATGTTTCCGCCTCAACATCTTTATACTTACTCGCCCAACGACGCACAGTACTCACATCAACACATTCACCATAAACTGCTTTCATTCTCTGATGAATATCCTTTGGGGTGACACCTTCTGCTGTCAAGAACTCAGTGACTTAAATCGCATTGACCAACAGTCTGCGCAGGGTTCCATACTTCACACTGTAACAACACAACCGTTCAGTGCTAAGGTTTTCCGCCAACTGGAGTTGTAGAGAAGAGGCTACGAAACAAGCCAGTACCTGCCGCATACCAATGCTGCCAACCGGTGGAGAGTTACGAAGGTGGAGGCGTTACTTTTCAGTCAACCATCGTATTTCACAAAAGGTAACTTTAACATTAATATCTTTGCATTTCTCCTCCAAATGACGAAGTCAACTTTCACAACAATAGTATCCACCCATAGCAAATTTTTTGTACACATACGGCATCATGTACACACCGCAAACTTTCATAAAGTCCATTCGGCTTGTAGTTCATTAGACATAGGTTATTCTGAACGTTTCCTTCTTAGAAACCGATAGCGATTTCGTGGTAGGATCCACCATGACAAGATTTCAAAAGTATGCTTGCAACTCAGCAACGTTATATCGCTCCTGCATGAAACACAAAATAAATTTTCACACATCAAGTAAGTTATCGTATTTCAGCTATCGCTCGGTATATATTAATCGACCTGTGGGAATGTGATGACTGTTACTAAGGAATAAATAGTTGTCTGGATACACGATGTTGCAGCATAGCTAAATGCTGACGCTATATAGTCATTAAACGTTAACATTTATGGGTAATAAACACAGTAAGCTTCAAGGCATAGGATAGGTTTACTTTTTATTGTAGATAATGACCACCCGTCTTGGATCTTTCATAACAGCTATTTCGTATCGTTGACAAAACAATAAAAAGGCAAGTGTGTTTTATAAACGTAACAGACACGTGTTAGCCATTACAGGTCTGGGCGAAAAGCTTCCAGGAGTTATTTATGGATGAGTGGCAAATAATTTAATTGCGACAGGTTTTGCAACGACATAAGATCAGTTAACTCTATCTAAGCTTTCCTACAGAATATTTTGTCAGATCATGAAGAGGATGTTTATCTGCATTAAGGATCGATACCACTCGATAGTTAACTGACACATTTCAATATATACGCCGTATGGGAGATGGAGGTGCCTACAGACAGAAAGTGATACATGCGATATGCTAGTATACCCACATTATAGTGAATTTATTTCTGTCGACCAGCAGCATGGAGCGAGTTTTTAATCAACTTTTCTACGTGAATACTGCGACGAAACTGCTGATTTGCACTTTAAATTTTTGGTAGGAATTATAAAGACTATCAATGTAAGGCAAGACAGTAATGTTTGTCGAGAGACACAGCAACCGCTGGAACTCTGTAAGTGATTATTTATTACATTATTAGGTGCGCTATATTACTATCAATTTCCAGTTTTGGGGGTCACGAGATATCTTCCCCTAGGGTCAGGAGATATCTTCAGAGCTAAAAACAATTGAAAGATGAGTAACATGCAGAAAACGCCTGAATTATTAAATACATGGAATCGTCTGAAGTACTCGGGAACGCACTTAGATATTCTTTCGAAACATTCTGTATGGGGAGAAAAACTTTTCTGAACACGTAGAATCACTGACTACCGGATTCCGAAACACAGTTCGCATCACTGCATACAGCACATTCGGTAGAAAATTGGGGTCTTACATCCCATCAGCGATGCTGGCCTTCTCCCGATTTCGCAATCTTCATAACGGCTCTAGGAAATTATTTTAATATTCAGGCCTTATGGCCAGTCAGCCCCCATGGCAGAATGAAGGTACTTCAAATGGCCATTTCCTACTAACGCCAATAGTACCTGTTGTATAAGGTACTGCTTCGTGCCAGGACTTGCGTTTACATCCGGATGACTACTCAGCAATTCACACTTAAGTATTTGTAAGAGAGTTGAAGGAACCACTACCATTATCGAATAGCTCCTGGGAAAAGTGGACACCTAAATCCTTCCGTGCGAGCACTGATTTCTGTTATTCTATTACAATGGTCATCTCTCATCGTGCAGGTGGGGGTCAACGAAGCATTTTGGCATTCGGAGAAGAAAGTTTGTGACTAAACTTTCAAGTGAAATGTCTCACTTGTACGGGAATGTACGCAATGGATGTACGATTACAGGTTGTAGACTTAGGGTTGACGACACATGAAAGTTTGGGTTGAGACGTGAGTTGTACAAAGATAGCCAAATGATAAGGAGACCGCCGGCGATAATAGAGAAATCCAGGTACGAGTCCCGGTCCAGCACAAACGTTAATTGTCTTCATTCCATTGGGTGTACAGAACATGGTTGTCCATATACACAACTGCGAATACATTTAATGTGTATATGTAGATACTTTCTCTATAATATTTTGTAACTGGTTTTGATCATCGCATAATTTTGCTAGACGTAAACGACGGGATCATCTGCAAACAATCTAAGAGAGGTCTCTTTCTTAAAACATATTGGACACCACAGGACATCCTGAGGAAATCACTCGCCTTTGAAACCTCCATGGTCGGCCCAAAACACCACACATTAGACGGACTGCAGAAAGACCAGTCCATCACCTGCAGGCTAGAGAAAAGTGTCCATCCCCAGGAAAATAGGAAATCGGCACTCGCCTTCACAATAGGTACCAGCACTAGCCAATGTACGCAGCCCGCAAATAATTTGTTACGAGTCTTACACAGAAGTACCTAGTTCAGCGTGAAAAACCCGTACGGGTTTATATAAAATTCTAACTCTTTAATTCCAGATTTGTGTCTGTTCGACGGAACACATAACTCGCGATGAAGCGCCTGGGACATATACGAAGATTGCCCAGAAAGTAAAGCACCGCATTTTTTTTCTTCAGCAGTTCTTTACTGAACATAACGAGAATTACACACACACAAAAGAATGGTGTTTTATCTACACATCCTATGATTCCTCTTAATCTCCGTCCCGTTCTATGGCCTTCCTCCAGCGCGAAACGAGGGCGTGTGTGCCCTGTCGGTATCAATCCTTGTCCTGATGGCGGAGCCAGTGCTTCACTGTGTGAATCACAACCTCATCGTCCTCAAAACGTCTTCCACGAATGGCATCCTTTAATGGGACAAACAAGTGGAAGTCCGAAGTACATTAGGGATTTAGGGTGGATTGGGTAACACTGTCCAACCCTGTTTTGCGATGTGTTCAGCAGTCCTAAGAGTTGTGTTGGGCCGAGCGTTATCATGTTGCAGGAAAACATCTCCTTGGTTGCTATCGTGCAGAAGTCGCCGGAAGCGAATCTTGAGTTTTGTTAATGTGTTGACATATGCTTCTGAATTAATGGTACCGCGTCTTGGCATTGCATCAGTGAGAATGGCCCCTTCACAGACCCAGAACACGGTGATCGTGACCTTACCGGAGAAAGCAGTTGCTTTGAATTTTTACTTCTGTGGGGAGTGGGAATGGCACCATTCCATCGACTGTCGTTTTGTTTCGGGCTCAAAATGATGAACCCAGGTTTCAGCACCTGTCACAATCCGGAACAAGAAGGCGTCTCCATCAGCTTCAAAACGTTGCAACAAATCAAGAGAAATGTCTTTTCTGGGCGATTTGTGATTCACCGTTTGACATCGAGGGATCTATCTACATCTACATATATACTCCGCTAGCCGCCATGCGGTGTCTACATCTACATCTACATCTATACTCCGCGAGCCACCTTACGGTGTGTGGCGGAGGGTACTTATTGTACCACTATCTGATCCCCCCTTCCCTGTTCCATTCACGAATTGTGCGTGGGAAGAACGACTGCTTGTAAGTCTCCGTATTTGCTCTAATTTCTCGGATCTTTTCGTTGTGATCATTACGCGAGATATATGTGGGCGGTAGTAATATGTTGCCCATCTCTTCCCGGAATGTGCTCTCTCGTAATTTCGATAATAAACCTCTCCGTATTGCGTAACGCCTTTCTTGAAGTGTCCGCCACTGGAGCTTGTTCAGCATCTCCGTAACGCTCTCGCGCTGACTAAATGTCCCCATGACGAATCGCGCTGCTTTTCGCTGGATCATGTCTATCTCTTCTATTAATCCAACCTGGTAAGGGTCCCATACTGATGAGCAATACTCAAGAATCGGACGAACAAGCGTTTTGTAAGCTACTTCTTTCGTCGATGAGTCACATTTTCTTAGAACTCTTCCTATGAATCTCAACCTGGCGCCTGCTTTTTCCACTATTTGTTTTATGTGATCATTCCACTTCAGATCGCTCCGGATAGTAACTCCTAAGTATTTTACGGTCGTTACCGCTTCCAATGATTTACCACCTATGGCATAATCGTACTGGAATGGATTTCTGCCCCTATGTATGCGCATTATATTACATTTATCTACGTTTAGGGAAAGCTGCCAGCTGTCGCACCATTCATTAATCCTCGGCAGGTCTTCCTGGAGTACGTACGAGTCTTCTGATGTTGCTACTTTCTTGTAGACAACCGTGTCATCTGCAAATAGCCTCACGGAGCTACCGATGTTGTCAACTAAGTCATTTATGTATATTGTATGGCGGAGGGCACAATTTGCGTCAAAGTCATGTTCCCTCCCCCCCCCCCTCCCCGCTCCTCTGTTCCACTCCCGGATCGCGCAAGGAAAAAACGACTGCCTGAACGCCTCAGTGCAAGCTCTAATTTCCCTTATCCTTGAATGGTTAAAAAATTTTCGCATGTGTGAAATCTTATGGGACTTAACTGCTATGGTCATCAGTCCCAAAGCTTACACACTACTTAACCTAAATTATCCTAAGGGCAAACACACACCCATGCCCGAGGGAGGACTCGAAACTTCGCCGGGACCAGCCACACAGTGCATTACTGCAGCGCCCTAGACCGCTCGGCTTATCCCGCGCGGCCTTTGAATGGTGATCATTGTGCGATTTGAAGGTTGGGGGTAATAATATATGCTCTACATCCTCGCTGAAGATCAGATTTCGGAATTTAATGAGTAGCCCTTCCTTTTAGCGCGCCATCTATTTGCAAGTGTCTCCCACTTCAAACTTTCTATGAGATTTGTAACGAACTCGCGATGGCTGAATGTACCAGTCGCGATTGGACCTTCTCAATATCTTGAATCAGACCCAACAGGTAAGGGTACCATACAGACGAACAATACCCTAAGACTGGACTAACTAACCTATTGTAAGATATTTCCTTTGTTGAAAGACTGCATCGCTTCAGGATTCTACCAATAAACCGCAATCTAGAGTTCGCCTTACTCGCTACTTGTGTAATCTGATCATTCCATTTGATATACTTTACGGATGTTACCGCTTCCAAACATTGGGCATTTATTTTGTACTCGTACATTAATGGGAATTTTTGCCTTGTTATACACAGTAGGCTACACTTACCAATATTGAGAGATAACTGCCAGTCATAACACCACGCATTTATTTTCGGCAAATCCTCATTGATTTGTCTACAACTTTCGTGTGATACTACTTTCCTATAGATTACAGCATCATCGGCAACAGTCTCATGCCGCTGTCAGTACCATCAACCATATCGTTTATGTAAATCCTGAAAAGCAGCGGACCTATTACGCTGCCTTGGGGCTCACCTGAAGTTACCTTTGTTTCTTTTGAAGTCACCGTGTTCAGGACGACATACTGCTCCATGTCTGTTAGAAACTTTCTATCCAACCGCATATGTCATCGGATAGACCGTAAGCGACAGTGCGGAACTGAGTCGAACGGCTTTCGAACGTCGAGGAATATGGCATCAACCTGAGAGCCGGTATCTAGAGCCTGCTGTATATCATGCACAGAGAGGGCCAGCTGTGTCTCGCATGACCGCTGTTTCCTAAAACGGTGCTGGTTTCTGCAGATGAGCTTCTGAGAGTCTAGAAAGGTGTTTTGACTGAACACTAAATATTTTCCATGATTCTACAACAAATCGATGTCAGTGAAATTCGCCGGTAATTGTGTGCATCCGATTTTCTACCCTTTTTATAGATTGCTGTGACCAGGTCCTTCATCAAGTCCCGTGGAACTTCCCGCTGATCCAATGATCTCTGATAGATGATGGATAAGAATGATGCTGTATTTGTAGTATAGTCAACATAAAACCTTACGGGGATACCGTCTGGGCCAGATGCCTTCCTGGTGTCTAAGGATCTTAACTGTTTTACAATCCCAGATACACTAAACACTATGTCAGCCACCCTTGCGTTTGTTCGGTAATTGAAAGGGGGAATGGTGCTGCAGTCCTCTGCCGTAAACGAGTTTTTGAAAGGTAGGTTTAGAATTTCGGCCTTCTATTTATAATCATCAGTTACATTACTCGTACTGTCAGCCAGAGAAGGTAAGGAATTATTTGTAGCGTTCATAGATTTTACGTCCTACCAAAATTTTTTGGGGTTTATTTAGAATCTGCAGATAAAAATTTGCTTTCAAATTCGTTAAAAGAATCTCTCATTGTTCTTCAGACAGCTGCTTTCATTTCGCATAATTTCTGGTTGTCAGCGGGGCAGTGACTACGTTTAAAACGACTGTGCAAAATTCTCTGCTTACTCAGCAACTTCCTAATATGTTTGTTGTACCAAGGTGGATCTTTTACCTCCCCTACATTTTTGCTAGGCACATGCTTCTCTAGCATAAATCTAAATTCCGCACACACTTTTGAATATCCAAGAGTGCGGATAACTGCATCCAAACTTTTCTGACTGAGAGATGCAGCGCCAACTGCCGAGTCGCATTGCGTCTGTGCTCGCGAATGGCAACATCAGCACGCTGCAACATGTCAGGTGTGACAGCCGTAGATAGTCTCCCTGATCGCTGCGAAAATGAGTGGTAACTTACGAAACATCCTTGGTAATTTCTTTTCAAAACGGTAGTTTTTTTTTAAAAAAAAACTCCACTTTTCTATACACAAGGATCGCTGTCTTACTGTTCTTAGGAGTAGCCTGTACAGTTTATTTATTTTTTTCATCGGATACTTTATACCACTCGCATTTTGTTATGATAATTTGAAACACAGAATGTAACTGTTGAAGAGATCTCATTAAATTTGCAGCGAGTAAATAGATTTCCTTAAATATATGATTAACTGTATTAGTAAAAACTTTGAATTTTATCTGCCCCACTCTCGTAACATTAAAATCATTACCCTTTCAAGATAAGAGCTACTGAACTCAAGCAACCTAGGAAACATAATACTTAAAATATGATACCTAAAACAATAAATAGCAGCTCCTAAGTACTAGTTAGGTGTATAAAATTTGCTAAGGTCATCAGCTAAATATTATTTGATTTTACATTTTTTTAAAGAAAACAATATCACCACTTCGTCACGTGTTAGACAGAATGCACAAATACATTATAGACAGTACAACGAGAAATTTATTTCTCTTTATCCTACTATGGTGCATTGTCATTCGCCATAACATTTGTAGGAGCACTTATGACTCAACGTCGGTACTTGAGAACTCATGAAACTGATACATTAATTTTGCTCGAAACACTGTTACTCGCTGACTCAAGATGCTCGTTCAAATGGTTCAAATGGCTCTATGCACTATGGGGCTTAACACCTGCGGTCATTAGTCCACTAGACTTAGAACTACTTAAACCTAACTAACCTAAGGACATCACACACACCCATGCCAGAGGCATGATTCGAACCTGAGACCGGAACAACAGCGCGGTTCCAAACTGAAACGCCTAGAACCACTCGGCCACAACAGCCGGCAAAATGCGGGTCGTAGGCGATGTGTTTCCCTTGCGTTTCCTGATGACAGACATCATGTGTGTGTATGCTAACTGTGGCTCTTGCAGCTGATGATCTCATGGTTTGGCTCTTAGCGCACGTCATCTACTTATATGTGCTCCGAATTTTATACGAGTACTTGCAACAAAAATATATATTTTAGAAACAAGATAATAACAGTTTTTATATTTCCCATATGATGAACATTTTGATAATAATTATCTTTATTCTTCCCAAATGGCGAATTTCAAAAACTTTTAAAATAATAATTTGATTAGCTAATGAACTCATTACCTTTCATTGCGCTTGTTTAATTCATTGGAGCATGCTATAAGACTAACTCTTTGTATGATACACAAATATTTTCACAATGCATTTAAAATATTTTGAAACTCTATGTCCATTGACTAGTCGTTATATTAGATATTATCCATTAACTGATGACTCAGTCATAAATAATAATTCCCTACACGTAAACAGTTATACGTATAAAATTCGTTTATCCAGTCCTTAAGGTCAATACCACTCATGCGGTTTGATGACTGGCAGGTGTATGGAGACGCATCCTTGATTACGTCAGATCGGCATTCACTCATTCTCACCCACTATCCGCGTCAGTTGTCAGCCGCGCTCTTCAAGTGCCGTTACCTCTGCCCAGGCTGTCCCGTCTCTCTAAATGCCTCGCTGCTACCATAACACACCTTGCAACACCGAAAATGCAGGTAAAATAAATTTTTTGGGCGTACCCGCAGACGCGGTGTGCAGCTATGCTCCCGCCTATGTAGACTCGCCTGATTCCTTAACCCGCGTGTATTGAGCGCGTTGTGGAAGTGGACAGGCGGTGGAAGCTGCAATTCCCACTATTGCCTGTCCCATAATTATCAGTGGCTCTGGAGACGACTCGGGGTTCTTATCGCACAGCAGCGGCAACAACAACGGCAGCTCAGCATTGTCGTCGGCTACATTCTTCGTCGTCCGCACAGCTACAACATTGTAAGACAGGCAAGTGAAAAATTATAAAGATAAATAGGCATTGCCCAGGAACATTTCTTTAACAAAGTATGAATAACTTGAATAATAACATGCCGTCGTTAAAACTTGTGAGGTCCCTGTGTTGTTATTGCCCTCAGACATTATTACCAAGCAGGGTCCGTTTTCCTTTCCATGCAATCTCTGAATGCAGTAAGAATATGAAAATAGATTACATATTTACTGCCAGTTTTGTGTGCTTGCTAATGACTAGTTTCAGTGTAAATTTTCTGCCTCAGTAACTGTTCGTTCTTGTATTGCATGACAGAGGCTACTTACAGTAAAGTAAATTTACACTGGTAAAACTAATAAATAAACACACAGCACAAATTAAGAGTCCAAAATTCAATTTTTTCTATATTTAGCTTAGCGAGTGCCTTCTGCTGGCTTGGCATGTATTTACTTTTGTTACTTTAAAAATAAAATCAATTGCTCACTTGCTTAAAGTAAATTTGGTTCAATCTTTCAATAATCAGAAGTAAATTGCTAGCCCTTTTCTAAATTTTACACTACGTTACACTGATGTTACTGAAAGTTATTTTTTACATAACAATGTTTAAGCTAAGCCAATCAGGTAATTAACCAGTAACTCCATTTAATTTTACTTTCAAAATTTAGTATTTCAGAATAAGTAACTGCAAACTCAGTGCTCTCTGATTCATTTATTTTTTCGTGAACTTTTGTGCTGCGGAAAAGGGTGACAACCTTCTGTTGCCACACCAGTGATTATTTGATGAAATTTCTTAGCCATCACATTTCTCAAGAATCTGGAGATTCATTGCCCTAGCGGGCTGGCGACCGTTTAGATTAGATTAGATTAGATTAGATTAATACTAGTTCCATGGATCATGAATACGATATTTCGTAATGATGTGGAACGAGTCAAATTTTCCAATACATGACATAATTAAGTTAATTTAACAACATACTGAAGTTAATATAACAACTTTTTTGTGTTTTTTTATTTATGTACTTTTTTATTTTTTATTTTTTAAATATTTTTTTTTGTTTTTTTTCTTAATTTATATCTAAAAATTCCTCTATGGAGTAGAAGGAGTTGTCATTCAGAAATTCTTTTAATTTCTTCTTAAATACTTGTTGGTTATCTGTCAGACTTTTGATACTATTTGGTAAGTGACCAAAGACTTTAGTGCCAGTATAATTCACCCCTTTCTGTGCCAAAGTTAGATTTAATCTTGAATAGTGAAGATCATCCTTTCTCCTAGTATTGTAGGTATGCACACTGCTATTACTTTTGAATTGGGTTTGGTTGTTAACAACAAATTTCATAAGAGAGTATATATACTGAGAAGCTACTGTGAGTATCCCTAGATCCTTAAATAAATGTCTGCAGGATGATCTTGGGTGGACTCCAGCTATTATTCTGATTACATACTTTATTCCTTAGTGATGAATTACCCCAAAATATGATTCCATATGAAAGCAATGAGTGAAAATAGGCGTAGTAAGCTAATTTACTAAGATGTTTATCACCAAAATTTGCAATTACCCTTATTGCATAAGTAGCTGAACTCAAACGTTTCAGCAGATCATCAATGTATTTGTTCCAATTTAATCTCTCATCAATGGACACACCTAAAAATTTGGAATATTCTACCTTAGCTATATGCTTCTGATTAAGGTCTATATTTATTAATGGCGTCATACCATTCACTGTACGGAACTGTATGTACTGTGTCTTATCAAAATTCAGTGAGAGTCCATTTACATGGAACCACTTAGTAATTTGCTGAAAGACAGTATTGACAATTTCATCAGTTAATTCTTATTTGTCAGGTGTGATTACTATACTTGTATCATCAGCAAAGAGAACTAACTTTGCCTCTTCATGAATATAGAATGGCAAGTCATTAATATACATTAAGAACAACAAAGGACCCAAGACTGACCCTTGTGGAACCCCATTCTTGATAGTTCCCCAATTTGAGGAATGTGCTGATCTTTGCATGTTATGAGAACTACATATTTCAACTTTCTGCACTCTTCCAGATAGGTACGAATTAAACCATTTGTGCACTATCCCACTCATGCCACAATACTTGAGCTTGTCTAGCAGAATTTCATGATTTACACAATCAAAAGCCTTTGAGAGATCACAAAAAATCCCAATGGGTGGTGTTCGGTTATTCAGATCATTCAAAATTTGATTGGTGAAAGCATATATGGCATTTTCTGTTGAAAAACCTTTCTGGAAACCAAACTGACATTTTGTTAGTACTTCATTTTTACAGATATGTGAAGCTACTCTTGAATACATTACTTTCTCAAAAATTTTGGATAAAGCTGTTAGAAGGGAGATTGGACGGTAATTGTTGACGTCAGATCTATCGCCCTTTTTATGCAAAGGTATAACAATAGCATATTTCAGTCTATCAGGAAAAATGCCCTGTTCCAGAGAGCTATTACACAGGTGGCTGAGAATCTTACTTATCTGTTGAGGACAAGCTTTTAGTATTTTGCTGGAAATGCCATCAATTCCATGTGAGTTTTTGCTTTTAAGCAAGTTTATTATTTTCCTAATTTCAGAGGGAGAAGTGGGTGAGATTTCAATTGTATCAAATTCCATAGGTATGGCCTCTTCCATTAACAGCCTAGCATCTTCTAATTAGGTTTCTCATCCGTCTGTTACTGGTTATTCGTACCTCTTTGGTTCCAACATCCTCTTACACGCCTATTAAAACCATTCACGTGCCTCTTATTTTCCGTTGTCTCATTATGATTTCCATTTTGATTCCGCCAGTTTCCATTTCATTTTGACCTCCAATTCACACCTCTCCAACCGCTATTGGTTGTCTCTTCTCCTGATAAAGCATCTAACTGGTGTAATGCTTGCAAAATATTTTCAGTTTTCCTATTAACATTACCTGTACACTCACTGGCACTTTGATCAATACTAGTGCAATGATGTCTTCTTCACTAAGTGGGTTCTCTAGACATAAATTATTTTCACAGAAACTTTGCCAGTAATCTTCGTAACTGTCATACCACTGCCCAAAAAAAATCTCCACTGAAAAACACTATTTCTTACGTTACATTGTCTAATGTAAGACCAGCATTTGACTAAAAACTTGTTAATAAACATCTCGTATGATTGACAAGATTCCCCTGCTCTCATTCTCCATGACAGAGCATCCCCTTTCATTCTACTGCAGACACATACTATCTTTCTCCTATCTTCCCTCTTCTCTGGTAACATGCCTTGTAGCATACAAACGCCTTGTGATGTATTTTCCCATTTGCTGCAAAATTACGGTACATACAAACCTTTAAATAGTGGCCCTCATTGCTACTGTTTGTTACTGCAATGAAAGTCTTAATTTTGAACGTAACTTTTTTATGCTCTCGCAGCAAAGATATCAGTGCTCCAACAGAATACGAGAAACACTGTCAAATATGTGTTTAGTAATAGTTTTCCAAAATTCGGTACTGAATTCATTCTGTTTCATAATGCTGACCCACTTTCATCGATTTTTTTTTGTTTTCACTCAATATTTTAATATTGTGTTGGAGCTCATTAACACATCTACTATGATTTGCTACCAGACTTCCCCAATAGTTATTCTTTTTGACGTATCCTTAGCTACTGCCATCTGTTCCTTTATTACATCCCATACTATCTCTTCCACTTCTTTAAATTTTGGCCAGAGTCCTTGATATGTTTATCTAATGGTGTTTTGTTAGTTTCCTGAATGACTTTCGTTAGCTGTTGGTTAGTGCACCTAGAAATTTCGTCCATTTCCTTGTTAGTTGCATCTAGCTATGGTTTAGTATTGTAAGCCAGCGGTATTTTGCCTCCTTACGTAGTTAATGAACATGTGGTGTCACCGCCAGACACCACACTTGCTAGGTGGTAGCCTTTAAATCGGCCGCGGTCCGGTAGTATACGTCGGACCCGCGTGTCGCCACTATCAGTGATTGCAGACCGAGCGCCGCCACACGGCAGGTCTAGAGAGACTTCCTAGCACTCGCCCAGTTGTACAGCCGACTTTGCTAGCGATGG
Organism: Schistocerca nitens; assembly: GCF_023898315.1. Lineage (NCBI taxonomy): Eukaryota > Metazoa > Arthropoda > Insecta > Orthoptera > Acrididae > Schistocerca > Schistocerca nitens. The sequence goes on from NC_064616.1 coordinate 437,705,192, forward strand.
TTCACTGACAAATTACGCTCTCATTTGCCGAGACGATAGTTAGCATAGCCTTCAGCTACGTCATTTGCTACGACCTAGGCGCCATTATCATTTGCTATTTATCTTGTGGTGCATGTACCGTCAGACAGATGTTCACCAATTATGGATTAAAGTTAAGTATTCCAGAAGCTACGTACTTTTTTACTAGACTCAACTCCTTCAACTGTTCCAGACCTCACGCCAACCTGCGTGAGCTTAAACGCGTGCCTTTCGGCTTCTTCTCATAGTGGCTTGGCTGTCTTGCCAAGTCACAACAGAACATAACTAATTTGGTCTACTAGATTAACAAATTTATATTATTTTGCATCGAAGGTTAGATGGGGATATCAATTTATTAATCCTATTGGTTGACACCGGACAACTTCACACTCACGACTGTAGTGCTGCATGCTTTACGAAAGTAATTTTTGCGCTTGCTAGAATAGCGGGAGAGGCTAAGAAAGAGACAGACTTTGGACAGGTTGGGGGCAAGGTGGGAGTTTTTTCTCATCAGCTGAAGGTCAGAATTTTACAACCCACCACAAAGCTGTCCTGGGGCGCTGCCCAGTGTGCGTCACCTCTCATTGTCAGGAGTGCAGACGAAAGTTGAAAGGGGACAGTTAAAACAGCCATGTAACAACAACAGTCAGCAGTTTGATCAGTCCCGATGGAATGCGTCTCCTCTCATCACACTATCACCACACAGGCGCCCAGGGGACAACGGTTAATAGTTCTTCCCATGCAGAACACGTAGCACATTCCCACCACTGTATCCAGGAGGCCCTGTGTTTGGCGGAGCCTTTCAGGTGAACATTGCTTTCAATTGTTCGAGAAGCTTCTAGAATATTATGTGTGAACGGCTCGGGGTTGGCCAGTGGTTTCATGTGGAGAAATAATATAAGTAAATCAGGCTGTAACGAGGGCCGCCATTGGCTGAATTGAGAGTCCGTTTCATGTGGAGAAATAATATAAGTAAATCAGGCTGTAACGTGGGCCGCCATTGGCTGAATTGAGAGTCCACATTAGTCAACTAAGATTTGCCAATTTGGAGACAGAATGTGTCGCCAGACTCTATTGTGGGTATCCAGGTGACACACATCACTGGAGGGCGTATAATTTGTTTCAGACATTGCAGGTAAAGCCATCAGTGATCACTCTCAAACTTAGTCTGAGAAAGTGTCAGTTGTGCCCATTGAGGCAGAATGACATTGTGTCTCTGTGAGCAGAGGAAAAATCGGTGCATCTTCGTGGAGTTTAAGGCATTCCAAAGTGCTCACTTATGACCACGTACTTGAGTCAAATGTCTGCTTCTGGCAATGTGCAAGCAGATTGTCTTGACTCATGAACGGACATTGTACATGGGTAACTTCGAACTTGGGAGTTTGTGGGTACAGCTACATGTTCTCTCTGAAATTAAATTGGCATCTGCACATCATTCTTCATCTCCACGATGACCGCAGCTTTCCAAAGATCGATGTGGCAAATCTGCTGTCCACTTGACTATTTATGGTTATGTACAGGACGCAGCTTGATAGATAGGGAACCATAATAATAAATGTGTTTAGTTCCACTAGATTGTTCTCTGAGCTCTCTGTTGTCAGCACCAATCAGGTTGGAGGTTTTTACTAACAAAGAGGATAGACAGTATAAAACATTTGAGTGTTCCTGTAGTGAAAATTGGGGACGCGATTTTTGCATTGGAGATAGGTATAGCACCAATCTCAAACTTCGTCAGACTAGTAGAATTATTATTATTTTGGGCCATAATGGCTATTTTTGTGAACCGTGACTGTGTAGGATAATAATTTATTTCTAATTTCTGCTACCAGTCACTTTTTTATTTTATGTTTAATCTAACATAATACACCGCGTTTCGAACATGTTCTGTTCATCTTCCGGCGTTTATACACACATACAGACATACAGAGAAATGTTACTTAAAACGAAACAGTCTTAAGCTAGATTAATATAGAACTCTTTGTCCATTGTTTGATACTGTAGTGGTTGGTGTGGCATTTGGGAGGGGGGGGGGAGGAGGGGTAAAAAAATCAGCTTATAGATCAATGCTGTACAGAGCACACAAATTTACACTTTAACATGCACAATTCCAACAAGAAATAGAAACCATAACTTATACTGCCGCAAACAATGGATATGATCCGTCTCTAATTAATACGATGTCACAACAGATAAAAAGTAAACTGAACAAAGAACATCAAACTACACTCACATCTGACATTGCCCCAGCGTCAAAATATGTAAAAACGCCATACCTAGGAATAATATCCGACAAATTAGCAAGACTATTCAAAAAAACACAGAAGTAAAAATCAGCTTCAGCACCAACAACGACCTAAGTAGGAAGCTTATTCACAATATAAAACCACCACATACAAGTCTTGATGCATCTGGCATCCACAAAATTACCTGCAGCCAATGTAATAAATATTATATCGGCCAAACAGGCAGAAATTTCAGAACCCGATTCAAAAAACATTTAGGCTACTACAGGCTTGATAAATGTAACAAATCAGCAGTAGCAACGCACATTAAAGACTCGGGCCACTCTTTGAAAATCGAAGACATCCTCGAAATTTTACACGAAACAGGAAAAAGTAAAAGAATGGATATCATGGAAGAAATGGAAATTTTCATACTAAATACAAAGCATGGAGATAACATTCTCAATGAAATAACCGAATTCAAAAACTCAAAATTCTTCAACAGTCTTAAGCCAGTTCTAACTCAATAGATTCTAGATACGTCAATGTAAATAATTGACTACAAATCTGTCAGTACCAAGACTATCGATACGAAACCTCGATGTTCGATACAGACTGACATGCTACAGTCCGCCATCTTGTGTTGTGTACATAACGTCGAAGCAATCTGTGCAGTGAATTACGTTGGCAATCAGGGACAAAATACAATGTGCAATAGTGTAATGTCAATCAACTGCTCCGCCATTACACCAGTGATGCAAGTGAAGCAGCAAGATGATGAAATCGTAAGTGATCAACCGTCATATAAAATCCTTTCACACAGTTTTCATAACACATAACTGAAGCAAATCCATCTGCATCCCATACAGGCTGTGATATCATACATAGTCAACCACAAGGAAGAAACCAGCAGAAGACATCACTGATCTCGATTTCTAGCCTCCCCCCCCCCCCCCAAATGCCACACCAGACGCTACAGTAACAAACAATCTAGTTTAAGACTGTTTCTTTCTAAGTAACATTTCTCTGTATGTATGTGTGTATGTATGCATGTATAAACGTCTGAAGATGAATAGAACATGTTAGAAATGCGTTGTATTATGTTAGATTAAACATCAAATAAAAAAGTGACTGGTAGCAGAAATTAGAAATAAATAACTAGTAGAATTAACTGATTGTTGTAGTAGTACAGACTATATTTTACAGTTTCTTTAATTTTTGTACTACGCATCTTGATGGCATCCTACTACTGTTATTTAACTAGGATTAGTCTTTACCCATCTGATCCTGAATAAGTTATTTAAGAAAAATAATCAGTTAGGGTTAACTACTTAATTTTTGCGTAATGTCTGAGGGCTGTCGACTAGCAGAACTTGTGAGATTGCACCATATTAAAATCACGACCCATCCCAGTATTACACAGCTTCGACCTGTCAGGATCTTGCAAAAATAGTAATCCTCTGATCATGTGTAGGTCTTAAATCTATCAATGCCCTTATTGTAGTTATTGGGTTAGTAGGCAACAATGTTGTCAGTATTAAAAAATTAAATGTGTGGGCCTGTTACAAGTTTTGGGGAATTTTTCAATAAACAATTAACTTCACAAAGTAGAATAAATAATATTCATGTACTCTACGACACCATAACCAATACATCGTTTTCAGAATTGCTTTTGCGAGTTCTCTCCTCACTTTGTTTCTTTCCTCATTGTTGTTTAATGTATTATGTGTGTTAGGACAGGACTTCGTTCAGTGTTAGGACAGTGCGACGTGTTAGCAACTGTTAGACACAACCGTCTTTATAATAGATTCACTTATAGTGCAGGAATTTTTATGAACATTGTTTTCATGTATAGACTACAGTGTTCATGTTAACTTGTTGAAAAGCTCGGAAAGAGAAGGACCAGATCAGTTAAGTACACAGAGTAGAAATGGCAGAAAACCGAATAGTAGGGGAGGCTATAGTGGAGGATACAGACAGAAAGTTGCATTATCTGGATGACATCATTTGTGAACAGATAGTAGCATATCCATCAGATAGTGAGGAATAAACGAGAAAGCGTGTAGAAGCAGTAGTTTCTGTGTGAAACTATCTGGAAAGTGGGTCCGAAAGAACTGAAGTGCAGAGAAGGTTTTCTAGCGGGCCTCCGTCATGTGCGTCTGGACAAGGCAATACAACGGGCGCATACGATCGCGAAATTTTAGACAGACAAAGACCACGGTCGCGTGAAGAGAGACTCTCACCTGTCAGTTTGGATGGAGAGACGGTAGCACGAGAGAGAAAGTGGGCATCATGACTTCTCGATTATTTGATGGAGATCAGGCAGGAAAGGCAAGAGTGGATTAAGAGGATGCGAACAGAGGTAGAAAGAGAAATTAACAGGACACACGTAGAATTTAACAAGACACAAGAAGAAATAAAGAAAGTAGGAGAGGAGACGTGAAGAAAGACAGAGCAGTTCGAAAGTCAGATGTTGGTATTATGAGCAGAATAGTAACAAGATGTTTCAGACGAAAAAAAGAAAGCTAGGAAAGTGAAAATCATCGAATGAGGCTCAAAGCATATCGCAAAAGGAGGCAATACTGTTCGCAGTAAGATACAGAGCATGACAAAGAAATTGGAACAGGAAAAACGCGATCTTCAAACCTGCTAAAGACTGAAGAACATGACGCAAAGCAGCGGAACACTGAGAAGGGATTAGAGTAGCGACTACTACATCTTCTTAAAAAGAAAGCGTCCTCTGTCGATAGAGGTACGGATACACAGGATTCGGACACATGCAGGTGCGATGTTACGAATACTGCGCCAACGAGCGTCACCTCTTGACTGAGCGATGGCGCAAGAAACATCGAAAGCAACATACTAGCGGTGTGTGGAAACCGTATCGCGCGGCCATCAGCTGTACAGCAGAGGGCGGCGACAAATAATAAGAAAGAGGACGGGAACACACTGCATCCCGAACATTTATTGAACAATTTGCCAAGGCAATACAGCCATATTGGCTGGAATAAAACTAAACTGATCTTGTATGCACTCATCTCGAAGGCATGGTGGCACAGACGGTGAGAAAGACAACACGATCTTGTTGGACTTATGAAGAGTTAAAAAAATGTTTTCCTTAATCATAACTGTTCACGAACGAAGCAAGAGGGAATCAAACTTGTACTGTGGACGTATTGAGACATCGACTCATCAAGTTTCAAACCTGCTGTAAAATTCTTTGATCAGTTGACCAAGAAAAATCAGCTTCTGGATACACCGTGCAGGGACAGCAAAATTAAGCTGCTGAGGTTCAACAAACTCCCGATTTCATACCAGCGATTCCTGATTGAAAGTGCGGAGATAACAAAGTAACATTCCGAAGAACTTTACGAGAGGTCGTGTATGTCATGAACAAAGGGCAAGCCAAACATAAGCGGAGACAACGCAAAGTTACTTCTGATCAGCCACACAACAATAATAACTATCATAACCACAGTGAAGGAAACTTCAAACGACCAAATAACTGAAAAGGGAAAGGAAGCAGGCCCAAATACAATGTTCAACAACTCCATAAACAGAACAATCAAAGGAGTAACTGGAAGGGTGATCACAGAAACAATGAAATCGAGTTCCAGCGAAATGCGATTGTACAAGGCAATCCTCAGCAAGGAGATGAAATTGTAGAAGTGCATCCATCGAACGCAGGATGAGCAAGAGAAGAAGAAAACCCTCAGAAGTGACTAGTTTCCACAGTGGGAAAGACTGTACATAAACACACAGATAAAATCGGAAGCAGTCGCGTAAAATTACTTGATCACGACGATTTATGGGAGCTATTGATCGACGAATCCGACGCAAGACGGAAATATGACCTGTATCCAATAATAGAAAACCTAATGGGCGAATTAATGGTAGAGGCTGTCTTAGAGAGTGGAAGGCAAATCGCTCTGAGCACTATGGGACTTAACTTCTATGGTCATCAGTCCCTTAGAACTTAGAACTACTTAAACCTAACTAACCTAAGGACATCACACACATCCATACCCGAGACAGGACTTGAACCTGCGGTCGTAGCGGTCGCGTGGTTCCAGACTGTAGCGCCTAGAACCGCTCGGCCACCACAGCCGGCCGAGTGGAAGGAAACTATCGGTCATTTCTGAAACGTTGCGCAAAACAAGTGAGAAGTGTGTAAATCAACCAATGTTGAAGGTATTAAAAACAAATGTACGAGGAGTGATCTTGGGAAAAGCACCGAGATAAATAAACAAATCAGGCTTGAGTTTATGTTTGAATTACACAAACTTGCCTTAAATCTACTCGTGGTGCCTAAATTAGCTACTGGTATCATTCTTGGAACGTATCTCCTAAATGAACAAAGGGCCATAATGGACATGAGATTTGGCATAGTGACGTTAGGTAAAAATGGAGAAATTGAGAACAGGTTTGATAAGGGAGCTACGAAGGGGCAGATACCATCTGGCTGCCTAAAGTTGCAAGTGGGAAGCACATGTGATGACTCAACAGAACAACATCCACCGTACAATGGAGAGAGCAGCAATAATGTGAGAATATAGTAGAACATGAGGAAAAGTAATTTGCAACATCGCAAAGAAACAGTAAAACCAGAGGTTAGTGTCAAGGTAGTTCTTCAACCAAGACAGCGTTGGAATGAGGGAAGTGTTCGGTTGCAACAACGTATCAGAGAAAGAAGCGAAAATGTCATGAAAAAGAACCATAATAGAACGCAAAAATTTGCACGTTTTCGTGTTTCTGTTGTCATGATAATGAAGCTCGTTTGGTGGATTAACTGGGGCAGCGTATGAACTATTACACAACCAGTAGAATGGCGTGTACCAGCTCCACATGACGAAGAGAAAGATCCAAAATAACCCTTAGATGTGACGAAGTCTTCAGTAAGAGAATTGAGAACACATCGTACACCTGAAAATTTTGCGTTTTCAGCGGAGAAAAATATTTGACGGACTTAGTTTCTGACAAATTACACGTTTGGTTTTTCATGTCCAAGTCAATGCGGCTTGTTTATTTTTCTGGTTCACTCTCCCTGTCAGACCGACAAGAAAATCAATTTATATAGATGAAGGAAGGATCATCACAGGTAAGAGAGCGATGTATTGACTCGCTGCGTGTGAGCGGAGGCTATTAAAGGAACACAGTGCCATCGTCAGATCAGGCTCAAATATGTTTATTGAATTTGCAAACAGAAAAGGTGTTCTCTGTAGAGGAATTGAAAAAGGAATTTGTCGCAGTTGTCTTATGATAAAATTATATTCTGCCACTAATGGTCTGATTGTTCAATAGACAAATATCATCAAATGTTCCAAAGTAAAACACAAAAAAATTACAGAGGAAAAAGAAGTGGTAATGGAAGAGAGATGAAGGGCGACAGCAGACTGGGGACACTGACTGCAGAAACATCTTTCAAATGGGCAGAGGACACCAATAAAGGGGAGTTAACTGACACAAGTTAGCAAATTCAGCTAACTGTAGTGGTGTGGATAGTAGAATTCATACACAACTCAGCTTGTAAACGCATGCTAACTATACACTAGCATGCCTCCTAACCAAGTACCAAAAACACTACACCACACTACAACTAACATGTGTGAAAGTCATACTCCAAAAAAATTGATATGTGTCAAAGATTTTTAAGAATTGTGACTGAAACATATTAAGAATGTTAACCTTGTTTTCCTTTTATTGTAAACGATTTTTAGTTCAAAATAATGACCCTAAATAATATTTAGTGTCAAAATTTATGTCGTTTTTCTTTATTGCAACAAATTTCACTTTCATTTCAAAGTTGAAATTCACTTGGCAATTTTATATGTCATTTATGTAAATGTAAAACAGATGCTGTAACATTAGTCATAAGCTGTAGACTAAGACTAGATCTACAGTTTGTGCAGGTAACTACCGTGCAGATGCTAAGCGCCGAGAGGACACAGCAAAGCAGCAAAGGATTCACCACACACCTGTCTGGAGGTAAGGAAACAGCGGGGCCCGATGGCATGCCATCGCATACAGGCGGCTGGGATAGCAGCTGGGCCTAGGCTCAAACCAAAGTGAAGGAGGAGAAGGCGACCTACAAGTAGCCTTCAAGAGGTCCCGTGAGACTGTTAGCAGCGGAGGTGCCGCGGCGCTTCCCCAGGACCGATGTTGAGGCAACAGGAATCTATGGGAGGTCGTCAAACTGGCGGGGTGAGACACCCCGCCATGCGGACGATCGGCCCTGCGGGCTGTTAGGGTGAATATACACTATTCTGGGTGTAACAAGAAGAGCTAATCATCAAGTAACGTGGTATCTCAGATGCGTAAGTCCTGCTTCTTCTCCCGACTCACGAGACTGGGCAGCAATCCACTTGTCATCTTCACCAGCCACAACTGCACGCAGCAGCGTCGAACGTCTGGTGTAATTGCACCAGGCAGTGCACCAGCTCTGGGTGCAGTTGAGCTGTTGCCACACCCACGCCAGCCACAAATCCAAGCAGTAGCATCCAGCGTCCCGTGTACTTGGATCATCCACTATGTCAGTACCGCCTACAGTTGAGCATCCAACACACCTGGACCATCGCAGAGCAGCAGCATGCATATGTGTGTGGTGTATGTGCGTGTGTGTGTGTGTGTGTGTGTGTGTGAGTGTGTGTGTATTTGATTTGCTTATGTTAGTGAATTTCGGCCATTACTAACATGCAACCTTGTAGTTAAATGCAGGCCATCGGCTGTTTATTACATACATTTCCTTGTTAATTCATATTTGTGATAGTAGTAGGCTTGCAATCTTTGGCAAAATGCAGATTGCTGTTAATTTCTATATTACCCTTTATTAAAGTGCTGAACCTGCTTTACTATTATTTTTTCTACATCGGGATCACAATCATTCTAGTTGTATTATCATGAGGATATAAGATGAACATCAACAAAAGCAAAACGCGGATAATGGAATGTAGCCGAATTCAGTCGGGTGATGCTGAGGGAATTAGATTAGGAAATGAGACACTTAAGGTAGTGAATGAGTTTAGCGATTTGGGGAGCAAAATAACTGATAGCGGTCGAAGTAGAGAGAATATCGAATGTATACTGGCAATGGCAAAGAAAGCGTTTCTGAAGAAGAGAATTTTGTTAACATCGAGGATAGATATAAGTGTCATTAAGTCGTTCCTGAAAGTACTTGTATGGTGTGTAGCCATGTATGGAAGTGAAACATGGGCAATAAATAGTTTGGACAAGAAGAGAATAGAAGCTTTCGACATGTGGTGCTACAGAAGAATGGTGAAGATTAGATGGGTAGATCACATAATTAATGAGGAGGTATAGAATAGAAAAGGAGAGAAGACGAGTTTGTGACACAACTTGACTAGAAGAAGGGATCGGTTGGTAGGACATGTTCTGAGGCATCAAGGGATCACCAATTTAGTACTGGAGGGCAGTGTGGAGGGTAAAAATCGTAGAGGGAGGCCAAGAGATGAATACACTAAGCATGTATGTTGCAGTAAGTATTGGGAGATGAAGAAGCTTGCACAGGATAGAGTAGCATGGAAGGCTGCGTCAAACCAGCCTCTGGACTGAAGACCACAACAACATATCAGGTGTAGGAGTTCATCATGCCAGTTAATGCAGTAAAGAAAAAGATTTTTCTGATAAATTGTCTTACATTTCAATTGTGCTTTGATAATCAAAAGAATTATGAGGGTGAATGGCCACGGACCTTCAGTTTTTCATGTATTTTCATTTCATTTAGAGTATGTTTGCAGACGGATGGCTGAGGAAGACTTGCAATTTGAGATGCATCAGCACACTCAACGGCAGGTTGGAGATTGCCTTTGCAAAAGAAATACTCAGAAGAATTTTGGTCACAAGACTGACCTGCAGTAAATTTGATTTTTATTCCTTGCCCATTTTTCCACTCAGGATGTAACCACTGAGCCACAGAACTCAAGGGTCTCAAGCAAGAGGTGCCAATGAGGGAATACTTAATGACCATAAGTTAAATTCAGCTAATGGAGCCTTAAAACAAGTCTCTCTCTCTCTCTCTCTCTCTCTCTCTCTCTCTCTCTCTCTCGCTCTCTCTCTCTCTCTCTGTGTGTGTGTGTGTGTGTGTGTGTGTGTGCGTGTGTGCAGGTTGGCACAACAGAAACTAGGTCTGGACTGAAGAAAATTTGTAATGCGTTCAGTAGGGTAAAGTTTCAGTGTGATCAGGCAACACCTCAGCTGTTACTTGGTCACAACGGAAAATTAGTTACGAAGGGGTTAGTTACGCAAGGTGGTGGTATTTTTCCTCCTTATATGTTCAAGTAACATAACTAATTTTGTCAATTAGATTAACACATCAGCATGATTTGGGATCGAAGGTTATGTGTGGTTATCAGTTTATTAATAGTACTGATTGAAAATGGACAGCTTCATGATAACAACTGTAGATCTGCATGCTTTACAAAATTAACTTTTGAGCTAGCTAGGATAGCGAGAGAGGTTAAGGAAACGCCAGATTTTAGGCAGGGTGATGGTGAGCTGGAAATTTTTCCTCAGCAGCCCAAGAGCAGAAATTTACAGCCCACCACAAAGACCTCCTGTCAGAGATGCAGCAAAAGTTGAAAGGTACACACCTAACAAGGGTAGCTTGCAGTTTGTCAGCCTCACTGGAATGTATCTCCTACCGCCACACAGGCACCAGGGGGTCAACGGTTAAGAGTTCTTCGCACGCAGATCGCGTAGCACTTTCCTGCTGCTGAAGCAAGCAGGCCGTGTGTCTGGCTAAGCCCTTCGGGCAGACGTTCCTTTAAATAATTCAAGAAGCTTCTAGAACGTTATGTATGACTGGCTCGACGTTGGCCAGCTGTTTAATATCTAGAATGAGTAGGAGGAAATCAGGTTCTAACGAAGGCCGTGATTGGCTGAGTCGAGAATCCACACTACAGGACCGAAGTTTGCTAATATCGAGGCAAAATGCTTTCCGTAGATCGACGTGGGAGACGTGCTCACCACTACCACGCACCACAGCTTGAGCGATAGACAAACCGTAACGATAAATGTGTTCAGTTAAACTAGAGTGCTCTCAGTGCCAACCGATTGGGAAGATTTACTTACAAAGAGGATAGACAGTATCAACCATTTAAGTGTTCCTGTGGAGAAAACGGGGCCTGTGATTTTCGCATAGAAGACAGGTTTTATGTCAATCTAAAATATTGTGTGACCACTAGAATTAAATGAATGTTGTAATTGTACAGATTATATTTTGCAATTCCCTTGATTTTTGTAATAAGTATCTCGATAGTATGGTAATATTGTTTTTTAACTAGTGTTAGTCTTTACCACTGATCCTGAATAAGATATTTAAGAACATTAATCACTTAGGTCCAATTAAATAATATTTGTCTAATGTCTGAGGACAGTCAACCACAGCATGGCTTGTCAGATCGCAACATAAAAAATGACGACCCATCCTAGTGTTACAGTATTCATAGCAGTTTCTTCTGTTGTCTTGTAGCTGAATCTAGTTTATTCATCATAACTGAAAATAGCCGTGCGGTCTAGGGCGTTTTGTCACGGTTCGCGCGGTTCCCCCAATCGGAGGTTTGAGTACTCCCTCTGTCATAGGTGTATGTGTTGTCCTTAGCGTAAGGTAGTTTAAGTTACATATATGAAGAAGGTACCTGTCATTCTAACATGTCCGAAAGAACAGATACCATGGCTCACCAGCCATTTCACCATCTTATTCTGTGCGGATGCACAAACAGTGCCCGAACTCTTACGGGAATCGGCAGTAAAGCCGCGAGTAATGTGTATAATGGGCAGGGGTACTATGAATATAGTGCGGGACAACAGGTTGCGAATGTGGGTCTCAGGGGAGGCGTGCCAGAGAGAATCCCCTGCAGTCGCAATATGTCCGCTGTTTCCTCGGTGGCTCAGATGTATAGAGCGTCTGCCATGTAAGCAAGAGATCCCGGGTTCGAATCCCGGTCAGCGCGCACATTTTCAACTGTCCCCGTTGACTTATATCAACGTCAGCCGGCTGGGGTGGTCGGGCGGTTATAGGCAGTACAGTCTGGAACCGCGGGACCGCTACGGTCGCAGGTTCGAATCCTGCCTCGGGCATGGATGTGTGTGATGTCCTTAGGTTAGTTAGGTTTAAGTAGTTCTAAGTTCTGGGGGACTGATGACCTCAGAACTTAAGTCCCACAGTGCTCAGAGCCATTTCGACCATTTTTAACAGTCCGCCTTTAGCCGCGGAGCAGCTCGGATTTGTTTACGTCCCGGCTGCGAACGTTCGCGGAAGAAGCGGTGTTTACACCGTCGTCACTCGCGTGTGTTACTGTTTGAATCGAATGCAATGGCATACAATTTCCGAAAAACCACGATACAGTTCACGGTCTGTAACGAGTATGCACGACCGAAGGCTTTCGAAATCGAACGTTTCTTGAGGGACGAAGTGCAACATAATTACACGGAGATTATTTGAATTCATTTATCAATCGTGAGTAGCACTCTTTACGTAAAGATGATTGACGACGCAGCATGCGATAGGATCATTGAAGCCGCCAAACGAGGATTCCAGTTCCGACACTCCGATGGTCATATTGGCGAAGTTTTAGTCGCTCATTCGGGCCTGGGCGCGCGTACGATTCGAGTCTTCGAGCTGCCTTTCGAGGTACCAGAATCATTGGTTACTGAATCGCTCCAGCCATATGGCAGAGTTATCAGTCATACGGCCGAACGTTGGGCAAGTTTTAGTACGTATCCAGTGCTCAATGGTGTCCGACAGGTGCGAATTGCCCTTACGAAGCATGTGCCATCGTACATCAACATCGGCGGCTGTCGAGCTATTGTCATCTATGATGGACAGCCGCGGACATGCTCCGGGAGTGGTGGTGAAGGACATCTTCGATCTGCGTGTATGCAGAGGAGACTCGTGCAACTCCCCAGCGGAGACCTCCAGAATCCGACTACACCAACGTCACTGCCGATGACTTACGTGGCGGCGCTTCGCGGGGAGGTGACGCCGAGGTCGGAGCGCACTATCGAACCGACGCCGCAGTTGATTGAGGCGCCTTCGGACCCCACTGAAGAAGGAATGGCTCCGACCAACCTCCAATCCCAGACATTACAGGTGGTGCAGAAAGAGGATGACAGCATTCAACAGGCATGGAAGCTGAAGTGGAAATGCCCCAGGGGGTTGTGGCGGCGGCGAGAACGCAGGTGATGCAAGATTCGCCAACACCAGAGGCCGAGGTTAGGGCCCGCAAACAACGCTCGCCAAAGCGCCGCAAGAAGCGCCGACTAAACTCTGCGGAGACGCTCCCTTCTCTTTTTGGGAGCCCAGATGAGTCTAACACTATGGACCTGTCTGACTTGGAACCACAAGCTTCGGATGTCGCAGACCATATGAATTCGGACAGTGAAAAGATGTCATGTCGTTCAGACGACGCATCCGCTCAGGGGGCTGCTGCCCCTTCTGCGGTGGAGTCTAAAGCTGCGAAAGAACAACAGATGTCACACATCAATGCCGCACAGGAAAATTTGGAGCTCCCCAATAATATCAGCTGTTATGAGCAGGACGACGAAATCACCGATGCGGACCGTTCTACTGGTGGGGACTCGCATCCGTCCGCATCGCAAGAAACCTAATGCCGCAGGGACACGTCCATCGGGCGACCCTCTGCGGATGTGCAAAGGGACTATCGATACTGTGAAACTTTGTCATTTTAACATCATGTGGAGATGACAGCTACTCGACCCCAGGCGTACAGAATAGAGACAGTGAATGTAAATACCATTAAATCGCCCGTGAAACAGCAGTTGTTTAGGGAAATGATATATGCGTCGGACGTGGATATACTGATGGTGCAGGAAATTTACATTCCTGAGTTCCAGGAAGTCCATGGATACATCTCCTACACCTCACCGCACTCGAACAACGACAGTGGAACGGCGATATTGGTCCGGGACGGGATTCCGGTTCGCGACCTGGCTTATCTACCTTCGGCACGAGGACTGGCGATAACTGTTAATGGAAATCGTATTCTCAATGTTTATGCACCTTCCGGCACAGACAACAGACGGGCGCGTGCGAGATATTATTCGGAAGAGATTGTGTCCTTATTTACCGGCAGATTCGATCATTTCATTATAGGTGGTGACTTCAATTGTGTTTTAGCCCAAAAAGACCAGACTCCATATTACAATACCTGTCGTGAATTGCATGTGCTACGCCGGCATCTGGAGTTAAGCGACACCTGGGACATGATTCATAGGAACCGTGAGGGATATACTTTTTATACCAGTCACTCGGCGAGCAGACTCGATCGAATATATGTTTCGGTTGGCCTACAGGATAAGGTGGTCGACGCGGAACGATGGCCTGCGGCATTTACTGATCATCTGGCTTACATTTGTACCATATCACTCCCTAGGCAAAGTGTGTGGAGACGCCGCGGGACATGGAAGCTCAATTCGTCACTTTTGGCGGACCCCTAATGTCGTCAGAGTCGAGGAGGTATGGGCCACATGTCAACGCCGTCTACCAACAAATACCTCCGTGCTTCAATGGTGGCTCGAGTGTACTAAGCCGGCAATAAGAAGAGCTCTCATACAGTATGGTCGGGATAAGACGAGATGGCAAAGAGACACTCTTGATTATTATTACACCATGCTTCGTGAGCTGTCCTTCCAGGTGCCGTCTGCAGAACATCATGCGGAAGTTCATCGTGTCAAGGCACAAATCCTATCGATCACGCGACGACGACTGGGTGGCATCCGAATACGGGCAAGATGTCTCGACACCATCACTGGGGAACGTACCTCGATGCACCATGTGTCGCGGGAACATAAACGTTACCGCCGGGCATTGGTAACAGTGCTCCACGGTTTCGATGGCCGTCAACTGACAACACAACAGGACATTGAAAATGAATTTTTAGACCATTTGCGCCACCTCTATGCCGGTACACCGACGGACCGTCTGGTGGGTGAAGAGATACTGCAACATCTGCAAACGACACTGACAGAGACGGATAAGGCAGCGCTTATGGAGCCACTCACCAGAAGACGATATAAAGGTGGCACTCACAAAAGGAGCGGCCCACAAATCACCAGGGCCAGACGGGACTACGCTAGAGTTTTATCGAGAGTTCTTGGACATGATGATGGCACAGTTGGTGTCGATGTACAATGAGGCGATGCGTCCGGACATGCGCCTACCGTCGGATTTTGTGACGGGCTTTCTTCTTCCCATCCCGAAGATGGCGGGGAGTCGCAGTGTTAATCAACATCGGCCTCTCACTATGCTAAACACCGACTATAAAATCTTTGCACGACTACTAGCGTCTCGTCTCAAGCTGGCGATATCCAGGACAATATCCCCTGATCAGGCTTGCCTAGGGGTGCGAAGCAACATCTCCTCGGCGTTAAGTGAATACCGTGACGTTATCGCCCTTGCGGAAACGTGTAAAATGCGAGCAGCGATGATATCTGTGGACTTCGATCGTGCGTTCGACAGGATAAACCATGACTTCTTGGCGTCAGTCACGAGCCGAATGGCGATTCCACCTGTTTTCATCTTCATCGTTATGAGGCTAATACGAGGGGCTACATCGAAGGTGATTGTAAACGGTCGGGAAGCGGGCTCGATTCCTATTAACAGCTCAATCCGACAAGGGTGCCCACTCTCCATGATGCTGTTTGCGATAGCGCTTGAGCCGCTGATGTGTGTTATGAGGCGCTCACTTACTGGAATAGCGCTTAATGAGAACTCTTTCGTTTGTCACGCATATGCGGACGACCTGATCCTTCTTGTCAGATCAGGACATGAAATACGTCAGACTGTTGAATATCTAGACTCTTATGGGACGGCGGCAGGCAGTGTCGTTAACATAACGAAATCCAAAATTATGCACATTGGACGGGGTCTGGAAGACGTAACGGGACCGTTTCAGACGGTGGAATCGCTGAGATGTCTGGGGATTACATTTACCCGTTCACTACGGCGGTCAGCGGCGGCGAGTTCTCGGCGGCTTCTGTACGGTCGCAGGTTAGAATCCTGCCTCGGGCATGGATGTGTGTGATGTCCTTAGGTTAGTTAGGTTTAAGTAGTTCTAAGTTCTAGGGGACTTACGACCACAGCAGTTGAGTCCCATAGTGCTCAGAGCCATTTGAACCATTTTGAACCTGCCTTTGGTTACTATGTTAGTACTGGGATGTTATTTAAGATCAAATATGATACGTTAACTCTACAGTTCCGGAACGATGGCCTCAACCTCACAAACGTACGAAACAAAGCTCTGGCGCTTTACATGCGAGCGATGATACGAAATTGGCAACAAAGAAAGCATACCATAACGTCAGCTCTGATAGAAGTACTTGTTCCGCCTTCGTACGAACCCCCTATTGCGGTGGGCAATATTTCGCCTTCTCTTGCACACATTGCCTCATTTCTTGTTGATTACAGTTATGTTCGTCTGAAAGTACCTTCGACGAGAATACCCACGACTCGGGAGATCTATAGATGCTTGATGGATCACCATGGCCGCAACATAATGGAACTCAAATACCCGTCGAGAACGTGGAACCACATTTCGTGTGCAGTGCATACTCCATTACTGTCAACAGCAGCGAGATCGATGTGGTATATTCTTATAAACCGTAAGCTTGTGACCAGGAGTCGATTACATACAATTCGTATGGTCGATTCTCCTCTTTGCACAAACTGTGGACTGTTAGCAACGGAAGAACATGGTTTAGGGTGAGGCGCAGCAAGGGACGTCTGGATGCTGACGCGTCGAATACTGGCCTTCCTTCGGCGCACTAACTACAAAGAAAAAAATGGTTCAGATGGCTCTGAGCACTATGGGACTTAACTTCTGAGGTCATCAGTCCCCTGGAACTTAGAACTACTTAAACCTAACTAACCTAAGGACATCACACACATCCATGCCCGAGGCAGGATTCGAACCTGCGGTCGTAGCGGTCGCGCGGTTCTAGACTGTAGCGCCTAGAACCGCTCGGCCACTTCGGTCTGCCGCACTAACTACCCAGAAATCACATCGGATGTACTTTTTCTAGCGGACAAGAGTTTTTTCCCAAACAAAAGACGTATGCGGTCAATTGGATCGCTGGACATGCGACGAAATATTTGTATTCGAACTATATTAAGTCCGTGATGGATTATTGGATGTATTTACAAGAACAACATGAGCTCATACGGAGTCATACGAAATACAGGACTTACTTTTCCAATTTTTTAGGAAGTGTTTTCACAATCCGCCCGACAGCTGGGGTGTCCCAGAACTGAGAAGACTCCTGCAGCAGAACGACTAGAGACAGTACTGCGCGGTTCAATTATATTGGCATATAGCACACTGAGAAGAAAACTGGCCCCTACCTGTTGGCGCCAGTTATGACTGGATTATGTTAACGTGAAAAAAAAAGTAAAACACACACACAACGATGGTAAACACCGAAACCGCCTCAGATAATGGTCCTTCGAATGGTCGACGCAGGAGAAATACATACCGCCCACACTGGCAGAAATGGTTATATGGCCTTCTGCCAGGTTTATGATGCGACACCGCGTGCTGCAGGGATTGTGATGCAGATGATAACTTCATTTTCACTCCCACCCGTGACTAGGATTGTCATTTACTTTATTCCTGTTAAAAAAAAAAGAGGGCGGCCTTTGCGTTGATTTTATGGTTTCCAAATTGTTTTTGCTGTCTCGATACTTTTCTTATCCCTAGGACAGCACAATTGTACGAATAAAGATTGTTTGTTTACCCTGACTTCCTGTTCCCAAAAAAAAGAAGTGGTCGCGTTGTTGGACCATAAAGTGGAGGAACCGCGTTTTTATTTTTATTTTATTTTTCTTACAACATATAGAAATATAAAAAAAGAAAAAAAAGAAAAAATGAAAAAAGAAGGTAAGCGTCGCGCAGTGTCGATAAGGCGTCGCGAGTTCTATTACAGCCGCTGCTACATTTTTTAAATCGCAGTTCTGCCATGTAAGCAGGAAATCCCGGGTTCGAATCCCGGTCAGCGCGCACATTTTCAACTGTCCCCGTTGTCTTATATCAACGTCTGTATGCAGGTAGGGGTATTCATTTCATTATAGTTCAAGTTAGTTTAATTAGATTGTAAGCCTAGGAACCGATGACCTCAACAGTTTGGTCCCATCGTGAAACGTTACAGCTGTCATGAATCATTGTCATGTTAAACATTGTTCATTTATTTACTGTAATACTTGCTTATTTGCTTCGTGCCATTATCGAAAGAAAGTGGTTATGACCAATAGGCTTTTCCTAATTTCTGTAGTGGAGGAAGTTCATTTATTAGTACATATTTATCAAACAATATAATTTACTCGTGCCAGTGTGTCTATTTATTTATTTATTTCGTAAGTAAAGACCTGCATCTTGTTATTATACAGCAGGACGTTCATTGTGTGATTTTACATGTTCTGTCACACAAATTTAGTTTTATTAGTAGTACATTTCTTCTTTTTATGTTGAAAATTGCCGGCCGCGGTGGTCTCGCGGTTCTAGGCGCGCAGCCCGGAACCGTGCGACTGCTAAGGTCGCAGGTTCGAATCCTGCCTCGGGCATGGATGTGTGTGATGTCCTTAGGTTAGTTAGGTTTAAGTAGTTCTAAGTTCTAGGGGACTGATGACCACAGCAGTTGGGTCCCATAGTGCTCAGAGCCATTTTGTTGAAAATTTTACAAAAGATTAAATTTAAAATAACAAATTAAATAGATAATAAGTACAAACGCATGTAAGCAATTTTGTTTAAAATTGTTGATAACTTAGATAACGATAGTACTCAGATACATAACAGGTTGTGGACGTATTTTAACTTTAATTTAAACGTGTGTTTAATAGAAGAAAGAAGAGATGGAAATTTGACTTAGCTATGATGCGATAGTTCTTCCTTTTATGCTTTCTGCGTGTATTGTTTCGTCTGCTGAAAATGTATTGTCTTGACATTGGTAATACTTAATTTAATGTATTGTTTAGGTAGTTTTTACTGTGTTTCCGAAAATAAGGTAACAGTGGAGATTTGGAGTTGATTTAAATGTCATAGTCAGCTGCATCAGTTGCGAGGACTCGGTAAAACCTCAAGCCTGTCACACCTGATGCAGCGAAGGAAGAAGAAATGTCACATCTTCAGATAGTGTTACATGCTACGAAATGTTATAACAAACTGCTGCTCAGAGAGGTTATGTTCAGATTAATTCCACGTAGTGTTGTAGAACCTTAGCTTTCTTTTGCTGTGTTTGTACACACATCAAAAATATTTTGCATCACCCCGGTTCTAAGAACTCGAGAGGATAGACGTTGACTGTGGATATTTTATCACACTCGCGGTCCCTTTGACTGTTCAGAGATGTCAGTAAACCCGCCCAAAGACGTAAACAACCATGCATGAGCAGCGCCGATAAGACGTAGGGGCGTCCGACAGCCGATCAGTTCCCATCATTCCACCAGGAAGGAGGTACACGGCTCTTGTTGTCTGTAGTTCAGCCATGCCCAGACGGTGAATACTGCGGTTAGCTCGCTTCCGCATTGTTACTTTGTGCCAGGAAGGGCTCTCAACAAGGGAAGAGTCCATGCGTCTCGGAGTGAACCAAAGAAATGTTGTTCGGACGTGGAGGACATACAGAGAGACAGGAAATGTCGATGACGTGCTTCGCTCAGGCCACCCAAGGGCTGCAACTGCAGTGGATGACCGCTACCTGCGGATTATGGCTCGGAGGAACCCTGACAGCAACGCCACCATGTTGAATAAAGCTTCCCGTGGAGCCACAGAACTTCGTCTTACGACTCAAACTGTGCTTAATAGGCTCCAAGAAGCGCAACTTCACTCTCGACGTCCATGGTGAGGCCTATCTTTGCAAACACACCATGGAGTGCTGTACAGAGGGCCCAACAACATACCGAATTGACCGCTCAGGATTGCCATCACGTCCTCTTCACCAATGAGTGTAGCATATGCCTTCAACCAGACAATCTTCGGAGACGTGTTTGGAGGCTACGCGGTCAGACTGAACGCCTTAGACACACTCTCCATCGAGTGCAGCAAAGTGGAGGTCCCCTGATGTTTTGGGGTGGCATTATGTGGGTCCGACGTGCGCCGATGGTGCTCATGGAAGGCGCCATAACGGCTGTACGATACGTGAATGCCATCCTGCGACCGATAGTGTAACCATACCGGACCACAATTCACGCCCCCTTCTTGCACATCTTGTGAATGACTTCTTTCAGGATAGCGACAGCGCTCCGCTAGATTGGCCAGCATGTTCTCCAGGCATGAGACCTATCGAACATGCATGGGATTGATTGAAAAGTGCTATTTATGGACGATGTGACCCAAAAACCACTTTGAGGGATCAATCGCTATTGAAGAGTGGGACAATCTGGACCAACAGTGCGTTGATGAACTTGTGGAGAGTATGTCACGACCAATAGAGGCATGCATCAATGCAAGAGGACGAGCTATTGGGTATTAGAATTACCGGTGTGTACAGAAATCTGGACCACCACCTCTGCAGGTCTCGCTGTATGGTGGTACAACATGCAATGTGTGGTTTCATGAGCAATAAAAAGGGCGCTCTCTCCTGTTTGTATGTCGCATATAGTGCTGGCGATACTTCGCCTGCGATGTTGTTTGTAGAGTTCCAGTCATCTCGTATGCGTATTCACTGTCCTACGTCCTAGTTTCGTAAAGTTTGTCTTATGTGTCCAACGGCATCGCAGAAAGCACTAAATGTTCAGGCGTACCAATCTTACGTCAGGCACAAGAGTGGGTCGGTTTTGGGTCGAATCTGTCTTACCACTTCATCATATAAAAGTTATTTGAAGATAAATTGTAATTATTTCAGCAGGAAGCCGTACAGATAGTTTTTCGTTTTGAGTATCCTCCAAAATCTACAGCTCGGCACTTCCAGAGACGAATGTTCATAAAACTACCAGTAGAAACCCGCTTCTGCAAGGACTCGAATTTCCATGTATAAAACAGTTTCAAAACTATGATTACTTTGCAAATGATTTAATGTGTTGGATATTAAAAATTAAGTTAAAGTTTGTTGAAAATAACTAAGTGCTTTCATTACGGAACACTTGATGAGTACAGTCTGGGCAGTTTGAATTCCGTTTTAAGCAAAAGCTAGTTTTTCACGCACCTCAATGTTTATGACGTAATATTTCCTGAACAGTGTGTCGTACAATGCATAATTGTGCAGTTACATATAATGTGTGTGCTCCCTACAAAATGTGTTGTGAATAGAGTTAGTAGTATAAACCCAGTAAATTAAAACGTAATGTCCGATGTGGCAGTTTAACTCTATGAACACCGAAATTGTAGTAAGCCATAAACCTTTTTACTTCCATCGTTTTGCGGGAGGGGTCAACGAGAAAATATTTCGTAAAGGTTTGAAACTATGTATAATGTTTGTTGCAAGGCACAATGTGCTCTTATTCTCAAATAATACTTGAATAAATTGTTGGTATGTACCCACAGTAAGTTGCGTTGCCTCAAGATATATACACCGTTTCTAACTGTAGTGGATTAGTCGAAAGTTCTTACCATATTATGATATCCTTGTGGCTAATGTGCGAGGCTTGCAGTAATGTCGCTTACATTTGTAGGGTTTATTTTGTTGGGCACCTTCATTCCACCTGAGATTTTCGCCTGGCTGAAAATGCAATCACACACACAAGTTTTAGAAGCATAAGTGTTGGGTGGAGGGAGAGTGGGAGTGAGTATCTGGTTGGTCCAGAGAGAAAGAGTGGTGGCGAGGGATTTGCTTAGTGCCTAAACTGTTAGCAACGTTTATCTACAAAGGCGTCTGCGAGTTATGCCTGTTTGCGTAGGTGGTCCAAAGAGAGAAAACGATGCTTTGCGCCTCAACCGTTTGCAGCGTTTATGTGCAAACGCATTGACAAGTTACGAGGGGTTCTGGTGTGGCGGGACGCTCTCTCCGTGGACGACTGAGCGTCATTTATGACAGCTACTAGGAAGGAAACGATTACACGTCCATTGTGCAAATTTCTCTACCATGCCTGGGGAGAAGGCCTGAGCCGGCTTTTGTGGCCGAACGGTTCTAGGCGCTTCAGTCCGGAACCATGCTGCTGCTGCGATCGCAGGTTCGAATCCTGCCTCGAGCATGGATCTGTGTGATGTCCTTAGGTTAGTTAGGTTTAAGTAGTTATAAGTCTAGGGGACTAATGACCTCAGATGTTAAGTCCCATAGTGCTCAGAGGCATTTGAACATTTGAGAAGGCCTGGCATAGTGTTAGACGGACATGTGGATCTCTCCCGTTCACGACTTGGTGGTCACGATCCTACGAGGAGTTCCATATCGTAGCGGCATTATACGACGAATACAGATGAGGAGTTTCTCGTAATGTATGTGTGTACCAGTGTCTGATATTTGGGATCTGTTTGCCAATATTACCGCGAGATATCTCGGCCAGACTAATATAGCAGCAATATTAGGCATCAGCCGCAACTTTCTCGTCAATTGCTGGGCATTGTGTCCGTAAGCAATTATTGGCTTCGCGGCCACACACCTACACGTCGGAATAAGTGTGACGTGACTTTCACTGGGGTTGTCTCAGATTAGGTGAGCTACAAATAGAGTAAACTTTGGTTGGAGCCATTGTAATTTAACTATGGCGTCACCTAATCTGGTAACATAGTGTGGTATTTCTTATACAATACTTTTTTCTTAAAGAAGCTTCTATGACGTCCCTATTTCTAATTTGTTCATCTCTAACAATATTACGTCACACAATAGTAATAGAGTGGTGGGTTGGAAATGATACACAAATCGGGAAAAAAGCTGACATTGTCATGACGTCAACGCAATGGGATGCGACATCGTGACGTGACGCGACTTGGCACTGCAATGAGACGATGTGACACGACACGTAACGATGTTGACACATAACTCATGTAATTGGATAAAATGGGAAAACTGTGGAAAATACGTACATCTTCAGTACTTGCATATTTCCTGTCTATGTGTGGCATTTGCTGGTGCCTCGAAGTGTTAATCAAACGGACCCCAAATGACGTGGTTTCTTGTTAACAAACAGACTCGACCTACCCCTATAGTGACCTGCTCCATAGTGGAGTTGGGAGGTGTGCCTCAGTATCACTCATATCTAATTCTGCATTGTGATTGCCTAAGAGCATCACGACGTCAGGAACAGTCTTACATGATTGACCAAAATATATAAAACTATGGAAAACACGAAAATGGCTGAAAAATGTCTAAAATTGAAAAAGATAGGAAAAATACGTAAAACTGAAAGTACTTACAGATCTGCCCAGGTGACATTTCTGCTGATGCCACGTAAAATTCTAACCAACCAATAGACCTAGAGTGATTTAATTTGTTATCGACAAATAGACATAACCTCTCCCCATGCTCCAGATGTTCTACACTTATAAAACAGGAAATCGGTAAAAATATATAAAACTGGGGAAAAATATGAAGAAATACGTAAAAATTAGAGTGCTTACACATCTACCTAGCTGGGTTTTCCGCTGGTGCCTTGAAATATTAAATAGTTATAAACAAACAGATCTCAAGTGATGTTGTTTGCTGCAAACAAATATGCAACTTCTCCCTGTGCTCTACAACTCCTCCAGTTACCAAATAGGGAACAACGAAACACATAGAATAATGAGAGCACTTGCATATCTGCCTGGGTGTCTTCTCTTCAGGTGATACATAAAACTGTTACTAACACACCCTCTCGCTATGCTGTCCAGCTCTATAGTAATCTATCCTACACAAGTGCCCCAGTTAAAAACGAATCTTGGAATGGGTGCATGATCCTCATTGGTCAATAGGAAAGGGGAGGAAATGGGAGCAAGGAGGAGGGAAGGGGCTAATGATTCCCATGGGTGACCTAGATCGATTCCCTGTGGTTCCCCATGCGAGAGGAAGTGAGGGCATCGAAGAGTCCGATTGTGTAACTCGACACGGAATGCGTAACCTGATACATAATTATCTTATCAAGTGGTTCAAATGGCTCTGAGCACTATGGGACTTAACAT
Organism: Schistocerca nitens; assembly: GCF_023898315.1. Lineage (NCBI taxonomy): Eukaryota > Metazoa > Arthropoda > Insecta > Orthoptera > Acrididae > Schistocerca > Schistocerca nitens. The sequence goes on from NC_064616.1 coordinate 437,729,487, forward strand.
CTGAGGTCATCAGTCACCTAGAATTTAGAACTACTTAAACCTAACTAACCTAAGGACATCACACACATCCATGCCCGAGGCAGGGTTCGAACCTGCGACTGTAGCAGTCGCGCGGTCCCGGACTGAAGCGCCTAGAACCGCTAGGCCAATTATCTTATCAGAGACTTCCTGAGACATGTGTTAGATTTCTCCTTGCTATCCCTGTGTGGAACAGATATCCTCCGCCATACACTGTATGACGAGTTACCGAGTATGTATGTAGATGGATGATTGGTTAGTTTGGAGAGTAAAGGGACCAAACTACAGGGTAATCATTTCCTTTTTCCTCATGCAAAATGGTCTCAGGTTAAAACATTTCCCAAAAGGAGTCGGGGAAAGCAAGAAAGGCGTAAAACTAACTGGGAACCAAACTGAAACAGAAGACGAAAGAGGCAAACCAAATGGGGAAATCGTGCACTAAAAGAAAAAAAAAGGCAGTGGAAGGTATTAAAATAATAGAGCAATTGGCCTGGACTGGCTGATCACAAGAATAAAAAAGAATGAGACAGCCACTTATCAACACACTAAAGTCTTCAGCTGAAAAACAGAAGACTAGAGAAACACAAATAGGGAAAAGACGAACGTCAGGGGGAACGAATAGAGCGAGGAAGAGTTAAAAAAGAGGGATGGTGAAGGACTGTGAGAGAAAGGCAGACGCCCATCCCTAGATTGAGCGATAAAAACCTTCCTTTCGAAGAAAACGCAAAACTAGATGAGCCATTGAGGCATTGTCTACTAACACTATAGTCATTCAAGTGGGAAGGTTAAAAGCCCACTCAGTGCGGCTACAAATGGGTAGCCCAAGAAGATATGGCCCACAGTCAAGTGCGAACCACAGCCACACTGAGGTGGGTCCTCACGACGAAGGAGATGACCGTGACCCAGCCAAGTATGACCGATGCAGAGCTGGTAAAGAACAGTGGAGTTCCCGGGAGTGGCTTGCATGGATGACCCCCACACATTAGTTGTCTCCTTGATACAACATAGTTTATATAGTGTTCTATGGGTGCACCTTTCAGTATCCCAGATCCCAAAACCTTTTCGACGTAAGACCGATTGGAGATTAGTCTCTGGTGTGCCAATCTCTAGGGTCTATTGGACCAGCATGTCAGCAAGCTAATTGCCCAGGATTCCAACATGACCTGGGGTCCAAGTGAAGGAAACTAAATGTTCACTGTTTTGGAGGGCATAAAGAGACTCCTGGATAGTCATCACAAAAGGATGGCGAGGGAAGCGCTGGTTGAGAGCTTGTAGGCTGCTTAAGGAGTCTCTACAGATGAGGAAGGACTCATCTGTGCAGGAGCATATACCCCCAAGAGCGCAAGAGATGGCTACCACTCTGCAGTGAAAGCACTGCAGCCATGCATCAAGTAGCGCTGTTCACAGCATGAGCGTAAGCAAATCCAATGTGCCCATCTACCAACGAGAATTCAGTGTAGACAATTTTTGTGCCCTAGAATTTGCCGAGAACAGAGATAAATTCTCAGCAGAGGGCCTCACGTGGAACTGAGCCTTTTGGGCCTTGCAACAGGTCCAGACAAAGCTGTGGTCGTGTCATGGGCCATGGAGGTGTACGTGAGTGGACCCATACGGAGGGTGGTAGAGGGAAAGTTTCGAATTCGGTGAGAAGGGACTGGACACAGATTGTAACTGGAATCCCCGATTGGTGCTGGCATTATGAGAGATGGATCAGCATATTAGAGAAAAGGAGACCGTAATTGAAATGTTGAGCTGAGCTGCGGATGTGTGCAGTATAATTAGGAAGCAGCTGTTGCCACCAGATCTGCAAGAGAGGATCCCCAGCTTCTACAAGGCGGCTGTCCACTGGGCTCATTGTAAAAGCCCCCGAAGCATGTAGAACACTGCAGTGGTGTACAGATTCCAGCTTTTGCAATGATGAGGGCGACGCTGAACCATATGCTAGGCTTCCATAGTCAAGACAGGACTTGACACGGGCTTTGTATTGCTTCAGTAGTGTAGGTCGTTCTACACCCCAATCGGTGTAGTACAGGCAGCAAAGAGTGTTAAGATGCCACCAGCAATTCTCCTTAAGCTGACAAAGAAGGGGAAGCCCAGTTAGGCGGGCGCTGAAAACCAGTCCAAAAAAGTGGAAATTCTCCACTACATTAAGTAGATGGTCATTGAGGTACAGTTCCAGATGCGGGTGAACAGGACGGTGCCGACAGAAGTGCATGGCCCATATCTTCGAAGCTGAAAACAGAAGGCCATGGGTAAGGGCCCGTGAGTGTCGACATTCAGCCATACCAATAGAAGAGGAGCAGAAGGAGGTACAAAAATCGTCAGCATATAAGAAGGGGGATAATGAGGACCCCTCTGTTGTTGTGAGCCCATTAATGGCCACTAAAAGGAGTGGGACACTTTGAGAGATTGCAGGGTAATCTAATACAGTGTTATGCTGCATAATGTTCTCAGGGAATTTGATCTTTATTACTTGGTTGCTATACCTGGATATGATCTGACTTCATACATCATGATGAAATGGTGGGCAGTAGTTAACACTATTGCTTGTGTGCTCTAGTGATGGAATAGCGGTAAGCTTTATCTGCGTTCAAAGGAATAGGGTGCCGATTTAAACAACTGCAATAAAGCCTATGGTTTTTCTGCAGAACCTGGGTGAAAGCATTTGCGGACTGCTGAGTCCCGTGATCTCATTGTGCAGACACGTTAGATGGCGCCGGTCGGTCGGCGACCGCGTCCAGGTAGGCTGACTTGCACCAAAGAGTGGCCGCTTCAATGGGCAGAGTATAAGATCCGTAATAAAGCAGAGGATGGGCCCTTTTTTGGCAGAAAGCCGATGGGACGACTGTGAGCTTTCTGCAAATTTCCGTGGGACAGGTCGCTGGCGCTCAGATGTCCAGACTGTTACGAAACATATTTGTGAAGGCACAATGTTTATAGCGAGTTTATGTCCGTTCTGTGGAAAGTTCGAAATCGACACAAGAGGGGAGATAATGATCTTTTTATGGAGGACTGTGGTTCCATCCAGGTCATGTTGTTAGCAAAAGACATGGCGTAAACACATGGTAAAGATTCCGTGAAGCTGAATCTTTTTTACCTTTTCTCCCAATTAACTTTAAAGTCTGTGATTGATGAAATCTGTGTATGCAGAGCAAGAGGCAGTCTCCCATCTTCAAATGCAGCACTACAGCTGATGATTGGCTTATGCTAAAGTAGGAATACTATAAGGATGTAAATGGGCTTTGCTACCGAGCTGACGGAGAAAGCGGGCAGAAAGAGGAGGACACTCTTGTACTGGCGCTTCACTAGTAAAGAACAGCAGGTCTTTGCCTAAACGGTGAGACTTGTGTCCTTTGCTAGTGTGCATTTAGAGCCTGTGCCAGTCACCTTCAGAACTGTGAAAGGTACTGCTTCTAGCATCACACATACAACGAGTGATGCGTGGGTTTATTTATTTGTTTTGAGTCGGCCGTCTAAACATTTGACATATTCCGTCATGCATAGTCTTGGGATGGAGTCAAATTGGTTTGGCAGACCAGCAAAACGGGTCCACCTGCACACTGGAATCCACCGGGATTTCAGAGGCTCATAGGGAAGTATCTGCGTTCCGAATTAGCCGAACGCGAGATCGAGTACTTGGATTTTTCAGGCGAGCGCCATTAATAACAGCCGGCCGTGGTGGCCAAGCGGTTAAAGGCGCTACAGTCAGGAACCGCGCGACCGCTACGTTCGCAGGTTCGAATCCTGCCTCGGGCATGGATGTGTGTGATGTCCGTAGGTTAGTTAGGTTTAAGTAGTTCTAAGTTCTAGGGGACTGATGACCTTAGAAGTTAAGTCCCATAGTGCTCAGAGCCATTTGAACCATTAATAACAGATTTCTGCCGACCATGACTTCAGCCGCTGAACGCATCGTGGTGTGCCTCCATGATCAGCAGGATGCTAAAGTATTCGCTGCTACAGCTTAGGGCTCCAATATATGCTTCTCAGCACCTTATTCTTTGGAACCATATTTTTCTTTATGGAATAGTACAATATAGATGCTTGATTGTGGCGTGGTTTCTGTGCCCTACCCCGGATTCACGCGTATGAAGTCAGATAAAGCGATTAGTGTTCTGGTTGGTGTCGAGTGTCGATCTCCAGCTGAACACTTTGTCCACCATAGACCCCATATTAGTGAAAGCGTTTGTGAAATAAAAATGCTTATGTGTCGTTTCTTTAGACATTTTTTTGTCTTGTGATGTCAAGAATGAATAAATTTATTGTTATTTAGATCACAACTCCTCCCTGTGTTCTGATTAACATTACCATTTTCATTTGTGTTAAAGTCTTGATTACAAAGATAGTAGGAAGCTTGCAATCGGCGAACCGCTGCCGGATCTAGGTCCTTAGCACGTCTGTGACGATGTCATTTAGCGTCCTTGCCAAAGAGGTCCACATTATGATGAAATAAAAAACAAAAAAAAACGAAAAATATGGTTCATTAGGATGTTGTAAATGCTTAATGCTCTGATTGTGTTGTTTATTTGCTTTATTTACAGTGTATTTGTGCCAGCGACTTCTGTGTCACATGTCGACCGTTTTGCCGTCGTTGCTAACGGCGTTGTCGTATTATTTTTCTGTTGTTGACTGTTGTATTTGTTTTGTATTTGGTTGGTTTCGATTCTGAATCTCGCGTACTATTGTCGTAGTCTCGAACTGCAAAATGCTTTGCTAATTATTTTTTGACGTCATTGTGTTTTACTGCGTATATCTTGTGAATTAGATAATACGGTTGTCCACGGTTTGCACGGATAATTAATGTTTGTTATGGATAGAGACTCTGAATGAAAACGAGAAGTAGGGCACGGAGGCAAATAGACTGGGACCGGGAAAATAAAGCGTACGTCATGGAGGAAGAGTGCAATGAAACGGAGGAGGCACAGTTTGAACGTAGGGAGGCGTTGCTGTTGAACGGTGTTAGCAACAACGAAGTCGTGCAACAAGGAAATCAGGGAGGCGAAAGTGATATAGCTCTTCTTGAGGGGACAGACAGTATCAGATCGCTTGTGATAGAAGACGTGAGCGTACCACAACATATCGGAGAAAAAGTGCTTATTAGAAATCCGGACAGAGAAGATAGGGCGGTATCAGAACGCAATGACGCAGAAACAACACTGCACAAATCAAGTATAAGTTTGGTCGATCATGATACTGAGGAAAAAGAAAAGGACTTCAGCCTGGTGGCATTTTTAGTGGATATGGAGAAGAAACTGGAGGAGGAAATCAATGAGACGAGGACGGACATAAGAAATATCAGTGCTCAGGTAAATCAGATGCGAGCGGAACACAAGTCATGCACGAATAAACTCCAGGAAAACCTACGTAAAGTAAACACCAAAGCAACAAAAGGTTTAAAGATAGCACATGATGCTAAGAAGACGGCAAGAGTGCCAAAACAGTAGCAAGTTTCGCAAGACGGGTAGCAGCTGAGGCATCGAAAGCGAGTAAACACACGGAACAGCAAGGACGAGAAGCAGTGGTCAATATGAACAAGAAGGTCGAAAGCGTTGAAAAGCGGCAAAATGACGCGGAGCAGCACATCGACACGAAAATACTTGAAGCCACGGATATTCATGCGACAGAGGCCATGGACAAAGTAGAGTCAGAGCTGCGCAAATTAGGGACTTCTTCGGACGTGACAACTGCAATTCCAGTGAGCGAGACTGAAGAGGTTCGGACTCTTCTTTCGTTCAATCTCAATAAGAAGCTATCAACATGCGTATGGAGAAGAAACTGGAGGAGGTGCTAAGGAAATTATTTCAAATGCGGCCAATCGCGAACGCAATACAACCAGAAGCAAATTCGTACGGAACGGATAACTGCATACAGTTAGCAGCGAGCACAGGACATGGTGAGACAAACGTCGAATTTTCTCCAAGCCATGGAGGGAGCACAGATAAGGGGACGTCGAACGGGGGCATACGAAGGACTGCTATTTACCGTAGGACGGAAGCTGTTGACGAAATGCCATTTGAGTTTCAACACTTCTTACAAGTCTGAAAATGTGAAATTTTCCGAGATTAGGGTAATTTTATTCACCCACCTACTTGGATATCACAATCTTACCTCTCTTTACCTCCAAATTGGCCTTTAAAATAGAAATTAGATATTATTTTCGGACACTTACAAGGGTCAGTTGCGGAGAAAATGCGCGGAATATCGACGACGTGTAGAAGTTACCAGGTGTTCAAGGAAAGCTTCCTAAATATCTACTGGTCCAAAGAGACGCTAGAGCGCATAAAATACGAGATGATTGTTGTCAAAGATTCCGAGAGTTCTGACTACAAAAGCCAAATCAAGTTCCTTGAGGCAATGATTTACATGAACCAGTATCTTGGCGAACCATGCTCTACCGGTGAAATCATACGTCACTGTTAACCAAACTTCCGTCAGCGTATCAACAAGTGTTAGCTGGCAGGTGTAATGAGTAGCTCAGTACTTTCCGTAACACCCTTTACGAATTAGAGTACGCATTCCGAGCAGAGAATATCAAAGAACACAGAGGAAAGTCTGACAGATACGTAATAGGCCCTGTGTCACGTGCACAATATAAACATTACAATAATAGGAACGGAAATGTACGGAATGGAACGCCTTACGGAAACCATTCAAGGTCGGGAAATTTCGGGAGAAGTGAATTTGACCAACGAAGAGACTGGAATGGGAACCGCAATAATTATGTACTACGCAACACAGGCTGGAATGGAAGGAGGACTGAAGGCTACGGACCACAAAACAATGGATGGCGAAACCATGGATCCGATTTCAATGACAATAGAAGATGGGAGCGTATGAACAACAGGGCAAACGGAAGTGCAGGTCAGGCTGAGGAAACTGAGATTCGGGGTCGCAACCCAAGTCGAGGGCCGCGAGGAAATGTCAACCAACGTCAATGCAGAAGAGGCATAAAACGCATCTGCTTCTGAACTCGGACCTAGGCTCATCAATGGTATTACGCGTGGATACGACGGTCTAGAAGAAACATTACTGGTAGATTGTTATTCTGTACAAGCCATAGAAAGTTTAATGGTCGGTGACAGCCGAACTTAAGCAAAGCAGCGTAGGTTTTGTTTAGTTATAATAGTTTTAAACATAACAATCATTTCTTTAGATATTTTTGTAATTCCACCATGGTAATTAGCATAGTAACATCTCCCATTACTGCGAGCCGTAAGAGTGAGGCATTATTAGAATTTCACTGTACAAGTATTTCTTCGTAACATGTATCAAGTTTATAGATGTACAGTTGGTCATCCCTGAGATGACTAATTAAAACTGTTGAGAGAGAAATGTACCGATGACACGACGGAAACATCGTTGTTTATTTGAGTCCTATTTCGCGCGAATTAATATGTTCTCATAGCAGTTTTACAGTTTGCACGGAACGACAGAATCAGATGTCACAAAAACGATAGAATTTTTGTACCTTCGAGTCCGAAACAGTTGCACTAGTATTGGGGACGGAATTCTTCTCGTAACATCTTGGGAGTTCAGCTACAATCAAATTTCTTCTGTTTCTTGTGGGTGCATTGCAGTGTGTTTCGTCATGGTTTGTGACCATTGCCCAGTTGAATGTGTCTTCGCTGTGGTCTGATTATTGTCACCGTGAGTGGCGCGATGTATTTTTGGTGTGTTTTTTGTCTCTGGATGTGGCCTTCGGTGCGATGTTTCTGGCGGATGGGATATTTTATTCGAGTGTGGTTACACTGATGAGCTATCGCGTCTTATGCGATTGTTGCTTTCTGTGGTTATTCGCTTGTGGTTTTCGCATGTGGTTTTCCGCACTATTGTGCGATGATTTTCGTGTGGCCTTCCGCGAGTAGTTCGCGAGCGCCTGAGTGGTAGATCTTGGGCGATAGATTGTACTGTGTGTGGTGAGCACGGAATGTGCGAGTCAAACTGGTTAAAATGGCTCTGAGCACAATGGGACTTAACACCTGAGGTCATTAGTCCCCTACAACTTTAGAACTACTTAAACCTAACTAACCTAAGGACATCACACACATCCATGCCCTAGGCAGGATTCCAACCTGCGACCGTAGCAGTGGCACGGTTCCAGACTGAAGCGCCTAGAACCGCTTGGCCACCGCGGCCGGCTTGTGCGAGTCACTTTGGTATGATTTTGCAGAGTGAGAGAGGCACACCATCAATTTGTGAGAAAGAGAGGAACAGAAGAAATGTAGCTTTGCTGTCAAATGTCAGTAATACTACGGCTATTCGGAAAGTAAGTTCCGATTGATCACGAAATGGAAACCACTTCGAAAATCAGAAATTTTTTTTATCTGCAACAGTTAGCTACAGCTTCCAGCCACTGCTCTACATAGACATCACATCGACTTAGACATTTGTCGTAACGTTGTACCAACTTTCCGATACCCTCGTCATAGAAGGTAGCAGCCCCTGCTTCCCGCCAATTCTCTACGCTCATTTATAGCTCGTTGCCTGTGCGAAAATGTTGTCTTCATAGCCAGTAGTTAATGTCAGCAGAGATGAAACACAGGAATCCAATTACGGGCTGTAGGGCGGGAGATCAAACACTTCCCATCGAAAACGCTGCAGGAGCATTTTCATTTCCCCTGCAGATTGCGACCGAGAATCGTCACAAAGTAGGGACCGTATGACAATTTTTTAATGTGGGCTGCATAACATCAGGCGAAATCTCTCACCAAGGAGCTGGAGTGGATAATTTGTACACCAACCTGAGAAAATATTGTGTCAGTTTCAGCAAAAAAGATAATTTTGCTGTGGATGTTTTGCCACATTGGAGAGAGAGAGTAGACTAGTGACGTTGGCACTAATCGAGGTACACGCCATACACCCGCGTTAGTGCCACCATAACAACAAAAAGTAATGGGAAATCTATTAGTTTGTATAGCTTTTATAGTAGTTGAGTTGCATGAATAAGTAGTAGACTTAGATGGAATGAGAATGACTGAAATGAATGTGTACTCTAAGCAAGCTTAGTACTTTGAGTGCATGAAAGGTTGTGGGTAATTAACACTACACTATCATACATTACAACACCTCACCACTACTTAAGATTATAAAGTTTTAGACACTGAAAATTGATCATTTAAATTATTGGTGAAGTAAAAGCAAATAAGTACTGTAGAATAGAATAAAATTTTATTTTTGTCAAAAGAGCTCTGTTAACGACTTTACTTTTTTCTGTTCTTGGAGTAATCATGTAAAACAAATCTTTATAATTTCATTATAATTCTATCTGTATTTATGCAGCCGGACGCTGTGGCCGAGCGGTTCTAGGCGCTTCAGTCGCGGCTGCTACAGTCGCAGGTTCGAATCCTGCCTCGGGAATGGATGCGTGTGATGCCCTTAGGTTAGATAGGTTTAAGTAGATCTAAGTGTAGGGGACTGATGACCTCAGATGTTAAGTCCCATAATGCTTAGAGCCATTTGAACCATTTGTATTTATGCTGTTAACATATTTGTAAAAACACGACACTAAGTCTCCATGTAAGCACTGTGCAGACTATGGAAGCTGAGTTGATGGCGACGTATCAGGCAGTTGGCGAGGTCGCTGACAATGGAGCGGGCATAGCACTTGGGCAGACGGAGGGTACGCAGCTCTCTCCACGGGGCAGTGGCCCACATAGTGACCACAGGGCAGCTGGACGACGTGAATGGAGGCAGGTGCGAACGAGCCTCCACGTCACAAGCTGTCAACGAAGGGCTGGTGCCCTGCGACCACGCGAGCACTTTTGCTGCCACTTCCCAGTCTCAGGCCCTTAGGGACCTACCTCTGAGCCGGCCGAAGTGGCCGTGCGGTTAAAGGCGCTGCAGTCTGGAACCGCAAGACCGCTACGGTCGCAGGTTCGAATCCTGCCTCGGGCATGGGTGTTTGTGATGTCCTTAGGTTAGTTAGGTTTAACTAGTTCTAAGTTCTAGGGGACTAATGACCTCAGAAGTTGAGTCCCATAGTGCTCAGAGCCATTTGAACCTACCTCTGAATGGAAGGGTGACCACGGGCCATTGGGATGCGGCTGCCTGCGGAGAACTGAATGGAGGTACTCACATGTCTGGAGTCACGTATCGATCAGTGTTCCTATGAATGGTCTTCTACAGCGGCAACTACCACGTCATCTAAGACGGTCAGTAATCGAGATGCCACCGATTGCTGCCACAGACAAGGTCCTGCCACACCAACGCTGCTGCCTGTACTCCACATGCCGAAGAAAAGGGGTAACACATCTTCGCAAACTCACCTTTCATACCTGCCACATCTAGCCTGTTACAAGAAATGTGTAGTGCTGTGTTTAATCGTGTGACAACTGTAAACTTAATAAAACATCGGACCCCCAAAAGACCTTTGAGAAGGGAGCTGTAGGAAGTATTTGTTGTTCCCAATTAAGTTTGTTTTATATGTGCCTTACTGATTTCATTTTTTTTACAAGAATACATGTATCATCAGTGTTTTCTTATCAAGTTTTATTTTCTATTAATGAACTCATGTATTATTTTTCGTTTTGTGTGAAGATTCACTTGTTTTTATGTCACTTATATGTTGTGTTATTGTCTTGACACTTACATGTTTGGACCAGAGGAACAGATTGACACATGTTAAAGAAATAAGCGGAACAAATGACACATGCAAAATGAAAACTAAGGATCTTTTACATTGAGTGAATGCGACAACGTTTGTGATCGATATTCTGTCAAGGAATGAATGCAGCCATTTCTGTAATTGAGCAGGGGTAGTAATTTTCCATGGGGAGAGAATCATCAAGACAACATGATTATATTATGGTAAAGGAAATAACCTTCTCTGGCTCCAATTTCAGGATGAATGAGTAGATAAAAGTCTGCTTGACCCTGTAACCATTTAGTAATTGTCATTTAAGTCTCGGTCTTCAAGAATATGACCCGACGGTTCACCCATCACACTTTTATTTCTCGTTTTAATTTTGTAGGCATACAGCGGAGAGTGTATGGATGACCCCTGGTTGAATGTGGTAGAGACAGGGTATAACAATGTGTGGGGGTTTATGGTGAACTAATATTGATTCACGTTCATTCCAGACTATAGCACCTAGAACCGCCCAACCACTCCGGCCGGTACCCAACAAAAGGTTCAAAATTTATTCCGTTCGATGTCAAACAATTTTTTTAAAATGTGACACTTCCCAGGATTAAATTTGAGAGGAACAGGGAGACTATGAGAGATTGCAGGGCACTTTCACTTCTAATACGGTGTTATGCTGTCTAATGTTCTTAGGGACATTGATCTTTATTACTTGGTTGCTATACCTGGATACGATCTGACTTCACACTTGATGATGAAGTAGTGAGCAGTAGTTGAAGCTCTTGATTTTGTGCTGTAGTGAAGGAATAGCGGTAAGCTTTACCTGCATTCAAAGGAACAGGGTGCCAATTTAAATGACTGCAATAAAAGCCTACAGTGGCTAAGGGTCGAGGGGAGAGTTTTTTCTGCGCAACCATGGTGAAAACATTTGCGGACTGCCGAGTTCTGTGATCCCACTATGCAGACGCGTTGAATGGTGAAAGTCGGTCGGCGGCCGTGTCCAGGTAGGCTGACTAGTGCCAAGGAGTCGCCGCTGCATTGGGGAGAGTATTGAAGACCGGAAATACAGCAAAGGATGGGCCCTTGTTAGGCAGGAAGCCGATGAGACGACTGTTAGCTTTCTGCGAATTTCCATGGGACAGGTCACTGGCACCCAGACATCCAGACTCTGTTACGAAACATTTTTGCGAAGGCACGAGGATTTTAGCAAAGGAAAGTAAAAAGCTTGCAACTTAGTACAGAGCGCTGTGGGATCCCATTCTCTTGGATATGGGGCGAACTGTGTGAGGCACCTTCTCGAACTCTGAAAGTAAGGAGTGACAAACAGTTCTGTATAAATATCGGTAGTGCGCTCTGGAGACTTCTTGTGCAAAGTAGTAAGTATTTGGTGTCGCCCTGTTGCGTTGTAGGATTTTCTCAGCTCAAAAAAGACGGCAAAAAGTTTTTCACGCCGAAAAGACCATAAGGATGGCAGACTCCAAATATACCAAGTTGTCTGTGGTGGAGCGACCCTGGCGAAATTCTGGGACAGAGCCCGAAGGCTCCAAGACTTAAGGAGACAACACAACTGCTGGCTGACAATACGATAGAGGAGCTTCCACAGAAGGTCGGTGAGTATGACAGGACGATAGCTATCCATATCTAAAAGGTTGTTACCTGGTTTTACCACTGGAACAATGATACTTTCTCGCCAAGGTGACGGTAGTTCTCCATCGCTTCGGATGTGGCTGAAGACAGCAAGGAGGGGGCTTTGATAATCCACTGACCAATGTTTAATCATTTGGTGACGGATGCCGTCTGGCCCAAGGACTGTGTCAGGACAGTTGGCTAGGGAACTCACTGAATGGAGCATTAAACGGCTCTGGGTGAAGTGGAGAAAAAGATAGACGATGTCGTTCCATCTGCACGTTTTGGAGACGAAAGGCGCTCCAGTAATTCTCAGATGTTGAAGTGTGAGCATAATGCTTGGCAAGATGCTCTGCAGTTATGTCTGGATCAGTGTATGCAGCTCCATTTTTGGAAATTCCAGGTATACCTGCAGCGGTCTGATATCCATAAAGGCGTATGAACTTGGTCCAAACCTGGGATGGACAGGTTCATGTTTCTGTGGTGCAGACGTATCGTTCCAAAAGCTACTGCATGCGTCAACTGATGAGCTGACAGACCCATGCTTGGAGCCGTTTGAAGGCAATTACGTGCTCCAGGGATGGGTGCCATTTACGACGTTGAAGGGCCCATCTACAGTCCCTAATGGCTGCAGCGATTTTCATCGACCACCAAGGCACTGTCATCCACCAGGGCAACCTGAGCAACAACGGATCGCCGAATCAGTTGCTGCAACAATGGTTGTAGTCATGGTCTGGATCACCTGTTGCCATGCAACATAGATGCAACGGTGGCAGCAGAGGTGAAGGTGTCCCACTCAGCCTTGGTAAGAGCCCATCTAGGCATGCGTCCCGGTGAGTGACGCTCAGGGAGAGACAGAAGAGGAAGGTGTTAAACTGGATAAAATTTGGATGTCAGCATTGCACAGAAAGCGTGATGATCAGTTACTTTCAATCGAGAATGTTGTCATTACCAGAGACAGTCACATAGCCGAAGCCACGTGATGGGCAGTGGCGCCCTCTTTACTGCCTATATAATAAGCGCTTCCTCGGGTTCTCTTTGTAGTTCGCTGCTTTATCTCGGAGGATGTCTCCCGCAGTCAGCTCGGACGTTTTAAGTGAAGACAATACCGCCCGTGAAGGCCTACATTGTATGATAAATCTCTGGAGAGTTAGGAGGCTACGACCAAGGGGGTGCATGACGACCCCTCCAAGACGGACTGGCTGCCATGCTTGACAATGGGTGCGTGGAAATCAGGTAACGCCATGGGCAAAAGACAGCGGACAATCGATGGAGGTTATGCACCCCGTAAGGTGTACTCGCCCAAACAGCTGGAATATGAGTGATGTTGAAGTGCCATGACAATAATAGGTGCAGAAGATCTTAGCGCAGTAGAGATATATTATGCACCACCAAGGCATCCTTGCCCAAATGGCCAGAACTTCGGAAAAATTCCAACAGTGGGGGTCAAACCCTAAAAGCGGACCATACCATCTTAGGCCGAAAAGTGGGAGACTCCCTTTAGTCGCCTCTTACAACAGGCAGGAATACCTCGCTCCTCTTCTGACCCCCGAACCCGCAGGGGTTGCATGTAGATGTAGATGTTGGATAGGTACAGGCATAAACATGTTTTAGATGTGTATAAAAACTCCTCTTTCTTCCTGAGGCATGTTACCATAACACACAGAAGTTTGACTGTGCTACAGTACATGTAGATAACTTGTGACATAGCACAATTAATTATATTATCATTACCCTTATTTATTAGAGAACGTTAACAGCCCAGCTGCTGGTAGTGCTCGCATTGAAAGCCTATTAACATGAAACGGTTCTAATAGGCCTGTTTTACGACAAGCACTTCAAAGAATTTCAAAATATATACACATGCAAAAATATCTCCAACGCTACACAACATGGCTTGTATCTCCGGAAACAAATATTTATTTCCTGAAATAATATCACTAAAAGACTAACAACCATTTTCTCTGGAAAGAAGGACAATGTCGTAAAGAGTGGTCCGATACCAGCAGATGCAACTCCTTCACGTGCTGAACCTCGAATATTTCAATTTGACTGGTACTTATTTTTAATCTCTAATTTCGGTCGTACTGTTTTCTCCTCCTAGCGTCATGGGTTCAGTAATATCCACAAGTCGTTTGTGCCAGAACATATAACAAACTGAACAATTATCCATAATATATCACCTAAATCTAGCAATCCCTGACTAATGGATCGCCTGCACAGGTCACCTTTATTGCTCACTATCGTTATTATGCCTCACCGGCTTGAATATTAGCTGTGTCTGGATGCATTGAATACGAAATTGGCGGAGAAAAAGGGGCACATTAATAGCTCACCCTTAAAAAAGTGCTACCATCGTAAACTAACATTGAAACACTATGAGGTGACCTACTTGTAGAAATGAGATGAAGTGTGTACTGAAGTCGGTTTTGAGGTATCTAGAAATTTAATTTCAACTGTTGTGTATTTTTCATGTACTATAGCATAAGTAAGTTGCTTCAACCCAAGGTACCTATGTCCTCTTCGTCATTTTTTGTGAGATTTCTCCTATGCATAACAATGTAACAGCTCTAACTCTAAAACTACATTTTAGAAATTTTAGAAATAAAAGTTCTCCAAGCTACTGGATCTTACTCATTTAACTTCTCTCTTAAAATACTGCATATAGGTTTTAAATTCAAAACAAGGATTGTATTCACTTCCCAGAAATTACTTGTGTGACTCAATTACTTCATTGCTAACGTTCTGATAACTTTATTGCTTCGATGTTTTGATGTTTACCTTTATATGTATACGCACTGAAGTGGATGATCGTCTAAGGAAAACAAGAGCACCGACCATTTCCATTTCTCGAATGTACAATGCAGCGATAAATTTAGATAGATAGTTACAGATTGCAGTGGTTATTCCACTTTATTAATGTAACTGAGGGAACCATCGTCGATTTCAGACTGTTCTCGCCGTCACTTTTACTCAGGACAACGAGGCTATGCCATGAGACGACTCTAGACGATTCTGAATAGGCAATTAGGCATCGTGCTTTTAATATTAACGCGCGCTGGCTGTAAATTTCCGGGAGAGGACAGAAATATCCCAATTAGTCGGCAAGCGGTCCTCAGAACAAGGGCCCCTTGTTGCTGCCTCCGCGTGGCTTCCAGTGTAGCCACCGCTGCCTGTTAGTTTGCCCTGTCTCATCCCGGACTGACAACGACGGAAATTGCTGCTAACCAAGACTGAAGCGAAACATCCGACCACGCCTTTGTCACTGCACACCGTCAAAGTAATGTTAAGTAACGTAGTTGTCAGATTTTGCCTGTTTCAAATTACTGGATTCCCTTATCGACTGGGAGTGTGGCACAATAGTAACACACTGGATTTGTATTCGGAAGGACGGTGATTCAAACTCCTTGTAGATATCCTGATTTAGATATTACGTAGTTCCCATAAGTCTTTTAAAGGCAATCCTGGGATGGTTCCCATGAAACGGTTCGGCCGATTTCCTTCTTCGTGGTTCCTGAATCCGAGCTTATACCCTGCCCCTAATGACGTCATGGTCGAATGTTCGTTAAACTCTAATTTTCTTGTCTCTTCCTTTCGTTACCAGTTGCACTACGGCAGAACGACGTTCTACAATTATTCGTAACACAATTATCTTTACTTAGTAATGTACGTTAACAATTCATAGCTTACGACTGTGTGGACAGGTTTAATCTACTCCTTAAAGAGGTATCTCCAATTACAACCAATCGAAACAGAATACACTGTATCCGTATCTCGCAATGCTTGTATTGAGCGTATGGTACAATGCAATCATTTTTCTGAGACATGAAAGAGTGAGTCAAAGTCAGATCAAAGCATTGGCTATAGTTAGTATGATGAATGTCCTAAAGTAATTAAGAAGCATGTGGTTTCGCTCTCTTGTCGAAAGTTCAGCAAGTTTCCACGATAAGATAATATGGAAAGTTCTGAAGGAAAGACGACATTTAAACTTGTGTTCTACTCTCAACGATTTTCGAGAAACATACTGTTAATTATTATGATGTCTACCGTGTTGACGTTGGTTTAAGAATCATAAAAGATGGTTGTATGCGTGAAAGAGGTATGGAGATACCAGAAGTTTTCAGATTGATTATATAACGATAAGACAGAGGTTTAGGAACCAGGCTTTAAAGTGTAAGACTTTTCCTGGGGAAATGTGAACTCTTACCACAATTTATTGGTTATGAACTGTAGATTGAAACCGAAGGAACAGCAAAAAATAGGAATTTAAGGAGATGAGACCTGGATAAATTGACAGAACCAGCGGTTGTAGAGAGTTTCAACGACTGCATTAGGGAACGATTGGCAAGAACAGGCAGAAAAAGAATGGGTAGCTTTGAGAGATGAAATAGTGAAGGCAGAATAGGGTCAAGTAGGTAGAAAGACGAGGGTTAGTGGGAATCGTTGGCTAATACAAGAGATATTGTGTTTGAATGATGAAAGGAGAAAATATAAAAAAATGCAGTAAATGAAGTAGGCGAAAAGGAATACAAACGTCTCAAAAATGAGATCGACAGGAAGGGCAAAAGGGCTAAGCAGGAATGGCTAGAGGACACATGTAAGGATGTAGAAGCATAGATCACTAGGGGTAAGATAGGTGCCGCCTACTGGAAGAGTCAAGAGACCGTTGGACAAAAGAGAAGCACCTCTATGAATATCAAGAGCTCATATGGAAAACCAGTCCTAAGCAAAGAACGGAAAGCAGAAACGTGGAAGGAGTATACAGAGGGTCTACACAAGGTCGATGTACTTGAGGACAATATTACGGAAATGGAAGAGGACGTAGATGAAGATGAGATGGGAGATATAATGCTGCGTGAAGAATTTGACAGATCACTGATAGACCTAAGCTGAAACAGGGCCCTGGAAGTAGACAACATTCCGCTAGAACTACAGATAGTCTTGGGAGAGACAGCCATGACAAAACTCTTCTATCTGGTGAGCAGCATACATGAGAAGAATATAATAATTCCAATTCCAAAGAAAGCAGGTGCTGAAAGGTGTGAAAATTACCGAACTATCAGTTAATAAGTCACGGTTGCAAAATATTGACACTAATTCCTTACAGGCGAGTGGAAAACTGGTAGAAACCGACCTCGGGAAAGACGTGAGGCAATACTGACCCTACGACTTACCTTAGAAGACAGGTTAAGCAAGGAAATCCTACATTTACAGTATTTGTAGACTTAGAGAAAGCTTTTGACAGTGTTGACTGGAATACTCGCTTTCAAATTCTGAAGGTGGCAGGCGTAAAATACAGGGAGCGAAAGGCTATTTACAATTTTTACGGAAACTAGATGGAAATCAAAAGTGTCGATGGGAACTAAAGGGATGTATTGGTTCAGCAGAGCGTGAGACAGGGCTGTACCGTATTCTCGATATTATTTAATCTCTATATTGAGCAAGCAGTAAAGGAAACATAAGAAAAATTTGGAGTAGGGATTAAAATCCTGCGAGAAGAAATGGAAACCGTGAGGTTTGCCGATGACACTGTAATCCTGTCAGAGACAGCAAAGGACTTGGAAGAGTAGCTGAACGGAATTGACCGTGTCTTGAAAGGATGATATAAGATGAACGTCAACAAAAGCAAGACGAGGATAATGGAATGTAGTCGAATTAAATCAGGTGCTGCCGAGAGAACTAGATTAGGAAAGGAGACTAATTACTAGATGAGTTTTGTTGTTGGGGCAGCAAAATAACTGATGATGGCCGAAGTAGAAAGGATATTAAATGCAGACTGGCAATTGCAAGCAAAGTGTTTCTGTAGAAGCGAAACTTGTTAACACTGATTATAGATTTAAGTGTCAGGAAGTCCGTTCTGAAAGTATTTGTATGGACTGTAGCTGTGTTTGGAAGTGAAACATCGACAATAAACAGTTTAGACAATAAGATTATAGAGGCTTTTGAAATGTGGTGTTGCAGAAGAATGCTGAAGATTGGATGGATAGATCACGTAAATAATGAGGAGGTACTGATTAAAATTGGGGAGAAAAGGAGCGAAACTTGACTAGAAGAAGAGATAGGTTCGTAGGACACTTTTTGACGCATGAAGGGATCACCAATTTAGTACTGGAGGGAAGTGTGGAGGGTAAAAATCGTAGAGGGAGATCAAGAGATTCAGCAGGATGTAGGTTGCAGTAGTTATTCGGAGATGCAGAGGATTCTACAGGATAGAGTAAAATGGAGAGCTGCATCAAACCAGTCTTTGGACTGAAGACCACAACAAAAAACAACCGTGTTGATCACTTGAGTCTGTCTACATGGTTTCAGTTCCTGAGGTTTGACTAAATATACACTGTCCAGTGATATTAATGGAACCACCTGTCAAAAACCTGAATAACCACCTTATGCAACGTGGGTCGCTGCGAGACGTGCAGGAAGGGAGTCAATGACGTTCTGGGAGGGTAGTACGGTAAACTCATCCTGGCACTCTTCGAACCATGCACTTACACTGCGAGCTGCACGACATGTTACATGGTCCTGCTGGTAGGTGCCATCATGCTAAGGAGAAACAAACTCCGTTTAGTGGTGGAAGTGGCCCTTACGGTTACAGGCATATATGTCGTGATCCATTGTGCCATTACGAATAACGAGGTGATCCAGGGAATGCCACGTAAGCATTCCGCAGCCATAACGCTCCCTCCTTTGACCTGGATCATTCCGCCGATTGTTGCTGAGTGTTTTCTTTCAGACGTTTGACGTCGAACATGCCAATGGCCATCGGTCCGATGGAGCATAAAAGCGATTCTGAAAAGACCAGTTGTCCTAACTCAGTGGACGTCCGGATATGGTTCTGCCGTGCAAATTCAAGCTTTCCCCTCCGATGAACAGCAGATAGCATGGGTGAGTGAGCCAGGCCCACACACGGCAATGTTTGCTCAAAAATCGTTCAGGAGACACTATTGGTAGCCGCTTGATTCGTCTGGGCGATCAGTTGCTAAACAGCTTCACATCTATTTGCCTGTAAACATCTCTGCAGCCACTGCTTACCCCTGTCGTCGGTAGCCCTTGGTGCACCACAGTTAGTGGTTTTGTATAGCACTATTTTGTCATGCACGGTATACTTTAACCTCTGCGGCATGCCAACAGTTTACAAACCTAGCCGTTTTTGATATCTTTCCACCCTTACCGCATTACGACAAAGACTGCATTGTGCTCCGTGCCGCCGCTGCCCCCACCCCCCCCCCCCCCCCCGACACCCGACACGCTTTACATACCTGCTAGAACTGCCACCTGCCGTCTGTGAGTGTTTCTCGCATCTTGACGTCGAACATAGTGGTGGTCACATTAATGTTTCTGGACTGTACACATGCCGACATCTAAAGAGGGCAAACAAGGCAGGAATCGCTAGTTCGTGACTAAAATGTTCAAGAGTACATTATAAAAAAATATAGAGAAACAGCTTCCAGTAGGCAAGCATTTGTCTATAGAAATTATATAATTCATTGACGTTTAAGGTGGAAGTTTTGAACACTATTTGATAGGCAGAGACGACAAGAAAGTATAGGTACTGTTGTAATTACTTTACTTACACATACACCGTCCCCACCCGTCATGCTTTGAAGAGACTTGCGTTTCATATTCCAGTGCAGGAATTTAGCCGTAAATATCCTAGCTGAAGCCTAAAGTATTCTTTCCTGCGAATGGTCAGTGGCAGCTGGGTAAAAATGGCGATCTGCTACGCATTAGCGAGAGCAGATTGTTGGACGCCACTGACTGGGCAAATCTATCGAAAAATAATAGTGTAAAAGCTATACACAAAAGAACATTCCGTTGTGCTGGTCCGATATCTAATCACTCATGGCAAGACGTAATCGAGAACGAGAAATTCTTACCAGTGTGCGGAGGGCGATAGTGCAGGGTTGTTTCCTTAGGTGCCTCTAAACCTGGTCTGAATAAGACAATTAGCAACAGTTACGTGGGAATGCTTGTTTTCGTGTCACATCTTGTGACCTTGAACCCTTGGACCTGACAGAAAGGCGAACTAAAATCAAGATTTTGTTAAAAATTTTCATAGACGATGAGATGTGATTTTTTGCGTAGCGTAGAAGCGAGAAAGCAGGCAATAGTCGTAGTGTAAAACTGCTCCATCACTAAAATGAAGCCGTCTGGTGTGGCCGAGCGGTTCTAGGCGCTTCAGTCCGGAACCGCGCGACCGCCACGGTCGCAGGTTCGAATCCTGCCTCGGGCATGGATGTATGTGATGTCCTTAGGTTAGTTAGGTTTAAGTACTTCTAAGTTCTAGGGGACTAATAACCTCAGATGTTAAGTCCCATAGTACCCACAGCCATTTGAACCATTTGAACCAAAATGAATCAAAGGTAAACAGGGGAGAAAGAACATGAAAAATGAGATGATTTGCTTATTTTCATGTAGAGGAGAATCAGCTATGAATTTGCCCTCCAGTGAACCAGAGCTACCCACTTAAACACTAAGTGGCAAGAAAGTGGAGTGGCAGATTTCAGTAGAAAACGAGGTTCAGTGTCCTTTATCTCCACTCCGGCCTCTAATTGATTTATTTTGTCACTACATTCAAGGAAAAAATTTAGACTTGAGCACTTCATTCCAACATGAAAAATCCTGATCAAAGCACTTCTGTTGCTATTATTATTATCTTCTACATTAGTAAAATGAATTTAAACCTGTTATGGAAATGAATTTGACGGACCATATTAAAATTTGTGCCAGACAACGATTGGAACCGGATTTTCTTGGGTATCGCGAATCTGCTACTAATCTACAACAGAGTAATGGAATGTTTCGGATCCTGTTTTGCACTACTATAAGCTGAGAGACTGGCAAAACGGTTTTCGATTGAGCCACACGCACAGACGCACGCACACACACACACACACACACACACACACACACACACACACAGTTTGTATTTCACTACCACGTGGACTCTCATGCCGACTGCGGCAATCAGTAGGCACTTGCAAAAGCTTAAACACACAGAAATGATTGGCATCTGTATTTTTATTGCATCCTTTTTTGTGACTTACATCGGTTGAATAATGAAATTACTACTGCAGTGTGCGGAAACTAAACTACGTGCGCACGTCAAATCTGTATTACTTCTCTGTCGATCAGGATAAGCATTAAAATCACTTAGCGTACTGTTGCAGCCGAAAATGATTATATTACTTCCATTCTGAAACTACAAGTAAATATCTGAACTTCTGTGCAGGTATTACATGAGCAACAAACTGTGCATTTACTCGTGCACTATTTTCGTACAGGCAGACAGGACTGTAAACTGAAAAAACTTGTGCTTTATGCGAGGCGCGTTTCTGAACAGAAATCGAGCTCATTACTGGCCACACGGCTTCCTAGCTTGGAAACACGCCGAGGTAATTACTGCCACATGTGAGGTTCTTCTCTGCCGCCAGGCGCCTAATGAGCGACCGACACCCTCCATGCATCTTCCAGAAAATATTACCACCAATTCAAATGGAAGCCTGCGTGTTGGAATTCCGACAGCTACGAAGAGGCAACTAGATTACAAGAGCAGTTAAGACTATTCCCTACAAATCCTAATCATCTACAGTACCTGACCGAAAAAGGGAAGTACCCACAGGTAGAGAAAACGAAATGAAACTTCACAGATTGATAAGGCATGTGATATTATTTTAGTGTTTACAAACTTCAGTCAGATTTAAAAGGAACATCGTTGTATGAGACCACTTATCATTATGACGTTGCACTCACTCTGGCTTGGATTATTGCTCTGACTCGTAGGAAATGATGTCACAAGGCCGTTGTACTATCTGCTGAGGTAAGCTGGCCCACAAATGTAGTAACTGATCCTTGAAATACTGAACACTGGTACTGGTACGATGTTGGCGTCCGGGCTTTTCCCACACATTGTCTCTCAGAGTAAGATCTGGGAATCTTTCTTGGCACAGAATTGCCTTAACATCAGACAGGCAGTTCATGGAGACACGTGCCATGTGTGGACGAGAACTGCAATAACACGATGATAGTGTCACCCAGTATGTTACACTAGAACGTACCGTTGCGCTGTTAGAATTTCCACCCTGACTATCAACTGTGACCCGTAACCGTACCAGAAGGCTTCCCACGCCATGGCATCCATAGTGAAATCGGTCTGCATCACCCATTAATTTTAAGAATGGGACTTCTCACCAGATTAGCGCCATACTGGAGTAGTGCAGAGATGCGCTTCATCATTGAACTCAGACAGCATTCCTTGCTTCACAGTCATGGCATCACTCGAAACGCAGAGGAATGTTTAGTAGTTTTAATGGCAGACTACCCCCAGGATGGTAATTCCCTAGTCAGGCAGCTACTAGTCTCCGATCAGTAGTGCGGGGTGACACAGAATGTATCAGGGAGTCTGTCACTATTTATCCTGGGCCCGCAGGAGCGGGGGTAAAAGTGTTACGATGTGCTTGGTGCACAGTACAGTGACTTGGCCTTACGGTGATTAGACGTGGTCGACCAGAACCTTGCTGATGAGTATGCCTGTCCTCACGTTCCCATGCAGTCCAACATCGGGGCTCTGACACATGGTCCACAAATCTGGATGTTCGACCAGCTGACCAAATGTAGATGCCTTTCTCAAACTCTGTCAGGTGCCGATAACGCTGTCTCAGATGAGTAATTAATACACTGATCAGCCAAAACATGACCACTGCCCATCGCGATGTTGAACGCCTCCTGGTGGCCTTGCGAGCACGTGACGCTGTAACAAAAATATGTAAGCGGACCTGACACGGGCTGGGGATCACCCTAGACAATGGGGAAATTCATTGAGATAAGCGACTTTGACAAAGGGCAGATTATTGTTACCTAGAGATGTGAAAGAGTATCTCGGAAACAGCGGAGCAGGTCGAATGTTCACGAGCTACTATCGTGATCATCGATGGAAAGACGTAGAAGGACAGTGAAACTACCAGTAGGCGCTAAATGGTTGGACATCTACGACTCTTCACAGGGCGTGGAGTTTGGAGGTTTGTCTGCTCTATAAAGTAGGACACATGGTGATCTGCGGCATCTCTGCCAAAGAGTATAGTGCCGGTGCACACACAAGTGTTTTGAAGCACACTGTTCATTGCACATAGTTGAAAACGGAGATCCGCAGCACAGCACTCCAAACTTCGTATGTTAACCCAGTGACATCGTCAATTACGACTGCAGTTGGCACGGGACCATCGGGATTCGACCGTCAGCTCTTCGGGTAAATCACATTTTTGCTACACCAGGTTGATAGTGTTCTCCACAAACGCCGCCATCGAGGTGAACAGCTGCTCGAAACCGGCAGCGTGCCATGGACTGCAGGCTGGTGGTTATGCTGTGGGAGACATTTTCCTGCGCTTGCACGGGACACGTGGTATTAATCGAAGACACACTGACAGCTGCAAACCACAGTCATCCCGTCGTGTTTGATGTCTTCCCTGACGGTGACGCCATCTTTCAACAGTATAACTGTCCGTGTCTCGGAGCCAGAAATTGAGGCACTGTAGTTAACTCGCGTTTATGTCTTTCGAACCAAATTCGCCTGATGTAAATCCTATTGAACCTATCTGGATCGCTATCAGGCGCCTTCACTACGTACGCAAATCAGCGGCTCGTTTTTTACGCGAATTAGATGAAATGTTTGTAGACATCTAATGTCACGTGCCTCCAGAAACCTACCATCAAACTGTCGGATCCCTGATACGCAGAATCAGTGAAGTATTTCGTTCCATAGACGTACAGACAAGCTATCAAGCATGTGGTCATAATTTTTTGGCTCATTAGTGTATTTCCATTGTCATTCACAGAGAAAAATTAACATCTGACGCTGTTCACGCCCCTTATATACTCCACCAAGCCTGGTAACAACGCTAAAAGTGAAGGACACTAATGCACACTTGTAGCAGTTCTGCCTGTGACAGAGAATTACAACTCTGATCATTTAAATGTCCGCCGATGGTGTGTACATGAATGAAATTCCACTGCAATCTGACACGTCTTCTGAGTGCTTCACTTACTTTCTCATGCAATGTACCTGGACGGTATTTTCATCTTCAAGGTGTCTAAAACCAAATTCTTCGTACCCACGGTGTAAAAAACGCTAATACTATGAGTCCGTCTGCTCAGCTGAGTGGTAACGCGCTTGTCTATCGTGCAGCGGGGCCGTGTTGGATTCCCGGCCGGGTTGGAGATTTTCCCTGCACGTGGACTGGGTGTTGCATTATCCTCATCATCATTTCATCATCACCGACGCGCAATTCACCCAATGTGGCGTCACCTGAAATAAGACTTGCAGCCGGCAGCCGAACTTCCCCGGACGTGGCCTCCCGGCCATCCACGCCACACGATAATTTAATTTTTTTACTACCATTTAAACAATGAATATCACTTCCTCGTACTTCCAACAGCAGCACCCAATCTCATAGTGTGTAATTACTTATATCTTAGTTTTACTTTCTTACAAGATGCAAGCAGAAGAGATCATCCATTACGTTTCGCGTAGCATGTTCGTAGCTACGTGAAAGCAAAGTACTATTGGATATTGGAGTCCCGTGTCGGTAAATCATTATACGTTGTGATTCGTGCAGTGTCTCCTACACAATAATTCAACGCAAAAGTTATGAAACAGCTGTACACTTCACATTGAAAATGCACTCCTGGAAATTGAAATAAGAACACCGTGAATTCATTGTCCCAGGAAGGGGAAACTTTATTGACACATTCGTGGGGTCAGATACATCACATGATCACACTGACAGAACCACAGGCACATAGACACAGGCAACAGAGCATGCACAATGTCGGCACTAGTACAGTGTATATCCACCTTTCGCAGCAATGCAGACTGCTATTCTCCCATGGAGACGATCGTAGAGATGCTGGATGTAGTCCTGTGGAACGGCTTGCCATGCCATTTCCACCTGGCGCCTCAGTTGGACCAGCGTTCGTGCTGGACGTGCAGACCGCGTGAGACGACGCTTCATCCAGTCCCAAACATGCCCAATGGGGGACAGATCCGGAGATCTTGCTGGCCAGGGTAGTTGACTTACACCTTCTAGAGCACGTTGGGTGGCACGGGATACATGCGGACGTGCATTGTCCTGTTGGAACAGCAAGTTCCCTTGCCGGTCTAGGAATGGTAGAACGATGGGTTCGATGACGGTTTGGATGTACCGTGCACTATTCAGTGTCCCCTCGACGATCACCAGTGGTGTACGGCCAGTGTAGGAGATCGCTCCCCACACCATGATGCCGGGTGTTGGCCCTGTGTGCCTCGGTCGTATGCAGTCCTGATTGTGGCGCTCACCTGCACGGCGCCAAACACGCATACGACCATCATTGGCACCAAGGCAGAAGCGACTCTCATCGCTGAAGACGACACGTCTCCATTCGTCCCTCCATTCACGCCCGTCGCGACACCACTGGAGGCGGGCTGCACGATGTTGGGGCGTGAGCGGAAGACGGCCTAACGGTGTGCGGGACCGTAGCCCAGCTTCATGGAGACGGTTGCGAATGGTCCTCGCCGATACCCCAGGAGCAACAGTGTCCCTAATTTGCTGGGAAGTGGCGGTGCGGTCCCCTACGGCACTGCGTAGGATCCTACGGTCTTGGCGTGCATCCGTGCGTCGCTGCGGTCCGGTCCCAGGTCGACGGGCACGTGCACCTTCCGCCGACCACTGGCGACAACATCGATGTACTGTGGAGACCTCACGCCCCACGTGTTGAGCAATTCGGCGGTACGTCCACCCGGCCTCCCGCATGCCCACTATACGCCCTCGCTCAAAGTCCGTCAACTGCACATACGGTTCACGTCCACGCTGTCGCGGCATGCTACCAGTGTTAAAGACTGCGATGGAGCTCCGTATGCCACGGAAAACTGGCTGACACTGACGGCGGCGGTGCACAAATGCTACGCAGCTAGCGCCATTCGACGGCCAACACCGCGGTTCCTAGTGTGTCCGCTGTGCCGTGCGTGTGATCATTGCTTGTACAGCCCTCTCGCAGTGTCCGGAGCAAGTATGGTGGGTCTGATACACCGGTGTCAATGTGTTCTTTTTTCCATTTCCAGGAGTGTATATAGTATCCGTTCCATGCAACGTTGACTTCACATTAGTCATATCGCAGGCAGAAATCTCATATTACACAGAAGTTTTTTTCTGTTTGTTTCTGAAGAACGGATTTTGTCGATCTCAGTGTCTTGATATGATCTGGAGCTGAATGACAACAAATAATCGTTTGTTGCAACTAAAGAAAAATAGATTCGAAAGATTATATATGACGGTAGTATCTGTTCCCGAAAGAACAGTTACCGTGGATGAACATGCAGCTTTACTAGAAATGAAATGATAATTAAATGGACACCCTAGCTGCAAATAGGCGTTGATGTACTTCATTGGGGACATGTTGAAAATGTGTGCCCCGACCGGGTTCGAGTCCCGGTCGGGGCACTCATTTTCAACATGTCCCCAATGAAGTACATCAACGCCTGTTTGCAGCTAGGGTGTCCACTTAATTATCATTTAGATTCGAAAGAGTGAACCACACTTTGAGGTGATCGGAAAAACATTCAGAAATACTAATAACCGTAGCAACTGGGAATAGAATTAAATGTCAGGCGAAAATGTAAGAGGCAGTCAAATGAAAAGCGAACACGAACCACATAAGGTTCCATGGAATGATTCCATTCAAAAGCAATCACCACACGAATTAAGACATTTATCGCGCTGGGAAACGAGACGACCAATGCCTGTTTCGTAGAACGCAGTCGGCCTCTGGCGAATACACAACCGAACCCCCTCTTGCACTTCTTTGTCCGACAGAAACCGATTTCCTCGAATAGCTTTCTTCAGGTCGCCAAAGATGTGAAAATCACGCGGTGAACTATCCAGGCTGCACGGAGGATGTTACATTGTTTCTCAACCAAATCGTCAGATTGGCAGCATTCCTGGGCGTTCTGACTTTATAGCATGTCGCAGTTTCTAAAAAACGTCTTCGTAGCGCTGTACATTGACTGTCGTTAGACGTTTTAGGAACTCGACAAGCAGAGGGACACTGCAGTCGAAGAAAAACGTCGTCATGACCTTATGTGGAGCCACCATTTCGAGCCCGAGGGCAAACGACAAAGCCAACAGTGGAAACATCCCACATGTCCCCCGCCAAATTAATCCAAAGCTGTTCACCCATGTTCCTGTTGCTCCCACACTACTATCGGACGAAGGCTACGCTTCAGCTATTTGATTGGGAAATAATGCAACATTCTCTGTAGAGCACGAATTGTTCACTGTATGATTTTCACATCTTTGGAGACCTGAAGAAATACATGCTTGGAAGTCGGCTTCAGTCGGGAGAGGAAATAAAAGTCTGGGTGCGGATGTGTATCCGTCAGCGGCCGACCGCGTTCAACAAAACGGTCGTCTCTCTTCCCAGTGGGATAAATGTCTAATGCGTGTGGTGGTTACGTTTGAATGACACCATTTCATGGTCCTATTGTAACGATTGTTCGGGTTTCGTTCGACTGCGTCTCATATAAGTTGTATGCACCAGCCATCCGTAGCAGCTTAGGTCTTCTTATTTCATATCCATTCATTAAGTACATCAATAAATGCATTTCACATGTAAAATTGTCACAGCGACATTTTCTGTAATAAATGTTATATTGAAGAACTTATCCTTATTACTGTCAGACCGATTCTCATTTTCTCTGTGCTAGATGCATTAGGATGAAGAATGTTACCATGTCCTTGGAAAAGCCGTGAAGTGTAAAAGACATTTTCGTTTTTGATTAAAATAAATCGGTAACTCTCTACCGTGACAACGGAGGACGATGGCGTTCACAGGGTGATTTTTTATGGTAGAGAAACCACTTCCTACAGTCATTGTTGAATTACCTTCTGAAACCTTATAAAGGTTATCTAAAGTTCTCTGTAAGAAATACTTACGTTCTGGAAGGTGAGAAAGTATTAATGTGGTGTTAGTAAACTGCAGGAGTACCCATGGTAAGGTCGTAGACTTGGTCTCGCTTATTAAAGATACTAATGTCTGCATAGAATTAGAAACAGGAAACTAGCTGAGCCGGCCGAAGTGGCCGTGCGGTTAAAGGCGCTGCAGTCTGGAACCGCAAGACCGCTACGGTCGCAGGTTCGAATCCTGCCTCGGGCTTGGATGTTTGTGATGTCCTTAGGTTAGTTAGGTTTAACTAGTTCTAAGTTCTAGGGGACTAATAACCTTAGCAGTTGAGTCCCATAGTGCTCAGAGCCAAACTAGCTGAAATCGGAAGTCAGTAGTAGTGAAATCCTAAACTCAGACTGGAATGCGTATCGCGAAGATAGGCTAATCGCCAATTGGAGAGGCGTATTTATTGCCGTTAAGAATTCGATAATATATAGTGAGTTTATTTCAAAAATCGAATGTTAATTAATGTGGGTGAATGTCATCATCAAAAGTGGGCAAAATAAGTTAATCATATGCTTCCATAGACCACTTACCGCAGGATTCATGGTGGTAGAGTGCTTCAGAGAAAATTTAGAAAATATCGTGATAAAGTTTTTTGACTGAACTAGTTAATTTGCCAGATATGCAATGGCAAAATCATATGATTAAAGTTGGTAAGAGAGAGAGGGATTCATGTGAGATTGTTCTGAATGTACTGTCTGAAAACTACTTAGACGAGACAGTTAGAGATCCGACTCATGACGGCAAAGCCTGACATCTTTAGAATCACTTAACGCAGAGGAGCACGTCAGATATCCTAAGATTGTTGGAACATCATTGACTACAGGTGTTAAAAGGAATGTTAAGAAAATTAGGAAAATGTTTTTACTTAGAACAGATTATGTGGTTAGTGAGGATACAGTATTCTGCTCTGAGGACGAAGATGTGCGGCATAAACGGACGAAATTAATAATCATTGTTCAATATACCCTAGATCGTTATATGCCGGAAGATGTTTTGTGGGCTGGAGAAGATCAAACGTGGTTCAATAGCTGTTTTAGAAAGCAAAGAGGGCTTCATAACAGATTTGAGTGAGTTACAGCCTACTTCACAAATAAAAGTTAAACGAAGCGAAAATGAACGTACGCAGAACAATGCTAGAAGCTTCCACAGAATTTGATAGTGAAATTTTGACAAACGAACTGAACAGAAATCCTAAGAAGGTTTGTCCTTTCGAAAGTCAATAAGCTGGCTTAAATTTTCTATCCAGTAACGTAATAACCGTTTTGGCACGGAAACGACAGGCGACAGAGAGAAAACTGAATTGCTGAATTTGGTATTCCGATATTGATTGCCTCCGAAAGATCGTAGTACCTTCTTTTAAGGGTCGCATGAACACTAAAATGGCAGATACTGAGATACGTGATCACTGAATGCAGAATCAACGACAGACACTCGAAAGCGGCAAAGCTTCAGGGCTGTGGAATTCTACAGAGTTTGTGTTGAATTACTGGCTCGTCTTCTAGCAGCAGTTTATCATAGGTTGCTAGGGAATAAAGAGAACCAACTGACTTGGAAATAGCGCTTGTCACTCTGGTTTTCCAGAAGCCAGGTCGGACAGATGCGTGTCACCTTAGACTTAAATCGCTAGCTCAAGTCTGTTGTAGAACCATGGAATTTGTTTTATATTCACGCATTATAACGTTTATGGAGAATAAAAATCTGGGCTATGGGCGTCAGAATTATTTCCGTAAGCAGAGATCAAGAAAAACTCTGTTCGTTGTTTTCGTCAGTGAAATCTAGAACGCCGTAGATATTAGCGTCCAGGTTGATGTCGTGTTCCTTGATTTCCGGAAGGCTTCGACACAGTTCCACACCGTCATTTAGTAAAAATGTTTCTGGCTTACTGAGTATCGGACCAGATTTGAGGCCAGATGCAGGACTGCTTAGCAGATCAGACCCAACATGTTGTTATCGGGGCGGGATTTCGGAAGCACGCCAGTTTAGCGTTTATAAGGCCGTTAGTGTTCATAGTACACAATATACAGAGTGTATTTCTTACGAGTAGTAAGGCACATTTTCTCTGTTGTTTCGGTAGATATTTGTAGACTTGTTCTTGTAACGTGCAGCTGGAGTCAGCCCAAACAAATTCCGCTCATCATGTCTTTCGTGCGACGCCAAACGCTGATGGAATTACATTTAAGGTGGAAGTTTACATGTCCATTGGACAGAGCGGTCCCTCATTAGTCTATTGCAATGTGCGTTTTACCGATATGTATTAACCGGGCGAGTAAAACAGGAGGAATGACGCAGAAGCGCGCTCTTCAGTCTCTACTGGAGTGCTGATTATTCCTCATGTTAGTGATAGTATATAACGGTAAAACGAATATCGCGCTAAACTAATCTGGTAGCGCTCTATGGAATGGGCATATGTAATCCTGATTTAAAAAATAATTTCGTTTGAAACAGAAAACAAACCGATGCATTTCGTCGACAGTGGACGTCGTATGAGGGGGGTCTGAGGGGGGGGGGGAGGTGATATGGGGGAAGAATACCAAACTGCGAGGTCATCGGTATCATCGAATTAAGGAAGGATGTCAGCCTTGCCCTTTCATAGGAACCATCCCGGCATTTGCCTGAAGCGATTTAGGGAAATTACGGAAAACCTAAATTAGGATGGCCGGACGCGTGATTGAACCGTCGTCTTTCCGAATGCGAGCCCAGTTTGGTAACAACTGCGCCACCTCACTTGGTAGCGTCGTATGAAATACGTAATGAGTAGAATTTATTTTGGGCTGAGACAAGCTACATGTTGCAAAAACGAAATTGCAAATAGCTGCCGAAACATGAGAGAAAATGCGACTGAAGTCCCATACGAGAGACACACGGTATAAATAAAGTAGTTCTAGAGGATAAAGCTGGAAACTTTATGAGTCTGTTCGTATACCATGCAGTTCTCATTAGCAAGGTAGCAACTCTTGAAGACTGTAACAAAATACTCAAAATTGGTAACTGGTATAGGCACTGTCAGATGATCGTAAACATAAGTAAATGTAACGTGTGGCATAAGTACGCGATGAGATTCATTACTTTCCAAATTCGTCACTGTACCTATGTCACTAGAAGCTCTAATAACCGTAAAAACAGAAGGAGTAGTTGTTGAGAAAGAGAAATTTTGAAGAGGAATGACCACTTAATAGTAATTGTAAGGAACACATATACCAAGCTGAGACATATTAGAAATATCTTAAGGAAAAGTTACTCATCCACGAAAGAAGTGGCTCACACTAGTAACACACTTTAATGAGTAATGGCCTGTCGCGGTGGCCGTGCGGTTTTAGGCGCTTCAGTCCGGAACCGCGTGACTGCTACGGTCGCAGGTTCGAATCCTGCCTCGGGCATGGATGTGTGTGGTGTGCTTAGGTTAGGTTTAATTAGGTCTAAGTTCTAGGGGACTGATGATCTAAGATGTTAAGTCCCATAGTGCTCAGAGCCATTTTGAATGAGTAATGCTCATGACTATACGACGCTTACGGAGTTGGATTAATAGTTGAGATAGAAGTGGTCCAATGAATAGCTACGCGTTCGGACACTGTAATGTTAAATAATCTCAAAGCTCTATGGAGATGCACAACAAATTCCAGTAGCAGACGGTACAAGAGAGACGTTGCTCATAATGGCTACATTTGTTCATGCATTTGTGTGACCATATGTTCCATGAAGAATCGGGAAACATATTACATCCTTCCACATAAAACTCCCGAAATGACAATCATGAGAAAATCAAATAAATTAGGGCTCATATGGAGGTTCGTCGAAAGTTGTTCATCCTTCCATCACTCGTGAACGGAACGAGTGATAGGAGGATATTGTAGTGGTAACGGAAGTATCTTCCACCACGAGCTGTTAGGTGGCTTCGGAGTAGAGTTGTAAATACAGATGTAAACATCTTCAATACAAAGTGAAATTTTCCATCTGCAATTAAGTGTGTGCTGAGAGAAATCTTCCTGTCTGATTAAAACTGTGTGATGTACGGAGACTTCAATTCAGAACTTTTGCTTCTCAAGGGTAAATGCTTTACCAACTTTTAATTTTTTTGACTCTTTTATTGCCAAACTATAGTAGTATTCATTTTTATCGTAATTACAAAACTTTTACACTAGTGACAATTTGGGAAATCATGGACCTAACAATGGTGTGCTTAATGTAATTACAATACAAAATGAATCATGTGGGTCAGTGTTGTAACTTATAAGTGAACAATATAAAAGAAAATACAACTAAATGAGGACAACCTTCCGGTAGTACAATACAAGAACGACGACCACTCTAAACATCAGAAAATAATCGACGTCCGGCCAAAACTGAGGTACGTCTTGTTGGAATAGAGTTTTGTTCAATAGTCCAATTCGAGATTCAGATCGCTGTCCACCAGAATCAGCTTCTCTCACCCGGTACTACTTAGCTGTGAAGGGGCTCTTTGAATACACTGCTTAAGTAATTAGCAACGGTCCGACGATAACTGAAAGTCCTTCCTGTAAGAAACTCCAAAAGTGAAGCACTTCTTTGAGAGCGTTCCGAAAACTTGTAGTACACTGAAATTCCTTGGATACAGTTAATCATCTGTGTCATTAATTGGGAAAAGTAGGTCTTATGACACCAAATGCACATTGTGGAGTCAGCTAGAGCAATGTTGTGCAGTCTACGTGTTGTCGGAAACTATTCGTTGACGACGAGGTACCAGGTGGTGCGAATCTCGGTCGTAAATTGTTTTTTGGTGAATCCCTAGCCACACCGCAGGCCACACCATTCCTGGGTGACGTCTTTCAACCACATTCTGAAGGTTATTCGTGATCAACTGGCAGTACACATCACAGGCTATAGGTGCCTTGATACACGGGAGATTTGTGAGCACCTATTTATAATGGAGAAAGAATGTTTGACGCGGGAGAGCGCAGGCGCGATGTCAGCGAGTGCAGAAGGGGGCAGGCAGGACGGAGGCGCCAGTTCATCTGTGAGGAGGCCGGTGAAATTATGTCAACCACTGATCCTCATCTTGAGCATGGTGTTGATGTTAAGGGTCGTCGCACGATTTCGAACATTGTTCAGTCCCAGTCGTCTGTTGGGAACTGGAGGGTGTGGGCATCATATCGTATCTGGAAGAGAAGTCCATTACTAATCAAGTAACCAAAGATCAGCTGGATCCACTGTGTCGGTATGAAACCGCGCGACAGCTACGGTTGCAGGTTCGAATCCTGCCTCGGGCATGGATGTGTGTGATGTCCTCAGGTTAGTTCGGTTTAAGTAGTTCTAGGGGACTGATGACCTCAGACATTAAGTCCCATAGTGCTC
Organism: Schistocerca nitens; assembly: GCF_023898315.1. Lineage (NCBI taxonomy): Eukaryota > Metazoa > Arthropoda > Insecta > Orthoptera > Acrididae > Schistocerca > Schistocerca nitens. The sequence continues at coordinate 437,763,013 of NC_064616.1, forward strand.
AGAGCCATTTGAACCATTTTCCATTGTGTCACCACTGGAGTCATCGGTAGGATCTACGCCAAATGAGGAATCCGGAACGCCATGTCGGTGTAAATTAAGGCGACCCTTCGGACCATATGTAAAGATTGGGTGAAATGGCCCCTGACGCCCAGGCAGAGAGCCTGTAAAAAACGTTTGTGATTCAGAGCGTCCTAAGGTTGATATTTCCCATAATTACGATGCCCAAATTCCGAACTACATCCACTGTCAGCAGTGGAACCACACTCCCCTCCCAGCGCCCTTTGCCGATTTCCATGCCGTGTCATTGTTGCTGCCCCTCTCATCCCATACTGCTCGATGCTGTCTACAGTGGTTCGGGGCTACTCCTAAAAATCGACAAAAAGGACTAGATCATCCACATAAGCTCGGAGTTGGAAATTGTGCCCTCTCAGAGTGATCTCCGAGAAATGTTGTTTCAGCCCACATAAAAGCGGCACTGTCACCATTGCGTAAGAGGATCGTTGAGAGAAGAGAGCCCTGTCGCATTGAACGTAAGACAGGGATGTGTCGTTCCACCCTACCGCTAACCATCACCCTCAAGAAGGCTCCATGTAGAATGTGCATGATGATTCAGGTAAAGGCGGATGGAAAAACCGTACGATCCATCACGTTCACCAGGAAAGAATGGCTTACATTATCAACTGCGCAATCAAAGTCCACAGCGGCCAGGGCACCTTGCAACCTACTGGCCGATACAAGGGTGATCGCATCTTGTAATATGGTGCAATACTCGCTAAAGAAGCATCGCCATAATTCTGTTGAAATTCTTGAAATGTTCTTGAAACGACAGTTGAAGAGAGTGATCGGGTGGTAATGTTCAATCCACGTGCCTTCAGCTCGTTCGGGCTCCAGAAAGAAAGCCACGAAAGCTGGCAAAGTGGGGACTGCTAATGACAGCAGTTCTTCGTACACTTCCTTCCATTGCATGACCACCAGAAAGATCCAGCAGAATTCCATTGGAAAACCATCTGGTCTTGGTGATTCACTTACTGTCCTCTACGCAAGGGCGTCCGCAACATCATCACTCGTTATCTCCTCCAAAACGGATGCTGACGCCATACCATCAAGTGTGCCAGTGAGGGTTTGCGGGACTGCTGGCAAGGCAGCATCACCGTGGCACACCTCCTGATATAGTCGGTGACAGTGGTTGACAAACGCATGGGGAAGGCCGTCTGGGTTGTCACCCTGCTATCAATTGGGAGACGCAGAGTGTGTACCAATATTCGTCGTCTTTGTAGTCGTACAGAGACAATGTGAGGCATCGAGGGAGGCTATTCTCCGATCCTGTCCTGGCATATCATGACACATTCAAGCCTATAGCAGGTAAGAGGGAGAATTGTCCCTTTGGGGCGATGAATCTCTGCCCATTGATGAGGGAATGTTGGGAGTGCCATAAGTTCTTGGAATAGCACATATTAGAAGTCCATCGTTCGTCAATGCCAGAGCTATATTTCCCTTCCGCAACCAAACAGCACACATTGTACAACTGGATAGACACATTCGAACCACCATTGAAGCCATGACGGATTCCCCAGCAACTGACATTCACATGAGGCCCACGTATTTGCTACATTGATATCCAAAATTAAATCAACAAACGGAAATTTTGTAAGGCTGGCTTTATTTTGCCACAAAACAGTAAAAACAAGTGATAGTCAAACAGAAAACATGTAAAAAAATACAGAACATTAGCAACCGAAACATACATAATGGTAGACAAAAATGTTCTTCGTTTTTCTGGCTTAACGCCCTTGCACACACATTCCCATAAGTGACCACCTCTGGCAGCAACACAGGTCTCAGCCGGCCGAAGTGGCCGTGCGGTTAAAGGCGCTGCAGTCTGGAACCGCAAGACCGCTACGGTCGCAGGTTCGAATCCTGCCTCGGGCATGGATGTTTGTGATGTCCTTAGGTTAGTTAGGTTTAACTAGTTCTAAGCTCTAGGGGACTAATGACCTCAGCAGTTGAGTCCCATAGTGCTCAGAGCCATTTGAACCATTTGAACACAGGTCTCACAACGACAGAACATACAGTGAATGATGTCATCAATCTCGTGTTGAGGCAATAACGCCCATTCTTCCTGCAGAGTTGCTCTCAAGTCTTCGACAGTAGTTAGTGGCTACTGACGTGATGCAACCTGTCTCCACAGTGCATCCAGACATGCTGTATGGGATTCAAATCGGAAGAGTGAGTAGGCCACACAATACTTGCGATATTTCCGTTTCCAAGAAAACATCAACCTCTCACGCTCTAAGATGACGAGCATTATTGTTCACCAATACGAGGTGTAGGTCTACAGCACGTCGCAACAACCGCATAAGAGGTCCCAAGATATCTGACAGCACTTAAACCTTTCCTATTCACCCATACAATTTCATGAAGAGGTGTTCGAAATCCCTGGCCACACCATTAGGGATCGTCCTCGCCATCGGTCTCTTTCCACAATATTTTGGCCCCAAAATCGTGTTCCAGATTCCTCCAGATGCGAATCACTCTCCAAACCAGTTCAGGACACATCTGTGAAAACAATATTGACCCACGCTTCGACTGCCCAGGTGGCATGCTAACGACTCCTCTATAGCCGTTCGCTTCTGTGACGACGCGTCAGAGGTACACATACAGCAAGTCTTCGACAGTGGCCGCGCGAGATTAGCCGAGCGGTCTATGGCGTTGCAGTCATGGACTGTGCCGCTGATCCTGGCGGAGGTTCGAGTCCACCTTCGGGCATGGGTGTGTGTGTTTGTCCTTAGGATAATTTAGGTTCAGTAGTGTGTAAGCGTAGGGACTGATGACCTTAGCTTTTAATTCCCATAAGATTTCACACACATTTCTTCGACAGTAAAGGTCACACAGCAGAAGCATTCTGTACACTTTTTGTCTCGATAAAACACCTCCAGTGAATGCTGCGGGGTCAAATGACAGTTTACGTTAAGTACTAAGGCGGTACCTTTGTACCCTTACAGTCAAATAACGGGTCTCTCTTTCTCACGTCACTTGGGGTCGACCCTGCCGTGGTCTTTGGGATGCAGTTTTGGTCTCTATAAAACGTCATCACATCCGAGAAACAACAGAACGATTCTCATGAAGCCATTGGGCCACATCAGTTTGCGACTGTCCTGCTTCCATTCTTCCTATGGCTCTCCACTGCTGAAAGTCTGATAGGCGTCTTCTCCGTGCCCTACTGCACCGTCTGTGACTGTGTACACAGGGATTGTAGATGTGGAAATACCTAACAAATGCTAGCCCGTTTCATGGGTGCCCTGACGTCATCGCTGGCGTACTTGTCCATTGACTGGAATGCCATTTTCTGTCCCGAACACGATCATACAGACATCTGTTGACAGTTGGTGTGAGTACAGGCCGGGGAAATAGTTGTTTGTTGCTTTAATTTGGGACACCAGTGTATGAGTTGCCTATATTACTGATTCCTTAGTAGTGCCACATTCAGTTTTCTTAGTCCCCGACTCCTCCACACCATGTGCTTCCAGTGGTTGACCGTGCAGACGTATGCACTGTGGTCCAAGAGAGTGTGGGCCAGCACTCTGCCGCTTGAATCGCTGTCAGGAGGAGACGCAGATGTGATTGAGTCTCCTGGCGTAACGACAGATAACATAAGAAAAGTCAGGACGATCACCATGTAACACTTCAGAACTATCAGCAACACTGAGATGTTGTACCAACAAATGCAATTCAGGGTACAAAGTATAGCGTGGTTATTGATCTTTATGAGGCTGTTCACTAATTAAGTCTCCGCCAAAAATGATGTGGTTATAGTGGTCCAATTTTTTCCGATTAAAACCGAGACTGGTCCCACTTCTCGTCAGTTCCTGAAGCGGTATAGACGTTAACAGCTCGAGTCCCCTGCATATCGAATGCCAGTCCCTATGCGCACAGCAAGTACATCACATTGGTTCCTCCATTCCATCTCACACAAGGGCAGCTGTTGCACTGCCTCCTGTAGCAGCAGGAATGATGCAAGCAGTAAATCTGTAGATGTCTGTTCAGGTCCACAGTCTACCTTCTTGCAACAGAGCGATATCCACGTCTGCCACACTGAGCATACTACGCAGCAGTTGAAGTTTGATACACGGGTATGCCGATTATGTTGAGATTGATGGAGGCTACCTTATAAGGTTGCATCTTGCCTGCAGATAGTGGGACGTCCACAACAACAGGGGGAGGAGTTGTAATTGCAGCAGCAGATCAACCATAGCGAGTCACTCCTTCAGTGCACAAAACAGTCTAAATTTCTATGATGCCGATGCAACAGTCGCCTGTGCATCCTCGCCCGAAGATTCGGGGACTATACGATGTGCCCATGCCATCAAGTGAGTGGTAAAATCTTGAGACTCCTCCCCAACGGGACGTGATGGCTTCAGGGATACTTCACGTAACAGAGGGCAGCGTTCATCGCGTTGGTCGGCTATCAAAGGCTGCACGTTCGACTAGAGCGAATCAGTAGCAGGCCAAGTGGAAGGACACATACAGAATCCGGCGTTGAGTTATCCATCCAAAGTTCACGGCGGTGGTGAGACGCTGTATTGTCTAACGACTGTGTCGTCGGCGCACTGGCTGAGGGCATCTATTACTTCTTATGTCTCTTTTTTGGGGACCGCTGTTTCCGAAAGGACGGGTCTGTCTCAAATAGATGGGGGTGAACACCGACGTCCAGGCACAAAAGCGGCCCTTGGCACGACCATCTAATCAACGTCCAGATCACCGTGGAGCTTCTCTTGACCTCCTCCTAGAGCTGGTCAGTTGTAAGGGGGACTATGTCAGGCGTCGGTGGCCCCGCCTCTTTTCATCTTGACATCGCTGGTTGGGAGCGATCCAGGAAGTGGTAAGAACTATGCATCTGACTGGGGTCAATATGGAGTGCCGCTGCATATGTGAGAGGTGAAGACGTCGGGGTAGTGGAGCAGGGCAATCCGTCGCTGCGGATGATCTGATTGAATGTGGGCACCTTTTCTACAACCTTAGCAGGTCTTTGGCAGGCCATCATATATGATGATTGCTCTTCATCCCACAGTGTAAAGACAGCATGGAAGATGCTTACTGAGTTCAATGCTCAAGAGTCGGACTCGACTGAGTACAGGGTAGGCAGTAATTGGTCCCCATTTCTTCGCGATGTGGCTGTGAATCGTTCCATTGAGCGTCAGTGCCGTCACCATATCGTCTGCTGGCACTTTGAATGGGAGTTCGAATAGGCGAATCGTCCTTAGTCCGAGACCCGCATGATTCACAGTCACTGGACCAATGTTGCCGTCTGAATGTAGGAAGTCGCTCGTCTTCTCAAAAATCGCGTCGCATACAGCATCAGTTATTACGTTAATGTAAACCAAGCTGCTCACAATGAAGAGGTGGATTCCAATAAGGTCAGGACAGGAGATCTTCACATCGTCTCGAATTAACTGTTCCTGTTCCAGCGCTTTGTGTCATGTATATTCATTCGAGAAGCTGAATTTTAGCGTCGATTTACGATATGAATTGGCCATTTACTTCGCAAGACACTCAATCGCGCAAAAGCTGCTATAGCACGTAAACGCCTCGAAAGCGGGCCCTGTGGCGAGGATGTAAACAGGCTCGTCCGCACTGCTCCCCCGACGACCTACCCAAGCACTACTAACGCCCTGTCCACACACCTTTACTTCCGCCAGTGTCTCATCTCCTACCTTCAAAATTTCACAAAGCTGCGACTTTACCTCCTTATTGATTCACCTAGGTAATTGGGCTATTCACAGCTGTGTTTAAAAAGAATACTTCGATAAAGCCATAAGGAGGAGCCGTACACGTCTGCTATCATGCCCTGCATCTAAACTCGCTGCATATGTACTTCTGATCCCGTGATCAAATAGTCTGTCCCTTGGCCAGAATTGCTTATCAATAAAACAATCAGTACTATTACATAAAAGACAAATGAATAATTAATAAAAAAGTTTAATTCTGTCATCAGAAATTGTTGCAGACGACACCAGAGAATTAAGTTGAATAACAATTATTTCAGTAACTAACCTAAAATGAACGGAAAGTGGTCCTACAATTACCAGCTATAGAAAATACAGAAAGATAACCTTTTCAAAATACAATAAAATGGCGTTAAGTGAGGCCCAAAAATGGCAGCAGATTCCGCAGACTAAATAGTCATTGTAGATGCGCGAAAACTAAGTCAATTTCGTGATCATAATAAACGAAATTCGCTCCAGCTCAACATAATTCAGAGTTCAGCATGACGAATTACACTTCAACACACAAGAGACAAAGAGTACATACTCATGTACTGTCTAGTTTCAATTCTGTATTGCAAACAGAATAAGTTAAAGTCTTGAACTGGAGCACATTCAGACTTCACGAAAGTAGAAGTCCTTCCAAAAGCTAATGTATTCCAGCGGCAACTCACCACCCGGAATCTGTAACCTACAAGACTGAATGTCACACGTTACGTCTGGTAGGTCTGCCTTCTTCCATATTTCGACGTAAAGTGTCCCGAATCACTCCCTTGAGAGCACCTCTCAAAAAGTTCCTGTCTTCACTTGATTCCAGTAGTGTTCCTCACTACCTAATTCTCATCGGCTGAAAGCCAACTCCACCAAAAATTCAACTTTCTTGTGCTCAAAAGACACAATTTGATCCAAATTCACCACTCCCTGTGCTAAACTAACCAAAATATAACAGTGTTTAATAAAAGGAATGTAATAATCATTTGGTCAGTCTCAGACAATTTATAATAAGCGTAAACATTAGTTTTTTCAGAAATAAGTAAGCCAGCATTCTAGTTCATGTGCACTTATATTAACTGGCGGTAGAATGTTGTTAAATATTAATTAAACGGTTACTTAGACCTGCTCAATAGAAACGTCTTTTGGCACTCTCTTCAATGCGGGTCTCAGCAAAAACATGCGATTCACCACTTCTAAGTTACAATGGTGTATAATATCAACTGTAATCAACAGTTAAATAAATTTACTGAAACGATAACAAAATATTAAATAAATAACTATACAAATATGACAAGATACGAGGCATTCATGCTGCAGTCAGTTACTGTGTTACTATGGAGAATATGATGTTCTGACAGACATTTAAATAACTAAAAATGTATAAAAAGGGAATAAATCAATAAATCAAATAGATACGCGTGTATAACTTCCAGGGATGATAGCAACAGAGCTACATTACCATCCGAGGCAATGTTCATTGAAATAACATGAAGTATTTATAAATTGTCAGTTTCCAGGTTTATTGTGTGTATGTTCAGTAACTGTAAATTATTAACTTTTGTAATATTTAAGATATTCAAATTATTGTTTCATTGAATGTGCCTCAATTTTCTGAGATCGCAGATGTTTTAGATTTGCTTTACTATGGAACTGTCATTTATTATTGAATAAGAGTTGTAAGCAGACAATTTCCAATGCACCAGTACTGGTACCTCTTCTGCACTCCGACCATGCAAACAACCGCTGTCCATATTCTCTTTGCTCTGGAATTGCCCATGGCTGGCCACATGCTGATCGCCTTTGTGCCTGAGCTTGTATGGAGCAGTCGAAAGGCCTCCTCACAGCACTGACCGCCACCCTACCAAGCAAGCAGATTCACCTCTCCCCATTACCAGCCCTAGTTGACTGAATAGGTTGCCTAAATAAGTGCTACGTTAAAAAGTTTTTCTGTGAAACGTGTCGTGCTAGCACTCCTGATAGGAAATATGTTATGAAGATGTAGTTTAGCCACAGCCGGGGGTAGTTTCCATGCGCTAATATGAAACTTCCTGGCATGTTAAAACTGTGTGCTGGACTGAGACTCGAACCTGGATCCATTTCATTTCGCAAACAAGTGACCTACAAACAGTTTTTACCTGATCACAAAAACTGAACAGTGATGGGGAGGGCAGGAGCACAAAGCAGGCAAATCTCACAACCCAAAGCCTGGCTGTGAAGTCCCTTCTTTCTCTGCTATGACTGATGAGTCCAGGAAGGAATTTTATGACGATAACTGACTACATTGGTTTCCTAATTTTAATTTATTTTATTAATTTTATTATTTTAATTTTTTTTTAATTTTTAATATAAACTTGTGGTGTCACCGCCGGACACCACACTTGCTAGGTGGTAGCTTAAATCGGCCGCGGTCCATTAGTACATGTCGGACCCGCGTGTCGCCACTGTCAGGATCGCAGACCGAGCGCCACCACAAGGCAGGTCTCGAGAGACGTACTAGCACTCGCCCCAGTTGTACGACGACGTTGCTAGCGACTACACTGACGAAGCCTTTCTCTCATTTGCCGAGAGACAGTTAGAATAGCCTTCAGCTAAGTTAATGGCTACGACCTAGCAAGGCGCCATTAACCATTTGTAACGTTGCATATACCTCAAGATAGAGTCTCACTTGTATCATCCAGAATGCTGTATACCAAAGGACGATATAAGAGTTGAGTGTTCTAGTAGCTACGTTCTTTTCTTTATCACATTCATCACGTATCCTGTTCCAGACTTCGCGCCAGTCGGCGTGTGTGTACGCGTGCCCTTTCGGCTACTTCACTGTGGACTGGCTGCCTTGTCAGTCCACTACAAAACTAATGGTAAAAAATGAACATCTTGAATGGCTAGAGATAGGACGTTCATATTCACAGGACATCTACATTCGTGTGTCCTGCAGAAATGATTAGCATTTCAGTCACCTCGCTTCAGCATGCGTCCTTTTTCCTGGTAGACAAAGGGTCCACCATGGGTGCTGATAACTTGTTCCATGCATGGTGGCATCGATGTGTATAAGGCACGAATGGCGTCTTGTGGTGTAGCCTTCCATGCTGCATCCACTTGGTTCCAAAGTTCTTCTGTGGTGGTTGGCACAGGATGACAGCACTTCACTTGTCATTTCACCATGTTCCACACATTTTCGATTGGCTACAAATCTGATGATCAGGTAGGCCAGGGCAAAAGCCTGATATTCTTTGACGCCAAGGAGACACGTGTTCATGCAGCAACATGTGGTTGTGTATTGTCTTGCTGAAAACTGGCGCCATGGGTTTTGTGCAGACAGTGTATAGCTACAGGTCGCAGGATGTCATTTCCGTTGGTCACAATAGTCACAGTACCCTGGACAAGCACAAATTGTGATTTACGGTTGTACCCTATAGCACCCCATACGTAAGGCCTTGAGTTGGCGCTGTATGTCTTCTACTAATTCAGTGACTGTGGTTCCACTCCCCCTGTTTGCGGCGAACCAATATGCGGCCATAGTTTTCAAACAGACAGAACCTGGATTCGTCCAAAAACCCGTTCTGATGACATTTCTGTCCCCTGCGACACCGTTCCATACACCATTGCCGTCTAGTATGTTTTGCACATTTGTCAAAGGTAGGAGGAGAAGTGGACGACTTGCACGTAACCCACGTCGCAGTAAACGGCGATGGACTGTCACCACTGATAGTGTACAATGTGTTACACTGTTACACTGTTGCGCCAGAGCCGAAAAGGAAGCAGATCTGTACTACAATGCCGTTCGGATTAGGTGTCGATCTTCTCGGGGGGTGGTCTCGGTTGTGCGACCTGACCCATCTCGTCATGATCTACCGCCTTCCTTGAACCATTCTGCCCACTCCCGTTACACACGAGAAGCAGTTTCCCGGACGGATGCATCACATTCTCTCATGCTAATAATGCACCCTCTTTCAAACACACTGATCTGATGGCACTGTTCGGGCATACATCTGCGAGGCATCCTGTATGTCTGCTTAAGTCACACTGATCCATAACCTTTGGTATATAGCGACAACGAGAGTTGCAGGAACATTTTACCTATAGGTGGTGTTGCGTCATGATCTCGATATTGAGATTGAACCCACGGGCAGACAAAGTTCAAATGCTAATAATTTCTGCAGAATATACTTATGTGCATGTCCTGTGAATGCGAACGTCCCTCTAGTCGTTCAAGGTGTTCTGATTCTTCTGAACATAAGTATCTTCGAGACCAGATTGAGTCAGCTTTATGGGACAGGCCAACGACATCATTGGCATATAATCATATGAACCAAAATTGAAATTCAGAAAAAAATGAGAAATACGCATTCGTGTGTGCTGTTCTTCCTGCAAATATTCAGATCGCTCCTCTGGAGATACTGGAATGCTACATCGTTCGAGAATGATGACACACATGTCAACAACATAGGAGATTGGGTACTCACTACCTACAGGAGGAGATTGTTGACCTTACTGCTGAAACAGTTGTCAAAGGGCCGACGATGAGTGGAAGGACACTTGTGCATACCGTAAGCTTCCAGTATATGACATCAAAATTCAAGTGTGTAGTGTGGGGGATCACAGAAAAGGCAGGCAAAGAAGTGACCTTGTAGACAAGTGATAGCATGCTGCATAGCTAAGGGAAAATGAGAAGTGTGTGGGAGAAGTAGGAGATTGGGGGACTGTTGGTGGTGGGGCATGGAGGTAGTAAGGCAATACACGTTGTGTTAGGAACCAGACCTCACATTTCGTAGTGCATGTAAGGTGGTGCTCGTCAGTGCCCTATCACAGGCAACTTCTGCAAAGTTGCAATGCAGCCAGACCGATATTATGGTGTAGTTGTTGGTTGCTGGGAAACTTGCCATTGACAATGTGGTAAGAAATGGCATGAAGTTAGACGGAAGGAAAAGTGCGTCGACGGTCTTCCATACTGTCGGCCACTGTAAGTCACGGAATTGTGCCTCCAATGCAATGTGGCGGTGATGGAGGTGTGTATATCAATAACAACTTATAAAAATCCTTCTCCCACTGTGGGCACATTGTTGCAAAAGCATTGTGTACATAACTAAGCTCAAGGATATATGTGGAAACATAGGATAGCGGTGGAATATCGTGAGCCGCGTTAATTGGTTGCGCAGGTGAGTCTGGCATGTGGATTTCCGAGATACATTTCGTAAATAATGATGAAATTTCCCCCCAATGTCTCAGCATGGTGTATATGGCTAATGCGATGGCTCTGGCCAGGAAAAGGACGAGACCAAGGCCACCTTTTGTAAAAGGAAGGGTGAGGATCTAGTTTCGTATTTTGAGTATGGTGCCAGCCGAAATGAAGTACCCAAGGGTCTGTTGGTGTTGACGTCCCAAGAGCAATGGTACAGGTAGTACTTGGATGGCATGGACCAATTTAGGTGCCATATATGTAGTGAGTTCAGGCTGCATGCGGGGTAGTGGTGAATGTGGTAAAAAACTGGAACTGACTGCCGCATTCAACAGTATGTTTTCGCTGTGGTACGCTGGGTGGAGCCCGTATAGTCGATACCCAGGTAGCGGACCATTGTCACAGTAGGACATGGTAGTGTCCCATGTCTTGGAATTTGCGTCCATTCATTTAATAACGTTGAAGTGACCATCTGACAATTGTCTGTGATATTAGATCCATGCTATGTCATCGTGTACTTCTGTGGGAGAGCTTGCGAGAAACAGGAGATCGTCCACATAGTCCGGGCAGTAGAACATGTGGCTGTGCAATGTGAGGAGGCCTTTGATGGGAGGCTCGTGGTGATCGTGTACAAAATAGTGGAAAGAGAGCATCCCCGGCTGACCGTACATCAGACAGTGATCGGTCCAGCCAATCGTCAGTTCAGCTGGGCCATGGACTTGCATTGTAAAATAAGCAGTGAATGGCGTCTGTTAATGGTTTGGGAAACCACATGCATTCCGTATTCAAGAAAAAAAATGGTGTCAGACTCAGTCTAAGGCGCTGCTGAAATATATCCACGTCAACGCTGCACGGAGGCGGCAGGACGCAGTCAGTGCAATAAGGTCCCGACATTCACCTCTGGACGTCTGGAGGGTGGACACGCAACCTCGCGATGTTTGTTCTCGAGAAAGTACTGCAGGTAACTCTTACGCATGTGCAGAGCGCGTAGGTTTTGTAATCTTCTTTGTGTAATTTCAAGAGGCGAAAGTTGGTGAGGTCCACTCCCCCTGTCTGCTGAGGACCTGGTATGAGATCGCCGTTGAGAAAGATGGATGGACCGATGGAAGGACAGAACATCTCCTGGGACATCTAGGTCCATCGCTGAAGTTCAGATAAAATTCAACCGGAAGGCCGCCGGAGACTGGGGATTTATTCTTCGCCACCTCGTCCGCTGTGATCGCCATCACCAAGGAGGTCGCACCCTTTATTAAGGGTGTGGGTGACGAGTGGGAGAACCGCCGGCGCCGCCGCCGTTTCATCATTGTAAAATGGTCGGTAACGATTAGCGGCTGCCATCTTGGATGTTAAGGGATAAGACGAGGGAACGTCGTCGACGACGGAGGTCGTATATGGCAAGAAGCATGGACGGACACTCCTCATCGGTGGTGTCTTGACGGTGTGACCGCACCACCACGCCTCGTAATTTGTTGCCCTGACGGGACAGAAATTGGCTTTGATACGTTGGCGTTCGTGACAGACATCCGATGACGGTATGATGACATAAGGTTCGCGTAATACAGTGTAATAATAGTGCTGAGTATCCCGGTGCCACGCCGTCGCATCTATGCCGCACTGGATAAACTCCCTCTTGATTGCCGGCTTCGCACAACTGATCCACCGAGTCAGCGTCGAGGAGTACCAAGGAAGCCGTTACTCTCAGGATGTTCATGTAGGAGCCATGAGTTGTTGACAAACCGGCTCATGAGGAAGAGAAGTATAGGGCTTACTGGCAGGTCGACCTCGCCAAACTGGTTGAGGTGGCACGAGCGGAGCACAGTTGAACGTGCAGTCTTTACTTCCACCAGTACTGCTCTTCCTACCTTCCAAACATCACTGAAGTTCTGCGAAACTTGTGGGACTAGCACGCCTAGAAGAAATGATATTGCGGATATATGGCTTAACCACAGCCTGAGAGATATTTCGAGAGTTAAATTTTCACTATGCAATCGAGTGTGCGCTGATATGAAACTTCCTGGCAGAATAAAACTGTGTGCCGGACTGAAACTCGAACTCGAGACTCTCGAGGAGTGCTAGCTCCACAAGATTTTCTGCACGACTTATGTGAAGTTTGGAAAGTAGGGGAGGAGGTACTGAGAGAAGTAAAGCTTTGCACAGGGGCCGTGAGTAGTGCTTGTGCAGCTGAGTCGATGCCGGCACGCTAACTCAGCGTGTTCGGTCAGAGGGTTAGCTGTCCTCTGTAATAAAGAAACTGAGTTAATGGGTCAACGATGAACTTGAACAAGCGTCATGGGACGTCAGCCTCGAACAAACAGAACTGACAATAACGAAAAAAAATGAGATAAAAAAAGTCGACAGAGCACTTGCCCGCGAAAGGGAAGGTCCTGAGTTCGAGGCTCGGTCCCTCACACAGTTTTAATCCTCCAGGAGTTTTAATCTTGAATACGCGCCTAAAGCTCTGTGCTCACCGTATTCTGATTCAGCCATAAGCTCTTCAGATACCAGTGCTGGGGACATGTTCAAATTCAGTGGTGCAGTTGTCTGCCCTCATATGAACTCCTTAATCTTGGCTGAATTTGTGCTGTCCTACGGCAGTCATATCCTGCCTTGAAACGACAAAGACACGTCGGACGGTACAGAGAATTATTTCCGTTTCGAAGGAGAGTATCATTCAAAACAAAATCAAAATGTCTTCGTTGTGGCATTGGTTTGTAAAATTCGGATAAAGGGTAAGCACTACTATTTTTCGTTATCTTTGAGTGACATTCCTGTTCAGGCAGTTAGTATTCGTTTCCAACATAGAGTGTCCCAAGCCCTTACAGACAAAATTATACACATAGCAGAGGATCGGTAGCTGAGTATTTTCAGATTAGAAACAATTTTCGGAAAGGTACGTATAGTACGTCTGCGTAAGATGCCATACTTTCTGATTCTACATGAAGTTATGATCGGTATTTCGAGATTTTAGAAACGAAGTTAATCACAGCTGTTCGACAAGATTCCTTCAAAGTGAATAACGATTTGTATGACAAAATCATAACTTTCATGTCCCGAAGTGATTTTCTTAGAGCTTGCACTAGTAGACATCTCACCCCGAAGATCAGTCTAAGATTGTGAAATAAAATTTGACAATATCACCAGTTTTATTATGTATTTTACTCTCAAATGTCAAAAAATGTCAAATATGTGTGAAATCTTATGGGAATTAGCTGCTAAATTCATCAGTCCCTAAGCTTACACACTAATTAACCTAAATTTTCCTAGGGACAAACACACACACCCATGACCGAGGGAGGACTCCAACCTCCGCCGGGACCAGCCGCACAGTCCATGGCTGCAGCGCCTTAGAACTTTACTCTCAAGTAATACAAAATAAAAGCTAATATTGCAATTACCGACCGTTCCACGATTGATATTTACTGTTCTGCAGCACCGTCGTTAAACATATCTGCCTTATGTGTGCAAGTTTTATAAAGCCACCTCTTATATGAATGCACTGAATCCAGTCCGCCTACCGTCCGTTTTTTCGTAATACACTCCTGGAAATTGAAATAAGAACACCGTGAATTCATTGTCCCAGGAAGGGGAAACTTTATTGACACATTCCTGGGGTCAGATACATCACATGATCACACTGACAGAACCACAGGCACATAGACACAGGCAACAGAGCATGCACAATCTCGGCACTAGTACAGTGTATATCCACCTTTCGCAGCAATGCAGGCTGCTATTCTCCCATGGAGACGATCGTAGAGATGCTGGATGTAGTCCTGTGGAACGGCTTGCCATGCCATTTCCACCTGGCGCCTCAGTTGGACCAGCGTTCGTGCTGGACGTGCAGACCGCGTGAGACGACGCTTCATCCAGTCCCAAACATGCTCAATGGGGGACAGATCCGGAGATCTTGCTGGCCAGGGTAGTTGACTTACACCTTCTAGAGCACGTTGGGTGGCACGGGATACATGCGGACGTGCATTGTCCTGTTGGAACAGCAAGTTCCCTTGCCGGTCTAGGAATGGTAGAACGATGGGTTCGATGACGGTTTGGATGTACCGTGCACTATTCAGTGTCCCCTCGACGATCACCAGTGGTGTACGGCCAGTGTAGGAGATCGCTCCCCACACCATGATGCCGGGTGTTGGCCCTGTGTGCCTCGGTCGTATGCAGTCCTGATTGTGGCGCTCACCTGCACGGCGCCAAACACGCATACGACCATCATTGGCACCAAGGCAGAAGCGACTCTCATCGCTGAAGACGACACGTCTCCATTCGTCCCTCCATTCACGCCTGTCGCGACACCACTTGAGGCGGGCTGCACGATGTTGGGGCGTGAGCGGAAGACGGCCTAACGGTGTGCGGGACCGTAGCCCAGCTTCATGGAGACGGTTGCGAATGGTCCTCGCCGATACCCCAGGAGCAACAGTGTCCCTAATTTGCTGGGAAGTGGCGGTGCGGTCCCCTACGGCACTGCGTAGGATCCTACGGTCTTGGCGTGCATCCGTGCGTCGCTGCGGTCCGGTCCCAGGTCGACGGGCACGTGCACCTTCCGCCGACCACTGGCGACAACATCGATGTACTGTGGAGACCTCACGCCCCACGTGTTGAGCAATTCGGCGGTACGTCCACCCGGCCTCCCGCATGCCCACTATACGCCCTCGCTCAAAGTCCGTCAACTGCACATACGGTTCACGTCCACGCTGTCGCGGCATGCTACCAGTGTTAAAGACTGCGATGGAGCTCCGTATGCCACGGCAAACTGGCTGACACTGACGGCGGCGGTGCACAAATGCTGCGCAGCTAGCGCCATTCGACGGCCAACACCGCGGTTCCTGGTGTGTCCGCTGTGCCGTGCGTGTGATCATTGCTTGTACAGCCCTCTCGCAGTGTCCGGAGCAAGTATGGTGGGTCTGACACACCGGTGTCAATGTGTTCTTTTTTCCATTTCCAGGAGTGTAGTTTCTTTTACACACAACACACTAATGATCTTCAGGAGTCGAATTTACTTTTCTCCCTCGTTTGGTGAACGGAGGAAATTTTTTGTATCAGTCTTTTTGTGTTGCACTGTTTCCAAAATCTGTAGTTTTTCCTGGTCTGTCAACACAGATGCAGATTTCTTTCTCCTTTTCGGGGTGCTTCCACATTTGGTATCGTTGTAATCTTTTAGAACGCGGTAAAGGTCACAGCCTTAGCTGCAACATTTGCGTTATGCGTAATTTCTCGGCTTACATATTCACTAGGAGTGTGGGTTTCTTATTTGCCAGATCCACCAAGAATGTAGTATCGATTACAATGCTTCTCAGTATATTGTAGGCATCGTCTGCAAATCAAAAATATGTAGAAGAAAAGGTGTTACTATTGTCTATCCTACAGTAAAGACAATATGCGTCTTTCCCGCGTATCTGGGTGAGATGCAAATTGTACTACGTGTTCCAAAAGTTCAGTAACTGACACACACATAGTTCAAGACATAGAGTACACGATAAACACAAGGCTAGAATTGGAAAGAAATGTATACAGGGTGAGTCACCTAACGTTTCCGTTGGATATACACTCCTGGAAATGGAAAAAAGAACACATTGACACCGGTGTGTCACACCCACCATACTTGCTCCGGACACTGCGAGAGGGCTGTACAAGCAATGATCACACGCACGGCACAGCGGACACACCAGGAACCGCGGTGTTGGCCGTCGAATGGCGCTAGCTGCGCAGCATTTGTGCACCGCCGCCGTCAGTGTCAGCCAGTTTGCCGTGGCATACGAAGCTCCATCGCAGTCTTTAACACTGGTAGCATGCCGCGACAGAGTGGACGTGAACCGTATGTGCAGTTGACGGACTTTGAGCGAGGGCGTATAGTGGGCATGCGGGAGGCCGGGTGGACGTACCGCCGAATTGCTCAACACGTGGGGCGTGAGGTCTCCACAGTACATCGATGTTGTCGCCAGTGGTCGGCGGAAGGTGCACGTGCCCGTCGACCTGGGACCGGACCGCAGCGACGCACGGATGCACGCCAAGACCGTAGGATCCTACGCAGTGCCGTAGGGGACCGCACCGCCACTTCCCAGCAAATTAGGGACACTGTTGCTCCTGGGGTATCGGCGAGGACCATTCGCAACCGTCTCCATGAAGCTGGGCTACGGTCCCGCACACCGTTAGGCCGTCTTCCGCTCACGCCCCAACATCGTGCAGCCCGCCTCCAGTGGTGTCGCGACAGGCGTGAATGGAGGGACGAATGGAGACGTGTCGTCTTCAGCGATGAGAGTCGCTTCTGCCTTGGTGCCAATGATGGTCGTATGCGTGTTTGGCGCCGTGCAGGTGAGCGCCACAATCAGGACTGCATACGACCGAGGCACACAGGGCCAACACCCGGCATCATGGTGTGGGGAGCGATCTCCTACACTGGCCGTACACCACTGGTGATCGTCGAGGGGACACTGAATAGTGCACGGTACATCCAAACCGTCATCGAACCCATCGTTCTACCATTCCTAGACCGGCAAGGGAACTTGCTGTTCCAACAGGACAATGCACGTCCGCATGTATCCCGTGCCACCCAACGTGCTCTAGAAGGTGTAAGTCAACTACCCTGGCCAGCAAGATCTCCGGATCTGTCCCCCATTGAGCATGTTTGGGACTGGATGAAGCGTCGTCTCACGCGGTCTGCACGTCCAGCACGAACGCTGGTCCAACTGAGGCGCCAGGTGGAAATGGCATGGCAAGCCGTTCCACAGGACTACATCCAGCATCTCTACGATCGTCTCCATGGGAGAATAGCAGCCTGCATTGCTGCGAAAGGTGGATATACACTGTACTAGTGCCGACATTGTGCATGCTCTGTTGCCTGTGTCTATGTGCCTGTGGTTCTATCAGTGTGATCATGTGATGTATCTGACCCCAGGAATGTGTCAATAAAGTTTCCCCTTCCTGGGACAATGAATTCACGGTGTTCTTATTTCAATTTCCAGGAGTGTACTTAAACATACTGCAGTATTTTTGCTCTCGAAAATGAAAAATACCTTTCAACTGCGCCTTCTGCTGGCTGCTCGGGACTTGGACTCCGGGAAGCAGTGGACCACTGGATGCTGCAACCTCTTGTCACAGTGAAGTAACACGAGCAAATAGGCACAATTCCCCGGTTACAATCCTTCCCGGATTCACTCTCTTAAAACGGTAGGAGGCTATGAATGAGTAATACGTATGGGACAGGAGTTACTAAACGCCCTTCGTTTCATAACAAACAACTTGGCGGTGTTACCTCGTAAAACGATACGCAGTCGTCTATGCGATGACCACGGTGGAGTTTACTACCATTTATAGTGAATGACCGGTTGTCAACATGTGCTTGAAGTCATGTATTTAATGTATGGTGCGACAGGACGCAACGGCCGGAAAGCTATACGAATGTACACAGAAAATTTTCACAAAAGGCGTCATCCTAATTAGACCAAATTTGGCGCCGTGGACATAAATATATGAAAAGCTGTGTGACTGAAACCACATAGGGCTACCAGAGTTCCTCGCCAAAGAGTTCCACGCACAGTATACAATGAGCCGTTGGTGCTGGGTTTTGTGGGACTACAACCAGTAATAAATAATACTCCGTTGGTCCGAGAGAAACACCCTTCGAAGGTGTACCCTATAATAAACAGTACATGGGTCAGTTAATTCTGAACCAGAGTTGACACCTGTCATAGGATCGTCTAGCGCAGTACTGCAGTGCCGATGTCCGTGTAGTTTGTATTATTCTAGAATGAGGCCTCTTCCACTGTGATGATGTTCTCAGCGCATCGATCGCAGTTTCTGAAGTGATTCTCATATCACATTTAACGATTCTCTATCAGCTCAGGGGCTGCAGTTTTATAAGATAAACTAGTAGCCCCGTATTTTCTGCCACCTCGTTCGAATGATCTTGTTGTAGTTATACCTGCTTTTGTCTGTAAGAGAATATTTTCAATATGACTGTGAAGCACCCCATTTTGACATTATTGTCCATTAGCATACTAACAACAATAATTCTCGTCGTTGGATGGAGTCGGATGATTTGTCCCATGACCATCGTTCTCACAATAATCTCTTGCACAATGTTGTTTATATAACTAAATCGGCACAGATACTGCGCAAGCCACGGTACTGCGCGAAGCGGAGGGCACTCTCTACCACTACTTGTGCCCTAATTTCTCGTATCTTACCCTCGTGGTCCTCAAGCGCAATGAATGATGGCGGCAGTAAAATCAAATGCCGGTTCTCTAAATTTCCCAATAGTGTTCCTTGAAAAGAACGTCGCCTTCCCGCCAGGGATTCTCACATGGGTAAAATCAAATCGGTGGCAAATGAAACCCGGCAGAAGGTAATTCACGGCTAGAATTTGTTGGTTGGGTCCTAGCTGTCTATGAAAATGTACATCATATACAAGGGATATTTCAGAGAACGGGACAAAACTTTAGACGTTGTTGCAACTCAAGCAATGAGACTGGTGGTCATAACTTTGAACATTTTCTTTGAACTAAGACTTTTTCTGTAAGGCATAAATTATTTATGTCAACAAAAAGCTACATAATCGTTCCCAACCATGAGCTGCCCATCAGCTTATTTCAGTTTAAGATCTTTTAACCGTCTATAGTCCGTATAAACTTGACTGTAAAGGTTTGGGATCCCTTATGCACATACAAAGATTTCTGTTTACGGGAAAATTTTGGTCGTTTGAGGTGATTACTCTACTTCTATCTTTCCACTTTCTTTTTTTTTTTATAAATTTATGTTCAACTTCTGGACCGGCGTCCTCTATGGATAAACATGGTGCGGTTACAATTCAAATGGGTGTTACGATAACTGAAGTAAGCGGAATTACTCCTAATGGGCACAGTTCTCTCCATAGGTAACGTAACACACTGTGAGTAGTGTTTCCGGAGATTACTTCCTACCGGAGAGAGTTGTTAACTGTTGTAAGAGATTCCAGTTTGTTGTGCAGTTTGTAGATGCAGTGCTTGATTGCGTTATTTCACCTAGAGGATTTATTTACCTTGTAGTATGATTGTGCTAAAATATTTGCTGATATAAGAGCAAGTGGTCTTGACAAAGAACTAGATGTTGTTGAATGGAGAATATTTTTTTCTTCAGAAGGATGATTGGCATCTTACCAACAAAGAAGTTTCGGTGAAGTAACAAATATTTACGCAGAGAAGGAAAGGGTCAATATTTATTACATATTCAAGAGAACTAACTTTGCTGTGAGGCAGATAGTGTAGTACAAGATAATCATAAACAGAAAAGAGTTAAAGTGAAAGCAAACAGCTAAGTATTCAATTCAGTGAGCGTCAAACAGGTATTGTGCTGTGTGTATAGAAAAGAAGTACCACGAACGTCGAACAGGCTAGTTATTTAAAGATAAAAAAGCCGAGATTTGAACCTACATTATCAAAGATGAGTTCGTACTTCCGTTGTGAGCAGCGTTAGTATTTTATCTAAGACTGAAATGTAACAAAGACACCACTTTAATCCTGTGTGGATGATGTATACTGTCTAACGGGGATTAAGGGAAGTACCTAAACCCTCAAGCTAAGTAAAGCAAGACGCGGGATTTCGAACCCTGCCGGTTAGACGAGGCACGGTTTCGCAGCTTGGGACTGGACGCTTATTCCCGTGGTCGGAACACTTCTTCCCGTCGTACAAGTGGTGTGAAAACGCGAACGGCCGCCAGCGTCTTATTATCTCTGGCTACACGCGGCGGAAGAGCAGAAGGCTCATGAAACTCTCAGCGCTTGTTAGGGAGCCGTATGAGTGTGCATCAACGCCGTTCCTTTTTATGAGAGCCTTCGCAGGAGCTTCTCTTTTTGCGGATACTTCGGTACTAAACTCACTCTCATAGTAAAAACTTCATTATGTAAGAAACCGGCTCGGGTGCTGATGTTACTTCCTGGAAATGCTATATGCCCACAGACTGCTACCACATGTGCGCCCTCAGTCACCGGTTTGACAGATAACTGCATCTGATTCGAATGCTTTCCCAGTCCAAATTTCTGTCTTTAAATAAAGATTTCAGTAGGCTGTACCAGGTCTTCAGCGTCAGAATATACATGTGTAGAGGACAGAAAACGGGGTATTTTGAGATAATGAGCTTACAATCGGAAACGATTATATAATTTTTTATTGATACAAAAACTCACATCTAATAGGAACAGCTTAAGAACATAACAACACTTCTATGTGCCGACTGCCAGTCTCAATGTATGTTTACTAAGACACCAAATGTTCAAATGTGTGTGAATTTCTAAGGGACCAAACTGCTGAGGTCATCAGTCCGTAGACTTACACACTACTTAAACTAACTTATGCTAAGAATAACACACACATACCCTTGCCCGAGGGGGACTCGAATCTCCGGCTGGAACTAAGTCACATAAAACGTCACCAAGCTCTCTCAAATACCTTTACTTCATGTTGAACTAAGAAACGGACAACTAGCACCCTACAAAACATTTCCTTTTCAGATATTACTGCAGTTTTATACATCAGATACTCCATGTAACTCCGTGGGAAACGTCCACATCATTATTTTACAAAGTATTGTAACCAACGTCGAGGTAGCAACATAAGCGGTTATGTTTTTCTGACATGTCCTGCATGCTGCAGGATCCCTTCACAATGGATCTATCGAAACGAAAAGTACATCTAATCTAATGTAATCTACAGTCATGTGACTCGCACACATTGTCATTAATGGCCTCTTAGTACTTCAAATATTCATTTCCTACCATTGGTTCCTGATCTTAAAATACTTACTTTATGATCTTCTATTGCCTGCCTGAATTTGGTAACCACAGGTAAAAATGACAACAAAAGTACTTCTATATACTCATGGGCTGAGGCATTAACAGCTGGGGAGATCATTTTTCTCGCTACAGTTACTACTTTCATCCACTTAAGACTCTGATTTGGGTAATGCTACTATAAAGGTGACTATTGCCACATTTAGATTGTTAAATACACAATTTATTTATTCGTAACCGAAAGTACACTTTACACACAAAACATGAAAAGTAGTTGTGAGTGTTGCTTATATGAAACACTTTTGTATTAATCTAGAAAAAATATCGACAATCGCCTATTGAAACAGGAAGGCCTTCTACACATTTCCTTACCATTCAACATTGCTGAACTGACACAAAAACGGGAGCGAAACACGTAACAATCACTCACATATCTTACTGTTTCGTATGTTTTGCGGGATGTGGGCAAACGAATAGGGGAAAATAGTGTTTCTTCCGGTTTTTTTTTGTGGCCTCTTTGCAGTGCATATGTAGATCACGCTAATAACTGCAAATACTGTCTTTTAAGTCGGAAAAAAGCCGAACAACGTGTCAGAATTTTTTTAGCAAAATCGTAATATAGAAACCATGATCAATATTCGGTATTATTCACGGCAAATCGTAATAGCATCACACATTCAGGTAATAATAAGTCTTTTACTAGACAGACACTCCCACTGAGAATGGTAAGCTTTGCCGAAGCGGACTACAAGACTCTTTAAAAAATACTAGTTTTTGTTGGTAGTCACGGGTTGCAGTATCATCTAGGTTGCAGGATATATAGAAAACGGCTATCAGTAAATAGGTCCCAGAATTTAAAATCACTCGATAAATATGTTAAATAAGAGTCGTCTAAGTTTTGGTGCTGCAGAAACTAATTTTTGTTTTAGGACTCGTCCTTGCTATACAGAATATCTAATAATCTATCAGTAATTAAAGAAGATGGGGATAACTCGAAAAGGAAATAAAAAGCATTAATTCAGCTTAGGAAATAACTTTTATTCTACTGATTCCAGGCCCACAGCCACCACACATTATGGGAAGAATGTATAACCATTTTACTCGGTATGGCCGAGGGGAGCAACAGTTATAGCGTAGTCTAAGCAAATAGCGCAAATTCGGCTGCCGAAAGAGTTCTACGACCCAGTCATTCTCGATCCAGGTAAACTTTGAATTTGGAAATTCAGTGTAACTGTTCTTGGTGAAGTATAAAGAATAAATTTGTGGAAAAAATTTAAGTCCAAGAACTTGAACGCGCGTTGCATATCGTCTGCTGAAGTCCCCTTCAGCACTGCGAGGATCGGCAAACGTAAGATTTTGCTTCAAAGCACGGCCTAAATGCTCAAGGCTGTAAGCAACTAACAAATTTGCCGGCCGCAGTGGCCGAGCAGTTCTAGGCGCTTCAGTCTGGAACCGAGCGACCGCTACGGTCGCAGGTTCGAATCCTGCCTCGGGCATGGATGTGTGTGATGTCCTTAGGTTAGTTAGGTTTAAGTAGTTCCAGGGGACTGATGACCTCAGATGTTAAGTCCCATACTGATCAGAGCCATTTTTGAACTAACAAATTTAACACCGTAAGCTGCAATCTGCTTTCCGCGATAAGGCCAGCAGAACACAAGCAAGTCGATTTTGATGGATGAAGCCACAAATGGACGACACGTAATTGCTCAGAATCTTGTCATCACCACCGAGAGCGAAGTACTTGTCATGAGTTTGAGACGTATGTTAGTGCGAATGACAACGATGAAAATTTGGAAACTGTTCGTTGTGGAAATGTGGGAAGTCGATATAATTACATTTAAACTAAGTATCAGGTGAGAACTTGAACGTAGTAAGTGTAGTTGGCGTATCATCAGTGGAAACTCTGTGTACAGCTCTGCGCCAGGCAGCTGGGATAATTTAGGGTCAGCCCGAGCCTAATGCGCCCTGTGGCTTTTGACCGAATTAGGTCCCCCAGCACGACGCGTTATTAATAGCGTTTCAGTTAACTACAAGACGCCGCGGAAACTGGGTTACGCTTTATTGGCAAATCAATAGTCTGTGTCGCCTTGTCCTCCTCTTGCGGTACCTTGAGAACTTAATCCATCCGCAACGTGAATTATGAACGAACGCCAGATCGCCTAAAGTGACTATCTGTTTTCCCACATTTGGAGAATTTTTCCATGTCTCGAGAGAAGAACATTTTTCTTTTTCTTTTTGTTCACTGAATAGTTGAGGTCATAACGTGTATTCACAATAGATGTAACTGTATGTAACACTATACCTACTTTGACTGGAAAATATTACATTTTTCTTCCCATTTCTGGTTGTTTATTCTTCATTACGTTATTTGAAATCTGTGGCAGGTGTACATGACATGGTGACTATGTTCCAGTTGTTCTGTATTGTATGTCACCCTGGCTTATTTTATAAAGGAAAGTGACGTGTAAACCAACAGCTTTGGCAAATTACATCACTCTTTGCATTATCATGTTGGTCAAATAATGTAATACTGAATGCATAAGAAATTACCAAATATTTTTAAAGACTTACGTTTACTTGTCCAGACGAAGTATTTGTTGCTTGAAACACACTATACTTGCCTGTCCATACTGATTAAATACGAAATTAGTCAGCCAACATAATAAATAGCAACTTTGGTTCACGCAGGAGAACGTCTTTATTACAATATTTAAGGCTGCAAGATACGAAGCACTGAAAACGTGTTTCACGTCTGTTTATTATCTGTGGTACAGAAGGCGAAAGCAAACTAAACTCTATCATCAAGGGCACTAGGGTCTGTACACTAGTGAAAGTTGACTGCAGAAACACCATTGTGTATTTCAAGTAGAAATATTCAAATGGAACAATTTTCGAACGTACCTGACAGTATGCGATGGTTGCTTTAAAAATGAGGTTATTCGGTTTACCTCTGTTCGAAATGACTACACTATAAAACGAAGAATTTTTCCTAATGGAAGACAGTTGTGAAATATTTGCCGCAGAATATTGTAAAACAGCTCAGAAGAGGCAGTAGAATTCTTCTGGATTGGGGGCCGCATTGTCATCTACAAAATTCCGACGTTTCGGCGACTGTTGCAACAGTCGCCGAAACGTCGGAATTTTATAGATGGCAATGCGGCCTCAAACCCAGAAGAATTTTACTGACTGTGACAACGGCCGAGGAAGCCTACGTTTACTTTTAGCTCAGAAGACACTTCGTTTTCTATTTGTAGGATGGCTTGAAGCCTTCGGAAATAAAGCAGCATATTGAACAACTAATTAAATATAGTAAACATATGGAGCTTATCATTATTGTCACACCACACGTCACTCATAGGGTGTCTGACTAATGTAGCCGCTCGTTGATGGAAATGTATACGAATTAAAGTAAATTCTTACTATCATGTCATTGCCTCAGCGTGTATACTGAGAAACAGGAAAAATACAATAAGCCATGACATGGAGAAAAATAATTTTCTATGAAATTTGTAATTCAGGTAGGAATTAGATCTATACATAAGCTCATTGGCGTTTGCTGTCTGTTACTTTGGTAGCTTTTAACGTTCTTTCCATAATTAGATGAGGAGGGACCTTGTGCTAAAGTGGAATGTGATAAGGTTGATGAAATGACCACATTTGTTATTTAGGCTGTAACTTTACATTAATGCAATTATTGTTGGTTTTTGTCTTAAGCTCTCTGCAAATTACAAACTATGTTCCACTCAACACGTCTAACTGTTATTTATAAAGCAACTTTTATTATCATTCTGAAAATATGACATACGTAATATATCTCTACAAGCTGATATTAATAGATTACGAAGAATATTTCGTTATAAAATTGACGTACAATTTACTTACAGTGTTGTTTAGTTCGAATTTACATGTTCTGAAGTCCACTGCTTCTTCCTTCATTGTTAGTGGAGGGTAAAGTCGAAACAAACCTGGTTGGACATCAATATTTGTCTTTTATGATTCCACTTTTTCTTGCGCAGCATCTGTGTTGTTTCCATTTTACCTAACGTTTGTACACTTCACAAGAGAAACAATAATTTAGTTTAATGTGTTTCGTACTGTGCACAGTGATTATGTCCATTAATTTTTAACAAATATTCAGGGATTTTAGCAGTGATGGACAATATCCAGGGATATATGATCGTTAGAAACAAAAACGTCAAGTAAACATGAGCTCTAAGATCCATAAGTTAAGAGCTATTAGTAATTCTTCATCTTTTATGCTATGAAGCAAATTTCTTCCACTGCAAGCTCTTTGCTTTCCGTATTTTATAAGTAGTGGCATGGATCTAATCAAGAAAAAAACGTCCAGTAAACATGTGCTCTAAAATGCATATGTTAAAAGGCATTAGAAGACCTGTGCTTCAAAGTAGCGAAGATGTAATCATATCTCTTAAGGTATGCATTTCAGAGCACATATTTACTGCTTTTTTTGGCTTGCTCCATACTACATTTCACAAGATATGGAAAGCAAAGAACTTGCAGTAGAAGAGATTTGTTTCACAGAAGATCAAGATTTGCTCATAGCTCTTGAGGTGTACGTTTTAGAGCCAACGTTTACTTGACTTTTTTGATTCGAATGATCATTGCTGTCGTATCAGAAACACCTGTATACAGGATGTCCCAAGAGGAATGGTCAATATTCAGACACATTGCAGGAAACAACATCCGAAACAAAATGTCTGGTAAACACAGAATAAAAAAATGCCTACCTTAAGAGCTATGTGCACTTCTTCAGCTTCGTTACTGCCAAACAAATATTTTCAACCTCAAGGTATTTGTTTTCCATTTTTTGAGAGGTAATAATATGGATCGACACAACAAAAAAATCCATTAAACATGGGCTCCAAAGTCCATACGTCAACAGCTATGAGCAGTGCTTGATTTGTAAGAAAAGGAGGTTCTGGTACTGTGTTCTTCCGGAGAGGTGGGGGGGGGGGAGAAGGTTTTTTTTTTTTTAATTTACACCTCTTAAAATTTTATATTAACAGTTGCTGTTGTTGTCTTCAGTCCTGAGACTGGTTTGATGCAGCTCTCCGGGGTACTCTATCCTGTGCAAGCTTCGTCACCTCCCAGTACTTACTGCAACCTACATCCTTCTGAATCTGCTTAGTGTATTCATCTCTTGGTTTCCCTCTACGATTTTTACCCGCCACGCTGCCCTCCAATGCTAAATTTGTGATCCCTTGATGCCTCAGATAATGTTCTACCAACCGGTCCCTTCTTCTTGTCAAGTTGTGCCACAAACTCCTCTTCTCCCCAATTCCTTACAATACCTCCTCATTAGTTATGTAATCTACCCATCTAATCTTCAGCATTCTTCTGTAGCACCACATTTCGAAAGCTTCTATTCTCTTCTTCTCCAAACTGTTTATCGTCCATGTTTCACTTCTATACATGGCTACACTCCACACAATTACTTTCAGAAACGACTTCGTGACACTTAAATCTATATTCGATGTTAACAAATTTCTCTTCTTCAGAAACGCTTTCCTTGCCATTGCCAGTCTACATTTTATATCCTCCCAACTTCGACCATCATCAGTTATTTTGCTCCCCAAATAGCAAAACTCCTTTACAACTTTAAGTGTCTCATCCCCTAATCTAATTCCCTCAGCATCACCCGACTTAATTCGACTACATTCCATTATCCTCGTTTTGCTTTTGTTGATGTTCATCTTATATCCGCCTTTCAAGACACTGTCCATTCCGTTAAACTGCTCTTCCAAGTCCTTTGCTGTCTCTGACAGAATTACAATGTCATCGGCGAACCTCAAAGTTTTTATTTCTTCTACATGTATTTTAATACCTACTCCGAATTCTTCTTTTGTATCCTTTACTGCTTGCTCAATATACAGATTGAAGAACATCAGGGAGAGGCTACAACCCTGTCTCACTCCCTTCCCAACCACTGCTCCCCTTTCATGTCCCTCGACTCTTATAACTGCCATCTGGTTTCTGTACAAATTGTAAATGGCCTTTCGCTCCCTGTATTTTACCCCTGCCACCTTCAGAATTTGAAAGAGAGTATTCCAGTTAACGTTGTCAAAAGCTTTCTCTAAGTCTACAAATGCTAGAAACGTAGGTTTGCCTTTCCTTAATCTTTCTTCTAAGATAAGTCGTAGAGTCAGTATTGCCTCACGTGTTCCAATATTTCTACGGAATCCAAACTGATCTTCCCCGAGGTCGGCTTCTACCTTTCTTTCCATTCGTCTATAAAGAATTCATGTTAGTATTTTGCAGCTGTGACTTATTAAACTGATAGTTCGGTTATTTTCACATGTGTCAACACCTGCTTTCTTTGGGATTGGAATTATTATATTCTTCTTGAAGTCTGTGGGTATTTCGCCTGTCTCATACATCTTGCTCACCAGATGGTAGAGTTTTGTCATGACTGGCTCTCCCAAGGCCATCAGTAGTTCTAATGGAATGTTGTCTACTCCCGGGGCCTTGTTTCGACTCAGGTCTTTCAGTGCTCTGTCAAACTCTTCACGTAGTATCTTATCTCCCATTTCATCTTCATCTACATCCTCTTCCATTTCCATAATACTGTCCTCAAGTACATCGCCCTTGTATAAACCCTCTATATACTCCTTCCACCTTTCTGCCTTCCCTTCTTTGCTTAGAACTGGGTTGCCATCTGAGCTCTTGATATTCATACAAGTGGTTCTCTTCTCTCCAAAGGTCTCTTTAATTTTCCTGTAGGCAGTATCTATCTTACCCCTAGTGAGACAAGCCTCTACATCCTTACATTTGTCCTCTAGCCATCCATGCTTAGCCATTTTGCACTTTCTGTCGATCTCATTTTTGAGACGTTTGTATTCCCTTTTGCCTGCTTCATTTAATGCATTTTTATATTTTCTCCTTTCATCAATTAAATTCAATATTTCTTCTGTTACCCAAGGATCTCTATTAGCCCTCGTCTTTTTACCTACTTGATCCTCTGCTGCCTTCACTACTTCATCCCTCAGAGCTACCCATTCTTCTTCTACTGTATTTCTTTCCCACATTCCTGTCAATTGTTCCCTTATGCTCTCCCTGAAACTCTCTACAACCTCTGGTTCTTTCAGTTTATCCAGGTCCCATCTCCTTAAATTCCCACCTTTTTGCAGTTTCTTCAGTTTCAATCTGCAGTTCATAACCAATAGATTGTGGTCAGAATCCACATCTGCCCCTGGAAATGTCTTACAATTTAAAACCTGGTTCCTAAATCTCTGTCTTACCATTATATAATCTATCTGATACCTATTAGTATCTCCAGGATTCTTCCAGGTATACAACCTTCTTTTATGATTCTTGAACCAAGTGTTAGCTATGATTAAGTTATGCTCTGTGCAAAATTCTACAAGGCGGCTTCCTCTTTCATTTCTTCCCCCCAATCCATATTCACCTACTATGTTTCCTTCTCTCCCTTTTCCTACTGACGAATTCCAGTCACCCATGACTATTAAATTTTCGTCTCCCTTCACTGCCTGAATAATTTCTTTTATCTCGTCATACATTTCATCAATTTCTTCATCATCTGCAGAGCTAGTTGGCATATAAACTTGTACTACTGTAGTAGGCATGGGCTTTGTGTCTATCTTGGCCACAATAATGCGTTCACTATGCTGTTTGTAGTAGCTAACCCGCACTCCTATTTTTTTATTCATTATTAAACCTACTCCTGCATTACCCCTATTTGATTTTGTATTTATAACCCTGTAATCACCTGACCAAAAGTCTTGTTCCTCCTGCCACCGAACTTCACTAATTCCCACTATATCTAACTTTAACCTATCCATTTCCCTTTTTAAATTTTCTAACCTACCTGCCCGATTAAGGGATCTGACATTCCACGCTCCGATCCGTAGAATGCCAGTTTTCTTTCTCCTGATAACGACGTCCTCTTGAGTAGTCCCCGCCCGGAGATCCGAATGGGGGACTATTTTACCTCCGGAATATTTTACCCAAGAGGACGCCATCATCATTTAATCATACAGTAAAGCTGCATGTCCTCGGGAAAAATTACGGCTGTAGTTTCCCCTTGCTTTCAGCCGTTCGCAGTACCAGCACAGCAAGGCCGTTTAGGTTAATGTTACAAGGCCAGATCAGTCAATCATCCAGACTGTTGCCCCTGCAACTACTGAAAAGGCTGCTGCCCCTCTTCAGGAACCACATGTTTGTCTGGCCTCTCAACAGATACCCCTCCGTTGTGGTTGCACCTACGGTACGGCCATCTGTATCGCTGAGGCACGCAAGCCTCCCCACCAACGGCAAGGTCCATGGTTCATGGGGGAAGCAGTAACATGTATTTAGAAGAAACAAATGCATAGCACAGTTGATGATCCTAAAAAGTTCTGAAATCTGTCTATCAATCAATTATGTCTCATTCTGTCTGTTGTCCATATTTTAGCCACTAACAGGGAAATTACATGAGTATTAGTAACTGTTTAAAGTATTTAGTAACATCTGTGGCGTTTATGTTCACTGTTCATTAATGGAAAGCTTACATTGCCTCAGTAAAGATATTTCTTTGTTCTTCCGCTGCATTTTTTCACACAGGAAATCTCAACTTACACCGATTCTTCTGATTATAGTGAAACAGGAGCACTTCAGTTAATTCTGTAAGCCTGTTAGTGTTCTTCAAACTTTAAAAGAGTTTTTTTATATACTTACATTTCGCAACTATGACTAATCAGAATTGTTATTTATTACAATCTTCACGTAACACAGTATGTGCAGCTTTGGGAGGAAATATTTTGCGTTTATGTTTCAGCAGTTATTCAAATGTATAAGACCCAGTCAAGGCAATAGCTAAGGCTACTTTTATTTCTTAATATTTTGCTATTATTACTCTAACAAATATAAGATCTACTTAGAATGCCAGCAGAATTAACTGTGAAATTTAGGTTGGCCAAAATGTAATGAATTAGGAATTCCCTGAAGGTATCTGAAATCTGGTTAAGCATTCTGCCTGAAGTACTATCAACATTTTCACATAAGTATCAATTAAAGTCTCTGTTGCAGTCCATCGTTAGAGCCCTATAAATCTGAACGACTATATACAAGAAAAGCAGTTGTGAGAGTTTGAAGGACCGGACTATTTTCTAATAAGAAAGCAGTAATTCTGAATTCATTTTACAATAAGTGAGGGAAATATCAGTTTCCTAATTTTCATATATTTTTTGAAATATTTCTTGTGTGATGACCTTAAAGAATCATGTAAAGCATGAAACTTCTTCATAACCACAGTGATCATATTTGATTTACATACTTTTAACAAATCTGTTTCAAGTAATTTCGTTTTAGTGTTTTCCAGGTATTTCAGTGGTTTTTAATAAATAACAAACTTATTTTGTTAACACAAATTAAGTTACAATTAATAAAATGTTCCATGCTGTTATACTGTGTCGAATGAATTTAACTCTAAAACCCACCGTTTAGTCCCTATCTGGGGAGGACGTTTTCAAGGGGGATCGTAGCTTTGTTGAACGTCCGGTTCACACCCAAGCTCGCTACTGACTACAGCAGTTTTGTCATGACTGGCTCTCCCAAGGCCATCAGTAGTTCTAATGGAATGTTGTCTACTCCCGGGGCCTTGTTTCGACTCAGGTCTTTCAGTGCTCTGTCAAACTCTTTACGCAGTATCGTATCTCCCATTTCATCTTCATCTTCATCTACATCCTCGTCCATTTCCATAATACTCTCCTCAAGTACATCACCCTTGTATAGACCCTCTATATACTCCTTCCACCTTTCTGCATTTCCTTCTTTGCTTACAATTGGGTTTCCATCTGAGCTCTTGATATTCATACAAGTGGTTCTCTTTTCTCCAAAGGTCTCTTTAATTTTCCTGTAGGCAGTATCTATCTTATGCCTAGTGAGATAAGCCTCTACAGCCTTACATTTGTCCTCTATCCATCCCTGCTTAGCCATTTTGCACTTCCTGTCGTTATAATTTTTGAGACGTTTGTATTCCTTTTTGCCTGCTTCATTTACTGCATTTTTATATTTTCTCCTTTCATCAATTAAATTCAATATTTGTTCTGTTACCCAAGGATTTCTACTAGCCCTTGTCTTTTTACCTACTTGAACCTCTGCTACCTTCACTACTTCATCCCTCAGAGCTACCCATTCTTCTTCTACTGTATTTCTTTCCCCCATTCGTGACAATTGTTCCCTTATGCTCTCCCTGAAACTCTGTACAACCTCTGTTTCTTTTAGTTTATCCAGGTCCAATCTCCTTAAATTCCCACCTTTTTGCAGTTTCTTCAGTTTTAATCTACAGCTCATAACCAATAAATTGTGGTCACAGTCCACATCTGCCGCTGGAAATGTGATACAATTTAAAATATGGTTCCTAAATCTCTGTCTTACCATTATATACTCTATCTAATACCTTCTAGTATCTCCAGGATTCTTCCATGTATACAACCTTCTTTCATGATTTTAGCTACTTCTGTGTATTTTGAAAGTGCGGAAACAACATTTTTACCGGTAAAGAAATAAAGTTCTACCGTACTACATCTAAAAACATGAGATTTCGATTTTTTTTTGTCAGAGGTACCGGTATGGGGTGCCGGTTAGTACCGTCACAAATTAAATAGTAGCTGTGACTAATAGTTCATTTTCGCTACAGAGAAAAAGCTATTTCATTAAACAAGTGCTCATAGCTCTCAATTTATGCGTTTTATATCCCATGTTTACCAGACAATTTTTTCTGGTTTTTGTCCATAATAATTTTCCCAAAATATGGAAACGAAATAGATTTCAGTGGAAGAGATTTGTTTTACAGGATCGAAGGTGACAAGAATATCACCAGGAATGTCCCAGGGAAATGTGTTAGGACCGCTATTATTCTCTGTATTCGTAAATGATCTGACGGCCAGGATGAGCAGCAGTCTGCGGCTGTTTCCTGATGCTTCTATGGTGTCCGGGAAGATTTCCTCGTTGAGTAAGTGTAGGGCGACAAAAAATTTCGAATTGGTGTAATGAATGGCAGCTAGCTCCTAATTTAGAAAAACGTAAGTTAATGCAGATTAGTAGGAAAAACAAAAACTTAATATGCGAATACAGCTTTAGTAGTGCGCTGCTTGACGCAGTCATATGTATTAAATATCTAGACATAACGCTGCAGTGCAAATATGTTATGGAACGAACATGTAAGGATTGAAGTGGGTAAGGCGAATGCTCGGCTTCAATTTATTGGGAGAATTTTAGGAAAGGCTGGTTCATCCGTAAAGGGCAGTTTCTCGAGTATTTGGGATCCCAAAGAGATCAGATTAAAGTAAGACATCGAAGCAGTTTAGAAGTGGGCTGCTAGATTTTTGGCCAGTTGGTTAGATCAATACAGAACTATTACAGCGGTGCAGTACGAACTCACATGGGAATTCCTGAAGGCAAGGTTACGTATTTGTTGAGGAACAATATTGAAAAAGTAATTTCAATCCGATTTCTGAACGATTTTAATGGCGACAAGGAACATATCGCGTATGGACCACGAACACAAGAGAATTAAGGGCTTCTACGGGGGCTTATAGATAGTCGTTTTTCCCTCGCTCTGATTTCGACTGGAAATGAAAGGAAATGTGTAGTATGGTATGACTTACTCCCAGCCACGCAATTCACGGTGGCTTGCAAAGTA
This sequence comes from Schistocerca nitens, assembly GCF_023898315.1. NCBI lineage: Eukaryota > Metazoa > Arthropoda > Insecta > Orthoptera > Acrididae > Schistocerca > Schistocerca nitens. The sequence goes on from NC_064616.1 coordinate 437,796,376, forward strand.
TATATGTTGTCTAGATGTAGATCAGTAATCATAACATCGAACTAGTGTTGAACAATTATCGTTAAAACGTTTCAGGTTATTCGTCTTGCAACATTTCTTTCTTAACTTTTTTTGGTTTGGTTTTGGTTAAAAAAATTGTTCAAATGGCTCTGAGCGCTATGGGACTTAACATCTGAGGTCATCACTCCCCTAGAACTTAGAACTACTTAAACCTAAGCAACCTAAGGACAACACACACATCCATACTCGAGGCAGGATTCGAACCTGCGACCGTAGCAGTCGCGCGGTTCCGGACTGAAGCGCCTAGAACCGCTCGGCCACCGCGGGCGGTGTTCGTTTTTTTTTTTTTTTGTTTTTTTTAAAGGCGTTTGGACTTTGATGGAGAAAACTCTTGTAATATGGCCATTGGAGAAATATTACGTAAACATGAGATTACGCGAATTATCTCTTCCATAAAGGCCTACATTTTTACAGGACTTCGGTGTCACTGACTATTGGTATGAAGTGATATCAGTGGGAAACCATTGTGAGAATGGAGTAGAAGAATGAAGCAGCAGGTCTTGCAGTATATTAATACAACTACCTAAATTAGTACTTCTATGAAAACTGCATGAAGTTAAAGTTAAAAAGTGAAAAAAATTAACCTGGGTGACCTCTAAACAGCACAGAAAAAATGGTCGCTCCGAGAAGTATACCTTCCACGAATATCGTGTGCCATCGTGAGGTGCAATATCCATAAGTGTATTATGTGAAACGAGACGGTGTGGTTACAAGTAAAGGTTCATTTTATCAACAAAGCAAGACGTTACTCAGTGCAAGAATGTGTTTCAACAAGAGCTTCACATACAGTAACTCATCAATCGAAATCTTAAATTAGTTCTCGCAGTCTCTCTCCCAGATTCTAAAAAATAGCATTCCCCTTTCTATGTCTCCTATCAGGTTCACTGTAACTGAAAGCAAAGTTACAGCTTCTCAGTGGCTAATATGCTTTCTGTGTTGCAGTAAGATCACTGGTACATCATTAATCTTCAAGTTGAATGTAAAAAGTAGGTGTTAATTAGAGCTAAACAGTCGGTGTGTGTATAAAATAATCTTCAAGCACTTCTCATTGTCACTTTCTGTAATTTCTAGTTCTGCATCTGAGGTAGTTGAAGAACGACAATAATAATAATCGTCATCATTTCCCATCGACGCGCAAGTCGCCGAAGTGGCGTCAAATCGAAAGACTTGCACCAGGCGAGCGGTCTACCAGACGGGAGGACCTCGTCACACGCCATTATTACTATCGCAATAAACTTAGATGCACAGATGAATATTACATGAAAAATGATGAAAACCGTCAGGAAAAGAAACCATACAGATAGTGTTCAGTAGTAGTCATGAAACATTAACAACACTTCTTAAAGGTACCAAAATTTTGAAAATTATTTAATTTGCAATAAAATGATAAATAACTGCAAACATCGACCATTTTAATTACAAGTGGAAGACAAAACATAAAATATGATGTCCCTCCATCATCAAGTGATGTTTAATGATCCTATATAGAGAAGATCCAAAGAAAAGCGGCGCGTTTCGTCACAGGGTTATTTCGTAAGCGTGATAGCGTTACGGAGATGTTTAGCAAACTCAAGTGGCCGACTCTGCAAGAGAGGCGCTCTGCATCGCGGTGTAGCTTGCTGTCCAGGTTTCGAGAGGGTGCGTTTCTGGATGAGGTATCGAATATATTGCTTCCCCCTACTTATACCTCCCGAGGAGATCACGAATGTAAAATAAGAGAGATTCTAGCGCGCACGGAGGCTTTCCGGCAGTCGTTCTTCTCGCGAACCTTACGCGACTGGAACAGCAAAGGGAGGTAATGACAGTGGCACGTAAAGTGCCCCCCGCCACACACCGTTTGGTGGCTTGCGGAGTATAAATGTAGATATATATTAGCATATGATTATGTGACATTTTTGGGAATGCTAACATTTATGCTAAAATTGTTCAGAAGATCACGAAAGGAGAATGCATTACTATTTTTTTCACTCGTTAATCTTAGTTTAATGAAATTGGTATAGAGATAAAAATTTCCATTAGTGAGGGAACTAAAATGAAGAAATTTAACATAAATCTCTAAATTAATAGACATTAGCATAAATATTGTGGAAAAATATTCCTGTCAATAGAATAATATATTGCACGAAGTTCTGAACTTTTCTGAAGAAAGATTGTCCACTTTGAACAACAGGAATTGATAGTAGTGTAGTAGCAGACTCACTTACTATAAATGATTATCATACACTGAATTAAACTGAATATATTAAATTGACAGCAGCTATTTTCCTATTAGATAAACGTGACAAACTACCCTTTGATGTTTTACGTAATTTTTAGGTGCCAGATTTACTCATTCTTCCACGATTATCAGATGCAGGTACCATTCCATATTGCAAAAATGCATTTCAATTTGTGCATTGGAAGAAGAACAGACTAAGCTTATTATCTATTCTTTTCCTTTTTTGGTACCTTTTTGACTAAAATACAGTCTGGTTCCCTTATTCCAAAGAATGTAAATTATTCTCAGTTGACGATTCCCTCTACAACAGTAAATATACACTGAACAGAAGTCTTGTGAAAAATATCTTCTGTTCTATGATACTGTCGCAACATTCAGAAGAAGTATTAATGATTTGATAAACAATTAAAATAATGTAAAAGTTATGCAAAATGTGACTCTTCAGAAAAGTGTCTGTGTATGAAAGCGTTTCGAATGTTTATAAGAAAATATGAATGTGAACGTAATAGACTGAAATGTTTTTTAGACATGAAAATAGACTTATGTTTAAATTTAGCTATGTGGCACAAATAAGTAACAAAAATGGGTGATCGTGTACAATCACTTTCAGCAAAATCTTAGAAAAGGTAAAAAAATTTCTCTCTAAAATACAACATGATAATGTTCATATTGCAAAAAGTTTTATATAAGGAGTGAGATAGGAGTCTCTCATTCCATAAGAAAGAAAAATTCAGCCCTCAGAAATCCTTAAAAGAAGAAAGCTATACTAGCATTCTAATACACGAAATATGTATCTATACAAATAAATTAAGAAGTTAATGGCATATGCAACTAAAACATAAGGCTGAATACTAGGTAATAGACAGAAAATTGATAATCAGGAAAAAATTATTCGTAAAAGACATTAATGAAACAACTCAACTGTCTGGGATCGACAAATATAATAACACTTTACGGATACTAGATATCTTCCCAGAAAAGACAGTCCCTTGTATGGAGTTACATTAACATAGTTTGTGTAAAGTGTGAAGTTCAACTGCCGGAAATGTCACATTTAATAAAGCGTTCCGGGCTATTATCCTGTGGTCGAATGGATTTCGTTTTAAGACCCGACGTTTCGTCTCCATCTGAGGAAGACATTTTCAAGGAGGAGCGTAGCTTTGTTGAACGTTCGGTTCACACCCTCGCTCGCTTCTGACTACAGCAGAATTCCGCTTCCGCGGGCTTCCGCGCAGGGGCGTGACGTCACATGTTTTGAATACGTGAGCGCAATAGACCTCTGTCGACTGTCGTCGTCGGCATTTGCTGTCAGCCCATGGTGCAACACGTGCACTTCTTCTTCAGCACCGGAATCCAAATGTCATTCAACTTCACGCCTCCACTTTCCTACTGAAATTCCTGGAGTGCTTTACAATCTCTATGGCCTCTCTGTATAAACTTTTATTGTGTCCACTTACGGCTGCCAGTAACTGAGTCTTATCAAAATGGATGTCCTGGTCTAATGGTTATAAGACATGTTCCGAAACAGCTGATCTGTCAGTCTCCCCTCTTCTGCAATTGCCCTTGTGTTCTTCGAATCGTTTTTTGACAGTTCTTTTTATAGTACCACCTACAGCTCCCCACAACTACATGGAATTGTATAAATTCCAGTTTTTCTCAGGGGATTGCGAGCATTGTTGGCCGATTTTCCGTATCTTCCGTGTAGGTGTGTAGATTACCGCGATGTTCCACTTTTTCGGGATTTTTGCCTACATGGTCAGTCAAGTCCTTAATGAATGGCAGGAGAACTTTCGATTTCTCCAGCGCTTGAGCATTGATAAAATTGCTACGCGGTGGTCTTTACGCTATATTGCCTCACGTCCACGTATTTCAAATGGAACGAAGAGTTGTATGATCAGACGGATGGTGTCGCAATTGGGAGCCCCTTAAGCTCGGTTATTGCGAACTTGTTTATGGAAAATTTCGACAAGCAGGCATTGGAAACTGCGAACAAGAGACTGAATGTGCCGTTCCGTTACGTGGATGACCGTTTGTTCTGTGGTGGCATGGCAGGGAGGAACTGGATCCTTTTCACTATCATCTGAACGGAGTCAGCCCGAAGATTCAGTTTACCGAGGAGGAAGAGACAGGGAGAAGATTACATTTTCTTGACGTAGGAGTTTTTAAGAAAAAAAGATGGTAGCTTGGGTCACACGGTTTACCGAAGAACCACGCACATTGACCATTACCTACACCGGTCTCCAAACCATCACCCACAACAAAAGCGAGATATCTTAAAAACGTTGGCGGTTAGAGCAATGAAAATATACGAACCAGAGCTACTTGACGCAGAATTCAACCATCTCACCAATGCATTGCTCAAGAAATGTTATTCGTTCACTAAGGTGAAAAGATCGTTAAGACCAAATCGTAGCGACGCTCAGGAGCTGATGAAATCGAAAGATTTCCTGTCATTTATTAAGGACGTGACTGACCGCACAGGAAAAGTCGTGAAAAAGTGGAACATCGCGGTAATATACACTCCTACAAGTAAGATACAAGATCACCGCTCGCCAACCGCTGAAAAAATCTGGAATTTATAGGACTCCATGTAGTTGTGGGGAGTTGTATGTGGGTACTGCAAAAATAACTGTCAAAAAACGACTCGAAGAGCACAAAGGCAACTGCAGGAGAGGGGAGATTGACAAATCAGCTGTTGCGAAACATGTCTTACAGTCAGGAGACCAGCACATTCATTTTGATTGGACTCAAGTACTGGCCGCTACGAGCGGGCATCACGAATGCTATACAGAGAGGCCACAGAGACTGCAAAATACTCCAGGAATTTCAGTAGGAAAGAAGAGAGCGTGAAAATGAATGACATTTGGATTCCGGTGCTAAAGGAGAAGTGCAACAGTGTTCCACAATGGGGTGACAGCAAAAGCAGATGACGTTAGTGGACAACGGCCAAATGCGCTTTCGTATTCGAATTATGTGACATCACGCCGCTACGTGGAAGCCCGCGGAAGCGGAATTCTGCTGTAGTCAGTAGCGAGCTTGGGTGTGAACCGGACGTTCAACAAAGCTACGATCCCCCTTGAAAACGTCCTCCCCAGATAGGGACTAAACGGTGGGTTTTAGAGTTAAATTCATTCGACACAGTATAACAGCATGGAACATTTTATTAATTGTAACTTAATTTGTGTTAACAAAATAAGTTTGTTATTTATTAAAAACCACTGAAATACCTGGAAAACACTAAAACGAAATTACTTGAAACAGATTTGTTAAAAGTATGTAAATCAAATATGATCACTGTGGTTATGAAGAAGTTTCATGCTTTACATGATTCTTTAAGGTCATCACACAAGAAATATTTCAAAAAATATATGAAAATTAGGAAACTGATATTTCCCTCACTTATTGTAAAATGAATTCAGAATTACTGCTTTCTTATTAGAAAATAGTCCGGTCCTTCAAACTCTCACAACTGCTTTTCTTGTATATAGTCGTTCAGATTTATAGGGCTCTAACGATGGACTGCAACAGAGACTTTAATTGATACTTATGTGAAAATGTTGATAGTACTTCAGGCAGAATGCTTAACCAGATTTCAGATACCTTCAGGGAATTCCTAATTCATTACATTTTGGCCAACCTAAATTTCACAGTTAATTCTGCTGGCATTCTAAGTAGATCTTATATTTGTTAGAGTAATAATAGCAAAATATTAAGAAATAAAAGTAGCCTTAGCTATTGCCTTGACTGGGTCTTATACATTTGAATAACTGCTGAAACATAAACGCAAAATATTTCCTCCCAAAGCTGCACATACTGTGTTACGTGAAGATTGTAATAAATAACAATTCTGATTAGTCATAGTTGCGAAATGTAAGTATATAAAAAAACTCTTTTAAAGTTTGAAGAACACTAACAGGCTTACAGAATTAACTGAAGTGCTCCTGTTTCACTATAATCAGAAGAATCGGTGTAAGTTGAGATTTCCTGTGTGAAAAAATGCAGCGGAAGAACAAAGAAATATCTTTACTGAGGCAATGTAAGCTTTCCATTAATGAACAGTGAACATAAACGCCACAGATGTTACTAAATACTTTAAACAGTTACTAATACTCATGTAATTTCCCTGTTAGTGGCTAAAATATGGACAACAGACAGAATGAGACATAATTGATTGATAGACAGATTTCAGAACTTTTTAGGATCATCAACTGTGCTATGCATTTGTTTCTTCTAAATACATGTTACTGCTTCCCCCATGAACCATGGACCTTGCCGTTGGTGGGGAGGCTTGCGTGCCTCAGCGATACAGATGGCCGTACCGTAGGTGCAACCACAACGGAGGGGTATCTGTTGAGAGGCCAGACAAACATGTGGTTCCTGAAGAGGGGCAGCAGCCTTTTCAGTAGTTGCAGGGGCAACAGTCTGGATGATTGACTGATCTGGCCTTGTAACATTAACCTAAACGGCCTTGCTGTGCTGGTACTGCGAACGGCTGAAAGCAAGGGGAAACTACAGCCGTAATTTTTCCCGAGGACATGCAGCTTTACTGTATGATTAAATGATGATGGCGTCCTCTTGGGTAAAATATTCCGGAGGTAAAATAGTCCCCCATTCGGATCTCCGGGCGGGGACTACTCAAGAGGACGTCGTTATCAGGAGAAAGAAAACTGGCATTCTACGGATCGGAGCGTGGAATGTCAGATCCCTTAATCGGGCAGGTAGGTTAGAAAATTTAAAAAGGGAAATGGATAGGTTAAAGTTAGATATAGTGGGAATTAGTGAAGTTCGGTGGCAGGAGGAACAAGACTTTTGGTCAGGTGATTACAGGGTTATAAATACAAAATCAAATAGGGGTAATGCAGGAGTAGGTTTAATAATGAATAAAAAAATAGGAGTGCGGGTTAGCTACTACAAACAGCATAGTGAACGCATTATTGTGGCCAAGATAGACACAAAGCCCATGCCTACTACAGTAGTACAAGTTTATATGCCAACTAGCTCTGCAGATGATGAAGAAATTGATGAAATGTATGACGAGATAAAAGAAATTATTCAGGCAGTGAAGGGAGACGAAAATTTAATAGTCATGGGTGACTGGAATTCGTCAGTAGGAAAAGGGAGAGAAGGAAACATAGTAGGTGAATATGGATTGGGGGGAAGAAATGAAAGAGGAAGCCGCCTTGTAGAATTTTGCACAGAGCATAACTTAATCATAGCTAACACTTGGTTCAAGAATCATAAAAGAAGGTTGTATACCTGGAAGAATCCTGGAGATACTAATAGGTATCAGATAGATTATATAATGGTAAGACAGAGATTTAGGAACCAGGTTTTAAATTGTAAGACATTTCCAGGGGCAGATGTGGATTCTGACCACAATCTATTGGTTATGAACTGCAGATTGAAACTGAAGAAACTGCAAAAAGGTGGGAATTTAAGGAGATGGGACCTGGATAAACTGAAAGAACCAGAGGTTGTAGAGAGTTTCAGGGAGAGCATAAGGGAACAATTGACAGGAATGTGGGAAAGAAATACAGTAGAAGAAGAATGGGTAGCTCTGAGGGATGAAGTAGTGAAGGCAGCAGAGGATCAAGTAGGTAAAAAGACGAGGGCTAATAGAAATCCTTGGGCAACAGAAGAAATATTGAATTTAATTGATGAAAGGAGAAAATATAAAAATGCATTAAATGAAGCAGGCAAAAGGGAATACAAACGTCTCAAAAATGAGATCGACAGAAAGTGCAAAATGGCTAAGCATGGATGGCTAGAGGACAAATGTAAGGATGTAGAGGCTTGTCTCACTAGGGGTAAGATAGATACTGCCTACAGGAAAATTAAAGAGACCTTTGGAGAGAAGAGAACCACTTGTATGAATATCAAGAGCTCAGATGGCAACCCAGTTCTAAGCAAAGAAGGGAAGGCAGAAAGGTGGAAGGAGTATATAGAGGGTTTATACAAGGGCGATGTACTTGAGGACAGTATTATGGAAATGGAAGAGGATGTAGATGAAGATGAAATGGGAGATAAGATACTGCGTGAAGAGTTTGACAGAGCACTGAAAGACCTGAGTCGAAACAAGGCCCCGGGAGTAGACAACATTCCATTAGAACTACTGATGGCCTTGGGAGAGCCAGTCATGACAAAACTCTACCATCTGGTGAGCAAGATGTATGAGACAGGCGAAATACCCACAGACTTCAAGAAAAATATAATAATTCCAATCCCAAAGAAAGCAGGTGTTGACACATGTGAAAATTACCGAACTATCAGTTTAATAAATCACAGCTGCAAAATACTAACGCGAATTCTTTACAGACGAATGGAAAAACTGGTAGAAGCCGACCTCGGGGAAGATCAGTTTGGATTCCGTAGAAATGTTGGAACACGTGAGGCAATACTAACCTTACGACTTATCTTAGAAGAAAGATTAAGAAAAGGCAAACGTACGTTTCTAGCATTTGTAGACTTAGAGAAAGCTTTTGACAACGTTAACTGGAATACTCTCTTTCAAATTCTGAAGGTGGCAGGGGTAAAATACAGGGAGCGAAAGGCTATTTACAATTTGTACAGAAACCAGATGGCAGTTATAAGAGTCGAGGGGTATGAAAGGGAAGCAGTGGTTGGGAAAGGAGTGAGACAGGGTTGTAGCCTCTCCCCGATGTTATTCAATCTGTATATTGAGCAAGCAGTAAAGGAAACAAAAGAAAAATTCGGAGTAGGTATTAAAATTCATGGAGAAGGAGTAAAAACTTCGAGGTTCGCCGATGACATTGTAATTCTGTCAGAGACAGCAAAGGACTTGGAAGAGCAGTTTAACGGAATGGACAGTGTCTTGAAAGGAGGATATAAGATGAACATCAACAAAAGCAAAACGAGGATAATGGAATGTAGTCAAATTAAATCGGGTGATGCTGAGGGGATTAGATTAGGGAATGAGACACTTAAAGTAGTAAAGGAGTTTTGCTATTTAGGGAGTAAAATAACTGATGATGGTCGAAGTAGAGAGGATATAAAATGTAGACTGGCAATGGCAAGGAAATCGTTTCTGAAGAAGAGAAATTTGTTAACATCGAGTATAGATTTAAGTGTCAGGAAGTCGTTTCTGAAAGTATTTGTATGGAGTGTAGCCATGTATGGAAGTGAAACATGGACGATAACCAGTTTGGACAAGAAGAGAATAGAAGCTTTCGAAATGTGGTGCTACAGAAGAATGCTGAAGATAAGGTGGGTAGATCACGTAACTAATGAGGAGGTATTGAATAGGATTGGGGAGAAGAGAAGTTTGTGGCACAACTTGACTAGAAGAAGGGATCGGTTGGTAGGACATGTTTTGAGGCATCAAGGGATCACAAATTTAGCATTGGAGGGCAGCGTGGAGGGTAAAAATCGTAGAGGGAGACCAAGAGATCAATACACTAAGCAGATTCAGAAGGATGTAGGTTGCAGTAGGTACTGGGAGATGAAGAAGCTTGCACAGGATAGAGTAGCATGGAGAGCTGCATCAAACCAGTCGCAGGACTGAAGACCACAACAACAACAACATGTTACTGCAATAAACTGCTCTAAAACATCCACAATTTTCTTTAATTAGTCACTCCAAATGTCAAGAAAGTTATATGCCACCTCATCAAGCAAAGGTAACCACAGAACATGTTAACCCAAAAGTACCTGATCAAAAACGACATTCATCGTACTCTCTAGATATTTCTGAGAATATGTAGACGATTTAAAACTTCTTCCTTGAAAAATAGAAAACAGGTTGTCCAATTTAAGAAATGTAGTAATTTATGTACAAATTTGTGTACTGAATGATTCATATTTTCTTTTGTAGAGCAACTTATTAAAAACCTGTTTTTTAACTACTTCATATTACTATAATTAATTAGATGAAGGAGAAAAGAGACAGTATGGAAAATGGTATACAATAGATATCAATTTAGATACATAAAATAATTTGAAATACATAACAATTACGTTAGTAGACTGAAATTTTCATTATTCTGTGATGAGGCAAGAATTACAATCTACACACAAGTCATTTTATATCATCTAAATTAACTCAGTTCATCTAGTACCAAGAACCACAGCCAGATAAATTGTGAAAAATAAGTTGATGGTGTAGCAGATAAAATAAAACATTTGAGGTGCTGAGAACTGCAGGGGTCTAAAGCACACTGTTATAAGTTTTGAGACTGGGGCATGTATGCATCATCCTGTTACCTGTAGATTGTATGGTGAACCAGCTTCACCTCCATCTACATCCACACTATATCTGTATCCACACTTAATATATGAACATTTACAAAAAGTTGTGTCACTGATTTCTTGGATATTCAATTTCCGTATGGTCCAAAGGCACAAACCAAAATTTTGTATTTTTGCACTTCTCAGTTGCCATCTAGGACTGACAACATAATTTAGTGCTACATCATACACGCTGTAGTAATACTTCATAATTAGATGTGTATCAGCAGTTTCACCTGAAACACAGAATGTGTTTAACGAGTATGACGACGAGGACCATGAAGTGTTGAAAAAGGTCATAGTTATTTTGTGTGTGGCACACTTAGTATCTAATCTTTATGTTCTGATTCTAATTTCACATAATCACAAACACTGCAACTCTGAAAAGATACTTTTTTTACTATCCTAAATATATAAATTTTGTGAATTAACATTAAAAATACATAAAATCCTAAATATTAATTAATGTTTCATAACATAAAATGGATGCACACTACTTTTTCTAGGAAATACAGGATGGTGGAGCTTGATCGAAACACAGTTCACACCTTCATTGGTTAGCCTATGAATTTCATTTTCACAAACGTCTATTTTTCTCCAAACTTTGTTTCTGCGCTTAAGGCTCTAATGGTTCTCAGAGCCTCATTTGTTGTGATGCAGGATGTGTTTATGTTCACACTGGTATATCAGTGACAGCATTGCCTGACTGTTTACATTTTGGTGTATGTTTGATAACAGTGAGTATGATGTAACGAAAGTTGATATGCTAGATGTGGGTGCACTGTACCTGAAATGTAGAGATATGACTAAACTAGAGGTATGATAATGGAAACAAGAACAACTACTTCGTAAGTTATTAATCACTACAGGTATGCTATGACTGATTATGTACAAAAATAGAAACACTCACCGATTTAAGCTGGGAATTATATCCATTAAAGTAAAAAGTCTCAAATATATTATTCAATAAATTAATGCAACAAGAGACAAAATGTAGAAAAAGAAGGAAAGTGAGGGAGACAGAGCTCCGTTTGTGTTTGGTGCAGTAGTTTACACAGAAAAAAATTATGTGTTTGACTGTATATTTAAAAATTCAACAAATACTTTACCACAAGTAAAACAGGAAAATCGAATGTATATTTGACACAGAAAACAGTTAACCATAGTTACATCATCAAATTAAAAATGTTTATACAAAGACCAATATGTTCTTATCTTTCGCTCTCTCTCTCTCTCTCTCTCTCTCACACACACACACACACACGCACACACACACAGTGAGCAGAGAAAATTATGTGTGATTACATTATCAACTGTACCCATTTCCAGTCTATGAATGAGATGTTCACCAATTACTATATCAAAAGAGGATATTCGAAATTCTCGTTTTATGTAGTAAGATTTATTACTAAAAAAAAAGATAGGAGAGGAAAGCCAATGCATAATATCTAACATTTTTGTTACTAATTCTTAGTCTAAGAACGTATGTGTGCTTTATAACGTCCTTCAACTTAGTTATTAATTACACTCACGTTTTCCAAGATTACACAAGTATTCCCCTTCATAATTATGTCTTTACGCATGTGTAAAATCCGTACTTGTAAGACGTTCTCCGGTGATAATTTACAACACTATATACACAAAAAAAGGAAAAGAAATTAGTTCAGACTAGCACTTACTAATTATATGCTATGTCTTTCTTATACAATGGTAATGTTCTGGATACTTCTCTGAACGTTGCTGAAATGCACGTTGGATGGACATTTTTCAACAGATTTTGCACATTACACTGACATTGGCGAAGGACAAACGACATTTTTCAACAGGTCGTTTCTCCTGCTACTTCGTTCATTTACAAAATACCGGCAGCACACTTCTATACGAATCGAATGCTGAATCCTCAATGACGAACGAAGCACTGGAATGATGGACCACTAAGTAGGAATAATTTGCTCACTCGACGGTGTCCTGCTGCTAGTCCTCCTGTCAGAAACATTACTCTTGACTGCATTACTCAATACAGATTTGTCGTACAGTCCCAGGTCTTGGAGGGTCCTTACAATACACTGACGAACATTCGCGTTCTTCCACGAATAGATGAATGGGTTGACGAGGTAATTGATGTTGGCGAAAGTATAGGCGAGGTTTTGGGCAAGGTCGATGGCTGGGGATGAGATTCCGGAGACCTTAACTAGGTATAGAAGCGTGTAGGGCGCCCAGCAGCCCAGGTAGACGCAGGTAACGAGAAGTAGGACGCGAGCAGACTTGGTGTTCATGGTGCGTCGCAGCACGTTGGCCGCCGAGCCCCCGGGGCATGGCTGGTTGTCGCCCGTCAGTCGTCGGCACTTCACCGCAACTGCCTCCCTGCAGGACACACAAGCATTCTCATCACTCTCATAGGCGAAACAAAACGAAAAGAATCTAATTCTACCTATTTCAAAGGCAGTTCAGTGGGTGGACACAAAATATTAAAAAAACGTATATTCTGTTTCAGCGGGATGATAGTGGGAAAAGTTTAGTAAAGAAGCCAGGGCGGGAAAAGCGTTCATTACATATTTTTTGCCTTCAACTTAGGTGCTGCCTGCAGAGAAGATGTCAGACTAGTTCTAATATGCACCATAATTATTGTCAGTGAGTTTGACAGAAGAATCTGGTTCTGTCACTTCTTAGTAAAACCTTTTCTGATTTTGAGTCACCTGATGCTAGAAACGACATTTTTATTGTTCTTAATATCTCACTTACACACAGCGCAATACATTTTTAGAATTTAAAAGTTTGAACAACAACTTTTTGTGTACAAATGTACTTCCTTGTAGTGTTTTTCGGTTTGCTAGTCATCTGTGAACCACTATTGTCAACGGTATGTAAGATCGGGAGAATCGGCCACACTACTTGTCCGGAAGAGTGGCCCAGTGTTTTATACCTATAAGAGTTAGTTAAATCCAAACAGGGTGTTCAGAAATTCCCGTTACAAACTTCTAGAACTTGTAAAGGGGAGCGAATACATAATATTTTGAACAGGAACACATGTTCGGAAACGTACTGTTTCCGTGCTGCAGTCGTTTGAAAATGTGTTTTTTAGGTAGATATGCAACAGTGTAGTGATGGTGGAGGATGTTACGTCGAAATAACTGCTTCATTTGACTTCTAATCTATATCTCTGACCTGGTTCGAGCCTCATTCAGTATCTGAGTGTTGGAGCAACATGACTGAGTACACGTTTGCAGAATACACCGACATGATCCTTTTGAATGGCAAAGCTTATGATAGTGGAAGAGCTGCTCGTCCCCTTTATCAAGACCGTTCTCCAAATTGTCCGAGTGCTTCGCATACCCTTTTTGCCACAATCACGCTACTTCTTTGAGGAAGTTTACCTTAACTGTCAGCAAGCGTGACTGTGGTGCTCGATGGAGACATCTTACATTCGACTTGGAAGATCCCGTACTGCATCACGTTCAAGAGAACCATTCAACGACTACTGGAGCAATTTCTTTGGTTATTAAAGAGCGGAACTGCAAAACAAGTGATAAACTGGTCATGCCGAATCATTTACTTCTAAAGGTGGTCACGTTACCAACATATTTTCAAATAATTGTTGCACGGAAACGGTACTATTCTGGACATGGGTCCTAATTCAGGATATTACCTACTCACTCCCCTCTACAAGTCCTAGAAGCTTGTAACACTAATTTCCGAAACTCTGTATGTCGTGATAGTATTAGTGATCAGATTCACTTCTAAACCTATTTATATAGAAACTGTCATTCGTCATTCTATAGCCCTGTGACGGTTTACAACTAGTTACTTTGTAATATTTCAAACTGTCTCTGTTCATTTAAATTTGGTATAATGAAAAATACTATTGAAAATGGTCTCTTCCAGCCGCTTGATACTGTTTCAGGTTCTAAGGACATCAAGATGCCTAGAAACTGCGTCCAGAACTTGGAAGAACGAACACGGGATGCTGTTGCGATGTCACTGGCTAAAAATTCCCTCTAGGTAGTGGAAAATGCCCACTACGTAAGTCTTCCGAGATATGCACACAGTTCCTATTTATTATTTCCCTTTCCATATAAAAATATTTTGTATGATACCTTTTAGTATGCAGATTGACACTGTGTAAGCGGCAAGCTTCTATCAGTAAAAATTATTTGGTGAAAATTCAGTTCCTTTAGAGTGGCCTCTTTATCACATCTTCCACCAATAATTTTACGGGTTGGTGGAGAATGGCAAACTGAGATAGGGAAACTCGATTCTGGAATAAAAGTCGGAATTTATATATCAAAATGTGAAATTTCATGTACCCACAATCTGTTGGTGATCATAAAAAATCAGGTAGGCACACTTTCGTAATATGTAATCTTATTTATCTGTGCAACTTGCATAATTAATTCACACCTGTTGTTGAAAGTGGCGTAAGGCAGCTCCTATGCAGGCGTGCTATCGTCACACGTAGTTCTCTCATACCCACAGGAACAATCCCAATGATTATTGGTAAATGACGCACCCAACCACAATTTATTTTAAAATGCTTTATTTCAGTGCATGCTATCACGTCCATATTTAGACGTCTAATGTTTACGATTACATTAGTGTTTCATTCAGCAGCATGTCGTCCGCGCCTTCAGAGTGATCCAGTGGACAGCGCTCTGTCCCGCTGCGGGCCTCACACATTTCCAGGACACTGTATAAGCTGTTACATTTGAAACAGCACACATATTCTATAATTATCACTTCATAATATTCTTCATGTCAGTTTTTAAATCACATGTGTGCTTTACATTTGATGTTTTTGTTTTGTGTAAACAAGAACATCGAATTTAAAGCAAATGCGTGAAGCTCAGACTGACATGAGGAATATTGTGACGTGTTTGTGTGAGGCAGTCATGTATTCAGAATGTGCATGCTATTTGAACAGGTTATACTTTATCTTGCAAAAGCATAAGGACCATTGCTCCGTGACAGTCCCATCATTCATTGAAAACGTAATGTGGGTTATCCGAAAACAACCAGTTCAAATGTTTGGAAGTCAGCTTTAAGCATTTCATAGTCTGCACTGTTATTGACCAGGAGAAAAATGTTCTTTGATGAACTTCATGGCTCTGTAGCGAAAAATTGCAGGCCGCCTGTTCGACATAGCAATAGGCAGCTGCAGAATGTGGTTCACTTTAAGTCCTATTTTTCTATAGTGATGTGGAAAATGGGAAAAATCATATGCTGATATCACCAAATTACAGCTGTTATCTCTTATCCTCTCCCTCCTGCTCTTCTTCGTCTTCTTCTGTTCTTTCCCTCTGTACATAAATTGAAGTCACTTGCTCGCGACCTTATGTATATGGAGTCTTATCTCGGGAACTGCTGTAGGAATTTAGATCTAGTGTTGACTAATAGAAACATTGATAAATGGGGACGGTTTCTGTATGTAATTTACAAATATTGCCTACAAATTTTCTGAATTATGATTGAGTAAGTTTATGTTGTTAAATCTACGATATTACCACCTAGCGAACAGCCACCACAACTTGGGATAGCCGCGGTGACCCGGGAACGCAGCATGTGGCATCTAGTTGACATATGGTCTGGGGGCGTAGCAAAAGAACATTTAGCTGGAAACTGGAACGTTGTAGAATCGAATCTCGTCTTGTCGACCTTTTTTCACTCTGCATTTTAACCTAGTATTCATCTGTCAATGATAAAGAAATATTCATGTCAAAATATGACAATTTCGTATTGCCAATTTCTGCTTCTCTCAGATAAGCAATCGTAGTTAACAATCTTAATTCACTGGAAGTAGTTCAGAAAACTGGTAGTAAGTTACCTAACTTTGGAGCATCGTAATAACTACGAGCAATAACGAAAAGATAACCATCTCGTGAACACACTGTGATGTGAGATTTACAGTTTGAAATAGTGCGATATTTTATCCAATAGTTTCCCTACAATCGTCTAAGAACAATTATCTGATGAAAAAATTGTGAAACCAAAATGTGTGTATCTTATTTTTAAAGCTACAAATAAAACGTTTTCCGAGAAACTAATTTAGCAACTTTTGCAACTTTGCTTCATTTCAGCTCTCTGCTGTGCTTGAATCAAACCTAGATGTGGACTCGATTCTTTTTGTGACACATCAGAGAATGCTACCATAACGGGTCCACGACAAGGAACTGCTGTAATGAGTCTCAACAAAGTTTCACAGTGCGTACTACCTTTCACAATAGGTGTGCTGCAACACTTGCTAAACATGTAAATGATGTATGTTTTATCTTTTTTTTCTTTTATTTGTGCCACATCAGCCGGCTTCCGATACATACTGAATCACGCACACGCACATTCACCCATGATTAGTATAAAATATTTACATTCGTTGTTAACATATTACTTACATCACGATGTGCTCCAATCACTTCCATAAGATGTCAGTCCAAACAGCAATTCAGTATAGAACACACAGCATCCCGGCCTCCAGACAACTTTTCTGGTGCGCTACTTACATTGCAGAAGTTATATGAAAGTGGTGATAGTCCGTTATTTAACGTTGTTCTATATAATTTATTCATATCTCTACGCAGTGGCCGCAAGCAAAATATGCTACGCCACATGAATCATCTGTCCGTAGATACTTAATGCTACGCATGCGAACCTCGGTCGGGTCGCTAGTATCTTATAGAAGTAGATGTACGGACGTATTTGTGTATGTATGTTCAACATCTCCTCCCGAACTACTGAATCGATTCCAACCGTACTTGGTACACATACAAGTAGCTATCTGGAAACATGCGTTGTGGTGGTTGGAACCACCTTCCTCTCAAAGTGCACTCACGACTTCCAACGGATTTTAAAAATCATTTAAACCATTCTCTAAAATTTTTCTCGCTTGCATGCTTAGTTTCAAATAATTAACACATTATCTCATGTGTGATCTAAGACGTCAGAGAATACAGCGGAGTGATCCAGAACGACCATAATCTGGTTAATTATAAAATTGTATTTCCATATGCAGCTGTAAAAAGTAAAGAAGAAATTGTTAATGAAGAGGAAGTTTTTAAAACTGAAATAAGCATCCGAAATCATAACGTACATAGCCTAGGAAATGAACGTACGGTATATTTATTAAGAAAAAAGGTAATATGAAAGGTTAACCGAAACAGAATTTGAGAGTACAGATACACATTATGAATATATTGCTAATGCTCTGCATCAAGCAGCCAAAAAAGCCCTAGGCTAATAAAACTATGTATGAGAAAAAAAATCTTTACAGTATTTTGATACAGAAATAGTGAAAGAGGTATAAATTAAGATGGCTAAATACACAAAGTATCCAGGACACGATAGAATTAAGAGCACAACAAGTAAATATTAGTAAAATGGTGACAACAAAAAATAATAATTGGGATAATACCTGTAATAAAGTGAATAATTTAATTAGAGGTAAGAGAGGCTCAGAGACATGGAAGATTTTGGGATACACTTAAGAACGATATAGAAGAAACAGAAAATAATGGCAGCATTTCACTGGTCACAGAAGCAGTAAAAAAAAATCAGTTACAACGAAGTGTTACTACAACTGCAGAAGTACCATCTGAACTGGTGAAATACTATATAGATAAGTAACATGAACTTTCGAGAAGGCTTTTAGAAAAATGGTTAAATGGCAAGCCCATACAAGAAGACTGCAAAGTAAGATATATATCAACAATCCACAAGAAAGGAAGAAAAGTTGAGTGCGAGAACTACAGAGGATTAACGGTAACTAATGTATTTAACAGACTTTATGGAAGGATTATCAAACAATTTTTGGAAACAGAGTTTAATTAAATGAAGGCCGAGGCACAGGCTGGCTTCAGAGTAGGGTGATCAATGATAGATCATATATTCTGCTTTCAACAAATAATTGAAAAGAAAAAATTAAAATCAACCCCATCATTTAGTATTTGTAGGTATAGAAAAAGCGTAAGATAATATATCCATATGTAAATTGTGGAAAGCTTTAAACGCGTTTAATATAAGTTCTATCATAATTAAAGCAGTTCGGAACCTTTACGAAAACTCTATAGCAAGAACAAAAGCACAGCTAATCTGTATCCTGGTGAAGGAAGTCTCTGAATTGTCAAATGATTTAATTGGTCCTCCGATATGCCAGTTATGTTAGTCAACATATATTAGCAGTTCACTAACTTTACCTCTAGTACTTCTTATATTTTGATGAAATATGCTAATTCCTTTACTGCTCGGATATCTGGCCTCCTCTGACGGTGATTCTTTTGTTAGAGGGACTTCCTTTAAGTAGGGATACCTATCAGCTGACTTCAGTCTACAAAAGGTGCAGTTCTAACACCGACTAATACAGGAATTTTCCCATGAGTAATTCCACAACCGCCTATTACACTGTCAACTATAAGCTCTGCGAGCCTCCCCTTCTCATACCTATTGAGGGGCAGGCCGTGCATAGTGGAACCCGATCTATTGATAGACTCAACTGGCACCATTGCAATGTGAGCCATGCCATCCGCCATCAGCGCCTTCTCCAGCCCTGCTCCGGCGTAACGTTAAGCGCCGGCACGTCGGCCAGGAATGTTATAGCAGAGAGGGCTGTGAGACGATGTCAGCCAATAGTGCTCTGACGGATCCCTCTCTAGGACGACACCGAGACGGCAGCGGCTTGTAATAGAAGGGAATATAAGAGTCGCGCCGCCTGGTCGCGGCCCTAGTTGAAGACGAGGCGGCCTACAAAAGCTACAGCAGTGACTCAGAAACTGTATTGGTTCACCTTTATTACGAATTGTACATACTGAAGAGCTTCCTTATGTTTGTCAGTCGCTCCTTGCTTGCGACACGTCTATATCTCACAAAGATAAGTATTATAATCATTTCATTTTGTAATAAACTCCATTAATACGATTTGCTCGATTTGTTGTCTAACGATCCGAGAAAGCAGGTTTCCTAGGCACCATATATTAGACGATTGGGTACAACACAACAAGCCCAATGTTAACACGCCTAACAGCAGCGTTAAGATGAAGCCGGTCATGATGCTGAAACAGTTGCACGAAATGCACATTAATGCCACTAGTCAGAATAGCTATTTTATCAGATAATCACCAAATCATACTCCCCGTCGCTTTCAGCCCTGTTCCCAGCTCCACGCACAATCACTACTTGACCCTCTTTCGTAAAATGGTTCAAATGGCTCTGAGCACTATGGGATTTAACATCTGAGGTCATCAATCCCCTAGACATAGAACTACTTAAACCTAACTAACCTAAGGACATCACACACATCCATGCCCGAGGCAGGATTAAAACCTGCGACCGTAGCAGCAGCGCGATTCCGGACTGAAGCGCCTAGAACCCCTCGGTCACAGCGACCGGCTTCTTTCGTAAAATTTCTGCGTAACTCCCCTATGTTCTCAGTCACCTGAGCCAACCTTGCCCTAGCCTTCACATTGCTGGTGACCTGGTACTCACTCCCCAACACTTCCTGTAACTGGTGGCCCACACCTCTGCCTTTCGAACTACCCAGCAGGAGGACCTTCTTTTTTCTGTTATAATTTGCAACTGGCTTAAGCATCCTAACTTCTGTGGACTGCTGAATGTCTCCTACAGCTACAACTACAAGAGGCTCCTCTCCACTAAACTCTGCAGCTCGTCAAATCTATTAGTTATATGGAAAGTACAGCTGTCTGAATATCTCCTCCTCCTAGCTGCCTTCTTACCAACCGCCAGTTCCCATTCCCCAGCGCCATATAGCCTCCTCAACCTATGTAGTTTCGCCTTTGCTTTTTGTACCTGCACCTGGAGGGCCAGGTCTTAGGCACTGCTCCTCTATCCTCATTTCTGCTACAAATGCTGCATTTCCAGAAGAGGATCTCGCTACAATGCCCACTGGCTTCCCCACTGCACTCCCCCCAATGAAAATACCTTGAAGAAATCTCACACCGTAACCCGCTACTCACAAACCTACGACAAAGCCCACACTTCTCACTCATAGTAAAATGTTAAAAATTACTGAGAAAATTACATTAACTAAGTTCAATTACAACAGCAGAACTATTTAAAGAACTAACAATAGTGATCTCGAATTTCCCTCTGTACTAAAAAAGCAACTACTTTTATTAATACTATTGAACCACAACTAATCCCACTATCACAAAAATTTCACACAATTTTTTTATCTAAAAATCTAAAACCAAAACTCCAAGCGACTACTGGAACACTCAGAGAAATTAAACACAGTGAACGAAAGTTTTACTGAAATATTTCGCTACAAACAATAAGAAACGTCAACTGAAAACTACCGTACTAAATTTAATAGATGACTTCAGTGCGTAAACAGATCTATAAAACACAGTGGGCGAAACTTTCTGAAAGTTTATTAATCCGTTATATCATCAGAAACAACACGAGACACCGTTGAAGACTACTAAATTTAATAAACAAATAACAGAGCGGAAACAACTTTGTCAGAACATAAGAACCGTTACAGCTGCAACTGCACTCCGCAAAATGTGAACACATTGCTAACATTTGGATGAACGATTGAAAACTACTGAAATTTAATATCTGAATACAGTGCACAAATGACTTTGTCAGCACTTAGCTTTAGAACCGCTACAGCTGCAACCGCACATCGTGAAATGTAAGCACATTGTTGCGATTTCGATGGGCGACGTAAGCTCTCTCTAACTACAGATTCTCTGACTCCGTCTGACCTCCTGCCTTTTTCGATTACTGGTAAGATCTGCGGAAGTCAGTAGAGAAGAGAACGGTACAGCCGGCCATAGGGCTACTGGTGTCATGCGAATCTCGAATTGTTCTGTGGAACACTTCAATGGATATTTCATGGGCTTTTGAAACCTCATGCCAAAAAATGGAAGTGCAATGGTGCATCATTTACGAGTAATACTTTGCTCTGAAACATTACAGATGCTGTACGTGTCGGAAGCATAGACTGTCAGGGAATATTTGAGAGAATGAGACGATGTGGCTCGGGAGTCGGGTGTCCTTACGCCAGTCATCGCTAGATGGCAAATGCATCGTTTTAACAGAGCCAGGAGGCTTCACTTCATCGTAGCTCAGCCAATTGTCACGAAATATTTGGAAATTATACACAGAAAACTTCCTCGTGATGCAATCTACCTGCTAGTAAAAACCCATATAAAAATCCTACAGTAGTTCCTGAGATTTTTAACAGGTTACAAATGCAGTGTAAGTTTGTAATCGCAAAAGATATTTTTTGTATGCTATAATTACAAACCAAAAATTTTTGAATTTTTTCCTTTACTTTTATTGTTAAAGCGTGCTTCTTGCCAAATTTCATGATTTTAGTTTAACGCTAAGTACCCTATACGTTTGGATGAATGAGACTGTGAGTATCAAAAATGGCTTTATATTTTTATTGGACTGACTTACAAGCGTAACGATTTTGTATTTCAGATCTTAGCATGTGATATAAACGTAAAAGAAATAACGTTACTAGAGACAGCGCCATCTCAGCACGTCACGATCCCCCTGAAGGAAAATTAATGAGTGCACTGTTTTATTGCCACTATAAGCAACTTTCATTAATGCAAATTAACAGTAACGTAGTGAGCATCGAAAGAATAAAACGTTTTGTGGAATTAAGAGATAAGGACTTCAAGAATGAGTATGTCATTACGAAATGAGTCAGTGGAAACAGCTGCTTCAACGTTGACATTTGATTCGCAAGTGCTGCTCGATTATTTTAATAGACGGATTATTTGTATGAAATTTTCGATTCATTGCTGTAAGATCTGTAAGATTCGACGTTCATGCAAATTGTGGGAAACGTCAAAGTATTTCCAAGAATGCTGTCCATCACGACAATACTTTAGACACAAAAATATCTGAAATAGCTATTAACAATACATTCTCCTCTTTGAGGAGTCCTGTCTATTGTCCGCTGTAAGTGAAAGTTTCTGCTGTTCTGTGCGTTACTTCTAACCTTGCTTCAACCAGAAATTAACAGCAACCGACTGTGGGTCGAATTGACTTTTGATTACACTGATAAACAAATAGCCGATATCTGACAAGATTGTTACATTTTATAATGCAGTTATAATCCTGATATGAAATCCGAAAACAGTTTTGCATCTTTAGTTTTCGTAGAACCCCGTTCGTCGGTTCGTACAAAATATTTACTTCATATTTATTATTTACATCATCTCCAGCGCCGTAAATATCCAGGTAGCCTCGAGTGAAACCATCCTTTGCTTAGGAATTTCTTCATACATCGAAATATTTTCATCTTTAATTACAGTATTATATGAAACCTCGAACACAGCGTCAGAACATCGTGACTGTTCATTGAATCTAATTTCAGAAGCAGTGAGGTACCCAACGTAAGCAGGAGGGCTAAAACAAACAGGAGGGCTGAAAAAGCATAAACACCATTTGCTGCTTCAAATCACGTTCAAATTTCGTACAATGCTTTTGAACTGCCCTTTGTGGTTTCAAAGTATATACCAGAGCAAAAACTGCAGTTGCTCCAAAGGGTCCAGATCTCGTTCAGCAGGGCTACAGCTCTACGATTTCCTTAGAGTGGGTGAGTGGGTGGGGGTTGTCGCTGCATCGAAAATTGTAAAGAATGTCGTCCACTAGCTCATCGCATTGCGAACTGTCGTTTTCAACCGCGAAATGTGTGGGACTCAATGCCCCAAGGTAAGTGGTGTTTCATTGCTGCCCTTTATGCCAGCTCCTGATGAATTTTCGTGTCGATTCTGAATGGCGGTTTGTCTGAAAAGTTTTCCACGGTCACCCGTAAGAAAACCGCTTGATTTCAGCGTTGCGTGTCGCAGTGCTGACCTCCATCGCAGAGGCCTTAAAAGAAGGGCTGAAATATGGGTAAGAGTGGGTGTGACGACCATCCCATCCTGTGACAACTACATGATGGCGTTGGACAGAGTTGTGCTGAAGTTTGGTGCCAATGTGAGATCATTAACCCACTTTAAACCACATGCGAACTTCTGAGCTATGACCTTGTTTCCGCATGTGTCGACACCTTGCTGTTCGAAGCGACGCCGAGCAAAAGGGTGACATCGCAATGCGCCTCAGTTTTATACCATTACAGAGGAATGTTGCAGGAAAATTTGAGTCAAATTTCAAACTTAGGCGTCGCAATGGGAGGCAACTGCAGGTGTTCGAAGAAGTTAACTTTTAATTGTGTTGTGCAGTGTATAATGATTACTTATCACGTCAAGATCGCCTTGTAATTACAGTGTTAATAACTGGTTTCAGCACTTCATTGCCATATTCAGAGGTGATTAACCCACAATGAGGTTCGTCATATTGTGTGCATCCAAGTTGTACGCTCTGAACACCCTGAAGAGTTATAAACTAATTCAATGAATTACACGTAATGTCATGTTACTGAAATTATAACATTGCTGTGTAATATTTATATAGAACTTATGGAAGAAAGTGGTACATGAATTGGGACGAAGAAGAAAAGATACGGCCTTAATGAAAACGTTGTTGATAAATGTGAGCTCTACGTCCACTTATATCTGTTGTACGCAAATATTCTTCATATTTCATGACTAAATATATGGTTGATCCTAGGTGGTGTGTTTGGTTTGTGAGTTATGGCCATATATTTTGATAACTACTTCTAATGAGAAAACCAGCGTTCACTCATTTTCTCGAACATATCACCCTCGTACGTGCTGAGAAGAGAAGAAAAAGAGATTCTTTATTCTACCATATCGTTAGTGAGTTGCACTGAAGGTACTGTAGGCCAAATTGTGCATATGTATTTAAAGAGGAATGAAGAAAACTGTCTTTTAATGCGCGCTTACTACAGTAAGTTGCTTCACATTTCATTGCGATGGTCGAAGGCTCTTAAAGGCTCCTCATTTCTTTGTCTCAGTTACAAACGAGTCTCGAGCTACACGAAACGCGCATTAGTGGTTTCTGTAACGACATTAGCTTCTATAAGAGTCTCAGGTGGTTACACAGTATAGCACTCCTGTTATCTTAAGGAGTAAGGAAGGCTCACACGCAAGTAAGATGGCTTCTTTGGGAGCTACTTCTATGTCGCTGAAATGCAAAAGAACATTATACAGACGATAGAAACACAATACTGGTGATTTGTCAAACGTTAAACCAGGACCAGAAAATTTAATTACAGTGGAGGATGACGAAAGTTAGACAACAGATCAAAATACTCAACAGAACGAAACCGATAAGAGCTAATAGAAATTGCACTTAGTGGTATTTTTGATGGTTACCCATAACTGTCAGCCAAATTCCAGAAACAGAGATCCCACCAAGGGCAAGAAATACATTAAAGTACAACAGAATGAGAAGAACAGTAAATTTTCGAAATACCACATAACATTAAGTTAGCAGAATAACTCGGCCTGCAGCAAAGCTGAAAATCTAAACAAAATACAATAGATGGTACATTAGTTACCGCAGCCATTTTGTGAATGGAACCAAACTGTAATAAAAGGCAACGAATGTAGTTAATAGTAGCGCAGAAGCATTCGGTTGTTTAGTCATCAGGATAGACTTAAAAAACGAGCGAAATAGAATTTAAAAAAACCTTCTGTGCAATGAGTGCCGCGAAATCTTGCGAATGGGCGGTGACCACGAGTTGGTAGTCGCCTACTGAAGTCTATGATGAGCATTTGTCTCCGTGCCATTGTGACAGAAATGGGTAGTCGAAGCCACACATTCAACTCGGTGGTGATTTGACCCAGAGCAAATCGTTGATGATGTGGAGGCGATGTGACATCCATTCGCTGAACACTTGTGGTCTTCCTATGTGGCAGTTTATTCGTGTGGAAACATTGCATCTGGCCGGCCGAAGTGGCCGTGCGGTTAAAGGCGCTGCAGTCTGGAACCGCAAGACCGCTACGGTCGCAGGTTCGAATCCTGCCTCGGGCATGGATGTTTGTGGTGTCCTTAGGTTAGTTAGGTTTAACTAGTTCTAAGTTCTAGGGGACTAATGACCTCAGCAGTTGAGTACCATAGTGCTCAGAGCCATTTGAACCATTTTTTGAAACATTGCATCTGCGAAACTGAGAATCTACACTAGAGACAGTTGACCTTGCATTCGTATGTAATCGCAGATATGCTATGACCTGTCCGCCTTGCACAGATTACCGTCCCATTTTCAAAGGCGGATAACCCTCTACGTGTCGCCACGGTCCCTGCAAACATTTGTGTAACAGACTGTTCATTATCTACACAGGGCCATTCGCCACATCTAGTTGCAATAGTCAGGCGTCATATATGTCATACTTGAAAATGGGACAACTGTCTTCTGCTTTTATATTAATTTCAAGGCTGTTGTGAAGCTTTGATACTGGGCTGCTGTTGATTTCATTGTAATGCTACACTGATGATAATATTTAGTTGTCGCGCGGGATTAGCCGAGCGGTTTGAGGCGCTGCAGTCATGGACTGTGCGGCTGTTCCCGGCGGAGGTTCGAGTCCTCCCTCGGGCATGGGCGTGTGTGTTTATCCTTAGGATAATGGCTCTGAGCACTATGCGACTTAACTTCTGAGGTTATCAGTCGCCTAGAACTTAGAACTAATTAAACCTAACTAACCTAAGGACATCACACACATACATGCCCGAGGCAGGATTCGAACCTGCGACCGGAGCGGTCGCTCAGTTCCAGACTGTAGTGCATAGAACCGCACGGCCACTCCGGCCGGCCTATCGTTAGGATAATTTAGGTTAATTAGCGTGTAGGCTTAGGGACTGATGAACTTAGCAGTTAAGTCCCATAAGATTTCACAGACATTTGAACAATATTTAGTTGTTCTTGACAGTTATTTTTGCTTACGACTGTTCTGCATAGTCGGCATATCATATATCTGGCTGCAGTTTTTGAGAATGTGGGTGGTTTGATTCCTAGCTAATTATCATGTCTGTAGCTGTTTTGCTTCGGAAAATGTTGAATCTGTGTCTTCTGTTGGATTTTGTGGTTTGGATGATGAGATACAGTATTGTGTCTTCTGTCTGTATTTACATAGTCGTCTGAATGTTGTAGTGTATACTATATATGCCTGTTAATTGTTCGTATGTTCTTGTGGTCTGTCAATGAATCATATCTGTACCTGATTGTTTCTATTATATCTACAAAAATTCTCTTTTCAGTGTTATTCATTAGGAAAAAATGGCAGCTGTCAGTTTATGTAGAACACCTCTAGGCAAAAAGGACTATCAAGGAAAACTATGATCATCAGATTTGTAGAAAATAATGGATGCTATGATCAAGACAGCACACGAGCTCCATAACAGCACTGAAACTGATACAGAGACAGCAAAATTAAATACAATACAAAATCCGCAAGTAGTCGGATATGAGTGGAGGCAGTGGAGGTGTCGGAAACCAGGAAAGCCGCGGGCAGTAGCCGCGGGGTGTTAGGCGTCTTGCCGTTTTCATTTGGCAATACCGGATTCCGACCGCCTTACGTTTTAATTTTACCTCCTTTCTCGGATACTTCTGTGAAAAGTTTCAACGCAAACATTATTTCACTGTACTCGACTTTTCAAGTACTTTCTAATACCGTCAAAAATATAATGGTTTCTTTAAAAAAATACATACTTGCTTCAGTACCTCTGTTGATGGAACAGTTAAGTGGATCACACATGCAACCAATTGCGTGACCTTCTGCGTACAATTATATGCCAAGAACTTCGTTTTGGAATCTCGGACGGTTCATGGAATAAAAAGGGTCCACGTTTTTAATAGTTCAATCTGAACACCTGACAATTCAGGTCAGCTATTGACCTCAAATATTTCCCGAGCCTTTCTACATCTACGTGATTACTCTGCCATTCAAAATAAAGTCAAAAATATAATGGTTTCTTTAAAAAATACATACTTGCTTCAGTACCTCTGTTGATGGAACAGTTAAGTGGATCACACATCAAATATAATGGTTTCTTTAAAAAAATACATACTTGCTTCAGTACCTCTGTTGATGGAACAGTTAAGTGGATCACACATGCAACCAATTGCGTGACCTTCTGCGTACAATAGCGTAGGTACAATAGAGTGGAGTAGGTGTTCACTTCTTATCCTGCGATCAAGAAACAGTTCCGTGAGCGCTTTCTAGTCACAAGCGAGTAGCTGACCGGGTGCCTAAAGGAAAGGGCGCTCCATGTGTGGACGAACTCTTCGAATTTTCGGAACTCGATTACAGCACGTTGTTTCTCGAGCACCGACATAGTTCGTTACACACCACGATGCTACACACTACAATTCGGAGCCCTCTAGTGGCAGAAGGCTACATATCTGTAAACATAAAGAATAAATTTGTAGAATGTTGAAAGCGTTTGTTTATTTAAAATGTTTATCAGTTTTCACATAAAAAATTCTGAGGCCTTACTTCTCAGCAGACCATCTTATTCTCAGGTAAAGCAGTTTTGCAAGAAGAATCTGCGAATCTACATAAATTTTAAAATACCTGCTACTCTATCATACGCAAGGTGTATTATAACTATCATGTCAATGCCTGTACGCTTCCTTTCGTCACATAAGCGCCTCTTCCATTTCCTCGTCGGCTCGCCACGTTGTCGAAAAGGGGGGGGGGGAGGAGAAAGGGGAGTAGGAGGAGGAGCACTACCTGGAATTAGGACCATACTCTCCAGTTAACCTCGCAGGTCGCCTAGCTTAACACGCAACACGCTACGTTGGTAGTACAGTACAGTACAGTAGTACAGCCTACGAATTAAAAATAGGATACATAATTCGTGTAGTCAGAATTTCTTTTTAGGTGGGAGAGCTATAAATAACACACTAAATTTCCCTGTCGGAGAAGAGGGGGTGTGAGCGTGGCGTATGATGGTCGATTTTTTTAAGTCCTTCTTGAATAACTCGAAAGGCATATCCTCTAGCGAAAACGTGTTCCAATACAAAATTAAACTACACTAAATTTACTAACAGAAATTCCGTTCATTTTCCCTCTTGTGGAAATAGTTTGGTTGATGCAGGGGATAGAAGAAACACAAATTATTAAAACTAGTGTTTTAAAGATATAAAATTTATGTTTATTGTAAAATTAAGTGTCTTAATAACAATTATTAAATATGTGTAGCGTATCTAATTGTATCAGAGTCGCATTAACAAAGAAAGCATGTGATGGGGGCTGTGAGGCGCGCGGGATTAGCCGAGCGATTTAAGGCGCTGCAGTCACGGGCTGTGCGGCTTGTCGCGGCGGAGATTCGAGTCCTCCCTCGGGCATGGGTGTGTGTGTTTGGCCTTAGGACAGTTTAGGTTGAGTAGCGTGTAACCTTTCGGACTGATGACCTTAGCAGTTTAGTCCCATATGGTTTCACACACATTTTAACATTTTTGAAAATGGAGCTGTGATGGTGTGGAGGGTAGAAGCGTAAGGGAAAGCAGGTCGCCAGAATGTGGTCAAACACCTCCGCCTGCAAACTGGAGAGCAGGTGAGTCCTCACTTTCTCTACCCCACTATGTCACGAGAAGCAACTACAAGATACTTCACAAAGTTAAACAACTCTTTCACAGCGCGACTTACAAATCAGTGGGAGCACAGTGCGCAGATACACCATCAGGAGGATGTTTAGGTTTCATAAATTGGGGTCAACTCTACATGGCCGGCCGGTGCGGTTCTAGGCGCTACAGTCTGGAACCGCGCGACCGCTACGGACGCAGACTCCAATCCTGCCTCGTGCATGGATGTGTGTGATGTCATTAGATCAGTTAGGTTTAAGTAGTTCTAAGTTCTAGGGGATTGATGACCTCAGAAGTTAAGTCCCATAGCGCTCAGAGCCATTTGAACCAATTTTGAACTCTACATGAAATGTAACACATGAGTTACTGACAATACTAACACGAGAAACAGGTACAGAGAAAACTTACAGAAATCGCTGCACAGTGCTAGTGTGGTACTTGTCATCCTTCATGGCAGTTATAGCTTTCTTCTTGGAAAAGCCACTTTTCCCACAACAAGCGTTGCTGTTACTGGGGTTTACAGACAGTATCACCCGAGCGTTTCCCATCCTATATGAGAAAAAGTACCAACACAACTATATCTTGAGAATGTCTTTATTCTATCACACGAGTAGTTTCGGCGGCACATTACAGCAATCCTCAGGCCTCACCACTGCCATAAGGGTATTTGATTTCCTTGGCGCATTTACTATGGGGTCCTTGTTATTACCACACGTGGGCTAGCTTTCATCAAGAGTCTATACTCGACACCGTTTTGTAAACACGTGTGCTAGTAACAAGGATCCCACAGTAAATGCGCCGAGGAAATCAAATACTTTTTGACAGTCGTGGAGCATGAGGATGGCGGTAATGTGCCGCCGAAAGTAGTCGTGTGATAGAATAAAGTCATTCACAAGATACAGCTGTGGTGGTACTTTTTCTCACATGCATTATCAGCTGAAGTCCCTCGTCCATGCAATAAGACACACCTTCATAGATTTCCCTTCCTGTTCTCTAATGTGAGTAGACAAACTTGCACACTGCTCGTGTTTATATACTGGCGTTATTTTCAGTTTATTGAGTTAGTACATATTTACAGTTATCTAGTTTTTATGTAAAATACTTGCCTAGGAACAATGACTGGGAAGTGTTTAAATATTAAATATGATATTGTCAGTGACCTATGTAATGCTGATGGGAAATGGAATAGATATGTAAACCTGTGTACACCGTGTAGTAGTTACTTGGCGATGAATGACAGCAAACTTACTTCACTCATTCACCATCAGTTGTGTTACTGGTAAACTGAATAAAACTCTAGCAACAGAAATTATTGGTCCTTATAGAGTAGGCTACACCGACTGTTGTCACTTACCAGACATTCACAACACATATTCCAAACTGCGTGTCAATACGTCGGGTGGAATGGGACTGATCGTGTTCAAGTCTAGAACACTGATATCTTAAGTTCTGTAATACCCAGATGGTCTACTTTTGTTGCAGAGAGAGTTGATTTAAGACTTGCACCTCTTCATATGATGGAGAGTTGAGGTCGGGATGCTGTGTTTTGTCCCCCATGCTGTGAAAAGTATCCCAGTCGCTGAGAAAAGGAAGTCGACATTTTCGAATATACAGTATACAGTGACAGAATATCTCCCTTAGTGGCCGGCCGCAGTGGCCGTGCGGTTAAAGGCGCTGCAGTCTGGAACCGCGAGACCGCTACGGTCGCAGGTTTGAATCCTGCCTCGGGCATGGATGTTTGTGATGTCCTTAGGTTAGTTAGGTTTAACTAGTTCTAAGTTCTATGGGACTAATGACCTCAACAGTTGAGTCCCATAGTGCTCAGAGCCATTTGAACCATTTTTTTCTCCCTTAGTATTGTATCATCAGTGTGGCAGACAGCTTATAGGTTCCAATGGTTCTGAGCACTATGGAACTTAACATCTGTGGTCATCAGTCCCCTAGAACTTAGAACTACTTAAACCTAACTAACCTAAGGACATCACACACATTCATGCCCGAGGCAGGATTCGAACCTGCGACCGTAGCAGTCGCGCGGTTCCGGACTGCGCGCCTAGAACCGCTAGACCACCGCGGCCGGCAGACAGCTTATAGCTCTAATTGTTGAGTTTTGTAGTAAGCTCACTGAAACCCAAACCAGAAAGGAGACTGGTCAAGTTTGTGATCCGTATGTCCGGTGAGTGATGTGGTTGGCAATATGGACGACAAGAGATATGAACGACTGATGGCGAATGGTTGCAGTATCCACTTTTTTTCAAGTTGCTGTTTAGCCCTATTATTCGTTGAAATGCAGTCCATGAAGAAGAAGACTATATGAGGTACTATTTCCTTAGCTCCTCGACAGAATTTGTCATAAGATGGAAAAAAAAATGGTGATAGATAGTGACTTAATGTCTTTCAATATATCGAATGAAACAACAAGTTTAGTGTTCCCAGTCACTGTTTATTTATATCCACAACATGTTTCTGTGGTTTAAACCTCCATCATCAAGTGGATCTACACGTGTTAATATAAGATGTGTGTGTTGTGTTACGACTTTGGGGCAACCTGCGGCACTATCTGCAGTCATCGCAGGATTCTTTCTCTGTCGTCGACATACCATATAAACTGTCATACTTTGCAGAAAAAAAGGTGTCTGCAAACTATCATGTGCTATTATCCTCCAATATAACTGTGGCAGATGGTTTTACTATTCACTTCTGTTCTGCTTGTTTGTCTTTGCTCTTTGAAGAACGGCACACGTATTTTAAAAATTTTCCCTTGAAGTACAAAAACACATCAAAGATTTTCTGGTGCGAATTGTGCTGAAAACACTGTGCTCCGTGTTGTTTACTACTTCATACTCAGTGATACGGAGGTGTGGGTTACAGAGTGGTGCGGCAACTGTCTTCATAGAGAAAGCTGGACTGGAGCCGAAATTATTAGCGAACAAGTTAACACACAGAAGATTTACTTAACTGGCATTTCTCCAAACATACCAAGACTTGTTGGATGTGAGGTCCACCACTTATGCAAAACACCGTTTTTCTCAGTATCCAAACATGTTTCTGCACCACTGTGCCATCATCAGTGGGTTTTCGATTTTATTTATTCTTTACATTTGGTGTGCATGAATTTTCTGGATCACTTGTGTGTTAATTACTAAAGGTAACTTGTAATGTTTTCGTGTGGCAAGTACTTACATTCTCCGCATAATGCTGAGGTGTTGTGATGCACACGTAACTATAACAAGTATTTTTCACAAATAACGTAGTAAAACACTTTTCTCTTCACCAGAACACTGTGTGTGTCATAGTTACGTGTGCGTCACAACATCTCAGCATTATGCGGAGAATGGAAGTACTTGCCACACGAAAACATGATAAGCTACCTGTAGTAATCAACACACAAGTGATCCAGAAAATTCATGCACACCAAATGTAAAGAATAAATGAAAACGAAAACCCACTGATGATGGCACAGTGGTGCCGAAACATGTTTGGGTACTGAGAAAAACGGTGTTTTGCATAACTGGCGGACCTCACATACAACAATTTGAAATGCAAACGCGGCCAATACAAGGAGCTGCAAATTAAAATGATGGATATACGAAGACTTATTACAAATAGTGCAGCAAGAAATAGAAACAACAACGAAGATGCTCGCTGCACTAAGCACAGACGATGGCGTTGCATCGAATGGGCTCCAAATGCAAGCGGGTCGTCTGGTTGCCGCCGGCCGTCCTATTCGGGGCGCAGAAGACGCTCGTAGTCCAGAGCCGCTGGAGGCGTGGCACAGTGAGCGTGGACTGTTGGGTCTGCCCACCACCGCTATCGACGTCTGACGGAAACTTACAATTCCGTTGCTAACTTCGCCACGCCTCTGGGATGGTATCGAGAAGTAATACCATAGACCCCACGTGTGTCTTTCGTTCTGTCCGTCACTGACATTATACGAGGTATTTTTCCGGAAATTAACGCCAACAGCTCATCCAAGGTGAATCAGCAGTTGTCATTAATCTCTATGTAACTGAAAATCACCCCCTTTGATGCAAAAATGTCATCATGGTGAGGGTGTCGTCTTCTTCTCGATGTAGATCGTATGTCTCTTAAGAACTTTGTATAGTGATCGTCATGATGATCTGCATCTGCTGCTAACACAGCCACAACAGAGCCGATATGTCTTCACATGGTGGCTCCCCATTTGCCCGTCCTCTCCTGCGCACAAGCTGTAATTATATTGTCCTAAATGAAGGATTCAACATAAAACTCCTTCGTGGCATTTGTTCAGTTTCTGACTTTTGTTTATCAAGAAACTCATCGCCACCACGTTCCGCACAGAGTAGATAGTTATAAAACAAAATTTTACGTGAGCCGAATGTAAACTTGAAGCTCTATAATGTAGTCTGTTACTCTGCCAGAACTTCTTTCAAAAATGAGTCACCTCATTTAATTGAGTCTGCTCTGGTTTACTATTTTCTGCAAGATGCATGAAAATACCTTTTTTTTGTTTCTGAAACATTGATAACTCGCATTTCTTCCCCAGATAACTTGTATTTGCCAGTCCAAACAATTTCCCACCAACATCACATAGGTCACTGACAGTATCACACTTACAGGTTAAACAGTTCCCAGATATTGTTTATAGGAGCGTATTTCCCATTAAAACTCACATAATAACTGCAAATGAGTAATCATTCAATAAACTGAAAAATAACACCATATATATACGAAATCACAGTGGAATTTTGTATGCTCACATAACAGAACTGGATGGAAAATACTGGGGAGGTATGGTCTATTGGTAAACTCTGCAGAGTGAGCAGTTTTCTATAGGATAACTAAGAACTAATTTCCCCACTAGCAGTGTGTAGTGATTTATGTAGATTCTGTCTGTATGTGTATCTCGCGTTTGTATTATCAATAACTCATATCTGTATTCCATGTAGAATTATTCCCATTTTGTGAAAAGTAAACATCCACTCTCCTGGTGTATTCGTCACTCTGTTGCCACTGATTTATAAGGTGCGCTGCGAAAGGAGTCAGCGCAACATGTGACACACCCTGCAGTTGCTTATTGTAACATAATGGGGTGGAAAAAATGAAGACTGAAATGTTCTCTTTTCACGCTGCAGACCCATAAAGGAGGGAAGTGGTTCTGGCGATGTTCTTTCCCACAGGTTTCTGTTTCTACACCCGTTTCCCTTTCCACGGCGTCACACCTACATAACACAATATATCCCTTAATATGGCTCTGCTGCATTTAAATGTCGTACACTCATCTAATATTTGTTCTTTACTCGCTTAATTTAACAATGAACTATAATTTTGTACAATTAACATGCAATTTTCAATTATTTGCTATTTTTCAGTCTCCTACGTCGTCTAAACTATTTGTCCTAAAGAAAAATATTAGTAAGATCTGTTTTTGTAGTAAATTTAAGTTAATTTTATTTTGGCTAGTGGGTGTCGTTTTCGGTTTGTTCAAGAAACACGTAAAAATTTACCTTCAAACAAACCTCCACTTGACCCCTACACGACCTCCATCCCGCCCCAACACACCACGGGCCAGAGTTTTTAGTATACGGTTCGTGGCACCCCACCTACCACTGCACAAGAATCTGCAATTAAACGAATTTAAAATTTTTTAGTGCTCGTTGCATGAGACAACAAACGCGTACCGGATCGACGCTTCTGACTAATAACAGTTGGCTTGGTACACCGGCCAGTCCGTTAATGGTTCTCACAGACATTCAAGCAACCATTATTCACGGGCTTTTTACGCGAATGGAAAAGGAAGAAACGCTAGTATGTGGTATGATGGTAAGTATATTCCGCCATGCCCTTTTTAGTGGTTTACAGCGTACAGATATAATAGTAGATGCAACATGTTAGCAACATAGCTTTCGTGGCATGAAGATACGTACGTAGAGGTATGTAACTGAGCAACTAAATTTGAGAGAAGTACTTTTACCTTGTAGTTCCATGTACGAAGTGCATTCTATGAGTAACGCAACACATTTTTCTTTGAATACGGGTTGGTTTCATTCAGGATTCAGATATGTCGTATTAATCCCCACTCTCTTGGCTACCAAACCCTATTTTTCACCATAGTGTCCGTTCATTGCTGCAGCCTCACGTCACCATACTGGAAGGGCCTCTATGTGTCGGATCCGGCCGGTGTGACCGAGCGGCGCTTAAGTCTGGAACCGCGTGACCGCTACAGTCGCAGGTTCGAATCCTGCCTCGGGCATGGATGTGTGTAATGTCCTTGGGTTAGTTAGGTTTAAGTAGTTCTAAGTTCTAGGGGACTGATGACCTAAGATGTTAAGTCCTATAGTGCTAAGAGCCGTTTCAACCATTGTATGTGTCGGAGCCAAAGTTTTGCTGCATCAATAACCTGCCCATCATCCATGTACTGCTTTCCGCAGAGTGCATCCTTCATTGGGTAAAACAAATTGAAGCCGGAAAGTGCGAGATCTGGGCTGTATGATGGCTGAGGAAGAACAGTCCAATGAAGTTCAGCGAGCAGTACCAACAGGGACGTAAAGTTGTGCCACGAGTTGTTTGATCGTGATTCGTCGACCATGTGCTGCCGGCTGGCAAGAGCGAGCTGGGACATGCTTGCGCAACCACGTTGCGATTATGACAGACGCCTCATCCAACGACTCACCGCGCTTTTGTTCTCTACCAGGTCTCCTGCAAGTGACTATGAATATCTGCGATGCCCTAGTTTTCCGCCAAACGAAACTCAATGACAGCTCTCTGCTTGGAGCCCACCTCCGTTACCGGCATCAATTAGAAGGTTATGCCTCGTGCCGCCTCCTAGTGGAACTTCAGGAAACAATGGGGGCCGAAGCAGGAATATTCTACGATGCCCCCAACAAATTAGGCCTTTTTCCAACCATGTTTTGCATTACTTACTGAACGCCCCTCGTAGAAACAGATAAGCTCAGTAGCCCATCTCCTTGACAAAGAATTGTAGGTCAGTTCTGTCGTGAGACGCCTGATGTAAATTGTGATACGCATTAAAACATTTGAACAATTTAGTGACTCTGATGGTGGAAATTGTATCTTATGTTGTCGGCAGATGGCTATCTGAGCTCGTCTCCGCTACGTGATATACAACTTCCAGGCTCTCATTCAAATGCAATCTCAGAGGCAATTTCCTTTATGTAACGTATTTTAATTCCACCGAAATCATCTTATTAATATTAATATAATACACGGCAGTTGTGCATGTAGCATTTAAGAAAGGGTCATGTGGAATAAAATAACAAATAACGACCCAGTGCATCTCCGATGTAACCACAGTTAAGTCATTTACACGGTACACAAAGTAGCCCAAAAGAAATGGTCAATATGCAAGGTAAAGACAGGAACGATCATTCCAAGGAAACTATCTTTTAAACATGGGCTCTTATTTGTAAATGCATACCTTAAGAACTATGAGCGTTTGTTCATCTTCACTACTGTGAAATACGTCTCCTCTACTGAAAATGTGCACATACCTATTAAGGTGTGCATTTTAGAGGCAATGTTTAAGAGACATTTTTTCTTCGACTGAGCGTTCCTGCCATATCCTTCAGTACTGAAAGTTCCTCTTGGGCCTACCTGTATAAGCATACAGTATTCTTAGAACTTTTTACGTCCTTACTTATATGCAGTAAATGATAATTTCAACTTACATTCAATCGCACAGAGATTTTGTCCTGGAATAATATTTTCAACAGCCTACTATTTAGGGCCGCTGGGTTGCTCTTGAGAGGTACGTTACTGTATTCCTCAAACGCTTTCAGAGGTGATAGAAAATCTGAAAGAGGCATTCTATTTATACCTATGCATCTCACATATACCATCATTATCAGTATATGTTACCTTGATGACTGTGCTGTATATGTGGTCTGGATACTCGTAGTCATTGGTGACATTGATAGTGCTGTACTGAAATGGCACATTTAGCTTGATGGAATTCGACCTTGCTATATTTTCGAAGGTAAATCCATGACAGGAATTTTGCCTCGGCCGAAATCTTATTTCAATGAACATCTCTCACATGCGTTACAACCATTTTTGTTCTAGGAATAAGATTTCATTCCTGAAATTAACACAAACTGAATTCTGTGCTATAAAACATGACTATACAGAACTCAAAGATTTGCCTCCATAGAAAAATAAGTACCAATAGAAGGTCTAGCAACCAAGACGAAAATGTTGAGCTTCTTGACTCATCTTCGTTCAGTTCCAACTTGTTTTCTCTCCTACTTGTCTCGTTATCGTGAGAATGATAATCATAATGCTGTAATGATCCTTCTTTCTTCATAAAATGTATCCTGTTTGTATTTTTGAAGCTATAACAAGACGAATTAAATTTGTATCTTGTACTTAAGGTAAACGACAATTTAGTTTCAGGCTTAGCCGTATTTTACGAACGTTCCCAGTGTTCGCCTTGTAAAATGCTGAAATGCTGTAAACATAGATCCGAAACCTGCTTATGGGCAGTATCATAGCTCCGCCGTCTTGACTGATTTGATTTAAACTGTCTTATAGGAAAGAAAACCATCTAGTCCAGTTTCAAGGCGACGCTTTGCATGGTTCTTCCAACATAACAGCGCCCAATAAGGACGTGAGTGAAGTACACTCCCAGCACAGAAGCTACTATTTACGATGAAGACTATCCACTGGATAGATATTAAAAATGGTTGTAACACGCATGAATGGTTCGCTATTTTTCATGATAGATACCTGTTTATGTTTATATTCTTCTGCATATTTACTTATTAGGGCATTTAATTACTGCCAAAGAAATTTGTCTTATGATAATTAGCACGTGCTTCATCCCGGATTCTACTCGAAACACCATACGTGTTCGAGTTTCAGAAAGTCCTCTGATTGCAGACACAACGACATCTACATCGTTAGAAGATGATAATAGATTTATTCCGTTTAGCAGCTATGAAGCAATACCAGTTCACTAACGCATGTCGAAATTGATAGTCCTAATATTACGAAAATAATGAGCACGCTAACAGCGTAAACGTAAATCTGCTCATCTTTACGAACGTCAGCAAAGAGTCCAATGCATACCGTCATATTACATGGAGGAAGCTCTACCACTGTCTGCAGTAGCATGCCACTGTGAGGAACAATTAGTTTGGGAAGAGAGACTTTTTTGCATTGTTACCGGTGATTGTCGGAACGAGAGAGAGAGAGAGAGAGAGAGAGAGAGAGAGAGAGAGAGAGAGAGAGAGTGAACGAACCTAGGGCTGTTGGTAATATATCGATATGTCCATATATTTTCCAAAAAATCTCGATACATATCGGCGAGTATTTTCGCAGATACATTGATATATCGCTATAAAAATGTTAATGTCGAGTGCCGATATTTTTATTTTACATTATATTTTTTCACAATTTTCGGTAAATATTTGAAGCTTTTCCTTTGAAACAGTGGCAGAGCATAATTTCATTTTCACTGTGTGAAGGAGTCTTACTACTTGTTAGCTTTCGTTACGTCCAATCTTTCTATATATGAATGTGTGAAGCAAGTGTAGCTCGCGCAAAAGAAGAAGTCCGATTTTACTGGGCTCTGGGGAGGGGTGGGGTGGGAGGGCTGACGGTGTGAATGGAATATCAAGATTTCCGATGTGAAGAAATAGCAATAACAAGAAAGTTGTGTTAAAAAACGATTTTTAACGCAAGTAGTGTGCTATTTCTCCACATCGGCATTCTTCAAAAACAGTTTCTGGAAATAGTGAACAAAAATCATAATGGCGAGATTGGTCTTTGTGGTAGGTGGGGACGTGTGAGGTGAAATGGTGACGTAATCGGCGCTCGGCGGTACGGACGGAAACTGCAACGTTTAGCTTCACCACGCAGCTTTGAAACTGCAACTGCCAGGTCGCTGGCGTTGGCAGAAATGAAAAGATGCTTATATACAGTTACCATTGTTAGCGAAGTGATTATCGCCAATCGTGAACACGCATCGTTTTCCTTTCAATTGTTGCACTAAGAGGGACATGCAGGATGCTAGCTTGTTGATGTACAGGATACCTTATAATAAAATACTTCATTATAAAGCTCTAAAATGGGCACTATATTTACAGTGTGCTGCCGATATTATTATAGGCCGGTACGTCGGTATTTTTCCCGCGACACATAGATTCTTTTTTCGATATATCGAGAGGCAATAATGATGTATTTAAATATAGATATATCGAATTACCGATATTTTTCAAAAATCAACAGACCTAGACGAAAACTTGTGACGGCTCGTTACGTACTTCTCTTGCCGGGCACTTAGGGAGTCTTAGCCCGTTCTGTCCATATCTAGTGGAACAGTCACCATCAACAGTGTTATATCCCGCTGCAGAGAAATATCAAGAAAGTTTGTAATTTAGCGTCCCGTTGACCTTGAGACCATTAGAGACTGACTATTAGGTTAATTGCAGAGTGATGGTGAAGGAAACGAGGCTTTGTCTCTTTGAATAAATTATTTCACTGTTTGATTCAAATGACATCTGTATAATATAGAAAATGTAAAGCAAGTCGGCTGATCGGCGTTCAGAAAACAGCTGCACCCGAATACGAGTCTAGTGCTCTCAGTGCATAGATCAAGGTATATACCCCTTTTGATTGCTTAATATTGTTAAGGAAAATTTATTTTTTAAACGCCATTCGACTGTGCTACCTTCTGGTGAGCTATCAGAACGATACTGTAATTAAATAATCCTGGTTACAGAGGCAATTCAGGAATAAATGTTCACCAGTATTAGCATATTGTGCTTTATTTTCACAGCATGTAGGAGGATATAAAATGGTATTTCATATTTTAATCAGGTAGATCTAATGATGATAAATTTTTCGCCCGACCCTGGGTGAAAAATACTCGACCTTTAAGAACTGTAGTACAGAATGTGTTTAGATAGGCAGACTAACCTGTGAATCCGGTAATGCACCAGTGCCACGACCACGATGATGCCGCCGTGGGTTGCGATCCCGGCTGCTATCATGTAACCCAGAGGAACGATTTTGTCCAGTTCGCATTCAGCTCCAGGCTCCCATTTATTCCACGCAAAGAGTGAGAGATTTATCAGTATGGAGGCCAGCCATACAGTTGCGATTATGACAGCCCATCGCCTGTAAAACAATGGATTTTGTTCTTGAGTTGAAGATGATTCTTATTCATATAGGAAGTACCGTACCACAACTGTCAAGAAATACAGGGAATTCATCCAAATGTCATGACCACCCCAGAATCCTCGTAACATATATAGGTCGCATATTTCGTCATACGATCTGTTTCTTGAGAAAGCTGTTCTCCTGCTATCTGATTTATACCGATCGTAGCTTCGTTAGATTTTCCTTATGCTGTTACTTCTGACAGTCTGTCCTGCCATTGACACTGTTTCCCGCGCATGCGAATCTGGCGTGATAATTTAATGTGTCCGCCCCGATAGCTGAGTGGTCGGTAAATCAGCGTGTTCGGTTAGAGGGTTAGCTGCCCTCTGTAATAAAACAACTGAACTAACCGATCAACGACGAACGGGCGTCTTACGACGTCCGCCCCGAGCAGATGCAACGAACGAAAGCGAACAACATGAGATTTTTATGCCGGCACGGTAGCTCAGCGTGTTGTGTCAGAGGTTTAGCTACCCCCTGTAAATAAAAACTGAGTGAATGGATCAACGTAGAACCTAAACGAGTGTCA
This sequence comes from Schistocerca nitens, assembly GCF_023898315.1. Classification (NCBI taxonomy): domain Eukaryota; kingdom Metazoa; phylum Arthropoda; class Insecta; order Orthoptera; family Acrididae; genus Schistocerca; species Schistocerca nitens. Next base: position 437,837,044 of record NC_064616.1, read on the forward strand.
TCGGACGTCCGCTCCGAACTAATTCAACGAAAAATATAGATAAAAAATGAGCGTGACGGATTGCCGTCCTACGGGTCCGGGTTCGATTCCCAGCTGGGTCGGCGATTTTCTCCGCTCAGGGACTGGGTGTTGTGCTGTCTTCATCATTTCATTTCCATCCGGCGGTCAGGTCGCCCAATGTGGCGTCGAATGTAATAAGACCTGCACCAAGGCGGCCGGACCTGCAGCAACGGGCCTCCCTGCCAATGACGCCAAACGCTCATTTCCATTTTCTCCATTTAAAGTAAACTGTTTCAGAGTACCCACTGCGTACTGTACTGAGTAGCACTGTCAGTGAGTCATTTTCAATTCATTGCGGGGCCCTTATTTTCAGTAACTGACTGAAGTGGAATGCATTGGGTTTTTCAAATAATTTTAAGTTTAGAATGAAATTTTCACTCTACAGCGGAGTGTGCGCTGATATGAAACTTCCTGGCAGATTAAAAGGGTGTGCCGGACCGAGACTCGAACTCGGAACCTTTGCCTTTCGCGGGCAAGTGCTCTACCAACTGACCTACCCAAGCACGACACACGCCCCGTCCTCACAGCTTTAATTCCGCCAGTACCTCGTCTCCTACCTTCCAAACTTCACAGAAGCTCTCCTGCGGACCTTGCAGAACTAGCACTCCTGGAAGAAAGGACATTGTGGAGACATGGCTTAGCCACAGCCTGGGCAAAAGTCCCGAGTTCGAGTCTCGGTCCGGCACACCGTTTTAATCTGCCAGGAAGTTTCATATCAGCGCACACTCCGCTGTAGAGAGAAAATTTCAACTACCCCCAGGCTGTGGCTAAGCCATGTCCTTTCTTCCAGGAGGGCTAGTTCTGCAAGGTTCGCAGGGGAGCTTCTGTGAAGTTTGGAAGGTAGGAGACGAGGTACTGGCGGAGTTAAAGGTGTGAGCACGGGGCGTGGGTCGTGCTTGGGTAGCTCAGTTGGTAGAGCACTTGCCCGCGAAAGGCAAAGGTCCCTAGTTCGAGTCTCGGTCCGGCACACCGTTTTAGTCTGTCAGGAAGTTTCAATTTTAAGTTTTATTACTCTCTTTTTATACTCTGAATAAGGTCTTACTCTGTACTGAATTTCTTTATATGACTATAAGACTAAAACGTGATATAATTGACTTGCATATGACGACACAGTGACTGCAGGACTCGACTTTTTCCTGTTTTATCGGCATCAAGACTCGACTCATACTGGGTAATGAAAGAATGAGAGAGCTGCACCAGGAAACCCCCTACCGGCAGAAACTAACAATTGTCCCCACGATAAAATTTTACTTTAAAAGCATAAGTTGAAAATCATCTCAAGTTTCTGTCTTCAGCTGGCCGGGGTGGCCGAGAGGTTCTAGGCGCTACAGTCTGAAACCGCGCGACCGCTACGGTCGCAGGTTCGAATCCTGCCTCGGGCATGGGTGTGTGTGATGTCCTTAGGTTAGTTAGGTTTAAGTAGTTCTGAGTTCTATGGGACTGATGACCTCAGAATTTAAGTCCCATAGCGCTCAGAGCCATTTGAACCATTTTTTCTGTCTTCATGCATGATCTTGTGAAATAGGATGAACCTTTTGAAACATTCTGTACGCTTAGGTAATACTATCAGTTTGTTACTTGTGTTGTCTGTATTGACACATAATGCTGAAAATTTGTTTTATCTATTTCAGCATTATTGAAATTAGTAGGACCGCAGAAGCCACACAGCATCTGACAAACACTGGGTAGACATCGTTGCAATAAATGGACTATTACAATAGGTTAAAGTAAGGTAGGATCTATTTTACAGAGTACGAAATATATTGTCTGACAGTTCTGTATATAATGTGTAACTAGGTGATGGACGAAACATCGATATGCGTAGTGTTATAACAAATGAAACATATTAAATTTGTTATGTGAATGGATACGGTTACATAAATTATTGTTGTTATTTAGATTATTGTTGATACTATTATTATTATAAACCGACCGGGATACCTGGGTGTGTTATAGAGCGGCTTCCGGGACGGGGAGGTGCGGCGACCCCTGATTGAATCCGGAGAGCGGATTTACGACGAGGGTCGGTGTGCCTGTCAGCCTGGATGTGGTTTCTAGGCTGTTTCCTACATCCCAGCAAGTGAATTACGGGCTGGTACCCTAATCACGCCAAAGTTACACCATTCGTAAACGTTTAGAGAACTAACACGAATAACACTACATACAAAAAGTTTGGGTACACATATTCCGCCACGGATGGTAAGGGACTGACGAAACTAAGGGTATTCGGCCACTCCTTAAATCAGCCATGCCAAATTCGCGAACAGTCATATCGACCCTGAACCGATTCGCAACAAAGGCACTACAAAAGGAAAGAAGACTGTTGCTTGTACACATACTGCATGATTTGGTGGTTCTGGTGACTTAACCGCTTCAACATCCACCAGTTAACGTAAGGCAGGAAACTCGTTTGCCTCGTGTAAGCCTCGTTCTGTGTGTTTCATGTTTTTTTGAGGGGCAGGTTGGAGACCTGCCCGGTAAGACGATAAATCAGTTCGTCTGAAGAACCGATTAACATGGAAATGACATTTGTCGAACATGCGGTTAAGTAGCTTTGTTTGGAACTGCTAAAGTGGAACACGGTGAGAGGCGGTGCAGAAGCAGCGAATGGAAAACAACTGCTGAGACTGACTTGGTCGTCTTAATGACTTCTGGGACCCGACGCTGGCGCAGAACGCTGTAGCTCGCGTAATGGGTTTCTCTGACGAGCATCCACGAAGCATTTCTGTGGTTTTGGGCTAACTTGCTGACGTGTTTATAGTGACATCTTATGTAATGGAGTTTTCTACTCAAGATAAAACAAATTTCTCCCTAGCTGCTGGTAAATGTGTAGCGTTAGTAGGATCACAATATTAAAGCAACCACAGAATAATTTAGAGCGCTCTGAACCCTTTGTTGTGTATCTTAGTGACTCAGTTATCATGTAAGACATAGGAGTTAAGTTGCTAAAGATAGAATGATTTTTTTCACTGGTGCTTTCGGTTCTGTGGTAGCCACACTAAAAGTAAGCGTCAGCTGATAACTACTCAGCGTGACGCACTTGCACACATAGTGTACTGAAAATCGGAGCAGCACAGTCCTATTAAAATATTAATAAATTTAGATACTCTTTCAAAGTCTTACGTCTTTGGGACTAAGTGGAAAAATCTGAATATTCCTGCTCCTTTACTAATAATATAAGCACCGTTGAACTGTGTCCGAAGTTTCTTCTCAGTTGCTCTAGTTTGCGCACAGTACTGCTAGTTCTCTCGACAACAAAGGAAGTAATTTTTTATTTAGTTAATCAGAAACTTATTAAGCAAGTACTCCAAAATTCTAGCTTAGAATAATTACCTCTGATAAGTTTACTCTGAAACAGTGTATTCCAGTATCACTCACAACTGAATACCCTACAGCAAGTTTTATTACTGATTATATCATTAGAGCACTTATGGAAGCACGTGATAAATTTTACTCTCATTCTATATTTACGGTGAGTCGTTTACACGTTTATGTATTTAATTCATCCCTTGTCGTGTCAAGTCAAATATATGGTTAGCCTCTCAGAGACGGACCAGTCGACCCATTTGAGTTGATGAAGGCAGTTTTGATGCTTCTTAGAAAGCATTTAAAACGTCGACATTGCTACATCTCGTTTATGAGCCAATTAGGTGGGACAGAAACACTTAACTGCACAAGACACTGCCTGCTATGAATATGAAATAGGGTGGGACTAACCCACGAAAAGCGGTCATAGATGAGTCATCACTAAACACAGGCTGACGGAGGCACCATTAACTTACACGGATGTGGCAACAGACTTCATATGGTACGTCCATCTTAGCCAACGAAGTGACAATTACGTAATCACGCCAATGAAATGCTTGAGATCCACTCTTAAATCAAGTCCTCGAGGCCATATTGTGACAAAGGGTTATGAGGATTGGCACATCACAAGAAGTCATCCCAATAAAAGCTACTTGCAGCATGAAAGTAAACGTATTAAATAATTTCATACAGTAACCTAGGAAAAATTTTAGTAAAATTATTTCACATAACGTGCTATAAATCGTAATTATAGTATATATTTAATTACCACAACACTCCCACAAATTTACTCCAATATACATTCTCATATATTTACTCCAGTATCTAATCATGCCTTCAGTAAATAAAAAATCTGGTAATGACATTCTAGAGAGATCCAAAGTGTAAGTCTCATCAAGTATTCAATATTTGTATGGTGTGATTAGTGACAGCAATTAATTTTAATGTAACAGTTTCAACAGTTAACTAATTGTAATTCAAATATCAATGTTATGTTTAGTAATATCTTTGAACTTTTACCAGTGACTCACGTAGAACATAAAATCTGTCATTCCTAACATACAAATTGCAAATTTTACATTGCATTACATCTAATGAGTTTCAACAGATGAGCTAAGTGTACTGCAGCGTTCTTAAGTCATCAGTGATAGCGGGACGTTATGTGAGAGAACATCTTCCTTATGTTGACTAGAACGAAAGTCACAATTTTCATGACTGCTAATAGTGGGGCTAGTCTTCTGGTGTACTTTCTTTGCAACGAAACTTTAGCGTATTAGTGCAGATAAGGATTGTTCGAGTTGCGAGTCTCAAAACAACGAAAGCAGACGCTGAATAAAACGATTCGACATTACATTTAAAAAAAGAAATACTCTGTAGTATAAGGAAAGTAGAGTATGAAGAGGAGTTGTAAGATCTTCTTAAATGAAATGTGCTCAAGTTTCCCTTTATTAATGTATGGAGAAAAATCATTAGATTAGAGGGTAACAAATTAATTTTTGTTCCTCTAGTGCTAGAGAGCAAGATGTTCTTGCCTGCTGTCTATCACTGTATTTAGTACTACTTTGTAAAGATAATTACTTATATTTAGTAATCAGCTACTGGGAATGGAATGAAATTATGTCTAAACTGCAAAGGCATTCTATGACAGTAAAAATCAACGTCGATTCTTCTAATTGCACTAACTGCCCTATGTACAAACAATTTAACGAAGTAACTTACATAACCGAGAGCCTACTTATAAAAAATTTCCACAATGGACTCCAACTTTTAACGAAAGACTAGCTGAGTGCCCGGCGTTGCCCAGGTATGTATTTATTTCGGTCATCTATTAGTCCTTCTCCTCCATCCTCATCACTATGTCCATCTCTTCTTCCCTCTCTCACTCTGCACACTTCCTCCACCCTCCACTCTCTATCTCTTTCTGCATCTCTCTCTGTTCATCTGCACCTATCTATCTATCTGCTCGCCCACGGTGACCATCTCCTACTCATACCTTTCTTTGCATCTCCTACTTCACTCCCTCTGTCTGTTCACCCCCTCCACTCCCCTTCTCTCTCCAAGCCGTCACCTCCTCTCAATAGGGCGTTGCTGGTTCTTGTCCACAAAATATTCCTTTCTAGATAGTAAATAATACCTGTACCAAGAATGCCTAAAATCGATCCAGGGGTTTAGGAGCAGCGTTTATCCACTGCTTTGCTTGTGTACGCACAATTCCAATGTACTTCATATATATTTAACATATTTCACACGTATTTGTACACATATTTCACCTGTATCTCTAGCGAATCTCACCTTGCGGTTACGTTTCCACCCAGTTCAATGTTTATGACGTCACATCTTGTGAACTACACTACTGTCCAGAATTAACGTATCAAGCGGAAATTTTTCAAGGTTGCGTTTATTTTGCCACGAAACGGTATAAATAGGTGATAGTAAAGTAGAAACAACGCAAAGAATTCAGAAAGGTCCGAGAATTATTATCGCTTATTGAAAGTTATAATGCACAGATAATTTTGGGAACAGAAAGATGGTTGTAGTCAGACGTCAGTGACAATGAAATCCTAAGTTCAGACTGGAATGTTTATCGTAAGGATAGGTTAGTCGCCAATGGTTGAGGCGTGTTTATTGCAGTAAAATATTCGATAAAAATCTAGCGATGTTATTACGGATTACGAATGTGAATTAGTCTGGGTGAAATTGAATATTAAAGAACGGTAAAAAATGGTGATCGGATGCTTTTATAGGCCACCTGGGTCAGGATCTGTAGTTGTAGAACGCTGCAGACAGAGCTAGCAGAATATCATTAGCAATTTTCCGTATCATGCCGCTGTAATAGGGGGTGACTTCAACTTGCCAGGTATAGATTGGGAGTGTTATGCCATCAAAACTGGTGCCAGAGACAGAGAATCGTGTGGCATTGTTCTGGTGTCTTGTCCGAAAATTACCTTGAGCAGATATTTACAGAACCAACTCGTGGGGGTAACGTCTTAGGCCTCCTGGAAAAAAAACAGACCTTAACTTGTCGAATCAGTTAACGTAGAGGAAGATATCAGTGATCATAAGGCTGTGGCAGCATCTATGACGACGGGTCCTACAAGGAATGTTAAGAAAGTGAGGAAGATATATTTGCTCAGCAAGGGTGATAGGACAAAAATTTCAAAATAATTCAGAAGTGAGCATCAAATATTCGGCGATAAGGACGAATATGTGAAGAACTAATGGAAAAAATTCAAAGGCATCGTTCGATATGCCCTAGACAAGTATGTTCCGAGTAAGGTTTTAAGGGACGCGAAAGATCGACCATGGTTTAATGTCGGTGTTAGAAAAGCGCTACGTAAACAAAGAACTCTTCATCTCAGATTTAAGTAAAAACCTAGCTGACAAACAAAAGCTGAACGAAGCGAAAATGAGCGTAAGGAGAGCAGTGAGAGCAGCGTTCAATGAATTTGAAAGTAAGACGTTGTAAACCGATCTGAGTAAATCCCCTAGGAGATTTTGGTCGTATGTAAAATCAGTAAGTGTGTCAAAATCATCTATTCATTATCTCAGTGACCCCACCGGCACCGAAACGGAAGATAACAGAGAGACGGCCGAAATACTGAATTCGGTCTTCCGAAGTTGTTTCACAGTCGAAGATCGTAACACTGTCCCTCCTTTCAATCGTCGTGCGAACGTCGAAATGGCAGATAGTGAGTTAACCGAACGCGGAACTGAAAAGCAGCTACAATCGCTTAGTAGTGGAAAGGATTAATGACCAGATGAGATACCTCTAAGATTCTATAAGGATTATGCGAAAGAAGTTGTTTCCCTTCTAGCAGTAATTTATCGTAGATCGCTTTGAGCAAAGATAAATACCTAACGACTGGAAAATAGCGCAGCACATTCCCGTTTTTCTGAAAGGCCGTAAGACAGATCCTCACAATTATAGACCTATATCGTCGTCTATCTGTTGTAGAATTATGGAACATGTTTTACGTTCAAGAATTATGACGTTCTTGGAAAATGAACAGCTCCTTTACAAAAATCAGCAAGGTTTCCGCAAACAGAGATCCTGCGGAACTCAGCTCGCTCTGCTCCTCCATGATATCCACAATGCAGTGGACAACGGCGTTAAGGTTGATGCCGTGTTTCTTGATTTTAGTAAGGCATTTGACACCGTCCCGCATTAACGTTTAATGAAAAAAATACGAGCTTAAGGAGAGCAGATCTGCCATTCAAGACTATTTTACAGATAGAACTCAACACATCGCTCTTAACGGAACTAAATCGGCAGATGTAAAGGTAATATCCGGAGTACCACAGGGAAGTGTGATAGGACCGTTGCTGTTTACAGTATACATAAATGCTCTAGTAGAAACTGTCGGATGCTCTTTAAGGCTATTCGCGGATGATGTAGTTGTTTATACCAAAGTAGCAAAGGCAGAAGATAGTAAGAATTTGCAGAACAACCTGCAGAGAATTGATGAATGGTGCAGACTCTGTTAGTTGACCCTGAACGTAAATAAATGTAACATTTTGAGCACACGTAGGAAAACAAATCCACTACTGTACAGCTTCACTATTGACGACATACAGCTGGAGACAGCGTTTGTCGTAAAATGTCTTGGCGTAATTATCTAGTGCGACCTTATGTGGAATGGCCATATAAAACACATAGCAGGAAAAGCAGACACCAGATACAGATTCAACGGAAGAATCTTAAGGAAATGTAACTCATCCACGAAAGAAGTGGCTTATAAGGAGCTCGTTCGCACGATTCTTGAGTATTGTTCATCTATCTGGGATCCCTGTGAGGTAGGATTGATAGAGGAGATATAGAAGATCCAACGATGAGCGGAGCGTTTCGTCACGAGATCGTTTAGCTGGTGAGAGAGCGTTACGGAGATACTAAACAAACTCCACTGGCAGACGTTACAAGAGAGACGTTGTGCATCACGGAGGGATTTACTATTGAAATTTCGGGACAGCACTTTCCAAGAGGAGCCAGACAACATATTACTTCCCCCACATACATCTCGCGTATTGACCACGAGGAGAAAATTCGGGATATTAGAGCCAATACAGAGACTTACCGACAATCATTCTTCCCACGCAATATTCGCGAGAGGAACAGGGTTGGAGGGATCGGATAGTGGTACCGAAAATACCCTCCGCCACACACCATTAGGTGGCTTGCGGAGTATGATGTAGATGCAGATGTAGAACATATATAGCTGCTACATGTATAACGGTAAACGAAAATTTTCTCGTTTTTTCCCACTTAACGGATTTGCGCACAAATTCTGACAAGTGATGAATGAGCTCAGTATAGGGTGTGACCACCTCTGCCAGCAATGCAGGTCCGACATCGACGGAGCATGCTATGAATGACGACATCAATCTCGTGTTGAGGCAATAACGCCCATTCCTCCTGCACAGCTGCTTACAAGTCTTGGAGAGCGGTTGCTAGTTGCTGACGTGATGCAACCTGTCTCCCTAGTGCATTCCAGACATGCTCTATGGGAATCAAACCGGGAGCGCGAACAGGTGACGCCATGCTTGCAGCATTTTCCGTTTCCATGAAAACATCAACCACCCGTTCTCTATGAGGTCGAGTATTATCGTCGATCGATACGAAATCTGGGTCCACACCACCTCGCAACAACGGCTTATAAGGTCCCAAGATCTGAAACCTTCCCGATACACCACTACAATTTCAAGAATTAGTGTTCGACAGGTCCATATAATTCCTGCCCTCATCGTAAGGGATCCTCCTCGATATCGATCTGTTTCCACAGTTTTTGGGTCCCGAAAACGTTTTCCACGTTCCTTCCGGATACGAATGCTAGGAGAATCAGTCTCCAGACCCAATCGGGACTCATCTCCGAAAAAAGAACATTGACCCACTATTCGACGTGGTATGTTGACGACCCCTCTCTAGACGTTTCCTTCTACGAAAACGCATCAGAAGTACACACACAGCAGTTCTCCAACAATAAAGGATACTCTGCCGAAGCCTTCTTTCACCGTTTATCTCGATACAACACGTACAGCGGACCCTGCGAGGTCAGATGCCAGTTGCCATGCAGTACTAAGGGGGTACCGTCGTGTATTTACAGCGAAATAACCCTCCTCTCTTTTTGATATCATACGTGGTCGGCCTTGCCCTGATCTTCGGATCTTCGGGATACTGTTTCAGCCTCGGCCACATCGGTTTGCGACTGTCCTTCTTCCATTTTTGCTGGCCGGAGTGGCCGAGCGGTTCTAGGCGCTACAGTCTCGAACCGCGCGACCACTACAGTCGCAGGTTCGAATCCTGCCTCGGGCATGGATGTGTGTGCTGTCCTTAGGTTAGTTAGGTTTAAGTAGTTCTAAGTTCTAGGGGACTGATGACCTCAGAAGTTAAATCCCATAGTGCTCAGAGCCATTTCTTCTATTCTTCTCATGGCCCTCCACAGCAGAGAGTCTGATAGGCGTCTTCCTTGTGCCATACTTTGACTGTGTACACAGCTATTGTGGATGTAGGACTAAGTCGCAAACGCTGCCCCGTTTGATAGGTGCCCTAGTGCCATCGTTAGCGTGGTTCTCCATCGACCGGAATGCCACCTTCCGCGCAGAACACCATCGTACGGACATCTGTTGACAGTGTGTATGATTATGCCGTGAATTAGACACAAGAAGGTGAAATAGAGGTTCGCTGCTTTAATTTTGGACACCGGTGCATGTTTCACACAGCCATAAAATTTAGCAGGTACATTTAGTGGTATACTTGAATAGTGTCTTTGAAAAGTCATGCAAAATGCAGCAGTTTGTCACGCATCTCACTATTTGACATCATATCTCGTGATATATGTGCCATAAAATGACATACTTTTGCACGAACATTCAGCGAAACATGTGGATACTGCCTGCAAAATTTGTTGCGAATAGAAACAGTAATAAAGACGCAATAAATTAAAACCACATATATGAAGTGGCAGTTTTTCATGCATCACAGTTTTTATGACGTCATATCTCCTGAACCATGTATCGTATAGCGATACATTTTTGCAGGTACATATAGTGGTATATGGTAATGCCGTCTGTAAAATGCGTTACAAATAGAGTTAACAGTAAATAAGTAATAAACTATAAGGTTTTGCCTGATGCGACAGTTCTACTGCATGAACGGGGAAAATGTAGTAAGCGATAAATTTTTATTCTTTCACCGTTTTGTGGCGTGTGTCAGTGAGAAAAAGGGTCATATAGGATGGACATTTTGTGTAAACATGGTTCCAAATTACTGTGTGCTGTCATTCTCAAATACTGAACGAATGAAGCCTCCCTATATTGCGCGACATGAGCAACGCTACTCTTTCAGCCCCAGCGCCACTCTTTTGCGAGTTAGATGGTTCTTCACCCACATTGGTTCTTTCCGGACAGTGAGTGAAATGTGTACCAAGTTTGGCAGAAATCAACCAATTGGGGGAGATGGTGAACGTAACATACATACACTGAGGTGACAAAAGTCATGGGATACCTCCTAACAACGTGTTGGACCTCCATTTGTCTTCCATAGTGCAGTAAGTCTACGTGGCATGGAATTAACGAGTCGCTGGAAGTCCCCTGCAGAAATATTGAGCCATGCTGCCTTTTCAGCCATCCATAATTTCGAAGGTGCTGCCGGAGCAGGATTTTATGCACGAAATGACTTCTCGATTATGTCCCATCAGTGATTAATGGGATTGATGTCGGGCCAAAGAGATAACCAATTAATACGCTTGAATTGTCCAGAGTGTTCTTTAAACAATTCGCGAACAACTGTGGCAGGCTAACATGGCGCATTGTCATCAACAAAAATTCCATCGTTCTCTGGGTACATGAAGCCCATTAATGGCCGAAAATTGTCTCCAAGGAGCCGAACACAACCATTCAACCATTGGTTTAGATGAACTAGAGGACTAAGTTCATCACATGCAAACACAACCAGTCACCATCAGCTTACAGAGTGCCTTGTTGACAACTTCGACAACGGCTTCGTGACGTCAACGGCACCCTCAAAACCTACTATTAGCTATTACCAACTGAAATCGGAACTCAGCTGAACAAGTCACGGTGTTCCAGTAGTCTAGGGTGCAACCGATATCGTCACGAGCACAGGAGAGGTGCTGCAGGCGATGTCGTGTGGTTACCAAAGGCACTCGCGTCGATCATCTGCTGCCATAGGCCATTAGAACCAAATTTCTCAGCACTGTCCTAACGGATGCGTTTGTCGTACAACCCACACTGATTTCTGCGGTTATTTCACGCAGTGTTGCTCGTCTGTTAGCACTGATAGCACTACCCAAAAGCTTCTGCTCTTGGTGGTTAAGCGAAGGCCACTGCGTTGTCTGTGGTGAGAGATAATGCCTTCCATTTGCCCGCATCTCGTGGTCGTGCGGTAGCGTTCTCGCTTCCCACGCCCGGGTTCCCGGGTTCGATTCCCGGCGGGGTCAGGGATTTTCTCTGCCTCGTGATGGCTGGGTGTTGTGTGATGTCGTTAGGTTTAAATAGTTCTAAGTTCTAGGGGACTGATGACCATAGATGTTAAGTCCCATAGTGCTCAGAGCCATTTGAACCATTTTTTTGCCTTCCATTTGGTACTGTCGTCACGCTCTTGACACTGAGGATCTCAGAATACTAAATACCCTAACGATTTCCGAAATGGATTGGCTCATGCGTCTAGCTCAAACTACTATTTCGCGTTGAAAGTCTGTTAATTCCTGTCGTGTGGCAGTAATCACGTTGGGAATCTTTTCACATGAATCACCTGAGTAAAAATGACACCTCCACCAATGTACTGCCCTTTTATACCCTGTGGACGCGATAATACCGTCATCTGTATATATGTTATCGCTATCCCATCGCTTTTGTTCATCTCAGGAAAGAAGGAAGAAAAATTGGCTTTTATCTCCCGTCGACATCCGTCAGTAGAGACGGAGCACAATCTCGGATTGCGTCAAGGATAGGGAAGGAAATCGGCCGTGTCCTTTGAAAGGAAACATCACGGCATCTGCCTAGAGCGATTTAGGGAAATCACGGGGAAGTATAATCTGGATGGCCAGACGCAGGTTTGAACCGTCGTCCTCCCGAATGCGAGTCCACTGAGCTAACCACTGCGCTACCTCTCACGGTTTGTTACCTCAGTTTTCAGTTGATACATACAGACAGACATACATATATACGTTCCTGCATATACTTGCGTGCCTCCACTTTTATAATATGTACTTATTAAACGAGAAGGATGAAAACTTGCATGTAGAAGACATAGGTATGTGTTGATGGATGTAAACAAAAACACATGTGTAGGTGGTTTTCTCTGTGTGGTCCGTGCTCCGAAGCGAGAAAGAAAAAAAGAATCTAACCTACCTCCCTATCTTCTGCAGTCTCGAATCAGTACTTTAACCTTATTTGTGTTATTCGTCGAGTAGCTCGGAAACTGCACTTTCCACGCCTGTCGATGACTTCCTCATGGCGGATGTGCTCGTTTCTTTCTGTGACACGATAGCTTTCATGAACCCACATCATTGTTCTATCAAGAACGAGGCATTGCTCTTTATCTTTCATAGAGATCTAGTTCAAAAATGTTCAAATGTGTATGAAATCTTATGGGACTTAACTGCTACGGTCATCAGTCCCTAAGCTTACGCACTACTTAACCTAAATTATCCTAAGGACAAACACACACACCCATGCCCGACGGAGGACTCGAATCTCCGCCGGGATCAGCAGCACAGTCCATGACTGCAGCGCCTTAGACCGCTCGGCTAATCCCGCGCGGCGAGATCTAGTAATACAAACACAAATACACAAATCAGAAACGGTTTTACATCACCTTGGTTCCGAGAGTTCCGGAACCTGTACTGAAAATTAGAATAGAGATCAACACAACCATCATTTTCGCCGTTTTTATTGTTCATGAAAATCACATACCGCATTTTGTACTACCATAAAGCGAGACCTTCAGAGATGATGGTCCAGATTGCTGTACACACCGGAATCTCTAACACCCAGTAGCACGACCTCTTCGATTGATGCATGCCTGTATTCGTCGTGGCATATATCTATAGGTTCATCAAGGCACTGTTGCTCCAGATTGTCCCACTCTTCAATGGTGATTCGGCGTAGATCCTTGAGAATGGTTGATGGGTCCTGTCGTCCATAAACAGCTCTTCTAAATCCATCCCAGGCATGTTCGATAGTGATCATGTCTCGAGAACATTCTGGCCACTCTAGTCGAGCGATGTCAGTATCCTGCAGGAAGTCATTCACAAGATGTGCAAGATGGGGGCGAGAATTGACATCCATGATTACGAATGCCTCGCCAGTATGCTTCCGATATGGTTGCACTATCGGTCGATGGATGGCATTCACATATAGTACAGCCGTTAAGGCGGCTACCACGATCACCAGCGGCGTACGTCGGACCCACATAATGCCACCCCAAAAGTACAGGGAACCTCAACCTCGTTGCACTCGCTGGACAGTGTATCTAAGGCGTTCAGTCTGACCGGGTTGCTTCCAAACTCGTCTCCGACGATTGTCTGGTTTAAAGCATATGCGACACTCATTGGTCAAGAGAACGTGATGCCAATTCTGAGCGGTCCATTCGGCATATTGTTGGGCCCATCTGTACCATGCTGCATGTCCTCGTGGTTGCAAAGATGGACTTCGCCATGGAAGTCGGAAGTGAAGTTGCGCATCATGCAGCCTATTGCGCACAGTTTGAGTCGTAACACGACGTCCTGTTGCTGCATTAAATGCGTTATTCAACACGATGGTTTTGCTGCCAGGGTTCCTACGAGCCATAATCCGTAGGTAGCGGTCATGCACTGCAGTAGTAGCCCTTAGATGGCCTGAGCGAGGCATGTTATCGACAGTTCCTGTCTCTCTGTATCTCCTCCATGTCCGAACAACATCGCTTTGGTTAACTCCGAGACATCCGGACACTCCCGTGTTGAGAGCCCTTCCTGGCACCAAGTAACATTGCGGACGCGATCGAACAACGGTAGTGACCGTCTAGGAATGGTTGAACTTCGGACAAAACGAGCCGCTTTACTGGTGGAATGACTGGAACTGATCGGCTGTCGGACCTCCTATGTCTAATAGGTGCTGCTCAAGCATGGTTGCTTACATCTTTGCGCGGATCTAGCGACATCTCTGAACAGTCAAAGGGACTGTGTCTGTGATAAAATATCCACAGCCAACGTCTATCTTCAGGAGTTCTGGAAACCGGGGTGATGCAAAACTTTTTCTGATGTGTGTATTATGTTATTCATTTGGCGGTATCTAAAGTATTATAGGAAACCGCTTAAAATCACATCCAGAGAGTATCAGAGAGTAAATTTCTTCTGTTTTGTCTCATACGTCAGTTTCGAATACAATTCGTGTTTTGCTATGGGGGAAGTTCCCCAGAATTGCCAGTTTTATTGACAGGGAATGTTTACGACTGTGCACATACTTCGCTCTGTAATTCGTGACTGAAGTGTCGTAGCCTGTCAGTAAGCTAGGCAGGTCATTGTCGCTGGCCATGTAGTGTCTTGAAACTTAGATCGAAGATGATTCGATATCCGAAAGTACATTGGCGAGGGAACAGTACGACATCATTTAACGTGTGCCCGAATCAGTGCCGCTAACAATACCCAGAATCGTCTTACACAGCGCCACAGACGGCAGCAGGGCTCCAAAATCAAAATCTGGGTTCAAAAAGTAAGTTAATAGCTGAAGTTGAGAGCTGACGTGATTATGGCTTCAGTAATCAAATACAGACTATTAAACCTGCATCAAAAGCCAGGTAGAGGACTAACGGCTATGTCCATGTGATCAATATGAGCGACACCTAGACCCTGCAGCTACTGTAGTTGGAACTACGAACCGTACATACTACATCGCTGCAACCTTACGAGTCCGTCTCTACAGGATGTCCCAGCAGAAATGGTCAGCATTTAGGGATATGACAGGGACTACCATTCTATGAAAATAAGTCCAGTAAACATGGACTCTAAAAAGCATACCTTATGAGCTATGAGCACTTGTTCAGTGGAAGAGATGTATTTCACAGCAGCGATGATGAACACGTGGCGGCAGCTCTCAAGGTATGTATTTTAGAGCCCACGTTTACAAGACATTTTGCTTCGAATGATCGCTCCAGAAATATCCCTGATTACTGATCATTTCTCATGGGACACCCTTTAGATACCTGGAGGCTGGAATAACTTGAATAATATTTACAAACAAGGCGGCAGCTCCACACGGAGCTAATGCGTGGTGTCTGTTCTTTCGGACACGTTCGAGAGAACAGACACTACATATTCATTTAATTTAATAGGCCTAGTTGGGCAATGGATCCACCTTCTTCATTACGGATGTACAAATACGTCCGACCTCTTTTGGGAATCTCAGAGAGCGAACATTGAGAAAATGGACAGAGACTGCAAATAGGTGGCGCTCAGTGGGAATGTGAATCGGCAGTGAGGCGTGCTGAGATAGTTCGCGCAGTTGCGTTAACGCTGTGTCCGGAATCGTGCAGTGGTTAAGGCACCTGTCTAGTAAGCAGGAGGTCTTGGGTTCGAGTCCTGGTATAGAACACACTTCCACTGGTCGCCTCTGTTTCTGCGTAATGTCCCGATTCAGCTGACAGTGATTCTCTCCATTTCCTTTCCTTTCCTTTCTTCCACTCTCCACCTATAACTTGTATACAGAAATATTTCTTTAAATACAGCTACAAGATCTACAAGAGTAGATCAGTTCGTACCTGCTGTCATTAAACATTAAGTCATCTGATCACTATACAGAATATCTTAAGTGTTGAATGTTTGCTAGAGAATTTGACAGCTCATGTTGAATTCCAAAGCCAACACAGCTGGTTTAGGAAATTTGTAAAACTGACAGCTTAATAATAGAGTGAAAGTGTTGCTCTGTTTACATGTAGGCGAATTATCAGGTGCAACCTGAGATAACTGAAATGTCTGTCTTGTATGTATCAACATTACTATAAAGCGAAGGAAAAGTTTTTACGAGACTGCACTGAGTGTCAATCGTTAGAAATTCCCATATTACATTGCGGCCAAAAATGCTAGAAGCAGATCCATCCCAAATTCATCTAAATCCACAGCTATACTCTGCCAGCCACCTTATAGTGTGTGACGGGTAATATCTTGGGTATCACTATCACTTCGCCATTTTCTCTTCCCGTCGCAAATGGTATGTGGGAATAAGTACTGATGATAAACATTCATGTAACATCGGAAATCTCTGCTTTTACCTTCATAATATTTCGTGTGATATCTTTAGAAAGAAGCTATAAAAATGGCTCAAATGGCTCTGATCACTATGGGACTGAACATCTGAGGTCATCAGTTCCCTAGAACTTAGAACTACTTAAACCTAACTAACCTAGGACATCACACACATCCATGCCCGAGGCAGGATTCGAACCTGCGACCTTAGCGGTCGCGCGGTTCCAGACTGAAGCGCCTAGAGCCGCTCGGCCACAACGGCCGGCTGAAGAAGCTATAAATTGGTTGGTTGATTTGGGAGTATACGTTCTCAGAACTGAAACAACAAATCAAATCGTGATACACAATGTCTCTCTGGTACTATATGCCAATGGAATAGGATCCCCCTGACGATTACGTCCTTACTAAACAAACCCATGTCGAACCGCACTGCTCTTCTTTGACTCTTCCTTGTCTCGTCTATCAATCCTACCCGGTAAAGACTCAAGCATGAGGAGCAATACTCAAACATCAATTAAATGAGGGTTTTGTAAGATACCTCAGTAGTTGGTAGACTACACTTTACTTCCTGATCCTTCAAGTGAATCTTAGCACCTTTCTTTCCTACGATTAGTTATGTGTGTTTGGTACCTATCTTATCAACGATTAGATTAATATTTAGATTTATGTGGTCGCCCCAGAAGTCTGTAATGACCTCTTCGTCGAAAGGACATTAAACTCTTATCTTCCCGTTCTCCTTTCAGGGAAGAGCTGTGATTTATAAGGCTGATTGCATAAATATCACACAGGTGGCCACCTGGAATTAATCAGCCGCAAATTAGCCTTGTATCTGAGGAGTTACGCCGGAAGCTATTAGGATTTCCACTCTCCCCTTTCCTGTCCTGGTAAGTTTTGCAATGAATGTTACCTACTGACAAGTCGCACAGTGGCCGGGACCATGAAGGAAGGATACTATCTAACGGAGGTAACTCGCTAATCCGGGTGACGTGAAGGAAGCGGCAGGCAGACTAGACAAATGCAAGCAAGCACTGTTTGCAGCATGGATTTCTCAACCGACAGGACAAAACGAAAAACAAGCACAAACTTATAAGTAACTAGTGATGCAGGAAACATTTGGCAAACTATTTTTTTTTTCCTTTTTATGGAAGGAAGGTGTGCCTAGGATTGTATAACAACAGATGAGCCTCCAGAAATAGGAATTTCAACGTGAGTGCAGCCTAACTGAGTGAAAAACAGCGGATCGTCTCCGTAAGTATGTTGACCACGTTCTGTAAATTCTACTCAGGGGTTTGGGAGTAACGAGATGCAAATCCCCATTCGGCCATCAACACTTGTGTTTTTTATGGATTCCCTAAATTATAAAGGCAAGTGCCGGGACAGTTCCTTCGATTCGAGTTTGTGCGCCATCTCTAATTATCTTATCGTCGAGGGGCAATTAAATCCTGACCATCCATTTCACTTCTCGAAAGAGTGAATCGTTATGACCCCTGAAGCTCACGAATGGCCTATCGCTACTGTCGTACTATCTAGAGATCCACAACTGCTGAGTTTTACAGTTTTTGAAAATTATATTTCACATCCAGATTTCTGTAAGTGTATACAGAAGCAGTCATCCAAGCTAAGGTTCGTATTTCTAAACATAAAATTAACAACATGTCTTCTGCAAATGCAGGCTGAATGCATAAAAGACGAGCCAAAGAATTATGAACGCCATACACTGCAACATCGAATGCCATTGTGGGCATGTAACGCAATACGGATAATATGCAGGTCGTAACGGGTGTAAGTGCAGATAATTTTATATGTGGTACGTTAAAATGTACTCACATCTGTGTTCTGCTTGATTTTTCCTCTGCGTGCGACAATCTTCCCACAAGCACGCCACCAACTTTACGATCTGATTTCTTTCTGCGTGGTCGCAGTGCCTGTGAGTATAGTGTAACTGTTTTACGTCCACCCTTCCCCACTTCAACATCTGATCTGCTGCCCAAGGAAACATAAACGCCGGCCGCGGTGGCCGTGCGGTTCTGGCGCTGCAGTCCGGAACCGCGGGATTGCTACGGTCGCAGGTTCGAATCCTGCCTCGGGCATGGCTGTGTGTGATGTCCTTAGGTTAGTTAGGTTTAAGTAGTTCTAAGTTCTAGAGGACTTATGACCTAAGATGTTGAGTCCCATAGAGCTCAGAGCCATTTGAACCATTTTTGAAACATAAGCACTGATGGCATGCCCTTGCTGGTACTAACCAATCTAAAAGCATATGACTTGTAATGCTCATAATTATTAGTCTGCAAATGACATAAATACTAATGTAATGCTGATCACTACACCGTCTTTTGTCACCAATAGAAATACATGCACTTATACCTATTACCTATGTGTAAACAGAGCTGAGACGAATGAGAGATTTCTAACTAAGACATGGGTCACAAATGATGAAACACAGTGATATAAGTGACTTTGACAAAGGGCTGATTGCTATAGCCTACATCCTCGAAACGAGCATTTCGAAAAAGGTGAAACTGGTCTGCCGCTCATGTGCTAATATCGTGTGCGTCTTTATAGAGTGGTTGAAGGATGCTGAAACTATGAGTAGACAAAAAGGTGTTAGACTTTCATGCCTCACAATAGAAACAGAGCTTGCTCAATCTTTAAAGCACAACAAGCGGCAGTTTATGACAAATCTGACGACAGAGTGCAATACTGGCGCAGGCAAAAGTGTTTCGGAGCAAACTGTTCAGTGTACGTTGTTAAATGTGGAGCTCCAAGATAGACGACACCTACATGTTTCTATGTTGAAATGTGTGAGAATTCCTAAGGGACCATAATGCTGAGATCCTCGGTCCCTAGACTTGCACACTACTTAAACTAGTCTATGCTAAGAACATCATACACACCCATGCCCGTTGCCACGGCGCGTCTAACCGCACGGCCACTCCGCGCGGCCATGTTCCGATGTTGATTCACCTACCAACGTCGATATCGATCCTAATAAGCGCAAGATGATCCAAAATGGACCTGAGGGCAGTGTAAACCTGTCACCAGATCGGATAAATTAAGTTTCTAGTTACAACAGATCAATAGCAATTCCAGGCTACTCCATCATCCAGGCGAACAGGTCTTCTAAACATGCACTGTGCTACAGGCGCTGGCCGGGGGGGGGGGGGGAGGGGGGGGGGGGAAGAGTCTTCTGCTGTGGTAGCAATCAAATGTATCGTGACGACTGTGGTATACATCAACATTACAGCAGTCTACTTCAATCCCATCGTGCTTGATGTATTTCTCGAGGAGGAGGGAGGAGATTAGTGTTTAACGTCCCGTCGACAACGAGGTCATTAGAGACGGAGCGCAAGCTCGGGTGAGGGAAGGATGGGGAAGGAAATCGGCCGTGCCCTTTCAAAGGAACCATCCCGGCATTTGCCTGAAGCGATTTAGGGAAATCACGGAAAACCTAAATCAGGATGGCCGGAGACGGGATTGAACCGTCGTCCTCCCGAATGCGAGTCCAGTGTGCTAACCACTGCGCCACCTCGCTCGGTTGTATTTCTCGATGACGATGACATCTTCCAGCAGGATAAATATCTGTTTAACAAGGTCAGAACTGTGTTACAGAAGTATGCAGGGAGTGATAGTGAATTCGTGTTGATTTCTGGTCACGTAATTCATCTGACGATAACACCATCAGAAACGACTGGATTGCTGTCGGGAGCCAGCTCTGTGCACACAAACTACCGGTCCGTAATATACGGGAATTGTATGACCAGTGCATAGACGTCCGGTGAAAAATACCTCCACAAAACTACCAAGGAGTTGTCGAATCAGCCGCCCGGGTAGCTGCACGTGTTAACGCGACCGCTTCCAGGACGGGGAGGTATGCCGGCCCCTGATCGTATCTACCCAGATTAAGAAGAGGTGTCTGTCTGCTGGCGAGCATCTTTGTGGTTTTTAGGCTGTTTCCCACGTCCCACTAAGTGAATACAAAGCTGTTTACCATGTTACACCATAGCTACATTCTATGCCTACGTTTATAATACTTTCTCACACTTGCAAGCAGAATTTATCCACAGGAAGACTGGTTACACTGCTTGTCTTGCGCGCTGAGTAGGAGACTGATGGCCGCACCATTGTGGTTTGCTTAAAAACTTAAGCTATATCAGCATCAGTTATTGAATTCATGCCACGCAGAATGGCAGCTGTATTGCATTCCAAAGGTAGACACACACGCTGAGAAGAAATTGGTCATAGTTTTTTAATTTAAAACAATTAATTCTTTCATTAACAACGGGTTGAGCGTTCATGAGGCATCTTCATTTTATCTATGGGGATAACAAAATAATCAGACAGTAAGGTACTGTCCTGGCTTCACGGTTCTAAATGTGAGTAAGGAGCTGTTACCAATCCCAAAATTTTCCTTTCACAACGTATAAAAACAAAAACATGTCTGTGTGCTACACTGAAACACGCGTCTACCAGATGAACAGGCAGAGACCTTTCCCATTTACAGCATCTTAGAAACCATAAAACGGCTCTGCGCTATACTGAAGCACAAGTCGAATAAGACGAAGGCGCATAAACCTAGTCAAAAATAACTAATAAATCGTGTAACCTTGGCTGATTTACTGGAAGATTTGGAAATCCTTAAACATATGTGTACGGTCGACGAATTATTGCTGAATTATCAGCTCACTGGTAGGAACCAAGGCTATTAAGACTCAGTGATGTCAGTTCTTAAAGCTTCTACATAAATTTCGTTATGCTCTTTTAATGGGTTACATTTCGGTTTTACCTATTTTCTCATCAGCCCTTCTCCCTGCCTCTGAATGATTCATTCCTAGACGACATGTTTTTAAAGTCTGATCGGGACCTCGGGTTTTAATAATTTTTTTATCCCTAGTCATCGGGATGACGTCCACGTTTGATGGTTATCTTACTGTTTTATTTAGTTACGGCTGATGTCACTATTTTATCTACTTGGATTAATTATAAAGTTCGTTAGGGGAAATTTTGGTATGATTAATTGTAATCGCTTACTTTCATTATAGCCAATCGACCATTGTTAGATATTTTTTTGTAAGCTTTTAATATGCTGACTGTTGCAGAACCACTTTGAGCCCCACCTATGTGCATCCTCAGCAAGCCTCATTCCGCTGTATTGCGAAACGCGTTGTTATTAAAAAATTAATTGCAATCAAGACTCTTTTGAATTCAGATATTCTGCATACGGTTCCTGTACCCTTAAGCGGTCATGAAGATTTGACTGAACAGTGTAGATAACAGGTAAATAAAAATCACGCACTGAGTGCGTCGGTCTCTAAAGTTTTATACGTACCTGACGTTCATGATTTCCTTGTAGCGGAGTGCGTGCACAACTGCGATGTAGCGGTCGACAGCTATGGCCACGAGACTGTAGGCCGAGGTCATGTGGGCGCTGCTGACGACCACGAAGCGTAACACGCACGTGTACTTGTAGCCACCGAGCCCCACCCGCGAGGCGCACACGTAGCGGTAGGACAGGTAGAAGACGGTGGCAGCGCCGACGAACGCGTCCGCTGCCGCGAGGTTGGCGGCGAAGCGCGCCGACAAGGAGACGCCGGCGAGGCGGCGGCGCTGGCGGACGATGGCCGCCACGATGGACGCGTTCGTCGCCAGCATGAGCAGCAGCATGACGCCGTCGACGGCCGCGTGGACCGCCAGCAGCGGCAGCCCCCCGGGCACGGCGGGCAGGCCCTCGTGCAGGCACGACTGGTCCATGCCAGCTACGTCCTGGCCAGACAACAATACTGCACATATAGCGACCAACTTTCGACGTAATGAAAATTTTTTCTGGGATGGGATTCCAACCCGAATCTTCAGCTTGCTGTAAGCAGTAGCTTTAAACATTAGTCTTTCCAAGCACGCCCCCAGATTTGATACAAACCTAATAGCCGGCCGCGGTGGTCTCGCGGTTCTAGGCGCGCAGTCCGGAACCGTGCGACTGCTACGGTCGCAGGTTCGAATCCTGCCTCGGGCATGGATGTGTGTGATGTCCTTAGGTTAGTTAGGTTTAAGTAGTTCTAAGTTCTAGGGGACTGATAACCACAGCAGTTGAGTCCCATAGTGCTCAGAGCCATTTGAACCATTTGAACAAACCTAATAATTATAAAACGAAATAAATCCCTTTAATACTGTAGGTCTACAACCATGGTGGAGTTTTTTCAAATAAAACCGTCTAGATCACTTACTGAATTTTGTTATTTATTATTGTGACAGCGCACGCTGATACCACCCAACGAGCGTCAAAACCGGCAATGGAAATGCAAGTTTCCGTCAGACGCCCATAGCGGTCGTGTGGGACCTGTAGGAGCCAATCGTGTGCGCCCACTGAGCCACACCTCCCGTGGTTCTGGGCTACGAGAGTCCTACGCTGCGGCACTATAGAATGGTTGGTAGCAGCCACTCACCAAACACAACACGCACGTGTAACCTTTTCGCTATGTAATGCTATGCAGACGCCGTCTAATCGCGGCTCTAGCAGCATCTTTTGTGCTGTAGTTCAGAGGACCTCTTCCTTGTTGACATTGAGAGCTGAACTCTGTCTCTTGCTGTCCTATTTGTAATGAGAAATGCATGTAAATCTCCTGTTTACTGTGCTAAAACGTTCGCTAATCATTGCTGCTTCTGTCCAGTTTTCCTACGACGACAGTTGGCTCACCACTCTGTAGCCCACATTTCCTTACAGTTGGGTATGAAGCTGTACACAACAATTACAACGTCTTGGTTACTGCTATCATCAGATCAAAACATAAAACTCATAACACAAAGTTCAGTGTCAGCTTCAACAAAACCAATGTCTAACCAGACGTAATTTTTACTGCCGCTAACACCGGAATTTGTTTACGAGTTATAAGTCTTTTTCTGGTGACAGCAGTAGCCCAAACGTCGTAATAAAACTAAAGTAAGTACGAAAAGCGATCCACACGGCTTTATTCGCAAATAACCGATCTACGTTGCCACTGGTGTTTCTCCCATTACTTTCAAATACTAAAACCTTGCACATTTCCTGAGTACATAGAAATACTAACAAGGGGGACCGAATCTGGTAGAGGGAAGTGCTTATCCTGCCATGGAGCTACAAACAACACTGATTACACTGCGCCGCGCTGGCCGAGCGGGTTGTGGCGTCATGTCACGGACTGCGCGGCCTCTCCCGCCGGAGGTTCGAGTCATCCCTCGGGCATGGGCGTGTGTGTTGTTCTCAGCATAAGTTATCTGTTTGGTCCCTTAGGGATTCACACAGATTCGAACATTTGATTACATTGCATGTTTGGCATCTATGAACGGTGTTCACTGATAACATTTTATGATTTTATCCTGGATAATATTCAGCGAATTTAATTCAGTGGCAGTGTAAGTCACGGTCTTCCGCCAAATCGGTTTCCCAGTGGTACTATTCCCACACACCCTGTCGGAGACGGTATGGTTGCAGTGTCTCGAACAAATAGTAGAAAACGCCAATGGCTACGAAAGTTTGAGTCTGGCTGAAAGACGTACACAGAACATATACTGGTTCCGTAGGGTAACGGCATATAGCCCTAAACGGAGAGAGAGAGAGAGAGAGAGAGAGAGAGAGAGAGAGAGAGAGGCCGGCCGAAGTGGCCGTGCGGTTAAAGGCGCTGCAGTCTGGAACCGCAAGACCGCTACGGTCGCAGGTTCGAATCCTGCTTCGGGCATGGATGTTTGTGATGTCCTTAGGTTAGTTAGGTTTAACTAGTTCTAAGTTCTAGGGGACTAATGACCTCAGCAGTTGAGTCCCATAATGCTCAGAGCCATTTGAACCATTTTTTAGAGAGAGAGAGAGAGAGAGAGAGAGAGAGAGAGAGAGAGAGAAAGAGAGATAGAGAGATAGAGAGGGAGAGAGATAGAGAGAGAATAAAGCAGTAAAAGTGTAGGAATCTGAATGATGAGAAATACTGATGTTGCAGTTATGACTAACCTGGATCGTTAACATTTTATTTAAGTTTTAACTAATTTTATCCTACGAACAGTTATCAATGGAGATCAGAAGTAGCATTACGTCAAAGGTAAAAATGAATCTGCAAAAGGGATGTTAAGAACAACAATCAAAACACAATCAAGTGATTGAGAAAGAATAAAGTTTGTGTCCTTTTTCGATTAAGCTGAAAACCACAGAAAAATTTTAGTTGTTTTATATGTAACTCAAAGAAGAGTTTTACTTAAGCATTAACATCTTCACTGATTTAATTTAACCAAATTGGAAACCCAGGTTCCGTAAAAATTATAATTTGTCACGATACTCCGATGTTCACCATTTCCGAAATTTTTTCTCTGGTTTCACATCACGTCATAGCATCTTCAATTCATTTTAATTAATTGATTTATTTGGCATAATCAGAAAAGTGCGTACAGACTCTCCTTTACGTTAGACCAGGCTTCTACACACATAACACTGTTTACAATGATCAGGCAAAACATTATGACCACTGCCCACCGCGACGTTGGATGCCGTTGGTGGCGTTGTGGATACATGAGGCGGTAACAAAAGTATGTATGTGCAGCAGACAGCACAGATATCGGCTGCAAATGGAGAAATCGATTGAGATAAGTGACTTTGGAGGAGTGCAGATTATTATTACGCAAAGCTTGTGAACAAGTATTTTGAAAACGCCGAAGTTGGTCGAATATTTACGTGCTTTTGTCGTGAGCATCCACGGAAAGAGGTGGAAGGACAACGAAAATACTACTGGGTGCTAAATAGTTGGACGTCCACGACTCTTCAAAGAACGTGAGGTTCGGAGGGTTATCTGCTTTTTAAGGCAGTGTATATGGTGATCTGTGACATCGCTGCTGAAAGAGCACAATGCCGGTGCACGCACAAGTGTTTCGGAGCACACAGTTCATCGTACATTGTTGAACATAGCGCTTTGCAGCAGACCACCACTACGCGTTTACATGTTGACCCAACGACGTCGTCAATTATGACTGCAGTAGGCACGTGACCAGCGACATTCAACCGCTAATCAATGGAAATGTGTCTGTGAATCACATTTTTCCTACTCTAAGTCGGTAGTCAGCTCCACATCCGCCGTCATCGAGGTGAATGGCAGCTCGAAACGTGCAGAGTCCCATGGACGCAGGCTGGTCGGAGACGCAGTATGCAGTGGGAGACAATCTCCTGCGCTTGCATGGGACCTGAGGTAGTAATCCAAGACACGCTGACAGTTGCGAACCACCTGCGTCCCTCGATGTTTGATGTCTCCCCCGATAGCGATGTCATCTTTCACAATTAATAAACGTTCCTGACATCTTTCAACAGTATAACTGTCCGTGTCTCGGAGCCACAACCGTGTTGCAGCGGTTTGAAGAGCATTTTCGTGAACTCACGTTAATGTCTTGGAAATCAAACTCACCTAATGTAAATCCTATGCACCCATCTGAGTCGCTGTCGGGCACCATCACCAATTACGCAAATCAGCGGCCCGTTATTTACTCGTTACATGACCTGTGCATAGACTAATTCAACATATTTGCAAGAACCTACTAACAAACTGTCGGATCCTTGATACGCAGAATCAGTGGTGTATTTCGTTTCAAAGATAGAGAAAAAAGGTGGTCAAAACTTTCTGGCTCATCAGTGTACATCCCACTTAGGTACGGAACTATAATAAATTTAATACAATGAAATGTAGTGGATGGTAGTAATAGAATAAAAAATGATTTGAAACAAAATGTGACGGTATGTTATGCCATTAGGAACAAATTAACTGTTTAACTAGAAAACAAAACCAGTCTGACCTCAATTTTAAGGATAAAAAAGAGCACATGTCAGATATGAGTCCCAGAAATCACCTCTGCGCGAAAATTTGGGCCCTACTTTTGACAGTACGCAGTTACGACCTTTTGAAATTACAGCTGTTAAACATGATCACGAATCGTCTGTCACTCGCTCCTCCCCATTGCAGCCGCCTAGTGCCCGATCGCGAAGTACGGTACGGTGGAGTGAGTAAGAGGTTTCTGAATTACCGTTTTCACATTGCTAACATGCTTTGACCATTGTGTCAAAGACCGTAGTTCCACCAGAGATCTGCTTGTTTTGAACATTTTTATGTTGAGATTCATAAACGCAGTGTAAATCACTGAAACGGAGCCGGCCAGAGTGGCCGAGCGGTTCTAGGCGCTACAGTCTGGAGCCGCACGACCGCTACGGTCGCCGGTTCGAATCCTGCCTCGGGCATGGATGTGTGTGATGTCCTTAGGTTGTTAGGTTTAAGTAGTTCTCAGTTCTAGGGGACTGATGACCTCAGACGTTAAGTCCCATAGTGCTCAGAGCCATTTTTGAACTGAAACGAATGAGTCAGTCGATAAAGAAGTAGCGTAAGCTCATTTAATTATTAACATCGCTCTTTGGATGTTAAAGATGATAGTGTTAAAGTGAAGTACATTGCAGGAGATGTGCTATTCTTCAACGTGATGTCCATGATTAAGCAACAAATAGAAAATCATTAATTTCGCTTCATATTAATTCTTCATTTTCTTATGTTTATTCATTTTGATTTTCAGGCGATATACAATGGCAGAATATCAGTAGTAGAATATTGTTTGAATAATATTGAACATATGTTCAAATTGTTCATATGGCTCTAAGCACTATGGGACTTAACATCTGAGGTCATCAGTCCCACAGACTTAGAACTACTTAAACCTAACTAACCTAAGGACATCACACACATCCATGCCCGAGGCAGGATTCGAGCCAGCGACCGTAGCAGCAGCGCGGTTCCGAACTGAAGCGCCTAGCACCTCTCGGTCACAGCGGCGTGCCTGAACATATGTGAGCGTGAGGTTGATATTTTATGTATTCATATTACACACTATCTTCACGTTGATTAACATGTGTTGCCGAACTTGATTTTTCAACTTGCTTGGCGGATGAATGCACCTCCCACCTTCGTTTTGCTCAGCTTCGTCATCCCAGGAATAGGAGGGCTCTGGTTATCACTCCACTACACACTTCGAGCTCGGGCATTAGTTAGTTACAGTGCGGCGGAGTAAGTGAGAAACAACTGGTTCGCGCGAGAGTTTAAAAGCTGTATTTTCTAAAGATCATAAATAGCTTACTATCAAAACTGTGGCCCAAATTTTCTTTTGGGATCGACTGTTGTGGCTGATATGTTGGAAGTGTGCTATTTTCTCCTTAGAACATGAAACTGAGTTTGTGAAAGTGCTATGTAAGAGCAAATAGCTATAGTGCTAGTGATACTACTACTTTTAAAGGGAATGGTAATAATACTAACAGTAGGAGATATAAACTGTGTTTGGGAGTACGACAGTGAGATTGTAGGACAGAGCGAGTTCTCACGTAGAGAAATTCAGATGTACTGCACAGTCTACGGACTTACGGAAATTACGAATGTCTGGTTGGAAAAAAGGGTACTTAGTTCTAATGTGGTAAGACAGACATAGTTCTTTCAGCATATATGTCATTACCGCCTTTTGAAGCTGGTTATGTGGTTCCTGGATACAGTAAGAAATATCATATCGTACCACAACGTACAGCCGACAAAAATTACCTTGGAGAGGTGGCTAAATGACGGAGTGGAATTGAAAGTATTTCGCTCTCATGGGGACAAGTGTTTCTGGTGTGTTGTTCAAGTAAGACCATTTAGTTCCAGAAAATTTATGAGGGACTGTACACGTTGATAAGACGGTA
The DNA here is from genome assembly GCF_023898315.1 of Schistocerca nitens. Classification (NCBI taxonomy): domain Eukaryota; kingdom Metazoa; phylum Arthropoda; class Insecta; order Orthoptera; family Acrididae; genus Schistocerca; species Schistocerca nitens. The sequence continues at coordinate 437,865,349 of NC_064616.1, forward strand.
ATGCAAGCAGAGTTTATAGAAATATCTGCAGTTCTATGGATGTATCGAGGATAGCTATGCCCAATATACTGAAATACGATCACAGAAACCATCACTAAAGGTAGCTTCACGGCGAATTCAAATGTAGCCAAAGTCTCACAGAAAAAAAAGTCAAACTAAGCAGAAATTAGCATTAGGAAAGCCATACATGAAGAGTTCAACGAATTGGGAAGTAAAATTCTGTCTACCGAACTGACAGAAAATTCAAAGTTTTTGGTCTCTCGTTAAATCTGGAAACGGATCGAAACCATCAAACTAGACATTCTGTGACCATAACGGCATCAAAACTGAGTATGACACAGAAGAGACTGAAATACTGTCTTTTCCCAAATCCGTTTCACGGAATAAGATAACAAAGTTGTTTCTCTTTTAAATCGTCGAAATGACAGGTAATGAAATAGGTGACTATGAGACAGAAAACCACTGAAACTGCTCAGCAAACCGAAGGCCACTGGCCTTGACGGGATACTTAGACGACTCTACACACAGTACGCGAAGGAACTTGTTTCTCTTCTAGTAGCTGTGTACTGTAGGTCATGAAGGAACAAAGCGTTCTTAATGATTGGAAAAAGAAACGCGAACAATCCTCCAAGAGACGCACGAAACACTAAGCCTACATCTCACATGTTTGTCTATCGTATAATTTAGGAACATGTTTTAGGCTCTAATATAATGACTCTTCTGGTGACTGATGAGGTCCTCTGTAGATATTAAAATTGGTTCCGAAAGCAACGATCATGTTACCTAACCCGCTTTGTACGTTCGCGAGATCCAGAATGCAGGAGATACCTAACAGGATACCACACTGCCGCCTAATAAAAAAGGTATGAGCGTTCGAAATATCCGACCAGCTATGTGATTGGATTGAAAAGTTTCTGGCAAACAGACCTTACCGTTTTGAGTTTACGTGGCCCCAAGTCAACACCTGACCTACTGCCCACTGGAAAATAAGCATTAATGGCCTGCTCTGCAACACACTAAAATCTCCAGCCTAACGGATAGGGATAGAGAAACATTGATTGAGAAAGCGCAAGCAAACAGCAAAGGAAGAGTGAGGAAGAAATAAAATGGAGGGAGAGTGAAGACGTGGAGAGATGGCCAAACGCCCACCCTTAGATTGTGGTATAAAAATCCCCTTCACGAAGTAAACGTAAAACTAGATCAGTCGTTGAGACTTTGCCACCTAACACCGTAGGCAACGTGGTGGGAAGGTTAAAACTGGGCAGTCCAACAAGATGTAGACGACAGTCAAGTGGGAACAGCAGCAACACTGAGGTGGGTCCTCGTGACGGAGGAGGTGACCGTGACTCAGCCAAGTAGTCCAGTATGGCCGATCCTGAGGCGGCAGAGGACAACTGAGATCCTGCGAATGTCTTGCATTTATGACCTCCACACGTTCGTTGTCTCCTTGGTGACACGTAGTTTATTTGGTGTACTGAGGGTGTGCCATTCAGTATCAAAGGTCCCGAAAACTTCAGGGCCGATCGGAGAACAATCTCCGGCGTGCCGATCTCCAGAGTTGGTTTACCAGTAGCCTGGACGTTTGAAAATTTGTGGTAATTTCCTATTTGACCAAACTGCTGAGACCATCGGTCCCTAGTCTGAGATACTATTTAACCTAAGCTAACTTACGCTAAGGACAACACACACCCATGCCCGAGGGAGGACTCGAACCTCCGACGAGGGGACCCGTGCGCACCATGGCGAGGTGCCAAGACCGTGCGGCTATCCTGCACAGCTCAGTAGTCTGTTTGGCCAGCCTGTCAGCAAGTTCATTTCGCGAGATTCCGATGTGTCCTGGGGTACAAATTAAGGTCACTTGAAATCCATGGTTTTTGAGGGCAGGAAAAGACTCCTGAGTAGTCATTACCAAAGGATTGCGAGGGAAGCACTGGACAAGAGCTTGTAGGCTGCTTAAGGAGACACTACAGGCGAGGAAGGATTTATCTGTGCAGGAGCTCATATTCTCAAGAGCATGCAGTGAAAACCCAGCCATCCGGCAAGGACCGCTGTTCAGTATGTCCAGCGTGAGCGTAAGCGAAACCAACGCGACCATCGACCGTCGAGCCATCAGTGTAAACTATCTCTGAGCTGAAAAATGGCTCTAAGCACTATGGGACTTAACATCTGATGTCATCAGTCCCCTAGACTTAGAACTACTTAGACCTAACTAACCAAACGACATCACACACATCCGTGCCCGAGGTAGGATTCGAACCTGCGACCGCAGCAGCAGCGCGGTTCCGGACTTAAGTGATTTCTGAGCCCTGGAACTCGCCAATAATAGGGAAAAACTGGCGGAGGATGGCCTCAGGGAGAACTCGGTCTTCTGGGGGACTCGATTGGTGCAGACGAAGTTGTGGCCAAGGCATCGACCACAGAGGTGTACGTGAGTGGACCCGAAGCAAACGTGGCAGAGAGTAAGACTCGAATTCAGTGAGATGGACCGGAAACGGACTGCAGTCGGAATTCCCGATCTGGGCCGCCGCTGCGTGATATAGGTCAATGTGTTAGGGAGAGGAAGACAGTAATTTGAATGTTGAGGCGAACTGCAAATGTGGGTGGCATAATTTGCAAGCAGTTGTTGTCACTTGATCCACAATGGAGGAACCCCAGCTTCCAGTAGGAGTCTGTTCACTGGGCTCGTTCGGAAAACCCTGTTGCAAGTCGAACTCCCCACGGTCCAGTACCTTTTATGCTGAGAGCGATGCTAAACAATACACTAGGCTCTCATATTGAAGACGGGACTCTACGAGGGCTTTGTACAGCTCCAACAATGTAGGGCGATCTGCACCCCAGTCAGTGTGACTCGGGAACCGAGGAATGTTAAGAAGCTACCAGCACACTTCCTTAAGCTGAATAAGACGGGGAAGCCAAGTTAAGTGGTCATCAAAGTCCAGTCCTAAAAAGCGATAAGTCTCCACTACATTATGCAGTTGGCCATCGAGAGAAAGTTCTGGATGCGGATGGACGATCCGATGGCGACAGATTGCATGACCCAGGTCTTGGTGGTTGAAAACTCAAAGCCATGAGTGAGGGCCTATGACTGCGCCCTTCGTATGGCTCCCTGCAATCGACGTTCAGCCACTCCAATAGAAGAGGAGCAGAAAGAAATACAAAAAGCATCAGCATACAACCAGGGGGATAAAGAGAACACCACTGCTGCTATGTTACCATTAATGACCACTAAAAAGAGTGGGGCAGTCAGTACAGAGCCCTTGGAATGAGGGTAGTTTCGAAAAGAGTTTCTCTAGTTTGCCACATCTGGGCCGCATATGGAAGGCAGTGGAAATGGAAACAGATGCTCTACTGAACCGTCCAATTTCTATTACGAATCTTGTTATACCTCGTAATGAATCTAGCGTCGCAATTTGTGAAGTCCGAGGAGTCTGATTTCTGGAGGAAACAGGTTCTGTTCCCTGTCCTTCCAATCAAATATATGATTTCCCTAAATCACTAAAGGCAATCGCCACGGCGGATCCTTTGGGAAGGTCATGGTCAGTTACATATCGTTTGTCAAGTTCGTGCTTGTGTTCCTAATTTTTGATGGGACGTTTACCATCCCTCTTCCTAAATAAATTTTAAAAAAAGCTTCTGTTATTGAACTACATGTCCTGTGAAAATAATAAAGTGGGAAAAGCCCGTTCTACGTTGTCACAGTTGTCGTAGGAGAGCCCAGATAGCTTCATCTTAAAGAACGGGCCCATGTGGAAATTAAAGGCATTCAGTCGTTTGTCAATATGATTAGCGTCTGTGGACCTCGAGGTCTACCAAAGAAACACCTAAATTATCACAAAAACGTTTTCTTCAGTATCATAGAATAATAAACCCCAGTTCGTTGTGAACAGATTACAACACCAATCTCGTTACATTCCCATTTTCGCAGTACAGTATCTAACGCTCTTTAACACTCTGACGTGTAGGGTTTTACCTGGGCCAGAATACTGCTAGAGGCTTCTACTACCGTATGAGAGCCGTTATGGGATTAAACATAGTTTAGTGCGTCTTGTAATGGTACTTGAATTACGCAACCATTACGGCACCTCACCTGAACCTCTCCATACCAGTAATATTCTACTGTATTTCTGTTAACTACTTAACATATTTCTGAGTCAACATTCAGATTTGATTTCATTATTGATACATCGATATGTTTATATTGCAATGATATTATTCTTATGTGTATTCTTTCTTTTGTCACTATGATCTTTGACGTACTTGTAACTCCGATTTTTGGGCGCGTAAGCGATTATTAGTTGGTTAGTTGTTAACTTGTTAGAGAGTCGGACCTTGAGAAGGTCAAGTCTTGGACATCATGTTGGAAAGACGCGTATTGCAGTCCGCTTATAAAATGTGAACTTTAACAGTGACTGTGAGGAAGATGTTTTCAAGTATGTTTTGTATTGTGAAGTGATGTTTTATGTTTACGTGATATTGCTATAAAAGCAATCAAAAGGAAGTGTAGCTTAAATTCGGAGTGCTGATTATTTTTTTACATCACCATTGTGCTAACTTTGAGACGTTTAATCTTGAAGAATGTTTTGTGAAGCGCATCTACAAAACTTTTGAATGTAGCAGAATAAAACCTAGGCCTCTTTGCATCCGAGCTTGGAATCATAACCACCTAGATTTTCAACGATTGAGCCATGATAATACGAGACCAGCGTGGGAAACACAAAAAGATGAGTGCCTAGTTTTTTTATTATTACATGAAATAAGTTTGTTAACTGTGCTCTAATGACACCTGCCACATAATATGACTGTTGTTGCCCGAAAATGCAGTATTTAGCAGCGTGAGCAACACCACAATCGTTATTAAAATTTTGACCTTTGTTGTGGTAGAGTTGTTAGAGTCTGAGACTACAGAGGTGAGTTAAACTTGAGGACGAAAGTCACTTTCGCGTGATGTGGCACTGCCAAGTAACATGGCTCGATGAAGCATGTACCATAAACAGAAGGAACTGGTACTGTATAGTACAGCGGGTAACTGAAAAAAAAGTAAGCAATGAGACGAACAGATACGATACTTTATTTAAACACAGTAATTATAACAAAATCGCCGCGATTTATAGTTGTCGCCTGAAAATTACAAAAGGCGGTACATGGTTCTTAATAGGGTGGCAATGCATGCTTTGCAACGTGCAGCCATGATGGGAACAATATTGATATGGAATTCTTGTGACAGGGCTTTCCCTCCCTCCACCAGCGCGGTTGGCCACCAGTGGATGGTTGTTGGTGCATGTGGGCGTGCTGCAATGGGTCTCATCATCGAATGCCACTCGTGGTTGTTGGGATTTATCTGGGGGAACGGGCAGACGAGTCTATTCGCCTAATATCCTCTCGTTCCAGAAGCTCCTCCACCTGCTCAAATCGATGTGTCTGCACATTGTCATTAATAAAAATGAAGTCAGGAGCAAATACATCCTGAAAAGACACCCAGGGGGAAGAAGTTCAGTGTCACAATAACCTTGATCGGTGAGTGTGCCATGTTCAAAGATTTTAAGGTCAGTACCGCCATACAACATTATGCCTCCCCTTAGCACAACCGGTGAATCACGAAATCGTTAAAGTTTGACAATGCCCCTGGTTGCGTTACCTGTTCATGCCTCTCGCCGTGTGGGGAATGTATTACGTAATTGTATTAGAAGATTTAGAAAAGAAAGAAAGGAAAACCTTGAGATAAATATGATTTTCAATAAAAAAGACAGAAAGAAATAGTGTTTTGAGACCAAGTAAATAAGTATATTGAAATTCTACCATAAAATAAGAGACGTGATCAGGAAAGGACGTGGTACATTCTTAGGATATACAGAGAGAACGAAGGAAGACAGCTTAATAAAGAAGATCCACACAATCTTCCAAAACAGGAAAACAGACAAAGAAAATAGGTTGGCAGGCATTGCAAAAATGGACTCAAAAGAAACGCAGACTGCACTGTAGACCTTGCTCAACTGAGATAAATTCAGACTGAAAGTCAAGTAATCTGAAAGTTGTAAATAAGATGAAACAAACTGAAAAACATCTGGCGTCAAATGGTTAGATGGGAGGAAAAGAGCTTATTTTGAGAAAATGAAAGTTTTAGAAAGGTATGAAGGAAAAGAGAAATAGTGTCGATGTCGTTCTTAGTTGGCAAGAAACATGATTTAACAAAAAGTTTTTAAAGAAATATAACGTTACCCAATGAAGTTCTATACAATGCCTAAAGTACTAAGGGATGTGATCGACAGGCGATATGTACAAAATGCATTGTGTACTGTAATTTAACGATAGGAGTAACATTTCCTTCAGCCTTGGCACATGCTAGTACTGGTTCCCACGCACTCCCGTATCTGCTCGACCCCTCACTCGAATGACGCCAGGCTCTCTCAGCCTTAGTGAGGTACGCCCTCTATTTAGTATTGTTGCATCATCACTCTGTTCGAGTGTTATTTCCTAAGCTTCCTTAGAAGTAATGGTTTAGTATGCTTCTTCGTGGAACTGCAACGGTGGTTATTTTGCAGAAACTTATTTGTTGCACTGAGGTTTTAAGATAGGCTTCAACAAATTACTGAGCAATGAAACAGGCACGTCCCATGAATGCGGTATGTGCAAAAATGTCGACACTAGAAAACATATTTTTCTGCACGAAATGGAAACTTTGTGCCAACCTTTGTTCACGGGAGTGTGACAATTATCGACCGAGAAAGTTCTAACACTAGAAAAGTAACAGTAGAAATAACATTGACAAACTAAAGTATACCTTCACTACAAACAGGGAACCATGATAATGCACTAAACGACTTATTAGTGACCGATAGGTATCATCATATGCCGGTTTATCGCACACTGAGTGTGACCATTTAGAAATCATACGAGAATCTCGATACATTGCAACATTGAAAAAATTGGTAGACATAACGTCTCCATAATGAATACCAGGCATGGCAGGATACGTCATGACAAGTGCCCGTGATTGTTTACTAAATATCAAGTGCAGTCACTGACAATGACGGAACAACCTTTGTGCAATAGCTGATGGAACGATTACGGCCGCTGGCCGAAGTGGCCGTGCGGTTAAAGGCGCTGCAGTCTGGAACCGCAAGACCGCTACGGTCGCAGGTTCGAATCCTGCCTCGGGCATGGATGTTTGTGATGTCCTTAGGTTAGTTAGGTTTAACTAGTTCTAAGTTCTAGGGGACTAATGACCTCAGCAGTTGAGTCCCATAGTGCTCAGAGCCATTTGAACCATTTTGAACGATTTCGGCGACATTATGAGGATGGAACATGAGGAGCATGCCTCCGCCGACGAATATGCTTAGCTAGCAGTATCGGAAGGAACTGGATTCAAATACCAGTGCCGCCTTTTAGAATTACGTTTCAAGACTAATGCCAGGATACTGCCTCTGAAAAAGACACGACCAACTTCCTTCCCCATCCTTGTCCTGCTCTCCGTTCGATCTTCTCTATCTCTTCGTTTCCTACAATAGTGGTGTTACACTGACGGAATTGAACCATCACCCAAAAACAGGACGTAAAAAAACTACATACATCTACATCTACATCCATACTCCGTAAGCCACCTGACGGTGTGTGATGGAGGGTATCTTGAGTACCTCTATCGGTTCTCCCTTCTATTCCAGTCTCGTATTGTTCGTGGAAAGAAAGATTGTCGGTATGCCTCTGTGTGGGCCCTAATCTCTCTGATTTTATCCTCATGGTCTCTTCGCGAGGTATACGTAGGAGGGAGCAATATACTGCTTGACTCTTGGGTGAAGGTATGTTCTCGAAACTTTAACAATAGCCCGCACCGAGCTACTGAACGTCTCTCCTGCAGAGTCTTCCACTGGAGTTGATCTATCATCTCAGCAACGCTTTCGCGATTACTAAATGATCTTGTAACGAAGCGCGCTGCTCTCCGTTGGATCTTCTCTATCTCTTCTATCAACCCTATCTGGTACGGATCCCACACTGCTGAGCAGTATTCAAGCAGTGGGCGAACAAGCGTACTGTAACCTACTTCCTTTGTTTACGGATTGCATTTCCTTAGGATTCTTCCAATGAATCTCAGTCTGGCATCTGCTTTACCGACGATCAACTTTATATGATCATTCCATTTTAAATCACTCCTAATGCGTACTCCCAGATAATTTATGGAATTAACTGCTTCCAGTTGCTGATCTTCTATTTTGTAGCCAAATGATAAAGGATCTATCTTTCTATGTATTCGCGGCACATTACACTTGTCTACATTGAGATTAAATTGCCATTCCCTGCACCATGCGTCAATTCGCTGCAGATCCTCCTGCAATTCAGTACAATTTTCCATTGTTACAACCTCTCGATACACCACAGCATCATCTGCAAAAAGCCTCAGTGAACTTCCGATGTCATCCACAAGGTCATTTATGTATATTGTGAATAGCAACGGTCCTATGACACTCACCTGCGGCACACCTGAAATCACTCCATTGAGAATGACATGCTACGTTCTGTTATCTAGGAACTCTTCAATCCAATCACAGAATTGGTCTGATAGTCCATATGCTCTTACTTTGTTCATTAAATGACTGTGGGGAACTGTATCGAACGCCTTGCGGAAGTCAAGAAACACGGCATCTACCTGTGAACCCGTGTCTATGGCCCTCTGAGTCTCGTGGACGAATAGCGCGAGCTGGGTTTCACACGACCGTCTTTTTGGAAACCCATGCTGATTCCTACAGGGTAGATTTCTAGTCTCCAGAAAAGTCATTATACTCGAACATAATGCGTGTTCCAAAATTCTACAACTGATCGACGTTATAGATATAGGTCTATAGTTCTGCACATCCGTTCGACGTCCCTTCTTGTAAACGGGAATGACCTGTGCCCTTTTCCAATCCTTTGGAACGCTACGCTCTTCTAGAGACCTACGGTACACCGCCATAGATAAACAGATCTACGGTGTTATTAGACTTACTTACATTTAGTTATTCCAGTGCTAAGTAGCATCCTGGGCAATAAGTTTCAGTGTAGTGAAGATACTTCCCAAAAGTCCGTTTCCTTCGTGACAAGGTCTTCCTGTATTATGCCTCCATCCGTTGGTTTCCATAACTGAGCTAGGTTGGGATTTCTTCCATCTGTGATGCGTATAACATCCCCTCAATCTTCAGTCTTCTTTCAGCAACTATTTTATGCAGGCTGCGTGGACTGCTTCTTCTCAGCACATCATCGTTTGAAGCGTAGTGGCGATAGATGATCTTCAAAATTCACCCTAAGCAAAGTTAGTGAAAAACACTGAGCTAATGTGACGATTCTGCTGATGTTTCTCGGTCTCACACGCAAGTATGACCATTGGTAGGATAGTAGTGGAGTTAAGCTGAGGCTTTGTGAACAAACGTATAGAATCTAAATGTCATATCGACTGCATTCGTTGTAAGATTGCAGAAACTTTTCCACTTTGGCTGGTGATGTCTAAATCTACATCCCCGTTATTATAGGTAGGGATGCCGAGGTATGCAAAACTGTCAACATCTGGCAGTGCCTTCATCTGCAGTATAATTTGAGTAGATAAATTTCCACTTTTTGTGCTAACTGTTTTTGTTTTATCTCTATTTCTTTTTTCCCTGCAGGGCTGGTCATTTCATCCCTCTTGGTATTAGTGGATTTTCTGCCAGAAGAACGATGTCATCAGCAAAATCCACACCCGTAAGATAAGACTGCTCATTCAAATTTAAACCCTTGGAGTTGTCGCTAGTTTCTCTGATTGTAAAATCTACGACTAACATGAGAAGTAGTGGTGACAGAATGCGTTCCTTGCTGATGCCTGTTAGAATATTAAAGAAAGGGGTGTTTACCTTTCGTGTTCCCATATAGAAACCCGGATGTACATACGGGTCCTGAAAAATTCAGTCAGATGCTCAAGAATTCCATATAGCATTACAATATGTCCATAGTGATTCTCGGAGTATAGTGTCAAAAGGTTTTTAAAAAAGAAAAAAATCAGTGAATTTTAAGTGTAGTGGACAGTTAAATTCCATTCATTGTTCTATTACGTTTCGCAGAATATTTGTTCGGAAAAGTATCTCCCAGTTCAAGTACCCAGCCGGTAGTCGACAAACTGCTGCTTCTTCCATCTTTTTTACAAGGAAATACTTTGCCCAACACCGACAGATTAATGATACCACACCAGTTTGTACATTCGCTGAGATTTCCTTTCTTGGGTAGTTTAACAATGATGACACGCCTCCAGTCTTCTGGAACCTCCCGTATTTGACAGCAGGTATTGCACAGTTCAGTAAGGTAGTGACTTAAGTTCGGAACTCCATATTTCAGAATTCCGGTTGATATTTCATGAAAACAATCTGATTTTTTGTTTTTGTAAGAGTTAAGATTGCTGCTCACCTCTCTGCTTGTGTCATATCACCTATTTTTGCCATTAACTCTTACATTTTGCTCCTTTTCGAAATTGTAAGCATTAATTGGGTTAGGCTGGTTTAAGGTTTGTTCGAAATACTCAACCCATCGGGCAGCTTTTTCTGATCAGAAGTTTGCCATTTTTATCCTTAATGGAGCCGTTTGAAAAAGTATGGGCTTCAGTAAGTTGTCGAAAAATACGGTATAATGTCCTTTTATCATTTCGAGAGGCATCGTTTTGCACCATTCTACCCTTTCGTTCAAACCACTGTTTTTGTCAGCTATACAACTGCGTTTGGCTGGGCGGTCTATCCTGGCATATCTTTGTTTGGCTGTTTGAAGCTCTTCATCATCTTTTGCTTGTTCAAGTTGTTGTTTTACGATCTTTGTTTTATCTCTCAGGTGTCAGATTCGGTTTTCAATCCGTCTCCCTTTCTCTGTTCCACTTTGTCACCCAATTGTCTCTTCAACATATATACACACAGAATCCTAGAATTTAAATCATTGCCTTTCGACTACATCAGGTAGATATTGAGGTCGCTGAAATCGATTTTTAAGACAAATTAAGAACGAATTTTTAAGTTCCTTGTCTTTTAGCTCCGTCACATCAAACGATCGTTTGGGTTATTGGTGTTGCTGTGTGATTAAACATCTCTTTCAAATCCACTCGAACCAAGAAGTGGTGCCCGCATCTCGTGGTCGTGCGGTAGCGTTCTCGCATCCCACGCCTGAGTTCACGGGTTCGATTCCCGGCGGGGTCAGGGATTTTCTCTGCCTCGTGATGGCTGGGTGTTGTGTGCTGCCCTTAGGTTAGTTAGGTTTAAGTAGTTCTAAGTTCTAGGAGACTGATGACCATAGATGTTAAGTCCCATAGTGCTCAGAGCCATTTGAACCATTTGAACCAAGAAGTGGCGTTATCCAACATCCGCACAACGATAGCTCGATGTGTATCAGAATGGTGACTTCCAACGACTATTTACACAGTTGTATTCATTTAATTTAGAGCATTTCCATCAGGTCAACGCCAGGGTTTCTTGTGTATCATCTTATGTAACGCCAGGTCATCTTCTGTATCATCACATGCTTCTAAACTTTAATTTAATAAATTCTTATTCCTCTAATTGTTGTATCATTATCACCCAGTGGCTAATCTCCCTACTTCACCACACTTCATGTTCTGTCATCCGGACAACAGTTGGAGTCTCAATCCTGGCCCCTATAGCTGGTAGGCACGTTTGGTTGGTATGGTTGCCGTTAGGAATTTGCTGTAACTAGCAGATTAGATTTTTCAAGCAGTGAAAAGTAACCGTCATATGTATGATATGAACCGTGTCATTCTGTGAAACAGGGGAGTACTTTCGAATACCTTCAGAACTGTCTCTAGTTCGACAGGTAATCCAGGTAAGGTGTTATGCAAATGACTCAACTAAAGCGACCTAGTTGTACGCAAATCCTTTGATCTTTTCAGAACAGGGAGTCACATCACTGATTAAGTTTCACTTAATGGATGCCATATCCGTTCTCAACTCCAAACATATCACACTGAAGCATCATATAAGCAGTACCCCTTCTGTAACCAGTTACAACTTCACACAAGGCGTATGGATGATTTTTGTCTCAGTAAACTTTCTATATAAAATTTAATCAGCACTATAAATGTGATATTAATTTAGTGTATCATTACGAATCGCCGTTTCCTTATCGTTACTTCAATTTAAGCTCTACACTAGCGGTGTTATATATTGCTTTGTCTTACATTTACTCCAATTACTACAGAACATGTTCCAAAACGAGATTAGTAAAGACGATCCATCTTGCACTACATCTGTTCTGGTACTTAGACTTTCTCACATAATTATATTTCTGCTGTTTCATCTACAAGCCTTCTCTTGCCTGTCCAAGCTTTTGAACTCTTCCTTCAGCTCCATTTTTATTTCATATTATTCTTCTAGCTCACCCAGATATGACTTTTCCATCGTTAAAATAACATTTTCGTATAGTTCCATGCTCTACCCATGTATTTCCTGATACTGCTTTAACTTTTCATAATCAACATTGGACATCAAAACGTATTCCTTGTTCATTCTTCTAATACCGAATAATTTTGCTACAGTGAGCAATGAGTGCCTTTGGTCCTCTAGTGACCTCACTAGAACCTGTTAACTTATTAAGGATAGTTTTAATAAGTGTTAAATACAATCACGATTAACTGTGTATGACGGTAGTATCTGTTCCCGAAAGAACAGTTACCGTGGATGACCATGCAGCTTGCTAGAAATGAAATGATAATTAAATGGACACCCTAGCTGCAAACAGGCGTTGATATACTTCATTGGGGACATATTGAAAATGTGTGCCCCGACCGGGACTCGAACCCGGGACCTCCTGCTTACATGGCAGACGCTCTCTCCATCTGAGCCACCGAGGACACAGATGAATAGCGCGACTGCAGGACTTATCCCTTGCACGCTCCCCGTGAGCGAACGCACACGCTATGCCCGAACTCGTACGGGACTTGGTAGATTAATCTGCCACGAGTAATGAGTATGATGGGCAAACATCTATTAGGCGCACTGCGAACGTAGTGGTGTTGACATGTTGGGAATGTGGATCCAAAACGTCTCTTGCCTTAAACAATTTCACGTAATTCATTTTCTTGTCGACCATTGTAAACCTGCAGACAGAAGGTAAAATGTTGGTTCATCACATACAACGCGGAACTTCAGCCCATATTTTCCTGGTCTTGAGGGTATTTGTTACCGAAACAGACATCTAACACGAAGTATTACAAGCTGCCGATCAATTCTTACGTTGCTGTCAGGAACATAAGTGTCATGAAGTGCCTTTGCCTACATTTCAAATGTTTCTCTGATGGGAGTCAAATTGTCAGTAGCACGGTTGCCACGCCTCGCATGCGCATCGTCAAATCAAATGCATCTTGAAGTTTGGGTGAAATGATTTCAAGCCATTGCTTCACTAAAGCCTTGGTTTAACTTCCTCTTCATTCCACAGATATGTAATTGATTCACTGTGGGCGTTGTAAGCACCTGCTACGTTCTAGCAACCATAAAGCATTTCAGTTCAGCGGCGTCTGAATTCCATCTAATGCCGTAAACAAAACTTCCCTCTTTGTTAGTCCACTTCAGTATTTCATCAACTACTTTCTTCCAAGGAAACAACTGAAGAACTGATGGTACTTTTTATTGTATTTTTGTTGGGCCTGGCTTTATTCGTGTTACGTAGCACCTTTCCTTTATCCAGAATTTCGTCTCAACTGTGGTTTTGCCACACTTCCACTGTTTTTTTATCTATATGAAATGGATAAAAATTATATATCGTGGCACCAGACGCTGCCGCATGTATATACTAACTTACAATACAACGCGTTCTTGCCTATAAAACTCAGAAGTATGTATCACTTCCTTTACGGGCTGTACGTTTACACTGCCCAAATCTTATTCCAAACCTCCGCCTTGTTCATGAATATTCTCTTCCAAGACGTCCGTTTCTCCCTCACTACATGAGATATCAAAATATACATCGCTGGTATCAGTACTTGGTTCTCCAAAGATAGGATTATCTTGCAGGAATATTTCCAGCACGTCCTTTGTGGAAAGGTGATGAGTCATTATCAGCTAAATGCAGCAGACACAGAACTGATGTCACAAACGTGGAACGAAAAACTGACGGCGTATGAAGTCCTGAGAGCAAATAGCAATATTTCCAAGAATGTAACAAAGGAAATGCAGCAACAATTGTATATTGTAAAAACAGTATCAATGCATTGTAAAACTCCAAGAAAGAAATGGAGTAGCATATGATCCCAGTGGTATTCAATGGTTCGGTCATGATTTTCTGAAAACTCTATGTATTCAAAAAGTTATGTTAATGCAGTATTAAACTATTACTTATTCCAGGAAATGTCTGATTTTTCATAATTCATAGGGATATAAAATAAGGCCCATTTTACAGAAGATTATGCTCTGAGGTAACTGGAGACAACACAGTAATAGGAGGTTTAAGAAAGCGTCATTCATTACAGTCGTCTTTATTTGATCCAAATATAAATTTCATTTTTTATTACATCTTTCTCTCAGTAACCATTCAACAATATGCGTAGGAAGTGATAATCAGCCTTACTACCTTTATTGTAAATATAACACGATATTTCTTTTTAATTTAGTTCATGTACACACACAAAATGGTTTATTTGATATTTTACTTTAGTACCTGATGAAAATATCTTTATCATTATAGTCTCCACAGTAGTAGATTTTACTTTTCACTTCAAAAGATTTACAGGTATTGTTTATAGTAATTTCTGATCAGCTTGTAACTGGTCTAATGCTACCTTACTTAAAAATTTGCTTCAGTCTTTTAATTATAGTGTACTCCTGTTATGTACGTGTCTCCCCATTTTCTAACAGTCCATCGCATCTCATTTGTTGAACATTAATGAGATTAGTTTTCTTCGTGGACACTTGTAATTCAACATCATGTTTTCTGTGGCCTACGACGGTCTCTTCTATTGACTTCCTCAGATTGTCTATTTGTTAACCACGGCAACGATGTATTGGTTACCCACGAAGTTTCTTATTATAAATCTGGTGCCTATATTTGGCGCGTTTTTATCGGAGGTGTCACTCGGCCTCCAAATCATCAGATGTGAGAATAAGATTAATACTCACAGTAAAGAGGCTTAAAGCGAGACAGATTCTACATCAAATGTCAAATGTTTATTTCTTTACTTGAGCATTTAATTCACTTGGTACGATTAGGGCTTTTTTTACCTCTCTTAAATCTGATAATGTACAGTTAGAGAGAGATAGCAGCATGATGCACGTAACATTAACTGTGCATAATAATAATGATAATAATAATAATAACAGTAGTAATAACGTTCCACTAATTAATATGTAGGGTTATAGTAATGATAGTGCTATTAACATTGTGTTAAGTAATTTTTTCATAACATAACGTTCCTTTCAAATGATGGCAATGCAGTAGTAACAGAAATTCACGGCAGCAGCAACAAAGGTCTTCAGAAATGTAGAATAAGTTGAATGGTTTAGGAAAGAACGAGAAGTAATAGGATAAAGTTAACCGGTGAGATGGAAGAAAAAAACACGAATACAATTGAACGAAGGAAGCCGAGTCGGTGCTAGCTATGATAAAAGAGATACTGATACGCTGCTAAACAGAACATATCTTACTACTTTTTCTTAGTGTAGCTGTGTATCATAAAAGAATATTGGCGTCGTTGCCAATTTCCAAATATTTTTAGTTTCTGAAGGATTATACGTACATCCCGAAGCCCTACACATGTAACAGAAGATTATTCCACTTACGAGAATTATCTCATTAGGAATCTCTCGACTTCTACACCAAAACACAAATGGCAGCAGCATATATTTTAGCATATAGCTGCTCTTCAGTAAACCCAACATAGCAAGAGACATTCTCTTGCTTAGGTATAACGCGAGATGAACACTGCGCCAGATGAGTGTCCGTTTGGTCGAAGCCAAAAGCCCTGCTGCCACTTCTCTCAGCAAGAGGACCTTTCGTCCGAGTAGCGTTACATTAGGCAGGGACCTTGAAGCTGTTTACTGCCTCCTCATTCTGAATGAGCTAGGGAAACCAGACTGCAGGCTGACACAAATAACAGACTACTGTATCAGCAGCTACCGGAGACAAACTTTCTGGTCTACAATACGTTGTTGTGGCAATTCACGCACGTGCAAGTGACTACCGGCGGCCTATAAACAATTTTGTGTTTTGTGGAGAACGAGTGTCGTAGAAAAGTGGCAGAAGCCTTTAAGAAAAATCTAGGAAGACAATATATTTCACATCGCGTCGCAGCAGATAGTGGAGGTCCTATTAAACTCTAACCGTAATTGAGGAAACGTGATGTTAAACTGTAGACACGATTACTTATTTACAGCCATCTCAACCATCCGCATAGATAGGTTTTCCTTCCCACCGCACATGGTCAAGGCAGCTCAATATTCTGAAAAAAAATTATATATCTAAATATCTGTGTCCAGCAGTTAGATGCTTACTGACATACAGAGCCAAATTTTCACTCCGCAGCAAAGTGTCACCCGCAACGAAACTTCTTCACAGATTAAACCGTTAGACGGACCGGTACTCAAACTAAGCCTCTGTGTTTCACAGGTAAACGTAAAGCTTGAATTTTTAAGTCCAAGTGCTACTAAAAGATTCTATGTATCTGGATATTTAATACTCTACTGTGCAATAAGCAGCGTCCGTTTATGGAATTGCTATATGTCAATGTGTCGTTGATGACTGCAAGCGATACCAGACTTCATAAATATCTCACCAATACGAATAAACATAGAATCAAAATAAGAAACGAATATTAGGGTTCCGTTTCCCATCGACGAAGCAGTCAGTACAGACTTATTACAATCTCAGATTGAGTAAGGACAGGAAAGGAAACTGGTTTTCTTTTCTTGGTATTCGGCTTAGCGATTTGAGGAAATCAACGAAGACTTACAGCTAGATATTCGTGGTTGATTTGACCTTGATCCTTCCGAAAGCAACACGTCATCAGGTCACTGTAGAAGATAACTCATTAATACCGATGAAATAATTCGGTAATAAACGTCTAGAGGCCTGATAGAACGTATCAGTTTCGTTTTTGGATGTTTTGTCAGTCTCTCAGTCTGTAGAGCCGTTACTTAACAGTAGCTATCCTGATTTTAATATAGATTTCGCTGGACCGTTCCTGAAGCCTCAGGATCCTAGGCTTTCTTTTTTTGTGGTAGTTCATGGACAAGTAGAGTTCTTTGGAATGAATACGGCTAAGTCGAAGATCAGTTTACTTATACAACTGCGGGAGGTGATGTGTTTTGAGTACTCTACTGAACAAGGGACAAACGATATACTTTAGTGTACTACACCTCAACAAACGTCGCTGCGCTTATCATAAGGATGCAGATGACTGACTTCGTTATAATACTCAAGAATTGCATTAGCTGACGTTAGTTCGTTCAAATGATTTCTTCCAAGCGCTTCTCATAGCAAATTTTACAAACTTTTCCATGG
The DNA here is from genome assembly GCF_023898315.1 of Schistocerca nitens. Lineage (NCBI taxonomy): Eukaryota > Metazoa > Arthropoda > Insecta > Orthoptera > Acrididae > Schistocerca > Schistocerca nitens. The sequence continues at coordinate 437,882,827 of NC_064616.1, forward strand.
TGAAGTGTAGTTGGATATTTATCTTGCAAGTCGAGTGTTCTGCAGCGATAAATCTATCTTAAGAATATAAAACTGACCATGCATGTGACGTATAATTAAACAGTGCCGTTTCTCGTATGTTGAGATTTACCCTACGGGCGTCACAAGGATTACTCATATTACCCGACCGTTATTTCCTACTACCGTTTGCCCGCGACATCACCTGTGTACACATACATTACGTATGTTAGGACATAAAATTCATCTGTCGTATTCAGTCGTGTGGCTTGATCCTTGGCCCCGAAACCAACTGATAACATTATGTCTCGCTGTTATGTTCATTCTCGCGAACTAGTTGATGCATTTAACAACACAAATACGAGACAGCTTGCACTTCAAACTTTTAAAGTATTCCAAGAAAACCAAATAACGGAAATAAATACGGGCAGGTTGTTTTCGTAACTGTTATCCTTTCTCACCCATACGCAGCACACAGTTATCCGTCCCATTCTCACCTCTAAACACATCGCATCGACTTTAGCTCCTCCAAGATTTTACGGCTCTCTTCAAATCCTTCAACGACATGCACTCCGACTCACCACTTCCTCGCATCCATAGCGAGTACCAGTTCAGTAAGTTCCACAACCGGAACATTCTTACATGTCCTACCTCTAACGTGAAATCTCTGCCCGCTACCTAGCCTATTATCAGCACATCACACCTTCACTCCATCTCCCAACAATCCTCAAACTTCCTCGCGGTAGATTTAACTACCTTCCCCTTCAAGACCACAAAATCATTCCTGAAATCCACCCATTCTAGTAGGTGTAACCTATCAAACCAGATCCTTCTCTAATGAAATTCCGCAGTCTACTAATCCCCTTTATAAATGACTTAAGAGCAGTAGCCATGACACTCTCCGTTCATATAAAATACAGGAAAGATAAGTAAAGATGTACGGAGAGTATAAGACATTTTCTTCTCTGTATAGCGTTTGATGTGGAATTATGAAGGACATGTGGCAAGTGGCTGCCTCGCAGTAACGCCGTGCACTGCATGTTTAAGATCCCCATGAAATTAGGTAACGCATTGTTCAGCCTACGACGTTTCATGGGACAGGAACAAACACATCTCTGAGCGACTATTTGCAACTGTGATGTTACCAGCAAAGCGATCGACTTTGCTTTTCTGGAACAACGTATGCGACGTTAGTATTTTCAGGAACAATGAGGGCCTATGAGTTACAGGGCTGCTTAAAAAACCTACTAGTTCTCTCTCAGAATAGAAGCTGTGGACATGTGACTGCGAATAAGGGGCAACAAAACGTTACAAAAAATTATCGAGAGTATGTTCCTAGAAAAAAGATGAAAATACCTGCAGCTATTTACGATGAACCAAACAGCTTCAAGAATTCGATTCTACTATTACGTCAAGGGTCAGAACTTGTTTTTCTGAGGGACATATTTTAACAGCATCAATAAAAATAGTATTCGGGCATTAACATATGCCGGCCGCGGTGGTCTAGCGGTTCTAGGCGCTCAGTCCGGAACCGCGCGACTGCTACGGTCGCAGGTTCGAATCCTGCCTCGGGCATGGATGTGTGTGATGTCCTTAGGTTAGTTAGGTTTAAGTAGTTGTAAGTTCTAGGGGACTGATGACCTCAGATGTTAAGTCCCATAGTGCTCAGAGCCATTTGAACCATCAACATAGACATACTAGCGTATGTCGATGGGAAATTTGGCACGTAGTTTCATTTACATGATTGTCGAACAGGAAGACTTTATACACAATAAATTATCGTTCCTGATGACTCATGGAGAAAAAAATAAAATAAAATAACTTAGTTGTTTGACGTGGCCACTGCCTTGCTGGGAAATGTGAACACATCGAAACGCATGTAAAAGAAACCATCCCCTCCCCCATCGTCCTCCCTCGCGTACTTGACGTTGTAACTTTAATTGAGCGTAATAGAGGAGGAATTATTGACTGAATGTAATGCAGGCGATCCCTTTTCTTGCTCAAAAGATTCCTCCACTCGCAGTAACTTTCCATTCGACTCTAAACTTGTATTGTACTTTCATGCATTCGATTTGCTATGACGGTTACTGACACTGATTATCACCCGGTCTGCCTTACAAGCTCCTGTCAAGGTGACAGTGATGTTGATAAAAAAGCTTCGTAATAACTTTCAGTATTATTTGGTGTAGTAACACTTTAAATTTCACTTGAAGCAAACTAAATTCTTCTGTGTAATGTTTAAGAATATCTATGTGGTCGAAGTTACTTGAACAGCTAGTCAAACATTCAACTTTGTACGAATTCTTTAGAAATCTGCTCAGTCTGATTAGTAAGCCTTTGTCCATCTCTATGATAGCTTCCTCAAAAGACCTAACTTTTATAGGGGATTATGCCCTACGTGACTCTTACTCCACTTGAATTGCGACATGACCTACATGACCTCTAGCCATGTTTATTCTTCTTCCCCACATTAAACTTCTCACTGTTCGTTACGCTAAAGACTAGTCATTTGTTGGTGAATCGTAGAACCAACTCGTGTTTGCAAATAGAACAGGGAAATCAAAACTTAGAAGAAAGGTAATATACCCTCTCGGATGGGCAACCACATAAACAAATACCGATGTAGGTGATCAGGACTGTTGACATGACAGAGTTACGTGAAACGAATACTGAGTGGTCACAGCGTGACGTGAGGAAATTCATAAACAGACATAAAATTCTTTCAATTTAAGGAAGGATGGAACATTGAGTTTAACGCCCCGTCGACGTCATTAGAGACGGAGCACAAGCTCGAATTATGTCAAGGATGGAGGAGGAAATCAACCGTGCACTTTCAAAGGAACCCTATCGGCATTTCCCTGGAGCGATTTAGGGAAACCACAGAAAACCTAAATGTGGATGACCGGACGCATGTTTGAACCGTCATCCTTGCAAATGCGAGTCCAGTGTACTAACCATAATGCCAGCTAGGTCAATTTAAGATTTTAAAACAATAAACATACCTCACAAAATGTGACTCACTATATATTGTAAAATATCACGTTACTTTCCCTTTCAGTAGCCGGCTGGTGTGGCCGTGCGGTTCTAGGCGCTTCAGTCTGGAACCGCGTGACCGCTACGGTCGCTGGTTCGAATCCTGCCTCGGGCATGGATGTGTGTGATGTCCTTAGGTTAGTTAGGTTCATGTACTTCTAAGTTCTAGGGGACTGATGACCACAGATGTTAAGTCCCATAGTGCTCAGAGCAATTTTTTCCCTTTCAGTGTGTTCATAGCAGTCCTGAAAACAGAGACATGAAATCCCAGATCATTATAGAATCTTCGATAATGCTTCACACTTTGATGAGGAAGGTCTATATGATACATTTTCTGTAGCTTTTTGGATGCAAATACTTTCTGTGGCATGTAAAGACGTAGAAGTAGATTATGGAAAGCAGTACATGTTTACATTGGCCGGTAGTCCACAGTTCTTGCCCGGCGCTGCACTACGGTCTCTTCACATTATTTTCGACCTTTCGGGAGGTTTGGCAATAGACTGTTCTACAATGACTGTCTTATTTATCCAGTAATCCTCGTTATTTTAGTTTATTTGTTGGCGCATAATGAGATGAGCAATGACTTCTGCAGAAGGAACTAAGCACTCTAATTCCCTCCTTCCCACACAAGTTAGCTTATCTTTTCTTCCACTACTGAGATTAACAGGCAAAGTATATATGTGAATTCTATGTGTTGCTATTAAGTAGAGACTCTAGCACTAAAAGCCCTTAACATGTTTCTAACTGTTTCACGAATCCGTTTCTTAAGGGCGTACCGACAATGCGCTCTATTCTGAACTGTAAAAATTCGACAAGACAGTATGTCCAAAAGCATCTACGTTAATGTTACAGGACTATTCACCGAAATATATTGTCAGAGGTTGTAGATCCAGCGTCAGTTCAGTCTATTTTTAAAGATATTGTAACACAAGCGAAAACCAAGGACAACATTAATGTGCTATAAGTGTCGGAGAAATTAACTTGTAACTGAGATCATTTAATTATGTGGTCAGTAACAGAGATCTTTTAATGATGTGGTCATATTGTTTTATCTTACACCCGTACTTAAGGCAGTTTCTTGATGGGAGCTAAGAACCTTGTAAATTTGTGTCGGGATTGATTTACGGAAGTTACAATGATTGCAAGACAGAGAAGCTCTATGTGAACTAGTATGTCGTTGTTTCCTTCAATCACGGCATTAGTAACATTTAGAGAATGCATTTTATTTACTTACTTCAGGCTGTCTTGTAAGAAGCTGACATTTCAAGAGCCGTAGCTGTAGTAAAATGGGGAGGATTATAATCTACATTCTTTTTTTTTCATACGGCGTACAAGCAAGTATTTCTTCGTGGTACAAAGTTGCAAGTAACAAATGCTTTCAAGTATTGGTATCAGGCCTAAAACGACCCACAATATCGCGCTACGAAAGTTCGTTTTAGTGCAGTCCGACAATAATTTTCTCGTTGAATTCCGACTTCTACCACATTTATCGATTTAGACAACTGTACAACGTATTAACTACGTTGCTGGCCGTCGAGGCGAATAGGTTTGTTACCTGTCGGCAACACGTAAAATATAGCAAATAGACGACATCCTGTATTCTACCAAGCAGTAGAATAGACGCTGGAGTATTTCCAAGAGCAATTGCAACATGACAAGCACAACTGTGTCACGATGCTACTTGGAACTCATTTGGTGGAATGCCTTCATCTATTGTTATTCATGCGAATAAAGGGCAATCTGCACAAGCAACTCTAGTCAATGGAAGCTTCATTCCCAAAAGTCATATCACAATTATTTCTAATACGCTATGTGAGGATATAGTAGCTTTCAAAACTAGATGTAGCTTTATACGCGTAGTAAAATAAACTTCATCAGGGACTATATGTTATGCGAAGCCAGAAGGGATTATACTAGGGTCAGTAATGCAACACATTTTGTTCTGAACGCAGGTTGGTTTTATTCAGAACTGCAATACACCATATTATCACCACTCTTTTGAGTAAAAAACCCTGTATCTCAAAATAATCTCCGTTCAATGCGACGGCGCTATGTTATCTTACTGGGATGGCCAGAGTGCTCGCATGGTACCACTCTACTGCAACGTCTTCCTCATCAATAGCCTCCCCATCACCCACAACTGGTTCTTGTGATGTGCATCCTTCATTGAACTAAACAGATGGAAGACAGAAGGTGTGACATCCGTGATGTAGGATGGAACAGTCCAATGAAGTTTTGTGAGCCCCTCTCGGTTGCACAGACTTTATTTATTTTTATTTATTTATTTATTGTTCCGTGGGACCACATTTAGGAGAAGTCTCCATGGTCATGGAACGAGTCAATACATGAAATTATAACACGATTGTAGAAACGGAATGAAATGAAATATAAGAAACATATTCAGGCGACAAGCCGTTAGTTTAAATAAAGAAAATCAAGAATGTAACACTGGAATTTGCTTAATTTTTTTTTAGCTCTTCCAGGAGCTCCTCGACAGAATAGAAGGAGTGAGCCATGAGGAAACTCTTCAGTTTAGACTTAAAAGTGTTTGGGCTACTGCTAAGGTTTTTGAGTTCTTGTGGTAGCTTATTGAAAATGGATGCAGCAGAATACTGCACTCCTTTCTGCACAAGAGTCAAGGAAGTGCATTCCACATGCAGATTTGATTTCTGCCTAGTATTAACTGAGTGAAAGCTGCTAACTCTTGGGAATAAGCTAATATTGCTAACAACAAACGACATTAAAGAAAATACATACTGTGAGGGCAATGTCAAAATTCCCAGACTACTGAATAGGGGTCGACAAGAGGTTTTCGAACTTACACCATACATAGCTCGAACAGCCCGTTTTTGAGCCAAAAATACCCTTTTTGAATCAGAAGAATTACCCCAAAAAATAATACCATATGACATAAGCGTATGAAAATATGCGAAGTATACTACTTTTCGTGTTGAAATGTCACTTATTTCAGATACTGTTCTAATGGTAAATAAAGCGGCATTTAGTTTCTGAACAAGATCCTGAACATGGGCTTTCCACAACACCTTACTATCTATCCATACGCCTAGGAACTTGAACTGTTCCGTCTCGCTTATAACATGCCCATTCTGTCTGATTAAAATGTCAGTTCTTGTTGAATTGTGAGTTAGAAACTGTAAAAACTGAGTCTTACTGTGATTTAGCATCAAATTATTTTCCACAAGCCACGAACTTATATCATGAACTACATTATTTGATAATGTTTCAATATTACACACAAGATCCTTCACTACCAAGGTGGTGTCATCAGCAAACAGAAATATTTTTGAATCACCTGTAATACTAGAAGGCATATCATTTATATAAATAAGAAACAGCAGTGGCCCCAGCACCGACCCTTGGGGAACGCCCCATTTAACAGTGCCCCATTGGGACTGAACATCATTACCACTCTCAATATTGCGGAGGATTACCTTCTGCTTTCTGTTCTTAAAGTAGGAGGCGAACCAATTGTAAGCTACTCCCCTTACTCCATAATGTTCCAACTTCTGCAGTAATATTTTGTGGTCAACACAGTCAAAAGCCTTCGTTAAATCAAAGAAAACACCTAACGTTCGCAACCTTTTATTTAATCCGTCCAAAACCTCACAGAGAAAAGAGACTATAGCATTTTCAGTTGTTAAGCCATTTCTAAAACCAAACTGTACATTTAACAGCAAATTATGTGAATTTAAATGCTGCAGTAACCTTGTATATACAACCTTCTCGATAACTATAGCAAACACCGATGGCATAGAAATAGGTCTATAATTGTCAACATTATCCCTGTCTCCCTTTTTATAAAGTGGCTTCACTACCGAGTACTTTAATCGGTCAGGAAACCGACCACTCCTAAAGGAATAGTTGCAGATATGGCTAAGTACTGAGCTAACATACGTGGAACAATACTTCAGTATTCTGCTAGATACCCCGTCATATCCATGAGAGTTCTTGGTCTTTAGTGATTTAATTATTAACTCAATCTCGCTCTTGTCAGTATCATGGAGGAGCATTTCAGGTAACAGTCTCGGAACACTTTTTTCTAAGAGCGCTATATGATTCCCTGTTGGGACTAGGTTTCTATTTAGTTCACCTGCTATATTCAGAAAGTGATTATTAAGTACTGTACATATATGCGACTTATCAGTAACACGGACATCCCCACTACGCACTGATTCTATATTCTCGACCTGTCTCTGCAGACCAGCCACTTCCTTTACGACTGACCATATGGTTTTAATTTTATCCTGAGACTTAGCTATTCTATCTGCATACCACATACTTTTTGCCTTCCTAATAACTTTTTTAAGCACCTTACAATACTGTTTGTAATGGGCTGCTGCATTTAGATTGTGACTGTTTCTAACGTTTTGATATAATTGCCACTTTGTTCTACAAGATATTCTTATCCCTTTAGTCAGCCACCCAGGCTGCCTGTTTGTGCTAGTACCCCGTTTTGAACGTTCTAACAGAAAGCAACTTTCAAAGAGCACGAGAAAAGTCTTGAGGAAAGCATTATATTTATCGTCTACTGTATCAGCACTATAAACATCTTGCCACTCTTGTTCCTTGATAAGGTTTACAAAAGTCTGTACAGCAACTGGATCAGCTTTCCTAAAAAGTTGGTAACTATATTTAACATGTGTTGCAGCACAAAAATCTTTTAGACTTAAAATTTGTGCATCATGATCTGAAAGGCCATTCACCTTTTTGCTAACAGAATGCCCTTCTAATAATGACGAATGAACAAAAATATTGTCTATGGTTGTTCTACTGTTCCCTTGCACTCTCGTTGGAAAGAATACGGTTTGCATAAGATTATATGAATTAAGGAGGTCTACCAGCATCCTTTTCCTTGCACAATCACTTATACAATTAATATTGAAGTCACCACATATAACTAACTTTTTGTATTTCCTATAAAGTGAATCAAGAACCTCCTCTAGCTTTAGCAAAAATGTTGTGAAATCGGAGCCTGGGGATCTATAAATAACAACAGTAAGAAGTTTAGCTCCACTAAATTTAACCACACCTGCACAACATTCAAACACCTTTTCAGTGCAGTACTTTGAAACATCAATTGACTCAAATGGGATACCGTTTTTCACATACATGGCTACTCCCCCACACCGCAAAGAGCTCCTAGAAAAGCTGCCAGCCAACCTGTATCCTGGTAAAGGAAGCCTCTGAATTATCTCCTTATTTAAGAAGTGTTCAGATATACCAATAATTTCAGAGTCAACATCTATAAGCAGTTCACTAACTTTATCTCTAATACCTTGTATATTTTGATGAAATATACTAATTCTCTCATTAATCGGATACCCAAGCTTTGTAGAAAGTGGTTTCTTTGTTAGGGAGACTTCCCTTAAGCAGGAATACCTATCAGCTGACTTCAATCTAAAAAAGGTACAGCTCTAACACCCACAACTACCGGAATTTTCCCATGAGTGATCCCACCATCCCCACCTATGCTGTCACCTATAAGTTTTGCCAACCTCCCCTTCCCATACCTGTTGAGGTGTAGGCCATGTCTAGTGAAACCCGTCCTGCCGATAGACTCCACCGACACCACTGAAATGTGACTCATGTCTTCTGTCATCAGCGCACCCCCAAGTCTCATGTTATTACGCCTGACGGCTGTATTAAGACGAGGCCGATCGTGACGCTGAAACAGTTCCACGAAATGCACATTCGTGTTGCCAGTCTGAGTGGCTATCTTTTCCAGGTCACCATCTATGTCATACTCCCCATCCCTATCAATACTATTACCAGCCCCACCCACAATCACTACCTGATCCTCTTTAGTAAAATCCCTACATAACCCCCCTATGTTAAAAGTCACCTGAGCCAATCCTGCATTAGGCTTCACAATGCTGGTGACCTGGTACTCACTCCCCAAAACTTCCTGCAACTGCTGGCCTACACCTCTACCATGAGAACTACCTAACAGCAGAACCTTCTTCTTTCTCTTAGACTTTGCAACTGTCCTAGCCACCGTAACTGCTGAGGTCTGCTGCATACTTCCTACATCTACAGCTACTAGAGATTCCTCTCCACTAGACTCTGACAGTTGGTCATATCTATTACAAACACCAATAGTAAAACTATCTGAAAATCTCCTTCTCCTAGCAGATCTCTTGCCAACAGCCAGCTCCCATTCCCCAACCCCCTTCTCCCTCCTCATCCTATCTAGCTCCTCCTGTGCGTTTTTCAACTGCACCTGAAGGGCACAGATCTTACGCTCCTGCTCCTCTATCAACTTACTCTTGCTACATAACCTGCAGTTCCAGGAGAGGATCTCACCAGAATGCCCACTGGCTTCCCCACTGCATTCCCCCCAGTGAAAATACTTCGAACAAGTCTCACACCGCAATCCACTGCTCACGAACCTACGGCAAAGCCCACACTTCTCACTCATGGTAAAATTTTACAATTATTGAAACAAGAAAACAACTTTATCTAAGTTCCGCTACTACAATAAGAAGATGTTAATAAACTGACTACAATAATCACAAACTTGCTCTACAAGGGAAGTAACTACTATTATTGACAGTATTAATCAACAACAAATGAGAATATAACAAAATACTAACACAGAAAGAAAATCAAACGTCTAATGACAGCAACGAAACTGAAAGTAGTTCGCAAAAATTTCTTCTGAAGTTATTTCACCGGAAAACACCAAGACCACCGGTTGAAGACTACTAAAGTTCCTAAATAAACTACTATACACAAACAATTAATTAGTACTTAGCTTTCGATGCGCCGCTACAGCTGCAACTGGTCAGCGCGGAATGTGCAGCCTTGCGTTGTCATGGAGAAGAAGAAGTACTTTTGAAGTTTTGTGGCGACAAACAAGCTGAAGTCGCTTGTTCAGTTTACTGAGGGTAGCACAATACACTTCCAAGTCGATCATTATACCGTGAGGGAAGACACTAAACAAAATAATCCCTTCAGAGTTCCAGAAGACAGTTTCCACGACTTTACAAGCTGAAGGAAGGGCTCTGAACTTTTCCTTCCGAGGAGAGGTGATGCAGAATCACTCCATGGACTGTCGTTATGTTTTCTGTTCGAAGTGATGAACAAATGTTTCATTACCAGCGACAATATTCGACAAAAAATTAACACGATCGGCCTTGTATCGCGCAAACAATCCTGCACAGATGGTTCTTCGTTGCTCTTTATGGTCTTCTGTTAGGGGGCCAGGAACCCAGCGGGCACACGCCTTTGAGTAACCTAACTGGTGGTCGAATGTGTCAGCACTACCAACAGAGACGTCCAGTTCTGCAGCGAGGTGGTTGATTGTTATGCGTCCATCACCTCGAATGAGAGTGTCCCAGCGTCCCAAGTTTGCAGGAGTCACAGCTCTGGGCGGCCGGACAGTACGTGGGAGATTGGACGACAGGTTTGCGAGACTTGTTGCAATGATCACAGACCCCTCGCTTAACGACTCATAGTGCATTTTTTTCACTGCCAGGTCCCCGTACACATTCTGCAAGCGCCTTTGAATATCTACAATTTTCTGCCAAAAGAAACTCAACGACACCTTCTTGCTTGGAACACACTTCTCTTATAGACGCCATTTTGAAGGCTACGTATAGCGAGCCACCCATCGAGAATACATGAACTGCAGGCGCTGAAGTGAGAATATTCCGCGATGTTTCACAACAAATTCCACATATTTTTACCCGAAATTGTCCGAGAAAGAAGAATGTGCTGCATTACTTATTGAATGCCCCTCGTGCGAGTAGCCAGCAGCATCATCGACTACGCAGATTTCCCTTAACACACAAACAGATCCTAATAACAGTTAAAAACCAGCTCGCACAACCACACGCACTCACTCACACACACACACACACACACACACACTCAGACGGAAACACACACAGATCCGACTTTGATTGAATCATGCTTGTATGTTACCCCAAGCTACGCTCCAGTTACCTGTGAAAACCCGATGAAAATTCGTGTAACAGTTTTGGAGATTACCATGTTTCGAGAGACAAACCGACACGATCGTCTTCAATAACAGAAGTTAAAGTAATCCGATTTTGGTGAAATAAATGCTACACGTTGCCACACGCTACACATAAATTCCCTGTGAAAACCCCATGGATATTCATATGGTAGTTTTGGAGATTACCGTGTACCAACAGACAGACATGAGGGATTTAGATAAAACTTCAAATCACGGTATCCTTTTGATTCGTGATCCAGTTTTGATGAAATAAAGCCTATACGTTGATTCAAGCTATGCTCAAAATACCTGTGAAGGCCCTATAAAAATTATTCTAGTAGTTTTGGAGATCACCCTATTCAAACAAACAGGCAGATATGATGGATTTTCATATTTATTAGTAGTATAGATTTCTGGGATCATACAAGGCAGAATAAACACAGGAAATCGGAGAAGGTAAACAATGGAAGCACGAATTCCCACGAGCTGATTTGACTGGTGGGGCAATGTAGGGTTGGTTCTGTTTGCGAATGCAACAGGATGGAATCCTAACACATGGTTTAATGGAGAGTAATCTCCACGAGACATCTACGGTGATTTGCAGAATGGTAATATATGTCTTTAAAAGTGATTGGATAAAATTGCGTCCTGTGTGCTGCGTAGAAATGCAATATTTACAGTTGTATTCCTTGTATTTTCTTTGTATCGATTTTTACTGTTCAGAAGTGGGAGTTGCCCCTTAAACTGCGGCAGATATTTTTGCCACATCTTTTTTATAGCCCTGTTGGAACCAATAAATGAGGCATAAACATTTCAATAATTTCCAAAACGTGAATCACAGGGAAATTATCTCTACAGTAAAGCACTTTCTCTTTTCTGTGCATTATACGTGTATATGGCTTTCGCACAGTAAGTATTACTATCCAAAGTTACTCAATGAAATTTTGAAATATTAATCCGTTATGCAATTCAGTATCCAACACCCCTCCAGCCTCTAAGTACTACTTTCTAATACATAAAAAGGAACCATTTCCAATCAGTTTACCATTAGTCGAGCTTACGTGGGCTCTGTAGAGGGGAGCTCTAAGGATTTCGATGGAATAACTTACAAAAAAAAATGGCTCTGAGCACTATGGGACTTAACTTCTAAGGTCATTAGTCCCCTAGAACTTAGAACTACTTAAACCTAACTAACCCAAGGACATCACACACATCCATGCCCGAGGCAGGATTCGAACGTGCGACTGTAGCGGTCACGCGGTTCCAGACTGTAACGCCTTTAACCGCTTGGCCACACCGGCCGGCAATAACTTACAGGAACAGCAGTAAAACGAAGCGATATATACGTCTACTTACACACTTTTGTACGACAGGAAATGCATAGCAGCGTCTTTTAGCTGAGTGTTTGGGAAATGATACACTTTTATGAAATATAGAAATAAATACACTGGTACAATATTGCAGATAAGAGAACTGCTTAACAATATAGGATATAAAGTAAATACTTTACTGGAAGTGCAGCAAGCGCTGAACAAAAACTGAAGTGACTACACTACGTTTTGGCCGCAACATACGGTGCAAAGAAATGTGACATTTTAGCACAGCTCTAAGTAGAAAAATGTTACAGGAGTTGTCAAGCCATTATAGAGTTAGATGTTATTTCGAACTGTTCTTCGTGAATTTAAGACTTTTGCAGAATGTCGAGCAATCAAATACGGCATATTAGGCCATTGCGTGCACAACATTATTTTCGTGACAAACAATTTTTTTTTCGCAAACAATGTAGCAAAGCTACCAAGGAGATCATAATTTGTAATTCAGGGTAACTGATAATTTCTGCGTTATTACAGATATAATTTTGAAAGTCATAATTCCAAACTAAAGAACTCATGTTTTTTTTTATAATGTCTCACCACCGGAGGCTTTTAGTTACTAGAAGATAACTTTAAGATCAGACTTCTGTTATCTGTCGCAGTTAGCTGCAAGGGCCACTACGCACACAGTTGTTGCACACAGAGAGAAATTGTAATAAATACCTGTATGAGAGAAGAAAGTCACGTGTATTCACAACCCCGAACGGCAGCTAGTCTTGCATCGCAGTTACATCGACTAGGGCTTGAGGCGCGTTACGAGAACTCGCACTTTACGGTAAGTCGTGTTGTGTACTCGGCGGCGCAAACACGCGGTCTCCGTTCGTCCCACTGGCGGGTGAGAGCTGGGCGCTGTCAGCCGAGCGGAGGGGGACCAAGTGACGGCGGCCCGGTATTTCCCCCGAGGTATACTGCGTCCGCTCTTATCACCATTCTTCCTCGGACTGCTTTCTTACGTCCACGCATTACCGCCACACGCCGGAACCTGCCTGAACGTTAGGAAGTAACATTGCTTCCACACACAGTGCGTAATGGGGTGCTATTCTGGTCACCCAGGCATCGTTAGAAACGGAATAATCCATATCGTTCAGCATTTTATGGTCCTCATGAAACAGCGTATTTGTGGTTTCCTTAAGTCGTTCGAATGTGATACCTGCGTGGCTGGTTAGCGTAAACTGTAGTTCCTCTATCCATTCCAATCATTCAAATAACACTCATTGCCTGAACCTGTCCCGGACTTACTCTTTTGGTTTGTTAGTAGCTCCTGTAGCATTTATGTCTCTAAATTCAGCCTACAGCAAAACACAATGTATACAGGGTTTATTTTACCCAAACTTGTTTCGACAACATTGTGCCCACTTTTGTGGGTCTCGACTTATTTCTCTACATTATCATACAAAGCTTATGGATGTTTATCTAAATGGTTCAAATGGCTCTGAGTACTATGGGACTTAACATCTGTGGTCATAAGTCTCCTAGAACTTAGAACTACTTAAACCTAACTAACCTAAGGACAACACACACATCCATGCCCGAGGCAGGATTCGAACCTGCGACCGTAGCGGTCACGCGGTTCCAGACTGAAGCGCCTAGAACCGCACGGCAACACCGGCCGGCCGATGTTTATCTATTTACGTCTTAAGACTTCTTAAGATAGGCCCTCAGGGGGAAAAAATTCCACAGTTGCACATACATGTTCCACAGGATAAGCACAACATCTCTTAAACCTGAACACATCAACTAAATACAATCAATCAAATTGATGTTAAAAACGAATACAAAAAAGACACCATAAAAAGCTCAACAACAGGCAAGCAACAAAAATGAAATATAATGACAGTGGCTACCCAGTCAAGAGCATAAACAAAGGGTCTGAAACACAGAGGCTACACACACAGACAACACAGCAGACCACACTACACCATGAAATATGAACAAATTAGAACACACTAATATACAATGACAAAATAGCTCATAGATCTGAAATTTAAGGAAGAAACAAAGTATTCCAATAACATCTACATGTAAATCTACATTTATACTCCGCAAGCCACCCAACGGTGTGTGGCGGAGGGCACTTTACGTGCCACTGTCATTACCTCCCTTTTCTGTTCCAGTCGCGTATGGTTCGCGGGAAGAACGACTGTCTGAAAGCCTCCGTGCGCGCTCGAATCTCTCTAATTTTACATTCGTGATCTCCTCAGGAGGTATAAGTAGGGGGAAGCAATATATTCGATACCTCATCCAGAAACGCACCCTCTCGAAACCTGGACAGCAAGCTACACCGCGATGCAGAGCGCCTCTCTTGCAGAGTCTGCCACTTGAGTTTGCTCAACATCTCCGTAACGCTATCATGGTTACCAAATAACCCTGTGATGAAACGCGCCGCTCTTCTTTGGATCTTCTCTATCTCCTCCGTCAACCCAATCTGGTACGGATCCCACACTGATGAGCATTACTCAAGTATAGGCCGAACGAGTGTTTTGTAAGCCACCTCCTTTGTTGATTGACTACATTTTCTAAGGACTCTCCCAATGAATCTCAGCCTGGTACCCGCCTTACCAACAATTAATTTTATGTGATCATTCCACTTCAAATCGTTCCGCACGCATACTCCCGATATTTTACAGAAGTAACTGCTACCAGTGTTTGTTCCGCTATCATATAATCATACAATAAAGGATACTTCTTTCTATGTATTCGCAATACATTACATGCATCTATGTTAAGGGTCAGTTGCCACTCCCTGCACCAAGTGCCTATCCGCTGCAGATCTTCCTGCATTTCGCTACAATTTTCTAATGCTGCAACTTCTCTGTATACTACAGCATCATCCGCGAAAAGCCGCATGGAACTTCCGACACTGTCTACTAGGTCATTTATATATATTGTCAAAAGTAATGGTCCCATAACACTCCCCTGTGGCACGCCAGAGGTTACCTTAACGTCTGTAGACGTCTCTCCATTGATAACAACATGCTAAAAACTCTTCAATCCAGCCACACAGCTGGTCTGATATTCCGTAGGCTCTTACTTTGGTTATCAGGCGACGGTGCGGAACTGTATCGAACGCCTTCCGGAAGTCAAGGAAAATAACATCTACCTGGGAGCCTGTATCTAATATTTTCTGGGTCTCATGAACAAATAAAGCGTGTTGGGTCTCACACTATCGCTGTTTCCGAAATCCATGTTGATTCCTACAGAGTACATTCTGGCTTTCCAGAAATGACATGATACGCGAGCAAAAAACATGTTCGAAAATTCTACAACAGATCGATGTCAGAGATATAGGTCTATAGTTTTTCGCAGCTGCTCGACGACCGTTTTTGAAAACTGGAACTACCTGTGTTCTTTTCCAATCGTCTGGAACCTTCCGTTCCTCTAGAGACTTGCGGTACACGGCTGTTAGAAGGGGGGCAAGTTCTTTCGCGTACTCTGTGTAGAATCGAATTGGTATCCCGTCAGGTCCAGTGGACTTTCCTCTGTTGAGTGATTCCAGTTGCTTTTCTATTCCTTGGACACTTTTCTCGTTTGTGCGAGGATTTAGAGAAGGAACTGCAGTGCGGTCTTCCTCTGTGAAACAGCTTTGGAAAAAGGTGTTTAGTATTTCAGCTTTACGCGTGTCATCCTCTGTTTCAATGCCATCATCATCCCGGAGTGTCTGGATATGCTGTTTCGAGCCACTTACTGATTTAACGTAAGACCAGAACTTCCTAGGATTTTCTGTCAAGTCGGTACATAGAATTTTACTTTCGAATTCACTGAACGCTTCACGCATAGCCCTCCTTACGCTAACTTTGACATCGTTTAGCATCTGTTTGTCTGAGAGGTTTTGGCTGCGTTTAAACTTGGAGTGAAGTTCTCTTTCCTTTCGCAGTAGTTTCCTAACTTTGTTGTTGAACCACGGTGGGTTTTTCCCGTCCCTCACAGTTATACTCGGCATGTACCTGTCTAAAACGCATTTTACGATTGCCTTGAACTTTTTCCATAAACACTCAATATTGTCAGTGTCGGAACAGAAATTTTCGTTTTGATCTGATAGGCAGTTTCAAATCTGCCTTCTATTACTCTTGCTAAATAGATATACCTTCCTCCCTTTTTTTATATTCCTATTAACTTCCATATTCAGGGATGCTGCAACGGCCTTGTGATCACTGATTCCCTGTTCTGCGCTTACAGAGTCGAAAAGTTCGGGTCTATTTGTTATCAGTAGGTCCAAGATGTTATCTCCACGAGTCGGTTCTCTGTTTAATTGCTCGAGGTAATTTTCGGATAGTGCACTCACTATAATGTCACTCGACTCCTCCACATTGAGGTGAAGGACACAGTTCAACAAAGGCTAAGACAGACAGAAGAATTTCAAGCAAATTCAGTCAAATCGCATGCAACTCCTGTTAAGCCCTGTACATAGGACGAGCAAGTAGAAACTTCCGAACAAGGTACTCAGAGTACGTAAAAGATCTGAAGAGCGACAGAATGCTTTCCACTAAACCACCACCCAACTAATATCGAAACTGATCTACAAATCCTGAAACACAGCAACAGTTTACTTTGAAAACTAACTACAGAAGAACATTATTACGTACAAAAGGCTATAGTGGAAGGCAAAAACTTTAATAAATGAAAACATAACACTTTTCAACAACACACTCTTAAAGACTATAAGAGAACTGACACAGGACACAGAAAAGAAACTGCACCCACCCCCCACCCCCCCACCTACACACTTTTCACACAAGCGCACGCGCGCGCTCGCGCACGATCCCTCAGCACACACAAGGGCTTAAATAAGAAACAGAAGCCGTCAGAATACCCGCTACAGTTTTTCGAAGTAAGTGCTACATCTCACGACACATGGGAACATCAGGGTGGCGTAATTTTTTAATTATGACAAGATGTAAAAGTTATGTTTTTCTGTGTTTTTAAAGCAACTGCAAGCCGACCAACAAACGTGACAGGGTAACTGATTACATAAGAACCTAGTGACCACAAGGATTGTATCCACAACACTATCGAAATTTCTTAAAGTATAACACCGACGTATGTTCGTTCATATTTTCATAATTGTTAACAAAAACCGCTCATACAGTTGCAGATTATAAGCTGAATGCTAAAAATGGCAAAAGAAAACCACAGAAAATATAGCGAAAAACGGCAACAAGCGTGAAATCTGTGCTATGGTTTAAAAGTAAATAAAGTGTTATAGAAATAGCCACAAAATACAGTATCTGGAACCAGACAGTACTCTAGCTGTAACGTTTTGTAACGTTTGTGACAATATTAATTTGCATGTTTTTAAATGAAGAAAAACCTACTGATGATGGCAACATTGTCGCTGAAACTAGTTTTGGGAGGAAAATAAATATGAAACAAAAAAAAAATGTTTTGCGTCAAAGTGGACGCACAATCCAAAAGGGTGACCCACAATCCCATATTATTTCCCGAAGCATTGGTAAATAGTCACTTTAGACCATCCATATGAATACATACTTTCAATCGCTTCAGTACCAAGATCAGTTTCACGGCTTTATCTAATGCTTCTTCAAGCACAAGCAGACGATTTATCCTTCCTACCGCGTCTGTACTAGACGTTTCACCCACTAGTCCACTTGACACTGTATTACTCAGACTACCATCAGTTACTGCAATAGTGCTTGAAGCTGTAGAAACTGCAGCTAACCATCTGCTTCAGAGTCTCCTCCAAAAGCTGAATATTTTCCGTTCTCTTCTGTAACCTCTTACTCGCAGTTCATTACACGATCAGCCAGAACTTAATTTCTTATGAAACTAGGCCACCTCAATAATGTCATTCTCATACATATAAATGATAAATTCTGGTATGTCACTATGAATCATCTAACCATATATAAAAACCAACAAAACGTGAATAAATAATATGCCTATTACGTTCAAGTGTGAGAATAAACTGTTTCCATCTTGTTGCACAATTTCTGTAATCGTCTAACATGTATATTGTCTCAGTGGCTAACATATTCAAGACAATTTGTGAAGCAATATTATTTGAAACATCCACTATTCATTAGCATTTCACAGCATATACGAGTAATCAGTAAAACTGGATGTAGCTAGGAAATGAATTTACCACAATCTAGATGCTTAAATGCACGATGCATAAAAAAGACCTATCTGTAAATTGCTTACAAGTGACTCATATATTAGCTTTATACTTCATAATGTACAAAACGTTATTGTGAATTGATTCTGCTGTTGTTTATATCAAAAATTATCAGAAGAGTATATTCTGTCACTTGGTCGCAGATGTCTCAAAAGTACCAACACAGAATAAGAATGATATTAATACCTTTCACAGAAACAACTGTGAGTATATTAATACCAGTAAGACAGACGTTTTTAGTAAAATACAGCCTCTGTATTACATAAAAAGAAGGTATGTTCTCAAATTCCAATATGTGTATAATTTTTTTGTAAACTGTCTCTTTTATGGTTTTAATAACTAGCTCCATTCCATCTAACATTTCTAACAAGAGTATTCGAATATTTTAAATTTGCCTTTTAACTCCCCCATTACACTATGGTTAAAATATTCCATGTTAAACATTATCGATTTACTTCCAGAGATGTTAATACAGAATTAGTTATTTTACTAATATATTAAAAGTAAACAATAAAAATAGGAGTACTGACAACAATTTTAAATACAGTTACAATTTCAAATCAAATGAAAAATATGCAGAATAAATACGTATCCTGAAAATAGATCTTACGTTACTTTCAGAAGTTTCTTTTCGGTTTGTAATAAAGATAAGGTTACTTTAGCTCTGTTATAGTGAACTACAATAAATGCAGAGCTATAATTTTGATTCCACTGAATTGTATCTTCAATTCAGCATGAGTAGTATTTTTCCCACTACATGACAAAAGTATCAGCATTGACCAGTTACGTTACAGTCTGCTTACAGGTTTAAGTACATAGAGATCGTTAACACAGTCACCTACAAAATGACGTAAGTATTTTACATAAAAATTTTACTGAACCAGGAGAATCATGTTCCCACAAAAAATGTTAAGTCTAAAAAAAACAAAACAAATGTGTCGAATGGCGTTAAAATATTCCCTATGAAACTAGTTACTCGCATAAGTGCAGTCATCGTGCTACACATACGAAAATGAAAACTGGACAACGAGGACCTCAAAGTCCAAAAAAGGAAACTGGAATATTTAGTGAAAACAACAGTCACAACAGAAAAATGGAAGCAGAAACTGGAAGATGAGGCGGCGGCTGCTGGTTGGCGCGGTGCAGCTGGCGACTTGCATGCACCGACAAGAATGCTCCTGCAGCCAAGGCCGAGTGTGGTCTTGCGCGCATGCTGTGGCAGCAGCAGTAGAAGAGGTGGTGGGGGCAGTGCGGGGGCAGAGTGGGGAGGCACAAGGGCAGCGGGAGGGCGGCAGATGGCTGGCCCGGTGTAGCACGGCGCACACTTTCCTGTGATCTGCTGCCACAGACGCCGGTGGTGCAGGGGCTCGTCTTGTGGTATGGTGTTTAATGAAAATAAAGTCATAAATATTCCTATCCTTTCCCAACAAAGCATAAGTGGATGGATCCAAACTTAGGGGAGTTAAGAAGCAGTATGTATGTTATCAGGGGGAAAAACTCTCTGACCATCTGGAATTGTATCCTGGCTGCTTAAATGCAGGTCTGCAACATTGCAGCTTGGGAAAATTTGTGAAGTAGATAAGTAGGCTAGTTACTAGTTGTATGGCGAAAACGTGCTTACATATCCTGGATATCCTGTAAATAACCACGAGGCTTGGACCTGCAGGGGAAACAAACTTTCTTTTTCTAGGCGAGTGATGCCAGGCTAAAACGTAGCCTCTATCTTGGATTCTATACTTAGCACAAGTGACCCACTTTCACCAAATGCACCATAGATTTCAAGCCCATTTTTACTGAGGGCAATAGCCCTGCTTCTATATTGACATCATAGTAGTGGGGCAAAGTCCCACTATCACAGTTGTGCTACTTCTGAATCTCCTGCCAAATTTTGAATTTCCCATCGTTTAATGCCAAGGACAACTCGTCAATGCCACAGGTAGTGGTGGGAAGATAGAAATCTGGCAACAGTTTATGATGTCATCGATGCATTGGAAGTCTTGGAGTAGGGCATTTTGTACTAAAACTCTCCCAGGCTGTCTACTAACGGCATGTACCACCAGAGGGATATTTTTACTGGTGGCACTTAAAGGGTCATAGCCTACTAGGAGGTCATGAACAGTACAAAAACAGTAATAATATGAAAGAGTGCAGTGTACGAAAACAGACTGCTTCCGTGTAATTGACGTATTAGAAGTGATCTTATTTTCCTTATCGCTGTGTGAATGTAGGTCACATAAATGTAACATGTCTTCAAGCAGAAGTATAGTTGGAAACAATGAGTAAAAGAGCCCACTTTTCGCCTTATGGGGACACAGAACATTGCTTCACAATTTGCTGACAGGTTTTAACTTCTTCATCTAGCTTTTACATTTCGATGCTTTTTTGTCACTGGAAATAGAGGAGGTAAATTAGCGTATATGTAGACACAGATAAACTTGTAGAATCTTGTATCGTGATTTCGATAATAAGGACTCCATGCCTCATTTAGGCAGCATATCTTAATAGTGAAGTACTTGTTAAAATGATACACAATTTCTTGTGTTTTACAGCAATACGTGCAGTCACAAAGTGCGAATATTTTTACGAAATTTAGTGCTGTATTCACGGTAATTCACATTAAGAAATCCAGAGGAAATATGTTTTACCATCCACTATAGTTGGTAAAAGAAAAATCGGAATTAAATTTGAGGACAGACTGTAAAATTCTCTTTTTTTAAAACTGTCACGCTGTCTATGTTTCCCTCAAATCGACAAAGTACAAAAACAGTAGGCAAATGATGTTTGTGTTTCGTACTGTTTATGTATAATTGATGAATTTTGTAAGGAGTCTCCTCCTTCTCTTTAAACAGTAGGGAGGCACCTTGCCACGGTTCGCGCGGCTCCACCCGTCGGAGGTTCGAGTCGACCCTCGGGCGTGGGTTTTCGTGTGTTGTCCTTAGCGTAAGTTAGTTTAAGTTAGATTACATAGTGTGTAAGCCTAGGGACCGATGATCACAGCAGTTTGGTCCCGTAGTAATTTACCACAAAAATAAACAGTAGGGAACGTACGGACGTATTCAGATCCGGCTGAATTTCTGTAGGAGATTATCCAAGCAAAGAACAGCCCATAACTGCAGCCACATATGGAAACATTGGTAAAGAGCACAGTGTGGTAACGGACGATCGGGGATTAAAATTGTGTGAAACGACTGAAATGCTGGGTATATAAAAAGAAGTCTGTGCTGCATCTTATATGAAGAATTAACTACGAAAAAGCTTTCTGCTAGACAGAGTGGGTGCTACGCATGTCTTCTGGGCCAACTAGATGAATAAAAGTGCGATGATAAGCCAACATGTGATGAATGACATCTACACTCCAGGAAATTGAAATAAGAACACCGTGAATTCATTGTCCCAGGAAGGGGAAACTTTATTGACACATTCCTGGGGTCAGATACATCACATGATCACACTGACAGAACCACAGGCACATAGACACAGGCAACAGAGCATGCACAATGTCGGCACTAGTACAGTGTATATCCACCTTTCGCAGCAATGCAGGCTGCCATTCTCCCATGGAGACGATCGTAGAGATGCTGGATGTAGTCCTGTGGAACGGCTTGCCATGCCATTTCCACCTGGCGCCTCAGTTGGACCAGCGTTCGTGCTGGACGTGCAGACCGCGTGAGACGACGCTTCATCCAGTCCCAAACATGCTCAATGGGGGACAGATCCGGAGATCTTGCTGGCCAGGGTAGTTGACTTACACCTTCTAGAGCACGTTGGGTGGCACGGGATACATGCGGACGTGCATTGTCCTGTTGGAACAGCAAGTTCCCTTGCCGGTCTAGGAATGGTAGAACGATGGGTTCGATGACGGTTTGGATGTACCGTGCACTATTCAGTGTCCCCTCGACGATCACCAGTGGTGTACGGCCAGTGTAGGAGATCGCTCCCCACACCATGATGCCGGGTGTTGGCCGTGTGTGCCTCGGTCGTATGCAGTCCTGATTGTGGCGCTCACCTGCACGGCGCCAAACACGCATACGACCATCATTGGCACCAAGGCAGAAGCGACTCTCATCGCTGAAGACGACACGTCTCCATTCGTCCCTCCATTCACGCCTGTCGCGACACCACTGGAGGCGGGCAGCACGATGTTGGGGCGTGAGCGGAAGGCGGCCTAACGGTGTGCGGGACCGTAGCCGAGCTTCATGGAGACGGTTGCGAATGGTCCTCGCCGATACCCCAGGAGCAACAGTGTCCCTAATTTGCTGGGAAGTGGCGGTGCGGTCCCCTACGGCACTGCGTGGGATCCTACGGTCTTGGCGTGCATCCGTGCGTCGCTGCGGTCCGGTCCGAGGTCGACGGGCACGTGCACCTTCCGCCGACCACTGGCGACAACATCGATGTACTGTGGAGACCTCACGCCCCACGTGTTGAGCAATTCGGCGGTACGTCCACCCGGCCTCCCGCATGCCCACTATACGCCCTCGCTCAAAGTCCATCAACTGCACATACGGTTCACGTCCACGCTGTCGCGGCATGCTACCAGTGTTAAAGACTGCGATGGAGCTCCGTATTCCACGGCAAACTGGCTGACACTGACGGCGGCGGTGCACAAATACTGCGCAGCTAGCGCCATTCGACGGCCAACACCGCGGTTCCTGGTGTGTCCACTGTGCCGTGCGTGTGATCATTGCTTGTACAGCCCTCTCGCAGTGTCCGGAGCAAGTATGGTGGGTGTGACACACCGGTGTCAATGTGTTCTTTTTCCATTTCCAGGAGTGTATTTTTAAATATGGATATTTACAAGTTAATGCCCATAGCTAAAAGAAGCACCTAATACGAGGTCTGTTAGTAAAGTATGATCCGATCGGGTGCGATATGGAAGCCACAGTGAAAATCCGATGAAGCTTTGCAGAAATGTTTCAGGCGGAGTCTCTAATATGCCCATCGATCGCGCCACGTCGCTCTCTACAGATCTAAGCACACAGTGAACACTTAAACATGCCTAGAGAATAAAGGCTCCCACCAAATACGAGGACCTGGCGAGGGAATTCGTCTGATGTCATTCAGCCTACGCAACAATTCCGTCATGCGTTTCCTTCTTCATAACAATTCTCGGTCGCACTCTGCAGTACCAATGTAGGTGCTCCCTCAGCGTTTACGATCGGACGTGTTTGATCACCCTCAGTAGAGCCCATAATTGGTTCCACGTGAGCTGCAGACCAGCATACAGATTTGGCGGAAAGCATAGGCGGCTTCCTTCTTTGACAAGGGTACTGGAAAGTTGGTAGAACGGTACGACAAATGTCTAACAAAACGAAGGCCTCAGACACGGCCAACCGATTCGGCTCAAATTTGGCAGGTCACTTGTGTGCAACCTAAAACGAAAGACTCTAAGATATTTTGGGTCAACACCCCCGCGATTTTGAGGAAATCACCCCTGCAGGTTATGACGATCAGTCGACTCAAAATAGGAGGGATCGATAGATAATTGTAAATAGAGCATTTTTCATCATCTGGTATGTGGTCCGCAAACGCTAACTTTTCCATAAATCGAGGAAAGAAACTTTTACAACTTCTGCTTCTGTACCCACATGGTAAACGCTTTTCGCGACAGCCCCAATAGCGCAAAGGCCAAGGTAAAGCCGGCACGGTTGCTCAGTGTGTTCGGTCAGAGAGCTGGTTGGCCTCTGTAATTAGAAAAAACTTAGTGGAAGGATCAACAAACGAACTTGAACGGATGTCATCCGCAACGACCAAACCCAACGATCAACAACGAACAAAATGGAAAAAAAACAGAAAAAAACGTAACTGTCTGGCAATCGGAAAACCCGGGTTCGAATCTCGAAGAAACCCAGCGGATGTTATTCTTTTCGTTTGTATTTTTCCGTATCTCAACTGATAGGGATAGGAGGGTTATTTGCCTACCTTATTATTATCATTCCTTATTGATTTACTTACCTTATTAACCCTCTTATACCTATCAATTGAAATATGGAAAAATACAAACGAAAAGAACATCCACTAGGTTTCTTTGAGATTCGAACTCGGGTTCTCCTATTCCCAGCCAGTTACCTTGACTGTTGCGCTATTTTCTTTTTAATCTCATTTTGTTCGTTTTCGTTCGTTGCATCTGCTCGGTGCAGACGTAATAAGACATCCGCTTAAGTTCGTTGTTCATCGATTAACTCAGTTTTTTATTACAGAGGGCTGGTAACCCTCTGACCTAACACGCTGAGCTACCGTGCCGGCATGCTATCGGTGCTGTCGGCGAAAAGCGTTTACCATGTGGGTACAGAAGCGGCAGTTGTAAAAGTTTCTTTCCTCGGTTTCTGGAAAAGTTTGCGCTTGCGGATCCCATACCTGATGATGAAAAATGCTCTATTTACAATTATCTATCAATCCCGCCAATTTTGGGTCGACTGCTCGTCATAACGTTTAGGGGTGATTTTCTAAAAAAAGCAGGGGTGTTGACCCAAAATATCTTAGATTCCTTCGTTTTAATTTGTACACAAGCGATCTGCCTAATTTGAGCCAAATCGGTTGGCCGTGTATGAGGCCTTCCCCTTGTAAGTCGGAGGGCAACTACGGAGAGAAGTAGCTGGGAGGTGTAACTAACTGTTGCATATAAAACATTGTTGATTTTCGAGGTGGTTTCCATTTCGAGACCGATCAGAGCTTACTATATGAACAGCCCTCGTAGTATTACTTTGCGAGGTCAGTAGCAAATTTTGGAACCCCTTGCATCCTTTAAATATGTGGGGGTATCAGTAATAATCCGTAACCCTGGGTGGTCTAGCCGGTAGAACCGGACCTCCAAGGCCGGGTTCAATCTCCTATAGAAGTATAGAAATTTTCTCTTTAGCGCCTCTTAAGGACGGTTCGTGGCCCACAGCCTCGTGGGTAAAGAAGGCTGGGGCGATGGACTTGACCACCCTCCTTTCTTAGTGCCATAGCGAACTAAAGGCTGAACTATACCGACAGTTAGGCTAGAAGCCCGTTCACCAGCAGAAAGCCACAGAATTTACCTTCAACAATAACAAGTAACTGAAATGACGCTGACACGTATATTCACAGGAAGGGAAGGCAAATAGAACACCGAGAGTGACTTGTACCTGAGTAACGTTCCAATGTTTGGAATCCACAGCCAGTAAAGCCCATATGACAGTAGAACATTGATGTTCAAGGAACTATACTAGAAACTTCTGAAGAAAGGCGATTTTGTTACGTCGAATCTTACTAGGTATGAGAAACATAGTAAAACTATCTCAGTTCCGCTGAGTACAGACAGGTTCATATAGGTCGAGTAGCGATCACAGGAGTAACATAAGGGAGTTTTGGGTACGCCACACACTGTATAGTGGCTTGACGAGAGTATGCAGGGTGTTCGGAAATTTCCGTTACAAACTTCTAGGACTCGTAGAGGGGAGTGAGTAAATAATAGTTTGAATAGAAATCCACGCCAGGAAACCTACCGCTATGGTTTCAGTTCATATGTGTAACGCGTCCACGTTTGCTGATGGAAAGAGAAAAGTCAGAGTGTTGCTTGTCCTGATATGCGACCGCCGTATTTAACTCTTATGGACTACTTCTTTTGGGGTCGTATGCTAAGTTCAACTTACAAGATTCCTGCAGAGAGAGAAGAAGATCTGCTGGCCCGAGTTCTTGCCGCTGCCTGAAGAGACACCAGGATAGATGGACAGTGATCGAGCAGCTGTTGTAATGCATCAGTACTGGTTTGTACATGCAGTGTGCTGAGTTCTTCGTGTGTCTGAATAATGTAAACAAGTAATGTGTAAGTTCTAATACAAACTAATGTGTTAATTGATAAAGGGATGACTCGTTATATTTCCTTTCGCACTGTTACCTAATAATTGTACTGCATCATACCGAATTCAGTTCCTCAAGCAGAAGTAGATGAGTTAAATATCTGGACCGAAACAGTTGTAGAGCGGAAACGGTACGTTTCCAGACATGGGTTCCTGTTCTAAATATTATGTAGTCAGTCCCCTCTACATGTCGTAGAAGTTCGTAACTGAAATTTGCTGACCCCTTGTATGTAGATTTAGATAGATTGAAAATAAAATAAAAACAACAATGAAACATAGCTTTAAAAAGCGAAAACTGATGGAATATGAATCATGAATCGACGGAACATTCAGTAGATTTAACATCCACTGACCTCTAGCTATTCCCACACCTAATGGTATTTGTGGCTGGGAAACGTTTTCAACCCAGTGAAACAGTTTCATTAGCCCTAGCTTGGTATTTTCCGGAAAGCTCAGAACCTAAATTCACATTTTGAATACACCCAAACGGTTAAGTTCATTGGCCGTTATGGTGGTAGTGGTGATGGGCAGTTTGAGGTCAGGATGTTGACATACCACCATTTCAGTGCATGGGTGAGTGGTGTTGAGGTGAGAGGATACCTGCCAGACTCCCGATTAGGTGCCATTGAAACAGTTTTGGCCAACCATATATTTATTATTGAGGATACATCATTATGCTTGATGTCGCTCAGGAAAGTCATTGCCCGCAGGGCTTCGGTAGTGCACTCCTATTGAGGCAAGCGCTGAGCAGCACGTGGATTGCAGCCTCAGGCGGGCAGTGGCGCATGTAGCAGCGACGTCAGCAACAGCGAAAGACTGCCGACTACACAGAGCTGACTTGCAGCATCAATCACACGACCCAGTGGCCGCTAGCAGCCTCGGGAGCAGACGATTCCGAGTACGACCACGATATAGGGAGTGTGCAGAAGGAGCAACCCCCAGTGGCAGAGTGTATCGGACTAAGAGCTGCGGGCTCTGCCACGAAGAGGTCATCAAGAGCCCTCCGGTTGCTGAGCGGCAAGTCCTGAGCAGCGGACTCTGTATGAGAACAGAGCCGCAGCTAGCAGGATCCAAGTCGGCAGGGAAAGACGTGTAGAGCCAAGGAACTCGTACGTCAGTTGCTGCGAAGATTGTGGATCACTAGACTTCTTACTCATAGCTGGATGACGGCGGACTGAGATACCTCCAGCTGAATATGTGAAATACACATATGGGCGTGTGTCGTGTTTGCTTCGCTACACCATTGGTTCCTTCCACTCAATTCACAACAGAAACTCGGCGTGAGCATGAGGTAACCGGGTCGCCTGCATGGTGTATTCTCCATCCTTCTGCTGTGTAGGTAGTTACACATGTGAATCTGCCGCTCCAGTTGGCAACAGAGTTAAGTAACTACCTCATAAGGCCATGATCGAATCTGTCATGTCGAATCATACACTGAGATTTTTCACATAGGATGAATACACTGACATAAATTGTAGCTTCTAAGGCGTACTGTAAATATTTCTTAAAACATATTGAAGCTACTCATTTTTGCAGCACGAAGAACCGCTTATAACAGCGGTTTGTAGAGCGCTTCACATCTTGCGCACGAATCCACGAATAAGCGGACTCAGCTATGACACGAGAACATAGCGCCGTGTAAGGCAAAGTTTTTATGGTAATCTTTGCATAATGTATACCTTACTAACAACGGAACAGTTCGTTGTTTATTTCCTGTAATCGTCACGAAAATGTGAATTGTAGTATTAGATGACGAACACAAACATTTTCTTTATCGAGATGCTGAATCACACCATTAGTTCCAGGTGGAGACTAAGTAAAATTAAGCAGTCTTTTCGTCATCCTTCTAAAGACGATGGTGCATTACACCTAGGCCAAGAGTCGAACAAAACCAGTGAGCTATTTCCTGAAAATTGTAAGAAGATATTGCGGATGTAATATTGAAAATTATTCTCTCCGATTTTCCATATTTTACTACGATGATGACAAGATTTTTGCAACTAACATTCCCTTTTTTAAATTTTTGGTCCTTGCCGTGAGCTCCCTGAAGATAGATATAAAGCAACGGAAACAGTAATCCACTGATACTTATAACTGGCATTGTTGGATTGTGTCATAGCATTCATAGACTGCAAAGCGACTCTGTTTCTTCGTCCGAAATTATAACGTGATGTATGCATGCAGTTCTTGCACAAAACGAGACTGATTGGCTTTATACACAGGATTTTAGGGCATAACAAGGAGCTTTGTCTTCACATCAGATACGAATTTTTCTATGCTATTGCCTATTCATGACATCTCCACTAAAAGTTTACTTGAAATAAGTTTCATAATATTGCGACTTCTTTTCTCGTATAATTTCCTCAATCTGTCTAACCAGATCTAAGAAGTCTGGAAATTAGTCATGTTCACTTTACTTGCAATACAGAGGATCCAGTCTCGTAGATATCCCTCAGTAATGGTGCACTGACTCCCACAAGCACTTCTAAGCTTTTAGAATAGTTTTTATTTCACACTTCTATGAGTTTTATTTTGGTGTGTATTTCACACTTTGCGTAAATCTTTCTTCCATTTATGCAATTCACATTTAGATTTGATTTTCACACTGCTTACCTTTAAGCGGTTCATCCCTCCTTCACTTAACCAAAAAATTTACAATCTTTTCTTTGTCGCTGACTGTTATTACTGAACAAGTTTTCAGGGGGCTTGAAAGGTATGGTATTTTTGTTCTGGACTTTAACTAACACAACAATCATCTTTCGAGACAAAGTTCACTGTATCTTCATAGTTATTTTCTATTTCCTTTATGTTTCCACTATTTCTAACGAAATGTCATCATTCGGATTAACGTCTACTAAATTAACTAATACATAAGGCATACGAAAGTCTGTAGGAGAAGTAGGTGATTTCTGTTATATACCATATTCTTCATATTTCATCTTTCCAAAGTCGGAAACAGTAATCTGATTCCGTATTACTGTGGAACCCTGAAACTGCACAAAGTCAGATGCCATTAGAAAGCACATACGAAGAAAACATAAAACAGGTAATTCTGTTTCATCTCCATTGTTAACGCTTAGCGATGCCGCAAAGGAAACTACTAATGAGATTTAAAAATTACGAGCGAGTTGTGCCACCTCCATATATCTCTGCGATGTTGTGCATGCGAAGCTATGGTAAGCGAGTACACTTCTCTAACTGCCTGGCGATCTAAGAACTTGGCAAGTCTCAACGTTTCTTTCGATAAATACTTGCAGTCTGTCTTAGCAGTTAAAATATTGACATTGACTTTCTTTTGGTGTATTCTTCCCGTAGAAACAATTGCAGGGCACGTTTCGACATGTCTGACTGAATTGTTCGTTTGTCAGTGCCAGAGCAGCTGTTCCAGCCGAATCAGCATGCCGCACTGCGTAGCTCAGCCAACTCGACGCTCTCCTCTGGTGTCCTGCAGCATGCGAGGGTTATGCCTTTATTTTATTCAGTGGCACCAAGTATATTATTTTATGGTGCAACAATACTCTGGATAACCACGGATACGGTGTGCTGAGCATGAGTCAATAGCGGAAATTTAGTTGGTTGAACAGAATCTGGCACAACATGACGATGTGGTGATCGATTATGGTGTACATAATTTTTATTTCATTGTCTTGGTCGCACAGCTTCTTGATTAGAATTATCGGTTTCGGCTATGCAGTACCCCCTTCATATTCTACAGTATAAGTAAGCGAAAGTACATTACTAGTTACTACACTGAGAGATTAAAAACAAATGACAGAAGTTATAAAAAAACACGGTATACCTCTCATTCTGCTGTACAGCCACAAGTCATAACATGTATAAAGAAATCGAGTTAAAACTGCCTCGCATGCTTCAACAGCATATACAGTATTTAGGCCGGCCGATGTGGCTGAGCGGTTCTAGGCGCTTCAGTCTGGAACCGCACGACCGCTACGGTCGCAGGTTCGAATCCTGCCTCGGGTATGGATGTGTGTGATGTCCTTAGGTTAGTTCGGTTTACGTAGTTCTAAGTTATAGGGGACTGATGACCTCAGATGTTAAGTTCCATAGGGCGCAGAGCCATTTGAATCATTTGAACAGTACTTAGGACGCAAAGCGACTCTAGAGGTCGTTGATGCATGCATAACTTATTAATATATAAACAAAATAATTGAAATAAAATTCATTTAAAAGTAAAATCCGTTAAAATACGCTCAGTTGAATCTATGAGAACAGGAGCTTATGCTTGTTCTGCGCATCTATAACACGCATTTGTCGACAGTCAATGAGCGTTCGGTAGTATTCTCCGCGCTCTGCTGTGAACGTCGTAGCCAACCCGAGCATTAAACATGATCATAGCAGATTAAAACTGTGTGCCCGACCGAGACTCGAACTCGGGACCTTTGCCTTTCGCCGGCAAGTGCTGCAAGTTCTGCAAAGTTCGCAGGAGAGCTTCTGTAAAGTTTGGAATGTACGAGACGAGGTACTGGCAGAAGTAAAGCTGTGAGTACCGGGCGTGAGTCGTGCTTCGGTAGCTCAGATGGTAGAGCACTTGCCCGCGAAAGGCAAAGGTCCCGATTTCGATTCTCTTTCGTGGGCAAGTGCTCTACCATCTGAGCTACCGAAGCACGACTCACGCCCGGTACTCACAGCTTTACTTCTGCCAGTACCTCGTCTCCTACCTTCCAAACTTTACAGAAGCTCTCCTGCGAAACTTGCAGAACTAGCACTCCTGAAAGAAAGGATATTGCGGAGACATGGCTTAGCCACAGCCTGGGGGATGTTTCCAGAATGAGATTTTCACTCTGCAGCGGAGTGTGCGCTGATATGAAACTTCCTGGCAGATTAAAACTGTGTGATCGACCGAGACTCGAACTCGGGACCTTTGCCTTTCGCGGGCAAGTGCTCTACCAACTGAGCTACCGAAGCACGACTCACGCCCGGTACTCACAGCTTTACGTCTGCCAGTACCTCGTCTCCTACCTTCCAAATCTCATTCTGGAAACATCCCCCAGGCTGTGGCTAAGCCATGTCTCCGCAATATCCTTTCTTTGAGGAGTGCTAGTTCTGCAAGGTTCGCAGGAGAGCTTCTGTAAAGTTTGGAAGGTAGGAGACGAGGTACTGGCAGAAGTAAAGCTGTGAGTACCGGGCGTGAGTCGTGCTTCGGTAGCTCAGATGGTAGAGCACTTGCCCACGAAAGGCAAAGGTCCCGAGTTCGAGTCTCGGTCGGGCACACAGTTTTAATCTGCCAGGAAGTTTCACATCAGCGCACACTCCGCTGCAGAGTGAAAATCTCATTATGATCATAGCAGTTATTTAGTGAATTTTTATTCTAACTGTTACGAGGTGTCACGGCTGATTGTGGTGGTAAGCGAAAAAAATCTGCACAATCAAGCGAGAGGCATAGTTTGCAGCATACACGCTTTCTTTAAGGGCACAGCGTGTGTTTTTTCTTACCGCAACCGTCGCTTGGAACTGGCAACAATGCAGTTGTCGTCCGCGTCTCGATCTGAGCGAACCGCCATCTTTCGTGAATCGGACTATACCAAAACCCCACCCCTCGTGTGCCTGCTCGGACACTGCTACAGAAGTGATCAACTGTCGACTCATTTGGAGAATGGGCGAGGCCAGAGGGCTAGTCTCTATTTTGATTCCCTGCTTCGAACGACGTTAACACCTTACCACCAGCCACTCACCCTGCATTGAGGACGAATCCACCGCGTCATGTACACTCGGTGGTGCTTAGGCGGTAGAGCCCACGGGCGAAACAAGCCCGAGGTGTCCCATGTGACGCGGCAGATTCTCTGCCACTGCTACTTCCATAGGCAGCAGCCTTAAGACGGCTGACAGTAGCCAAAAGCTCATTCAGCTGTTCGCGAATTGAGGCCAGCTCCACCTGCTCAGCGTACAGCAAGACCACATCCTACCAACCCTAGCACGACTAACGTTCGTACTAAACTATAAGAACACAAAGAGAAAGCTAGAGGTGTAAGTTGCTACCCTGCTGACGCATTACCAATTGAGGCTGACCCATACTCAGCTGTATACCGCGCAGTTCAAGTGATATAACAACTGTGGTATAGACCGCAAAAATCTACTCATACAGTTACAAAAACTCGAGATTTTACCTCTTAAACAGACAAAAAGAAACGGAATTTAAGAATTAAATTACGAAGGAAACACAGAAAACAAGTGCAAAGGAGGCGAGGAATCGAAAGAAGGTAGTATGCGGTGACGAGACTGTAGCAGATGGTGCAGTGTGGCCAGAGATCGAGATTATCTAGATCATAACGAATCAAATAGCTTCATCCATAATGAAGCTGAATACAGGGACAAAACAACTGGTGTGGACTGAATCGATGATTCGACCCCCCATCTTCTACCAGCGTAACTACTAGTGATTCTGCAGTCATTATGTCTCTAAATCAGTACAATAACGGCGACAACAGCACATAAAACTTCAGTGTCGTTTTTGTTTATATACAGCTAAACTCGCGTCATTGACAAACTTGATGCATTATTTAAAGTTTAACTTAATATCTCTTTCGAAACTGACCACAAATGGGACACGTAGGATATATTTTCACTGGAGAAAGGGGAGGGGGGCGGTTGTGGGGAGAACGCTGGGTAAATGGAAGAGGCTCTGTCATGGAGGCTGGCTGGAAACTGACAACTCTTAGGAAGTTAGGGAGAAAGAGAGCGCGATCTGACAGTTTTATTATTAACACTAAAAACAAGTATCAATCACTACAAGATATAAATAGAGAATACCCTCAACAACGAAGAGGGGCAGGAAATGTGCAGCACTCTTCATCCGATATCAGGAAACCTATGAATTAGCCAAGTGTTAGGAAGATGAAAGTGCGGTTGCTAGGTAGTAGCCATGGACGAGTTGTAGGTCCTCAGTTACGGGAAAGCCTAGGGGCACCGTATCAGGCGGCATCATTTTCAAACCAAATACAGGGCTGAATCATGTGAGAGATGCTTAAGGGCCTAACGTAAAGGCGTCTTAAAAGAGGATCATGTAGTGACAGTGGCCGGGGCTGGAAACAGCTTGAACGGTGATTGAGCATATGGCATAGGCGGTGACTTTGACAAGATAGTGACCCTGATTCAGAGTACCAATGTACACTTCGTTCATCTGTTCCAGCATCATTATCGGCCACACATTAATGGAGTTATGAAGCGGATTAATGTGTTATTAGAGGCGGTGTACCGAAACATATTTTGATCCTAATGCTCTGGTGCCTATACGAACTATCAATGAATAGGGTTTCAATAGCAAGGTCTACACGTAAACAAGAGTGCGAAGTGAAGAGTGATACACCTGATTCATGAACGTATACTGCGTGGATCTCAGGCCATACGTGGTCAAATGTCTTGATTTCACTGGTAGGAGAAGTAGGTCTTTTTTAGGATATACCTGGCTAGCAAATTTCCCTGCTTAAAGAGTATATTCAGTAATTTAAAAAAAAATTCAGAAATAGTTACTCACAAGTTAAATTCTAAAACATCCAATGACACACATGCCACGTCTCATAAAGGGAAAGAAATCATTCTAAAAATGACTGGGACATTTCACAGACTTAACAATACTTCATCAGAACGTGCAACCTATAAAAATTAAAATACGGCAATCTGAAGCTGACCTCCAATCTTAGAACTGCTCAATAGTTTTCGTCACTGAGTACTCGTATGAAGACATAGAAATCCAACATGTAGTATTATCGTTATTTGAAAGCATAGGCTCTTACTGTGGAACTATTTCAGTGGGTGGAGGATCATGTATTTATATCAGCAAAGGAACACAGTTCCAGACTATACATGACCTTAGTACAATAACTAAAGACAAACACTTTGAAAAATCAGTTATGGAATTAACAGGGTTTCACACGACCAAGAATTTTATCATTTTCGGTGTGTATCCATCTCCCAGTGGTAGTGCTCACAGCCTTAGCATTAAATTAACAGAAGCTCAATATAAAGCCTCCAGTACAAAAGTCAACATAATTTTGTGTGGAGCCATAAACATAAACACATATAAATGAAACTAGTAGCGCCAGCATAAATATCTTTTAGAAACGTCCCCATGTCAATAATGCAACATGGGTTACTGCTATCACTGTGTCAGTAATTGATGTCGCTACAAATATGGCCAGGATATGCAGTTGTAAAAGATTTTGGGCTATCAGACTATTTCATCAAAATAATAACAGTACAACAGTGCATGGAAATATTTCCTTACCTGCAGGCCTACAAAAGACATTTATCAAAATTCAAGATTTTTCAAAAGAACTTCCAAACCAAATCAGGGATGAAGTATATAGAGAGGCCAAAGTAAATGTGAAATTCTCAAAATTCTCAACATTATTTAAATCCAATTTTGGAAAGACGTTTCCAAAATTACCCACAAAAATGGATTACAGTAGGTATTAATATATCCTCTCAAACCCATAAGTGCCTCAGTTCCATGAAGAAGAGCAGTAATGAGCCAGAGTTCTTAAATTTTTATTGCAGAAACAATAGGTCTTAACAGGACACTGTGTGTGCATTTCTCCTGAAACTGTGACTGTGGAGCACCGAACCAGACCATCTGGAACATTGTCAAGGAGTATAAACTGAGAGATTACCTGGGTGGCCCAGATGACTTTTTCATGGTATAAGTCTCAAGACTTGACTGGATAAGCAGACTGAGCATTAGAATATAACACCAGTTTTTAATGTATAAACTATATTTACGTCTCTTTATACATTTTTATGTATTGTTGACTGCATTCCACGAGTAGTGCTACACGCTATATAAATAAATAATTTATAGAAAGGTACTGATTGCTGCAAAAAGCAAATTAATGACAAAATAATATACAGCGCCGAGAATAAAAGCAAAGCACTGTAAGATGTCATAAAAAGGTAAAAGGAAGAGGTGAACAGAGGTTTAATAATATAATGACAAGAGAGGAGTATAAAGTAGTAAATAATCCTCATCACGAAGCAAATTATGGGAACGAGCATTTTCAAGTATAGCAGAGAAGTTACAACAACAATTATAACATTTTAATATAATTGCGTACCAAGTACAGTGATGTTACTACTAATCACAGAGCATGAAATCAGTAAAAGTAAACAAAACCTAAATTATAAAAAAGCAAGTATTCCTAGACAAAGTGTGAGTGCCCGTGCTGAAACAATGAACACAGAGAATACAGGTTCCCTTAAGAAATATAATAAATGAATATTTCACATCAGACAAATTTACAGAGCATTTAGAGCAGGCAAGAGTTACATCTTTGTGAAATAAAAGTAATGCAGAAGACACAGAAAGTTAAGGGTCCATTTCCCTGCTGTTATGATTCTTAAAAATTATAGGATCAGTTATAAAAGTCAGATTATCATTATCTGAATAAATACAGCCTTTTAATTTAAACAGACTTCGTTTTTGAAGCGGTAGATGTACGGAATCAGACATAGTAGAATCAATAAAAGAGGCACTTTAAATTCTTTATAAAGATGAATGTGTCACCAGCAGGTTCTTAACTCTCTGAAGGGCTTTTTATACAGTTATCCTTTAGATCGTCCTCAGGAGTAAGAGGGAGGGGTGTATCTAATAAATGGTTCCAATGATACATAGCAGATATGGTACACAAAAAGTGGAGATAACACATACCTCAAATAAGTGTAAACTTTTTGTACACATTTATCAGAACAAAAATACATTAATGTAGGAGTTCCTCGGGGCAGCATTTATGGACCAAAAATATTCCTCATATACATAATGACTTTCCCAGTAGCAATAGTCATGCGGGAAATTTCTCTTTGCTGATCAGAGCAGTATTATAGTTTCTGGAATGCAAGAGTATTCTTCACAAAAAAAGTAAATGAAACCCTTAAGGAAGCTTACAATTGGTGAATAAGCTATAAAACGGCCCTGAATATAAGAAAGCTAATTCCATGAATTTAATGTCGAAGGGAGAAACTGACACCATTAAATTAAATATAGATGCCACCTCCATAGAGTGTGTAGCAGATGCAAAATTTCTGGGAATGGATATTGTTTCTCAGCTGACATGGTGTGAAGACTCAAACATACTTGCAACAGAACTGACACACAGGAAAGTGAAATTTGAGAACAAATTGAAAAAGTTTCTCCTTCAGAATTTCTTCTGTTCTGTATAAGAATTTATGTTGTTCTACTGAACAAAAGGAGATGATTAGGAATCACTATCATCAGTGTATTTAATAATAATAAGTAAAAAACAAAAAGAAGTATAAACGAAATCAAACTTATCAATGTTCGGCGTGGAGCCATATTAACAAATTAATTTGTGACATAAATGTAAAACGACTCTTTCCACATCGTTACGGTTTATCATGCAAATGATCAATGGAACAGGAAACTAACTAACTTCAGGTTTTCTCTGGTTTCCCTAAATTACATCAGACAAATGCCACGATGCGCCCAATTTTCGCAAGAGAAATATTTTAATAGCTAATGATGCATAGAACTTGCTTCTTAAATGAAAATGAAAAAAAAAATTCCCAATTCACCCCCTGCTAGTGGTACTCCTATTATTAAGTTCCTCCTCTTTATGGAGGTATCCCTCTAGTTTTCTTGGACACTCCCTTTTCTTTATATCAGTTGGAAGTTTCTTGCAACGCAATTGTGCTGGGATCACAGGTTTTAGGGCTGAACGTGAGGTATACAACCCACTGGCTCTCCTTGAGTGACCCTTCGAGTGAGCAAAATGGTTATCTTTTTGATACTTTCTCACCTCCAGGATTCAACAGATAGGGCACTTTTCTTGAAAAAGGGAAGTAATAAAATTTCATAAGCAACAGCACGGTTATCTTCTACAAGACTGTGATTCTGTTTTTCCTGGATGCATTAGTAACCAGTGGCACGTACTCCATCAGAGTGTACATCGTATCACATTTCTTGTCACCTAGTAATAAGAACAAGTATTGTAGTTACACCTCAGGTTTTACTGAACGTGACATATATTTTCTTACACAGATTCCAACGTTATAAACAAAAAGATTGGAGTAAGTAAACAGTTTTTTACCATAAAATCGTGTTTCGTTAGTGTGTAAGTAACACAGTAATTAGAAAACTTAATTGTAAGGAACATTACAATTTCTTGGTGCACTACTTTGTTATTGTAGCCTACATATGAGGTTCACTCCATTCTCACTGTTTTTATTATGTTACAGTTACATATGTGTGTATTTCTGATTCCTTGTTTTCTTTTTGTCACTAACACTGGTATGTCAGAAGAAGCTTGCACAGCTTAAACAATCAGAGAAGTTTCAATAACAGTGTGCCTCCCGCGATTAGTGTTTAGTGAAATTCAGGTTACCAACAGCAGATACCAACAACATACTCCAGCGGTAAAACGTTGTAAACCTGGCACACGGCGCAAATCAGTGACTTAACGATGTTTCAGAAACAAAGCAAATTTTTACGTTCGCGCCACGGCCATTGTACACAGCACACTTACTTGTCAAGAAGTGTGACTTATGGAATTTTAAAACTAACCAAATCATTTATCTTCAATCTAACACTGTTATTTGAGCAGTATAGCTGAAAAACTCGTTCTCAACGAAGAAAATCGGAAATTTGTGGTAAGGTCTTATGGGACCAAACTGCTAAGGTCATCTGTCCCTAAGCCTACACACTACTTAAACTAACTTACACTAAGGACAACACACACACACATGCCCAGGGGAGGACTCGAACCTCCGATGGGGGTAGCCGCACGGACCGTGACAAGGTACTCCAGACCGCACGGCTACCCCGCGCGGCTCAACGAAGAAAAATCCTCTTCACACCCCTACATAACGGAGGTATCTTCTCAAAATATTGTAATTTATGAGGAATTTTGCTTTCGAACGCACCTCCTAACACTATTAGAAGATTCAAATTCATTTCCAACTTCATATGACTGTTAATGATCTACCTGCTCTGTCTTCAACACATTTTCCTGCATGTCACTCTAGTTAAAGCACGCTTTTTCATCCTCTGGTATACAGTCATCTATTGTAACTGTCCACTCTTTCTTAACAGTTAATGTAACTTTTATTTCAGTCGTGCCCTCTGTCACTGTCCCAGCTGTCTCTGGTGTTATTTAAAACGTATTATTTTTTATGTACTGGTAATTATAAGTATCCTCATAATAATATCTCAGATGTATATAACTCAACCACGAGTATGTGAAGAAATTAAGAATGTTTTGTAATTTTATTCGATACGTATTGTTACTTGTCCTGTGCAGAAGAGAACCAGAGGACCCTAGTCTGGTAAGGCTAAATAAACAATAAATAAGAATAATAAACTCATATATAAACTCCATAACTTACGATAGTGGTGGGATATGAAATATCTGGCCCAGATCTATTTGCCAAGTTTAACAAATTATATGGACCGAGTGAAACGTATTATTCCGTTCAGCGCTGGGCGTAATTCGACCCTGGAATATGTCAGATGTTCCGTGCAGAGGAGCGGGGGATACAAGTAAATAATTAACAACCGCCAGCTTCAGTAAAACAATTAGATCACCATTAGCGACGGACGCGCCTCTCCGCTGGGGCCTCCGGTGACAGTTGTGGCTGGAAGCAGATACGCTCGATTGCGGCTACCAGGGGACATGTCGGCCGTGTGTCGTAGTCCCTGGAGCAATGCCCTCAGGACCGTCGCTACGGCCCATACCACGTCCCGTCAGCTTAGCTGGCAATTACGGTCTGTTAGCAGCGGCTATGTATGACTCACAGGATTATCTACATGTCACCCATATTTTTGTCAAATACGGCGCATGCGGATAGAATTCAGAATTTACTAAATAAGTATAGCTAAGACAAACATCTAAAATATTTCATTTATTTATCTTGATCAAATGCTGGCAGGTCTTTTCTTAGATTGGACCAGTAGTTTCTACACCCTAAATTATTTAAAAGTCAATAATTTTAATATGATAAATAGAAATCAAATGATTGAAATTGAATTAAAACGATTTGAAAGAAGATTTGAAATATCTAATGAGTATGAGAATGACAGTACTGAATAAGAATTAACTGCGTTAATTGTTGCTGAAGTAATACTGCTAATGCTAAAAATAACACAGATAATAATAGTGACAGTGGAAGATACAAAATGTATTTACAGATGCTCAAAAGTGATGTTTTCTAACATAGGGAGGTCTGAGGGAGACGCATTTAACTAGATTCCTCCAGGTTAGAAAATAAAGAAGGTCTGGTTGAAAAGACGGGTACTTGGTTGTAATTGAGTAGCGGATGCTTATATGTCATAACAATATTTGAAACTATAATTGGTATTCATTTCTCTGTTATAGTGTAAGAGAACATTCCAGAGTTGGGGTTTTGTTACTGAAGGGATCGAATGAGTCAGAACAAATTTTTCTCTAGTGGGGAAGATGTGTTTCTGCTATGTTGTTCAGAAAGGAGCGCTGAGGTCGAGGATAGGTATATGAGACTGTATACGTTAATAAGACGGCGAAGAAGACGAGTGTGTGAAATTATCTGTGCTTCTCTGGACGTGGCCACGACAGCTGTTCATAATATGCTGAAATTTGATCAAAAAGTCGAACGTCATAGATATATCGTACGCAGGTGTTCGTCACCAGTACAAAGTGGCAGGAGCTTTCATGGTAGAGATCTTGCAGGGTAACATCATTCTATTGGGAGGACAATCATTTCCACAGCTTTGCTTTTCAGGTCAAAAGGAAACACCGTTTTATATTTTTTGTATATGTATACATACTGACGCCTTCTTGTAGAATACAGTTATTTGTTCAATCCAGTTAGGATTCCATCTGTTATTGTTTCTACACTCTTTGGTGAAGGGGAGAAATTTATATTTGTCCTGTTTGGAATTAACGATGGTAGGGATTCCCGAAATTTCTAGTTAATGAACATAGACTGAACGACCGGGATCTATTTTGTTTTTGATGGACTAAACCTTAATCCCCTAGTATGTGCGCGTTTCGATAATGTAGACAGGTCAGCGTTGACACTAGCGACAGATATAGTTTGATTGGTTTCTTCACATAGGTGTAAACGGAGGTCCTCTGCACTAATGTAGTATTTTCAACTAGACTAAACTGATGACACGTCACTAACGTACAATGAAAAGAGTGTGGATCCCAATAACGAGCAAGAGGGCTACGCAGAATTTCACCTATCGTCAATATGACAGTTATTCCTGACATGACGCTTTGTTGTCGATATGTCAGGTACGAGTG
This sequence comes from Schistocerca nitens, assembly GCF_023898315.1. NCBI lineage: Eukaryota > Metazoa > Arthropoda > Insecta > Orthoptera > Acrididae > Schistocerca > Schistocerca nitens. The sequence continues at coordinate 437,923,413 of NC_064616.1, forward strand.
AAACCACCGAACTGAACTCTGAGGTATGTTTAGGCTGCTGAATTGGGCAAGTAAAATATGGAACCCGACAGTGTCAAAACCTTAGCTAAAATTTAAAAAGCACATGGCTAGCTTCCGCTCATTTCGGACTATTAGTAAAGCAAATGTCCTGCGAACTTTACGGAAACTAATTGGTATTTATCCAGTGACTTTTCTGCGATTAATTAGTTGGTTATTTTTTCATGGACTGTACGTGCTATTCTAAGGTCTTTTACAATGCCAGAAGAATGGAAATAGGACGGTAATCAGAGGGTGCTGTGGCAGCGGCATTCTTGGATAACGACTTCACAAGTCCCTCTTACCGGTTCTCAGGTTGAACGCTTGCAGTCACGAAGTGAACCAAAATATACGGTAATGTGGGCAACAACGGGTACATAATATGCTCGATCATTTAGACTGTGGTGGAATCGTGTCAAGTGAATGCTAATCAGCTATAAATAATGAATTTTCTGACAATATTGTCAGTAACATGTTCTAGATTTTTTGTGGCTATCCTCACTTATTCTCGCGAAATAATAAGTCTCCGTTTTACTTGCGCTTCAGCTGAAGTTGCAAACAAAGTGAAAGATCAGTTTAGTTCCTCTATCGGCGAATATCGGCTTCACGCTTCACAATGCCTATCCGAACACCATGAAGGTTTTACTTTAGGACAGCTAATCCCTGTCTGCTGCTTGTTGATCTATAGACATACCTGAGTTTAACATTTCTCACAACTCCCGACTGTAAACGATATGTTTTTCGGCGGTAGGTCGAAGTTTGTAGTCATGAGTGCAATGGTTCTGAGATTCGAGATCTGTTTCATCTCATGCATTAACCAAGGAGCAGTTTCCATCTCAGTTATGCGATATTTAGGGGAGCATATTTGTAATCTAGTCGAGCGCGTTGGTTAATAACTCCATGAAGTTTTTAGTTTATGTAAGAGAATGGAACCTAAGTTGTCACCCAAGCTCCTCACCTGCTAGATCTCATAGATTTATGTATTTAAGGTTTCTGTATGTAGTCAGCTGTGGCGTCTTTTTTGGACAGCCTAAGGAATACGTTATGAAAATTTAGACTTGAACAGAGATGGGAAGAGCAGATGTTTGAGAGAAACAAATCACTCTGTTCTGTTATTTCATTGCATATATATCTATGAGACTGTTGCTATTATGTAGATGCAAGCTGAAGTATTATAGTATTTGAAGAAAACGCATTTGCTTGATTTTTAACGGCAGATGGGCTGTTATTATCAATGACAATAATTGAACTGTCGTATGCAAAAGCGAGACTTGAAAGGCCAGGTTAGAAGCAGGCCAACCAACTTACTTTCATGGATTTCTAGCCGATGCGGATTAGACAATTTTTGTTAAGAGGTTTTATCCCTGCAAACGCATATTCGAATTCTTTGTCTTTGTTAGTGTTAGATGCAGGCAGCATAGTAGGTAAAGTGTCAGAGAGTACGAGTATGTATTCTGCAACACAGGCCCCTGATCTGTCATTTCTTGGAAGGGTATAGCTCCCTGGATTCACGAACTTTTGAGAATGCTTTGCTAGAGTCAGGTCTGCGACAGAAGTATTTCACAGATGTCTACGTCTTGAAATACATGACGTAAATGATAAAAATGAGGTGGCAGATGTCGGACATTTGTATCTGCGCGGTGGAATATGGTGCCTTGTGGTGTGCCGTATGTGAGGGTATCACTGTTAGATGCGATATTTGAGATATGGTCAACGCTCGCCTAGAGACGATGCATAAGAAATGCCATGGGAAGGGGCACAGTCAGCTGTAGTAGAACAGGTGCGAGTGGGCCAGGTAGGCATAGGTAGAAAAGGAAGTAGTTCGACCAAGGTCAGCTGGGTTTGCAGCAATTGCGAGACAGGAAAACTGAGCTAACAAAACGAGTATCGTTGAATAGAATAACTATAATCTGCACGCAACAGTATTAAAAGCAAGGTAAAGGGGTAGATTACAGAAAGTGTTCTTTACGGGATCGGCAGTGTTTACTGCGACCGCACACAATGCTGACAGCACGGCGCTCCGTTGTCAGCCCAGTATCGTAAATCCTGGTTCGTCACCGGTGGGGCACAGATGCTGCTAGAGGTCGCCGCTAATGGCGACTGTATTCATCTGAACCTCAGTTTAACTCGTCGCACACTGAGCTCTAGAAGAAGACACAAAAAACCCTCGGAAATCTTTGTGTTTGTGGTATAAATGTCTACCAAGTATCCACGCCCTACAACTGCAGACGTAACCGACATCTCTAGCGACGAAGATCATACTGAAACATCCACTGGATTGAAACATCCATCGAGCTGAGTCATCAGATGGCAACTGAATGAATTCAAGCTGGGTTAATGACATGAGTGCTGTACTGTAAGCAGACAGAAAGCTGTTGGCAGAAACTAATCGCAACAGTTGCTAGTTTTCTTCTCTTTCAGGCGGCAGATTATACATTTCTTTTCAGACTGGAGCGGCATGTTTGGACGGATAAATTTGTTTGTTTTGTCTTTGTTTTGTGGCTCGTTTAGCGGATCATATACTTGAATCACTTTGTACAATCTATTCTCTAATTTTAATGACTACTTGTATAAAACTGGGACGCAATGGAGAGCGATAATTATCCACGCTTTTTCAATTTCTAAGTCGTCAAGTTAAAGAGCTGTTGACATCCATTACAAAATCGATTCAAACAAAAGAAAACCAGCTAGAAGCACAGCAAGAAACTAATGAGGCTCAGAATTACGGAGTTCCAGTGCCACCTGCTTCATTTAGCCTATCGAAGCCAAAGTAGAAGAGTGATCCTAATATTAGATGCGGCTCGAGCAGCACTTCTCTGCATAAAACATTCACGGTGAATCTCGTCTTGGGTTGGAGTAGAAACCTTTAGTTTCGGTAGAAAATTGTTTTCTGAAGTTGAGCCGCAAACTTTATCCTATGCTGTTCTAATCAATAAATTACACAAATATTATGAATCTCAGAAACACCAGGTGGCTGCTCGGTACTTTTTTTTTTTTTTTTTAGACTGCGTAGACGGCCTAACCCGTCCTGCAATGAATGGATAACAGAAATTAAAGGCATGTCTTCAAGCTTCATCTTTAATGGTATTTGTGGAGCATCATTTCGAGACGAAATGCTTCGTGATGCCAATGTCCAAAGTGTAGTAAATAACAGAATGAGAGCAGAAATCTTAAGACATCGCATACCGTTCCTGAGCAACATCCTACGAGTTACTGAAGTACAAGATTTTGTGGAGTTAGATACTCCCGTGGACATAGCTGCAGTTTTTTACGTTAACTGCTCCACGTTAGGGCTGTACTGACCTGCTATTACCACGGAGCCGAAAACCTTCACTGTGACTAAATAAGAACCGCAGAAAAAAAATCTCAAAAGAATTAAGTTCTACAAGAGCACGCTTCCTCCTTTCAGGGAGAGAATAAAAGATGAGTAAAAAGGGAAAAAAACGTTCACACGAACCAATAGGTGCCGCCAAAAGGTCAATGGGTTGCCGCATGAGGCCCGCGTACAGATGTCTATGAATCCCTGTATAAGTGAATCCGCACATCACGAACAGTTCATACTGTTCAGCACCGTGAGCTCAAACAAATGGCAGAGGGACCGAGTCGGCACAACAGCCCTGGCTTGCCAATGTCACGTGCTTAGTCCTTAATAACTGGCAGCCACAGAGCTTTTTCCTTCAAGCAGATTGCCAACATTGTTATAAAATCGGACGCACTCAGCAAGTGTGATTACATAATTGAGTTTAGTTCCACATTGACTTTATTTGCAGAAATGGAAATATACTTGATTTCATTATCGATGTTCAAAGGTGTTCCTACTAATAGGGTCATTCTAATGGCAACTAAAGTCGCACGAAGCACGACACAGGAAACGCGAACTAAAACTTCGCTACTGAAAATTCGTTTTAGCTCAATCCGGATTCAAAGCGAATCCTTCTCTCAGATTCACCATCACTTAAGTTCGAAGGCACAATCACAACTTGTCCATTACTTTACAAAATGTCAGTCAGAATTCGAAATTTCTGTTAGAAAGTGGTGCTTCAGTTACTTAACCAGAAAACATACGAAATACTAGAATTCTCAAACCTGCAGCAATCAGATCTACATCTCACACCATATAATCGTGAAATAATTTCTGTTCTCGAGATGTGTAGATCACGAACAAAATACAGGGTGATTCAAAAAGAATACCACAACTTTAAAAATGTGTATTTAATGAAAGAAACATAATATAACCTTCTGTTATACATCATTACAAAGAGCATTTAAAAAGGCTTTTTTTTCACTCAAAAACAAGTTCAGAGATGTTCAATATGGCCCCCTCCAGACAAATGCTTGCTGGATGCGTGCTACATTTTCATCACTCGTTCTCGGCCGTCCAGAACTTTTCCCTTTGCACAAACACCCATTCTCTGTAAACTGTTTATACCAACGTTTAATACACCACGTATCAGGAGGTTTAACACCATACTTCGTTCGAAATGCACGCTGAACAACTGTCGTCGATTCACTTCTGCCGTACTCAATAACACAAAAAGCTTTCTGTTGGGCGGTCGCCATCTTAGCATCAACTGACGCTGACGCCTAGTCAGCAGCGCCTCAAGCGAAAAAATGTACAAGTAAATGAAACTTTATAGCTCCCTTAATTCGCCGACAGATAGTGCTTAGCTCTGCCTTTTGTCATTGCAGAGTTTTCAATTCCTAAAGTTGTGGTATTCTTTTTGAATCACCCTGTATAACAATGCGAACAACGCAGTGATATTCACTGTAGTCCATCCAGCACTAGCAAAAGCGTATTTGGTATGGACACATTTGATTCGTTCGGTCTGGGAATTCAATAACACACGCATGTTGTCAGTTTTCAGATTTCACAAGAGACCATTAAACAGTTAAGTGAGAAATATTAAGATTTTTCGATGGCACACACACTTATGCGAAGGACTTCAAAGGGCTCATTACCTTTAACGGTAAAGACAAACCTAAATTGTACAAAGCACGTTCCCTACCACACAGTTTTTGATGTGAAGTAGCTACAAATGGAAACGACTAAAACAAATTTGAGTCCCGAAACCCATTTCAACATACCAATGAGCATATCCTCTAGTAATCAACAGGGAAGAAAACGGGAAAATTAGAGTCTTAGCAGGATTCATGGCAACTGTGTATGCTCACACAGTGATAGATCCATTCCCACAGCCAAGTATCGAGGAATTAATGGACAGATTGGAAGAAGGAAAATTCTTCTCTAAAACACATTTAGCAGATGTCTACCTGCTACATCCTCTCGACGAAGAAAAAATTAAATTCATGGTAATAAAGACACCTGAAAGTTTGTGGGCCTATCAGTATTAGCGCGTTTCCGTAGGAAACACTTCACCTCTAGCTTTGTTGCAGCGGTTTTCCGAATTAGAAACGGTGAAAGTCCCGTCATATTCTGATAGTACAAAGTGGACGACACAGTAGTTGCCAAAAAGGCATCTGAGTAATATTTGGAATGCTTTTTTCAGGTCTTAGCAGACGCAGGATTGAAATGCAACCTAGTAATATGCTCATTCTTTAATAAAGAAATTGAATATTTGGGACGTATCATTGATTCTCATGCTGCACGTCCTACTACCAAACTTTTAGAGGCCATCCGACTGTTACCTTCTCCTCACAATCTTCAGGAAATATAACCTGCTCTACGGAAGGTTAATTATTACTTCAAGGTTTATACTGAACATAGCTAAAATTGCAGCATCATTACATGGCCTCGAACACAAAAATCATGCTTTCAAATGGATTCCAGATTGGCAACAATCACTTCAGAAACTAATGGGTACCTTACTTAGTCGAAGTCGTCTTATACACTTCGATCCAAGGAAACCAGTAACAAATACAGTCGCCACCTTTTAATAAGGTATCGGCGCAGTCTTAGCACATGAGGGTTACGTCAGTGACTGCCCCTTAGCAACCGCGAATTTGAAACAATTCTAAAGTAAATCACAGTCAGTTAGACAGTGCACAGTCGTATTCGGCGATGAAAGCAGATTCTGCCTGCACACAAGCTGTGGTAGTTTGCACGTACTTCGTAGACCTGGTGAGCGCTCCCTCGTAGAGTGCATTCATCCAAAATACACTGGCACCACCACAAACCGTATCGTCTGGGGTGCGATAAGCTACACCCCTCATTCACCTTTGGTGTTTCTGGAGGGGACACTAACCAGCGCTCGGTACATGCAAAATGTTGTTAGACCCGTTCTTTTGCCACACTTGCAACAGGTAAGTGATGATTTATTACAGCAGGATAATTCTCTCGCACAGACTGTCCATGAAACTCACCGTGCTTTGCAATATGTGCAGCAACTTCCCTCGCTAGCATTATCTCAGCACTTGGCTCCAATCGAACACGTGTGGGATATGATGGGACGAGAAGTGTGTCGTGCGACTCATCCAACAACTCTAACAGAACCACGCGAGCAGGTCGAGCAGGTGTGGAATAACGTATCACAGGACAGGATTCGTCATCTGTACGATTGACTGGATGCCAGAGTAAACGCCTCCATTGCCGCCCGTGGAGGCTACACTTCGTACTAATATGGGTGTTTTAGTATGGGTCGATACCTGGTACCTCAGAACCTCTTGTGCTATCGATCTGCAAATGTAATCTTTTCATGTACTCCATATACGCTGTTGTAACAATAACTCTTGACTGAATTGAAAACCTCTAAAAGGGTGTACTAATTTTTTTCCAACTGTTTATGGATGGTATAAAATTTGATTAATATACATTAATACACAATTGGTGAGAATTGCTCTCATTTAGGTTTAACAGTTCTGGAATCACAGAGTACTTTCCATTTTTGTGATTAGTAATTTGCTTCGTTAAGGCAACATAAAGCTTACACCAATTTTGTTCATGTGACGAGCGAGTAAAAGTGGCAGGCAGGTAACACATTCCCTTGCTGAGTCCCAGCACGTCACATTTACATAGAAACGATCCTACAAGTTACACGTTTCACATCTACCCTGATCCAGGATTCCTACCTTTGGAATGGTCTGACAATCGCAGTTAAGACAGCACAGTGAGACGCAATTAAGTGTGCATATTATTGTTGTAGCGACAGTTTTTCGCTCACCAATTCGCTTGCTTGTAATCTTTTTCAGCAGTGGTTGGCCTGCCAGCGAATAACTTGTATGTTTTATTTGTATTTTGGACGTTCAGTTTTTCTTAATGACGTTATGTGTAAAGACAGATAAAAGTGCGTGTGAAGATGGTTAGTGTGTATAAGGAGTATATATATTTAATATATTTCTAGTAGTCTGTTTATCGACGAATAAATTAGATTTGAGTCATTCCAGTGTATGGAAAGGGCAAATGGTGGTAGTTTGAGAGACACCAGATAAATTACGCTAGACGAAAGTCCAGTAGACATGGCACATATCAGTGCTGAATTTCCTGAGGGGGCAGGCAGCGGTAAATATCACCAAGCTTGAAACACAGCCGGCCGGTGTGGCCGTGCGGTTCTAAGCGCTTCAGTTTGGAACCGCGTGACCGCTACGGTCGCAGGTTCGAATCCTGCCTCGGGCATGGATGTGTGTGATGTCCTTAGGTTAGTTAGGTTTAAGTAGTTCTAAGTTCTAGGGGACTGATGACCTCAGAAGTTAAGTCACATAGTTCTCAGAGCCATTTGAACCATTTTTGAAACACAGGAAAGCTAACAGGGTTATGAGCAGAGTGGAAATGATCTGATTGACGACAGTGAAACGACGTTGCGCCGAGCAGTTCGATTTCTTGAGGTATTGGAGTCATGGCACATTGCAGAGTTAGAAAGGACAGACGAATCTCGTCTGAAGACTTCCCAAGGTAGACTTCTCCATGCCGAGACAGAACAGGTGCAAACGACTGAAGGCACGAATGAAGAACTTGCACATGCAATGCAAAGTCTTGAGGAACGGCCAGTTTCCGAAGAGACCGAGCTGGTGTAACTCGTTGAACTGGAACAGTTAGTTTCATTGAAACACAATATGGAAAATTAGAAAAGAACAACTGAGTGAACGCAAGTGCCGGAACCTCTTTTCAAAGTATCGCGTGGTAGGAATATTGTGAACGAGGACTCAGAGTCGAATAGCGATACACTGTCCCGTTCGGACAGAGGCTCTATTAGAGAAGAGAGTACAGAGTCGGCGTCCATGTCTAGATACGAGAGGTCATTTGATAAAACACACTGCTTCTCATCGAGGAAACTTTTAATGAGCACTGTAGGTGCGGATCTACGTTTCGAAACCAGGGTGGCCAAAGTTAAAAGTAGCCTAACAAACTAATGCCCTGTCCGTGTACAATTAAAATTCGTTAATAACAAAAATGTTCAAATGTGTGTGAAATCTTATGGGACTTAACTGCTAAAGTCGTCAGTCCCTAAGCTTACACACTACTTAACCTAAATTATCCTAAGGACAAACGCACACACCCATGCCCGAGAGAGGACTCGAACCTCCGCCGAGACCAGCTGCATAGTCCATGACTGCAGCGCCCTAGACCGCTCGGCTAATTCCGCGCGGCCGTTAATAACTGTTTGAGTGGAGAAGAAATGTCTGGTGTGTTGTCAGTAATAGAAAACTGCGCAACGAGCATGGGTCTTGAGTCCGAAACAATGAAGTCGTATGAGTCGGCGGTGGAACAGAGTGCGGTACGCTTGAGTATTACTATAGCACCGCCGCTTGCAGCGAAGCGTTATGAGTGGCGCGACATATATTTCGAGAAATTTCTTAGAATGAATCGACAAGGGGATCAAATACATAACAGTGGCGAGCAGATCCAGTTACTATTATTACTGTATTCCATGCCATCAGAGCATAATCGAAAGCTCACAGATATGCAAAGGAAAGACGTTGAGGTTTTCAAATTAATTCTGTTTGACCTATGTGGTTCCAAGTTTGAGGAAAAGAGAGATGGGTTTGCGTACGACTCACTCCAATACGAAAACGGTTGGAGTAGCGAGCTACGAAGAGGATTGTAGATGGGCATATTGAGGGAACAGAGGCCATGCTACAAGGCCGAGGTAGCGCGACAAAAAGCTGCAGCAGTTACGAGGAAGAGACACCTCAGAAATCACGTAATGTCTGCGCTGCATATGGAGCGGGAAAACGGAGCTATTGAAATGATAGAGTTGTGGGATCCTATTCCAGCCCGCAAGCCAACAATCATGATTTGATAGGAACTATTGAAATGATAGAATTGTGGGATCCTGTTCCAGCCCGCAAGCCAACAATCATGATTTGATAGCGCAGCAGATAACGAATGTGCACGAGGGCCGGGTTTGCATTCGAAACATATTGAAATATGGCTGATGTCAGAAGTTACTTACTGGCCGAGATGGACTGTGTGTCCAATCATAGAAATAAGTGTTTACTTTAGTATGTGCTGTATTTAGTTTCTTTTTTGTCTTTGCTAGATTAATATAAGCGTATAGTTACTTTGCTGGGGTATATCTCGCTCGCTTCGCTTGTGGTTTGGGAGAGTTTGTGTATGTCTGTGTACAAATGCATTGTTGGTTGCTTTAATTTCTACAACCGTTTGATGGAGTTCCTTTCACTGTCAGAAAAGTAATACGCGATTTCTGCTGGATTCCTGCTGGACTCCTGCAGGTATAGATGAAGTCAAAGCCGCGGCTAGCTTCAAATACTACTGATGTTCTTTGTTGAGAAATTTCTAATTTTCTTTGCTCCGGAAATTTCAACTGCGGGAGGTAATAAAATGTCGAGTATCGTTCCACCGAATTCTTACATTCTCTGTATTATCTTATACGGTACATCACTCTTTATGTGTGTGTGTGTGTGTTTGTTTTTGTTGAAAGCAGTATTTTGTTATTACGGAGTTCGGAAGTATTCTAGCAGTGAGAAACTGCTGATCATTGCCACGAATGAGTAGTGCTAGGAAGAGTGTGACCTTTATGCTTTCATTGACGGGAGAGAGCTTTTTGATGCGGTCACATGGAAGGATAATTCGGCTTTCGACCGGCTGCTAGTGTACGACTCAGGGAAACAGCCGTCTTTTTAATCATGTTTCTTGTCATGTGCCAGTTTTAGCCCTGAGAGTATTGAGCGTGTCAGACCAGATATTTACGTTGGGATAATGTGTGTTCAGTCTCTCGCCATAACCCTAATAAATTGTTTCGCAAACGTAGCAAATATATTTAGTCACCCTTGACGAAACACTCATACAGTAACTCCAACTCATAACTGCCTACTAAGCGGATTGTTTTTAGAATGAGAGTAGCGACTGTACATTCAGACGTAAGTTTTACTTGTTTTTTTTGTGTGGGAAGGGGGGGGGGAGGTGAAAGTCATTTATTATTCTTGATTTCATTATACAGGTAACCTGACACCGAGCGAGGTGGCGCAGTGGTTAGCACACTGGACTCGCATTCGGGAGGACGACGGTTCAATCCCGTCTCCGGCCATCCTGATTTAGGTTTTCCGTGATTTCCCTAAATCGTTTCAGGCAAATGCCGGGATGGTTCCTGTGAAAGGGCACGGCCGATTTCCTTCCCAATCCTTCCCTAACCCGAGCTTGCGCTCCGTCTCTAATGACCTCGTTGTCGACGGGACGTTAAACACTAACCACCACCTAACCTGACATTTTTTCTGCGCTTCGTTTTGACAGTGTAGATCGTTCTTGTTTCTTTTGAACAGAGATCATTTCAAATAGTAAAAGTAATACCTCATTAAGATTAAATGTTAGGATCGACTGACAAGGTTGTAAAGAGAATGAAAAACAAATATTTGGTGGGCTCACTACAGTCTTCGAATGTTTTAGAGACGGCGACACTGCCGGTCCTAAGGACAAGAGGTGTCCCAGGAGGGTGGCGTTCACGAGAAGAAAGAGATGGGTCGGGCACACCGCTTGCCGAACACTAATCCCTCAAAAGGCGGCAAGTCGTGTTCCATCCTTCTCGGCGTGCGTAGGAGAGCTAACGTTTCGTAAACACTGCCTGTGCGCTGTCTGTAATGCTCCTCTTTCATTCTCATCTTGGGCGAATGGTGTAGACACACTGAAGTACCTAATTATGCTAAAGCTAACGTTTCATAAACACTGCCTGTGCGCTGTCTGTAATGCTCCTCTTTCATTCCCATCTTGGGCGAATGGTGTAGACACACTGAAGTACCTAATTATGCTAAAGTAGCCCACATAATCAGTTATGCATAAATACACGACGTTATTGCTACATTAACTACGAGAGGCATAACATTACGCACTGGGAGACTAGAATAATTATTTTTTTGAGCTGATCATGCTTAAGCAATTCAAAAATTAAATTTAGCTTTTTGATTTTATGCATATGTCTAGCCGAATGAGGTAACCACTACAAGGTTATTGCATTACAAGCTATGAGGTAAGTAACATTATTTAATTTCTTACAAACATTCAAATGTTCTAATAATTCTGAAAGATCATGTTGGTGGATACATCTTGAGGCAAAACTATTTAGAAAAGATATCTGTATGGTGCGAAAATTGGCAATTAACCCTAAATAATGAGAAGTACGATGTCATCAACATGAGTTCTAAAAGGAATCCGTTAAACTTCGGGTACACGATAAATCAGTCAAATCTAAAGGCCATAAATTCAAATAAATACCTGAGATTTACAATTAAGAAGAACTTGAATTGGAAAGAACGCACAGAAAATGTTGTAGGGAAGACGGGGATTTATTGGCAGAACACTTAGAAGATGCAACAGATTCACTGAAGACACTGCCTACAATACGCTCGTCAGTCTTTCGGAGTTCTGTTGCGTGGTATGGGATCCTTCGCAGATGGGATTAACGGAGTATATCGAGAAAGTTCAAAGAAGAGCAGCACGTCTGTACTATCAAGATGTAGGGATGAGGGTGTCGAAGGGCACGATACAGGATTTGGGGTGGACATCATTAAAACAAAGGCGTCTCTGTTTGCGGCTGGAAATTTTCACGAAATTTCGGTCACCAACATGCTCCTCCGAATGCGAAAATATTTTGTTGACGTCGACCTGCAAAGGGAGAAACGATCATCATAATAATGTAAGGGAAAACAGAGCTCACACGGATGGATATATGTGCTGTTTTTTTTTTCGCGAACAGTTCGAGAGTGGACTAACAGAGAATCCTTGTGAAGGTGGTGCGATGAATCCCCTGCGGGGCACTTAAGTGTGATTTGCAAGTATCCATATAGATATAGATGTCGATGTATGTTACAAAAACCTTGGGATATCTCAACGTGTCGTGTCGGACCACCTTTTGCCGAGCGTAGTGCAGCAACACGAAGTGGTATGGAATCAGCAACTCCTTGGAAGTCCACTGTATAAACACTGAGCCACGCCACCTCTGTGGCCGACCATAATTGTGGGGGTGTCGCTGGTGCACGATTCTGTGCACCAACTGACCACTGGATTATGTCCCATAAATATTCACGTGCAATTTCTGGATGGCCAAATCATTCGTTAGAATTGTCCAGTATGTTCTTCAAACAAATCGCATCAGTGGTGGTCCGTGACATGACGCATTGTCATCCAAAAAAATTTCATCGTCGTTTGGGGACATGGATGGCTGCAGATGGTCTCTTAGTAGCCTAACATAACAAGGACCAATTCCATTTCACTTAAACACAGTCCATACGACTTGGGAGCCAGCACTAGCTTGCGCAGTGCCTTGAGATGGGTCCATGGCTTCGTGTGATCTGTGCCACACTCGTCTGACCGGTCCACGCATTTCCCGTCGTTTAGGGTCCGACCGATATGATCACGAGCCCAGGAAAGGCACTGCAGCCAATGTCGTGCTGTCAGCAAAGGCTGCCATAGCCCACGTTCGTCGTACGTCCCACATCATTTCTGCATTTATTTCATGTTGCGTTACTTGTCTCTCAGTATTGACAACCGTACGCAAACACCGCTGCTTTCGGGCGATAGCTGAAGGCTAGCGGCAAACGCGTTGCCGGTGGTGAGAGGTAATGCCTGAAATTTGGTATTCTCGGCACAGTCGTGATGTTGTAAATCAAGGCATATTGAATTCCCTAACGATTTACGCAATGGAATGCCCCACGAGTCTAGCTCCAACTATCATTCAGCATTCAAGGGATGTTAATTACCGTCGTGCGGCCATAACCACGTCGGAAACTTCTTTACAGAATCACAGCTACGCCAGTGCATTGCCCTTTTATACTTTGCCTACGCGATACTGCCACCATCTGTCTACGTGCATGTCGCTATCATATGACGTTCGTCACCTCATTGTAATCAGATAGTGTTATTAACTCTGTTTATATGTCATTACAGGTCTGCCATGTAAGACCCAGGCTGAAGATGCTACTGTATTAATTTTTCATTGATTCAGGGACGAAGTTTCTCATAGTTTATATTATCAGATTTTCTGTTATCAATAGATGGGAGTCTCTGGGCGTTTCGGGACTTTTGATTTCCGATGATTAATTTGGAATGGAATTCTTTTCTCTCGTAGAATCAGTAATAGGCTTCGATCGTGAATCGCATCAAGAGGATTTTATTCCTTAAAAACAGGAGGAGACGGGCTGATGTGACAGTACCATCACATTTATCGCTTTACAATAATGAGTAAAATTGACAGCTTAAAATACTTAACTGTGCTGGAAGGAAATACATTTTTAGCGGCTTCTGGTTAAGATCCCCTTACATCGCTGAGGCAGGCTTGTAAGGGTACAGTGACGGATCTGAGTGATCGGAGCACTATGAATGCAGGACGGCTTCAGCTCTCCCCTGTTGGGCTTGCGGCTAGCGGAAATGTAACAACATGCCTGGTCTGTTTCCGATTGATGAGAATTTCGGCCATTTATGTTTAACAGTCTTGGAATCACATAGAACTTTCAATTTCTGTGACTAGCAGTTTGTTGGTTTAGGGCAATGTAGGGCTTACACCAATTTGCATATCGTTTGTGTGATGAGCACTAAGTGTGGCAGGCAGATAGCACTTTCCATTGCCGAAACCCAGCACGTCAGCCTCACACGGCAAGGATGGTTCAAACGGCGCTAAGCACTATGGGACTTAACATCTGAGGCCGTCAGTCCCCTAAACTTAGAACTATTTAAACCTAACTAACCTAAGGACATCACAGACATCCATGCCCGAGGCAGGATTCGAACCTGCGATCGAAGCGGCAGCGCGGTTCCGGACTGAAGCGCCTAGAACCGCTCGGCAACAGCGGCCGGCACACGGTAACGATCATACGAGCTGTACATTGCAGTCCAACTGTTGACTAATGTTGACATGCTGTTCTGCTTTGAACACGGGGTTCAGCGAGGGTTTCGCCAGTGTGTGCACAGGTACGCCAAGGTAAATAACCCACAGATGAGGAAAGAAAAAAATACAGGTCACCTGAAGATTTAAGTTACATCCACTAATTGGATGTAAGAAAACTCTACTGGCATGCCACTCAACAGTCCACCCCAACTGGATGGTTCCAATGGACGTCCGAAAGGGAAATCGCCAGACTGAAGGAAGATAGCCATGATGGGGCTGAAGATTCTGGTGAGGCCTATGTCCTCGAGGCAGGAGCTGGAATGCCCCGCCCACTAGCATGACGCGCACTGCGACTTGGGAGTGTATGTGGAATGCTGAGTCCTGTACAAAGGTTCAAGTCCCAAGCTGATTACAACGCTGACGAATTGGCAGCGATGTATTCTACACCACAGAAGTCTCCAGCAATGCCTCACGCTGGGGATGAAACTTTTTAGTAGGGAAACAGTGGAAACCGTTAGAGACAACCGTGAAATTCATTTAGTTTACCACTGCGATGGGCGTTATAGCACAAGACGTTGTATTGTCTGGTCTGGTTTCAAGCTGGCCACCATCTTCAGGACTAGTTGCTGTATAGATGCATATAGTTTCATTACAGTTTACGAAGCTAATCTATATCGGTATGCGTGTTCTGGATGTCTCCAAACTCCACATGTACCGATAACACTATGAGTTTCAGAAGCCAAACTTTGCTTATTTCAAATTACTTGGTATCAGCACAGGGAGTTTTATATGCTGGGTGAAATGCTGCGATCCATACGAAATAATTAGATACATTCACGAACAATTCGACAAGTCTGGATACGTGGCCGATAATACTTTAGGAATAACAACTCAAAACAAGAAAGTGCTAGCTTAAACTCTGGTGCCACACGGAGATAGGCTAAAGGTGTGACTTGTGCAGCATCAAAGTCTGTTTCGATAGAGGATTACAAGAGAAGCTTTGTTGAGGACATTAGCACCGTTCTGTATATCGTGCTCGAAGTAGCATTCTTATAGGCAGGCCAAGTGGAACCTACTGCACAGCAGCTGAAAGACGGAATGTCACACCATGACGACAAACGTTAATGTGTGCTCATAGGATTGGGATCCTCCCGAACTCACAATATCCACTGAGTGTCGCTGGTTACTTTATTTGTAAAATAGTGGGCATCTGTCCAGAATAATTGGTTAAACTGTCTGTAATAATTATGTATACGAGTTTGCACGCCTGACTGCACGCTGTGTGTGGGTATATATTGTGCGCGCAATACGTGTGTGTGTATAGCGATATGAGGTGGAACAAGCATGAGAAAACTGGAGTAGGGAAAGCAAATAGTCGACTTCGGTTCATTGGTAGAATTTTAGGAGAGGGTGATTCACTTGTAAAGGAGACCTCAGATAGGACGCTGGTGCGAACTATTCTTGAGAATTGCTGGAGTGTTTTGGATCCGTACCAGGTCGGATTGAAGGAAACATCGAAACAGTTCGGAGGCGAGTGGCTATATTTGTAACCAGTAGTTTCGGACAACACGTAAGTGTTACGGAGATGCTTTGGGAGCTCAAATGGGGATCCCTTAAGGGAAGCCGACGTTGTTTTCGAGAAACGCTATTCAGAAAATGTAGAGGGCCGGCATTTGAAGCTGACTGCCGAACGATTCTACTGCCGCCAACATACATCAAGCAAGGACGACGAGAATAAGATACGAAAAATTAGGGCTCATTTGGAGGCGTACAGACAGTCGGTTTTCCCTCGCTCTATTTGCGAGGGGAACAGGAGGGGAAATGACAAGTAGTGGTATAGGGTACCCTCAGCCACGCTCCCTACGGTGGCTTGCAGGTATCTATGTACATGTGGATGTATATATTTCAGTGTGTGTGTCGTTTCTCCCCCACCTGCTACTGCTAGTCATCATTCCACACACACATGGTATACATATATATGTATATATACTGATCAATCATTGAAAAGTAAGTACTGTTTATAAAATTATCAGAAAGAAAATGTTTTAAATGTAAGTACTGTATAAAAGAGTAAAAGAGTAAGAGAGCCATCTGGCGCCTATGAATGGTAATTGCACACTTATGTCGAACATAGGCGGTGTCAAATTAATTTGACCCGACTTTGTAATTATTAGAGAAAGGATGTGAAATGGATCGATCACATAAATTCAGTAATAGTGTAGCCTTTAGATTAGTTGGAAAGGCTCTAAGAAAGCGTAGCACGTCTGTGAAGAAAATCGCATAGAAAGTGCTAGTAAAGCCCTTATCAAGTGCGTAAGACAGCAGACAAACAATGAATTCAAAAATACAGAGCTTGGATCGTTACAGGTCGATATGCGCCATACGAAATTGTAACAGATTCTCGGGAAACTTGAATACAAACCTTTCCAAGGAAGACGACGCAGTTCTTGAAAAATCTCTAGGATGAATTCAAGGAATTCGTCTTCTAATTAAAGTCTGCGACAGTCCTGCTACAAGTATTGTGTATTACGAGTAGGTAACGAGCAAAAGATCGGGGCGTGCAGATGCATATGGACAGTAATTTTAACATCGTTCAATAAGTGATTAGAATGGGACAAAAAATGAATTTCATTGATACCAAAACTCTCCGACGTGCACTGTACGGTAGCTTGTGGAGGAGACAAGGTTTTAAAAAATTATTCCATGTTTTGATAGGTGGCAGTGTGGACCGAAAGAAGAAAAAGAATGCAGGATACATACGCTTCGAAACTCATATCTTGACAGTTACGAGCCCTTATTCAACTGTAGTACTGTGAAACTTGACTCTTCTACTGCCAATTCTTTGCTGTTATGAACGACGTACAGAATGCAGTAAACAAATGAAATCGCTTCCTCTGTTATTGTGCATGGATACAGCACGCAGATCACATTTTTTTTCTTTTTTTATTTATTTATTTTATTTTTTTACTGTAAACCATATTAACAGCTGTGGGTAAGTGCAGAACAAGCATTAGTTGAAATGGAACCAGATTTTGTTTTGATAAGTTTGTGAGATGCTTTTTTACCTCGTAGTTTTACCACTGTACTGAACAGAATAATGGAAACCTATATTTCCACATATGGAATGGCAAACATGATGAGATTATGTGTTATGGACCGGCAAATGATAGCAACTGTCGACATATGAGGGCTAATGAATATTAATGCCTCCGTACTACTTAGTCTGTTCTCAGAATCGCTTAGCGTTTTGGATGTCATGTATATTACTCGGTCGACTTTCCCGCTAGATGGTTCCGAACTGTAGTGTGTAACATGGCGGTATCTAACGTAACTATGTCGGTGCGAGAGGACCAGCATGCCGTAATCGAGTTTCTAACCAAAGAAAACGTGCCTCCAATTGAAATCCAGAAAAAAGTGAAAGCTGTGTACGGTGATGATTGCACCAACATCAGTAATGTGCGACGTTCTACTTATCATGTTCCTAATAATGAAAACGGCGGTGTTAACCTCAACGTGTGCGAAAAAGCTCGATGTGGACGACTACGTATGGCAACGGACACGAGACTCATTGTAATCGGGGCGATGAACTCACTAGAGGAAATCGTCGGATAAGACCAACACAATTCTGGGGTAAGTGTGGCATATCACGAGAGCGTGTACAGGCCGTCACAGCAGAAATGCGATACAGAAAATTGTGTGATGGTGGGTGCCCTGAATGCTCACTCCTGGCATGAAACGGGGGAGACTAGACATCTGTTAACAATTTCTTTTTCATTTTGAACGTGAGGGTGATGGTATCTTTTACAACACTATGCCAGGCGATCAAAGCTGGTTTCACCAGTTTGACCCACAATACGAGGTAGAATCAGAGTATTTCCACTACAGAGAACAGCCAGCGCCAAAATAGTTCCAGACCATGCCATCAGCAGGCAAATTCATGCTCACAGATAGTCCTGGTGAGAATTACACATAAGATCCCATAAATATGTATCTGGAAACATTTGGTTGGTTGGTTTGGAGAGTAAAGGGCCAAACTACAGGGTCATCAGTCCCTTTTCCTACATTCAAACAGGTCTCGGGTCAAAACCATCCCCAAAAGGAGTTGGGGAAAGTAAAAAGGTGTAAAACTAACTGGGAATTACACTGAAAGAAAAAAAACGAAATAAGCGAACCAAAAGGGGAAAACGTACACAAAAAGGAAAAAAATTCTGGAAGGTATTATAAAACTGGGCAGTCCAAGAAGATGTGGACATACTCAGGTGGGAACCAGAGCGACACTGAGGTGGGTGACCATGAGCCACCTAAGTATGGCCAATTCGGAGCCGGCAAAGGAAAATGGAGTCCCTGCGAGTGGCTCGTATGGGTGACCCCCACACATTCGTTGCCTCCTTGATAGCATGTAGTTTATTTGGTGTGCTGATGGTGCGCCATTCAGTACCCCAAATCCAAAAAAAAAAAAAAAGAAAAAAAATTATAGCTTAAGACCAATCAGAGATCACTCTGAGGCAGGCAGATTTCCAGAATTAGTTTACTGGAGCGTGTTATGCCTGTTTGTCAGCAAATTTATTGCCAGCGATCTCGACATGTCCTGGGGTCCAAATGAAGGACACTAAACGTCCTATATTTCTGAGGGCATAAAGAGACACCTGGATAGTCTTTAACAAAGGATGGCGAGGGAAGGACTGGTTGAGCGCTTGTAGGCTTCTTAAGGAGTCACTAAAGATGGTTAAGGAATCACCTGTGCAGGAGCAGATATGCTGAAGAGCACGAGAGATGGCTGACAACTCTGCGCTGTTCAGTAAGGCCAACATGAGCATAAGCGCAGCCAGCGTAACCATCGACCATCGAGCCATTTGTGTAGACTATTTCTGAGCCTTGGATCCCGCTGAGAATAGAGAAATATTGTCACGGAGGGCCTCAGGTGGAAGTGAGCTTTTTTAGGACTTGCGATAGATGCAACAATGCTTTGGTCCAGGCATGGACCATGGAGATGTACGTGAGTGGACCCTCTGGAAAGGTGATAGAGGGAAAGTGTCGATTTCAGTAAGAAGCGACAGGACGTGGACTGCCATTGGAATCCCCAATCTGGACCGCTGTTGCGGGGGACAGATCGCCGTGTGAAGGGAAAGGAGATGGTAATTTGGATGATGAGGTGAACTACGAGCTTCGGCGGTATAATTTGCATGCAGCTATTGTCGCCTGATCCGCAATGGAGGAAGGTCACCTTCCACGAGGAGGCTGTTCACTATGCTCGTTCAGAAAGCTCCCGTTGCAAGGCAGACTCCACAGTGGTGCATAGGGTGTAGCAGCCACAGCGTTGAGGGCGATGGTGAACCATACATCAGGCTCCCATAGTCAAAGGGCTTTGTACAATTGTAGTAGTATAGGGTGATCTGTACCCCAGTCGGTCTGGTTCAGGCAACGAATAAAATTTAGATGCCGCCACCACTTTTCCTTAAACTGACAAATATGAGGAAACCAAGTTAGGTGGGCGTCGAAAACCGGTCGTAAAAAGTGGTAAGTCTCCACTACATTAAGTAGTTGGTCATCGAGGTAAAGTCCCGGATGAGGGTGGACAGTACAACAGCGACAGAGGTGCATGATGCAAGTATTGGTAGCTGAAAACTGAAAGCCGTGATTAAGGGTCCCTGATTGTGCCTTTTGTAGGCTCCCTGCAGTCGTGTTCAAACACAACAATATAAGAGGAGTAGAAGGAAACACAAAAATCGTCATCATATGAAAAGGGGGACACTAAGGACCCCACAGCTGCTGCAAGACAATAAATGGCTATTAAAAAGAGTGGGACGCTCAGGGTAGAGACCTGCGGGACCCCATTCTCTTGAATATGGGGCGAACTGTCTGAATCACCAACTCGAAGTCTGAAAGTGCGGAGCGACAGTTAAATTCCGTATTATAATAGGGAGCGGTCCCCGGACAACCCACTCAAGCACGGTAACAAGGATGTGTTGTGGCCAAGTGGTATCGTGGGCTTTCGTAAGATCAAAAGAAACGGCAATAAGGTGTTGACACCGGAAAAAGGACGTTCGGATGGCAGACTCCAGGTATATCAAGTTGTTATTGGTGGAGCGCCCTTGGCGAAAACTGCCCTCGGATGGGGCCAGAAGGCCCCAAGACTCAAAGACCAAACACAACCACCAGCTCGCCATTCATTCCAGCAGCATGCAGAGAACATTGTTGACGCTGTTAGGACGATAGCTATCCACATGTAGCCTACTTTTGTAATTAATGTCATGCCCAATACTGAACTTCTCTTCAGGGTCAAAAGTGGATCTACACACAATTAGGAAATTGAAAATAATGTCCTCGCTAATAACTCTCACGAAAACCAATTTGGCTAGGTTCTCTCAACTTTAGTAACTTCAGTGGAAACTCTATTCCAAAAAGGATAGCGTTAAATACAACCATTAAGAAATGATAAAATCTTAATAAAAGCCTCTAGATTTTTAACCTACATCGAATTTCTTTTGACTAATACATCATTGCAGTTTCAAGAACACATGCTTATAACAACATATGGAATTTAACTATGTCAACATTAAATTCAGTTTCTCGATTTCTGCCTTTCTCGGCTTCTCTGTGTGTTCTTTATAGTATATACACTTCGGATCTATAATCGAAGCGAAGGATATACACTACCTAATCAAAGGTATCCAGACATCCCTATGTTGTATCGAAGAACAGACCTGTAGATGTTACGAAAGGCTGACCCACAAGTGTAAAACCAGGTAGCGAGCATTGTGTTGCCAGTAAAGAAGTAGAAACACAGAGTGGATTAATCAGAAGAGCTGAGTAGTTTTGAATGAGGATTAGTCAAAATGGTTCAAATGGCTCTGAGCACTATGGGACTCAACATCTTAGGTCATAAGTCCCCTAGAACTTACAACTACTTAAACCTAACTAACCTAAGGACATCACACACACCCATGCCCGAGGCAGGATTCGAACCTGCGACCGTAGCAGTCCCGCGGTTCCGGACTGCAGCGCCAGAACCGCACGGCCACCGCGGCCGGAGAGGGTTAGTCACTGGATGTCAGCTAAGTAACAAATCCATGGCGCAAACCTGCCTACTTTAGGAATTTTGTACAGGACACATATCAGGCACTTTCTGTTAAGGAATTTGATCTCTATGAACATATATTCCACCTGTTTATCTTCATAGTTGTTGGATATGTGTAGCACAGTAAGTGTTAAATCAGAGTGTATGTGCGCATCTACTCAAGCCGTTCGTTGGTTGTATCTATCGTGACTTAGAAAGATGGTGCAACCTAGATTTACTGAACCTGCGGGAATAATTGGTTGAGCCAAGTCTATTACATATGTATTACATAGATTTCTGTGTCTTGAAATGTACTGAGAGAGGACAAGTAAATCTCACACTATTCTCCATATTTGAGGGTACAATTTAATGTTGATTTTTCATCCAAGACATCGTATTTATGAGCCAACATTGGTGGAAGGGTGTACGTTGTTAATGCATATGGGATTTTTATGGTTGTTCTCCTTCGAATAGTATTTTTCTGGAGTTGAGAATAAGCAGCTTGGTCATTTAACAGTACATTTTGCAGTGAACGTTTGGAGCTTGGAAGTGACGTGCAGCTATTAGGAAAGTAGTATTTCAAAGCACTTACTTGGGACATAATTCTGGGCTCAAGAACTCCTCTTGCGGTTTGGGTCGAGGAGGTGGGAAAACGTAACACCTAGACCTAGTTGTTAGGCGCCTCTTGGCATAGCTGAGTTGGGGGTATGAGAGAAATCTAGGTCACCCAGCCTATATGTTACCACAGCATCATAAATGTCCTTTGTGAAAAGGAATGACAGCCACGAAAATTCGAGAGTTTCCATGTTCAACGTTGACAGGACGCTATCGAAGCACCCATCAAGTGGGGTCGTTCCTCAGCCTGCAGAGTGTTTTTGGGAAGCCTCGAGCCTTCAAAACAAATTTAGAAGAAACGCAACATTTATGGTTGGTCTGAAATGGTCTATGTTGGAACACAAAAGCCGGCCGCGGTTGTCTCGCGGTTCTGGGCGCGCAGTCCAGAACCGTGCGATTGCTACGGTCGCAGGTTCGAATCCTGCCTCGGGCATGGATGTGTGTGATGTCCTTAGGTTAGTTAGGTTTAAGTAGTTCTAAGTTCTAGGGGACTGATAACCACAGCAGTTGAGTCCCATAGTGCTCAGAGCCATTTGAACCTTTTGGAACACAAAAGCACTTCTCTTGGTTTAGCCAGGGCCCCTGGTCGGACAAGCAATAGCGTTCAGCCCGTCCAGCTAATGATCTCTGTGATAAATGTTTTGTTCACTTTAGAGCTTTATGGAAACTCAAAAATAACACTGTCTATAGAGGCTGCGGGGAGAATTCAGGTTGGCAGCACAACATCTCATCCTCTCTGCACTGTCTGCACAGGAAATTGCGAATCAGGGATTGGTTGCTTCTCCTGCAAAGAGAAAAATATTGTTAACTTTGATTAGTATTTTCCAATGAGTAGAGCAGACGAATCAGAGGCGAGACATGGAGCTCGTGGAGTCTTGTGATTGGCACAAAACCCTTGTGGGGGGTGCTTGTGGGAGTGCTTTTGTGGAGTTTTCCAAGGTCTGATGGAAAGTGAGTAGAGGAGATACCTGGTCTTCTGACTCAGACTCCTGTCTGGAGTGAGTCTCCCAATTCAGAACCCTGTCTCGAGTGGGTCTTCTGATTCAGATTCAGTTCTGGAGAGGATACTGGTCTTGACTTCTGTTATTTGAGGGGGGACGGGCGGGGGGGGAGGGGGGCGGGAGCCCTTGGGACGGTTGTCCAGTCAATTACTCCGCTCTAGCACTGGTGTTAAGGAGGGAGGACTTAACTATGGTGAGGATTTAGCTCTACTGACGGCTCTGACAACTCTCTGTGCTGAGGGCAGTCTTATTCGTGACAGGTCTATCGCTCTGATGTTTGATCTCCTTGTGTGCACTTCTGTATGAGTGAGTCAAGTTGGTCCATTATATGACTGGCCAATGGGAGTGTCATACGGTGGAATCTGCCGAGATTTCAGGGCTCCGTTAGAGAGTAATTGCGATCCATCTAACAGACCACCAGCTGCGACTTCCCATATTTCGTGGCCGTGGCAGGGAATTACAGGCGCCACACATCGCTGCTCTGCAGACGCTTGAACCATGACCGTCACCTGAGACAGCGCCGCAAATCGAGAAAAGGTGTATTATATTGCTGCTCCTGCTTGTTAGGGGAAATAAGATCTCAATCTCACCACTTTTTGTCTGCTGCACTAAACTAGCACATTTTTTTGTCTAGAATAAACCCACCAAAGTCTGTTCAGTATTAGGTAATCTCAGATTGCGTTATCCATATTTTGAGCCAGAGTAAATAGTTCAGTCAGGCCCATCTTCGTCTTTGCCAACCAGCCGCCACACATTGTTGTCAACTGTCTGTTGCATACTTTTGCCACCATCAGATCATATTTCTTTTTGTCAATACACTTAACATGTATTTTTGTCCAATTTTAATCAATAAAGTTGTGCTTTAACTTTTATAAAAGATGAATCCCGTGTTGATATATTAATCACCCATCAGCAGCAGACAAAAATAATGACAAGGCCACCATTTCATTAACACTATTTCAGTATTCTGGTTCATTTAGATTCTGATAACTGTAATAACCTCTAATGCAGACTATCAACAATAAAACAATTAAATGGCAAAATAAATTTAGTAGATGAATGGGGCAGGTTGTCTACATTAAGGTTTAGTAGTTAAAGTGATTGCTGTTAGGACAGTAACTCAGAGTCGCTTGTCGCCTTCCAAAACATACCACAAGTCCAGTATAGTCTTGTAATATAATGAGACACATCGAAATGAGATGAACGAGACTGGACATTTGTTATTTAGTGTTGTTACTTGCTACATATGGTATATAAAGGGCATAGATAGCGTCAGATGTTGATTGATCACTGTGAAGGAGACAAAGCTGCCGTGTACTTATGTGAGGCAGTGTTATCAGCAACTCGCAAACTTTGAAAGGGAACTCACTGTGGAACTCCATTTGGCCAGATGGTCGAACAATTTCTAATTTGCACCTGCCATCCGAAAAAAAGGAAGACACCTCCTGCATCATTCTGTGTCATCCCACAGCTTTAGTCGAAGACTAATGGCAGCCGAACTAGAGGCATACCGTCTTGCGCGTAGGCTGCTGCTAATACCATAATGCAAACGTCTTCATTTGGAGTGGTGTAGCATGGAGTGCTGAATAATTCTGTCACATTGTGTTCATGAATTATACGTGATTCTGCATAACCTGTAATAACCATAGTCGGCGAATGTCTCTGAGCTAGGGTAGATTCTATATTTTCAAGGTTTATGAAGGACACAGCGGAGTTACTCTGGTCGTCGTGGTGTGTGGAACCACTGGGTATTATTTCAAGCCATGGCGGCAGTGATTGTGAAATTCTGAGGCCATTACGGTACATCACATGATTGTATCATGGTGCCTTTTTTCGTATAACAACACTCGTCGACTCATACCTCGTGTCATTATGAACCATCTGTGTGAAGCAAATGTACTCACGTGGCCAACGAGTTCTTCAGATCTACCCCCGATGGAACATATCTGGGATCAGCTCAGAAATCCCATTGCCAGTACCCAGGATACCAAGGGTCAGTTACATTTCTGGGCCAGCTTACCTCGAAGACGATACAACCACTATGTGACACATTTCCCAAATGGATCGTTACAGGTATCCAGGTCAGATGGGGTTGTAGTGATGGCTGGGCTCATAAGCCCAAGTTCCTTATGAATCTGACTGGGATTTGTAATGACTAACACAACACCATACGTTCTCTCAACGTCTTAAGTTTCATTATGTTTGTAAGTATGTCTGTATGTATTGAACTGGGGTCCTAGAAACGACGGAGAGGCTTCGTTCCCGCCGTAGCCTTCAGTGGTACACAACCCCACAACAGGCTACAGCACTCCACTCACCCCACCACCGCCCCACAGCGAACCTTGGGTTATTGTGCGGGTCGGCCCCCAGCGGAGCGCAGTAATCGCCGACATAGTGTAAATGAGGCGGAATAAGGGGAACCAGACCGCATTCGCCGATGCAGATGGAAAACTGCCTTAAAAACCAGCCACAAACTGGCTGGCACACCGGACCTCGACAATAATCCGCCGGCCGGATTCGCGCCGGGGACCGGCACGCCTTCCAGCTCGGGAAGCAGTACTTTAGACCGCACTGCTAGCCGGGATGGTGTATCATTTCGTTTACTTCTCCCCTTTTGGTCGCTTTACTCTCTTTTTGAGTCGGTCTACTCTGTACTCCTCACATTGACATTACACTTGGCTTGGGTTTCACAGTTGTTTCTTAAATAATACTTAGTTTATACCGCAATTTTACTAAAGTTTCCCTGAACATACACCGATGAGCGTGACATAAATTCGACAGAGACCTTGGTAGGTGGTATGGGACACTAGATATCTACCACAGCTCACGCAGTTTCCTCAAATTACTGGTCGGTGGACTGTGGAAGCGTATTTGGCGCTCATGGCGTTCCAGGTGCCTTCCTGGTGGGCAAGACATCAATTTGAGTTTACTATTACGCTATTCTGAGCATCATAGCGTGATTCTGATTTTATGGTTCAAATGACTCTGAGCACTATGGGACTTAACATCTGAGGTCATCAGTCCCCTAGAACTTAGAACTACTTGAATCTAACTAACCCAAGGACATCACACCTATCCATGCCCGAGGCAGGATTGGAACCTGCGACTGTAGCGGTGGCGCTGTTCCAGAATGAAGCGCCTAGAACCGCTCGGTCACAACGGCCGGCCAAGCATTAAATGATGCATATGGTCTGCAATGATATTCATCTGTTCCACAGGTATCATAGGGCTTTCGAGTAGTAGTTCGCCCAAACGGCGGTGCATCCGGACACAGCTATCAACCTGGTGTAACAAGAAAAGCACGTCATCCAATAAAGCGACACGTTTCCAATAATCCACCGTCCAATTTTGATAAGCCTACTGCAGTCGTCACTGACAGTGTCGTAAGGATCGCGTGCTGCGAAATTCTACATTCAACAATGTGCGCTGAATGGTGTGCTCCAAAACACTTGTACTTGCTCCAGCCCTGTATCCAGACCTGACACATATCGCCGCCTATCCTGCTACACAGTGTGGGCAAGTCTCCGACCGCCATGGCCTGTGATGAGGAGCGTACATCAAACACTCCGTCGTCTACTCCTAGTTCCACAGTCCTAAAGCCACTTCCCATAGATGCTCACGATGTAAGAGCGCAAACAGATAACCATCTTTGACGTTTAAGATATGGCAGTTCCCAGCCACAGGGGCATAATGACATTCCCTGTGTCAGAGTCGCTTATGTGAGTGGATTGCTGCAGTTGCGGCTCGTATCGTCGCTAGCATGATTCTCCATTCTCCATTCGTGACGGTTGACAGTGGTCATGAAGTTCTTCTTCATGGTGTATGTCTACACGGAAATACTGTCAGCAGAAAATAATATCAGAGTTTTAACTGAAGATCTGTCTAATCTGTTTCATAAATTTAAGGAAAATCTCTTCGTTATCGTAACTGTTTGCTATTCACAGAACGGAAGTTAGAGTTACTACCGCATCTTGAATGTAACGGGCGGCGACAGAAGACATGGAATAGTGATACGCACATATAGAGACGGCGAAAGTATCACGTACACAAGATATGTAAGGGCTGGGCCTTGGCGGAACAGTCATTAGTACTCAGGTGATTCATATGAAAATGTTTCCGACATGGTTATGACTGCACGACGGCAATTAACAGACTTTCAACACGTTATGGTCGTTGGAGGTAAACGCATGGGACATTCTATTTCGGAAATCATTGCGGAATTCGTTGTTCCATTATCCACACTGTCAAGAAACGTCCGAGAATACCAAATTTTACACATTACCTCTCACCACGGACAACGCAGTGGCCGACAGCCTTCACTTAACGACCGAGAGCAGTGGCGTTTGCATTGCGTTTACAATGCTAACAGACAAGTAACGTTGCGTGAAAGAACCGCAAAAATCGATGTGGGGCTATGACGGACGTCCCGTGAGGACAGTGCGGTGAAATTTTGCCATAATGAACTATGGCAGCAGACGACCCACTCGAGTGCCTTTGCTAACAGTACGTCATGGCCTATAGTGCCTCTTCTGGGCTCGTGACCATATCGGCTGGATCACTGGAAAATCGTGGCCTGATCATATAAATCCCGATTTCGCAGGTAAGAGCAGATGGTAGAGTTCGATCGAGTGTTTCACAAACCCAAGAAGTCATGGACGCAAGTTGTCAACAAGACACTATGGAAGCTGATGGTGGCTCCTAAATGATGTGCGCTGCGTTTACATGGAATGGACCGGGTCCTCTGGTACCAATGAACTGATATTTGGTTGGAAATGGCTATTTTGGCTACCTAGAAACCTTTTGCAGCCATTCATTGACTTCTACATCTACATCTACATCTACATCCATATTCCGCAAGCCACCTGACGGTGTGTGGCGGAGGGTACCCTGAGTACCTCTATCGGTTCTCCCTTCTATTCCAGTCTCGTATTGTTCGTGGAAAGAAGGATTGTCGGTATGCTTCTGTGTGGGCTCTAATCTCTCTGATTTTATCCTCATGGTCTCTTCGCGAGATATACGTACGAGAGAGCAATATACTGCTTGAATCTTCGGTGAAGATATGTTCTCGAAACTTTAACAAAAGTCCGTACCGAGCTACTGAGCGTCTCTCCTGCAGAGTCTTCCACTGGAGTTTATCTATCATCTCCGTAACGCTTTCGCGATTACTAAATGATCCTGTAACGAAGCGCGCTGCTCTCCGTTGGATACTCTCTTCTATCAACCCGATCTGGTACGGATCCCACACTATTGAGGAGTATTCAAGCAGTGGGCGAACAAGCGTACTGTAACCTACTTCCTTTGTTTTCGGATTGCATTTCCTTAGGATTCTTCCAATGAATCTCAGTCTGGCATCTGCTTTACCGACGATCAACTTTATATGATCATTCCATTTTAAATCACTCCTAATGCGTACTCCCAGATAATTTATGGAATTAACTGCTTCCAGTTGCTGACCTGCTATTTTATAGCTAAATGATAAGGGATCTATCTTTCTATGTATTCGCAGCACATTACACTTTTCTACATTGAGATTGAATTGCCATTCCCTGCACCATGCGTCAATTCGCTGCAGATCCTCCTGTATTTCAGTACAATTTTCCATTGTTACAACCTCTCTATACACCACAGCATCATCTGCAAAAAGCCTCAGTGAACTTCCGATGTCATCCACAAGGTCATTTATGTATATTGGGAATAGCAATGGTCCTATGACACTCGCCTGCGGCATACCTGAAATCACTCTTACTTCGGAAGACTTCTCTCCATTGAGAATGACATGCTGCGTTCTGTTTTCTAGGAACTCTTCAATCCAATCACACAATTGGTCTGATAGTCCATATGCTCTTACTTTGTTCATCAAACCACTGTGGGGGACTGTATCGAACGCCTTGCGGAAGTGAATAAACACGGCATCTACCTGTGAACCCGTGTCTATGGCCCTCTAAGTCTCGTGGACGAATAGCGCGAGCTGGGTTTCACACGACCGTCTTTTTGGAAACCCATGCTGATTCCTACTGAGTAGATTCCTAGTCTCCTGAAAAGTCATTATACTCGAACATAATACGTGTTCCAAAATTCTACAACTGATCGACGTTAGAGATATGGATCTATAGTTCTGCACATCCGTTCGACGTCCCTTCTTGAAAACGGGGATGACCTGTGCCCTTTTGCAATCCTTTGGAACGCTACGCTCTTCTAGAGACCTACGGTACACCGCTGCAAGGAGGAGGGCAAGTTCCTTCGCGTACTCTGTGTAAAATCGAACTGGTATCCCATCCGGTCCAGCGGCCTTTCCTCTTTTGAGCGATTTTAATTGTTACTCTATCCCTCTGTCGTCTATTTCGATATCTACAATTTTGTCATCTGTGCGACAATCTAGAGAAGGAACTACAGTGGAGTGTTCCTCTGTGAAACAGCTTTGGAAAAATACATTTAGTATTTCGGCCTTTAGTCTGTCATCCTCTGTTTCAGTACCATTTTGGTGACAGAGTGTCTGGACATTTTGTTTTGATCCACCTACCGCTTTGACATAAGACCAAAATTTCTTAGGTTTTTCTGCTAAGTCAGTACATAGAGCTTTACTTTCCAAATCATTGAACGCCTCTCGCATAGCCCTCCTCACACTGCATTTCGCTTCGCGGAATTTTTGGTTGTCTGCAAGGCTGTGGCTATGTTTATGTTTGCTGTGAAGTTCCCTTTGCTTCCGCAGCAGTTTTCTAACTCGGTTGTTGTACCACGGTGGCTCTTTTCCATCTCTCACGATCTTGCTTGGCACATACTGATCTAACGCATATTGTACGATGGTTTTGAACTTTGTCCACTGATCCTCAACACTATCTGTACTTCAGACAAAACTTTCCTGTTGAGCCGTCAGGTACTCTGTAATCTGCTTCTTGTCACTTTTGCTAAACAGAAAAATCTTCCTACATGTTTTAATATTTCTATTTACGGCTGAAATCATCGATGCAGTAACCGCTTTGTGATTGCTGATTCCCTGTTCTGCGTTAACTGTTTCAAATAGTTCGGGGCTGTTTGTCACCTGAAGGTCTAATATGTTATCGCTACGAGTCGGTTCTCTGTTTAACTGCTCAAGATAGTTTGCAGATAAAGCACTTAAAAAAATTTCACTGGATTCTTTGTCCCTGCCACCCGTTATGAACGTTTGAGTCTCCCAGTCTATATCCGGCAAATTAAAATCTCCACCCAGAACTATAACATGGTGGGGAAATCTACTCGAAATATTTTCCAAATTATGCTTCAGGTGTTCAGCCACAACAGCTGCTCAGCCAGGGGGCCTACAGAGACATCCAATTACCATGTCTGAGCCTGCTTTAACAGAGACCTTCACCCAAACTATTTCACATTTCGGATCTCCGTCAATTTCCTTCGATACTACTGCACTTCTTATCGCTATAAACACGCCTCGCCCTTCACTGCCCAGCCTGTCTCTGCGGTATACATTCCAATCTGAGTTTAGGGTTTCATTACTGTTTACGTCTGGTTTCAGCCAACTTTCTGTCCCTAGTACTATATGGGCGTTGTGACCGTTTATTAATGAGAGCAGTTCTGGGACCTTCCTATAGACGCTCCTGCAGTTTACTATTAGCACATTAATATTGTTATTCCCTGTTGCATTTAGCCTAATCCTACCTTGCCGTGTCTCAGGAGAGGTCTTGTCGGGCCTAGGGAGGGAATTCTCTAACCTAAAAAACCCCCATGTGCACTCCACACGTACTCCGCTACCCTTGTAGCCGCTTCCGGCGTGTAGTTCGCGCCTGACCTATTCAGGGGGACCCTACAATTCTCCACCCGATAGCGGAAGTCGAGAAATTTGCACCCCAGATCTCCGCAGAATCGTCTTAGCCTCTAGTTTAAGCCTTTCACTCGGCTCCAAACCAGACGATCTCGATCGGTTCTGGGAACGATACTATAAATAGTTAGCTCTGATTCGACCCCGCGAGCGAGGCTTTCCGCCTTCACCAACCGCCTGTACGAACTGAGGATGACCTCTGAACCCAGACGGCAGGAATCATTGGTGCCGACATTGAGCAACAATTTGCAGTCGGGTGCATCCAGTGCTCTCTATCGCCGCTGGCTGGGCCTCCTCCACATCTCCTATGAGACCCCCAGGCAAGCAGACAGAGTGAACACTGGCCTTCTTCCTCGACCTTTCTGCTTTTTCCCTAAGGGGTTCCATCACCCGCCTGACGTTGGAGCTCCCAATAACTAATAAACCACTCCCCTCGTGTGCCTGCTCGGACCTTGCTGAAGGAGCGGCCACATGTCCATTCCCAGGCAGAGCGGGCGATGCCACACGGCCAGCCTCCACATTTACCCTCCGCCTCGTGCGCCGCGAACGCCGCTGAATCCGCCACTCCCCTTGGGGAGAGAGTGGCCCTACCGCGCCCGGTACCCGCGAAGATGTCTCGACAGCAGGGACAGTGGGTGAAGCATGTAACACCCGGGGTGTACCGTGCGACGCAACAGACTCCCCACTGCCGCTACACTCCGAGGCAGCAGCCTGAAGACGGCTGATCGCGGCCATCAACACGCTCAGCTGTACGTGAACAGTGGCCAGCTCCTCCTGCGTCCGTACACAGCAGTCACACATCCTATCCATCCTAAGAAATCAATTTACTGTAGAGAGTTAATCAACTTTTAACTAGACTGCTAATTCACTAAAGGCGGCTGATTGTTGACTAAACTGTGGTTGCTAGCCACTTCTTGTAGAAAACAATGAAAATCGCACCACCTGTCTCTGGACTGTATTGAAAACAAACACTAGCACTACCGGCGCTATGGTTGACTAAAGGGACTCTCTCTGACTGTATTCAACACGAAATCTATGGAACACTATTACTAGCACTCGACAAAGCTTCCTAAAAGCAAAAACACACGGAAGAAGAAGTGACAAGTAAGAAAAATACAGTTGATACTTAAATTAAGGTAGCTCGCTGCACAGCAGACGTGAAGCGGACGGCAGTTACGACGACACTTCATGTTCTCAAACAACGATGAAATTTTTACGGATGGCAGTGTGCCATCTCATCGGGCAACAGTTCTTCGCGTTGTTCTGAAAAACATGCTGGACAGTTCATGTGAATGGTTTGGCCAACCAGGTAGCACGACATGGATTGAACATTTATAGGACCTAATCGAGAGGTGAGTTCGTGCACAAAATCATGCACTAACAACCCTTTCGCAATTATGGACAACTATAGAGTCAGCATGGCCCCATATTTCTGCAGGGGCTCCCAACGACTTGTTAAGTCCATGCCCCGTCCGCGGTGCAGCACTGCACTGGGCAAAAGGAAGTCCAACACGATATTAGGAGTCTCATGACTTTTGTCACATCACTGTAAGTTATACTGAAGTACCTCCATACCTACGATATTTTGTCGCATATTGCATGAATATGGAACGTTTGAAAGAACTTAGCAAAAAAAATTCGATATTGAGATATACACCAAACGAAAAGCAATTAATAATATGCTCATGAAAACGCGTATTAAAGGATTTGGGAGAAGATGATAAGCGTATATGGAACAGGACAGTCCTTTTATTTTATGTGCAGTACACAACTAAATAATTAAAACTGCCTCTTACTACACTTTCGAACTGTGCAGAGATTGAAAACGTTACCGACCTTCTCCTCTGGGACAAACGACTTTCAGAGGAGTGACAGTCCGCCACATAAGGACACTGTAAAGCTGAACCTAAGACATTCCAGAGCGGATACTCTTTTCCCAGTGTGGTAAGTGAGAATGATAGCCTCTGTAGAGCCTTAAAAGTAGCACAGACATACTGACAGGTGGAAGATTGGCATCAGGTAGCGAAACGTGTCGGGATAGTCATTCGGAAAGAAAAGTACGCAGGGAGAGCGTGCAACTGGGAATCAGTCCATTCTAGTAGACACTAATAGTCAGCTAGCGCCACAGTGAGTAAATTTCAGTGAAGAGTCAGCATCGAAAAAATTTTGTTTTATAGTGAAATAGGGAAGAGTTTGTTACGGATGTGATACTCGAGTTGGGGAAACAATCACTAAACCAAAGGCGTTTCTCGTGGCAGCCGAAATTTTTTCATGGAATTTCAATCGCCAGTCTTCTCCTCCGAATGCGAAAATGTTTCCTCGAGCACCAGTTACACAGGGAAATGGAGAATCCTTATAAAATACGAGAAATCAGAGTTCGTTCAGGAAGATTTAGCTATTTATTTTTGTATGTACTGTTCTTTAGTGGAATTATCAAGAAATATCCTGAATGTGGTTGTAGGGACCCTATGCAAAACTCTTCAGCGTGAATTGCGGAGTAGTCATGTAGATGCAGATGTAGATCCAATCTAATGTAAAGGATATTAACCGACATACACTACCGAATATCATTACGCAATAAAATCATGCATTAGTTATTTGCTTTAGACTCAGTGGGCTAATGCCACTGAAACCGTCAAGCATTTCATAGACAATAGGATCACAGCAGCTACCGCACCTTTCTTAGGTAGTCCTAGCGCGTGCACACTTTTAGGGTGAAGCTTATAATCAATGTGTGTCCGAGGACTGTAATGGCTAGAATTCGCACTCCCACATGTTGCTAACTGCAAGTTTCGTCTGGAACGTCAGCAGGGGGACATCCTTGTAAAGTTCACAGAAATTACTGGGCAACTGTATCCTGTGTCCGCGGGAGGTTCCCATATTGTATTAGAAGTGACGTAAATAGCTTCAGACCCGTGGAGGAATCTCATGGACTGAGACTCCAACGATTTCAGTGTCTAGGATTGTTCTTCTCGTTAGATAATACACGCTTATGCGACATTGTACACAGACAGACGTGTGGCCTTAGAAGGTCTTCGTAACGTCTTGATTGTTAATACGCTTATGAGCCTTTGGTTGTTGATTTCAAAAACGTCTAAATGTTGATCGTCATTAGTTACTCCTATCTTAAGTAATTATTCGTCAGTACAGTACTCACCTAAACTTTTCGATTTCGCCCGCAAATTAATTTTGTTCTCGATCATCAGTTGTTCCAAGAATTCTTTTCTTCTTATGTCGACTGCCATCTGCAGCCCATGGCGAGTAACATACAGGCAGTCCACAAAAATATGGAAACGCAACGAACACATCACATTATGACGTTTAATAGGGTGTAGGAGAATCGTTGGCATTCGTTTGTATCGGGTTGGATAAATAGGGATCCTGTATGATTTTCAAGGGAATCTTATACCATTCTTCGTGCAAAATAGTTGCAAGTTCAGGCAACGATAATGGAGGTAGATAGCGATCTCGCACCTTTCCCTACACAGTAGACCACAAAGAAAGGCTCAATAATATCGATATCTGGTGACTTGGGTGGCCTGGGGAAATACGACAATTCATCCTCGTGCTCACAAAACAAGTGCAGGAAGATGCGTGCTATTTGAACAGGGGCCGTGTCATCTGGCCTTACAGTATCATATGCTCAGCCTACATGGCCACATAACCCTTGGCAAAAGTGAGACCTTACAGAGTAACCACGTGGCCCACGTAATACCTCGACTTGACTGCCTAAATCATCATCGGACTGCAATGTTTCTCTCTTGGGATGTAAACTCCGCCAGCAGCTAGAAGCAGTTTGAATCAAGACTTCTCCGACAAAATAGCATCTTCCCATTGCCCCATAATCCAGGTTTTATGGCTGCGGCGCCACATTTTCCTGTTACAGGAATTTTCACTACTGATGAGTTGTTATGCAATTCCAGCTGGCTCTTCAATTCCCCGATTCTGGATCTCCTTTCGCGCTCTTTTGGTGCTGACAGGTTTCACGAATGCGACATTCATTTCTGCAGTGATTTTTTGCAGCTCTTGTCCTCTTAGTTTTAGTCACAATCCTCTTCAATGACTCCGCCACCATCACTCAGCACACACATTCGACCGCGTTGTGACTTAGCGCATCAGGTTTTCCGCTTTTCCTGTATGCGGTATAAATATTCCATAGTATGGCACTTGAAACACTTAACACTTCCGTTGCCTTGGTTACGGAAGCACCCACCATACGAACACCAACCATTTGCCCATTTTTGAATTCACTTAGGTTCACCATTATCCACCCACAACTGTAACATTGTGACCACGAAGCACACTTACAAGACATTGAGGACACTGTACAGGCAGCGTTTGTGGTCAAATACAACAGCGAAACCTGCAGGCTTGGCTAGCGTCTGTGTTCAAGCGTGCATTTATGGCATTGTTTCCATATTTTTATCCACCCCTATAACTGCGTTAACTATGTCGTATTTTCAGAAACAAACTTCCAGCACACTATCAGGAGAGGTCGTTATCCTTATGGATGATGCACGAACGTCTGCAAGATTACAACACCAATAGTAATACATGACTCTAAAACGAACTTCCTTTTACCGTATATATACATAAGCCCGCCGGATAAAACGTTAATCAATCCCTTAAAAGAGCACACGGTTTCGTTTGTAGCGCTGTAGTGTATAGATAGCATAGAAATGACACCAGGCAGTCACGTAACCATTCACAGCTGACCCAGGTTATTGCAATGAAATAGTGCGTATGTTTCCGTTGCATGGAATCAGCACAGTAAGATGTATCGATGTGACAGAATGCCAGAAAGCAGCTATCGTGTTTGAAAATGCACATGACCACACTCTGAATGAAGTAGCCCGATTTGTTGGTGTATCAACGCGAACCGCACACCGCGTGTACAAGGACTGGTGTAAAGCTGACATACAAGTGACATGGCGTTCGAAAAGTGGTCTTAGAAAGACAGTAACCGACAGGGAGAGCAGACCGGTGTCACGCCTTGTTAATAACAATTGATATAAATTCGACATTGACAGCTGCTGTTAGTAAAACCAGCTCAGTCTTAAACATCAAGGGTAAACATTGCAAAGTTATCTGCATGCAATGGACAACTGGAGTCAGGTATCTCACTGAAGACTATTGTTCACAGCGGCATATAAGGAGGCATATACATTTACATCTACATCAATGCACACCAATTCACGTTTAGGTGTTTCGCAGAATGTTAACAGAATCACTGTCAGACTATTTCTCTATCAGATTATTTTTCTACAGTTCCACTGTAGAATATAACATGGGAAAAATCAATACGTAAGTGTTTCCCTGCGAGCTCTTTTTTCTCTTATTTTAATATGATGGTCATTTCTCCCTTCTTAGATGGGAGTCAGAAAAATATTTTTTCATTCAGAGGAGAAAGTTTATGATTAAATATTTTTGCGAAAATCTCGCCGCAACGAGAAACGGCTTTGTTTTAATGGTTGTCACAGTAGTTCAGTTATCATATCCGTTACACTCTCTCCTTTTTTTCGCGATAACGGAAAATAAGGTGCCCTTCTTCAATTTCTTCAGTGTCCTGTGTCAATCTTGTCTGGAAAGGATCCCATACTGCACAGCCATACTCTAGTAGAGTATAGTGAAGCGTAGAATAGGCAGTCTCTTTAGTAGATTTGTTACATCTTCTCAGTGTACTGATAATAAAATGTAGTCTCTTGCGTCGCCTCTCTCCACAACATTTCAGTATGATGGTTCCAGCCTGAGTTGTTCGTAATAGTAATTCCTAGGTATCTAGTTTTGTGGACAACTTTTACATTTTTACTATTTATCGTGTACTCGAAATTTAACCGATTCTTTTTAGTACGCATGTAGAAGATCTCACACTTCCTGTTGTTGCAAATTTCCACTTTTCGCACCATAGAGATATCTAATTTAAAGTTTTATAATTTGTATTTATCTTCTGATGAATTTACTAGACAAGAAACCGACAGCATTATCTGTAAACAACCTGAGAGGCTGCTCACATTGCCTAAAAAATATTTGAGACCTGCGCAACTTTCCAGCCCACAGGCACAGGGCTTTCATCGAGCGAGCGGTTGTACATGTTTGCTAAATATGGAGCTGTCTCATCAGCATACTCCGAAATGAACCTAATTGGTATACAGTCTGGACTGGAAGAGTAAAGCTTGGTAATTGATTTAGATGGCCCTTTACACCATGGATTTCTGCTTGTAAGTTACTCATATTGGCAACTGTTCTTGATTCGGATTCTGGCTTATTTACTGTATCTGTTTTGGTGAAGTAATTTCATAAATCTGTCTATAGTAAGCTCGTTTTAGTTGTTCGTAACTATCGCGAAATGAAGATATTGTTGCCTGTTGCCGCTTGAGTACTATACATACGACCAGAATCTGTTTGGATATTCCACCACATATCGCGTCAGTGTTTCATTCTCGAAATTTTTAAAAGTATCTCACATTGAAGCCTGTGCTACATTTCGAATTTCTGTAAAACAGATGTTTTCTTAGAGATTTTCCGTTCTTTTTAGTCTGGCATACATTTTTTTGTTCTCCTGTAACAGTGTCCTGACCCTTTTGTGTCCCATGAGGAATATATTTCTTCTCTTAACAGTTTACTTGGTATGACTATCTCAGTTACTATCAATACTATTTCGTTAAATTTGAGCCAAATCTGGCCAACACTTACACATTCGTTTGGAAGAAATAGAGGCTGTCTCTTAGGAAACGCTAAAGCGAATTTTTTTCTGATTTTTTTAAACAGTTATATATTTTGCTTTTATTTCTGATGCAGTTAAATGTTACGGCATTCAGTCTCGCTACTACGACTTGTGGTCACTAATCCCTGTACCAATCATGCTCCGTACTTGATGAGGACTGTTTCTTGCCTAGAGGTTTCGTATGTCATCATAAACATTTACACTTTGTGAGGGCTCCTGAAGTAAATGGTCAAAATAATTTTTGAAGAATGCGT
Source organism: Schistocerca nitens (assembly GCF_023898315.1). NCBI lineage: Eukaryota > Metazoa > Arthropoda > Insecta > Orthoptera > Acrididae > Schistocerca > Schistocerca nitens. Next base: position 437,961,138 of record NC_064616.1, read on the forward strand.
GTAGTAAGATGTCGGACGATGTTTAATGGCTACCAGCGACTTGAAACATGTATTTTCGCCATCATACAGTGGATGGATCGAAGTCAACACCAACTATAACTGTGGGGGTCGGGTACCAATTCGAAAGTAGACTCGAATTTTCGTTGAACCCTTCACCCCATCTGAGCCATGAGCTCGGTAAAAGGATACAATCATTAATTATTCCGGTGGTCGAGTGTAGCCTCTACCCATACTACGAGCGGCGTTTAAAAAGTAATACAACATATTTTATTTGATCAAAGCAGGTGGGTTTTATCCAGGATTCCATATTACTCCCACTCTCTTGACTACTAAACCCTATTTTCCAGCATTATATCTGTTCAATGCGATGACCTTAGGCCGCTTTACTGAGAGCGTCTATGCTCGTATGGTAGCACTCTAATGGTCCCCTTCGGAGCCAACGTCTTTCTGCAACAAAAGACTCCACGTCACCCCTATACTGCTATCTGTGGAGTGCATCTTTCATTGGGCCAAACAGATGGAAGTCGGAAGATACGAGATCCGGGCTCTGGAGTGGACGAGGAAGAATAGTCCAGTGAAGTTTTGTGAGCTCCTCTCAGGTGTGCACACTTGTGTGAGGCGTAGCATTGTCATAGAGAAGGAGAAGTACGTCTCAATTTTTGTGGCAACGAAAACGCTGGAGTGGTTTCTTCAAATTCCTGAGGGGGGTGCAATAAACGTAAGAGTTGATCGTTGCTCCATGAGGAAGAGCATCAAATAGAATAACTCCTTCAGCCTACCAGAATACCGACGCTGCGACTTTACCAGCTGAGGGTAAGGACTGGAAGTTTTTCTTCTGAGGATTGTGGTTTGGTGCCACTCCATGGATTGCATTTTCTTTACGGTTTGAAGTGGTGAACTCATATTTCATAGTTTGTGACGATGTTCAATAGAAAATCGTCACAATCAAACTTGTAACGCTCAAACAGTTCCGCACAGTCGGTCCTTTGTTGCTCTCTATGCTCTTCCGTTAGGCGGCGAGAATTCCAGCGAGCACACACCTTTGAGTACCGCAACTGGTGGATGAGTGTTTCAGCACTGGCAACAGAGGCGTCCAGTTGTGCAGTGAGGTGTTTGATTGCGATCCGTCGCTCATCTCGAATGAGACTGTCAGCACACTCCAACACGGTTAGAGTAACAGCTACAGGGTGACTAATACTGAACTACATGAAAAAAACGTAAATTAGTTACAAACTACGCCGTGAACACACTTTATTCAACATGTAAACGTCACTACAGATATTCGGATTTAGGTTGTGACAGGTTCCATGTACTTGCTGTCATTGGCAATGATGTGGCGCAGACGAATTGCGAAATTCTGCATGATCCGCTGAAGTGTCGGAAAACTGACGATGTCGATAACCTCCTGAATGGCTGTTTTAATTTCATTAATGGTTTTGGAGTTACTGCTATACAACTTATCTTTAATATAGCCCCACAAAAAGGAGTAACTTTTATTCCGATCCGGAGAATATGGCGGCCAATCAATGTCCATGCCAGTGGCCTCTCGGTACCAGAGCCAGAATGCGGTCCTGAAAGTGCTCCTCCAGGACATCAAACACTCTCCTTCTTCGATCGGGTCGACCTCCGTCTTGCATGAGCCACATATTGTCGAAATCAGGGTCACTTTGGATAATGGGGATGAAATCATCTTACAAATCCTTCAGGTATCAGTCGGTAGTCATGGCGCCACGAAGGAATATCGCACCGATTATTCCGTTTCTGGACATTGCACGTCACACAGTCACCAGTTGAGGGTGAAGAGACTTCTCGATTACGAAATGCGGATTCTTAGTCCCCAAAATGCACCTATTTTGCTTATTGACGAATCAATCCAAATTAAAGTATGCTTCGTCGCTAAACCAAACCATAGAGTGCACACTAATTCCCATCATCCCCCACGGCAAACCGTGCAGTTTGAACGTCCTAACGCAAATCGTTCAGAAGTTATAACGATTTTATTTCATTCAGTTCAATAATTGTTCACAATATGTGCGGCAGGTCTGCACGGGGGATACCGGACAGGTTTGCGCGTCCTTGTTGCAATGATGAAAGACGCCTCACCCAACGACTCACTATGCTTTTATTCACTGTATGGTCTCCGTATACATTCTGTAAGTGTCTATCAATATCTGCGTTATTCTGTTTTTCCGCCAAAAGCTCTCTGTTTAGAACGCACCTCCGTTACAGACGCTATTTTGAAGTCTACGTATAGCGCCGCCACCTATCTATGAGGGCTGAAGTTGGAATTTCTATGGTTTCCTACAACAAGTTACGCCTGTTTCCCACCGAAAGTGGCCTAGAAGCACTGTGTTGTAGTACTTATTGAACGTACCTCGTAACTCTCAGCGGCTGTCTACTTCAGTTTACCTGTTACTTCCGACAGCATCAAATGCGCCACCACCAAGTGAATTTAATGTGTCCTCTGTCTATAGCATTAGGCTTTTGGTTCAAAACTTCGAGTGAAATTCTCTCCTGCTTTAGCCACCTTTCAGTACTTAATACCATATTTGCTTCACTGCTTTCAATGAGCACCTGTATCTCTGGTTCTTTCCCAACACAGCTACGAAAATTTACGACTACTGAACCAATATTTCTTGGTTCTACCATCATCCTGTACTTGGACATCAGCCTTTGAGAGTAAACCATTCTTTTTACACTTTTTCTACCCTGTAACCTAAAGAACAACCAAGTTCACTTTGCACAGCACCCACTACGTGTAGCTGCCTCATGTGTGTAATGGACCCTAGACCTACCAAGCGGAATCCTGTAATCTATCAGAGTATAGCGCGAGTCAAGGTATATGCGCCCTACACAGTCGCAGAACCATCCGACCCTTTCTTCGGCTCTCAAAGAAAGGTTTACAGTCTGTCCTGTCGACTATGCTACAGACGGTGAGCTCTACCTTTTGTTGCTGGAGAGACATTGTTGTCTTTACCACTTCATATAGCCGCCAGAAACCGGAGAGGATGTATTCTGATACAAGGCGACACACATCATTAGTATAAATAAGCCACCACCTGCAGTCGGCAGCATCTTGTGCTCTTTGTACCATCCAGAAGGACTTGTTCTACATTTGGGATGACTCTCGCTGGTATGCAACAACAATGCACACTGGACCTCTTTTCCTCCTTGGCAACCATATGTGTAACAGACTCTTGCAGTTGCCTAACATAGGAGCTCCCAACTACCAGTAATCCCGCACTCTGTGAATTCCCAGAGCTTGCAAGTCAAGATGCTTCCTCTGGAACAAGGAAAGCAACTGCATCTGGCTCAGGATCTACACTAGCCACAGACAGCGCATTAAACAAGTTTGTGAGACAAACCTGGGAGGTCTTTTGATTGATCCCTCAAAAAGTCTTTCGCTGTCCGCCACACATTGAAACTAAGTTCCACCCAACGAAGCGTGAGGGGTCAACCTGTGCCGACCACAGTAGCCGACCGATCAGGAGACACATCTGACGTGCTTGACATCTCTTGGAACCCTAGATTCCTTCCACCACTGTGATACCCACTGGCAACGGCCTCAGCGTGATCGAAGTGAACACTGCCTGTAGCTATGAGCGAAAGGTCCCCAGTTCAGTTCGCATCCGAACGCAGCATTCACAGTCCATATATCTACTGAACATGGTGGAGACCTGCACTACACAAATACGTGAGAAATTCAAGAACTATACTACGAAAGGACAGAGGCAAAATAGTTGGTTCTAGCTAGAAGCTCTTAAAATCACAAACACATGAAAGATATATTCTTCTGGTGCAGCTGGAACAAAGACTTGACCTACCATAGTCCATGATAAACAGCCGCAGAACTCCATAGTGAAGGAGCAGCGAAGGTTTCTGCACGCGGGCCATGCCTGGGCATGAGTGCCCACGCACTCAGCCTCGCATTATATTTCCCCCACCGCTACGCCAAGCTGTCGGAGTGCCAGGAGGGGGCAGAGGGGAAGACTGCGAAAGCGCAGAATTAAAATGGCAGAACAGCCGCACTGCATGCAACTTGGTTTTGTATTTCACATTTCTCAACAACATAGGTCACTAACAAAACAAATTTTCAGTATTATTTAATAATTTTTTGCCCCCTGAAGGCATAATGTAATTTTTATCGGATACGCACTGTCAGGGTACCGACAGACACAGACAATTTAACAGAGTTTCGCACTCAGTTGGCCATGTATACATGATTTATTTACTTTCGTAATCGATAAGGAGACTTTTACACAAATATGTCGATCGAAATATTGTAGTACTTCTGTAGCGTCTTCACGGAGACGTGGAAACTCTCTCTGATAAGCAATGTAGACGTCCTGAACAGTTTTAACGTTAAAAGATGTGGTGTCACCGCCAGACACCACACTTGCTAGGTGGTAGCTTAAATCGACCGCGGTCCATTAGTACATGTCGGACCCGCGTGTCGCCACTGTCAGGATCGCAGACCGAGCGCCACCACAAGGCAGGTCTCGAGAGACGTACTAGCACTCGCCCCAGTTGTACGACGACATTGCTAGCGACTACACGTACGAAGCCTTTCTCTCAGTTGCCGAGAGACAGTTAGAATAGCCTTCAGCTAAGTTAATGGCTACGACCTAGCAAGGCGCCATTTGTACCATTGCATGTATCTCAAGATAGTCTCACTTGTATCATCAAGAATGCTGTATACCAAAGGACGATATAAAAGTTAAGTGTTCTAGTAGCTACGTTCTTTTCTTTATCACATTCATTACGAATCCTGTTTCAGACCTCACTCCATCCTTCGTGAGTTAGCGCGTGCATCTTGGCCGCCTCCTTCAATTAGTGTACGTAGTGTTGGCAAGTCTGCCGACACTACAAAAGATATATCATTAAAACTAGAATTACCCTGCAAGTCAATCAGTGACATCTGCAAATGCACAGGGGCGCTTTCAACTGGAGTGGAAAACGGTCTTGATAAAAGCTTGGAAACAGATGTAAGATTGATAATGCTTTCAAAATCTTGATAAAAGTATCCCTGTAATTCTTTCAAGGCCAAAATGAATTCTTCAAGCCTCACATTTTCGTTAGCACCTGTGAGCTTAGGAAATTGGACTGTGTTTTTCAGAATGTGTCCCTTCTACAACGTGATTTTCTTATTAAATGCATCCCTACCAAATCAGAAAGTTAACTGCCAATGTCTTACTATGGACAGTGTTCCAGTCAAGTGCACTTAAAATGTTGAGTCTGCAATCCATTCCTGATGTTATAATTTTCGTTTCTGTGTGCCTTTTCCCTTCATAGCTTCAACAATAGTGAGTTTTAAACCTTAAATCGTTCCAGGCATGCCCCTTGACTTTACCAACGTACTGTGTAGGAAAACACGAAGTGTCCATACTATTTGTTCAGTTCCACTGAACACTGTTGCAACTGACAATGGAACGGTGGCAGCGCTTTAAGAGTCTGGCATGTAGTAAAAGAGGAATAGCATGACGTCACCAGAGAAATAGCTGTCTGTATTGCTGTTATTTCCATAATTCCCAGTCACTAAATGGTGTAGCGATTTTGGTAGTACGAATAGGAGAAATATAATTAAACTAATATCTTACTTAATGCTAAACGTAACACATGATAATAACAACTGTGCGTAATGTAATACGATACATACAGTTCGCAGTAGCCGAGCCGTAACCGTATCATAGAAAATCGTTCAGCATTGTGACATGATATGTTTCAGTTCGAAAGGAAGTGATTGTGGGTATATACGCATGCTTGCCACATACTTCCTGATGCTGTGTGTAAATTGTAGCTCGTTTTGAGAGTTCCTTTATGGACTTCAAACTCAAAAATGGTTCTGAGCACTATGGGACTTAACATCTGTGGTCATCAGTCCCCCAGAACTTAGAACTACCTAAACCTAACTAACCTAAGGACATCACACACATCCATGCCCGAGGCAGGATTCGAACCTGCGACCGTAGCAGTCGCGCGGTTCCGGACTGCGCGCCTAGAACCGCTAGACCACCGCGGCCGGCACTTCAAACTCCTTGGATTACATTCACAAGTAGGAAAACATTTTATATTCTAGCACATTAGCCGCTATTTATTGTTAAAAAAACTTTTGGCTTTGTCCTTGCTTCTCTGCCATGCATGTGCCTATCATGATTACATATTCAGCGTCGTAGGTATGAAATTGTATATATAGTCTAGATTCTCTATCCCACCTGTAACATTTAGTTCTTCGCCATTTTGACAGCTAGTACATATCCCATTACATTTAGCCCACACTCCAGTTCCTATTCACTTTCAGCTACTACTGTTGTACCATCGAATGACTCGTGTTGTGCTAGTTTTCTGTCATTGACAAACAACAATAATCCTTTATTTCTCTCGCTCTCTTTTCATTGCACAAATAAACATCAGTGATGACAATGAATTTTCCTTACATCTTCCGTGGTTCTGACTTCTTATACAAATCTGTCAGTACTGAGTATTGGAATTCGCTTTGAAGCGAAGGAGTGGGTTTCCATCCTGTCTATTATCGATACCACAATACATTAAAAAAACGAAGAACATTTTATTTGAGCCCGCATTACAAAACGACTTCCCATACTTATAGCGTCACAATGAGCTCCAAAGTACTACGTCACTTGTATTATGAATGTGCTTTTCCATTCCATATACCTAACAAAAAAAATGTTCAAATGTGTGTGAAATCTAATGGGACTTAACTGCTAAGGTCAGCACTATTCAAGCAGTGGGCGAACAAGTGTACTGTAACCTACTTCCTTTGTTTTCGGACTGCATTTCCTTAGGATTCTTTCAATGAATCTCAGTCTGGCATCTGCTTTACCGACGATTAATTTTATATGGTCATTCCATTTTAAATCACTCCTAATACCTACTCCCAGATAATTTACGGAATTAATTGTTTCCAGTTGCTGATCTGCTATATTGTTGCTAAATGATAAAAGATGTTTCTTTCTATGTATTCGCAGCACATTACACTTGTCTACATTGCCATTCAATTACCATTCCCTGCACCATGCGTGAATTCGTTGCAGATCCTCCTGCATTTCAGTACAATTTTCCATTGTTACAACCCGTCGATATACCTGCTATCCGCAAAAAGCCTCAGTGGACTTCCGATGTTATCCACAAGGTCATTTATATATATTGTGAAATATACTGAAATTTCATGAATAGTAAAAAAATTAAAGCAAATGATTATCATTAAAATGTATTTATTAAGGGAAACTAGTGGAAATTAACTGGTAGAATGACTGTAATGTCGTAAATAATTGTACAAAGTGAATATGGGATCTCTATAGTGAAAAACGTACTGTTCCGTTGTATGAAAATTAGGAAAAATGTATCACCACATGGGCTTCAGTGAAATAAAGCTTTTCCCAGAAAGATTATACTCCTTTTACTAACTTTGCGTTGCATGTTGTATGAAAATGAGGAAAAATGTATCACCACATGGGCTTCAGTGAAATAAAGCTTTTCCCAGAAAGATTATGCTCCTTTTACTAGCTTTGTGTAGCATGTTTTATGAGCCTCTATAGATGATTAGTCAGTATGTCTGACAGCTTGGCGGGGAAGTCGTGTTCATTTCCCGGTAACACTAAGGATTTTTCCTCGTTGGAAGGACTGGAACTGCCTCCTGGTGCCAACTGAGAACCTTCCTGACTGGGAAGTAGCGACTACAAAGGTCTATAAAATTCACAACGGCTGAGAGAGTGGTGTACCCATGCCATGCCCCTCAATATACCATTCGCATGATGGCTTGTGGCAGAGGATGACACGGCGGTTGGTCGGCATCGCTCGGTCCTCTGCACCTATCACAGTGTTTATACAGCAAGTTACAGTATTCTGGCAGCCATATGGTAACACAAATAGTATGTTCTTATCTACTCACCACAAGAACTATCTTTCTGGTTGCCACAAACTGCTAATTTTACTGCCTACATCATAGTCAGTGTAACACAATAAAAATTACTAATAACTAGACACTCTACAGCCAACTGTCTGTGTTCTGACATGGTGTCAGTACCCAGGAATGAGTGAATCACATTACGACTGTGAACCACAGCGCCACTGATGCATCCATTACAGCCAGCAGATCAACCAAGCAGACAACCAACCCCTGGAAGAACGAGGATTGCTGTTCTGCAGCCAGGTTCAGGCGTGCTGCGCAGCGACGGTTTAAACATCAGTAAGTGGCAGATAACTTCGGAGCCTTCCGTGTAGAGAAAAGTACCTCAAAATTGTTAAAGAGAGCAAAAAGAGATGGTGGCATTCCTGAATTAAGTACATCACTCTACCATTTAGACATTAGTATTAGAGACTATCAGGAGTATTTGAGACTGAGATGGGGGGTATCCAGTAACTGCTGTAAAGGGATAATGTACAATGGTTCTCACCTCACGAGCAAAGGAGACATAACTAAGGCAAATAAGGAACATTTCGTAAAACTGATAGCTACTATCATTCGTTCATTATAGTCCTCCATTGTAAGAGCACTGTGGCCGAGTCGGGCAGGTTGCTCTTTCGATATGACGCCAAGGAAGTTTATAAATGCCGGTTTCTATAGAGGAGCTGAATTCGGCATTGTCTTTGACTAGTGACACGACACATGGTCACAGTACACTGTTACCAAGTTGTGGCATCTCGTAGGGAATGCAAAAGAAATCCTCTTTGCCGTGTTAAATAGGATATTTGAAACAGGACAGACATTCATTCCGTTTCATGGAACTACGAAGTACTAATACCATTTGATACTAGCGTCAATGGCTATTGTAGGTTTCCTCTGAAGAACAGTGTAGGAAAGTTATTTGAATGTGTGGTGAATTGCCATATTCTTTGGATTCTCTATTTGACCCTAGTTTCAATTCAAGAAATATGATTCCACCATAGGTAATTTGACCCAGCTGGAGGCGTACCTACGCAGGCAACTGTTCATAGTTGTCGTTTTCGATTTGAAGAAGTTCTAAGAGATCATTTGGAGACATTTCATCGTCAGACAGTTCCATCAATGCGGCTTAAGTAGATGACTACCCGTCTTTCTATGGTTCATTCCTTTAAGGTATATTTCAGATACTGAGTTGAGGAATTCGTAGCAGAGCGGTGTGAATAGGGTTGCAGCGTCCCACAAGGAATCACACTCAGCGTCATTCTCTCCTGTGCTACAGTTTCCTACAGGCTCGCTTCCTATTGTAGACGACGATTGTACGAGTTTCCAACGAAGTGTCAAATTACAGCACAGTTCTCTATAACAATATGGCAAAGGTGAGTAACTTGCATAGGAGTGATTGGTTGTTTCCCATTTTATTTAGGATTTTCATCACAACCATTTGTAGAAAAAGGTTAACTCGTTTTATTTCATTACTTACTTTGAAGTATTTCATCCTCTGACTACTACAGAATTTTTAAACATTGAACTGTGTGTGTATTTTACTCACCATATAGAAATCGAGTGAAAAGAAAGCATACGTAAATAAGGTCAGAGAGACTTGCTCCCTTATGTTTTCTATTGGTGGTCAAAGAGCCACAACTTTTAATGCTTTTATCGTATTATTGGATCTTTCACATAAATTTTCTGTTCTTCGTCTACTACACTGATTTTAGCGAAGAGCTGAGAAGTATAATTATTTCTAGTTTTTAAACTAGCTCCAAAAAAAGCAAAAAATTGCGTCCACACAACAACAACGACAACCATATCAACAAAGACCACTCTTTTTAATTCACTGATTAATCATCAGTTAGATACACAGTGTACAGTCAAGCTGCCGGAAAACTCACAAAGGTCAGAGACGAGATAAACTGCGAGATTAATCTTGTATTTCGGCTTCAGCGAGGCACTATAACTTACAGTAGATGTACTGTGACCTGATACAGCCGTACGTTTAAAACAAGCACTATTGTGCCACCGCCTCAGATTTTGTTTGAAGTTTAATTTAGGTCCTCTGACGGTCCCGACTATATGACCACAAAAAAATAAAGCTGAAAGGGAAAGAATATTAGAAGACTGTACATTTATAACTGAGGTGTTCACAAGGATACTAGAAAGTGTCTTTAACATTTCCTGATCTACTTACGATAAACGGTTCTGCTGGACGCTCGAACCACATTAGCTCTTAATCATCATTTAGGAATCGTGCAAGGAAGAAAACGTGCATAGACCAGCCAAAGATCTCGGTTTTTTGCTGACCTTGCCATCTACTGGTTTTACGGACGTTTTTCCCACTGACGAGAGCCTTTGTTCAATTAACGCTGTCGCTTCTCAGGTTTCCGTAGATCTGTCAACAGATCTACAGTTGCTCCTGGCATATAGATACGCCTGGTCCTTCATTTTTTAACACTTGCCTCGTGAGGATACGGGTTAAGTTATAGTCAAATCATGTGATTTCGTGTTCCTCTATGGATTCGATAGGAGTGTTCTTCCACCTACTTATAAAATCATAGGAATTGGTAGCTAAGCTTTCTTATTTATGTGCCATAATTACTTGTGGTTTTAATCTGAAATTTATCCTGTATTCAACCTATCTATCTTTACTGCAGATTCCTCTTATAGAACAACTGAACACAATAGACACTGTACCAAATGTTTTTCTTTTCATTGTGTAATTATCTCCAGTGCGCTTAAAATTTCTTTTGGTGGACACGTGGCCACATTGATGACTACAACTTACGGGAAGGATTTTATCTACAGCTTCTGTCATTCATAGTATCCGTTGTGGGCACTACTGTTTATGTTCCAAGAATACATATACTCCAAAATAAACACAATAGTAATTTTCTTTGTTTGGAATATACAATCATTCTTATCATCACTATCCTTATGATGGGAAGAAATTTCAACGTTTCATAGCCCTTCTTGTCACCAGAATTTAACATTTCAGAAATCTGAATTACTGCTAAGCTGTGACTTATTACGATACAAACACAAATACATCACATCTACCAGATTATTAACAAACCGTATTAGTGACTGTTATTTTATTGAAATAAAGTACACATGCAATGCATGTTATAATGTGTGTTCGGGTACGCGCACCCTGTGGACATGGATTCTTCATTCCAAGAAAGAGAATATCTGCTGCTGTAGAGGGCCCGACTACAATTTCGTCAGAGCTAAGTAACATTCGATATGACATTATTTCTAGTGGAGATCTCCTGCACTTTGCTTCATTTACTTAGGGTTTTTCTATTTAATATCAGGAATATGTCAAAAACAGACAAAATGCTTGACGAAGCCTAGCAAGGGAAGGAAAAAATGATAAACTAAGATATTATTTAATTTTACGCACCACGTTTTCTTCTTCAGGGTAATTCAAGGGTATCGCATATTGGCTAAGTAATGGCACCCTAACGCACCACATAGCCCAGAACTTGGTTCTGTATCGTCTTTCCCGTTAAGCTTGTATTTTAAATCAAACTATCTGTTTCTGTGGTTAAGGTTGCTAATGTACTACTGCAACTCCTGGTGACAGAAAACATTTTTCTCATCAGTATATGTCGCTCGATGGTGAGAGGTGATGGCGAACAGTAAATCACCAAATTATCGGTCCTTTCTAGGATTCGGTTCCAGATGTCTCCCGAAGTGAGGCTGCATGACACTGCACAGTGATCTATTGGAAGAATAGGGACACTCTTTATAGAGAAGTGAATTCCGTACTGTTACCCACAATCGCTATCTCACTTGTCTATTATCGATATTCCAAACGAAATACTGCAGTCTACAAATTCACCTACGCTAGACATTTAGCAAACGAAAATGACACTTCGCGAAAAAGAAGCATTAGTATGCATGTAGGAAAACGCAGCTTTACAGTTACTGTGCTTCATCTACTCCTCGGCTCCTTGAAGTCTTCTAAGCAACAATTCATAGAAACTTCTTCTCGCTATCAGGAGTTTAGCTACAACCATGATTCAGTTTCATCTAGGACTAGGCAGGAGTAAGCGTTTTGTAACACAACAAAATTTGTGGAAAATCATTAAAAAAACATTGTCTAACCACAGAACGATGTCACAAGTGCTTGCCTTCACACTATTGGTCTTTAAAACGTTCACGTCGCAGCCTGTTCAGGTAAGCCTATACGTACAAAATATTCTGCACAGACTGCAGTGAAAACGTACGAGTAAATGCCATATGACTCAACTGGATTCGCAACTAAACCCTAATATATCGAACTAAGGTGCAAGGATACATCACAAACTTCCGAATGAAATCACATCAGTTGCACTCCAGTGTTAAAGGCAACTACTCACGTAAGAAGCACAAGTAACTTTGAAGGGGAAGAGAAAGTGATGATTATTTGAACCTCAGCCGTGCTCTTTACTTGCCACTCCCGAAATACCCATCACCGTGCCTGCCCTAATTTAGTGCCTTACCATATGCCAGTCTGCAGAGACGTACATTGTTCTTTAAGATAACACTTCGAACGACAAATTATCTCCAGTTCCACAGGGAGCGAGCTTCCGTAGGCGTTGGAATCGGCATAATTAACAAATCGCGAAGAGGTGAAGTAGCGCTGCTGGAACTACGCACTCGGTAGAACATGTTTACTGCTGCCGCCCGCACCGGCGCCCACACTGCTCTCTGGTGGAGAACTGGCCGCGGCTGGAGCGGCTTGCTAGAAAGCCGCTTACCTAACGCGCAGACAAGTTTCAATGTCATCCGCGAGTCCGCGCTCTTAACAATGTGTCATCGTAACTATACAGTTTCACGCGCGTCCGTGGCCAAGGTCGTAAAATTACCGTGACCGTAGATTCTGGACAAGGAGATGAACTTTTCGACTATCTGCTGGCGAAAAGGTCTCCGTCGAAATTTGGAAATCATGTATTACCTCCGAAAGGTTCCACCTAACATTCAAGTAGAGCCAATAATGTTTGCAGACGACACAAGTTCTAAAAATCATCCAGTTAAAGAGAAAGCACCTGAATAACTCGTTATCAACGTTTTTCAATGAATCATTAATCGGTTTTCTGAAAACGTATTAGTCCAGACAACTTTGGCAATATGTTGTCCAGCCCCATGTTGTCAAGGCTGTTCCAAGTAGGCTGCAGAAGTTTCACTGGAAAACACTTACACATCCTACAGAGAGTCAAAATCTTTCCCCACGCGATTTACTTGCTTTGGGAGTACTGGAGAAAGACACTGCGAACGAAGAGGTGCGTGCCTGGGTGCAGTCATGGTTCCATAGGCAACTGCAAACATTTTTCCATGAAGGCACTGATCGTCTTGTTTCAAAGCAGGATAAACGTATTAGAAGTTACGTCCATTAATTTTGAGATATTAAACAGCTTACTTAAGTTTTCGTGTCTGTCTCATTTCTGTTTGACTGCCCTTTGTAATATCTCCTTTTGGTAAGAACATATGAGTTGCTGGCCTTAAGGCTTTGTTGATCTGCGTAATCTATTTGGCTACACAGACCACAAGAATACGAAAAGAATATATACTGAAAACGTTACAAAGATTCATTTCCATAATCATCTTGTGATTGAAGCTCTTTTGTCGTCCGTGTTTGCTTCCTTATACGTAATAAGGAATATCGTACTGTCGTGAACACTGTTTTAGCACCCGTGTAAGTTTCGGAGAAGTTTCTCCTTCTTCATTACTTTCATTTACTCTCAGTTAAATAAGACTTCAAAATTTTTATGCAATATAACTTAAAAGAGTGTTACGTCATCTGCAATTAGTAATCGTTTATCAATGTTTTGTTCCGTAAATTGCCAAATTTTAGGTCTCATATGAAGTTAACTATTTTTTTATAGCACTACTGTCATGATATTACGTTCTGCTTTGAGCGAAGATTCGTTATTTTACTCTTTGACTTGCATTTTCTAGGTTGCAGTACTAGTTTTCAAAAAGTATGTTCAACTGTATGCTGACTGTGAAAAGGCTTTGTGATAAAGCGCGGCGCGTGGTTTGAGGCCCATTTCACGGATTGCGCTACCCCTCCCGCCGTAGGTTCGAGTCCTCCCTCGGGAATGGTTGTGTGTGTTCTTCATAGCATAAGTTAGTTTAGGCAGTGTGTAAGTCTAGGGACCGATGACCTCAGCAGTTTGGTCCTTTGGGAATTCACACACACACACACACACACACACACACACACACATGAAAAAGCGAGTGTGGTTGGATGGTGGGCGGATTATGTATGTAAATGTCTGTACTTATTTTTTGTGGATGTCTCGTTTTCACGCTTCTATAACGTGGTTGCTGGATCTTCTTAACACGCACTGTTTCACTTTCCTGCCTCTCAGGTGAATTTTATTTGTGGATCCATCATACGAAAAAATTTTTGTGGGATAAAAGTTAGTGCTACTAAAGGGGACATCTGTGTGTGGTACATCTGGCAACCTCCTAACGATCCCTCCTGCGTAGGCAAGGCCAACTTTGTACTTTCAAACGAGAGCCCCCCATTTTTACTGTATATTCGGATTCTGTGCCAAAAAACACGTAAGGTTTACCATTTTCTTCCATTCGCAGTAGATGGCCCTGTAATTGACGAATATCAAGTGTGTCTGTTTTTGAAACTAAGATTCGACGCATTTGATTCTACATTTCATTCATGATGTAACTCTAAGTATTTGTGTTCTAACAGTTGATATTTATGGTCGAAATGTACTGTCGTGTTGCAAATTTGATTGTATAGAGATATATGGTTAGAAACTATGTTTAGCGTGATCCAGGAATGATGTAGTCGGTGCAATAGAGATGCTTGATTTCGTTGAGTCTGCTTGCCTCTCGTCACGGGGTGCTTGATTTGGGTGAGCATCCATAGCAAGTGCGTCTCTTACTCTCACTTCATGGACGATCTACCTTATTACATCGGCTATGATTTTTATTCCGCCAGTAGTGACGGAAGTTGGACGCAAACACATACCGAAATCAGTCACCCTGACGGCGGGGTTCTAGTTTGACCATCGAATTGACGTATTCCGATGGTTTGGAGACTCACCAATTTCAACCTCGCGAGGAACAGAAAACTATGTTACCAATCAAGTGGCTTAATTGCCAGACACGTCAATGTCTAGCCATATTATTTGTATTATACAGTCACAATTGAAAATACTCAAGGATCGCTTGATCATCTTCATCAACCTTCGAGACACAAAGATTTAGATTTATATCTTAAATTAAATGTAGAATGAAGTGCGTCGTTTCTTAATTGTAAGTACAGGCACACTCGTTATTTGTCGAATGAGAAACAATGGTCTGGTAAACCGAACGTAGGTTTTGGCATAGAATCCAAATATGCAATAAAAATGGGTGTTTCCCATTTGAAAATACAAAGGTCTCCCCACCCACGCAGGAGGGGTGGTTAGGAGATGGCCAGTTGCAGCATGGACTGATGTCCTTTTTAACTATATTAACTTTTCACCTAGAATATTTTTCTCCCGTAGAATATGTCGTTTTCGAGATATTTAGCTGCCTCAAGTTAAAACAAACACACTGTTTGCACTGAGGTAACAAAAGTCGTGGGATACCTCATAATATCATGTCTTACCAATTTTTGCCTGGTATAGAAGAGCAACTCGACGTGGAATGGACTCAACAAGTCGCTGGAACTCCCGTGCAGAAATATTAAGCCGCGTTGCCTCGATATCCGTCCATAATTGCAAAACTGTTGCCAGTGCAGGATTTTGTACATGAACTCACCTCTCGATTACGTCCCATAAATGTTCAATAGGATTCATGTCGGGCTATGTGTGTGGGCAAATCATTCGCAAGAACTGTCCAGAATGCTCTTCAAACAAATTACGAACAACTGTAGCTCGGTGACATGGTGCATTGTCACCCATAAAAATTTCATCACTGTTTGGGAGCACGAAGTCAATCAATGGCTGAAAGTGATCTCGAAGTAGCTGAACATAACCAATTCCAATCAATGATCGTTTTAGTTGGACCAGAGAAACCAGTCCATTGTATGTAAACACTGATCACACAATTATGGAGCCACAACCAGCTTGCAAAGTGCCTTGTTGACAACTTGATTCCATGGCTCCGAGGGATCTGCGTCACACTGGAACTCTACCATCAGCTCCTACCAACTGAAATCGAAACTCATCAGACAAGGCTAGTGTTCAACCGCTATGCTCACGAGCAGAGGAGACGCGCTGCAGGCGAAGTCGTGCTGTTAGGATAGGCACTCACATTGGTCGTCTGCTGTCATATCCCATTAGCGCCAAATTTCGCCGAACTATCCTAACGGACACGACCGTCGCAAGTCCCACATCGATATAAATGGTTATTTCACGCAGTCTTACTTGTCTGTTAGCACTGACAACTCTACGCAAACACCGCTGCTCCCAGTAGTTAAGTGAAGGCCGTCGTCCACTGCGTTATCCGTGATGAGAAGTAATGCCTGAAATCTGGTCACACTCTTGACACTGTGGATCTCGGTATATTGGATTCCCAACGATTTCCGAAAGAGAATATCCCATGCCTCTAGCTCCAACTACTAGTCGACGTTCAAAGTCTGTTAATTGCCGTCATGCGGCCGTAATCACGCGGGAAACCTTTTCCTACGAATCATCAGAGTACAAAAGACATCTCCGCTAATGTGCTGCCCTTTTACACATTGTTACGCGGTACTATCGTCATCTGGATATGTGTATATCGCTATCCCATGACTTTTGTCACCTCAGTGTATATGTCGCAGTGTGATCTGTGATAAATACTTATTACACTACTGGCCATTAAAATTGCTAAACGACGAAGATGACGTGCTACAGACGTGAAATTTAACCGACAGGAAGAAGATGCTGTGATATGCAAAAGATGAGCTTTTCAGAGCATTCACACAAGGTTGGCGCCGGTGGCGACATGACGAATGTTTCCAACCGATTTCTCAAACACAAACAGCAGTTGACCGCCGTTGCCTGGTGAAACGTTATTGTGATGCCTCGTGTAAGGAGGAGAAATGCGTACCATCGGGTTTCCGACTTAAGGTCGGATTGTAGCCTATCGAGATTGCGGTTTATCGTATCTCGACATTGCTGCTCGCGTTGGACGAGATCCACTGACTGTTAGTAGAATATAAAATCGGTGGGTTCAGGAAGATAATACGGAACGCCGTGCTGGATCCCAACGGCATCGTATCACTACCAGTCGAGATGACAGGCATCTTATCCGCATGGCTGTAACGGATCGTGCAGCCACGTCTCGATCCTTGAGTCAACAGATGGGGACGTTTGCACGACAACAACCATCTGCACGAACAGTTCGACGACGTTTGCAGCAGCTTTGACTATCAGCTCGGAGACCATGGCTGCGGTTACCCTTGACGCTGCATCACATACAGGAGCGCCTGCGATGGTGTACACAACGACGAACGTGGGTGCACGAATGGCAAAACGTCATTTTTTCGTATGAATGCAGGTTCTGTTTACAGAATAATGATGGTCGCATCCGTGTTTGGCGTCATCGCGGTGAACGCACATTGGAAGCGTGTATTCGTCATCGCCATTCTGGCGTATCACCCTGCGTGATGGTATGCGGTGCCATTGGTTACATGTCTCGATCACCTCTTGTTCACATTGACGGCACTTTCTACAGTGTACGTTACATTTCAGATTTGTTACAACCCGTGGCTCTACCCTTCATTTTATCCCTGCGAAACCCTACATTTCAGCAGCATAATGCAGAACCGCATGTTGTATGTCCTGTACGGGCCTTTCTGGACACAGAAAAGTTTCGATTGCTGCCCTGGCCAGCACATTCTCCAGATATCTCACCAACTGAAAACGTCTAGTGAATGGTGGCCGAGCAACTGGCTCGTCACAATACGCCACTCACTACTCTTGATGAACTGTGGTATCGTGTTGAATCTGCATGGGCAGCTGTACCTGTACACGCCATACAAGCCTTGTTTGACTCAATTCCCAGGCGTATCAAGGCCGTTGTTACGGCCAGAGGTGGTAGTTTTGGGTACTGATTTCTCAGGATCTATGCACCCAAATTGCGTCAAAAGTTAATCACATGTCAGTTCTACTATTATATATTTGCCCAATGAATACCAGTTTATCATCTGCATATCTTCGTGGTGTAGCAATTTTAAAATTCAGCTTACAAGCAGAAAGGTTGGTCACAATACGCAAACAATATAACTAACATCACTTTTCCATATTCAGAAAACCCACAAATACCAGCAGCACCACATGTCAAAAATCAAACCATCCAATTACCCAAAGGGGATGATTATCAACACATGCTACACAGACTGAATACAACGAGGACAGGCGCAAAAATAATCAAACACTAGGTAGATACAAAACAAACATGTTAGGCAAGCTAAACCAAAAGGAAAACGTATCCAGCAGAGATCAGCGAAGAGATCAACTCCAACACACAACCACAGGCACACAGAACGTAAACACCTATATCACAAACAAACACAACACGTCTGAAAAGAGGCATACAGGACAAAAAAAAAAAAATGACACGCACTCTCCTATAACATCAACGTAAACTTGTACTTTAACACAAAAAAGACAAGTCAGAGAGTAAAATAGTTAATCTTCGTTTATAGCGGAAAGTAATACACTGCACAGTAACATTAATGTATGAACTGTCTATGTTCGATTTTATCGTTTAATAACTACTACCAGATGGAACATGGCAGCACTAGCAGTGGATGAGATATAAAGCGTGGCGGACCACGTCCAACCACACATGCAGTTCGTTTTTCCACAGCACGATGCCATCTATCAGAAGGACAATGCAACATGTCACACGGCTCATAGTGCAGGTACGTGTTTCGAAAAGCGCCAAGATGAGCTTAGAAGACTCCCCACGCCATCAAACTCTCCGGATTAAAACCCAGTCGAGAGCCTTCGGGACCACCTCGTGGATCCTCAACTGAGAAAGATATCGCAGATGGCCAAGTCACTAAAGTCGGAATGGCTCTACATTCGTGTCGGCACCTTGCACAATCTGACTCCGAGCTACAACATGTGGTTATTAAAGTTTTTGGCAGCTTGTCGCATTAAAGTGACTGGACAAAGTATAATAGAGTAGTGCTATAAAATGTAGAAATACGAATCATCGATAAATTCATATTAGGCCTAAAATTTGGCAAAGTAGGTAACAAAACACTGATAAACTCTTCTTAATTGGAGATGACGTACTGAAGGGTAGTTGTGCTGCAAATATCAGCAGCCATGTGAACCCCAATATGTTATACTAAGGTATATTATTATTTTTTCCTTTTAATATTCTTGTCTATACTTTTATTAATGTGAATACTATATCCTCAATAAGTGGTATGTATCATAATACATAGCTACTTTATGTGTCATTTAACGAAGAATAACTAAACCCACTGAAGAAGGAGAAACTTCTCCGAAACCTGTACGGGTATTGAAAAAAGAAAAATTCTGTCTGCTCAAGGCAGAACATCATTTTCTTATTACATTGTAGGAAACAAACACGGACAAGAAAAGAGGTTCAACCACAAGACGAGTATGAAAAAGAATCTGTAACGTTTTCAGTACAGATTAGGTTTACATCCAACTGTAGGCATTCATATGATCAGAACTAACCAAAGAAAAAGAAGATATTCGTGCTGTCATAAACTCTACAAAACAAAATCATAGTTCCTAGAAGAATAGCACCGGACGCGAACTTCAACAGCTTAAAAAACGCAAACCTTCATCAGCACCAGTAATGAGCGTTATCTAGCACTGTCACGGCTGTCTAAGGCTAAAACAGAGCTAATGACTTTTTTTATTGAAGCAGAGTCGGCTGGAATGCAGATGTTACTTACACAATATTTTGGTTAGAGAATACGTCTCGTTGTCAGAGTGGTAATTCGTTTATTACGATATAATTGCTGCTGCAAAATATGTAATTTTCGAGAATGTTTTTTTTTCCGTCCTTATGAACATAAGTGAAAAAGAACAACGAGGACGAGCTCTTACCTTCAGAAGTGTGATGAAGTAAGTGTGAACTATAGTCTAACGAGCAACTGTACTGCCACTTGCTTTCCTACGAAAGATTATTTGTGAGTTAACTTAACCTGTGTTAAGTTAGTACAGTTCTACTATGGTTACTTCATTAAGCGAGACAACATTTGGGATGACTGAAAGATAAATTTGACGAAGAAGTTGAAAAATTTAACTACTTTCACTGAGAAAAAATGCTAGAAGCTTGCGTAAGATTGTTCTGTCATTCACGATCAGGCACCAACATATACATCAACAGTGACAGACAATAAATTGAAAGGGTAAACATCAGAATGGTATAAGTAGCATAGAGTTTATTCAGAAAAAGAAGAAAAAACGCGACGTTGGATGACGCCTGGTGGCGTTACTGACACATAGTGACCAAAGTATGTAAGCGGAGCAGACGCAGATGAGGGATCAACGTAGCGAAGATATGGGCTGCAAATGGGTATTCCGCTGAAATAAGCGACTCTGACAAGGGGGAGATTATTATTACGAAAACGGTGAAGCTGGTAGAACGTTCACGTGCTACTATCGTGGGCATTCACGGTAAAAAGGTAGAAGGACAGTGAACGCGCTAAATACTTGAACGTCCACGACTCTTCACGAAACACAGGATTCGGATTCTTGTCTGTTCTGTAAAGTACGATAGATGGTGATCTGTGGCATCTCTGCCTAAAGCGCACAATGCTGGTGCACGCACAAATATTTCGGAGCACTCCCTTCATAGTACATTGTTGAACGTGGAGCTCCGAAGCACACTAACCATAGGTTTTCACATGTTTACCTAACGACATCCTCTGTTACGATTGCAGTGGGCACAGGACCATTGGGATTCGGCCGTCAATCAATGGAAACGTCTCGGCTCTTCGGGTGAATCACATTTTTGCTACACTAAGTCCATGGTCGCCTCCACAAGCACCGTCATCGAAGTGAACGGTGGCTAAAAAGTGCAGCGCGCCACGGACGCAGGCTGGTGGGAGCAATATTATGCTATGGGAGACATTCTCCTGCTCTTGCGTGGGACCTGTGGTGGTAAACGAAGATACGCTGACGGCTACGAACCAGCTGTATCCCTTCATGCTTGATGTCTTCTCCAACGGAGATGTCATCTTTCACCGGTAGAACTGTCCTTATCTCAGAACCGTGCTACAGTGGTTTGAGGAGCATTATAATGAACTCACGTTGGTGTCTCGGTGACCACATTGACCTGATGTAAATCCTATGGAATCCATCAGGATCGCTATCGGGTGCCACCACCGCGTACGCAGGTCAGCGGCCCGAAATGTACCGCGAATTACATGACCTGTGTGTAGACATCTAATGCCACATACCTCTACAAATCTACAGACAAACTGTTGGATCTCTGATACACAGAAGCAGAGACGTATTTCATTCCAAAGACGGACAAACAAGCTATTAAGCAGGTGGTCATAATGTTTTGACTCGTCACTGTAAGTAAGGTAAGTAACTGAAGATCCTGGTGTAAGACATCACTATTTAAAAAGTTCAGAGATTTCACTTGTACCAGTATGCCTTCAAGATGCCTACGTAAAGTGTCAATTTTATGACTATTCCATTAACGAATACAATCTTTCCGCTTGCTCACTTTCATTCGCTTCCTCACTTTCACAGTTATCAGGGTAGCATTCTTCATCACTTGACTGTGCAGAATCGTTCGGCTGTGAAATGTATTGCGGAAAGTATGAAAGTGGTGTTGATTTGTACCGTGACCTCGAGGACAACCGCGACGTCGAGGCTAGATTTCTGGTATGATTAGTATCGGTGTTAGGCTCTTATGAAAGTTGTGGCGCAATGGAGGAATAAACTGTAGTAACGGCGTCAAGTCTTCAAGTTTTGTTTTCTTTTAACATACAGCTCCATGTTGAAGAGGTGGAAGATGCACAGGTACCATACCAGGCCTACATGGATTCACAAGATTTTCTTTTCGAAATTATATGTGTTCATTCAACGTCTCCTCGAAGAAGAAAGCTGATGGTTCAGCTTCCCTGTATTACATTCGTCTCATTGTCAACCAGTCAACCTTTTGCTTTTCAGTGTCCAGTTTTCTGTTGGTCAGAAGACCTGCAAAAGATTTCTGAGACAGGAAATCACCTTGTCTCATTTCGTACACATTAAATGTTGTCCTGGCGTTTACTACACGATTCATATAATGCTGATGCACAAGTATAAAATGGGTTTTCTTTTTCTTCCAAACAATGTGAGAAAAAATTGTATCAGTATCGCCGGCCGCGGTGGCCGTGCGGTTCTAGGCGCTCCAGTCCGGAGCCGCGCTGCTGGTACGGTCGCAGGCTCGAATCCTGCCTCGGGCATGGGTGTGTGTGATGTCCTTAGGTTAGTTAGGTTTAAGTAGTTCTAAGTTCTAGGGGACTAATGACCAAAGCAGTTGAGTCCCATAGTGCTCAGAGCCATTTGAACCATTTGTATCAGTATCAAGGTAACCATTACTAGTCTCGAGGAACTTATGATCAATGTTTTCAATAGGTATATGAGCAACAATATAGGACCAACATTGGGCGTTTATTTAATTTCTTCTTTGTCCAACACAACTATCACTGTAGTTAATAACATTTTTATTTTCCAAATGGCAACGACTTCATATAATTCAGTAAGTTTGAATCAGTTTATGAAGGGCCACGTGAGGCTACATTCTCAGATCATATATATGCGAAAGTGTGATCTGTGGTTCAGTCATGTATTCCAAGATCAAATGTCCACAGCTGTCTCTTGTAGTGAATAGCATAGGAAGTTAGCATTAAAGAGGGAAACCTCTTTTTCAAAATCGAAAGTAATTACATGTGCTGAGCCTTATTTTCATATCTGTACATCTCCTTTCTTAGCGGCTCTTCCCTCATGAACTCTTCTTAGGTGGAGCTCTTTTTCAAGCATTAACCATTTTCTTCTAATGGTATCTGCCTCTGCTCTGATTAAATTTTCTGATCTGTCACAATTATAGCAGTTGTCACTTGTTAGCCCATAAAATGACAGATTAAATTCTAAATTCAGCACGTGACGTTAAATGAAGGCCTTCACTGGCAAAGATTTTCTTCTTCACTTTTGCCATTATAAAGCTTACTCATTTTTGAGACAGATAACTCCCGTGATAGTTATTTCCTGTTAGGATTATGTGCCCCGTTAGGGGCTATCACTTGGTAGTTTATTTTCTGGAGCGTGTTTACTATATTTGCCAACAAGAGATAGACCTCCCTCCCTTGGTTGGGTTAATGCAGCAGTGGTAAAACGTCGATTGTTTATAGTTCGTGCCTTAAAGAAGAGCTTGTTACACATTTGGTTACGTTCAGTTTAATCTCAGTACCTTGTGTTTTCGACTTCTTACAGTTTAGTTTTGGGCGTCTTGGTTTGGTAGATGAAACACATTTTACTATAAAGAGCTTTTCTTGTCGTCAGTAACCAGTTTTCCAATACTCTTCATGGTTAATGGAATGACTGGAATACACTTCCATGCATAATTCTTCCTGCTGTACAACTATATTCTTGTCCAAGGTTTCTTAGCGTTTTTCTTTTATTCACTTTCCAGGATTCAACGTTCCTATTTCTTGTTTTTGTAACAAAGTTTTCTACAGTTTCTGTACTAGAAGATTTTAAGCAAAATGTTTCTGCTGTGGTTTGGATATTGTCATTCTTAAGTTTGGTTTCTTGCTTGCTATGATCTTCGTTTTCATCTGAAGTTATTATATTTCGATAGAAGAAGCATTATATCGCTTAAGCAACGACGTAAATCAAAAATCGATATAAATGTCGGTTTCATGCATCAAACGCACTTTATAACCATGTAATTATGGTGACTGTAATTGGTTCAAGTGAATGTGAGTTTACTTTAAAAATGTTATGGTGACAAAAAATACAATAACAGTAAAACGTCACCGAAATCCGGAAATAAGCGGGTGTTGAAAATTTTATGAGCAGTCACGGAAGAAAAGATTTTCCTGTAAAACTGAATCTCAATTTGGATACATAGTTGTAGTGAAACATAACTTGTTTCCTTTTCGCTGCTACCCCCTTTTTAATCTTTTGTTTAGCCCGCATCTCGTGGTCGTGCGGTAGCGTTCTCGCTTCCCACGCCCGGGTTCCCGGGTTCGATTCCCGGCGGGGTCAGGGATTTTCTCTGCCTCGTGATGGCTGGGTGTTGTGTGCTGTCCTTAGGTTAGTTAGGTTTAAGTAGTTCTAAGTTCTAGGGGACTTATGACCACAGTAGTTGAGTCCCATAGTGCTCAGAGCCATTTGAACCATTTTTTAATCTTTTGTTTATGTTACGCAACTTCACACTTCACTTCTTATTTGACAAACATCTGTGCTTCTCTGCGGTATTAAACTATGCATAAATCACAACATCAAAACACATTACCAAACACTTCCTAACAGTGAAAAGACAAAAATTATTATAAATCCAATAATAACTTCACTTACATCATCCCTTCAACACAGTTAACTGCGTAATAATATGTATCAATAACAGAGAAAGTTCACAAAAATTTTGGTTATAGGATACTGAAGTGTCATGTGAATTTGCACGTCGATAAAATACCTGAGGCTGATCAACTACTTACTTTTAATTTTTTGCAGGTTGCATAAATGGTAGCGATGATTTTTAAGAATCCACAGATGAAAGCAACTGAACCAAGGAGAAATTCTTAGATATGAAATAAATGCTCCAGGAGCAGTTTGTTTAAATATGTACAAGGGTACCACGCAGACTTTGAATGATATGGAGAAGTAGCTCTTGGAAAAAACGCTATACTTCTGTCAAAATCTTAACTATTAATTTGTGAGAGATTGCGCTCTACTGGGATGTCCGAGAAATTGTCCTTCCCCATCATTTGCATGTCGACTGAGATAACATATGCAAACAGAGTTCATGGCGCGTACAAAATTACAGAACCAGTATTTTCTGAACACGAAAAAACACACTTGCTCAACGGCTGTTATCAAATTGACCTACTGGGTTAAAGTTTTCTGTGCTGGTACTCATGGTAACCTTTCAGCTTTACAAGTGTCAGTTTCATGCTAAGAGTAATATTCAACGTGAGTGTAAGGTAATTTTTCAAAAGAGACTTTTTACTTATGCGTCTCGGTGCAGCCTGTAGGCTTTAATCTGACTGTGTACGTGATGTGTTAGAAGCACCTACGGACATAATTATGCAGACTGTATGAACTTCTTATCAGTAGTAATATTCTGCCCTACCACATGTGATAACAATATTGCTGTATGAACTTTATAAGTAATTTCAGTATTGAAATTTCCAGTGGAAAACACTTACACTGCCACTGAACTAAATAATATCACAATGTGAATGTAATCTAAATGGACGAATACTGTACATAAGTGCAAAAGACAGCATTCAGATCTAGCCCTAATAATCAGTCTAGCTTACCTGAGCGACAAAGGATAAACAGCTATGCTTTGCAAATGCCTGCCTGAAATAAATCACACTGCTCTGCCAACATCTAAATAATCTTGCCACGTGAAATGCAAAGTACTGCGCCAGCTTAATATACATCTAACAGTCAGATCCCACGAACTACACTCCGAATCCGAAAAATTTTTCTATTAAAAATTTTTAATAGTAAATGGAATGTAGAGTATAAACGTCGAGTAATCTGAAAAACTAATTTCTCTTCAGGTTAGCATTTTCGTCACCGAAATTAAACAAATTTGCACATGACTCTATTACTGATCATTGTTACTATAATGTGAACATCAAACACAAAGCTCTTCAAATAAATTCTGTAGGCAAAACTTCAAACATTCTAAAAACTAACTCTTCAAACAAAAGTTGCATTCAGTGTTTAAAGGTGAAAATGGTTAAGGCGTGATGTCTTCATTTTTTGAGCTCATGATTGTACGAGATACGGAAACAGCAGTACCAGATAGACAAACAACGCAGGTTACAAAAATTTACAAAGCAAAACTGAAAATAGTTCCTAAATGCGGCATCACATTTTCTGCAAAGCCAGCACTCGCGGCTGGATATTACCCTCTTTAATACATTCCAGGTTACAGAAACAGCATTCCGAAATTAGGCCTACGCAACACTACACACGTCTGTTTGCGACAACACTCGACAACCTAGCTGCTCTCGCTTCCACGAACTAACTACTTGTTAACATCCTAACCATTCTAATGCAGAGAGTCTCCGTTATGCGTATACTCAGGAAATGTGCTTATTCTAGCCAATAAAGCATACAAATCTGCCACTTCACAGACTGTAACAACCTTTCATTGGTACAGTGTGATTCAAAGGGTATCGAATTCGATTTAAGTGTAAGGTTTCCTTGACTTGTTACTTGTTATTCTAGAAAGATTAGTTCCTTCCAAAGAAAAAATTGTCGTCATGAATACTGTTACTCGTCCATCTAGAATAATTACTTCTGTTACACAGAAAAGTCAGTCTTTGTAAATATATCTTATCGAAGGACGGAGGCCACATTTCACAATAAGCAGTCCCATAGTCAGTGAAAATAAGCAAAGACAAGCAGGCGATATGAGTAACAATGTGTTTGCAGTACGAAGCAGCAGACGTATAGCAGGGTTTTAGATGACCATATAGTAAACGGGCAGTAGAGAAAATACGACGGAATGCTGAAATGTAATGCCTCCCAATTAGCTGTGTGAAGGCTCTTAAGTCTTTATAATTAAACTAATGTTATTAACATTATACGTCTTTATTCTTCATGACTACATGTTTATTTCTCAACATAATCACCCTGGATACGAACGCACTTCTCCCAACGAGAGATCAGTTGGTTGGCACCATCGTTGTAGAACGTCTGACTTTGTTGACGGAGCCACAGCCTCACCCCTGCTTGCATCGCCTCATCACTATCAAAGTGAAGTCCTTGAAAGTGTTCTTTAAGTTTCTGGAACAGTAGAAAATCGGGTGGGGCCTAGTCGAGACTGCAGGGAGGATGAGCGATGACAGAGAATCCCTGGCGATATATTGTTGCAGATGTCGCAGCAGTCGTGTGTAGTCTGGCGTTTTCATGCTGAAGGAAAGGGTGTTCCATGTGTGGAGCCACGCTTCGAATTCGAAATTCGAATACAGCACGCTGTTTGTCACGCAGCGACATAGTTACTCTACACAGAGCCATGTTACATGCTACAATTCGGAGCCCTCTTGCGGCAGAGGGCTGCAAATAAGTAGACATGAAGAATGAAGATGTAGAATGTTAATAACGTTTCTATCATATAAGAAACTTGGATAGTCATCTCACAAAAAATTCGGAGGCATAACTTTTCAGCACGCCCTCGGAGATACGAGACTGGGTGAATATATTCAATGATTGTTAAACATAGGCAGCTGCGAAAAAAGTTATTGAACAACTGATTTCAGTTTAACTGATTGGCTGAAGCGCTGCCTGGATGCTAACTTCATGCATCATAGAGAGGACTGATTGGTTATTGTGCTCCTTATAAAAGAGGCTGGTAGCATACCTCCTTCATATACGAAAGATTGAGGTGAGACATACAGGTAGAAAATAAATTTGTTGTTCGTGAGTCAGTTTTAGAAGACACAGAACGGAAGAGAACTCATTTTTTGGAACGTGGATGAGAAACTATATATATATATATATATATATATATATATATATATATATATATATATATATATATATATATATAAAAATCAGCATGGTACGATGTTTATTTGTAAATAAGCAAAAAATAAGAATTGCATAAGTAATCTGTCCTTAGGAAAGGCATGTTGTGTACGCATAGCAAAACTTTTTCACTGTTTAATGTCGATATGACATGATAATGACCTTTATGAAGGAAATAAAATAAAATCTACCTACTTCAGAGTGGAGCTAACCACTTGTTTCTGTATGGCGATGTTCCGTACAGTACACTCATAATAGGGTGGGAACACTATTACATACTCAAACAATCTCGACAAACTTTATGAATATTTTGACATGTCATTATCTGTTACATTTGAAATTCAACTGGCTGCATACCACATTACGATGATCTACATAAAAATAGAAAAAGTGATACAACTGATGTTCTCCATTGTGCTTTATAAAATTTTGAGCTGTAGGAGATATACTGTACGCTAAACTCTGAATTACTAAAGAAGCAGATTATAGCTTACTACGTAGAGACGAGATAAGAAGCGTAATAATTGTATTGGAACAAAAGTATACGACATTACAGTCAAAAGTGCTACTTGAGCCAATGAAAGACATGTACAACCGCTCTAACGAACGTTTGTTCTGTGTCGAAACTTCTTACTTAAAATTCGAGCCGATCAAGCACAATGTTCCACAGCAGATTCACATGAAAAGAAGAACATGCTGGTACCATAAAATTATTTGATAAATATTTCAAGCGATAAAAGACGTCTGACTGATGAAGCATCTCATAAACGAGTGGGAATAGTTTCTTATGAGGATTTCATTGCAAACTAGACATAATCCACCGAATAGAAATCTATTGTTGTCGGCGCAAATGTAAAACCCTGAGTACTCTTACTCACGGGAAAAATATTCTTGGATATCGTTTGTTGTTCTAGGAACACCCCATTCCATTTTCAGCACTGGACAAAAATTTCACTTTGGATTATCGTAGTGAGTGAAGTCCACTTGAACAATGGCACAGAGTTAGAAAAGGCACAGGAAAAACTAGAAAAATGTATACATTAGCTTTGTGAATTGTCTTTTCTTCTATGTTCATGGACCCCTACTGACAATTGCCTCTCCATCTTCATGATCTAACGTATCCTTAGTGTAAAAGGGAGCGGAAAGTGATTGAGTATATCACATTGTAATAATATAATTAATTTTTCGTGCATGAAGGAATGTATGTATTTGTTATACCATTTGTTGGCATAAAGTACTTGAAAATTTGTGAAATACATTTTAGAAAAACTAAAATCTTATTTTTACTTTGTTAATATTAAGCACAATTTATTTAACTTCGTTAAAAATGTGGTAGCAGTATACAAATCATTTAAAACTTACACCAAGGTGACTAGTTGTAGAAATTCATATAAGAGTTGAATTTATTTAGTTGTATGTGTAATGCAATTTATACGTTTCTGTCTACATTGGTACCGTACAAGCCACCATACGCGTTCGTAACAACGTACAAGTATCACTTTCGTCCGACTCTTGGCTTTCGCTCACACCGAGCGAGGTAGCTAAAACGCAGTACTTCATTATCAGGAGTAGGCTTCAAAATTCAAATAACCCATTCGAGCACCCATATTCAGGCTTTACGTGTCTTTTTTCCTGCATTGCTTAAGGCAAACTGCAATATGGTTCCTTTGAAGACGACACAGCGGATTTCTTTCCCAGTGCATGTGCTCTGTCTCATATAACATCGTCGTCGATGGGAAATTAAAACTAATCTTCCGTCCTGACATCATTCCTTTTAATTTCCATTGACGACTGAAACAGGTGGACAGTAAAGGCCCGCGTGATGCTGTGAAAACCATAATTCTTCCAGTTTTTACCGTGGCGCTCATTGCGTGAGATGTATGGGAAAATAAACATTAAGTACCTTCGTTTGTCATGAAATGACCATTCTTGGAAAGATTAAGCTTAAACCGTGTTGCACAATGTCAAGTATTATGCTACAACCTCAAGATTCTGCCCCACAAGAATTTTGTGAGTACCACTTTTATGAATAAACGTTACGTCTATTTTGGATGGTTTCAATAAATTTGAATCTTCCATCCGTGTTCTCAACAACTGGGCTTATACTGCCTTTCCACCTTAAATCGCTCCGGATGGATAGGAGTAAATATTTGAAAAGTAGAAATTGAAAACGTTCTAAGTGCCATGTTTTTACAAAACGCGAATTTAGTGCTTTTATGTTCTCGGTTTTCTGTTGCATTTCCCTAGACTTGATCCAGAAGCCAAGCCATGGAGAAATTGTTTCAGACTTTTCTTAGTAGAAGGCCCATGGTCCTAGTGCAAACCTGTGCTTCACTCTAGAATTACAACATTTCAAAAATATGATAGGTGGATTTTGTTGACTACAGTTCTACCAGTTAAAATCTTAATGCTGTATTCGTGAGCTTATGCTATCAAAAAATAAAACGTAGAGTTTCAGTATTAATTGAACTTAAAACAAAAATTTTCGTTCTGCTGTTCTGTCGAAAGCTGACATGATTGAGTGACTGTGTACAAAACACAAGTTGGTTCTTGAAAAGAAGGAAACAGCAACCTGGCACTGTTAGTAACGCTACTAATTTACACAAAGAGCGCCATTTCACTACTCGAACTGACTGGTTCATCTTGAGAATGCTGTTCGCGTTTAAATATTGTTTACCATGGTTGTCGAAAAGAAGAACTGCCAGAACTGATGTAAACAACAACAAATGTAATATAAACGAGAGCAACCGTCTGGCAATGAACATATTGTTTGGAAACCGGTAACGCTGCTATTCGTGCAAATGCATAGCATTACTTCTGTTTCCTTCTTTGCAAGAATCAACGTGTAAAAACTTTATTGGCACTGAGAACCATTTAGTTTCGTTGTATTGCACTTAGGATTTCCGTAATAAAGTATTTGTTTTGCCATTTGTCTCATTGCTTTTTACGGTGCTGTGGTGAGCAGTATTATTATGGTATCAAGGTACCTTCTCATTTTTTTTTTTTTCATTCTGCTGATAAATATCAGATTTGGCTCTTAGAAGGTTTTCCATTTCCACTCTTAATATGAAGGCTGCAACTGTTTACAATGATGGCTCTGAAGTAGTCAAACAGCATCGAGTCCTTTACTCCTATTTACGTGCATGGCAATATATTAATTGCCAGTGTTTTCAACAAGAGCAGACTTTTGCGGAGCCTTCTACATTTTTCGGCAATTTTGTAATACTGCGCCATCCATGGACAGGTTCATCGAGCTATCGACCTCAGCCACAAGGATAATTTATATGTACTGTGATCATACTGGCTAAGCAGACTTCAGTTCAGTACAAAAGTATACAGGTTCTCATGTTGATGAACACGCATTTTGTTACTAGAATCGAAAGAACAGACACAAACATTCCTAAGGTTTCATCATGCAAAAGTCGTAAATTTTACAGCAGTATATTCAGAATCGAGAGTAGTTTATTTCAGACAAGCTGGATGATTGGAATTTACTTATCTTTTGTTTTCCTAGATTAGTGGAAATCAATAAAAAATGTTTTCCATTACTAGGACTTTGATTGACCGGTAATGAATATAGAGTTCCTAAATATTTTACCTGCTCGTGTAGCTTAACGCTCAGCACACCAGTCTCGAGACTTTTAGGTTCCGTTTCACCCTAGAGAACAGAAAAAAGCTACGGAAAACCCATTCCGGTAGATAGGGAGGCTTGCACAGCAATTTCCTCTTTGTAGTGTGACTCAACCCCAGATAGAATCAGCTCTGTAGACTAACGACCTTTTATCTGACACACCTGCCACCATGTCTGAGGTTCTTAGGCACCTTTCCACACTCGTTTAGGTGAATACTTTGGAGTTTCCAAGCTTCAATTCAAAAAACTGGGTACACATGCCGTTAATGTACGATAACACACACAAGAAATTTTACACATTCACAAACAGATGGTACACATGTCCTCCCTCCCTCAGGTTATCTTGACAACTGTAGCATCCAGAATGGATTCCGGCGACAAGGTTAAAATAAAATAAATCTGACAAATCATGAAAATGGTGAAGCCCATTCAATGGGATGGACGCTAGGAAGAGAGGAGTGAGAATGTCGGAGTTTTCCTTCCCTTTTGTCATTCGTCATGACCTGAGACGCTGAGCAGTCTCAAATGACTTCGACGTTGACGAAGCATCCAAAGCTAACATTGATTTCTTTCAGTCTATTTTCTCCAGTCTGTGCATGTTCTCCATGTTATCAGTACCTGACAGTTGTTTGAAAAGTACTTTATTATAAAGAAATGAGAGTTGTATAAGGGGGAAACAAAAAGTAAGGACAAATATTCTTGTATGCCTTTTGTTCATCATACAAAATTGGAAAGCTAGAGCCGGCGGGGATGGCCGAGCGGTTCTAGGAGCTACAGACTGGAACCGCGCGACCGCCACGGTCGCAGGTTCGAATGCTGCCTCGGGCATGGATGTGTGTGATGTCCTTAGGTTAGTTAGGTTTAAGTAGTTCTAAGTTCTAGGGGACTGATGACCTCAGAAGCTAAGTCCCATTGTGCTCAGAGCCATTTTTTGAAAACTAGAGTTACATTCACGATAGTGTCCATAGTACTTAAAAGACTTGTTCGAACGTTTTACATTTGATGGAAACACATTTCAATGTCGTATGTATTTAGTCTGCGTAGCGCCTCCAGCGATTTCTGTTTCAGTTCTTCTGTAACATCGAATCTCGCCCTTTTCGGTTCCGTTTCACCCTAGAGAATAGAAATGAGTTACGGGAAACCTATTCCGGTAAATAGGGAGGCTTTGACACCAATTTCGTCTTTCTTCTTCGCCAAAAACTGCAGGACGCCCAACGCTGTGTGCTCGGGAGCGTGGAGACACTTACGAGTACTTCAGCACAACATCGCAGGCAGTTTTTTTTCGGCAGCAGTTGGCATAGAACTTGAAAGGAGTAACGCTATTTAACTGTGGTACCAGGGTGGACTATCCCCTTCATATCGAGAAAAGAAACCAACGTCGTATTCACGGTGGTTTTCATCTTTTTTGCTACGGTGATGAAGCACTCTTCCACTGGCTCAATTGTTGCTTGGTTTCTGCGTCGCGTCAAGACGCATGTCTGTTGTTCCTGTTCCTGCCACACTATTACATGGACATGATTGATCGAGATGGAGTTTAAATAATATTCTGTATATTACAGTTCATCAGTTCTTCTGTGATAATCAAATCCGGGGATATACTGAGATCAATTTATCTAAAATTTGATTCGTTCGGTGGTTTAGTGACTGAGTTCAGTAAGAAGTGGTGGCGAGGCCCTGCAAGCTCGGAGGATCTTGCCCCTTCCTTATCGAAATAGCTTACCGGTCAACATCCTGGCAGTCTGTCTAGTCTCATTTTAGCCTTCCCATATTACCGATGGAGCTCGCATCGTCGTGGTATAGGGCCATTCATCGTCTGACACCGACTGTCGATCGCCTTTTTCGCACACGTGTTCGTCCGATTGAACAATTTGACGCATGTCATCATACTGACACCTTCATTCACAGACTGATCTCTTGTGGACGGGGTCATTGGCTCTGGATTCGTCGACTGTTGGTTGTTCTTTCCCGAGGGCCTGAATCAGCTCTATCGGATGAATTTCTTATTGGTCCGGAAGTATCCTTTTTTCCTGAGACGAAACTGAATACGATCGTCTGGCTCCTGGATCACTGCGTTCACTATGTTGCTGAAGGAGGGAACTACCTGATCCCTGTGTCTATCACGAGTATCAGGAGAGTGCGCATTGGACGTGGCTGCGGTTGCCACGTCATCGAGGGCTTTTTGCAAATATGCTTTTTCTTATTTTTCGTCGAGAGGGCATTGGTTTAGCTCCCCTATGTTGTCTGATTCGCCCCTGTTTCTGCTTCCCAATCACGTGAAGCCTGGTTTTATTCTTTTCTTTCTTTTCCACAAATAAATAAATAAATGAACAAAGAATAAAAAAATAAATAAAAAATTGACAGTAGGTCGTGAATTAGTTTCCTGATTACGCAGAATCTTTTCCTCTTGTTTTGTTACTAATAATTACTTGTTTTATCAATTATCAGCCCGTATTACTTGATGATTATGACTATGGTCCTCTGAATGATCATGTAGACATGAAGTCAGTCTTACAACAAAAACGCTGGATAAGTGCCAGACTACAGACACGGAAGTCTGCGGTTCAGGCCCTGGTCATGCCTGGTCAGGACATTTATGTGTCACTTATCATTTCTTTCATCTCTGACAGTTTTTGATGGGGAAGATGCCGAGTTCCACCGTAGTTGGGAGTCCATGTTGAAACGTAGGTCTCGCTAAAGCTGGATGGATAAGTCTGTTTAAAGTTCAGAGGGAGGCGAGGGCCTATCAGCCCAGTAAGTCAATGCCCAGAGCACTCGTGTGGTGCTCAAATAGAGCTTCAGGTTCAGCTCTTCATTACCTTCAGGTAAACATGTAGCCACTTCCATAACGCCAAAACCACTCGTAAACCCTTGCGAGGCTCAATACTTCTTCCGTCACACACCTGCTTACGCAGAGCAACCGTTTGTGGCGGATTAAGAACGTTGTGCCGAAAAGACATTTGACGAGAACTCGTCACTACCTTCCCTCGGTCTTCGGTAAAGGAATTTGGCTGAAAATAGTTATGTGTCTTTGTTATCTTTTCTCTCTATTTAGTTGTAATGAGATTCTACATGCTTCAAGGTACTTCTGGTTAAAGTTTCCCTTTGATGTTCATATCGAACACACATCCACAATCTCGTTAATCCGCATCTAAAACCCACTAAGATAGACAACTGAAGTCTCGAGCAAGAAGTGAGCTTCGTATTATAACTGAATAAAGAATAAATAATGACAGCTCTGGATTTTGTATCATAAAGTAGTCATAAGTTTACGAAATAGCTGTTCAGCTCGAGATGAGAGGAAGGGGACTCCACGTGTCTTTCTCGACCCATCTGTTGGATCATTCACCTTACAAGATTTATGGATCCTACGCAAAATGTAAATATATATAGCCAGACACAGACCTAAAACGTGCTCCTTCCGAATGTGAATATTACCGCCACCACTGCTCCATCTCCCTCGTTAGCTATTACTAAGTGGTCCCTGTAGTGACCCAAGGGCTGTAAATACGAGTCAGTATGGTGTAACAGAGATAAAACGGATCATAAATGGCACACCAGACACAAAAAGCAATACTTTGTCAACAACTGTTCAACGTAATGATGAAGATTTTCTAAAGCATAATGACACATGGTCTGTGAGTTCACCTCACCTGATATTCTGAACAAGGCCTAATCTGAAGAAATGAAAAACATGAAGAGTTTTGCTCCTATCCCGCTTCATTCAGAAACCACTGGCAGAAATGTACGCGTGTAGTTTGATATAAACTTTTAACACAAGACTGAACAGCTGTAAGGATAAAAATTTAGAAATTTTTCCATAATGGAATAAAATGTTCTAGAGCCTTCCAACCGCGATGACAGGCTGAAATGGCACGAGCATTCGATCAAGCAGTCCTTCGCCATTACCAAGTGGCATGACTGTCGATGGTCTGCCGGTACGCATTTATACACTCTAGCTGCCGGCTGTGACGCCACTGATGCTCACTGCATCGCTATATCTGAGCATGCGTTGACTAGGCCTTCGGTGCGCCGCTTCACCCTTCAGATCTCTGGAGCTGAACCCGCTCTGAGCTTCCCTCGGCAAAGTGCGATCTTACGTCCTTCTGTAAGTGTTATCAAGGACGCTCACAGGTTTGGTCACTCACTGAGTTGATGATACTACGGTTTACCAACAAATGTCATCACAGGAACAAACTACAGAGAAGCAGTAAGGGAAGTTAGGCCGGCTTAACAACCATAAAATGGTGCGGACCATTGCTCTTCAGAAGTCACTGTCATAAATTGATGGCTAGAAACATACTCCCACACACGAGTGAACTGTGAGTACTTAAAGAACTGTCGCTGCCTGTGAAATATTAAGTGGCGTAGAACAGGCAGTTTGCAAGTTCCCCGGTGAAACAGTGGGCAAAATACGGCGTGAAAATAGCCGCATTCTCGCGAAAGCAAAGCTACCAGCATCTCAACATGACCAGCGCTGAGCGCAGTAGCCTGGATGCACTGCGCAACGGCGAAAGCATTGTGATGCTTCCTGCTGACAAGGGCAACACAGTCGTAATGATGGAATACCCGGACAACTATACGAATATCTGCACGCAAATGGACGAACATAGTTACCGGAAGCTCCCACGCTACGCAACATCGAGAATAATAAGAAAGACATTTGAGTTTCTTAAGCGCAATTTAGTGGAAGACAGTGTGGTCAATAAGCTTTTCCCTCAGGCACCTATATCACCTACTGCTTATAATTCACCGACGATCGAAAAGGAAGGGGCGCTCTTTTACCTCATCGTACCCACCATTAGTTCATCGACATACAACACAGCGAAATATTTCTGCAATCACATCGCTTTACATGCAGGCCACTTATTCTTCTTTCTTCTTTTAGCAAATTTGTCTTGAGACATGTATCAACTGGATGTCCTCCACTGTGAAAGTCGTATTAAGAACTGAACCGCTTTTATCTTCCAAATCAACCGTCTTCAAGTTAGTGAGGGTGACATTATGGTCGGTTATGATGCGGCGGCGTTATTAACGAATGTGCCTCTCAAAATTTCTTTCTACTTAGTAACTTAATTCTATGTGAGTGACGTGTTCGAGCTATTTAAGCATATTCTCCCATCATGTTATTTTCTGTACAACGATCAGTATTCCGATCAGACTGACGGCGTCGCGATGGGAAGGGCCAGCTGTTGCAACGCTATTCATGGGTAATTTCAAGCATAATGCCTTAGACGTGGAGCCATTGAAGCCTAGTTTCTTCTTCCAATAACTGACAACACGTTCGTCATTTGGTCCCACGGACTAGAAGAGCTTGACGATTTCTTGAAACATATCAACAGCATTAACAGTAATATCCACTTCACCATGGAAGTGAAAAAGGCGAGCCGGCCGCGGTGGTCTCGTGGTTCTAGGCGCGCAGTCCGGAACCGTGCGACTGCTACGGTCGCAGGTTCGAATCCTGCCTCGGGCATGGATGTGTGTGATGTCCTTAGGTTAGTTAGGTTTAAGTAGTTCTAAGTTCTAGGGGACTGATAACCACAGCAGTTGAGTCCCATAGTGCTCAGAGCCATTTTTTGAAAAAGGCGATGCACTGGCCTTCCACGAGGTCACTGTCAGCCGCAAACGAAATGGATCTCTTAGCCTCTGCGTCTACAGAAAACCCACACACACCGATCTATACTTTCACGACATCATCCTTTATCACCTGGCACAGACGCGAATTGTGTTACAAAAATTGGCAGAACGTGCAAGAACGATATCATACGCCGATACCCTGGCCTATGAGTTGAACAACCAACGCAAGGTCTTTGGGAATGAAGGCTAGAACTTGCAGCCATAAAGCAAAAATCACAATAAGAGCACCGACGAGAAACAGAAAAGAAACTTGCTTTTTGCCGTTCTGTGGCTCCGTGTCCTGCTGGGAAGACACAAAACAAAATCGATCTTCAGGCCTGCGAGAAAATTACGGCAATTACTGGGACCAGTTAAAGTATCGGCATGTCTGAGAACACAAGATATCTTGCGAGCGTAGCCAGTCTTACGGTGGAAAAACGCT
This sequence comes from Schistocerca nitens, assembly GCF_023898315.1. Taxonomy (NCBI): domain Eukaryota; kingdom Metazoa; phylum Arthropoda; class Insecta; order Orthoptera; family Acrididae; genus Schistocerca; species Schistocerca nitens. Next base: position 437,998,406 of record NC_064616.1, read on the forward strand.
GCGTAGTGTAGGACAACGTACTCCGAGAAAAAGGTGCCACATGAGCATGTTCTGAAAAACGGTTACCGGATATAATTTTAATCTTTATCATGACACGCACTGACGGCATCTGGTATTATGTAATTATAGAAGCCATGGAAATAAAAATGACTGATAACACCCCTAATAGAGACGTCAGCCAGCAGTTCAGCTTGGCGTTGGATCCAGCGGTAGCGAGGTTGGAGTGGGGGCAGCGAAAATCGAATCAACGTATGCCCCCACATATGGCAATGTCGTGAGCTTAGTGACGCCATTACCGGCAGGTAGTGTATCTAAGGGCGTACCAGCAGCCCATCGGCAATACATACATACATATATTAGTCCTTGTTCCATAGATCATGAATGCGACATTTCGTAATGATGTGGAACGTATCACTTTAACATAAGTTTTCTTTACACAGAATACTTAATTTTATAAATTATTTTTTACAGTTACTACCTCATATCTAAGAATTCATCTATTGAGTAGAATGAGTTCACATTCAAAAATTCTTTTAATTTGCTTTTAAATGTTGGTTGGCTATCAGTCACACATTTAATACTATTTGGCAAATGACCAAAGATTTTTGTGGCAGCATAATTCACCCCTTTCTGTGCCAAGGTGAGATTTAATCCAGAATGTGAAGATAATCCTTTCTTCTAGTGTTGTAGCTATACACTTCGCAGTTTTTTTTTTTTTTTTTAATGGGATGGGTTACTAATGAAATATTTCACAAGTGAATATATGTATTGCGAAGTTACTGTGAATATCCCGAGTTCCTTAAATAAATGTCTGCAAGGTGATCGTGGGCGGGCTCCAGCTATTACTTTGATTACACGCTTTTGTGCAATGAATACTTTCTCTCTTAATGACGAATTGCCCCAAAATATGATGCCATATGAAAGCAGAGAATGAAAATAGGCATAGTAGGCTAATTTACTGGTATTTTTATTTTCAATAATCCTAATAGCGTAAGTAGCTGAACTTAACCGTTTCAGCAGATCATCGATTTGTTTCTTCCAGTTCAATTTCTTATTAATGTACACACCCAGAAATTTGGAGTATTCTGCCTTAGCAACTGACTTCTGTTCATAGTCTATCTTTATCAATGGTGTTATGCCATTAACTGTACAGAATTGTGTAAACTGTGTTTTCTCAACGTTTAGTGAGAGTCGATTTGCAGAGAACCACTTAATAAATTTTTGAAAGACATTATTTGCAATTTCTTCAGCTGATTCTTGCTTGTTGGGTGTGATTACTATACTTTTATCATCAGCAAAAAGAACTAGCTTTGCATCTTCATCAATATAGAGTGGCGAGTCGTTAATCTATATAAACAACAATAGGGACCGAGAATGAACCCTGTGGGACACCATTCTTGATACCTCCCCAGTTAGTGGACTCTGTACTGTTAATTTCAACCTTCTGCATTCTACCAGTTAAGTATGAATTCAACCATTTGTGCACTGTCCCACTCTTACCACAGTAGTTAAGCTTATCTAGTAGAATTTCATGATTCACACAATCAAAAGCCTTTGAGAGATCAAAAGCATATATAGCATTTTCTGTTGAAAAGCCTTTCTGAAAACCAAACTGACATTTTGTTAGTACTTCATTTTTACAGATATCTGATTCTACTCTTGAATACATCACTTTTTGTAGAATTTTGAATAAAGCTGTCAGAAGTGACATTGGGCTGTAGTTGTTAGCATCAGATACATCCTATTTTTGTGCAATGGTTTAAAAATAGCGTATTTATGTCTATCTGGAAAAATTGCCTGTTTCAGTGAGCTACTACATATGTGGCTGAGAATCCTACTTATTTGTTGGGAACAAGCTTTAGTACTCTGTTGGAAATGCCATCAGTCCCATATGAGCTTTTACTTCTGAGTGAATTTATTATGTTCTTAATTTCAGTAGGAGAGGTGGGTTGAATTTCAATTTTATCAAATTGCATAGGTCCTGCCTCTTCCAAATACTGTCTAGCAATTTCTAACGAATACGTGGATCCTATTTTCTGTACAACACTTAAAAAGATTACTAAAAATGTTTTCTACTTCTGACTTCTTGTTAACAATCTTTTCATTGTGTGTGATGACATACAGACTTCCTGTGCTCTCGGTTGCCCTGTTCCACTTTTAACAATATTCCAATTTGTTTTAATTTTATTATTAGATGTGCTAATCTCAGACATAAAGCACATATCTCTGGACTTTTTAATAACTTTTATTAATACAGTGCAGTAGTTTTTATAATTTTTCACTGTTTTGGGATCATTACTCCTCCTAGCTGTAGGATATATTTCTAATTTCTGTTTACAAGATATTTTTATTTCTTTAGTAAAACATGGCTTTTTACATGGTTTCTTACAATTATATTTCACTGTTTTCTTAGGGAAACTGTTTTCAAATAAACTCATAAAGGTATCATGAAATAGGTTAAATTTCAAATTAGCATCATGTTCCCTGTACACCTCATCCCAGTCCAACAGTTACAAGATTTCTCTAAAATTGTGAATTGTTAAATCGTTAGTTGAACGCACTGGTTTGGAGGACTGTGCAGAGTTACTGTATGGAGCTATATGATATACTGCAACTAGCTGTGCGTCATGATCAGACAGCCAATTCTTTACAGGAAGAGTTTTTATTTGAATAAATTTATCTTGGTCTATGAAAACATTATCTATCAGTGTGCTGCTTTCCTGCACCACCTGAGTAGGAAAATCAATAAGTGATGTCAAATTGAAAGGACCGAGTAATACTTCAAGGTCAAGCTTTCTATCGGACGCTTTCAGAAAATCTACATTGAAACCCCGAGAAACGATAATTTGCTTTCCTCTGTCTGACAGATGGTCCAACAAAGATCCAAGTTCTTCAAAAATAGTTGAAAATTTCACAATTTTAATTTCCAGATTTTTCACACTATGACTGATTTTAACCTATATGGCAGCTCCAGGTTCGAATCCTGCCTCGGGAATGGATGTGTGTGGTGTCCTTAGGTTAGTTAGGTTTAAGTAGTTTTAAGTTCTAGGGGACTGATGACCTGAGATGTTAAGTCCCATAGTGCTCAGAGCCATTTGAACCATTTGAAAGAGGCAACAAGCTATGACTCGTTGGGACTGAAAATCCTTCTTGTACTACACAGAATGTCGTAGGAGTAATGACCAATCTTCAGGGACGTGACAGGCACGATCGCTCGAAGCATGGGATCTAAAATACTTATCTTAAGAGCTACGGGCTCTTCTTCATCTTCGAAACTATTGAAACAAAAAGCTCTACAGCAAGCTCTTTGCTTTCCATATTTTGAGGGGTGATGGCATACAGCTAAACAAGAAGAATATGTCGACTAAACATGGCCTCTAAGCTGCATACCTCATGAGTTATGAGCACTTGTTCATCTTCGCTACTGTGAAACTCACTCACCTCTGCTGCCGAACAAGTGCTCATAGCTCTTAAGGTACGCCTTTTGGGTACCGTATTTACTGGAATTTTTTTTCTTATTTTCGTTCATACTACCTGTTGTGTACATAGTTCCGCGTAGTAAGCGCGTGCACAACTTTCCCATTAGAGCGCGCCCCGCTAAGCACAACAGCGCAGGCGCTGCGCTCGTCCGTCTCCGCACTACGAGATGGCGCTGTCTTAGAGACGGACCAAATTCTGCTTCCGCCGATCCGCTTATTAATATGTAACGCAGCCAATGATATTGCTGCTAACGTAGAACCTTTTCTCCTCGCGGATCACACTCGCGCAGTGGTACCTGATCGCGCGAGTGTGCGGACATCCGATTAGTCAGTCTGCATTAGTCTGTAGTCAAGTTTCAGTCAGCGCCTAATAAGATTATCATATTCCTGTACATAGCCATGAAGATAAATGAAGAGGCACTTTGTCAAGTATCAGACATATGTGAGAATAAGATTAAAGTACCGCCGGCCGCGGTGGTCTCGCCGTTCTAGGCACGCAGTCCGGAACCGTGCGACTGCTACGGTCACAGGTTCGAATCCTGCCTCGGGCATGGATGTGTGTGATGTCCTTAGGTTAGTTAGGTTTAAGTAGTTCTAAGTTCTAGGGGACTAATGACCACAGTAGTTGAGTCCCATAGTGCTCTGAGCCATTTGAACCATTTTTTGAGTAAAGTACCAAGACCAAAGGTACTTCAGATTGTCAATTGTAAATAGCATCCAGAATCAAGTTAAGTAAGGTTTATGATTATTATTATTTTAATGAATGTGTGTGAAAATTATTCAAGTTCTGTTTAAAGTTGGTCACCGTCAATCTGCTACTCTAAGCGTGCAAGTGGCATATCTATCGTCTGACCTAACGGCAGAAGATAAACACGTCACGATAAGACCACGAGACATATTGCTGACACTCGCCTACTTCGCTAGAGCGACAAGTCAAATAATCTGATGGTGTGTTTACCGCAGGTCTTATAGTACGCACACTACACTACCTAATCCCAAAATCTGGTAGCAAATAGCTTGCATTAGAAGGAATTTGTTTCACATAATCGAAGATGAAAAGTGCCCTTAGCTCTGAAGGAATGAATTTGAGAGCCTATATACAGTAGACGTTTTTGGTCCTAAGGTCGTTTCTGTCACATCCCTAAATATTAGCAATTCTTCCTGGGACACCATGGTACCAGAAAAAGACGACAGTAAGAAATGAAATAAGATTCAGTGAATTAGCCAGGACAATAGAAAACTGCTTGAGGATGAGAGGTATGGTATACTGGAAATTACCAGTGACCGTTTTAGGAAAATCGCAGAAATTATAAATCTGGCTGGTTGGACAGTAGTATGAACCTGATTCGTCGAGCGGTTATTTAATCACTGATCCCCCTCGTTTTCTCAGGTGTGAGAGCTGTGGTTTTGAGAGATTGTTAGCCGCTTCTTGTACAAACAATCATTTTTGGTACTCTGGAGAGGGCACTGGCTGTAGTTTTGGAGGAAGCGGAGACCAGCAACTTACAGTGAGCTGGAACGATGACACTTTCATTCGTCTCACCACAACCCAATCCTCTTAACCTCTGCCGAGCACTTAGTTGTGTGACATCGTAACCACGAGGTGCGCTTTCTAGCATACCCTCCTTCTAGAAACGTACCTCATCCTGAAGACGGTCACATGTAAAAGAGGGCGACCTTCGTAAACGCCAGTATCAAGATAACGTTTTGATATAGATCAAAATAGCACACCTTTTAGTTGGAATTATGCACTAAAGTGATTCTACTTAGTTGATGAAATGAATTTTCGAAGCAAAAGGCAGATTACTCCCACAAATAGCCTTTCAGCAATTACTTATTGTCTGATCCTTTTTTTATCGCTGTCGATTATGAATAGAACACATGAAAGGTGGTTGATGAACATAATAAATTTTTCTGCAGAGTACACATATGAACAAGTTTTTTTTTCTTTTTATTTATTTATTGGCTTTTGGTGTCATAACAATACAGCCAACCGTAACTATACGTATTGGAAAACACTGCCAATTTTACAGTTATCTCTGTACAACATTTAAACCCATTTACAGCAAAACCGTTATAACTCTTATAAAATTTCTAGGTATAAACTATGCCTATTTATTTATACAAAGAAAATTAAATTCAGTTACAGTAAAAGGAATACTGTTTTTATTAAAACGTACGTGAATTCACTACACTTTTTGTGTCTTATGACATTTCGTTCGCAGGATCTAGACTTTACCGTGGCTGATTAAGTGGTATCGACGGAAACTCTGTCGACCGCACCCGTTGCGCCGCGGGCCGCTCACAGCTACGCGAGAGACGGCGCTTAAAAATCTTCAGCCATATCGCCACCTGGACGAGCTCGCTATGCGTCGCTCGCTGTTCGTCGGGTGACGTTACGCGTACTAGCCGCCAGAGAACAAATTGACATGACCTCACTGCTCGCGACTCTGACTGGCTGCGGCATCTTTTTAAACTGCCGCACTCAGAGTTTCGTCCCCACACTAGTGCATCTATAGAATTTTCGACATTATTGTGGAAAACTGCTGTGAGGACAATACACGGGCTTAACACCGAACATCGCGTGGGGCCTACTCTGGCCCTGCATACTGCAGTGAGACGCCTTGGAAGTGGGTCTACAAATCCCTGGTAGTCCTCTGGAAGCAGCTGACACCAAATCGTTTGCAGAGCAGCAGCCAGTTCTGGTCATTTCGTGGGTGCAGAATCTATGACACGGAGCCTGCGTGTCATGACATCACAGATACACTCGATGTGTATCTGGGCTCTGGGGTGGCCATCTGAGTCTTTGGACTTCCCCTGCATGTTCCCGGAACCATTCCCGGGCGATGTGAGAGCGATGAGGCTGCACGTTATCATCTTGAAACACCGCAGAACCCTCAGTGCGTTGGGTGATCAAAAATGGATGGAAATAGTCCCCGAGCAGCGCGACATATCGTGGACCATTCAGATCCCAAAATCAGTTCCAGAACAAATAGGGGCCCATTCCACTCTAGGAAAATGCACCCCAGACCATAATAGAGACACCACCGCCTTGGACCACACCTTCTTCGAAGGCGCGATACATGGACATAAGTGGTCTGCACCACACACAGGGCCTCCCATCGGTATGGTGTAGTTGAAAGCATGACTGTTCCGATCATATTACGTTACGCCATTGATCCAGTGTCCATCGCTTGTGATTGGCGACAAATGCAAGACGTTGTGCACGATCACGTTGGGTTAAGAGTGGCACCCGTGTGCGTCGCCGGCTCCCATACCCCATGGAATCCATGTTACTACGGATTGTTTAAAGGGAGATGCGTCTAGCATGTCCTGTGTTAAAATGAGCCGTGATTTTTTTCACTGTTGTCCTTCTGTCGCTACTGACGATCCGTCTCAGATGGTATCGGTCACGGTCAACAAAGGTGTGTGCTGTGGATTGTGATACCCTCATTCAACCATTCGCGATACACTGTGGACATGGCTGAAAGTGTGAAGCCGAATTCCTGCACCACTGCCGAAATCGAAATTCCCACCCATCCGGCACCGACCACCGTACTCAGTTCGAACGGCGTCAGCTCACGACGCTGTTGCATATTATACAAACAACTTTCACAACTACTTCTCAGAAGGCCTCCTATGCAACTGCAATCGGTACAGGGGCCGTGTGGAGCGCATACAACACACCTGTGCTATGTTGGCCCTACTATCCCATGCCATTTGCTACGTCAGTATGCATCGACGTAGAACGACGCTGCTGAACATTACTGAGTATCAGGAATTTACATATCTGAATCAGCATTCAACACGATCTGTTACACTCAAGTACACTACCCTCTTTGTAATTCAGCACCACAGAGGAACCTGAAGCTGTTCAAAATTACGTATATCTCATTTATTAAGTGTGGCTATTGTAAGTACACTTACTGATGTGTTACCCGTCTTCAGATGTCTGTCTGTGTTTGTTGGCCACCTCCACTACGGACACAATAGATCATACGGACCCTTGCAATTTTTGGAGAGCTGTATATACAGGGTGACAATAACTGAACTATATGAAAAAAAAGGAAACTAGTTAAAAACTGTGTCTTGCACACCCTCTATTCAACATGTAAACGTCACTACAGATACTCGGATTTAGGTTATGACATGTTCGATATGCCTGCTATCTTTGGCGATGATGTGGCGCAAACGAATAGCGAAATTCTGCATGACCCGCTGAAGTGTCGGAACATAGATGCTGTCGATGACCTCCTGATTGGCTGTTGTCAGCTCAGCAACGGTTTTGGGGTTATTGCTGTACACATTGTCTTTAATATAGCCCCAGAAAAAGGAGTCACCTGCTTTCAGATCCAGAGAATATGGCAGTCAGCCAATGGAGGTCCATGCCAGTGACCTCTGGGTACCACAGAGGCAGAATGCGCTCCCCGAAGTGCTCCTCCAGGACATCAAAAACTCTCCTGTTTCGACGGGGTCTATCTCCGTCTTGCATGAACCACATAGTGTCGAAATCAGGGTCACTTTGGATAATGGGGATGAAATCATCTTCCAAATCCCTCACGTACCAGTCGGTAGTCAGGGCGCCACTAAGCAATATCTCACATTGCACACCACACAGTCAGCCGTTGAGGGTGAAGAGACTTATCGATCACGAAATTCGTATTCTCAGTACCCCAAATGCGCCTACTTAGCTTATTGACGAATCCATACAAATTAAAAGTGGGCTGTGTCGCTAAACCAAACCATACATGCGCATACGAATTCCCATCATGCCCCGCGGACAGCCGTGCAGTTCGAACATCCTAACGCAAACCTTTCAGAAGTTATGACGATTTCATTTCATGTACTTCAATAATTGTCACCCTGTGTGAGTTTACATATCCTAACGTCTGTTGTTCTCAGAAGAGTGGTATCGCAGTCGAGGTCTTTGTATCCCATACCACTCAATAGTATTTTAGGGACAATCTAAAATTGTATGATTCATGCTTTCTTCTTCTCCACAAGTACATATAGGTTTGTCTATCGGTACCAAATGATTTAAGTGTTTTTTAAAACGATCGTGATCCAATTTCATTCGTGCAATGGTTGTATAAATTCCTCTTGGCACCGTTTGCATTATATACCCATGGCTTGTCGGAATTGCAAGGTGTATCACTCTATGATGTTTCCCTTTGCCGTTGCTTCTCCTTACCCATTCTTCGTTCCACATCATCCGAATCGACAGTGGAAGTAGTTGTACGGAGCTTGTATGCGGTACCATTGGATGACATTTCGTTCCTGTTTAGCTGCTTGGTCGGCCTGTGTGTTGCTGCGGTTGTCGCAGTCGCATTTCACCCAAATTAATATAACCCCTTTTTCTGGGTTTATGGCCTACTTACTTAGTGCATTATTTCATTAACGTTTCGTTAGTTTTCTTGAAGCGTAAAATGGTTTTCCAGGACCATGAATGCTGCATAGGAGACGGTGAAGATAATGGTTTTCCCTCAATACAGCTTCCCGCGGACTTAAGTGCTCCTAAATGGGTGCTAGCTTTTATCGTCTTAATTAATATTCCTCAGGTAACTTACGATATCGAGAAGGTTGTGTTGACAGGCCAGTGAAACGGTAACCGGTTCCAAAAAAGTGTGTGTGAAATCTTATGGGACTTAACTGCTAAGGTCAACAGTCACTAAGCTTACACACTACTTAACCTAAATCATCCTAAGGACAAACACACACACCCATGCCCGAGGGAGGACTCGAACTTCCGCCGGGATCAGCCGCACAGTCGATGGACAGCAGCGCCTTGGACCGCTCGGCTAATCACGCGCGGCTACCCGGTTCTTTTTGCTTTCTTGGTCCCACCTGTATATAGCAATTTGGCGTCCATTGTGAGTCGTATAACACTTCTTGTATCGCCTTATCATACTCTGAAAATTATTATTGGTGTCATTTTAATGGTTTACTTTTTTGTGTGATACAATTGTCGTAACACGTTGGAGTTGAGGTGCGCATCACGCTCAGCTTATATTTCAGTGTAATCTACAATCTATCTCGGAGCTTGTTTGCTGACCTAATAGAGCCCGGTAAAATTCGAGCGCCACCATCGGGATACCATCGACACAAATACGTAGTCCTTTGTGCTGTATTTTGAATAGTTTAAATGGATGGTTGTGCTTATAGACCCATAGCAGATACATGAATAGTCCAGTTAGAGACAGATAAGTACTCGACAACTACACGGTCCAGTGACATTGATGTGACCACCTGACAAAAAACCGAATAACCGTATTTTGCGGCGAGAATTTGCAGGAGGCAGTCAGTGAAGTTCTGGAAGGTACCGACAGTGTGTGGAGCCATGCCAACTCCAATGCCAATGACGATACATGACGCGAACAGCCCGATCGATTTTGTCTCACGTACACTGCGATCTGCGTCACATTGTATTGTCCTGCTTGTAGAGGCCATCGTCCCGAGGAAAAAAACGTACTGGCACCCCAAGGAGATAGATGCATATTTTTTTAAATCCATTGCGCCTTTTCGCAGCTCATGACGATTTCTCCAGCAGCCTGGTCCCTTCCGACAATGGTTGCAGGGCCGTAGACGGCAACAGCCAACATCCTATGGAGAATAACGCATGAATCTTCAGAAAAGGCTACCTATCGCCACTGAGCGCACGGCCAGTTGCGGTATAGGCGTGCGTATTCCAGTCTTCATCGCCCATGAACTGCAGTCTGCATGGGAGCACGAACCAGGTGCCTGCTGCAGTGATGTACGTTGTATGGTCGTTGAGGAAACACTGTTGCTAGCCCGTAGGTTCATTTGGGGGATCACTTGTTTAACAGTTGCACGTCTGTTTGCCTGGACATAAACTGAAGCGCCAAAGGAACTGGTATAGACACGCGTATTAAGAGAGATGTAAACAGGCAGAATACGGCTCTGCGATCAGCAACGCCTATATAAGATAACAAGTGTCTGGCGCAGTTGTTACAGCGGCTGCTGCTGCTACAATGGCGTGTTGTCAAGATTTAAGTGAGTTTTTACGTGGTGTTATCATCGGAGCACGAGCGATAGGACACAGCGTCTCCAAGGTAGCAATGAAGTGCGAATTTTTCCGAACGACCATTTCACGAGTGTACCATGAATATCAAAAATCCGATTAAACATCAAATGTCCGACATCGCTGCGGTCGGAAGAGGATACTGCAAGAACGGGAGCAACGATGACTGAAGAGCGTCCTTCAACGTGATAGAAATGCGACCCTTGCCGATTTCAGTGCTGGGCCATTGACAAGTGTCAGCGTGCGTACCGTTCAACGAAACATCATTGATATGAGCTTTCGGAGCCGAAGGCCTACTCGTGTACCCTCGATCGCTGCACGACACAAAGCTTTACGCCTCGCCTGGGCCCGTCAACACTGGACTGTTGATGACTGGATACATATTGCTTGGTCGGATGAGTCTCGTTTCAAATTGTATCGAGCAGATGGATGTGTACGGATATGGAGACAACCTCATGAATCCACGGACCCTGCACGTCATCAGGGGACTGTTCAGGCTGGTGGAAGCTCTGTAATGGTGCTGGACGTGTGCAATTGGAGTGATATGAAACACCTGATACATCTAGATACAACTATGACAGGTTACAATGCATGTAGACATCCTGTCTGATGACCTGCATCCATTCATATCCATTGTACATTCCGACGCACTTGGAAAATTCCAGCAGGACAATGGGACAACCCACACGTCCAGAATTGCTACAAAGTTGCTCCAGTAACACTCTTCTCAGTTTAAACACTTCCGCTGGCCACCTAAGTACCCAGACATGAACATTATTGAGCATATCTGGGATGTCTTGCAACGTGCTGTTCAGAAGTGATCTATACCCCCTCGTACTCTTTCTGATTTATGGACGACTCTGCAGGATTCATGGTGTCAGTTTCCTCCAGCCCTATTTCAGACATTAATCGAGTCCATGCCACGTCATGTTGTGGCACTTCTGGGTGCTGAAGGGGGCCCTACACGAAATTGGCAGTTGTACCAGTTTCCTTGGCTCTTCAGTATATGTCCACAGCTGTCGTTCACCCATGTCATCTGTGGCCTGAGGTGCATCACAGTTGCATCGGTGCCATTTATGGATAGCGCCATTTTCCCATGCACGGCATACTTTAACTATGGAGGCACGCGAACAGTTTACACACTTAGCCATTCGGAAATGTATCCACCCTTGGGCCAAAAGCCAATGATTGTGCCCATTTGGATGTCTAATTAATAGCTCTGTTTCCACGTTACGAAGAAGGCTGCATTGTTATCAGTGCCCACCCGTGACCCTTTGTATACTCTCCACTGCTAGTGCTGCCATCTGCCGTTCAAAATGGCTCTGAGCACTATGAGAATTAACTGCTGAGGTCATCAGTCCCCTAGAACTTAGAACTACTTAAACCTAACTAACCTAAGGACATCACACACATCCATGCCCGAGGCAGGATTCGAACCTGCGACCGTAGCGGTCGGGTGGTTCCAGACTGTAGCGCCTAGAACCACTCGGCCACTCCGCCCGGCCATCTGCTGTCTGTGAGAGGTTATTGCACATTGACGTCGAACATAGGCGGTGGCACATTCATGTAATTCGACCGTGTATAAAGGTTATTTGAAGAAAAACAACCACCCACTTTTCTGTGTATTTTTATTTATGCCAATATGCGTTTCAGTCTTTCAACCATCTTTAATTGGGGTAATACCTAGCTGAATCTTCATTAAGCACAGCGCTAAGACATCGATGGCAATATGGGAGCTGCGGCTGGCGTGGGCAAAAGTAACAATTTTGTTTGGCTATTACGCTTAGCGAGTACATAATTTTGCACAGCCGCGCAGTGTAGCAGGGCGGTCTGAGGCGTCTTGTCAGGGTCCGCGCGGCCTCTCCCGTCGGAGGTTCGAGTCCTCCCTCGGGCATTGGTGTGTGTGTTGTCCTTAGAGTAAGTTAGTTTAAGTTAGATTAAATAGTGCGTAAGCTTAGGGACCGATGACCTTAGCAGTTTGGTCTCATAAGACCTTACTACAAATTTCAAATTTCAATTTTGCACAGGCTAGCTGCAGCGTCCAAACTGCCGTCGATGTTGTAAAGATGTACTTACTGAACATGCAAATATCTATTACGCCAACTGAAGATGGGTGAAAGCTCGAGACGCGTAGTCGCATAAATAAAAATACATAAAAAAGACGGTGGTTCCTTTATTCCTCAAGAAAATATAATCCTGAGGAATGGAGCTCAACAACAATTAAAATGAATACAGTCTAATGTTTCATAAAATTTTACACTCAAGTTGTCAATTATTTGCTGATTATTTTCTGGCTTTGCCCATTTCCACAAGCCACACATGTTGTATTAAGGATATGTTATAAACTTTGTCAGTACGTCGCGTCTTGCAGCTCTCAGACTCTGGAGGAATCTCAGCCAATAACTAATTAGCAGCTCTGGTATAAAGTTTAAAAGAGTCTCTCCTTCGGTATTCAAGAGCTGCAGAAGACATGATGTACTGAAAACCTTTATAACATATCCTAAATACTAAATACGTGACTTGTGAAAATGGGCAAAGCCGAAACTACTCAGCCAATAAATTACTAACAGCTTTGGAATAAAATTAAAAAAAAAAATTACTTCTCATCAATATTTGAGAGCTGCAAGACGAAACGTACTGAAAATTTCAATAACAACAGGTGGCCTTTCAAAACGGGAAAAGCCTGAAACTAATCATCCAATAAGTAATTAAAAGCTATGGTATAAGTTTTTAACGGTAAGTTTTTCTTCAGTGCTCTGCACATGCTTAGTCACATTAATTTCTGCTCTCTAAGGAATACCCGAAAGTGCTAGTAGGATAGTTATTACTCTTCCGCACTTTTGTGTTACTCTTCCAACATGTGGGTCTCATGTCAGTTTGTAGTATATTTCCAAGCCTAAATTCCTGGCATATCTCTTGACTGGAAATGTATATGGGCCTAGTTTTATTTGACTGAAGTCTGCACATTTGTGTCTAGCGAATATGCAGATGGAGGTCTTAGTAGGATATACTCACAAGCAGATATTTAGCAGCCAATGTTGGATATTCTCCATCAGTCTGTAAGGCCAAGTGTCATATCTGAATACTAGTGTTTAATTTTGGTCGGATGCATTGTTTGGTTTGCACAATGCGGCGTGGGACACGGCGAGCGTGCCTCTGATGAGTGACTGTGGGCGTGACTCGGCTGAGCAGTGTGTCCAGATCACTACAGAATTTGCTATACATGTTAATACTTCTATTAAAGTAGGCACAGAGGTTATGAATTAGTTTGGTTAATGTTGCTACAAATTTGCAATTATTTAAAATTAATTTATAGCCAAACTACTTCATGTAGAACTTAATATAAGGTACCTGTTTGGCTAAGGTTTTTAATATGTATGTGGTGGCATATTAAGATTTCTAATTTTATTTGTATGTAAAAAGTTGGTGGAGAGGCGGATGATAGTATGAAGACATTTATTGACAATGACACTTCAATTTTCTAGAGATGTGTGCGCTAAAGACTTAAATGGTCGGGTCCATCTTTCAGTTTCGTATTGTTTGGGACTGTTTGGTACAAGCAACACTCGTGCTAGTCTCAGCGGTGATCTGGCTGCACTCTTTCCGGTGACAGAAGTTTACGTCACTGATTAGAACATAATAGCATTGTATGGTGTGCCGATTAGACTTCAATTTATTTGCCTTAATATGGAGGCTGACTTAGATCAAAGTTAGCTGTGAATACCGTCTGCGTTTCCCAGCATTTTTTTTTTTTTTTTTTTTTTTTTTGTGTTTACTCCTGGATTTCACACCTACAGGAAAGAGACCGCCAGGGAGACCCAAGAAACGTCGGAGGGATGGACTCCATGAAGATTTAAACTAAGTGTCAATAGATGTGGGCGGATGGCGGATAGCAGCAATGGACAGAATACAGTGGAGGAGGAAACTTGTAGATGCGTGCGGTCCACTGGGCCTGCTCACATAGTAGTGGTAGTGTGTTTGCTAGTTACTTATGTGGGGTTCGAGCTACTTTTTAATTCACGTAATTACGTAGAGTTCATCACTGCCCTATAAATTTTGTGTGACCTTAAGAAGTACAAAACTTATTAGTTAAAATTATCCACCACTAGTTGGAATTATTATTGGCAGCAGCTACCTATCATCCTAACGTTATTTCAAATGTGATGAGTACTAGGAGACAACTTTATTACTTATATTATTATTAAAGCTACAATAACTGACGAAAGCCGGCCGGAGTGGCCGTGCGATTCTAGGCGCTACAGTCTGGAACCGAGCGCCCGCTACGGTCGCAGGTTCGAATCCTGCCTCGGGCATGGATGTGTGTGATCTCCTTAGGTTAGTTAGGTTTAATTAGTTCTAAGTTATAGGCGACTGATGACCTCAGAAGTTAAGTCGCATAGTGCTCAGAGCCATTTGAACCATTTGAACTGACGAAAGAACAATTCTCAATAAAACTGTTTTATAGACCAATATAACTCCATTAGAGTTGTCACAATTGGGGGGCTCCTCTGGGACTCCGTTTGTCAGGCAGCTAGATCCGAAGGTTACGTTAATCAGATGTGTCCTGCAATAGAGGAGTTGGGTTTCTTTATTTTCTCAGAGAACGCGCATTGTCACCATCAAAACAGTAGTCACATTATAACAGCTGCGCAGTCCATGTGTGCTCCAAGGATACATCTCCAGCACGTCTCACAGTGATACGCAGTTGTCGCCTCCACATCAGCCAATCGTAGAAGTCCATAATCCGAGTTTTGTTTAATCTATAGTGCCGTTGCGCTAGACACGTGACACATGCAGCTATCGACACCAGCAGCAAACGGCGACCGAACACATAAGTTAAGCTTTGGCAGCATTTGTGACTGTACAAGCTTTGGCGATGCAGCCAGCTAACAATGACTGAGGGGATTAAGCAGTTGCCCATTGAAAGTGGGTCTGATCATACAGATAGTTAAATAGGAAGTTCAGGTAGATATATGTGGGAAGAAAATAAATATTTGGGGACAAAGATGCACAAACGCTTTGGCGGTGCACGATGTAGGAATTGTCTGCAGTAATAAGCCCACCCGAGTGGCTTAGAAAGGATTTTGAGTTTAAAATTCCTAAAACCCATATTATTTTAGAGGGGTTTAGTACACAAAATAGTGATGTAGAGAAAAATCGTGAGGTATAACAGATGCAGTGGAGAAGATTTGGGTGGGAGGATAGATACTGTACAGACTGGATGTGACAACAGAGAAAAAGACACAGAGTCTACACTAAATGAATGTCAGCTAGTATAGATCAGGTTCTTCGGTGCCAGACGGAAGTCAAAGTAGAGATCAATTCTGTGAACTTACAAGGGAATAGTCCAATAAGACATGTTGAAACCTACCCTGAAATTTTTTAAACAGGAAGAAGACAAAAAAAAGAGACTTACAGTGCCAAAATTTTAGCTGCTAAGGGTCACTGCAATTATTTTGTAAAAAATGTGAAGTCACACATTTTTGCCGTGGGAAGAACAGCTTACAACAGCGGTTTGTACAGCCATACCCGCCTAAAACGCGACTCGGCAAATCACTCATGCAGCTTCGGGTAATGGAATTATCCGGAGTTCACAGACACAAATTTTAAACACCTAAAGCCTGGTTTAAAATGGAGCAAATGGAAGCGAACACGTGTGAATGAGCATTTGCAGAAAATTCACTACCATTTGCTTTTATATGGGTAGAATTGTTTATACTAGATGGAGCGGAAGAGGACACGAGGTAGCGAACATTGCCCGTGAACCCTGTGTTATTAGTTTTTAGATTTCGAGGCAATATTCGGCCACAATGCGAAACTTTGCTATTCAGTGAGGATTATTTTGCATGGCGAGTGCACTGTTCTTGACGGCGTATGTAAAATGGCGCAGGGAAGAAAGAATTTAAGTGTCTCTATTTGTATGGAAGTGTGACATGTGTGGAGATCGTGTACTTTACACGGAATTGCATCTCCCTCTCGCCTTAGCAGTGCTCCAAAATTTTTCTGTATGTCGGCTGCCGTTTGTCCTGGCTTCTCATTACCATTGAGGGGAAATTTGTTATCAGAACACTAATTACCGACGTCGATCATCATCTCCAGAAGTCATACAGTTAGCGCTTCCACTACGCATGTAACGTCTAATGGACATATTCTTTTCTTTTTTTTAAAAATTGGTCTAGTGGCAAATGAAATCCCGTTAAGACCACAAATCTTTCACCATGATTTTTAATCTAGCATTCACTTTTCACAGACGTTGGAGTGGACACAAAAATCATGTGGTTTGGATACCACTCAAAACTGCAGGTCTCCATTTTCATATTAGGTAATTGGGTAATGTTAGCGACACGTAAGTAGCTGCAGAGGCGTCCAGTTGAAAGACCTACAAGAGGCCTACGGGGTACACCAGACAGAATTCTCTTTTGCTTGTGCTTGTTAGCTTGTTTGCTTAGGGGAAAACCTGGCTTAAACTATACAAATATATTTTTTTTTAATTGTTATCCACGTTATAAGGTTATCGCGAGTGATAATATTGCTATTCTTCAACTAAATTCACATGGATTTAATATCGACAGTTCAATTCATGCACATGTAATACTGATAAAAGTCACTAGCAGAGAAAATAAAAGCATAGCAGTTTTTGACGTCACAGACGACTTCCATCAATGAGGACTTGTAATTTATTGAAATGGAATGTCTCTTGCGGTACTACATTTTGTAACAATTCCTTGTAATAATGTTTGAATGTTGTACATTTGGCTATCTATGAAACATTTCTTTGTTTATTGCCTGTAATCATCACAAAAATGCAAAGTGTCTATTGAATGACTAAAACAAAAATTTTTCTTGCATTAGACACACCGGACAAAGGAAAATTTGGTGCAGTCAGGCACATCGCAGTAACCACCAGTTTTATTAGACAGAACTGGGAAGGAGTCAGATATGGTCCGGCCGTTGTTCTGCATATTGCGCTGCATACCAGACATACTTGATGAAAGTCGTAAGGCGTGGCGAAGAAAACTGGTAATGCACAAATGACTGTAGCTTCACAATACTGTTCCGCTGATAAACCTCAAATGAGAGATAGGTACCGGAAATTTTTTTGTCCGATAATTTCCTCAAAAATGCTTTCCACTGTCGAAAAAATTCTTTATCGAGAGATTGAATCGCACTTGTAATTCTAGGCGGTATCCACATTACATCTACAGATTTGTCGTCGTCTTCCACAAAAACAGAGGCGTCGTTATATCCTGGCCTTGAATCCAACAAAAGCCACGAATTAGTTTCTGCTGCTGGTAAGAATACGTTTCGAACGAAATGTTGAAAATTATTGTTTCCCATTTTTCTAGATTTTGAAACGTCGATTGCAAGTCAATTTTTTTTATTTTTGATCCTAATTTGCCTTGCGGTTCTTGAAAGCAGATGTACAGCTGCGGAAACAGTAAACCACTCATACTTTTCACTGGCATTATCGTATATGCTTGTGTCACTGCATTCATTGATTGGGCAACCAACTCCGTCGTTTTGTCCCCCCTAAATGATAAAGCGCGGTGTGCACGCAAGTTTTTCACGAAACCGGACTGATCAGCGTTAGGAGCAGCAGTTGCGGGGAGAACAGCAAGTTTCGTCTTAACGTCAATCGTGAATTCCTCTACAGCACTGTTTATCACTGGCAGCTGCTCTACACGTTTACGTGACGTAAACATGGTCGTTTTGAGATTTATCATTATGTACGATTTCTCGAACGTGCGTAGCCAGGTTGACGAAGCTCGGAAATTGGCACTGTTCATGTCAGATGCCATTGGGAGGGCCCAGTCTCGTAGATCTCCATTGTAACGATGCATAGCCTCTCACGACCAGTTGTAAATCTTCCGAAAAGCTTTTCATTCAGATGGTTTCGGGTTTCCGTTTGGCGCATATTTTTTACTTCATATAATTCATTCTTCAATTTGTACAGTTCACGCTACGATTTTACGAAACAAAAACGCCGTCGCACACTGCGTAACTTCAAGTGTTTCTTTCCCTCCTTCGTTTAGCAAGTATTTCACCGTCTTTTCTTTGTCGCTGAAAGCTGTTGCAGTACTTTTTTTTTTTGGCTTGGAAGGTATTCTTCTTCAGAACTGTTACTGGCACTGACGTCGTCGCAACCACAATTCATGGAATCGTCACAGTTATCTCCTATTGTTTCTAACGTATCCAAAATTTCAAATGAAATGTCGATATCAGTACAGTGAATGTCAAGGACATCAACTAACAAATGACATATTAACGTCGTCAGGAGAATTAGGTGATTTCGCCTGGAAGCCATGTTCTCCATGTTTCATCATTGCTAAATTGAGAACGTTAATTGGATTCAACATTATTGTGAAACTGTTTCCTGTTTACAAATGTAGCACCGACATGGGCTGTGTGTGTGTGTGTGTGTGTGTGTGTGTGTGTGTGTGCCTAGTTGAGCATGTGCAGTTGTTACAGCTCCAGCAGGGGTGTACATTTCTACCGCCGCCTGGTGCGCTATGAATTTGGAAATATTCAGGTTTTTTTTTTTTAATACTTGCAGTGTCTCTTATCAGCAAAAATTTTGGTAGTGCATTTCTTTCGTTGTCTTCTTCCTCTGTAAAAAATTTCAGGGTAGGTTTCGACCTGTCTTATTGGACCATTCCATTTTTACAGACAAGTAGTCCACACTCTGTCTTGCTTAAAGACGCTTAAGCCTGACCAAAAGAAACTGCATATATTAAAGGTGATAGTAAGCATTGTTTAGACGTGTCAGGTAGGGTAAGTGTCTACCCATTTCACTGCAAGCCCTAAGTTACACTACATTGAGGGGAAAACAAATACCAAGTGGTAGATAGTTAGCACCGTGTAAATATTGTTTTATTGAGGGCATTCCTGACAAGGCAAGATTTAAATTTCTGAAGCGGAAGCTCGACAGTGGCGCACAGACACTGGAGAACCAAAACGCGGTAGCATTTTGTGACTACCCTCTGTTTGAGGCTCTTCTACTAAACAAAAATTGGGGTAAATGGTTCAAATGGCTCTGGGCACTATGTGACTTAACTTCTGAGGTCATCAGTCCCCTAGAACTTAGAACTACTTAAACCTAACTATCCTAAGGACATCACACACATCCATGCCCGAGGCAGGACTCGAACCTGCGACCGTAGCGGTCACTCGGTTCCAGACTGTAGCGCCTAGAACCGCACGGCCACTCCGGCCGGCCGGATATTGGGGTAAAAAGGCAACTCTAGAAGTAGCATGTCTTTCAGACAGGTAGTGTGTACGAGTTTTGTGAGTGTGAACTCTAAAAGTTGGTTCATATGGACAAAGCGCTGGGCACTCTTACCGTACTTTCCACTGTGAAGAGACGATTTCCTTACTATTTACCGTGGGATTTGGTCCTCAGGACCACTGAAACAGTTGACGGTTTCGTTGACTTTGTTGAGTGAATACATGGTGCCATAATTTACCGCTACAGGGTAACTGAGAATCTAAGAAATAATGATGAAACTAGAGGAGGGAGTAATTGGCAAGGACTGCAGAGTGTAGAATAGGAGCGCATTCAGTGAGGCTTAAGTGATTTTCAGCATCATTTGCTTAACCACAGAAGTCAGCTGAACAGACAAAGGCCAGATAGTAGTAGGTAAGGAGACAGTGGACAGTAGAATGCAAGTCAGCAGCGGCAGCAGCCACAAAAATATATTTTCCCCCTACTGTGGACCGTCAAGGGAGTAGGACTCGCTATGACGGAAATAAGACCAAAGGTGGATTTGCAAGAATGTGTAATGATAGTCGCAATAGAAGCTCGAGTGTTTAATAGGGAAACAATGCTGGGGAGCGAAGATAGGTGGAGAGGCTGGAGGCAACAGAGAGAATTATAAGAGAGAAACAGAGGCAAAGAGTTACGTCTATACATGCAAATTTAAGTGATTTATTTGATCTGGAATCTTGTGAAGGGGTAATGATGTCGGCTTGGCAGCACCAAAGCTGAATAAACAGAGGGTGGAATCAATATCGGCAACCAATGGCGAAGGCAGTGTGAAATTTTGTATTGACCGGGCTGAAGCAGTTCCAGCAGTAGAAATTTTCGCGGTTAGCGTACAGGAAGTGAAACCTATCGCGGCATAAGTAGAGGTCAGACACACAAAGCGTGTTGTGTGTGCTGACAATATATTCACTGAACAGCAGGGTACTTAAGTGAACGATGGTACAGGAACAGTGAGTGGTTCGAAAATGGCTCTGAGCACAATGGGACTTAACATCCGAGGTCATCAGTCCCCTAGAACTTAGAACTACTTAAACCTAACTAACTTAAGGACGACACACATACATGCCCGAGGCAGGATTCGAACCTGCGACCGTAGCGGTCGCGCGGTT
The DNA here is from genome assembly GCF_023898315.1 of Schistocerca nitens. Classification (NCBI taxonomy): domain Eukaryota; kingdom Metazoa; phylum Arthropoda; class Insecta; order Orthoptera; family Acrididae; genus Schistocerca; species Schistocerca nitens. Next base: position 438,019,295 of record NC_064616.1, read on the forward strand.
CCAGACTGTAGCACCTAGAACCGCTCGGCCACTAGGCCGGCTAACAGTGAGTGGAATACTGGGCTCTGATCAGAGTAATAATAGTCTAAACATAGCTGATAGCCGGGATAAAAAGAGAACATTCATATCTGTTGATAAGAATGAATTAATTGTTGTTGATAAGAATGAGTAATTTGCTGTTGTTGAGTTGATATCTGATTGGCTCAGTAAAGGGGAGTGGGAATTCCAAACAGTATATTATAGTTTGCAGGTCAGGTTAAACAGTAGGTTGTTACCTCAAAGGTGAGCGACTGAGAAGTTTAAAGTAGCCAGGAAACTAATTAGTTCAAGTGGAAGTCAGTTTATACCACTACAACACCTCTTGCTTCTGACGAAGTATTTGATTAAGATGATGAAGTTGTATTTTGTAGCGAAGTGTGCATTAATACGTTATGCAACGATAGTTGTGTCTCCGAATCATTATTTAATAATGTAAATAGTAGGGTAATGCAGCGTGTCTACCTACTTGCGTTATGTTTAAAAAGACTACTGGAAGTTACAGTAGTCCAATTAAAAGTGAAGCCGTTTTCAGAGTAAATATTGATATCGTTATTTGTGAACAATGACTGTTGTTGGTACCAAAAATGCAGACGACATCAGTTACCAGACCAGGCTTGTAAAGATTCGCTTGCTGGTGAAAGATTGGTGACAAACTTGTACGTAGGTAGATGTTAAGATATTTTGTGAATTTTGTAATTGATTGTGTGTTTGTTATGTATTTTGTAATTAATCCGGTGATTTAAATTTTTTGCGGTGGGGTAGCATTGCAAGTTCATTAATTTGTGTATGTTTTAAATTATTAGTTTTTTGTTGTATTTTTGTATATGGTGACAGCTGGTGTTTCGATACTTTTTCGTTCGCATTGAGCAGACCTTGATTAAAGTGAGAGGCCGTTCTCAGATGGGTGCAGTGTTGTGGTCAGTATTCTGTCTATGTGAAGACACGTATCACAGCATCAGAAATAATAAAACTATAGTTGCCCGTGTTCTTCTCGACACAGTGTTTTTTTTTTTTGTATGTGTTTGCCTCTCTTTTCTGACGATATTTCTCTAATGTGAATTTTGAATGCCTGGGTTCCCTATGAGAGGCGTGTTCAGATTAGTGGTTCAGATTCCTCATGGTTTGCATTTTTTTCTTCATTAGAGAATGCTCTGGCTGGCAAGGTTTACGAACAACGCAACAATGATGGTTGCACTGAGACTGTCAGTGTCGCAGGACGACACATGGGAACGGCTAACACAGTAAGCAGTTCGACACATCAAGTGCTTTGTATAGTAAATGTAAAGGGTTTCGAATGTGTTATTTCAAAGACCGATTGTAAACAAACTACGAAGTACCGCAAAAGTCCTCATCAGATTGAAAGAAGGGGCATTTAAAGCCAGAGAATTTTGTTTTTTAAATTCGTGTTAATTGTGTTAATCACCTCATATGAGCACAGGCACTGATTGCTTACATCTGAGACAGTGTCTATATTTAAATGTTTTATTTGACTAGAGTGTGTTACTTTGTCTCACACGAACAAGTACACACAGTATTAGTTTACTTTCGGAAGTCTTTCCGGATGAGAATGTGGTTTCATTTCATTTTGAAATGTTAAACATACATATATTTGTATGTTTAGTTTGAACTGCCAAAAACGCACCACATGTACCGAGCCTGTCAAAAGATAAGATATTACACTTCTATATTTATGAATTTCAGTTTTGCTGATAACATAATTCTCTTTGGTGAAATGGTTTAAATTTTGTGCTACTTCTCTTACCTTGCACACTGCGTGACGAATAATATAAATGAAGGTATTGTGACACGACGTGTCACATCTGAATATTAGTGTTTTTTCCTGGTGGGACACTGTGTTTGGTCTGCATACACTGTTTTGAAGGGAACAGGCAAGCACTCTCTGACATGCGGTTGTCGACATGGCTTGGCAGAGTGGTATGGCCGGACCCGCATGTGTACCTGTCAGATTTTGAATGCTCCTGGCATGATGTTAGATTCCCTTGGTAGCGAACAGGAAGGGTAGATTTACTTTGTCCACGTTTATGCACTTGCAGCGCAAACTATTGTAGATACTTAAAAGCCCGATGTCATGTCAAACAGCAAGTGAAGGCGATTTTCTTGACATTCAGTTATGCTCTGAATAGCGCCAAGCACATATGTTTGACTAGTCGCCGAAGTGGCGTCACCTCGAAAGACCCGCACCAGGTGAACGGTCTATCGGACGGAAGGCCCTAGCCAAACGGCATTTCCATATGTTTGACAGGAATCTAATGAACAATTAACAAATTTTTGCAATTTTTAGTACACAAAATAGATCCAACAGTCTATTTGCAGCACTCGTTAACGCTCACCGACTGAGTTATTCACATGTTTCATAAAATTACTATTTAAACTTTAAGAGACGTTTTAATTGAAGTTTTTATTAAAGCTAGAATATCATTTTATATAAAACAGCTATATAGATAGCAATGAAGTACGTGTTGGCAGACGTGATTACGCACTACCTAGAACATTTATTTTGTAAGATTAATATTTTTAATTATTTTTTTATAAATTTGCTCGGTTTTACCACAATTCAAAACTGACCAAACTTAAATTAGCTCTGATTGTGGTAGTGGAAAGAGCAGGCATATTTCGGTGAGGTAGAAGTGTCACACGTGTCAGAACTACAATTAGTGAAGACAAAGAGATCATGAATTACTTTGGTTCCTGATAATAACACTGAAAAGGGCTTCGACCACTTTTCTCTTTATCAGTATTTGACACATTTTTGTAGACTCTTGTCTTGTGCTAGCCTGAGCGGTGATCTAGCAACACAGTTTCCGGTGACAGAAACTTCCGTGTTATCGGTCATGACGGAAATAGTTCACATCATTGCTTTGGGACCAGAGAGGTATTCTGTGGCGGGCAGGACTTGTTTTATTTCTTCCTGTTGCTCAGCAGAACTTGTCTTTTAACGTGAGAATCTGATTTAGGCTTTGAGTTATTTGCACTGAGTATGACGTTTAAATAAGTTTCCCAGAGGGAACTTGAAATACTTTCGAGACTGATCGGCACTCAAGGTTATTGCATCGTGTGTTGAATAAAATACCATTTACGTATGTTAGTGCGGAGTATCATATCGATTAATTTTAATAGTGAACACCGCCTGTGTGTTCCACCAATTTTATTTACATAGCGTGTTTGCTAACCGCTCCATTTTGGTCTCGAACTAGATTTCAGTTTATTTTATTACGTAGAGTTTATCACCAGCACACAAAATTTAACGTGATATTAAGGACAACAAACATTATTACTGAAACCTATCAGCAAGCAGTTGGGGTATTTTATTTAGATTTGGTGCATCCACTATCAACACAACGTTGTTTTAAATCTGATTAGTACTTTAGATACACTTTTATTAATTTTATTTTTACCAAGCAACAAGTATTATCGAGCAGCTCAATGCTATTTCTATTGTAGCAAGTTGTCCTACATCTACTCTGCAGTTTACGCTTAGGTGGCCGGCAGACGGTTCGTCGAGCCACTTTCAGACTATTTCTCTACCGTTCTCTTCTCGAATAGCGCGAGGAAACCACAAATACTTAAATCTTCCCATGCAAGCTGTGATTTTTCTTATTCTATTTCGATGATCGTTTTCCCTATGTAAGCTACCGTCAACGCAATATTTTCGCACTCAGAGGAAAATACTAGTGATTGAAATATCGTTAAAGGCTTTCGCAGTAACGAGAAACTTCTTTGTTACAATGGTTGATATACCAAATCAATTATTATATCTGTGACGCTCTCTCCCCGTTAGCACTATAAAAACAAAATGAGCCGCTCTTCTCTGAACTTTGTATGTTCTCTGTCAATCCAGTTTGGTGAAGATCTAATACCGCACAGAAATATTCAGAAGAGAATAGACAAGCGTAATGCGGGCAATCTCTTTAGTTAAACTGTTGCATCTTTTTTAAGTGTTCCGTCATTCAAACGCAGTGTTTGGTTCTCCTTCCATACCAGATTTTCAATGTGATTGTTCCAGATTATGCTGTTCGTGATTATAATATATAGTTATTTAGCAGATTTTACAGCTTTTAGATTTTTGGCGTTTATAGTGTAACCGAAATTTAAAGGATACCTTTTGTTACGCATGAGGATAACTTCAACCTTTTCATTAATTACAGTCAATTGCCACTCCTCGCACTAACCAGATAACTTAACCAAATCATGTTGCATTTGGTTTTGTTCTTCTTATGATTTTACTACAAGGTGAATGACAGCATCGTCTGCAAGCAATCAAAAACGGCTGGTGAGATCGTGTCCTAAATCTTTTACATAGATGTCTCAATTATCTACTTTTGTGTCGCTCCCTTTGCACAGATGCAAAGGTCGTTAGCAAAGTGCATGATGTTAGGGTTATCAATCTCTACATCATGTAAATCCCTTCAGTATATACAGGGTGTCCCAGGATGAATGGTCAATATACTGACATATGCCCTGTTCCCAATGGTTTGCGAGATAGAACTCATTTAATGTACATATATTTTCCGGCTATTGACGCTCTGGTATGTGTCTTACCCACCCGACCTCGCTGACGGTTTAGACTAGCCCAACGTATTTTCTTGCTTTCAGCCCGTTGGCTCGGGATGTCTTTCTCCCCTTAATCATCCCGTTGAAGGTACAGTTGTACGTGGTGTGTTGTGATTAAACTAGTGCAAGGGCCTGAGAGTGCCTAAAAGAGAAACACCGATTAACTGTGTTTGTAGGCACGTTGGTTAAAATGCCACACATCTACACTAATCTGTCGGTGCTTTCCTACAAGTCGAATTCCTGATCGTAGAGTGTTTACCGGAGTTTTCAGTACACTGCGTGAAAAAGTATTCTTATGAGTTCGCGTTTTTCTTCTCAACGTGTAGTTCAAAAACCTGTGCAGGAATAGCAACACAGTATTATAATGTGGCACCATGTCCTGCTACCACCACACATCAACTTTCTGCACACATCAATGTCCCACAAACACGTTTATGGCTAACATTACATGCAGAAGACTTGTAATCATTTCACATACACGCGCCCAAAAACTTCACCTTGGAGACAATGACAAGCGATTTCAATTTTATTACCGATTAAATCGCAATCACCATTTGCGTCCATTAATACCACTTACTAATGGAGCCACTTTGGCACGGAATGGAATCAACTACACACGAAATAATCGCGATGGTTGGAGGAAAACTGGCACGATACAGTGGAAATAAATTTACAAGTTCGTCTCTCGGTCAGTGTTTGGTGCGACATTATCAGGTCCAGTTGTTGATAGGTCCAGTCGTTTTAGAACAGTATATGACGGTACAAAATTAGTTGAATTTTTTTTTTTGGAAAATTCGTTATTTGGACACCCTGTAAACGTTCCTTGGGACACACGGACTGCAATGTACTGCCAGCGTCACAGAGCTCCTCCACATTTTACGAGACGTATGATGGAACATCGAAACTGTACTTCCTCTACCAGCTGCACTGCTCTTGGAATTGAAATTAACTGTCCAAAAGACCTTGCGCCATTAGATTTTTGTTTGTGAGACCGGATGATGTATGAGGCGTAAAAACGAAAGGTGAATACGCGAAATAAACAGCTTGATCGCATCATAGATCCTGATGATAACATTTAGGAATGTGTAGAAGAACTCAAGCAAACAATAAAACATGTTCTCCCAAGAGCGTACAAATTCATTTTAATTGATGGTGGGATATGAAAACATTTATTGTCAACTGTTCACCATTTGTAATATCATGTGTAATATAATGGGATCTGCCGTAGGGAATACCAGCTCTGCAGTACTCCTTCTAACTTCAACAGGTTCTTTACTGGACAAATCTCCCACCTAGTCCTCCGTCTGCTGGCGATGCGCGTAATTTTCAGCCAAATTTCCGTGAGTTGTGTTTGTTTTGTTAAAGTCGAACAGAAGTCTTCCTAGATCCTTGTCCACTTGTGTTACAAAGTAATTTTGGCTTGTGCTGTCGCATATTTAAGGGGAAGATAATTTTGTGATATGGTGCGTTCCTTGTATCACCTGAAATCTCTATCAATATTTATTTCCTTTCCGTCTTGACAATCTTCATTCCACCATGGTCTTAGAGCTCATCTTCGCAAAAAGCTCGTTTGCTTTTGCGGTATCGACGTCGTAGCCGCTTTGGTGAAGGCTTCTGTAAAAGTTGTATAAAAAATGTCATGTTTATCCTTAGTTACTGCCATGTTGTTATCCTTGTATTTCTTGTAGTCATCCCAACCAGCTTTAGATGAATCCCATACATACAAATGATAACGAAGTTCGGTAGACTATGAAACGTCCCCTTTTTTGAACAATTTTACATGACTGTGCTTAAAACAACTATTCCTGGTAGTGGAAGTTTGTGAGCAACGGTTGTGTTCCTATCATAACGTGCCTTCTAGTACGTGCCACGTCATGATACAAGGCAGTTCGACTGATACTATAGTTATTCAACTGTTGGATTTTCTTGTCTAGGTATGCTGAAGCCAGTTACCGAACCATCATTCAGCACTACTAACTCTCTTCTTGTGTTATTTTCCAAAACATATGCCCTCCTGTAGCGGCTGAAAGCAAGGGGAAACTACAGCCGTAATTTTTCCCGAGGACATGCAGCTTTACTGTATGATTAAATGATGATGGCGTCCTCTTGGGTAAAATATTCCGGAGGTAAAATAGTCCCCCATTCGGATCTCCGGGCGGGGACTACTCAAGAGGACGTCGTTATCAGGAGAAAGAAAACTGGCATTCTACGGATCGGAGCGTGGAATGTCAGATCCCTTAATCGGGCAGGTAGGTTAGAAAATTTAAAAAGGGAAATGGATAGGTTAAAGTTAGATATAGTGGGAATTAGTGAAGTTCGGTGGCAGGAGGAACAAGACTTTTGGTCAGGTGATTACTGGGTTATAAATACAAAATCAAATGGGGGTAATGAAGGAGTAGGTTTAATAATGAATAAAAAAATAGGAGTGCGGGTTAGCTACTACAAATAGCATAGTGAACGCATTATTCTGGCCAAGATAGACACAAAGCCCATGCCTACTACAGTAGTACAAGTTTATATGCCAACTAGCTCTGCAGATGATGAAGAAATTGATGAAATGTATGACGAGATAAAAGAAATTATTCAGGTAGTGAAGGGAGACGAAAATTTAATAGTCATGGGTGACTGGAATTCGTCAGTAGGAAAAGGGAGAGAAGGAAACATAGTAGGTGAATACGGATTGGTGCTAAGAAATGAAAGAGGAAGCCGCCTGGTAGAATTTTGCACAGAGCATAACTTAATCATAGCTAATACTTGGTTCAAGAATCATAAAAGAAGGTTGTATACCTGGAAGAATCCTGGAGATACTAAAAGGTATCAGATAGATTAAATAATGGTAAGACAGAGATTTAGGAACCAGGTTTTAAATTGTAAGACATTTCCAGGGGCAGATATGGATTCTGACCACAATCTATTGGTTATGAACTGCAGATTGAAACTGAAGAAACTGCAAAAAGGTGGGAATTTTGGAGATGGGACCTGGATAAACTGAAAGAACGAGAGGTTGTAGAGAGTTTCAGGGAGAGCATAAGGGAACAATTGACAGGAATGGGGGAAAGAAATACAGTAGAAGAAGAATGGGTAGCTCTGAGGGATGAAGTAGTGAAGGCAGCAGAGGATCAAGTAGGTAAAAAGACGAGGGCTAGTAGAAATCCTTGGGTAACAGAAGAAATATTGAATTTAATTGATGAAAGGAGAAAATATAAAAATGTAGTAAATGAAGCAGGCAAAAAGGAATACAAACGTCTCAAAATTGAGATCGACAGGAAGTGCAAAATGGCTAAGCAGGGATGGCTAGAGCACAAATGTAAGGATGTAGAGGCTTGTCTCACTAGGGGTAAGATAGATACTGCCTACAGGAAAATTAAAGAGACCTTTGGAGAGAAGAGAACCACTTGTATGAATATCAAGAGCTCAGATGGCAACCCAGTTCTAAGCAAAGAAGGGAAGGCAGAAAGGTGGAAGGAGTATATAGAGGGTTTACACAAGAGCGATGTACTTGAGGACAATATTATGGAAATGGAAGAGGATGTAGATGAAGATGAAATGGGAGATAAGATACTGCGTGAAGAGTTTGACAGAGCTCTGAAAGACCTGAGTCGAAACAAGGCCCCGGGAGTAGACAACATTCCATTAGAACTACTGATGGCCTTGGGAGAGCCAGTCATGACAAAACTCTACCATCTGGTGAGCAAGATGTATAAGACATGCGAAATACCCACAGACTTCAAGATGAATATAATAATTCCAATCCCAAAGAAAGCAGGTGTTGACAGATGTGAAAATTACCGAACTATCTGTTTAATAAGTCACAGCTGCAAAATACTAACGCGAATTCTTTACAGACGAATGGAAAAACTGGTAGAAGCGGACCTCGGGGAAGATCAGTTTGGATTCCGTAGAAATGTTGGAACACGTGAGGCAATACTAACCTTACGACTTATCTTAGAAGAAAGATTAAGAAAAGGCCAACCTACGTTTCTAGCATTTGTAGACTTAGAGAAAGCTTTGGACAATGTTGACTGGAATACTCTCTTTCAAATTTTAAAGGTGGCAGGGGTAAAATACAGGGAGCGAAAGGCTATTTACAATTTGTACAGAAACCAGATGGCAGTTATAAGAGTCGAGGGGCATGAAAGGGAAGCAGTGGTTGGGAAAGGAGTGAGACAGGGTTGTAGCCTCTCCCCGATGTTATTCAATCTGTATATTGAGCAAGCAGTAAAGGAAACAAAAGAAAAATTCGGAGTAGGTATTAAAATTCGTGGAGATGAAGTAAAAACTTTGAGGTTCGCCGATGACATTGTAATTCTGTCAGAGACAGCAAAGGACTTGGAAGAGCAGTTGAACGGAATGGACAGTGTCTTGAAAGGAGGATATAAGATGAACATCAACAAAAGCAAAACGAGGATAATGGAATGTAGTCAAATTAAATCGGGTGATGCTGAGAGGATTAGATTAGGAAATGAGACACTTAAAGTAGTAAAGGAGTTTTGCTATTTAGGGAGTAAAATAACTGATGATGGTCGAAGTAGAGAGGATATAAAATGTAGACTGGCAATGGCAAGGAAATCGTTTCTGAAGAAGAGAAATTTGTTAACATCTAGTATAGATTTAAGTGTCAGGAAGTCGTTTCTGAAAGTATTTGTATGGAGTGTAGCCATGTATGGATGTGAAACATGGACGATAACCAGTTTGGACAAGAAGAGAATAGAAGCTTTCGAAATGTGGTGCTACAGAAGAATGCTGAAGATAAGGTGGGTAGATCACGTAACTAATGAGGAGGTATTGAATAGGATTGGGGAGAAGAGAAGTTTGTGGCACAACTTGACTAGAAGAAGGGATCGGTTGGTAGGACATGTTTTGAGGCATCAAGGGATCACAAATTTAGCATTGGAAGGCAGCGTGGAGGGTAAAAATCGTAGAGGGAGACCAAGAGATCAATACACTAAGCAGATTCAGAAGGATGTAGGTTGCAGTAGGTACTGGGAGATGAAGAAGCTTGCACAGGATAGAGTAGCATGGAGAGCTGCATCAAGCCAGTCTCAGGACTAAAGACCACAACAACAACAATAACAACAGTGCCCTCCTGTATGTAACCGTCTGCAAACCCATGTCGGGTACTGTACTTTCAGGTTACCAGAATCACTTTAGGACAGTTCACTTGATGTACTAAGCACATCAAAAAAGGTATTGCATCACCTCGGTTCCGAAAGTGCTTTTTTTCTACTTCTTTTAGTTTAACGGATTTCATATTTTCTATTTTAAATGTCTTTGCCATGTACCTTTTTTAGTGAGCTGTAGCAGATATTAACGTATTCTTCGTAAGTAAACTAAACATCTGTCATCACTCTCTGAGGGTACGTTTATTTTCTTTTTTTCTCTTTACTGGAAAGATCAGGGTCTTTTATTTTACAAATTTAAAGCAATTCTTGTTTTCACTGGGACACGTCATAATCAAGAAAACAGTAGGTTCAACATACTAGTGACCCGAATATCATGCTGCAAAGGCTCAACGAATGTGATGCTGATGATGATGATGATGACAGCCTGCCGATTGTGATTGAACCACTGACGAGGAGGAGATAGAGAAGATCCAGAGAACAACGGCGCGTTTCGTCACAGGGTTATTTGGTAAGCGTGATAGCATTACGGAGATGTTTAGCAAGTTCAAGTGGCAGACTCTGCAGGAGAAGCGCTCTGCATCGCGGTGTAACTTGCTGTCCAGGTTTCGAGAGGGCGCGTTTCTGGATGAGGTATCGAATATATTACTTCCCCCTACTTATACCTCCCGAGGAGATAACGAGTGTGAAATTAGAGAGATTCGAGCGTGCACGGAGGCTTTCCGGCAGTCGTTCTTCCCGCGAGACATACGAGACTGGTACAGGAAAGGGAGGTAATGACAGTGGTACGTAAAGTGCTCTCCTCCACACACCGTTGGGTGGCTTGCGGAGTATAAATGTAGGTGTAGATGTAGATGTAGATGAAGATCAGTCGCAGGAAGACTTTTATGAGGAATGTGAAGACAACACGGAATCAGAACAGGAAGTCGACACAGAGGAACCTCGGGAAAATTCAAGTGATAACGCTGGTGATGAGAAAGGTAATAGTGACTCAAATAAGTATTACTTTCTTAATAACTTAACAAAATGTTTCATGATGTGATATTTATTTTTGTTAAATCAATTCCCGTAATGTTGATCTAAATTTTTCCTCCTTCTTACACATTCTCAGTCCATTTGTCTTTGATTTGTGTTATGAAAAACAGCTATAACCTTAAATTGTTTTGTTCCATAAACTCATTTTTTGTCACTTAGTGTTTATTCGCTTGCTTTGAAAATGAGATTTTATGTACGTTTGCCCCTTTCATATCGAAGAAATGAAAAAATTTAATATTAATCACAAATTCGTAAACTAAACTGCGTCAGGACAGGCCTCGGGAGGCCCAGCGGTACTGACTGACCGCCGTGTAATCCTCAGCCTGTAGGTATCACCGATTGCGGATACGGAGGGGCAAGTGGCCAGCACACCACTCTCCTGGCCGTTGTCAGTTTACGATACCGGAGCGGCTACTTCTCTATGAATTAGCTAATTTGCCTCACAAGGGCTGAGTGCACCCCGCTTGCCAACAACTCTCGATAGACTGAACGGTCACCTATCCAAATGCTAGCCAAGTCCGACAGCGCATAACTTTGGTGTCCGCAGCTCGTGGTCGTGCGGTAGCGTTCTCGCTTCCCGCGACCGGGTTCCCGGGTTCGATTCCCGGCGGTGTCAGGGATTTTCTCTGCCTCGTGATGACTGGGTGTTGTGTGATGTCCTTAGGTTAGTTAGGTTTAAGTAGTTCTAAGTTCTAGGGGACTGATGACCATAGATGTTAAGTCCCATAGTGCTCAGAGCCATTTGAATCGTAACTTCGGTGATCTGACGGGGACCGGTGTTACCACTGCGGCAAGGGCGTTGGAACTTACAAAATAAAATGAAAACAAAATACAGGAAAAACTTAAATTTATTTTTTAAATTAGCTACCACCATAGTCTGCGCTTCTAGCCTTGTCCCTCTTTGGAGAATGCCTGATGGAGGGTTAACTGTGTATTCAATTAGTAAATATTCAGAGACACTGCACGTGGAATTAAAACACTTTCTTTCGGAACGCGCACACGCACGATTATTATTAGACCACAGCTCCGGCTGCTCCTGATTATGGGTTTAAGGAGAGTAATTGTCTACGATCATTAGACAATTATTTACACTCTCTCCTCTCAGGAGACAATCAGTTTTCTCCAACTGTCTGTGTCTAGAATAAGTTCTACGTCAAATTGTGACACAGTTTTCTAAATTTTTGTGTAGCGTGTTTCTGAGATGGGACGTAGGTATTGGCCTGGTGTTCACCTAGTCTGATGTGTGAAACCGCCTGAAAACCACATCCAAAGCTGGTCGGCACACCGATCCTTGTCGCTAACCCGCCGCACGGATTTGAACCAGGATTGGCGTCTCTCTGTTCCGGAAGTGGGCGCTTTAACGAGCGCGGCTATCCGGGCTGGTGCCGGCCGCTGTGGACGATTGGTTCTAGGCGCTTCAGTCCGGAACCGCGCTGCTGCTACGGTCGCAGGTTCGAATCGAATCCTGCCTCGGGCATGGATGTGTGTGATCTCCTTAGGTTAGCTAGGTTTACGTGGTTCTAAGTCTAGGGGACTGATGACCTCAGATGTTAAGTACCATGGTGCTTAGAGCTGGTGCCACAGTTCCGGTAAGACACCTGTGAACACCTCACTAGTAGTGTTGGCTAGAACTCAGCGGCGGTTTGCTGAAATTTGTCGCTACCACCTGGTCTAATCTGTAAATTGCTTTAATTAACTGTCTCTCAACAGTTCAGCTCAGTTTTCCTTCAGACGTGGTTGATTCCGCAAAGCTCTCAGTGTTTCGCGTACGTTTCATTTATATATTTTCGGTGTTCAGCTAGATGTAAAATTTCCAAAGTTTTTAACAGTAATTACTTCGTCAATATCTGGCAAGACCTATTCAAATTTACGGTTACATCTCATAATAGGAGCTGCAGTGGCATCACGTTAAGTTTTACTCGCGGGTGCAAGTAGAATCCACGTACGCTTGATGTCACTGTAGCTTAAACCAGCTTGGTGGGTGCTGATCGAAGCACGAAATTGTGCCTGGGGTTCTTAACCGCCTAGAGGAGGACAACCTATAGTGTGGCCAGGAATAATAAGTTACATAGAGAGCTGTAGGATATCTCGACCGTCACACTAAACTTCTGTCTCAATCGACAAGACCTATGTCAGCTTATTAGTGTGGCATCTGGAAACCTCAATTATGGTGTGGTTTGCGGCTCTCCATATAGAGTATGGCTGACTCAGCACAGGCTGGGGCTTCTGGTCTACCAAACTCTCTTCACCATGTGGTTACTAGGCGATATCTGTGTGATTCTTTGGAGAAAAGGGTCCGTTTTACTTAAGTTTTCCTGCGACTAGACACTGTGATTTGAGGTGTAGCTGTTGGACTGAGTTTATGGACTGGAGTCAGCTTTAGGCATACCGTCACTGAACGCGCTGTATTATTTATTGCAAATTCGACAAACTGCATGTGTGTTGAACCACTCCAAGCTCCTGCAACATATCCCAAATCAGGCCGTGGGTGACAATTTGTGCCTGTGTGTAAGTGGGGGTTGGAGGAAGGTTCACATTTCATGCCTTGCTAGTCATTTTCTAAATGAGTTTCTCCCGAGCGCATGTTTCACTTTTCGTTTTGTTGCAAAATTATTTAAAGCGCTATGTGTGATGTAACATTATTCTGAGATACTCTATTATGGAACGCGTTTCAAGACGGTTTTCTCTCCACTCGATCTCCAGAGCTCTTCTCTCTTCAAGAGAGTATGAGGAAGAAAACTATGATTATACACGTAGTATTTTCCATGGAACGAGGAGGCTTAATGGTTTCTCTATATCACTTCAAGAGAATGACAAGATGGTTCCTAAACCAAGGCCCGGACGATTTATATGTCCATTCTTGTCCAATTCGACCTTCCAGTACCTCTCCAATGATCTAGCCGTTGATAAGATGGTAACCTGTAATTATCCTTTTGTACCTTTTTAGTACTTCTCGTCGTTATTAGGTCAGACTCTGTGATCCATTTGAGTGAGTAGTTTTGAATTGTACTGAAATAACTTCGGAGTATCGGTGAAATCAGTTCATTATAGTGTTTAGAGTGAATAAGCTGTGTTCTACTCCTGAATAGTACTGACATGGTCGCTGAAAAGAACTGACTGGACTCTGCGATTCACAGATACCCGTCAACATTGCCACATCCCCTTACCTCACACGAAACAGTGGCGTTATATGAGACCGTACCTAAGGTGTTGGTGCACATTTCTGAAATCAGTAACTGTATCCAATATTATATCCCACAATGGCCTTGCAGTTACTGCTGATGAAATTTCATCTCCCTTAAATTCGAATAGGCAGCACCTTATCAACATTACAGAAGTCCATGCGAAACATATGATCAAAGTGTGCAAATAATTTTCCACTTGAAATTATGGGATGTATGGTGTTGTCTTACTCAAATACCAGTAAAAAACACTGTTCGCTTGAAAAAAGGAGTAAAAGGAGATACTATGTAGAATTTGTTATTTTGTTCTGTTATATAGTAGGTATTCTGATCTCTTTTCTTTGACTGTTCAGAATGTTTACGACAAGTGACAACTAGAGAACACGCCTCTATGACAATGGCAGTTAACCCAGATGAAAATTAATACCGCGATACTGCATATATCAGGATTTACGTTATTAGGGATGACACAGTCATTAACGCTTGTAAACTCAAATTTATTACAATTATTTAATTTTCAATCGTGTATGCCCACTCTCATTATTATATGAGAGAACTACTACCCGTAACTTTGTCACACCGATCATTTGGTAATCCTTGGTCAAAAATATTTTCTGTTGTGAATAAGCCTTTTTACTAAAATATGAGGACTTTTTTTATGATAATTATAAATATTCTTGCTCTCCAAAAGGTTTCAAGCACCCTATTATCCACAGTTCGCTTGGTGAATCGTTTTGCATGAACTGGTTAATGACCTAAGCAGTTGGCAGAATCGCGATTGTCAGCATCAATTGCTCTATGGAAACGGCAGCATCAACATCGTTCATAATTTCATTGTGCTCATAATGGAGCAAGGATCTATGATCATTTCGAAAACCATCTATCGCCCCTGTTATCTAACACAAACTGGATTAAAGTATCTGAGATATTCATGAACAGCTTGCTATGAACATGTTTCAACTGCTCTCCTTTTGAAATACTGGATGTATGAAGTCTGGGTATTGCACGTCACGAGTTATGCTACTTTTTCACCGTCACTCCGAATCCCTTTCAGAGCTAGGTGGTCCTTACTCACATAGTGGTTCTTTCTGGCAGTTAATGGTATGTGAACCAAGTTTGGTTGAAATAAATCCAATGGTTTAGGAGTAGGTGTAGAACATACATGTAAACATTCATACATACGTTATTATAATATGTATGGGTTTTAGTTTCGGCATTCTCATCATTCTCATTTATTTTTAATCTTTGTATTTATACTGTAACTGTTTCGTTGTCGGTGCCGCAATCACGTAGTATATCTTCCTGTTCGTCTTTCTTCGAATCATCTCCAAATTCCTCCTCGAAATCCACTCCATCTAAACTCTATTCATAGTGGTTATCATTTTCTGTCTCATTTTCATACTCATCTTTTTTGCCTATAATTTCCTTCTTTCTTCCATTCTGTCGTATCTTAACTTTGACCTATTTCCTCCCTATATTCCAAATTCTGCCCCCATAATAAGTAGCTTTCTCTCCTCTGGGCACTACTCTGCTGACCGAGATTCGTGATACCTGTTTTTCAAAGTATCATTTATAGACTCGTGATTGACTCCTTCTCCTCTTCCCTACCACCATGAAATACAGTAAAGCTTCCTCTCGTCTCTTGTTAGGTTGATCAGGTTTCTCATTCTTCTTTTCGAATGTTTGTTTCTCAAATTCCCTGTTTTTCGTTACTACTCAGGCTACCTTCTGGACAAATCTCCTTAACTGTTTCCCTAAACGTCAGCTATGATTCGTTTACTTCATTGTGATCCACACTTGTTCCTTCTTATAATAAATTCCCTGAATTAACTGTCCATAAGAATGCCTTATTTTCTCCACAATGATTAAACTAGTTCCATCCCTCGGTATTACTATTTCTACTTGATTTCGATTTCCTTCTCCTCTTTCTCAGAACGCATCAGCTGTAAAAGTTATTGGGCCACTGCTCAGTATCTGCCCAGCTGAGCCCCTTACTGATGCGAGGAATCGTTTTCCAATAATGTTCCCCATCACTCGGATTATATACATCTCGATAACATCCTCAATGTCTTCCTCCTCTCAGTCCTAATTTGCATCTGAAATTATCTCATTCAAAATCATTATTCTGTCATTGTCTCTGGATCTCATTCATTCCCCATACTACTGACATTCTTCCCTGCTATAGTACATAAATACTCGTTTTATTTCACTCAGAAATGGATGAAAATTGATGTTTGCTACACTAACGTGCGTTTGTGCTTGCACTCGTAACCTCCGGCCTATGAAATAGATTAAATCTCCCATATAGGTCGGTGGTTCAGTGCAGTCCGCGATTCGAGACAGCCTTTCATAACATTCCCCCACCAAGTCAAAACAAATTCCTAAAAACTCGTTTCAAGATTATGTTTTGTCCCTTCCCTAATGTTCTTGATTTAGACGGTTACTTTATCATGTGCCTCGCTTATCCGTCGCATTAAACGGATTTGAGTCGCCTCTATTCGTTCATTAAACATATTTTTAACCGATTCACCTTCCTTCTCCACTGTTTCGATTTTCACATCAGAACCTGTCTTCATAGCAACCAGTACCGTCCTCACGGAAAAGAAGCCTTTGTTAATAGATTCCAACATCACTTTTTTCTGATAGTGTCTGCTTGCATTTCAGTTCTCAGAGCTATTAAGTTTACTTCACTCGATTGTAGCGAACTTATTATGTTTGTCATTTTTCAGTCTAAAGAACCTATGCCTGTGGCTATTTTAGTTACAATGTACCTATCTCTGTTATCGTTTCCGATTCCGATGAATTTACATCTTTAGTTATTTTCATTTTTAACAGAACTATAGATTTTTTTGGTGGTTTTCAAAAATATGCATAATTTTGTAACGCTCCTAATACTTATTGCAATATCGAACTTGAACCCCACCCCCAGATAGGTCCGCCTAACTTGTATCTGAATAATTCTGCTCGTTTTTCACTTATGCTGTACCTTAGGTCCTTTGTTCTTCGTCTACACCTTGTTACAAGACTCTCTCCATATATCTGAAACAAGAGCAGGTACTCAGTGGATATTCCAAAATGTATAAACTTAGCAAGTTGCATTAAAGCGTGAATCTTATAACCTCCAAGACAAGAACCAGCTAATTGCCTACATCATCATGACGGTCACTGATCTATTACACTTTTTAATGCCCGATTCTTTGCATATAAGTATCTTCAAATTAATGTGATCTCCTTGGGACAGGTGATGGATCTCAATTCTTTTTGTTTTCCCACGAAATGCTTTTCACTTGCCGTATAATAAGTTTCTCAAAGGCAAGAAAAATACTAACTGTTTCATTGCACCTTCTCTTTGCAGTATTGACCACTCGCAAGGGCCGTCTACATTCGTAAATTCAGTTCGGTCTACTGACACTGCGAAATTGCACCAAAGTGTCTGCCCCAGGTTTTTATTGAAATTTCTCGTTAAGAGAATATTTAAGAGTCATCTGTTTTAATTGTCAATACCACTCAAAAGCCAAAATTGTACAAAATATTTTCTATTTAAGACAACCGGTTGAACAATCGTTGCTGTCATCTGTAAGTCTTAAACAATTTTTTTTTTTTTTTTAGTAAACCATGTTCATTTTACTCTGACGTCATGCACAAGACGTCAGGTGGATAAAACTTGGCACATCATTCTTCTGGCCTAACAACGAGTGCCTGCATGAATATCAAGAACGATACAGCAGAGAGGGCAGTGAGACGACGTTAGCCAACAGCACGCTGACTAGGACGTCACCACAGCAGGAGCGGCATCTGCACGAAGAGAATAAAAGCGACGCGGCCGCACTAGTAGACCGGCACTAGAAGAACCGCAGTGATATTAGCGATTGCAGTAACTAATGAACTTGTGGGATTAGCTTGCATGGAAATTGTAGCTGTCAAAGGACACTGATTATTTCCATGCCGCCAATTGCTTGCGAACCATCATGTGGAAACGGAAGTTAAGTATTGTCAATTCAATGACTGTAATAAACTCCATTAACATGTTTTGCTTGTGTGTTGTTTATTTATCAGTGGAAACAGCTTCCTAGGCCCCCTATAAGAGACGAGTGGGCCGGATTCCCTAATTATAAACGTTTGACATAGCTAAATTAAAAACATCAAAAATAGTTTTGCGTCACCCTGGTTCCCAGAACTCCTGAAGACGTTTAATGTGGATATTGTGTCACAGACACAGTCCCTTTGACTGTTCAGAGATTTCACTAAAACCGCCCAAAGATACAAACAACCATGCACGAGCAGCGTCTATTAGACGGAGGGGATCTGACAGCCGATTCCTTCCATCATTCCACCAGGAAGGAGGTACACGGCTCCTGTTGTCTGTAGTTCAACCATGCCTAGACGGTCAATACCGCGGTTCGGTCGCGTCCGTATTGTTACTTTGTACCAGGAAGCGCTCTCAACAAAGGAAGTGTCAGGCGGCTAGGAGTGAACCAAAGCGATGTTGTTCGGATATGGAGGAGAGAGAGAGACAGGAACTGTCGATGACACGCCTCGCTCAGGCCGTGCAAGGTCTACTACTGCAGTGGATGACCACAACCTACCGATTATGGTTCGTAGGAACCCTGAAAACGAAGCCACGATGTTGTTCGTGCAGCTACAGAACGTCGTGATACAACTCACACTGTGCACAATAGGTTGTATGATGCGCAGCTTCACTCCCGACGTCCATGGCGAGGTCCATCTTTGCAACCACGACACCTTGCAGCGCGGTACAGATTGGCCCAACAACATGCCGAATGGACCGCTCGGGATTGGCATCACGTTAACGTCACCGATGTGTGTCGCATATACCTTCAACCAGACAATTTTATGAGACGATAAGTGAATGCCATCCTCCGACCGATAGTGGAACAATATCGGCAGCATTTTGGCGAGGCATTCGTCTTCATGTACGACAATTCGCCCTCCCATCGTGCACATCTTGTGAATGACTTCCTTCAGGATAACGACATCGCTCGACTACAGTGGCCAACATGCTCTACAGACATGAACCCTATTGAATATGCCTGGGATAGATTGAAAAGGGCTTGTAACAACAACTGTACATATAATAATTTTTTTCTTCTGATTTTCGATAAATTAGTGTAAGCGATGTTCTGACTTCATTTCTTTTTTCTTTTCATGCCATGATGTTAAAGGAACTGTAACCAATTTTCGATGTGAATATTAATGTTTATGTCAAATTGCAAGCAATATTATAACAAAATGGAAATGTAAGGAATGTTGAAACTGTTGTAAGATGTTAAAGTTGTATTTATGCGCCTGGTCCATACGTAGGCAATGTATTAGAATATGTGGAATGAAAAACCTTTGGTGAATACCCTGTCTGTAGGGGAGCGGTAAAAGGTGGATGGCAGGCGAGCGCGGGAAAATGCACACGGGCACGGCACGGGATAACGGGCTCAGCAGTAGTAGTCGGAGTTGGGCATCGGTCTGAGAAACACGTTCTGGGTCAAGGAGGCTCTCCTGGAAAACGTAGTTTCATTGAGCCTCGGATGTGCCGGTTCCGACGACTATACAGCATGGCAAAATTCTATAGGCACTAAATGGAAAATTATTGCGACACTGTGAAGAAATAAAGTGCCGATACATCAAGAGCCATAGCTGTGATTGTATGTGTGCTCTGCGCCTCACCATCTCGCCGTCCGCCAACCGCCGCATCGACACGAACAGGTTGAAACTTTTAGTACTGTATTCGTGTGGACCAGTGTTACTTTTGTTCCTGACTGTTCAATAACAACTTAACTTTTACCAGAACTGTCCTATCATTTAATTATCCTCATCACTAACCTAGACAGGTTCCTTTCCACATGTTGTGCAATCCGAGTGTCCCGAAATGAAGGGTTAAAGTTTTGTTAATAATAATTACCTGCAGAGCGATCTATGATAGAATGATGTTTAAAGAACTTTGTTGGTAATGAATATATAGTCAAATAATATAGGTCTGACTAAGTTGGAAGATAATGTTGAAATTAGTTTAGTAATGAAGTTTAATTAATTTGAGACAAAAATAATGATAGTTAAATAAGCAAGAAATAAGATAAAAAGAGTAGTAACTCATGTATTGGAAATCTTGAGTGCTTAACGATTTCGATAAACTAAAATCTCAGTACAGTGATCATAACAGTTTCATCCCCCCCCCTTTTTTCTTTTCTATTCATTCAAATTCTGAAGTGTACTGAACTGATTTGACCAGCAAAATTTAGTCAATATAAAATCAAAATTTATTAGTGTTTTACCTTTTTCAAAATTGACATTGTATGTGTGTTTCGAAAGTGCTATATCTAGGGTAACCTATGCCCGATTTTAATCAGATCAATAGACAGTACGAAGTTTGTAGTTAACATTATAGTGTATTGTTGTGTATTTATGGCTTGTTAACATTAGTACAGAACGTGAAATTATTAGTTCAGTAGATTTTCTGGCTCTAAAATTAACCATAGTATGCAGTGTTGTTACGTGTTGTTTTGTATGAACGTGCATCAACTTGTACTGGGAAGAAACTCAGTCAATGCCTAATTAGGCTGGCGACCGTATTATTAACAATTTGGTAGCATCTGCTGTGTTGTTTCTTGTCCGGTCTGACGTGTAGTTGCACTTCAGACTTGCTTGACGTATCATTGTTGTTACTGAGTGGGTGAAAGTCTGATTTTGCCTCCATTCAGGTACACACGGTCAACATATACACCAAAATCCTTTCTTATAAGGTGAAGCCCGTCAACTTACCATAGTACAGGCTTTAATAAGTATCGTGCGCAGTAGCGAAGTGTTACAAGTGGCGACCGTGACACGACATCCAGTTGTTGTCGGTCACAAATTAATGTGAATACCGAACAGTGGATGTTCAGTGGCACGAATTGCAATAATATTTAGTTAAGTAAATAGCAGTGAACGTCACGTACGGTGGAGTGGGGTGTAATTTGCATTCAGTATGGACAGGAGTGTAGACAAAGTAGGTGTGCCGAGCGTAATGGAAAATGCGGCTGGCAATGACAGGAGTGTACGCAGCCAGATAACAGATGGCGTTAGCGGTAGACAATAGGCGTACATACAATATCACGAACATGTTAACGAACAGATTGAAATGTCGAGAGTGCCTCGAACACAGCAAGGGATAAATCAAGAAGTAGAGGGTGACTTTGTAGATGATAGTGGGTATGTGAATGAATCCACTGACATATTTGATTCTCCACAGATAAAGAAAGAACCGAAAGAAACTTTTGAAGTAGGATCGGAACACACAGATTCCGTAGAACAAAACAGTGTGAAAATTTTAAGCATGAACGATGTATTTGAACAATTAACCAAACAAATTGCGGGACAGAATAATCAGCTTAAAACACACGTTGCAGAGCAGCTCAATACGCAGAATGATCAGCTTCAGAAACAAGTCAGTAATCAGGTTAGTCAGCTTAAAACACACGTTGACGAGCAGCTTAAAACACAAAGTAATCAGCTCAAAACACAGAACGAGCAGCTTAAAACACACGTTGGGCAGCTTAAAGCACAGGTCGAAGAACAAGGAATTAAAATTAGTAAACGAATAGAACAGGTAGAACAAAAAGTGGGTAATTTAAGCTCTGTAGTAAATACTATGAAATTTGAAATTGACACAATTAACAAGAATATGGATACTATGCAGGGGGAAATTGACAACATTAACAGTAGATTTGATGTTGAAATCCTCAACATCCAAGAGAAAGTAGAGCCTCTGGTTGAAACAAAAGTAGACGAAAAAGTTTTCGGTCTTAAAACTGAGATCGTAAACGAATGTCAACACGGAATCTCACAATTGAAAAAGGCAGTTTCAGACACTGAAAGAGATTTAGGTGAGAAGGTTACCGGATGTGTACAAAAATGTGAACAAAATACTTCGAAAATTCAAGGCAAAATTTTCGATCTTGAGAGTAAAATTAAAGATAGACCTGGTGTTGTCTGTAGTGGCACACCACTTACGAAGCTGTTAGAAGGCGAGGAACGCTTCGATCCCGCCAAGAAACATAACGGATGGCATCCGTTAGATTTCATCATAAATTGCGAGAGGATATTTCCTGAACACTTGTCTGATCAGGAAAAGACAAACGTAGTAATTAGCGCCTTAGCAGGTGATGCTAAGCGCTGGGGAATTAATTTGAATACCGAACGAATGACGTTCGAAGAATTTAAGCAAAAGTTTGCGGAAGAATACTGGTCCGAACAAAAACAGGATCATTTATGGCGCGAGTTTATCATGGCCAAGCTTCATGATAACAGGGGCAGGAATTCTTTGAAAGACTTCTCCGAATATTGGTACCGGAAGTTGACGCATTTAAGAGGGAGAAGATCCGATTCGGAAATCATATGGGAGTTATATAAAAAGCTTCCAGAAGATTCGAAGAGATATGTTGGAAGCAATCATCGCAGCTTCCAAGCGTTTCTCGAAAGGGTCGAAGACGAAGAACATTGGCGCGAAAGTCGTGCCAATCATCAAAATTTTAGTAACAGGAATAACCGTAATAATTACGAGAGAAATGACGGCGATGGGTTTCGCGTCAATATGATACAGAGAGGTAGAGGTAGAGGAAGAGGAAGAGGAAGTTATCCAGGTCGCGGTAGAGGGTACACCGCGCAAAATAATAACGACGCGGGAAACTGATTTCCGCGAACGTTGCGGGCCAAATGGAAGCGGACAGTATATACCGGCCCCGATTTAAGAAATGCTACCGGACCGACAGTAAATTTATGAGACAGGTTAGAGACAGGCGTGGAACGACGCAAAGTGTTGTTGCTAAACAAGCGTCAGGTGCGAGCGCGAATGAGTCATCTTTGCCGCGCAGAGCGATACTTGTTAACAGGCGACTGGAGCATCAGAGGGCAACGGCCCAGCCTAGCAGAACAGCTGTTCAGAGAGAAGCCGCTAGCGATGAGGCTGCATTAGATACGAACATTGCCGTAAGAGCTGGTGAATACATTACGAGTGGTAATTCCGTGGCGAAGGAAATAATAGATGAAACTGTGGATACACAGAGAGGTGCGGTTAGCAGTGTTAGCAATGAAGTGAAAGGCGAGAATGAATTAGCGGAAGTAAGTAATTGGCGTGTGCAGATCGACGATCTGTACAAGGGCCTCAAGCAATGTGAGTGGGAGGATTTTAAGAAGGAGTATGAAGCAAGGAAGTTAATTAGTGAAAAAGGAGATAGTAGGGACGTCGATAGGGTGACGTGGCCCGAGTTTAAAGAGGAGAGAGTAAATAGCGCCGCGCAAAGTACGCGTGCTGCCGATATGTCGAAGGTTAAAGATAGAAAGGAATTGGAGAATGAAATCCTCAGCATAGACGAGGAAGTAACTTTCCGTTAATGATCTGCCAACAGTACAAGCTGCTACCGAAAGGCACCGTGGGGAAGAGGCAGGTGATTACATGAAAATAATTGAAGTCCACGAGGATTACATTAAATATGAAGTAACAGTGGATGTGAGTAAAGCTGATAATGAGGCCGTTTTGCCAAAAGAGGATATTAAATTAAAATCAAAGCCTGACGAAAATGCAGAGGGAGAACTTAATGCCTGTCTCAGAATAGCTTTTATGTTAGAACCTGAAAGCGATCCAGAATGGTCGGATTCTGACGATAGTTCAGATGACGAATATTTCGGTAATAGTGGAAATAATGGAAATACAGTTAATTGCGATATTGTATATATTGATGATGACGTTTCAAAACAAAACCCAGATGTTGAGACTGAACAAAGAAAGAAAGAGCCACCTGACGACTCAGGGTCTATTTTACAAAGAGTTCAAGTAATCAATGACTTTGAACTCCCGGAACCAAAGAAACCGCCAGATATAGGTGAGGTGAATGTTAAAAGCATATCTTGGGACAATGTTATCGTCGACCCGGATTTGCTTAGGGAAGACCACAACAATGAAAAGCATTTGACGGTTAAACAAACTGTAATACCAGTTGAAATTTATAATATGAAATTGCAAGTACTTCTTGATACTGGATCTCAGATAAGTGCAATCTCCCAGTCGTTTTTCGAACACATTTGTGATAAGCCTGGACTAGTAATTATGTCAATGACGGGTGTAAAAATTGTTGGTGCTACTGGCAAAACTAGCAAGCCGGTAAAGAACCAGATTTTGGTTGAATTTAGTATAAAAGGACAAAAATTTGAACACGATTTTTTGGTTGTGCCAGACTTGAGTACTGAAATGATTCTGGGAATAGATTGGTTAGATAAAGAAAAGGTTATTATTGATTGTAGCCAGGAAGTGATCAAAATTAATAATGCATATAGAAATTTGGAATTAAAATTTGAGAAAAATGGGAAGGTGTTCGATTCAGAAATTGATTCTTTATTGCTGGTGATCGACCAAGGGAATGATGGTTTGACAAACATGTATGAGGTGTACCATGTCCAGAGGTTAATAGATGAGAGTGACAAGCAGGGGCATAATTTTAAAGAAATTGTAGAAAATTTGAAGGAGATATCTCCTGATCAGAAAACAGAATTGCTTGATATTTTAGAAAGTAATAGTATCGTATTTTCGGACAAACCTGGCCTAGTTGAGAACTTCGAATACCACATTGAGACAATAGAGCATAAACCTTTCTTTGTAAGACCGTTTTCGGTACCCATATCAAAGAGGCAGACTGTGCAAGTGGAAATAGATAAAATGATAGAATGGGGTGTAATCGAACGGAGTAGCAGCGAATATAATAATCCCCTTATCATCGTGAATAAAAGGGATGGGGGAGTGAGAGTAGTTATTGACGCCAGGACTTTGAACAAAATTGTAAAGAAGGAAATAGACAGACCTGAAAATCTGGACGAAATGCTCCAAAAATTTTATAACGTGAAGTATTTAACCAGTCTGGACATGACCGCCGGATACTGGCAAATCCCATTGGGTAAAGAATCCCACAAATATACCGCTTTTCTATTCGCCGGGAAATGATATCAGTATAAAGTAGTGCCATTTGGGCTTAGCACTTCTGTAGCAGTATTTATTAGGACACTGGACTTTGTATTGGGGAGAGAATTGAGTTCCCGGCTAACCATTTACGTAGATGATTTACTGATTGCTACAGAAGAATGGAAAGAGCATTGTAAATTATTGCAAAAAGTTTTTAGTGCTCTACAAGTAGGGGGCATGACACTTAAGTGGAAAAAATGTGAATTCGTGAAGTCGGAAATAAAGTTTCTGGGGCACATTACTACTACGACCGGTATTGGCAAGGACCCGGAAAAGTTAAGTGCAATAGCAGGGTGTTCAGCTCCTAGAAATAGAAAACAGTTGAAAGCCTTTTTAGGTTTAAGTGGGTTCTATAGAAAATTCGTCAAGGGGCAAGTTTTTAATAGTCCTCATTTGAATAATCTACTTAAGAAAAATAGTGCTTTTGTGTGGACTGTAGGGTGCATGAGAGATTTTGAAAATTTAAAAAGTGAACTTTTGAATAACAATATTTTGCATCACCCCATACTGTCAAAACCTTTCCACATGAGTACTGACAGCAGTGCTTATGGAATTGGTATAGAAGTTTTCCAAGAAATCTGTGATGGCAAAGAAATCGAACACAGGACTATCGCGTTTGCAAGTAGAACTCTAACAAAATACGAGAGAAACTACACTATATCGGAAAAGGAAGCTTTAGCCATTATATGGGGGTTAAAGAAATTCAGAAATTATCTGTGGGGCCATAAGCTCATCATACATACTGACCACAAAGCTTTAACTTTTCTTAAAGATTGTCGTTTACTTAATGGTAGGCTAACTCGTTGGGCTTTGTACCTGCAACAATTTGATTACGAGATTTGCTATGTTAAGGGTAACGAGAATTATGTGGCAGATGCTTTATCTCGATTGCCTAATGGTATGAGTGAAGCGCCCAATGAAAATGGTGAAGAGGGTACTTTTCAGATCAGGTATATGAAAGAGGTTTCAGGAAAAAGGAAAATTGAGCAAATATGTAAAAATATTAGATACCATCAGAATGAGGATCCGACATGGAAATCTGTGAATGTAAATTTTGACAGTGTGCAGTATCCTCAAATTAAGAAATATTACAAAATTTTTAAAGGCATTTTATATAGGCGGAAAGATTTAGTCACTGAGGAATGGAGAGTATGTTGGCCACACCAGTTTGATACTGATGTCATAGATTATTTTCATTTAGCATTGGGGCATAGTGGGTCAAAGAAATGTTTGGATAAATTGAATAATGTAGTAGTGATTGCTGGTAGTGTCAGTAAGAAGGTAAAGGAACGGATTAAGTCGTGTGATGTCTGTCAAAAGGCCAAAGTACCGAACAGAACTAGTAGAGGTCCAATGCAAAGTACATTACCTGAAGACACCCTAGAATTATTATCTGTAGATTTGTATGGTCCCCTCCCAAAGACTTCGGGAAATTGTGCATATATTTTAGTAATTTTGGAAGTATTCTCAAAGTTTGTGAAATTATACCCCTTGAAAAAAGCAACAGCAAAAGCTGTATTTAGTAGGATGGTTGAATACTTCAGAACCATTGGGAAACCCAAGGCAGTACTATCTGACAATGGTCCCCAGTTCATATCCAAAATTTGGAAAGAAGGAATGGAACAAAATGAAGTGGAGGTTAAATATATCGCAGCCTATCATCCTGCTAGCAACCCGGTTGAAAGGTACATGCGAGAAATCGGGAGATTGTGTAGAACGTACTGCAGTCATAACCATAGAGCCTAGGGTAGATTTATATCGGATTTTGAGAATGTCATGAACACCTTACATCATGAATCTACTGGATTCCCACCGGAAGAAATTTTGTTAGGCAGCAGAAGTAAAAGTTTAATTGAGGAAAAACTAGAGTTTCCACCTTGTACAAGTTTAGGGTTGAGTCAAAAGAAAGAATTTGTCAGAACAAGGGCAAAGCAAAAAGCTGAATCTAGATCTAAAAGACATGATAAAAATCTGAAAGTTTCAAAATTTAAAATTGGGGATTATGTTCTTTTAAAAACCCACGAAAAGTCTAGTGAACTGAACCATGAAATTTCCAAATTTAAATATATTTGCAATGGGCCGTATATAATACAGAACATTCCACACGATAATGCTTACTGCCTGATCTACCCAAATGCCAAAAAAACCTTTAGGTGTAAGAAATGTTATGGACCTGAAACTGTATGTTCCTAGGAGTGAGTGACCTAAGTACACTCAGAGAGCAATTTGCGGTAAATATGCTGTATCTTATGCTGAAACTAATTTATTCCAAATGTAACTAATCTTTGTAAATATACAGTTACCAATATCAGTGTGCTAATGTACTTATGTGAGTTTCAGATTACCAAATGTACTGTAAATGTAAAGATGTATGGAAAAAAGGGATGAAAAGAAAGGGTAAATGCTGCAAGCCAAATAAAAGACGGGACTGTCAAAAATCAAAGTGGGCAGTATATGAGTCATAATATAAAGGACTGCCAAACACCAATGAGGGCAGATAAATAGTCAATGGAGAATTGTAAGTGTGGTACAGGTGATGTGGTAAAATGATGCGAAATGGACTGCCCAAATCTGAATAATAGGCAGCAAATATATGTAGAGATTTTTCTAAATATTATTGTGTGTTTATTAGTAAGTAAGGAAATGAACTGCTATTCAATGCAAGCAGCAATAAATTGTCTTATTGTGTATATAGATATTTGCATTTCCTTTTGTAGTTAAATGTTTGTGTTCCAGATTTTGAAATTATTCCTTTGAGAAATTTAGAAAAAATGAGTAATTTGCTATTTAAATAATGTTGTGATAGGAGAGTGGACTGTGCCAAAGGCACTTAAGTAAATTATAAGTAAATGTTCTTGATATGTTAAAAAGTGTAGACCTATATAATGTGAGTGAAAGGAAGCTTGTGGTATAAATTTTTTTGGATGGGAAAGTCACACAAAGATTCAGAACCACTGTATAAATATAAAAATTAGTGTTCCCATCAAATTTGCACTTAGTGAAATTTACTGGAAACAGGGGCATGTGTAACAACAACAGCTGTACATATAATAAATTTTTTCTTCTGATTTTCGATAAATTGGTGTAAGCGATGTTCTGACTTCATTTCTTTTTTCTTTTCATGCTATGATGTTAAAGGAACTGTAACCAATTTTCGATGTGAATATTAATGTTTATGTCAAATTGCAAGCAATATTATAACAAAATGGAAATGTAAGGAATGTTGAAACTGTTGTAAGATGTTAAAGTTGTATTTATGCGCCTGGTCCATACGTAGGCAATGTATTAGGATATGTGGAATGAAAAACCTTTGGTGAATACCCTGTCTGTAGGGGAGCGGTAAAAGGTGGATGGCAGGCGAGCGCGGGAAAATGCACACTGGCGCGGCACGGGATAACGGGCTCAGCAGTAGTAGTCGGATTTGGGCATCGGTCTGAGAAACACGTTCTGGATCGAGGAGGCTCTCCTGGAAAACGTAGTTTCATTGAGCCTCGGATGTGCCGGTTCCGATGACTATACAGCATGGCAAAATTCTATAGGCACTAAATGGAAAATTATTGCGACGCTATGAGGAAGTAAAGTGCCGATACATCAAGAGCCATAGCTGTGATTGTATGTGTGCTCTGCGCCTCGCCATCTCGCCGTCCGCCAACCGCCGCATCGACACGAACAGGTTGAAACTTTTAGTACTGTATTCGTGTGGACCAGTGTTACTTTTGTTCCTGACTGTTCAATAATAACTTAATTTTTACCAGAACTGTCCTATCATTTAATTATCCTCATCACTAACCTAGACAGGTTCCTTTCCACATGTTGTGCAATCCGAGTGTCCCGAAATGAAGGGTTAAAGTTTTGTTAATAATAATTACCTGCAGACTGATCTATGTTAGCATGATGTTTAAAGAACTTTGTTGTTAATGAATATATAGTCAAATAATATAGGTCTGACTAAGTTGGAAGATAATGTTGAAATTGGTTTAGTAATGAAGTTTAATTAATTTGAGACAAAAATAATGATAGTTAAATAAGCAAGAAATAAGACAAAAAGAGTAGTAACTCATGTATTGGAAATCTTGAGTGCTTAACGATTTCGATAAACTAAAATCTCAGTACAGTGATCATAACAGTTTCATCCCCCCCCCCTTTTTTCTTTTCTATTCATTCAAATTCTGAAGTGTACTGAACTGATTTGACCAGCAAAATTTAGTCAATATAAAATCAAAATTTATTAGTGTTTTACCTTTTCCAAAATTGACATTGTATGTGTGTTTCGAAAGTGCTATATCTAGGGTAACCTATACCCGATTTTAATCAGATCAATAGACAGTACGAAGTTTGTAGTAAACATTATAGTGTATTGTTGTGTATTTATGGCTTGTTAATATTAGTACAGAAAGTGAAATTATTAGTTCAGTAGATTTTCTGGTTCTAAAATTTACCATAGTATGCAGTGTTGTTACGTGTTGTTTTGTATGAACGTGCATCAACTTGTACTGGGAAGAAACTCAGTCAATGCCTAATTAGGCTGGCGACCGTATTATTAACAATTTGGTAGCGTCTGCTGTGTTGTTTCTTGTCCGTCCTGACGTGTAGTTGCACTTCAGGCTTGCTTGACGTATCATTGTTGTTACTGAGTGGGTGAAAGTCTGATTTTGCCTCCATTCAGGTACACACGGTCAACATATACACCAAAATCCTTTCTTATAAGGTGAAGCCCGTCAACTTACCATAGTACAGGCTGTAATAAGTATCGTGCGCAGTAGCGAAGTGTTACAGGCTGTTTATGGACGACGTGGCCCACCAACCACTCTGAGGGATCTACATCGAATTTCCGTTGACGAGTGGGAAAATCTGGACCAATAGTGCCTTGATAAACTTGTGGATACTGCGCCACGACGAATACAGGCATGCATCAATACCGAGCGAGGTGGCGCAGTGGTTAGCACACTGGACTCGCATTCGGGAGGACGACGGTTCAATCCCGTCTCCGGCCATCCTGATTTAGGTTTTCCGTGATTTCCCTAAATCGTTTCAGGCAAATGCCGGGATGGTTCCTTTGAAAGGGCACGGCCGATTTCCTTCCCAATCCTTCCCTTACCCGAGCTTGCCCTCCGTGTCTAACGACCTCGTTGTCGACGGGACGTTAAACACTAACCACCAATGCAAGAGAACGTGCTACAGGATATTAGAGGTACCGGTGTGTAAAGCAATCTGGACCACTACCTGTGAAGGTCTCGCTGTATGCTGCGACAACATGCAATGTGTGGTTTTCATGAGCAATAAAAAGGGCAGAAATGATGTTTATGTTGATCTCTATTCCAATTTTCTGTACAGGTTCCGGAACTCTCGGAACCGAGGTGATGCAAACTATTTTTGGTGTGTGTATTTAAAATCACACAGCATCTTACCCAAAAGGTCATGCCCATATTGCTTCCAGATGCTTTTTACATTATACAAATGGGTAGACAATAGCACTTCTGTTTACATTTGTTGAACACATACGGTCTAGTATGTGTAAAAAACATTTTGTGTGATCAGTTTTATTTTTGTGAGTATAGAAAAAGGGTTTCAGAAGTACATCATGAACATAAAAACAACTGCGACTACGTCCAGAGATTACTGTCTGCCCATCCCACTAAGAAATGGCTAGGGTGATTACCCTAGGATTGATGTTCCCCACTCATTGTAGGGTCTCACAACTATACCTCTCTTCGTCCTAAGTAAACTCCGAACACAGCATTTAACTCTCATTAGACTAAGTGATTCCTTAATGTTTGGCCTCTTACATATGTATATATGCTATGTTTGCATTAAATGTTCTGCTGCTCAGAAGAGTTACATAGCAGTCTACCAAGTCAGTTTTTTTTTAATTATTGTGTTGCATCGACTACATTTGTCTGGATATAAAAATAATGGCTAACCTCCATGAGGATTTGAATAAGGACCATTAAGTGCAATTGGACGCCTAAATTTTCAAAAATGGCTCTGAGCACTATGGGACTTAACATCTATGGTCATCAGTCCCCTAGAACTTAGAACTACTTAAACCTAACTAACCTAAGGAAATCACACAACACCCAGTCATCATGTCTGTGGACATTAGTAGGGTAAATTAGAGTGTCAGTGGTATATGTTACAGGAATCTAGTGCGAGTCGTTTACGAGGCACCATGTTGTGAAAAGTTTCCGCATCGACTCTTGTTTGTGCTACTCAACCCGCGTAGTTGTTAGGTACGATGTTGTTATGTTTTCTTAGAGTTTGCTTGTGTGTTCCTTGAGTACACTGCGACTTGATGGCAGTAGGCCGTTATTAGGCGATGGGGTTTATCAATGCAGAAAAAAACCGACATGATTATGCTGTTGCAGACTGTAAGAAGAATGCAGTTTGTTATTGTACGGTGTATGCGGCAAGATATCCCCATAGACGTTAACTGTCTTGGTAATTGTTTATCAGCATCTTCAATCAGTTACGAGACAGTGGTGTGTAACACCTAATGAACGTACCAAAAGGAATCAAGTGATCACAGAAGACGGGGAAATTAATGTTCTTGCTACTTTTGCAGTTGATCCATACTTTAGTTCCCCCGCAATTACAAGAGGAAGTGGCATGAGCATGCCCTAAGCATTCTCCATCGACATACGTGCCATCCGTATCAAATCTCTGGAGAGAGACAGGTTAGTTGGTAACACACCACACCACTGCAAGTTGCGCCAAATTTGTTGACTCCTTAATCGTCTAACTTTGGAAAGGAAAGGGGGCTGGACAACTGTGTGGGTACCACCTGACGAAATAAGAGTGTAATTATTCGGCTGCATTTGCGAAAGCCTGAGCTCTACTCCTTATCAGGGTGGGTGCGGTCTAGTACCTTTCGGTGGTTTAGAGCTCTGTATTCGTCCAGGTGCCTGCTGAGGATATAGACGCCGATCACCATCCAGAGGTTATACTTACCTGCTCACCGGTGGTAACTCGACGAATAAGGTAAATACTGCTCTCCAGACTGCTTGCTCCCTGAAAGGACCTGACCTACATTTCGACCAGCAACTGTGAAAAGTGCCAGCTCTCCACCACCGTGGAAGAGTGCATTGTCCACACATAAACAAGGACGGTGCGTGCTTACGAGCGCTCACCCTCGCGCGCGCGCGTATGTGTGTGTGTGTGTGTGTGTGTGTGTGTGTGTGTGTGTGTGTGTGTGTGCGTGTGTGTGTGCGTGTGTATGTGTGTGTGTGTGTGTGTGTTTGAGTGTGTGTACGTGTGTGTTTGTTTGTGTCTGTATGTTGGAATAATGTGCTTGTCGAAGTTATTACTACTTTTTCCTTCCTTTCTTTGCGAGTATCATGATGTCGTTTCTTTGTTGTATTTACATTTATGAACAGTTTGGCGTATAACCTACTGACTGTGTAATGGCTTTGATTTTGTATATGTAAAACAATAAACTGATAGCCAAGATCGCAGGAATTCATGTTATATAAATGTTTCCCACTTCCTGGCTTGGCATACTATTTTGTAGGGAGCACAGAGTGCTCATGTGGGAGCGATCTAATGCTTGTAAAACAATAAACTGGTTGCTAAGATCGCAGGAATTCTCACATGAGCACAATATGCTCTCTAAAAAATGTTATATATGTGACGATAATAGAGTAGCAACTGTTAATCGACTAGAGAAGAAACTCTTTATTAAAGCCCTAAGCTGCAAACTGATAGGGTAGCAAGGTGTGGCAACACTTTCTTGAGTTTATTGTGATTTCACACTCTCTATGTCCGGCAAATTATTATAGCCAGATCGGGATTACAGGCTAACGAGTCTTTGAGGTTCTCAAAGATATTCAATGTTTACTATAAGTTATTGCTGATTTTATGTGTGTTGCAAGGTCGTCAGAGCAGCGATCCTGACATTTAGAAGAAGACAATGCTAAAGAATCTATCTCCGTCAAAATTTATGAAAATGACCACTATTGAACTAGGAACCATATTAAAGAATAATCTGATAGTTTAAACAAACAATTTTATGCAATAAACATTAAATTAAATTATCAGTCTAGAAAAATGGATAGCATGAACATGCAGTTAGATCTGCAGAAGTCAGCCCTTACTTCGCTGATGTCCGTAGTGAAGTTTTTCAGTAAGGGAGAAAACTGAAGAGATTGAAAACTGAATTACATTCTCTCACCAGTAATCTCACTCAACTTGCTTCAGAGAATGTAGGACCGAGAGTAGTGTTAAATCAGTAGTTAACGCTATAAATATTAAGATTGTTGATTGTCAAGAGGGCCAGCGCATCCCTAGAGAGGTAGGTTTCTGCATGTGGAACTTCTCAGCGGATAGTAGGAGCCTATCGTGCACCATTTCCGAAGTGTGGAGAAGCGGTCAGTCCCCTGATGAGCTCTGATAAAGCAGCGTAGTTCAGAAGGTCATGGAGGAGCTCTTGCATAGGCCTAGGATGATTTCAGGATCTCGTCTGCAGGTAGCAAACCTAGCCTAAAGATCATGTTTACACGAACGGGAGTTGCACATGCTTTATGCTGTGAGCGCAACATCAGACTCAGTAATAGCTGATGGCATTTGTGACCAAAGAGTAATTAGAATAGCAAGCAGGAAAAACGCAAGCAAACTCATGCAAGTGATTGCTGCGCCATGCGTAAATTTAAGTTTCACATGGGAAAAATTTGGAGGTTTCGGCACTCAAACTCACCCACTAGATTTCGTTGAATATTTTTGGGAATAATTTGCCTCTGCTCAGCTGACAGATACCCAGAAGTTTATATTATTCAGTTGAAACCCCCTATCACACAAAAAGCTTTGGCGAGAGTTGACAGATTAGTTTTTCGGGATGTTCAGGGAATAACACATTGAATTTCTGTTGCAGTGTTTAGGTAGGGCGCAACAGCAGCAGGTTAAGCTCCGGATTATGACCGGAGCCTCTTACCATCCGAAATTTGGAACGACGCGTTATATTTGGCTCTAAAAAGCGTATGGTACCCAGCATCTCGCCCTTTATGGGCCAGGAGGGACTACTGTCATAACATGAACGACTACCTGATTGGACGCGTTGACAGCTATTGAGTGTTCCATTGAAAAGGATAGATCGAGCGTCAGAACTACTGCCGGCGAAGGATGAGTTCTCGTTGGAATGGAACGTAATGGCGGTCAAAAAATCTTGTGCTCGAGTCACCTAAACAAAGATGACCATGACAATAATTCTCAATTAGTAACGTTCGCAGCAGTTAGCGATCGCTGAGGATTGAGCCGAGGCACAATATTCGAATGATATATGCTATGGGTCACGCGCATAGCGAGTGTAAAATACGTTCCATCACCAGGAAGGACAACTAGATCTCAGGGCGTCGAAGTTAAGATACGGTGCACAAGAGAATCGGCATCACTGTTCGATGGACCAGCTTACCCACGCATAAGGACTTAATGTTTCGAAGAGGGGGAACGGCACCACATATTAAAAAAAAATGTTGACCTTTCCTCTGGACAGGGCTAGTGCGGTAACAAAGATTGTGACGGCTTTAGAAAAGATAGCGAGTTAAAGGAAGTAAACGAATATACGAAATGGTGAACTACGCAAGTATACCCAGCTTTGCACGGCAGATTTGATCCTAGTTCAACCATGAAAAGTCTGTCACCATGGAGAGTAAGAGAGCTAAGTTTAGTCCTCCATACGACGGACATTTTTGTGAAGAAAACAGGGTAGGGGCTGACTGTTTCTGCCTCAGCCAAACGCTGGAGAACACAGTGGAAACCATATCAATAGTAAGTTCAAGAATTCCATTTCTTAAAGGCAGATAAGCAAAATACCTATATTGATTGATACTGGACGGCAAGGAACACTAGATGTAAATGTGACTGTTGAATATTCTTCAAGGATGTTTTATATTTTATCCTACATAGTTCAGTCATCCCACGGAACACTCTTTCAAACCAAATAATTCATCTGTCAAGTGCATGCCCGATCTAGAGTTAAGCATTCTGATACAAGTACCAATTTGTTGTTTAACGAGGTGTAGTGCCTTTGGGCAGTGATAAATATTACACGAGTGAGAAGATGCCCTCGTAGTCTGGCCTGGATCTTCCCTCACCTTGACAGAACGAAAGCATCTGTTTTGAAAGTCTTGCATCTGGAACTTGGCTACAACAACCACTACGTTCAGGTATTCCGAATGCTTTACTCTTCTCACAACACCCACATGACGTCTTGTCGACTTACACTCCACACACCTGAAACATGTATAGAAACACAGTATATTCTCCGAAATGTTGAAGCTTAGCAATTGGTTGCCAGCATCGGCGTGACTGTCACTGGATTAGACGATCAGTTGTCTGAGGCTTCTGCTCTAAGGAATTTTTAAGATAAGATGGGACAGGCGACGACCATCAACAATTTTCATTTCTATTCCTTTTTAATTTTGTTCCCTTCTATTTCCCCCCTTCCCCCTCTCACACACTTTTTTATTCACTTAGCACAGAGTTAGTATTGTAACAAGAGAAAAAGGACAGGCAGCCTCCACGCACTTACTCTTTGCAATACTAACCATTGGCAAGAAACAGTCTGCAGGGGTTAATCCAGTTCAGTTTATAAATAGGTGAAGATTACTCCGAAGTGTCTGCCGCAGTTTGTTGTGTGAGTAAAGAAACAAGTATGTCGGAAATACGTCATGCGTGTAAAATAGCTGTCAGTATGACAAGCTATTACGTTGCGCTCCTTTATCTAAGACATGATTACTCTTGGCGAGGTGTTTCCCACCAATTAAAGACTTTGCAAATATTCCTCTCGGTGTAAAAAAAAACTATTAATAACCGAACATGACCCTTATGTTTCATTGCAATGAGTGATTTTTTATTTTTTGCTCTCTTTGAGTAATAACGAACATATGGGGACCCATCTTAGGTAAAGAAGAATGAAGGAAGAAGAAGAGTGACCAAATATACCTCTTCTTGTGACAACCAACAATCTCGCAGAAGTTGAAGAGAAGAAGAACCTGATGGCAACGCTTGACGGACGGCCTGGCGAAGGACCTGGCAGTGCTGGGGATTGAAGACTCCTGGAAGAACCGACGACAAAACAGAAAAGAAATGGAGGCAGTTCTTGGGAGTGGTGCAGGGTCTATAGGGACTGTGATCGCTGGATACTGATGTTGAACGATTGACACGTATGCATCCCTGCCGGCCGATGTGACCGAGCGGTTCTAGGCGCTTCAGCCTGGAACCGCGCGACCGCTACGGTCGCAGGTTCGAATCCAGCCTCGGGCATGAATGTGTGTGATGTCCTTAGGTTAATTAGGTTTAAGTAGTTCTAAGTTCTAGGGGACTAATGACCTAAGATGTTAGGCCCCATAGTGCTCAGAGACATTTGACCTATTTGTATATATCCCACGTTTACAATAAAAATTCTGGTGCTCCGGTGAGCTACATCTGGGTGCAACATGTTTGACTTTTCTAATTAATTTATGTGATATAGGGCATTTGTCGGGCTCTAAGAGTAATGGGTAACCTCCACAAAAAGTGCCAACAAACGCAACCGAGCACATCTGGGCTCCTAGATAAACCCTACTTACGGTTTTCTTTATGGAACTCTGTTTGGGATGGAAGCTTTTACAATGAATGTCCTATTAGTCACGGGGAAGATTTCACTCCTGGTTTCTGCAGTTTACTATTTATGATAAATTCTACAAGTTAAGCTGAAAGTTTAAATTGCTAAGGTTTACCATAACTGTGCTTAAATGCGTGTAAATTTCATACATAGTAGGCAGTAACAAGTGTGTAATAAGCAGAACCACGACAGTGGGTGGAGTTGATAAAACACCGCACTCCTGTAAGCTGTTCCAAGTAGTTAGGTCCTCAACTGTGTGACTGAGGAAAGTAAAGTGTCGTACACAGCTCTGCGGCTCCCAAGTGACGAAGTAACACCGTAATCAGTCCACTGCATTTGCGGAAAACTGGCCCTCCTCCTTATGAGTGTAATTCCGGTCCAGTATACTCGGTAGCTCAGAGTTTTGTATTTCTCCAGGTGCCCTGAGCGGCAGGAGAGAGCGATCACCGTCCAGAAGTTAGACCTGCCTGCCCGCGGCGGGAACTCGCCGAATTAGGTTAACGCCAGTGCCCTCTGCAGGCCGCCGGCTGCCCTGGAGTCTTTCCTTCCAGCGGCAATGACAGCTGTGCTCTTCCCACCCCCTAGAAGAGTACATCGTCTCTACATAAACACCGTGTATGAGTGTGTGAACAATGCGCCTGCCGAGGTCATTACAACGGATTCCTTACTTTTGCTTATGAATGCAGTGATAAACATATGTTTTTTTTTATTGTATTGCCATTCATGAATACCTTAGCGTACTAACCTTTTTTTTTACAATGTTTTTCTTTTGTTGATGTGACGATAACTGACGAAATAGTTCCTTCACAAGAAGAGATTCCCACCAACATAGTCCAAAGCCGGAAACTGAAAGGAAATAAAGGCCTCTGATATTCTAGGAGACACTCTCCAGAGGTTGTTGTGATGTCACACTGTTTAGGGCTGGCAAACTTGTATCGCTACATCTCAATTACTGGCAAATCGGTCTCTGACACGATCAGAGCGGCTTGAATATAATGTATCAAATATTAACTATAAATTATTCGTCATTTTATGTTTGCTGTGAGGCCTGAAGAAAGACAAGGAATAGTCTGTGATGATGCCACGGTGTAGCATTATGGTATGTAAGATATACAGGTCGTGGTTATTGATAATTCAAGAGTTGATAATTTTCACAAAGCTGCCTTTTTGCTGTTGCCTGGGGTCCCTTTGTGCCTAGTTTGAGCGGTCCTTTGTGCACGTGTACATTGATTGAGGACGTCGGATCAGCGATCCTAACCGTTAGATGAAAGCAGAGATACGTAACGTAACTTAAAATTGGCAAAGAAAACAGAACTACTACTTCAGTTGATCGCTGAAAGAAGGAAGTACAAAAATGTTCAGAGAAAGACTGGAATACATACATATAAATCACTTAAGAATGAAATAAATAGGAAAGGGAAAAAAGGCATGGCGAAGTAACTGTTGGAAAAATATTGTAAGAAATCTAGAAAGAAATGATCGTCGGATGGACTGCCTCAGTATAGAAAAGTCAAAACACCCTTTTATGAAATGAAATGCAGGGGCGAAAAGACTAAGAGTGCAAAGGAAATTCCGCTGTTAATCGTAGAGGATAGAGCGGATGGATGGAAAGAATACATCGAAGGCTTCTATGAGATGGTAGAACTGTCTGATGAGGTGATGGATGAAGAAATTTTAGTCGATATGTAAGAGTTAAGGGGATCCATTACGAAAGTCATAAATTAGAAGAGCTTTGGAAGACTTATCTCCAAATAATGCAAAGGTATAGATAAAATTCCATTGGAATTTCTAACATCATTGGGGGAAGTAGAAAAACCCGGCTATTCAAGTTGGTGTGTAGAATCTATGAGACTCAAGGCATACCATCAGACTTTCTGACAAACATAATCCGCACAATTTGGATGATACCAAGAGCTGACAATTGCGAGAACCACAGCACAGTCAACTTAATAGCTCGTGCATCTAAGTGACATGGGTAGTATACACAAGAGCGGGAAACAAAAGTGAGGAATTTTTAGACGACGATCAATTTGGCATCAGGAAAGGTAAAGGCACCGTTGAGGCGCTTCCGACGTTACAATTGATAATGGAGGAAATACTGAAGAAAAATGCAGACAATTTAATACGAACTGTCGATCAGTAAAAGCGCTCGGCAGTGTAAAAAGGTGCAAAATGTTCGAAATACTGAGAGAAATAAAACTAAGCTGTAGGAAACTATGTACAAAAACCATGAGGGAACAATAAGACTGGAAGACCAAGAATGAAGTGCTTAAATTAAAAGCGATGAAAGACAGGGATGCAGTCCTTCGTCCCTACTGCCCAATCTGCACACCGAGAAAGCAGTGACGGAAATATAAGAAAAGCTTCAAGAATGGGGTCTAAATTCAAGGTGAAAGGATACTACTAATAAGATTCTTTTATGATATTGGTGTCCTCAGCGAAGGTGAAGAAGAACTACAGCATGTGTTAAAGGGAATGAACAGTCTAATGAGAAAATAATACAGACTGAGAGCAAACCGAAGAAAGGCGAAAGTAATGAGAAGTAGCAGAAATGGGAACAGCGAGAAACTTAACATCAAAATTGGTGATAAAAAAGTAGACAATGTTAAGGAGTTTTGCTGCCCTGGAAACAAAATAACCCATGAAGAGAGAACCAAAGTTGATATGAAAAGCAGACTAGCACGGGCAAAAAGGGGTATTCCTGATAAAGAGAAGTCTACTAGTATCAAACATAGGACCTAATTGCAGGGAGAAATTTCGGGGAAAGTGTGTTTGGAGCCCAGCGTTGTATGGTAGTGAACCACGAACTGTTGAAAAACCGGAACAAAAGAGGGTGAAAGCAATTGAGGTGCGGTTCTTAACACTAATGTTGAAATTTTGGTGGACTGATAAGGTAAGAAATGAGGTGGTTCTCCGCAGAATCTGCGAAGAAAGGAGCGTTCGGAAAACATAGACAAGATGAAGGGACAAAATGATAGGAGGTATGTTAAGACATCCGAGAATAACTTCCATGGTGCTACTGAAAGTTGAAGAGGACA
This sequence comes from Schistocerca nitens, assembly GCF_023898315.1. Lineage (NCBI taxonomy): Eukaryota > Metazoa > Arthropoda > Insecta > Orthoptera > Acrididae > Schistocerca > Schistocerca nitens. Next base: position 438,058,873 of record NC_064616.1, read on the forward strand.
AAATTTGAAGATGACGACATGGAATACATAGAACAAATAATTGAGGATGTAGGTAGCTACTCTGAGATGAAGAGGATGGCACAGGAGAGGAAATCGAGGCTGACCGCATCGAACCACTCAGAAGACTGATGACAAAAAAAAATCTCTTGTTTAAAATAGTCTGTAGAGGACTGTTATTTCAGTAGAGCTGTACAGCCACTTCTCTCCTTAATCTATCATCACATCGTATATACTTCCTTGTGGCCTCGCAGACAGGGTCAAATTAAACCTCTAGTGGCCGGCCGAAGTGGCCGTGCGGTTAAAGGCGCTGCAGTCTGGAACCGCAAGACCGCTACGGTCGCAGGTTCGAATCCTGGCTCGGGCATGGATGTTAGTTAGGTTTAACTAGTTCTAAGTTCTAGGGGACTAATAACCTCAGCAGTTGAGTCCCATAGTGCTCAGAGCCATTTTTAAACCTCTAGTAGGCAATGAATTTGACTCTTTATGTACGTTCAGGGGCAGGAAGTGGGGTAGCGTGTGGTCGTTTCCAGGCCATACAGCTGGGAACATGCTTCCACCTTTCTACACCTACCCTTGCTTTTTGAATGTTCTCGTGTAATTATTGTGTGCGCTATTCGTTGCAAGGAACGACATCATCTGAAAACACGAATCATACGTGTGTATGTTTGAAAAGAATTTTTTCAATTTGCTTGTGTCACCTGATACCAACGACGATAATGGGTTGGGTAGTGAATGAAACTCTGGCAATTCGCTTTGGCACTTGCGCAACCCATTCTTGATATGTCATTCTTAAATGTGGGGACACTGAACTACGGGTGTTATTTATCTACTCTTCCCATAAAAACAATTGGATAAACACTGTAATCATAATTGTCGTCGTAATGGAATGCAACAAGATATAAACCATCGTGCAGTGTTTGCGTGGATGCAGCCATGCGTCCTCGAACGGTATCCATTCTTGCTTTCCGTTGATTGACTGTTTCAGACGAACAGGCCAAAGCATTGCATACTCTAACGGTTCCCATTCTTGATTCCCATTGCTCGTCTGTTTCTGAAGATCATGATGCTTTTTTCCTTTAGGTGCAGATCGACCAATCGCTTTGGGTGGCACAACCGATTTGACAGCGAAAGTAATGCTCTGTGACGACCATCAGAAATCCACTTAGGAAAATAAAATAAAACCCAAGTGACATCTTTTGCCCAGTGGAATATCACAATCAATACTGCCTATTATGTTACATGTGATTTGATTCAATTCCATTTTGTCAGATAGTACACTCCTAACACCGAAGAAACGTGAACTGCTGCTGAAATATATAAAATACACACATTTGTTGAAACTGAAAATTAATGTACTAATTTGGAAAACTCCAAGGGCGTGTGGACAACAACTCACCTATGTTAAACCACAATCAGATGCATGGTGTAGGAACGCACAAGGGACAAAAAAGGAACATCCATTTATAAGACGACAATCCATCTTATGTACGTTACATCTACCATACGCTCATGTTTTATTGTAATGTGTTTTGTTGCGTAGAGACTTTTAAACTGCGTTTTGTTTTTCGTTATAGTTTCTGGAGATCCTGCGATAAGTAAAACTTCGGTGTTGGGTGTGACCAAAAATAAAGCAAATTAAGATCACTTTCAGTTGAAAAACGTTGGCATTACAGTTCGTGTTAGAGCATATGCCGTCCTCCAGCCCTCGGCTCTTCTACCTGCCGAGCAAGTTGCGCAGTTCGGAAGCTTCTTCGATCTTAACTGGACGCAGATATCAATGGAGGCAGTTTAACTGAGCGTATTTTACAGGAAACCAAGAGATCCTCAACAGAAATCTGTTTGTCTACAACACGCTGAATTAATTCTTAAAAAAGCTAGCTAACGGTTTACATTCGGTTGGTACGTAACAGTAATGTCACCTGCAGATTGTGGAACTGTTGTGAGAAGTGATGCCGATATCATAGAGGAATGCGACTCATCATTGATATGACAAGGGTCAATATATACCGTTGGGAAACAGCATAGGCTATTACAACACAGACAGTCAACGCCTAATCCGACTGCGGTGGCCAAGCGGTTCTAGGCGCTTCAGTCCGGAAACGTGCGACTGCTACGGTCGCAGGTTCGAGTCCTGCCTCGGGCATGGATGTGTGTGATGTCCTTAGGTTGGTTGGGTTTAAGTAGTTCTAAGTTCTAGGGGACTGGTGACCTCAGATGTTAAGTCCCATAGTGCTCAGAGCCATTTGAACAATTTTTCAACGCCTAAACCTAGACGAACGTGTGTAGGAGCAACATGACAGTAGGAGCTTCAGCGGTAATAGTTTTATACGCACGAACTACTAAAGATTTTGAACAACGCTATACTCATTTTCATCTTCAGAAAGTGTGGGTCATGGTGGCAGCATAATTATAAGGGGTAGTAAAATAAAACGAAACGTAATAACAGTGACTGAAATGTTTATTAATTCTAAAGCAGTCACCATAACTGTTGATACTTTTATCCCAGTGCCTTCATGCGCTTATGTCTACGGTTGTCTATGGCAACATAATTCTACCCAGGAATGCACCTCGTCGTTCAAAGCAAATCTACGACCACGAAAGTATTTCATGGAATTCACATAGGGAGAAATTTGGACTGTATGGAAGATGTGTAAGGGCTCCCCATCGAAAGTCCTGCAGTGTAGACGAAACAACCCTTGATTAACCCACTGCTCATTGACTTCCTGGAATGCGGCGCCACAACTAACCCACAGTGGTAAGTGGACACTCCGCGCCATCAATTTAGAAACACCCAGGGAAGTTGACGCATGGCATCTTTATGTTGCAGGACAATGCCCACCCACATGTCACCAAAGTTATTTCGACTACGCTGCAAAAGATTCGCTGGAAATCCCTTGCACGTCATCCACAAAGTCCCGATCTCTCCACATAGGATTTCCATATTTTTGGCGCCCTGAAGGAAGACATTCGAAGCTGTCGATGTCCTTCAGACGAAGAAGTGCACGTCTACTTACAGTCATGGTTCCATACGAAACTGCAAACATTTTCCAATGAAGGCGTCGATCAACTTGCCTCACGTGGGACAGATGTATTAGGATATATGGAGATTACTTTTGAAATAATAAACAGTTACCAGCATTTTTCCCATCTGTCTCGTTATCATGTAACTGCGCCTTATACCATGTGATCAGAAGCGGTATGCGCGGGATTAGCCGAGCGGTCTGAGGCGCTGCAGTCATGGACTGTGCGGATGGTCCCGGTGGAGGTTCGAGTCCTCCCTCGGGCATGGGTGCGTGTGTTTGTCCTTAGGATAATTTAGGTTAAGTAGTGTGTAAGCTTAGGGATTGGTGACCTTAGCAGTTAAATCCCATAAGATTTCACACACATTTGAACACAAACGGTATGAAAGGCTTACAAAGTGGCTGTACGGTAGGTTGTGCTGGCAAATAGTTGCTAAGAAAAATGTTTCATACATTGCACAGTTTCCAAGTTAATTAGCACTGACGTTAACCAATCTGCCCACCGCGCGTGCAATTTCAAGCGGTCAGCCAGAGATGGTGCCACCGTACGTAATCTTCGTTTGGCTTTCTAAACCGGAGCAAGAGCGATGCACAAATTCAACATTGGAGGCTAGTAAGGATCAAGCTCTAACCAAAAAATGAGCTGTCTCTCTCATCCGCTCTATGAGAACAGGCACTAAATGTATCTGGCTGGCCGCTTGAATTTGAGCGCGAAACTGTCCGATTGCCTAACTTCAGTGCTAATTAGTTTGGAAACGGCGCAACTTACCGAATATTTTTCCTAGCAATCATTTCTCAACACTGCCTACCCTGCAACACCCTTAGAAGCCTTTCAGAATTTTTCTGATCACCCTATATATATCTTACAACTGGAGAGAAGATACCTACTAATACGACAGTACAGAGTAACATTAAATGAAATTTCGCTAGCCAAGCTGTAAACTTGGCATTTGTTGCCTTAGTTTGCTACTAAACTTGTATAACATTCTGTATACACTCAAATGCTATCTTGCAATGGTGTTAACTCTAATTATCTTTGTACTTGCGCCTTCGCCTCATGTAATTACTACATAAATCAATATTTACTGTTTCTACATCTACACGATACTTCGCAAGCCACCCAATGGTGTCTGGCGGAGGGTACTTTGGGTACCACTATCTCATCCCTCCGACCATGTTCCATTCACGAATAGTGCGTGGAAAGAATGATTGCCGGTAAGTCTCTGTATTGACTCTAATATCTCGAATTTTCTTCTCGTGGTCAGTAAGCGAAATGTATGTGGTGGGAAGTAATATGTTGTCTGACTCCTCCTGAAAAGTTCAGTCCAGATATTTCAATAGTAAATCTCTCCGTGATGCACAGCGCCGCTCTTGTAACGTTTGCCAGTAGAGTTTGCTTATCATCTACGTAACGCTCTCTCGGCAGCTAAACGATCCCGTGACGAAACGCGCTGCTCTTCGTTGAATCTTCTCTGTCTCCTGTATCAGTCCTACCTCATAGGGATACCAACTAGATGAACAGTACTCAAGAATCGGACTGACAAGCGCAGTACAAGCCACTTCTTTCGTGGATGAGCTAAAGATTCTTCAGATGAATCTTAATTTGGTGTCTGCTTTTCCCACTATCTGTTTTATATGGTCATTCCGCTTAAGGTCGCTTTGGATAGTTACGCCTAGGTATTTTACGGCAGATGCTGTCTCCAGCTGTTTGTCATCAATAGTGTAGCTGTACAGTAGTGATTTCTTTTCCTATGTGTGCGCAGAGTATGTTACTTTGATTAACGTTCAGGGTCAGCTGCCAGGACGTTCGCCATTCATCAGTTCTCTGCAGGTCGTTCTGCAGATTCTTAGTATCTTCTGCCGTTGCTACTTTGGTATAGTCAACTGCATCATCTGCGAATACCCTTAAAGAGCATCCGACACTTTCTGCTAGATCATTTATATATATTGTTCTATCACACTTCCCTGTGGTACTCCGGATATTATCTTTACATCTGTCGATTTAGTTCCGTCAAGAGCGAAGTGCTGACTTCTATCTGCAAGAAAATCTTGGATACAATCACAGATCTGCTCCGATACTACGTAAGCTCGTATTTTTTTTCATTAAACGGTATTGTGGGACGGTGTCAAATTCCTTACTGAAATAAGAAACACGGCATCAACCTGAGCGCCATTGTCCACTGCGCTGTGGATCTCATGGACGAACAGCTGAGTTTCGCAGGACCTCTGTTTGCGGAAACCATTCATTTTCCAAAAACGTAATAATTTTTGAGCATAAAACATGTTCCATAACTCTACAACAGACTGTCGTCAACGATATAGGTCTATAACTGTCTGGATCTATCTTACGGCCTTTCTTAAAAACGGGAATGACCTGCGCTTATTTACAGTCGTTAGTTATCTTTCGTTGCTCAAGCGATCTGCGATAAATTACTGCTAGAAGGGGAGCAAGTTCTTTCTCGTAATCTTTACAGAATCTTATAGGTATCTCGTCTGGTCCTGAAGCCTTTCCACTTCTAAGCAGTTGTAGCTGCTTCTCAATTCCGCGATCGGTTATCTCAATATCTGCCATTGCGATGTTCGTTCGATGGTTGAAAGGAGGAACAGTGTTATGATCTTCCGTGGTGAAACAACTTCGGAAAACAGAATTCAGTATTTCGACCTTCTCTCTGTTACCCCCGTTTCGGTGCCGGTGTGGTCGCTGAGAGAATGAATAGATGATTTTGACCCACTTACTGATTTTTCATACGACCAAAATATCCGTTTTTACTCAGATTTCAAAATCATTGAATGCTGCTCTCATTGGTCTCCTTACGCTCATTTTCACTTCTTTCAGCTTTTGTTAGTGAGCTAGGTTTTTACTTCTCTTAAATATGAGATGAAGTGCTCTCTGTTTACGTAGCGATTTTCTAACACGGCTATTAAACCATGGTGAATCTTTCCCATCCCTTAAAACCTTACTCGTACCATACTTGTCTAGGGCGTATTGAACGACGTCTTTGAATTTTTTCCATTTGTTCTCCACATCTTCGTCCTCATCGCCGAATATTTGATGCTGACTTCTGAGATATTCTGAAATTTGTATCCTGTCACCCTTGCTGAGAAAATATATCTTCCTACCTTTCTTAACATTCCTTGTAGGACCCGCCGTCATACATGCTGTCACAGCCTTATGAACACCTTCTACCTTATGAACACCTTCTACCCCGTTAACTGATTCGATAATCCTAGTTACTGCAAACACCTCTAACTATTTATCTTTTGCCCAAAATTTCTCTTGCCGATTCGTAATAGTAGCATTGTAATTATTTCCCTTTCGCTTGGTTAAGTTACTCACACATCTTCTTGTTTATCTCTGTTCTAAGCTCCTAATTAGAAATAACAAAATTCGCGTCATTACAGTAAGTTACAACTGAAGTGTAGCTTTCTACGCTAATCTTGTAGCTATTAAGATTATTTTTATGTGCTGAGCACATTGTTCCTGTAAACAATCGCCTTTTTCTTTCCACTGAACTGTGCTATGCGTTAATTATATTTCATCCTTTAAGACCTAGAGTTAATTGTTTCACTATCTCGGCCATACTTCCTGACAACGAATAATCCTTCTCTATGCCACATATCTCTGTAATATTTGAAAATGCACGCTGTGAGATCTCTTGTCCTTTAAAGATTGTTAGTTAGAATCACCTTAGTCACACAATAGCCTAGTCACAGCCGAATTACACTGAGGTTACTAAAATCATGGGAGAGCAATATGCGCATATAAATATGGTGGTAGTGTCGCGTACACAAGGTGTAAAGTGCAGTTATTGGCGACTCTGTCATTCTTACACAGGTGATTCACGTGAAAAGATTTCCGACGTGATTGTTACAGCACGACGGGAATTAACAGACTTTGAACGCGGAATGGTGGTTGGAGCTAGACGCATGGGACATTTCACTTCTGAAATGGTTAGTAATTTCAATATTCCGAGAACCACAGTGTAAACAATGTGTCAAGAATACCTAATTTCATGTGTTCCCCGTCTCCGTGGTCAACGCTGAGGCCGACGCACTTCGCTTAACGATCGAGAGCGGCTGCGTTTGCATAGATTTTTGAGTGTTAACTGATAAGCAACACTGCGTGAAATAACCGAAAAATTCAATGCGGGACGTATTACTAACGTTTCCATTAGGACAGCGAGACGAAATTTGGAGTTAATGGGCTGTGGCAGCAGACGAGCGACGCGAGTGACTTTGCTAACAATAAGACATCGCCAGCAGCGCTTCTACTGGGCTCTTCGGTAGGACCCTCGAAGATTGGATAACAGTGGCCGGTTCACGTGAGTCCCGATTTCATTTAGTAAGAGCTAATAGCAGTGTTCAAGTATGGCGCAAACTCCGCGAAACCACGTACTGCGCTAGCTGGTGGCGCCTTCACAATGGTGTGGGCTGTGTTTACATGGGATACACTGGATCCTGCGGTCCAACTGAACAGATCATAGACTTGAACTGCCTATGTTCGGCTACTTGGAGACAATTTGCAGGTATTCATGTTGTTGTTGTTGTGGTCTTCAGTCCTGAGACTGGTTTGATGCAGCTCTCCATGCTACTCTATCCTGAGCAAGCCTCTTCATCTCCCAGTACCTACTGCAACCTACATCCTTCTGAATCTGCTTAGTGAATTCATCTCTTGGTCTCCCCCTACGATTTTTACCCTCCACGATGCCCTCCAATACTAAATTGGTGATCCCTTGATGCCTCAGAACATGTCCTACCAACCGATCCCTTCTTCTGGTCAAGTTGTGGCACAAACTTCTCTTCTCCCCAATCCTATTCAATACTTCCTCATTAGTTATGTGATCTACCCATCTAATCTTCACCATTCTTCTGTAGCACCACATTTCGAAAGCTTCTATTCTCTTCTTGTCCAAACTATTTACCGTCCATGTTTCACTTCCATACATGGCTACACTCCATACAAATACTTTCAGAAATGACTTCCTGACACTTAAATCTATACTCGATGTTAACAAATTTCTCTTCTTCAGAAATGCTTTCCTTGCCATTGCCGGTCTACATTTTATATCCTCTCTACTTCGACCATCATCAGTTATTTTGCTCCCCAAATAGAAAAACTCCTTTACTACTTTAAGTGTCTCATTTCCTAATCCAATACCCTCAACATCACCCGACTTAATTCGACTACATTCCATTATCCTCGTTTTGCTTTTGTTGATGTTCATCTTATACCCTCCCTTCAAGACACCATCCATTCCGTTCAACTGCTCTTCCAAGTCCTTCGCTGTCTCTAACAGAATTACAATGTCATCGGCAAACCTCAAAGTTTTTATTTCTTCTCCATGGATTTTAATACCTACTCCGAATTTTTCTTTTGTTTCCTTTACTGCTTGCTCAATATACAGATTGAATAACATCGGGGAGAGGCTACAACCCTGTCTTACTCCCTTCCCAACCGCTGCTTCCCTTTCATGTCCCTCGACTCTTATAACTGCCACCTGGTTTCTGTACAAATTGTAAATAGCCTTTCGCTCCCTGTATTTTACCCCTGCCACCTTTAGAAATTGAAAGAGAGTATTCCAGTTAACATTGTCAAAAGCTTTCTCTAAGTCTACAAATGCTAGAAACGTATGTTTGCCTTTCCTTAATCCTTCTTCTAAGGTAAGTCGTAAGGTCAGTATTGCCTCACGTGTTCCAGTATTTCTGCGGAATCCAAAATGATCTTCCCCGAGGCCGGCTCCTACTACACTCCTGGAAATTGAAATAAGAACACCGTGAATGCATTGTCCCAGGAAGGGGAAACTTTATTGACACATTCCTGGGGTCAGATACATCGCCTGATCACACTGACAGAACCACAGGCACATTGACACAGGCAACAGAGCATGCACAATGTCGGCACTAGTACAGTGTATATCCACCTTTCGCAGCAATGCAGGCTGCTATTCTCCCATGGAGACGATCGTAGAGATGCTGGATGTAGTCCTGTGGAACGGCTTGCCATGCCATTTCCACCTGGCGCCTCAGTTGGACCAGCGTTCGTGCTGGACGTGCAGACCGCGTGAGACGGCGCTTCATCCAGTCCCAAACATGCTCAATGGGGGACAGATCCGGAGATCTTGCTGGCCAGGGTAGTTGACTTACACCTTCTAGAGCACGTTGGGTGGCACGGGATACATGCGGACGTGCATTGTCCTGTTGGAACAGCAAGTTCCCCTGCCGGTCTAGGAATGGTAGAACGATGGGTTCGACGACGGTTTGGATGTACCGTGCACTATTCAGTGTCCCCTCGACGATCACCAGTGGTGTACGGCCAGTGTAGGAGATCGCTCCCCACACCATGATGCCGGGTGTTGGCCCTGTGTGCCTCGGTCGTATGCAGTCCTGATTGTGGCGCTCACCTGCACGGCGCCAAACACGCATACGACCATCATTGGCACCAAGGCAGAAGCGACTCTCATCGCTGAAGACGACACGTCTCCATTCGTCCCTCCATTCACGCCTGTCGCGACACCACTGGAGGCGGGCTGCACGATGTTGGGGCGTGAGCGGAAGACGGCCTAACGGTGTGCGGGACCGTAGCCCAGCTTCATGGAGACGGTTGCAAATGGTCCTCGCCGATACCCCAGGAGCAACAGTGTCCCTAATTTGCTGGGAAGTGGCGGTGCGGTCCCCTACGGCACTGCGTAGGATCCTACGGTCTTGGCGTGCATCCGTGCGTCGCTGCGGTCCGGTCCCAGGTCGACGGGCACGTGCACCTTCCGCCGACCACTGGCGACAACATCGATGTACTGTGGAGACCTCACGCCTCACGTGTTGAGCAATTCGGCGGTACGTCCACCCGGCCTCCCGCATGCCCACTATACGCCCTCGCTCAAAGTCCGTCAACTGCACAACGGTTCACGTCCACGCTGTCGCGGCATGCTACCAGTGTTAAAGACTGCGATGGAGCTCCGTATGCCACGGCAAACTGGCTGACACTGACGGCGGCGGTGCACAAATGCTGCGCAGCTAGCGCCATTCGACGGCCAACACCGCGGTTCCTGGTGTGTCCGCTGTGTCGTGCGTGTGATCATTGCTTGTACAGCCCTCTCGCACTGTCCGGAGCAAGTATGGTGGGTCTGACACACCGGTGTCAATGTGTTCTTTTTTCCATTTCCAGGAGTGTAGTTTTTACATTCGTCTGTAAAGAATTCGTGTTAGTATTTTGCAGCTGTGGCTTATTAAACTGATTGTCCGGTAATTTTCACATCTGTCAACACCTGCTTTCTTTGGGATTGGAATTATTATATTCTTCTTGAAGTCTGAGGGTATTTCACCTGTTTCATACATCTTGCTCACCAGATGGTAGAGTGTTGTCATGACTGGCTCTCCCAAGGCCGTCAGTAGTTCCAATGGAATGTTGTCTACTCCGGGGGCCTTGTTTCGACTCAGGTCCTTCAGTGCTCTGTCAAACACTTCACGCAGTATCGCATCTCCCATTTCATCTTCATCTACATCCTCTTCCATTTCCATAATATTGTCCTCAAGTACATCGCCCTTGTATAGACCCTCTATATACTCCTTCCACCTTTCTGCTTTCCCTTCTTTGCTTAGAACTGGGTTTCCATCTGAGCTCTTGATGTTCATACAAGTGGTTCTCTTATCTCCAAAGGTCTCTTTAATTTTCCTGTAGGCAGTATCTATCTTACCTCTAGTGAGAAAAGCCTCTACATCCTTACATTTGTCCTCTAGCCATCCCTGCTTAGCCATTCTGCACTTCCTGTCGATCTCATTTTTTAGACGTTTGTATTCCTTTTTGCCTGCCTCATTTACTGCATTTTTATATTTTCTCCTTTCATCAATTAAATTCAATATTTCTTCTGTCACCCAAGGATTTCTACTAGCCCTCGTCTTTTTACCTATTTGATCCTCTGCTGCCTTCACTACTTCATCCCTCAAAGCTACCCATTCCTCTTCTACTGTATTTCTTTCCCCCATTCCTGTCAATTGTTCCCTTATGCTCTCCCTGAAACTCTGTACAACCTCTGGTTCTTTCAGTTTATCCAGGTCCCATCTCCTTAAATTCCCACCTTTTTGCAGTTTCCTCAGTTTTAATCTACAGGTCATAACCAATAGATTGTGGTCAGAGTCCACATCTGCCCCTGGAAATGTCTTACAATTTAAAACCTGGTTCCTAAGTCTCTGTCTCACCATTATATAATCTATCTGATACCTTTAATATCTCCAGGGTTCTTCCATGTATACAACCTTCTATCATGATTCTTAAACCAAGTGTTAGCTATGATTAAGTTGTGCTCTGTGCAAAATTCTACCAGGCGGCTTCCTCTTTCATTTCTTAGCCCCAATCCATATTCACCTACTACGTTTTCTTCTCTCCCTTTTCCTACACTCGAATTCCAGTCACCCACGACTATTAAATTTTCGTCTCCCTTCACTATCTGAATAATTTCTTTTATTTCGTCATACATTTCTTCAATTTCTTCATCATCTGCAGAGCTAGTTGGCATATAAACTTGTACTACTGTAGTAGGTGTGGGCTTCGTATCTATCTTGGCCACAATAATGCGTTCACTATGCTGTTTGTAGTAGTCTACCCGCATTCCTATTTTCCTATTCATTATTAAACCTACTCCTGCATTACCCCTATTTGACTTTGTGTTGATAACCCTGTAGTCACCTGACCAGAAGTCTTGTTCCTCCTGCCACAGGGACCGATGACCTCTGCAGTTTGGTCCCTTTCATCCCTCAACCAACCAACCAACCAACCTCCTGCCACCGAACTTCACTAATTCCCACTATACCTAACTTTAACCTATCCATTTCCCTTTTTAAATTTTCTAACCTACCTGCCCGATTAAGGGATCTGACATTCCACGCTCCGATCCGTAGAACGCCAGTTTTCTTTCTCCTGATAACGACATCCTCTTGAGTAGTCCCCGCCCGGAGATCCGAATGGGGGACTATTTTACCTCCGGAATATTTTACCCAAGAGGACGCCATCATCATTTAATCATACAGTAAAGCTGCATGCCCTCGGGAAAAATTACGGCCGTAGTTTCCCCTTGCTTTCAGTCGTTCGCAGTACCAGCACAGCAAGGCCGTTTTGGTTATTGTTACAAGGCCAGATCAGTCAATCATCCAGACTGTTGCCCTTGTAACTACTGAAAAGGCTGCTGCCCCTCTTCAGGAACCACACGTTTGTCTGGCCTCTCAACAGATACCCCTCCGTTGTGGTGTTACCTACGGTACGGCTATCTGTATCGCTGAGGCACGCAAGCCTCCCCAACAACGGCAAGGTCCATGGTTCATGGGGGGGGGGGGGGGGAGGCAGGTATTCATGGACTTCATTTTTATGGATGACAATGTGCCATGTCACTGGTCCAGAAATCTTCGTGACTGGTTTCAAGAACATTCTGGACAGTTCGAGCTAATGATTTGGCCACATACATCGCCCAACATGAATTCCATCGAACGTTTGTGGGACACAATCAAGAAGTCAGTTCGTGCACAACATCCAGCCCTGGCAATACTTTCGCAATTATGGAAGGTTATAGAGGCAATATGACTCAATATTTCTGCAGGGGACTTCCATCGACTAGTTCAGTACAGGCCACGTCGAGTTGCTGCACTACGCTGGGCACAAGGAGATCCGACACGGTATTAGGAGGTAGCCCATGACTTTTGCCACGCCATAGTATGCTGCCACCTGGAAATGTGGGACACTGCCCTTCGCCTCTGCTAGAGGTCAACTCGTCAAACGGCCTCCTGCAGGCTACCCGGAGACATGCATCAGAGTTGTCAATAGCAAATTGTAATGTCCAATCCTTACATGCATACAACGAAGAGGTGAGCCAACTAAACAGTCACTAAATCCTCCTGTCCCAAATATGATGATAACCACATGTCTCCATTGCATTGGTTCTTCTTCCTAGATATACACTTCACATGGTTTACAGGCTAATTATATATGGTGAGGGTGTTGGCGTGTATATTCGATCTGACCTCAGACACTAAATCTTAAGCACATTGGAAGCTAACGCAGAATAGCAGTATGAATTCACGTTCGTTGTAACAAATAGATAGAGCAAAAATAGCTGAAATTGTGTCATTTACAGATCGCCGAAAATCAGCTAGTGACTTCTGTTCAGCTGCACTTCATGTCATCCAAGCACCTCAAAATGGTTTATTATAGACTCATACACAATCTTGCTTCTTCTTTCTTTAACTTGCGCCTTGGTCCTGCAGTTTCACAGGGTCAGCACAGTTAATAGGATGTGTCCAGGTTCGTTTAAGGGGTGGTTGAATGCCCTTCCTGCCGCCACCCCGTACCCCCCTGGGACGGAATTAGTGTACCCCCAACTGTCTGCGTCTAGTGTAATCAATGTAATGGTGAAAAACGTGTCTGCGAGCCGTGTAACTGAAGCGGCACGTTGGGACCATCCCGGTATTCACCTGGTGGAATTTGGAAAACCGCCCAAAAACCACATCCAGACCGGCCGGCACACCGGCCGTCATCGTTAATCCGCCAGATGGATTCGCTCCGGGGCCGGCGCACCTACCCGAGTCCAGAAAGCAGCGTGTTAGCAGCATTCTCGGCTAAGCGTGCGGGTCACAGTCATACACAACAGTGTGGAGAAAATCCATTGTACGCTGAGATAAACTGTGAGAACTTAAGACAGTTAAACAGACAGCTCTAAGTAACGTTTATACATCTGTCAACATCAATAAGCTTTACTGCAGTAATGGTTCAAATGGCTCTGAGCACTGTGGGACTTAACATCTGTGGTCATCAGTCCCCTAGAACTTAGAGCTACTTAAACCTAACTAACCTAAGGACATCACACACATCCATGCCCGAGGCAGGATTCGAACCTACGACTGTAGCGGTCGCGCGGTTCCAGACTGAAGCGCCTAGAAGCGCTCGGCCACTCCGGCTGGCTTACTGCAGTATTAAAAACAATCACAATAACTAAGATAATTGTATGTCTATAACTAACAGTACTGTCGCCCAAACTTCCTCTCCATGCCCAAGTGAAATATATCCCTATATCTTCACAGGTAGAGTGTCACATCGAACTTCAGAATTACTCCATGCTAAAAATATTTAGATTAACTTTTCCACAAATAGTAATATGATAGATAACGTAATTCGTAACGTATATCTTAACAAGAACCGTGAAATAGATCTGGTATTCATAAATTAAATTGTTCTTTCCACTCTAACTTTTATATTGGTCGAAATGGTACGAGATTCAACATTAAACATAGAAAGCACATGGATGCTCTCAAGCTAAAAGACTACAATAAATCAGCTACACCTGTTCATATGAGCCAACACAGTGACACAGAATATCATTTAAGAAATTTTAGAAATACTGCAGTTCGCTGAGAAACGAATGTAGATGAATTTGATGAAAGGAATGTAAATACAGAGCTAACTTCAAAAAAACCTGCTTATATCGTGAATAACCAAACAGAGATAAGAAATCAAGTGTAGCTACTAAATTTCATCTACCTTCCGCAGTACTGTACCGATAAACGGAATATGTACACTGCCATTGCTTGTCTAGTTAGCAAAGGAAAACTCATATAAAAACCTCTCAGTTTAAATTAGCAGAGCTTTTTTTAAGGTTAAATGTATAATACCCATAACAATCTATGGTAGAGGAGAAAAAAATAAAGAATCTTTGCAATAATATACATCATAGAGGGAAAGTATGCTATTACTGCACCATCTTGTTGTTTAGTAGAACCAATCAAATCACTCACTGACCTGACATCAGAGGTAATCAAATGTGTCTGTCACCTTGTCTTAAGTCAAACTGACGTACAGTATATTCGAAATAATGGACGCAGATCGCAAAGCTGTAAGTGATAAACAAAAACCTTTTATCAAGTAAGCTGTGATGACCACGGACATAAAGTATAAGCTTTTGTAAAAAAGAAATCATTAATGTTCTGTTATATTATGGGACCTAAATATTGTGAAATTTGTACAACATACCATTACTGCCGTACGAGGACGGGTTCAGACCCGGAACTTAACTGAACTGAAGTGTTATTTACGAAATCAGCCAGGATGTTCTCAACCCATTATGCATAAAACAATATTTAACACACAACATTGCATAGAAAAGAAGCAAAGTCTTACCTGTCCCAAAGACTGATGACTCTGAATGACCTAGTGATTACTGACCAATGGGAGTAGTCCCCGTTGTATCCAAAGACACGGAATATATTTCCCAAGTCCAAATTACTGAACAATTACACAAATTCCAATTGTATGACAAATACTAGCCCGGCTTCCGTAAACACAATAGCACAAAAACGGCAGTAATTAATGTAAGTGAAACTCAGAAATATGCTATGGACGAATGTGAGGCCTCAATATTGACACTATTAATTTTCAGCAAAGTATTTGATACTGCCATTTTTGGCGTACTGCTCAGAAAAATGTGACAACCAATATTTTTAGACAGTGCACTTAAGTAGTTTGAAGGATCCTAAAACAGACATCAATCAATGTTCTCTAACAAGTGTCACAGGAGACAATCCTGGGCTCACTTTGGTTTTCTTTGTATGTCAGTCATATCTTGTTACTTCTGTTCGATAGAAATTAAATTTATGCCGGCGACCTCCAGTTTTACCTAAGTGACAGATGTGAAGGTATTTGTATTTTGATCATTCAGATGAATCATGATCTGTAGGCACAAAATCTGTGACTTAAATTAATTCCATAAAAGCCCCAAGTAATCTTGGTATCCCACCAGAAAATGATAAGTACAGGAATTCGCGAACAGTTGCCTCCAATTCTTATCGATGGTATTATAATACCACATCTTAAAACAGAGAAGAACTTGAGTGTAATTTTGGATGATCATCTCAGTTGGACAGAAGATACTGTCATCACATACAGGAAGACTTCCGATTGACTCTATGCACTCAGATAGTTTACGGAATTATCTACACAATGTATGAAACATAAACAAATGCAATAACTCTCCTACTTAATATCCACTATTGCGATGTTATCCATTATAGCAAGAGTAGTGGAAACACCAGATGGTTAGAACAAGTTACGTAATCTGGTATGCGTTATGTCTGCAGTATTTGTCGCCATGATCATGTCTGCGCATCACATATCCGGTAAGATAAGAAACGTGACTATCATATGCTATGTCTGCTTCATCGGTTCCTCACTGCGCAACCACTCCAGTACCTCGAATCAGAGACTGAATATCATTCACCTCCTCATAACCGAAACACAAAGTCTCACTTAAGCTGTGCCCATTCATTATAAAACCATTCCCGGACTCTTTCTCTGTTGTCGTCATCCCTCTCTGTCACAAGCTGCTCAGTACTCTGTACACAAGTGAATGCCCCCTTCCTTGTAACAAGAAGCTGAAGCACTTCAATTTCTTAACGCTCATGTAGTTTCAACCAAAATAAATGCACTCTCTAAGACAAAAGGAAACGACGTTCCATGAAGTAATTATTCAGATGAGACAACAATCGGTGCATGCGAAGTACATATACAGACAAAGAAATGACTATAATTTAAGAAAAACTGGAAGACTTATACAAGAAGAAGTCCTTCGCAAAATGAGCAAGTCAATAACACGTTGGTCCAGCTTTGGCCCCTATTCGAGCACTTACTTGGCTGGAAACTTATTTACAGAGTTGCTGAAAGTCCTTGTGAGGGTCACCGTGCCAGATCCTGTCCAATTGGCGCGTTATATCGTCAAAATCCCTAACTGGTTGGAGGGCTCTGCCCATAATACTCCAGAAGTTCTCCGTTGCGGAGAGATCCGCCCACCTTGCTGGCCAAGGTACGGTTTGGCAAGAATGAAGACAAGCGACAGGAACTCTTGCTGTGTGCGGGCAGGCATTATATTTCTGAGATGTAAGCCCAACATCGCTTGAGGTCAAGAGCAACAAAACGGGGCGTCGAATATCGTTGACATACCGCTGGACTACAAGGATACCGCATATGACAAGCTAAGATGTCATGCTGTGATAAGAAATGGGACCCAAGACCATCACTCCTGGTTGTCGGACCGTATAGCCGGCGATAGTCGGTTTGGTACCCCGCCACCGTCTGGGTCGTCTCTAGACACGTCTTCGCTTGTCACTGGGGCTCAGTTCGAAGCTGAACTCATCACTGAAGACAGCTCTAATCCAGTGAATGAGGTTCCAGGCCGAAGAAGTGTCTAGAGACCCGCCGGACAGCGGTAGGATACCAGTCTAACTGTCGCCCTCTATACCGCTCGACAGCCAGGTGTGATGGTCAGAGGTGCCATTTCTTTTCACAGATTTATCCCCTCCGTTGTCATCCGCTGCCCTCCTACACCACAGCGGTACGTCGTCTAATTGTACGCTCCGTTTCCATTCCACTCATAGCGAACCATCCTGTGCTCACATTTTACCAAGATGACGCCCGCTCACACGTGGCGAGAGTTCCTAATACTTGTCCTTGTGCTTCCCAAACCCTACCTTTGCCAGTAAGGTAGCCGGATCTCTCCCCAACTGAGAACATTCGGAGCATTATGCGCAGGGCCCTCCAACCAGCTCGGGAGTTTGCACGATATCCGTCAGGAGGACATCGAGCAGCTATGCTACCAACAACTCTATTAATCAATACCAAGCCCAAAAAAGTGCTTATATGAGGGAGACAGGTGGGGCAACGCCTTACTGAACTACTGAATTCGTGAAGCCCTTCCTCTTAAATAAATCATCCAGTTTTTCTGAAATTTTAACATGAAATTTTAGTAATTTGTTTGGCTGTAAATGTAAATCTCATCTATTGATTTCCGCCCCATCCGCATAATTCCTTTGTGGTGCGCCGTTTTTTGTCTTAGAATGTATATGAAAGATATTTCCTGTGTCAAAGACTGAAACTAATGCACAAATTTTCTCCCTGGTAGAATTCTTTTTCTTCTCAGTTCTCATTAGGCACGTGACTTCCCTCTTTGTATCTTCATTAATCGCATGTTATCATGTTCCTCGTTTTTGCCTCGCCCGCCCTTTTCTGTCATGTCCATTGCCGTTAGCACCCACGGTTTAAGCCTACCTTCCCATAATCTGTTGCACTTATCATGTTGCACTTATCATGTAATAATGTTAAATGTGTTTTTATCTACGTTATTACAATTTTTAAATATACGAGGGGCGTTCAGAAAGTAAGCTGCGATCGGTCTCGAAATGGAAATAACTATGAAAATCCGATAAAGCTTTGCACAGATGTGTTGGGTAGTGTCTCTAGTATAACCCCAGTTAGCATCACGTCGCTCTTCTCATTTCTGAGGTCGCAGTGAGTGCGTAAAGATGTCTAGAAAATAGTGTCTGCCGCCAAGTACGAGGGCCTGGTGAGAAATTTCGCCTGAAGCTATGCAGCTAACATTACATAACTGTCGTGCTGTTTCTTCTTCAAGACAATTCTCAGCTGCATTCTGCAGGGGCAATGAAGATGCTCCTGCATCGTTTTCAAATGGAAATGTGAGATTACCCACAATACAGTCCGCAATTGTCTCCCCCTGAGTTTCATCTCTGGTCACATGAACCGCTGTCTTTGAAGACAACATTTTGACACAGACAAAGAGGTGTAGGCCAGCGTGGAGAATTGGCGGAAAGCACTGGCGACTGCCTTCTATGATGAGGCTATTGAAAAGTTGGTACAACGCTATGACAAAAGTCTAAGTCAGAACGGCGACTACGTAGAGAAGTAGCTGAAAGGTGTAGCTAATTGTTACAAGTAAAACATTTCTGATGTTCACTGTGGTTTCAATTTGGCAATCAATCGGAGCTTACTTTCTATACAGGCCTCGTAGTATTCTATATTAGATGTAACTAATAACACATTTGTTGCAATATATGTAATACAAAATACGTGGCGTGCCTGGTTGGATGCAAGATGTAACACAGATAGCTTAAAGGTCGGCGGCGTCACTAAGATGTCATGTGCAGCAACATCGATTTGGTTATGTGTTGTTTTCTTAACTCACTGTAAACCTGATTGCTCTCAAAACGACAAAGCTGGTCATTTCACATCCATCTACATCTCCCCACAGTTTGCAACTCCGTTAGTATTTCTTTTTAACTACCTCGAAACAGACGCCATATCGAGCTTACCATCCGGTATTTTGCATCAAACCACCCACAGAAGATATTTCACTGTCCTGGAGGCACAAACTATGAAGTTTACCTTCCTTTAACCTTCGATAGGTCGGGAAATTGGAAAGAACGTTTTCTTTTTAATATAATCACCATGGAGATCTGAAGTCCGTATTAACGGTGTTTCAAGATGCACAGGCAAGCACATTTCGGACGGCTTTAGAAATAACGGCGTTTTGGGATACGCAGAGTGTACAGATAAATAACTAATCAACGGATGTCAAATGATTCAGTCAATAACTCTAAGGCTAGGTGATGAAGAAATCACAACGAAACGCTACATAAATTATCATTCCTTAATTATTTCCTAGTTAAATGTAAATAAGAAGTGGAGTCCAAAATGATGTAATCAGTGATAGAAATTTATCTGTACTGAAGATAAATTGCAAGTAAGATCATGGGACAGTTGCATAAATTTAATTTAGCATTATATGTAATACTCAAGCTTGACATCCGGAAAAGAAAAGTGAAGAGAAATTATGGGTGAAGGCCCCGTCGCCGACGAGGTCAGTAGAAATGTCATGTGGCTCCATCGCTTCATTCAACTTGTAGTCGTAACCAGATGACGTCTCCGCAGTTACAAGGAAACGGTTTTCTTTACCGTCAGTGAACGAGCCTGCAGCAGTGAAGAGGGCAGTTGTGTATTTGTAACTGCAGTGTTCGCGCTATGCAGATGCACATTCGTCATATTTATTGGAATTATTCTCAGCTTTACTAGCACGTGCTGGAAGTTAGAACTACTTAGTATTCACAGTGAAATAATAGCTTTGTGGGGGGTAGCGTTTATCACCTAATCCTTCAAAGTGTCGTAAGAGGACACTGATCACCTTAATCTCGACACCTTTTTATAAAAACCTTTTGAAGCAGTTGATGTATTTCAGGCGAAGCAGGACGTCAAAGCAATTCACTCCTGACAACTAGTTCCATTCGTAATACGAGGTTTTAATTACTTGCAATTAATAAATTAAACAATAACTAAATACACATCAACAGCTTTCGTAGTACAACATATGTTGTCAGCTTAGTAAATCCACTTATCAAATGAAATCATCTGGTGTAAATCACAATAACATACTCTTTGACTTGCATCTGTGCCATTCGGCGTGACCGCCTTACTGCGGAGCCTGTTTTGAGTGCGTGATGCCGCCTGCGCCGGCCTCACGCTGCCCTACACGTGGGTGGTGCTGTCACCGCTGCTGCCTGCTCGGCTTGACGACTCTACGAGCCGGGCAACTGCTGAGGCCTCGTGCTCAGCTACGCACACACTACTGCTCGGGGCCAACGTGCAAAGCTTGGTGCTAATCGCAGCAAGACGAAGTTTTAACTGCTGGAATGCCTGTAATGAATTAACTGGCTATTATTTTATCACTGCTTCTATGACTTTAAGAGGCCCATTAACTTGGATGAATGACAGTAGATTTAGACGATGATTTGAGGGTTCGCAAATAGGATTTAGAACGGAATATGTAATATTTGCCACCATTAGTTCGTTTGGAAATGTTTATAGAATGCTATGCTTAAGTAACCACTCAGGTGGAGAAACCGAATTGTAGCAGGAACTATTACCTTGGTGCTGGAAGCAAGTATTCTTCCTTCATTGCCGTTTTGTTCCTCTCGATATTTTAATGAATAAGGTAAATGCATCATAATGACTGATTAGGAAAACAGACTTTCGCCACTGTAGACTCATTGCAAATCTTTACTCTATTAGTAGCTCAGATGACAGCAGAAAACACAGGATTATCGAGGCAGCTGAATGGAATAAGGTAGGCCGGTGCATCGTCCGGTTGGCTGTTCTCATCCTCGATTCAGCTGCTTATAGCCTACTGAGCCCTTTTTCAGGCTAGGTAAAGGAGGATGTACTAGTGTTTATAGCTATCCAACTGACGGCTGCAAATGTGGTAACTAGGACAGATGACCAAGTTGTACTTTACGGGAGATGCGAAAACTTACGTGCCACGAGTACATAAGGAATCCACAATTATTCAATGAAAAGACAAGAGGTCTAGTACTACGATATAGGAGGAAAAATAACTCCAGATATTATGGCAGATTATTAAAAGAAATGTCACACAAGCAAAAAAAAATCAGTCGAGGATGCTGAAGACATGAAACGGAAAATTAATGTTGATACCTGTCGACTGATGGATAGTGACGAAGCAAATAGGGCTGTTCTGCAGAAGCGTAGCAGAGGGAGTTAGACGCATTTCAAAGAGACACTTCACACAAGTTGTCAAGTAAGGTACAGCACGAGCAAAATTTCTAAAGGAACTGGCTGAAACCATAAACGTAGCTACAGCACTAGCGGATAGACATGGTTACGAGATGTGATGTTTAAAGCTTTCCCGGCGTAGTGATTGTTCCATAAAAAGACGGGAGAACTGCCGGATATCAGTAACTTCCTGCCACGATATTTCGGCGCAGAGTCTTCTGGCCATCTTCAGGTGAATGCCACTGTAGTAGTACTGGCGAGTACGCGCTGAGCTCCGCTATTTAAAGCCTTCTGAGGTGACATTGCGCATGCGCTGCTCAGCGCGCGCGTTCATAACGGCTCCGTGCGCTGCGCCTCGCGCCCTCCACTTTGAAAGCCTGGCGTATCGGTGTCAGGTCGATTTCCATCTTTATGCAGATAACTACGTCGACTAAGAAGTTTCTGTATAACAGGATTCCAAGCAGAGTTCAGCTGATAACCGCTATCTCGATTGATGAGAGTCTCGTTGTCAGACAATCTTATTTCCACAGATTCATTGATAATCGAGCTCCAAAAGTTTGATGTATGGGCCAAAATTTTTGTGTCGTTGTAATTCATGGAATGGTCTGTGGAAATACAATGTTCGGTGACTGCGGACTTGGTGGGTTGGAGAAGGCGAGTATGCCGTTGGTGTTCCACAATGCGTTCCTGCACAGTTCGTGTTGTTTGCCCTATATATGATTTGCCGCATTCACACGGAATTTTGTAAACACTTGGTTTACGCAGGCCCAGGTCGTCTTTAACGGATCCCACCAGTGATGAAATTTTGGAAGGAGGGCGAAAGATGACTCTCACTTGATACTTTCTCAATATTCTGCCTATCTGTGAAGAAATATTCCCAATAAATGGTAGATAAACAGTCGACCTGAAGGCCTCTTCCTCTTCCTTGTTCCGTCCTTTGTAGGTCTTCATCACTCTGTTCACTTGCCTAGGTGAAAAGCCATTCTTCAAAAATACTTTTTGCAGGTGTTCCAATTCCGCTTGAAGACTGTCGGCGTCAGAGATAGTATGGGCACGGTGGACCAAGGTTTTGTGAACGCCCATTGTTTGTGCTGGATGGTGGCAACTAGTAGCTTGTAGATACAGGTCTGTATGAGTGGGCTTTCTGTACACCGAGTGACCAAGTGTGCCGTCACTCTTCCGTCGCACCAAGACGTCTAAAAATGGCAGACAACCATCTCTCTCTATCTCCATGGTAAACTTTATGTTTTAATGTATGGAGTTCATGTGACGTAAAAATTCTTGGAGACGGTCCAGACCATGAGGCCACACTATAAAAGTGTCGTCAACGTACCGCCAAAATACTGTCCGTTTAAAAGTGGCAGAGTCGAGTGCTCTCTCCTCAAAATCCTCTATAAAAAGATTGGCCACCAGGGGAGACAAAGGACTCCCCATGGCGACACCATCAGATTGTTCGTAAAATTCGTTGTTAAATATAAAATATGTAGAGGAGAGAGTGTGCTCAAACAATTTTGGCCCATACATCAAACTTTTGGAGCTCGATTATCAATGAATCTTTGGAAATAAGATTGTCTGACAACGAGACTCTCATCAATCGAGATAGCGGTTATCAGCTGAACTCTGCTTGGAATCCTGTTATACAGAAACTTCGTAGTCGACGTAGTTATCTGCACAAAGATGGAAATCGACCTGACACCGATACGCCAGGCTTTCACAGTGGAGGGCGCGAGGCGCAGCGCACGGAGCCGTTATGAACGCGCGCGCTGAGCAGCGCATGCGCAATGTCACCTCAGAAGGCTTTAAATAGCGGAGCTCAGCGCGTACTCGCCAGTACTACTACAGTGGCATTCACCTGAAGATGGCCAGAAGACTCTGCGCCGAAATATCGTGGCAGGAAGTTACTGATATCCGGCAATCCTCCCGTGTTTTTATGGTTACGAGAATCAGTGGTAGAGGAAATGTCTTTTCATCTGACATAGAATGCTATTCGTGAATATGTTCGGGTTACTTACGCAGAGACTTTCGACAACCACAGTGTAAGAGATGTGGGAAAGTACGACACTGGGAATAAGATTTCGGAAGTAAAGGACATACTGGGGAAGGACAGAGTGTAAATAATTAACTGTTAAACAAAGACTGGAATTCCAAACACGACGAGAGGTCCTCCGAGTAAAATTTAAGGCTACAGAATTGCATACAGAGGTGGAATATTGCTTGATTGGAAGATTAGACTGTAGGGTACATAGATTTTTACTAGACACAGGTACTCACGTATTTGTGGCAAGTCTAGACCTAATGAAAAAGAGGCGCTTAAACCCTCCACGGTATATGTTATACCTAGTGGGAGATAATGATGTACAGTCGGTGGGTTCAGCAGTGTCGAGTTTTCATGTGGGTCAAATCAAGTCTGGGGAATTATGGAAGTTTCGCTCCCTATAGGTTAAAGAAAGAAGGAAGACTAAAGTTTAACGCCCTGTCAGCAGCATGATCATCAGAAGCACAGATTCGGATTATGAAATGATGTGAAGAAAATCGGCTTTGCTCTCTTCAAACGAACCGTTCCCACATTCCGTGTAACTGAAGGGTACTGTTCGGTTTCCTGTGTAAGCATCTTGCTGAAATTGACCTTCGACAATGGGTAGTGGGACTCAGGTGAATATTGTTACGTGTGGATCAGACTGTTGTCACTGATGTGCTGCCACATACCACGTCTCTCACGAAAGATAAACTTCTTGCATCAGGGTACAGGGAAACACCATTGGGTGAAACTAAGAACAGACCCATTTTTAAACATGTTATGTGTCGGAGAACGACTACAAGAAAAGGAGTATTGAGCACATATGGGAAATGGACAGTGAATGAGTTGTGCCCATCGATGTTGCTAATTTTGGGACTGAAGCGTAAGTCTAAGTAGGGTTAATAGTCCCCAGTTTAGAAGCTCTAGATAACGATGATCTAGACAGGTCAAGTTCGGACTCTATCCGTGAGAAGTCATCAGTGTACCTGTGCTACCTGCAGAGGTAGGATATTTAAAGCAACAGAGAGAGTAGCAATGGAGAAGTTACTGTTGCAATTTGCGGACCTGTTTATTTCTCGTGGGCCATTACCAGATACCCCAGTGTTGCAACACAGGATCCTAACTGGGAATCAAATACCTGTGTCCTGTAAGCCATGAAGAGTGCCTTATCATCTAGAACTTACAATGGAGGAATTCATTAATGAACGATTCCATGATGGTGTAACTGAAGGAAACACCATCCCCTGAGTGCACCTATGGTGACAGTACCTAAAAACGGAGTACGAAGGAGTATCAGTTCTGCTGTGAGTACAGATAATTCAATAGTCTTGTAGTTACAGATGTGTATCCAAAGGGAATATACAGCAACCATTGATAACATGGGGCAATGTTGGTACTTCTCTACTGTACATCTAAGAAGCTAACTGGAGGTAGTACCAGAAGACTCACCAAGAACTACATTTACGGTTCCTCGGGGACATTACCAGCATTGGCGAATACCAATTGGTTTGAAAAATGTACTAACCATGTTTCAACGACTGTTGGACTGATTTTTGAGGGAAATAAAGAATAAAGAGTGTATGGAGTATCCAAATCACATTATTATATCTGCGAGGGATATGAAGGAACGTATACAATAGTTGAGGGAATTTCTAAGAAATTGCTTTCAGCACACCTAATTCTTAGAACAGAGAGGTGTCATTTTTCAATGCAGAAAGTTTAAATATATCTTGGACATGAAATTCACTAAAATGGAGTAAGAACGTATTGAAGATTAGTCAACACTACACAAAGTTTCAAAACACCACAGACAGGCGAGGATTTACAGCCTGCTTTGGGGTTAGTTAATTACTTGTTGCAGCGCAGCTGCTTTACTTGGACTGACTAGATTAAAATAAAGAGCTGAACCATAGGCTAACGTAAGTAGCACCATGCAAGCAAGTCAGAGGGGCTCCAGCAGAGAAATCTTATACAAGCAGACCTCGCCAATGCTGAAGACAGCTGTCCAGGAATGGGGCAGTTGCCACACATTCAGGTGCCAAGGGCGAAGTCAGAAACGTGTCACACTGGAAACATAAAGCCACTTTGGCACTGGTGACCTGACTGCCATATGGCTTCACGTCACGACTTTGTTGTGGCTTACGTAATGGGAAACGATGTCTTGGCGAAACTGTTACGAGAAATGCCTGTATTAATACTGCCCAGTTTAGAAGGACAGTGCGAGTCAGCTGCAGCCATCTACAAGAGGCTGTCTACACCAGTCACTGTCCTTGAAACTGATCCTCTAGATTCCATTACTGAACGCCGACTTCACTAAGCAATGGGACTGCCTGCTGGGCCTAAGTTCTGATGCTGCTGAAACTAGAAATGGTGCCATCGATCCAGAGAACTACCTGCCGGCTGACTTCTGTCAACTTCCGGTCAACTGCTTGTGGATCCTTAGCTTTGTCCATAGTTTGAGTCGGCATGTTTTGGTGTGCCCCACACTGAGGCATGAGCCAACGCTAACAAGCACAGCTATCTTTCCCGGGGGCCGCAACCGCCACATGTCGTCATGGCTGGTAATATGACTAGGCAGTTCCTCAACGTCGTACTGCTGAAGGCAGAATGCTACCTCACAATGGCCTGCTTACGCTTAGAGCTAACCGTGCCTCTGAAGGCCGACTCTGGTCACCACCGGCGACAACGCAGTATTGTATTATGACGGACAAATGCATGACAGTGCCACCCTCTTGACATATGAGAAGAGATCAATTAGGTTCCTGCCCGTCGCTTCCCATTCACCATGTTCATGTTGGAGAGCCTAGCACCATTCTGACTACCAGAAGAATTGCTCTTCCACCCACGGTAGACGTCAAGTCACCCCTGACCTCTACTCTACGACACTGGGGGAAGGGTGTGGTTTCTTCTTCTTCTACTACTGGATTGAGATTAGCATCACCAGCTGCAACACGCAACGTCAAGACACAGTGAGGTGAGTGCTACAGCTGACTTTCTTCTCGTGTTATGTGCGAAAGTTAGGGTGTGATGACAGAAGTGCCGTAAGAAATTGAGGATGAAATTATTGAGACCATAGGAAGCTGTAGACCTATCACAGGTTTGGGATAATAATAGGGAATACAAATCTGGCATGCATTCACTTAGGTGCATACAGTGTAAACTGTCAAGCCACAGCAAGTCGTGTACGCAGTTAGCACCATTTGCATGTTATATGTAAGGCCTTGTGGAGAATCAATATGGCTCGTGATTTGGTGTAATAATTAGAAATAATGTTTCAATGCTATGATTTCCCATGTTGATTTTATTTCTTTTTGTTTCCCCATTGTACTTTTTGTGCTGGATTGATGTTCCACAAAGTCTGAGATTGTTGTTGTTGTTGTGGTCTTCAGTCCTGAGACTGGTTTGATGCAGCTCTCCATGCTACTCTATCCTGTGCAAGCTTCTTCATCTCCCAGTACCTACTGCAACCTACATCCTTCTGAATCTGCTTAGTGTATTCATCTCTTGGTCTCCCTCTACGATTTTTACCCTCCACGCTGCCCTCCAATGCTA
Source organism: Schistocerca nitens (assembly GCF_023898315.1). Lineage (NCBI taxonomy): Eukaryota > Metazoa > Arthropoda > Insecta > Orthoptera > Acrididae > Schistocerca > Schistocerca nitens. The sequence continues at coordinate 438,085,847 of NC_064616.1, forward strand.
AATTTGTGATCCCTTGATGCCTCAAAACATGTCCTACCAACCGATCCCTTCTTCTAGTCAAGTTGTGCCACAAACTTCTCTTCTCCCCAATCCTATTCAATACCTCCTCATTAGTTACGTGATCTACCCACCTTATCTTTAGCATTATTCTGTAGCACCACATTTCGAAAGCTTCTATTCTCTTCTTGTCCAAACTGGTTATCGTCCATGTTTCACTTCCATACATGGCTACACTCCATACAAATACTTGCAGAAACGACTTCCTGACACTTAAATCTATACTCGATGTTAACAAATTTCTCTTCTTCAGAAACGATTTCCTTGCCATTGCCAGTCTACATTTTATATCTTCTCTACTTCGACCATCATCAGTTATTATATTACATGAGATTACATTAGATTAAATGTATTTTTCGTTCCAGTTGATCCATAGAAAGGAGATCCCCTGAGATGTGAAACACGTCAGCAAACAAGAACACATAATAAATATTTACGAAATAAAAACAGATACGCTAATGTGCCTTCAACAGATCCAAAATAAAACCGCCCTTATGGACGTGAGATTGGTCAAAAAGTAAAACAGTCATGGACTGTGCGGCTGGTCCCGGCGGAGGTTCGAGTCCTCCCTCGGGCATGGGTGTGTGTGTTTGTCCTTAGGATAATTTAGGTTAAGTGGTGTGTAAGCTTCGGGACTGATGACCTTAGCAGTTAAGTACCGTAAGATTTCACACACATTTGAACATTTTTTTGAAAAAGTGAAAACTTATGCTTATTTACATTTAAGATACAAAACGGCTCACCAAATTTTAAATTACTAAATGTTCTATACACTTTGGTGAATATGATTACTCTTATGCTGTTTTAGCCACATATCATCAAACAAAAAATAAAATAAGACACATTTTACAGAACTTATTTACAATGAACAGGTTACTCCACAAAATTTGTGCAGAAGTCACATTGTACACAATATTCACATTATATGATATTATCAATAACACATCTGCATCAATCGATTCTGTTAAGAAATTCATCAATGGAGGAGAAAGAGTTGGCCACCAATAAGTCTTCTAAATTCTTGTCAAATTGAACTTAATTATTAGCTAAACTTGTATGGCGGCTGGCATGTTCTTGAAAATGTTTATTGGTGTAGAGTGGACACGTTTCTGAACCAATGTAAGTGCCTCAGATATTTGTGAAAGCTACTCTTATTTCTCCTATTGATTCCATGAACTGAGCTATTACTTAACGAAAAGACACGTTTTTAATGACAAGTTTCATTAAGGAATGAATATATTGCGAAGCAGTAGTTTGTATCCCCAATTCCTTACACTGCCCTCTGCAGGAAGTCTTTGCGTTCACACCATTCGTTTTAGGGCTAGGTTTGATGAGTTAACCCAGAAAATAATCCCGTATGACATTATGGAATGAAAGGAAGCATTGTACGCTAGGTTTTTTTTTTACTTTTATATCACGTATGTGTGACACCATTCGCATAGAAAAGAGAAGTTCGTTTTGGCGCTTCAACTGTTCTGTGGTATGCTCCGCCTAGCAGAATTTATTATCAAGCTGTAATCCCAAGAACGTAACATTGTCAACTTCTCATATTTACTTGTCGTCCTATTTTAGGTGCATACTGGGAGGAAACCTTTTACAAGTTCTGAGCAGCATATAGTATGTTCATTCAAGTTTAGTGATAGAGAACTGGCAACAAACCATTTATTAATGTCAAAGATGCAGGGGCTTCAAACGCAAGACGTGGTGCAGTCTTTGTTAGAACAGGTAACTCCTTTAAGAACCAATAAAATGAAACTACATACACAACTGAATGTTGTAGGATGCGACAGACCATCGTTCAGTTTGACCGATTCCTCATTACATTCAGCTGTCACTAGACTGAGCAATTTTTTTTTTCGGGAAAAGCAACAGATCATATTTTAGCATTTGAGGTTGACTTCCTGCTAGCTGGGAAGCTGGGTTTCTGGGCAGATGGGCAATAGTAATAGATGACTACGTAGCGCGTGATGGTGGAAACATTAACTTATAGGCCTATGTCATACGGATTTGAGGAATACGCTGATTTTCACGCAACTCATGGAAGGAAACATGGATGTTAGTCCAAGGGACAGATTTCTTCTCATATTTCTGCTTTTCGATGAAAAATCAACTCGCGCTGAACCAACAAATTCACTGTTGTGTCTAAAATTTAGTGAAAGCTCATTGAATATTATAGTGCTTGATACCAATCTGGGGAAAATATAATCACACATGAGCAACTATTACCAAGTAATACAACAAGTAAGCACACGCAGTTCATGCTCAACAAACTCCACAAATGTGATGTCAAGTTCTGGATTGCTGTCGATGTAGCGATAAGTAATGCTTTCCCACACCTCTGAAAAGAGGACACCGAGAGAGAAAAGCAACCAGTCGAACAACATATCGTTTTTCTTTTCATGGAGCCATTTCTCAATTGCGAAAGAAACATAATGAGATACAATTTCCTCATATCTCTCCGACTTGCTAAGAAGCTCAATGAAAAGAGAATTTCATTAATTGATGTAATGAATAAGATTCTTCATGAAATATCTGATTAGGTAAAGAAGCCAAATGCCGAAATACACTCCATCACCATTCTGCACCGTACTGGCAATACAGACTGCACTATGACTTTATGCCAAGTAAAGATGAATAAATATGTCATTGTTCTGAGTACACTGCCTGCCGAAGTAGTAATAAGCAAAGAAGGACGGAAGAAACCTGAAACCATAACATTTTAGAATTCAGCAAAATACAGGGTGGAAGTGATAAATGTACTAAAAATACTATACACTGTAAACATACTATAAAAGTTTAATGAAAGACATGGTCAACGCATATTTTCTACAACACCTTGTACAAGGCGGAAATAGATGCACGGGCCATCTACAAAATAATAACGAAGAAGAAAATGGGAAAGACAAAGTTCATACTTCAGCTGGCGAATGAACTCAACGAAACTAAAGAGAGGAAATAAGAACAGACAAAAGAAGAGGGTACAGGACCGAAATCTTGCAAAAAGAGGAAGAAGTGTTAAATCAGCCTCTGCAAGAGCAGTATGTCTAGAGACAACTGTATAAAGAGACACAAAGCACTGAGCCCGAAAACAGAAACCACTTGCGCCAAGTGCGTCTAGGAGGTCCCTTGACTTAAGTAAAGAGTACAACAAAGCCGTGTATAGAACACATTTGCGTATAATATGAACCGTATATACTAAACGCATTTATAAGAATCTACAAATAGTTAACGGATGGAAGACTACAGTTTAGAGAACTTGTTAGAATGAACGATGATAAATCAGGAAGATATTTTTGTTGAAATAATTAAGCATTTTTCGAATTGAAGTAATTGCTGTTATAACTTCTATAAGTCGAATATAACATTGTTTAATGTGTGTTCAAAATGAATTCTTTAAGCCATTTTAGGAATGTCACAAGCTGTGTCATTCAAGTGTTTAACATCAGTGGGAAATTTAAATCAGCGAAAGGCATTCGTAAGAAATTTTGATGCTTTCAAGGCGTATGCTGAGGCAGAGTGTTGCTTAATTGGCGTAATAGACGATAGATAGCATAATCGTTTTCATCACACAGAGAGGCTCACATCTCCGTTGCGAGTATGAAGTGTCAGTAAAGCGCTCCATGTTATAAGTTATGTGTGGTTGGGGATAATGATCTACGGTCGCTAGGCGCAACGATGTTAAGTTCCCGGGTTGGAAAGAAATTGTTCCAAAAAAGTTTGAAAGTTTTGCCCCATGTAGGTGAACTATGCTGAACGATCCTAGGTTTGGATTTCCTGTATAAACATCTTGCTAAAACTGGCATTTGGCAATGCACGGTGGAACTCGGGGGACACTGTTTCAGCTGTTGGAATCCGTTGGGAATGAGCTACTATCATAGTGTTCGTCTGCCATGGAGGACAAACCAATGGAACTGTGGGAAAAGTCATTAAAGGTCAATTCGAGAGTTAATATGCTGGAAGGCAAAGGAAAATTGCCTTGGGTAAACGTGGGAACTACCTGTCAACGTACTATGCGTGGTAGAACCACTGGAAAAGACTGGTGAGCAAGACAGATGATTTTATACACAGGACTGTTGTATCTGTACAAGTGAGAGCACCGTACGCATCAGTAAGAATTGTTTTGGCACTATGATCTAATTTTGTCGAAAGGACTGTTGATGCCAGTTTAGACGTTCTAGATAAGTATGATCTACAGAGATCAGTTTTATACCTTGGGGGTAATGATGGAAAAATTATTGTAGGAATTTGAAGTCCCATTAAATCATCACGGCCAATGCCATCAACCCCCATGACAGAGCAAAGAATTCCAGAATAAGATAAATCTCATGTGTATTGTAAGCCACATACAGTACACCATCACTTAGAACGAACTATGGAAGGATTCATTAATCAACAGTTGAATGATGGTATCATAGAGGAAAGAACTAATACATGAAGGATGCCTGTTTACATAGTGTTCTGGGTATTGTAACACGGACACAGTCCATTTCTCTGTTCAGAGATGTCACTAAACCCTGTCAAAGGTGTAAAAAACTATGCATGAGCAACGCCTATTAGACGGCGGGTGTCCGACAGCCGATCAATTCCAGTCATTCCACCAGGAAGGAGGTATACGGCTCGTGTTGTCTGTAGTTCAACCATGACTAGACTACACTACCGCGGTTCGATCGCGTCCGCATTGTTATTTTGTGCCAGAAAGGGCTCTCAACAAGCGAAGTGTCCAGGCGACTCGGGGTGAACCAAAGCGATGTTGTTTCGACATGGAGGAGATACAGAGAGACAGGAAAGGTCGATGACATGCCTTGCTCACGCCACCCAAGGGATACTACTGCAGTGGATGACCGCTGCCTACGGATTATGACTCGGAGGCACCCTGACAGAAACGACATCATGTTCAGTAATGCTTTCCGTGTTTCCACAGGATGTCGTGTAATGACTCAAACTGTGTGCAATAGGCTGCATGATGCGTAAGTTCACTCCTGACGTCCATGACGAGGTCCATCTTTGCTACCACGACAGCGTGTAGCGCGGTGCAGATGGACCCAACAACATGCCGATTGGACCGCTCAGGACTGGCATCACGTTCTCGTCACTTATGAGTGTCGCATATGCCTTCAACGAGACAATCGTCGGAGACGTGCTTGGAGGCAACCTGGTCAGGATTAACGCCTTAGACACACTGTCCAGCGAATACAGCAAGGTGGAGGTTCCCTGATGTTTTAGGGTGACATTATGTGGAGCCGACGTACGCCGCTGGTGGTCATGGAAGGTGCCGTAACGGCTGTACGATACGTGAATGCCATCCTCCGACCGATAGTGCAACCATATCGGCAGCATATTGGCGAGGCATTCGTCTTCATGGACGACAATTCGCACCTTCATCGTGCACATCTTGCTAATGACTTACTTCAGGTTAGCAACATCGCTCGACTAGAGCTGCCAGCATATTCTCCAGACATGAACCCTATCAAACATGCCTGGGATGGATAGGAAAGGGCTGTTTATGGACGACGTGACCCACCAACCACTCTGAGGGATCTACGCCGAATCACGGTTGAGAAGTGGGACACTCTGGATGAACAATGCCTTGAAGAACTTGCGGAACTGTTCCACGACGAATACAGGTACGCATCATTGGAAGAGGAAGTGCTACTGGGTATTAGAGGTACCGGTGTGTACAGCTATCTGGACTACCATCTCTGAAGGTCTCGCTGTATGGTGGTACAACATGAAATGTGTGGTTTCCATGAGCAACAAAAAGAGCGGAAATGATGTTTATGTTGATCTCTATTCCGGTTTTCTGTACAGGTTCCGGAACTCTCAGAACCGAGGTGATGCAAAACTTTTTTTGATGTATGTATATTGTCCACCTGTGACATGTGAATATTTTTGCCGGTCCAAGACTTGAATCCTGATTTCCCACTTATCGTCAGCAGCCACCTTAACCATTTTTGCTGTCCATGAATTCTCCTCAGCTTTTCAAAGCCTTCAGATGTCACTGTCCCATTCCTTGTATTCTATCTAGTCTTATGTATTTTTCCCTTTAAGCTTGAAACATTACTTGATTCCTGCTCAGGAGCATGACATACGACGATAAAAATTGTCTCAGTTTCTTGTGGTGGTGTCATACTTCTGAGTGGACTCAAGCAATGATGCATGCTTAAAGGAAGATACAATTAAGACTACAGAATAAGGAAGTGGATAGTAACATACGAAGGTTTGGATGAGGCTGGGATATGTGCATGGGTAGCCATAAGGGTTAAGGCTACAGATTGCTATAACTGGGGAATCTCGGTTCGAGTCCAGGTCCACCGCATATTTTCATACGTCACACTGGAGTAATACATTTATACCCTCTGCAGCAGATGTCTTGAAATTTGTACTCAGTAAATACCTTAGAATAATGTTTCATGCAGCTTCTGATTGCCATCTCGTATGTAAACAATATATAACTATCAGCACAGATTCCATTTATTCCCCACTCTCCTGTACATGTAACCAAGAAACATGAACACCCTAAATTAAGAACTCATTCAAAATTAATAAATGCGAAAATAAGATGTAAAGACCTCTCACAAAGAAAGCACTAGATTACTCTCTTGATCTAAACCCATCACCCAAAATCTGCATGAATATATAACCTATAAAATGTTATCAAAACGCAAGGTATGTCAGCCAGAATCATTTGTTATGGTAATACCAGAAGCACACTTAACAACAAAACTTCATAGCATACTCCACTACATTCGTGACTAGCTTGTATGGAATTTAGTGTGAAGTTTATGCGAATGCTTCTGGGTTCATCAAATAACCTTCCATTATGAAAGTGGAATGCGCTCCACGACAGCGATATAACTTTCAGAATGGTAAAGAGCAGCAATCAGTCGTCGGTTCCGTTCTAGCTTCATTAGAGCAGATCCAGATTTCGGCTAGTAACTAATCGTCATCCATGTCCTAATACACTGATGATGCACTAGTACATCATAAATGTACTAGTACATCCAAACCTTTTTTAAAGGCTCTTGTCACAGTTCATTAAAGACTATTTTGTAACCTGCCTCTGGTTTCCTATTCCTCACTTTACTTCCTCCCTCCTTCTCAGGGACTGGTGTCACCGATGGTGGCAGCAGATTTGGTGCTTCTTTAAAAGAGCGAAGGCAGTTTACTAGCACAACAGATGTATGCCGAGATAACCGGTATTTGACTTTTAAAGGAAACGTCACTTCTGCAATCTGGCACTGACACTGGCAACGAGTGATGACTCTCCTTGTCTCACCTTTTGGGGTATAAGGGCTTTTCATTAATACCCAGTGACCTGTATATGATATGCGAGCAAAATAACTGAAACGTCACACCATTCTTTTCTGACATTCGGAGGCCTGGTATTAGGATTTTGTACCCATTTGGACACATCCTTCAACGCTCTATCGAAATTTCGTACACGTTCCCAGTTCCTTCCCATTTTTGGTATACTACATCAAATGGTGAACATACCATACACCACCTTATATTGTGACAGCTCCATATTATCATAAATACTTGAATTATACGCTGCTTCCATCCATAGTGTTAAAATATCACAGTCATTATGACGGCTGTTAATGTAATATATCGAATGTATAGCAATGGTTTGATGTACGTGTTCTGTCCTTCCATTGGCATGCAGATGTCATGGCCTCATTCTTGGTTTTCAAATGCAGAAAAAGATGACATAACAGCTTCATTATCTGTTATATAAAGTTGAGCCCCGAACTGTGATAATCATCTCTGAGCACCAAGCTTAAGCAGCCAACTCTTTACCATTTTATGCTATTACGTGTGCTGGTTGGTTTGGAATACCAATTATCAAAATATGTAGAGATAACTAATCTATAATAATCAGAATGTATATATTTTCTGCTGATTTCTGGCTGTAATATCCTAAAATATCCATTCCAATAATTGTGAATGGTTTAATGGCCTTTGACAACCTCTACAGTAGGAAATTTTTTTGACTTGAATCTGCATATTACACATATTGCACAGTTTATGACACGTTTTTCTGTTCCTTGCTTCCGTGTTGTCGGCCAGTAATCGTCAGGTACTCTCCAGTACATGGTTCTAAGACCTCTGTACCCACATAACAAACGATCATGGACTTCCCTTAATACTGCTTCCTATAGTGTGGCAGGGACTAAACCGCATGGCTCCAGCTTCGTGGCCCTACACACTGCACTAACATGAATGGTGAACTGAGGCTGTATGGTAAATAGTTTACAATTTTCATCAGCGTCTTGTACGCACTTCCACTCAGAGAGGCTAAAACCAAGTGCTTAAACCATACCAAACTTGATGTTGAGCCCATCTGCGTTACCACATTTCGAAACAAGTTTGTGAATTGCTTCAAAACACACTTAATTTTAAAGACCACTCTTTAAGGTTGCATGCTGGATCTTCCACATCCAACACATTATGACCTGTCAACACCTTAAATTTCTTCCCACACAAATAACCACAGAAATATGGTCACACCACAAACGAAACTTTCACTTCTCTTTCTCAGTGGTAGAGTAGTTTCTCTCAGCCTCTTTCAATTGTCATGCTTTACAACCGACTGGACGGTCATTACCCTGCACTTTCCGACTTAGAACACAACCTACCAAAAGGCTGCTAGTCTCACATAATAAAATAAATTGTTTTTGTAATCTGGGAAGATTAACATAAAATTATTTGTTGATAATTCTATTAGTTTTTTAAATGAAGTTTCTTTCACATTCCAGTTCCCACTGAAGCCTTTTTCAAAGTAAACGCATGAGTGGTTGTGCTATATTCACAGATCCTGTAAGAGACTACCTATAGATGATGGTATCTAATGTTTACTCCTGAGTAGTTGTTCTTCCAACACTATCTCATACGAGCAAACCAGTTACTTCTTTTCCTGTGGTTACTCATACTTAAGATACTTTGGCTATGCACAGCTTTGTTTAAAAAGAATAGCCCCGCACATCTGCTTTCATGCCCGCATCTCGTGGTCGTGCGGTAGTGTTCTCGCTTCCCACGCCCGGGTTCCCGGGTTCGATTCCCGGCGGGGTCAGGGATTTTCCCTGCCTCGTGATGGCTGGGTGTTGTGTGCTGTCCTTAGGTTAGTTAGGTTTAAGTAGTTCTAAGTTCTAGGGGACTTATGACCACAGCAGTTGAGTCCCATAGTGCTCAGAGCCATTTGAACCATCTGCTTTCATACCCCACATCTAATTCGCTGCAAATAATAACCTGTAGCTGTGATCCTACAGTCCCACAGTCTATGCATCGGAGAGAATTGAGAGTTAATAAAATACACCAAAGTAATAAACAGAAGTTAAATCAATCATTTAAGAACAAGTTTTCTATTCTAACGTCTTAAATGATGTAGACGACAGAGCACTGTGTTGAATAATTTTTATTCAAGAAAGGAGATCTCCCATAAATAGGAACTGGTCCTACGATATTCATTTAAAATACGGACAGAAAATACCCTTATTAAAAGCAGAAAATTTACGTTGAGAGCGTTACGATAATGGGAGCAAAATACCCAAAGTAAATAGCTATCGCAGATATGTGAAAACTAAGTCCATTTCGTAATCACGATAGGAGAAATATAAAAAAAGGTTTGTCCATACATAAATAAGCCAGTATTCTTGTGCAAGTACGCTCACAGTAAATGGCAGCAGATTATCCTTATATACATGTGTAAATCATTAATTAGGTCTGATTGAGAGAAGCGTCTTTTAGTTCTCTGTTCAAATGTGGTGTCTGCGAATACATGTGACTGCCCACTTTTAAATTATCACAGTTTTTAATAGCACTTGCATTCAACATTTAAATAAAGTTACTGGCAGAACAGTAAACTGTTTATAAAATAAATACAAAATTATGACTAAATATGAAGTGTTCATTCTGTATCCATTTGTTTTGTAAATGTGGAGAATACGATGTTCCGAGAAACATTTGCATGACGAAAAGGATATAAAAGACGTCGTAAATCAAATAATAAAATAGATAAAAATACATAACTTCCAGTGATGATAGCTACAGTGGAATTTTATCATCTGAGATATCGTGTGTTGAAATCGTATGAAGTGATTAAAGGTTGGTAATTCAGAGGTTCACTGCGAAAATGTTTATTCATTGCAGAATACAAACTTTCTTTGTTTTAAAGATACTGAGATACTGTTGCGCGACTTAATGCACTTAATTTCTCTGGGACAGTTCACGTATCCATATTTACGTTAATATTTTATTGTAAATTATTATAGACGCTCAGAGAGCTGTAAGAAGCCGTCTTTCAATTTTTCTCAAAGCCTGCCACTGCTGGAATCATAGCCGGCCATCTTAAGCAATCAACACGACGTTCAAATTCCCCACACCGGGGTTTTTCGTTTTGCAACCGCGTGCTCCTCTCCTCATCCCCGGCAGCCCTGGAGCGTCTGCTGCAGCCAGCGCTGAGCTCTGGACGCACTAGCGTTCAGCTGCACATCAAAGTCATCTTCCCTCTTAGCAGTTGTAGACGGCCGATTAGCTCGTCTACGTACACATAACGTTACATATAGTAATTTGTGAGTTCAAACTGGCCGTAACTCATTACTCGTCCATGGCGTTGGGAAACTTTTCCAAGTGCACTAATCTTGGATCCGTTTTCTCCCTGTCCTAGCTAATTACAAGTCCTTAGTAACTCACTCCTTTCCCTGCAAAACGGCACGCTTTGATGATTAGGGTCATATGTGCAGAATGTAATCTCTTAAAAACCTCCTTGAGTCATCACATATGCTCATCCACACCTTTTGCAAATAAAATAATATCATCAGTATACACCGTACAATGACCTAGATTCATCGTTGTCAAAAATACACCCAACAATTGTTAAAATGTGACTTGTTCAATTTTCAAACCAAACAGCATTTGCCAGTATTCTGAATGACCCCAAGGAACAGTAAACACAGTTTTTGGTCAGTTCTCTGGTGCCACGTCCAACTGTTGATACCAACTACTTATGTCTAAAGTGCAGAAATGTTTACAGTGTCCCAAGTTATCAGGAGTTTCTGCAATATTCTGGTAATGATAGCCACAGAAAAATCTTTCTCTCTTTGCATCATAATAATGCTATCTTCAGCAGCTCTGGGAACCGTGATGATGCCAATTTTTTTTTTATTTTGATGTGTGTATATATACCACTTGCAGCTGACGTGAAATTTGGATTGAACAAATAATTTTGAATAATAAAGTTTTATTTTGCATTTGTGTATTTTTGCATCGAATACGTTTTATTCGTCACGTTATTGCAGGTAGTTGGTGATTTGTTTGTGGGCAGTATGCTGAGAAGATTCTTAACTGGTTGTGAACAGTTTTCTTGGATGGGCATATCGTAATCGTAGCACCACGAGGAGTATAGTTGGAATGAACGTACTTCGTAATACCTGACACAAGTGATTCCGGCTTATGCAGGAGCATGCAAGCTGCAATTATACCGAGGAAGAGCAAGAGTGGTAGGATGCTAACAGCGCATCCTGCCACCATAACCATATTTTCAGAGAGAAGTGGTACACTGGAGTTTTCCATGTACAATTCCATTGTCGTTATCGCAAGCTGTTACGAGCAAGGTCAACCTAAGAACGTAATACAATTACAGCCAAAATTCAGTGGTCTGTCAATCAGTATAACTTGTGAGATGTTAGGAACAATATTTCACCTCCTAGCTACCGAAACAGAAAATGAACGTGACACCTCCTTTGTTGTATTGACTGGATAAATGTGTAGACGTTCCACCGGCCCAGAATCTAACCTATTGTAACTATCTATTGGAACCTAGGTTTCTCCACCCATTGGACTAGCTAATAGCATCTCAGGAACGATGCTCTATGGCGGAGAAGATGCTCTAGCATGTGCAGCAATATCACAGCAGCCAACACCACAGATACTTGGTAATGAGGGTTTCAGGTTCAGGTACCACTGAATTCTTGATTCTTTGTGCACACACTATCTATTTCAGGCGAAAGCCTACTGGCTCGTCTGAGCTCCCTTTCCATCAGTTGCCAGTAGATTGGTCCATAATCAGGAAGTAGGAATTAGTTAGGTATTCAGCCAGTGAATATACTGGTTTGATCATAATTAATATAATGCAACCTCACTGTGATGTACATGTATGTTAAACTGCAAGATATGCTGGCAAGACTTTTCCTGAATTGTTGAGAGCCTGCGATCTGTTGGACCAGATCTTCTAAACGGTTAAGACATTTGTGCTGCAGCTGCTTTACATGGCATGGTTAAATTAAAGATGTCACCCATGGTCAACTACAGAAGCACCATGGAAGCATCTCAGATGGGGGACGGGGAAGCAGTCATAGCCAAACAGGCTATACTTTATGCTGCAAGTGCTGCCATTCAGGCCTTGATGTGATCCCCACAGATTTTGACCCCAATGACGAAGCCAGAGGTGTAATGCCACGGACGCAGCGGAATAACAGAAGCCACTGCCACACGGCCTTCCACTCCAGCTCTGTATGGCTTAAGCAATGGGAAACCATGCCTTGACAAAACATTGGAGAGTGAAACCTGTATACATATTGCCCTTTATAGTTGGACAGTGTCAGTCACCACATACATGCAGCTACGAAAGGAAATCTAGGTAAGGCGTCAACCTCACTGCTGAACGGTGGCTTCATCAAGTTGCAAGACTGTTCCTCTCTCACCCAAGCCTGAATGCCACTGGAATTTGAACTAGTACCATACAACAAGAGAGCAGCCAACCAGCCAACTTCCGCAGCCTGCAGGCCGTCCACTTGTGGGTCCTTGGTTCATGGCTGAGTCTACCTAGCTGAAATATGTAGCCATACTCTACAACTGCCTAGCTGCCCCTTGCAGGCACCATTTAACACAGCCAGCTGCTGTCACTGCCACCTACTCTGAGGTTCACAGTTTGACTCTGCATGCTCTGGCGCACCCCAAACTGTGACATGAGCCAGTGCCTGCAAGTGTACCACGGCCTGCTTTCAGTGATAGCCAAGTGTGCCTTATATGACTAGGAAAATCCTGCTGCTCATAGGGGCAAGGTCTGACTCTGGTCACCACCAGCGACAGTGCACAAACGTACCCTGAAGAACAAATGTATGATTGTACGATTTATCTAAAGACTTTCCCTCTCTCCTAACTTAACCTCATAATCACGAAACTTAAGGTGGAGAGTCAAATACCATTTTGACTATTTAAAAAATTCAGCTAGCAACAACCTTGGAGGTCAAGTCACCCCTGAACTCTACACTCTACAGATACGTTTGTTCAAGGATTTGCAGATATAACTTTACCAGTCTCACACTAACTGATAGGCGAGAATTGTTTATGAGAAATTGAGCGGAATTATTGACAACTCGTCCTTTACTGCTTTTTTGATATGAATGCAAGAAATTCAGTTTATCATGTGCTGCTGGCAGTGATATGGCAGGTTGTGTTGTAAGACATTAAATACAGGGTATAGAATACACTGATGCTTATGCATCATGACAGTTAAGCAAAACATCAAAAAGGAGATTTAAACGTGATAAACGGCGTGACATTTTCCTGCTGCTACGTTATGGAGAAAAATTAATTTATTGATTTACTGTACAGCATTGACGTGGTTATTCACATTGAAGGATTCCTCAAGTAGACTTCCATGATTGGTTTTTATATTGAGCGAGTTTGATTTTGATAGTTCACAAATCTTGCGAGGTACACAGCAATGCGGAGGGGTAATCAGAAAAAGAAGGATACAAGCTGCTGATGCGGGCTGCAAACTATTTTCATTGCAACTGAAGCTTACTAGTTGTGATGATACATTGTGTAAGACAACAAGGTTTGGGCCTTACATAGTGCTCGCTGTTGCGCTGTGAGAAGAAGTATTGACGCAATCACATGAAATAGGCCGTGCCCTTTCAAAGGAACCATCCTGGCATCTGCCAGGAGCGATTTAGGGAAATCACGGGAAACCTAAATCAGGATGGCCGGACGCTTGATTGAACCGTCGTCCTCCCGAATGCTTGTCCAGTGTGCTAACCACTGCGCCATCTCGATCGGTGGAGGAATAGGTAGAAGAATAGAAAAAAAAAATTAATGGTACAGGATACATACTCGAAGTGTAGAGCAGTGTGCTAAAAATAGTGTTCCACGTACATAACATTCAAATTTAAGTCATCAGTGTGTGCCAACGTCCTTATCAGGTTATTGAGTTGATCTCTTCAGTGAATGTCGAACTGGCGATACCAATTGATAAGACTGCCATATACGTCAGTCTTATCCGTCCTTTTAGTTCACCAGATTCGTTGTCACCAATAACAGCAGAAACCTTTTAAAAGGGGGAGGGGTAGGAGGAATGGGGAGAAACCCGACCCACCCATGTGTATCACACTCGCTTTTCCCAGGTGTGATAAGATCACGAAATAAATAATACCACGAGGGCACGCTGAAAAATTATTGTTTTGTAAAATCTCTTAAACACTTTAAATACAACAAACATTATTAAGATTCAGCATCTTCATTTATCATGTCTACAAAGTGCAGCACTCTACCACTGGAGGGATCCGGATTGTGGTGTTCAACATGGTGGTGTGTAATGTAACTACATAGCGTGCTGCACTCGTGTTTCGAAGTCTAAAAAATCGTCCACTGCCGCTAGGCAGTGTGTTTTCCAACATCTAAGGCTATGATCTATAGAGCTGTAAAAAATTATATCTTTGAACTTCTTGTATTTCACTGTCTGAGAAATTTATTCTTGCAGCTGAGGAAATCTGTGAGAATCACTTAACTGTATGTGCTGAGTTGTGTCAGAATTCAATGATAATTTAATTGTCGTGAATCACCTCTTCACGTTTACAAATATATGATCAGCTGCAGTTTTCTTATCGACCTACTTCAATTTTTTTATTCCTACAATTGTATCATCTGGAAAACGAAAAAATAGGGCTTTCAGAAAGTGTAAATGGAAGGTAGTTTACGTATATCTGAAAGAACAGAGGATCCGATAGTAAACCTTGCTGTACACCATGTGTGATTGCTCCAAAATCTGATTGATTAGAACTCATACACCTCGCTTTCTATCATTCAGTTAAGATAAAGATCATGAATCTACTGTTGCTAGTATTTCATAGCAGGTGAAGTCTTACATTTGGATATCCTGATGCAGAAAAGCAAAAACTTTAGACAAGTCACAAATATATCCAGTGTCAGTCTAGTGTCGTAACATCTCCACCACCCCATCCACTGCAAAGTCATATTTCTAAGGATATTGATGATTAATAAGTAAATTATTCTGCATTTTGAAAGATGCTTTGCTTTCTCTAAAACTTAAGAAATTCTGAAGATTGGAAAGAGAGTTACAATAATTCTGCTATGTAGTTATGACTAAATGTATCAGAGTGACTCAGAGACAAAAAAGGTGTTGAGAACTACTCTCCCTTTAAAAGTATCAAATAACTAGAGGTGTTCCTACGATCATGATATCACCATACTTGAGAACAGTCGCAGGTTCGAATCCAGCCTCGGGCATGGATGTTTGTGATGTCCTTAGGTTAGTTAGGTTTAACTAGTTCTAAGTTCTAGGGGACTAATGACCTCAGCAGTTGAGTCCCATAGTGCTCAGAGCCATTTTTGAACTTGAGAACACAAACAAGGTCCATTAGATAAAAGAAGATATGGTTTTCATATTGTGCACAATACAGACCACTTTTAAAGATATGAAAAGATAACAATAGCCGTGATAAAATGAAAATAGATTCCAGTTTATTTAAAAGACTCTGTCAGAGGAGTTGGGTACCAGCTGCCTCGTTCTACCTTCTTCAAAACCTGTAAAAGTTTTCCCAGGAATTTTGGCATGCGAAAATTTTCGCGCTTTTCTTGGAACGCACCTCACCTCAAACTCCCACAAGCTCCCGTAACTGTAACTCACTCACACCCACTAGTCCATTGCTGTAAGTCATGCACAACTATTTACTCCCGGTTGATCTTTCTCCATCACTCATTCATCCCAGCTAATTGTCATTACATTACATTAAATTAACACTTGTTCCATACATCATGAACGTGATGATGTGTAATGTGGCAGTGTAACACAAATGTTCTTTACATAATAAAGCGAATATTTTTAATCTTAGACAGTTACTATTTCATATTTAAAAATTCATCTATTCAGTAGAATGAGTTTTCATTAAGAAATTCTATTAATTTGTTTTTAAATGTCGGTTGGCTGTCTGTGAGAAATTTTATACTATTTCGAAAATACTAAAGATTTTTGTTGCAGCATAATTCACCCCTTTCTGTGTCAAAGTCAGATTTAACTCACAATACTGAAGATGACCCTTTCTTCTAGTGCTGTAGTTATGCACTTGGCTATTATTTATGAATTGGGATGGGTTGTTAGTAACAAAATTCATATGTCAATATATGTATTGCGAAGGTACAATGAATATCCCAAATTTCTTAAATAATTGTCTGAAAGGTGATCTTAGGTGGGCTCCCGCTATTATTCTGATTACACAGTTTTGTGCAATGAATACTTTTTCGCTTCATGATGAATTATCGCAAAATATCATGCCATCTAAGAGCAGTGAATGGAAATAGATATAGTAGGCTAATTTACTGATATGTTGATCGCCAGAATTTGCAATAACCCTAATAGCATAAGTAGCTGAACCTATCCATTTCAGCAGATCATCAATGTGTTTCTTCCAATTTAATGTCTCGTCAGTACACACACCCAGATATTTTGAATGTTCTGTCTTATTAACAGACTAACGTTCAAAGTCTATATTTATCAATGGTGTTATGCCATTTACTGTACAGACACGTATGTACTGTATTTTCCCAAAATTTAGTGAGAGTTCATTTGCAGAGAACCACGTAATTGTCCTCTGAAAGACATTATTTACAATTTCCTCAGCTGATTCTTGTTTGTTGGGTGTGATTACTATACTTGCATTATCAGCAAAAGGACTAGCTTTGTATCTTCATGAATACAGAGTGGCAAGTCATTAATACATATTAAGTACCACAAGGGCCCCAAGACACAAAGAAATGGCTCTGAGCACTATGGGACTTAACATCTTAGGTCATCAGTCCCCTAGAACTTAGAACTACTTAAACCTAACTAACCTAAGGACATCACACACAT
The DNA here is from genome assembly GCF_023898315.1 of Schistocerca nitens. Classification (NCBI taxonomy): domain Eukaryota; kingdom Metazoa; phylum Arthropoda; class Insecta; order Orthoptera; family Acrididae; genus Schistocerca; species Schistocerca nitens. The sequence goes on from NC_064616.1 coordinate 438,103,053, forward strand.
CCATGCCCGAGGAGGGATTCGAACATGCGACCGTAGCAGTCCCGCGGTTCCGGACTGCAGCGCCTAGAACCGCACGGCCACCGCGGCCGGCCCCCGAGACTCAACCCTGTGGTACACTATTCTTGATACCTCCCCTGTTAGAGGACTCTGTACTGTTAATTTCAATCTTCTGCATTCTTCCAGTTAGGTATGAATTAAACCAACTACGCACTGTCCCACTCCTACCACAATACTTCAGCTTATCTAGAAGCATTTCATGATTTACACAGTAGAAAGCTTTTGAGAGATCAATAAAAATCCCCATGCGTTATGTTCACTTATTCAAAGCACTTAATATTACACTACTGGAAATTGAAATAAGAACACCGTGAATTCATTGTCCCAGGAAGGGGAAACTTTATTGACACATTCCTGGGGTCAGATACATCACATGATCACACTGACAGAACCACAGGCACATAGACACAGGCAACAGAGCATGCACAATGTCGGCACTAGTACAGTGTATATCCACCTTTCGCAGCAATGCAGGCTGCTATTCTCCCATGGAGACGATCGTAGAGATGCTGGATGTAGTCCTGTGGAACGGCTTGCCATGCCAATTCCACCTGGCGCCTCAGTTGGACCAGCGTTCGTGCTGGACGTGCAGACCGCGTGAGACGACGCTTCATCCAGTCCCAAACACGCTCAATGGGGGACAGATCCGGAGATCTCGCTGGCCAGGGTAGTTGACTTACACCTTCTAGAGCACGTTGGGTGGCACGGGATACATGCGGACGTGCATTGTCCTGTTGGAACAGCAAGTTCCCCTGCCGGTCTAGGAATGGTAGAACGATGGGTTCGACGACGGTTTGGATGTACCGTGCACTATTCAGTGTCCCCTCGACGATCACCAGTGGTGTACGGCCAGTGTAGGAGATCGCTCCCCACACCATGATGCCTGGTGTTGGCCCTGTGTGCCTCGGTCGTATGCAGTCCTGATTGTGGCGCTCACCTGCACGGCGCCAAACACGCATACGACCATCATTGGCACCAAGGCAGAAGCGACTCTCATCGCTGAAGACGACACGTCTCCATTCGTCCCTCCATTCACGCCTGTCGCGACACCACTGGAGGCGGGCTGCACGATGTTGGGGCGTGAGCGGAAGACGGCCTAACGGTGTGCGGGACCGTAGCCCAGCTTCATGGAGACGGTTGCGAATGGTCCTCGCCGATACCCCAGGAGCAACAGTGTCCCTAATTTGCTGGGAAGTGGCGGTGCGGTCCCCTACGGCACTGCGTAGGATCCTACGGTCTTGGCGTGCATCCGTGCGTCGCTGCGGTCCGGTCCCAGGTCGACGGGCACGTGCACCTTCCGCCGACCACTGGCGACAACATCGATGTACTGTGGAGACCTCACGCCCCACGTGTTGAGCAATTCGGCGGTACGTCCACCCGGCCTCCCGCATGTCCACTATACGCCCTCGCTCAAAGTCCGTCAACTGCACATACGGTTCACGTCCACGCTGTCGCGGCATGCTACCAGTGTTAAAGACTGCGATGGAGCTCCGTATGCCACGGCAAACTGGCTGACACTGACGGCGGCGGTGCACAAATGCTGCGCAGCTAGCGCCATTCGACGGCCAACACCGCGGTTCCTGGTGTGTCCGCTGTGCCGTGCGTGTGATCATTGCTTGTACAGCCATCTCGCAGTGTCCGGAGCAAGTATGGTGGGTCTGACACACCGGTGTCAATGTGTTCTTTTTTCCATTTCCAGGAGTGTAGATAAGTGAAAGCATATACAGGGTGAGTCACTTAATGTTACCGCTGGATATATTTCGTAAACCACATCAAATACTGACGAATCGATTCCACGGACCGAAGGTGAGGAGAGGGGCTAGTGTAACTGGTTAATACAAACCGTAAAAAAATGCCGGAAGTATGTTTTTTAATTCAAATCTACGTTTTTTTAAATGGGACCCCGTTAGTTTTGTTAGCACATCTGAACACATAAACCAATACATAATCAGTGCCGTTTGTTGCATTGTAAAATGTTAATTACATCCGAAAGTATTGTAACCTAAAGTTGACACTTGGGTACCACTCCTCCGCTGTTCGATCGTGTGTATTGGAGAGCACCGAATTACGTAGGGATCCAAAGGAAACGGTGATGGACCTTAGGTACAGAAGAGACTGGAACAGCACATTACGTCCACATGCTAAGACCTTTTTATTGGTCTTTTTCACTGACGCTCATGTACGTTACCATGAGGGGTGAGGTAAACGTCCACACGTGGTTTCCGTTTTCAATTACGAAGTGGAATAGAGTGTGTCCCACTGGAAACGCGTCGACGTATGTGGTATCAGCATGATGGTGCACCTGCACATTCCGCAATTAACACTAGGCTGACCCTTGACAGGATGTGTCTACGGGCGTTTCATAGGACGTGGTTGACGCATAAATTGGCCAGCCCATTCTCCTAATCTTACACCTCTGGACTTCTTTCTGTGGGGTATGTTAAAGGAGAACGTGTACCGTGATGTGCCTACAACCCCAGAGGATATGAAACAACGTATTGTGGCAGCCTGCGCCGACATTACACCAGATGTACTGCGGCGTGTATGACATTCATTACGCCAGAGATTGCAATTGTGTGCAGCAAATGATGGCAACCACAGTGAACATCTATTGGCCTGACATGTAGGGACACACTCTATTCCACTCCGTAATTGAAAACGGAAGCCATGTGTGTACGTGTACCTCACCCCTCATGGTAATGTACATGTGCGTCAGTATAAAAGACCAATAAAAAGGTGTTAGCATGTGGACGTAATGTGCTGTTCCAGTCTCTCCTGTACCTAAGGACCATCACCGTTCCCTTTGGATCCCTACGTAATTCGGTGCTCTCCGATACACACGATCGAACAGCGGAGGAGTGGTACTCAAGTGTCAACTTTAGGTTACAATATCTCCGGATGTAATTAACATTTTACAATGCAACAAACGGCACTAATTAAGTATTTGTTTATATGTTCAGATGTGCTAACAAAACTAACGGGGTCCCATTTAAAAAAACGTAGGTTTGTGTTAAAACACATACTTCCGTGCATTTTTTTACGGTTTGTATTAACCAGTTACACTAGCCCCTCTCCTCACGTTCGGTCTGTGGAATCGATTCGTCAGTATTTGATGTGGTTTACGAAATATATCCAGCGGTAACGTTAGGTGACTCCCCCTGTATAGCTTCTTCTGTTGAAAAGCCTTTCTGAAAACCAAAGTGACATTTTGTTAGTGTTTCAATTTTTAGAAATGTGATGCTACTGTTGAATACAGACCTTTTTCAAGAATTTTGGATAAAGCGGTGAGAAGTGAGATTGGGAAGTACGTGTTAGTATCACAACAGTCCTCTTTTTAATGTAATGAATTAATAATACCATATTTCAGTCTATCTGTAAAAATGTCCTGTATCAGTGAGCTACTGCATATGTGACTGAGAATCCTACTTATCTGTTGGGAAGAAGTTTTTAGTACTCCATTGGAAGTGCCATCCATTACATTTTAGCTTTTCATTTTGAGTGAATTTCTTACTTTACTAATTTCAGTAGGAGAAGTGGGTTGAATTTAAGTATTATAAACTGCAGTAGTATTGCCTCTTCCATATACTGTCTTGCATTTTTAATGAATAGCTGGATCCTACGTTCTCTACAACACTTAAAAATTATTATTAAAAGTATTAAAAATATTTTCTACTTCTGTCTTTTGTTAACAAACTTTTCATTGAGTTTGAGAGAAATACAGTCTTCCTATGCTCTTGATTGCCCTGTTTCCCTTTCAACAATATTCCAAATTAACTCTTCAGGCTTTCCCGGCGAGATCTTAACATGTGGAAGATCCTCCAATACGGCAATCTCAGGAAGCAGCTGAAAACGGTAACGAGTTATGTGGTCGAAATATTGTGCCAGAGCGACACAAACATCCAGCAGTGGATCCGATTTTTCCACAATATTACAAATTGTTTTAATTTTATTATCAGATGCTCTAATTCAGACATAATGCACATATGTCCATAGTTTTTAATAACTTTTCTTAAGACAGTGCAGTATTTTTTATAAAATTTCACTGATCAATACTCCTTCTACTTTTAAGAAATTCTTCCCTTTTCTGTTTACAAGATATCTTTAACCCTTTAGTAAGCCATGGCTTTTTGGGTGGTTTCATACAATTATATTTCACTGTTTTCTTAGAGAAATCGTTCTCAAATATTTTCACAAAGGTATCATGACACAGGTTAAATTTTAAATTAGGATCAGTTTTCCTGTTCACCCCATCCAGTCTAACTGTAGCAAGCTTTCCCTAAAATGTTGTATTAATAAATCGGTAATTTAATGCAGTATTTTGGAAGACTCTTTTGTGCTACTGTATGGAGCTATGTGTATTCAACAACTAGCTGTACATCATGATCCGACAGACCATTCTTAACAGGAAAAGTTTTTATTTAATTGAATTCATCTTGGTCTACAGAAACATCATGTATCAGTGCCCTGCTTTCCTGTACCACCAGAGTAGGCAAATCGATAACTGACGTCAAATTGAAAGAACCAGGTAATACTTCGAAGTCAAGCTTTCTAGAGGACTCTTTCAGAAAATCTACATTGAAATTCCCACAAACAACAATTTTCTTTCCTCTGTCTGACTGACAGCACAACAAAGAATCCCAGGTTTTTCTAAAAGAGCTGAAAATTTCCCAGAGGAGATCTATACACGGGAACAATAATAAAAGTACCATTGTTTAGTTTAAGCTCACATGCACATGCTTCTGTACGTTCCTCTAGACAAAATTTTTTAGTTTCTGAATTTTTCACACTATGACAGGTTTTAATATACATGGTAACTCCTCTTCTTCCATAGTGTGTGTGCTTACATGCGCTGGAAGCTTATATCCACCTATGTTTACCTCTTTGTGTCTTTCTGTCATTGTCTCCTGTGTTACAGCCATTGTTTCCTTCGTTCTGTCTTACTACTACATTCTTCCCTTCTGCTAACGCTTTAATCCTTTCTTCCTAATGCTGCTGTGTCTTCTCACTGTCACTGTCTCTCTCTTCCTCGTCGTCCCTGTCGTATACTGTGTTTGACATTACCACTGACTCTCACCCACTTCCACTTCCTCTTTCTCTTATTCCTCCCCCCTGGCACTGTCTCCTTCACCCATTTCCTAATACTGCTCTGTCACTATCAAATACGTTCCACTGCCACTGTGTTCCACACTTTCACTCACACTGCCATTAACTTTTTTTCTATAACACAACCACAGTCTACTATCTTCCAATATTTATTACTTTTCCGCCTTGTTGCCCCTGCCACTGTCTTCCTATCAGCATCAAAAGGCGTGAGTATGTTCGCATGCCAGTATTTAAAGTAAAATTTTTAGAGGTGCTGATGAAGGTAGAATGCGGCAGCAGGTACCCCACTTTTCAGGGAGAGTGATCTAAATAAACAGGAACGTATTCGCTATTTTTGTGCTCCGATAAGAGCATTTTCCCCTTCGTTCCTTTATTGTCCCAGCTGCAGCAGGGAATGTAGCTCATATGAAAACAAGTTTATTGGTCACTAAAAATTAAATAGTTTTCTTATGCGAAATTGACTAATTTTATACATCAGACAACATCTTACGTACAAAAAATTTGCACGTCCTTAAGTACTACAACTTGCGGTTCGCAAATGGTAACGAAGACACTTTCCAACATATTTCTCAGAGATACGTCACTTTCTAAACGGCGTTTTCACTTCACACCGGATTTTACGTGTACAAATACGGTAACATCGAACCTCCGTGCCTCGGAGTTGGATAAAGTTATGAATAATATCTTCGAGGTTCTTCGAGATCGCGATCTTAGGAATACATCGTAGATCTACAGTTGTTTGCTTTTCGTAGGCGTCTCGGAATCCGCGGCTGGGTTTTCGTACAAAAAAAAAATGTGTTTCTCGACAACGGATAAAAATTTTTGAAAATGTGGAGATGTTTCTTTTAGATAAACACCTACAGAATATAGCGCTAAAATTAGAGCAGCTTTCTGTGGTTATTTTTTTAGATTTCGCCTTATACCGGGTTTTACGTGTAGGAGTAGGACAATATTGAACCTCTGTAAATGGAAAACGAGTAATGATATATTCTTCATGATTCGGAGCTTAGGAATATATCTTCGTGGACCACATCAAATACAAAAAGAACCAAAGAATTTGCTTCATTTGCCTAAGCAGAGGATATGTGTAATATTCATACTTGGACCCTGCACTGTAGGACAGTGACACTAAGATGATCCTTGGGCTGGGTATGCAAATTGTTCCTAGACCAAGGGCTATCCAAACTCCCGACCCTATCTTTTTTATCACCAACAGAGCCCGAGCTATGAGGACCGGAAAATCCCGTTTTTTAACCTACCGTTTCGTAAGATATTAGGTACACATGCTGTTGCATGTATAGCGATTCTGTATCAACCTGACATTTTCTATAGCATAGGAGAGACCGTCACATTTTAGAGTAGGAATTCGCTCTGAGTACAAATACAGATTCACAATGTAGGAAATGGAAACTTTGATTTTCTAATGTAGCGTCAAGGAATTTAGGTGGAATATCTGGAGACTGAATGTTGAAGTAACGTTGACCACAATACTCTACAATTTTAAGGTGTTGTTTCTTTCATGAAATATCAACTATATGGTTGTTACTCATGCTACAGCTTGATGTGTGTTGTGTGAAAGAAGCTGAAAAATTCGTTGCTTATTATTATCGTATGTGATAATACTGATAATTCTCTCGGAGAAAAGTATATAGGTAGCTGTGGATATGAAATGTTGTGAGGACCAAATAATAGTAAGAAGTGTTTTTAACAAATTGTGCCGTGGTCTAAATGAGGATGACTGCTGAAATTAGTAAAAAATACTATCATGTGCAATTATAACCAAAGCGGGGAAATCCAAGTTCGAGTTCAGTCCAGCAAAAGTTTTCGTTCAGTCGGTTAATACACTTCATTACTTTAATACTCCTGTAGATCAATGGCAGTGTCTGTTCATTCACACAGGGGTATTCAAAACGAAGGAACAAATTTCAAACTTTTACTCATTCCCGAATACAAGAAATAGAAGCCAAATTCCAACGCTCCTGGAAAGACAAAGTTTAAAATTTTTATGTGTTCAATGTGACACGACAAATATCAATATGGTGGCTCATTTCCTCCCACACACGAAGCAGCTGCTCTCTCGTTATCGAATTCAAAGCTTCACAATGCAATGTAGCAGAATTTCAAGATTGTCAGGCATAGGGGGGATAAAAACGCGATCTTTTAAGTAACCCCGAAGGTAAAATTCACGATGTGGGAGATTTGGAGACCTCGGAAGCAACCGGCGATAAAGATTATCTTCTGCACCTCCTATCCCAGTCCAGCGTCCTAGAATGGTGTCATTGAGGTAATATCGGACGTGCTTAGAGAATGACACGATTCCAGGAGTTTGCATGGAAGAGGAAGAGCAGAAGAGGAACTTCGTCTCCGTTCGTCTCCCAGGTCTCCAGATCTCACTCCTTGTGACTTATCTGTCGGGTTACATAAAATACAGCTTTTTTATCCCATCTATATCTTACACTCTTGAAAGTCTGCGACACCGCATTGTGAAGCTTTGAATTCGATAACGAGAGACCAGCTGCTTCGTGTGTGGGAGAAAACAATCCACCGTTTTGATATTTGTCGTGTAACACATAGTGCTCACATTGAATACGTAAAAATTTGAACTTTTCTCTTTACAGGAACATTATGGTTGTGTTTCTATCCTTTGTAGTTTGGAAGCAACAAATGTTTGAAATCTGTTCCTTCATTTTGAATAGCGCTGTACATGTATGCATATCCGATGGACATTGCATTTGACGATACGGACACTGAATAATGGAGACATTGCTAACCTCTGTTTCAATTTCTCATGTTTCTAAGATCTGAGACTAAATGAAGTATCTGAATTACTAGTAACCATGTAAGAATTCATTTTACTACACTTAAGATCATAAATTTCACTTCTGTATATGCAACAAAATAGGTTTGTTTTTGGATGTAGTATAAAGGTATAAAATTTCATACTGGAGCAATATGAATATTTCCTGGTTTGCGTAACACTTCTTTCACTTTTTTGAAATATTTCCTTGAATTTATGATAGCGGATGAGAAAAACGAAAGACTGGGCATTTGTAAAAGAGCAAACAGTGTACAACTATTTCTGTAAAATATCTCTCTGAGTAAACTTATTATTCTTATGTGTATATTGCTATTCAAATTTAAAATAACATTTACTAATTATTTCATAGTATAAATCATATATTCTGCCATGTCTGTTATACTTTGTGTAACATCCACAACATTTGGCTCTCAAGATAAGATATCTAAGGATCTCTGTAAATCGCCACAGTATTCTGTCTTTCTAATACCGTTAGAAGATATATAAAGTCAACAAAATGTTCCATCTCAGTCTCTTAAGCGTTTGTCTTTGTGAGAAGGTTTGAATGCTTCCATGTGCCTGTAAGACACACATTCAGTCAACAAATAATACAACATTCGTGTGCTGTGAGAAGATATGTTGGTGCAATGTGAAATGGGCAGTGTTGTAGCAAGTCCTTAGAACAATCCAGGTCCGGAAACCACCTATGTTCAGCTATAAAACCTCATTAAGTGGGAGCTGATGTTTTTTGTCACTGACGTCAGATACCATTTTTAAATCTCCCCTTCTAAGTGTGAGACTACTGAAGCATATTTTGTTTTACCGAAGGCACACTAGTCTTCCAGTTTTAATGTCATAATAATAACCACTCGGTTGACCTTCTATTGTAATACTCACCTTGTTTAATCAAAATCGTTCTTGTCTGGACCAGGATGCTAAATTGTTCTACTATCAGAGCTACGAGTCATATTAATTTTAATCACGTTAATAATAATCAGAAAATACCAGATCGAATAATTACCCAATATTCAAAATATTTCAAGAAAATATCACGTAGAATAATTACGCAATATTCAAAATATTTCAACAAAGCAAATATAAAAGCAGTTTATTCCCTTCTTGAGAACAACTAATCAGATGATTTTGGAATAAAATTTGTTGCATTAATTAATTTAAGTTTCATTTCGAGCACTTTAATCACTTTGGAAAAACTTTGTTGTATCTTTGTGTTTATACTTCATCACATTAGCTTTTTTCATAGCGTCGTTGAGATAGCTTTCAATAGTCCTTCTGTAATATTAGTCAGGTAATTACTTTGTACAAAAAAGTCATTGTACGGTATTGTGCTTAATGTAAGCGACCATAGACCAGATTCCCTGTACTTACATTGTCAGTGTTCAGAGCCCATGTTTTTGTAACTTGGATACACTGAATTTGGACTAATTTTCTCCGTCATATGAAGCTGATGTATCACGTACACCGAAGGAAATATATCTGTTTATATGTAAGTAAACATAGACGATTTGCGCATATAGTAGTTAAGTGCCTCAGGAAAGTATCATTACAGTGACCGTATACTGGTAACATTAACATTTGTAATTTGATTGACTTTTCTGAGCTTAAACTTACTTATTATCGTTCTTCTTTTCATCTAAATGTAGTAAAAGCTCAAAAAATTTGAAACTATGTCTTTGTTTTTACGTAAATGTAAGGAAATTTATCATTCCCTGTAGTGCATATTCGCTTGGGATCAGATTTTATACATCGGAATAAATGCGTTATTTGTGTTCTTGTAAACCACCATATTATCACAGTCATTTTAGGGAGAGGATCACGTGAAATAATTCGTCAAATTAACTGAGGAAAAACATTTATTTGACTGAGCTTTTAGATGCCCTCTCAGGATACATATATCGTGAACGAAAGAGTACTTTAGAAACTTAGTAGAAAAATATTTCTTTATTACTGTGTTCAAATTGTAACAAAATCATAATACTGTTAAAATACTGTTTCAAGAACTATTACTATTGGGGAGAGTTGAATTCCTGTTTTCTGCTCATTAAATGGAAAATACACATTGAAACGCAAATGATTTAACCATCTTCAGTCAATAATCTTTCGCTGTTCCCAAGATATTCAACGCTATAAAAGCTATTTGCTATCTTTAGATGTTCACAGATTACATACAGTTCGACAAAGCCGGCAGACTCATTATATGACAGCAATTAGGTGAAATACGTCTTGATATTAAATGTATCAGCAATGTCTCATGCTAAAAAAGAAACTTCGGTTTAGGTTTTAAAAGCTGCATAACATTTATTTTTCGATAGTTATGACAAACATTTAATTTAAAGACAAACTCTTCTCGCAATATACGCAATATACACTTAAGATCTTCGAGAAAGCACCGTTTTTTCGGGAAACTAGATTTCGGCACTCTTTCAGTTTTCTTATTCGACCACAGTTGTGTGATATTCATTGTGTCATACACGCATCAGATATAATTCACGGTGAAAAATCACATTTAGTTAACTCAGGAATAATAAATACTTTTTGTTTCTGACTATGGTGATATATAGCCTAAATTAGAAATCACTCATCTTATACCGTGTGCTGAAGGACCGCTTGGGACGGCACTGCTGATTCGTGATGAAGAACTTCTACTACCTACGTCATTTTTCTGTTTATTCACTACACCTAAACATTTAAGAGAACTAATGATCGATTTTCTGACGGCAGAATTATTCCACGAATACAAGAATGGGTTGATAAGGTAATTTATGTTTGCAAACGAGAAGCAGAGACGATAAATGACATTAATTTCTGGAGAAGAATAGCCACATGACTTAATTATATATAAGACCGTATAAGGAGCCCATGAGAAGAGGTACACCCCCGTCACGTATAGAACAATTCGAGCAGACTTGGTATTTATGGCTCTCGGTGCAGAAAGGTGGTTACCATCCGGGCAGCGTACTGTGAAGATCACCTGCTGCGATTCGTCGCAGCGCCGCCTCTTTTTCACAGCCACTGCCTCCCTGAAACAGTCAAAATTGCCTTACGAAGAATGATCTATCAAAGTACTCTAAATCTGGGCAGCAAAGCTGTAGCTTCTCCAAAAGTTTAACTTCTGAAATAGACCTAAAATTTGCTCTGAATTTATTTTAATTATGTTCACTGACATTTGGTTTATTAGTTCTAGATCATCGTCTTGGACCTAACATTTCGTCACATTGTGGGGAGACATCATTAGAGACTATGGAGAAATCGGTCCGAATTCAACAGAAGTAATGACTGACATTGAATAACTGGGAAGATTTGATGTAAAATGACGCAAACAGTTTGTCTACAAGGAAAGCAACACACAGCGAAATCCACCTGCAAACGAACTGCATGAAACAATTCGATCCACTTTGGAATAATATCAAATCTGTATACGAATAAAGGCTTTATTTATCCAGAAAAGTCTTTATTTAGTCAGGATCAGTAATTATGATTCAAATACTCACCCCACTATCTTTCGTAAATCACTGGATATTGACAAGTGTTACATGAATATCCACAGAAACTTTCGTTTAGTGCTAATGAAAATACACTCTAAGACCAAAAAAAAAAAAAAAAAAAAAAGACGCTCCACAAAGGAATGACTCGGACGAAGCAGAAATCGTTAGATATAATGCCTGTGTGAGGACAAAGTAATTATTCCAATTTCAAAAAAAATGAATGATTCATTTAAGTAAAAGAGAGTCATAGATTCAACAAGTCTGAGCCGCAGACTGGGGACCAGCTCATCATTTGTCTCAACTAGCGTGAAAAAGAACCTAAGACTTCCCCGTGATCAGACAAATGGCATTTAATCTGCCGCATGGATTGCATATGGGTCTCACTAATCTCCTTGTATCGGAAGTTAGAGCGATGAATTCCAGTTAACACTATATTAATCTTTTGAATACTTTAGTTGCTCTTGTCTTCCGTACTACTACAACGTTTGAAGTTTTTGTATACCGCAATGGAAAAAGTTACCGCCCATGCGAGTAGTTATCTGTTTACATGGTCTCTGATGATAACCCCCGCGGCAGCCAAGGATACATTAGGCAGCAAATATTGCCTAAGAACTAAAACGCCATATGAAACTGTGGATCTTAGTATCGGCTATGGAAGACTGTACTTTTCTAAATTATCTCACAGCTGGATTATATGGGGATGAGTTAAATGAAAATTGAAAGTAATCTCCAGTTAATAACGAATAAGATACTGGTAGGGTTATCTATAACATACGTATCTGTTATAATGTGAGGAGGATGTAAGTTAGATGTTGCTGTTGTTTGATTCTACTAATGATTCAATATAAGGGTCGCCAGATACTCGAGCTTCAATGATTGGTACAAAATAAATGAATATTTCTTACGCCGTTTAGGCTGATCAAAAGTGATCTGTTTTCTAAAAGACGATTTGCACCACAGAAGCGTTAAAATATGCTACTTCTCCCACATATAAGTGTGCCTGATGACCTAGGTTAATATACGTTCAAGTGACATGGTATTAACTAACCGCTTAAGTGATGTCAAGGGTATTGGAGTTTACACATTTACTTTACAAAAATAGCTTTTATAGTTTTGAGTCGAGTCATTCACACGCAATTAAAAATTTACCACCTTACACTGATGTCCCCTGAAATACGAAGATTATTCGGAAAGTAAGGAACGATCGGTCGCGAAATGGAAAATACGGTGAAAATCAGATGAAGCTTTGCACAGGTGCGTTGGGCACTGTGTCTAGCACGCCCGTCGATCGCATCATGTCGCTCTTTTCGGTTCTGAGTTCACAGTTAGAACGTAAAGATGGCTAGTAATCAGTGTCTCTTCGCCAAGTATGAGGGCCTGACGAAAGATTTCGCCTGAAGCTATGATATCCACATAACATAACTATCATGCGGTTAGTTCTACACGACAATTCTCAGCAGCACTCTGCAGGGGCAATGAAGATGCTCCTGCAGCGTTTTCAATGGGACGTGTTTGATCACTCACAATACAGCCCGTAACTGGCTACCCTGAGGTTCATCTCTGATCAAATGAACCGCTGGCTATGAAGACAATATTTTGACACAGACAGCGAGCTGCAGTCCAGAGTAGAAAATTGTCGAAATGCACTGGCGGCTGTCTTCTACAATGAGGGAATTGAAAAGTTGGTACAACGCTGTGACAGATGTCTAAGTCTGAGCGGCAGTGTAGAGAAGTAGCTGGAAGGTGTAGCTAACCGTTGCAAATAAAACAGTTTTGATTTTCGCTGTGGTTTCCATTTCGTGACCTATCGTTCCTTACTTTCCAAATAGCCCTCGTACAACATACCGAAGATACTGGTATCATGTTTATTACAAATGGTACGGTTGTATATTACTCAGTGTCAAAGCTGCTACAGTAAGGAGTTATCATTGAACATGAGCCAAATGCAACTCATATATGGTCTACAGAAAAATATAAAAAAATATAAATGTGCAGAGCAACATCTTAAAATCTGGGGAAGGTGAAGTCTGAGTTTTAGATTACATTGTGTCACCATCCATATAAGTTTCAAATAATCATTAAGCCTCGTGTCATTCTGAGTCAAGATAATTAACGTTTACTGCGCAGGAATACCACGACTTGGCATGTGTCTACCCACTAACCACATCTGATTGCATGATAAATCTCAGATGGAACTATCCTTCCAACATGTTGCTTCTCTGGTGTGTCTCGACGACCAGTGTCAGTGCAGTAAGGTGAACTATAACCTTCATGAAAGCTATTTTTCGTGTCCTGAATTTTCAGGCCTATCGATGCATGACACGGCTAATACGTCCTCGTCCGTGATGAAGATGATGTCACCGCGGAGTGGCTGCAATTTATACTTCTGACTCAGCTGCACAGTTCCGAATTTTGCTTTTCTCCGACTACTTTTGTACACCCACGTTAAAAAATATGTTTCCTTATGCCTCAGATATGGAAGCCCTTACGACGCAAGTAGTTGTGAGAGAGGGAAAATTAAGTATAAGGCAAATGAATTTTGGTACAACAAAATTTAGTTTTGCCGTCAAAGAGCTACGTAACCTCGTCTACGTCACAGGTGATGAAAACCCGTTTCAAATTTACACATATTCTAGTTATCGCAGACCCATTGAAAAGCTGTTCCCATCAGACACAAGCGTTTAAAGGATGGCCATTGTCTGGAAAGTCTGGAGGGTGCTAGAAGTCTGCAGATACAAATCAGTATGCATAAGTTTACTGTCATAACGATCCATCCACTTTGCGACTGACGGCGATATCAGAAAACGGTTAAAGTTATTTTTCTCTTCTTTGATGATGAATTAGATAAACCTGTGGATTGAATTTGAGACGTAAAAAACAGACAAATGCGAGTAGGAATCGCGCTCTGAGGATTCCATACGAACTTAATTATTTATACAGATAGTCCATCTGTATGCTTTAATATTGAGTATGCGAGTATCAGATAGGCGTGGTAAATGGCCGTATCTTTTGGTTCCATTGTCTTCGAATCTTAAATGTTTTACACCGTGGGATTTAATATTTGAAGTAAATTTCAACTTGATACCTTTATCCATACCTGAGAGAAAGGGTCCTTAACAGTCGGACAGAGAGACAGACGGACAACCTATGGCAAAAAAGTGATATAATTGAAAATTAACAGTTTTCTTTTTTTGCTTTACTTACACTGTGTAACCAGGCTTCTTGTCAATTTTTATGATTGGTGGTCAACAGATAGTTTCCTATAGGCTTTGAAGAGTGAATTTCCGAGTATAGAAATATATGCCATAAATAACCGTATCTTTCACTGTATTGACTTAGAAGCTAAAATTTTTACATCCCAAGTGGTCGTATACCTTGGTATTTGACGTTAATTTCAACTCAACACCTCTAACCATTACCGAGGAAAAGGAAACTTAACAGGTGGACAGGCTTACGTACAACAAAGAGATACTGTAAGGGTTCTGTTTTTACCGATTCAGGTACAGCACCCCAAAAATGAAATAATAAACATTATTGTATATAAAGATTATTGTATATAAAGATTATTATTGTCATACTTCAAAATTTTCATTAACGTACCCTCTATGCTAAGTACCTTAGTTTAGGGCCTTTCATCTAGAGTTCTTATCCCCTCAGAGCCTTCCATAAATAACCTTGCTACCTTGAGGCAGAGGAGACTGTTCATCGCAAGTCGACATTTTGCTCGAAATTTTTCACAATAAAATCCCTCAGTAACGAAACCATATGTTTGACCATGTTATAGAAGTGATATCGCTCAAAAGTGGTCGTCATGGCTAACCTTTTTCAAATACCGTGGAACCAGAGAAAGACATTTTACTGTTCATAAAGAGGTAATATCGCTACACCTGCAGAACTTACGCTTTCCTCTATAATCTCAAAAGGTTTAGGAATATCTTTCCAGGGGATGTGAACCGTGATACTGTGCAATCGCTCGTCTTACGGAACCCCCACTAAAGCATTGAACATTGCATGGGAAGTGAGAACACTGGACTTCAGTAACTAAACAGGAATGCTTCTGCTCATTATACTTGCAACGTCCGTCTATTTAACCATGTCATTGCTTCACACGCCCATTTACGTTGGTAGCGGCCAGACTTGGTCCTGACTACCATACGCTACGTACGTTTCTGCATCCCAGTACTTAGCATCAGAGGGGAAGCACCTGTCATCTCATTATAATCGAGACACAAGGTCTCACGTATTTAGTACCCTAGATGTGTCCACCCGTAAAAATCTGCAAACTCCTAAATAGCAGCCGTCCGCCTTTGGAAGAAGCTACCCTGGACTCTGCACAGAATGAAATACAAAGCTACTCTTAAGAATAATCCGAAGAATTTCACTATCTCACCCTAATATCGTTTCCTTAAAAAATTAACGTATTTGGGTGGTCTTTCCCTCTGACAAACAGTAAAGCAAATGATCCCATCTTCTCCCATTACGCTCATTTGTCTGTCATTTTTCGTCAGGCACATAACTTTCTTCTCCTTCAACTTCGTTAATGTTGTTTTCGTCTTTCACTCCCTCTCACATGTACAGTGCTGCTAGCAACCGAAGTTTAAATCGACTTTCCTGTTATATGTCTTTATTGTTGCTGAACTAATCTAAAACTAAAAAACTAAACTCTGCCCGAAGACGCCATGAGGGCCCAACGGTAACTACCGGCCGTTGTGTCATCCTCGACCCTCAGGCGTCACCGGATGCAGATATGGAGGGGGATGTGGTCAGCACACCGCTCTCCCGGCCGTATATCAGTTTGCGAGGCCGGAGCCGCTACTTCTCAGTCAAGTAGCTCCTCCATTTGCCTAACAAGGGCGGAGTGCACCCCGATTGCCAACAGCGCTCGGCGGATCGGATGGTCACCGATCCAAGTGCTAGCCCAGCCCTACAGCAATTAACTTCGGTGATCTGATGGGAACCGGTGTTACTACTGCGTCGAGGCCGTTGGCGAACACATCTAAACAGCGTTTTATTTCTGCACTACAGGAATTTATAAATGTTATAAGTATAAGGGGCCATCAAATGGAAATGGAACAGATTGGAAAAAATCAGTTGCTGTTTATCACTTCAAAAGTTAGTGGCATAATTGCTAATACCAGTGTACCACTGTGAGACAAGACCGTCATTGTCTCCGTGGATAAATGTTTGCGGTTGCCAACGGAACCATGATTGCAGCCAGGCGTGCACCTCTTCTTCAGAAGAAAATCGACGGCCACGAATGTCTCTCTTCAGGGCACCAAAAAATTTAAATCGCATGGGGAGAGATCGGGACTGCATGGAGGATGTGTAAGGGCTTCCCAGCGAAAATTTTGTAGCATTGTAAGATGCCTCGGTACGATCATGGTCCCATAGACAACTGCAAATATTTTTCCATTAAGACATCGACATAGGGATAACTTTATTGACAGTTACGGCGCTCACTTGTGAAATAATAAACAGTTTGCTTACTTTTTCTCCATCTGACTCATTTTCATTTGACTGTCCCTTATGTATTAGATGTAACTCATTATATGCTTTTCATAATGAATGTCACGTTAAATGAGCGGAATTTAGATGTAAGGCAGGGCCTGTTGGCCCTAATATTGCCAGGTTAAATACATCAACAAAATATAAGTATATTTTTTATAACTTTATAACAACAATATATTTGAAATTTAGTGGGTTCGCAAAGTAGTGCGTAAATAATTAAGTTTAATCTGATGAGAAAGAACAATAATCCACTGACTTTATGACGTCCGTGTTTACAGTTGTATTATTGTTAATAACTTAACAAACTCAGATACTTGTTTCACCCGTCAGAAGCGAGGATCATCAGCTAACCAGTTACCCAGTGATAACTCCTTGGGGGCTAAAAGTACAGTTCTCTACTACAGACAAACACAAAGTAATGTATGACAGAAGTTCCGGATTGACGACCACTAGTATGCTACAAGCCACTAGCTTGTGTGAAGATTTTGACTTTCGCTAACCGTTAATGATAATTTGAAATTTCCGTCTCTTCATATAAGACACAAAATGAGAACGAATACAAACAGCACAAAGCATGATCTGCGGACAGCTCAAAAACAGAATTCTGTAAATGAAAAAAACTGTTGGAGCAAGACTCGAGCTGCCACTACCGCCTTTCACATGAGATGAACTTTCTAAAGTATACACACTAATTTCGACGAGTCACTAACTCTCACATATTTTCCAAACTCCACACAGCTGCTCACAACATGCCTTGCTGAACTGAGAGCAAACATATGTTGACAAATGTTTCAGCAATAGCTGCAGTGTCCTTTCCAGAAAGGAAGCTTAATCCCACAGCAGTGTTTCTTTTAACAAAACACAATTATACTCTCACCACATAACCCGGGTTTGACACAGAGGATCTGATCTGCCTAACAGTTTATGAAGAAATTTATTCAAGGAGAGGAAAAAATTAAGAGGATTTTTGCTTCTGAATAAGTCTCTCGAATATGTGGTCCTCGAAGCCTTACTCATTTAAAAAATTGTACTAACCTGTGTGAACCTACCAACAGCAAGAATTAATCTTGTAACTGAAATGAACTGTATAGCATAGTTTAGGTATATAAAAATAGCCAAATGAATGAGACACCGAAACAGTAAATGATCTGACTATGAGAATTCAATAAGCTACGAATTCCGATGTGCTGTAATCAGAGTCTCTAAATGAAATGGTAGGTAATCAAAGAGAATCTGCATATGTTTGAGGTGAATAGAGCGCCATTCAGTTGCCACCCAAATTCACAAAGCATCGACAACGGTGCCATAATTAACAAGCTGTCGACCAGTCATAACCCAGAAAAGCTCAATGGTCGCCAAGTCATGTGAACTTTCTATTGTTGGAATTCTGTCAGGTTCGACATACCGAAAGAGGAACACAACATCATGTTGTTGGCAAACGCACTTACGGCTACTAACGTTTCCACAGACCTTCTAAAATCGGTAGCGAAAATCTAACGTAAGGTAATTCAGGAAACAGCTTCTGGAAATGAGGTAAGTATACTTGGTTGTTCACAACTTCTCCAAGCTATGTACGGATAAACGAAGATACCCGGAGAGGCGAAACAGAGTCGACGACATCGAGGTCGGATGTTAGAACTATGACTGAAACCAGTGAGACTTAATCGGTGATAACACATCGCGTCAGCTTTCCACACTACAGCAGATGAATTTCTACATAAAACCACAATATTTACAATATGGAACACACACCGTCGAACATTTTCTCTCCACTTTGCTCTCTTCACTTTGTATTTAGTTAAATAGAAGGACAAATTACACGAAAATACCCAAGTAAATAGTGAACATACGTATGGAGTGATACTATTGTCAATTAAACCGACACTTTATTACGACCGTTATGAAAAGTGTGGGACGAACCTGTGAACACGGTAATGAATAACGGTGACGGTTATAATGATACTGGCATGCGTCAACATGCCTATAGCCGTCACAAACTCTACAGGAACAACAGCCTCCACGTCGCAGATGATACCATCCGTCCAGTTGTTCCAATACAAAAGTGGGGAACAAGTAGCCAATGGGCACACCCACACGGTAATAAGCAGCGTCGCAGAACGCCTGGAATCAAGCAAACCATCGCACATTAATTTTAACTTTACCAAAGGACGTCAGAGTCACTTTCAAGCAAAAGTTCCACATTAGATTACGAATATAATTATGAGCCCGTTATTGTTGTTCATTATTACAATACAGTTGCTCTGTATCTTTAAGAGAGTCGTAAATCGTCATTTCGAAACACATTTGCTTTTTTTAAAAACATGAAGCGATTTCCCAATCAGTGTAAGGAACAGATGAAACTGCTGTGTCGTACAATCACTATCAGTACACTATTATTAACACACTATTTGGTATTAGAAAAGTTTACTGACTAGGGGTGCAAAATAAATGTTACACAACCGGACACATGTCCAGATGGTGCAACACTCAATCGCCTTATCTATACTGCTTATCTAGTCCTCAACGCTGTGTGAGATCCCTTATTCCGCAGATTAACTACAATCAGCTTCTAACTTAAACATCGAGGAGATTGACCGTTCGGCATGGTGAAACGTGTTCCTCGGTATTAGTTACTTAATTATTATATATATATATATATATATATATATATATATATATATGTGTGTGTGTGTGTGTGTGTGTGTGTGTGTATGTGTGTGTGCATTTCGAATGGACCAAACTGCTGAGGTCATCGGTCCCTAGCCTTACACACTAATTAAACTAGCTTATGATTAGAACAAAACACAAACCCATGCCCGAGGGAGGACTCGAATCTCCGGCAGGAGGGTCTGCGCAGTCCGTGACATGGCGCCTCTAACCGCGCGAGGGCGTATGTGTGTGTGTGTGATACTTAGATAGCTTCAATAGCCGCCATTTGGATCTTCAGGCATGTTATCAGCAAGGAAACACAATACTGACGCTCTACGAGACTGAGTTTGGAATGTTACGTATCTGAACTTTGTAGGTGTTTTAGAGATTTATAAGGGGGAATGGATAGATTGAACTTAAGGTATTACACATGTGCTCTGGCAGAAAGAAAAAGACATCTGATCAGGTCGGTAGAGGCTAATAAATATAAGATGAAATAGAGGTTTTGCGCTATTAGGACAAGTAAACAATATGAAAATAGGGATGTGGTAAGTTATTATCAACAGAAAACTGAACGCATTGTCGTAGCCAAAACAGACATGAAGCCAACAACCATAGAGGTACATGTTCATTTGCCTCCTAGCTCCGTACATGATAAAGAGATTAAAAGAATGTATGGTGAGATAAAGGGAAGTATTCAGATTTTTATGGAAGACGAAGAATTACGTTTGGCGGGGACTTGAATTCGATAGTAGGAAAGAGAAGAGACGGAAAGAACATCACGTGGAAGAAAGGAATGAAAGGGGAAGCCGCCTAGCAGAATTTTCGGCGAACCCTAAGTTAATCAATGCAAAGAGTTGGTTTAAGGATCAGGAAAGAAGGTAAAATACGTAGAAGAGATCTGAAGACACGGAAGGTCAAAACCACATTTTAAACTGCAGAATACTTCCAGGAATAAATGGTTACGAACTACAGATTAAAGTGGAGAAACTGCACAGAGGTAGGATAATGAGGAGATTAGACTAGTTAAACTGAAGAACAAGAGGCTACTGAGAACTTGAAAGAGACCATTATGCAGCGACCTGCTCAGACGAAGGAAAGGAATACAGTAGAAGACGAATAGTTAGCTTTCAGAAAATAAATAATAAGGAGAGCAGAGAACGAAATATGCAAGAAGAAAAGAGCTAGTAGAAATCATTGGATAACACATAGGATAGTGATAAATTATGTAGGCAAAATGGAATACAAATTCTAAAAATGAGATTCTACATCTACATCTACATTTATACTCCGCAAGCCACCCAACGGTGTGTGGCGGAGGGCACTTTACGTGCCACTGTCATTACCTCCCTTTCCTGTTCCAGTCGCGTATGGTTCGCGGGTTCCTGATTGGCAGGAACTGCTGAATACCTGAGCAGTTATTGACAGAGCACAAATGAAGACTGTAGAAACATGGATGACTAGGAGGAAAATAGATGTTTCCAATAGGAAAATCAAAGAGACCCTTAGAAGAAAGAGGAGCAATGATATGAATATCAAGAGTTCAGATGGAAGGCCATTACTAATCAGAGAAGAGAAACCTGTAAGCTGGAAGAAATGTAAAAATGACCTATACAAGGGAAATCTACTTGAAGACAATATTCCTTCTTGACCCTCGCCTTGCCCTCCTATCCCAAAAGTTGGCGTGAGCCCCGTCACCACATTTCATGATGAATCCGTGATCATCTTCCACGGTACGGTGCACCAGCACGTACAGACCAACGAACGGATAAAATACGAAAAAACAAAAAATTAAAAATAAATAAAAGAACAAAAGCAAACAAGTACATAAAGAACTCGTTTCCTTTTTACTGGGATCTCCTATCCCTCAGTCCGATCGCCCTTAAGGGTTGGCTCTCGAACGATGGTCGCTTTTAGTTATCTTAGTTTAGTTTCCTTAGGAGGAGGGGGGGTGGTTAAGGGGGAAGTTTTAAGTGTCGTTGGGATGGCAACACCTGAAGAGAGATCTGTTTATCTGCTTTTAGTAGCGTCACAAGCGGCGGTGCACCGTACGGTTAGTACTGTTTGTTTTTGTTTTCATTCACTAGGTAGAAACAAAAAATTAAATACCAGAAATCAGAAAAATGTAACAAAAAAGGTCGCTCACGCAAGCTTCTGCGGTGGCACTCCACCCGGGGGTAAGCCGGTTCGGATCCTGGCAGTGGAAAAAATTTTCACCTTCAGTATTTGGCCGGCCAGCGGAGGAGAGGTGGTTGCGTAAGGTTTCTGACCAGCAGATTTTGTGCAGTGTCCTGGTTTAAATACCAAACCTCTCCACAATGTCTCATGAAGTGAGCGCATGTGACACAGTTGACGATGATTCGTCCGTCGGATGGGAACGTTAAGTTTGGCGGCCTCCTCTGTCTCCCTTCTCTCCACATCAACATCACAATTATCATCATCATCATACAAACATTACTACACAGACACACCGACATACACACACACGCATACACACACACACACACACACACACACACACACACACACACACACACACACACACACTAATATATGAATGTAGTAGTCTACCAAGTTGCAAATAAGTTGATAAAAATAAATATTATAGAAAGGCAAGAGGAAGAGTGTGAAGCTGTGATGGAAGATATGATACAAATTCTTCTAAGACTGTTCGGTAAATTTCAAGCACATAACTAGAGGACCGAAGACTTGAGTGTAAGCAACAGAATGGTTGATCAGACAGCCAAACGCTTGTGCTCCAAGTGGGGCGCAATAAATCCCTGATGGTAATGCGAGAATCCAACGTGAAATTTTACTTAGGGTTCTCGTAGGTTGTCGTCAGGATAATCAAACACATCGGATGCGACCATGGCTAGAAGCTGGATGCTGCAAGTGCTGCAGTTAAGCCTGCAACACACTAAAGGGGCAACTGTCGCCCTGATTCGTTGGCTAGGAAGACAGGAGGTGGACGTGGTCGTGATCCTGGAACCCTGTCTGCACAAAGGGGGTGTTTCAAGGCACGGAGGAAATTGAGGTAAGTTGATTTGTGCTATGAATCTAAAGAACTCCTGGGCATGCACTTATGATCAGAACAGTATTTCATTCATGCTGATGACAGACACTTGTTACAGGGACTTAGTTACCTTCCAGATTAAGCAGCGTGAGGAAGGCAGCACGAAGGAAACGGTATTGGTCTCAGCTTACTGCTCTTTTCTAGGAGGTGACGAGACTGGTAGACAGCTGCTACCGGCAGAATGAACAATTGATAGTTCGTTGTGTGGGGAAGCAGCGACAACAACAGCAGAGGTGAGTACTTTCTTGAATTTTTACTCTGGAGTAACCTGCATATCCGGAATAGGGGCAGGAAACCTACGTTCAGGAACGAAAGGGAAGAAGTAAATTTGGGTCCATTCTACTGGGTATCTATGTCAAACAATGGCATGTGGCGTTGGAGCCATCCTTATCTGATCACACGTGTATTAAGTCTGAGGCTGATAAGGGTGTTATGCAGAGCATGGCTTACAGGAGCCATAGGGAAACAGAATTAGAATCTTACAGAAAACACTTCAACTTACTCTTATCTGACGTCAGAACTTCGACAAGGAATCCAACATATTTTGAGAACATGTCAGACGCAGTAACATCTGCCATTATCACCAAGTACATATATATCTGCCCAGTCACGAAGAAATATACAGAATGTACCTTGGTGGAACTTCATCATGGAATTATAAAGGAAGACTGATCCACCTTGCAAGACGAAAAGAACAATTTGTAAAATACTGAGAGGCCTCGCCAAATACAATCTGGCCAATAAGCAAGCGAAACTATCGTCCTCGAAGGTTCTGTATGAGGAAGTAGAAGGTACAGCTACTTTCGTCAGACTTCACAAAATCCCCACCAGAAAACCATCTAATTCAGGAGGTTCTATAAGGAAGGAGGATAGTTAATATACTAGGACGCCGGCCATAGTGGCCGAGAGGTTCTAGGCGCTACAGTCTGGAACCGCGCGACCGCTACGGTCGCAGGTTCGAATCCTGCCTCGGGCATGGATGTGTGTGATGTCCTTAGGTTAGTTAGGTTTAAGTAGTTCGTAGTTCTAGGGGACTGATGACCTCAGAAGTTAAGTCCCATAGTGCTAAGAGCCATTTGAACCAATATACTAGGACAGTGAATGAGACGCTGGATGTGCACCTCAAGACTCATTCCCTTCAAAACACTCTAGCAGACAACATAGACTAAGATTGAATCCCTGAGAGGCCCTCGTATACAGATAATCAAAGGAATAACTGTAAATCTGCCAGAGAATGTGTTGATTAAAAAAATCCAGTCGACGGATGGAACATTTGAACCACTTAAGTCACCTGACCAAGATGGAATCATTCTCTCTCTACTGCAACAAGCGGGGCTGAGTTTTTGGAGATTTGTATGCAAGGTGTTTCGGGTCAGCCTAGCGGAAGGAATCATTCCTAATACTTGGAGGAGAATGAGGGTAGTTTTCATTGCAAGCCAGAGAGATCTGATCATACCAAGGCCAACGTTACAACACCGATTATTCTTTCCATCTTTTTTTAAAAGACATTATAATAAGTTGGTTGTTGTGCACGGTACGGAAAGGAGGGTAACTAAGATTCCTCTACACGCAAACCAACAGTCATATCATCAGGTAAATCACTTGAAACAGTTTTCTCCAGCTTATTGGGAAAGTGGAGAATGCACTACACTTTCAGGAAACTGCTCTATGCATCTTCTTGGATAAGGAGGAAGCTTTTAGGAATACGACCTTCGAATCAGTGGTTAGGGCTACAGAAGAACATCATACGTAGGTGCATTAAGACAGCGTTAAACAGAAGAAAGGTGGAATCAAACATGATGAATCATAAAATGGTGACCAACACCATTAGGGGCTGTTCACAAGGATGGGTTTGGTCCCCAATACTGTGGAACCTAGTTATGAGTGAACTCACTGAAGCGTCAAATATTAGAGATTACTTTTGTCAAATATAAGCAGATGAATTAGTCAAAATAAAATTTCGCAAGTTTGGTAATACTTAAGAACTGTGCATTGAATATTGTGCCAAACTGGTGCAGGAAACAGCATCTAAGATTCAGCCCCAAACACACTGTTGCAGTACCATTTCTGAGCAAGCATATCCAGCACAGGTACTGGAGTCTTACGATTCACAATGGAACTGTACCCGTAGAGGGGCTAGCGAAGTATCTACGAGTAACCCTGGATGCGAAACCATCATGGACCCCTCACATAAAGAATAGACGCTTCAAGGCAAAAAGTGCTCTTCTGAGCATTAGATAAGTATGAGGAAGAAACTAGTGTCCAAACCCCAAGAGTATGTACTGGGTGTACATCATAGTAATAAAACCCATGACAATTTATGGGGCGACACTATGGTGGAAGAAAGCAGAAAAGAAGGTGGCTGCTAAAGAGGTTGGGGATGTGTAGGGACTCACCTGCTTAGCAGTAAGACTGGACATTAACAGCACACCCACTGCTGGAATGGACACCATACTGGGCGTGCCACTCGTAAACCTGTGGGTTAAAATGGAGGCAGCGGCAGGAGTATACGGGCTAAAATCTGGGTGTAACTGGACACACTTATAATATTCTGAATCTCACACCATTATAGAGAATGTGGTCCCATGTAAAATCGCTAAGCTGGTCTAAGACTTCCATTCAGTTCCACGTTGCCCAGTCTGGTGTGGCAGGTGAAGATAGCAGAACGAAAGCGGAAATTAAATAATTTACGTTCAAAAAATCGTTCAGACAAGAGAATCGTACAAACATACCACAATTTGACCGTGGAACAGACTCCCGTAGGGACGATATAGTAAGAAGCGTCTCTGGTGTAGAGAAACTGCTGAAAGATTTGAAAGAAAATAAATCACAAGGTCCGGATGGAATCCTAATTCGGTTTCTCTGGAGCATTGACCCC
Organism: Schistocerca nitens; assembly: GCF_023898315.1. Taxonomy (NCBI): domain Eukaryota; kingdom Metazoa; phylum Arthropoda; class Insecta; order Orthoptera; family Acrididae; genus Schistocerca; species Schistocerca nitens. The sequence goes on from NC_064616.1 coordinate 438,128,621, forward strand.
TAACCCATTTTGCATTTATCGTGAATCTCTCACCCAGCACAAAGTCCCAAGCGACAGGAGAAAAGTGCAAGTTCCTACAGTATATAAGAAGCATAAAAGGACAGACCCGCAAAATTACAGACCAATATCCCCAACTTCGGTTTGCTGCAGAATCCTAGAGCATATTCTGAGTTGGAGTACAATAAATTCCGTATTTCTAGATTTCAGGAAATCATTGGGCGAGGTTTCATACTGCAGGCTGTTAACGAAGGTAGCAGGATATGGAATAAGTTGACAAATATATGCATGGCTCGAAAATTTCTGAAGTAATGGAACCCAGCATGTTATCCTCGATGGTGAGAGTTCACTAGAGATAAGGGTATCGTCAGGAGTGCCCCAGGGAACTGTGATAGGAACGCTGTATGTACATTCTTGATTTGGCGGAAGGTATGGGCAGCAATTTCCCGTTCTTTGCTCATAATGTTGTGGTGTAAGCTAAAGTGTCGAAGTTGAGTGACTGTAGGAGAGTACAAGATGAGTTAGCGAAAATTTTCTAGTTAGTGTAACGAATGGCAGCTAGCTCTAAAAGTGGAAAAGCGTAAGTTAACGGGATGAGTAGGAAGAACAAACCTGTGCTGTACGGATACAGTGTTAGTAGTGTCTTGCTTGACACAGTCAAGTCATTTAAATATCTAGGCGTAACGTTGAAGAGCGCTATGAAATGAAACTATCATGTGAGAGTTGTCGTAGGGAAGGCGAATGGTCGACTTCGTTTTATTGGGAGAATTTTAATAAAGTGTTGTTCATCTGTAAAGGAGACGGCATGTACGACTGTGATGCGACGTATTCTTGTGTACTGCTCGAGTGTTTGGGATCCGTAGCAGGTCTGATTGAAGGAAGACGCCAAGAAATTTAGAGGAGGGCTGCTAGATTTGTTACTGGTACGTTCGAACAACACATAAGTATTACGGAGATGCTCCGGGAACACAGATGGGACTCCGCGGTGAGAAGACAACGTCATTTTCGAGAAACACTATTGTGAAAATTTACAGAACCGTCATTTGAAGCAGACTGCAGGAGGATTCTACCTGCTCCAACATATATTGCGCCCAAGGACCACGAAGATAAGATACGAATAATCAAAGCTCATACGGAGGCGTATAGGCAGTCACTTTTCCCTCGCTGTATTTGCGAGTGGTACAGGAAAGCAAATAACTAGTGGTGGTACAGGGTACCTCCGCCATGCAGCGTACGGTCACCTGGTGAGTACCCATGTAGATGTAAATGTAGATAGGACGTTCGGATAATGCCAGCTGACTATACAGTAACATACCACTACTTTAATAAACCTTTCCATGTAACAGTCGGAAGTAGGGAGCAGTGGAAGAAAGAAGCACAATATGGTGAAGGAGACGTGTCTGGTTTACTGACGGGTCGAAAATAGAAGAAGGCGCTCGGGGTGTGGTATGCGAAAGACAGAGTACACGAGGGGTCGCAATCCCTCTAGGGAAACCGGCCAAGGTTTCCAGGCGAAAATATTTGGCTTGAAGGTACGCGCAAAGGAGAATTTGCGTAGGTGGTACAAAGGCCGCAGGATATCCACTCATTCATACAGCGTAGCAGCTCTCAAATCGCTATCAGTTCCTCAAACGAGATCAAAGATAGTTGCAGGATGCCACAAAGACTTTTTTAGATTAGGGGAATGCGACAGGGTAAACATGTTGAGGATCCCTGGTCATTCAGATATTAGTGATTATGAACAAGCTGATAAGCTGGCCGGGACATGTGGGACGCCTCCATTTGTCAGACCAGAAACGGTCCTAACCGAACCTATGCATTAAGAGAATTAAGAGAAGTTCTGTAATCCTGGGGTTGAACAGGAGACAGACTAAACTCATGGTAGGATCAATAACAAGCCATGGAAACATTAAGGAGCACCTACACACGATGGCTGTAGAGAAAGAAGCCCCTATTTGTAGTCTGTAGGTTAATCTTCTAGTGCGGGGAGTTGGAGATTAAAGGACTGAGTATATTCGGGTCATCAAGTCCTGAAGAAAGTATGCCTAACGAAGGACCAGCGAAGGGCCTCCTACTACTACTTAAGGGTAGTGGTTGCTTTAATAGAACCACAGGGAATGAAACTGCACCATTAACCCTGTTTTGGTGCGAGAAATAGAGGGATAGGTCAGCTGTAGTTTTTATCTCCCTCTTCAAAACAAATAGAGAAAAGAAGCGAAAGCTTAAAGGTGGAAACAATTATAAAGATTTTACTTCAATAACCAGTAACAACAGCCGTACACTTTAAGATTTTTTTTTTAAAGAAAGCAGTTTAGGCAATTCATTTTTCCATCTACAGGCGCCCTACGCTTTTTTTTTTCTCGAATAAACGAGCTTAGCTTATAGCGTCACAAAACTGGATATCGTGACTCCCAGTCGTTGTGCAGCTGATTAATTGCTGTCACACTTTCGTCACACTTTTCGTCGTTGTGCAGCTGATTCATACGAAAGTGTGACAGCAATTAATCAGCTGCACAACGATTGTGATTCACGATATCCAGTTCTATGGTGCTATGCTATAAGCACGTTGATTTGTAAAAAGCGTATGGGGCCTGAAGATGGCAAAATGAATTGCCGAAACTGGTTGTTTCGAAATAAAATAAAATTCCTTCAAGTGTACGGTTGCTAGTAAAATTCATTGAATTGAATAGTATATACCAGACGATGTTCCCGGGCCATGATGGAACAACAGAGAATTATAAAGATGGTCTTTAAAAGGGAAATAAACTTGAAGATAATATTATTTAAGGGGATGTTAAGATATTTGAAGATTCGATGAAAGATATGATACTACTAGAAAGAATTGACAGGGCGCTGAAAGAACTAAGTAGATTAGAGGCCTCTGGAGAAGACGAAATTCCCACTGAATTATTGAAACCCATGGGACAACCACCCAAGACAAGTTAATCAACCTTTCGTGCAATTTATAAGAGACAAAATGGACACCCTCAGACTTTGTTTCTAAATTTAATTGTTAGTAAACTCTTCCCGAAGGTATTTGTTCGGAGTAGAGCTCTGTATGGCACTGAAATGTGGAAGGTAAGAAGTTCAGAGAAGAAGAGACTACACGCTGTTTAAATCTGATGCTACGGAAGTATACTGAAGATTTTGTGGATAAGTCCACTAACTGAAGAGGTGGTACTGAATCGAATTTGAATGGAAAAGGAATTTATACCACAACCTCATTAAAAGAGGGGTTCGGCAAACAGAATACATTGTGAGGCTTCGAGGAATCCTTTAGTTTGGTGATGGAGGAAAGTGTTGGGAGTTAAAACTTTGGGGAGAGGACAAGATTTGACTACAGCAAACAACTACTAACGGATGAAGATTGTGAAAATTATCGAGAGGTGACGAGACTTGAACAGGGTGGACATGGATGCAGAGATTCATCCAGCTAGTCACTACACTAATGACAACAACAATAACAACTATAACAACAACAACTCTCTCTAGTAACTCGTTTGCTTTCGCTAATTTACAATTCATCGTCTACTACAAAATGTATTCATTGGAGAATAGTCAAATTGGTAGGCTCCACGATGCTGATTGGTGTCCGGGTCGCTAGAGATGAATACATGTTCATGATGCAAGTAACCAGAAAGAAATGGCATTTTAATTTTTGCTGAAGTAAAAGAACAAATGAATTGAACCTTATCAAATGTACGCGGAGAAAACATCAGTGATATCTGAGAGGAATCATTCAAAGTAAGCATGAAGATTTGCAAAAAAGTGTAAGTTTAGAATAGTGGGTAAAGTATTTGGCTTGCAAACCAAACGACTGAGGATTAGGTTCTAATTTTAATTTCCTGTTTGGTTATTCGCATTAACTCTTACTTTCGGTTCTGTTCAGCTAAATGCTCTGTATTTCTCCAAATAAAATCTTGAGGAGAACAGTTATGATCCCGGCATCTGCCTTACACCGATTACAACTCTTCCAGAAACCTTGTTCACGATCTCAGGCTTTCTTGCCAGGAAAGTACTTTGCTAGGCAAATAAATGTAATCTGCACCGAGGTTATGTCAACCTATTTCCTTTTCTTTAAAATAAGGGAAATAAAGCTGATAATTTGCTCAGCATGTTCTTGAGTGTATCTATGACACAGCTGCCCAATGTACCTTCATTGAAATGAGTCTTTTTTGATTTCCGTTTTATGAAAACAAGATCGCCACGTTTGAGGATGCTGTGATCGTATCAATGGAGTCCGAAAAAATGAATTGCAAACGCAGCTTCTATTGTTTGTGCAGGGTGGTCAAAATAAAACTGTCCCGATAACTTTTTCCTTAAATTAGTAAGACAATAATCTAAACGACGATAGAGATTTATGGGTCCTGAAGTAAGATAAAAGTCGATATCTATATTATCAGAAAGATGCAGCTATCGCACCCACCGCACGTGCAACTTTGACAGAAGTTTATGAGCCGTTCGGTGCAGAGAGGAGTAAGCGAAGGCAGTAAAATTTCCTGCAGTCGAAGATCAGGTGATGTCATTCCTTGTGATTTGCACCTCGGCGGTAAGTTGAAGCGTTAGACGTACTCAGACAATCCTTATACATTCGAAGCGCCCATCTGAACATTGAATCAACTGTAACTGACATCCCTTGCAGAGTTGCTACGCGTGTCTCACAGATTCATAAATTGCGCACATCACTGCATGTACAGCAGCAGACGTCGTTCCAAACGTATTGTAAACTTTTGAAATATATTTCGCAACATCCTCGTCACATGCATTATTTTACCTCTCGTTCCCAATGCTCATTTGATCACAGGACATGGCTATGTGCAGCCACTTGGGTAATTCAGGTAAGAATAAGCCTGTATTTTCACAGCGTTTTAGTAGAGCGTTCTGTGTCTCTGTTTGTGAAAGGAACAATGTGACCAGTGTACACTTTTCATTTCTCGAAGGATCATTTACTGTAGATTTGAGATGTAGAAGGTACAAATAGGCCATTACCAACCAGCATGCCACATAGGCTATATTACACATCCAGATACAGTATATCACTTCCCTCTACATATTGAAAATTATTTCCACCACACTCATTGTATCACATTTTTCTTTTTATTTTTCTTTAACATTTGCATGTATAAATTATATTCTCATCAGCTAGGCAGAAACAAATTGTATAGAACCATTTCAACAAACGTTAAACACTCAGTTCGCTGTAACCTTATATAAATTTTTGTGTTATGTTCTTTATATTATAAAAATACCACTAACATTGCAATACTGAGAAGTGTTTGCTGTTGGATTCAGAAGCATCCGACCCACCTTACATTTCAAGGCGGTGGGTTACTGCTAATGAGATAAATAAATAAATAAATGTACATTTGAAACTGTGTTCGCTTAGTGGTCATCATTGGTCAAGAATAGCAGCTGATAACTGCTACAGTAACTATGGATCGTAGGTACCAGCGGGTAAAATGCTACAGGACTGAGCACTACCATTTTTGAGTCACCTTGGAGGACTGCACGAACCCAAGTTGTATGCTACAGTCTCCACACTGCCAATTTCTACCCCATTTGTCTATTACGAACAACAGCACAATTCCCCATCCCTTTGTTAAGGAAGGGAACTCTGAGAAAGGAATCTTGATCATTGGCGTCGGGTTCTCTTCACCAACGAGTACAAGGATTCAGCTGATTTCTGATGGTCGTCGCAGAAGAATGTAGAGGTTGTCAGCTATTAATGGGCGTCTCCGGCATTCGGTCCCACGGATGGTCGGGAAGGTGTGTCACTCTTGTTTTGGTCGATATAATATGTCTGACGCATCTCATTGCTATTGAGGATAATTTGAAGGTTGTGCAATATCATTTCAGTATTCTCTAACATATTGTCCAGCCCTACAGTCAACATTTCGGCGATGGATTCGCCTTTCAAGCGGATAATGCAAGCCCGCCTCGTCAACACCTGTCTCAAGGAGGCAGAATCACCCGAATGGAATGACCCCCGCTATCAGCTGACACCAACAGATCTGAAAGTGTTTACGACCTGTTGCAAATGGAGTAGTGTCGTCGTTGGTGCAGTCCTCACCACACCCTGAATGTTTATAGGACGGCCGCTACGGAAGACTGAAAGAGGCTAGAGCAGCAAAGTGTCGATCATCTTCTGGATAATATGCGAAGGAAGACTCGAGCATTTTACAATGCACAGGATCAAGAAAAACAGTACCAAATGTTACACAGCAACAAATTTTAATATCATTGATGCGCACAAATATACAATATTGAATCGACTGCCTTAACTGTGATTATTATTTCTTTTTAACTCACAGTAAAGCTATTTTTAAATTTCATAGGACTCATGCAGTCATTCCCTGCTCTTCCTAATTCTAAGCTCACTCATTTTCCCAGATATATAGTGGTGTACACTTTTTTGAGCGTTATTTAAAGAACTTGTTCTTCTCTTCATTTACTATGGTGACGTGTTCAGTGCAGATATATAAACTTTTTACAGTGTTTTGCATGTTGGTCACTTCTGCACGATCTTTTTCTCACAGCTCTTTAGAATGAAACAATTGTGAAGCATTGCAGAAGCGTACCTGAGGTTCATTATCTTCCTGTATTGCAGGGCATGCACGACAGCCACATAGCGATCCAGGGCGATGGCTCCCAAACTGTACGCTGAGGTCATGTGGGCGCTGCTCACGAGGAAGAAGCGCAGCACGCAGCTGAACCTCCGGGAGCCGAGCACGTCCTGCGCCCAGCAGAAGTAGCGGAAGACGAGGAAGTAGCCGGTGGCGACGCCGACGTACGTGTCGGCCAACGCGAGGTTGGCGGCGAAGCGCGCCGAAGCGGCCGTCCCGAGGACCGGGTAGTGGCGCCGGTAGCGGCACACGGACGCCACGATGAACGAGTTTCCCATCACCATCAGAGCCAGCACCGTGTAGTCGATGGCTGCCTGACCCGCCAACAGGGGTACGCCACCCACCTCATCGCTGACGCCACGGTCCAGGCAAGACGACATCACCAGCTGTAGGCCGACAGCACGCAATGACAACAAGCTCACATTCATTATTTTAATGTTTATACCCGGGCTCGGTGAGGACATGGTTACCACCCAAATTCACTAGTAATAGCATAATGCGATCATTTTAAGCAAGGAGTGTCGTGTTTTTAAAAGTGACCAAATATTAATGTCAAATATTACTACACAGCAATTGGAAAAAGAAGTCTTTGATAGGCTTGAAACACCAGTGCATCGCAGTCAACATGTCTATAACAAATACGAGGGTATCGGAAACCAATTTTCTATACAGAGCGTATCAAAATGAATAACCGGTTTTAAGGCTCTGTAGCATATATTACATCCCACTTAAAAATACAAATAGCCCATCAAATGAAAGAGCCACTCAGTTTTTCTGACAAGTGTTCAATGTGAGCGTCACTCGTCATACATCGAGTCGATAGGCGAGTTCTCCCAAAACATTTATATGTGTGTCTGGAGTAATTGTTGTAACAATGCTGTTTCTAAAGTCAGTTAGATCACCAGGTAGAAGACACACATACACATGATCCTTTATGAATACGCAAAGGTAAAACTCGAATGGCGTCAGACCTTGTGTGAACTGTCATACAAAACAGGTTCTATCATCGGGCTCCTTGCAGTCATTCCAGCTGTCGGGTACGACGTTATTTAACCAATCGCATACTGAGTTATGCCCATGAGGCAGCGCACCATCTTGCTCCCACATTAAGTTTGAGGTTCATCTTCTTCCAGTTCAGTCGAGTACGCGATGCAAAAGCGAGAAGATAGATGCAAGCGTGCAACGGAATCAGCTGCCTCGGCATCGCAGGAGCCGGCCGATCGCCGTCGGGCGGTGCTTGCGCCGCCGCCGGACCCATCGGCCACCCTGCTTACTACGACACAGGCTATGGTGGACGGGAAACAGCTTATGACGACATCGGCTTCAGAAACGGTACACTCTGGCAGCACCACGGATGACAACAACGGTGGGCTCAGGCCCCGGTCACGGCCGGTCAGCCATCGTCCTCGACAACGTTCGCGTTCTGGCATTAGAAACACCTCCACGATCAGGATTGTTGCATTGGGAAATGGGACCCCATCACGATTCCTATCGGATCGCAAGCTGAAGACGCAAGCCAATCGATCACCAAAGACGACAGGAAATGCACGAGCAACAAGCTAGGAACCGCGCCGCCAGGCGCGCTCAGTTAATATCAAACAATCACACGAATACAGAGTCCGACGAGGACCTACACACATGAGCCCGCCTCCGACTCCGACATGGACCACCACTCACGACTGACGTCGATGCTGACGAAAATTTCCAATTTGTCGGGCGGAATGAGGCTGGACGCAAAAGGAAAAACTCACAAAACATAAACATCAGCTAACTTCAATTACCTGTTCCGACATCCAATACATTCGTCCCTCTCCAGACTGGCGAAACAAATGGACATCACAGCACAAATGACGAATACGGGAGCAACTACTCAACCTACTCCGGTGCCGTCTGCGAAAGCTCCGATGCCAATGACCAAAATTCGACCTATCACAATTCAGTGTACAGGATCATTTGGAATCGATCACAGACTAGCGACTGGGTCTTCGTTTCTTTCTGAATGCAAAAATTCTGTTCTTTACGGATCAACCACCAGCTGCTAAGTCACTGAAAGTTGCGGTTAAGTACTTGCCAGCGGAGATCACTGCAGAAGCTGTTGAAAAAGAACTTAAATCCCTGGGATTTCTACAGTCGTCGATTCATCAGTTCAAATCTAGCGATAAACAGACGAATAAACTTGTGTATCAACCAATCTACTGCGTTAAACTCCCTGCAGATCCAACAAGTTAGTCTATCTAAGATGTGTGACAAATTCTGGGCAGTAAGATAAAATTGAGACTTATCGGCCAAAGGAAGGATCCCCACAGTTCAAACGCTGACAGCGGTTCTTCCACATGGCATACTCCTGCTCACTCCGCTGCGTCAAGTGTACTGTAAATGACCCATCCATGGAATGCACCACGACTGCCACTCAGAAACCGAAGTGTGTCAGCTCCCAAGGCGAGCATCCTACTACATGGTGGGGGGGGGGGGGGGGGGAGGGACTTCCTAGATTTCAGCATGCACTGAAAATCTACACGGCACAGCGTCAAGTAGCACCAGTTTGCCAGCAGTAACAAGCCTCAAACCCACCAGCAGCACCGATGCACACCCTAAAACAGTTCCCGTCATTGCAACCAAAGGCAGCGCCAAGTCCACCTAACCGCTGGAACTGACAACCGCCAATGGCAGCGGCTTCAGACCAACCTACCTTTGACTTTTGTGAACTGTCTCATATGTTGTCTAGCATCTCTGAATTTATGTCCACAGTCCACATTTCCATGGGATCCTCCTATGTGGAGATCTAAATGCGAAGCGCTACAGGTGGAAGTCTGACTGCTGCAACCCAAGGGGAGAACAATTCCATGTCCTTGAAAAACACCTGGGCAATTACCGTCGGCCTGATGATCCGACACACGTTCAGCACAACAGGACCCATTACTCTGATGATCTCGATGTGGCGATGCTAAAGAATCTCCTTCTCGACATCCAACTCACCACCATAGTGGACCTCATCTCAAGCCACAACCCAGTCATTGGTACAACCTGGACCACATGCTGTTGCCCACAACTATGTTCACAAACTGCGATCAGTACACTACACGGCTCAACAGCAATGCCAACCCAACAGTGGACGTTTCCAGCACTGAGAGAATTGATGAGGCCGTCTCATCTTTGACAGTGAAAATCAAACGATCATTTCGACAAGAGTCAATTCATGCCACACACCGAATTCGGCACTATGAGGCTTTTTCTTCCTTACTGCAAGACCTCAATACGCTCAAGAACAGGGTCCGAAACCGATGGAAACAGTTCTGCAACCCTGTGCTAATTCACTGCTGCCAATTTCTACGCACATGACGTGACAGCCGTTTTTCAAACACTTGTGCTTGTCCTCTGCGGTGGTTTATGCGTGTGAAACATTGTGTCGCGATAATGGTGATCCGCTTTATGAACTACTGAAATACTGTGTGAATGAGCACTTCTAGCCATGTCCGAAAGAAGACACCACACGGAATCCGCAGCTGTACTACGCATTATACAAACTGACGGTGGAGGGAGGACAAAGGAAAGGAAAGCATCTGATGACATCAGCAGCATCGGGACCTTATGCGGAATCGCCGACGACAAGTGAAAATGTGTACCGGACCGAGGCTTGCAGCCGGAGTCTCATGCCTACTAGGCAGTTGTGTTAACCACTGCGCCATTCAGTTCATCGCAAATGCTCGGATTATCTCGACACGATCCCCGGCCGACCCGCATTCCCCTCTAGTGCTACCTATCCGCAGACCTCGTTCGTGTCCTCCATGCTCGCTACTTTCAGTCCGCTGCTCGTGGTCTAGTGGCCAGCGTTGCTGCCTCTGTATCACGGGGTCCCGAGTTCGATTCCCGGCCGGGTTGGGGATTTTCTCTGCCAGGGGACTGAGTGTTGTTCTCATCGTTTCATCATCATCATCATCATCGTCATTCGTGACAGAGGCAAGACTGGACTGTGTAAAAATTGGGACGTCGTACAGGCGCTGATGACCGTGTAGTTGAGCGCCCCACAAACCAAACTTCATCATCATCATCGCTAGTTTCAGATTCCCGCTGGAAGTCGAACGATATTGCGCGTCCGCACCGAACGTTGAGGATGTCCGAAAGAACAGACACCACACATTCATAAAACTGATTCGCGTGAATAAGCAATGAATTCACAATTTTCAGTGAGGATGCACAATATCTTTTGACCTCCGGCGGAAATGTAAAATTAGTGAGTATGGACGGACGGGCCCTGCCAATGGGAGGCGCTAGGTGGAAGTGTGGGTCGACAGGGCAGCGTGACGACAGAGTCCGCGCATTTGCGGTAACACTGTGTCCGGATGTCGCAGTGGTTAACACAACTGCCTACTAAGCAAGAGATCCCAGGTTCGGGTCCCGGGCCGGAGCACATTTTCACTCGTCACCGCCTATTCTGCGTAATGTCCAGGTGCAGCTGATATCATCAGATCCTCTCCTATCTCTTCTCCTCCCTCCACCTCCAATTTACATACTACGATAGTGTGTGACCTATGCGTCTTCCACTGATTATAATCTCACTTTCGTATCGGTTAACTCAAGACGTGACGCCATGTTCAGTGCTCACCTTTCCGTAACAAACTGCTCAGATATATAGTCTACAGCGCACATTACAACGCCACTAGCGGCAGCATTAGGGTGTCACACACAACCATCTTGAGCACCAACGGAATAATACACATCTATGGCAAAGATTGTGGACATATAGGTTTAGTGGGACAGCCAAGAGCCGTGGTAGCTACATCCACATGACATTCGGCCAAGCAGGTCATGGGCCTGAGAAGCAATGAAGATGGCAATATAACTGGAAGTGGGTTCTCTTGTCGCAGCTATTTCATGCTGATCATCATCAACTACGCTAGGCCACAGTCTTCTCACCACCACTGTCTCTGAATTATGGGTACGACGTCGCCCCACTTCGCTGGACTGAGCTGTAGTTATCATCTCACTTCGTTGTACTACCACAGGAATTTGCCTCTGTCAGCTGTGTTTGACTACTGTTGATGCTCTTGGAAACATGCCCTCTGGATTCATATAAAAGTGATCTACGTTGAGTGGAGCGATCTGAATTTGACCACATTATTATCAAATGTAACTGATTGCACACTCTGACAGACGCTGAACATATGGAACTTCAAGTACCTGTTTCTTCTGCCTAGTATATTTACTTATGGACTGTTTTCTTCGGATGCAAGAATTCGGCTGTTAAAGTTTTGATAATATCTGATGGACAGTGTAAACTGTAAATATAAATGTATTTATTTATTCCTGTAGGTTACATTAGGGACAATCGTTCCTGTTACCTTTGGCCATTCACTCAAATAGACGCAAGTGAACAGGCATACACATGCTCACTTGCGTTCATTAAATTCAGTGATCGTAGTATCACGTATTTCGTTCGACACAGAATCATAGTGACAACTGGCGACCAGTATACGGTCATACAGAGAATGTTCACAGTGATACGATTGTTTCAGGAAATCTGTAGTAGTCTTCACTAGACGATGAATCGTCAGCAGATTGGAAAGGAACATAGGGTGTGCCCACAGGCAGTGTAGTTAGATCGGTAACGTTCTCGTCAAAGATAGTCGTATTATCGTGTGTGACGAGAGTACTGGAAGGCGTTAGACACAGAGCTACATTGCCGACTTGATAACCTGAATCCGATCACACAGAGTACCTTAACAAATATTAGATTGTTTCAAGAACCTAGTAGGTTGCTCTAGAGCTGAGCTCCCAACAGAAACGAAAGGAAAAACTGGCGTTCGGAAAGTCAGCGTAATAGGACCGCTAATTTTCTCAAGACACACCTTACGTCCAAAAAGGTACAAGACCGGTTTTATTCTGATTTATGATGACGCCAGCGCAGCAATTACGGTGGCAGCTTGAACTAAAACCGTAAACAACAGACATGCGTTCGACCTATCAGTTCTGAGCAGGCAGCCTTAGGCAGTGGACGTGCGGCCATAGTGTGTAAACGTTGTTGATTAACACATCACAAGGGTTCGACGAACTGAACACCTCTAAATCAAGTATTCCAGACATTCTCCAGAACGTTTTGAAGAAGAGAAAAATTTATGCAAAATCTGTCCACACACCTTGACTCCCGAACAGGAACAACGACGCGTGGACGAATGCCGCGGCTTGACTGCAATGAAAAACGCGGAAAATTCTTTCCTGAAAAAACATTGTCACTGGTGAGAAGACTTCGCGTTGTCAATACGAAACTATGACAAAACTGTAACGTGTGGAGTGGATCTCTCACAGTTCTCAAGGACAGGAGAAGGTGGGAATGTGAGGCGCAAGTTGAATTCTCCAAGACAAGAAGGTGCGAATGTGAGGCACTAGCTGAACAACATCCCAAAAATTGACTTTCCTGACATTTTAATATTGTTTTGGAGACGTTCTGTATGTACTCAGGTGGTGGCAGGGTGGGGAGGGGGGAGGAGACTTGTAGAACAATTGAAGTTTTAAAACTACAGTCTAGACAGTTCTCTACTTTTTATTAATCCAGTTCTAAAATCTTGAGACTGTAGATAAGCAGTTATCGTGTATGGGCAACAGTATTTCCAGAATGTTCACTGATGTTGGTGTTGTCTGCAGGAATGTATCATTAATCGGTCAGTGTTGGGAAGCAAATGAAGAACGACCATCAGTGTATATTTATTAGGTTGGTGCACATGTTTATAGCGGTTTTGTTTTGCATGTTGTCATCCCGGTTGCTGTGGTTTCATTTATCGATTGTCATTTTTTATTTGTAGTTCACTGTTGCTATTTGAGTTAACAACTTGTTATTTTGGGATTTGGAGATAGTGAGGAGAGCTACATCTACATCTACGTCTACATTTATACTCCGCAAGCCACCCAACGGTGTGTGGCGGAGGGCATTATACGTGCCACTGTCATTACCTCCCTTTTCTGTTCGAGTCGCGTATGGTTCGCGGGAAGAACGACTGTCTGAAAGCCTCCATGCGCGCTCGAATCTCTCTAATTTTACATTCGTGATCTCCTCGGGAGGTATAAGAAGGGGGAAGCAATATATTCGATACCTCATCCAGAAACGCACCCTCTCGAAACCTGGCGAGCAAGCTACACCGCGATGCAGAGCGCCTCTCTTGCAGAGTCTGCCACTTGAGTTTGCTAAACATCTCCATAACGCTATCACGGTTACCAAATAACCCTGTGACGAAACGCGCCGCTCTTCTTTGGATCTTCTCTATCTCTTCCGTCAACCCGATCTGGTATGGATCCCACACTGATGAGCAATACTCAAGTATAGGTCGAACGAATGTTTTGTGAGCCACTGCACAGAGTACGACAAGAAATTGGTTTTCTAGTTTTAAGGAGAATCGTTTTGACATTAGTGACTCTCCACGCTCTCGAAGAACTTCGGGATTTGATGAAGATCGTTTAAACGCATTAATCCACAATGATCGGCATCAGCGAACTCGAGAACTGGCAGATGTCACGACTTGTGATCATTCTATCGTTATGCGGAATTTGAATGCAATGGGGAAGCTTCAAAAATCGAGTGTATGGACAGCGCATGTTTTGAGTCAAAATCTGTGGGTGGCCATATCTGCATCTCTGATTGCTTCTCCTCAATTGCCTCGTGAACAGCATCGACCATTCCTATCCTGTACCGTTACTGGTGTCGATAAATGGGGTATTTATGCTAACATAGGGGAGAGAAAGGAATGGGTGAGCCCAGACAGAGCAGCAGTTCCTAACATGGCTCGACGAGTTCTTCACCTCGAAACCACTTGATTTCTACAGTCTCGGAATGGAAAAGTTACCCCAGCATTTGCAGAATGTTGTAAATAGTGAAGGAGAATCTAATAATGATGACTAAATTCTCTGTTATATGTATGAGACGTGTTTGTTAAGCGAATGGAAAAACGCTACGAACATATGCATCAACCTAATATTTCCTTCTCAGTATAACAGTTCTTACTAAATCTCTTCGACGCTACGTTAAACCATAATTTTCCTTCCTTTCTTCCATCTTTAAATGTGTATAAATGCAGAATTATGGCAAAATGAAACACTAAAAGCCTACCTCTGAAGTCTGGCGGGAATAAAAATGGATGACTTATATTTTTTGGGTCGGGAAGTACATTGCAACAGTTAATGAAACAGCGGCAAGACGCTAGTGCAACCGCATTATATTTTAACTTTCCGTCAACAACAAAGTCATAAGAGACGTAGCTTAACCAGGGATTTCACAAGGATGTGTTACGATATCAGCCGCGTCTTTCTCAAAGGAACACTCACAGTATTTGTTTTAAATAACTTAAGAGATCAACCTAAATCTGAGTGGCTGGACGGGAATAGTAAGGTTGCTCTTCCTGAAGGCTTCTTAACCATCACACCAGCTCAGTGTTCTAGGACACTGCTCCACTGTTTGTAATCCTTGTCAGGCTGCCCAGGCAGTAAACATATAAGGGTTGGCTAAAAATATAGAAACACCAAACACACAACACAGTATCATACTTAATACGTTATACAGAACCCTTTGGCATTCAAAACAGCTTCCAGAGGTCACAACTGACAGTTACAAGGTATTAAGAGCATTACACAAGTGCGTTTAGTGGTCAAATACAACAGCTCAACCCGCAGGTTGGCTGTCATCTTAATTTGGGTTCAAGCATGTGTTTCTCGCGGTGTTTCCATGATTTCGTCCAACCACTGTAGAAAAATATTGAGAGTGGCACGATCAAGGTGTTGAAATGGTGATCTATGGAAAAAATATACATTTTTTCCTCGAAATTCAGTTTGGTAAATTTAAAGAACAGGTGTTCGGGACGGGGTGAGCAACTATTCTCTGAAGGGATCATGGGAACAAAATAAGATATATTAGAACGTTTACAAAAGCATACAGACAATCATTATTTCCTTACCTTATACGTAGTTACAGTAGGTCAACTACCCTACACGGCACCGAGCGAGGTGGCGCAGTTGTTAGCACACTGGACTCGCATTCGGAAGGACGACGGTTCAATCCCGTCTCCGGCCATCCTGATTTAGGTTTTCCGTGATTTCCCTAAATCGTTTCGGGCAAATGCCTGGATGGTTCCTTTGAAAGGGCACGGCCGATTTCCTTCCCAATCCTTCCCTAACCCGAGCTTGCGCTCCGTCTCTAATGACCTCGTTGTCGACGGGACGTTAAACACTAACTACCCCCCCCCCCTACCCTACACGGCACTACACTCTGCACTGTACAGTAATTTGTTCAGTTGGACAGAAGGTTGTTTGAAGTCGGTGCGATTTCTTTCTCTCTGAAGCTCTCTCCTACCAGCGACTCTTAAGATGTCTGTACTGATGCAATCTAGCGGTCTTCTATCCTCTTCTGGGATACAAATGAAGAATAGTGTCGCTCTAATTCTGTTTTATTCCAGCCATTTGCCCTAACTACGAGTATTTCTTTTTAGGGGCTGAACCCACTGTACTACCACACTGCTATTGTGCAAAAATCATCATCTCTTTTGCTCAGCAGCTTATGTTGACAACCAACTGTCGAACATGCAGTATCAATAATTTTTGTTGCTACATGCCTTGTAAGAAAATGGCCAAGGTACGAAAACATTATATTCATTCATTTCCAATGATTCTTGGACAAAGAGTGACTCTTTTTTATCACACATGACGTAAAAGGGTTTATTTTTTGAAGCGGTTTCCAAAACTTACCCTCTGTTTTTATCTCATCCAATAATATTTTAATTGCACCAGTGGCAAATAAAACAAAATTTATTAGAAGTTTCTGCGAAGTTGCATGCACTTTAACTCCTTAAATATTATATGAATACCCTGCTTGTTACAGTTTCCTGCTTCAGTCATGCATACACAACATGATGAAGTTAAAACACTATAGCAACACAACTAATGTAAAACATTTCATACACGAGAACAGTGTTCTTAATCTGAACAATTACGATACAGATGCGGATTACACACGCTTGTCTTTCATCATTAAAGAGACATGCCACTGACACTATCATTAACAGGCCAGACAAACTAAAGAAAAGTAAATGAAAACAGTTCAAGTCATAACGGTAAGAAACCAAGCTTACTGTGCGAATGAACATTACCTGTGAACGATTTATCACAAGCCACGTGTATGTTGCGTATTTGTGTGTGTGTGTGTGTGTGTAAGTTTATGTATATTTGTGTGTTTAAGCGTTCACGTTCGTGTGTGTGGAAGCGGTGAATATGACACCGTCAAATATGTACATTAAAATGATTAAGTATTTTTGTTTCAAAAATGCCTCAAACCACATCTCAAATTACACATAATGCTTTGAGTTGCACGTACATAAGTTTTTCAATTTCTTTTCGTTTTACTCGTCTAGACCTACAAGAGCTTAGCACTTAATCTGTAATTAATGGAGAATACCATCGCATTCAGCCTATATTAAGAGGCATGAGTGTGAATAGGCGCTTAATGTAAAGAGAATATGAGAAGGCTCCAATGAAAATGCAAAAACTTAGTTGCATTTATTATACGTGACGTATCTGTAATTTCAGGAATCCTAAGATGTTAACTACATTCGTTTCAGTCATCCGAAATCTGTTTCTTCATTTCGTGCTTCCCTTCGTTCTCCACTGCATCATAAAAGATTTCTGTCCATATTTTCCTGATTTTGAGAAGACCATAGTAGCAACACGTGACAGAGTAAAGTGGAACCCACTGAAACCTATCTGCCTTCCAAGATGACACACTCGTGTGACCTCATCATCATATTTCGTGTCGTTCACCGGACTTGTCGCCTGGGAATACGGTAGTAACAGAGATCTTTAGCGAAATGAGGCAGGTAAGGTCAACGCGCTAAAACTAATAAACGAAAAGTCGCAGAAATGCACTTCATATTTCTAACGGCGAAAATAACACTGCCCGTAAAATATAGTATCTAATTTGAAAATGTGAAGTGTTTTGCTTATATTTCAAGTTCTGCGTATGTGAACTGTACTGCAGATTCACGTTGGTCGCGGTGTGGTTTTGCAGAAGACAGAGGTTTCGCAAAATCTCATTCCAAGTCTCAAACGTCCTCCTGTTGAATATACACTCAGGTAATTCGAAACAACAGGCTTTCATGTTAGCATCTCTTCCCCGAATCCCATACATAATCTGATGCGTCACCTTCATTTTAAATACAATGTTTTGTGACACGCTACAGTTATTGATAGTCCGCTTTCGTAGCGGAGTGGTTAGCGCGAATGATGCTCAAGCGGAAAACCCGGGTTCATTTCCTTCGTGCGAGGACTGGAGATGCCATCTGAGGAGCTACTTGAATGAGAAGTAGCTGCTCCAATGTCTGGGAACTTGACAACGGTCAGAGAGCGGTGTGCTGACAGCTATGTCCATAACAAAGCATCCGAATGACATCATATGCCATAGGATGGTGATCGATCTGCGTTGCCAAATCCAACGTCTATACTCTGCAAACAACCTTACGGTGTGTGGTGGAAATGGCTCTGAGCACTATGGGACTCAACTGCTGAGGTCATTAGTCCCCTAGAACTTAGAACTAGTTAAACCTAACTAACCTAAGGACATCACAAACATCCATGCTCGAGGCAGGATTCGAACCTGCGACCGTAGCGGTCTTGCGGTTCCAGACTGCAGCGCCTTTAACCGCACGGCCACTTCGGCCGGCACGGTGTGTGGTGGAGGGTACTTTATTTAGCAGTATCAGTCCCCCATTTTCCTGTTCCAGTTGGGTATGATTCGCGGAGAAACCGATTGCTGGTAAGCCTACGTGTGGGCTTTAATCGCTCATAATTTTATCTTTGTGGTCTTATAGCAAGGTATACTTAGGAATATATCGGTTGAATTTTCTAGGAATGTACGTACTCGGTAATTGGACAGCAAACCGTACAGTGAAGCCGAACGTTTTCGCTGCAGCGTCTGCCACTGAAGTTGGCTGAGCATCTCTGTGTCTCTTTCCGTTTACTAACCGAACCTGCAACGAATGTGCTGCTCTTCTTTGAATCTTTTCTACACTCCTGGAAATGGAAAAAAGAACACACTGACACCGGTGTGTCAGACCCACCATACTTGCTCCGGACACTGCGAGAGGGCTGTACAAGCAATGATCACACGCACGGCACAGCGGACACACCAGGAACCGCGGTGTTGGCCGTCGAATGGCGCTAGCTGCGCAGCATTTGTGCACCGCCGCCGTCAGTGTCAGCCAGTTTTCCGTGGCATACGGAGCTCCATCGCAGTCTTTAACACTGGTAGCATGCCGCGATGGCGTGGACGTGAACCGTATGTGCAGTTGACGGACTTTGAGCGAGGGCGTATAGTGGGCATGCGAGAGGCCGGGTGGACGTACCGCCGAATTGCTCAACACGTGGGGCGTGAGGTCTCCACAGTACATCGATGTTGTCGCCAGTGGTCGGCGGAAGGTGCACGTGCCCGTCGACCTGGGACCGGACCGCAGCGACGCACGGATGCACGCCAAGACCGTAGGATACTACGCAGTGCCGTAGGGGACCGCACCGCCACTTCCCAGCAAATTAGGGACACTGTTGCTCCTGGGGTATCGGCGAGGACCATTCGCAACCGTCTCCATGAAGCTGGGCTACGGTCCCGCACACCGTTAGGCCGTCTTCCGCTCACGCCCCAACATCGTGCAGCCCGCCTCCAGTGGTGTCGCGACAGGCGTGAATGGAGGGACGAATGGAGACGTGTCGTCTTCAGCGATGAGAGTCGCTTCTGCCTTGGTGCCAATGATGGTCGTATGCGTGTTTGGCGCCGTGCAGGTGAGCGCCACAATCAGGACTGCATACGACCGAGGCACACAGGGCCAACACCCGGCATCATGGTGTGGGGAGCGATCTCCTACACTGGCCGTACACCACTGGTGATCGTCGAGGGGACACTGAATAGTGCACGGTACATCCAAACCGTCATCGAACCCATCGTTCTACCATTCCTAGACCGGCAAGGGAACTTGCTGTTCCAACAGGACAATGCACGTCCGCATGTATCCCGTGCCACCCAACGTGCTCTAGTAGGTGTAAGTCAACTACCCTGGCCAGCAAGATCTCCGGATCTGTCCCCTATTGAGCATGTTTAGGACTGGATGAAGCGTCGTCTCACGCGGTCTGCACGTCCAGCACGAACGCTGGTCCAACTGAGGCGCCAGGTGGAAATGGCATGGCAAGCCGTTCCACAGGACTACATCCAGCATCTCTACGATCGTCTCCATGGGAGAATAGCAGCCTGCATTGCTGCGAAAGGTGGATATACACTGTACTAGTGCCGACATTGTGCATGCTCTGTTGCCTGTGTCTATGTGCCTGTGGTTCTGTCAGTGTGATCATGTGATGTATCTGACCCCAGGAATGTGTCAATAAAGTTTCCCCTTCCTGGGACAATGAATTCACGGTGTTCTTATTTCAATTTCCAGGAGTGTATTTCCTCTATCAGTCCGATCTGGTATGAATCCTGTAATGACGAGCAGTATTCAAGCATTGGTTGAACGAGTCTTTTGCAAGCTATTTCCTTTGTTGATGGACTACATTTCCCGAGGAATCTTTCAATGAATCTCAGTATCGCACGTGCCTCATTCACAACTAATTTGATATAATCGTTTTACTTCAAATCAGTTCGTACACACTCTTTAAGATATTTTGTGAAATTAACTGCTTTCAGTGATGTTTATGCTATTTTGTAACCATACATTAAAGGGTTTTTTCGTTTATGTATTTGCAGTACTTCATGTTTGTTAACGTTGAGGGTCAATTGCCACTCCCTGTATTACGCATCGATGCTCTGTAGGTATACCTGCATTTCACTATAGTTTTCTAGCATCGAGGCATCTCTGTACACAACAGAATCATCCGGCAAAAGCCTCATGGAACTTCAGACGCCGGCCGCGGTGGTCTAGCGGTTCTAGGCGCGCAGTCCGGAACCGCGCGACTGCTGCGGTCGCAGGTTCGAATCCTGCCTCGGGCATGGATGTGTGTGATGTCCTTAGGTTAGTTAGGTTTAAGCAGTTCTAAGTTCTAGGGGACTGATGACCACAGATGTTAAGTCCCATAGTGCTCAGAACCATTTGAACCATTTTTTGAACTTCAGACCTTATCTACTATGTCATTATACACAGGGTGTCCCAGAAATGTTGTGACAAGCTTCGAGGATTTGTAGAGGGTGTCTTGGGGAACAAATGAAGGATAGGAAGCCGTGTCCAGGAGTGTCACCCGCCGACGCCATACAGCGTCGAAGTTATAGACGCTGGCACGTAACACTAGGTCAAACCCTCTGACAACCAACATAATTCTGTACGCTGACGGACCGTAGGCAGAACGTGGGCAGTGTTGCTTGTTATTCAGTGATAGTGACTGATTGCCTCGATCACCAGTGGGGAAGTTAGCCGTTGTCTAGAAAGGCCTTGTCTCCTATGAACTCGACGCTCTATTGCGTCATGTGACCTTAGTAATTGACTTAGTGATGGCATCATCCATATTAGTGACGTCATCGCTGTCATCAGCGAGATCATCATCCATACCTGTTAGTAACTAGGACACTTTCCCCATCCCCTTCCCCTCCTTATCTCCAGCAACCTACAGTACAGTATTAAAACTCGAAGACAGAGAAAACATCACATTTGAGTTAATGGAGAATTTAAAATACTCTTCCCCTATTTACATGGAAACAGAAACCAATTGTGGGCTTTATACTCCCTCCTCTTTACAACCAACCAGAACGTAGTACTAATAAGTCAAATTACTTTATTTTTGATGTACTCACCAAGTCATGACCCCTCCCCCCTTTTGTCTCAGCCAAATGATAGCGTATTATTAAATATCCAACATGGTGGAAACAGCAAAATTGTGATAATAGAAATCGCTCATTTCTTCATATGTACAAAGACTTTATACACCCCGACGTCCTCTTCCTGACCATCAGAGTGTAGAATTTGAAAGATGTTCGTGGTATATAGTAACATATTACGTAACCTCCAATTGAAAGTTAAAGATATTCATTACTTCCTTGAATCTCGAGTATCTTCATTATTTCTGGTACAAAAATAGTGTGTAAGATAGTCACATTATTTGTGTACCGACCAACCGTGTGCAGTATTTTTTCAGTTCCCCTCCTCTTTCCAAAGGAGTTCTACAAAATCCAAGTTGATGGAAATAGGCCAATTGTGTGTGTTTATACCCCTTGCCCTCTCTAGTAAACTATAAGCACTACATGCATAATGGTAAATGCTGGACGCTAAACGGTAAATGGCAGACATTATATGCTAAATTCTGAAACGGTAAACGGTAAACACTAATGCTAAACGCTAAAGGGTAGACGATAAGTGCCTGATGACAAACGCTAAATAGTAAACGAGTAAAAAGTAAATGCTAAACGGTAAAAGCTAAGCGCTTAATGTAAACAATAAATGTAAAATGGTAGACGCTGAATGCTAAACCATTAGTGTCAGGTGCTTCACGTAACGGTAAACGCTAAACAACAAACACCAAACAGTAAACGCTTAGCGCTAAATGGTAAACACTAAACGCCTAACGATAGAAGCTAAATGGTAAGCTGTAAAAGTCTGATGCCTCACACATAAGGAATGTTGATTACTGGCCACTACTGATTACTGGTCATCTCTGATCACCGACCATCATTCATCACTGACTGTAATTCATCACTATCATTGACCATTGACCATCATTCATCACTATCCATCACTGATCATTGAACATCAGTGCAAATATAATTAAGAATCGCTATGATAATTTATGATGCATAAAAAAGGTGTCAAGTTAAATAATTTTTGTGGAAGTCAAAAGCGTTTGTGTACGTAAGCATACCTGTGGATAAGATTAAAAATGATTCCAAGGTCGAAATGTTACGCATCATTTACATACACACATACCTCTGTATGTCTTACGCAAAAAAATATGGTACAAATCTGTGTTGTCCAGTAATTAGTTCATGTCTCACTCATAACTGTATCAAAATTAACTTATTATTTTAATGTATTACTGAGGAAAGGGAGGCAAAACAAACAATAAAAAAGTTTTCAAAGGGCACTTTCAAAATCTATACTGTGCAAATATAAGAATTTAAAGCACATTCTACATTGTCATCTACACTTTATACATCATCACCTATTCCAAACAACAATTTGTTGCGATTTGAATAGATATTCGGAACAACTCCATTAGACAACGAAGAATTCAGTGCTGTATCTTCATTATTGAAATCGAAACGGCACTTAATACCATTTGCCAGCAAACTGTGTACGTTACGAATAATATAGCTATCTACCAACTTTTTATAATGGAAGAGAAACCGTGAAATAAATACACTCATTCCTAACGTACTCTTCAAGAACATCATAGCGTTCGTTAAAGGTGTATCACTCTCTCTGAAGCGAGTGTGTTATTCGGTCACTGACTTCTGTAAGAGCTTGCACATCACCAATGACTTTCTATGCGACAGCTACCGTAAGTACTATTGCGAATGAAACAAGAGTCTTCTTTTAGGGATCTAACATTAACTACTTCCACTGTGTGACGCTTTTTGAACATAAACTCAAATTTTTATATATACAATCAATCATGTACCAGTAGTTTCAAAATCGACCGTGTTTTTTTTATTCTCTCTTCCACGATATGGTTAAAATGGCTCTGGGCACTATGTGACTTAACATCTGAGGTCGTCAGACCGCTAGAACCTAGAACTACTTAAATCTAACTAACCTAAGGACAGCACCAAATTCATGTCCAAGGCAGGATACGAACCTGCGACCGTAGCGGTCGCGCGGTTCCAGACTGAAGCGCCTAGAAGCGCTCGGCCACACCGGTCAGCTTTCCACTATATATTACGCACATTTTAACTCTGCTGAGGAAGTTGAGTCCGTGCGACTGATGGTCGATAATCTTGATAGTAGAGATATCTTGCATTTCTTCGCACGAAGCAGCACTCTTGTTCCAAATTTGGTGGTGGCGTCTATTGCGGTCTCCACACTCCTCAAGTTCTGTAACGTGGAATCTCTGCTTTCATGTATTATAGCCAGAAATTGACAGGAAAACTGAAAATATTCATATTAGTAGCATTGCCTATTGTGCTTACATCTTGATATGGAGTCTCTAAAGGTTCATCTTCAATTAATAGCTTCTAAGCGAGTTTTCTTCCACATTTGATATTATGCATCACAACTCAATCAGCAGTAATTTCTGGTCTCGTGTTTTGAATCAGGGATTTCGTAAGAAACATTGCTGGAAACACGTGTTCACCACAAAGTAGATAAATTTCAACAAAATGAGAGACCTGTTTGTTTTCCGAGGGAGACACGAAAAGGCCAGCTAAAACTTGCAAAGGCTTCCTCTTTTCCCAACTGCAAGGCTCTAGATAACCGTAGGAGACGTTCTCCATTAAGAAAAAATAGGGCACTAACCACATCAGTATTTACATATATTATCAGGAGAGAATTCTCCCCCATGTAATGATTCAACAAAGGAGCTCTTGTTTCAGCAATGGCAACAGCCATTGTGGCGTTCTCCCTGGTGATAGGATCACGCACGTCTATTATCTTTCAAAGTGTCATCTTGAGTGTGCTTATTTCTTTGGCTCAATTCACACACTTAGTTGTACTTACCCTAATATTTTTAATTGTTTAGCAGAAGCCCATAATGCAGTGCTTGCTGTTTGATTCAAAAATCAATATTTACGTGGATAGTTGTCGTATCCTCTCTTTCACTCCAGACTTTGCCGGCAGTCATCGTAAACTTCTAGGCAATAATCAGTGCTCCACGAGCTTCTTCCTCAATAGATATTGTTCCATTATCTTTTGAATTATTGCTTACCACTTTCGGATCCAGCAGGAGAAATAATGGTTCCGCCAATTTATTTTGATCGAAATGTGCTGGTGATTTGTTGCAGGTCATCTTGCAGTCGTGAATGTCATCATGCTCTTCCTCTTCTTCGTTACAATATTCACCTTTCTCATCATTATCATCCTCATCGTCTTCTTCTTCTTCTTCTTCTTCTTATTCTTTTCCACCTTCTGCTCTAATAAATACTTCGCTTTTATCATATTCAAGTGTCTCCTTTCGACATGGCTGCTTCAGACTCTGAGAATCCGTTTTTGAAGTGGATGCTTGTTGAATAGGATCTTCGTCTTATCCTCTGGAAAAGCATGGCGAGATCCTTTAGCCACAGCTGGAATTACGATCTCTCCCACGCTCATGTGATGCCAACATCATTTCTCAATAACGAACGACCAATGTTACCAATACACCCTTAATGATATGAATGTATTGATGACCTCTGCTGGAATTTACTTGTTTGTAGGAGAAGGAGCTTTGCTAATGAGTATTGTCAGCCTTCAGAATTTTGAAGATTTGCTGTGTAACTCGTTTTAGGAAGCGTAATTTTAAACAACAGATTATAAGATCCTCCCATTCTCGGGTGTCTTACATGTTGAATTAGTAAATCATGTTCACCGGCGAATCACCAACCACTCACACTCTTGCTACTGGTTCATATGTAATGCTGTTAACAGTATCACACGTTACGTGTATTAGTTTACTGAAAATGATTTTGACAGTATACCCCAGGCTTCCGGCAGTACTTCCTCTCGTGCTTCTGCTTCATCTCCATCACGATCATCATCTTCTGCTTCCTTAAATACTTTACACCCATCTCCTTCGTCTAGGTATGTCTTATTCTCCTATCTGAATAGTTCTCCCAATCTCTCCACCGGTTGAGGAATTGGTCTAAATTAACTCCCGTTCCTAGTACAGAGTTGGTAGTTTCATTTCATTTTATTATTTTTTTTTCAAGCCAGTTTGCCTGCGAATATTTCAACAGCTGACACTTAAGATAAATCTTCCGTCCAACCGAATTAGTAGAGAGATGTTTTAAGCTGTAGTATTCAATCACAACAATCAAACGTCTCAGGTTATGCCAGTGCTCACTGCGTTAGACGTTAGACCTTACTAGGACTTAAACAGTTTTCTACCACTTGATGAATGGTGGCTACTAGAAGGAAAAACTGTATCCTTCTAACTGCATCCTCTTAAAATGTATAGTAATGTCGTTGCTTCCTGGAGGAGTTAAGCATTAAGCTATACCCCCTATAAAATATTTTATTATGTTGTTGCCTGGTGGCGTAAGATGTTACTGAATGGAAACCTTGGGGCAATGGTGAGCACCTAAGGCGAATGGTGGGCATCTAGCAGAAGAATGGTCTTATCTTAAGAATACTCTTCCATCCAGTCAGTATTTGAGAGGCATTTTGACAGCTGCAGGGCTCAATCATAACTGAACCGATTACAAGCAAACATCTCAATTCAGAACACACTTCTTACCTCGTACGCGGAATCAGGGATTGCACAATCACTTTACCGGTAACGCCAGCTTCCCGTGAAAACCAAACGTGACGAAATAGATAGACCTAAGCCAGCTGAGACAAGAAACAGAAAATTGGGTCCTGTGCCCACAGGTTTTTGCTAGGAATTACCTTCCGACTGTAGAAACCTCCAGCTTCTCTCTTTCTCTCTCTCTCTCCCTCGAAGCAGAGGAAGTGTTCTGTGTAATTTTTTAAATTAACATCTCAAAACAGTTTTTTAAAACATCATTATTTATTTGTATTACCACGAGAATGGCAAGGCGTAATCAGAAAACGAAATCTGGAGGGGATTTCCCGAGAAATTTCTTATGAATCAGAGCCAGAATTCAAAGGGAAAATAGTTTTTGTTTGGTCACTGAGCGAGTAACAGTGCTATCACAGATGAATTGTGTCATACCATTGATTGTACAGAAGTTATCGGAAGACATTACTTTTTCACACGTAGTTATTGTAGCTGAATGAAACCAGGCACTCATCCTGTTTTCTTTATGTTTCAGATTACTAGCAAATGCAGCGAAAATGATTTAAGAAAGACATAACAGGCTGTTGCTGCACCTTTATTGATGAAAAAAGCTACTGAGAAATTCAAAATATCTGCTAACATGCTGCGACCCAGACTGAAGAGTGGGAATGAATGAGACCCGAAAGTAGGCTCTACTTTTGCGTCACATAGTTGTTGAATAAAACCATATGTCCGACATCATGTAAAAAAAAACTAATCTTCCCATTTTTTTTAATATTTCAGATGGATAGGAAATGAACTGCAGGAGATATGGAATAAGCGAAACAGGCTGTTACCGCAGGTTTATCGATTAATAAGACAGCTGAAATTTTTAACATACCCCTGCAGATGACTTTAATGAGTAGAAATAAACAGAAACCGAGCTGATGAATTCTGATTATCGTCTTTCCACGATGGCTGTCGAAAACTGGAGTGGGAGACTGAATATCAGTACATTCCATCAGTTGAGAGATATCCGCAAAATAATCATTTCACAGTTTAGGAAACAGTCCATATATTCATTGATCTGTATCAAACAGCATGCGTTAGGTGATGGGAACAGATGGCGAGAGATCGTATTCACATCCACAGAAGAACTGAAAATATTATATACTGAGCCAGTTATACATCAGCCGTGTAAAAAGTAAGACGAGCGAGCAAGCACATCTAATACTATGCAGGAGATAACGCCACTGCCTTACCCACCACAAAGCCACAGCCATTGTTGAGATGTCTTGCACTAAAAGTGCTCCTGAGACAAGCAACTACCGCTTTACTTACCATGGCGCACTACTTACAAAATAATTTTTCACTACAATTTCTTTTTTTTTTTTTTTTTTTTGACACAAAACAGTGTTGTGGAGAAGCGAGGTCTGTCTGCTTAATCTGTCTTCCTCTGTAACACACATATCTACAAAGGCAGCGAGATTGTGTTTCCGGGAATATCTCGAGGTGCGAAGTATGTTATAACATTATACGAAAAAACTTGGTGAGCAATGCCAACTGCCGGCCGTGGTGGCCGAGCGGTTCTAGGCCCTACAGTTTGGAACCGTGCGACCACTACGGTCGCAGGTTCGAATCCTGCCTCGGGCATGGATGTGTGTGATGTCCTTAGGTTAGTTAGGTTTAAGTAGTTCTAAGTTCTAGGGGACTGATGATCTCAGAAGTTAAGTCCCATAGTACTCAGAGCCATTTTGAACCAATGCCTACTAATCACATTTTTGCCTACTGATTCACCAGGGAGGAATATTATGAAATCTGGGAAAAAACTCGCTTTGTAGCTATCAGTTTATGCTGAACCTTTGGAAAGTCCACATCGCAATCTCTGTCTCGTACGAATGTTGCTATAGCCAAGAGGCCACGGTAGTTTGAAACACCTGGGAATTTCGGTGAATGAGTATTTTAGTTAGGAGTTCACTTAAGGCATAAAGATAAAAATGCTACAACAGCTGCTGGATGGGAGAGCAGCCCAAATAATTTCCCCTGCTCTTTACTTATGATGTTCAAAGCTGTAGCCGGGTGTCTGGATAACACTCGTGACTACACTTTAGATCTAAATCCTAGTTACAGAGTAGCTGAAGAAATACAGTAGCTGAGTAAAAGTATTCTGGCTGTCTTTACTCCAATGGAGAATCAGCTCCATTAGAGAATATGTTTGGCTACTATGTGACCATCAATTTGTTTCCTGGCGTGGGTCAGAATCATCCTGCTATGTTCAGTCGATATTTTATCTATCATTTGCATTAAATATTCTGAATGTTTGTCACTTAAGGGATGACACACAGGCAGGAAACTTACGTTTATAGGTCCAAGAAGCCTGTTCCAGCAGAAACTGTGCTTACTTCGGCATACACGCTGCAAATCCTCCGTCTTACTGATTATTGGGACAACATGCGAGCGATGTCTTCTATTGTTGTATGATGACATTGGGTTAAAGTGTTCACCACTCAAGGAGAAGACTGCTTCAGTTTTCGGTTCTAATCTCGCTGAAGACAAGAATTTTACCTCTTCTGTGAAAGAGCCAGTAGCAGGCAGGTCAACAATCAGCAAAGAAATCTTAATGGATCTTCTCCCCACAAGTTTTGTCGATATTGTTACCCTGATTCTGCACCATACAGATGTAATGTCTGCTTTTTCTGCTTCAGTAAATTGTATTGACTTAATTGTGGTACTGAATGATTTGTTAACTGGATTTAGTTATGTATCTACGCCTACCGCTATATTTGCATATTCCCATGGTAGTCCTTACATTACTGACTCTGTACTGAATGTAGATACAGACAATATCGGTGGCGAAAGAGCAAATTATCCTGCTATTTCGTGACTGTTTGGGATACTTTGTTTTATTAAACATTATCCTTTCGTAACGTTACTAAGGTAAGTTTGAATTTATTTGTATTAGTACAGAACGCACTAAACAGCGTTTTTTCGTTAGTTTATTACCACAACAAATTAACAAAAGAGCTAAATTAATCAGCAGCAATATAGTATTCCACATTATATACAGTAGACTTAAAATGCTTGGATAGTTTTTCATCATGCCTGTGGACAATAATTACGTCGGTAGCACACCGTCTCCTTGCACGTTATGCTGTATTAAAGCCAGTAAAGCTGTGCTGTTCAACGTGACATAAGGCAATAGATATCGTGGCTTCTGTGATCCACTGGTCATCTATCAAATCAGCAACGACATTTAGAGCAGAATGTCTCAGGACATTATTCTATAATCTTTAGGCGTGAAATTCATGATCTTAGATAATGAGTATGATTGAATGGAAGTCGTATGACATCAGATAAAAAGCAGCATTAATGGAATGCTAACAGATAATTTATAGTCGGTGCAATGCTCATACATCATAAAGTGAATAATAAAATAAAAAAATTTGTTACTGTACTTATAATGCAGAACTGCCAACACTGTTGATGTGACCTTCAGCCCGCAGATGCATTTGATATAGTCCTCCACATTATTGTATTCTGTGCAATCCTTTTCAGCTCTATACAGGCTGAAGCGAAATTCGCGCACTCGAGCTTCGCAGTGCGACTCCTCACAAACCAGCAATAAGAAAATGTCTCTCACAAAATTTCGGCCGGCGAGTGCATCCGGCAGAGAAAGGACGCTAAAGAGTGGTAATCTGGCAACACTGTAACCACATGTTTGGTAACTACCTGTGTCAGTACATACTAGTCGGCTTGCACAGTTGGTGCAGTGGATAGAGTTTTGGGTTAGCATGCAGGAGGTCGGTGGTTCGATGCTGGGTTCAGGCATATGCTTCTGATTTGGTAAATGTAGTCGAGGTGATACGGTATCCGGCATTTTAATTGTGAACAGCGATTGCAGCGGGTCCTGTAGAAAACACTTGCACTTACAAACTACAGTCGTAGAAATGGAAGACTGGTCAGATTTGAAAGAAGACCTTTCCATGTCGTGGGCGTAAATTCATTCGCACCAGTTCATCTACTAGATGTGAAACCTGTTTTCATTGGACCCTAGTCCAATGGTCCCATGGATTAGTACAAACTATTGTTCTTGCCTCGCTCAGGTCCATTAAGTTTAATTACGGTCTTACAAGTAGGACTAACAACGTGCTTTGCGAATAATGTCCAAACTCGGTTACTGATTGAATGTGTTATTACCGTGGTACCACTAAATATATCTTGCAACATTGAGTCTGGTAACCGCATGCTGTATGCTGTTTAGTACGTATCTCAATGCATTATTATTATTATTATTATTATTCTATCGATGGGATTGTGGAAACATCACGTCTGTTACCGTTAAGGAAACAGTGTAATCCGAAACCGAACATTTCGCAATTAGCGGTGTCGGAATGAATCTTGCAGAACTACACTCCTGGAAATTGAAATAAGAACACCGTGAATTCATTGTCCCAGGAAGCGGAAACTTTATTGACACATTCCTGGGGTCAGATACATCACATGATCACACTGACAGAACCACAGGCACATACACACAGGCAACAGAGCATGCTCAATGTCGGCACTAGTACAGTGTATATCCACCTTTCGCAGCAATGCAGGCTGCTATTCTCCCATGGAGACGATCGTAGAGATGCTGGATGTAGTCCTGTGGAACGGCTTGCCATGCCATTTCCACCTGGCGCCTCAGTTGGACCAGCGTTCGTGCTGGACGTGCAGACCGCGTGAGACGACGCTTCATCCAGTCCCAAACATGCTCAATGGGGGACAGATCCGGAGATCTTGCTGGCCAGGGTAGTTGACTTACACCTTCTAGAGCACGTTGGGTGGCACGGGATACATGCGGACGTGCATTGTCCTGTTGGAACAGCAAGTTCCCTTGCCGGTCTAGGAATGGTAGAACGATGGGTTCGACGACGGTTTGGATGTACCGTGCACTATTCAGTGTCCCCTCGACGATCACCAGTGGTGTACGGCCAGTGTAGGAGATCGCTCCCCACACCATGATGCCGGGTGTTGGCCCTGTGTGCCTCGGTCGTATGCAGTCCTGATTGTGGCGCTCACCTGCACGGCGCCAAACACGCATACGACCATCATTGGCACCAAGGCAGAAGCGACTCTCATCGCTGAAGACGACACGTCTCCATTCGTCCCTCCATTCACGCCTGTCGCGACACCACTGGAGGCGGGCTGCACGATGTTGGGGCGTGAGCGGAAGACGGCCTAACGGTGTGCGGGACCGTAGCCCAGCTTCATGGAGACGGTTGCGAATGGTCCTCGCCGATACTCCAGGAGCAACAGTGTCCCTAATTTGCTGGGAAGTGGCGGTGCGGTCCCCTACGGCACTGCGTAGTATCCTACGGTCTTGGCGTGCATCCGTGCGTCGCTGCGGTCCGGTCCCAGGTCGACGGGCACGTGCACCTTGCGCCGACCCCTGGTGACAACATCGATGTACTGTGGAGACCTCACGCCCCACGTGTTGAGCAATTCGGCGGTACGTCCACCCGGCCTCCCGCATGCCCACTATACGCCCTCGCTCAAAGTCCGTCAACTGCACATACGGTTCACGTCCACGCTGTCGCGGCATGCTACCAGTGTTAAAGACTGCGATGGAGCTCCGTATGCCACGGCAAACTGGCTGACACTGACGGCGGCGGTGCACAAATGCTGCACAGCTAGCGCCATTCGACGGCCAACACCGCGGTTGCTGGTGTGTCCGCTGTGCCGTGCGTGTGATCATTGCTTGTACAGCCCTCTCGCAGTGTCCGGAGCAAGTATGGTGGGTCTGACACACCGGTGTCAATGTGTTCTTTTTTCCATTTCCAGGAGTGTATATCTGTCAGAGGGGTAATGCGCTTTAGGTGGAACAGCGCGCAGGACTGAATGCGTGTTTATACTGTACGCGCTGTTCACCAGACAGGAACTAGTTGCGAACAGAGTGAGGCCCCCGTGACAGACTCCAATGTGCATGCGTACAAGTATCGAATTTTCTCATTGTAAACCTCTAAACCAGTTTGGCAGCCGTTTGGCATACACAAACGATGAATATGTGTGTATGCTATTGGTCCTCAGTGCATCTGATAACCTTTCTGGTACTGCCACTCGTGAATATGCGGCCAGATATCCTTGTCGACGCCGTCCAGATAAAAATGTGTTTCATCGTCTGGAGCTGCTCTCCTTCCACCATCACGTGATAGAGGACAGAGTATGTCCATTGACTCGCCGTACTCAGGCTACTGAGGAAGATACTCTGGAGGTCATACACCAAGAACCTCAGCGAAGTACAGGTAGCGCAGCGAGGCAGCTGCGTGCTGCACGAGCATGGTCTGCACCACTATCATTATGCTTTTATGCAACACCGGCATCCTGCAGGTCGCCGTCAGCAGATACAATTCTGTGAATGGTTCCAACAACAACAGGAAGCCAACGACGACTTCGTGGACTCCATAATTACGTCGGATGAGGCAGCGTACACTTGTAAAGGTGTCTTCAACATGCACAATGCCCACCATTGGTGTTAGGTTAACCCGCATGGCACCTGCAGACGTGCATATGAAGTTCGCTTTGGTATCAACGTTTCGGCCGGGATATTGGGCGACAGTTGTTTCGGCTCCTACATGTTGCCTAACCAGTTGACTGCACGAAGGTGTCATGCATTCCGCTAAAACTATCTGCCTGATGCGCTGGAAGATTTTCACTACATGTTCAGCAGAGGATATGGTTCCAACATGATGGTGCATCTCTACACTCTAGAATTAATGTGCGACAGTATTTGGACAGAAAATTTCCAGGGAAACGGTTCGGACGTGGCACCTGACCTAAATCCACTGGATTTCTTCCTTTGGGGGCACCTGAAGGAGCACAGATACTCTACTCCGCTGAATAATGTGGAATATTGGTAGCTCGTGTTCATGCTGCTCGTGCTACTGTGGACGGAGCTTTGCTGCAAGGTCCAGAGCTGTGTGATCAGGCGGGTTGCGCAATCTTTGGACTTGCAGGAAGGTCGCTTTGAGCACTTTTTGTTCTGAGGACAACGTATTCTATTGTGAAGGTCATGCGGTCAGTAATATGGACAGTATTATTGTCACTGATTGCTAAGTGCGGCATCTGAGCGCTCATATTATATGTACTATAAATGACAAGTAGATGCTGTGTTATTGTACTGTGCTATCATCTTCAGCATCTCGAAACTGATATTGTTTTTGTAGTTATTCTGTCCTATGACAGATCATTTGTTTCAACTGTCTACTTCTTATTTGTCAAACAACGTGTTTGTTATTTCAAGCATTACAAAATTTTGTAAAGTTAGGATACATGCGACCGAAGAAACGGTTAATATTACAGTATCAAATGTCAGAATGAAATTAGCAATTAAAAAAAATGCGTCCCAACCCATTATCGAACCCTCGACCTCCTGCATGCTAACCCAAAACTCTATCAACTGCACCAAATGTACTGTACGACTTATATGTGCTAACAGAGAGCGTTACTGTACATGTGGTTACTGCTAAGAGAGGAGTTACCATAAATGTGGTTACTGTGTTACCAGATTGCTACTCTTTAACGTCCTTTTCCTGATGGATGTACTCGCGGAACAAAATTTTGTGAGAGACATATTTTATCGCTGCCATGTGAGAAGGCGCGCCGCGAAGTCCGAGTGCGCGAATTTCACTTCGCCCTGTATAACTTCTGTAACATAGACTATGTGATCAAAAGTAACCGGACATCCTCAAAAAAAATACGTTTTTCATATTAGGTGCACTGTGCTACCACTTATTGCCAGGTACTCCATATCAGCGACCTTAGTAATCATTAGACATCATGAGAGAGCAGATTGGGGCGATCCGCGGAATTCACAGACTTCGTACCTGATCAAATAATTGGGTGTCACTTGTGTCATACGTCTGTACGCGAGATATCCACACTTCTAAACATCCCTAGGTCCACGGTTTCCGATGTGATAGTGAAGTGGAAACGTGAAGGGACACGTACAGCACAAAAGCATACAGGCCGACCTCGTCTATTGACTAACAGAGACCGCCGACATGTGTAATACGCAAACATCTATCCAGACCATCACATAGAAATTATAAACTGTATCAGGATCCACTGCAGGTACTACGACAGTTTGGCAGGAGGTGAGAAAACTTGGATTTCATGGTCGAGCAGCTGCTCATAAGCCACACGCAACACCGGTAAATGCCAAACGACGCCACGCTTGGTGTAAGGAGAGTAAACATTGGACGATTGAACAGTGGAAAAACAATGTTTGTAATCGCGTATCACGGTACACAATATGGCGATCCGATGGCAGGGTGTGGGTATGGCGAATGCCCAGTGAATGTCATCTGCCAGCGTGTGTAGTGACCACAGAAAGATTCGGATGTGGTGGTGTTATGGTGTGGTCGTGTTTCTCATGGAGGGGCTAACCCCTTGTCGTTTTGCGTGGCACTACCACAGCACAGGCCTACAGTGATGTTATAAGCACGTTCTTGCATCCCACTGTTGAACATCAATTCAGAGATGGCGATTGCACCTGTTCATAACGCACAGCCTGTGGCGGAGCGGTTACAAGACAATAACATCCCTGTAATGGACTGGCCTGCACAGAGTCCAGACCTTAATCATATAGAACACATTTGGGATATTTTGGAACGCCGACTTCGTGCCAGGCCTCACTGACCGATATCGATACCTTTCCTCAGTGCAGCATTCCGTGAAGAATGGGCTGCCATTCCGCAAGAAAACATCCAGCACCTGATTGAACGTATGTCTGCGAGAGTGGAAGCATTCATCAAGGCTAAAGGGAGGCTAACACCATATTGAATTCCAGCATTACCGATGGAGGGCGCCACGAACTTGTAAGTGATTTTCAGCCAGGTGTCTACATCTTCGTATCTACATTTATACCCCTCTAGGCAATAAGCGGTGTGTGGTGGAGGGCACTATTCGCGCAAAAGTCATATTTCCCCCCTCCCCTGACCCCTCTGTTCCACTCGTGGATCGTGCGAAGGAAAAACGACTATCTGAACGCCTCAGTACGAGCTCTAATTTCCCTTATCTTCGAATGGTGATCATTGCGCGGAATGAAACTTGATGGTAATAATATATGCTCTACATCCTCGGCATAGATCGGAGTTTGGAATTTAGTGACCAGCTCCCTCCGTTTAGTGCGTCGTCTATCTGCAAGTGTGTCCCACTTCAAACTTTCTATGAGATTTTTAACGCTCTCGCAATGGCTAAATGTAACAGTCACGAATCTTGCCGCTCTTCTTTGGACCTTCTCAACCTCTTGAATCAGACCCAACTGGTGGGGGTCCCATAAAAACGAACAATACTCTAAGACTGGCCGAAGTGAAGTATTTAAGCAATTTCCTTTGTTGAAAGACTGCATCACTTCAGTATTCTACCAATAAATGGCAATCTAGAGTTCGCCTTACCCGTTACTTGTGTAATCTGATCATTCCATTTGAAATCATTTCGAATAGTCACACCCAGATACTTGACGCATGTTACCGCTTCCAAAGACTGGGCATTAATGGGGATTTTCGCTTTGTTATACGCAGTAGGTTACACTTACTTATATTGAGTGGTAAGTGCCAGTCATTACACCACGCGTTTATTTTCTGCAAATCCTCATTGATTTGTTCACAACTTCCGCGTGATACTAGTTTCTTGTACACTACAACATCATCGGCAAACAGTTTAATGCCGCTGCCAAACCATCAACCAGCTCGTTTATGTAAATCGTAAAAAGCAGCGGACCTGTTACGCTGTCCTGGGGCACACCTGATGTTACACTTGTTTCTGTTAAAGTCTCCCCATTAAAGACGAAATACTGCTCTCTATCTGTTAGAAAACTTTCTATTCAAGCGAATATGTCATCGGATAGACCGTAAGCGCGCACTTTCTGGAGCAAGCGACAG
The DNA here is from genome assembly GCF_023898315.1 of Schistocerca nitens. NCBI lineage: Eukaryota > Metazoa > Arthropoda > Insecta > Orthoptera > Acrididae > Schistocerca > Schistocerca nitens. The sequence goes on from NC_064616.1 coordinate 438,164,511, forward strand.
TGCGGAACTGAGTCGAACGTCTTTCGAAAGTCGAGGAATATGGCTTCAACCTGGGAGCCTGTATCTAGAGCCTGTTGTATATCATGCACAAAGAGGGCCAGCTGTGTCTCGTATGACCGCTGTTTCCTTAAAACCGTGCTGGTTTCTGCAGATGAGCTTCACAGAGTCTAGAAAGCTTATTGCGTCTTAACACAAAATATGTTCCATGATTCTACAAAAAATCGATGTCAGTGAAATTGGTCGGTAATTATGTGCATCCGATTTCCTACCCTTTTTATAGATTGATATGACCTGGGCCTTCTTACAGTCCTGTGGAATTCTCCGCTGTTCAAATGATCTCTGATAGATGATGGATAAGAATGGTGCTGTATCTGTAGCATAGTCAACGTAAAATCTTACGGGGATACCGTCTGGGCCAGATGCCTTTCTGGCGTTTAAGGATCTTACCTGTTTTACAATCCCAGATACAATAAACACTATGTCAGCCATCCTTGAATTCGTTAGATAATTGAAAGGGGGAATGGTGCAGTTGTCCTCTACCATAAACGAGTTTTTGGAAACTAGATTTAGAATTTCGGCCTTCTGTTTATCATCATCCGTTGCATTACCCGTACTGTCAGCAAGAGAAGGTATTTAATTATTTGTAGCGTTCATTGATTTTACGTACGTACAAAATTTTCGGGGGTTATTTTTAGAATCTGCAGATAAAATATTGCTTTCAAATTCGTTGAAAGAATCTCTCATTGTCCTTTTGACAGCTGCTTTCATTTCGCATAATTTGTGTTTGTCAGTGGGGCAGTGACTACGTTTAAAACGACTGTGCAAAATTCTCTGCTTTCTCCTCAACTTCATAATACAGTTTGTTGAACCAAGGTGGATCCTTTCCCTCCCCTATATTTTTGCTAGGCACATATTTTTCTAGCACGTGGTGGACAATACGTTTTAATTCCGACCAAAGATGCTCAATATCTTTGTGTCCTGCGGTGAATGCTTGGAGCTGATTATGTCCGGATACTTTTCATCACATAATGTATATCCATTTTGACCTACTTACTGTGATCAAGCGTTGGTCTCCTCCAGTTTTAGGCCATGCTGACTTAGATCTGGATACTTTTGATCACAAAGTGTATTTCCATTTTGACCTACTTACTGTGATCAAGCATTGGTCTCCTTCTCCAGTTTTAGGCCATCCTGACTTAGGTTTTCCGTGATTTCCCTAAATCGCTTCAGGCAATGATTCCTTCGAGAGGGCACGGCCTACTTCCTTCTCCATCCTTCCCTAATCCGACGGGGCCTATGACCTTGCTGCTTGATACCCTCCCCCAAATCAACAAACCAACCAACTTCCCACCATTACAAAATAGTCGAGTCCGTGAAGCATCATTATGTGTCCTACCACACAATCACTTTTTTTGTCATGTCGTGTCATTAATTTGGTTTTTCCTCAGATCGAGTTTGTACCTCCTCGTTAGCATATTTATTCCGTCTCCTCACCTAACTTTCATCACCCTGCTGTAGCATCACATTTCAAAAGTGTCTAGTGTGATCTGCTTCATGTAGACGTTTTACATCCGTACAAAGCTATGCTCCCGACCATCCCCTTTAAAAATCTGTCATTTAAATTTATATTCAATGTTGACAATTTTCTCTTCAGAGTTACTTTTCTTGCTATTGCTAGGTGCATTTTAACCGCTCTCCACATCTTCCATCATCAGCTCTTTTGCTCAAAAAATAGAAAACTCATCTACTACTTTCTCAAATTCTCAGTCTAAAATTCCACTCTAATTTCCTCAGTATCGTCTGATTTAATTCGAATAAATTAAGTTATCCTTCTCTTCACTGATACTGGTATTCAAATTATATTCTCTTTTCAGGACACTGTCCAATGGGTTCAACTAATATTACAAGACTTTAGCCGTCTCTGTTGAAACTGCAGTATCATCGATGAACCTAAAAGATTTTATTTATTTTGACTGAGCTTTAATTATGTTTATAAATTCTAAATGTCCCTTACTGCTTGTGTAGCGTATCGATAGAATATCAGTAATAGGTGAAAATACTTGTTCACTTACTTCTCTACTGCCATATCTTTTTCATGACCCTCGACTTTTCTAACTGCGATGTGATTTCTGTAAAGTACTAGAAAATCTTTCGCTTCCAATGTTTTGGTCCAGGTGCCTTAAGATTTATAGAGAGTGTATTGCAGTCAACATTGTTAAGCCGGCCGCGGTGGTCATGCGGTTCTAGGCGCTGCAGTCCGGAACCCCGGGACTGCTACGGTCGCAGGTTCGAATCCTGCCTCGGGCATGGGTGTGTGTGATGTCCTTAGGTTAGTTAGGTTTAAGTAGTTCTAAGTTCTAGGGGACTTATGACCTAAGATGTTGAGTCCCATAGTGCTCAGAGCCTCAACATTGTTAAAATTATATTTGAAAATATCAGTAGTGTAACAATAGGTCTTCCTTTATTTAAGCTAAATCATAGCGTCAGTGTCGCCTTTCGTTTTCCTAGGTTTATATCGAATACAAACCAAACTTTCGCGATGTTCTTCATTCTTCTATAAACTTTCTGTGACAGTATTTTGCAACAATAACGTATTAAAGTGTTGGTTCCCCTTTAGTCACGATATCAGCTATTGCTTTCTTCCGAATTCAAATTATTACATTCTCCCTGAACTCTGTTTGGGTGTATTTCACCTCTCTCATGTATTTTTCATACCAGATGGAATAGTTTTCTCGTGGTATCTGTACCCCCACAGATTTTAATAACTTCGGGTGATATCGTCTGCTGTAGTTGCCTTGTTTGGATTTAGGTGTTTCAGTTTTAATTCTTCAGTTCACAGCGAACAAACTATGGTCAGAGATCATGACTGCTTCTGGAATGATTTTGTAATTTTATAACTTCATTTGTATAATTTTGTTTTATTATCAACACAATCAGCTATGAACCTGTGAACCTTAGCTGCTCTTACACATAATCGTGATGATAACATCAACGACTGTATCCAATAATGGTAATACACCATCTGTAATGTCCGCCATGTCTGCAGTGCGTGGAACTCTACATCCTTTCTGGCGTAATGCAATCATTTTCTCGAGTTACTACTATTGTTTGATCGAGATATTTGGTGACATCAAACGTAACTAAATTTGGAATTCATGAAGCAATGTTCAAGTAGTCTCCATGTTCCTATGTTACAAATCGTTTTATAGAACGTATTGCCCTAAAGCTCACTACGAATTTTATAACATAGATTATTGCCATACAGTTATGAGAAAGTTTAGTGACACGCTGAAGGTATGCACTTGGGTAATGAGCTGTCAATGAAATATGACGGGAAAATATGAAATTTTTGTACCACCATAAACAGCCTGACGGTCGAGATTGTGGGAGAACTTGGCTCATCGAAAGCTGTTGCTGCGTTGCTTATCGTAATATCGATAGCGGGTAATCATCTACAATTTACGACCGTTGTTGCTATTACCTTCGAAACTACCAGCTCTTAGGAAGGGAAGTCTGAAAGGATCAAATTATAGCGTAATATCGGGTGATACTACGAAGAGGCACTGTTTCCTTCTGGTAATGAGAAACTAAATTGTCAAAGTCATCATGATTCTTTGTATCTAAGTAATGTGTTCACACTATAAAGAAACTCTGCTTTTCTAAGACTAATATGATAAGCACACGTAAATCGAGCATCCACAATGAACGGTCTTACTGGAAGTGGTGTGAACTTACCTTTGCCCTGAGAAACTACTCGCCGGATCTTGTAATGCATTTCGTATGGTATAAATCCCTGCACTTGATACTCAACCCGGTAACTGAACAACTAATCTTGTTAGAAGTGGTATCAGCAAGTTTGCACTATTTAAGAAAGAAAACTTACGTACCTTCAATAATAATATTCTCAGTATTGTTCGGAAATGGCCACATGAGGTAATCCTTTTGGTATAATGGCATTATTTTAGTCATAAGCCAAAATTCCTGCCATGATTGAAATTACATAATAAAACTGATAGCAAAATTTAATTATGTGCAACCTGGTCTCTGTTATACCAAACTTGTAAGCAACCTTCACAGCCACCAAAACATATGAGCAACATTTAATTTCAAGTGATAAAAACTTAAGAAAACTCATAAATCATTAACTAATTACTTTTGGTGCAGTTTATATTCCATTATAAAGCTCAGGTGACTCAGAACCGGTTAAAACTCTCACTTTCTACAAATTTGCTAAACTGAGGATTATTCGACATAATTACGAATTTTATTTTCTCGTAAATAACTGAATAACACTTTTGACGTATTCGGAATTTCACGGATGCTTTTATACTGTCAAATTAATTAGATAACACGAAATTCAACGGAGGTTTCAGGAACATGTGATAAAATATTTATCTTGACAACAACACCCAGAACACAGTGCTCTAGTCAAAATACGTGCACTGCTTACGAAAGAGTTTGTAAAACCATATCTGCGTATTTAAGCACCAATACTCTAATATTCGATTTATGTACGAAACAAGTTAGTACGTATACTAAACTTCACGCTTACTGTAAATCCTACTTAACATTTGTACCCGAAACTAATATTGTAAGCAACCAGTTGACGCTGGACTCATTCCAAAGACCTCAAGCTTTTCTGAAGCAAAATGCACTTGTAACGTGGACGTACTTGAGATCAGACGTTTGTGAAATTTGCTCCGCAACAATACTACTCAATACTAGCAAATTTGTTGCCGTGTGCAAGCTGGGTAGTGGATAGGCTACCAGCTGATAAATTCAAATGTCTCCCAGTAAAAAGGTATTTTTACTTTGCTGAACAACAACAGAGACAACTGAGTTAAGGAGATTTCCGCAGAATCAAAGCACCTGGAAAACACAACGCAACTTAAAGAAGACGACGTTTCGAAAGAAAAGTACAAACCTTTTTAACATTCATGTAGACTCACAGCCATCGTACATCATCGGGTCTTCGTTGTGCATATCTCAAATCAATTGCGGGCACACACGATACGCAGACAAAAACGCTGAGAGAAAATTACGAACGCTTACAGATTTTTCAAACAGAAATGTCACTTTACAACTTTCTTCTTTCCCACACACAAATCACTCCCAGACAGCCACATAAGAACGGGGAAACAAACATAGTGGACTCCCAAAGAACTAAGTGATTTGCGATAAATTATATATAGGGTGTCCCGGGAGATGTGTTCAATATTCACGAATATAAGCAGAACGATCATTCGAAGCAAAAACGTCCGGTAAAGATGCGCTCTAAAAATCGTATCTCAAGAGCTATGACCACTTGTTCATCTTCTAGACTGAGAAAAAAACTCTTCTGCAGTAAGCCCTCTGCTTTCCATATTTTGCGAAAAAACTGTGGTAAACATGGACTCTAAAGTGCATATGTTAAGTACTACGAGCACTTGTTGGTCTTCAGTCCTGTGGAACACACTTCTCCTACTGCAAAAGTGGTCATAGCTCTTCGGGTATGCATTTTAGAGCTCATGTTCACTTGACATTTTTTTTGTTTCGTGCACGTCATATTCCGGAACACTGACCATTCTTTCTCGGACATCTCTATGTTACGAACTGACGGTTAAAACCTCGGTTCGTTTCCTCCATGTACTCCAGTTTCATATTTAGATGAAGTCACCAACTTACTATGCTGATCGACAATAATACTGATTTTTGTCCGAACTACGGTATTTCTATTAATCTACTACATAGTAACAGCATTTCTATGAGATGGAAAACTTGTAGTGTGTAATGAATGTAGGATTTAAAATCATTAGAAACTCCTTAGGTTCCTGAAGAGGGGATAGCAGCCTTTGCAGTAGGTGCAGGGGCAACAGTGTGGAGGATTGACTGATACATCCCCGTAATTTCAACGAAAATGGCCTTGCTGTGATGGTACTGCGAACGGCTGAAACCAAGGGAAACTACCGCCCGAGGGCAAGCAACTCTCCTGTATGGTTATATGACGAGGGCATCCTCTTGAGGAAAATATTCCGGAGGTAAAATAGTCCCCTACTCGGATCTCCTGGCGGGGACTACGCAGGAGGATGTCGTTACCCCGAGGTACAAAACTTGCATTCTACGGATCGGTGCATGTAATGTTAGATCGCTTAATCGGGCAGGTAGGTTATAAAACTTAAAAAAAGGAAATCTATCCCTTGAAGTTAGGTATTCTGAGAATTAGTGAAGTACAGTGGCGGGAGGAACAGGGCTTCTGGTCAGCTGAATACAGGATTATAAGCACAAAATCAAATAGGGGTAACGCAGGAGTACGTTTAACGATGAATAAGAAAATCGGAGTCTGGGTAAACTACTGTAAACAGCATTACGAACGCAATAATTGTAGCCAAGATAGATACGAAACCACGACAGTAGTACAAGTTTATATTGCAGCTAGCTCCATAGATGATGAAGAGATTGAAGAAATGTATGGTGAGATGAAAGAAATTATTCAGACACTTAAGGGAGACAAAAATTTATTAATGGTAGTGGACTAAAATTCCATAGTAGAAGAAGGAAGCGGAAGAAACATAGTAGGTGAAAATGGTTCAAATGGCTCTGAGCACTATGGGACTTAACTTCTAAGGTCATCAGTCCCCTAGAACTTAGAACTATTTAAACCTAACTAACCTAAGGACATCACACACATCCATGCCCGAGGCAGGATTCGAACCTGCGACCGTAGCGGCCGCGTGGTTCCAGACTGTAGCGCCTTTAACCGCTTGGCCACCACGGCCGGCAAACATAGTAGGTGAACATGGACCGGGAGAAAGAAATCAAACAGGAAACCGCTAGGTAGATTTTTGCACAGAGCATAATGTAATCATTGCTGACACTTGATATAAAGGTCATAAAAGAAGGCTGTACATGTGGAAGAGACCTGGAGACACCGTAAGGTTTCAAATTAATTATATAATGGTAGGACAGAGATTTAGGAACCAGGTTTTAAACTGTAAAACGTTCTCAGGGGCAGATGTGGTCTCTGACGACGGTTAAATTGAAGAAATTTCAGAAAAGTAGAACATTAAGGAGATGGGACCTGGATAATTTGGAAGAACCAGAGATTTCTGAGAGTTTCAGCGGCAGCATTAACCAACGTTTGACTATCGCAGGGGAAAGAAATACAGTAGAAAACGAATGGGTAGCTTTAAGAAATGAAACAGTGAATGCAGCAGATGGACAAATAGCTAAAAAGACACGGCCTAAAGGAAATCCATTGAGAACATACTGAATTCAATTACGCGAAGGAGAAAATATAAAAATGCAGCAAATGAAGCAGCTGAAAGGGAATACAAACATTTAAAAAATGAAATTGACAAGAAGAAGCAAATGGCTAAGCAAGAGTGACTAGAGGAGTAGTGCAAGGTTTAAGAAGCATATTTCATCAGGGGACATATATATACCGCTTACAGAAAAATAAAAGTGGCCTTTGGAAAAAGAGAAGCAGCTGTATAAATATCAAGGGCTCAGATCGGAATCCAGTCTTAAGCAAAGAAGGGAAAGCTGAAAAGTGCAGGGAGCATATAGAATGTATAAACAAGGGAGATAAGCTTCAAGGCAGTATCATAGAAAGGGAAGTGGACGTAGATAGACATGAGATTGTAGATATAATACTGCGAGGAGAATTTGACAGAGCACTGAAAGATCTAAGGCGAAATCTGGCCCCGATAGTAGGCGATATTCCGTCAGAAGTACTGGTAGCCTTGAGAGAGTAAGCCATGACAAAACTTACATCTGGTGGGCAAGATGTATGGGACAGGCGAAATACCCTAAGAATTCATGTAGAATGTAAGAACTCCAATTCCAAAGAAAGTGATTCTGAAGGTGTGAAAATTACCGAACTATCAGTTTAATAAGTAATGACTGGAAAATACTAACACGAATTCTCTACTGAAAATTGGAAAAACAGGCAGAAGTAGGAATATATGAGGCAATACTGACCCTACAACTTATCGTAGAGAAGACATGTTAGGGAAAGGCAAACCTATGTTTATGGAATTTGTAGACTTAGAGAAATCTTTTGACTGTGTTTACTGGAATACTTCCTTTGAAATTCTGAAAGTAGTATGGATAAAATACAGGGAGCGAGATGCTATTTACAATTTTTACACAAAGCCAGTAATAGGAGTCGAGTGGCATGTAAGGGAACCAGGGGTTGAGAAGAGAGTGAGACAAGTTTGTAGCCTATCCCTGCTGTAATTAGACCAGTATATTGAACAAGCAGTAAAGGAAACAACAGAAAAATTTGGAGTAGGAATTAAAATCCATGGAGAAGAAATAAACTTTGACGCTTCCCGATGACACTGTAATTCTGTCAGAGACAGCAAAAGACTTGTAAGAGCAGTTGAACGGAATGGACAGTAGATATGTTTTGCTTGTAAGGAGGATATAAGACCAACATCAGCAAAAGGAAAACAAGAATAATGGAATGTAGGCTAATTAAATCAGGCGAAGCTAACTGAATTACATTAGGAAACGAAACACTTAAAGTAGTAGATGGGTTTTGCTATTTGGGCAGCAAAATTATTGACGATGGATGAAGTAGAAGGGATATAAAATGTAGACTGGCAATGGCAAGAAAAGCATTTCTGAGGAAGAGGAATTCGTTTACATCTAATATAGGTTTGAGTGTGGGCCAGTCTTTTCTGAAAGTATTTGTGCGGACTATAGCAATGTATGGAAGTGAAACACCTACAATAAACAGTTTAGACAAAGAGAGAATAGAAGGTTTGCAAATGAGATGCTACAAATGAATGTTGATGATTAAATGGGTAGATCATTTAACTAATGAGGAAATACTGAATAGAACTGGGTAGACAAGAAATATGTGGAACAACTTGACCAAATAAGGGATCGGTTAATAGGGCACATTCAGAGACATCAAGGGATCACCAATTCAATATTGGATGGAAGAGTGGGTTGTAAAAATCGTGGAGGAAGGCCAAGAGATGAATACAGTCCGTAGATTCAGAAGGATGTCGGTTGAAATAGTTATTAGGAGATGAAGAGACACGCACTGGACAGAGTAGCATGGAGAGCTGCACCAGACCAGACATCGGACTGAAAACCACAGCAAATATCTCCTTACTTCACGTTACACAGTGCAGACGGGATGAGTCGTAGTAGCGCCCTGAGTTCCCCTGTTGAGCGGATGTCTATCGCCGTTGAACAACCGGAACGTCCTTCTTGTTCGTTGCTCAGGCATTTAGCTATTGAAGAAAACTCTAATCTGTCAGGTCGTATGCTGCAGTCATAGTCTGTCGGAGACTTGCATACTAGTTAAATGCCATGAACAGCAGAAACTGCTTTTTAACTAATCCAATACCTTTATTGCCATTATTGTGTTTCTTCCTGCACACTTTAGCTGGGAAGATGAAGGAACACCCTGCGCCAATAGGCACACCTCACGACGACTAGTGTCATGCCTGATGCCTCTCTTACATTTGATAACTAATCGATGAATATTCTTTCTTTGAGGACCATAATGATAATTTATTATGTTGGTGGAAAGGTTCATAGCGTTTTTGTTTAACATGTTGGTATTCCGCCTGCTATTTTTTATAGATTGCCATTTTTTACATGTAGTGCACCGTTACTACAAACGAGTGGACCTCTGTAGGCCAGAAAATGGAGTGCCAAGACGAGAAATCGGAGCAGACAAACATATTTTTCTGTTTGAGATCAATAGAGAGGGTGCAGGAGCGGAGTCAGCCAGAAACTTTTGCGCCATGGGGATAATGTCACTGGACAGAGCACGTTAAGAAAATTATTTTCTCTTTTTAGAGAGAATAATTTTGACATTAGTGACTCTCCACGTTCAGGAAGACATTCGGGGTTCGATGAAGATCGTTTAAACCCATTAAGCCGCCATGATCCACGTCACTGTATTCGAGAAGTGGTAGATGTGATGAAATGTGATCATTCCACCACAGTGCGGCATTTGCAAGCAATGGCGAACATTAAAAAATCATGTATCAGTGTACCGTATGCCCTAAGCCAAACTCAAAATCATCTGGTGGCCACATGTGCATCTCTCCTTGCTCGTTATTAATTGGCTAGTGAATAACACCCTCCGTTCCTATTCCATATCGTTATTCGTGACGATAAATTGTGCATTTATGCTAATGCAAGGAAAAGAAAGGAATGGTTGAGTCCAAACAAAAGTACCAAACTCCAGTACAAAGACCTACGCACTTCCACAAAAGATAATGTTGTGCACCTGGTGGAATAGCGACGGTGTTGTGCACTATGAATATCTTTCCCGAGATGTAACCATGACTGCTGACGTTTATTGTCAACAACTGTGATGTGTTGCACACGCAGTTGAAGAACAACGACCAGGAAGACTTCGTGAAGTGATGATACTCCACGATAACGCCCTCCCGCATTCTGCTAGACTGACAAAAAACAATACACAGGAGTTGGGCTGGGAAGTCGTTCAAATGGCTCTGAGCACTATGGGACTTAACATCTGTGGTCATCAGTCCCCTAGAACTTAGAACTACTTCAACCTAACTAACCTAAGGACATCACACACATCCATGCCCGAGGCAGGATTCGAACCTGCGACCGGAGCGGTCACGCGGTTCCAGACTGAAGCGCCTTTAACCGCACGGCCACACCGGCCGGCTGGAAGTCGTTCCACACGCACCTTATTCACCTGATCTTGTGGCCTCAAATTTTCACCTTTTCTGCTCTCTGTCGAATAACCTTCAAGGAACTCACCTTCCGGATGAAAAAGCACTCCGAACATGGCTCACGGAGTTCTTGGCCTCTAAACCACGTGATTTCTACAGTCATGGACTCGAAAAGTTACCCATGCGTTGTCACACTTTTGTAGACAATGAAGGGGAATGTGTTATTGATGATCAAAGTCTCTTTTATGTTTATCTGTTGTGAGTTAGGGACAAATGCTACGAACTTACGTAGCAACGCAATATACGGAGAGTTTTACTGTCACCTACCGGGAAAACATCCGTGCTTTCAGCATAATGTAAGACTATTCGTTCAGAGTATTCCTGCAGAGTGTTGTCAGCCAGAAGTATTAAGCGTAGGGAACTGCAATGTTTGACTCTTCTCTGAATTTTTATTGACATGAAGTATTTTAGCAGATTTTCGTTTCACTACGCGCTTGCACTAACCGCATCTTAGAATCATACAGGATCGATTTATTTATTATTATTTTCTCCTTAGAGTCTTCATATAAACGTCGTTTTCCAAAAATCAAGGATAATTACAACAATAAAGATAATTTAAAGAATTCTGTCAGTTGTAATTGAACGTTCTAGGATTGTAGGACGTTAAATATGGTAGAACTGAAACATAACACAATATTTTAAGGCAAAAATTTACGACCGACATTGGAACATGATATTAACAAAATGAGTGGATCTTTTAGTTACAGCATGTGTAAGTATCGTCAGTACTCTATGAACAAAAAAGAACATATAAGATGCTGACAAGATTGAAACTATACGCTCAGTAGCAACCGACCGAAAGTTTTCTTATAGTTTTGTTGTCATGGTATCAAGGACCATGGATTATCTTCGACATCATCGCTCCCCATAGTTTGCAGACATGAAGATAGAAATCTGTAATATATTTATTCAGGCTAAAATGAGATACCGAAGTGGTTAAGATACAGGACTCCGATTCAGATGATCGAGAATTAGTTTTCATTTCCCTAGAACAAGTACTATTTCCCTAAATCGTTTTCAGATGGGTTTCTTTGGATATGCCGCCGGTTATTGTGGCCGAGCGGTTTTAGGCGCTTCACTTCAGAACCGAGCTGCTGCTACGGTTTCAGGTTACAATTCTGCTTTGGGCATGGATGTGTGTGATGTCCTTAGGTTAGAGAGGTTTAAGTAGTTCTACGTCTAGGAGACTGATGACCTCAGATGTTAAGTCCCATAACGCTTAGAGCCATTTGAACCATTTCGCATATGCAACGCCAGAATTTCTTCCCAGTATTTGTTCAGTCCGACCACCGGTTTTGTCATCCATACCTTCATGACGTTAAACCATAATCTTCTTCTTTTCATCGGCGCAAATTGAGGGACTACAGTCAACAAAGAGGGTAATTCTGATTTTACTGCAGATCTTGGAAACTTGTTACCTAAAATGTATGAAATTTATTCGCCTTTGCGATTATAAACAACCATCTGCACTGTGATTGAACGGAGGCAATAAAAATTTGTGCCGGACTGGACTCGAATCCGGATTTCATGCTTATTGCGGGCGGTCGCCTTATCATTAGGCTATCCGAGCGCGACTAACGGCCACACCCAAACTTCCATATGTCATCAACCACGTATCCACAACCTGTACTCTCAGATCCACTATGTACAGGGGAGACATTTTACTTGAAAGTTGCTTGCCCGGCGTCGGCGGATAAATACAATTTTACAATGCCTTTGTTGTTCCAAATTACGATGCGCATCGTAGTTTAGAATAATTTCAGGCACTGCAATATCGTTTGTTGCCTAAACGGCTTAAAAGAACCTACCGATCATAGACAATTACTAGGACTTGGGTACCTTGCAATAAAATAATGAACGGCCAGAATTTCTGGGCACAATCTAGTAACAAACGAAAGCTGAACATTAACCACCTGAACATCTCTCTGTGTGTTTGACATGTTACCAGTCTTTCAATAGCCCTGCATCACAGATTGTCTGCTACACGATGCTTCAATACATAACAGTTTTGCCCAAGTGAAATAAATACATAAATAAAAATAAAAAGAATGTGTGTTATCGTAATACCTGACGAGTATTGACATTCGGCAGCCCCGATAGTGTTAGCAGCGCATCAGTGTCCACCGTGCCACTGAAATCTCTGATTACGGTTTCCATGTTTGCTGGCGTTGTAAGCCTCTGGACACGCTGCGCAACAGCCGTAGTGTGGACTAAAAAGATTACGTTACACCCGACATTAGTGTTTTTTGACCTCAGTGTCGACGTTATCGTGAACTGAAATAGGGTGCGCTGCCTCGAAGTGATTAGAATGTAGGTGCCATTTTAAGACTTCGCAATCGGTCCGTTATCTTCAGGATTCAGTTTATAGTTGGCTGTATCGTATAGAATACACTAAATCCCTGTAGTAAACTGCATATTTGTGCATATGGAATAAAACTGTCACTGGCAATAAAGATTAGGTACCGTACTGTATTGTATTGTATGGGATTGGGGGCCTAGAAATGACGGAGAGGCTTCGTCCCCGCCTTAGCCCTCAGTGGTTCACAACCCCACAAAAGGCTGCAGCAGTCCACTCACCTCACCACCGCCCTACACCGGACCCAAGGTTATTGCGCGGTTCGGCCCCCAGGGAACGTCTCACACCAGACGTGTGTAACCCCAATGTTGGCGTGGTAGGGTAATGATGGTGTACGCGTACGTGGAGAAAGTGTTTGCGCAGCAATCACCGACATAGTGTAACTGAGGCAGAATAAGGGTAACCAGGCCGCATTCGCGGTGGCAGATGGAAAATCGCCTTAAAAACCATCCACAGCCTGGTCGGCTCACCGGACCTCGACACTAATCCGCCGGAGGGATTCGTGCCGGGGACCAGCACGCCTCCCGCCCAGAAAGCAGTGCGTCAGACCACACGGTTAACTGGGATGCCAAAGTTAGGTAGTTAAATTTACCAAATGAAAATAGGCTTCCTTAATCCATTTGGTAACAGTAACAGAAGAAAAGTCGTTCAAGATGCTTCAGTACATTTTTTTCTGAAGCGATCATCATACAACTTTGATCAGGACTCAGGATATGACGTCAAGAAGGCCCTATCACAATGAGAGATCGTGCACTGCTACAAAACGTAACGTGTTTTTAATTTCTTAAACAATTAAATTTGAAACTGATTATTAATAAACCAGTATAAATCGGCATTCTTAGTCATCCGTCTTAAATCAATAACGAAAAATAAAATGCAGGAACTACCTAGATTATACACTGCCTAGCACAAAAAGCGAAGCGCCGTGATGGGAAGGGGGAAACAAAATGAAATTTCACGGGTGGGAAGTGTATGTAATGTTATTTCAGTGACTACAAAGCCGAGTCAAATTTACAATGAACGTGGTAGTATGAAACTGTTTATCAGTGTGAGGTTGTACCTCCTCTGACAGGGAGGCATAGACTAAATTGGTTGGGAAGGGTGTCACAAAGCCGTTATACCCTCTCCTGATATAAGCTGGCCCACAACAGTTGTAGATGGTCCTTGACATCCTCGATACTAACACTGGGACGGAGTTTACGTTCGAGCTGGTGTCACAAATGTACTGCCGGTGGCATATCTTAGCTCATCCTGGTCACGGAAGTACCTGGATATCACGTTACAGTTCATTGAGACACCTGCCATGAGTGGATGGGCACTGTCACGTTTAAAAATGGCACCGCGGTACGGTCACTTGAGAGACATCAGGTGGGACGCTGGATATCCGTGGTTTATCGATCACAGAGATTTATAACTATTATCATTTACAAACTCTCCAACACAGAATACATGTACGAAGCAGCACTGCATCTGACCATATCATCTGGTAAATTAACTTGTTAGCAGTGTATACTATTACCATCGTTACGTTATTTCCCTTGTCGACATCATTGAGCAAATGTTATCACTTATACTGCAGGCGTTCTTAAAGTTTACCATGAGTGCCTACATAGATCTGTTGTAAGGAAGAAGCATACAGGTCCTTCCCTCCCTCTATATTCATAAACGTCGCCGGAAAATAATTAGTGCACTCTTTCAGAAGTTTCCAATTCACTCAATATTTAATGTTGCAACAGCGCATACGGAGTACATGAAATGATTACATTTACAGATCAGTAGCAGCAGAGGTTGTGAGGTACCAGACGTCGACCCATGCTGAAATACCCATACTAGTACGTGGTGCAGTTTCCTAGCCTCCACGGGAGGCAGTGCAGACGCTGACTCTGGCAGCCAGTCGACCGTACAGATGGCGAATTCTGTCCTGGGATGCGTTCTACCACGCCTGCTCGACCTGTTCATGTAGTTCTATAAGAGTTGTAGTTGACGAGTCGCACGAGTCACTTCTCGTCCCATCGTATCCTACACGTGCTCCATTAGAGACAAGTCCGGAGATCCTGCTGGACAGGGAAGTTTCTGCACGTCTTGCAGAGCGCGTTAAATTTCACGGCCAGTGTATTGGTGGGAATTACCTTGTTGGAACAAAACATCGCCTTCCTGTTCCAAGACCGACAGAAGAACTGGTGTAATAAAATGCTGCACGTACTGGGCGCTGGTTAGCGTCCCCTTCAGAACGAGAGTTGTAGCTTCTTGCACCACAGACCATAAGGCGTGGGATGGGATCAGTGTGTCTTGGACGAATACACTCTGCAAGACAGCGCTCCTCACGTCTACGACGTCTGCACCAACGACCATCACTTGTGTGCGGGCAGAATCTCTTTTCATCGTTGGAACCCACAGCCCACCATTCCATCTTTCAAGTGGTCCTCTGACTGCACCAGTCGAGCTGTGTACGTCGATGATGCGGCGCGAGTGCTAGACGGGCTAGAGGTGCTCGTGCCCGTAGTAATATTGCTAACAAGTGTTTCTCAACAGTTCACATTGGCACATCTGAGCTTACAAGCCCTCTTATTTCCGCTGTAGTAGCTGTACGATCTGCCACTGATGTCCTTACAATACGATGATCCTGGCGGGCGTCTGTGCTGCATGGACGTCCAGGACGTCGTGCACGTGTGCGAGAATATTCATATGACCACTGATACCAGCATCGTTGCATAACTCACGCAGCACGTCCAGCTTCTGTAGCAGTTCCCCGAAAGGACCATACCACCACTCAGAAGGCCAAAATTTGACCCTTTTCAAACCCGTTCAGTTGGCTTAGAAAGCACGAGTGTGTCTCCGTGGCATGGTTGCCTGCGTGCGTCACACGTTCGCACCATACTGAGCCTTCTGGCGGTGTGCGTTCCCTATTAACGGGTAGACACAGGTGGCGCTCTGGTAGCTATGCCACTATGCTATCTGTTATGGACGACGTTGAAATCATTATCAGTACATCTACCATACCCAGGTGGCATATGCAATTACCAGATCGAAATCGACGTCGGCTTTCCAGATGTATATTTTTTCCTGGCACTTTATTACTGGGGCGTGTTACCCTACATATATTTACGAAAACATAGAATGTAACTTTTTGATTGCATCATCAATTTTGATTTCTCTCGAAAGTAAATATCAAATGTACGCATCCGCAGCTGAGTAATCACCATGATAGACCGTCATGCGGATGACCTGCGTTCAGTTCCCTGCACTGCCAGGAATTCTTCCTTGGACACGGGGTTCAGTCAGCTGGTGATTCCAGTTGAGAAGCAACTAGAATCAGAAGCAGTGGCCCCAACGTCTGAAAAGCAAAAAACGCTCGCGAGAGGGGTGCACTGACACCATGCACCACAATACCGCATCCAGATGACGCCTTTGGCTGAGAATGACTCGGTAATCGATCGGTCCCGGTTTTTCCGTCTGAGGTCAGAACGGGGGAGCTTTGCTTTGCTTTGCTAACGACCATCAGATACGTTTTGTGAAAGTTTCAGCAATTAAGTTGATCAATTTCTGAGGTCGCTTGTCTGTTACAGATACTGTAACAACAGGTATGTAATTTAGTTTTCACAATTAGATCCCAGTTGCAATATTTATTAGAACGCATAGTTCTGAATAAATCAGAATGAAAATATTGAAACCACAGACTGACAATGGAATTTCAAGTGCCCGAAGCAAGGCAAGCTGGAACTAGCCATCTCCTCTTAATGCACCTGTGCTAATAATCTTTATCTGTTTAAGTATTCATTACTGCATTTTTCATACAGTTATCTACGTAACTGTAGCGCGGGGTAGCCGTGCGGTCTAGGGCACCCCGCCACGGTTCGTGCGGCTCCCCCCGTCGGAGGTTCGAGTTCTCCCTCGGGCATGGGTGTGCGTGTTGTCATTAGCTTAGGTTAGTTTAAGTTAGATTAAGTAGTGTGTAAGCCGAGGGACCGATGACCTCAGCAATTATGTCCCATAGAAACTTACCACACATTTCCAAATTGTCTACATAATTTAGATGTAACTTGCGCATGAATATTTCAATACATTAACAACGACAATTTTCAGGTGGATGTATTGTTCGGAGTCTTATTTATAATGTGCTCATTCTCTTAATGTAGGTAATTGTCATGATAACCTTGTTAATTAAAAATGATGCATAAATGAACTTCTCAGTGCAACACGCAAGTGTAAATTACAGCTGAGCTAATAGGCAACTCTGATCATAATGACATCACCCATTAGAAAGACCGACATCCCGACTTTCCAATAAAGTATTTTGATTTGCCTAAAATCTATCAGCTTACAAGATAAATACCATTCAAGTTCGGGACCATTTACATTTTGCATTGCAGATTTCGCCTCTGTGTTTGTTGCATTCCGACCTTTGCCATTATTCTTCTGTCGACCCGGTTTCATTGCACAAGGTAACATATTTCACTAATTAATTAGACTATTAATTAAAGTTTTTAGTTTATTCATCATAAGTTTCATCTTTGCGTTTGAACTCGTAAATGGGGTATTCCGCTAGAGGAGGCGTAAAGTGGTTCCCTAAACTTTTCTGTTCTGCTAATCCACAACGTATTTCATAACCCAAATTTCTGATAATACATTAATAGTTTATCCCGAGTAGCAAAATGTAACCTAGCTATCTTGCAAATGAATATGTAGTTTCCGAGATCGCAATTTATTCATATGCCAGACTTTACACAGCTCACCTCACCCTCAAAACAATCAGTCTCAGGAGAGCCACCAAACGAGAAACACCTCTGTCGGTATGTGTAACAATGTTATAAAGTCTGGGACCAGCTTGCATTCGCTCGACATCTATGTGGGGTCTCGACAAGTCGCGGTCACTCTGAGTTGTATTAATAGATCGCGGCCTACATCTACAATGCTGACGATTATCGTGTTGTCACACATACCACTATAAAATGTTCATGAAAATCATATCCAGCATTTCTATGGAAATATTTTGACCATGGATATATGAGCAGCAAGTATGTGCCGTTTATCTGATGTACCTTTATAAAGCTGTGACTGTGTTAATTCCTCTGAACTGGTAAACGTCATTTGCCTCGGAAAGGTGTCGTCTTATGCACATGATGTTTAATATACTCGGTGACTCTCAATAACTACAGTGCCTGATAGAGCAAGGTGGCGCAGTGGTTAGCGTCCTCATTCAAGAGGAGGTTGGTTCAAATCGGAGTCTTGTCATCAAGATTTAGGTTTTCCGTGATCTTCCTAAATCACTCCATGTGAATTCCGAGTTGGTTTCCTTGCAAGGGCATAGCCGATTTCCTTCACCACCATTGAATAAGCTTGTGCTCCATCTTTAATGACCTGTATATCGACGGGATGGCCTCACTGTTTGAGGCGCCATGTCACATACGGCGCGGCCGTCCCGCCAGAGGTTCGAGTCCTCCCTCGGGCATGGGTGTGTGTGTTATTCTTAGCATAAGTTAATTTATGTAGTGTGTAGGACTGATGACCAAAGCAGTTTGGTCCCTTAGGAATTGACACACATTCGAACATTCATTCGAACGGGATGATAAATCCTAGTCTTCCTTCCTGCATACCTCCTTTCGAGTGTGCCCTCTTTATACAGCCACTTTGTTCCGCTATCATTGTGTGTACAGAGACCTGTGACTTTCTGCAGTGGTTATGTTGTTAATGCTACGACTGGATATAGTGTAGTGAATATACGGAGGTAACTGCTTGCATAAAAATATGTAATGCGTAACTCGTTTTGGCCATTTTTATGTTTGAGGTGGTAATAAATCGGATGAAAACCACGTTACTTGGGATTCTGGGTAGGGTACATCATTTTCACAATTCCTAGAAATCAATTTACTCGTACATATATTCTACAAGACTTGGATCATCTAGACTCCGAAGTCTTAATGGATAGTCCAGGTGGGCACCGTCCCATGGCTTATTGACAATCGGAGTATTTGCTCAACGTATCTACAGTAGAAGGAAACGGAGTTAGGGATTTCTTGCAAGTTATTTAATTTATCGACTATAAACTAAAACACAGATGCAGTGCCTATGGACTGAGTTCTCGTTTGCCTTCACCAAGGTGAACCAGTGAGTGAAGATTTTCATTCCAGCACATGCCTTGAAATCAGTCGTTCAGCAATGTTGGGTCTGCCATTTGTATAGATTATTAAATGACATGGTAACAGTCATCAGCCTTGCGTCACCTAATACATTCAGACACGTGCTGTCAGGTTTTGCTTATAAACACGTTACTGATTCCTAATTTGTGTTCTGAAATAGCGTTTGGAAATCGGTACAAGTTATTGACACTTGTTCCTAATGACAAAATAGTAATGATTGTATTTTACAGCAAGCTCAAACTGGCGCCATCTCACCGAAATGTGCGAAATTTATTGTTTAATCCTATGAATTGTGTTATCACATTCAAAATGGATACACCTGTGACGATGTGCAGAAAACCGTTTCCCGACAGACATATTTTCTTGTAAATTAACTTTCCTTCAGATAATTTCCCCTGCTGTAGGCTTAAGCGTGAAAGCACAACACTGTAAGTATTTCCACTGGCGGACTAAGGCTTGTCAAATGGACAATGATTTCTGCCTCCTCTTTCTGAGCTATGGACAGAGTTATAGAATTACTCATATATATTTTTTCACTTTTTTAAATTGTGCATTTTATAAGTAATTTAAAAGAGTTTAAGTACATGTTAAAATTTTTTTGAATAATAAAGTATTTATGCTGAAGAACTATCTAGGAAAGAAAAAAAATACTGACTGCCTGTCGAGAGGTAATCGTTACGAAAGAAAAAGAAAAATTCTGATTTCTTATGACGAAATTTCCCGTCGACCCATTAATCACTTCATTGCTTGTGCGCACATAGTAATAACTCCAGAAACGTAGAAGCTGCTCATTCACAAACATTACTTACGGCTGTTCGGTGGAAATTATGTGCGTCGTATCGTGCTGTGACGAAACGTCAAACACATTCGGCACAACGGAGAAATGTTAGAGGAAAGGTAAGGTAAACATTCAGCACGTAAGGTGGTTTTAACTTAAATGTAAGAAAGGGAATGACACATCTGTGAGTGATCTCAAACACGAAGTAGCTAATTAATAAGGAATTCATACACAGACATGAATTTTCAAATTGAATGTATGGAGTATTTCCTGTTTTCATGGACATCTTAACATTCGACCTGAGATAAAAATCTGTTTTGGATATACAACAAAGCATTTTTTCTCCTTTTTCTTGAGACCACCTAACAACTTAATATTCATCGGTTCACGTGGTTGACTAAAATTTAATTTTTTCGAACAGCAACTTATACTTCATTTATCAACTTCAGCATCCGTTACTCTGCTAAGTCAATGGTAGAGGTGGCTGACAGCCGTACAGAGTGTAACTGTCATGTATTACTTACCTAATCCATTTGCGGCCATCAGGACACCGACTCTCTTCCAAAATGGTCTGGTCTGTTAGTCCTGCGATACGCCCATCAGATAATGAAACTATCTATTGATTCTCACTATAACCGGGTCACAGATAAAGCTACCACTGAACTGTCCACGATTCCCCAAATTATTGTATATTTCAGATTGACCACAAACATAGGAACTTAATATATAAACTCACTCCTCTCCTTACAGTCACACACACATTTCATATTCATGAATAAATATGAAATTTGCGTGAATGATTAAATTTAATTTTTCTCAATTAAGTAGTCTACACGAACTTTATATTTTGCAGGGAGCATAGCGTAGTGTTATTGGTCAATGACTCACAGAATCTGTGAGAATAATACAGTCACAAATTCGCCAGTAACAATACTGCATCGCCAGTAAACAACACACATAACATACGAATATGCCAGTTTGGCGCTATGTGGTCATCTCATTGACTCCAAACTTCGTATAATTTCAATTATAGATTCCTATTCATATTGCAACGCCATTCCGATTCCATGCGGCCGACCATCTTTCTTGACGACCAAGGTGGTAATTGATGTGATGCACCGCTATTTCTCTGCAGTTCATTGGAATAACGGACTGAGTATTACGTGGAATAGATAACACAGAGCGTCTCAGATTTTACAGTGTTACGTCGATGATCATCAGGGATTTTCAAGCACGTTGTGATTCGTTTTATCATATCAGAAGAAGTAATACTAACTCATTAAAATAATTGCTTCTGCGTTTGAAACCGAACGATTTAATTTTAACCCAGAGAGTGAAGGATGTGCCGATACAGGGCATCGTCTGAATCACTCTATAAACAGCCTGTTTATGCGACTGCCGTGTCTGTACTTCACAGAAACGAAATTAAAAATTTCTTGGGAAAAAGTAGATAAAGAGCTCTTCACAAAACATCGCAGATAAATACAGTTCACTGTGAAGTTCCTGACTTATCAGTATATCTGTAACCCTCCAGAGGTGTGCTGCATGAAGCCTAAACCAAGCTCTTAAACCGATTCATTTGAGAAGCCCTTATCTCTTCAAAAACGTGCCGCCTACTTTTAGTATAGAAATAGAAATTATACACGTGGATGTAGGCTATAAACCGAGTCGCTTAAGACTTGGAACCAATGGCCTTCATCGGAAAAGACCACAGCACAGCCAAAATTTCAATAAACAACACTACCCTCGAGCAGGTATCAACATTCAAACACCTAGGGTGCAATATCATATTACAGATGACATTAGGTTTTTAATGAGCAAAAGGAGTAAGGCATGTGTCTGGAAACTGCTTAACGAACAAATATCATCCGTATCGGTGCGCGTGCGCTGTTTCGGAAAACAAGTACAATTGTCTTTGCTGTGGATCTTTGCACTGTTGATAGTTGATCACTGTTGTCGAAGACTGAGCATTATTCGTTACATGAACCTATAAACACCAGCAAGATGTGCGCGGAAAGCCAATATCAAGTGGAAGCAGGAGTATCGCAATAGACGGCACCTTAATGTGAAAAAAAAGTCTTAACGCTGTTAACTGAGAAGCACAGGAATTTGCGTCGTTCAAGCAACAGATTGTTGGTTCTAGAAAAAGACTGATCGCACAGCAAAATTACAGAACATGGTGATGGGTCGTGTGGGTGAAGATTAAACAGTAATTGCCCGACCATCTGCCAGTGAAATGTACACTTTGGAGAATACAGTGTGGAAAATACTGTTGGTGCAGCTATTACATCGGTGTCACAAATAACATGTGTCAGCAATGCTACTAAATGAATTTGAGCGCAGAGTTCATATTTGTAGATTAATACTGCAGTGCAGAATTTCGTGCAGTTTACACTGCTCATGCGCGTGGGCGTTCTCAAGTACTTCATATCATAAGCACAAAACTGATTACGTCTCAAAACACTGATATTAATTGAACAAATATTATTTGTAAGCGGATTACTATGGTATGTAAAAAGGACAAATGATTTTGTTATTATGTATAAAGTATAGTTTTTATGCAATACTAATTGCACTATTGATTCCAAACTTATCTTTTAGTGCTATATGATTAAAACCAGCTAGTCTAAGATAAAATGATCAACGAATTAGGAAACAAAGCTAGGAAATATTCATTTACATTCACTTATTAAATAGCCAATGGAGAAAAAAATTAAAAATAGAAAAAATAAGAATAATAGAGAAAATCCTGAAGTAACTCAATAACCATAACTCATCATGAAGCCCTGTTGATCTCCTCAAAAATGGAAAGCAGGAATTTAAAACTACTCAATTAGCTTTGATTTCGTCCCCAGGGTGTTTCAGAAACAAATTTATAGTCTTTCGGAGCGTACTCCTCATACCAAAAAAAGTCCGTCATTCTTTAATTGTTATGAAAAGTTAAGATAAGCATGTTCAAGTTTGCAGTCAGAATCGGACAACAGCTGTCTGAACGGAAAAACATTGGCAATGGAATTAGATAAGGGTGTTGTATCTAACCACTTGTATTCAGCATGTATATAAACAAAATCGACAGTGACTGGGGATAAAATCTGCGTAGCAGACTCAAGATAGAGAAAGAAACTGACGTAGACATACTACTGTTTGCAGACGACGAGTTACGTTTCGCAGAATCCGTGGACGATCTACAGAGATCAGTAAATAATAAAAACAAATATATGGCCTTCATCGGAAAAGACCACATCACAACCAAAATTTCGATAGACAGCACAATTCTCGAGAAAACTATCAACATGCAATTAGCTAGAGTACAACCTCACCTACATTCAAGAAAACAAAATGCAGTACAAAATTACAAATTTCGCAAAAGTTACAGGACTAATAAATAACATCCTCAGCGCATTAGTTGTCCATCGTCACACGAGAGTCAAGCTTCACAACACTCTAGTCTTGTATGGCAGCGAAGATTGAACACTCCGTAGAGATAACGGACGCAGTCGAATGAGCTTCGAGATATGGTTCATATGCAGCTGGCTGCATACGTATGTGACGGTAAAAGTTCTGCTGATATCTTTAAGGATCTAAAAGCAAAACCAATGTAGCAAATTCATTTAAGACCGGCTGGATCCCCTGAGAAAGTATCAAATAACAAAGCGTGAGGTACAGGAGATGCTGGAGGACCAGCAAATAGATAGATTGGCACTGTAACTCGCCACTCCTGCGCACATCCATTCGTACAATCGCGAAGTTTATGGAATATATCGAAGATTATATAGTATCTCATAATAAGATTATCTGTGGCCCCGTCTATCAAAATTACGATGACTCCTAGGATAAATAAAACACCATGTCAAAAAGTGTAATCGAGTAAGAAAATATTCCCCGTTTTATATAAAATGTCGTTGTCACTTGGATAACATCATGCTGGTTAAAGAATGCCCCGAAAATAAGAAAACTATATTATGCACATACATTGACTTAATGCTGTAAGCTAGTGTGACATCATTTAACACACATACGAGATATATTTATTATCCACATTCGACACGACCACTCGTTTTGTATTATCGTGAAATAGGGGAGATAGTGCCACAGACATGATACGTGAATTGGAGTGGCAATCATTAAAACAAAGGAGTTTTTCGTTGCGACGGAATCTTCTCATGATTTTTCAGTCACTAGTTTTCTCCTCTGACTGCGGAAACTTTCTGTTGGCACCCACCTACATAGGGAGAAATGATCATCACGATACAATAAGAGAAATCAGGGCTCGCACAGAAAAATTTTAAGAGCTCGTTTTTCTCGCACGCCGTTCGAGAGTTGAAGGATAGAGAGACGGCTTGAAGCTGGTTCATTGAACCCTCTGCCAGGCACTTAATTGTGAATAGCACAGTAATCACGTAGATGTAGATACCAAATTTTGTTCTCCTTAATATGTGGCCTGGGAAAATGGACAAATTGCGAAATTAGTTCTCCTATAAATAAATAGCAGCTTTGGTGTTAAAGACATAAAAATATCAGTTCTGAGAGCTGCAAGACACTATATACTCAATACGTTTATAAATTCACTTACTTTGAGCAATGACCCAGTTTCCATAAAAAGTGACGAGATGGCCTTTCTATCACAAGAAGAGCTTTTCTTGAACATGGAATATATAATCTAAATTTACATCTACATATAAACTTTACAAACCACTGAACACTGAATGCCGGTGGGTACAGCAAAATGGATGAACTAAAAGCTGTAGACAATGAAGCACTGCTGCACCCTTACGTTCGCTAATCGGAATGACGAAATAATGGAGATACTATTGTTATTAAGACATATGGCTGCAAACATGAAAGGTTCATCCAAGTACAAGAAAGGGGATATTTTTTCACAGAAAGCATTACTCCTTTATATTCTTATATGTGCATCTGACTGAGATAATGACATTTTGGAAAATATATCAGTAGCAGTTACAAGGCGACGCTCAGGAAGGTAAGCCTGGAAGTAATTCCCATGGTGTGAAGGGAGAAACGATGGCCTTAGGTGACTTGGAAGACATGTGATGGTGGCGACTAAGTGCTGATGCAATAGTGCACGCCTTTTGCAGTTTCAAGAAAAACAACTTCCACGTTTTACGAAAACATTACAATAAAACTGAACACATCATAGAGATGGCGGCGATGAGAAAGACTCATTGCAACATAGATCATAATTTATTTTATTACGAGAGTTAACAATGTTTATGATTACGGAAATTGAAAAAGTAAACTAAAAAACACAGAACTATCACAGCATATGAAGTATCAAAAGAAAGTTGAAGACATCAGTAAGCACCACAAAAGTCTCATCCTAAAAACTTTACTTCTGTCAAAAGTTACATCAAGTTGTATAACGCTGTCAGGACGCCAACTCACCTTAGCTCTGAGTTCTACACACCTACACAGAATTTGAAGGCAGCGTGAGATACACTCCTCTTTTATTAATCATCCCAGATGATAAGTCTCTGGGGTTGAAGTTTATTTATTAGTTTGTTTATTAATCCTAAAAATCTCCATCAGTGGAATTCTATTTAGTTAATAAACGGCATACATCATGAAACATCTTCAGCCACAAATGAACAGAGGTCGGAAGAAAATTGTTTTCACTTTTAATCTTCGAAGTTTATTTAACGTAGTCCTCTTGCGTTACGAAACACACTTGTGACTGTGATTTGTAGTCCACTAATATCTTCTCTAATATTATATTATGTATCTCTTGAGAGATGGCCAAATCATCGCGATAAATCTAACATTATTTTAATATAATGCGTATATCTGAAAATATCTTAAATTTTGAAAGATGATCATTATTAAACTTGGATTAATGGTATTTGACGTTACATAGAAAATATAAGGGCGCGCGTCAGTGCTCACATCTTCTTTTGGCAGTGGTCTCTCGTTAGTGGCAGTCACTCTGGCGAATCAGTACTGTACATGAGCGGTGGGAAGGCTGCGCCACTTAACATTTTACCTTTTGCCGAGTGCATAACCTTGAACTTAGCATAATTCGACGGAGTTCAGGCTCTTACTATAACGTTCTCAAGAGCACATAATATTCTGAAAGCTGTTTCAGAGACTGATTGTGGAACGTTTATATGTGCTCTACCTCGAAAAATTTGGAATCGTTACGAAGCAGACTTGACCATGTGTCCAATAGGAACACAATTCTCTTATACTTTACAAATATTAATGTTACTCAGTTGAAAAGTAAGTATAAAATGTTAACAGTGCAAGCCAAATTACTTCGATTTATTCTGCCTTTAGCACGTAACACACTTCCCTAACAATGTATAAACTCATCCAGTATTAACAGCTAAAACAAGACACTATTTGAACCATAAATCTTATAATTAATCCAGCGCACCTTCCCACGAAACAACTGAATTACACAAGCACGTTTCTCCTACGCACCGACGTAATACTTTCAACTCTTTATTATACCTTCTACCAGCTTCATCACACTTTTAAACTGCGAAGCGTCTGCGCACGACCGCTGGCCGTGCGGGCGCTCAACAATGACTCTCTTCCGCACATCAAGACTGCGCGTGACGACTATCGCTGGGTCACTGAAGCCATTGTACGGCAAGACAATTACAAAGGCGCGCTTAGTTTAGAAATTTCCAGAAGCCAGCGATAAGTAAAGAGTACAGTATCGATACGTAATAACATCAAACACATAATCGCATACCAACAAACCACCAACCAGTTGTTCCCTCATGAGTTATTAGACAAACAATACAGTAAAATTAACAGCCACACTTCACATTATCTTGTCCCTTCACCAAAAATTTACAGCCGATTACATTTCAGTTAATATACGTAACAAGTAGGCAATCAACACATTTAGAAATGAAATTGATAGAACAAAAAGAAAATCAAAATCCCTTCTAAATCAATGAAACCACTATGGCATGCAACGTATCCCAGTCGTTAATGTTTCTTATTAAACAGCATACATTTCTTTCTCTTTAGCTCAAAATCACTGAAAATACCTTTTGACTGTCATCATGAATGAGTTTTCATCTCCCTCAGTCATATTTCCATAAACTCAAGACGTTATGATATCTGAACTCTCCTTTGTTTATATACATTGATCAGCCTACACAAAGGAAATGTAAATATATGTATAACGGCTGCTTAGTACATACAGGGTGGTCCATCTGAAGTTTCAGCTGAGATTATCTCGAAAACTGTACGTCGGGTAAAAATAGTGGGTAAGTCAAGTTCGTAAGCTCGAAGGGGGACATCAAATGATACTGATCTTAAATGCAAACACCGATTTTTTATTGCAGATTCGGATTCTCCATACCATAGTAATCAAGTTTTGTCTGAAACGTTTCTTTAAACCATTGACAGATGGCGCTGAAATCGAGAAAAAAGTAAAATTGGGGAAGAACTCTGATTTCTTTAGAATTATGCGAGAGAGACGCCTCAAATCGATAAAAAATGTGCATCAATACTTTCGTTACACCAAATTATGCTATTTTTGTACAAAACGTATTGTATCCTACGTTTAGCGTTACCCAGGAACAACGAGATGAACGTAGTAGAATGATGTTCCCATGGGGTGCTTCATTAGTGTCAGTCCCCTTGTCTCTCACACGTTGGAGGAGGAGGAGGAGATTAGTGTTTAACGTCCCGTCGACAACGAGGTCATTAGAGACGGAGCGCAAGCTCGGGTGAGGGAAGGATGGGGAAGGAAATCGGCCGTGCCCTTTCAAAGGAACCATCCCGGCATTTGCCTGAAGCGATGTAGGGAAATCACGGAAAACCTAAATCAGGATGGCCGGAGACGGGATTGAACCGTCGTCCTCCCGAATGCGAGTCCAGTGTGCTAACCACTGCGCCACCTCGCTCGGTCTCTCACACGTTGGGGTGCTTCATTAGTGTGGGTACCCTTGCCTCTCATATGCTGGGGTGCTTCATTAGTCTGAGTCCCCTTGCCTCTTAGAATTTGGGATGCTTAATTAATGAAATTAGCCACGATTAATTCGTTCAAAATTATCCCCATGTGCTTCAATGCATAAAGTCAATCGTCTGCGAAAGTTGTCCACAGTTTTGAACAACACATCCCGTGGTGTGGCTGCACACGCTCTTCGAATGCGTTGATCCATATCGTTTCGGGTTGTGGGCTGTCTGTCATAAACAATATTTTTTAAATAACCCCACAAGAAAAAATCAGGAGATGTTAGGTTTGGTGAACGAGGAGGCCATTGAATTGGTCCGCCACGTCCTATCCACCGAGCAGGGTGCCGTAAATTTAAAACGTTCCGCATGTTTTAAGCATAATGGGGAGCTGCTCCGTCCTGTTGGAACCCCATTCGTTGCCTAGTTTCTAAATCAACATATTCCATTAGCTCCAACAAATCATCGTGGAGACGTTGTAAATAAGATTACCCAGTAACATTTGGGTCAAAAAAATACAGTCCTATCAAGTAACCGTTTAAAATTCCACACCAGACCATTAAGACCATTTGTGTTGATTGTCAACGGGTGTGTGCCAGTATGGATTGACATGGGATCAATAATGTCTATTTAATTCGCCATTGTTTTTTAACGTGGCTTCATCAGTGAACACAACGTATCTAAAGAAATCAATGTCACCTCCTATCATTTCCAAGACCCAGTGTCAGAAATGCACGCGTATTTGCATATCTGTCGGCGTAAATATCTGTGTCAGTGTGAGATGATACGCATGATATTTATGTGCCTTCAAAATCCTCAAAACAATTGATTTCGGTATTCCAGTTTGTCTCTGAATCGCACGACTACCAATTTCGGGAGCAAATTGAACACAGGCGAGAACGGTAAGGGTACGAGCGTCATTTTCATTGTATTCGAGATGACGAGGTGGACGTGCATGTATCCATTTCGAGCTCGTTGAGTGGAATTTCGAATAATGTTTTCGCTTGGATGTCGTCTGTTTGGGAAACCATCCGCATAAAATTGCGCAGCTGCTTCGTAATTGTCATGGCATTCACTTAAAATTAACACCAAAGAATAATCTCTGTAGGAGGATAGTCTTCCATGTTTCGCTAAAGAATAACTTACTTTCGTCAGTTGATGTTTACGGGTCACAATCTGAAAGTGAAGTGACGTCTGATCGAATTGCACCGACCTTTATACTGAGCCATAGTTCGCAGTTTGGCTTCGGTGTCGCCACAGTCGGGTGAGTAATGCAATTGTGAAGAGTTCCCTAACGAGATTTTAATACCATTCCGCCTTCTTTCATCAAAAACTGTGGCGGGTAGGACACATTTTGTAAAAAAAAAATGGCTTAATTTAGAGTAATGAAAGAATTGGTGCACATTTTGTATCGATTTGATGCGTCTTTATCGGATCATTCTAAATAAATCGGAGTTCTTCACCAATTTTAATTTTTCTCGATTTCAGCGCCATCTGTCGATGGTATAAAAAATGTTAAAGACAAAACTAGATTACTTTTTTATGGAGAATCCGAATCTGAAATAAAAAATGGGTGTCTCCATTTAAGATTTAAAAGTTGCCCCGCCCCCCTTTGAGCTTACGAACTTGCCTTATCCACTATTTTACCCGATGTATAGTTTTCGAGGTAATCTCATAAGAAACTTCAGATGGACCACCCTGTATAAGAAATAAAAAAAGCTGTAGACTTCTATTAAACTAGAACCTAATAGCTTACCAGCTGGTTATCTAATAAGGTGACCTCTTACACCTGTGCATCAAATTGTACGTTGTAACTCATGTGATAACAAAATTATCTGGAAACCCATGCCATCAGATTTGAAGTACACTAACGGGAAAAAACCGCAACACCAAGAAAGAGTTGTACGACATAAAAGTTGGTAGTCGCGTTTGTACATCTGAAGGATGATGTCCACTCAGATTTCCTACTTGTCGCATAGGAGTGGTGCTAGTCACGCTGCTATGAGGATCCAAATCATGTCTGCTTTTTAAATAAACGCTGTAATAATCGTGAGCGTTCGTTACCTTTGAGATTGGACGTGGTGTGTTGATGTTAGTCAAGAATGCCTTTAAGACTGCAAAGACGCCCCTATACACCAGCATCTCACAGAGTTCGAACGAGGTCCTGTTATAGGGCTACTAGAAGCTGGATGTTCCGTCTGCGATATTGCAGGCAGACTTGGCAGGGACGTGGTCACCGTACATGACTGCTGGCAGCGGTGGTCAGAAGAATGTACGATCGCAAGGAGACCAAGCTCAGGACGAGCACGTGCCACTACCGAGAGGCAAGATCATCATGTACGGCGTGTGGCTCTGCTGCCTCGTACTCCATCTGCAGCAGCAATTTGAGCAGCAGCAGACGGTTACTTCAAGGACAGCTCCCTGCCAGACGCCCTGTCGTGTGCATTCCACCGACCCTATATCATCACCACTTGTGACTTCAGTGATGTCAAGCGAGAGTTCACTGAAATACAGGGTGGAGGTATGTTGTGTTTTCTGATGAAAGCTGGTTCTGATTTGGTGACAGTTATGACAGTATGTTGGTTACGAGCAGGCCAGCTGAGTGCCTGCAACCAACCTGTCTGCATGTATCCGTGAACCTTGCGCTACCTCACCTACACTGACTGCCACAGCTTTCGTATCCTAGGCGGCCTGAATGAAAAGAGTTTGCCTCATTTAGCATATGAGACAAATATTGGCTGGCCATCGGCGTCTCATTATTCTACTCAGTGTCAGGCATGGACTACGATCCTGCATGCAGGGAGCCAATGAATGGATATTACGTGGAGATGGTAGAAATTGCAACACAAATAAAACATTTTGAAATTAACACTGAGAGATATACAGGGTGATAAAAAAGTCAGTATAAATTTGAAAACTTAATAAACCACGGAATAATGTAGATAGAGAGGTAAAAATTGACACTCATGCTTGGAATGACATGTGGTTTTATTAGAACCAAAAACAAACAAGGTTCACAAAATGTCCGACAGATGGCGCTGGACTGCAAAACTGCTACCGTGACGGGTGAGAGGCACGCTGATATGTTACAGAATCGCATCATCCCCAGCCTGGCTGATAAACACCTGCTGGAATGTACGATGTTTATGCAGGATGGCGCTCCACCCCATACAGCTAGACGCGTGAAAGATCTCTTGCGCGCCTCGTTTGGTGATGATCGTGTGCTCAGCCGCCACTTTCTTCATGCTTGGTCTCCCAGGTCCGCAGATCTCAGTCCGTGCGATTATTGGCTTTGAGGTTACCTGAAGTCGCAAGTGTATCGTGATCGACCGACATCTGCAGGGATGCTGAAAGACAACATCGGATGCCAATGCCTCACCATAACTCCGGAAATGCTTTACAGTGCTGTTGACAACATTATTCCTCGACTACAGCTATTGTTGAGGAATGATGGTGGACATATTGATCATTTCCTGTAAAGGACATCATCTTTGCTTTGTCTTACTTTGTTATGCTAATTATTTTTATTCTGATCAGATGAAGCGTCATCTATCGGACATTTTTTTAACGTTTGTATTTTTTGGTTCTAATAAAACCCCATGTCATTCCAAGCATGTGTGTCAATTTGTACCTCTTTATCTACATTATTCCGTGATTTATTCAGTTTTCAAATTTATACTGACTTTTTGATCACCCGGTATTCTTAAATCACGACAGAAAAACGCAATCCTAACCGAGGGCAGCCTCCACTGGTATAGAGACATCCACAAAATGGCATATAGAAATAGAATTTACCGACAGATACACAAATTTAATTGAGAACACTTGGGAGAGATCATACTGAACCCTGAGCGCTAGGGTTCGTCAGCAAAAGAGGTGGTGGCAGAATTCGATGAGCTGTAGCACATGGGTGGAGCTGCTCCTCTCCCTCAATATCGCTGAATACTTGCGATTACCAAACGACCGAAATGGCGATATAATCCGAGCGTCATTAGACTGTGCACGTATTGACGAACCGTCAAGGTTTCCCGTCATATGGCGTGACGTACGTATGGAGAATAGGCGGTCATACGCGGGACGGCAGCTAGTGGACCTTCCAAGAAAACATTCCAGAATGGGCTGGAGTAGTGATGCTTAGGGGTTTTATAAGCTGGTCGGTAGCTAACACTACTGTGTCTGAAACTGAAAAAATAATTCCATTGCCAACTTACTGGGTGATCAAGCGGTTAGCCGTCGCATGCTGGGCCATAGAACTGGCCGCTTTCTGTTTGACCCAGAAGTTTCCTAACCTGAGGCAGCCTCGGCCGCTGAGACGGCGGGACGTTCTGTGGTCATTCACGCCTCAAGACGACGATGTGTGTGTGTGTGTGTGTGTGAGAGAGAGAGAGAGAGAGAGACACTTGCCGGTGCTCAACCGTAAGGTCATCAGCGCCCTTACACATATTAAAAGAAACAAGTGAGGAAAAAATTATTAAAACGTGATCATACAAGTTAAGACAACGGGAAAGAATAAAACATACTATACAAGGAACACGACAAAGGATCTAAACGGAAGGCACAGTAAAATGTCACTGGCTAACCACTTACATAATATATGGGCAAGACAGTCACCCTGCGAACATATTTCTGTTCTCTCCCAAAAATCTTCGTAATACCGTTGATCAACTCACAAAACTTTAAAACTCTACTCACATTGGTTTGATTATTATCTAAAATAGAATGCCGATCCGTCGGCAAATCAGCCGTGGCCCGCTGGTCGGAAAATACGGTCTGATAAAATGTGGCACATAGTTCTGCATGCCACAAACGCCACACATTGGACGGTCCTCTTGCCAGAGCGAGATGCCATGCTTCATAGGGATGTGGCCTAGGCGAAGGCGAGTGAGGAGGACCTCGTCCCGTTGACATGACTCGAAGGAGGTACGCCACGGCCTAGTTGTGGGCTTTACGACACGGAACTTGCTGTCAGTCATCTCCAGCCACTCATCCTTCCACCGACGCAAGACTCTGGAGCTCAACAGCAACGTCATAGCACGCAGGGGATGGCACACTGAAATATCTGAGGATCAAGTCATGCTCCCTTGGCTGCTAGATCCGCCCTTTTGTTTCCCCCATATGCAAGGCAAAGAGGGTAACACTTCAAACACTGCGATGAGGAACACCATTCTCCTGCTCAAATCGATCTGACTCGGGTCCTAAAAAATCGCTGAGACAGGAAAGACCATATGAAGATGGAGAGGTGACCACGAAAGCCCCATTGATGCAGTTGTGCGAGAGTACAGTGTCTCCCAGCAGTATCATACGCCTGAGTGATATCGAAGAATATGCTGATACAGTGATGTTTACATAGCAAAGTCTGCCAAATACCCGCCTCTTGCAGAGTCAGGTCGTCGACTGTGGACTGACAGCTCCAGAATCCACATTGAGAGTGGCTAAGGAGTTGCCTGGTCTCTAATGACCAGACTAGCCGACGGTTAACTATTCGCTCCATGGTCTTTTTACACAACCTGTTAAGGCGATACTCCAATAACTACTGGGAAATATGAAGTCCTTTCCTGGTTTGAGAAGAGGTTTGAGAATGGTCTGCAACCACGGGTTGGGGAAGATACCTGTCCGCCATATGAGATTAAGACATTCTAGGACGATTTCCTTAGACGCCGCTGGCAAATTCCGAAACATGCAGTACCGGATTTGGTCGTGACCAGGTGTCACGAGTCTCAGTCAGCGCCGATTCAAGCTCCCACATGGAGAAAGGGGAGTTGTAGGCCTCAGAACTATTGGATCTGAGTCCCTACTTTCCCCTCTCTATAGCTGCATTGTAGAGACGAAACGCCAGATTCTGGTGTACAGTGCAGTAGATTTTGCAAAATGTTTGGCCAGCATCTGAGCAACGTCTTCTGATGTTGTTAGTAGAGACCCCTGTTTCAGCACTGCTGCTATTGCTAAACGACTGTGTTTACCAGAAATCCTCTGTATGGCTTCCCATACAACTGTAGAAGAAGTGGAACTATTGGTGAAGTCCGGGAACACTTGCGATGACCTTTTCTTACTCTCCCTAACGACGTATTGAACCGTGGCCCTCGCAATTTAAAAGGCCTTAGGTTGTCTGCTGTTCGTCGGCACTTAAAATGTCTAAGTGACACACAAATTTTTGGGATTGTTCAACAGCACTCATCTGTCCACCACGGTATAGGTCGCCTCCTAAGATGACCTGAGGACTTCAGGATAGACAGATCAGCAGCATTATGGATCACTCGTGTGATATGGTCCATCAATTCGTGGTCGCTATTGCAGTGTTTTAACACTGCCAGCTGGCTGAAGTGCATCCAGTTAGCCCTGCTGACAAAGCATTTTGATGGTTTTGCTTCAGGGAGTGCTCCATCCATAGGTGGATGCAGAATGGGAAGTGGTCACTGGAATGAAGATCGTCAATGACCTCCCACTGAAGGGCGAGAGAGCAGAAAGAGAAGTCAATGGCTGAGAATGTGCTAGTAGCAGTACAGAAATGAGAGGTGAGTGCCTGTGTTGTGGATGCAAAGCTCGCTAGACATAATGAGCCCTCTAAAACCCGACCCCTAGGGCAAGTAGTGGTCGAGCCCTACAAGACAAGAAGGACACTGAAGTCTCGCAGGACGAGAAATGATCAGGGGAGTGATTTCACAAGAAGTGTGAGAGCCTCAGAGTGTATCACATCTAGCAGAGTAAACACAGCAAGCAAACTGTAATCCTGTGACGTCCATGTATTTCAAATACAGCTGCTTGCAGGTCAGTAGCAAAGGGCACACCAGAAGAGTTGTTCACATTATTTGCAAACACCTTGACTCCTCCCTTTTCTCTTTTCCCCTTGCGGTACACTGTTTAACTGTGCAGCACAGGGACGTCTGTATCTTTAAAATGTGTTTCTTGTAAACACAAGCACAAGGGCCGGGCTTGTGCTATGATTTCCAGTTCCTCCACATGAATCCTGAGCCCACTGAAGGTCCACTGCAGTATGGAAGCCATTATAGCGATGAGGCTTTACTCTGTCTTTCCCATTCTCGATGCAAACAGAGGGGGAAGTGTCACTTGAGAGACTGGCTGCTACCCTTAGGAAAACTTCGAAGTCAATACCAGCAAGGGCATGATCTTCTTTGGATCTATTAGACAACAGCAAGGTCGCATATTCTGCTGTTTTCGGAGCGGACCGCTTTGGCCATTTGGCCTTCGTCCCCAGCTAGGATTTTGGGGCGACTGGCAAGGCTGATGGAACAGAAACACTCTGGTGAATCTCTTCCGCTGTCGGCCATGAGAGTTTCCTGTCTACATTGACATTATGTTCAGCAACATTCAATGCTTCAGCGATAGGGACCAGGAGCGCAGGCTGCCAGGTACATTCACAGTTATAGGTAGATGTGCCCTGCTCAACAATCATAGTCTGCGTGCTAACACTGACCTTCTAGACAGGCTAAATCAACGCTGCGACGAAAGACTTGATGAAAATTGGTGGATGAATGGCCTTAAATTCCTTCTTTGCTTCAGACTACGGGATAAAGTGGAAGACTTTAATTTTCTGAATCTTCCTTTCTTCAGTGTAGACAGGACAATCCCTGCTACAAACAGGATGGGCCTCAGAGCAGTTAACACACCTGAGTGGTGCAGTGGACTGGAAACCCTGCTCGTATTCCACGCTGCCACATTGGTCACATGTAGCCCAACCATTACAACCCATAGCGGTGTGACCGAAGTTGGATTTGGTACATACAGTCTTACCTTAAGGCAGAGAAATCCTGCAGTGGTATAGCCACGGAACTTTGAAACATCTTGGAGGTCAGCCACCCATCCACTTTCCCATTCCCATTGTAGTTCTTTTATATCCATATCCATTATGTTCTGGCCAGTGTGCAGCTCACTGGCGATGGGTTATTCCCCAAGTAGCTTGGCATTCAACACCTTATGCACTTGGGGAGCCTTCGTAGTCTCCACCAAAACAGTACCTCCAGTGCTTTAGGGATATAAAACGTCGACAGTTTTTCAAAGGAACAGTCCACACGTTTTATAACGACAAAAACAGTACCCACTTCATGATGTGGTCTTTTACTTTGATTACTGTTGTTGACTCTCAGAGATGACCTAGGTGGACTAGCCGCATGAAGCGTCTTGGGGTTTTGGTTGGTAATGCTGCCCAGTGGAACACCCAAACTGCTGGGAGTAGAAAAATGAGATTTAACCTTCATGGTGTTCCCACGAACAGCTAGGGAAGAAAGCCCGCTCACACAGAACCACACATGCCTATGTAAGCCTTATACAAGTAAGGTATGGGAGGTACCTCAGAGGTAGTCCGCTAACGAATGTTCCACCTCAACAGCTATGCATTTCACCGGCACGCAGCAAACCTTCATATTGAGATTTTTTCTATAGAGGTTTGTACCATCGTCACGATCCGGACAGTCAAGCCAAGATCCCTACCCCCTATGAGACACAACTCTCCACCACCGCGCCACACAGTGGTCTCTGAAGCATGCCCAGAGCTTATGGTGACAGGGGATTGGTGGCGCTTACCAGGAACCCTGAGCTCGCCAAGCCCGTATCCAAGAAGTGAACGCTGAGCCCCTGAGGACTCAGGACGAAGAAGACGCTCCATTTAAACCTGAATATTCATAGCGGCCGCAGCCATTTTGAATAATTTATTAATTCCTCTCAAAATGTTGCCGAAATCTGTTTACATATTTCTGTTCCTTTGTATGTAGGGAACTATTATTAAAAGGTTTTTTCGTTTCTCTAATTATTTAGCTGCATTAATTCGAATTTGCAATGAAATTTATGTGCAAATTATGGATATAGATAGATATTCATTAAATACTTCTCGACTCATCCTTTGTTTCCGGCCTTGCGTGGTCGCCCACCCGCCCATCACTGCACATGTCGTGCTTAGGAGGGTTCGTAACACCATGTCTTACAACCTACATCTGGAGTTATCGTTGAAGGTGCGACTGCGTTTCACAACTGGCGCGATCTAGTGGTTATTCCGTGCACTCTGACTGTAAATTTGTTCGTCAGTCTGGTAATTCGACCCATTGTGCTGCCATTCATGAAAAGCATTCCAGGGGGTGTTTTCCAACAGGATAAAGTTCGCTCACAGGCTGTTGTTGTAACTCAACACGTTCTACAGAGAGTCGACATGCTGCCCTGGCCTGCTGTATCATTAGATCTCTCCCCAATCGAGGTCATATGGGAGCTCATCGGACAACGTCTCAGCATCACCCACAAACAGTAGTAATCGTCCCTGTATTGGCAGACCAAGTGCCACAGGCATGGAAATCGTTCTCACAAACTGAAACTTTCAATATTCAGGTGGTTATATTGGTTATAAGCGTACCAATATTTCACATTTCCGGTGACTTACCTCGAGGTTTGATTGACTTGTGATGTCCCTGTGCTAATCACTTAATTATGTTACATAAACAAATGTACCCACATCATTTATTTTTTGTTACATAGACAAATGTACCAATAAATCAATTAATTTTTGGAATTGCGATTTTTTTCCGTCAGTGTACGTTAACTACAATAACATAAAGAAACAGGTCCAACATTGTTTGTGTGTGTGTGTAATGCAAGACAGGCTAAGAATCATGTCTTAAAGATAAAAAAAAACATAATTTTAGCACAAACAAATACAAGTTCACGATTGGCATGGAAGTGAAGTCCCATGCTTCTTGACAGAGCGTAGGGGAACGATGCGGGAGACCCGCACCGCCATACTAGCTAAGGTCCTAATTGAGGTGATTTCCCGCGGCCTTTCTCCGACCGAAATGGGGATGAATGACGATCATGGAGACGACACAACAACACCCAGTAATCTCGGGGCAGGTGAAAATCCCTGACCCCGCCAGGAATCGAACCCGGGACCCCGTGTTCTGAAAGCGAGAACGCTACCGCGAGGCCAAGAGCAGCGGACAAGTTGATGATAAGTCAGCTGAAATGAAAAACCTGGAAAAAAGGGTAACTCATGGTTTTAAGTTATTGCACAACACTTTTAGCAACGGGCACACTCAGTGACAAGTGGGCAAAGCAGCTGATTTTTGCGTTTCGCTCCTGCTGAGGACGACAAACGAGCACGTCGGGCAGTGGTTGTTACATTGCGGCAGGTGGCATGGCTGAAGGTTGCTAGTGGTGCAGGGGCGGGTCAGTGACGGGTGGCTACGAGGGGGGTTAGCGGAACGTGGACAGACAAATAAACTGCTCTACTGCGTCATTGACTCTCTGTAAGGGCAGCAGGGAGCTGGGAGGCGCTGGACACCGAGCTCGGACGCTCTCCCACGGCGGGTAACGCAGCGAACGTAATTGCAAATAGCATGGCTCACTGACAGTCACTATATTTGCGTGGGCCACCAAAAACCAGATCTAGTAAGCAGATTCCACAATACGGTTTCTGTTTGGGCATGTAAAAACTTGAAAGTCGAATCTGCAAGTGCGTTTCTAGCTGCTGGTTTTCCACTTCCACAATCGATTTTAGCTCCCATATAAACGCACAACCGGTTTTGAAACGTGCTTGGATTGTTGGATTACGTCTTGTTTTCTAAATATGCAACTAATATGGACGGGGTGACTTACTGCGTCGTGAATGAGATGCAGAAATATTAGACTGAGTATGAAACTGTCTACTTCTAATAGGTAAGTGAACAGAAATCGCGATTGTTCTGATTCAATTAGAACTTCAATTAGAATTAAATTCAACAGGGACAGAAAATCCGCTTCAGCCCTTAAAATTTAAACACGACAGTGAAAAACGATTTCCGACATTCGGTTTTCATCTTTTGGAAGGTGTGCTACATGTAAACGTAATGAGCATGCCGGAAAAGGAATCAAAACACGCACAATGCGTAAAATTGCTGCATTTGTAAGTGTTGCAACTACGGAATGCAAAAAGAAAGAACATTTCTCTGTTCACTATAACGACAGTGTACGTTGCTGCTGGCTTAACACGTATATAGTATACTGACACATACCAACACGAAATTACTAAAAGAAAGTCACTCTTCGTAAAAATTTGACAGTTCGTTTATTCGTTAGAGCAGCCTCGTTTTCATGCGGCCCTACAACATGCATAAACGCATCGTCTCAACGTCCTTGCCAACTCGTTGCATCTCATTTTCCACTGCATAATATTTACAATCTTGGAAACGTTCAAACAACAATAAGTCACTCCATCTCTACCTATCCTCCCTCGCGTCAGACCGTACACCTATGTTTGACCTTGGCCGTTCACTCCTTTCTCATTCCACTTCTTGCTGTGTTTCTACTCGTAACCTTCTTGCATATACACTCACTTTCAGAAACAGTACACCTTGAACGCATTCACAGGACATGTACATTAGTATGTTCTACAGAAATGATTAGCATTTCCGTCACTTCGGTTCAATATGTGTCCCGTTGCCTTGTAGGCACAGGGTCCGTCATGGGACATGGTAACTTGTTCCACGCGTAATGGTATCGACGCATAGGTCTATAGTGCGCGAATGGCGTCTTGCGATTTACCCGTCTATGCTGCATTCACCTGGTTCCAAAGGTTATCTGTGGTGGCTGGCATTGGGTCAAAGCACTGCACCCGTCGTTTCATCATATCCCTCATGTTTTCGGTTGGCGGCCAGGGCAAAAGGCTGATATCCAGAGACACCAAGAAGGCACGTGTTCATCCAGTCCCATATGGAAGTGCATTGTCTTGCTGAAAATGCTGTCCGTGATCCTGTGTCTAGTCGTTCAGGAGTTTTATCTCAACATGAGTGTGTTTGCGGTGGTAATCACACTTTTTTGTGTTTCCTCTTGACTCCCGTTGTTGCTTCCCTTTTCCGTTTTGCTCGAATCTTTGCCATCCCCGCTTCACCATCCCAATTATTGCGCTAGGCAGAAAACTATCAAATTTTGCATGGTAGCTATTGCATCGCCCTGCATACAATGTTATTTTCCTTACACCGCACTTCTAAATACTGATTCCTTCCTAATTATAAATGCTGTTCATCGCGTTTCTGGTTATATGGATGGCTGACAAGGAAATTTAGGCTCCCATCATTCGTGTTTTAAACCTGAGTTTTGTTCTTCCTGCGCCAAAGAGACAACATATCTTCAAGTTTCTCCTCTCTGCCTAATGATATCTGATATTACTCTTCTAAATCTTATTTTTGTTCCATGACACTATGATTCAACTCCTCTAAAACATAATCTTCTTTTCCGTGTCCTTGAATATTCCGTTTAAGAGTGCGTTCTTCATCCACTGGCAATACATATAAATCCGTACCAAAAATATTAGCATCCATTTCAGTACCATCGACATCTGTGCATTTGCTAGTAATTTTGTCATCTAAGATCTCTGTAGTTGGAGGTCTGCTTCACACGCTTAAGTTCAGAACTACATGTTTAAATTAATAAGTCGGTGTCTAAAGTTGCTTCAAAACCTGACTCCCCAGGTAATGCACAGACTGTAATATTAGTCGCATTTTGCGTATCTTCACATATGTCTTCATGTTTCTCTTCTTGTCTTCTTCAAATATCTTCGCCATCCCCTTATTGTGCTTCTGTTTGACCTTATCGACTACCTTTTCTCCCTTCTCTTCAAAGTCTGTATTTAATCTCACTTGAGTTTTTCAGACAATTGAAATATTCTTCCTTAAAGCCCTTTATTAGCTCCCATAATATAGAAAACATTTTGGGAAAAAAGTGATCGATTTTCGCAATTGTACTTCAAAAAACAGTCAAGGTCACCTAGAAGACTACTCTTCTTCACCATTCCTTTCACTTCCTTTGAGGATTCTTTTTACCTTTTTTTCCAATTTTCTTTTGATCTTGGCTCATCGTGTTGAGTAGTGAGATCATATCGTATTGATTGCTACTCATAGACGACTGATATTCGGTTTTACTGCCAAGTGGTGTCGCCTCCAGGTCGTCCCGTTTATGAGTCAGTGGCGCCGAGGTTTGAGTTGCACTTAATTCCACCGTCAATTCTATGTCTGTAGATTCTCTCTTAGTCCTGTCTTCGAACCCGGATTCTTTGAGCCCTGCATTATCGCATTCTCCCTCTTTATCGAGCTGACTTCTCTTTTTACTGACTACTGATTCCTTTGTAAGTAGGTAAGTAGGCTGTTTAGGTTTTTATGTTGGTAACGCCACGTAGCGCTCTGTATGAAAATCACAGACTGTGCTGTGTGCAGTCTGTGGGGCGTTTGCATTGTTGGAATTTTTGCTATTGTAGTGTTGGCCAGTTGGATGTGAACAGCGCGTAGCGTTGTGAAGTTGGAGGTGAGCCGCCAGCAGTGGTGGATGTGTGGAGAGAGATGGCAGAATTTTGAGAGCGGACGATCTGGACGTGTGTCCATCAGAAAAAGTAAATTTGTAATATTGTATATAATGAACTGATATATATATATATATATATATATATATATATATATATATATATATATATATATATATATATATGATGGCTTTTGAATATTATGAAGGTAAATACATTGTTTGTTCTCTATTAAAATCTTTCATTTGCTAACTACGCCTATCAGTAGTTAGTGCCTTCAGTAGTTAGAATCTTTTATTTAGGTGGCAGTATTGGCGCTCGCTGTATTGCAGGAGTTCGAGTAACGAAGATCTTTGGGAGGTATGTGATTCATGAAAGGTACAGGTTATTGTTAGTCAGGGCCATTCTTTTGTAGGGATTACTGAAAGTCAGATTGCGTTGCGCTAAAAATATTGTGTGTCAGTTTAGTGATGATCAGAATAAGTAAAGAGAGAAATGTCTGAGCAAGTTCAGTTCTGCTCAGCGGTTTGAAAATCAAATAACGTAAGAGGTTAATCAGCACAGTCATTCATTAATTTCTGAAGGGGGTGTTTCACCTTACCTGACGACATATTTACACTTAAAAGTCAAAAACACAAAACACAAGCCCAACTAACTTCCTCCACTTGAAATTCCCCATATGCCAAATAACTCAAAAGTTTTGTCTACTTTAGCAATTTCAAATTACGCGAAACTGGCTTTGTTGCAACACCAGCATTTGTTTTTGGGACTGTTGGTTGCTGTGTTGTGGTGTAATGCTGCAGATTGCTTCTTTCTGTGTTGCTGAGATGGTCTCGAATCACTGCAGTCCAAGTTGCTGTAGACTTTCGTTTAACACACAATTCTGTTTGTGATGACGCACTTTTATTTATTGTGTCCGTACACGGACTCGTAGCTCTATTGTTCATTCCCAATTATTGTGTCTCGACTTGCTATTCTTCGCCAAAAATCACCTGTCCGCGCAGTACGCCAGTTGCAAATCTGTGTACCGAATTACTATCTTTCTCCAAAGAGCAGCTTTCCTTTCCCCTTTTGCCATATGTAAAACCCTAAATGTCATATCGATTATTCTGACCAATTTTTTTGGAGTTATCGGAGTGTTGTACTAGAGTTTGGGAGGTTCACGCAAAGAACACGCCATGTTACGAAGTAAACCTGACCAGGTGCCTGAAATGGGTAAGTATCTCTTATACTATACAAATATTAAAGTTCTTCAGTTGAAAATTGGAAAATATCACTCTGAAATAATGGCAGTACAAACGAAATTGCTTTGTTTTATTCTTCCGCTAGCACGTAACACACTTCCCTAACAATGCCTAAACTCATCCAGTGTTTGCAGTTAAGCTCGTTCCACACTCAGTCTTAAATAACCATTGCTAAATATTTTCCCACATTAATTGAATAGGTAATCACTGATCATGGATGTCTTTTCATTTGCATTTACTGTCAATTAGTTCCTTCAAGAAAAGTACTAATTTACAGACATGACACTATATGAAACCTAAATCTCGTAATTTATCCCGTGCGCCTTTCCGAGAAGTAAATGAATTACTCAAGCACTTTTCTCCTACGAACGGACGTAACACTTCCAAATCTTAACTGTACTTTCTACCAATTTCTTGTACCGTTTATCTGCGACGCGGCTGTGCGTGATCGCTCCTTGTGATGCTCTATAACGTGCTCAACAACGACTCCTTGAACACACCAAGACGGCGCGAGATCACTAGCGCTAGGACATTTTTGCCATTATACAGCAATACAGTGCTCCCTCCCAGAAAAGGCGCGCGCAGCTTCGAGAGTTCCAGAAGCCAGCTATAAGTAAGGAGTACAGTATCAGTACGTCACAGCTCCAAAGATAGCAGTATTCCATACAAATTTTGCAACTGTGAGAATCAACTCAGCAGTGAATTAAAAATATTTTTCTGCAGTTTACGATAATTCTTAAGCGTGGTTCACTTGGGCGTTTGTATTTCAGCGAATTTCTAGAAGAATAATGAACAATATTACACGTCGTGGATAGTGAAAGAACAGGGCTTCCGGATTTTAAATGTTTTGTTTTTTTCATGGGTTTTAATAGTTACTACTTTGAGAAACGGACACCACGCACATTGGGCACTTGCAGTTACACTGAAAATATATATGCTCAAATTAATATTTCCAGTATAATTTTGGGATCCTACCTTTAGTTAACCCTCATTAAAATAATGTACACATAATCTTATAAACTTAAATTCAGTAAACATCTGTCGAGCAGCTTTGGTAGGCACACGTTTTCTCATCGTCGGCTAGCTTTCTTACTGCGCGGTATTTAGGTCACCACAAACGCTGAAATATTATGCTTCATACTGACGGCCATTTTCTGCTCAATAAAGGGACTGGCGGCTTGCTTCAAAGGTTTTGGCTACTGAAAATACATTTATATCAACACTTAAACTTCACAAGAGTTGCTACAACATTCAGATTAAATAAAATTGCATACCTCTTGGTCGCTATCCTGTAGAGTACAAAATGCTTTTAAGACGCAAATCCATGGTAGAACTAAATGAAAGGTTGGCTCCTCGTCACTTTCTAGATCAATTACGGATTCCTTAAATGGCTTAAGACAGAGGTTTCTTGTGTCGTAGGCCTAGTACGTACTTTTTCAATTTCTTTAGACCACCTGCTTTTCATATATTGCATTTTCAGAAATTCATCGACTTTAAATGTTTCGTTGACAGCATG
Organism: Schistocerca nitens; assembly: GCF_023898315.1. NCBI lineage: Eukaryota > Metazoa > Arthropoda > Insecta > Orthoptera > Acrididae > Schistocerca > Schistocerca nitens. The sequence goes on from NC_064616.1 coordinate 438,208,456, forward strand.
TTTTTTATTCTACGCCTCTACAGTCAAACCTGACAAAGTAAGTGCCACTGTATCACCTGAGTTTCATACATCTGTTAATTTAAATGATACGGAATGCAACTCCAGTAAAATTAATATATAAATTCTTTTAATGTGACGAATGAGCCATACGATTTGTTAGTAAATTTTCAATATATTGCTTAAGTGTAATTGTGTTTGGCCTTAAATCTAATCGGTTTGTGATTTTCAGTCTGTCTATCTTTCATTAAATTAAATAAATAGTTCTGTTAAATGAACAATGTCTGGATTTCACTTCATTAGATTTTCCTTTAAAACTGGATCTTTAGTATCCAAAAACTCTAAAAAGGTCTCAAAATTACAGAGAAATCGTGTTATTCATAAGCCTTCTGACAGTTAGCGTACGTCACTGTGGAGTTACATAGTTTTTCTTCGCATAGCTCCGAGGTGAACCTAGATCTGAACGCGTTGCTTTGAATTTTGTTTACCGCGTTAAAGACAAATTGAGGAGACTGTTGCACTCTACCTCTAAGATATTTAGCAACTAAATGTTGTCGAGAATTACGCTCTGTACTGCAAACACTGCAGGTACATATTCGTTTTAATTGGCATTTAAATCCATGATAACCCCCAAACATGGCTTACAAATCCACGATACGGCCAAAAACGTGGTACATGCTCCATCTGCTACCCCTGATACTATATTTGATAAGGACATCGCTTTATCCACGAAATAATCTTTCAAAACCGGGTAGTTATTATGGCTTACTTGGTCCATAAGAAAATGATTATACGCCAATAATAATGCTTCACTGCAAGGTAAAGATGACTCGTCCAGCTGTATGCAGAAACGAGTCGCTTTCAGTTTATTACACAACGTGCTTTCAGATGCATTTCATCAATATATTTGAGAGCTGTGTTGTTGCTCCCAGGAATTCTATTGAGTACACCATTAGCATGTTACTGTAGAACAGTTTTCAAAATCTGTCCAATGGCCGGCACAATTAATTGTTTTCCTATAGTACGCTGTTTTCCAGATTTGCAATAAGCAGCGAGATATTGTAAGGCGCCTACAAAGCGTCATTCTCCCTTTATGAAGACGAAGCGAAAATACTCTCCTCCATGGGTCTCTTTTGAAGTTTTTCTTTAAGTATTAGAAATTATTTCAAATCTCTAACTGTTTTATCAGGGTAGAACTTCCTCAGATTATCCTCCAGCTTGGATGGTTTCATAGCATTATTGCTTAACACTTCGTCTCGAGCTGCCTCAATAGAATCCACTCCGTGGGCTCTCATTGACATCCAATGCACCGAAAACTTTATACTTCACGGAACTCTTGCAGGTTGTAGTCGAACTCAGGGGGTCGATAAAGACCACTTTGGGATTCACTGTTGGTGATAACCCGGCATTTCATAACAGCCATTAGTGACTCAGTCTGAAAATGTACTGATTTAAGTATGTCAAAATATCATTTCCAAAAAGTTGGTACACAGTGCTTTAAAGATGAATTCTATCTCGCACGGAGACCTCTTCTGTTGAAGCAGGAGACCATATTCCTAAGTGATAAAAGAACGGCTAACAAATCTGGAACATCTTCTTTCGAAAGGTGTTCACTCAGAATATTCCTCATGACTGTTATTACACAAGAAACCATGCATGGAAGACGTTTCTATATGCTGAGTGTCTTAACGATGTTATTGCCCTAGTATGTGACAAACGAAACTTTGGCAATGTCATCACAAGACACACCTATATTACATATTCATTCAAATACCAATATGAATTTATGAATGCAATGTATACCTTTGTAATTCTCTGTCGATAACCCAATATTTCCTGCACAGTTACCAGAATGAATTGCAGTTGCTGTGTCTGGGAGCATTTTGCTGTACGCTTTCGCTTTATGAGCTGAGGTTTGGACTTGACTAGTTAGTTCACTTAAGAAGACATAAAATTTTTGATATCCACAGAGCCATATTTTTATCTTATTTCAGTCAATGTTTGCCATAAATGTAGATTGATTTCTGCCTCTAAACTGCAAAATGGCCTCAAGTCCTTATCACAAATTTCCACACACTTGTCAGCTACTAAATCTTGAAAGATTGTAGGTCTTTTCAACCAACCTTTCTTCGAGTATACTTATTCAATCGAACGGACACTTACAGGCCCCAGAGTCAGTGAGAAAATTAGACAGAGTTGATAGTCGTCGTGATGCTGAATTTCATGGTAGCAAAACGTGGATAGTCAAAAAATAGTTCAAATGGCTCTGAGCACTATGGGACTCAACTGCTGTGGTCATAAGTCCCCTAGAACTTAGAACTACTTAAACCTAACTAACCTAAGGACAGCACACAACACCCAGCCATCACGAGGCAGAGAAAATCCCTGACCCCGCCGGGAATCGAACCCGGGAACCCGGGCGTGGGAAGCGAGAACGCTACCGCACGACCTCGAGATGCGGGCCGTGGCTAGTCGCAGGTGTGGAGAGAGCGAAGCGAGACCTAGACGGGCGCTTTCGCACAGAGGAAGCTACTGCAGAAGACGCGGCCTAAGTCATGGGGGGGGGGCACTGGTCGTTAGAGGTGGAGAGCATGGAACGAGGCCACAGTTATTGACCCTGAGGCCAGTGGCCAAACTTTTGATGCCTGTTTTCGCCGAGTTGCGATGGACTGAGGGAGTGGCAATTGTTCGCAGCCGAGGCAACGCTCATTCTGCAGTTTCGAGAGGCGAACTCACGTAGTTTTCCGGGAAACTTCGTGTAAGTTTACTGTCTGCTAGGCCGGTAAAACATTTCTCCATCACGGGTGACATCGAGTGATACTGCAGGAGTTAGACACTAGGTGGCCGAGAAGGATGCGGGTTTCTTTGAGGTCGTGTAGATGCATGAACCATGCTACTTCCACAGCGCCTAAAGTAACAGTGTGTTGACTGGGATGTGGACCGAGACGCCAGAAAATGTAACAGAGGACGCCTGTTCAACGCTTCGAGATACGTTTGGAATGGAGTGACAGTTTACACGTCTTATGGAGGGAGGTTGTATCACATAGTGATATGTGACTGGTGCAGGACTTCTTTACCAGCTTTCAGTTGGTGGCTTTAGCTTTTTGGGTTGAACTCCACATAGAGATTTTGGCGGACTTCGATGTACTGTGTGGTATCTTAATCTCCACCGCAGAGCCGAAGTGGCCGTGAGGATCTAGGCGCTGCAGTCTGGAACCGCGAGACCACTAAGGTCGCAGGTTCGAATCCTGCCTCGGGCATGGATGTGTGTGATGTCCTTAGGTTAGTTAGGTTTAACTAGTTCTAAGTTCTAGGGGACTAATGACCTCAGAAGTTGAGTCCCATAGTGCTCAGAGCCATTTGAACCATTTTTTTTTCAACCGCGGACCTTGGTGGAGAGCAGTCGATTTGGTATTGGAGAAGAGATTTGTTTCTGGACCCGGATATTGGGCGCAAAGCTGAATCAGAACCAAAAGAGGAGACGGAGGTCCACCGGTTGACCTGATGCTGAGGCGCACTGGCCACTACATCTCGAGATTTCTACACCGGCATGGTGAGCATTTCACAGCATCAGCACTAGCAATCTTTAAGAGTGAATTTCTTTTAATGCACTGCGTGCTCACAGCAGCACTAGTCGCTGGCCGATTAAAGCACACTGTGGTAGATTGTTTCAGGGTACAGTTCACCATCACTGCCATTATTATTCATCACAGTCAGATTGCGTTATCCATATTTTTGAAGTCAGAGTTAGCGTCAAGTCATCACATTTTCTACAACTTTGTTAACTGTTTCACAAAACTTGTCACTCTATAAAGACAAGGAAGAATCGATGTGTTATGCTGACCTACGTTCCATTTAATACATGACTCTAAGAAATTAATGTGTTATGATATTGAATTCTATCTGTTTTCAAGTAGAAAAGATCCCTGGATCATCTTTATCAATATAGTTTCCTACGTGGGCATAATATGAACATTCTTGGAATAAAAAGAACAGTTTGCTATCTTCAGTTTCACAACAAAGGAGTACATTTCTTGTCATTCGCATTTAAAGTCCGATGCGTATCGTTTACACCGTAGTGTCACTGAAGGGATAGTTCTGTGCCTAAGAGATACTGAGAAGGTGTCCACATACCTGACCACCAAAGAGACATTTTGTATGCTTTGTCCTTTTTTAAAAATATTTATGAAGTCAGCATGTCGCTGGTCAAATTGGTAAACAGTTCGTAAGAAAATAGAGATTCTCGAATGAGAGCATACTAACTTTTTACACAACTTGCATTGCGAGACATCTACCGAATTATTTGAAACTGCTTCATAAACAAAGGTATTTTTCTCTGAACTTAGGCTCTATTTCGTGACTACTATATAGTCTTCAGTTCTCAGTTTCTCCTCAATCTCTGTTAAGTTTGGTTTGTTCACTTTGCTGCTCCCTCCGTTACGATAACTGAGCTGCAGCTGAAGTACCTGCGTAGACACAGGGTGTCCAAAAACAGTGTCGAGTACTTTGAGATGTGGTAGTACTCATCGAAACAAAAAAATAAGTCCAGTAAATATGGGTCCGGGAATTCATATTTCCTGGGATAATTGCAATAAATATGGGTACAGATATGCTCACTTTCCGTGATAAACAGGTGTTTACAGAAGATGTTCAACGTGGCGTCGATTCATGACAATGCACCTCTCTCCCTCCAGTGTAAGGAATTACACATTCCTTGAAGTACACCCAGTTGTTCTTTCATCCGCTGACACGTACTGAAGACACGACCATGTAGTGTCAAGAGATTGGCTTGGTGTAGACCTATTCCCTCAAGTGTTCGCATAACCAAAAGTCTTGGGGATTGAGGTATGGGCAACGAGCAGCCTAAAGTGTGGGGACCCCCTGACCAATAGAGAGGTCCTGAAATGACTACGTCAGAAGGTCGGTCAGATTGTGACGAAAGTGTGCTCGTGCGCCAACATGCATCAACTTCAGTTGTATTCGTTGTTGCAATGGCACAGCCTCCAGCAGGGTAGGCAATATATTATTGAGAAAGTCCAGATAATGAGCCCCAGTTAACGTTGTGGACGTTGTGGTAGCACCTATGGCCATATTAGTCTGTTGTCAAGTACGCCTGCCCATACACTGATTGAGAAACGGTGTTGATGCCATCTTTCCTTAATTTGTTGGAGATTTATATCGTCCCACACATGCTGGTTATGGAAATTCAAAACACCATCTGTTATGAACCCTACCTCATCTGTATATAAAATCTTGTATGTGAAGAATACATCTGCGGCACACTACTGCAACAGCCATTGACAGAAAAAAATGGTTCAAATGGCTCTGAGCACTATGGGACTTAACATCTGAGGTCATCAGTCCGCTAGAAAGTAGATCTACTTAAACCTAACCAACCTAAGGACATCACACACATCCATGCCCGAGGCAGGATTCAAGCGTGCGACCGTAGCCGTCGCGTGGTTACAGACTGAAGCGCCTAGATGGTTCAAATGGCTCTGAGCACTATGGGACTTAACATCTGTGGTCATCAGTCCCCTAGAACTTAGAACTACTTAAACCTAACTAACCTAAGGACATCATACACATCCATGCCCGAGGCCGGATTCGAACCTGCGACCGTAGCAGCCGCGCGGTTCCGGACTGAGCGCCTAGAAGCGCTAGACCACCGCGGCCGGCGGAGCGCCTAGAAAAATGGCTCTGAGTACTATGCGACTTAACTTCTGAGGTCATCAGTCGCCTAGAACGTAGAGCTGCTTAAACCTAACCAACCTAAGGACATCACACACATCCATGCCCGAGGCAGGATTCGAGCCTGCGACCGTAGCCGTCGCGTGGTTCCAGACTCAAGCGCCTAGAACCGCTCGGCCACAGCCACTGACAGAACCGCCGTCTGCCATGAAAATCCTGTGGCCTTAGGGCCTGAACGAGCTGTAGATGATACGGACATATCAATTTTTCATGAAGCCCCTCCCAGATAAGAGAGTGAGACAACCCGATCTAGCTGCTGATAATCGTCGGACACAGGTAGGAGTCGTTTCTTCCACCAAACGTAGCACATTCTCCTTGATGTCAGGCGTGAGGACTTCGGAGGGCCTTCCACTGAGAGGCTTCCAAGGTGCAAGGGTACCTGTGTCCCTCAGATGTTGGAGAAGTCTGCCGAACTGCTTATCAGAGGGCACTCTGCCCTGTGGAGATTTTTCAGCCTAGGGGGCTCGGGCTCGCAGGCTACGTCCACTTGCTACACCATAGCAGAATATCCTATCCGCCATTTCACTTGTCGAGCATTACGCTTCCATTGCTAACATTGCTAACAAGTGGTGGAAGAGAGAAAATGTAAATGTACTACAACATTTGTACGTAGAAACAGCTCAATAACGGTAAACACATAAGTGAATCCACTTTTAGGAGAAGGTAAAACATCATGATACAAATTGAGGCTCTGAGCACTATGGGACTCAACTGCTGAGGTCATTAGTCCCCTAGAACTTAGAACTAGTTAAACCTAACTAACCTAAGGACAATACAAACATCCATGCCCGAGGCAGGATTCGAACCTGCGACCGTAGCGGCCTTGCGGTTCCAGACTGCAGCGCCTTTAACCGCACGGCCACTTCGGCCGGCACAAATTGAGGTTTGACAGTATTGTACAATAACGCATAAAACACGATGAAAACGAACGTAACCTACAACACGACTCGAACCACTCAGTTGACAGCAGGCCACTTAATGATGGGTATAATATGGTGAGTAAGGCTTCATAATAACCTGCCGACACATTTGACGGAGTGCCAATGCAACGACTGTGCTAATATCCGCAACCAAGCGTCGCACAGGCCTTCCTGTAAACACATGTTCATCTTGGGAAGTATGAGTTGCCGGGCTCGCGTTTATTGGACTTATTTTTCTTGTTTCAATGAGTACCAACACTTCTCAAAGTATTGGACACCTTTTTTGGAACACCCTAGATATAACTGGCTATTCTGTAGTCACACTGGACTGATAGCGCAACCTGTTGTCAAATGAAACTTGCCGCTATTGCATAAATCCAATCTGGCTTGCTTTAATGGCCGTATTTCAATATATAAGTACCCTTGCGTTTCCGCCGGCCGGTGTGGCCGTGCGGTTAAAGGCGCTTCAGTCTGGAACCGCGTGACCGCTCCGGTCGCAGGTTCGAATCCTGCCTCGGGCATGGATGTGTGTGATGTACTTAGGTTAGTTAGGTTTAAGTAGTTCTAAGTTCTAGGGGACTGATGACCACAGATGTTAAGTCCCATAGTGCTCAGAGCCATTTTCTTGCGTTTCCTTGTGGACAAGTTGAGCTGCCTTAATGGTTGCGGTGGAGACAGGGGCAGAAAGCCTGGAGGGAGAATTTTTACACCTCTACCAAACGTCAAGATACCGTTTGACGACGTATGACCAACACAAGGGAGGATCACCTTATTGTGTTCCAAGTTCATTGCAACTCCTTCACATCTGCGCCTGCCAACCGAGAACAGGTAATGAATACTTCGCACCCTTTTGTGTCATCCTGCAGCGCTGGTCGGAGATTAGCTGCACCCAACTAGTATATTACAGTCCTTTGCGTAGGCAGCCGTTATAATTACAACATTAACGGCTGCGTGTGAAGTGCTGCTGTGCATAGGAAGCATGGACTGCTGACGAATAGCGTCGCACTGTGTTCAGCGACGAATCATGGTTCTACAATACCTCATCGTCAGGGAGTACGGTCACGACGCGTACGCAGGTCCCATTCTTTCAATGTTTTGCTCAAGGTCATGGCTGGTAGTGATTGAGGGAACTCTCATCCAGCATCCTCATGTGTTCTCTCTCACGCGACCGTACCGAGGTGCCATTTTTAAACAGAAGAATGCTCGTCGACATCTAACATGTCTCTCTATGAAATATCTGCGTGATGTTCAGGTTCTCTCGTGGTCAGCAAGAACGCAGATCTGCCCCCGGTAGGACATGCGTGCGACAAGTTCGGACGTCAATTCCGTCCCGTTGTCAGTATTGAGGATATCAAGGACCAGTTACAACAGCTATCTCAGGAGAGAATATAATGGCTTTATGACACCCATCCTAACCGAATCAGTGCATAAATCAACGTCAGACAGGGTGCAACGGCACACCGTCAAATCAGTGTACATTGCAGTCGATTACGTAACAAATGAAATGAAATCAAATATCCTCTCAGCGCTTGAAGTTACATTTCGCTTCCTCTTTCCCTTACGGGTGCTTCACTTTTCTTTTTATACAGTGCAATTTCGTTGGCATTATCGATTTAAGATGGATGAAATATGGTAGCGATTCATACCGATACATTAATAATCAGCTGCCAACTTTAATTATGAAAGAGACGGAAAGAAATGTAACGTTTTCTAAAAGTGCACGGGCTGTCATTGTGACATAGCCTCTCTTGCGGCATATCCTGAGTCCTGATCGCTGTTGTATGATGACCGCTGCAGACCAAAAATGTAATTCATCATTTTGGACGACTTTTCTCTTACTACTGTAACCAAATGAATTCAGGAAAACTATTTTTATTTGGTAATTTTAATTGACTAAATTTATCACTGACAGTTTTATCCTGTATATACAAATATGCAGCCTATAGTAATTGGGATTCAAGGTTTTCTATAGGATAGTGTACGATAGTGACTTCTTGCAACCTTCCGCGTCATCCTGCACCATTTGTAGGAGACTATCTTCAGCCACACTAGGAAATTACTGTCCCTTGAGCAAGCAGCCGTTAACACCACAACACAGACGACTGCGTTTGGAGTGGTGTCGTGACCGGTAACCATCGACTGCTGATGATTAGCGTCGTATTGTGTTCTGCGATGGCCGGCCGTTGTGGCTGAGCGGTTCTAGGCGCTTCAGTCCGGAACCGCGCTGCAGCTACGGTCGCAGGTTCGAATCCTTCCTCCGGCATGGATGTGTGTGATGTCCTTAGGTTAGTTAGGTTTAAGTAGTTCTAAGTCTAGGGGACTGATGATCTCAGATGTTAAGGTTGGTTGGTTGGTTGGTTGTTTGGGGAAGCAGACCAGACAGCGAGGTCATCGGTCTCATCGAATTAGGGAAGGATGGGGAAGGAAGTCGGCCGTGCCCTTTCAGAGGAACCATCCCGGCATTTGCCTGGAGTGATTTAGGGAAATCACGGAAAACCTAAATCAGGATGGCCGGACGCGGGATTGAACCTTCGTCCTCGCGAATGCGAGTCCAGTGTCAAACCACTGCGCCACCTCGCTCGGTCCCAGATGTTAAGTCCCATAGTGCTTAGAGCCATTTGAACCATTTTGTTCTGCGATGAATCTCTGTTCTGCATTATCCCGGATGACAAACGTCGTTGAATACGTCGGGAACCTGAGGAGAGGTATTACCCTCCAACAGTTTTGGAGAGGAAAAGCGGTATTATCCCTGGCGTCTTGTAGTGGGGAGCCATCTGTTCTCACTTCAAGTCACAACTGGTACTAATTTAGGAACTCGGATGCCACAATGACACGTCACCGACATCCTGTGTTCTCATGTGTTTCCTCTCATGCGAAGGTATCGTGGTGGTATTTTCAGCAGGACAATGCTCGCCCACAGATAGTGCTTGCCTCTATGAACTGTGTGCATGATGCCGAGATGCTGTCGTGACCAGTGATACCCCAGACCTGTCCTCAGTATAATATGTGTGTGACCAACTCCGTCTCGTGCCGGTATCAACGATATCTAGGACGACATTAGAACCGTCGTGTGGCAGCTTCTCTCAAGAGAAAATATGACGATTTCGTGACACATATTATTCACATTGAACCTTGAATACACCAAGAACTCGAAGAGGAACTGAAATTACTGTCAACATAGTAGCGAATGCAGGACACTTCAGCTGAGCTGTCCTGATGTCTGCTCTAACAACAACAGATTATACGTCGTAAGGGCCTTTTGATGATGATCTTCCCATCGTATTATAACGTTAAGGTGCTTTAAGAGAGAAAATGGACGGAGGACAGTAAAATGCTCTACAAGATAACTGTTTGATTTTCTTATGTAGCCGGCAAACGATTTTTGTCCTTTTCTGTTTAAAATTTGTCTTAGTTCAGTGACTGTTGCTCCTTAGAAATGAAAGAATACCGTGATATGATGTTGTGCTGAATTAGCGGAATGTGTCTGGTTTCACAGAGAGTACTAAGCTTGTTTCAGCGTTCCTAGCAACGTTGCTATCACATGGTAGAGGAATTTTGCGAGGAAGAGTCTGTATTGAACTGGGAGGGAAGAATCAGCTGACACAGAAGCCGTGCTTGGATAACTGAACGCATAAGTCGACTGTTCATGAAAAACGGGAAACGCAGCTTTGAGTCATATTCCTTGCACAAGTTTACTTATGTCTCTTAACTCGAATGTGAACCAAATCACTACGGATAGTGGCGTTATTGACTCAGTTCTTATTTCGTGTAGATACGAATCACTACGTCGTCTGTGAACTGCCCTTGTCTCTTTGACAGTCAGTTTCTACCCTGAAGAAAACACTGGAACATATTATCTAAAGCTTGGAGTCTAATATCACTTTCACACAAAAAGCTCATTCCGAACATTTTAGACAAAGCAAGTTTGTCGCGAAAAGGCTTGTGATTGTAATATATTTAGATGATGAAGTACTGAATAAGAAACGAATATAACAACTTGGATTTCACACGCATCACTGATCATGATTGATTGTATTGCTGTTGAGCAACATAACGAGAGGGAATATGTCGTATCTGTACTGTATTGAATTGTATTATAGCGAAATGTGGGAGAGAGTGTCACAGAAATTATACAGGATTTGGGCTGGACATCATTAAAAGAAAGGCGTTTTTCGTTGCGACGGAATCTTCTCACGAAATTCTAATCACCAACTTTCTCCTCCGAATGCGAAAATATTTTGTTGACACCCACCTACATAGGGAGGAACGATCACCAAGATAAAACAATTTGCAGAGTATCTATGTAGATGCAGTAGATATAGATCGTCCAAAAGTATCTAATCCTTTACTAAAATCTTCTTTTCCAATGGTGCTGAAAAGCATAATGTGTCTAAAAGTGTGAAAATGTAGCAGCAAGTCCCGCGTCTCCATCCTTCACGAGAAACAGCAATATTAAGTACCAGTTTTTAATCGGAATATGATCTGCTCTTCAGGTAAATACTAATATTTAAAGTAATAGATGTAGTGAGCGGTCCAGACGATTTTTTTTTTCATTATTCTAACAAATGCCTGGCCACGATTCGCGCTCCCGGAGTGCGCTCGCACGCCGCTAGCACAGCGGAATATGGTCAGCGCTCCGGTTTCCCCTACCACTGTGCTATTCCGAGCAGGTACGACGACTATATGCGGAAGGCTGCGCACTTGGAAACCGGAAGACGTGTCGGCAAGACAGTACGACTACTTCTAAGAGGCGAATATTGTAGCATACTTTTGTAAGGAGGATTTTATCACTAGTCTTTATCTTTAGCTTTTTATTTTTCTGCCAAAGTAATTACTTACTACTCAAGTCAATAAGTATAATATTCAGTGTTAATACCGTTAGCAGAACAGCAAAAATTTTACATACAGGCATTTAACAATAATTTGTGATGTTTATTAATTTATACACATTTCGATTTTGGAAACAATGGTTCATGATACAAAAACCATTTGTAAACGTATGTTGAAACAAACATTGAAATAAATTTCACGTCTAGTCTGAGAAACTGGGGATATTGCACTTCGGGTAACATTTTATATGAGTCTTTTAAGTTCGCGGATTCGACAAGCAGGTCATTGACCAGGCTACAACATTGCACATATTTCAGCTTATGTTGGAGGTAATGAGGAGGTCAGCAACCGAAAGCGAGAGCGGTCTGATAAATAAATCTAAATCACTTTTCAACGTACACAGTCATGGAATCTCTTTGAGAGCTCGTGATGAAATTTGACGCTAGGGAGGCTGAACAAGGCGTATCTCACACTCTCCTGTTTTGGAGCCATCCGTATAGATGAAAGCATACTGTTGTCAGTGTCGTGTAAGGAAGAGCTAATGTTCGTCCTTGTTCTGAAATCGGATGGCAAATACGACATTGGCGGTAGGGTGAAGGAAGTACTAAACGGAAAACGAACGCAAGGAAGTTTCGAGTGTTGTAGGATTAGCGCAAAATATGTCTCCATTTCTCATATATGCGGATCAATAAGAGAGCCCTGATCGCCTTCGTCTGTAAGGTGCCTGCACGAGCCCCCAGAATTGAACCACCGTCTTGTGGGAGGCACAATAACATATGGAAGACCGAATAATTAGAAAATTATAGGACAACATATGTCAACGTTCGGTGAGGAGCATTGTTGACGCTTCCACTAACAGTACCTTGGTGTGCGTTGATTTCATGGCTCCAAGAACAAGAGGAAACACTCTTTACTGGAGGCCATCGAGGTACACATAGACGATCCTGCTATAATCGAAGACAGAGTGGATCAAGATCTTGTATATAGTTAAGAGTACTGTCGGTTTCGCTCCCCACCAAACTATAGCAGGCAGCCGCAGTGTGTTGCACCTTGTCTACGAAGTACGCAACATGACGTGTCCACGTCAGTATGCAGTCAAAGTATATGCCAAGTAGCTTAACATGTGACTGAGCAAGAAGGGTGCACGACCCAAGCTGAAGCACTGATGAGAAGTAAATTGCGTCGATTTCTCGTGAATACCACCACAGCAGATATTGCGGGCAACAAAGTGTGTTCATATCCTAGTTCCCATGCGGCCAGCTTATCACATGCGTCTTGAAGCTGTAATCTTATCACAAAAGGTTCAAATGGCTCTGAGTACTATGGGACTTAACTTCTGAGGTCATTAGTCCCCTAGAACTTAGAACTACTTAAACCTAACTAACCTAAGGACATCACACACATCCATGCCCGAGGCAGAATTCGAACCTGCAACCGTAGCGGTCTCGCGAGTACAGACTGTAGCGCCTACAACCGTTCGGCCACCCCGGCCGGCTGTAATATTACCACCCAAAAGCGCTGTGGATAGTTGTATGTACAAACGTCGTTTGCGTACTGAAGAACTTCGACGTTGGGGCAAAAATAGTTTTCCAGTCGGCGACGTAAAGAGTGTATCGTATGGAACTCAGTATTCCACCCTGTGGGAAGCCGAGGGACGCTATGCGAGGACCATGTAACACGTTGCCCTGGTCACGGGCATTACGGTACGACAGTAAGCCAACTGCCATTCAGAAATGAATGATGTGCTTCTCCTCTCTTTTATTTTTTGGTCAAGTGCACAGACCACAATAGCCATGATATTCTTAATGCCGAACGTAAATCTAATATAACACAGTTGGTACTGTTAGCAAAAGCCGACTGTCATGCTCTAGCTGCATGCGGCTGCAGCCTTTTCCTGTTCCTCCTCTTCGCCTCAACCTGTTCGCGGCTGCTCTCGGAACGCTAGGTGGGAGGGCGACAGGAGAGCTCGCTGGTGTAAGTGGGGGACTTTGGACGTGCCCTTAGCGCTAGGATTTCACCCGGAACAAGTCCCGCCCATTCACCCCCCTCCACGCCTATCCACAGTGTAAGGCCCTCCCCTAAACAGCCGCCAGTTCCGCAAACTGGAAGCTACAACAAAGTTGTTATCGTCACAGTCCAACACATGTTACACTGTGATGAGATTCAGTAATGATAAGAAATTTAAGTTTTTCTCGATAGTAATATAACATGAATGCGCATTATTAAAGAAATAAACGTATTTATAGAGAACTGAAAGCATCGCCAGTAACAGAAAACAAAAAATGCTATTTAAGGGCAATAAGGACAAATTTTCATTAACTAATTCACTTATTATAACACGTTTACTTGAGGGAAACAGCATAGCAAACATACAGTGCGAAAACAATGGTCCTGAATCTGTCATGTCGGTAGTAAAGCCACGGATGCAGTCGACTAACTTTGTTGTCTAAAATCAACGTTATATGGAAATAAGTGAAAGTCGTTTTGTTTATGTAGGCTCTCATAGTGGTTCACGAAAGTTAAAGAATATAAGAATGCCATAAAGTAGAAATGCCTAACGAAAGCAGTAAGATATTTGCTTTTATACCATGTTTCGTTTGTATTTGCATGGGTAATGGGTGAATTTTAACTTCAAAATTCTTCCAATGCCGTACCTGCGCATTATAAACGAGGTTATAAAGAATTGTGGTTGTTTCTGTGTGATTAGTGTCCTATATGCGGTTGCAAGCGTCTCAGGAAAATAACCTGTCGTTATTCTTTGTCCTGTCTGTTTTTAACCAAAAGATTTATTAATTTCGTAAATGTCATTCAAACCATTTTTTAAAATAATAATGATGATGTGTATGTTTGTCACAGAGCAGTTATCGAGGAAATAAATGCTGTAGAGTTTCACAGCTGTAAAACGTCCTTCACATTGTGCTAGTTCTTCTTCCACCCGTAAGACTTTTCAGCAAAACTATTCAGTGAATAACACGCAGAAACATCTCGGATCGATCTAGCAAGAACAAACTAATTTTGATGCCATCTGAAAGTATAGTGAACATTGGTGCTTGTTTCACATATACTGTCTGAGTTCTGAAACTTAAGTGTCAAGTATACTATGGTTCCTCTTTCTCCAAGCAAATTATTCTTTCAGGATAGGTTTTTCCTGTTGTAGCTTTGGGTACATTTTCTCACACAGAAGTATGTTTCTTCATAGGCTATTCATCTGAATACTGAGTTCTCGTATTTAAAGAATTCACTGCTAAATTATTTTCTCTTATGTTTGCTGTGGAAGTACGTGGCACAGGTGAGGCCAATTGTGCACTTCTTTTGTAACGTGTCTTTTAACTATCTGGCAAAATTTAAGACCTAGCAAGATATTAATTTAACATCCACTCCAAGTGCAGCCGAATGCGCTAAACCATGTGGGTCAACTGAAACGATGCCCAGGCGCCAAACAAAGACCGGGAAAACTGGGGGTGAGTGGGCGGGACTTGTTCCGGGTGAAACCCTAGCGCTAACGATTCCTGGACTTTGGCCAGGGGGGGAGGGGGACTGGTAGGAGCGGAGAGGGAGGGTGGTGGCTTTTTGGCCAGGCCTATTCAGATACGATACACAATAGGAAAATTTAACGTCGATTCCTTTTTCTTCCATCCATGGAAGCTAATGAAATCTTTAAGAGTATAACCAAAACTTCTTATACCAGTATGTAAATATTTCTTGGTGAATGATGAAATACACATGAGTGTAAATGGCTGTTAGACTGCGTCACATATACATCTTGTGAATGACTTCCTTACCACGCCTGAAGGGCTCGCTGTATGGCGCTACAACATGCAATGTGTGGTTTTCATGAGCAATAAAAAGGGCGGAAGTGATGTCTATGTTGATCTCTACTCCAATTTTCTGGACAGGTTCCGGAACTCTCGGAACCGAGGTGATGCAAAACTTTTTTTGATGTATGTATAATGTAATGAAGATATTTTCTCTTGTGGTTGTGGTTGCACTCCCATGCCTTATTAATAATACGAAAATTGATTTTTTTTACATTTATAACATTTGCCGGCACTTCCTCGACATGAACGGAGCTTTCTGCTGTGGAACTACTTGATTTAATACTATTATACCAAGCGGTTATAATTAAAGTGCAACTACTGTGAAAGATCCAGAGTGGGCTATAATATCATATGGCAGCGGAACTTTGTAGATACGCTTATGCGTTAGTGTGGAACCGATTTAGGCTGCAAGAAAATTAGTTCCAGTTTTTGCCACCAGGTGCGAATCTAGTGCTTTACAGCCCCTCGTCGAAGTTCAAGGTGGTCATACTGAACAAATTGTGTAAGTGACAGTTAATAATAAAATAAATTTTATTCCATTCTCATTTGTTTGACCTTTTCTGCCCACGTCATGTTCCTAATCTGTTACTTATGGAAACATTTCTATATTTCTTTCTTGCATTCACAGCGCCAGAATTTCACTGGACAAAATTGGAAGCATTTTTTTCCAGCGTAAATCAGTTCCGCTTTGACACATTAGAATATTTACACAGTTTCGCTGCCATACGAAATTATAGCTCACATTGGACCTCTCTGAGTAGCTGCAGCTTAATTATAACCACCTGGCAGATGATGCGACGATTATGAGTCCGATATTAAGAGATGCCAAAAACTGAATTTTCGGGGAAATGATTAAGCAAAGTAAATCCTCAACCTTATCTCCGTCTGTTTTCTCTCTTACAGCATCAGTACAGCGTCCAGGCATAACGTTACTAACCGATGGACAGATCATTAGCTCTTTTCGTACGCGCAGACACGAAGCCAACTGAAGTATCTTGCATTCGTTACTGATCTGACTGTAGTTTTAATTCCTCTCTCGTCATCTTGTATTACAAGTCCTATTATTTACGTGAAACACTGCAGCCGCATTAGGCTATGGTTCCACATACAAAGCCAAGGACAGCGTCTTACAAGGTTGCTGGTGGGTGTGAGAAAATTGCCCTTCTGTTACGAATTCGAGGTCAGCAAGACGTTAAATCTCACAGAAGGTCATGCAGGCATCGTGCCCGCCTTCCGGTAACGTAACCTAACAGCGTTTCCTTTTGCTGTACACAATAACAAAGACCTCTTGGAATAAGTTCAATTAATGGTTATACAGAGAGTATTTTCTACTAAAATTTGCAAAATCTTCAGAGTTCAGAGAAACTTATCAGTATCACATAGACCTTATGTCTCATTGTGTTCTTTTGATAGTCGAGACACGACTAATGGTAACTCTTACTATCGACAGTTTATTTGGTGACATGGCACGTTTGACTCTAACTGACATTTCATTCACGCACTAAAATGACACCTTGATGGTGATTCCATGTTCACTGCAGTGAAATCATTGACTCAACAGTCATTCTTTGACGGGCCATATCATCGACTGGGTTTCATCATTTGCTGCTACTTCCATTACCATGATGATGCTATCAACAGTGTGCTTTCCCGCATTTGTACTCTACTATTAGCAGCACGATTTATTTCGATCCGTCTTGCAATACAAGAAAAACTTTGATTTAATAACCTTTTTTTAAAATGGAAAATATTATATACGACTACGAGGTGAGCTTGAAAAGACTGAGACCATAAAAACTAACTTTTGCTTTATGAAATATTAAATATTTGTACCTGGTGACATAATGGGTCAGTAAAATGGAGAAATTAACTGAATTTCAGCACACATAATCGAGGTGTAACTCTTCTCCTATAGTCTAGGGCAGCGCGCAAAGGGAAGGATGAACAGCGCAGAGCTTTTGTTACTGTTCAGAGAAGATTCTGCCTCAGAGTTAGCAATATTCGTCTGCGAATCGAAGACAACTTATTGAACGACAACGGCCAATGTTTGTAAACAAGCGACATTGAAAGCCGGTACTAGGCCTCATAGGGTGCGTAGACATAGCATACAATGACAGTAAATGTCTTGTTTTTGTTGCTGAAACACTGTAAAGTGCAGGATATTATTCGGTACATTGTGTATTCTATTCTGTTGCCGTTTGTAATATGTCGGACAGGTGATTTTTATCATCAGAACAATGCCACAGTACAGACATTGAGCCTCCTCACTCACACTTCACACTCATCAGAAATTCTGCATTAGGATATTTACGTTCCATTTTACAGTAGCGTAAGGATCAGTACCAAGCAGTTTGAGCTTCCACCGGAGTATACAATGTTCTAGTGACTCCACGACAACCATAGATATTTCTACATGTCAGCATCTTGTCACTTTCCAAGCACAAACGAAACGTCAGAGATCTCTGTGATTGACAGCATAACCCTCGAAGGGCGGGGCAACGTCAGCCGCAAAACAGAAGACAGCGTATGCAAAAAGACAACACACACGTTAAATAACTAGTGCTACGACAAAACGAAAGATATCCAACGTTAGACGTAGTCAAATATTAATTAACAACAGGTGAATTATTGGCGTCAGCTCTGTCTCTCAGATGCTCGGCCAGGGACAGAGCAGTTTTTCTGGAAGAATTTAAGTAACGTCACTTGCTAGTTTAATCTCAACAGCTTCCTTCACAATAATATAGCAGTAACAAGAACTGCACCCCTCGATGTCTGTGGTTTTTATATTTCACCGCAGTAATTGGCTCTGAGCACTATGGGACTTACCATCTGTGGTCATCAGTCCCCTAGAACTTAGAACTACTTAAACCTAACTAACCTAAGGACATCACACACATCCATGCCCGAGGCAGGATTCGAACCTGCGACCGTAGCAGTCGCGCGGTTCCGGAAAGACTGCCTAGAACCGATCGGCCACCGCGGCCAGCATTTCACCGCATGACCGGTACCAAGGCAGTAATCTAGCGTTGCACATTTGCTCGGGTATTGAAAGTGTGTATAACGTTAATGCTCTGAATATACATTCTCCGCAATCCCGATGATTTTACCAATGTACTGTAAGACATGGTTGCAAAGGATACTGTAGACACTCACCTTACGTTAACCAAGGTCGACCTAATATTTGATAGTGGTCGAAAAACACACTGGTGCGAGGGTTGGATCCATAGCTATGTTAGATTTTTAAAATAAGGCGCAGGATCTACGAGGATTTCCATTAAACGTAAACTAGATCAAGACATGAAAACTCGATTTTTGTGTATGCTATGTAATTATAAATCAGCAGACGTTTATTTTCATAAAAACAACAATTACATGTATAGCAACTGGAATATATTTGATGAATTTCATATTTAAGTGGTGTCGGTACTAGATCTCACCGAAAAACCAAAACAAACAAACATAACCGAAACGGGATTGGAACAAGCGATCGAGCGAATACCAGTCACGAGTGCTATCGACTGTTTCTCCATCTTTATGTATTTTAAGCTTTAGGAACGAGCTTATAACACATGCACCTTTCTTTAAAAATTTAAATCGGGCGGAAATGGAACCCACACCCCACACTGTTGCAATTGAGTAGTCTGCATAATGTCCACACCGCCTGTCAAGAAATGGACCTTACTTTTGGATATTGAAGACTTTCGGGAAACTTCAGAGTAGATTATCTCGAAAATTTTTGAGAGGAGCGTCCACTAGCTTTGGGATATTGATATTAAAGTTCAGAACTTCGCGTACCATAAATATGAGAAATTAAAAAGCATCTGGTGGGGATGTGGTCTCCTTGTGAGGTTACATTGCTTTAACAACCAAGGTACAATATATCACTTATGCTGAGTGGATGTTGACGTTTATCAGCCTGAAGGTACAAATAGTGTGAGTTGGATTAACGTTAATGCCATGTCTTAAGGCACCGTCATATTTCCTCTTGAGCAGCACATCAAGGAAGAATCGTCCTTCACCATCTCTATAGCTAAGCAAATATTCGTGTAAATTGAGCTGTAATGTTCTAAAATGCTTTTCTCACTGCCATGAGCCCAGTTAAAATCTTGCTCGTAAGATGACAGCTCGTTTCTGTTGAACAACATTTCTTAACTTCATGACACGTTATTAGAAATGCGTGATAACAAGTCCATAAATATTCATAAAGACACAGAAGCATTCCTCGTGTACAGACAGCAGCTGCTGGGGAAGTTGCACTCCGTCATGTGATCCGCCCTCCGCGGCCGCACTCAGCAGCCTCTGCGGTCACGCGTGTGAAGGACAGACAGCCGAGCCGCTTTCTGGTGTCCAAAGTGTTCCTACAGAACGCAACCTCATTGTCACCTTTCTCCGAGTGTTTCAGGCTATTTAAGAACACTTGACCAAGTAGCTCTAGTGCTATATAGTGAGCCATGTGGGGATGGCAGCCAGAGTAAACTCATATGAACTTTGGGGATTAATACAATATTAAAGTCATATTCAGTAGTTATAATTGTTCTCACTTTTTTTCATATCCACATATCAGTGATTTATAAAATGGGTACGCGTCATTAATGACATAGTTTTGTTTTTTCTTCACATGACAAATGAGAAATAATAACTAGTAAATGTCAGTAAGTAAAGTCGTATAGCATTAATGGCTGTGGGACCGCAGAGAAAGGGTCAGCCGCATAACTGGAAAGGTTTTTCCTTCCCGGCAGGCATATTTCCATTGCGAAGTATGAGAGTTGTGCGAGAAAGTGCATGGGTTAAGTGTAGGTTGCAGTAAAGTGTGTGTGTATGTGTGCACGAGTGTGTGTGTATGTGTGTGTGTGTGTGTGTGTGTGTGCTCGCGCGCGTGGGATGTATAGCGCCATCGTCGTGTTGGAGATGAAAGAGAAGAGAGAGCGTGAAACAGGGTGTCGGCACGTGGCATACTCCGCTCAAAAAGCACCAATGGGGTAGCATTCACATACTACGGACAGATCACTCTCAACAGTGTCACATGCCCTTAGTTTATAAGACATTGCGGAGGGGTTTGGGATTTAACCAACGACATTTGCTCAAAGACTGGCGATAAGAAACTTTAGGACACCACTTTTCCTCCACTTGCCGGCCAAACAACTACAGCGAAAATTTCACCCACCACCGGGATTCATACCAGCTTACTTCCGAGCAGAGGGCCACCGCACAGGCGTGAGATAGCGCTCTCGGCCACGGGGGCAGGTGAAAACCTTGGTGATAGTGTAAAGTAGTTTTACAGAACATAAAACTGATGGTTTCCATATTATGTACAACGAAAATATGAGTAAAAACAAGTCGGTAAATTTCGAAAATATTTGACGGACCTAACGCAATCCTGTAATTTTATTTATTGTCTGTTACAAACCAGTAACGTAACTATCACTACAAGGGATGGACCAATACAGAGTATTTCCGTTAAGCTATTAACCTAAAATTCTTCCACATCCTTTCACATTACTGTAATTCTGTTTTCAACCACATAGACTGTGAGAAAATTCTCATACCTCGACGTATAGCCTCTTTTCATAGTTATATTAACTATGGAAACATCGGTAGTAACTTTGCTTCTTTTTCTGAAACAACATTTATTTCTGCTGCTCGTATCGTAGTTATAAAAGAGAAGAGTTCAATGAGTTTTCAGATTTCAGTATCCGATTACTAGTTTCGTAGTAATCACAATATTCAGTATCGAGGACATATCATTTTTGCACTTGAAACCGATTGTTGTCTCAAGTGCAAGTTTCTGATTTCATACCCAAGTAAGAAAATACCTCATGTTCGATTAGCAGAAACAGTGTTGCACCACCGCGATACAGATGTGAAAGAAACGCAGAGGGAAAGCGGCTATCGTTTCATTTGTCTCGTTCAAGTGTGGCGATGCATGTTAGTTTGAACAATTGAGTTGCATGTCACAAGGATAAACTAGTTGTGCTACTTCTTTAAGGCGAATGCAGGAAGAATACAAAGAGAACAGTTGAGTTTTATTCACAGAAGTATCCCGACAGTCGGTGTCCAGATCAACCAGCGGGATTGCAGAACATGCATGTAATTCTGTCTCTCGGTTCTGATGCGACCTCTGGAAAACAGCTTTCTTCTTCAGAGACTTCTCATTTATCGATAAAACTCCCTTTACATACCATGGAAAGTTGTATGTAAGAAGTATGCATTTTGGTCCGCTGACAATCCACACTGGTCGAGGCAGGCTGAACTAGAGTGTGAACGTTTAGAGCGGGATTGTTGGAGATAAAGTGATTGCTCCCTAACTAGTAAAACATGAGCACAATTTCTTACCGAAGTGCTACCGGCTTTCCTAGAGGAAGTTCCGCTAGCGATACGTAGATGTATGTCGTACAAGTACGATGAGTCCCAGGTTTATTCCTCGCTTTAGGCTGAGGATGCGCTCGAGCAACTCTTCCCTGGTCGCTGGATAGGAGGTGAAGGTGTTAGCAGTTGGCTTGCGCGTTCACCAGATTTGTTGCCACTGGACTTTCTTCTCCGGAATAAACTCGAGTATGAAGTCTACGCACAACTTCTGATGACCCAAGAAGAATCAGCATCACACTACTGAAGCATGTGTAATGATGCCGAAGGAATCTCTTCGGTTTGTCCAGGAGTCCTTGCACAAACGGCTGCAGACGCGTTTAAATGGAAGGTCAAGAAAGTGTATATGAACATAATTCCTTATGATCTCCTTTCTGTTGATAGCGCTGTGTAATTTTTTGATGTAAATTGCCTGTTTCACACATCCATTCGGTTTCTGACGTGCTGATTTCTTTCAACGCTTTGGCAAGAGACAAGAGCAGAGCTGTTACCGTAGATACGTGGTGAATCATCCTTAGATGTCTCGACGTTTCCCTTCAGGTTGGTGTGTCGGTGGAACCTCATGTAGCCATTTGTGATTATTACTACTTTTAACTGAAACTTTTCTTTATTATTTCGCTTTTGTAAGTAGTCTCTCTTAGCTACGTGAAGCTGGAACGCACCATCATCCTGATGCGACAGTTTCGTATAACACTAGCGCCGGTCGGTGTGGCCGAACGATTCTAGGCGCTTCAGTCTGGAACCGCGTGACCGCTACGGCCGCAGGTTCGAGTCCTGCCTCGGGCATGGATGTGTGTGATGTCCTTAGGTTAGGTAGGTTTAAGTAGTTCTAAGTTCTAGGGGACTGATAACCTCAGATGTTAAGTCCCAAAGTGTTCAGAACCATTTGAACAACACTAGCTTCAGAATGAGACAGCAATCGGTTTCATTTTCGAAACAGATAAATCTAAAAAGTTCTAAACATTATAATTTCTACGAAACTACAGATCGGACTTAGAAGAATAAAACGTCGTGGCGTCCATCCCTTTGAGGTCTTGAAGCAAAAATTTCTGTAGTTCTATTTCAAAAAGCGCAGTAAATAAAATAGTTTTGAAAAAATACTGTACGTCATTTAGTGAGGATATTTTAGCAATTCATTTGGGTGGAAACAGAAGTAAGAAGTCTTAAATGGGTCAGGAAGAACATGAAATTAACTGCTTAGTTAAATCACTCCGTGTACAAGAACAAGTATTAAGTTTATAAATGGGAAACATTAACATGTTTGAAACTAATATTAACATTAATTTCTAGGGGACTACTGTTCTGATTTAAATTGTCTACAGCTGCTGTAAGTTGATTCAGGCAAATAATACATTCCAATTTATATTCTCTGTGTTTTTCCTGACCAGTTGAACAAATAACATGTTTTTCACGGTTTTGCCAAATAACAACCTTAAAGGTACTCAGCAAGGGTCTCAACTTTGCTACGACCCCTAGAAATGTACCCATTTCAGGTTTCGTCAGTGCAGTAGAGCAAGTTGCAGCCACACTTCCACCTAATGTGGCAGAGGAAGTCCGCCGAGAGACCTGCAGGGCCCTCACCAAGGCCAGGCCGCCGAAATCGAACATCACAACCGAGGAGAGGCTTACACTCAAGAAACTCCGGGAAGACAACAGCATTGTGGTACTGCCAGCAGACAAAGGGAACTCCACTGTCATCTTGCAGCGGGTGGATTATGATGAGAAAGTACGCCAACTTCTGGAGGACCCTGCATACAGAATTCTGGAGTGTGACCCCACGGACAAGGTGGCCAAGAAGACTAGTGCTCTCTTGAAGGAAACAGGGATGCCTGATAAGATCATCAGACAACTACGGGAAAAAGCGCCAGTGCCACCTAGACTGTATGGTCTGCCTAAAATACACAAGGAGGGCGTGCCCCTACGTCCGATTGTCAGTAATATTGGGGCACCTACGTACACAACAGCCAAGTACTTGAAAGGTCTCCTGTCTCCATATGTGGGCCAATGTATTCACCATATCCGCAACTCAGATTTCCTGCAACGCCTCAAGCAACTGCACATCACAGATTCGGACATCATGGTCAGTTTTGATGTGGTATCGCTGTTCACCAGGGTCCCACTGAAGGACTCACTAGAACCGATTGCAGAGAAATTTTACGGTGCTCTGTTGGACCTGTTGAGTCATACACTGACATCCACGTATTTCCTGTACAGAAACCAATATTACGAGCAAACTGAAGGTGTAGCTATGGGCAGCCCACTGTCCCCTGTGGTTGCCAACATGTTTATGGAGAGTTTTGAGGAGAGGGCATTGGAGACAGCCACATTTAAACCCACATGCTTCTTTAGGTATGTGGATGACACCTTCGTAATCTGGCCACATGGGATGGACAGGCTCAATGAGTTTCTTGAACATCTTAACTCATGCCACCCTAATATCAAGTTCACCATGGAACTGGAGAAGAATGGCCAGCTGCCATTTCTGGATGTACTAGTCCAGAGGAAAGCAGATGGATCAATTGGCCACAGTGTGTACCGAAAACCAACACACACTGATTTATATCTGCAGGCCAGCAGCTGTCACCACCCTGCACAGAAGAATGGGGTTCTGAAGACTTTGGTCCACAGAGCACACGCCCTGTCAGACCAAGAGAATCTACCTATAGAGATAGAACGTCTCAAAACAGTTTTCTCCAAGAATGGATACACGGACAGACAAATTGAGATGGCACTCCAACAAGCCACCATACCACAGGTTCCTGAAGAAGACCAAGATGAAACAAATAAGGTGGCATATCTGCCCTATGCTGGCTCTATTTCTGCCAGAATCAGTAGGATCCTCCGTAAACACAATATCAAGTGTGTTTTCTGTCCATCCAACAAGATTGGGGGACTGCTGGGGAGTGTCAAAGACGACCTGGGGTTACGAAAACCAGGGATTTACAATATACCTTGTCAATATGGCAGGTCCTACATTGGCCAGACGACAAGAACTGTGGAGATCAGGTGCAAAGAACATCAGAGGCACACTAGATTAAGACAGGTGACTAAGTCAGCCATTGCTGAACACTGTCTAGAACTAGATCATGCCATGAAGTATGAGGATACCAGAATTCTAGCACAAATACCCAGATTCTGGGACAGTGTTATAAGAGAATCGATAGAAATTAAAATGGCTGACGATCTTATGAACCGTGACACAGGGTACCAGCAAAGCAGAGCCTGGGATCCGGCTCTGGAATTGTTAAAGGAGCAACGGGGCCAGCTGCAACACTGCACAAACAGAAGAACCAGAGACATGTAGATCGAAAACGAGCCCCTGACGGACTGCCAGGAGCACCAGACCGAAGATGGAACACCCAGAAGTGGGACTGGTGGGCGCGGACCGCAAAGGGAACATCCAGAGCCGCAGTGGCCGAAAAACGGAGCGGCAACGCTCCAACAGGTCGTGGTGAGCGGGCGCGGACCGCAGGGGGAACGCTTGGTACCCCAGACCGTAGATGAAACCCCCAGGAGCGGGGTTGGTGGGCGCGGACCGCAGGGGGAACACCTAGAACCGCAGCGGACGGAAAACGGAGCAGCAACGCTCCAGCAGGTCGCAGGGAATGGGCGCGGACCACAGAGGAAGCGCCTGCAGCCGTTGGTGGAGGGGGAAGGCCATAGGCATAAATACTGGACCAGGTCCACTCGAGGAGCAGTCTCAGGTCGCACCTGATGAAGGTTACGAGCTACGTGACCGAAATATCGTGCAATTACGACGCTGATATCCGGCAGAACACCCGACAACCCAAGATGTCATTAGATCGCCGGGAAAGCCTGAAGAGTTACATCTTGAAAAGTGCTTAGCGATTACAGTAGCTTAACTCCAACTATTTTCTTGATGACCGTGAATACATCACCACAATACAGAAAGTATCTCCTCAAAACGCTCACTCTGCTGTTCTTCACCAATTATCTCCATGATCCCGTTTTCACAGATATGCTAGTGAAGCTACGTGTTTAAAAGATCCACTATAAGAAAGAAGAAAGGGAACAGGACCCAGACGAAATAGATGTGTTCTTTTTTGACGCCACTCCGTCGACTTGCACGTCGAGTGAAGATCAGATGAATCATAAGGATAACACACACACATTGTTCCGAGACGAGAAAATCACGGACCCAGCCAGGAATTGGGCCCGGGGCCTTTTGGTCTCGAGGCTTCAAGCGTGGCCACTGGACCACGAATTGGCAGTAGCATGTAGATGATATATTAGTTCTTTATGTGATGAGTTTTACATTCAAATTGCACCGGCACTCGTAAACATCCAGATTTGTTGAAAGTGTTGGGAAATTTAATTAGACACACCTGCATAGTACCGCGTAGCACGACCTCCACTCTAGTGACCCGATTGGGAGCCATACTGTTCCGACCACCGCGCCCTACTCACGGATAACGGTCAGATAAAGATCCAAGGGGTGCATAACTGATTATATGTCTTCCCACAGGTTCTCAGTACGATCGAGGTAAGGCGATACGGGTGCCACACAAACAACTTCATATCGGTGGAGTGTTTCCACCTAAATGAGATACATTTGGGGAGCCAGTGTCTTATACAACGTACTGGCCTTCTCTGGGGAAAGGTTGGCGGGGTGTTCTGAGAATGATAAAAACGGATTCAGATGACAGGACATAGTTTTTTATAACTTTCGCTGGCGAGAGATGAAGTCAAACGCACCAGGATCTCAGTTACATCCTTTGTAAACTCTACAAATGATAGAGCACAGCAGTCAGTTGTTCTATTTTGCCTGTTTTATTTGGCAAATGTAGATTCTGGCTAGTGCCTAGCCATTAACAATGCTAAGAAATACAAGAAGTATGTGATCAGTCGATGCTATAAAAAGTTACAACTCATGGCATAATCTATATGGCTTATACATTAGATTACACACCACTATTTCATGGTATTAGTTCATGTCAGTTCCCTGTTGTTCAGGCGTCTGCCACAGTTCTTTTAAGACTACTGTATAATAAAGGTAGGCTTTGTGGAGAAGACACTGATTGGCTGCATGACGCCCTCTATATGAATTATATGATATATAAAACTTAAAGCAAACGAGTTACGGTCTCTTGTAAAAACTTCAGATTTGCATGAGAATAACATAAAATAAAATACAAGTAAAATTATTTATGTTGCAGTCCAACTTATTTTCACGTTTAGCAGTAAACACTGAAAATAGAAAAAAAAATCCAGATTCGCTCCTTGTAACTCAATTTTTTGTTATTCCTTAAAACACATATGGAACGTCAGATTGGTAAAACCTTTTTAAGAAATGTTTACAAGACAAAAGGAGGAACATACTATATGCTGCAACTATTAGAACAGATTTGATTTAAATGATTTTATCTTTTGTACTATATTTCTCTTTGTTTAATCATCATGGGAGGTATGTTGTCCCTCTGATTTACTGAGTAGTTCATAGATGGCGACAAATGTCAGCGAGCTGGATAGTTGGTGTGACTTGGCATTTCGTTACAGATGTAGAGAGTAACAGTCTATGTAGTACTTCAAACAGATTTTATTTATAAATACAATAAAACTAATGATTTTATCTTTTGTACTATATTTCTCTTTGTTTAATCATCATGGGAGGTATGTTGTCCCTCTGATTTACTGAGTAGTTCATAGATGGCGACAAATGTCAGCGAGCTGGATAGTTGGTGTGACTTGGCATTTCGTTACAGATGTAGAGAGTAACAGTCTATGTAGTACTTCAAACAGATTTTATTTATAAATACAATAAAACTAATATATTGAATTGCTGTTATTAACAATGTACATGCATCTAAACTAACGTTCCATGGGCAAAGTTCTGTAGGTTTAATGTTATAACTATCATAACTTGTAAAGTATTCATGTTAATGGCTGCTACATATTGACAAAATGGCAAGAGCTACTTTCCTTCTGTAGCTGTCCCCCAATGAACGTCCCTGTGTTAGTGTATATTTTAACTTCCATTATCTCCATTTACTGTGTTTTTATATCCACTTTTTTCGCCCTTTTTTATGTATAAGTTTCCTCTTTTATTATTAGTATGTCACTCGGCTGAAGAGCGGAGGATTGTGGCGCTGCCGCCCTCCCCTGCCCATGTGGAGGCTAGGAGAATGAAATTACAATAAAGAAAATAAGAGCTACTCCCCCCCCCCCTCCCTTTTAATAAGACCAGCCAAAACCTTCAATGTCACATGCTTCGCCTTGTCTTCTGTATCTGCCTTCCATCCCCCACACCTCCTTCTTTGCCTCCAACATATCTGCATCCTTTACAGTATCCACAGGCTTGTTCCCCCCCCCCCCAGCCCACTGGAGTCCTACTTCCTCTCCACCCCCGCCCATTGCCACACCTCTGTCACTGTCTCCCACATTCTCTTCACCTCCACACCCTCCATTTGCTTCATCAGGGCTATTTCCAGCACCTCCCCCTCCCGGATGATGAACTTCGTCGTGATGTCTACCCTTCTCACCAACTGTAGCCCCACCCTGTCTCCCCCCCTCCTCCCAGGGCCCACCTTTCCCATCCCCTCCTTCCCACTGAGTGGTTTTTCCTCCTTCTACTCCCCCCCCCCCCCCCCCCCGAGACTCTGCTGCACTCCCTCCTTGGCTTCATTCCTTTCCCATTCTTCCCTCCCTGGCTCCCTTCGGCGCGCCTCCGACCCAATCCCCCATTCTCTCCCTCCTCTTTTAACACCACCCCTGCCCCCCTTTTCACTTCTCTCTTGTATCCCCACCCCTGGCAAATCTTCCCAGTTTTTATTCATCATCGAGTGTGCTGTTTTATTGTTGTGTTAGGGCTGTTCTACAGTGTCATAAAGTGGTGTGGTTTTAGTCGTGTGCTCGACTTGTATATAGTTTTGCTGTCCATGATTGTTCCTGTGCTATGCTGCCCCGCCCATTGCATGGCTGTTTTAATCGTTTTGCGACTTTTTATGCACCGGTGAGACTTTGCATTGTGTCTTTTAATCCTTACAGTGTGTGGTTTTTTGTGTAAAATACATTTTTAGATTTGTATCTCCATTTTACAGCCAGCCCTTTTGTATGCTTTCCTCCATTATGTTCCCCCTTTTTATACCTATGTTTCCCATATTTTCTCCTTGATATTGTTTTAAATGTCGTCTTGTACATTTGTAATGACTCTCAGCTGAAGAGCAGCGCCTGTGCTGCTGCCAGCCCGCCCCAGATGGGGAACTGAAAATACAATAAAGGAAAAAAAGGAAAAAGAACTACTTCGTTCCCTCTGGGTCAAATCGTTCACTGATTCTGAGCATTAAGTTTTCAAATAATTCCTAGAACTGCACATTTTTCATGCAGATCTGCTCATTAATGGGGTTACAGTTGACTTTTTCTAGGATATTGAGGAACCTGACCTTTTCACACATATGTGGCGACTGGTGTTTCATTGTAAGTAAATGAGCAGACATACTCGATTTGTCCATGGTATCTTGTCTGCCCGACGCGGCGTGTTCCCCAACGCTAATTTCCAGCCTCCTCCTTGTTTGCCCAACGTAACAGGCCCCACAGTCGAGGCAGTCAGTTATACACTCCTGGAAATTGAAATAAGAACACCGTGAATTCATTGTCCCAGGAAGGGGAAACTTTATTGACACATTCCTGGGGTCAGATACATCACATGATCACACTGACAGAACCACAGGCACATAGACACAGGCAACAGAGCATGCACAATGTCGGCACTAGTACAGTGTATATCCACCTTTCGCAGCAATGCAGGCTGCTATTCTCCCATGGAGACGATCGTAGAGATGCTGGATGTAGTCCTGTGGAACGGCTTGCCATGCCATTTCCACCTGGCGCCTCAGTTGGACCAGCGTTCGTGCTGGACGTGCAGACCGCGTGAGACGACGCTTCATCCAGTCCCAAACATGCTCAATGGGGGACAGATCCGGAGATCTTGCTGGCCAGGGTAGTTGACTTACACCTTCTAGAGCACGTTGGGTGGCACGGGATACATGCGGACGTGCATTGTCCTGTTGGAACAGCAAGTTCCCTTGCCGGTCTAGGAATGGTAGAACGATGGGTTCGATGACGGTTTGGATGTACCGTGCACTATTCAGTGTCCCCTCGACGATCACCAGTGGTGTACGGCCAGTGTAGGAGATCGCTCCCCACACCATGATGCCGGGTGTTGGCCCTGTGTGCCTCGGTCGTATGCAGTCCTGATTGTGGCGCTCACCTGCACGGCGCCAAACACGCATACGACCATCATTGGCACCAAGGCAGAAGCGACTCTCATCGCTGAAGACGACACGTCTCCATTCGTCCCCCCATTCACGCCTGTCGCGACACCACTGGAGGCGGGCTGCACGATGTTGGGGCGTGAGCGGAAGACGGCCTAACGGTGTGCGGGACCGTAGCCCAGCTTCATGGAGACGGTTGCGAATGGTCCTCGCCGATACCCCAGGAGCAACAGTGTCCCTAATTTGCTGGGAAGTGGCGGTGCGGTCCCCTACGGCACTGCGTAGGATCCTACGGTCTTGGCGTGCATCCGTGCGTCGCTGCGGTCCGGTCCCAGGTCGACGGGCACGTGCACCTTCCGCCGACCACTGGCGACAACATCGATGTACTGTGGAGACCTCACGCCCCACGTGTTGAGCAATTCGGCGGTACGTCCACCCGGCCTCCCGCATGCCCACTATACGCCCTCGCTCAAAGTCCGTCAACTGCACATACGGTTCACGTCCACGCTGTCGCGGCATGCTACCAGTGTTAAAGACTGCGATGGAGCTCCGTATGCCACGGCAAACTGGCTGACACTGACGGCGGCGGTGCACAAATGCTGCGCAGCTAGCGCCATTCGACGGCCAACACCGCGGTTCCTGGTGTGTCCGCTGTGCCGTGCGTGTGATCATTGCTTGTACAGCCCTCTCGCAGTGTGCGGAGCAAGTATGGTGGGTGTGACACACCGGTGTCAATGTGTTCTTTTTTCCATTTCCAGGAGTGTATATATTCCATAAGCATGAAACATGCTCTTTATATCTACAGAGTGTTGGAAAATACATCCTAAGTTATTTTTGGTTCCAAAAGACGCCATTAAGTTGTAGTTTCTAAAGGCAGTTGCTATCCTCATGCTCATTTTTCATAGTAAGGTGAACTAACAAACTTAGTATTTTCTCTAGAAGCCATTTTATTGTAAAGCGTCATCTTATTTTCGTACTTATTAGCTATATGAGGTACTGCAACCCATTAATTTAGACAGTGTTTTCCCATGTTGCGAGTATCGAATGGCGGTGCATCTATGAGCATGCGAATCTATGCATACAGTGACGTGTGGTGAGTAGAGGTACATGTTTAGAACAATGGCCTTCCTGCAACAGAGTTAATAGCTGTTTCTGGATGTTATGGCTCCTCACTGATATCTGACGTCTAGCAAGGATCTCGTGAGTCGTTTTCCACACTGTTGACCTCATACTCACTAACCAATCCACGACAGTAGACGGTGACCAATGTCCTTTAGCAACGACATTCGGCTGTGGAGGCGTTAGCTTTTCTTGAGCAGAGGTACAGCCTATACAGTGGCAAGTTAAAAACCATAAGCACTTATTAGGGAAGACCAAGAAAGATTCTGTTTGAGGGCATTGCTGCTTCGTATACACATCGTAGTGCGACTCCGATGCGGGTATATGAGTACCGACATGTAGGCAAGGAATTACTGTGGCATTCGCAACTTTCCGACGCGTGTGCGGTAACTGCAGAAACGTGCACTATGGTGATGTTATTACAAAATTCATCCAAAGAGGATCATTGTACTGTTATTGTTTTATTGGCTGCAGTACAACAAATACCGGTAGACATTCATCGGAGAATGAAGAATGTGTAGGGGGCAGCATGTCTGTCGAAAGCCATCGATGTGGAATGGTGCTCCAAGTTCAGTGCTGCTCATGATTCGACACAAGACGAACGTCCCCATGTCGTAAATGTCGTAACAAAGGAGTTACGTCAACTCAAGTTGAAGATACTCGAGCACACATCCTATGGTCCCGATCTCGCCCCACGCGATTATAATGAATTGGATTTGTTACAAAGGCCTTTAAGGATCGACGATTCCTGTCGGATGAGGACTTCTTCACATAGCAGGACACGGTGTTTTATCAAACGGGTATCTTCAACCTGGTGTATCGGTGGGATGATTGCTTCATTTTTCAAGGCAATTTTGCCTGATTGGCATGCTAATTCTGGACTGTGCGGCCTTCAGACGGGAACTTTTTGATAGCTCCTTACAGATGGATTGATGGTCACCCAATATCTGCCCGAGCTCGACTGTCACACTGATGGCCAGTACAGCCGACTGCCTGTCAGTATGCCTACCGTTTTCCGTGCTGACAGGGAAGATCGCTAGTCCACACAGAAGTTCTATCTAATTTAATTGTAAGTGTGGTCACGGTTCCGTCGTCAAAGAGGAGAGAATGATGTGTCGTGGAAATAAACGAATCAGAGACAATGACTTACCGGTCGTAACATACATTATTTATTTATTCTTGAAAAATACAGTCTGTTGTATGTTGACATTGCCACTGGGCAGCGATGACTTCATTCGCACTGGTTTTCCTGTCTACTCAGCTTCTCTAGAAGCTATGCCAGAGCTGCATAATGTCGCAACTTTGGTTCTCAGACACGCTGGCTAGCGTTTTCTGCAGTGTCAGCTTACTGAATGAGAGGTCTTTCGACCTGAATATGCTTTCTCACTCAAAAGCGTGTGGCTCTCAGGCTGACTGTAGCTTCTCCTTCTGTGACGTCGTTCCGCTGATTGGTGCAGGGACGGTTCATCACCGAAAGCCGTGGGCGCAACATTACATAGGAATTTTCATTTGGTCGAGAAAAGATTATTTTATGTCTCGTTTAGAAAGAAGAAACATTTAACAGAACAGGTCATAATTCGGCAGCAGCAGGATCTTAGCATACTGAGACTGTGGTTTATTGTTCTGCAGTATTGTTGCTCGCTTTGACCAGGATCCTACGACTGTCAAGCAAATATGGAATGGATGCAAGATCTGTAACCTTATAAAAATACCATTAGCCAGATAAGGATACTCTATCCATTTAAGTTCTTAACAGTACATGAAAGTATGCACACAATTAAATGTAATACCATTGATTCCAGATACACAACAATTGTTTCCTTTATTTCTGTACGATAAGGGCTTCTTTTAGTGAGAACTGAGCGCTGTTTTCCGCAGATATAAATACTTCAGCCGGTTGCCATGGAGGTGGCAGACCGAGAGTACCAGGCATATTGTAAATTTTCAGTGTGCAAGGAACCTAAATAATGCTATTTAAAAAAGATACGATCTGTGGAGTAAGGAGAAAAACACAACGCACCTAGCATGGAACATAACCATTGGGGGATAGAGGGTCAACAAATTTAGATGTTTAAATTTTGTAACGAGGCCTATTATTGGCTCATGACAATTAATTTTGTGGAAGTGCCGGAGACTTGCGAGAACGGACGTGCAGCTATGTCTGTTGGATGAAATGTGAAAACACACATACAGTGCGAGAGATATTTCAGTCTTTTACCCCACTCTAAGAGAGGACGGAGCGTTAATGGTTAACCACGGCAGTTTCGTTACCAGAAGGAAAACTGTTGAACTGTATACCCGGAAAATATACACCGACAGGAACTTGAAAGGCACGTATACTGCTATTGGCTACTGAGATTCTGGCGCTGGGTACACCAGCTAGAGGTTGTGGAGAAAAGGAGAAAGATACTTCACCTCGGATCTCTATTGGGTGAAGACTTCGACTTGTGACTGCACACAGAGGACGCTGTGGTACTGCAGAGGGAGATGTCTTTGATTTAGAGCCGGCCCTGAATTTAGAAATCTCAGCCTGTGCTGCAGCTCCATAGTGTGATACTGCCTCCACCGGTCTGTGACAGTGAGCAATCGTCCGCGCGGATGACGCGGTGTCTGCACACGGCCATCAATTTGATGTAATAATAAAAATGATTCATCTGACTAGACTACACGTTTGCTTTTGCCGAAGGTCCAACCTCGATGATATCGACCCCAATTGAATCGTAAATGGCGATGTCACTGTGTCATGAAGGAAACACGTTGAGTTGTCTGCTGCGCAGTCTCATGTTCAACAATATGCGGTGAATACTGAGCTCCAAAGTGCTCGTGCCTGCACCGCCATGATATTCTGTCGTCAGGTCTGCCAAAGAGCGCCTCCTGTCTTCCTTTACGAAGCTGACAGAACTCCTACCTCCATGTTGTGTGACGAGGTGTCGACGTCCAGCGGCTTACCGTGGTTTCACCGTCCTTCAAACACTTCCATGGATGCTCAACTGCTCACGGCAGGGACCGTGAACAGCTGACCAATTCTGTCGTTTCTGAGATGTCCGATCTCAGGCACCCATCCATAACACTCCGCACTTCGTCAGAGTTACTTATGTCAGTGGATTTCCCTATTTTCGTTCCCATATCGTCGTCCGTGCCAGGCACGATCGCTACTGCATGGTGTCCCCAATGGTACTCGCTATTAAGCAGGTGATCATAATTTGATTGGCTCGTCAGAAAATCTACTGTTACTGAAGAAAACATCTTATGAAAACTATCTTGTTCGAAGATCTTAGGTCTCAATCTCTATTTTAAACTAGTCTGTTTTTGAAAGGGTCGAGTCCACATAAAGATTTCGATTTAGTGTTCAAGCCGTTTTATGCAAGCGATTTTGTCCGCTACAGCAAGCAGTTTTTGCTGTTTCAAGAGCTTTGCGCCAACTGTTTCTCACTTAACACTTTCCGGTATGTGCACTGCACTTTTTGTGTGGCGGTACCGCGTGACAATAAAGCAGGGGAGTACACGTACGCCTCCAGGTATCACGGAACAAGAGGTGTGCGCTCAAGGCCTTCCAGTTTTGCCTTGTCACGTCCTTCCCATGAGATCACACCTTCACACTCCTTTCATTTCAAGAGCCTCAGTCATCTTGTGGGATAGTGTTTGTCGCACATAACTACGTGGTCCTCACACAAGCACTACAGTGGATGAAAAAAGAAAGAGACAGTCATACGTCATGGAAAAACCTACAGTAAATTCTACGTATACTCCACCGATTTTCGAATCTGTCTGCACACGATAGTGACGGGAAGACTGATCGTTTCTGCCTTATCAGACTGGGGAATAACAAAATTTATTACCTAGACGTTCCAAAAAAGTTGTTGTATTCGTAGCTGAAACTACCAATCATGGTTTTCACTGGATATATTTCCGGTTGACAACATATACGACGTGTCACAGTGGCCCAAAGGTAAGGACGTTGTCATATCTCCATTGCAAGAATGATACCTTTTCTTTCAGTATATTTAATCAGAAATCGAATGGAGGTCCGCTAACCGCATTACATGTAACGTTATGGAGGAACGGCTTGTCAGCAGCATTACTCCTTTCGTTCACATACAACAGAGACGAATATAATACCTTGGTGTGATAGTGGTTAGTTGCCGGTCGGGAGGGAGCGTGAACAAGAAAATAATTGCCTGGTGTACCAGATTATTGACTGCACTGATACTTACAGTGCCGCAACATGAAAATCACCGTGCTATGAATAAACAGATACCATGCTACATTGCCAAATGAAATTGTTCGCGCTCTCGCTGAGGTTACCATCCGCGATGGGACAAAGATATAAGGTCATGTTCATCACATAGGCCCTCTGAAATCCGTGCGGTGGCAGTTCGGTATTCTGTGGAACGGTAACTGGCGTCTTACCGTAATAACATTTGGGAAGACATTATGCA
The DNA here is from genome assembly GCF_023898315.1 of Schistocerca nitens. NCBI lineage: Eukaryota > Metazoa > Arthropoda > Insecta > Orthoptera > Acrididae > Schistocerca > Schistocerca nitens. The sequence goes on from NC_064616.1 coordinate 438,243,924, forward strand.
GCTACGCTGCCAAACATCCCTGCACTACAGTGGTACTCCCTTGGTACATACTACAGAAAATTTCTGACAACGATATTCCGCTTCTGCTTTAACTACGCACGGTTCGGACAGCACCTCTACAGACCAAAGCTGATACGGTTGTAGTATGGAGGAAGACATTGACCACATCATTTTCGACTACCCGCTTCCCTGACAGGCGACAATCAATTTACTACTGTGCTTAGGGCTTCGTGGACAACTAATTCCCAACAGAATAGAGACACTACTTACAACGAATGATGTGTCACAATATAAATATGCGTATCACTTCTTTAGAAGAAGAATTATACCATTTTTTTTACAACCAATGCAAATATTTTATCATCTGCTTGGAATGCGGTTCATGTGTGTGTGTGTATGTGTGTGTGTGTGTGTGTGTGTGTGTGAGTGCGTGCGAACAAAATGGCATATACACAATTTGTTTCTGTTCAATAATTTCTTTCACTGAATGTACATCGCCAATAGTGGTATTGCCATATAAATACAATAGTTTTATACTAATCTTACGATCCCGAAATGCCGCATATGCCAGAGCACAACATCACTGGCCCGACCTATAGTAGGAGGGAACATTAAAGCATAACGTCCCGTCGGCAGCACGGTCATTAGATACGGGGACGAACCTGAGGAAGTTAAGTTGCGCCTACGGAGTGGTATTACCTATACTGCGAATCTTACATGCCTGCAAGTATCTCTCGGTATACGTTTACGGTGCCAATTGAAATGTGACTTTTTTTTACTAAAATAAGTTTTCTCACCATAATTCGCAGCATGTCATAAATCGGGAGCTGGATTAGTGGATCACGTCCGAAGGCCACAAAGAAGAGGAAACCTGACGGCACTGCGACGGAAAAGACTATTACACTGGTGTCCTAAGTTAAATCAACAAACCACTGTTTCCCCGTCCTGTATCTAATTCACGATATAATCATACACACTGCCAAAGATGTCCGCACGACCATGTTCTGCATGGAAGACAGCGTTCAGGTCAACGAACACCACGGCAAAGATGACGTCAGTGCACATGTCAATCGCGGTAATGTTTGACGTGTAATCCAAATTCACAATCGCTGTGTACATTGACCATACCGTGCTGTATGACACAGTGAAGACACCCACCAGGCTCTCTGCGGTGGAAAGACAAAGGAAGAACGGAAGCAGCACAGTCGCAAACTGTTGTGGCCCGATGGCTTAATGTGATTCATGCTGTTGTTTTTCGAACGTGGCCACATTTCATAGCGACCGGAACAGTAGCCCAAAGACCGAAGGACGGCCGACCACGGGTGACATCAGAAAGAGAGGACCGTTATTTGGCTGTAAGGGGACGACAGTACTGCCTTATTACAGCGCGCCAACTGATATCTGACTTCGCAGCATCCACTGGACGTGTTGTATTGAAGCAAACTGTATACAGAAGACTTCGGCGGAGAGGCCTCTATTGCCGGAGACCTGCTGTATGAGTACCTCTGACGCGTCTTCACAGAAGGGTAGGGTGTAGAGTGGAACCGTCAACATGCCACCTGGACGGTCGAACAGTTGACCAATGTTCTTTTCGCAGATGAATCATGATTTGGTCTGGAAAGTGACTCTCGACGGATTCGCTTCTGGAGAGAACGTGAAGCACGATTTTGGGGCCCAAACATTGTGGAAAGAGATAGATATCGTGAAGGGACCCTAATGGTGCGAGCAGGGATTATATTGACCATTCGAACACCTCTTCATGAACTTGTACGGTTGAGTCGGCAAGATTTAACTGCTATCAGGTATCATGGCGAAATATAACAACCTCACGTCGGCTTGTTGCGAGGTGCTGTGGGCCAAGACTTTGTATTCCTGGACAATAATGCTCGACCTCATAGAGTATGGCTGGTTGATATTTTCTTGGGAACGGAAGCAATTGTACGCATGGAGTAACCTGCTCGCTCTCCCGATTTGATACCCATACAGCAGCTCTAGGATGCACTAGAGACACTCGTTGCATTACGTTAGCGTTCACCAACCACTCTCCAGGAGCTGCTATGCAGGAAGAATGGGCGTTATTGCCTCAACATGAGGTTGATGACATCGTTTATAGCATGCCCCATCGTTGTCAGACCTGTACTGCTGCGAGAAGTGGTCACACCCCATACTGAGCATGTAAACCAGTTGTAGGAGTGTGTGTATAAATCCGTAAAGTTGGAAAATACGAAGAACATATTTGTCTACCATTATGCAAGTTGCAGTTGTTTACTTTCTGTATTCTTTACAACGTTTCTACTTTATTGTCACCTATTTATACTGTTTTGTGGCAAAATAAACGCAACTTAGCAAATTTTCTGTTTCTTTCTTTTATTTTGGACTCCATTGTATTTATGAAAGCCAATAACTGTTAAATATACGATCGCAGGGAAACTGTTTATTTGCCATGCCACAATAATATGCAAACATTTATGTACTACTGATAACGAAAAGGACTAGTATTAAAGGAAACTATCATCCCGAACGTACACAGGTATGAACTATTATTCAGTATCTCAAGTGCTTGCAAGGTTAAGAGAAACGAACAGTCGTTACTCCACCCTGACACCGACAACTGATCCGTATCTGGTGTAGCTCTTGGTAATAGCGTTCCTCGTCGCAGTAGTTACGATAAATACGCCGTTTAATAATAGTTCACATATCAGCGTCAAGTTTCCTTGTTCGTTTAATTAATAATGCTTCAGAAAATAACGGGTCGTACGAGGAATACAGTCGCCAGTGACCGAACTATTACGTAGGCCCCTACAGTCTCACAGGTTGCGGTGTCTGATAAATACAGTTTTCACTAAGCATATTGCATCATTCGTATGGTAGTTATCCACCCCAACAGCTAAAGCAATTCATTTGTTTATTTTTAGTGAATAGCTTGGCTATCAAGAGCAAAGGAACTGACACAAACCGGAAAGTGGAAACGACCTGTTTATGGCAGCGACTCACTTCAACTCCCTCTAGTGACACTAAATCACTCGTAATACAGGGTGTAATTCCCTTCACAGACGTTGAGGACAGGTTCTTTACAGCAAAACAAGAAGAAACGTCTAGTACACATGGGCTCTAAAATGCATCCCTTATGTGCAATGAGCACTTGCTCGTCATCGCTACTGTGGAACACGTCTGATCTACTGAGCAAGTGATCATAGCTCTTCAGGTGCCCATTTAAGAGCGCACGTTTACTGGCTATTATTTTCTTGTTTTGGTCCAAACTAACTCGTCACAAAATGAGGAAAACAAAACATCTTCACTAGAAGAAACGTGTTTCACAGAATCTAGGGTGAACAATTGCTCATTGCTCTTTCGGTATGTCATTCAGAGCTCATTTTTACTAGATATTTCTCCTGTTTTTGTGTAAGGAAGCTGTCTTCAAAGTCTCTAAATCGAGTTTAGTGACACTCCGCCGGCCGCGGTGGTCTCGCGGTTCTAGGCGCGCAGTCCGGAACCGTGCGACTGCTACGGTCGCAGGTTCGAATCCTGCCTCGGGCATGGATGTGTGTGATGTCCTTAGGTTAGTTAGGTTTAAGTAGTTCTAAGTTCTAGGGGACTCATGACCACAGCAGTTGAGTCCCATAGTGCTCAGAGCCATTTGAACCATTTTGACACTCCGTATGTTACACAGTTTTACTACAGTTAAACCAATTACCACTGTAATATCAAAACATATAATAGGCATATGGTCACTCCAAATACCTCATATACTTAGCTGTGATTTGACATCCTTTCCATGCCGTAGTTGATGAGCTATATAGTGGCCGTCGGTATCGTTCGTAAGAAAGAGCTATGCGGAGAGGTCTGTCGGAACCCTTGGTGCCTGCTACAGACCTGTCGCTCGTCATATCGATGCGTCCCAGACGTCCTCTATCGCATTCTGTCCAGAGATCTCGTCGGCCTATTCATGCGTAGGATTTTAACTTGCAAGATATTCATCCTCTGGGAAAGCTCATTGCGAACATGAGTCATCGTCAATGAAGGCAAGGTCCAGGTCAGCAGTGAACATGCATATTATTGAGTTTGGTGCAACTCATCGAATGACCAGCGTCTACGCAGAACTCAGTAAGCTTGTTCATTACAATTACTCCCTTCGTCATGATTTCAGGTTCACCAAACTGGTCGCATTGTAGAACGTTCCTGCGTCTGTAGTGGCTACCACTTCCCCTCCAGGAGAGTGAGTTACTAGGCTGATTGTGAAAAGAGAAGCGTGCTTCATCCACGGAAAGCACCTCCATTCCTCCATAGTCGAATGTCGGTGTTGCCAACTGCTCATTAAAACAGATATGTTTTAATATAGTCCCAAATCGAACAGAAACTGTCCTAAGTGTGCTATACAGTCCACCTGCTGTGAGTCTCCGAAGCATTGTTAAATGTGAAATTTCCAGGAATCTGTAACCTATATACGTAAATATCTAGAGTCACCCGTTCATTACTTGTTATGGGTAAGGCCAGACATTAATCCTGTTGTGGAATGGCGGACCTCGTAAAGGCGATGAACATTTTGTGTATTGGAACCGTGGCGCTAAGGCCGTGAAGTGATGCATTCTTTACGTGGTCTGCTTCAAGGCGTCTGAGCACTCTTCTTCACGAAACAGGTTTCAACTGGAATTTCTTTGAATGAATATAAGAAGCGAATTGCTGTCCCTTCCTCTCCATGTGACACTTTTACACTTTTCGTCTGTGCTTTACCTCGGCCCGAGAATAATGTATTAATTAATATTATTCAGTATTAAATTATTATGGTGACCGTCATTCCATAACATGATAAGAGTCCAGATACTGTAGATAGTTCATTACGATTATTAACTACCGTTTGAAAACAACCAGCAAACGTTACACTTCGAAGGCAGGGAAGCACGTGACCTACAAACCTATCTGAGGAGATGCTGCAAAATAACAGTCCCCACATCACTAAGGTATCTTGGATGATAAAGAACATCTGTAAAAGAAGCACTACGAATGCCTTTCGTTTCAAATGTTAATTAATTATTTACGTGGCATAAGATGTGGGAACATACGTAAAAAATCAGACGCAGCGGAATTGTTATCACTGTGTGTTGATTTTCCGGTTGTACGTACGGAGCCTACACTTTACAGCAAGTTAAAAGCATGAGAATCTGGCCAAATCTCTAGGGGAAACATACACAGTTTTTTGATATGCTGCAACAGAAAAGCGTCAAATATTTAGGCTGTATTGTGTGCATCATCATAATAACCATCAACGGCATCATCACTATCAACTATCGGACATCTACTGCAGGATAAATCTTCTTATAGACATTTCCATGCGTTACAGTCTTATTCTACACACATCAACGGAAATTCTGAATATTTTATAATGTCATCTACTCCCTTCACATTAGTTTGTCGTCTCAGTATTACGTACGAGGTCGAATCAAGAAGGAAGTTACACTTCCAAGTGATGGCCATTCATTAAACCACATAACATAGGCAACACAGCTATAACAACATACAATGTAAGTTCACTTTTTCACATAGTCTCCAAGCGACTGTAAACATTTCCCGGAAGAGGTAATCAATATTTCGATTACGGATGTGTAGAAATTACCTCCAGCGCTATGTAACCACCTGTAGACAGCTGCTTTCATCTACCATCGTTTTGGAATCGTCGTCCACCGAGATCCTCTTCCATCTTACCTAGCACATGACAATCGCATGGCGCCAGATCTGGACTGTATGGGGGATGCTGTCGTACCTCCTACTTCAATCGCTGCAGCAGTTCTGACGTTTCGAGGGCCAAGTGCATTGTTGCGTCATCGTGCAATAAAATCACACCAGTGCTCAATTTTCCCCGCCGCTTTCTTCAATTGCTTTACGGAACCGGTGCAGTGTTTGACAATACGGAGCAGAGTTGACTGTGGTGCCTTTTTGCATAAATTCCATGTGAATCCCTCCCCTCCCCGCATGTCAACGTTGTCACCGTCATCTTTTCTGCTGAATGTTAGAACTTGGCCTTCTTTCGTCGTGGTGATGTGTTGTGCACCCATCACATCGATGTTCTCTTTGTTTCGGGAATAACGTGGTGGAGTCACGTTTTATCCCTTGGGATGATTCGTTGCAGAAACTCGCTGCGCTCCACAGAACACCGTTCCCAAAGTACGACTGATTATTGGAAACGCTGTCCTTGGTGAAAATCGGTGAACAGCTGTGGAGCCCACATGGCACACAGTGTACGATATCAAAGGTGCTGGTGAACAGTGGAGAACACACAGCCATCCGAAATGTTCAGGGCGCTGGCGATTTCCTGCAATGCTGTGCGTCGATCCTCTCTAATGATCACGTTCACACTGTCAACATTTGCAACGGTACTGGACGTTACTGGCCTGTTTTCGCTGTATTCGTCAGTGAGCTACGTGTGTCCGGCATCAAATTGCTTACACAGCATTACAATACCTGCGTGAGAGAGTGCACGCTCAACATATACAGCAGTGATTTCACGATGAATGTCCACGCAATTGAGCCGTTAAGTCCACAGAAATCTGATCGTTTGATGGTTGGACGCACCTCCAACTTGGAGTGAACATTCATTTGACGTGCTATTGAGCCTAGCCTGCTCTGCACACACAACAAAACGGGATATCACACCACACGTCCTGTCGGACGTGTGAGCAATTATTGTCTCCTGCCACATACTAGCCACATTCACGACACACAGCGTGCTCTCGTGGCGAGCTAGTGTGACTTGCTTTTTGATTCGCACTAGTATATCGTGAAATCCAGCAAATACTTCCTTTGTCCATTTACCACCTATTCATCTAGCTACATGACACGCCTCCTTTCGTTTCGTTTTCATTAGTCATATTTACGTCATCCTCTTCAACTGCTTCCTAAATCTCTTTCTTTCCTTATTCCTTACATTGTTTTGAAGTAGGATTTTGGAACATATACTGGATTTTGAAACATATACTGTGTTCGATCATTATCATTTACCTCGAAGCTAATTGACACATACGTAGCCGATTGACACAGAATCGACACTGATTCAGAAAATATCGTCATTTTGAAACGCAACTAGCTCTTTATACACACGAAGTAATGAGTGCAACCGACAGGGACTCTCAACTTGATTAAACACTTCTAAATTTCCAGAAGGTTTTTCACACCATGTCTCGCAAGAGGCTTCTGATCAAATTGCATGTCTATGGAGAACTCGTTCAATTGTGCTGCTGAATTCGAGATTCCCTGTCAGGAATGTCACACACAATACGTAGTAATCGACGGAAAATTACCGAGTGAAACAGAAGTAATGTCTAGCGTACACCAAAGATGTGTCATAGGTCCTTTTCTGTTCCAAATCCTTACATACGATTTAGGAGACAATTAGAGCATCCCTCTCAAATTGTCTGCTGATGATCGTGTCATTTACCATCTGCTAAAGCCATTAGAAGATAAAAAACAATTTCAAAAAGCCCTAGACACGATATCTGTATGCCCCGAGAAATGGTAATTGTCTCTGAATAAGGAAAGGATAATTTAGATCTGTCCGCAGCTCGTGGGCTTGCGGTAGCGTTCTCGCTTCCCGTGCCCGTGCTCCCGGGTTCGATTCCCGGCGGGGTCAGGGATTTTCCCTGTCTCGAGATGACTTGGTGTTGTCTTTATTCATCCCCATTAAGGTCGGAGGAACGCAATGGCAAACCACCTCCGCTAGGAACTTGCCTAGTAGGCGGTGCGGGTCTCCCGCATCGTCCCCTACTCTCTTCGGAGTATGGGACCTTATCATCAATTTAGATCACAGCTTGCAAAGCTTGAAAATAGTCCGTTGCACTACATTCATTCCTAAAGCTACCTTTTCATTTGTTTATTTAAATTCAAAAATGGTTCAAATGGCTCTGACCACAATGGGACTTAACTTCTGAGGTCATCAGTCCCCTAGAACTTAGAACTACTTAAACCTAACTATCCTGAGGACATCACACACAACCATGCCCGAGGTAGGATTCGAACCTACGACTATAGCGGTCGCGCCGTTCCAGACTTAGCGCCTAGAACCGCTCGGCCACACCGGCCGGCGGTTATTTAAATCCAATGATTTATCGTGGTCTACAAAATTACACTGAATGAGAAAAATCGTTTTTTAAAGAAACAACATTGCCGCTGCATTATAAAAGAATCTCGCCAACAATATAATTCTCTGCATCCTAAGTACCAACTTTTTGGAAACCGAATAACGTGGATTATTTAATGTCTTGTTAACTTGAGACTTATACAGGAGCGCAATTTGTTTGATGCTATATCTTCTCAAGTAAACGCTGTAACTTTTTTCAGGTTGTTAATAAAAGTGGCACCAGAACTTCACCTCAGTCGTTTAGGATTCAACATCTCCTCGGTTGCTACATTTTATAACAAATGGTGTTTGAATGGGGCTTTTACCTTTCTCTATAAAAACTTTAATACTGTTACTCTGTGCACTGAAAGATACTGAAGTTCATAATATTAGGCAGGAGCCGTAATAGCAAACACTAGTGCCTTCTGTATTCTTCAGTCGCACGTGTGCAGTGAGCTCTGCGCGGGAGTTGGCGAAATTGCCGGATATTACGACACGGCCAACTTGGCTGGAACTCTCTCCGCTGCAGTGCTCGCAGAGTAAACACCAGCGTGGCAATTAAAACAAGAATTCCCTGGCGTGCTTCTCAGTCAAGTTTAATAGATGCCTTGCGGTAATTACAACACAGAACCAGAGAGTTCCTGTACATGGAATCATATATGAAGCCAATACGGAAGTGCAGTGCACACTCGGAATTCATACAGATAATTGACTAGATCTCAGTTAACATATTCGTTATATGTAGTCACATTTCTCTCATTTGAAGTCTGCACTGTCGATGGGTATGCCAAATCTTGTTTTGAAACGTATTAATTTTGGATTTTCCGTCAGAGTGGCAGAACAGGAAATAATACAATTAAAAGAACTAAAACAATTCTAATGCAGTACGTCTTAGCCTGTGATTAAGCAACTATTCATCAACCCAATAGCAGAAACACAGTTAAGTTCAACAGTAAAGTACAATAATGGGAGTATTTCAAATGGTTCAAATGGCTCTAAGCACTATGGGACTTAACATCTATGGTCATCAGTACCCTAGAACTTAAAACTACTTAAACCTAACTAACCTAAGGACATCACACAACACCCAGTCATCACGAGTCAGAGAAAATCACTGACCCCGCCGGGAATCGAACCCGGGAACCCGGGCTGGGAGTATTTCCCAAGACTCGTTACATATCGTTCCAAATTGTCACGAAGACTCTAGCAGGCGTGACTCTTATCCATTGATGATGTTATAGAAACTGTGACTGTATTTTGAATATTAATACAGAAAACTGCAGCCATCCACTTTTGGGAAATGTTCGTTTATTCCAGTAACTAGTTTTGGAACCCTTTATGCTCATCTTCAGACGGCGGACATCAAAGTTCCATGTTTAATTCCACACCATGATGCTTATACAGGCTCTGTGACAAGAAGCCAGATGAAGGTTTAATGTATCATCGTGAGTAATAGTTGCACGTCGAGATGTATTACTTACACTGACAGTATGGGAAACTCTGTAGCTGGTATGCAGATTGCAGCTGCCATTGTGGTGATGGCATAGTTCCTTGCTATGATTTTATGTACATTATATGCTCATACTTTGTTCTAAACTGATATCTGACGCTAACACATGGTAATCCAGTGTCACTCAACCCACAGTGAGCCGGTTCGGGTTCGGAGACGACAGGTGGGGTGAGAGAAGTGGTAGTTGGTTTGATACATGATGTGGTACAGTTTAGGGTTAACTGGTAAGAAACCGGTTAACCAAACCATCCTACCCCCATGGGTGTTACAGTGTGACTGCAGATGACAGTGTTAACAGCAACCTATTCGTCCAGTAATGACATTAAGCTTGTCGGGCGTGTAATGTTATTTGAAGACCGTAGGCAATTGGCTACCATTGAGTTTCACCAACAACCTCAGCCACTAACAACACAAACGTAACACTAGGCTACTGTTTGAGGGATACCGCTAAATCCTAAGTCCATTATGATGGATGTACCCAATAATTTTTGCACACAGTTATTTGATTCCATTGAGAATACGTCCTGAGACATAATTCTCGACCTTTCTAAAAAACGCTGTAGGTACGGAGCCCAGTAGTTCAAATTCCTGTCCGACAATCCTGAGCTGACTTTATCAGGGATTCTCTAGATCAGTTAAAGAAAGGTCAGTACGGTTGTTCTGGAAAGGAACTGCTGATTTCCTTCCCTCTTTCTGTCCCAATCCCAAATTCTGCATCATCTCTAACGACGACGGGGCGCCTTTATTTTGTTCTTTTTCTACTCCCAGTTCCTTTCCTCCTGACTTTCCATTTTTATTAATATTGTTTTCTCTGGTATATGGTAAGTTCTTTTAACGAGTAACATAGTGACTATTAACATTGTGTCATAGTTTGAACTTCTAATTAAGAGAAATAAATGTAGTTTACCAAGTCTTCCGAAAACACTCATCCTGCGACAGGTAAGAAAGACTTAATAAGAGAACCGTATAAAGTTTTCATACATTTTGTAATCCTTGTTTCCAAAAAACTATAGTGTAAAACGGTTATTTCAAAAATCGAAGTGAGGACACGACCATTGACATACACTCGTAACAGTCGTCTGCACTAAACCTCAAAGTCAAATACGTAACACATACAACTCTCTCAGAAAAAGTGCATTCCAATTGCATCTTTAAAAGACACGTTGATTTCCTCAAATAACAATATTTTAATATTCTAATATTGTAAGTCGTACAGAATATGTCTTAAAAGAAACGTGACATAGGTGATGAAATCAGCGAAAACTAATTCACGTAGTAAAATATGGTAAACATTAACTCACTGTGTTGTGTGTAACTGATAACAGATATTCTAGTGCCTCATTTGAATTCTGAAAAATTCGTCAATTCTACGGTTTTTTTAAAGGACTTCACTCTAAAAAAATTGAGTAGCACAGTGAATAAGTGTTTATGCTGTTCAGATAGATCACATAGCAATAACACTAAACAGTCGATTTTTGGATCATTCTTGTACAGCCATATAGTGCTTTCGGAAGTAACATACGTTAAAAAGGATGCATAAGGAGGTTGAGAAAACGACAGTGTACGTATACCAATTAACAAGAAAACTGAAGAGATGGGGAAGGCTGTCCGCTGTAGCGTGCAATAGTAAGATGTGGTGAAGTAATAGATATTCTTCCATCAAACTGCCCAGTGACACTTAGGTGTAGTTGATTCTACGTATTCGCCAACAAAGAAAGCACATTATGAATCCCTCGTTCAACAGATATTTGGAGTACAGCTCACTCCGCAATCTGGAAACCAGTATCAGGTAGAGTAAATAGTGGAGACAGAGCCGGCCGCTGTGATGAATTATTCTCTTTGTTACAACAATTACTGGCGGCCGCGGTGGTCTAGCGGTTCTAGGCGCTTCAGTCCGGAACCTCGCTGCTGCTACGTTCGCAGGTTCGAATCCTGCCTCGGGCATGGATGTGTGTCATGCCCTTATGTTAGTTAGGTTTAAGTAGTTCTAAGTTCTAGGGGACTGATGACCACAGATGTTAAGTCCCGTAGTGCTTAGAGCCATTTTTCGAAGTGGAGACGGAAAAGATTAAAAAGAAGAGAGGAACGTTTCGTCATCGTTTCCATTCGTAACGGCAACAGCATCAGTGGCAATTTTGCTGCTAAAATTCCAGCGGCGTATGCTCTACTTGGACTCAGTCAACCTATTACTCCCTCTCACATGTATTCTGCGAAAATACTTCGACATATTCTGACCAATAGGACGGTTTAGCAATGGCCGTAGTCCCGGAGACTAACCGCGAACGGAAGAGGACAGGGACTAAACTACTGGGGCACCATCGAAAACGCAGTAACTGTTTTGTGGATTAGTGCTGTAGGTGCAGAGATTTATAATGATGCAGACTGGGACATGAGAGCAGAGCACGAAGAGTAAGGCCATAGGCCAAACAGAGCATAGGTACTGATGAGCCACAGCAATACGACCACTGCCCAACGCGCGACTGAATACAGCCTCGTGGCGTCGCGAGCATGTGACGCCGTAAGGAAAGTGTGCAAGAGAAGTCGAATCGAATTGGGAATCCTTCTAGCGACCACATAAGCCACAAACAGCGAAATCCACTGACTTGTACTGCTGTCACGAGCACCTATGGAAGGGACTGGAAGATTGTGAAACCACGACTACGCGAAAAGGTTTTGGGGGTTCACGCCTCATACATAACGTAGAGGTCGGAGTCTTGTCCGCTCTGTAAAATAGAATAGGCGGCGAGCTTTCGCAGGTGTGACGACAGCGTACAATGCTGTCGGAGTCACAAGAGTTTCGTGTCACTCCGTTGACCGCACGTTGTTAAGCATGATTGCAGTGCGTACTGAATTATCGGCATTGGACATCTGATCGACGGGAACATGTCGCCTTGTCGAACAGATCAGGTTTCTTGCTACAACAGGAGGAGAGTCGTGTCCCGGTACACCGTCATCAAGGCCAACGGTGGCCCGAAACATGGACAACGCCACGAACGCAGGCCATTGGGCACAATTTATGCTATGGGAGACATTCACCGGACATCCATGGTATCTGTCGCAGTAATAATAGGCACCATGACAGCTGTGTATTACATGAACATTAATGCGCACCACCTACATCCCTTCATGCTTAGCCGACCGGGGTGGCCGAGCGGTTCTAGAGGCTACAGTCTGGAACCGCTCGACCGCTGCGGTCGCGGGTTCGAATCCTGCCTCGGGCATGGGTGTTTGTGATGTCCTTAGGTTAGTTAGGTTTAAGTAGTTCTAAGTTCTAGGGGACTGATGAGTACAGCAGTTAAGTCCCATAGTGCTCAGAGCCATTTGAGCCAGCCTTCATGCTTGACGTCTTCTCCGACAGCAATGACATCTTCCATCATGTAAATGCTCATGGTACAAGGCGATTATAGTGCTATAGTCGTTTGAAGGTCATGATAATGAAATCAAATTGGTGTATTAGCTATCAGATTCGCCTGACATGAACGCGGAGGACCAGGTCTTGGACGCTAACGGACGCCAACATGTAGACCACAAAACACAAGCGCCTAATTAGGAGGAATTACGTGACCTGTGAAAGGGTACAGTACCGCCCGACATTGAAAATAGGTACAACATTCTTCGTTATTATTGTCAGAACAACATATTTTTTCTAATAATAACTCAATTTCAATTAATACAGCGAAGCCGGATACTAGTGTGGGAAAGAATGACAATTTATTTATTTAACTGATCACATGTGCACTCCCACAAAATAAATCCCTGCATCCAATTTGGTGAGATCTGTGAAATGAATGAATGTATGGTCGTCTGCTAACCGCAGATAGTGAATGTGAATATATGATCATCTTTGAGACGGTCCTTTGGCAACCTTTGGTGGGACCAAAGAGATGAAATTTACCTTAGCTTTGAGCGCCTGAAATGTGGCTGACCAATACGGTAGCGATGGCCACGTGTTGATAAAAGCCGTTAAATAAAAAAAAAAAAAATGTGGTATTGCCAGTGCGTAGTGAACAGTCAGAGTTCTGTAAATTACCGATAGTCAGATGTGCGTTTCCGTTGCGTATTATTCATACAGGAGGATAATTTGTAACTTAATTGTGAGTACGAGAGTTCATGTTACTCGATAAATAAGAATAAATCCACTCACTTGGCAGACCACTCATCTTGCAGGCCTGACTGCTTGATGCCACAGTATGAGCAAGGCATGTGGGTGCCTCTCACCTGTGCGCAGACACCTGATGATCAACCCCTTCAGAAATCTACTTGTTTTTTTTGTAGTCCAATGCGGTATAGCGTTCCAAATGAGGATTAATTAGCTTTTAAGTAGGTGGTCGTAAGGCGTTCGCTCAGCATAGTATACTCCGGCTATATAATGTTTCTTTATGATCCTGAGTTCTCATCCTGACTGATGTTCGGTTGGTGCACTACTCAACAGTTTTATCATACCAAATTGCAACAGAAAGTTTTTCTAGTGACGACGTTAGTCTGTCAACGGAAACTTTAAAGTCGCCCATACACCACGTAATGCAGGCATTGGCTTCCAATCGCGGCGTCTTGCATAGAGCGTACCTTTTTTCGACAGTATTTAGTGTTTAAACCGGTTTTTGCCTCTCATCATAGATGAATTTGTATGTGTTACGCAGGGAATGGGGCCGTTGGGAATAACACGAAGATATTGGTCCAGACTGGAATGTAGACCTTACCCGCGGACAACACACCGGTGGTTATTTATTATCGTTTTTGAGAACGTCTCCAACAGTTGCCCTTAGTCTTTGTCATGATGTACGCGTAACTTATGCAAATATTATATCCTATGACTCCTGTTACAATAGTCGGCCGGAGTGTCCGTGCTGTTTTAGGCGCTACAGTTTGGAACCGCGTGACCGCTACGGTCGCAGGTTCGAATCCTGCCTCGGGCCTGGACGTGCGTGATGTCCTTAGGTTAGTTAGGTTTAATTAGTTCTAAGTCTAGGGGACTGATGACCTCAGAAGTTAAGTCCCATAGTGTCTGGAGCCATTTGAACCATTTTGAACCAGTTTTATACACAAAAAGAGCCGCTCATTACATCATGTGTTGTACCGAGGCCAACTCAATCTGATGTATATATGTTTAGAAATATTGAAACGTAGCTCAATGGCTAATAAACCTTTGTTTTGCCACTAGTTGGCTGATTTTTTTCAACATCTTCAGATTCACGCAGTTGCTGTTTCGCACCAATGCTTAAGATTTTCAACTTCCTTTTCCCTCGTCACCGCGGTGTATCCGCTGGTAGCCAGAGACTGATACACACATCAGAAAAACCGGAGAGAAACGATGACGACGCAAGGACGGAAGACTGCCTGCGGACGGTACTCAAACCAACGCCAGAGTCGAGCAACAGGGCTGATCGAACGGCAGACCCGACACAATAACAGTAAGTCAGTAGCAACATATGCAACAACAAAGTGCAACGATGATTGGACAAACGCCGTCAACATGTCAAGAACGAGCCACAGTCCAAATCGAGATCAAAGAGGAAAACCGTTACCTAAGCGAAGTCGTCGACGAGTAGTCGGTACTACGGTGGAGATAGTAACGAACGCTATCAAACGAAGTACACGGCTGTCAGAGAAGTCGAGGTGCAGTGGTATTGACGCCAGCTCCGAAGTGTATTACTCGTCGGTGTACTCACTTGGCGACATTCTGGCGCACTCACAAGGTGAGTGCAGCGCTGCGACACTCCGTCCTCTATCGTCCATCGAGGTCCATTTGCTCCAGAGGCCATTCAGCTTCTGCGCAGCCCGATACCAGGCCCAGGAATCGAACTCGGGTTTTCCCGATAGCAATTACATGCTGACGACTTGAGCTACGGGGCGGACCTAGGGTAATGGTGCGCATCCCCACGAAAAAGGTGAAAGAAGCTGAATGAAGAAGAAAGTAGGGGTTGAAAAGACATGAAAGACTGGACTGAACAACAAGAATGGGAAAATCGTATGTGGGTGCTTCACTGAACACCCAGAAAAAAAAAAACCGGAACTACGGAGGTAATGCCAGCGTCATCGGACGTTTCTAGCATTTGTGATGCTGACGACGACGACGACGATGATTAGGATAAGCAGTTTACTGGCTCTTTACCGACTCGTAGTAGCAAACTTAATGAATTACGTTGCAAATGTGGAGACATAGGTATAGACAATGAATGCTGCAGATTGACAGGTGAGTTGGTTGTTCTGCTTCGAATATACTGCAGAAGGCTCGCCAAGACTGTATTGGTGATGACTGCCTATCAAAGAAATGAACATTATAAAAATTGGTATATGGTTATAATGTGAAAATCAGAGTGACTGAATATTTCATGTCACTGTTTGAATACATTTCCATATTCTAATTCCGTAACAGAAATTGGCAAGTAATTTATGAGGTGATTATTTCAGTCATGTATTCTAACATGTGTGAGACTGGTCCTGATCTATCTTCCTGCCACAGTTGCGCAAGGGGGTTCTGTGAATGTTTTAGGAATTTGGTGTCGAACCTACAACCTGCAAGGTAGGAAGATACCATTTCACGCATGCAGAGTTCAGGAGAGTGCAGCAGTACGGACAGTGATGTAATCAGACACTGACATCTAAATCAGTTCCACTACAGTCCCTATAGAGGATAGGTTATCGCTAACAGAAATTAGTGCCGCGCGGGGTAGCCGCGCGGTTTAGGGCGCATTCTCACGGTCCGTGCGGCTCACCCCGTCGAAGGTTCGAGTCCTCCCTCGGGCATCAGTGTGTGTGTGTGTGTGTGTGTGTGTGTGTGTGTGTGTGTGTGTGTGTGTGTGTTGACCATATCGTAAGTTAGTTTGAGTTAGATTAAGTAGTGTGTAGGCTTAGGGACCGATGACCTCAGCAGTTTGGTCCCATAAGGCCTTACCACAAATTTCCAATTTCCAGAAATTAGTGTACTGGTTCAGGCGTAACTTACATTTTAACAAAAAAAGGAAACCTTAGATTTCCGTTATTAAGGTTTATTTTCACTTGAAGCCTGACTTTATGGCATAGCAATGTTAGCAAAAATACGTACAGAATGGTAAAATATTGATATTGGGTGTTCACAGCTGTGAAGCGAAATTCCTAGCTATTTTAAGGTTCTTTAATAGTAAGATGGCTGATGACCTTGTCTGAGGGTCGATAATGTAAAATCAAACGAAATACAATTGGAGCCAGAGATATCAATTAAGCTAAAATGCACAATGAAAATACCCAAAATGGAATAGGGTCGGTAAATAGCACTCAAAAAGAAGTACACAATCAAAACAATTCATTAACTTTAGATTATAAAGCACTTTACAGTGGCTGATCAATCCTTTTCGTTAGATCGGATGTATCGCATATTTTCCTTTCAATGAGGCTCAGCAAACGTGAATATGTTTAACTACAGGTCATGGTTGAATGTACAGAAAAATTGGAGAGACGGAGACGACCGCAGTTCTGAGTGTCAATTGAATATTACTTGCTGGCTTAGCGCGAAAGCACGTGTTTACTTCTCATCGGCAGTGACAGTGGAGAATGAGAATATATTCTCAATCTCTCTCGACAGTTAAATCTCAGTCTGGTACACTTAGTACGTCTTCAGTGAAACCGAGACTCCCAGTTGTTCCCTAGCTATATTAATTGGCTATTTCGCTGGAATAGCGTGTACGTCGTTGTCCTCAAATCGCTCACAAGCATTAACTGTCAGTGCTCGGTGCGATTCTCCGTACTAAGAGACTTTGCAGTTTAACTCCTTACACGTTAAGACGAGCCTGTGACCAGGTGTTCACATAATGACTATCACAATCATCGTGTTGGTCGAAGTGATTGTGATTGCTATAGCAAAAATCTACAAATACCAGTACTGCTGGCACCTGTTTTGATCACAACTGAAGTAAATCTTCCGACACGTCGGTCAGGGGCCTGAAGATGGCGTAGTAAAACACTAAAACTGGTAGCCAAATAAAATAAGTTTGGAAACTAGACGGCTGGAAGGTATTTAAGTTGACATTGTCCTTAAGGTCGCACTGGATAGTTACTCCTAGATATTTTACGGTACCATAGACACTCTTTCAAGCAATTTGTCATCGGTAGTATATCTGTACAGTAGTTGGAAATTTGGAAATGTTTGGTAAGGTCTTACGGGACCACACTGCCGAGGTCATCGGTCCCTAAGTTTACGCACTACTTACCCCGACTTAAACTAATTTATGCTAAGGACAACACACACACCCATGTACGAGGGAGGACTCGAATCTCCGACGGGGAGGAGCCGCGCGGAGCGTGACAAGGCGCCTTAGACCTCGTGGCTACCACGCGTGGCTACAGTAGTTGATTTCTTTTCCTACGTACGGACAGTATTTCAAGGTCAACTGTCAGAGCCTGTATAATTCATCAATTCTTTGTTGGACATTCAGCAAATTGATACTGTCTAAACTATCCTGGAGACAATTGAATCATCTGTGAACAGTCTTAAAGAGCTTTCGAAATTTTCTACTTGATCATTTATATGAAATGTGAACGGTAACTGTCCTATCACACTTCCTCTTAGTACTCCGAAATTTACCATTACATCTGTTAATTTCGTGCCTTTAAGAGATCCGTGTTGAGTTTTTTCTGCAAGGAATTCTTGACTGCAGTCGCAAATACTATCCGATACTCGGTAAGGCCGTATTGTTTTCACTAACCAGCATTCTTGAAAACGGGAATGAGCTGAGCTTTTTCCAGGGCGCTAGGTACCCTTCGTTGCTCCAGCGAACTACGATAAACTACTACTAGAAGAGAAGTAAGTTCATTCGCATAATCTTTATAGAATGTTACTACTAAGCGATTGTAGTAGCTTTTCTGTTCCGCTACCAGTTATTTCAATATCTGCCATTCCGACGTTACGATGACTGGAAGAAGGGGCCGTATTATGGACCGTATTCAATATTTTGGCCTTGTCTCTGTTCTCTTCCGTACCATTACCAGCAGGGTCTTACAGTGACTGATCGGATGATTTCGAACCACTTACAGATTTTACGTGAGACCAAAACCTCTCAGGGGTCTGAATCAGATCGGCTGACAATATTTTACTTTCAAAGTCAATGAACGACTCCCCTTATGCTAATTTTCGCTTAGTTCATCTTTTGCTTGTCAGCTGTCTTACGACTTCTCTTGAAGCTGTAATGAAGCTATTTTTGTTTAATTAGCAGTTTACTAACACGGGAATCAAACCATAGTGGGTCTTACTCAACCTTTTTTTTTTAATTCCTATGGGACGAAACTGCTGAGGTCACCAGTCCCTAGGCTTACACACTACTCAATCTAACTTAAACTAACTTACGGTAAGAACAACACACACACACACCCATGCCCGACGGGGGCAGCCGCGTGAACCGTTGCAAGGCTCCTAAGACCACGTGACCCCCATCCCTTATGACCTTTCTCGGAAAGTACTTGCCTGAGGCATCTTTAATGATGCTTTTGAATTTTTTTTCCATTTGTACACCACATCTTCGTCTGAAACACAGAATATTTGATGTTGACTGTTTAGATACTCTACAGTACGTATCCTGTCGCTTTTGCTAAGTAAAAACATTTTCTTACCTTTTTTAACATTCATAATAATACCCGTCGACATAGCGTCACAGATTTTTGGTCTCTGATAACTTTCTCTACGTTAACTGATTTGATAACTACATGTCTCTTTGTTGTTAGGATGGATAAGACGCTACATCCACGATTTCGGTCTTTAATTACCTGTTCAAAGTAATACTTGGACAACACATTCAGAATAATGTCACATGAATGCCCGTCTGTGGTACTAGTTTTGGGAGGATGACTCTCCTATATGTACCTGGCATGTTAATCACCCCGTAATGAATGTGGATTTCCCGCTTATCACGAGTGGTCGCCTTACCGTTTGGCTATCCGTACATGACTTACAGCCAGATCCAAACTTGCGTATGTCCTGAACAATGCGTCTACATCATGTGATCGTACATACATTATGAATATTACTGAACAAAAAATGGCTCTGAGCACTATGGGACTCAACTGCTGTGGTCATCAGTCCCCTAGAACTTAGAACTAGTTAAACCTAACTAACCTAAGGACATCACACACATCCATGCCCGAGGCAGGATTCGAACCTGCGACCGGAGCAGTCGCACGGTTCCTGACTGCGCGCCTAGTATTACTGAACAGATGAGACATTTAATTTGAAAGTGTCTTTGCCCGGTGTCAGCGGATAAATACGATATTTCAGTACCTGTATTATTCTGAACTACGATGCAAGTTCCTTTAGACATGCATGCATGTCCAAAGGAGCAGGCAATGTGGCGACAACAGCCATTTTTGAAATACTTTAAATGTATTCACAACTGCGAATGTGGACAACCATCAGCTGTAGAATGGAAAGAATACAATGAAAATTTGTGCCAGACGGACACTCGAACCCGGTTTTCTCGCTTATTGCGAGCATTTCCAGAGGAACTTGAGTCGTAATTTAGAATAACATAGGCACTGCAATATCGTATTTATTCGCCGATATCGGGCAGGCGACTTTCAAGTAAAATGTCTCACCTGTACGGGAATATACATAATGGATGTACGACATATGGAAGTGCGGGTCTGGCCGTGAGTCGTGCCGTTGTTTACTTGCGCGGGTAGTGGTATTGCAGTGTAAACAGATCACCTCGAACGACGATGGGGCTTTCTTATAAAAGGCTCTGAGCACTATGGGACTTAACATCTATGGTCATCAGGCCCCTAGAACTTAGAACTACTTAAACCTAACTAACCTAAGAACATCACAACACCCAGATCACGAGGCAGAGAAAATCCCCGACCCCGCCGGGAATCGAACCCGGGGGAACCCAGGCGCGGGAAGCGAGAACGCTACCGCACGACCACGAGCTGCGGACCTTTCTTATAGAAAGACCAGTTTTAAAGTTACGTTCGATGCGCTGTACGCACGACCTATGGCATACGATGTAGGGCGTTTCTTGCGTGAAGTAATGCACGTCGATCCACACGAATTTATCGGTATACATCTTTCGATCGTCTCCAGCACTGTTTACCTGAAACTTGTCGATGAAGCACCGTGAGAACGACTTCTTCACCGTTCCACCGATGGATATCGTTTCCACCACTCAGACGGCAACGTGAGTGTAGTGAATGTCGACCATGCAGGGCTCGGCGTTCAGAAAATACAAATCTTCGAGCTGCCTTTTTAAAGTTTCTGCAACGCTTGTGAACGCGTTGCGGCCTTACGGGGAAGTACTAAGTCACGTGGAAGAAAAGTGGCATACGTTCGAGATATATCCTGTACTGAATGAGTGCGTCAGGTGCGAATCAAACTGCGTAAAAACATCCCATCGTACGTGACCGTTGGTGGCTGTCGAGCGATCGTCATTTATGACGGTCAACCGTCGACTTGTTCAGCGTGCGGGCAGGAAGGGCATGTAAGCTCTGAATGCCTGCAGTGACGCTTCGTTCAGATACCATGTGCAGACACTACGCCTACATCACAACCGACAACGCTGCCTACTACACACCTTGAGGCAGCGATGAACACGTCGGACGCGGACGAGGTTCCGTTCCAGTTGGCGATCCCCGCGGGCCGGTTTCCACGGTCACGACGACGCAGCCTTCATCGAAACCGTCGCCGAGCTCGACAGCAGCGACCACGTCTGCACACCAGCCGTGTCAGGAAGGAGAGCATCAGCAAATCGATTCGAGCTCGGAGGTGCCTACTGTTTGCGGTGATGCAAAGGACGCGGACACGCGTTCTCTCAAGCAGAAGTCGCCCAAGCGACGAAAGAAGAGGAGGCTGTCTGCAGGAAATGGTTCGACAAGCTGTTCGCCCGCACTCTTCGTGCTCGCCTCCTCGCTATTGTCAAAGATACCATTCATGCCAAGCAAATATGTCTGGGCGGTGGCAGTAATGTACACACGACGTTAAGGTCTTATAGAGATATGGTGGCGCTCATGTCGGCATGCTGCTTACAAGGCGCCCTCTTGGCAGTTGACCTAGACCACGTATTTGACCGAGTTGAGCACCATTTCTTGCAGGCTGTGTTAGAGAAGATGGGACTGCTCCACTATCGGCAGGTGTGGTTCTCCGTCTCATCCACGGGACCCCTTCCACAGTTCTGGTCAATGGCTACTTCTCGTCGCCGTTCACTATTGAGCGCTCAGTGCGACAAGGATGTCCCATGTCAGTCTTTCTCTTCACCGTCATCTTCTAGCCTGCACTTCATGATCTACGATAGCCTTTGAAGGGAATTCGCCTCCGCGATGTGCATTTTAAATGTTGTGCCTATGCGGACGATGTAGTATTCTTGGCGAGGTCGGCAGAAGACATATGTACGGCGATCGCGTGGCTTCAGCAATACGAAGAAGTGGCCGGGAGCCATATCAACCTGTGAAAGTCGCATTATATTGATGTGGGCAGAGGATTACATATGAGTGCGCCAGTGCCCATTACCAAAGTCCTGGTGATGAAGTGTTTGGGAGTGACTGACCTTCCATGGGAACGTGCAGCACACAGCAGCAAATACGTACAGCACGCTACTTAATGTGATCCGCACGTAAGTCCGTCTCCATAACGTTCGATACCCGTGACTTCATCATGCATGTACATTTTGTCAACGTCTACCTCGCTCCGAAACTTAATCATTACACATACATTCTCCCGATGGCCGCTATGTAGCTTCCAAATTCAAGGCGGCCTTCGGTCATTTCGTCAGCGAGGGTAGAGTGTTCAAGAGCCGTTACAAGACGCTAACGTTGCCCACACATGGAGGCGGTATTGGAATGATAAAAGTCCACAACAAAAAAAATGGCTCTGAGCACTACGGCACTTAACTTCTGAGGTCATCAGTCCCCTAGAACTTAGAACTACTTAAACCTAACTAACCTAAGGACATCACACACATCCATGCCCGAGGCAGGATTCGAACCTGCGACCGCAGCGGTCTCGCGGTTCCCAACCGTAGCGCCTAGAACCGCTCGGCCACTTCGGCCGGCCGTACACAACCGGGTGCGCGCTCTCTTTCTCTGGACGATGCATCGCCTATGTACTTCGGACAAGGACACCCTCCCTGATACACTGATTCAGGAGGTGATGCCTAAGTCACTCCGTCTGCCGATTCCTGTTGGCCATATCGCGCCAGCAATGTGCCACATTCGCACCTAACTGGTCGACATGAGTTAATTTTTGAATGTCTTGCCGACCACGAGGGATCCTAGAACCTAGGACTTGTACCGCTACTTTCGACGGTCGCTGCCTGCTAATATGGTTGAACGCCAACATGCGGCAGTTGAAAGGAGGTGGGTGTGGAATATCATACACTCGCCTTTCCTTCCCACCACGGTCAGGGCGCTGTGGTATGTGATAACGACTGAAGAATTCCCCACCCGAAGAATTCCCTACCCACGTTTACACATGATACATCTTGCCGAGGATACTCTCTGCCCCGATGCGCCGCTGTCGGCAACGACATGCACCGTTTCATTTGTAGTACGGCTACCGACCTGGCTCCTCACGCGGCGCATGTTGGCATTGTTGCTGAGACGGACGCCTCAGTCCGTAGAGCCCACCGAACTGATCCATCCCGACGTCACTTACTTCCCTGCTACTCGTCATAACACCTCGGTGTGGGTTAAGGGTATGGCACTGTCATACTTTTTTAATGAGAGTGTTGCAGGGTTGTTAGATTTCTGGCATTATTTAACGTGCAACTACAAGATTTTACGGCGCAAAGCGTCGTATGGTACGCTCTTTCCGAATTACTTGGTGCCGTTGTTTACGCGCCAACCATACCATTGGGGTGTACCGGGTCTGAGAAGAGACTGAGATATTGCACATGATGTACTGATGAGACATCAATGGTAATTGTAGGGTGTTTCACCCTCGCTGAACGAGAAAACGACCAGGACATCCCACCGTTTGGCTGCTGTGGACACCCCCAGAAAGAAAGACAGAACAAAAAAAGAATTACAAATAAAAACATAAGAACAAAATTAACAACAAATAAAATGTAACAAAGTATTGTACCCATTCCTTTATCCTTTCCTTTTTTCAATAAAATGTTCACAGGCATATTTAATTTTTGTTCGTTCGCGGAGCCTGAAGTGGTGGCGCACGACCGTCCTAGTTAGCTTTAGGGTGAAAGTGGCAGTCGTACTAGCTTTGTTTTTGTTTTTAGTTTAGATAGGTTTTAGGGGGTAGTATTGGTGATAGGGGTCAACCCCTGAGGTGTAAGATGTCTGTACAAAAATTTAAAAAAAAGCAAGAAGTGCAAACAAAAAAAAAAAATGATAAGGGGACCGCTCACGATGAGCAGGAAATCTAGGTTCGAGTCCCGGTGTGGCACAAATTTTCGGTTTCGTCATTACATTCTATAGCCGATTGTTGGCCATATTCACAATTTGCGAATACATTTAATGTATTTGAATAACCCCTGTAGCCGCCGCAGTGCCTGTATCTTTGGACCTACCTGCATGGTCAAAGGATCTCACATAGAAATTCACAATAACACAGGCGTTGCAAAATCGTAATAACTACATGGGATGAAATGAGGTCTCTCGTACGTCTCGCAATGACGAAAGATAAAGGAAGCCAATGTTAACTCATATTGATGTGCATTCATATACTTACTTTCACGTGAAATGGGGGGTTGGGGGGTTGAGGCGGGGACTAACGTAACTTTTTAACTCATTCAACACAGTCATTCACAAAAAATACAATAAATATCAAATACTGTAGATGATAACACATAGTGACATTGAAATGTAGTACTACGTGTCACGAAGTACGTAACCAATACATTTGGACTTAGTTACAACTTTCTGCCAATTTTCTTCGGTATGCAAAAGCTATAGCTGATCTGTAACATTAGTATTTAATCAAGTTGTAGAGAACACTGTCATGGGAGACTAAAATGACACTAGTGTATCTGTACTTTTCACAGAACGTAAGCTCGTAAACTGAAGATTTAGCGTGTGCTTATAAATCTTATCTGTGGCTGAGTATTCCAAATTCATCTCTTTCTATTCTCTCTTCATTACAACTTCAGAAAAACTCTTGTGTTGGCAGAAGAGCCAACAGCGTGTTACGAGAGGAGGCCGAAATACACGCGTTTTAGCTCACTCAGGCTGGCGTGAGGAGGGAAGAACTATACTGACGTGAGGTCTGGAACATGACAAGGAATGAGAGTTCAGAAAGCGGACATAATTAGTTTGATACTTAACTTTAATCCATTAATGATGAAGGTCGCTCTTGACGGTACATGATTCACAATCTTATCTGTTCAGAAGACATATAGTAACTGAATATGGCGCCTTGCTAGGTCGTAGCAAATGACGTCACTGAAGGCTATGCTAAACTGTCGTCTCGGCAAATGAGAGCGTATGTAGACAGTGAACCTTCGCTAGCAAAGTCGGCTGTACAACTGGCTCTGGCTCTGAGCACTATGGGACTTAACTTCTTAGGTCATCAGTCCCCTAGAACTTAGAACTAGTTAAACCTATCTAACTTAAGGACATCACACACATCCATGCCCGAGGCAGGATTCGAACCTGCGACCGTCGGCTGTACAACTGGGGCGAGTGCTAGGGAGTCTCTCTAGACTAGACCTGCCGTGTGGCAGCGCTCGGTCTGCAATTACTGATGGTGGCGACACGCGGGTCCGACGTATACTAAAGGACCGCGGCCGATTTAAAGGCTACCACCGAGCAAGTGTGGTGTCTGGCGGTGACACCACAAAAACATGCTCGAAAGATGCTCTTGATTAATTGTGCCCCGCAGCTAGGACCTCACTCACCTGACAGTGCTAACAGACCTTTCAACGGCACACGTTGTTGGTGGAATTCTTATATAATTCAGAAAGTTTTTCTTAATCGAGGGAAAAAATGTACTTTCCGAAATGAGCTCAATTAAATCTTCCGTCGTTTTCCTTGCTTCTTCTTAAAGCATACTGCTTTCCGTTTAAAGATTTCCCACGTCGCAAAATACAGAAGGTTCCAGAGTAGTTTTGACGACAAAGGTATTTTCATTCGTAATTTTCATAAAATTGAAGTGGACTAAAACAACATTAAAAGGCAGCTCGTTGTTTTGTGCTAACATGGATTTATGAGATATTCTTGCGGTGAAATGGATGATACACCAACTGAAATTTCATATCTCTCTCAACAGTGACGTACTGACTGACCCTCAGTGGATTTCATTGAAGTGTAGTGATATTTTCACATGGGTTTAGCCTTTTACTTTCACTAAAACTGGCAGTTCAACGGATATGTAGACAGGAAGGGTCGAGACCCTTCTTGCCCCTTCCTCTATCCCCCCCCTCCCCTCACCCCAACGCACGCCCAGAAAAAGAAACACACATACATTATGGTGGCGCCTGTTCTATTCTTCGTCTACAACCCTACACCATTCTGCAAGATTACCACAACTATCCGGGCACATTACGTATGCACGATGGCGAAAAGATCTATAACCACAAGAAAATATCACATCTAGATGTACTGCACCACTGATAAGAGTAACACATGGTGGGGAAATAGTAAATGTAATGGAAACTTCAAAAATGTTAGGTGTCCATATCGATGAGAATTTAAACCGGAAAAAGCACACTTTTGAAGTCCCAAAGCAACGTAGCTGAGCTACATTGGCTCTTGGATTCATTGAAAGTCTTGGGGCGACACAGATCAGTAACCTGACATATTTTGCATATTTGCATTCCATAATGACGTATCGAATAACGTTCGGGGGTAACTCATCTCTAACAGACTACGTCGTCGTTACTAAAAAACGTGCTTTAAGAATAATATGTGGTGCTCAACCACGATCATCTTGTAGATATATGTTTAATGAGTTGGGCATTTCGACTACTGTTTATTCTCTTATGAAGTTTGACGTAAATAATGCACTACAAGTTCAAAAGGAACAATGATACACACAGTTAAAGTACTAGAGGGGGAAATTACATTCATTACTCAACATAAAGTTTGGCTTTAACACATAAAAGGGTGTACAACGCTGTAGCTAACATTATTGACCAATTTTTCAGATGTATAAAATTTCTGAGAGACAGTAAAGTAAAATTTGATAACAAACTTAGAAGGTTTCTCCTTGACAACTCGTTCTAATCTCGAAAAGATTTTCCGTTATTGTAATGTTTATGAGTGCGTATGAATTTGTAACTCATATCTGTATCTTTTTTTTTTCTTTTTGTAAGGAAAAAAAAAAAAACTTCCCCCATGAACCATGGACCTTGCCGTTGGTGGGGAGGCTTGCTTGCCTCAGCGATACAGATGGCCGTACCGTAGGTGCAACCACAACGGAGGGGTATCTGTTGAGAGGCCAGACAAACATGTGGTTCCTGAAGAGGGGCAGCAGCCTTTTCAGTAGTTGCAGGGGCAACAGTCTGGATGATTGACTGATCTGGCCTTGTAACATTAACCAAAACGGCCTTGCTGTGCTGGTACTGCGAACGGCTGAAAGCAAGGGGAAACTACAGCCGTAATTTTTCCCGAGGACGTGCAGCTTTACATGCAGCTTTACTGTATGATTAAATGATGATGGCGTCCTCTTGGGTAAAATATTCCGGAGGTAAAATAGTCCCCCATTCGGATCTCCGGGCGGGGACTACTCAAGAGGACGTCGTTATCAGGAGAAAGAAAACTGGCAATCTACGGATCGGAGCGTGGAATGTCAGATCCCTTAATCGGGCAGGTAGGTTAGAAAATTTAAAAAGGGAAATGGATAGGTTAAAGTTAGATATAGTGGGAATTAGTGAAGTTCGGTGGCAGGAGGAACAAGACTTTTGGTCAGGTGATTACAGGGTTATAAATACAAAATCAAATAGAGGTAATGCAGGAGTAGGTTTAATAATGAATAAAAAAATAGGAGTGCGGGTTAGCTACTACAAACAGCATAGTGAACGCATTATTGTGGCCAAGATAGACACAAAGCCCATGCCTACTACAGTAGTACAAGTTTATCTGCCAACTAGCTCTGCAGATGATGAAGAAATTGATGAAATGTATGACGAGATAAAAGAAATTATTCAGGTAGTGAATGGAGACGAAAATTTAATAGTCATGGGTGACTGGAATTCGTCAGTAGGAAAAGGGAGAGAAGGAAACGTAGTAGGTGAATATGGATTGGGGGGAAGAAATGAAAGAGGAAGCCGCCTTGTAGAATTTTGCACAGAGCATAACTTAATCATAGCTAACACTTGGTTCAAGAATCATAAAAGAAGGTTGTATACCTGGAAGAATCCTGGAGATACTAATAGGTATCAGATAGATTATATAATGGTAAGACAGAGATTTAGGAACCAGGTTTTAAATTGTAAGACATTTCCAGGGGCAGATGTGGATTCTGACCACAATCTATTGGTTATGAACTGCAGATTGAAACTGAAGAAACTGCAAAAAGGTGGGAATTTAAGGAGATGGGACCTGGATAAACTGAAAGAACCAGAGGTTGTAGAGAGTTTCAGGGAGAGCATAAGGGAACAATTGACAGGAATGGGGGAAAGAAATACAGTAGAAGAAGAATGGGTAGCTCTGAGGGATGAAGTAGTGAAGGCAGCAGAGGATCAAGTAGGTAAAAAGACGAGGGCTAATAGAAATCCTTGGGTAACAGAAGAAATATTGAATTTAATTGATGAAAGGAGAAAATACAAAAATGCAGTAAATGAAGCAGGCAAAAGGGAATACAAACGTCTCAAAAATGAGATCGACAGAAAGTGCGAAATGGCTAAGCAGGGATGGCTAGAGGACAAATGTAAGGATGTAGAGGCTTGTCTCACTAGGGGTAAGATAGATACTGCCTACAGGAAAATTAAAGAGACCTTTGGAGAGAAGAGAACCACTTGTATGAATATCAAGAGCTCAGATGGAAACCCAGTTCTAAGCAAAGAAGGGAAGGCAGAAAGGTGGAAGGAGTATATAGAGGGTTTATACAAGGGTGATGTACTTGAGGACAATATTATGGAAATGGAAGAGGATGTAGATGAAGATGAAATGGGAGATAAGATACTGCGTGAAGAGTTTGACAGAGCACTGAAAGACCTGAGTCGAAACAAGGCCCCGGGAGTAGACAACATTCCATTAGAACTACTGATGCCCTTGGGAGAGCCAGTCATGACAAAACTCTACCATCTGGTGAGCAAGATGTATGAGACAGGCGAAATACCCACAGACTTCAAGAAAAATATAATAATTCCAATCCCAAAGAAGGCAGGTGTTGACAGATGTGAAAATTACCGAACTATCAGTTTAATAAGTCACAGCTGCAAAACACTAACGCGAATTCTTTACAGACGAATGGAAAAACTGGTAGGAGCGGACCTCGGGGAAGATCAGTTTGGATTCCGTAGAAATGTTGGAACACGAGAGGCAATACTAACCTTACGACTTATCTTAGAAAAAAGATTAAGAAAAGGCAAACCTACATTTCTAGCATTTGTAGACTTAGAGAAAGCTTTTGACAACGTTAACTGGAATACTCTCTTTCAAATTCTGAAGGTGGCAGGGGTAAAATACAGGGAGCGAAAGGCTATTTACAATTTGTACAGAAACCAGATGGCAGTTATAAGAGTCGAGGGGCATGAAAGGGAAGCAGTGGTTGGGAAAGGAGTGAGACAGGGTTGTAGCCTCTCCCCGATGTTATTCAATCTGTATATTGAGCAAGCAGTAAAGGAAACAAAAGAAAAATTCGGAGTAGGTATTAAAATTCATGGAGAAGAAGTAAAAACTTTGAGGTTCGCCGATGACATTGTAATTCTGTCAGAGACAGCAAATGACTTGGAAGAGCAGTTGAACGGAATGGACAGTGTCTTGAAAGGAGGATATAAGATGAATATCAACAAAAGCAAAACGAGGATAATGGAATGTAGTCAAATTAAATCGGGTGATGCTGAGGGGATTAGATTAGGAAATGAGACACTTAAAGTAGTAAAGGAGTTTTGCTATTTAGGGAGTAAAATAAATGATGATGGTCGAAGTAGAGAGGATATAAAATGTAGACTGGCAATGGCAAGGAAATCGTTTCTGAAGAAGAGAAGTTTGTTAACATCGAGTATTGATTTAAGTGTCAGGAAGTCGTTTCTAAAAATATTTGTATGGAGTGTAGCCATGTATGGAAGTGAAACATGGACGATAACCAGTTTGGACAAGAAGAGAATTGAAGCTTTCGAAATGTGGTGCTACAGAAGAATGCTGAAGATAAGGTGGGTAGATCACGTAACTAATGAGTAGGTATTGAATAGGATTGGGGAGAAGAGAAGTTTGTGGCACAACTTGACTAGAAGAAGGGATCGGTTGGTAGGACATGTTTTAAGGCATCAAGGGATCACAAATTTAGCATTGGAGGGCAGCGTGGAGGGTAAAAATCGTAGAGGGAGACCAAGAGATCAATACACTAAGCAGATTCAGAAGGATGTAGGTTGCAGTAGGTACTGGGAGATGAAGAAGCTTGCACAGGATAGAGTAACATGGAGAGCTGCATCAAACCAGTCTCAGGACTGAAGACCACAACAACAAGAAAAAAAACTTAGGACTGTTCAAAATGTTACCACATTTACAAAATAATTTGCGATGCGAATGCAAAATGTCTCTTTCCACATCATTACGATAAACCGCTCAAAATGATCGATGGAACATGAAACTATCTAATTAACTAACCGACGAAATTGAAATAAATATGCATGGCAAACTGAATCAGTGGGCCGAAGTCATGGTGCGAAAAACATCGAAAAACATCACAGAACCTTCCGGCGTGAACGAAACCCTTCACACTTCGCGCGAAAAGGGCTTCATTCGTCCCTCTGTGCACTCTGATTCCTCGAAGATATGAAATGAGGCAATGTCGTGACTCATCGGACCACACAACACGCCTTCAATTTTCTGCTGTACCTGTTTACGAATTTTTTGGCCCGCTCAAGTTGTGCTGCTTTATATGTTGCTGACTAACAAATACGCAACTTCATTTACGGAATGGTACTGGGAACGTCTGAACATGATAGCTCCTTTCTGTCATTCTGTCGTTTCTCCAGTTCGAACAACACTACCACCCTATTTACATGCAACCATCATTTCACTTACAATCTCCGCTAGTTGTGTGCAGCGGTTGAGATGACGTGGATCAACATGGCTACCCAACCATACCAGTACCTCATACGCTCGTAACGTGGATGTCAACATGCGCAGCTACTGTCTTCGGATTGACAGACTGTCTCATACATTACTATGAAGGTGTCTGTAATTTAACGGATGATATACACGTACTATGTGAGTAAACGGACGAAACATTTAAATAGTATGAAACTGTTGCCAAAGAGTCAGCTCTGTATTCTTAATCAGAAACGATACACTGATCGTAACGTACGATTTCGTTCTTGTAGTTAACCTTTTTTCTCATCTAATGGCATCGTCGTTATACAAGTTAAGTAAGCTTCTTGTTCGGTTTCTTCTAGAATTCACTTTTATTTCATCTTCGGAGACTGTAGTGTGCATACTTAGTTACTGACTGGTCATATGCTGTAGAAAGATGAAGCTGACGGCTGTATCCCCATTTAATGCAGGAAAAGGGTGTATTTGCTAGAGTAGGTGCAGTTAAATTTTCCATAACATAAAATCAGCATGTATAATACCTCCCAATACTGAACTTAATAATAGTTTTCGCTAGTTCTGTGATCTAACATCACAGTCCTGTTTCATAACCAGAGATTTCGTTCAAAGTATCTCGGATTTTACCGGAATTTCTATTCATAAAGAAGATCGTAAAGTAACCAGAGGTAAAAGGTAAGATTCGATTCTGATACTGGCTGTTTTTGATTTTAATAAATGCCCGTCTTCATATTTATATCTTTGCCACAACTGATGTTAACGCAGTGCCACATTGCTTCCTGTGACACGTTGCGTAGATCACAGTTGAAACTAGTATTTTAACTAGAAGGAAGACAGTCTGAGCTGAGTGGCACACACTTTAAGGATTGTTTGCCTATGCCTTGCTAAGTGGTGCAATGTGTATGATAATGGCAGTTCATAGTCTGTCCTAATTGCTGATGGGTCGTGCTGTGCGTCGTACAAACAAGCAAAAACAAACGTCAAGTGGTTCCCTTACTTGAATATAACTTCCTCTCAGGCTGCCAAATATATAGTAAATGACATCTTAGGAGTTGCACAGAGATTAAATTCTTCAGCACTGTGACTTAAATGCAATTTGTTATTTTCTAACACAGTGGCAGGAAAACATCATTAAGTCATAACATCAAAGTATTATCCGATGAACTTTTTAGTATAATTCAGATTCATTTCAAAATATTGACGCTCTGTTATTTTTCGTACGTGTTTATTTCCTGTAAAAGAGATTGACGAATATATGATGATAACTTGGAGACATAGACAGAAGTCTTTGGACCACTGTTTATTATGTAATCATCAATAATAACTGCACATATATACAGCTGAAATAAGTATCAAATATGCACCAAATCCAGACAGCTCTTAAGCATAAGGCCACAAAAATCGGATACAAATAACGATTACCATAGGGATGCTCCGTCCACGTCAAATAAGCGTAAATTATTGGTTCAAATCGCTCTGAGCACTATGGGACTTAACATCTGTGGTCATCAGTCCCCTAGAACTTAGAACTACTTAAACCTAACCAACCTAAGGACATCACACACATCCATGCCCGAGGCAGGATTCGAACCTGCGACAGTAGCAGTCACGCGGTTCCGGACTGAGAGCGTAGAACCGCAAGATCACCGCAGCCGGCCGCAAATTATTAATGGACCTTGTAGCTTCTAACAAAATCTGCCAGATTTAACTTCACAATGGCTCAACAGATCACAATTGTAGACTTAAAAGTGTAAATAGCAATGCTTTAAGTCCTGAGTTCGGGCCAAATGTTCAGATTTCTTCCGAGAGCTTTATTGCTTGCATTACTTCCACTGACTCGTCATGTTGCAGTAGACTGCATAACTTATAGAGATATTATACACGTTCGAACATATTCATAGATTAGTGTAATATTTTACATTTGAGATAGCTAAGCAACGCGAGTATTGCATCGGCATAAACTCTTTCATCCTGACTGAATATTTCGTCCATGAAGAACGGAATCATGAGGGGTGAGACTGTTGGAAAATAAAAATGAAACAGGTTTCTACGTCAGTCATTTTCGATGGTTCACACCATCATCTTCAGGTTAGGATTTTTTTAGTTACATAGTTGGTGTTAGTGAAGAGCACAGACGCTTAAGTGCAAGCATTTTATGTTTCTTTTGCTGATAGTAAAAATATGTTTTTAGAAAAGGCGCTGTAAAAGTTATAAAAACATGATTTTGTAAGAGTAAAGTGTACTTAAAGGTAAGTAGAATAGAAAAAAGGCTGCATACTGCCACGAGCTTTATATGCCCTCCAGTGTACATTGTATTTACACTGTCACTTGAAAGATGTTAATCATGTCAGAGACATTCTTGCTTATATTAAGTACAAAAGTAATTGAAAAGTGCAAGAGATAGAAAATTAGATGTTATCTACGAACTGACACAGGCAGGGACAAAAATCGAACGAGGTCCTAGAAGGCCAAAATGAGGCATTATAATTTAGCTACAAAACCAGAAGGAGCCTATGATTCGCAGTGTTATTCTAAATAAAACGGGACCTTTGGAAGAACTTAAAATGAAGGGAAGGAAAATTCTCATAAAAACTATGGGACCTCAGAAGGCCACGATGGGACTTGGAAGAATCACAAAAATGGGAAGCTGTACAAGACTACAGGAAAGTTAACGTACACAATGCGGAAACCACCGATGAAATTTTGTGGAATCTAGCAAGAAAAGACGAACTGTGACTGAGGTAAACGCTTTTCAATTACATCACATCATCAGAGCCCACTTCTAGGACGCCAGAAGAAGTCGAAAGAGATGCACAAGAAACTGGTATTACACTAGAGATGATCCAAAAAAGAAAAAAATCAGGAGCAAAATCAACAGCATAAAATAGAGAAACCGCTAACGAGGAGGTCCACACATTACATTTCCTAAGAGGAGGCAAAGAAAAGAAGTGAAAGAATCAAGAGATTCTGAGAAGGGAAGAAAAGAAATGACATGAAACCTTAAGTTCTATGTGTCCCATAGTTGGTCAGATTCACAAGGTGTGAGAAGTATACATAACCGTCTAATATAATAACTGAATTGTACAGAAGTTCATATTCTGTTGCAGCACATTCGTATTTTTTAAAATAAGAGAAAACGTATTTATGTATATAACCATGTAATATAATAACTGAATTGTGATGTATGGTAACTAATAGTCAAGGTCCAGTGATAGCACTTTTCAGTTATCTTTGTATTTACTTAATGTAAGCAAGAATATCTCTAACATGTATAACATGTTCGAAGTGAGAGTGCAAAATTAACGCACAGTGGAGATCACATGGCGCAAGTTGCAGTATACAGCCTTTCTTAGACTCTACTTCCGATATAAGTACACATTATTCTCACGAATTCAGGTTTTTTCTGACTTAAACAGTGCCTTTTCTAAAAACACAATTTTATCATCAGCAAATGTTCCAACATAACTCGCCTTGCTCTAAGCCTGCTGTTCTCGAAAGGCGTCTGTAGGCTTCACTTACACGAGCTATTTAATTTAAAAAATCTGAAGATAGTGATATGAACCACCGCAACGTGTTGCGTCAGAACTGTCCTACATTCAGCTTACAGTTATGGGTGAATAAAAGACAAAGTTTCTTTACTCATTTTCTTTCAGATTTCGTTTACATACACAGGGTGATTCAGCGGCCCCTACCGCTAGGTTTTATGCAACTCACAACACTTCAAAAAACCACGCGTCATATTTTTATATTCTTTCGCCCGCTATGTGCAAACTATATCTCCCACAGTAAAAATGAAGAGGTCTTTTTGTAGGAAGTTTAACGTAGTTAAAAGGCGTACTGGGACATGATTTCGCTGGAGGCCAAGGTTTTCAAGTTATTGAAGAAAAATGCGTCTGTACATCACGTTTTGTATGTTTTTATTGAATAATTAAAAAACTACGGTCTCTAGCGAAAACGTATCCCAGTACAAAATTTAACTACGTTAAATTCCCAACAAAAATGTTCAGGTTTTTTTTTTTTTTTTTTTTTTTTTTTTTTTTAAGGACTTATAGTTCTCGGGTAGCGAGCTATGTAATATAAAATTTTGGCACGTCATACTTGAAGGCGTTGCAGGTTGCATAAAACCCATATGTAGGGGCAGCCGAATCACCCTGTACATGTATCTACTCGTACATGTTCAATCATACAATGTTGTTCACATTAACCTCAAACTGATTACCTGAGTAGACTACCAAACTTTGGTCGCTGAGGTCAGTCAGCCTGGTAATGAAGAAAAGATAAACCGCCGACTTGACCTAACAAGGCTGCATAGCATGTTGCTATCCCTCTGGACGAGTACCTTGTGGCACTGTGCCTTGTTAATACGAGTTATGGCCCCTACCAATTGTCAGCACAGTGTGAGGCACGAGTCCCGTTATTAACATAAATAAATTGACTGAGATTGTTCCTGTGGCATATGACTCAAAGTTACAAATGCCTTTCGTACGGTATTAATTATTGTTTTACTGTTTTCACACGTACAGCTCTTTGATAATGGGACTGATTCGAATGCCGTTAAAAAATCTTGAATAAAACAATTGTCACTATTCCCATAAAAAAGACTATGAATAACTTCTCGAGTCTCTCACTTCCTTTAAATATTTCTGAGTAACAACAATGTGGTACATCATATGGGGTAAACACGAGAATACGTAACTGGCAAGACAAGTGAAACACTTAGATTAGTTGGAAGGGATCTCGAAAGTGCGGTAAATCTACTAAGAAATTAGCTAGTGCGACTTATGATAACGTACTAGCTATCATTATCGTTTCTAGTACTCATTGCAGTGGGCATCCAACGAATTCAGAAACGTTTTTCTACTATCATAGTTCAAAATGGTTCAAATGGCCCTGAGCAGTATGGGACTCAACTGCTGTGGTCATAAGTCCCCTAGAACTTAGAACTACTTAAACCTAACTAACCTAAGGACAGCACACAACACCCAGCCATCACGAGGCAGAGAAAATCCCTGACCCCGCCGGGAATCGAACCCGGGAACCCGGGTATCATAGTTGTTCGGTATAGTGTATATAAATGTGTAACATAAATGCTCAGAGGACGTAAATACGAGGGCTGGAACTTTAATAGTAGCAACTATTTATTTCTAAACTGAAGGAAACACTCCACGGCATTCGCTTCAGAGCTGCTAAAAATTCGTCGGGCAATAGACCGCGTCGCTCAAACTGTCAACACACCTGACACTGCTAAGACTATCCTACGACTTCCACATCGCTGGCAACGGGTTATACACAATGCTAGTGACTACTTTGAAGGTCTGTAAAACTTTGAAACACTTGTCTATTTCGTATGGGCTGTAAATAAATAGTTGCCACAGTTAAATTTCCAACCATCGTATGGCTGGTTCAAATGGCTCTGAGCACTATGGGACTCAACTGCTGTGGTCATAAGTCCCCTAGAACTTAGAACTACTTAAACCTAACTAACCTAAGGACAGCACACAACACCCAGCCATCACGAGGCAGAGAAAATCCCTGACCCCGCCGGGAATCGAACCCGGGAACCCGGGCGTGGGAAGCGAGAACGCTACCGCACGACCACGAGATGCGGGCAACCATCGTATACAGGGTGTTTCAAAAAGGTACGGCCAAACTTTCAGGAAACATTCTTCACACACAAAAAAAGAAAAGATGATATGTGGACATGTGTCCGGAAACGCTTAATATCCATGTTAGAGCTCATTTTAGTTTCGTCAGTATGTACTGTACTTCCTCGATTCACCGCCAGTTGGCCCAATTGAAGGACGGTAATGTTGACTTCGGTGCTTGTGTTGACATGCGACTCATTGCTCTACAGTACTAGCATCAAGCACATCAGTACGTAGCATCAACAGGTTAGTATTCACCACTAAAGTGGTTTTTCAGCCAGTGCAATGTTTACAAATGCGGAATTGGCAGATGCCCATTTGAAGTATGGATTAGCACGGGGCAATAGCCGTGGCGCGGTACGTTTGTATCGAGACAGATTTCCAGAACGAAGGTGTCCCGACAGGAAGACGTTCGAAGCAATTGATCGGCGTCTTAGGGAGCACGGAACATTCCAGCCTATGACTCGTGGCTGGGGAAGACCTAGAACGACGAGGACACCTGCAATGGACGAGGCAATTCTTCGTGCAGTTTACGATAACCCTAATGTCACCGTTAGAGAAGTTGCTGCTGTACAAGGTAACGTTGACCACGTCACTGTATGGGGGAGTGCTACGGGAGAACCAGTTGTTTCCGTACCATGTACAGCGTGTGCAGGCACTATCAGCAGCTGATTGGCCTCCACGGGTACACTTCTGCGAATGGTTCATCCAACAATGTGTCAATCCTCATTTCAGTGCAAATGTTCTCTTTACGGATGAGGCTTCATTCCAACGTGATCAAATTGCAAATTTTCACAATCAACATGTGTGGGCTGACGAGAATCCGCACGCAATTGTGCAACCACGTCATCAACACAGATTTTCTGTGAACGTTTGGGCAGGCATTGTTGGTGATGTCTTGATTGGGCCCCATATTCTTCCACCTACGATCAATGGAGCACGTTATCATGATTTCATACGGGATACTCTACCTGTGCTGCTAGAACATGTGCCTTTACAAGTACGACACAACATGTGGTTCATGCACGATGGAGCTCCTGCACATTTCAGTCGAAGTGTTCGTACGCTTCTCAACAACAGATTAGGTGACGGATGGATTGGTAGAGGCGGATCAATTCCATGGCCTCCACGCTCTCCTGACCTCAACCTCTTGACTTTCATTTATGGGGTCATTTGAAAGCTGTTGTCTACGCAACCCCGGTACCAAATGTAGAGACTCTTTGTGCTCGTATTGTGGACGGCTGTGATACAATACGCCATTCTCCAGGGCTGCATCAGCGCATCAGGGATTCCATGCGACGGAGGGTGGATGCATGTATCCTTGCTAACGGAGGACATTTTCAACATTTCCTGTAACAAAGTGTTTGAAGTCACGCTGGTACATTCTGTTGCTGTGTGTTTTCATTCCATGATTAATGTGATTTGAAGAGAAGTAATGAAATGAGCTCTAACATGGAAAGTAAGGATTTCCGGACACATGTCCACATAACATATTTTCTTTCTTTGTGTGTGAGGAATATTTCCTGAAAATTTGGACGTACCTTTTTGTAGCACCTTGTATATCACAGGAAACAGGCGACGCTATTCTCACGGAATGCAAATTGATGTATTTAGGCAAACAATAGTCGAGGAAATTCTGATGTCAGAGTATCTCGTAGGGATTAAGGAAATGAGATAAGAGGAGCCAGAGTGCATTTAGATCCATAAAGACAATAATTTGCCCTTCACAAAATAGGCAAATGGAGCAGGACAGAAACAGACAAATACTGGTACGAAGTACCCTCCGACAACTTCTGTTTTTGTTGGTATGTGTACAGTGCACCTGTCAAGGCTTCACAGGTACCGTTTTCATTATGAATTCGCGGAATCTCATTTTGAAGATCCAAAGTTGCACTATGGGGATATCGACATCCCATATACTGTGTGAAGAGTTTCGATCCATATAACGTGATAAGGTGCCATCTTGAAACATTCGTGTCACTTGGATGCTTGTTTGATATATAACTGAGGAACGATGAAGTCATCGGCTAGATAAAAGACGAGACGGATTGATCGCAGATTGGGGGATTTGTAGGTCTGCAAACCAAAGTTTATGTATACCACATGGAATCGGATGACACATTAGAGCAGGTTAAAGGTACGCGACATGCTGCCGCATGGACTCTTGTTTCTGACTATTATAGTGACATGTCTGAAAAGTGGTATCGACGATGCTCCACATGTGTGACGTCAGTTTAATTTTCATTATGGGGAACAAGTCGTTCATCGCCATGATGATCAACTTCGCGATGGCGGAATTAAACACTTCAGCAATATTTACTCGAGACCTGGCCAGAAAATTAATTCTCAGTAATTGTTCAATATAATTTTTCTTTTAAAATAATTCTTAGTGACATCATGAAGAAAGTGGTAAGCGGGAAATTTCGATGTATTCATTGTGGTAGCGGCGAAGGAAAGTTTTTGACCTTCAAGACACAGTCATAGGTGGACTCTAAATTGCGCTTAAAGCGGCTGATATACACTACATCTTATTACAGGGCAGTTGCATTACGTTTGATTTCCTACCCCATGACTTTTCGTGTCTCAATTGCACTAAAATTATCTGCTCAAGAGTACAAATTGGGACGGTATGCACTGTGTGTTTTGTTTGGAGAGAAGCTTGTTCCATTCAATTACCAGACTTGGCTTAGACAACAGTAACACCCACTTTACTCTTCGCCCTCAAGCTTGCACCTACTACTGCGCGGTCCAGTCTCGGGTTTTTTTTATTTCCGAAGTGTTAACTGTACAGAGTGATTTACTAACGAACAGTTGACTGAAGTGCAAATCATGTGTGACGTTCACCAAAGGTAACGGAAGTGTGGCACAGCGACGCTGTTGTAAGCTGTTTCCGAAACGACGGCAAACACATCACATGACTTCTGCACCTGTACATAGCCGTTTAACATATACTGACTCATTCAGTGTTAGAAAGACTGATATTGGTCGCTTGGCGTATGCCAGAGCACTTGACCTCGAAGTTCATATGTTATTCATGACTGGTGACAATCGTGCCATTAGTATCGTACATGGTCTGATCACCAGGTTAACAACTGTTTCGACAGTCTTCAGTGAACAACAATGACACCCACGTCAGTGGCAGTCCAATGTCGAGTGGGAGTTGGCATAATAGTTCCAACATCAGCGTTCAGAAAAACAAAATTTTCTTCTTTTTAAGTGTTGTTTATAGTCAAGTGCAGCGTTTACAAAAGAAGGCAAACTGAGCTGTAGGAACAGCTTGGTATAGGGCGATATTACACACCCGCAATGGAGTGTATCTTGTAAAATAAGTCCGCTGTAAAGTTATAGAGTGGTATTGTTACGATATTGTAATTAACGGTACGTACTCTCAGATAAACTGAAGGGAGTCGTTTACAAAACGTTGTTTAAAATGTCCTCCAGCAGTTCCTAGTAAACGTGCTGCTGAGAATTCGTCAGATTACGTGATTTCAACGTAACAAATTGTCGGCACACTGTGCGCTCGATATTAGAAATCAGTTTGGACAACCATCGTGGTAGTCCTGATTCATGGTCACCTCGGTCATCACACAAGACAACAACGGACTTCTTCCCGGCGCGTTTGAGGATCTTGGTTCACGAGACTCCGGTTGGTATGATTTTCCCTCTTGAGACTCCTCAGCACGTCAGACAGGTGATGAATCGTTGCTGTATACTCTGCTGTCATCAAATTGGTCAACATTTAGATCAACACATCCGTGAGAAAAGCTTTTCATTTCTTAAATATTGTACTTTAACCTGACAGTATATATTAAACACACAATTTAAAAAGGTGTTCTTTTTTCGGCTGAGGATGATTCCATTACTCAGTGATTTGTGTAGTACATTTTGGTGGATTCATATTATAGATATCTCCATTTTTTTGTAATTGTGCTCTCACAAAAACAAAAGTAATTGTTGTTCAAATGGCTCTGAGCACTATGGGGCTTCAGTGGTCATCAGTCCCCTAGAACTTAGAACTACTTAAACCTAACTAACCTAAGGACATCACACACATGCATGCCCGAGGCAGGATTCGAACCTGCGGCCGTAGTAGTCGCGCGGTTCCGGACTGAGCGCCTAGAACCGCTAGACCACCGCGGCCGGCAGTAATTGTTGTAACAAAGAGAATAATTCATATCTACATTATCACTTTTCAACGAGCCAAGTGAGACCTTTGGTTCCTTAGACTAAAATACTAAGAAAATATTCCTGAACTACATCCCAGTTTAGTTGGCGTAGTTCATGTTAACCTCGTGCACATGATTCCGAGTCCATCCTCAGGAACTCGCTTTGAATCTTTTAATAAAACGATGTCACCTTGTCGTTTGTTAGTACTATTGCTATTGTTAATGCCATGGTCTTCATTTCGAAGACTGGTTGCATACAGCACTCCACTCTGCTCTACCTATCAAAAAAATGTTCAAATATGTGTGAAATCATATGGGACTTAACTGCTAAGGTCATCAGTCCCTAAGCTTACACACTACTTAACCTAAATTATCCTAAGGACAAACACACACACCCATGCCCATGGGAGGACTCGAACCTCCGCCGGGACCAGCCTCACAGTCCATGACTGCAGAGCCTGAGACCGCTTGGCTAATCCCGCGCGGCTCTACCTATCAAAACCCCCTTCATCTCCGAATAACAACTGCAACCTACATCCACTAGAACTTGCTTACCTATACATCTCCTGGAATCATTACACGCTTGGCCAATTCTGAAGTTTGCTTTTCTTGTTTCTTACGATTGTACCTCTTACATAAGACTGAATATTTGCTTCATGACTGACTCTTCCAAGGGTCTCAATAAATCTGAGTCAGTGACGTCTATCCCAGGTCTTTCAGTTCTATGTCAGTTTCTTCTTGCAGTAGCATATCTACAATTTCATCCTTCTACAGCGCTGCATTTGTAGTCTAGTATTTCCTGTTTATGCATTTTGCCCTTTTACTAATCTAATTTTACGCGCCTTCATTCGCTTTCGTCACCTTCGTTTGCTAAATTTCTGTATTTTATTCAGTCGTCAGTTAAATCCAATATTTCCGGTATTATCCCGGGTCCCCTTATAGGTCTTGTCTTTTTACACATTTCATCCTCTGCTGCCTTTACTATTTCATCTCAATAAATTCTCCGTCATATTTCTATTGTATTCCTTCCTCCTATTTCAGTCAATATGTTTCAGTTCGATATGTATCTAATTGAGCGTTTTCGCTGGGTTCCAGAAAGTCGAACTATTAATCACCATCTTCACCTTGAGGTTTTTGCTCAACTCCGTGGGAAAATAAGAAAAAACAAATCTAAATTGTGCAAGAACAAGTCAGGGGTTCTGCATCAAGACAACGCATCGGCTCATAGAGAATTGTGTCTTTAGAGGTTTATAACGAAGTACAGCATACCATTTTAGACCACCCACATTAATCGCTTGAAATAGCACCCTGTCACTTTCACCTATTCCCCAAAATCAAATCTGCCTTAAGATGAAAAATATTTCAGTCTACTGACGCACTGAAAGGAAATGCGGCACGTGTCATCAAGGAGCTCAAAGTGAAAGACTTCCAGCAGTGTTTCCATCAGTGGAAACTTAACATGAAGCATTGTAGTGACAGAGGAGGGGAGTATATAGAGAGTGACGGTAACTAAACAAGTACGTTTTTTAAATAATTTTTTTACAGCAAATGTCTCGTTATTTCATAGCAACATCTCGTTTTTTTTCTCTTCATCGTCTGCGGAGCTAGCTGACGTATAAAACTTTATCACCATAGTAGGATTTCCTTTCGTATCTACCTTGGCTACGATAATACATTCAGTACGCTGTTCATGACTTTTACTTACACTATTGCTATTCAGTTTTGTATTAA
The DNA here is from genome assembly GCF_023898315.1 of Schistocerca nitens. Taxonomy (NCBI): domain Eukaryota; kingdom Metazoa; phylum Arthropoda; class Insecta; order Orthoptera; family Acrididae; genus Schistocerca; species Schistocerca nitens. The sequence goes on from NC_064616.1 coordinate 438,286,206, forward strand.
CAACTTTGTACTTATCTCGCCAGATGGCCTTTTCTTCCTGTCACCGTACTGCAGTGTTTCCCACTAAATATACTGTCAACCTATTCAGTTCCTTTTTTTTTTAATTCTCTAGAATACCTATCCGTTTAAGGGACGCAACAGTCCACATTTCCTCCCGTAGAATGTCAATTTCGTTTTCCCTGGTGACAACATTCTCCTCAGTAGGCTTCGCTAGGAGATACCAATGGACCAGTGTGGGACTTCTTAGTCCCAATGATTATTTTACACATAGGATGCCATCATCTTTTAATCATACACTAAACAGCCAGAACATTATTAGCACCTATATAATAGCCGGTAGGTATACCTTTGGTACGGTTAAAAGGGGCGACGCTTCGTGGCATGGAAGCAATGAGGCCTTGGTAGGTCGCTGGAGGGATCTGGCACCATATCTGCACACACAACTCACCTAATTCCCCTAAATTACAGGGGGGGGGGGTCAATGAGCTCTGACGCCACGTTCAATCACATCCCAGATGTGATCGATCGGGTTCAGATCTGGCGAGCTGGGGGAGCCAGCACATCAATCGAAACTCGTCACTGTGTTCCTCGAACCATTCCATCATACTCCTGATCTTGTGAAATGGGGCATTATCTTGTTGGAGAATGCCACTGCCGTTGGGAACCATGATAGTCATGAAGGGGTGTATGTGGTCTGCAACCAGTGTACGAAACCACTGCGCCGACATGGTTCCTTGCATCAGCTCCACTCGACCCATGGATGCCCAAGTGAGCATAATGGAGCAGCAGCCAGCTTCCCTCCATCCCGTTACAGGTGTTAAGAAGCTGCTCCCCTGGAAGGCGACGGATTCGTGCCCTCCCATCGGGCCGGCCGAAGTGGCCGTGCGGTTAAAGGCGCTGCAGTCTGGAACCGCAAGACCGCTACGGTCGCAGGTTCGAATCCTGCCTCAGGCATGGATGTTTGTGATGTCCTTAGGTTAGTTAGGTTTAACTAGTTCTAAGTTCTAGGGGACTAATGACCTCAGCAGTTGAGTCCCATAGTGCTCAGAGCCATTTCAGCCTCCCATCGGAATGATGTAAAGGGTAACGGGCTCCATCAGACCATGTGATGCTCTCCCACTGCGCCAAGGTCCAGTGCTTATGGTTACGTGCCACCAATTTCAGTCGTGGTTACCTATGTCGTGGTGTTAATATTGGCATATTCATGGGATGTCGGCCACAGAGGCCCAACGTTTGAAGTGTTCTCTGCAATGTGTGTTCAGACACACTTGTACTCTGCCCAGCATTAAAGTCTGATGTTAGTTCCGCCACAATTCGCCGCCTGTCTGTCCAGCCTATGAGGTCCGACATCTGTAATGAGGGATGGCTGCCCAACCCTACGACGTCTGGACGTGGTTTCACATTAGTTTTGCCATGTGTTGAAGACACAAAGCACACCCCGAACACTCGACAAGTCGTGAGGTTTCCGAAATGCACGTGCAGAGCCATCTGGGCGGCCGCAATTTGCACTCGATCAAACTCAGAAAGATTTCGCACCTTCCGCATTCTACATACGGACAGCACACTCACTGATACTACAGGGTGTTTCAAAAATGACCGGTTTATTTGAAACGGCAATAAAAACTAAACGAGCAGCGATAGAAATACACCGTTTGTTGCAATATGCTTGGGACAACAGTACATTTTCAGGCGGACAAACTTTCGAAATTACAGTAGTTACAATTTTCAACAACAGATGGCGCTGCAAGTGATGTGAAAGATATAGAAGACAACGCAGTCTGTGGGTGCGCCATTCTGTACGTCGTCTTTCTGCTGTAAGCGTGTGCTGTTCACAACGTGCAAGTGTGCTGTAGACAACATGGTTTATTCCTTAGAACAGAGGATTTTTCTGGTGTTGGAATTCCACCGCCTAGAACACAGTGCTGTTGCAACAAGACGAAGTTTTCAACGGAGGTTTAATGTAACCAAAGGACCGAAAAGCGATACAATAAAGGATCTGTTTGAAAAATTTCAACGGACTGGGAACGTGACGGATGAACGTGCTGGAAAGGTAGGGCGACCGCGTACGGCAACCACAGAGGGCAACGCGCAGCTAGTGCAGCAGGTGATCCAACAGCGGCCTCGGGTTTCCGTTCGCCGTGTTGCAGCTGCGGTCCAAATGACGCCAACGTCCACGTATCGTCTCATGCGCCAGAGTTTACACCTCTATCCATACAAAATTCAAACGCGGCAACCCCTCAGCGCCGCTACCATTGCTGCACGAGAGACATTCGCTAACGATATAGTGCACAGGATTGATGACGGCGATATGCATGTGGGCAGAATTTGGTTTACTGACGAAGCTTATTTTTACCTGGACGGCTTCGTCAATAAACAGAACTGGCGCATATGGGGAACCGAAAAGCCCCATGTTGCAGTCCCATCGTCCCTGCATCCTCAAAAAGTACTGGTCTGGGCCGCCATTTCTTCCAAAGGAATCATTGGCCCATTTTTCAGATCCGAAACGATTACTGCATCACGCTATCTGGACATTCTTCGTGAATTTGTGGCGGTACAAACTGCCTTAGACGACACTGCGAACACCTCGTGGTTTATGCAAGATGGTGCCCGGCCACATCGCACGGCCGACGTCTTTAATTTCCTGAATGAATATTTCGATGATCGTGTGATTGCTTTGGGCTATCCGAAACATACAGGAGGCGGCGTGGATTGGCCTCCCTATTCGCCAGACATGAACCCCTGTGACTTCTTTCTGTGGGGACACTTGAAAGACCAGGTGTACCGCCAGAATCCAGAAACAATTGAACAGCTGAAGCAGTACATCTCATCTGCATGTGAAGCCATTCCGTCAGACACGTTGTCAAAGGTTTCGGGTAATTTCATTCAGAGACTACGCCATATTATTGCTACGCATGGTGGATATGTGGAAAATATCGTACTATAGAGTTTCCCAGACCGCAGCGCCATCTGTTGTTGAAAATTTTAACTACTGTAATTTCGAAAGTTTGTCTGCCTGAAAATGTACTGTTGTCCCAAGCATATTGCAACAAACGGTGTATTTCTATCGCTGCTTGTTTAGTTTTTATTGCCGTTTCAAATATACCGGTCATTTTTGAAACACCCTGTACATGTACCGTGCTTGTGTCTGACTAGGAGTTAGTCCTCGACACGTGATGCTGCTATCGCCTGGACGGGTTTATAACAATAATAGGCGGGTGGTTATAAAGTTCTGGTTGATCAGTGTATATTAGAACTGCAAGCCCTCGTTAAAAGAAATGGCGTTGTTTTGGATTGCTTTCAGTTGTTCACAGCAGCGGCACACCAAGACTTTGTTGCCTAATGTTGTGAGGTCAATAATCCAGACAATTGCCCCTTCAAATATTCGAAGGCCTACCGGTCCTCTTCGTGAACCATAAATTGGAATGGTCGCTGGCGGTCACGATGACATCCATACCGCCCACTGATATCAAACTGTACGGCTGTCACCGGTACTCTGTGGGGAATGTTTGCGCCTCTGCCACTTCTACGGCTGCTGTGCTGTCTGCACAGTCATGCTGATGGACCCCCCCGTGTAGTGAGACAACTTCTGACGTCACCTTGCACAGCATTCCCCTTCATACTACTTGTATTTCTTTTTCCGACAATTTATTTCTTACGTTTTGTACATTCCGGTACATTTTACATTACTGATACAAATTTTAACTTTTTTATGAGATAAATCACGCCACTTAGCGCAATGCTGGATGTACTCCTCAGTTTCTGAAAATTAACATTCACGAATACACCACTGATCCCTGTATTACGGTGATCGGAAAGTATGCCGTGCTGGGGCCTCCTGCTGTTGTTGCAAGGACAGCGGCTTGTGTTTATTTGTACCGTCTGCAGCGACATTTTGTATCTGTTTGCTAAACTGACGTTTTTGTGTTCCTGACAAACAAAGGAATTTTTTGTTTGATTGCCCTTTCCGGCAATTAAATTGCTCCCAGAAAATATTTGCACGGTACATTCTGTTACAGATCATTCCACCAGCGAAACAAGCACCAATATTTGGAGTTTTTATCCATTACTGAAGTGTCACGAATCCTGGTCTACTGTTCACCTTAAGACTACGCATCCTCTGAGCCGCAGGTTTTTTAATGACACTTTTTCTGTGTATGTGTAATGCAAGTTTGTTTCTTGTTTCAAAAATTCCGAAAACTTTTGCTTTGTTTTCAGTTTCATCTAATGATTGCTGTGAGATCCAAACCGATAATCTTTTCAACAATATTAAGTTGTTATCAAGAATGCAAATTTTCTTTGATTCATTGCCTTTACTGTCGTCTATCACTGCTCGCTTCCGATATAGTGTTCATACGTCACATGCTCTTACATGTTCATTTTTGCTTTATACTAGTAAACTCCATGAGCTGTGAAAGAAGTTAAGAAAAAATTACGTCCACAGTTCTTGATTCGCTCCCCACCTCTACAGTTAGCCAATCATGTTATTTGCCTGCCATCCTATTCGTAACTGCTCCGTGCCATATCATCAACGACCTGCCTTTTACACGCATATCATGTCCCGTCTCTGACAATCTCTTCCTACTCCGGAGAAAGGATAACCCACTCAGTGCTGTCTGTGCTGAGCAAACCACTGTAGCCCCACTTTTCCTGATTGCATGTTGTACTGAGATGAGAGGCCAGAAACGAATTTCGGTGTTTACGAAGTGGCTCGCTAATTCTTCTTGATTCAGCGATCGTTCAACCAACAGCTACCTATTCTATTCTTTTACTCCTTTCGCCTGATTTTTCCTTTTACTGTACGTTTTCAGTCTGACAACTTACGTGATTTTTCTCGCGTGTGTGTGTGTGTGTGTGTGTGTGTGTGTGTGTGTGTGTGTGTGTGTGTGTGAGGGAGAGAGAAGGAGAGAGAGAGAGAGAGAGAGAGATTTCCAAAGTACTATCAGCAGTTCACTTATCACAGGTTCTGTGCGTAGAGAACTAAAAAGAATGGATTTCAGTGGTCGAGAAGTTCCTCTAAGTCACACTTTTCTGTAGTGAACAGTAAGCGACATTTGAGGGGGTATAAAGAGCGACACTATTAGACAATAGATGATTGGCAACGAATTATTTGGTGTGATGAAACACGTTTTACCCTGTGACAATCCGACGGAAGGCTTTGGGATTCGCGAATGCCTGAAAAATTTGCTTTTCAACATGTATAGTGTCAACGATGCAGTAGAGGTATAGACATCACGGCATGTGATGTTATTCGTGGTTAGGTATTGCCCCATTATTGTGCTTAAGAAAACGCTAAATGCGCAAGGATACCAACACATAGTACAGCAATGTGTATTCTGTAGAACTGAAGAACATTTAGGAGACGATTACTGTTTATATCAGCATGCCAATGCAGAATCTGTGAGGTAATAATTTGTGGATAGTAAGATTCCTGAAATTAACGGTCTGCCCTGAGTCCCGATCTGGACACAGTAGAAGACCTATGGGATGAGTTAGAACGTCGACTTCCCTCCAGACGCTTGAGTCTCACGTTGCTACCTTCTCTGATTTCGGCTGTTGTGGAAGAACGGGCTAACACGCCTTCACAGACATTGACAAACCTCGTTGAAAGCGCCTCCAGCAAAGGTCAAGCCGTAAAAATGGTGAAGGATAGACAAATCCTATATTAGTTTCCACAAATCCTATATTAGTTTCCACTGATGGGTCTCCAGATTGTTTCGATCAGATACTATAGCTTGCTCATCAAATCGAGCATTTTTATCATGTCCCACTCTCCCAAATGCCAAAATAATTCTGAAGGGCATGTACACTGAAGGCCATGTACACTGAAGGGCTTGTTTTCACTTAGATCTTTTAGTGCTTTGTCGAATTCTTCTCGCAACGTCGCATCCCCCATTTCATCCTCACCTACTTTGTCTTCCTCTTCTACAATGATGTAAAATTGGTTGAGATCGTAGAGCTCTCTTATATACTCGCTTCGCATTTCAACTTTCCTTCGTTGCCTACTGCTGGCTTGCTATCTGAGTTCCTAATAATCCTACAGGTGCTTCCCCTTTTTCTGAAGGTCAGTTCAATAATTTTGTATGTTTCACCTATCTTTCCGCTATTCATGGATGTTTCTACTACTTTGCATTACTGCTCCAGCTACTCTCATTCTCAAATATTTGTGATCCTTTAGCCAGTTTCATTTGTTACATTTTTATATTCTATCCGATCGTCAATTACATTCAGTACCTAGTGTCTTTTCAAGGATTTCTACTGGGACTTATATTTTTGTGTATTTTGTCTCTCAGACCTGCCCATTAGCCCTCTGTTGTACGAGGGTTATTCCATAAGTCATGGTAATTACGGTATATCTTGCGATAATGCGACATCACAAGAATTCCACAATGTATATTGAACTGATGTGGCTGCGTGTATCTCAATGTCAACACAAAATACAGTACAGGAGGCCACGGTAAAGGGTGAAATGAAATACATGAATTGGAACTCTGTGTAAATTTATTGTACGCGAGTACAAATGGAACAAAAATGAATCAAAATTAACTACTGTGCTTCAAAATAGACCACCAATGCGGACTCACAGCGTTGCCAACGACGGGGTAGGCGTCGAATGCCATTAGCATTACCTGGACAGCACTCACCTCGAGAGAGTTCATTTCAAAATAATAATCGACCAGCATTCGCAGCAGTAAACTGTAGTACGCAATGGAAATTTTTAAAAATTAATGCAGACATACGGTGATTAGCCCGAAAATAGTTCCTTCCTCCTGCTAACTTGCTGGAAACATCAGTCTGTCCGTAGAGGAAAGTGACTGATATTTATTAAACAATTCTCTTTTATCTCTTTTAGACACTAACACAGAAACCCACTTTCAGTCGTGACCTTTCCCGGCCACGCGACAGTCATGTTCATAAAGCATATGTCTAAAGTAAGTTACAGATTCTTGTCTAAAATAAATGAAAAGTGTTGGCTAGACGACATTTTGGTCGATACAAAAAATTGCTACGGTTTAATATCTTCCCTCCCAAAGTCATTGATATGTGTCAAGAGGAGGATGGAACCATATAATCATGCATGATTAACGCAGCTGATATTAATATCGCCTGTCAATTTAGAACTGGTTTTCTATGGCAGCCCAGGCATATTCTAACGTGTTCATATCATATGGAATTTGTCTTTATGCTACTCAAATCACTGGAGAAAGATTCTGTCGTAATTAATCAATTGTAACAAATGAAAAATTTTTACAAAACGAAATTCGAATCAGTGGTTGTCGCAAACAGTCACGTTGACAATATTAATCTTCCAGGATCGACTCCGATTTTAAATATCAAGGATTTTTCTCAGCTATTATTTTCGAAGGCTACCTGACCAAGTAAAGTCATTTACTGCTTTTTGTTTTTCATTATAGTTAGTATCCCATCCCTTGGTCCGTGATACAGCCGGGTCGCTCCATCAAATACGTTCCGCTAGTGGTCCTACTGTCACAGACACCGTGCAACGACCTCTGGTTGTCATTTTCAGCTTAAACTGAAGGGTACTCTTGTCACGTGAATGGTTAAAGCGACTGCTTGTGATAAGCAGGAGATTTGACACACATTTTCATCTGTCACGACGTAACCATTATAATGGAGGTCCATTGTTTCTGGACGGATTTCTCTGATGTCATTTTATCGATTTAATCTCCGTTCATTAAGTTCAACCTGTTTTAATTAATATATTTTATCTGATGAAAGTTATAACTGCCTTTTAGGACAATTTCCGATAGTCAAGCAAGTTGTGAGCAGTAATGGATGTGTTTCACACCCTTCAGATTGTCTTCGGCAACAACAGCGGGTTCCAGAGACGTTCAGATTTCCGTTCCCCGTAACGTACTATTGCGATTATCACACTCTTATTAAGTCTGGCTGTGCATCTGTCATGTAGACGTTCTTGTGGAAAACGGTGTGTGCGGAAAGAACCTGAGTGTGATGTAAAGTTTTTGGAATTTTTGGAAACATATTTAGCGATCTTAAAATTTGTTAAATTTAAAATAGTCTTTATCGCAATTTTTATTTATTTATTGCAGTATGAGGCCAGTTTCGACTCTTTCATAGAGTCATCTGCAGACTCTGTAAATACACTCCTGGAAATGGAAAAAAGACCACATTGACACCGGTGTGTCAGACCCACCATACTTGCTCCGGACACTGCGAGAGGGCTGTACAAGCAATGATCACACGCACGGCACAGCGGACACACCAGGATCCGCGGTGTTGGCCGTCGAATGGCGCTAGCTGCGCAGCATTTGTGCACTGCCGCCGTCAGTGTCAGCCAGTTTGCCGTGGCATACGGAGCTCCATCGCAGTCTTTAACACTGTTAGCATGCCGCGACAGCGTGGACGTGAACCGTATGTGCAGTTGACGGACTTTGAGCGAGGGCGTATAGTGGGCATGCGGGAGGCCGGGTGGACGTACCGCCGAATTGCTCAACACGTGGGGCGTGAGGTCTCCACAGTACATCGATGTTGTCGCCAGTGGTCGGCGGAAGGTGCACGTGCCCGTCGACCTGGGACCGGACCGCAGCGACGCACGGATGCACGCCAAGACCGTAGGATCCTACGCAGTGCCGTAGGGGACCGCACCGCCACTTCCCAGCAAATTAGGGACACTGTTGCTCCTGGGGTATCGGCGAGGACCATTCGCAACCGTCTCCATGAAGCTGGGCTACGGTCCCGCACACCGTTAGGCCGTCTTCCGCTCACGCCCCAACATCGTGCAGCCCGCCTCCAGTGGTGTCGCGACAGGCGTGAATGGAGGGACGAATGGAGACGTGTCGTCTTCAGCGACGAGAGTCGCTTCTGCCTTGGTGCCAATGATGGTCGTATGCGTGTTTGGCGCCGTGCAGGTGAGCGCCACAATCAGGACTGCATACGACCGAGGCACACAGGGCCAACACCCGGCATCATGGTGTGGGGAGCGATCTCCTACACTGGCCGTACACCACTGGTGATCGTCGAGGGGACACTGAATAGTGCACGGTACATCCAAACCGTCATCGAACCCATCGTTCTACCATTCCTAGACCGGCAAGGGAACTTGCTGTTCCAACAGGACAATGCACGTCCGCATGTATCCCGTGCCACCCAACGTGCTCTAGAAGGTGTAAGTCAACTACCCTGGCCAGCAAGATCTCCGGATCTGTCCCCCATTGAGCATGTTTGGGACTGGATGAAGCGTCGTCTCACGCGGTCTGCACGTCCAGCACGAACGCTGGTCCAACTGAGGCGCCAGGTGGAAATGGCATGGCAAGCCGTTCCACAGGACTACATCCAGCATCTCTACGATCGTCTCCATGGGAGAATAGCAGCCTGCATTGCTGCGAAAGGTGGATATACACTGTACTAGTGCCGACATTGTGCATGCTCTGTTGCCTGTGTCTATGTGCCTGTGGTTCTGTCAGTGTGATCATGTGATGTATCTGACCCCAGGAATGTGTCAATAAAGTTTCCCCTTCCTGGGTCAATGAATTCACGGTGTTCTTATTTCAATTTCCAGGAGTGTATATATTGCCAAAGTAGTGTAGGCGTTATCATAAGCGTATAAAAGATATGTAAAAAACATATAAAAATAAGATAAATAATAATAAATTATACCCAGAGCGGGGGTGGACACTGCCAGACGAGTTTCGTCGACCCTCGACGTTTGTGTCACTGCTGACTGCATAGGGGGAACAGGTATTAATAGGGCTGGACACACCCACCGGTCTGAGTATGACATCATATGAAGCCCATCAGAAAACACATTCATGATTAGGTAACTTAATACATAACAATGAAGGAACAGCTACAGTTATAATACATCATAATGTCAATTATTGATCATTATTCGTCAGTGAATATAAATTATGCTATTAAAATGGTGCATTGGTATGAAATAGAGTATGCTGCCCTCTAAAGTCAAAACTACAAATCTGCACCAAAGACTGTCGTTGCCCCAGCGTTGACGTGGATGATCGAGTGTTACCATGGAAATGGCGTCTTGTTCCGCTGTGGACGTGCTGTCGAAGACTGTGCTATGGGGAGTTACGTAGTATGTTACGGTTATGTGCCATAGAAAAACGGTTAATTTTGCTCTGTTCTGATGCCAGCGCCATGAAAATAACTGTACTATGGCGGAACCACACTAATATTTCTGTAATAACAGCGGAACGGTTGTACTAAAGTGCATCGATAGTTGCTGTACAAACGGCGTCCTAGCTCGGCGAGGCAGGCATCAGATGATCAGAGATTATTGTGTATTGTATTGTATTGTATTGTATTGTATTGTATTGTATGTTAACCGGGGACCTAGAAACGACGGAGAGGCTTCGTCCCCGCCGCAGCCGCAGTGGTCCACAACCCCACGACGACTACCGCTGTCCACTTCACCCTTCCGCCGCCCCTCACCGAACCCAGGGTTATTGCGCAGTTCGGTCCCCGGTGGACCCCCCAGGGAACGTCTTACACCAGACGAGTGTAACCCCTATGTTTTCGTGGTAGAATAATGGTGGTGTACGCGTACATGGAGAACTTGTTTGCGCAGCAATCGCCGACATAGTGTAACTGAGGCGTAATAAGGAGAACCAGCACGCATTCGCCGAGGCAGATGGAAAACCGCCTAAAAACCATCCACAGACTGGCCGGTTCACCGGACCTCGACACAAATCCGCCGAGCGGAATCGTGCCGTGGACCAGGCGCTCCTTCCCGCCCGGAAAGCTATAATATTGGCAACAGGATGCTGTAAAAGTGTATGGTGATTGTGGGAACAGATGCCTGATACCGTTATGGAAAAGTACAAAGCGTGCATAAACATTTTTTGATGTACGATTTGTACTTTTCCATAGCGGTATCAGGCACCTATTCCCACCAATCACCACACACTTTTACAGCATCCTATTGCCAATACTATAACCTCATATAGAGAATTTCTTGTGAAGAGATTTTTAAGCTGATTGTAACCCTTTAATTTTATCCTTTTATGACGTATAATTTTGTCATAATGACGAATACTATGCTATATTGACTAAGGCGTCAAAGTCCTCCAATTATAACTTTGTTACAGCACCATATATTGTCGCAGTGAAAATTAGACGCTATTTCTATAACAACTGCAGAGTTATCTATGGAAACACTGTTTTCGTAGTCGAAATGTGAACCGTTGCGATATAATTCGCAGTACACTATAATCTCTGATCATCTGATGCCTGCCTCACCGAGCTAGGTCACCGTTTCTGCGGCAACTATTTATGCACTTTAGTAAAATCGTTCCACTGTTATTATCGAAATATTAGTATGGTTCCGCCATACTACGGTTACTTTCATGGCGCTGACATCAGAAGAGAGCAAAATGAACCATTTTTCTATGGCACATAACTGTAACATACGACGTAATTTCCCATAGTACAGTCTTTGACAGCATGTCCACAGCGGAACAGGACGCTATTTCCATGGTAACCCCCGATTATCCACTTCAGCGCTGGGGCAACGGCAATCTTTGGTGCAGATTTGTAGTTCTGAGTTTAGAGGGCAGCATACTCTATTTCATACCAATGAACCATTTTAATAGTATAAATTAAATTCACTGACGAATAATGATCAATAATTGACATTATGAGGTATTATAACTGTAACTGTTCCTTCATAGTTATGTAGTAAGTTATCTAACCATGAACGTGTTTTCTGATGGGGTTCGTATGATGCCATACTCAGAACGGTGGGTGTGTCCCGCCCTATTAATATCTGTTCCCTCTTTGCAGTCAGCTCTACCTCCTGTACACAGCAGATATGCCCCAACCACCCCCCCTCCCTCCCTCTCCAGTACACCTCTTGCAATCTGCCGATGACACTGCATTCCTCGTCCTCGTCCTCGCCCTCGCCCTCGCCCTCGCTCCTACCCTCCATCGGTCCCAACACCTTCTCCAGAAACACCTTGACCTTTTTGCCGCATGGTGTAACCAGTGGCTCCTGAAAATCAATCCTTCCAAGACCCAGGCAATCATCGTAGGTTGTACCATTCGCTCCTCGGCTCCTGGATTTCTCCCTTACTGTCTGCGCCCATCGTCCACCTCCCCCCCACCCTCACCTACCTGTGCCTCCCCATTGACCGTCACCTCTCCTGGATTCCTCATCTCCACTCCATCCAATCCAAAGCCCACAACCGCCTCCGACTCCTCAAACTCCTCTCTGGCCGGACATAGGGGTTGCATCCTTCTACCATCCTCCACACCTACAAATCCTTACTCCGTCCCATGCTCTGTTATGCCAGTCCCGCCTGGATATCTGCCCCCCCCCCCCACCAAATTCTATAAGTCCCTCCAGATCCTTGAGCGTCATGCACTCTGCTTCGCCTTCCGTATACGCCTCCCGTCCCCTACACGGATCCTCTATGACCTCATTCCTTTCTCCCATCTGCTCCTATTCCTCGAACATATCCGCATACTCTACTCCTCCCGCCACCTTGATCCCCCTCACCCTCTGGTTGCTCCTGTCCTCTCCCATCCCCACCCCCTGCCACGTCTTCACTGTTGTGTCCCCCCAACCCTCCATCTCTACACCCATCATCTCCTTTCCCAAGGTGGCTTCCATCAACTCCCCCTCCTGGATGATGCCCTCTCTCCCTCCATTTATCCCTCCTATCAACTATGATCCTCCCCCTCCTATCCTCCATCCTTTTCTTGGGATCCCTCTCCCCCCCCCTTTCCATCCTATTTTTTCCCCACCTACCATCTCTCTGTCCCCCTTCTCTCCCCTGAGTCCTTTTGCATTTCCCTCCTCTGCCTTTTCCCATTCCCTCTCGGATCTGACCTACCCCTCCCCCCCCTTATGAATCCTCTCCTTCCTTTGGTTTCCCCCCTTTCGTTTTTCCTCTCCTCCCTCCTTGTTTTCCCCCTCATCTGTCCAGGTCCACCCTCCCATCAGCCCTAGGCTATGGTGTGTCCTTTGTGCCAATATTTTAGTGGAGTGTTTACAGTGAGTGTTCAGTGTTGTGTGTCTTTTCCGAAGTGTTGCGAACGGCCATCTTACTGTCGCTGGGTGTGATTTTATATCTCTTGCGAACAGAAACCAGACTGTCGCCAGGTTTTTTAATTGTCTGTCTACTATGTTACCTGTCTGCATCCTCTGTCTTTTATTCGATTTGCCAACCCTTTGCTTTATGTTTTAACGTTCCACAGTTTTCCGCCATTTTACACTTTAAGTCCCCGTTTTATCGCCTGTTTTTAATTTTTCTTAACTTCATCTTACGTTTTAAAAAGTCTGTAGGCTGCAGAGCAGCTTAATAAGCTGCTGTCAGCCCCCCCCCCTTCGGGGGGAATCGAAATACAATAAAGGAAAAAAAATGCAGTCAGCTGTTACACAATCGTCGAGGGTCGACGAAACTCGTCTGGCAGTGTCCATCCTCCACTGTGGGTATAATTCATTATTAGTTATCTTATTTTTATGTATCTTTTATATGCTTATTATAACGGCTACACTACTTTGGCAATATATCTTTACAGAGTCTGAAGATGACTCTATGAAAGAGTCGAAACCGGTCACTCATTCCAATGCATTAAAAAAAAAATTGCGATCAAGACTGAGTGTGATGTACCCAGGAACGTGATTTACCTGATTGGTCCACTGTGTTTCATTTTCCCACTGTATCCTCACAACATTCTAGTGTCCACTACAATGGTAACTTACGACATCGTTTGGACATAAAATTACACAAACCGGCAGAGTCACTGAAGATCAACTCGCTTTACACATTTGAAAGTTTTCTTGAAGTTTATCGTCGAAATTGTTTTACCGTGCTAGCAAGCCATCGCCGACCATGGTCAAACTTGCAGCTTGAACTGTCGTTTGTACACTTCCAGTAGATACTAATGCTAGCAGGACGTAAACAGCCGAAGAGCTTCGCCGTTTCCATAACGCTTGTTGCCAGAGCCCAGACATCCTGACCTGCTGTGCCTCAAAGTTGCTTAATTCAGTAGCTGTTCAAAGTCCTTCGAAATTGCGTCCACTGACGATACTGTTTTACCCTACCGCATTCCGAAAACATTTCGCACTGGGATACCCATCCCTCTACGTGAACCAGGCGATCTCTTTCCTAAGAAAAAAGGCTGTTCATAAAGTTAAGGCTCATCAGTATTTATTAATTTTAATTTCGCACAGAGTATCCTCATCTACAACTGAATTCACATATGTACTTGGCAATCAGTGTACTGAGCATGGTGGCTGGTACTTAGAATCGATTCTAGCAACTTTCCATTCTGTTCCATTTGCGTACGATGCGAGAGCAAAATAGCATCCTATATCCCTCGGTACGCACACTAATTACTACAGAATAGTTGCTGTGTCTTCCTTCAATACCAGGTTACTAGAGACATACAGGTGGGTTTTGTTGAAACAGCGCAGCTTTTACCTCAAAGATTTCCATTTAACTTTCCTGAGCATGTCCCCCGCTGCACTTCCGTTTAGGCTGTACTGACATGTACGACTCTAGCAGCGCCTTTCTGTAAATTCGGATGCTTACTACTGAGCCCGTAATCGAATTCAGCCAGGTTTTCTCCCTTTGTTGAGGGCACTATCTTGTGTTTATCAACATTTAAAGGAGGTCGACATTCGTTGCGCCAACTGATAATTCTTTCAAAGTCGTTATGCACTTATTTACAAACATCTTGAGAGGAAACTCCTTCATAGAAAATAGTTTCGTGAACGAACAATTTTAGGCCGCGAAGGATTAGCCGAGCGGTCTCAGGCGCTGCAGTCATGGACTGTGCGACTGGTCCCGGCGGAGGTTCGAGTCCTCCCTCGGGCATGGGTGTGTGTGTTTGTCCTTAGGAAAATTTAGGTTAAGTAGTGTGTACGCTTAGGTACTGATAACCTTAGCAGTTAAGTCCCATAGGATTTCACACACATCTGAACATTTTTGAACAATTTGAGGATAATCATGACCCTGTCTGATAAGTCGTTTCGTATATGAAAAGAAAGAGATCCCGTAACGCTTCGTCGAGGCACATTAATTTCGATTCTGTTGTACACTCGCCTTCCAGTGTAGCATAATAGGTTCGGTCAGTACCTCTGTCGTGCTAATCAAATAATTATGAAAATATTCCGTGTTACCGTGTCTTGGTTCTTAGTCGACAATTGACTTTCATTCCTCATTAATAACATCCGATACGATAGTTTTTAATTCCTCTCTTCGTGCGTGGTAATAGCTACAAGGAAATGGAGCTCTGTATGTCTCTCATGTGTCATGGAGCGCGTTCGCTAACCTGGAACGTGATTTTATAAGTAACATCTGCCAACACCTAAACAGCACATATCATGAACTCGCCAGCCATCAAACGAACAAATGGATTATCATTTACATCTATGCGCTAAGGAAAGCAAAGTAGAGCTAATTCCTCCGAAAAATTTTACGGTATTTCTGTTTTGATATTATATCTCGCAACACATGACGAAAATCTTTTGAAACGAAGCAGTGTCGACGATCATTAGAAAGCTAGGAGTGTTAAGTTCAGTAGACAGCTTACGGTGTATTAGGAAGTGAAAGATAGTAAAAACTTTTCTACTCTGTGCAGAAACGTTTATGTAATGTTTTGATACACGAAATTCAAGATAACCAGTCACTTAAGAATCGAGATACAGTTTTGCAAAACGTCTTCCAAGTTTTCCGAAATAAACATTACCAGAGTACTTTCAAAACAGCTGCCCTGCCAATCAAAGTTAAGAAGCGAGTGAGATCACAAAGGGCATTGACATGTATTATTACCCGGTCGTTCAAAAGAAAATACTTCAGTAACGTATTCTCCGCAGTGATCTCAAGAGTTAAGAAAACAGCACTCCAAAAGAGTTGCCAATATTCAGCCTCTAAGTGTGTGAGTGAGTTTCCTGGGATATTGGAGTGTTTGTGGTAGGCCTAGACAGCATGGTGATCACTATGAAATAGTTATGGAGGTGATTTTTGAAAGAAGTAGTGTGGGAATAAGTACTAGTTTTATTTTTGGTTCCTTTCAATAATAATTTTCTTGCATTGTTGCTTTAACCTACTTATTACGGAAAATTTTCCAGAATATTAATTGAGTTGGTTTATTTTCTTCTGCGAACTGCCACAGGCTATTTATGCAAGTCGATGGTACGTAAAGTTATAAACTTCAGTTGACATCCGCAGAATTCCTCAGGGATTCTGTTACAGTTCAATTTCAACCCGTAATCTGATCAAACAAGGGATTGGTATTCGTCTATTCGCATCAAGTTCAGTTAATCATACGTCACGTTAGATAGAGACGTTTTCACTATTCAAACGTATAGTTTTGTGTGTAGCTAAATTTGGTGTGTATGTTGAATTATGGTTAAATCAGTGATCTGTCGCCTCGACTGATTTACTACAAGCAATTAGTGTTCAAAATTGTCTTTGATCGCATTCAAAACATTATTTCCTTCGTCGGAACTTTTGCGGGAAACTAGGGTTTCACGTTTAATGTAATGTTGTAGTTGAATATGAAATTATATGGCACTGACGAATCCACTGGGAGCAGTAGAACTAGACGTAACCACTGCTGTGGAGAGAGAGCGCTCGTATTGCCGCAGCTAATGGAATAGTTCGGTGAGCCACGTGTCTCTGATGTCGTCACAACTTCTTCTGGCCGTCGGCCTCACATTCAAGTACAGGATAAGCATGATGTGCAATGTCAGCGCAGCCAGATCAGCACATCGAATATCTTGTCTGTAGGTCAAGCATGCAGCGGGATTTGGACACACCAATACTGAATGTGTGTATAAGGAATACTTGGTTAAAAGACAGCCGCAGTGTCTCAGGCAGGCAGCGTGATGAAGACAGAGGTCGCCGACAAGTATAGTCGGGGGCAACATCACGAAAGATAAGTGTTCAGTGCTAGGCGACAAAATAAGTGAGCAGCCGAAACATACAAAGCCACCCTATACTCCACTTGAAAAGTATAGAACTACCTCACACTTGTACGTGCGGTTACCGTACGTCAAGGCACATGCAATGGAGTCACCTTGTGGGACGGAAAGAGTACGTCGAATGCCTCTTGAGCGAGTGGTCCATCAGCGAGTTGTCAAACAAAGCCCTTCAATCGTCTTTCACCGGCAAACTATGTTCCAATCTAATGTAGGATCCTGTGCATCCAGCACCCTATAGGTGATCTGTATCTCCAGCGAAGCGATACATAGCCCCATCACGCCCGAATTATGTTAGAAGAGTATGAAGAACGCTCCAAGGACATAAGGACCCGTGGTTGGACCCCGAAGTCACCTGACCAAAATCTTATGGAGAGATCTTTGAAGACGTGACTCATCAGCGACTACTGTATATCGTTAAGTCGTGCCACAACTTGGGTCTGTTGTCCTCAAGCCAACAAGGAGAGCTACTAGGTGGGTGTTTCTGATTCAACTATTCGCGGATGTGTGTTCCTATTTGGTAGATTAGTCAATACGTAATATTTTTTCTCCTTCTAGTAATAAAATTTATTGTTAGTTACACAACCATTATAAAGTGACGTATGGAACTAATTTTTATTCAGTATGCTGTGCAATTATTCCCACGTTTTTAATTAAAAGCGTGCTGAATGTTTACCACTAGCAATTTCAGTAAATGTGTAATGGAAAAATGACCTTTCGAAATCTATCTCAAACAGACAATTTAGTATGTTCTAAACGTCCTGGGACCAGGAACGAATATTTTTCGGAGGTTTGGTATTATTCACAAACAGCTGATACACGAAGTTTTCCCGCAGATGCGTCTATTGGGATATGTTCAAGCTTTTCTGGGAAAAATTCATAGATGATGGTACGAAAATAGAACTGTATGACACAGTCTCCATTATAATTACTGCTTAGAAACAGTTTACTGGAAGTCGAGATAGCTGCTAGGTCCACAGTGGCAATGTTTATTATCTCACTGGCTCAGCTGCACGTCAGACACATTGGCGAGCTACTTCCGAGCCCATTTTGTGCTGCAGCTTCTTCCATAAATCAGAGGATACAATTCTGCCCATCTTACAGTAGAAAGATACTCTATGACTCATATTTATATCATTTCCAGTGTATTGCCAACTTTCCTCATTCTTCTCTCTCTTCACATAATAACAGTAAACTTTTATCACAATACTTCTGCTATGGTTCTTCAAGAAATATACACGTTCGTTCTTTTTACCTCATATTGCTCTCTACTCTTTTGGCACATTTCCGCATTAACACTGGCGTCTACTCTCACGATTAGGTATCTAGCCTAGTAACGCTGGTAACTGCGCATTGCGTTGAGCCGTGTGGCAGTGACAGCTGATACGTACCGGCCGACGTTCAGGGAGCGTGCAGTGGCTGGTGGGAGGCGCATTGTGGCTCCGCGCTGCGGCTGCGAACGTCGGCGCCAGCGGCGGAGCACTGGCCTAGGCGGCAGCGAGCGCCTGCCGGCTGTGGAGGCGGGGGCGGGGGGGGGGGGGGGGTCCGCCGCCGCGCAAGGTCAGCACTCGTCCTCATCTCCTACAAACGAGCCAGCTACGAGCATTGAAATCCCCGACCACGTGTACTGTCACACAAAGTTCACTGGCTTCCGACCGATGTCATAACCTTAATAACGGTATTCATTCCTTCATCCCAACTTCTGGGTCGACTGTCACGTTTTGTGCCCATTTCGTGACCCTCATTTTAATGAGACCTTCGAGCGGCCTTCTTCACCTCGGTTTAGCCTTCTCCGACAAGTTGTCCGTAAAGTCAGTGAGGCATATCTGTACTCTTAGGTTTCCTACTACTAACGAGGAGAACACGTCAAGTGCCACAACCCGATATCCCAGAAACTCTGCTCAGTGGAAGAGAGCTCAAAATAAGCAAACACATGTCTCAGTTTACCAATAGATATTTGACGGTTTTTGAGTAAACGACAATCAAAGCTTTTGAGGTAGCGTATGTGCCTTTAAGCGAAAAACTAGTTCAACCGAAGCGGTTGCGCATGGGCTAGCGTCACGGCTTCACACTTCTGCACCCCGTGCTGAAAACCCTATTACCATTTTCAATTTTGTTTTTCATTTATCTATCCATGTCCGTAGAAGATAACTAAAAGAATGCTTTCCAACGTATATTAAAATAACGTTGTCCATATTCGTCAATTAATTGTAAGTCTGACGAATTAATTTAAAAAAAATGAATGAAAAAATTTTTTGTAATAGTTTTTGGTGGAACTCCTTTAGTGTATCTTGCTTGATACATAATAAACTGCAGGTATCAGTTTTTTCGGAAAAATTATCCGTTATGCGTGGTTTGCCACGAAATTATTTCCAACGCGTGAAACCTTCAGCTATGCAGACAGCGGTTCTTCCCCGAGTGAGATTCTTTATGAAGAAGTGTAACTATGGCAAACCTACCTTCGTGCAAAGTTCGTGTTCGGAATTCCTGTTTCCAATATTTCTACGATAGGTATCAGCCAAAGGAATGCAGCAAATCTCCCTGAAGAATGAACGTAACAATTAAATTTAAGAATTAAGAACTGATATAACAATAAATAAGAGAATAGGAGAAGTCTGTAAGCCCTAAAAATACCAAATACACATATATTTTATAAAAAAAATTATGTAACACTTATTGTGACGCTCAGCAGTAATTTTGCAGTTAATGTAGCGCTTTTGTATTCCCTAACTTTGCAAGAAACATTAATGTAGTAGACTTCCAAAGACCTGGGTAGATAATAGAAAAAATAAAATAAAAACAATTATCAGGTTTCAAACAATGGACACAAAAGTGAAAAAAACGTGACGCTAGTCAGTAGCCCACTGGATGCTATGAGCGTATCGCGCGCTAAGACGTATCTAAATTGCATCGAAATGTGTGATGGTTATTTTCTCCGAAATGGTCGCGTATCTTCCGCTGAACAAAGTTTCTGATAAATCAAGTTACAGCACTTGACGCGCTCTCATAAGATTAACCACCAACTGAGAGCTTACTTCATGTACGGTTAATCGGGAAAGTTGCAGTATTGGATAAAGTTAAATCGCAAGACGTATGATTGACAACAGTGGCCGAGGCAAATAATCAGAAATATTCTGATCGTGTATATACAGTCATGAACAGTTAAACTGGTGACACGTATCAGCTTTGTGTATCGATCGGGAGGGCTCACTAATAAGACACTGAACTCGTACTGTGGTTCCAATTCTCTTCCGTGCATTCACGTGGAGGATTTATTTTATTTCCCTAAATCACTTAATGAAAGTGCCACAATGTTTCTGGAGTGCCGCTAACACAATTCTGACTGCTCGGTGCTGCACTGTTCTGTTAAAAATGTGTGGGCGAACAAACAGATACTCGCCATCGGACAGTAGATGTTTGGGTCCCCATTGCACGGCGTGTGTGCGGTCACCACCGTATGTTCAGAGCTATCCAAACGACCGGAAGTGCGTTTCGTCTGATTTGCATGCAGCCCACACACTGTATCCTTCTTGCAGGTCTTCAGATCTCTTGTCGGTATAGTCTTTTGACTACGCAAAATGGTACACACAGGCAACCAGTAAAGAAAACTGCTCTTTATCGTAATCAGTGTAGATGTAAATTAATACCACAGTGTTACAAACATTAGGAAACACGTTACTAGAGATTCGTTATTATAGATGAGACAGTCATTGACGCTTGTAAACTCAGCTTTATTGCTTCAAAATTGTTACCATACCCATTTGGATCTGAAACTTACTTAATCACACAAATCGTTCTGTGATCTATAATCAAAATGGAATAAACTATCTTGAGAGAATATCCAGAATCCCGAAGTTCTATGACAGTAAGAAGAATTTTTGCTGTCTAAAACGTTTTCTGCCACTTGCTGAACGTCGTTCCTATGGCGGGTGGTTTTGCATTATCTGGTTACTGGAATGACAAGTAAAAACAGGGAAAAAGCGAATCACCATAATTTCCGTCTACTCATGCTGCCTTACATTTAATTTTTACACCTGTTTGAACTTTAAATGCCATTAGAACATTTTTTAGCACTGTATCTAAATTCATAACCAACACCTGTAGACACTGTAGCAAAGAAAACCTTTCATTTCTGAAAGAGCCACGATCACGGCAATGATTTTCATTGCTGATTGGGCATAATAAGACGTGGAATGTCAAGGGTTCAATCAGTATCAGTTACCAGATCTGAACTTCACAGTAAATTTAAACTTTACTGAAACAGGAATGCTATCATGACACTCGGAAGACGTTTAATATAGTTTCATTCAAAACTAACGACCTGCCCACTTGTTTGAATTTTAAATGCCTTGATGTAAAGTTTGTGGCGGGGATGCGAACCCAGTACATAATACGATTGTTAAGTGAATAATATCAAATGTTAGATACCGAATTTTTGCAGCAGTAGTGAGATGTGTAGATGCATGACAATACGACTGTCCTTTGCTTGCTCGGGATTCCATTTCGTCACTTCCCTCCGTCGTTGAACACCCATGAATAGATGTTGTATGTTCACTATTAGGGATATGTGCGCATGCTTGATTTGAAAGAACGTGACGAAATGTTTGTGCAAATGTAACTCCAACCGTACAAACATCGTAACGAAGATATGTTAATAAACAAATAACTTTTTCTCCAGCAGCTAGGAGAAGCATGATTCAACTTGTAATCACTTGATGGAAATTTCTCGACTGACTAGGCATCGAAACCATCTCATGCCGTAGTTGTTAGGTACGACCGAAGAGACGTTTGCGATATAATTATTTTTCACCAGGAACTTCGAGTAGAATTTTGGTATTTGAAATGGCATGATGAAATGGCTTCAAATGGCTCTGAGCACTAAGCGCCTTAATATCGGTGGTCATCAGACCCCTAGAACTTAGAACTACTTAAACCTAACTAACCTAAGGACATCACACACATCCATGCCCGAGGCAGGATTCGAACTTGCGACCGTAGCAGTCGCGCGGTTCCGGACTGAGCGCTTAGAACCGCTAGACCACCGCGGCCGGCATGGCATAATGCAAGTCTGAATTCAAAATACTGTGATTAGAAGTTCATTCTCTACCTGGGACTTGAAACCAGCATCTATCGTTAGTTCTGACAATAAAAGAGACGCTAAAACTGAAAATAATTTTTTATCGGCGTGAGCAAGGTAGTGCTTGAAATGAAATTGTATATGTTTGTGCTGGAACGGGATTCGAACAAAGATACGTGCTGATATAATTGCGTAGGCTTCCGCGGCCAGAGTCAGTCGACATAAAAGTTTGCTGGGTTTGGTACCGCGTCATAATGTAAAAACTACTGCTGCCAGAGATAAACCAACGTTTCGGCCACGATCGCAGCGGCCTTCTTCTGAGTTTAATGGTGCGTTCTAGCTATGCAGCGTCTTTTATATTTTGTTGTTAATGTTCCCTGTGCATGCCATTACGTCATAATTTTAAAAAGGTAGATAGTTTCATTGGTCACCTAAGGAGGAAGAAGAGGGAACTTTATTTTAACAGGTTATTGCGGTGGAGGGAGAACGTGAGTTATGTACCATGATTGGTGGCTACCGTCGAATGAGAAGTTTGCTGTTGTTTACCAACTGCTGGACGTCGGCCGCGCGGCGGCAGTTACTCGCCGTTTGTGCTCGTGCGTCGTGTTGACAGTGCGGTCTGTTAGGCTCTGATAGCTGGCAGCCAAGATGGGGCTAGCCTGAGTCCATCCTCCCTGTTCATGTTGTTAGGGTGTTTAAGTATTTCGATGGCCTCTTTGATTTTGCGTTTCGTCATAATTGGCTGCTTGGCCAACACACTGGCTTCACTGAATTTTATTTCTTTTCGCAGTCATGGTGATGTTCTGCCACTGCGGATTTGTTGTGTTGCCCTAGACGAATATAACGCTCGTGCTCCCGAATGATCGTTGCTATTGGCCTACCAGTCTCGCCGATGTATGCCTCTCCACATTCGCGTTCCACCTTGTAAACGCCTGTAGTGTGTAATGCATCCACCTTGTCCTTGGTGGAGTCTAGCACGTCCTGGATCCTACGACCACTATAGAAGACAGGCTGCACCCCAACGCGGCGAAGGTGTTTGCCTATTCGGCTAGTAACGTTTTTCACATTAGGTAAGCGCACTGTTGGCTGCAGTTCGTCTATTTCCTGCTCATATTTCTTGCTTGTGTTCGTCGACAAGGCTGTGTTTATCGACTTATGGCTGTAGCCAGTGGCTAGAAAAGTTGTGCGTAACCTTTTAAGCTCAGGTGTGATGTTCTGAGCATCACTTAGGCGCTGCGCAAGGACTGCCAACTATGCCGTCACACCTGAGCGTATTCCCACGGAAGAAATTATCGAATCCGTGGAAACATCACTCCGGGACACATCTGCGATAGAAGCTGAGAAAATTAGACAGGAAACCGTTCGAGTTCTACTACATGCCAAGCCACAGAAACACAGCCTTAACAAAGAGGAAAGAGCAGCTATCAGGGAACTGAAGAACAGCTACGAAATTGTGATATTAACAGCAGACAAAGGCAATGCTACTGTCATCTTAGACACCTTGCAATGTGCAGACAAGATGAAAAAATTTTTTAATGCTCCCATCTACAAAGAACTAAGGGCGGATCCTACGGGGAAGATAATTCGAAAGACGCACTCCGCGATTAAGGACTCGAGAATTGACGCTGACACAGCCAAGGGTCTTATTCCCAGAGTACCAGTCTCTCCTAGAATTTACGGTGTTCCAAAGATACATAAGGAAAGTTGTCCTTTGAGGCCAATAGTGAATGGGATGAATTCGCCTACTTACAATTTGGCAAAGTACCTAGCCTGCAAACTAAGATGTCTAGTTGGCAATACGGACTCTTATGTGAAGAACTCGACACAGTTTATAGAACGCCTAAATGGAGAAACAATTTTACCTACAGACATCATGGTCAGCTTTGACGTGAAATCACTATTTACGAACGTGCCAGTAGATGAAACTATCAACATCTTTCAGGAGCACGTCCCGCCAGACATATGCGACCTGGTTGAGTTGTGCCTGACTTCAACGTACTTCAAATAGCAAGGAAAATACCACGAGCATATAGACGGCATAGCAATGGGGTCTCCCCTATCTCCGCTGGCAGCCGACGTATTCATGGAAGCCCTTGAAGCAACGGCCCTCGGTTCAGCTCCTTTACGCCCATGTTGCTGGTTTAGATTCGTGGACGACACGTTCGCTATATGGCCTCATGGTGAAACTGAGCTACACAAGTTCCACGAATATTGGAACAATATGCACGGGAAGATACAGTTCACGCTGTAAGTAGAAAAGAATGGTGCTATCCCACTTCTAGACGTTGAAGTCTACAGGAGAACGGAGGGCACACTGGGGCGCAGAGTATATCGTAAGCCTACACATACTGACAGGTATCTGCACGCCCAATCCTACAACCACCCAGCGCAGAAGAACTCTGTCATCCGCTCTTTGGCAATCCGTGCGCAGCGCCTAAGTGATGCTCAAAACATCACACCTGAGCTTAAAAGGTTACGCACAACTTATCTAGCCACTGGCTACAGCCATAAGTCGATAAACACAGCCTTGTCGACGAACATAAGCAAGAAAGAGGAGCAGGAAATAGACGAACTGCAGCCAACAGTGCGCTTACCCTATGTGAAAAACGTTACTTGCCGAATAGGCAAACACCTTCGCCGCGTTGGGGTGTAGCCTGTCTTCTATAGTGGTCGTAGGATCCAGGACGTGCTAGACTCCACCAAGGACAAGGTGGATGCATTACACACTACAGGCGTTTACAAGGTGGAACGCGAATGTGGAGAGGCATACATCGGCGAGACTGGTAGGCCAATAGCCACGCGCATTCGGGAGCACGAGCGTTATATTCGTCTAGGGCAACACAACAAATCCGCAGTGGCAGAACATCACCATGACTGCGAAAAGAAATAAAATTCAGTGAAGCCTGTGTGTTGGCCAAGCAGCCAATTATGACGAAACGCAAAATCAAAGAGGCCATCGAAATACTTAAACACCCTAACAACATGAACAGGGAGGATGGACTCAGGCTAGCCCCATCTTGGCTGCCAGCTATCAGAGCCCAACAGACCGCACTGTCAACACGACGCAAGAGCACTAATAAGGCCGGTTCCCACTAGAGCGCGGCAGCGCGGCGTGCGGCAACGGCAGCGGCAAGCGTTTTCCGCGTTGACGCGGCGGCTCGCGGAATTGGCGTTCCCACCTGGAAGCGGCAGACGCTAGCGGTAGCCAATGACGGACAGCCACTGAGGTACGGGCTGGGACCCACCGAAACGACCGGTGTGTTTGAATAACTGTATCTTACACCTACATGAAGGAAAGACGAAGTTGGGTGAAGACATACCAATTTTTCATTTTCTGTACAATGTACTCTTTCACATATTTCATTATTCATGTTTTCTCATTTCACCATAAACAGATTTCATGACTACCGTTCATAATTGTTCACTATCTAGCACATTGCTTAAGAATCATGAAAGAATAATACATATTTGGAACAAAGTTTTCGAAACCAGATTTTAAATTATAAGACATTTCCCGGTGCAGACGCAAACCTACAATACTTTATTAGTTACGAGCTGCAGTTTACAACTAAAGAGACAGTAAACGGTAGCAAATTAAGGAAATGGAACTTGAATAAGTCAAGACCCACAGTTTTTCGAAAATCTTAAAGTTAGCGTAATGCAACGACTGACTGAAACAGAGGAAGGAATCCGCTAGAATACGAATGGATATCTTTGAGAAAAGAAGTGGTGAATGCAGCAGAGTATGAGAACGGGAAGAAGGTACAGTAGAAATCGTTAGATAAAACGTGAAATATTAAATCTGACAAGAGGGAAAAATACAAAAATGCAGCAAATAAAGTAGGCCATTGGAAACAGAAATGTCTAAACATGACGTTGACAGAAAGTCCAAATTTGCAACGAGATTTTGCACTTGGAAAACATAAGGGAATGAAAATGAGAAAGAACAAAGAAAACTTTGCTCAAAGGAGAAGCAACTGTCAAGAACTCATTTGGCAAGCCAGAACTAAGCAGATACGAGAAGGCTAGATAGTGGAAGGAATATGTAGACAGGTGAGGGGGAGGGGTTGTACAAACTAACATAAGTACAATGTTAGATTCCTGTGAGATGGCTGAACACGCAAGGCAATACTGATCCTACCACTTAACTAAGTAGACACACTGAAGAACAGCGAAACTGTGTTTATAGCATTTGCATGTTTAGAGAAAGGTTTTGACAATCTTAATTAAAACATTCTTTGAAGCTCTAGAGATGTCATCGATAAAACACAGGGACACAAGATTATCTACAACTTGTACAGAAACCAAACTGCATTTCTAAGACTTCAATGACTTGAAAGGGAAGCAGTAATTGAGAAGGCAGAAGTAGAGAGGATATAAAATGAAGACTGTGAATAGCAAGAAAAGCGTTCTGAAAATGAAAATTTGTTCACATGGAATATAAATTGTAATGATTGGGTACTATTTTACGAAGGTATTTGTGTGGAGTGCAGCCTTGTAAGTGAAACGTGGGCGATGAACAGTTCTGTCAAGGAGACAATGGACGCTTTCAAAACGTAGTGATCAATAAGAATGCTGAAGATTAGACATGAGGATCGTGTACCTAAAGAAGAGGTACGGATTTAAATAGAGTAGGAAGAGGAAATTACGGCACAACTTTGACTACAAGAGGGGTAAGTTGACAGGACATATTATGAGGCGTCAAAGAGTGAGGACAAAGGGGTTGGGTGATAGTATACTGATAATAATCATTTGTTCAAATGCTATTCTACTATTTTATCTGTTAATGTAAGCAGTGAATTTAGTCTTCCATGCACTCCTCCACAAAACATTTAAACCAAAATTGAAATCAGCTGAACACCAAACCTTTCAACCACTGTCTGAAAACTACTGCATTCACTTTCAACTTTCTATAACTATCACTGGCTAGCCCTACACATATACAGATATAAGGAGAACAGAAAGAAACAAACAATTTCAGCATATAATTCTTTAGGTTGGCAACATGTACATAAACAAACCAAACAGGAAGGGGCATGAGGTGAACACACTGTAGTTACGACTTTAAATCAGTGTTTTCGGTAAAATGTCTACAGCTAGTGACAGAAGAAAAAAGAGCGAACATGAAAATGTGCTTATGTTCCATAATCTAAGTTTTAGTTCAACCTACAGCATGTGACCAGGTGAGGGGAAACGTATATGTCCGCCAAAAACTCGATTCACTGTAAGTAATCAGTTATGCATTTAAAACAAAACTGAATCATTCTAGATTCCACCGAAAATGCCTTAAAGTAAAAGGCGAAAAGCGCCTTGAACCAATAAAGTACACTCGATAAAGAAAAAAAACGTTTGTTACTTACCAAAGGAAATAATCAATAGCTGTAGATACTTAGCAAATTACATCTTATGACATACCAGCAAATTAGTTTCTGTTTAACTTCTCATTCCACACGCTATTAAATACTGTTTAAAAAAAAAATCATCTATCCCTTCTGAAAAACTGTAGTTTCTTTCATATCTCGGTAGATAAACAGATTTTGGATATTTATCATGCGACGAAATACATGACTTTTTACAAGTTATCGTTTGCAAAAAAAACGCTTTTAGATTTCTTGAACCGTTTACGAAATTTACAGTTGATACAACCACATGGTTTACGACGAGCAGGACGAAGTATTGGTCGCGTCGCAATGTCCATCCGCCGACATATCATTCAATATCTCGAGAACGGTGATAGCTATCGTTCTGCTCTCAGCTTTAAAAGCAATTTCGATATGTTGACTAAATTTCATACGCAATAATGTATTACCTAAAATGAACTGTACGCAAAGTCCACGCAATGCGTTTTTACCTCTGCACACTCACTAAAATTTCGTGTAAAGGTTTACGTAAATGCGATACAGCAAGTAACCACGACGAATATCGAAAAGAAATCCGGCCCTTTATCGAGAGAAGATATCAGGCTGTAACATGCCCAAGAATCAAATTTTTCTACCGAATAGTTTCCTTGGAATCGGATGATAAGTATTTCATAGCTGCCGCCGCGTCCGCGCCAGCGGTTCGGCGAAAGTTCTTGTGGCCCGGGGTTGCGTACCTGACGTCACGCTCAGCGCGTTCTGTGATTGGCGGCGCGCACCTGGGGCGCGTCACGCGGCAGCGGAAGCGGCTCGACATGGGCAAACCGCGACGCAGAGCCCGCCGCGCCGTGCCGCTGACGCCGTTTCCATGGCAACCACGCCGCTGACGCGCGGCAGCCCTAGTGGGAACCGCCTTAACGGCGAGTAACTGCCGCCGCGCGGCCGACGTCCAGCAGTTGGTAAATAGCAGCAAACTTCTCATTCGACGGTGGCCACCAATCATGGTACATAACACAAGAACCAATGGACAACAGAAGTCACGTTCTCCCTCCACCGCAATAACCTATTAAAATAAAGTTCCTTCTCTTTCTTCCTTAAGTGACCAATGAAACTATCTACCTTTTTTAAAATTTTGACGTAATGGCATGCGCAGTGAACATTAACAACAAAATATAAAAGACACTGCATAGCTAGAACGCACCATTAGACCCAGAAGAAGGCCGCAGCAATCGTGGCCGAAACGTTGGTTTTTCTATAGCAGCAGTAGTTTTTACATTATGACGCGGTACCAAACCCAGAAAACTTTTATGTCGAAAGATACGTGCCTCTCACGGAGACCTAGAGCAACTATAAATCTTGATGAAAACAACGAATTGACGTAACACTGCCGCCCTGAGAGGTCAAATAACGTGAAAGGGGAGACCTAAATTCCAGCAAAGCACCAACAATATGTTCAACGTCACAAGATAAAATAAGGTATTGGTAACCTTACAAGACCAGTGACTCATAAAATAAAATAACATTTCTATTGTAAAACAGCTTACTGGAGACAGACTTTCTATTCGTCGCAGCTTCTGCCTCTGTGTTGGCCCAACCTAAACTGTCTTTGCTCCAGTTGGTAGTAAATTGACATTATATTTAATGCGGATTCTGAATTACGATGCAGCCGACTTTCTTTTCCTGGCATTACCAGAGGTGTAAGAGCTCCGTTTGTGCCTATTAAGAATGAACGGCTGGAGGAACAATTGAGCCCATACCTTGCAGATATCAGTCTGGGACCAACTCAACAAAACACTGAAACACACATTTGTAATCTGCATTAGTGTGTTATAACGGAAAATGCACAACAAAGTGTGAAAGATCTGATTCCCTGGAAGTGTATTCCCGACTGTTCAGTGCCTTCCCTTTCTGTTTCTGCTGTAAATGTATTCGACTCCGTCGACGTTCACCATTTGCTTGGCTATTAAATGCTCATTTTCTAAATGTTCAGTTTCTTCAGAAATCTCACAAGTAAATTGTATATTGTACCATAATGAAGTAGCCGCCAAAATCTGTAACTGTGCGGTTGCAACGGCTAGTCGCTTACAGTTAATTTCTGATACTAAGACTGGAAAGAGTTACAGATTAGACCGTAAAGAAACTCAAGTTATGTTAGCTGGTTAATTATCAGTAAGGTTCCACATAGAAGTTATTCAAGTCTCATATCAGTGGTACGTAGAGACGCTTCTTGCCATCATAGCCCCTATTCGGAGCCATTGGAAATTTTCGCTATTTCAAACAATTTCTTAGTTCGATATATCCCACTGTACATTATGTAGTTAATAGTTTATTTAATTATTACCATCATCAATACTGTTACCTTTTTTTATTCAGCTGTTGCTGTTACAGGTGTGCTTGCAGAAAACGTTTAATGATTTTCGGTTATTTTTATAAGCTGTTCCCAAAGAGTGGGTAATTATTTAGTTCTTTTTATACGTAGGCTACACTTTTCAAGTTAATATCTGACACCTCCATTTATTCGTTGATTACACGAAACTAAATTAATAGACGAAGTCGGTACTTGACAAGAGAAATCACGTTGCACTACTTTATTAACTTGGACTCAGCGATGTTTCATCTAAACAGCTATAAATTATGGTAAATGCCAATTCAAAAGCCAGACGATGTTAATGTCTACCGTTAAAGTACTTCCGTGCTTTCGGGTTTCCGAATTTAATAATCTCGATGCTTCCAGATCTGTATATGTATGGTCTAAGCAGGCCCTACATCAGATTAGGCCCAAATCAGTCAAATTCATATAGCACCAGCCGCGCATTCGTACTGCCATCTATATTGTACGTACACTAGATTTTGTAATGACTGAAATAAAATCACATAACCTTGCAGCGTGAAAAGTTTGATACCATCCTTCTTTCTTTCTCGAAGACTTTTTTTTTTGATAGTCAACTTATTTTCCTTTCTACCAGAGGAATGAGGGAAAATGCGGCAAGTAACCGATTCACAAACTGCTGTTTAGTACTGTTAAGAACATTTGTTTTAACGTTCGTTGAAGCTGAAGCAGTTTAGTTTCTTGCAAGAAAATCTGAAGCAACAACTACCGTAAATTTTCCGAACAAGAAGAGGTCATTGCCCAGACAGTAAGAGGTTTAAAAATATAGTCTGCAAATTCTGAGATAGGTAAATCTTTTCGCCTGATACCACTACATAAGTACTTTACCTAAGAGGCATCACACTTCGCGTTTCTGTAGCTGTCGAAAGCATTAACTGAATCAGTGTGAGCCGGCCGCGGTGGTCTAGCGGTTCTGGCGCTGCAGTCCGGAACCGCGGGACTGCTACGGTCGCAGGTTCGAATCCTGCCTCGGACATGGGTGTGTGTGATGTCCTTAGGTTAGTTAGGTTTAAGTAGTTCTAAGTTCTAGGGGACTTATGACCTAAGATGTTGAATCCCATAGTGCTCAGAGCCATTTGAACCATTTGAATCAGTGTGTTAAACAGCTAAGGCTACAGAGTTGTTAAAACTAAAAAAATTATCAATTGAAGGCTGAGTTTATCTTCAACTATTTATGTCACGTATAGTAATGGGGACTATTTGTTCTTGTCTTCCTCCAGCAAGCATTGGAAGCATTATACACAAAACCTACAAAGTATTAAATTTTGTAGAAGTGAAAGGATTCGGTCACACTACTTACAAGCTAGAAATTTCCGAATTTAACCAGTCGGATCCACTGTTATTTTCGAATGGTATGATACGGTCTGTGAGGTCATACCTTAGTTTAATCACACCAAATAGCCGGAGAAACAGAAAATGAGCCACTGTGTAAAGCTAAATTTCTAAAGTGAGCCTCTTCATTTGCATTGCATGTAATACCGTCATTGAAAAAAACACCAAGCCATCCGGCAGCCTCCACAGCCATTAAGACTGAACCGATTCCGTAAGTGGCCAACATAACAATTCACATAGCTCTGTGTCTGTCACGTCGGAGGTTCGAGTCCTCCCTCGGGCATGGGTGTGTGTGTGTGTGTCGTAAGTGTAAATTAGTTTATGTCAGATTAAGTAGTGTGTAAGCCAAGGGACCGATGACCCTAGCAGTCTGGTCCCATAGGAACTTACCACAAATTTACAAATTTTTGTTCGGCATTCAGCACGAATTGACCATCCCATAGGATACGAAAGTTGGTAGCGAAGGTGTTATCATCTGCTAAGGCCATAGACTCTCACGTGTGCTTGTGATCGTGTGGTAAACGGCACATAGGAGCTCGTCAAAGTCCACTCTCTGTATTGCATTTCACTTGTATGGAAGTCCAATCGTAATTCCATAATTTGGCACCCCGAAAATGGCGAAGTCCGCTCCCAATACAGCGGGCGCAGCCACTGGCTGCGGCCACACGTCCCCTGGCCAGATGTTCCCTGCTTGAGATCTGGGGCGTATGCTGCTGCTTAGGTTTTGGCTGGTATAAGGTCATTCATAGTATCTGTGTAAGTTTACATGGAAAGAGACTAACCATACACAAAGTGAATGCAATGCAGTTCAAAAAATGGTTCAAATGGCTCTAAGCACTGTGGGACGTAACATCTGAGGTCATTAGTCTCCTAGACTTAAAACTACTTAAACCTAACGAACCTAAGGAAATTACACACATTCATACCCGAGGCAGGATTCGAGCCTGCGACCGTAGCAGCAGCGCGGCTCCAGACTGAAGTGCCTAGAACCGCTCGGCCACAGCGGATGCCGCAATGCAGTTCGTCTTCGATGCAAACGTTAACAGTCTGTGTCACTGTATTCCATGAAAAAGTTGTGAACAATACAAGACTATTGAAACTGACGTAATATGAATCCTTCTAAACGTTTTCGGTGCTACTTATTTTGGAGACGCCTTGTTTGTGAGTAGTTCAGAACTGAATTGTTGCTAATGCAAATGTCATAAAGTTTTGACATCGTAGTGGCAAACTTTCTCATTGAACAATTACTCATGCAGCAACGCGTGAGAGTCTTTGATTCATATAATGTACCGCCATCATTAAAATGCACCGGAAAATATGATTTACGACTTATATCTTGCAACAGAAGTTTGTTATTATTAAAGGTGTAGGTAATTTGCTTGTTTCAGTCACAGTTGAGTATCAACAAATGAGCACCCTCAACATGCACTGTGCCGCACAGATCATGGCATAAGTACCAATCAGGAAAGGAATATACCCATAAAAACAGTTTGCCAAATGCTGTAATTGATGTAATTAAGCCCATATTCAGAGATTTATCACAGCCAAGTTTATTGGAAAAGTGTTTACATGGGAAAACACAAATTCCAAATCAAAGTGTAAATAATTTACTTTGGATTAGGATTCCCAAAAGAGTGTTTGTACATATAAAAATATTGCATTTTGGAGTGTATGATGCAGTGGCAACATACAATGAAGGAAACATTATCAAATGTGATGTGCTGAAACGCTTAGGTTTCCAACCAGGACACAACACCATTTCCACAATGCGCCTAATTCATGAAGAAAGACTAAGAGTTGCGGGAAGAAGAGACAAAAGGCTACAAAATGCAGCAAAAGTGAAGAAAAGACCAGTGAAAAGGAAAATAACACTGGAAAAAGAAGAGGATGCTGATAACCCATCATATGGAGCAGGAATGTATTAAAAAAACTTAGGAAGCCATTTCTCGTAAGTTTAAAATTTTCATCTTTGAGTAACATTTTCTCAAAAACTTCTAACAGGATCTCAATGAAATTTATATTCAAAATTGTTTACTTCTTTTCCTTCATTTTTTATAACAAATTGTACAAAAAATACTGTATAATTCAAGAGTTATAGAAGAAAAAGTGCAAAATTTTAGAGAAAAAATTAAGCATCTGTTTAAAAAATTGTTAAACAAAAACCAATAAATATTTCTTAACAGGGCATTATGACTTTGTAGAGAAATATTCACTGAACGTGTAGTCCAAATTTCAGACCAATATGTTTAATGGTTTTAGAAAAAATGTTCCTTCTATTTGCTAAAATAAACATGGAGGAGTTGGATCGTTCCGGCTCCCCTTAAATCTTGATAACCTGCTTGTGTTTGAATACGCATTCCTATTCCAGTTTCTCTGTCGCTTCAGTGTAAATTCATAAGGAAATTTGGTAAATTTTTCGAAATCACACATTAATCAAATTTTGAAGTAACGAAGAAAATTATCTCTCCTGATACAAAAACAGAAATGTAGATACTAACAAATGGTCGGTTCTCCTGTTTCATACGTTTTCATCACCAGATTTACCGCCCGCATCTCGTGGTCGTGCGGTAGCGTTCTCGCTTCCCACGCCCGGGTTCCCGGGTTCGATTCCCGGCGGGGTCAGGGATTTTCTCTGCCTCGTGATGGCTGGGTGTTGTGTGCTGTCCTTAGGTTAGTTAGGTTTAAGTAGTTCTAAGTTCTAGGGGACTTATGACCACAGCAGTTGAGTCCCATAGTGCTCAGAGCCATTTGAACCATTTTTGAACCAGATTTACCACAGTGGTATGCTGCTCAGTGTGGTCATTGCTTCTGTAACTTTTGCCTGGGACGATGAATCCATAAATGACGAACAAAGCTCAAATCACAGCCATTAATGGTCTCTTGAAGTGTTTTCAGAAACTTTCTTACTAACAAGGGAACCTCCCCATCGCACCCCCCTCAGATTTAGTTATAATTTGGCACAGTGGATAGGCCTTGAAAAACTGAACACAGATCAATCGAGAAAACAGGAAGAAGTTGTGTGGAACTATG
Source organism: Schistocerca nitens (assembly GCF_023898315.1). Taxonomy (NCBI): domain Eukaryota; kingdom Metazoa; phylum Arthropoda; class Insecta; order Orthoptera; family Acrididae; genus Schistocerca; species Schistocerca nitens. The sequence continues at coordinate 438,320,318 of NC_064616.1, forward strand.
AAAAAATAAACAAAATATACAAATTGAGTAGTCCATGGGCGACATAGGCCACATCAAGGATGATGTAAGCACAGGAGCGCCGTGGTCCGGTGGTTAGCATGAGCAGCTGCGGAACGAGAGGTCCTTGGTTCAAGTCTTCCCTCGAGCGGCAGTCGGCTCTCAGCCGTGGCAGCGTGCGGACGGCCCCGCGCGCCGGCCAGTGCTCCCCTGCAGGCGTTGTTTACTTCTGCGTCGTAGCTTTAAGGCTTGTGTCCGTCCACCGTGAACAACATGTCGAGCGCTTACCGCCGTGCGACCCTTAAAGTTTCCTTCCCAGCTGAACATGCGCGACCTCGTGCTCATGAAGTTGAAACGTTCATACGTGAAGAAGTTCGTTTAGATCTTAACCACGTTATCGGAATCCATTTTTCGATCACGAGTAGTGTCGTTCATATTAAAATGACAAACACCGAGATGTGTGAAGATGTTATTCGCCGCCATCCCAATGGACTTAAGTTCAAATACTCTGATGGTCACGTCGGAGCTGTAACACTTGAACTCGCAGAGTACGGTCAACGCACGATTAGGGTGTTTGAACTACCTTTTGAAGTGCCAAAGGACGAAGTTGTCTCTGCGTTACAACCATACGGTAACGTCATCGGTTACGTAGAGGAAAAATGGCAAACCTCCTCGACCTACCATGTCCGTAATGGTGTGCGTCAGGTCAAAATTGAACTGAAAAAAACATATACCATCATACCTGACAATTGACGGGGTGCGAGCCATTGTCATGTACGACGGCCAACCCCGAACATGTGCGGATTGTGGACAAGAAGGCCACGTCAGATCCGCCTGCATGCGACGCTGCCTGACCCAGACGCCGGTCGACGAGGAAGCGTCCCCAGCGGTGATCACTCAGATCCCTGACACATATGCCAAGGTTGCCCAGTGAGGCAGCACCTCTACACAGGGTCCCCTGCTCCGTTGACGTCGTCTGATCAGGTAGATGCAACCGCTCCTGAGATTCCTTCTGAGGTGCCACAGACGCCAGATCCTGACCTGCCGAATCATCGCAGCACTGTGACTGAAAATGCTACTGAAATGGACGATGATCCGGGAGTGGTACCTACTTCTGCTTTCCTTCAGACTGTTCCGGAGTCAGACGAAAGCCACCCGCAATCGGACTCTGAACGACCTGTTCGAAAACAAGGGTCGACACGAAAGTGAAAGAAACGTAGCCGTACACCCCCTGATGAATCCATTCTACGGATGGATACCAGGGATGCAGACCCGAAGATGGACGACAAACCGCTCTTTGATGACCAAAAGTCTGATGCGAAAGACCCGCCACAGGCGACCACGGGCAACGAACACCCCTCCTTACTGGCGCCGTCGCCCCCACAGGTCGACGTTGAAGAGAGCCTATCCGATGAGACGAAAACTACGTCTCCTCTCCACGTGGATGATGTGCACAGCCGATGCCCTACCGCAGTATCAGTCTCCTGGACAGACGACGTGGAGATCGAAGGGACTGGGGTAGACGGTGCTGATGATGGGGCACCCCCATCGGTTGCGTACGCGCCCGCGTCAGCAAACTCTCCACAATAGCAGCCTCTTCGGCGGACCGGCAAGATCGACGACCTCTCGCTCCTGAAGAAGAAGCCCCACCTGTACCTGTGGGACTCCAACACCAGAATTATCGTGTCGCAACGATTAACCTCGCGACCATTCGTGCGCCCCACAAACTAGCGCTGCTCCGCGATATGATTTATGATGCGGACATAGATAATGCGCTTTTTCAGGAAGTGCATGTCGCCGATTTTTCACCACCACATGGCTTCACGGTGCATCTTTCTCCCGCTTCGGACACCGGTAGTGGTGTTGCCATCATCTTACGTGAAGGTCTTCCTGCCGAAGATGTCCTATACCTCCCCAACGCCAGAGGTATGGCCCTTACTCTCTTTGGTGTACGCATCGTCAACATTTATGCGCCGTCGGGCTCCAGCTACCGTCGTGAACGCAATGCCTTCTTCGCGAATGAAGTTACACTCCTTTTTATGGGACCACACGATGACTGGGTCATGGGTGGAGACTTCAACTGCACCAAGCGACCTCAGGATCAATTGCCGCGTCACTCACCATGCGCAGCTCTGGAAACAGTAGTCACGCGGCTACAATTTGTCGACACGTGGAGACATGTTCACGGTGATCTTTTGGGCTTTACGTACTACACTGCGCACTCCTCTAGCCGACTGGATCGCATCTACATCTCGCGATCCCTAATTCAACACACTCGACAGGCTGAAATCTGTCCTGTAGCTTTCTCAGGTCATGAGGCTTACTTCTGTGATGTTGTTCTCACAAGACAGGCAGTATGGCACGGACGTGGTTTATGGAAACTGAACACGGCACTTCTTAATTCACCTGACTGTCGACTTCTAATAGAAGACACTTGGATAACATGTAATAGACGCCGACCCACGTATCCGTCTACCATATCCTGGTGGATCCAGTGTGCAAAACCTGCTCTTCGAAAAACTTTAATCCGGTATGGCAAAGATGTTGTCGCCTGGAGGAAGAGCACTATGGACTTTTACTACAGGATCCTACGAGAATGCTCCACTATGCCAGCCTCACCTGAGCGCCATACAACCATGCTAAGGCCCAAATCTCCAATCTCATGCGAAGGCATTTGGAAGGAGCGATAGTACGATCTCGTACTGCTGATCGCATGCCTCATGAACATCCGTCGATGTACCATATCATCCAAGAACGCCAAAATCGACGCCGAAAATTGATTCACGTCCTAACAGATCAAGAAGGGCGTCGCTACGTAACCCAATCTGCAATAGGGAATGTGCTTCACGCCCACTACCAGCAGCTATACGCCGCAATTCCACATTCCCCAGAGTTGATCGAGGAAGCCTCACAGCTCAACTTCGGTGGTATCACAGGAGATGCGGCGATTGACTTCATGTCAGAGGTGACTGATGAGGAAGTCCGCGATGCGATCCGAGCAAGAACCATCAATCGCTCCCCAGGACCCGACGGTCTTCCCCTCGAATTTTGTCGCACCTTCCGTGATTTGTTAGAGTCCACCTTCACCTCCATCTGTCGGGAACTGATGTCTCCGGAAGTACCTGTGCCGGGCGCTTTCATGGAAGGAATTATTATTCCTGTACATAAACCGCATGGTGGCAACAATATCAGTGATTATCGGCCCCTCACCCTCCTTAACAGTGATATGAAAATCTTCACTCGCCTTTTGGCAGCACGACTTAAAAACGTTGCCTGATATGTTGTGTCGCCAGACCAAGCATCTTTGGGAGGGGACAATAATATCCGCACGGCTTCATGCCGCTACAGGGATATGATCGCCGTTACCCAGGCACAACGCCTCTCTGGGGCACTTGCGTCTTTGGACTTTAGTCAAGCTTTTGATAGGGTTGACCATTTGTTCCTTACGGCCGTTCTCCACCTTATGGGTTTCCCAGTCGCCGTTATCACGGTAGTGATGCGCCTTCTGCGGGGTGCCTCATCCAGGATTATGTACAATGGCAGACTCACTCCACCGATAATAATATGGCGATCCGTACGTCAAGGTTGCCCTCTATCAGCAATTTTGTACGCCTTTTCCTTGGAATCCTTGCTATGTGGACTAAGACAACGTTTGGTAGGGTTGTCCATAGATCGCTACCGATTCTGTTGCACGGCCCATGCTGACGATGTAGTCATTTGTTTACGTAATGCCGACGAGGTTCGAGCTGTTTTGACGTGGGTAGCGACTTATGGTGAGGCGTCGGGTAGCTCTTTAAACGTACGTAAGTCACAAATTATGTTCATTGGCACGGGACTTAACGTGGAGTGCGTTACACCTATCACCACCGTTGATACCATTCGTTGTTTGGGAATAGATTTTTCATCTGATCTCCGGCGTTCAGCCACCATCAACTGCCGACGCCTCCTTTTAATGATCAGAGCAGGTCTTAAGGACCATCGCCTTCGATCCCTAGACATTCTCCAACGAGCTCGATATGTCAATACATATATCGCATCCCGAGTTCCCCATGTAGCACAAGTTCTACCTTTCCCGCTTACTGTGGCACGTCGCATGTTGGCAGCGATGGCATCTTTAGTCAGCTCTGGGCTGTTGTTCAAAGTTAACCGTGCAACCCTTACTCTTCCCCGTGAACGAGGTGGGATAGGTCTGTTTCACGTGCCAGATATAGCTCGCGCCCTATTTGTCAGCTCCCAGATGACGGTATAGACACGTTGCCCAACGAGCCTCACTGGTCTCCTCCTGTCGGCATATTCGCCGGTCTCACTGTCAGCCCCAGTGATGATCTCGGATGTTCCGGCCCAGTTCCATTATATACGGTACTTCTTTCTGGAACTCAGTTATCTACGCCTCACCTTAGCAAGACAGCTTTTAATCAAGACAAAGGCAGTATACAATGTCCTCCAATTAGGTCGTCCACCTAACCCGATTGAACAAAAGTTCCCCCAGGTTGACTGGCGTCATGTATGGAGCGCGGTGTTCGCCTGTTACCTTGTCACAAATGTTCAATCTGTCTGGTACCTGGTAAGCAAATCAACCAATTTCGCCTTCATCATATCCACCTCGCCCAATCACCTCTATGTTCCACGTGTGGAGTGCCAGACAATGATGAACATCGGTTTGTTTGCGAACCGGCGGCGGAGGTTTGGCACTTGGTTCGACGTATGGTGGCTATTCTAACGCGGGATATTCCGGATCGGATTACTCCCCTTTCATTATTATTTCTGGAACGTGACTATTTTCCTCGGACAAAGACCAATGCTGTGAATTGGATTCACGGACATGCCATTCATTACTTATTTGGACAAACTGTAAACTCTGTACTCGATTTTTGGACATACCTCAATGACCGTCATTATGTCGTTGTCCGTCACCCAAAATACAGACAATTTTTCTCGAACTTCCTTGGGAGTGCTTTACACGAGCCGCCTCGCAGCTGGAGTGTGTTAAGCCAAGAGAGAAGAAGGTTTTGAAGCAATGAACATTTCTGAACATTGAACGGAACACATCAATTTCGAGAAGACGTAACACAACATATTACCAGCGGGGCGCAGAAGGGATCTGATCAATTACACAACAAAACTAAACAAAAAAAAAAAAAATAAATAAATAAAATAACATAAAAACAATAAAAATAAAATTGAGAAAAAGGAAGATTTTGTTTTGTTTGTAAGGAAAGCCCTAACCTTGATTTCCCATATTTCCCCTGGCATGTAGGCAGCTCTCTGGGCTAGGTTTAGTCAGGAGCCAACGCCTGAAGTGGACCATATTTTTTTGTTATAGGATGAAAAGTGGCGGTGGCACTTCGTTTTTTTTGTAATTCCATTTTATTAAAGGGTTTTCAAAAAGAAAAGAAAATGTTAAAAAGAAAGAAAAAAGAAAAAAACAAAAAAGAAAAGAAAAAATAATAAAAAAGCTGTTCTAGAAAAAATTAAAATAATAAAAAACAGAAAAAAAGAAAAAAAGCGAAAAGTTTACTTACTTTATTTTTGCAAGGTTGTGATCTGTCCGTTCGTTCAATGACGTCTCTGTTCACTGTAATAAGTTTAGTGTCTGTGTTTTGCGACCGCACCGCAAAACCGTGCGATTAGTAGACGAGAGGACGTGCCTCTCCAATGGGAACCGAAAACATTTGATCCAGGAAAACACGTCTGATTTATTCTATACGACACTGGTGACGGCATGTGCGTCACATGACAGGAATATGTCTTCGACCCACCTAACTTGCACACTTGGCGAATGAGTAAAGATTCTTCTACCTTGCTCGATTTAGGTTTTCTTGTGGATGTGATAATCACTCCCAAAAAAAGTGATGAAAACATAAGAGTGTGTCACATAAACTGCAACAAATGAATGCAACAGTTTCACTGTCGCACAGTTTTCTCTGTGCTCTGTCAAAACATATGTTTTTAACGTTTTCAAATTTTTCCGTGTGTAGACCGTCAAATCCTGCACATGTCCAAGCAAATCTGAACATGTCCTGGAATTTTGGAGAGCGAAGTTGATTATGTGTGAGTGCCTGAACTCTGATAATTGTCTGAAAATAAAAATTTAAACTTTTCACTCGAGGGAAGCCTTTAACCAAGGACCTCTCGTTCCGCAGCTGCTCATGCTAACCACGTGACCACGGCGCTCCTGAGCTCGCTTCATCCTTGATGTGGCCTATGTTGCCCATGGACTACTCAGTTTGTATATTTTGTTTATTTTTTCATAGTTCCACACAACTTCTTCCTGTTTTCTCGACTGATCCGTGTTCAGTTTTTCAAGGACTATCCGCTGTGCCAACTTATAACCAAATCTGAGGGGGGTGCGATGGAGAGTTTCCCTTGTAACTAAATCGGTGTTTTCAAAGAAGACACTTGCGCCAGCAGTGCAATGCATTGAAGCGAGGCCGTGAGATGGCCTATGATGAAGAGCTTCTCCTAAGATATTCGCCTAAAATTTTGTTACTAGATTTTGTTCTGTCTTCTTGCAAATTGAGTAAAGGAAACGAAAAATGTCTTAAAAACCTTTCTCCAGTGAGATACTAACCGACATCCAAAGCCTCCAAAGCAGCACTAGCAGACAGTGTTACCGCTAACCCAACAAGACACAGCTGTAGCATTCCTTTTGACATACTTCCATTGTGCATATGGCTCACTACGCGAAGGGAGAGAGCAGTCGTAGCTTAAGCGGCGATCCTCTATCTTTGGTTCAGTCAATAAATTTAACCTTCCAGTGTCACATCTTGAATAGAAGTCATTCAGAATATATCATAAAAATGACAAGGAGGTATGAAGTGTATGTAGACCAGGGCTTCACAACATACGTGCTCGCAGAGCAAGCTGTGAGCAGCAAGGCTCGAGCACGGAGCAGCGCGAGCACGCTACCCCCACTACCGGACCAGAGCGGAGAGTGGGGAGAGTCACGTGAGGCACACAACAGCTGCCGCCAGTCAATGTACATCCGCGGCCACCTGCAGGGGTATCACTCACGAATTATTACAAATAAAGGAGAATGTTCACATGCCACATAATTTTATTAGCTTAGTGTTGTATGCCACTACATTCGTATTAATTTGTGAACTGTTATACAATAAAAGGTGTCACTGAAGTGTGGGATTCTCGGTTATCTTGTACTTTTTGCCATTTACAATTGCGTCTATGTTCGGAGTAATTGTTCTTGTGCATTGTAAGCGCAGCGTGCAGTTTAAATTTCGATCAGACAATGCGTTTCTCAGACGCGTCTTGTTACATTTCATTGCAGAGAACAGTTGTTCACAAACATACGTTGAACCGAACTTTGATATTATTGTAGCCTCCAGTTTGTGCAAGCGAGGAAATCTATCCTGAGGGAAGTGTCTGTAGAATTCCAAAATGTTTTTCTTGTTCTGAAAGTTGTCTCTGTATTCTCTGTCACACTGCAGGTCAATAATTTCTAGTTGCAGCTCAGGACGAATCTCTTCAATATTCGCTGAATATGGAGAGGAGAACAGATAAAAATGACTCTCTAGTGCTGTCAGATCTTGAAAGCGTTGATCAAATTCTTCCTTAAGGGCAACTAAACTATGTGAATAACGTCCACAGTCTTTGTGAACATCTTGCATGGATGATAATTTAGGAAAATGAGCTAAATTTCCTGTTTCCAGCTGACTCACCCAAAGTGTCAATTTAATTTTAAAAGCTCGTATTCGATCTATGAAATGAGTAATTAGCAGATCTTTACCTTGTAGTGAAATGTTCAAAGCATTCAGACGGCTAGTTAAATCTGCTAAGAACGCGAGATCACATTTCCACAAAGGCTCTTTCAATTCAGGAACACACATGTTATTTATTTCTATGAACATATTTATCTCATCTAATAGGCAAAAAAATCGATTTAAAATCGCCACGACTAAGCCAGCGGACCTCGCTGTAATAAGGCAAGCTACCATACTGGCTTTCTACATCCTCAAGAAAGCTTTTAAATTGCCTGTGTTGTAGCCCATGCTTCCTTATATAATTGGTTGTACGAACAACAACACTCATCACATTTTTTAGAGTGATACCCTTTGCACATAAGTTTTCCTGGTGGATCACACAGTGAACGCCCCTTATTTCATTCGGCACGGTCAGTTTTTGCATTTTCTCCTTCAACAGCGCAACGAAACCTGATTTTTTCCTGTCATTGCTGGTGCACCGTCTGTAGACACTGAAACTAAAGAATTCCACGACAGTCCTATATTTTTAACACTTTCTTCAACACTACTTAAAATATCACCTCCGGTTGTAATGTTCTTCATGGCTACTACATCGAGGAGCTCCTCCCTCACCTGAAGATCTCAATAATAAATATGGCAAGCTGCGCTGTTCCAGTGATATCAACACTTTCGTCCAGAGCTAGGGAATACGCCATAAAATCTTTATAGACATTTGCAAGCTGGCTCTGGACGTCGTCTGCCATGTCCTGTATGCGACGCATAATGGTCATGTTAGATAATGGCACAATCCGAAACTGTTCAACTTGAGATGGACACAAATGTTCCGCTGCAACTACCATTCATTCTTTTATTAAATCTCCATCAGTGAAGGGGTGCAGGGATTTTGCCAAAAGCAAAGCAATTTTGTAACTCACTCTGCCTCAGTTGATTTTTCTTTGTCGTCCAGATCTTCTTCGGATAGCTTCCTTTAAAGTTTAATAACTTCCTGTGCATGATCTGATCCATCACATTTTCCACTTCCGTAGTCTTTCGCGTGGTACGACATATAATGTCACTGCAAATTAAATTTCCTAAAAGAATTCAGCGTTTTGTGACATACTAAACATTTTGCAACACCCTGTTTTTCTGTAAACAGATACGATTCCTCGCAATGGGGGTGACTGCGAAAGCATGGTTGGGGTTACGCAACAGCGACTTGACATGATTCTTAACCAGCGAAGCGACTGTTAGAGCTGATCGTAGTACTTTAAACGTTACACATTCGGTGCGAATTCAATAGGCACGCTGCGGCCCTATTCAAACGTGCGCGCGCATTTCCCCTCCCTCCCAACCCTCCGTCCCTACTCAGCGACCTTGCACCTGCTCGCGAGCACGTGCCTGAGCAGACGCGTGTACTCGCGCTCAAAACCGGCCAGTTGTTAAGCCCTGATGTAGACGGATAGCGTTGTGTATATCGGGAAGTAAGTGGAAGATCACAGTGTTGCTGAACTTTTCAGGCAATGTTACAGTTCCATTTTATATTAGTTTCCGTATCCAAAATGCTCGAGTGGCTCTGGGAAGCCCGCCTACTGTAGAGCAACTGCAGGGTAGCCCGAAATTAATTTGATAGATAGTTACGCACCAGGACAGTGCACCATTTTCCGACTCAGTGTCAATCCCGTTTCAGCAACTAGACTACAAGGCTAACTTTTTGACAGGAATATCGATCTCAACGAATATGGACATGGCAACGTACAATTAAGAGCGGGAGCGTTTTATTTAGGTAGGCCTGTTAAGTCGCAGTGGCTGCAGTCATTTCCTTCCTGGTTAAGCGCACTACAAATTGACATGCTCATTCAAGAGCCGCCTTTCGACTTTTCGACTAAATGCCGTCAGTTTTTATAATTAAAAGTCGTCGTTTAAAGCTATCATAATTTTCATATAGGAATAATCAGGGTGTAATTACGAGGCAGGTGTGAAAAGAAGTGTTTTGTTGTAAACATTAATTTTAATTTATATGCTGAAAGCATACTTAATGAAATACGAACTGTTCTCCCTTTTGTCTACAACAATGAAATTCACTAACTGTTTTGTCGTGTGAGAACCGGAACTTTATACAGACATGCGCTAAGTTCTTCACTCTTTCAGTCGTTCGGATTAACTGTATTTTTGTATTTTTGTGGTAAGATCATATGTGACCAAACTGCTTAGGCCATCGGTCCCTAAGCTTACACACTACTTAATCTAACTTAAACTAACTTACGCTATGGACAACACACACACCCATACCCGAGGGAGGACTCGAACCTACGACGGGGGGAGCCGTGCTGACAGTGACAAGACGCCTCAAACCGCGCGGCAACTCCACGCGGCTAACTGTATTTATCTTAATGTTAACATCTACAGCAGTCGCTAATTGAATAACCAAGAATCATTCTGTGCATGATCCACGGCATGTGTTCTGTGAAAGAGATGGCATTCGTCCGTCTTATGGACAATATACATGCCAGTCTCTTCCTCATTTACTGTGCCTGTGAATATAGTCCTCTTAGCGTTAGAAACGTGGGAAGTGTATCGAGACGTGCGGGGTAGCCGCGGGGTCTTGGGTGTCTTGCCACGGTTTTCGCGACTCCCCCTTCGGAGGTTCGAATCCTCCTTCAGGCATAGGTATGTGTGTTGCCCTTGGTTTAAGTTAGTTTAAATTACATTAAGTAGTGTGAAAGTACAGGTACCGATGACCTCAGCTGTTTGGTCACATAGGAACTTACAACTACCACCAAGTCTACCGAAAGGCAGGAAAGCTCCCCATCGGAGAAATGCTTTAAGCACTATTCATTTGACTGCCTATCGGAAGAGCGGCGATAATATATTCTGGAAGTGTATTTTGGTTAAGACTTTACCTGACACGTGTTTCTGTCGTCGTTTGGTGTGAGTTAAAACATTGTGAATACCTCGAAGGAAACGATATGTTGATTGGTTCAAATGGCTCTGAGCACTATGCGACTTAACTTCTGAGGTCATCAGTCGCCTAGAACTTAGAACTAATTAAACCTAACTAACCTAAGGACATCACACACATCCATGCCCGAGGCAGGGTTCGAACCTGCGACCGTAGCGGTCGCTCGGCTCCAGACTCTAGCGCCTAGAACCGCCCAGCCACTCCGGTCGGCGATATATTGATATATAGTCAGCACGAATTCAAATAATATCATTCATTTGAAACACAACTAGGTCTCTATTCACACGAAGCACTATGAACTATCGACAGGTGATCATTGATACCATATTTCTAGATTTACAGAAGGTCTTTGACATCGTTTCCCACACGCGGCTTCTACTCAAACTGCGTGCTTATGGAGTATTGTCTTGATGTACGACTGGATTCAGGATTTCGTGTCACAGTGGTCACAAGACGTATTAATCGACGAAAAATCGTCGAATATAACAGAAATGACATTTGGCGTTCCCCAAGGATGTGTTATAGGCCCTCTACTTTTCCTGATTTGTAGAAAAGATTTAGGAGGCGATTTGAGCAGGTCTCTTAGATTGTTTGTGGATGATGTTATCATTAACCACCAAATAAAGACATCAGAAGATCAAAACCAACTGCGAAATGATTTAGGCAAGAAGGTGTCAAAAGTGGTAGTTGGTTCCAGATAATGAAAAGTGTAGGATCATTCACATGAATACTAAAAGAAATCGGTTAAATTTCGGCTGAACGATAAATCATACACACCTAAAGGCTGCCAGTTCAACTAAATACCTAGGGATTACAATTACGAACAGCTTAAACTAGAATTATGACATAAATAACTTTGTCGGGTAGGCGAAGAAGAAAGACTGGGTTTTACTTGCAGAACAGAAGATGCAACAGTTCTGGTAGAGACACTATTTTCTAGGGTACTTCCGTGCCGTGTGGGATACGTACCGGACGCGACTGACACTGAAGAAGTTCAAAGAAGTACAGCTCGTTTTGTATTATCGCGAAACATGGGAGTGCGTGCCTTCACTACTACACCGAAGCTGGGGGTAGCAATCGTCAGAACGAAAGGCATTTTTCTTTGTGGCGAGAACTTTTTACGAAATTTCAATCACAAACTTTCTCCTCCGAACGAGAAAATATTTTGTTGACGCCATCCTACATAGGCAGAAAATATGATCGTAAAAAATAAAAAAAATCAGAGCCAGCAAGGGAAGATTTAAGTGTTACTTTTCCTGCACGCTATTCGACAGTGGAACGGTACAGATTTAGTCTGAAAGGGATTCGATGAAACCTCTGAAAAGCACTTATGTGAACAGCAGAGTAGACACATAGATTTAGAAGTAGATGTAGATGTAAGACATTTGGTCAGTGTGAAGGACCCCTGCGAGAATAAATTGCGTCGGCAGTGGAGAAGCTTGTCTTAATATGTTGGAGTTGACAACGCAGCCAAATCTTGAGACGGACTTCGTAAAGTAACATCTTTTCTGCAGGTATCAATAACAGAAACCAGTAATCTAATTATTTCATTGTATTCCAATATTCAGTCATTCATTTCCCACAAGCTGTACCTTCTCGAAGAAATATTGTACTCTAAGATTCTTTCACTGCACCGTTGAGACCTTCCATCTTCAGCTGTTGTTGTTGTCTTGGTCTGCAATCTGAAGAATAGTTTGACGAGGATCTCGAGGCTAGTCTACATCCATTTGAACCAGCTCACTCTGCTCAAGCCATGGCCCCCTTCTACACTTTTCACCTCCCACGCTTTATTCCATTACCAAACTGACTGTTCCTTGATGCCTCAGGATGTCCTGTCAACGGCTTCCTTCTTTTAATCACGTTGAACTACAAATTACTTTTTCCTGAAATTGACACATCTAATTTTAAATGTCCTTCTGTAACATCATATATCAAAAGCTTCTGTTCTCCTTTTGTATGAACTGCGTATCGTCTATATTTGACTTCCACACAAGGCTGTTCTCCGGACTAATACATTCCGGAAAGAATTCATAACACTCAAATTTATATGCGAAATTAGGAAATTTCTCTTTTTCGGGAATACTCTTTCTGCTAATGCCGATTTGTATTTGATATCCTCTCTACTTCGATCGTCAGTTATGTGGGCTACCAAATAGTAAAACTGTTCTACAACATGGAGAGATTCATTTCCTACAGTAATACTCGTACTATTACCTAATTTAATTCGACTACAAACCATTACCATTATTTTATTTTTATTGATGTTCGTCTTATAATCCCTTTTCAAGACACAGTTCGTTCCGTTTAGCTAATGTTACGACTGCTATGCAGTCTCAGCCATAATTGCAGTGTCTGCGGTAAACCACAAAGTTTTTATAGCTTCTCCCTGAACTTTAACTCGCTTTGCAAATTTCTCCTTGTTTGCATTTACTGCTTGCTCAGTGTACAGATTGAAAAACATCGAGGAAAGGCTGAAACCTTGCCTTAGTCCTTTCTCAGCTACTGCTTCTATTTCATACCCTTTGTTTCTTATAACCGCAATCTGGTTTTGTACAAGGTGTACATACTTTTCATTTCCTGTAATTTACCCCTCCTATCTTCGCAGTTTCATATAATTGGTGCCAGTCAACATTGTCAAAAACACTCTCTAAAATTACAAGTGCTATAAATGTAGACTGCCTTTCTTCAGTCTGTTCTTTATGATACACCTCAGAGTTAGTTGCTCCTACAGTTGTCTGGAACCAAAACTGATCTTCCCCGAGACCGACGTCTACACACATTTCGGTACGACTGTAAATAATGATCTTCATAATTATTCAACCATTACCTTAAATAGATGCTAGTTTCACGTGAATTATTGCCGTCTGAATACCGTGACAAATTCAGATAGCTACTTTCAGGCGCTACAGCTGAGGATAATTAGTGGAAAAATTTAAACGGGGCTTTTGAACGAGCATGTCAATTTATAGTACGATCAACACTGTATCCAACAGGTGTAACCACCGCTGCCTGGCAGGCCTGCCTAAAAAATTCTCTTTATCTTCATTTTTGATGTAGCTTTCAGCTGCTGTAATCACCGAGATTGCTATTGCTGTCTATAGTTCAGTCTTGTAGCCTAACTACTGAAATGGCGTTGAAACACCGTGGGAAATTCTTGCAGACACTTCGCAGTCTTCAGGCGCGTGACCACCTATCAAATTAATTTAGGGCTGAGCAGTATGCGGGAGCCTCAGAGCAAGTCGTACAGTTAGAATATGAACACTAGTGAAGAATGGAATTGACAATTCAGCATGAAAAGTTTGTCAACCCTCTGATCTTCCACTTACTTCCGGGTGTGGGCTAAGGTATCTGTCTACATTCACTTGATGCTTTATGTCAACCTGATAAAATATTCTGAATGACCGCATTTAAGACGCGACACTGAGCTATTAAATTCATTGGTTGAAGCCAAGATCACCATGGAAATAATGAAAAAATGTATGCTGCAACTGTGTCTTGGCGGATTATCGGAAACACAATCGGCCTTTGATGCTGTTGAGACCTTAGATGTCGGCTAGTGTCTCTCTGCATAAATGCTGCAGTATTTAAGGTTTTTTTCGTTTTCCTTACTCGATTTGCAAGTGAAAAAAAAAAACTATCGTCCCGAACAGGCCATGAAGGCACAACGGTACCGACCGGCCGCAGTGTCATCCTCACCTCATAGGCGTCACTGGCTGCGGATATGGAGGGCCATGTGGTTAGCACACCGCTCCCCCGGCCGTATATCAGTTTACGAGACCGGAGGAGCTAGTTCTCAATCAAGTAGCTCCTCAGCTTGCCTCTCAAGGGCTGAGTGCACCCCGCTTTCCAACAACACTCGACAGACCGGATGGTCACCCATCCAAGTGCTAGTCCACCCCGACAGCGCCTAACTTCGATGATCTGACGGGAACCGGTGTAACCACTGTGGCAAGGCCGATGGCGATTTGCAAATGGGCAGAACGAAATTCAGTAATGAAATCTTAAGAGGAGCTCTACGTAATAAGCCATGACACAGCCTCGCTTCACTACCTCATAGCTGCAAACGTGTCTCCTTTGAAAAGATCGTGTTATTTCACAAGAAAGGTTTTGTAAAGACTGTAAGGAGTCATTAAAGACAGTCGTTTGTGTTTTGTCCGTCATATAGGGTATCATCACCGCAAACAATAGTTATGGCAGCAAACAACAAACTCAATAGCTTTTAACAATGGTAAATCTGGAGATGAAAAACGTATTAAATTGCAGAATTGAAAGCTTCTTCTCATCTTCATTTTCGTTTCCGAACCAGGCGAGATAAATTTGTGAATACGAAATTTGATTACTATACGATGTCGATTGAAATGTTTCTCAAGTTGCTTCATATGTCTGCTTCCACCATCATATTTTTCATTATGACGAGTGTCTTGAAATGCTACCTCTATATAGCATTTGATCGCTCATATCAAAAGTGCGCAGTACAGTATTGCTTCCTGACGTATGGGTAAGTTGGATTTTCTGTTAATTTCTTTTTATAACGGCAGATGTATTGACCTTTACTATTTTAATGTTACGGCAGCCATCAAAGTGACAAATGTGATTGATTCGAATGAAGCCAAACTGTACAAATATGAATATGGTCTCTAGCAGCTGAAGACAATTATGACAAATTGCCTCGTTTTTCAATTATCGCTGGGACACACAGTTTACGTTTACCTTCCGCTATAACAAATTCTGGTTGTTAGATAGTTATAGTAAGTGTATAGTCCAGTTTTCTTTTCTGGTACATTGTAATCATGGTGGTGGGTTACATGAAGCAAACATTTCCAAGCCATATGTTAGTATTACATGAATAAATTCTCCACCACTATGTTGAAACATTTGCATCAGCAGTAATCATGTTCTGAATCCCCCCCAAATGTGTTACCTCCAAAATAAGCAGTTCTGATGTAATTTAGCAGAATACCTGTTGCGTCAGTTTCAATAAACTTGCGTTGTTCGTAACCTCATTCATGGAATTCAGTTAGGGAGCATGTCTGTGTTTCCATCAAAGACACACTGCGTTGCTTTCATTCGGTATTCTACAGTCTCTTACCATGCAAACTCACTCAGCTACTATGAAGAGTCTTATAATAGCCAAACCGAGAGCAGTAGCATACGGTGCAGGTCGGAATCAGTCACTGCAACACAGAGGGAAGATATGTACGGCTAGGGGACTCGCAAAAGCGGCAGCACCCGCGTCCGCTGACGAGGCTTTGGTTGTTTTTGTAGCGTATGAAGTCCTACTGGGCTGTGCCCATCTGACTTCAGAATGCGCTAGGGGTTTTCGTGAAGATGAGGGATTGGGGCTGTGTGCCTGGTTTCAGTGTGTAAGCTTGTGTTTGGTGTTTTATGTGTGTGTGTTATTGGTCCCTAAAGAGGCATGTAGTGTAAGGATTAATTTAGGGCATTTGTGAGAAGCTTCTGGTGGTTAGTGTGGTGTCACTGCCAGACACCACACTTGATAGATGGTAGCTTAAATCGGCCGCGGTCCATTAGTACATGTCGGACCCGCGTGTCGCCACTGTGTGATCGCAGACCGAGCGCCACCACACGGCAGGTCTCGAGAGACGTACGAGAACTCGCCCCAGTTGTACGACGACGTTGCTAGCGACTATACTGACGAAGCCTTTGCTCTCATTTGCCGAGAGACAGTTAGAATAGCCTTCAGCTAAGTTAATGGCTACGACTTAGCAAGGCGCCTATTGTCACAGTGCATGTAACTTACGAGTCTCATTTGTACAGTCAAGAGAGATGTACCAAAGGAAGCATTAAAAGTTAAGTATATTCCAAAGCTACGTATTTTCTTTATAGCAGTCATAACTTATCCTGTTCCAGACTTGACGCCAGTCGGCGTGTGTGTACGCGTGCCTTTCGGCTTCCTCCTCAGTGTGGCGTGACTAGCTTGTTACGCCACAACAGTTAGTGTCCTAAATTTTGAATGAGAAATTGGGGCGAAGTTTGTGGTGTTTCATAAAATTTTGTGTATTAATCCTGAACAAGTGTGTAAATGGAGGGTTGGCCTAAAAAGTCTCTTATGTGTGTATTGGGGACGTATCTGCGGGCGCCTGAGATGATACGGAAAACTTTGTTCTTGAGACGATGCAGTCGGGTTAGTGCTGTCTGACCGCATAGACCATACCTCCGATTCACACAAGAGGACCGGAAGTATGAACTGGCGCCAGAGAAGAAGAAGCACTCAATGGTTAACCCGTTCCCTTTCAGCAGGGGATATAACCTACAGAAGAGTGCACAGCCTTTGTTTGCTGCGGTCGTGAGGTGCCTTTTCAATGTTACGCGTCGGTCTATTTTGAGGCTCAGGTAAAATACTGATTTCCTCCAGATTAATTCTCTGCCGTCAGTGGTGAGTTGACGATCAGGGAGCTTGATTTTAGGGGCGAAATACATCGCCTGGCAGTTGGTGGGATTGGTTTTTATATTCCAGCGATTACACTACTGTGTTATCTCGTCGAGGTGTCGTTGGAGGTTACGGTGTATAAGGAGGAGGATGCGACTGATTCTGTGTAAAGCGGACCCCTGCTGTGGTGGGGAAGGACTCTCAAACACGAAAATGTTCAGAAATTGACACTCAGCATATAAATCTGTCAATAAAATACTTTTATAGTAGACTGCCATTTTAGAGGTGTCAGAATGGGGAATTATGATTCTACTTCCGTTGCATACACCGTTTTAACATACAGGCAAAATGCCATACAGTTAGTCGACTTTGTCGTCCTTTTTGGCGCCGATTACCACTAGACTACTATCAGGCGCGACAGTCGATGTCTCTTGGAGATGATAACATCTCCACTACCAACTTTCGTATCCTACGGGGCGGCCATGTTGGCCACTTACGGAATCGGTTCAGTCTTATCGGCTGTGGAGGCAGCCGGATGGCTCGGTGTTTTTGCATGTGACTATACTGTTTCAAATGATAACGATGAGACATATTTAGAAGGGAAATTGAGATTCACATAGTGATCTACGTTATGTTTCCCGGGCTATTGGATGTGATTAACCAAAGGTATGACCTCACAGACCATGCATTCCATTCAGAAATATCAGTGAAATCGACTGCTTCAATGGCGTCGTTGTTAAATTGGTAAATTTCGAGTCTGTAGGCAGCGTATTCGAATCTTATCGCTTCTATAAATTTTAATACGTTGTAAGTGCCATCATTTTAGGGGACGAACGTCAATCGTGGCGTTCAAAGTATTCAGAATATTTTAGTGATCGGTGTATATAGCTTCCAGGGCATGCTCCAGGAAACTAAGGACGTAAAGTCTAGAGAAATTTACGTCATATAAATACGTCTTGCTTGAGGATGAACTCAGTTTTCTGTTGAAAAGGATTTTACAGTTTGAACTGCCCGTACCCTTAGCTACTGCTTCAACTGATACTTAAACAGCTGCAGAAACGTATTAGTAAGATATTTAGGCAGTGCCATCAAATGAAAAGATCGACCTCGCTCAGACTGTGGAGACTTTGTTTTTAAATCTCATTACTGTTTGCACAAAACATTTTTCTTGTTCGGGAAATTGGTGATAGTTGTTGCTTGAGCCATTTTTACAAGAAACTGATATCCTGCACCTACAATGAACGTTAAAACAGATATTCTTAAGAAGACTGAACACGGGTTTGTGAATCGGTTACGGCCGGCCGCTGTGACCGAGCGGTTCGAGGCGCTTTAGTCCGGAACCGCACTGCTGCTGCGGTCGCAGGTTCGATTCCTGCCTCGGGCATGGATGTGTGAGATGTCCTTAGGTTAGTTAGGTTTAAGTAGTTCGAAGTGTAGGGGGATGATAACCTCAGATGTTACGTCCCATAGTGCTTAGAGCCATCTGAACCTTTTTTTTTTTTTTTTTTTTTTTTTTTTTTTTTTTTTTTTTTTTTTTTTTTTTTTTTGAATCGGTTACTGGCCGCATTTTCCCACATTTCGCTGGTTGAAAGGAAAGGAGGACGAAATCAAACCTTTCACGTTGAGAGGTTATGTGGTTTTGTCTCAGTGATTTCAAAATCAAGTGAGTGAACAATGAAGCCGGCAGAACGAACATACTGCTAGTGTTAATATGATATTTCATTGGCCTCTGCCTGAAATGACACAGGGAATGTTTAGGTCAGGGATATATAGAGCTGGAAGATCCGAATATATTAAAGTCTCCAATCCGAAATCTCTAAATTACTGTTGCAGTGTAGGTATGGACCCAGTGTATGAACTGCCTGCTGCGGTGAGTGGCCGCGCGGTTAGAGGGGCGATGTCACGGATTGCGCGGTCCCTCCCGCCGGAGGTTCGAGTCCTCCTTCGGGCATGAGTGTGTGTGTCGTTCTTAGCAAAAGTTAGTTTAAGTAGTGTGTAAGTCTAGGGACCGATGACCTCAGCAGTTTGGTCCCTCAGAAATTCATATACATTTGAACTGCCTGTTTGCCGGCGGGAGAGAGCACTGTAAACAGTTTTCGTTAAATCAGATACTGAAACTGGTGTTCCACAGTGCTAAAATTTCTGATTGACGACTACGTATAAGGTCAGTGTGTCAGATGTGTAGTTTACAACAGTGTAATATATTTCTACGTTGTTGAAGTGGGTACTAAATTTAAACTATTTCCTAGAAAATGTGAACCATGTCGAAAGCTATATTTTGAGTTTATTGCAACGAAAATGATAGATACTTTGCTTTGGTTTCTTGTACTACTTGATATTGGTAACTTTGACCAAATCATTTGCAGAGGATGAACATGACATTTAACGAAAAACATTAACATCATCTGGTTTTTAACTGGCAATTACCATCACTTTTAGCGTTTAACAAGCGGCATTGCTGACTGCAAGCAAGTAAAGTAATACATCACGGTTTCTCTAATGCAGCAACGTTTTCGTCAATTTCTTTAGTTTTTGTGTAGTCAGTTAATAATTGGTGATGTCCGATATTCACCTGAAAATTATTCCCTATATACATAAAGGAGTAAATAACTACCCGTTTTCGGGCAACAGACTCTAAAAATATCCAAAAAACACTAAATAATATATGAAACCACACCTGTAACAACATCAGCTAAATGAAAAAACCAGTAATAATGAGATTCATAATTGAATTACCTTTTAACTATGAATAGTGCAGTGGCTTTTATCGAACAAAGAAGTTCTTTAAAATAGTGAAAATTTCCAAAGGGCTACAAGTAGTGTCTATGATGACAAGAAGCATCTCTACATACCACTGACATGAGACTTGAATAACTTCCATGTCGGATGCTTATTGGTAATTAACCAGTTAACAGAGACCTTGTGCCCCTTTACCATGTCTAATTTGTAAGCTCTCTTTAACCATAGTGTAAAAATGTAACTGTAACTCATTAGCAGTTAAAACCGTACATATACAGGTTTTGGAGATGGTTTTACTGTGACACATTATACCATTGAATTATTTTTGGAGGCATTGAGCATATCAAAAATATGCATTGAGTAGTCAGAGGAGCTTAGGGATGGGAAAAACCGACCGGAGAAAATCGATACCGATATTTTAGTTCTGAGTAACCAGTATTTTTCTGTATTTCTTTGGTCTCGGTTATAACAGGTGTTTTCTTTTAAAATTTTTTCTGGTAACCATACAAAGAAACCGAATATCAATTACCCGTAGCATCAGTGCTAAAATGTTTAGTTTTTATATAAGCCTTTTTTGAAATATTGCTTTATTGTAGAAAATGGAAAAAGCGATCGGTGCTATTTTAATAACAATACCGACAGAAATGAGCAACGAGCACATGACATAAGAGATGGTACAGTGTTGCTGAGACAATAATGTCCAGTTGCCGTGTCTGTATGACGTGACGTAACGTACGCGTGTACGTGCGGTATGCAAGACTTGCCCCCACCTGATCTATACGATAGTTTCTCGCTGTTGTAGCCGTTTATTGCGGAATGGCACTAATCCTGGTCTAGATGTACACACACCAAAAAAAGTTTGACGTCACCTCGGTTCCCAGAGTTACGGAACCTGTACAGAAAATTACAATAAAGATCAACATAAAGATGATTTCCGCCCTTTTTATTGCTCATGAAAACCACACATTGCATTTTGTACCACCATACAGCGAGACCTTCAGAGGTGGTGGACCAGACTGCTGTATGCACCGCTACCTCTAATACCCAATGGCACGTCCTCTTGCACTGATGCATGCCTGTATTCATCGTGGCGTACTATCCACAAGTTCATCAAGGCAGTGTTGGTCCAGCTTGTCCCACTCCTTAACGGCGATTCGGCGTGGATTCTTCAGAGTGGTTGGTGGGTCACGTCGTCCATAAACAGCCCTTTTCAGTTTATCCCAGGCATTTTCCATAGGGTTCATGTCTGGAGAACGTGCTGGCCACTCTAGTCGAGCGATGTCATTATCCCGAAGGTTCACAAGATGTGCACGAGAGGGACGCGAAATGTTGTCAGTGAAGACGAATGCCTGGCCAATATGCTGCCGATATGGTTGCACTATCGGTCGGAGGATGGCATTCACGTATCGTACAGCCGTTACGGCATCTTCCTTGACTACCAGCGGCGTTTGTCGGCCCCACATAATGCCACCCCGATACAGCAGGACTCTCTACCTTGGTGCATTCGCTGGACAGTGTGTCTAAGGCGTACAGCCTGACCGGGTTGCCTCCAAAGACGTCTCCGACGATTTTCTGGATTAAGGCATGTCCGACACGCATCGGTGAAGAGAACGTGATGCCAATCCTGAGCGGTTCATTCGGCATGTTACTGTTCCCATCTCTACCGCGCTGCATGGTGTCGTGGTTGGAAAGATGGAGCTCGCCATGGACGTCGGGAGAAAAGTTGCACATCATGCAGCATATTGCGCACAGTTTAAGTCGTAACACGACGTCCTGTAGCTGCACGAAAAGCGTTATTCCACATGGTGGCGTTTCTGTCAGGGTTCCCCCGAGGCCTAATCCGTAGGTAACGGTCATCCATTGCAGTAGTAGCCCTTGGGCTGCTTAAGCGAGGCATGTCATCGACAGCTTCTATCTCTCTGTATCTCTTCCATGTCCAAAAAACATCGTTTTGCTTCACTCCGAGATGCCTGGACAATTCCCTTGTTGAAAGCTCGTCCTGGCACAAGCTAACAATACGGACGCGATCGAACCGTGGCATGGTTGAACTACAGGCAGCCGGCCGCGGTGGCCTTGCGGTTCTAGGCGCTTCAGTCCGGAACCACGTGACTGCTACGGTCGCAGTTTCGAATCCTGCCTCGGGCATGGATGTGTGTAATGTGCTTAGGGTAGTTAGGTTTAAGTAGTTCTAAGTTCTAGCGGACTGATGACCTAAGATGTTAAGTCCCATAGTGCTCAGAGCCATTTGAACCATTTTTTGAACTACAGGCAACACGAGTCGTGCACCTCCTTCCTGGTGAAATGACTGTAACTGATCGGGTGTAGGACCCTCTCCGTCTCATAGGCGCTGCTCGTGCATAGTTGTTTACATCTTTGGGCAGATTTAGGGGCATATCTGAACAGTCAAATAGACTGTGTCTGTTATAGAATATCCACAGTCAACGTCTATCTTCAGGAGTTTAGGGAACCAGGGTGATGCAGAATGTTTTTCGATGTGTGTATTGTTATGAAATGAGAGAGCAGTGAAGTACAATGCTTAATTTGCTTTAAAGTTTAAGGGTTTGTCCGTCATTTCTGTGAAATAATAAAAAAGGAAGGAAATTATGGTCACAGTAATAAACAAAAACTGAAAAATAACCCATTCGTAGCACATAATAAAAATAGAAAGTAACTAATTTGCTATTTGTGCCTACATAAATGCATTTATCTACTTGTAGCCCTTGAAAATAGACAAACTAATTAGAAGAAAAGATATCTCCAAGATGGCTTTCACCCTTTAACATGGAGTATTTGTAATACCCAAGTAATTTTATGATACCCGATGACAAAATTATTTTTGACCTAAGTTTCAAAAAAATAGAATTTATAGGAGAATACTGGTGATTTTTGTAGTACTAAACCACTTATCACTTTCCAGTCTCTCTTAGATTTCTTTGTTTA
Source organism: Schistocerca nitens (assembly GCF_023898315.1). NCBI lineage: Eukaryota > Metazoa > Arthropoda > Insecta > Orthoptera > Acrididae > Schistocerca > Schistocerca nitens. The sequence goes on from NC_064616.1 coordinate 438,343,041, forward strand.
TTACAAGAAACAATAGGAAAAAAAATGAAATCGCTTATTTAGAAATAAGCAGTTTTCAGTGGTTTTAACAGTCAGTTTGAAATGGAGTGGAAAAACCAATGTAACCGAAAACCGGTAATTTCCTCAATAATCGCCATTCGTAAGGCAGCTGGTGGAATGCACCGAATGGTTCTAGGCTCTTCAGTCCGGAATCGTGCTGCTGCTACGGTCGCAGATTCGAATTCTGCCTCGGGCATGGATGTGTATGATGTCTTTAGGTTAGTCAGATTTCAATTGTTCTAAGTCTAGGGGACTGATGACCTCAGATGTTAAGTCCCATGGTGCCCAGAGCCATTTGAACCATTTGAACTGAACAGTGAGGAATACACTTCCATGAGGTCAGATCCTTCATACTTTGTTGTGCATCTTCCGTTACAACACTGTCATGAGCGATATGAATGTGTGTTGCAGTGGTGAATTGGATTGGTTCTAGATTGATATCTGCAAGGTACGGGCTCAGTTCGCCCTTCAAGCGTCCATTCTTAATAAGTACGAACGGAACTTCTTCACATATGGTGATGCCAAGTAAAGATGGTCAGGCTGCATCGCAGTTCAGAATCCACATCAAAAGTCGCATCCATTTGCTGCCGGCTGGGTGAAAGTCAGTTTAGGTTGGGCCATGACAGAGACCGAAGTCATGACTAACAGGAACTCTGTCTCCAATGAGCGCGCTTACACTAAAATTTTATTTTATTTTATGAACCAATAGTCATTTAAGGTCACAGAGCTCTCATATTATTTGAACTAGAGACTTTGAGAAATTTTTTAGCTAAAATTGTATTCCAGTTCTGATCTCACTCACGATATTTAACCGTCTCGGAACGTTCCATCATTACGTTGTTTTCGCCAAGATAGGAAACTGATCTAGTTCTCCACGAAAGGCAAGTATCTGGCTGGCATGGGCACACCGAACTACTGGTGTAAGATTGTTTTCATTCTTAAAGTCTCTTCTTATGTTGTCAGGAATAACGTTAGGTGCTGGTTGCACTTTCTGGTCTCTCCTGCTCGGGAGAAACTACTTTGTGTCGTCATTTCATGTTCCGTCGCTACTTTTGATAAATTTCGATACTTAACATCTGATTGTACTTAACTATCCATTTAGCTGCTGGGTTCGAATTATCGTCCCAGAAATGTATTTCGTGGCATTTCAGTTTTAAACATGTGTACACTTTGTTGCTGGTGAGTGAAATTATAGATGGCTATTTAACGGGAAGATAAAGGTCTTGATATTATGGCTCTGAGCACTATGGGACTCAACTGCTGAGGTCATAAGTCCCCTAGAACTTAGAACTACTTAAACCTAACTAACCTAAGGACAACACACACATCCATGCCCGAGGCAGGATTCGAACCTGCGACCGTAGCGGTCGCGCTGTTCCAGACTGTAGCGCCAGAACCGCTCGGCCACCAGCGGCCGGCTGTCTTGATATTATTCCCAGTTCACTACACAGATGTTCATTTATTTTCATGTTCAGGTTTATTAACTGGCACAGACTGAAAAACTGATACTTTACATCTTTTTATGAGTTGTCATCAATGACGATTGTTATCGTGATCGAGTCTCGGCCTGACATGAACGCTTTGGTAGTAAGCAGTGACTGTAGGTGTTGAATTTGAATAAAAACCTGGAAAAAAGAGTTCGTCACGTCATATAATGTTCACACGTAACATATCATGAATCACGAATAGGTTGAAATTGCAGGTACGCTTTTAATGTTGAGGTTCCCATGTAGCCCTTGCAGGTATTGGGGTTGGGTTGTTTTGGGGAAGGAGACCAGACAGCGAGGTCATCGGTCTCATCGGATTAGGGAAGGACGGGGAAGGAAGTCGGCCGTGCCCTTGGAAAGGAACCATACCGGCATTTGCCTGGAGCGATTTAGGAAATCACGGAAAACCTAAATCAGGATGGCCGGACGCGGGATTGAACCGTCGTCCTCCCGAATGCGAGTCCAGTGTCTAACCACTGCGCCACCTCGCTCGGTGCAGGTATTAATCGAATTTAATTAAACTAGTTAATTCAATAACCAGTTAATGTAAACTCACCTGTCACATGAACGACATTTAGCAGTTGGTAGGAAAATCTTTCAGACTGCAAAAATATTTCGAACTGTCATAGAACTTTAGGAATCCAGATACTGTCTGAACTTATCTTGTTTCTTTTTGACTAAGGATTACAGAATTATTTATGTGATAAATTTAGTCATTATCATCATCATCATCATCATTTAAGACTGATTATGCCTTTCAGCGTTCAGTCTAGAGCATAGTCCCCCTTATAAAATTCCTCCATGATCCCCTATTCAGTGCTAACATTGGTGCCTCTTCTGATGTTAAGCCTATTACTTCAAAATCATTCTTAACCGAATCCAGGTACCTTCACCTTGGTCTACCCCGACTCCTCCTACCCTCTACTGCTGATCCCATAAGTCTCTTGGGTAACCTTGCTTCTCCCATGCGTGTAACATGACCCCACCATCTAAGCCTGTTCGCCCTGACTGCTAACTCTATAGAGTTCATTCCCAGTTTTTCTTTGATTTCCTCATTGTGGACACCCTCCTGCCATTGTACCATCTACTAGTACCTGCAATCATCCTAGCTACTTTCATATCCGTAACCTCAACCTTGTTGATAAGGTAACCCGAATCTACCCAGCTTTCGCTCCCATACAACTAAGTTGGTCGAAAGATTGAACGGTGCACAGATAACTTAGTCTTGGTACTGACTTCCTTCTTGCAGAAAAGAGTAGACCGTAGCTGAGCGCTCACTGCATTAGCTTTGCTACACCTCGCTTCCAGTTCTTTCACTATTTTGCCATCCTGTGATAATATGCATCCTAAGTACTTGAAACCGTCCACTTGTTCTAACTTAGCCGGCCGAAGTGGCCGTGCGGTTAAAGGCGCTGCAGTCTGGAACCGCAAGACCGCTACGGTCACAGGTTCGAATCCTGCCTCGGGCATGGATGTTTGTGATGTCCTTAGGTTAGTTAGGTTTAACTAGTTCTAAGTTCTAGGGGACTAATGACCTCAGCAGTTAAGTCCCATAGTGCTCAGAGCCATTTGAACCATTTTTTTGGTTCTAACTTTTTTCCTCCTATTTGACACTCAATCCGTTTATATCTCTTTCCCACTGACATTACTTTCGTTTTGGAGATGCTAATCTTCATACCATAGTCCTTACATTTCTGATCTAGATCTGAAATGTTACTTTGCAAACTTTCAATCGAATCTGCCATAACAACTAAGTCATCCGCATATGCAAGACTGCTTATTTTGTGTTCACACATCTTAATCTCACCCAGCTAGTCTATTGTTTTCAACATATGATCCATAAATAATATGAACAACAGTGGAGACAGGTTGCAGCCTTGTCTTGCCCCTGAAACTACTCTGAACCATGAACTCAATTTACCGTCAACACTAACTGCTGCCTGACTATCCATGTAAAGTCCTTTAATTGCTTGCAAAAGTTTGCCTCCTGTTCCATAATCTCGTAGAACAGACAATAACTTCCTCCTAGGAACCCGGTCATATGCCTTTTCTAGATCTATAAAGCATAGATACAATTCGCTGTTCCACTCATAACACTTCTCCATTATTTGCTGTAGGCTCAAGATCTGGTCCTGACAACCTCTAAGAGGCCTAAACCCACACTGATTTTCATCTAATTGGTCCTCAACTAATACTCGCACTTTCCTTTCAACAATACCTGAGAAGATTTTACCGACAACGCTGATTAAAGAGATACCTCTGTAGTTGTTACAATCTTTTCTGTTTCTATGTTTAAAGATTGGTGTGATTACAGCTTTTGTCGAGTCTGATGGAACCTGTCCCGACTCCCAGGCCATTTCAATTATCCTGTGTAGCCATTTAAGACCTGACATTCCACTGTATTTGATGAGTTCCGACTTAATTTCATCCACCCCTGGTGCTTTATTGCACTGCAATCTATTGACCATTTTCTCCACTTCCTCAAATGTGATCCTATTTCCATCGTCATTCCTATCCCATTGTATCTCGAAATCTGAAACATTACCGATCGTATTTTCACCTACATTGAGCAACTCTTCAAAATATTCCCTCCATCTGCCCAAGAAATCCACGGGATTCACCAGCAGTTTTCCTGACCTGTCCAAAATACTTGTCATTTCCTTCTTACCTCCCTTTCGAAGATTGCTAATTACACTCCAGAATGGTTTTCCAGCAGCTTGACCCAAAGTCTCCAACCTGTTTCCAAAGTCTTCCCAAGATTTCTTCTTGGATGCTGCAATTATCTGTTTGGCTTTGTTCCTTTCTTCAATATAACTTTCTCTGTATACCTGAGTTCTAGTATGTAGCCATTTTTGATACGCCTTCTTTTTCCTTTTACAGGCTGCGTTGACTGTGTCATTCCACCAAGCTGTTTGCTTCATCCTACCTTTACACACTACTGTTCCAAGACATTCTTTAGCCACTTCTAGTACTGTGTGCCTGTACCTTGTCCATTCCTTTTCCAATAACTGTAATTGACTACATTCAACTAACTGGTACCATTCTGAGATCACTGTTATGTACTTGTGCCTGATTTCCTTATCCTGAAGTTTCTCCACTCTTATCCTCCTACATATGGACCTGACCTCTTGCACTTTCGGCCTCACAATCCCAATTTCACTGCAGATTAAATAATGATCAGTGTCATCAAAGAATCCCCTGAATACACGTCTGTCCCTCACAGCCTACCTGAAATCCTGATCTGTTATTATATAGTCAATGACAGATCTGGTTCCCCTGCCTTCCCAAGTATACCGCTGAATGTTCTTATGTTTAAAAAATGAATTTGTGATTACTAAGCCCATACTGGCACAGAAATCCAAGAGTTGTTTCCCGTTCCTGTTGGCCTCCATATCCTCTCCAAATTTACCCATAACCTTTTCATACCCTTGTGTTCGATTTCCAATCCTGGCATTAAAATCACCCATGAGCAGAACACTGTCCTTGTCCTTTACTCTAACAACTACATCACTGAGTGCATCATAAAAGCTATCCATCTTATCTTGATCTGCCCCTTCGCAATGCGAATATACTGACACAATCCTAATTTTCTTGCTAGACACTGTCAAATCTATCCACATCAGTCGTTCGTTTACATACCTTATTGCAACTACGTTGGGTTCCATTTCTTTCCTGATGTAAAGCCCTACACCCCATTGTGCTATTCCTGCTTTGACTCCTGACAGGTAGACCTTGTATTCTCCCACTTCCTCTTCTTTCTCACACCTTACCCGAATGTCACTAACAGCTAAAACGTCCAGCCCCATCTTATTTGCAGCCGCTGCCAGCTCTAATTTCTTCTCAGTGTAGCCCCCATTGATATTAATTGCTCCCCATCTCATTACCATTTGTTTGCCAAGTCGTATCTTAGGAGACCCTGGTTTGTCAGTTAGAGGTGGGACTCCGTCAGCTCCAAAGGTCCGAGGCATTTTGCTCTGATTGTTGCCAGCATCATATTTAAAGTACCAGGGAATCAGGTTGCTAGCCTTACTTGCCCCGAGCCCCTTTAGTTTTACCCCTAACGGTTGAGGGACTAACCGGTGGATTTTGTAGCCTTGGCCGTAAGAGCACAAAGGTGGTCATGACTCAGAATATGTCTGAGATGCCCAGCCTTATTCCAAAGTAACTGGTATCCCGACTGTCGGGACCACTTACTTGGCCACTCATACGTTGCCCGTGGTTCATGAACTAGGACATGCTTACAGGAACCCACACCATGAACCACAGATTCAGTGAAATGAAATAATCGTATGGCACTGATGGCCGGTATTCCCAACCAGAGGAGTAAAGTTAGTTTTGATTCAATGAATTTGGTAATACATTTCATATTCAGGTTACTGCAATAAAGCTGAGTTTATAAGCGTCAAGTACTGTCTCATTTTTAATAAAGTTATTTCTAATATGTGTAATATTGTGCTGTTAACTTACTTTTGATCTGATTACCATACAGAGGAGTTTTCTCTACTGATCGCTTGTGGTTAGCATTTTGTGCTATCAGCCGACTCTATCGCAAAGGGGTCGGAGGACCTCCTAGAAGAATACGTTATGTATGTTGCACGCAGATCAGGCGAAACGCAATTCGCGTAGTTCGAATGCTTCTGAGCACTGTAGTACACTGTCTTTCTAGTCTACGCGTCATTTTTCAAACTTCATGTATTTAGTGGCGGCTGTTTGGTAACCATGACCTTTCCCATGTGGCAAGCATAGGTACGCTTACGATACGCCGTCTCCCGTGCCCCACAGCAAGTAAGATGCTCTCGCAGTAAGGTGGATAACAGGTTGTGGATGCCCAGCATTTAGCAATCTGTTACAATGTGGTCCTGTTACGATCCGTTGTATTCGACGACACCACTGTCATCAAAATGTTTATGCTCACGGAAGTTGTCTTTTGGCGTCTGCGGTTTCCCGTTAAACGAACGACTCAGGGTAATGAATAGGTTGTAACTACTGATAATTCACGCTAGACAACAGCAAAAGGAAAATTTTCTGTTCTCCACGAGCAGTCGCCGTAAACCTTATGCTCTCTGAGCACGCATCCTGCCAATCATTCGTATTCACTCATGTTCCCATCTGTGATTTTTAAACACTATCATCAGATGTTGTCCCACGAGGTACGTGAGAGTAATGCCAAAGGAGTCACGGCGTCGTTCAGGATTTGTGACTCGCCCTGCCACAAAGAATGTATAACAATTGCATTGTACTGTTACTGTTGTTGCCGTTATGGTCTTCAGTCCGAAGTCTCGCTCAATGCAGCTATCCACGCTAGCCGACCCTGAGCAACTTCCTTAGCTCTGCATAGCTGCTGCAGTATCACTCAAAAATATTTTGTAGTTGAACTAGTAGGTTGTTAAGCATGTTTACCTATACACGGCGCCAAAACCAACCTGACCTCGCCTCGGTTACTTGTATTTATTGCTGAGTGCAGGTAAGCATGGACGCCGTAAAAAGTGTTTCTAAGGGATTCATAAATAATTTTGGGAACGGGGAGATTGCAACAAACCCAGCTACATAAAGCGAATCTAATTCTAATATTTTCTTTTACTTACAGCAAAGTCTAAGGCTAAAGAATATTCAGTAGATTTCAGACAAGCTGTCGTAACGGCACTGAGTCAAGGCCAAACTCAGGCACAGGAAGGGAAAACAATGGTTTGTTGCTTTAATTTAGGACACCATTGTATGCACTGTAGTCAAAAGTTGGTTCTTGGGTAATTACGTGACATAAAATTGCGGGAAAATGAAGGTCACCCATTCACTATGCACGATCTGGGACAGATTACATGAGGTCCCGTTCCCTAACTGTTTTAAGTCAATAGCATGGCTTAAAAAAGGCGTGAATCCCCTTCCACTCACCTAAACAGACTTAAATCCACAGGAAAATATAAAAACTGTGTGAAACCTCCTCACCTAATTTTGTTATTATTTCAGTTACGTAGTTACATGGGTTTCGTCACTCGTGTTCCGTACACCTTAATACGAGTATTATGAAGCGACAGCAGCAGCAGAGATCAGCCACTGCCGCCTGCCAGAATGAAAAGAAGAAGAGGACTGTCAATTTCGAAAAACTGGTTTTAGTGCTAGGATGCACGTTAGAGTTTACTTTGCTCTCAAACAGTTTCGTTCTTTCAGATGCTTGTCGCAGTACTGTTAACACAAGCGGCAAATATTCGCTGATCAGATATCGAAAGCGTTTACACACAGTAAGGCGAGAGTGTCTGTGCCGGTCGGAGTGGCCATGCGGTTCTAGGCGCTACAGTCTGGAACCGAGCGACCGCTACGGTCAAAGGTTCGAATCCTGCCTCGGGCATGGATGTGTGTGATGTCCTTAGGGTTAGTTAGGTTTAATTAGTTCTAAGTTCTAGGCGACTGATGACCTCAGACGTTAACTCCCATAGTGCTCAGAGCCATTTGAACCATTTTTAGAGTGTCTGTGAGATCTGCATGATAACTCTTAGCAAGATTTTTCTGTCGCAGTTTTGTGCGTGAAGGAAGTGTTTGCTGGTTGCGGCTGCACTTGTAATACTTTTATTGGCAAGAAAAGTAAACGACAGTGTTCGTGCTTGATAAGAGAGAGGTTCAAGTAGCGGTATTATTTTGGCGCTTGCAAGAATCTAATAGTAGAGCTTGTGATGGAAAATCCACAACAACATCGACATTTTACGAGAATTACAGCTGTGGAGATAAAAGAGACGCTCTTGATAAGTGAAATTGCCAATCTATGAGCTGTTAATGACAAATGGTTCAAATGGCTCTGAGCACTATGGGACTTAACATCTGAGGTCATCGGTCCCCTAGACTTAGAACTACTTAAACCTAACTAACCTAAGGACATCACACACATCCATACCCGAGGCAGGATTCGAACCTGCGACCGTAACGGTCGCGCGGTTCCGGACTGAAGCGCCTAGAACCGCTCAGCCACACAGGCCGGCTGTTAATGACAAACAACTTATGACACCAATATTTCTAGCATCAACTACATTTGTTCTCTTTAATATTTGGTAAAGTAATAATTTTGATAGAATAACATTACACTAGTTTCATCTTTATTCTCATAGTCGTTTAAAAGGTGGCTGATAAATTAAGCATTTCCATAAATATATTTATCTGAAAGTTTTTAATTGTATTGACTTAAGAAACCCCTAAATTCCTGGATGTCTATTCTTTAACACCCATTATAATAACATAAGAAAGAAATATACATCATATAAATATATAGATATATCTGAATTAATTGAAGCTAAATGTCAGTTTTCCGAGTTCATAAACTTTATTTTCAAACGTAACATCGCTTGTCTCTCTGTGATAGTTAATCTATGTTACAAAAATACTTTGCCTGATTCCTTGAATTATAAGTATTCTGGTAAATTGATTCTGTGAAGGTGTTAAAATCTGTAGCCATTTCTGCTAACAAACTTCTCTTCTTATCACATTTCTTGTAGTCTAATGACTTTACATTTTGTAACGCAGGCCTTTTCTTGTACAAAGTAACTGAATACACAACTTCGACCAGAGTCCACTTCTTGGCAGCTGTTCTAATTACCTTTTTTGCCGAGACATCGCTAACATTAATTTATAGTACATATTCACCGGGACAGTAGCCTATATTGTCACGTCAGCGCCTGTACATGGTTATACAGCCGGTGATCGCTTTGCTGATGTGGTGTATTTTAAAATTAACACGCGATCGGGTGCCTTCAGCGACCTTTTTTTTCATTTTCGTATGTTAACTCAAGACTGAAGAACCAAAACAATTGGTTCACCTGCCTAATATCGTGTAGTGGCCTCGCGAGCATGCAGAAGTGCCGCAACACGACGTGGCATGGACTCGACTAATGTCTGAAATAGTGCTGGAGGAAGCTGACACCATGAATACTGCACGCCCGTCCATAAATCCGTAAGAGTACGAGGGGGTGAAGGTCCCTTCTGAACGGCACGTTGCTAGGCATCCCAGATATGCTCGATAATGTTCATGTCTGGCAATTCCGGACGTGTGGGGTGTCGCATTGTCCTGCTGGAATTACACAAGTCCGTCGGAATTTACAATAACATGAATGGATGTAGATGATCAGACAGGATGCTTACGTACGAGTCTCCTGTCAGAGTGGTATCTCGACGTATCATGGGTTCCATATCACTCCAACTGCAAACACCCCACACCATTTCAGAGCCTCCACCAGCTTGCATAGTCCCATGCTGACATGCAGGGTCCATGGATCCATGAAGTTGTCTCCACGTCCATCCGCTCCACACAATTTGAAACGAGACTCGACCGACCTGGCAAAATGTTTCAAGTCATCAACAGTCCATTGTCTGTGTTGACGGGCACACGCGAGGCGTAAAACTTTGTGTCGTGCAGTCATCAAGGGTACACGAGCAGGCCTTCGGCTCTGAAGGCCCATATTGATGACGTTTCGTTGAATTGTTCACGCGCTGAAACTTGTTGATGGCCCAGCACTGAGATTTGCAACAGTTTGCGGAAGTGTTGCACCTCTGTCACGTTGAACGATTCTCTTAAGCCATCGTTGGTCCCGTTCCTGTAGGATCTTTTTCCGGCCACAGTGATGTCGGAGATCTGATGTTTTCCAAGATTCCTGACATTCACGGTACACTCGTGATATGGTCGTGCGGGAAAATCCCCACTTCATCGCTACCTTGGAGACGCTGTGTCCTATCGTTCGTGCGCCGACTAACATTACGTTTAAACTCACTTAAGTCCTGATAGCCTGCCATTGTAGCAGCAGTAAGCGATCGAACAACTGCGCCAGACACTTTTTGTCAGATACAGGCGTTGCCGAACGTAGCGCCATTTTACATATCTCTGTATTTGAATGCGCATGCCTATACCAGTTTCTTTGGTGCTTCAGGCTGTATAATATATCTTTGAAATTTTATGTATGTTACTAGGTATGTGTCATTGTTTGAGTCCACAGTTTTATAAATAGGCTAATTGTTCGTGCTGTTCGTTTAGAAGGTAAAACGGGCGATTTATTCGCTCAGAAACATGCCGCGGTCACATATTATGCCTCAAAACACGCAGTTGCATGAGAAATTTCCCTTAATATGTGCATTACTACGACAAAATGTATTGTCAAGATGTGGTAGTGTACAGACTGTGAACTACGGCACAATTCTTGCGATGCAATGTGACTACTCAGCACTCTCTGAGTATTCCCAACTCTGCCGACAATTCCGGAGTATTTTTTCTTATCTGAGAGCTACGTCGAGTAGTTCTCGAGAGTTTTAGGTTTCCGCCGGCACGGGAGTTCTCAATGCACAGGCGAGATTGTCTAGATCTTGCCCCACTCTCGAACACTGGCTACGAGCTGACCTTTGGCGCTGTTTACACGACGCGTGTTACTCGCGAAAGCTCTATGACAGTGATAAAATCTCACGTGTACAGCTAGCTTTAGTCAATTCATATCTCTCATTATTAATCAGTTATTAATATTCTATGTGTTTTTTAATATAATAACGATTTTTATCCTTCTACAAAGGAATGTCCATTTATTAATGTTCTGTATATTTCTGGAAGTACGATTTTCATTCTACAGATGATCATTTATTTATTATTGTACTATGTGGTTTTACTTAGGAGATTTGATTTCTTTTTTCTACAGCTCAACGATCCACTGCTGCGGCTCCAGCTGCAATGTTGATCGAGATATGCATGTGTTCGTGGTTCTACTGTCTGCACCACCAGCGTATCAGCTGATACCTTGATTACGGGATCAGAAAAGACAGCTGGTGTACGTACCCCAGCAGCAGGATCACAGTGAGAGGCTGTTTGATGTACAACAATCGTTCCAGGACACAGAAAAGTTCCTACTGTCAGTATCGGCAGAAATGCTCGTGGGACCGCTGATATGACATATCTCACCTATTAAGAAGAAGTTATTCACTATATCATAATTTAAAATTCGAGTGGCAGTAAAAATTTGGCTGTAGGTTTCTCCTCAGAGTGTTAATTCACCGTAGTGGTAATGATTGAAAATCCGCAATAATATAATGATTTCACACTATTAATGGCGTGTATTATACATGCTACGTTCAATGATCAAATGCCTTATTTGTTATGAGATTACTACACAGGTTATGCTGGCAGTAACCTGAGGACAGTTGAGATTTATAACAATATAACAAGTAGAATACTGAGTAGTGCACATGCACTCAAGAATCATCATCAAGAAATTTAATGTGTGCTAGCTCAACCATTCAGTGTCCTGTGACTGAGAATTCAGGTTTCGTGAGTATGCATATGGATTTTTAGTATGCTGGCCTAAGCTGTCACCAGCGCACAGGCCAGCAAAGAGGTTGCTAGAAGATCGATGGTAGGCGCCGGAGCAAGCAAACTATGAGGAAAGAGTCCAAAGACAAATTCGCAAGAAACGCGCCCCCAGCGCGCTCTCAGCTTTTAGTATTTAGATCGCCCCCACGGACCGGAGGGCTCACTCAGTGACAGAGTCTACATCTACATCCATACCCCGCAAGCCACCTGACGGTGTGTGGCGGAGTCATTGTTGTACGTCAGCTGCGGCCCAGTCGCTTGCAGTCGCAATCAAAGTCTCAGTCTCAGGCAGCATATAGGGACCAGAGTACTGCGCATAGCGGGATGTGTACTTCACCATCAGTGAGACTAACATGGAATATCACATGTACCACAACTACTAGATTAAAGATAAGTAACTTCTTGATCTAGTTAATAAAGAGTTCTGTTAATAAATGTGTGCAGTTGTGTTATAGAAAATGGATACTGGCCACCAAACAACATCCTCTCCTTGCTTTCCATGGTAAAAGCCTACAGTGACAAGGAGACGACACAAAAGGATATCTATGGCACCCACTCAAAGAGCACACTCGCCAGAGTAACTCAAAGGACGTTTTCACTATAAATTTCAACGACCGTAGCGTTCATGTTTGCAGTACGTATGGTGCATCATTGCTACTGAATGTAGCTAAGGAATTACGCGCGTATTTGTACATACATGTGTTCTCTACAATGTCAGCTGAAATTACAAAATGATATAATAAATGAATGTTTGCTGTCTGCAGTGTATTATTTAAACTTGCAACATGAGGAACTAACATCTGCATGAACAACGTGTAACATTATGGTGTGTTGGAGACAATATCATTTTCTGTAACCCTCAATGTATCCCCACCTACTATGGAAGTTTACAATTGCTGCATTTTTTACCTATTTTCTCATACTTTTCGGTATCATTAACCAAAGATGTACGTAAATAATACTCTAAAAATTAATGCAACGCAAAAAATAAAACGCGGGCGTGTACCAAGTCTACAAGAAACTAGTACCGACATTATTGATGTGTGATATCTGAGTGTGCCCTAGAACCACTGCATTGTCACTTATGACCCCTCCCTTAATTCTTTCATTTGTTACTAATTTGTATTACTGCCTAGATTCATGAATTTCTATGATTTTTTATCAAATAATGTAATTAACTATCACGCTTAATTTTACGTTTTATGGAAAAATCCAGATTGATTTAGAACCATGAACGGGTGACTTACGACCCCAGTGCTGCAGCACTTATAGTAATTTTATTTCTCGTATAACTTAATATTTATTTTTGCACTGTGTATGGTCAACAACCCCATTACTCACATTTACGTTATTACCTCATGACGCTGCCGTTCCCCAGCAGTGGAGGGGAGGGAGATGAAGTTGAAACACGTTTGAATGTGTACACAGATCTCACGCAGTTACTGCTTTGTTCCATAAAATACGCTGTTAGTAGCATAAATGGCGCTTGAAATATACACATGTATTATGTCTAAATCTCTGAGAACAGAACAGGACATTGTAAATGCCATAAATAGGATTTTGGCTCATTAATCTGAGGGTGAGACGCTGTAGTTTTCATCTGAGGAATATCTGTCACAACCTGTAGTTTCATATTATTAGTCAGAAGATGATGTTACATCGTATTATTATTTACTGAATGGTGATGAAGAAGGTGTGCATGTTTACATATTTACTTTCTGTTTATCCTTGTACTGCGTAGCATCTGTTTTAAGTGGAAACCTGTGGCGTACTTAAGGAGGAGGGGGGGTCTTCAGTGCTTCAGCCCCCCTCGAAATGCGAAATTATAGATATGTTTTTCTTAGGCACCTGCACACAATATCGTAATACTATGGATAGAAAAGATGAGTTAACAACACCTCTGCCTTCGTATGTGAAGAAGCAGATTGTATGATGCTACAAGGTGCCAGTGACACACTAATTCGGAAAGAATCTCCACACAAAGGACAATCACCGATAACTAGCGTTATGAAGATGGCATCTGTTCTTTCGGGCATGTCCGAAAGAACAGATGCCATCTTCATTTCGTTAAGGCTAACCAGCTGATGACTTTCTTCAGTGCGGATGCAACTCTTACGGGAATCTATGGATTGTCTGCCGCGAGTAATGGGTATAATGGCAGGGGTACTACGAATGTAGTGTGTGGACTAGAAGTTGAGAATGTGTGTCTCACGGGGAGCGTGCCGGCGATAAGTACCTGCAGTGGCACTATCTTCTGTGCCCTCGCGTGGCTCATATGGATGCCGGCACGGGAGCTTAGCGTGTTCAGTCAGGTTAGCTATAATAAAAAACTGAGTCAATGGCTGAACACTGAACTTGAGAGCGTGTCATGGGATATCCGCACCGAACAAATGCAACGAACAATATCGAACATAATGAGATAAAGAAAAGAAGATGGATAGGGCGTCTGCCTTGTAAGTAGGAGTTCACAGGTTCGAGTCCTGGTCGGAGCACACATTTTCAACTGTCCCCGTTGATGTCTATCAACGCCTGTTAGCAGCTAATGGTATTCATTTAATTGTAATTTCATGATAGCTAGCGTAGTTGTACCTAGTGACTGGTTAACGGGAAACAGATACTCTTAAAGCATTATAGCTTATTTACTTAAAGAATGTGCTTCATTACATGATAATATTATATGTTTCAGTTTTCTTTTAGTAACACATGTCATTTTAACATCAATAGCGAACTAAATACAAAGTTTACAAGCTCAGTCTCAGCACATTAGAGTTCCCGTAACGAACAATAATGAATACAGCAACAATAAGCAATATAGAGGTGGTTGACACACGTCGGAGCACACGCTGGCCAGGAAATGTTCTAGTTTGCTTCGTACACGATTTTCTGCGTCACCGATTGTGAAAGTGTTGATACGACAGTGTTGCGAAAACCAGTGTCGTGGAAGCTACTAGTATAGTGAAATCTTGATATTTAAAGCTAAGTCAACACATCACACAACAAAACGTGGAAAAATTTTGAACTGTTTCAACAGAACACCAACACTATAAAGAACTCCGTCATCTCAGGTCTGCGAAATGGGTGATTTACCATAGTTGCCACCGCTGCTGCTTTCATGCAAAAGAAGCATTATTGCTAATTCTAAATCATGTTTGTCGGGTTCTGAAGCGAAATCATCATCTGTACTGATACATCAAGCTCTGACAACCCACCACCAAGCTGTAAGACGTAAGTGATTGTTTGCTATCAAATATCGAAAACGTTGATGACCACATGAATCTACATCATTTTCGAAATATTTTTGCGCCCGACACTAATTACAAATTCCTACTCACTTTGCAAAATTACCATTTCGTAAGTTCAGCCGAAGAAGGATGGAGAAATATTTTTGGTTGGTATACTCTCGTGAGGTGTACCTTCTGTAAGTGGTGTACATTTTTGACTAACAAGACAAGTTCAAGTAAATATAGTCGTCAAAATGTAGGAGCCCTGGTAACCTCAAAGTTCTCCAAGTGGAAGTATGTTCTTGAATATTTCAACATATATGTGATCAGCGCTTACGTTTTGGAAAGCTGTAATAGTAAGCGTTATGGCTGCTGTAATCGATGGTGACTACTTTCTTCACATGATAATGAACAAGACAAAAGATGCAAGAATTCACGGTAAATGATATCAGCCAAACAGTTTCAAGATATAGATTTATTGAAATCCTTGACCACGGTTTCGGTTTATATAAAGATACCTTCATCAGAAGCAAAAATATACCTGAACAGGAAGACACCATCATTAGCAAGAAAACTTACCAACATCACTGAGATAGAAGAAAGAAAAAAACCACTTATAGCTATATATATATATATATATATATATATATATATATATATATATATATATATATATATATATACACTCCTGGAAATTGAAATAAGAACACCGTGAATTCATTGTCCCAGGAAGGGGAAACTTTATTGACACATTCCTGGGGTCAGATACATCACATGATCACACTGACAGAACCACAGGCACATAGACACAGGCAACAGAGCATGCACAATGTCGGCACTAGTACAGTGTATATCCACCTTTCGCAGCAATGCAGGCTGCTATTCTCCCATGGAGACGATCGTAGAGATGCTGGATGTAGTCCTGTGGAACGGCTTGCCATGCCATTTCCACCTGGCGCCTCAGTTGGACCAGCGTTCGTGCTGGACGTGCAGACCGCGTGAGACGACGCTTCATCCAGTCCCAAACATGCTTAATGGGGGACAGATCCGGAGATCTTGCTGGCCAGGGTAGTTGACTTACACCTTCTAGAGCACGTTGGGTGGCACGGGATACATGCGGACGTGCATTGTCCTGTTGGAACAGCAAGTTCCCTTGCCGGTCTAGGAATGGTAGAACGATGGGTCCGATGACGGTTTGGATGTACCGTGCACTATTCAGTGTCCCCTCGACGATCACCAGTGGTGTACGGCCAGTGTAGGAGATCGCTCCCCACACCATGATGCCGGGTGTTGGCCCTGTGTGCCTCGGTCGTATGCAGTCCTGATTGTGGCGCTCACCTGCACGGCGCCAAACACGCATACGACCATCATTGGCACCAAGGCAGAAGCGACTCTCGTCGCTGAAGACGACACGTCTCCATTCGTCCCTCCATTCACGCCTGTCGCGACACCACTGGAGGCGGGCTGCACGATGTTGGGGCGAGAGCGGAAGACGGCCTAACGGTGTGCGGGACCGTAGCCCAGCTTCATGGAGACGGTTGCGAATGGTCCTCGCCGATACCCCAGGAGCAACAGTGTCCCTAATTTGCTGGGAAGTGGCGGTGCGGTCCCCTACGACACTGCGTAGGATCCTACGGTCTTGGCGTGCATCCGTGCGTCGCTGCGGTCCGGTCCCAGGTCGACGGGCACGTGCACCTTCCGCCGACCACTGGCGACAACATCGATGTACTGTGGAGACCTCACGCCCCACGTGTTGAGCAATTCGGCGGTACGTCCACCCGGCCTCCCGCATGCCCACTATACGCCCTCGCTCAAAGTCCGTCAACTGCACATACGGTTCAAGTCCACGCTATCGCGGCATGCTACCAGTGTTAAAGACTGCGGTGGAGCTCCGTATGCCACGGCAAACTGGCTGACACTGACGGCGGCAGTGCACAAATGCTGCGCAGCTAGCGCCATTCGACGGCCAACACCGCGGTTCCTGGTGTGTCCGCTGTGCCGTGCGTGTGATCATTGCTTGTACAGCCCTCTCGCAGTGTCCGGAGCAAGTATGGTGGGTCTGACACACCGGTGTCAATGTGTTCTTTTTTCCATTTCCAGGAGTGTATTTCGTATGGCTAATAGAATACAGCAGTAAGTAAGTAGTAACACAAACAACGTTACTTATAGCTAAAAGTACCATGAAACTTACCAAAATATTACAAGTACAAAACCGTTTAGTCACTTACTAAAATCACAACCTACAGTGGCTATGGATAAAGCAACCGTGCCCAAAGGCGTCGTCAGCAGTTAAAATTAAAATATCACCTCCATCCGTACAGCATAATTATGAAGAAATGGTCGATGCGAACACGACATACTATCAGTACTGAGCCTGTGGGCTAGCGTGAAGATGGTGTGGAAGCACTAGGGCAGGCAGTTTCACTGACAGAGGGCACTTGCGGTATGCGCGAGACACTCGCGCACAATAAAACCCGGGATACATGCTCATGCGAAATAAAATTTTAAAGGTTGTGCTAAATGAAACCCCCAGTCTTAATAAATGAAACATATGAGAACCCTTTAAAACACCGGACTACAATAGAAAATATGAACACCAATTTGCCTGTGTCCTAGTGTCAAGCAGGTGAAGCTTGTGCTGAGGAACATACCCAATGAGAGAGGGTACTAGGTTTATGAACGAGAATCTCGCACAAATTAAACACTAAGATACATAATAGCGAAAACGAACAAATTATTGTAGTAAATCGAAACCATCTGTTGTCATGAATAAAAAACATAACAGAATAATTTCAACCACACATACACATTGAAAACAGCCAACAACAATCATCAAAATACGTAAAATCCCAACAAGACAGGAAAGGAGCATCTCACTAGCGTTCGACGTTGTAAGATTGTGCACTAATGTTACGGTAGATATCACCCCTAAAATTATAGAAAACATTATTCTACAACATAAAACTTTAAGTGAGTCGCAACTGTCAGAACTTATGTCACTACTGCTGGTTGTACTCAATTATAATTACTTTCAGTTTAATGGCAAAAGTATGAGCAACCATTCGGCTTAGCCACGGGTTGCCCCTTAGATGGTATCTTAGCTGACATCTTTGTGAATGCTTTAGAAGGAACATTTTTTCAAAAATAATCCTGTGTTGGGTAATATGATTTGTTGTTATGCTAGTTACGTTGATGACATACTCATAATATTTCAAGGGAGTGACCAAGATGTGCAACTAATGTTTCATGTTTTTAACAGTTTTCACGAAAGAATAAGCCACGAAATGTCTCTGTTGATGACCGCACTCCAGCAGCTCATTAACGCACAAGCTTCTGTTGCAATAACAATAAATACAAAGCCAGCCACATCTTCAGCACCGTCTCCGTGCATTCCAGCGTTCCAAGGTTTCAATGAACTCAAAAAATAGCTCTGAGCACTATGGGACTTAACTTCTGAGGTCATCAGTCCCCTAGAACTTAGAACTACTTGAACCTAACTAACCTAAGGACATCACACACATCCATGCCCGAGGCAGGATTCGAACCTGAGACCGTAGTGGTCGCGCAGTTCCAGACTGTAGCGCCTAGAACCGCTCGGTCACTCCGGCCGGCTTCAATGAACTGCAAGAGGACTGGAACGAGTGGTACGCTCAGCTCAACGCTCATTGTGTTACACGTCAAGTACAAGGTACCCTGAAACTTTCTTATTTCTTGTCAGTGGCCAGCACAGGAGTTTATCGTCTCGCTCACAACTTATTTCCAACTGGCTGGAGTTGCTAGTTTTTTAAGATTTAGTTTCCGCTCTCACTATGTACTACAAGCATCAGGTACAGATTGCTGCAGGTCGTTAAAAGTTGTTTCGATTGCGGAAAATGCCAGAAGAGACATACCGTCAGTCAAACTTCGGGGTTTGACGCAACAGTTCCTTTTTCAGTGTATCTGTGGACACTGCTATAGAGACGCAATAATTCGTGATGCAAGTCCATACAATGTATCAGACAGTAGGATTCATGAACAAATTATGAAACATTCAGATCCTATTTTGTAACCAGTGATACAAATTGTTGAACATCATGACTCATGTGATAGTGCTGTAGAAAACTTTGAGGTAGCTCCCGTCTGCAGTGAAATGCAAAGTGACAAACAGGTATGGCCTTGCGACTGACCACAGGGCGCAAACAAGCGACCGCGCCATGGACAGAACAAAGAAGTGTCAACGCGTATGTTTACTGTGAAATCATGCCCCGCTGCTTTCCAAGCATAAAAGATAAAATTTCCCCTCTCAGGGCTCGAATTGCTTTACTTGTGGAAAGCAAGTTCACATAAAGGCTGTGTGCTTGCATCAGAAAAAGAGCTGTACTCACATTCGCTCTCATTCAGTGAGTGTAGTTTTTTATAACGCAGCTACTGGTATAGTAATGACCATATTCAGGATGTGCCTTTACCACACCTAAATACTGTGCAACGACAGTGAAACTGACTCTTTGTGAACTTAGTAATGACCGGACACTGTGTGTAACTTCATTTAGCCACCGGCGATTCCGTTATATTGCTTAACCTTGTCATTGTTGAACACTTAGGCTTGCCACAGTTGGCAAAATCTTGCAAGCATCTTACTACATTTAACCGTCATGACATTCCAGTGCTTGTTACATGTAGTTTTCCTGCAACATTACGGTCTGACACCAGAACAGTGACATTTACAAGTTTGCTTTCGCGAGAGTGCGAAAATATTGTTGGGTTGGATTCAGTGGATTTGTTTGGTCTTTGTATTCAATGTACTTCCTGTTTCTGCTTTGAACCCAGAACATAGTGTCACTCATTTGATTGAGGAGTTTTGCTGATTCATTTTCTGAAGGAGTCGGCAGAGCAAATAATTTTGTGGCGCACGTGGCAATGATGGCCAAAGTGCAACCTAAGTTCTTCCGGGCCATCTTGTCCCTTATGCACTTAGAGACAAAGCTGCAAACGAACTTAAAGAATGGCAAGACAGTGGTGTTGTTGCTCCTATTCAGGCAAGTCAATGGACTTCTCCCTTGGTAATCTTACCAAAGCCTACTGGAAGACTTTGTCGTTACGTTGACTATATCCGCTGTGAATCCACACTTACCATTGTCTCGCCTGAGGAATTAATGGACAGCCTTGGTGCAAGCTGATGTTTTTCAAAAATTGACACGCGATGCGTATTTGTAAATTTCTCTATGCGAGGAGTCTCAGAAAGTCTTTGTGGTCTTATTCTTTGCCAGAGATTCCGCGCCTGCCATATTCCAACGCTACTTGGAACAGCTTACTGCAAAAGTTTCGTTCTTTTCAAATTATTTGGACGATATTGTGATGTCAGGACGTACGCCGGAGGGACATATCAGTAAACTCCGTACACTTTTTGAAGTACTTTCAGCTGCAGGTTTGAACAGTCGCCTGGACAAATGCGCCTGTTTTCCAGACATTTGCTGGCCATCCGCGATCTCCCTGCTCCGAGTAACGTAACAGAACAGCAGCCAGTTTTCGGGAAAACATACTATATCCAGTTTATACCCAAACAAGCCCATTCGCGACTCCGTTACTACGTTTGCGCCGGAAGAATGTGCCATTAGTTTGGACCAAGGAGTGTGGGGATGCTTTCCAGAAACTTAAAAATGGCTTGTTGAGTTACAGATGCCTTGTCGGTTTCGATCTCGCTAAGCCTGTGGTTTTCGCAGTAGACGCTTCTTCGAACAGAATCGGAAATGTGCTCACGCACTGATTTGGTTCACAAGAAAGGCCGATTGCTATTGCTTACAGGTTGTTGACCAAGACTCATTGTAACTATTTCCAAACTGATAAGGAAGCGCTGGCAATCATCTATGGCGTGACGAAGTTTCACCAATATCTGTTTGCTCTGGAGTTTCACCTGGCGACGGACCATAAGCCACTTCAGTCTTTCTTTCATCTGTCCAAACCTGTTTCGCCACACACCTCAGAGGCTGCAGCGATGGACTATGTTATTGTCACAGTACGTAATATTGTACCGGCCGACGTAGAAGCTTGGAAATGCTGATGCACTTTCTCACCTTCCTGTTGGTCTTGATTCTTAATTCGATGCTACTGCCTCGTCTTGTTGTCAGATCTATGCGCAGGACACAGAAATTCTGCAAACTTTTCCTCTGTACTATAGTAAAATCGCACAGGACACGAAAGCAGACCCTGAATTGAACATTTTGTTGTACTACATTCGTAAAGCTTGGCCTCGTTCAGTGAAAAACATTCCGAATTCTTTCGTGCGCCCATATTTTGCCCGTCGGCACAGGCTATTTGCCCACCACAGTGTGATTTTATTGCAAAATGACTCTGGATATTCGCGTGTGATTATTCCTTAAGTGTTGCAAAAAATGTGTTTCGATTGCTCAACCAAGAACATTGGGGAATTGTAGTACAAAACAGTTAGCCTTCCGCACTGCACTTGGTCGGGAATGGACGCCCACATTGATCAGATGATGTCACAGTGTCACGCTTGTGCTGGAACTCTATCGGCCCCGCAGCAAACGTTTTCAGCTTGGCCAAAATCTCAATCGTTCTGGCAATGAGTGGACATGGACTCTCTGGTCCCTTTTGGAACACTCATTGCCGTATTGTTGAGGACTCTTTTAACAAACATCAGGTCGCTGTCCCCATGAACTCGACTACGTCGGGTAGTACCACAGACAACGAATCACAGATTACGTCTCAGGACTTTGAATAGTTTTGTGCAGCCAATGCTATCACTCACCTTACCAGTGTACTGTTTCATCATCAGTTGAACGGAGAAGCTGAACGATTTGTGCGTACGTTCAAGCAACGCATGATCGAACTACTTGCCTCCCACACACAGGAGCAAGCGCTGCTGATCTTCATCGCAGCGTACTGCTCCCAGCCCTGCAACGGCCTGTCGCCAGCGAATCTTCTACACGACCGACGCCACTGCGCGCTGCTCCTGTTGCTGCGCCCACTGCAGCGCACTGCGCATCCCACTCTCCGCAAGTATCGCCTTGCGCCTAATGAGTCTATTTTTTCCGAAATTTTTGTTCGCACTAGGCGATGGGAGAGAGGAATGATTCTTCGAAATTGGGGCGCTTGCATGCATTTAATTCAAGGTCCTGCTGGGTTGCTGCGCCTCCGTCGGAACCACATTAGTACTTGTCGATTGCGACATTCTTCCACAGATTTTCTGTCGCCAGATTCGCATCCTACCAGGATCCTGCGGCCGGCGCTGCCGCCCCCGGCTGCCTCTTCGGCACCGCCTGTCGAACCGATGGAGCTGGACCCGTTGGCTTCGCCGCTCCAGCAGCTTAACTTCCCGGTGCTCGTCACAGCCCTCGCCGTGGACCCGGCGACGTCGTCGGTGTCGTCTTCGCCATCCCCTCCGTTTTTCATCAGACCGGCTCAGGAAGAGGGTCGTAGACTTTTCGGGGGTTTTCCGACCGACGTTCCACTCGGAGCGCAGGAAGGATATCAGGGCGCGGCAAGGGGCTCGGGCGTCGGTCCATGTTGCGGCTCCCGGCCCACTACACCACCCAACTGCCAACGACCACCGCAGAGCCTCGAAACTTCATCAGGAAGGCGGTAACCCTCTCGCCAATGGAAAGAGCGGGCAGCGCTGACCCCCAGTAATACAGAGTTCATCGTCCCTTGTCAATGCTGATTTAACCAGCCACTCACCGCTGTTCGGTCCCAGTTCGGTCGCAGACTTCGAGAGCATCAGTACTGAGTAATAGGAAGACGACGTACAGCCTGCGTTCTGAGAGTAGTAATAGTGGGTAAAGTAATTGCATGTCGGGGGCACTAAAGATTTCTGTTATCAGGAAGTGTTATGTACAGATCATTTAGGATTCCTGGCATCGACCATGGCAACTTCTCTCCTTGTTTGCCTCAGTGCTGACTCCCAAAAGAGCCGACGCTACGATGTTCTTGAGTCACTAACCGGTATCTGAAGCAAGAGTCTGAACCACACCCACCACATGGATTTAGCGTCTTTGCAGCGCACAAGACATGGCTGTGTTATTTCGGTTATAGGGAAGATACAAGAATATTACAGACAACATCACATGCTGCCATGATTCTGTTAACGGCAATTACCAAGCGAAATTTTGTCGTCTGCTCTTAGTTTGGTTGTAAGTGAAGTGCGTTTCCTCTACCGTTCATATTAATGCCAGTGGTGGTAGTTATTCTTTAAACTGTAAATTTAGCGATGCCATGGGAGTTCGTGGATTTTTCTGTCACTATTTATTAGTATATCTCAGGCCTATAGTGTTCTAATCTTCTAAGGCAGGCTTACTATACGGCTTCTAGTAGACTTCGTATGTATTTGCCAAAATGTGTTATTTGTTTAATATGGGACATGAGTGTATTTGTTGAAATACCACACAGTGCTGATTGTTTAATGTGGGCTATTTATGTATTTGTTCAAATATGGCAGTGTGGTAATTGTGCGGTGTCATTTTCATGTGCATCTTTGGAGTACTGTGGAGCTAAATCAGTCAAAAATCTAATATCTTGTAAATAACCATGGCAGATAGTCATATGTTGGGGTACTTACAGAAAATTTCAGTGTTTCTAACACACTATGATGATACACACTAACAATAATGCTGGAACGAGTTGTTAATAGACTTGATACATAGCAGCAGTTAAGAAATGCACTGGGGTGATTGTTCAACATTAAGTTTAGAGTTACATGTGTCTTTGGGATACCGTGGAGAGAAACCAAACAGAAACGTAAAATATTTTAAATTGCATTGCGATTTGGTTATACGTTGTAGCGCTTACATTAAACACATTTTTAAGACACTGTGTAATAATCCTGGGACAATTACGCGTAGAATTGTTGAGTAGCTGTATTTCATTTGTTGCAGAGTGGTAATTGCTTAGTCCAGTATTTACGTGTGACTTTGGCTAATCATATTGAAAAATACGAGAAAATCAGCGAACGTCATAACTAATTGTAAATTGCCATGAGAGATGTTCATCCATTGGAGAGCTTACAGAGAATGCAATAGTTTTAAACGCACTATGAGATCACACATTAATAATGAAGGAATAAGTTCCTAATATGACAGTTAAAATAATACACTCCAGATTAGAGACATTAATTTATTATCTTTTTTTGTAATTGCAACGAATACTGTAGGGAGTAAATTTATACACAAATATGTGAGAAATTTTTTAAGTAAAACAGGCACCGATTAAGTACCATACGTACTGCTTGTATGTGCACAACACTCTTCGAAATTCTTTGCAGAAATGCAGATTGTTCTGACGGGTAAGTCCTGTTCGTGTGTGGCTAAATGGCTCTGAGCACTATGGGACTCAACTGCTTAGGTCATTAGTCCCCTAGAACTTAGAACTAGTTAAACCTAACTAACCTAAGGACATCACAAACATCCATGCCCGAGGCAGGATTCGAACCTGCGACCGTAGCGGTCTTGCGGTTCCAGACTGCAGCGCCTTTAACCGCACGGCCACTTCGGCCGGCTGTTCGTGTGTGTGTGTGTGTGTGTGTGTGTGTGTGTGTGTGTGTGTGTGTGTGTGTGTGTGTGCCATAGATTTCCTAAAATTCCAAAAAACAAGACACGAGGCACTCAGTTACAGCACTTTGAATGGTCGAGCTAGAACGCATACATTTTTTCTGTACATTGATAACCAAATGTAAGTACACTCCTCAGTATTCGAGTCGTTATGACTGTTAAACCTATTCTCAGGTTGTTGCCAGCACATCCTATTTGGTAATCTAGCAACACCGGAGGCGTCTGACCATTGACAGACAGCTATATCTGAGACGTTCAGACATAATACACGCCATTCATAGTGTGAAAGCATTACAGTCATACCACTAAATGGAGATTTTAGATCGTTAACGCTGTGCTGAGCCCACAATTTGAAGAGAAACCTATACTCAAACGCTTACTACCGCTCAAATTTAGATGATATATTATAGTGTATAACGTCACCTTAATAAGTGAAGCATGTCATCGTAGCTGTCTGATGAATTGTGCTGATGATGCTGGTAATGGAAACTCAGTGTCCAGTAACAACTGTTGTATATCAGTCAGCCGGTTACTATGACGCTGCTGCTTGGGTACATACGCCAGCTGTCTTTTCTGATCCATAATTAAAGTATCAGCTGCTGTGCTGGTGATGGAGAAAATGGGCTCTCCAAGACATATGCCTGCTGGTCAACATTTCAACTAGAGCCACATCGGGGGAGCGTTACGCTGCTGGAAAATAAAAATAAAAAATCCGAACTATAATCATACAGTACAGTCATAAATATGTGATCATTTGTGGGAAAAAATCGTTAAGTATTTCCAGAAACGCAGATAATATTAATATATGAATATTCATTTTGCATAAGAACCAAAAGTCGTCATTGCTTTCCAAAAAGCACGTAGCATATTAATAACTGATTAGTATCTGGAGCTATATATGGACTAACACTTACTTTCGAATGTAACAACCCTCATATTCTTTTTGCTCTGGCCAGAGTCGGTGACTTACGTCCGCTGCTGCTGGCGCTTCATGATCCTCTCATTACGGCGCACCAATCTCGAATGACGAAACGCATGCAATTAAAATAATAATAACAAGGGGCAAGCAGGTTTCCATCCTTTTCAATGTATTCCTATCGGTCTAGATCAGTGTAGATGGGGGTGAGGATTTTCGTTCTTTTTCAAACCATCCTACTGGAATAAGCCAGTGGGGGAGGGTAACCTCTATTCCACAACCGGCTCAGTGGATGGGTGACTTTCATTTCCCGCCACTTTCGTGCCTCACAGTTGTCCTAGATCCTTAATCGGCGTATCAGATTGTACCTTTACCTTGAATGTACCAGACACAAGTGGCCCAGAGGAGTGGACAGGGTATCAAGTCACCCCGCAGTGTAAGTACCGTATGCAATAATACCCTGGGAGGGTAGGTATAACCTCGACATAAGATTGCTATCTGCGCCAGAAGCTGCACTGTTATTCTGGTTTAGAACTTTTACCGAGCTGCCTGTGTGGACTGACGTTGTCTTTGTCTTGAGTCCAGGGGTACTGCAATCCATATTCTTACTAGTTGTGTATTCGTGTATAGAATGCAATGCCGGTTTCAAATATTTTAGAGATTTAGAGGTCTTGTGAAAGCGGATTTTATGCGTCCCGTGATCAATGGGTACTGTTTCACTCAGTCTTTGTCTAGTAGATTTGCGTGTTTGAGACGTAAGAGGACTTCATTCTTACAGAGAATGTTTATACGAAAACGTGTGTTAGTTCAGAATAGTGAATCGATCGTTGAGCAACTTCGGTGGTTTGCCACCTGTGGCTGAATGATACCTCATGGACTTCCACGTTTTCTGGCGGCATTAAGATTTTGTAGTTGACGCAATCATGTACTGTTTGCATTTGTTCACATTAATCACTAAGTGAAATCACTCCGTGTAAACATTAGAGCTGAACTACTGAATATGTAAATATTATGTAAAATCTGTCAGTGTTAGCTGCATTAGTTTCTTTGTCAATCCCAGTTGTCATTCAACTGAAACGTTTTTTTTTTTTTTTTCGTTTAAAGCGTCTTAAATAACTGTGTGGCTTGTCTCTTTTATTTTAATGGCCAAGGTCAGAAATTGACTTAATTTAGAAACATTGTCTAAATGAAGTTCATTGCAGTCCCAGTACGTACATGTAAGGACAGCACTACTCTTTATTTCATGTATCGGTTGCTGATGCCAGTGTTGCAGTTATAATGATTGCAGGGGAGTCTACTAGCGAGAACAAATTAAAATAGTCACGGAAGGTATTTTAGTAGTCAGGTTTCGATTCTGTAACAAGCAACGGTCACGAAAAAATGTGTTATCTTTTATGGGATCCACCAGCGTGTTTCACGTTCGTGCGTGGGTGAGTTCCTTCATCTTTACAGGGTTAAAGAATGTCACATGTGATCTTTGTCATTCTTTTTGATTGATTACGTAGCAGTAGTCTCCATTTCTTTGGCAGTAGACTGTTTTACGTCTGCGATTACTGATGTTCAGTGGTCTCCATCTCTTCGATTTCATATGCCGGTATGAAAAGCTCACATAGGAAAACTTTCAACACATAAATTAAAATTATTTTTTCAGTTCTCTACACACGTTTCAGTTACCATTAATTACTTTGTTTCTTTCCTTTTAGTGGCTGAACTGTGAGGCGATTAGTGCCCTACCATTGTATAACAGTGCCTCTAGGCAGTATTGTTAAAATTAAAAAGAAAGACCACGTAGCTACACTACAAATAATGTAATGTCACACATACGTTTGCCAGTATGCTACGACTGTAATTCAATAAAAGTAACTATGAAACAGTTTATAGCATCCAAAAAGACACTGAAACCCACAGAACTGGTTCTGACACCACACCAAATTCAACAATTCTCGTGTTGTCGTTTCACTGTCAAAAAAAAAAAAAAAAAAAAAAAAATTTAGAATAAGGCCCTAGGTAGGCCAAACGTTTCCCAATTATTAGCACATAAAACAAAAGATGTTACAAAAAGATGCACTGTGATTGTCACTCGACATAAACTGCATCCCTTTGAATCTTAGCGCTGCAGAAGGTGGCATGTATCGTTGGCTATCGTCCGCTACGAAAGCAAGAGTGGATCGCTTTGTCTCACCTTCGAGGCAGGATGGAAGTGCGTCATGGTAGGTTTGCTTGACCACAGCTTGTTATATGTCCTACCAGTATCTCTCTCTCACTCAGACATCACCATCTCTATTACCCATGACACTACAGCATGTATATGGGCATTTTAGAGAACTGTCGTGTATAGCTGGCAGAATGCTTTCGCTGCTACGTCAGCTACCACGATTCGCTCGGTCGAAATATTTCCAGGTACCCTGGACATTTCCACTTCTTTTTAGGCCATTTTAGGTTCAAATGGTTCAAATGGCTCTGAGCACTAAGGGACTTAACATCTGAGGTCATCAGTCCCGTAGACTTAGAACTACTTAAACCTAACTAACCTAAGGACATTACACACATCCATGCCCGAGGCAGGATTCGAACCTGCGACCGTAGCAGTCGCGCGGTTCCGGACTGAAGCGCCTAGAACCGCTCGGCCACCGCGGCCGGCGCCATTTTAGGGGAAGAATGAAGTTTCTGACCTTTTGAACTATGTTACTTGCTGGGTAAACTTGCTAAATAGTCTACAGAGCGTTAAGAGAGTCTGAGCAGACAAGGAATTTCCCTCCATCTAGAAATCTCATCTGTTCCAGTGCTTTCTTGATAACCTACAGCTCTGCAACTACACTGAAAAGTGGCCTGGTAGGTGGGTTCTCGTGATGCAATGAGGGAAGGTAGTGGAGTACCAGACATTTTACTTCAGCTTCGATCCGTCCCTAAAAACCACTACATACTCGAGGTACTCGCTGAGGCTGAATATGTGACTGGTCCTGTTGGCACCTTTGGTCAATCAAATACCCGAATGACAGATTTCATTCATTATCTTTAAACAGGAAGTACACTATTCAACCATAGTCAAGTCGAGTGTGGACAGAAGTTTCACAACACGTGAACGAGCTGAACCAATCTGCCACGCAGTTCTTCTCATTAATACGTTCGTTTTTAGTGTATTCATAGAACTACTCATCATATCATGACGGTGTGGAATTGATATTAATTTCTGATCGAAAGTGAGGCCCTAAAACTACACTGAAGTTATTAAATGCAGAATGCCGGTTCTGGTAAGTTTAGAGTGAGAATCAACAAGTAAAACACACTGAAACAGTTTTATTCTGTAGGGAATTTAAAACCAGTCGTAGTGGCTCAAACGTCTGGGCTCCAAAGGGTGAATTGATGTTGACTTCTTTTATTTCTGAGACTGTAGAAAGAACAAAATACCTAAAAGTTGCCCACATTATTTGAGCTGCTTACTGTTGTTTGCTGTATTAAAAGGGTAATACTCAGAGCGCTACCTTGGGGAGCATCATTCTGTTGAGGGATTTAGGCGGAGTTCTTTTATACGGATTGATAGCGTAAGTAAGATTCTAAGAGGAATGACCACAGAAATATGAGGAGAGACCCAAGACCTCTTCATATGTGTGCCTGAGCCTATTCATATCCCTGGGTGCTTTTCCCAGATCGAAGAAGATACCACTAAAACACTGTTTGCGTCGAAATTACTCATGTACTGATCTCCTTAACTGGAAAAGATTTTCAAGCGTAGAATGGTATTTTCAAACCCCAGACTGGAAACTGAAGATGTATTCTCTGATTTTTGGACCTTCTACAAGCGTAGTTGCATCAACTGCTGAAGGGTCATTCATAAATGCAGGTAGTGAGCGTGACGCTTCTGTAGCTACCTGGAGTCAACCTGTCTTTACCTGGCATGAGAAGCGGTGTCATGGTCCCTTTCCGCCACGCATCTGGGCAGTAGCCTTTCGCCTACATTTTGCTTGAAAGGCGTAGGCGGACTTTTTTCACCTCCAAGCTCAGTGGAACGAAAAAACCGGTCCCAGTTGCTAATTTTTACTTTTTGTTCCTCCGGTGACTAGTTCCGGGCCGAGACCCATTTCCTGATCATCATAACAAAGTCGAAAAAGGAATTTCAGCAGATGTGAAAAATGTGCAATGAACATTAAAAGTGCATACAGATAACTCCAAGCGTAGGTGGTGTAGCCTCTCGTACTGAAACGTATCAAGTTCTGAAGCTGTGCCAGATGCAGCAATTGGCGCAGACTGTAGGTTCCGCATTGTGATGGGGCAGTTATATTGTTCAGAATTGTTAGATGGGAAGTGTAACCCGCGTTTCTCCATATAGCCCCCTCTCTATGTAGGTGTAATGTGGGATACATGTCAGTACACACGTGTTGCCTGTAAGACACCGCTATTTAATATGTCGTTCATTCCGTAATATCCTTGTAATGGACTCAAATAAATTCGTTGCTGTTTTGATGCGGCTGAGGCTTGTTAAGCTAAATAAAAGCTTTCCTTTCCCCCTGCTTGATGAGTCATCTAGTTTTAGCCATGGCGGTCCGGAAGGCTGTGAGATTCACTCCTCTTGGGCTATTCTCAAGCCTACATCATTCATTATTTTATCCGTTTTGGTTAGAGAACACATCAGCTTTTTTCGTAAAATACACTGTAGGAAATACTACAACTAACCACAAATTTTGGAAACGATTTTATTGTACTATAACTAGTTTCGGGCCTGAGTCAATCGTGAGATGGTAGCATTGACTTCTGAATCACAAAAACTTCATAATTTTTTGAGACACAAATGTAAAAGTTGCAAAGAGGTCAACGTTACGACCTGACGATGGACTCGGGGCGAAACTAGTAATGGTAAAATAAAATCATAAGAAAATTTTATGGATGGTTGCAATATTTCCCATTCTGTACTCTATACCATTTATCTTACCAGTCCCTAGTTGCTAACTGATATTCCTCTTTCCACCAAGGGATTGCATTTCTTGTGGGGTGATTAGAAGATGTAGGAATTGAGGAATCATCAGTATCGTGGTTGGTATTTGCCGTGTGATACGCACAGTCTAGAATGTTGATAATGTGCTTGATTACAGCCATTTAGCTGTGCACAACGAATTCACCCTGCTGATCTTCTAATTAGTCCGCCTTCTTTCGGCTGCTTAAGACACTGATAGGTGAAGTCACATGAGACAAGTGCTCACTTTCATGTTGAACATTGACCCTTCCCGCTAAACAGTATCAACGAGGGTATAAGAGCATAGGGTGACACGTATGGCCGAGAAAGACCCTATTGCTGTGGAGAACTGCGTCATTCCCATGTGATCTGACAGTAGCAGGCTCACAGTTACTTAACCCTTGGGGCTGATCGCAGAAGAGCCACCCAGCACATAGTGTGTATTGATGATACCTAATAAAAGAAATGGGCTGGTGAGTTGTCTCAGGAGATCTGAACGTGCTGTGCTGACAAGAGTTTCCTGCGCAGGGATGTACACGTAGCATATTATCAGTCCAGATGGAGCGTGTACTGCTGCTACAACCGCTTGTAGCTCAGAGATAAGGGTGACGGATGAACAGTGGTGTTTTTGTCTGATGCACACAGTGACACTACTCATTCCTTGTTCACTGCATCGGTCATACTCCCCGTGAGGGCTAAATCCATATGGCACAGGATTATCAGCGGCCTACAAACGCTTGCAAAACTTTTTCTTTAATAGCATTTTTTAATCCTCTAAATGTGCGTTATAACCATTAACATTACAATTAACAACTGAAGCTATTTTTACCCTCGACGATTCCTGAAGCCTTGGAGGGGAGTTGAAAACGTTTGGACTAGGGCCTGATGGACTTTGTGGAGCGTCGAAACACATCTGTATGTCATCGGATGCTATTTCCCGTCAGACGTTACTGTAACTCTACCGATTCGAGAATTTTTAATCTTGGTTATTAGGTCTGTTTGTTCCTCTCATTGTTGTCCCCTACAGAGGGTAGGGTGCGGGAAAGTAAATGGAAGTGTCTTATTTCAAGACTTTCTTCTTCTGAGTGGAATACACCCGGTATTCTTTGATACTCAACGCTGGTTTATAAGTCATGATAACGACTGAAGCAGTGCCTTTACATGCACCGTTATAAGCATCTGCACAGGGCGTTTGCGTTGAGGCCCCTAACGTGGTGGCTGGTTACTTTACGAAGATAGAGAACGGGGTTGCGATCGCTGATACCTGAGTGGCCTTGAAAATCGTTTATTGCCTCCGTGTATGGTAGCCGTTCCTGAATCTTATGTTACTGTAAACAGACAACGCATTCCTTTCACGAACACAAGACGTCAGCCCAAGCAATTTACCGTACATGGAGGTATAGCCTACGGTGAGTCTGGATGATGAGTGTCCAAACCACGGCTACCACATGTTGTCTTTTTCGTGCATGCTGTGACTGTGTTCCCAAATCTTTTTCATTGCCAACGCATTGGGTTTGGGACATATTAACCCATTCTAAGATTGAAGAAGCCAGCGTATATATATTCACGTACTGTCGGTCTCTTAAATGTGTGTATCAGGGTAGCATTTTTTCTAATTCACTATTACCCGCTGAAGTACGTTCTTCACCTCGTTTACACCGACGTTTTGTAGTTTTTCTAGAAGTTCCATGGGATTCATATCTATAAAGTCACTATTTCATACAATGCCTTTGCTGTAATTGTGAATGTTGTGGATACCAGTAATACCTGCTCGTTTAGCATAACACACAGCGCACTAGCTTGTGAGACAGGAAAGCAGGCAGACCCGGATTGAATCTGCACGACGTGTTAGCGATAATACCTGGTGCACAGACCAGCCTGAGTGTAGTTTTAGGCAGTTTCTCACGCTCATTTCATGGCAGTTTCAGCAGAAATAGCCCGCTATCGACTGTATATATTTATAGGTTTGTACCATTAAGTTATATGAGTGGTTACTCCAAGGTCCACGTTCCCTGTGCCATTAAGAGTTCCGTCGCCGTGACACACGGCGGATGTTGAAGTATGTCCTGAACCGGCAGATACAACAGTGTTCCATTGTAGGGGTTTCGCCAAACGCGTACTCACGCACTCAGACACGTGTGCCTTATCGGATTCCAGGGATGAGAAAAGCGCTACCTCCCCAATCCCCCACCCTATTACCCTAAGTTGAAAAATGGCTCTAAGCACTATAGGACTTAACATCTGACATCATCAGTCCCATAGACTTAGAACTACTTAAACCTAACTATCCTAAGGACATCACACACATCCATGTCCGAGGCAGGATTCGAACCTGCGACCGTAGCAGCAGCGCTGTTCCGGACTAAAGCGCACAGAACCGCTCGCCCACAGCGGCTGGCTATTACCCTAAGTTTTGCATCTGTTTGAAAGTAGCTTGATTGTACATAATACCGTTGAACTTAATTAAAATTGTCACGTATCATGTCTACATTGATTGGTAGATAATCTGCATTGACTCCCAGGTCATGAAATAGCTTTCCGTCGTTATGTTTTCATTGTGAAGAAAGGAATTATGAGTCTCTCTAAGTTGGCTGGCAATATTGTTGTTTCCAAAGAGGATTGAAAATGTTTCACCTCGAAAGGTAAGAGCAACTCAGATTTTAGTATTTCACTAGTTAGGGCTGTGCATTGTGTAGAAGCACTTTGTTGTAATACAACTTTCTTAAACATAAAACATAACACCACATAGCCACCGAGACACAGTGGAGGAATCGGAAGGAAGTGTATTTCGCCTACGAAGGCGGTACCTCACACTACCCTCTTTTGACTGATTCTTGAGTCCTGTTCGTCAGTTTGGGACCCTCGGAAGTTATGATTAATGGAAGACATAAAGAAGATGCAAATAAATCGACTCCCTTCGCCAATGGTTCGGCTGTTAATGGCGAGGCGCCAAGTACCTAATCATTCAGTTTCGGTGGCAACGTTGCAAGTGCGGTGCTGTGCAGTTCGGAGAAGTCTACTGTTAAACGTATGAGAGCGTGCGTTCCAAGAAGAGTGACACAATATATTACAGCCTCCTACATACTTCTCCCGAAACGACCTTGGCAGGAAAGCCGGAGAAATTGAAACTGATGCGGAGGCTACCCGACGCTCGTTCATCCTGCGAATTTTTCTCGAAGGTAACAGGAATACGTAGTGGAGTGACTGGGGAGGGGGCGAGGAGAGGTAGTCAGAGATATTGGCAACAGTAGGGTGGCTTCCGGAGAACATCTGTAGATATAAGAGAGTTAAGACAAGATGAGAGACACGCAGTGCCGTGATTGATTTCTTTTTTATTTACACTGTATTAGGTAGCACTATATTGGAAACTGCGAGTTGCCAACAAGTTGCGGGCTGTAAAATCTACAAAATTATTAAATGGGGACGTCCTTTCCTTCATTTGCTGTGAGAATTATTGCCATTACTTCCTTTTTTTGCAAAACAGTGCTAGTGCAAATCAAACTAAAGTCAGACATTGGATACTATCTGTTTTGAAATGAAATTAATGTTGAAATGATCTACTGCTAAACATAGTGTTAAATCCTAAAGCAGGTGTTAGCAACGATTGGCAATTTGACGTGCTGAAAATTAATAACGTGATATTTCACGCCTTAGGAAACCTTCAATTGACCTCCGGTTGGCGGTATCACTCCCAACAAAATGCTTATGCCAGATGCCATTACATTAACATTGGCGATTTACGTGTAAACCTGTCCTTTATTTCTCATTATCAACCATCAATCTCCTTAAAAAATGGCTCTGAGCACTATGGGACTTAACTGCTGTGGTCATCAGTCCCCTAGAAGTTAGAAATACTAAGACCTAACTAACCTAAGGACATCACACACATCCATGCCCGAGGAAGGATTCGAACCTGCGACCGTAGCGATCACTGTCCTTAATTAACATTTAATTAAATGTTTTTTCCCATCTGTAGCCAAGGATTTCCTCAAATTGTATTTTAAATAAACGGGGATACAATGCTACCCCACACCGTGAGATGTGCTTCCTAGAAGGAGATGTTACTCTTCAATGCTGGCATTCTTTCTTGCTCGTGAGAGAGCCGCTGCTATTGCTGCTTCCAAACAGATTTCTGAGCCGGATCTCTCAATGTAAGTCCGCAGCTCGTAGTCGTGCGGTAGCGTTCTCGCTTCCCACGCCTAGGTTCCCGGGTTCGATTCCCGCGGGGTCAGGGATTTTCTCTGCCTCGTGATGACTGGGTGTTGTGTGATGTCCTTAGGTTAGTTAGATTTAAGTAGTTCTAAGTTCTAGGAGACTGATGACCATAGATGTTAAGTCCCATAGTGCTCAGAGTCATTTGAACCCCTCAATGAAATTCATTTGTTATGCAGATTTATTTTCTCAACAAAATTAAGCAGATAAAGCTACGACAACAGTTGTAGTAAACTGCTCCGCAGCAGCACTCTAATTAGCCATCACGTAATTCGCGTTCTCCAGGGGTAAAGAAGCAAGTGTCGCGTTTAGTGTGTCGTGGACATTCAGGTGACCAGGAACTGAGCGCTAACTCGGCTGAAGATCGACCGGGTAAGTAATCGTCGCCATCATTCGCCTAAACTTACTTAGGCAAACTACACAGGGTTTCATACGAGGAATAGTCAATATTCAGGTACATGACAGGAACGAACATTCGAAGCGAAAATGTCAAGTAAACATGGTGTCTTCAGCAAATAACAGTAGGAGCTATGTGCTCTTCATCTTCGATACTGTGCAACAAACCATTGCTACTGAAACCTCATAACTTTCCTTCTTCTGAGAGGTGGTAGTATGGACAAAAAGAAAGAAAAAAGTCCAGTAAGGATAGGATATAAAGCGCATCACTTAATAGCTATTAGCAATTGTTTATTTTGATTGTTGTCAAACATCTCTTCTACTGAACAACTGGCTCTGACCACTATGGGACTTAACATTTCAGGTGATCAGTCCCCTAGAACTTAGAACTACTTAAACATAACTAACCTAAGGACATCACACACATCCATGACCGAGGCAGAATTCGAACCTGCGACCGTAGCGGTCGCGCGGTTCCAGACTGAAGCACCTAGAACCGCACGGTCACAGCGGCCGGCTACCGAACAACTGCTCACATGTCTTAAAATATGTGTTATGAAGACGACGAACAAATCGTCACTAATGTGAATGACTGGTGGCCATTGCTAAATAGAAACATACAAATCTCTTCTTTGGATATGCAGCAGGTTTGTCAGTGAAGTCGATGAGGAGATGGCTGCATGGTCTGGTGTAGGGAAGCAGCCTACTCACGCCGTATAAAATTCACAGCAGTCTTTCCATTGTGTGCCAGCCTAGTCCGCTGTAACTAGCTCTGACGTCATAAATGTTGGGCAATACTTTAAAAATCAAGTAAATAACCTGAAACGTTTCTAGCATGTCAGGAGTAATACCATATCAATATGTGTTGAATATCAGTTCAATAACTTTAACCATTTTCGAAATTTGGACGTTTTTCTGTAAAAATCATTGGCGCAACAGAAAATAGCTATAAACTTAAAAATTTATATTTAGATTCATTTTTCATAATAATTTAGTAGAAACAGTATTCTGGATCTCACAAATTAAAATTTTAGTTGAAATTCATGATTTTCTGGTTTTTGTCTTAAAAAGTAAGGAAGCAAGATAGATTAAGTAGGCGAATAAATAAAGCTAGGATGTTTAAATGTAAGCAGAAGGGAGATCCGCTATAATCATAAAGAAGTGAGAAGTTTCAACTGAACAACTATAAAACTATAGCGACAGCGTATCTCCAAAGGGCAAGTTCAGAGCTCGTCTACTGCGTGTAGTGTAATTAAATTAATTCTCTCGCCCAAAATATTTGACTTAGCCACGTCAGACTTTTATTATGATTACTTACCTGTGTGCTGGTTGTACATTTAAATTGAGAGCTTCATCGCCCATCAGCAAAGGAAGCAATGATTTATTCCGGAACTTAAAGTGCTGCATTACTAGCCCAGCGGCTAGTCGGGAGAGCGGATTTGATCAGGCGTTCCCTTAGCCGTCCGCACCGCGGCTTTATATATAAGTACGCTGCGCGAGAGAAAAAGGCTCCAGCTCTCTCCAGACGCTGATTAGCGCACCACCTGTGCCGGGAATCGCGTCGCGTCGGTATCATTGCTATAAACAGCCTCGGATGCCGTAATAAGTTACTCATGATACGCATAACCGTGAAATCGTTTTCGAGTGAAGTGTTAATTCTGGGATGACTTTAATGATCTATCTTCAGTTTGCGTATGTCGTATTTTCACGTGCAGCCACGGGACAGACATTCTACCATTATTTAGTATGGCGTTTGATGAACATTATCATCAAATTATGGCGAGCATTCACTTAAACATTTAATTTGAACAATTATAGTTGCATCAGTGCATTAGACTCTGAACTGCTCTGGTAGTTGGATTGTGTGGATTCTTTTTGGTCTGTGACTTTAAGAATGTAGTGAACATTTTAGAGAAAATGGTTTTTGATTATGAATCCCAGACAATCTCCTAATTCCTCAGAGCTATAAGCTGTAGCTATAAGTGTATTTCTCAGATGAAGTGGGCACTAGGAATTCTAATTACAGGCTTCACGTTTTGCTAATCACTTTCTGGCTGCCAATATTGTAGTTAGAGAGCCAGTGTTGAGAATGGCAAACAACAGCATGAATAATAGGAACATTTTATAACAATAATTCCAACCGCCGCCCCACATATGGTGCATCAGCCAGGAAGCATCTTTTCTACATTACATTCTAAATTAATAACAATAATTCCACCCGCTGCCCCACACTGGTTCTGCAACGACTAAAATAATTAGAAGTCGTTGGTAAAAAACAATATATTGTACTTAACTGGTGGTACCGGAGTCTTCATCGTTTGGAGAAATCTAATTACGGACAGAGAGCTATAGATGCATCACATCTACATCTACACATCTACATCTATACTCCGCGAGCCACCTTACGATGTGTGGCGGAGGGTACTTATTGTACCACTATCTGATCCCCCTTCCCTGTTCCATTCACGAATTGTGCGTGGGAAGAACGACTGCTTGTAAGTCTCCGTATTTGCTCTAATTTCTCGGATCTTTTCGTTGTGATCATTACGCGAGATATATGTGGGCGGTAGTAATATGTTGCCCATCTCTTCCCGGAATGTGCTCTCTCGTAATTTCGATAATAAACCTCTCCGTATTGCGTAACGCCTTTCTTGAAGTGTCTGCCACTGGAGCTTGTTCAGCATCTCCGTAACGCTCTCGCGCTGACTAAATGTCCCCATGACGAATCGCGCTGCTTTTCGCTGGATCATGTCTATCTCTTCTATTAATCCAACCTGGTAAGGGTCCCATACTGATGAGCAATACTCAAGAATCGGACGAACAAGCGTTTTGTAAGCTACTTCTTTCGTCGATGAGTCACATTTTCTTAGAATTCTTCCTATGAATCTCAACCTGGCGCCTGCTTTTCCCACTATTTGTTTTATGTGATCATTCCACTTCAGATCGCTCCGGATAGTAACTCCTAAGTATTTTACGGTCGTTACCGCTTCCAATGATTTACCACCTATGGCATAATCGTACTGGAATGGATTTCTGCCCCTATGTATGCGCATTATATTACATTTATCTACATTTAGGGAAAGCTGCCAGCTGTCGCACCATTCATTAATCCTCTGCAGGTCTTCCTGGAGTACGTACGAGTCTTCTGATGTTGCTACTTTCTTGTAGACAACCGTGTCATCTGCAAATAGCCTCACGGAGCTACCGATGTTGTCAACTAAGTCATTTATGTATATTGTAAACAATAAAGGTCCTATCACGCTTCCTTGCGGTACTCCCGAAATTACCTCTACATCTGCAGATTTTGAACCGTTAAGAATGACATGTTGTGTTCTTTCTTCTAGGAAATCCTGAATCCAATCACAAACCTGGTCCGATATTCCGTAAGCACGTATTTTTTTCACTAAACGTAAGTGCGGAACCGTATCAAATGCCTTCCTGAAGTCCAGGAATACGGCATCAATCTGCTCGCCAGTGTCTACGGCACTGTGAATTTCTTGGGCAAATAGGGCGAGCTGGGTTTCACATGATCTCTGTTTGCGGAATCCATGTTGGTTATGATGAAGGAGATTTGTATTATCTAAGAACGTCATAATACGAGAACACAAAACATGTTCCATTATTCTACAACAGATTGACGTAAGTGAAATAGGCCTATAATTATTCGCATCTGATTTATGACCCTTCTTGAAAATGGGAACGACCTGTGCTTTCTTCCAGTCGCTAGGTACTTTACGTTCTTCCAGAGATCTACGATAAATTGCTGATAGAAAGGGGGCAAGTTCTTTAGCATAATCACTGTAGAATCTTAAGGGTATCTCGTCTGGTCCGCTACTAAGTGATAGCAGTTGTTTTTCAATTCCGATATCGTTTATTTCAATATTTTCCATTTTGGCGTCCGTGCGACGGCTGAAGTCAGGGACCGTGTTACGATTTTCCGCAGTGAAACAGTTTCGGAACACTGAATTCAGTATTTCTGCCTTTCTTCGGTCGTCCTCTGTTTCGGTGCCATCGTGGTCAACGAGTGACTGAATAGGGGATTTAGATCCGCTTACCGATTTTACATATGACCAAAACTTTTTAGGGTTCTTGTTTAGATTGTTTGCCAATGTTTTATGTTCGAATTCGTTGAATGCTTCTCTCATTGCTCTCTTTACGCTCTTTTTCGCTTCGTTCAGCTTTTCCTTATCAGCTATGATTCGACTACTCTTAAACCTATGGTGAAGCTTTCTTTGTTTCCGTAGTACCTTTCGTACATGATTGTTATACCACGGTGGATCTTTCCCCTCGCTTTGGACCTTAGTCGGTACGAACTTATCTAAGGCGTACTGGACGATGTTTCTGAATTTTTTCCATTTTTGTTCCACATCCTCTTCCTCAGAAATGAACGTTTGATGGTGGTCACTCAGATATTCTGCGATTTGTGCCCTATCACTCTTGTTAAGCAAATAGATTTTCCTTCCTTTCTTGGCATTTCTTATTACACTTGTAGTCATTGATGCAACCACTGACTTATGATCACTGATACCCTCTTCTACATTCACGGAGTCGAAAAGTTCCGGTCTATTTGTTGCTATGAGGTCTAAAACGTTAGCTTCACGAGTTGGTTCTCTAACTATCTGCTCGAAGTAATTCTCGGACAAGGCAGTCAGGATAATGTCACAAGAGTCTCTGTCCCTGGCTCCAGTTCTGATTGTGTGACTATCCCATTCTATACCTGGTAGATTGAAGTCTCCCCCTATTACAATAGTATGATCACGAAACTTCTTCACGACGTTCTGCAGGTTCTCTCTGAGGCGCTCAACTACTACGGTTGCTGATGCAGGTGGCCTATAGAAGCATCCGACTATCATATCTGACCCACCTTTGATACTTAACTTAACCCAGATTATTTCACATTCGCATTCGCTAATAACTTCACTGGATATTATTGAATTCTTTACTGCTATAAATACTCCTCCACCATTGGCGTTTATCCTATCCTTGCGGTATATATTCCATTCTGTGTCTAGGATTTCGTTACTGTTCACTTCCGGTTTTAACCAACTTTCCGTTCCTAATACTATATGCGCACTATTTCCTTCAATAAGAGATACTAATTCAGGAACCTTGCCCTGGATACTCCTGCAGTTTACCAATATTACGTTAACTTTTCCTGTTTTTGGTCTCTGAGGACGGACGTTCTTTATCAACGATGATAATGTTCTCTCTGGTAAGCCGTCAGGTATTTTATCGTTTCGCCCAAGGGGGGGTCCCTCTAACCTAAAAAACCCCCGTGTGCACGCCACACGTACTCACATAGACCATATTTTAACTAAGCGCCTTGTTAGAGGTTGCTTCCTATCAGTTGAAGGCTGTACTACTTTCCTACTTGACGTCCCGAGCAAGAGTGGCCGAGCGCACGCTAGAGACTTGTTGCAAGCCGCGGTTTGGCGCTAGCGGCGCTAGTCTCGACTCGCGGGTGCAGCTATACTAGTACGGACCGCGGTCGATAACTGCAACCCCTAACAAGTGTGGTATCTTTGACCATTCTTTGAAGAATCTCTGCATAAAAGTGTTTCGTTCACCCGCCATTTAACAGCAAAAATTTACAATTAATGTCTTCGTGAATCTATAGTGCTTTTTCTAAATCAACAGTATCTCAAATACGCCCTTGTGCTGACATTATACTGACATTATACTGACATTATACTGACCATAATATGTTGAAAACGAATTCAGGAATGTAATCACCCAGTTGAACTGGAATGACAGAGAAGGTAAATCATCATCGTGAAGTGCTGTTAACGCATCCTGGAATCTCACAAAATTGCACATTTTCATAGTAAATCCTTTGTTTCATTACTGTTAGTACGTGGTGATCATCAGTTCTTTTCTTAAAAAAAGGTCTGATACACTGTAAAATTTAAAATGGTTCTAGACTGAATGGCTAGATATTGTAGCTCATGAACTACTGTGTTAAAACTAGTCGTATTTCTTAAACGTGGAAGAAGGGAATGGTCATAGCTGCTATGAGAACACTGTAACGACCGTAACAGCTGCAGCCCTATCTTCTTGCCCTGACAACTTTTTAATAGTCACCCTGAACAGGCTAGCGTATAAATTAGACTCACTTGTGATAACACAGCAAAGCGGGTTCAAATGGAAATGCCGTGTGGCTAGGGCCTCCCGTCGGGTAGACCATTCGACGGTGCAAGTCTTTCGAGTTGATACCACTTAGGCGACTTGCGTGTCGATGAGGATGACATGATGATGATAAAAACAACACAACACCCAGTTCCTGAGCGGAGAAAATCCCCGATCCAGTCGGGAATCGAACCCGGGCCGTTAAGAATGACATTCCGTCGTGCTGACCACTCAGCTACAAGGGGCGGACAGACCGGTTCAGATAAGAAGACAGTTTTATTTCAAAAGCACTGAAACAACTAGGAGAGCTTTGAAAGTCACCAGTTGACAGGAAATTTAATTATGTAGCTCTTAGTAGTATATAATACCGTGGATCATCGACTTCTGCTGGGAAAAATCTATAAAACGCGTTGGGACACTTCCTCACCACCTTTTCGAAAGCCTGGTGGAGGAGATGAGTTTCTTAATTTAACACCACGGGTAAAGAAACTGAAACGAAAGTACGTCACTTAACCGAGAAACGCAATTGAACCGCAGACAATGCAGAGACTTATTGAGTACTTCATAGGGGTAAATGACGACAGCCACGAAAATTTCTATTTTAGGCGTGTTACTGGCAGTATACTCAGGAAATCCATCATATGCATGAGATCAGCATCTACTGCAGACAGTGTCATTACATTCCCAACAGTGGATGTTATTATAGCTTCACTACCACCTACAATGACATATCTTCGCCGCGCGGGGTAGCTGCGCGGTCTGGGTCGTCTAGCCACGTCCCCCCCCCCCCCCCCTCCTTCTCACCGTTCACCCGTCGAAG
Source organism: Schistocerca nitens (assembly GCF_023898315.1). Lineage (NCBI taxonomy): Eukaryota > Metazoa > Arthropoda > Insecta > Orthoptera > Acrididae > Schistocerca > Schistocerca nitens. Next base: position 438,385,069 of record NC_064616.1, read on the forward strand.
GTATCGAGGCTTCCCTCGGGCATGGCTGTGCGTGTTGTCCTTGGCGTAAGTTGGTTTAAGTTAAATTAAGAACGCGTAAGCCTAGGGCCCGATGACCTCAGCAGTTTGGTCCCTATCTAATGTTTCACACTCGATCTGGATTGGTGCGACTAAGGCAACTTTTCACCATCCAGTTTATGAAAATTACAACAATTAAGACATCCCCTACATTTTCCCTGTTTACACTGTTGCAGAAAGATAACTCACTAGCATTTTCTGTCATTAAGCAGCACATTCTAATGCCTTTGTTTGTATCTTTACCTCAGGATTCTCTACGGCACGTCCACACACTTCTCCACCCTTTACAACTGCTGCAGTACGGCGGAACCACAGTGACAACGGTCCTTATTGATACTCGATGGAGCGGGGAGGTTCTCATGGGTTGTGACCAACCTGACATCGCCTAACCTGACGACTTCGTTTCTTTTCCTTTGGTGAATTTGTCCACATACAATAGGTTCGTGCTACCTCAGTCTATTCGCACTGTCTACGGTTACCTCTAAGTTTTCCTGTCTCATTCTCACCATCACACGTTCATACATTCAAACACAAACACACAGGGATGGAACTGGATGCAAGGAAAAGGAGAGTGACGTAGTAAATAAGCAGTAACTTATTCACCTTTCTGTGACACAGGTTTAGTGTATTAATATAACAAGATCTTGATCATTAGGATACCATTTAACGATATCAGGTTAGGATCGTGTGAAAGTAGTAATTGGAGCGGAACTAACTTCCGCTTCAAGGGAACGTTGCTGAGTATAGGCTTCCAGAGGAGGCGCCTGGTTCTTGCATCCAGGCTGACTGCTGTTCACAGGCGACGAAGGCTGAAATTTGCATGGCAGTACCTCAACCGGACGTCCACTAAGTGACGAAAGGTAGTCCTTTCGGATGAATTCCATTATTATTCTCCGTCGAGCGGTTGGCCTTGGGCTTGTACGCCTTGAAACGTTTGAAAGCAAGCACCCTGAAGCAATCTTCTGAAGAGTCCACGCCACAGGAAGGACCTTTACCGACTGGCATTCCCTGAGTGATCTCTTCATTCTAGAACGCACAGTGGATCCACAAAGTTATGCGTTTCCCCTTGGGGGACAGGTCCACTCAACCTGCAGTTTGTTTTTCCTTGAGACATGGCCTCTACAATCAGGACAATGCAACATGTAACACTGTCGGCAGTGCAAGTGCATGGTCCAAAGAGCACCAGGATGAGTTCTCCACATTCTCCTGGCCACCAAACTCACCAGATTAAAACGCAGTCGAGAAACAGTGAGACAAATCTCAATGGGGCTTCTCGTGCCATGGATCCTCGACCGGGAATTCTGGCACAGCAGGCCGCGGTACTAGTGTCGGCATGGCTCCACATCCCTCTCCACAACCTCCCTGAGTCTCTTGGAGCACGTCTCGCAGCGATCCGCGTTGCAAAGGTGGTTATTAAGGTTCTAGGCAAGTGGTCACATTAATGTGACTGGACAACGTATTTTCGCTGATTATATAATTTATTTTTTAGGTGTAAAGAAACTGTTTTGGTAACAACTAAGAAATAATATTTATATCACCGTACACTTTTCTTTTTATCAATGTAAAACACGTTCAGTAACATTGTTATTCTCCCGTTTCCATTTACATGTGGAAGTGTCATCTCCTTGCACATTTGAGCACCATGGAAGAATTTTAATTCCCTTCTAACAATCTAAAAATGTAGCTGAGACTAATCCAAATGACAACCATACAACGTGCGACAAGTTAACTTGACTAAAATGTATTATCATAAGTAATGTAGTAAAAACATAGTGGGGGACCTTCAAACAGACCGAACGTCCCTAAACATTGATACACTACTGCATGATATTTGCTTTTTCGAATACAAATTCCACTTCATTTGCAGATTACACAATTACATGTACATCTACATGACTATTCTGCGGTTAACGCGTAAATGCCTGGCAGTGGGTTCGTGGAAACACTTTTACAATATTTCTCTACCGTTCCTTTTTCTTACAGCCCGCGGGGAAAAGTTAAATCTTTCCATGCGTGCTCTGATTTCTATTTTATTACAGTGATCATTTCTCTCTGTTTAGGTGGGTGTCCACAAAATATTTTCGCATTTGGAGGAGAACGTTGGAAACTGAAATTCCTTGCTCGACACAATGAGAAACGCCTTTATTTTAAAGCTTGCCATACAAACTCGCGTATCATATCCGTGACACTCTCTCCGCTATTTCTTGATAATTCAGAGCGAGTTGCCCTCCTTTAAACATTTTCGATGTCTTCCGTTTGTTATATCTGGTAAAAATCCCATACTGCAAAGCAATACTCTAGCAGAGGACGGACAAGTGTAGTGTAGGCAGTACGCATGTTCTGTCAACAAACTACTGTCTTTGGTTGGCCTCCCCCACAATATTATCTTTGTGATTGTTACAATTTAAATAATTCGTAATTTTAATTCCTAAGTATTTAGTTGAACTGACAACCGAAATTTTAAGGATTCCTTTTAGGCCTCATATGGATCACCTCACATTCTTCATTGTTTATGGTTAATTCACACTTTTCGCAGCGCACAGATAGCTTGTCTAAATCATTTTCCAATTGGTCTTGATCTTCTGATGTCTTCACTAGACTGTAAATGACAGCATCATCTGCAAACAATTTAAGAACACTGATCAGATTGTCACCTAACTCCTTCATATTGTTTATGAACAGTGGAGGGCCTATAAAATATCCTTCGGGAACTCCATATCTTACTTCTGTTTTATTCGATGACTTTCCGTCAACTACTACGAACTGAGACCTTCCTGACAGGAAAGCACGGTAATATATTGAAAAAAATATGACTGCCATTCACCTACAACGGTAACCTGATAATTATCTAAATACTATCAGAATTTTCGACACAATAATAAAAGTGAAATATCTGTTTTTATAAGTATCTATTCCCTTTTCTCTTTATCAAAGTGTGTACAGCTTGACATACCAGCTGTTTGTTCTTTACTTACAAGACAATACTCCCAAATGCTCGTCTTTTGTCTTGAAGGTCATTGGTAGATCGACTGTTTAACACAAACCAATCGCCTATTTTGAAACAAAATCTGTTTCAGATTACCAGCATGTGCATAATAATAAACAGCAAAGAACAGTATTTGCTGGCTGGGAACATAACAGAGGAGCGTTAAACATGCCGACTGAGGAAAAGACACGCTCGGCTGTATCGCCTCGGGATATCCGTCTCGCTTGCCAAGGACTACAAGTAGACACTTGACCTGAGCCGCACGAGACGAACCGTCACCGGCATCAGGGCAGCGTGTCTAAGCTCTCTCACTCGCCGTATGCAGATAAGTTGGATGGGGATTCTCATTACTGGCTGTTTAAAACAGGTTTCAGGCATGGCAAGTTTGCGCAAGGTTTGCAGCGCTGTTAAGTGAACGGGGTACTTCTCACGGGGCCAGATCACCTTTCATTCTTTTCCATTAAAAAAAAAAAAAGTTCGTCTACAGCCTCACTCAAGCCTTACTATTACGTCTTGGTATAGTTATTCAGTGTTCGGAAATTGCGGTCGATACAGTGGCTTTGGATGAAAGTTAAAAAATGCAAGAATTGTAAAGGCAGTAAGATATTATTTAGGAAGCAACATTTTTTTTTAACAGAAGCAACGAATCTTCATATAGTATTGATTAGGACAAAACATTATTCCACAAAATTAAGGAAAAGGAATGTGTGTTGTAGCAGAATAGGCAACAATGCTGTTGTCTATGCACTTGTAAGTATGTGATTGCAAAGTACCTACACAAATTATTTACAGAAGAATGGAGGGAATGGTAGAAGCCGAACTTGGCGACGATTAGTTAGCGTATTGGAAAACTACTAAAATCCGGAGGGATAATGATACTACAATTTATTTTAAAGAATGACCGACAGGAGGCATACGTATTCTCAAAACATCTGCAGACATACAAGGTGTCCCAAAATAATGTATACACTCTTCGAAGCTGAATCACTCCTTAACTGACACAGACAAAAATATTTTTGTTCTGAGTAATAATTCAGAAGGCAGCGAAAATTTTATCAACACTTCCAGGACTGGAATTAAACACGGCATTATCGTTTGAAGAACTGAAGTGGGTGCTAAAGGGTTACTGGGAAACAAAGAATGTGATTGGGGTTCGAAGTCGCCGGAGAGTTGCATTTGGAGTAACGGTACCTTCATATTCAATAAATAAAAGACTTCAAGAAAAGGTTGAAGTGGATGGAATGGTGAATTATGTGAAGGAAGGACGAAGTGGAAGAAAGTGGCTTTCAACCGACAACGGAGGTGTTAATGCACTGATTCAGGCGTATACTCATTCCCCGGAAAAGTCGGTGAGGCAATGCTCTCGATACTGGGATCAGCAGAATCAGTACTCACATAATTTTGTGGACTCAGAGAGTTACAAGTTTTACAATTCGACACTTCTTCATGTTCTGCGTGAGGATGAGCCCGATAGTGTAATTGAAATTTGTGAGCGGTTCAGAAACATGTGTGAAGAATATGAGCATTTGCATGATCTAATTATTTAGTCGAATGAAGCGACTTGTATACTTAATGGAAGCTTAATTACCATGATTTCGTGCATGAAAATTCAAAAGTAACTGAAGAAAGACGTACTACTCGACCAGGAGCATCAGCTTGGTTTGGCGTCAAGAGGATTAATCAGACCGTACTTATTTGAAGAGATCCTAGAAATGCCGCAAAATAGATCACCATGTATTAACGAGGTTTTCGGCAATGAACATTAGTCATTTCAAAAGGATGGAGTGTCATCTCATTTTCAAGTTAATGTGGGGGATTTTGTTAATGGCATATTGTCTTCGATGTATAGGACGAAGAGGAAGTACTGTAAAGTATCCAGCTCCATCAGCAGATTTAGCACATTTATAATTCTATCATTGAGGTATGTGAAGAACACAGTATACTCCGCAACACCAAACACAGCGGACGAACTAAGGGAGCAAACTGAGCAAGCCTGCAATACTATTCCACTATAAACAGTATAGTTAGCATGTCGCTATGTTCTACGTCTTTATCGAGGATGCAATGAGGTGGAAGGTGGTCATTTCGAGCGTATAACACGTTAATGTATTTGACACGACAAATTTTTGGTTTTTTCTACTTTAATTAAAGAGATATTCGCTTTCTAGGGCATATACATTATTTTAGAATTCCCTATAGAGAAAGTTTTGATAATCGATCTAGAACTCTCTGAAACTGTGAAGTTGGTAGAAATAAAATACAGAGAGTGAAAGGTTAAAATTGGTTCAAATGGCTCTGAGCACTATGGGACTTAACATCTATGGTCATCAGTCCCCTAGAACTTAGAACTACTTAAGGGGATACGGAATCGGATTTTGGGTTAAAAAATCGAATTTTTTTTATTGGCGTATTATATTCTGCCATGTTTCCTCTTTAAAATGACGTATCATACATAGCTCTACTACAATTATAACTATTTTATTTTTATATATTTGTGAGATCGGGTATTGCGCTTTAGTTATACACGTCTCTCGTGGCTGACCATGAACTTTTTGGCAGTACCTTTAAAGTGACATGAATTCAAATATCCCGGTTTCCAGCGACTATTTATACACTAGTTGCCCGAAAATGTTTCTCTCTGGTTTCCTCAAGTTACTCTTTGACTTTGTGGCGGGACTGTTTTGTAAACAGTGTGATATAAGAAAGTAGTTGTTGTTGAGTTATTTCGTATTTAGTGCTTCATTTTTCGCAGTGAAAATGCCTAGAGCTAAAGCAAAAGTATTTAAAAAGCGTGTGAACTGGCAAAAGAAAAGAAATAATGATTCATTAGCAAAGCAAAGCAGTTCATCATCAGCACTGTTGGAAAATGTGAATCCACTTATTACTGATTTGCCGAACGAACTTACACCAAATGAAAACAGTGCTTCTCATAAAAAACTAAGAGATTTGGAAGAGAAATATAATTTACTTGATAGAGGGAATGAAGTTTTTGAACTCATTGATACGAATATATTGTGTGAAGCTCTTGAAAACAGTTTGTGCTGCAAAAAATGTCATGGAAACGTTTCTCTGAAAGTAGAATCCCATGTTGGCCTGGCTGCCCAGTTTAATTTAATATGCAGTGTTTGTAAATACAGCTGTAAGTTTCCAAGTTCGGTTTCAGTAACTGTAAATAATGGATACAAGAAAACTGAACTTTATAGTGTAAATATTAGGTTAGTTTATGGATTGCGAGCAATTGGTAAGGGCAAAGCAGCTGGTGATATGCTATGTGGTGTTCTAAATCTTCCAAGTGCACCTTCAAAGTTTGAAGCTTACAATTATGTACTAGGATCTGCAGTTGAAGATGTAGCACAGAAGTCAATGCAGGTTGCTGTGGAAGAAGCAGTGGAAGAAAATGACGGCAGTCGTGACCTCACAGTGGCGTTTGATGGCACGTGGCAGAAAAGGGGCCACACCTCCAACAATGGTGTTGTAACAGCAACTAGTGTTGATACTGTTGATACTGTTGCAATAATGTCTAAATACTGTAGGTGCACAGGCAGGCTGAAAAATGAACACAGTGATGACTGTATTGCTAATTATTATGGTAGTAGTGGTGGCATGGAGGTTGCTGGGGTGAAGAAAATTTTTCATCGCTCTTCACAGTGGTATAATGTTCGCTATGTCAAATATCTGGGAGATGGTGACTCTAAAGCATTCAAAGAAGTTTTGGAAAGCAAACCATATGGGAACAGTGTAAATATAAGCAAACTTGAATGTATAGGACATGTGCAGAAGAGAATGGGTGCCAGGCTGAGAAGGTTAAAATCAGTTATGAAAGGGAAAAAACTAGATGATGGGAAAACCTTGGATGGCAGAGGAAGATTGACTGATTCCATAATAGACCACATTCAGAACTGCTATGGCCTTGCAATCAGGTAAAATACAGGCAATCTTGAAGAAATGAGGAGAGCTATATGGGCTTTATATTTCCACACCGCATCCACGGATGAGCATCCACAACATGGTTTGTGCCCCAAAGGTGAAAACAGCTGGTGTAAATACAATAGGGGACTAACAACAGGAGAGAAATACATTCACCACCACAGTCTACCATCAGCCATCATGGCAGAAATAAAGCCCATTTTCAGAGATCTGGCTGACAGAAGTCTTCTGATGAAATGTCTTCACGGAAAAACGCAGAACCCCAACGAGTGCTTGAATAGTGTGATATGGCATCGTCTCCCAAAAACAGTGTTTGTCGGAATTAATACACTACATTTTGGTGTGTATGATGCTGTGGCAACCTTCAATCTTGGAAATATAACTAAATGCCAACCTTCAAAAGTTGGGTATGTGTGTTGGTTCCCGTACGGTACGTGCTATGTTCTTTTTAGATCAGCACAGACTAAGGCATGCTGATAATATAATCAAGACATTAGTGAAAAAAGCAAGACAGGTGCAGAGGGGTGCCAAAAGAAGACTTGAAGATGATTATGAAGACTGTGAAGGGGGTATTAGCTACGGATCAGGAATGTTTTAATCTTCTTTCTCCGTTTCCCGTAAGTTTACTTTTTACTTCATCTAGGAACATTATCTCAGGTACTGGTCAACCTAGAAGTCTGAAATTTTTATGACGTAGTGACATAGGTCCCTATTACATACTGAAACAACGATTTTTTAATTACTTGATTTACAAAAGACTTAGGGGTGATAGTCTAGTAAAAAGCGATGGAAAAAATTTACTTAAAAATAAATGTACAATATCTCTGTAAGAAAATACTTTGACAATAAACTGTTGTTTCAGTATTGTTGTAACATATGAATGCACATACAGTAAAATTTTTACCTCTCTGTCTCCAGTAGTTTGTGAGAAAATGTTCCCTATAGTAGGCATATATTAACATTGCGGGGATAGGTGATTCCGTATCCCCTTAAACCTAACAAACCTATGGATATCACACAACACCCAGCCATCACGAGGCAGAGAAAATCCCTGACCCCGCCGGGAATCGAGCCCGGAAACCCGGGCGTGGGAAGCGAGAACGCTACCGCACGACCACGAGATGCGGGCGGAGTGAAAGGTTACCTAAAACTTGAACAGAAACCGGACGGCAGTCGTTAGAGTCGAAGAATATGAGAGAGATGCGTTAGATGAGTAGAGAACGACAGAGACAAAGTAGTATCCCATTCCTCGTGATATTCAATCCATACATTGAGCAAATAGTAAAGGAATCAAGGAGAAAGTTGCAAAAGCAACTGAAGTTCATGGAGATAAAATAAAAACTTTATTGTTTACCGATGATATTGTAATTCTGTCATTTACATAAGTATACTTATAAATACAGTATAACGGAATCTATAATGTCTCGAAAATAGGTTTTAGGATGAACAGCAACAAAAGTAAAACAGTGATAATGAGATGAAGTCGAATTAAATCCCGTGATGGTATGGGAAGTAGATTAGGTGGAGAGGCACAGGAAGAAGTGGACGAGTTTTACCGTATGAGCAGCAAAATAACTGTAACCGTAGAGGAAAAGGAATACAAAAAGCAGACTAGCATTAGGTAAATAATCACTTCCGAAATGAGTTAACACCGAATATAAATTTATGTGTAGAAAATATTATTTTAAAAATATCTGTCTGGCATGTAGACTTACATGGCTGTAAATCCTGGACTATAAGCAGTACACAAAAGAGGAAAATATAAGCTTCTGATATATGGCTCTCCAGAGAAGTCTTGAAGGTGAGCTACATCAAACGGAACTTCGGAATGAACGTAACAACAAGTATACAGGATGTAACTAATTTGTCTTTACAGGTACCTTACACCAAAACAAAAAAAGTCAGTAAATATCATCTCTAAAATACATACCTTAAGAGCTATGAGCACTTCTTCATCTTCAATACTGTCAAATACTCTATATAAATTCTAGTGCAAACTCTCTGCTTTCCATATTTTAGGAAAATTTGTATCGACCAAAACGAGTAAAAAGGCCCAATACACATATGTTCCAAAATGCATGCCTTAAGAGCTATGAGCACTTCTTCAATAGAAAATATGTGCTTCACAAGTAGCGTGTATACTAAAAAATATAATGCTTGGAGTTTGCTGAAAATTCTTTAAATTCAGAAACAAATATAATTTCTTTATATTAATTCTTCCCACGTTCATTGACTTGATTTCGGCAGCAGTCAATACTCTGTGAGAGCTTGAGGAAATCTAAGGGATAGAAGTAGGTAGTAACAGGTGGTCCAGCAGCATTAATAAACTCAGAACAAATATGTAAACAAACTTGAATATCTCTTCTGCAAGAATACTTGTCATGTAGCATGTCGTTTTTTTTCTACGATTTGTATTTCAATATCCTTATGCAATAAGAGTGCATCCGGAAGCGCCACGGAAGCTAAATTCTCCAGAATTATCGTTGGAGCGTTTGTGTGTTTCATTATCTTCCAAACATGAACTACAGGGTTTTGTGTCTCATCATTCAACAACGCACTGTGAACATTAAACAGAAAGACGTAAATCTTCCGTGCTTTACCGACGGGGTGCAATATTCCAGAAAGATAACGGCCCCTGGATTATCACATTATACACAAGGTCATCAAGACTCTACTCAGACTTCACGTTCAGCCGATGTGTCACCGATTAAGTGTTTGTGGAAGTTTCTCCCAGACAATGCTACATGAGGCACTACGACAATCCATCAACAAGAAATGGCGGATTTCTCCCACGACGAAGTTCCATTTCCTTTTTATCAATACTGTGCAAGCCACAGAAAACTAAATGGCATATGAAATTTTCAGTGATCCAAGAATTAAGCATTCATTACGGTTCAGAGACTGGTATGACGAGAATTTTTATGCGTCGCTCTGGAAGAATAATCCATCCATTAATCGTAGCCGGCCGCTGTGGCCGAGAGGTTCTAGGCGCTACAGTCCGAAACCGCGCTGCTGCTACAGTAGCAGGCTGGAACCCTGCCTCGGGCATGGATGTGTGTGATGACCTAAGGTTTGTTACGTTTAAGTAGTTCTAGGTCTAGAGGACTGATGACCTCGGATGTTAAGTCCCATAGTGCTTGGAGTCATTTGAACCATTTCGTTCATCATAGTAACTGCGTAAGTGCAACGAGGTCGTGTATAATTTCTTACGTACGGCAAGCTTTGAGATACAACATGGGTACGCATATGACGTTAATTGTCAATTGTTATGTGTTTCTTGTTTCTACTTCGTGTTGTTGTCGAACCGCTGCTACATAAACTATTTTCAGTAGTTATCATGTTCAACTACAGGAACTGAGTTCCTAGTTATATACGAGGCATATTCAGAAACTAAGTGTGGTGTGACCTTAACAGAGTGGGGATTTTTCCTTTTTGATGGATGGAAACACTAAGCGGTATGAGGGATCCCCTGAGCAGAGAGAGGATCTAAAGAACACGGTACTACGTAAACTCATGTAGTAGTATCCAGTTGCGTGAAAGATGTAGGTAAGCAACCTCACCAAATGCGAGTTACGTGCTGTGATCAGCTTCCTACTGGCGGAAGGAATAACACCTATCAAAATATTTTCATGCAACAAAACGGTTTACTGCGAAGGTATTATGAACAAAGCGAGTGTGTTTACGTTATGTAGGAAGTTTAGGAAGTTTAGTAGAATCAGAACAAACGTTTATGACGAGCAGAGCAGTGGAAGAACTTATATTTTGACTGGTGAACTGGTGCAAAAGTCGTTGAAACTGTTCGTGAAGATCGTCCATTGACAGTGGAGGAAATATTTGCGATGTTTCCACAACTCCCCAGAACTCCTGAATCGCTGGGATACCGGAAATTATGCGACATAGCTGAAAAAAAAGGGTCAACAGCAACCACGAGTTTCTTGAGAGACTGGAATTTGAAGGTAAGAATTTTCTGAGCTCTATTATGGCTGAAGGTGGAACGTGGATGGCTCGGTACAAGGATGAGATAAAACGACAGTCGTCACAGAGGTGTCGTCCCAATTCCGCAACAAAAAAGAGAACAAAACGGCAATTTCGGGGAAATAAATCATAGTCTCAGTGTTTTGGGACCGAAATGGCAACATTTTCGTCTAATTTCTACCTCAGGAGGAGAGCATTAATGTACAACGATATTGTGAGATCCTAAGAAACCTCAAAATCAATATTTAAAAAAAGGAGGGGAATCCACGACAACGCCCGTCCTGACACCGCAAAAAATGGTTCAAATGGCTCTGAGCACTATGGGACTCAACTGCTGTGGTCATTAGTCCCCTAGAACTTAGAACTACTTAAACCTAACTATCCTAAGGACATCACACAAATCCATGCCCGAGGCAGGATTCGAACCTGCGACCGTAGCAGTCGCACGGTTCCGGACTGCGCGCCTTGAACCGCGAGACCACCGCGGCCGGCCCTGACACCGCCTTAGCCACCAAGGCGTTCTTGGACTCATTTGATGAGGATGTTTCGAACCACCCTCCGTATTCCCATGACTTGGTGCCTTCAGATTATCAGCTTTTGAACTTCCTGAAAGCACACATGAGAGCTGCCCGCATCTCGTGGTCGTGCGGTAGCGTTCTCGCTTCCCACGCCCGGGTTCCCGGGTTCGATTCCCGGCGGGGTCAGGGATTTTCTCTGCCTCGTGATGGCTGGGTGTTGTGTGCTGTCCTTAGGTTAGTTAGGTTTAAGTAGTTCTAAGTTCTAGGGGACTTATGACCACAGCAGTTGAGTCCCATAGTGCTCAGAGCCATTTGAACCAGCACACATGAGAGTAATTAAAATTTCAGGAGACGAGAAGGTGCAGAAAGAGTTTCTGAAGTGGAGGAAGGAGCTGGCGGGAGATTGTTCAAGGAATGCATTAGAGGCCACCACTCACCACGTGCACTGAACAGAAACAACTAGTGTGTCAGTAATGTCCTAAAATTGTTTTTCGAACACTATAATTGTTTTTCGAACGCACTTTTTCTGAAAAATATAAAAATCTTGTGCACTTACTTTTGGATACGCCTCGGCTAAAAGCGGTTGTGGGTCATGTAGAAGTCGATAGAGAGTGTAAGGAAAGTGACTGCAGTTTGCGACAATGAGTCTGTAAACGGCAGCAATAGCCTGAAACGAGCCCAGGAACATGACAGGGAAACAGTTAAGTTTTTCAATCTGATGCAACCTGTCATCAGCATGGTACTAAAAATGATCGTGCATGAAATACAGACTCAAAGAAGGATGAACTGAGCAATATGTGTCATATGTTGCTTTATTTGGAAAATTACTTGCAAGCGCCCCGAGGCCTTGAACGACGACAGTACTTGACAAAGCAGAAATCTATTGCGCTGGGTGATAAGTACATCCTCAGGTTTGCGACACTTAAGAAGTGTTGATAGTGGCTCAACTTTTTTGTCAAGTGATAATTTTAATGAATATCGATGTCTGTGTCTCTCGCAGTCACTAATCTCGTGCCTTTAAACACTGGATAAAAACATCTTAACAGTTAATAAAGTATGTATCTGCGAAGCCATCTGATGTCTTTCTACACTAAACTGGAAACAAAAAATTCCGCGTGAGTCGCTGTTACCAGATGATACCGAATGATGAATGCTGTAGTGAGCTGCCATGTATACAACCAACTTTTTTTGAGTATGGAAACGATGTAATGATAAGAACCCAGTGGCTACTCAGTCGGAGATTCCTTCTTGGGCCAAGTAAAGGTACAGCTCTTTCGATTTCAGAGCAAAGCGAATTTACATTCATTTATGTGGACCTTACTGAATACAAACAGTGACTATACAATCTATCATCAAAACTTAAATGGTTAAACTAAATCGAGAAATGCAATTTAATAAAATGGTTTACACTAAAGTGTACTTTATATAGGTTCACTAAACCAATAATTGAATGGAGTGAAACATTAGATTAATTTGACCGGTTGCAGGAACTCATATCATGCACTGTCATATACATTTAAACACTTAAGTTCACTTTTTTCATTCATAGTTCTCAGTTAAATATAAATTTATTGGAATCGTTTGCTTGATTTAAGTACATTCGGTTCAATGCAGTATTTCGTATATTGTTTTTAGCTTTCCCCTTGGTTCTTATATCCCTGCGTTAACAAAATAGAAAGCGCTACCTTTGGAAATACGAGCATGAGATAGAAATAAACTTAAAATATAGGTGCGGAAAACATCGCACGTAATGGTTACGTCAGTTATTACTCACTGTAGTGCTCTGACCGGAATACACGGCACGAGTCACGAAGTGTATCCGCTAAGACGTCGCATATGCGGAGGTGAAGCAAGACTGAACAGCTGTAATCGCTAACGTTGCGGGGAAACGGCTATGCAAGGGCATGTAGGACGTTCTGTGGTCCTGATAATTGTTTATTAAGTCTTTGAATGAATGATGATAGTTCCGGAATAACATGTTTTTTGTGTGAGTATCTGCTAATTCAAGTACACTACTGGAAATTGAAATAAGAACACCGTGAATTCATTGTCCCAGGAAGGGGAAACTTTATTGACACATTCCTGGGGTCAGATACATCACATGATCACACTGACAGAACCACAGGCACATAGACACAGGCAACAGAGCATGCACAATGTCGGCACTAGTACAGTGTATATCCACCTTTCGCAGCAATGCAGGCTGCTATTCTCCCATGGAGACGATCGTAGAGATGCTGGATGTAGTCCTGTGGAACGGCTTGCCATGCCATTTCCACCTGGCGCCTCAGTTGGACCAGCGTTCGTGCTGGACGTGCAGACCGCGTGAGACGACGCTTCATCCAGTCCCAAACATGCTCAATGGGGGACAGATCCGGAGATCTTGCTGGCCAGGGTAGTTGACTTACACCTTCTAGAGCACGTTGGGTGGCACGGGATACATGCGGACGTGCATTGTCCTGTTGGAACAGCAAGTTCCCTTGCCGGTCTAGGAATGGTAGAACGATGGGTTCGATGACGGTTTGGATGTACCGTGCACTATTCAGTGTCCCCTCGACGATCACCAGTGGTGTACGGCCAGTGTAGGAGATCGCTCCCCACACCATGATGCCGGGTGTTGGCCCTGTGTGCCTCGGTCGTATGCAGTCCTGATTGTGGCGCTCACCTGCACGGCGCCAAACACGCATACGACCATCATTGGCACCAAGGCAGAAGCGACTCTCATCGCTGAAGACGATTCGTCCCTCCATTCACGCCTGTCGCCTCACCACTGGAGGCGGGCTGCACGATGTTGGGGCGTGAGCGGAAGACGGCCTAACGGTGTGCGGGACCGTAGCCCAGCTTCGTGGAGACGGTTGCGAATGGTCCTCGCCGATACCCCAGGAGCAACAGTGTCCCTAATTTGCTGGGAAGTGGCGGTGCGGTCCCCTACGGCACTGCGTAGGATCCTACGGTCTTGGCGTGCATCCGTGCGTCGCTGCGGTCCGGTCCCAGGTCGACGGGCACGTGCACCTTCCGCCGACCACTGGCGACAACATCGATGTACTGTGGAGACCTCACGCCCCACGTGTTGAGCAATTCGGCGGTACGTCCACCCGGCCTCCCGCATGCCCACTATACGCCCTCGCTCAAAGTCCGTCAACTGCACATACGGTTCACGTCCACGCTGTCGCGGCATGCTACCAGTGTTAAAGACTGCGATGGAGCTTCGTATGCCACGGCAAACTGGCTGACACTGACGGCGGCGGTGCACAAATGCTGCGCAGCTAGCGCCATTCGACGGCCAACACCGCGGTTCCTGGTGTGTCCGCTGTGCCGTGCGTGTGATCATTGCTTGTACAGCCCTAAAGCAGTGTCCTGGGCAAGTATGGTGGGTCTGACACACCGGTGTCAATGTGTTCTTTTTTCCATTTCCAGGAGTGTATTTCATTTCTATATTTTACACTTTTCCGCAAATCAAACCAACATGCGATTTTTGGTGTTCCTTGGATTTACAGATACGCTTAATATTTTTCTGTTTCTACATGCATACACCACAAGCTAACGTGCAATGTGTGTGCAAAGGTTACTTCCTACCAGTATTAGCGATTTTCTGTTTTATTCCTTCTGCATATTGAGGGAGAAACGAACGTCTGTGTATCTCAGTAGGTGCTGTAAACTTTTTTATTCTATACACGCCATGTATGAAGGTGGCACCAAAATTTTTGAAGTCTTTTTTCAAGTTACAGTTATTTAAATTTACCGAATAGGATACTCCACAACAACGTTACTTCTATTCCAAAGGTTCCGATTTAAGTTCCTCAAGTCAAAATTCTCGTATAGCATACTTAGAAACGTTAAAAGTACATGTAATAACTTATTTAATAATCGATTCTCTTTCCGGGCCTACAGCTACATCAGTATTCTGCAAACCACTGTGAAATACATGCCAGAGATTACCTCCAGTTGCACCAGTGATTAGGTCGTTTTCGCGTTCCATCCGCGTACGGAGAGCTGGAAGCATAATTGCCTAAACACCCCTGTGCCCCCTTAATTTGGTCTAATCTTGTCCTCGCGAAAGCTATTGGAGCGATAAGTAGGGTGTTGTAGAGTATTTGTAGATACTTCATTAAAGCTGGCTCTGGAAACTTTGTAAGTATGCTTTTACGGGACACTTGCCGTCTGTCTTCAAGCATTCGCTATTTAAATTTTTTTCAGCTTATCTGAACGCTCTCCCACGAGTGAGACAAGCCTGTGACTATTCGTACTGTCCTTTTTGTATGCAAGCTGCACTCCATATTAGTCGTGTTTGGAATGGGTCTCACACAATTCATCTGTATTCTAGAAAATGTTTTGTGAGCTATCTCCTATGGCTGCGAGATCGTTTGCGACAGTGTATTTGGATAAAAAATTATCAGTTTATTTGCCACGTCAAACTCGAACAAAACCTCATGTTTTCGATTATTTCCTGTGTAAGGTGCAATATATTTTGGTTTACTTACTCTAGGATTGAAGACAACTGTGTAGTTGAAATTACATGTTCAATGTCGCAATATTAGCACAAAAATACACGCTTTTCACAGTTTTCAATGTGACAACAGAAAACAGTTGTCGGGATAATGAATCTCGTCAACATCAAAAAGTGAAATAATCCTAAACACAGCAAAAGATTACCCAATTTCGCTCGAGTTTACAGTGGACGCAAGCTGGTGAACCAACTAGTTCACGCCTCTGCACGTGGTATTTACCTTAAGCTGCGATGAGCTGTCGTCTGCTGGACCGCACTCTTCCACTGAGGTTCCTATAGAACTGATTACAGCTTTGCTGAATTTTCCAGCAGAAACTTTCCCTTTGTTTCTCGTTATGGGAGAGAACATGTATTCATCCATAGTCTTAGAATATGGCGATATACACGTGCATGGTTGGAGCAGCGTACATATTATAATGCCCTCTCAGTTGTTGCAAGAACAATTAACTAATTGGCTGGTTCGTTTCTCCACAGTCGGAGCTAAACGATGCTACAGCTAATTTCTAACTGGATATCAGCCGCTGTGAACGCAGTGTTCACACAAATTAATACTCTGCGTCGTACATAGCGTTATGCACTCAATTCTGGACTTGACACCAGTTGAGAGAAGAGTCCCCGACAATATTTGTCTTGTCTTACTCATAGCCTAACTGTCTCCCCACTTGGAATTTTTCAACCAATAGGAGCGTTCCTCTTATTTTGTGGAAACTCTCTCTACCAATCACAAGGACACTACCATTAAACTGTGTCGAAACTTTGGCTCTTTTCTCCTTACTAGGGCGTTTCTGCCAATCGGACGCTTTGTGCCCATTACAGATGCCTAAATGCGTACATTGACTCACTTGTGTACCACTCGCTGGACACATGATCGAAAATGCATCAGTGGTCTTTTTCATATCCATTTGGAATTCCGAAACGCAGTTTACTAGAAGCTTTCTGTTCGGTCCTCACTCATATGGGCTGTTATACTCACTCTCCCCATCTGAGTCACCTGGTCGATCGTTGACTTTGTGCCTGGGACACCCCTTTAATTGGTTTCTGTGTTACCCCGTGTAGCTTGGCCTTTCTTCTGCCCCCCTCCCTCTGAATTCCTACTAAAACGCCTCTCGCTGCTTGTTTCACCTTCCACTCAAACATGCATTATAGGAACAGTATGTTAATTACTGTTGATTGAGTATCATTCCTTTTTGCATTACATATTGGTAGGCAAATTTCCTCGTTACCGCTGAATTAAGTTAGGTGTCATATTCACCTTCCCATTGCGATGTATAAAGCTCTCACATAAGGTGCGAATCAGACCTTCATTTATTCTGCCACTTTACATGTCCTCCTCCTTCTGCATTCAGTTTTGTGCTGGGTCGGTCAATGGTTGAGAAATTGATTGAAGTCAACTGCTGAATACAGCAATTGCCATATTTACTGACCAACTTCCTGTTTTAATATTTTGTATAACTTAAACAGGGGTTCGATTCAGTCTCATTACTTTATATTATACCTCATTTCATGTGTACGGATTAGACCTCTTAAGAAATTTTCTTTTTTTTTTTTCTTTTAGAATTTAAACTTGACTCTAATTGTCTGATTTTTTTTATACAACACTATTTAACTTATCTAAGGAATTTTTTCTTTCAAAATAGTTGACTATATTTTTAATTTCAATTTTAATTCAAAATTCAAATAATTTGAGTATATATATTTGTATTATCTCAAATATTCCTTTCTGGAGACTGATAGGGTTTTCTTTTTGTTTACCTAAATTATTTTAAATGATGATGAAATGTATTGAAGCTGAAGAGAACTTCATTTAATATTATCCTCCCCTTTTATAATAAACGTTACTGTTCTCTATCTTTCGTATTAACCCTAATTGAAGATATGTTCATTTCTAACAATTGATCTTTATAATCTATAACTCAGCCATATCCATGACTTTACAGGCATTATCGTATACATTGACATGGTTGTATTCCCCAAAAGTCTTAACTCTAAGCTCTATGACCTTACAAAAATTCTCAAATTTGACTTTTACAAACATATTACCTAAAAATCTTCAGATTCACATATTATTAAACACAATAAAAAAATTCCCCTTTTTTTGGGTAGTAGTCTGTCAGAGACAGTTCTTTCTCCTACAACTTGTGAGGTGACGGGCGAAATGTGGCGCCCTGGAGATATTCTAAGTTCGGATTTGGCGTGGCCGCACGGGCCGCTCGGTGGGCGCGGGCCGCTCGGCAGGCCGACTTCATGGTGCCGGACATTGGCCAAAGCAAGATGGGTCCTGCCCAATCGCATGGCTGGGAATTCCATGTTGACACTGTGACGAGGACGGTGGTTTGTGTCGATGAAGGAGATATCTATGCCAGGAGTGCCAAAGACGTCGGACTTCGTGAAACCATCATGACAGACATTTCAAAGTTCATTTAGAAATTAATAGTAGCCAGATGAATCATGATATCTCAAAAAGAAACATGTACATTACTATTATTTGCACGACGATTCTGATGGTGTAATCAGATTTTCAATATCTTCATTAGTTTCAAGTTAAATATCTGGCGGTAAATTATACAACTAACACCCAGCAACGAATTTAGAAAATCTAACCGCTTTATCCGATTTCGTTCATTGACGTGTCTTTAGAAAGCTACTAGGCATATACTTGAATAGTACATGAGTTACTGGAGGTCAAAGTGGCCAATTACTATCGAACGCGTCAGGCCATAGGTACTCCAGTCACACGAAAAAATGGTAGCAGCATGCTTATAAATATATGTATTCGTCTAAGTCTTTGTTTATATCCGATATACACTATTCATGAAGAGATTGGTTAAATATTGACTGTGTTTTAGAAACCACAGAGACGTTAGGCTGCTGGCCTACCTTTTGTTCTATTCCTTTGATATACGTATATTTAATTTGTTAATATATTTAATAATGTATGTTAGATCGTGTTTATGGTCCAGCCATAGGAATATTTATTTAGTTTCAAGTTATTTAAATGCAAATCCTGTATTTCGAATGTGTTTCTGTAAGTTTGTGAGTGTAAGTTGGTTTGGAGACATGGATGGAGCGCTCTAGCCAATCACAGCGCTTGTTACTAAGGAGGCGACTACCAAAGTGAATGGAAGTGAGTTTGGAAGAGTACAGAACAGGACACGGTAAGTACTGGGCGCGACAGTCGCGAGAGGGACTTGGAGAGTGTGGAGCGGTTTGTGCGTGGTCGCGGAAGATAGAAATATTTCGGAGTGCTGACCTGTGTGCTCTTGTGTGATTTCCGTGGGTTCTGCAGTGAAGCCATAGTATGCGTTCAGAAGTGAATATCTCGCGAGCTATGTTGTTGTCCATAACTAATTACGTGAAGTAGGAATCTATTATTCCCCTTTTATTCAACTTAAATTTTATTTAATTGCTGGATCATTGACACCAATAAGTGTTTTGCAGAAATATACCACATTCTCAGAAGTACTTCTGCTACTGTACTCATCATTTAAAGTCACTAAGATAGTACCTGCAGGTTTTATTTAATTGCTATCTTCCATTGATAAATTTATATGTTACATTCATGATTCGCAATTACCGAGTGATAGAAACGTTCAACCATTCGATTAATGTGCGTATTCTTACCGTATACTGTAGACTCAGCAGTATTTGACCTGCAATGCGGCAACTACGTATCCCAGCCACTTGACAATGAAACCAGTCAAAACTTTTAGTATTGCAACTATGAGTCAGAGGGTACGTAATTGAGGGCCACCCAACATCACCACCATCGCATTTTATTATTTGAAAGCCTGCAATTGGGGGCTCATCCGGGATTTGTGTCCTGCAAAGTGGTAATTCCTTTGCTCTCTGTTATTCAGCGTACTACGCGAAGTGTAAAACAAAACATTTACAAAACCAGCAGAGATTTCTGTACAGAGTACTTCTCACAAAACACAGTGTGATATCGGTTTTTTCCTCAAATAGGTGTCTGGAAATATTAAAATTACGCAGTAATTTTCACAACTAACACGTGTTATCGATAGAGGTCCTAATCTATCAACTTAATGGCAATTTGCGTGGGGGCTCAGAGTCTAAGTAAGTTGAGTGCAATAAACAGTAGCGGTTAGCGCGTTTAAGGTCAGCGGTATCGGAGTATGTTGGAACACACGGTAACCGGCAGCCGCTAGAACTAGATCAGCCGACTTCTCGAGTGGCGGACACGGACCAACAGCAGTATGACGGCAGCTTCTTCAAGTACTCCAGGGTGGTCTTCAATGTCGACTTCCACTACAACCGACGGCATCACCATGGCAGAGGAAACCATCTCAGATGAGATAAGTGGCTCCACAAATAGAGAGATAATGCCCTCTAAAGTTCAAACTCCACCTCTAGATCTAACGAATATAAAACAGTCACATCGTATGTGTAATTCTGAAAATGGAAGTGAGCCGGTAAGTCCGAAATCAGAGGGCGAAAGTGTAACTAGTAGGAATTCAGGCAAGGGGAATGAATGTGGGGGAGATATGATGTCTCAGCTAATGCAAATGATCCACGGAATGCCATATAATATCAGTAAAATTAGAACAGATATTGGCACGTTGCAAACAGTTGCGAATACAATTCTGACTGATATGGGTACAATGCGAACAGAAATAGGTTCCGCTGTGAAAGATGAAGTAGAAAAAATAGTGGGTAAAGTGGAACGTAATTGATGATAAATTAAAATGTGTCCGAGTGTATATGGGGAAAATTACAGACGAAGTTGTAATAGTAAAATCTAAAATCGAATCAGTGGAAAACGATCTTGGAGAAAAAATGAATAAGATACAGACAGAAGTTGGGGACAAGGAAAGCGACTGTATAAAAGCGCAAGATACTCATAAATGTAAATTTAGCAATTAGTGACATTACAAATCGTGTAGATGAAGGAGAAAAAAGTGGGCAGAATTAGAGTTAAAATCGTTAGCCTCCCAACGGCCCACACCGGTTATAAACATCGCTTGGGCAAATAGCGGATCTGTGAAATGTTACACAGTCGATGGAAGATATCACGCAGTCAATTTCTTGGATGCGTGTAGGGATGCTTTTGTTTACGGCATGTCAGACTAAGCTAAAATAAAATACGTTAAACGGCATTTGGAGGGACCCACAGTCTTGGGCAGATGTTAGATGTAGTTCATGCGAATCGTGCGAAGAGTTCAAAAAGGGTTTTTTGGATAACTTTTGGAGCGAGGCAGAATAGATGCGGATCCAAAATGAATTCTTAAACAGGCTGAATTACAGGTATGGTAACGGAACAATGAGATATTTTTGTTAACACGAACTTGACTAACTTATGCATGTGACAAATCCGTTGCGGGTTTCAACGGAAATCACCACGTTAAAAAGGTGATTACCCGAAGATTTGCAGTGGGATCTTGTCCATAGTCCATGTGATACCGTGGTCGAATTTCTAGAATTTGTAGAAAAATTTGATACGGCTTTGAAGTTCTAACCTCGGAGCAAACCAGGTGGTAGTTATCAAAATGGGAATCAAAATAATCACCACCAAAATAATAGTCGTGACAGAAGTCAAAGGAATTCTCAGGGAGATAGTAGCTGGAATGAGTAGAAAAGTCGAAGAAAGAACCGGAGTGATAGTTTCTGTGAATAGGACCCGAGTCAAGAACGCAGAATTGACGGGAGAAATATGCGCGAAGTGCAATCGCTTAACAACCGGTCGGGAAACTGATGTTTGCCACATCTTAGGTCCGGGGATGGCGCTCTAAACAGGCGATGAAAAGGCCTGGAGATAATGGTAATGGTAGAAATGTTGATAGTATAATGTGGAGTATGCTAAAGAGAAAGGCTATATAGGTGGCTCTTTCAATAAAAGCAGGCGCGAACGGCGGAAGCATAAATTTGTAAGAGATTTAAGAAAAAGTAACGGGAATAAATTTGTGGGGAATGATGTAGGTAATGAATGCGTAATGAATGAGCGTGTGAATGGTGATAAACGGAAAGAAGTTAATGAGGAGATGAATTTTGTAAAAGCAAATTGCGTGGAGAGTTCCGAAGAGGTATTAGAAAATATTAGCAATTGCTGTAAGGAAGGTGTTGTAGTAACAAGTATTAGTGATTCGGCGAAAAGCGTCGATATTAATGAAGGCGGCGTAACTTTGGTCTCGCCAGCTGCAAGTGAGGGTGTTTGTGTATCGGTAGAAAGCGCCAATGTTACTAAGGGAGGCTTAGCAGTGGTCTCTCCAGCAGTTGAAGTTAAAAATGTATCGGCGGAGGTGGATGATTTCGGTTTAATGGAAAAGGGTAATGGTAATTTATGTAATGATGTAAAAGCTACTGGTATTGATACTTCGGAGGAAGGAATTTACGCGTTTCTAGTCACAAATGAAGGCGAAACGAAACATACTGATTAATTTGTGGATCTAAAACGTTTTTCAGAGTGTGAATGTGAGAATGTATGTAAAGTAGAATCGGGGGTTAATCGGGATGAAAAGTGTGTAGAAATGGCAGTGTGTGCTGATTTTTGTCCGATCACAGCGGAATGTGGAAGTCCCAAAATTGTACGACAAGGTAGCAGCAATTTGTGTCATGTAGCGGCGTAGGATAAAGTTGTGTATGGTTCACGTAAAGTTAATTTGTCAACGGAGGAAAGTAAGGTTTCTGATGTGAATTTTTGTAGTGATTTAAATGGTGTGTCCGCAGATAAGATTACTGGGATAAATATTTTGGTGATGATGGATTAGGCATCGATGCTTTATTTCAGGAAGATAAAATGTTTAACGGTGAATTGCCGGCCGGTGTGGCCGTGCGGTTAAAGGCGCTTCATTCTGGAACCGCGTGACCGCTACGGTCGCAGGTTCGAATCCTGCCTCGGGCATGGATGTGTGTGATGTCCTTAGGTTAGTTAGGCTTAATTAGTTCTAAGTTCTAGGCGACTGATGACCTCAGAAGTTAAGTCGCATAGTGCTCAGAGCCATTTAACGGTGAATTGATGTATTGTTTTGTTGAAGCTGCAAGTGTTGATGTTTTGGAGGGGAAAAACAGTAAAGCTGTGCATGCTGTGGGTAGTGAATCGGCGAAATGTGTGGAAGAACTAATAGAAAATGTAGACAGGGCTGAAGTAAATAGTGTGGATGGGGATAGTTAGTGTAATGAAGTTCGTACGAGTTGGTATATGAAGGAGGAGTGTGGTTTCAGTGCGACTGATTGTCATTGGTACGGTAGAACGTTACGGTCGTTACTACCACATATGTGGAAATGAGAGAAGTTTAAAATCGCTAGAGGTTTAGAAAAGGCAAGGAATGAATTTGGGGCGAAAGAAATATTTAATGAATTATTTTGGGATGAACCTGAGATTGAGGGATGGATAGAACAGGATGTGTGTACACTAGAATTGGAAGAGAAGGGACGAGATGTAGAAAATGATTCATCAATGGAGAAATATTTACAACGTAAGGAAATGGTAAATGTACATCCAATTATTTAAATTAAAGTGGGCAAAGAAATGGTAGATGCACTTCTAGATTCAGGTAGTAATGCGTCAGTAGTGTCGGAAGGTTTTATGAACATAATCAAAACTAGGAAGCTAGTATCTTCCGAGTCACTGGCGTTCAGGTTAAAACGGCAGTTGATGGTATCAGTGAGCCAATAAGACAACAAATGCTTTTCGAATTTAAATGTGCAGAAAATAAATTTGAGATAGAATGTTTTGTAGTGAGTGGTCTAGTAAAGGAGGTAATTTTAGGAACTGTCTTCCTTAATTGTGTAGGGAAATGCATAGAATATGGATTTCATAATGAGAAAAGGCAAGTAAAATTTAAAAGACTTTTAACAGGTGAAAATCAGATTACTCATACCATAGTTACTGAGGGTTGGAGTGAGGAAGTCGATATGCATAACAGATTTAAGGAACTGATTAATGCAGTCAAGAGTGTATAGAGAAAGGGGGGAAATGAAAAGCTGTTCTAATTTGTAATTAGTGGTAGTAATTTTCGAAGGATATTTTATATGTCTTACTTGGGGATTCATTAGTAATTTGTTAGTTTATTGTGGCACTGTATGTGTGCGAAAGGGGGACGTTTAGGCACTGAAGGTGTGTGGAGGTGAGTGATCTCGTGAATTTAAGTAAAATATTTATTGATTTATGCTTTTTAGAAAAGTATGGCAAGGAATTTAGTGGTCAATTTGAAGCATATTAAAACTGTATTTGTATGTGCATGCAATTTTTGGTGCGAGGAGGTAGGAAGGATTAATTAAAGTCAATTACATAGAACTTACGGAATTTGAGCTTACTGTGATTCAGCCATTTGACTTGTGACTTTGTTCCTACAGTATCGTTTTCCACTGGAGGGAATCTTTAGCGAGGATCCTTGTAGGTTTTGGGGAATGGTTTGTTGAGGGGATTCTACTTTTGGTTTTCGTTGTAAGACAGATTTCTCACGATATACGGGGGAGCTCGGAATTCAGAGGCAGACACGATTTCTGCGAGACACTTGGTCAAAAGACTGATGTGAGTTCATCAACACCTCATTCTAAAATCCGTGTGAACGTGTGTAGTGCGACAGAAAAAAAAATGTGCAAGATGGCACCTTAGCACTGTGTGAGTGGCACAAGAAGTGCTTACAAAATCGCACATAAGCGAAAGTGCATTTTAAAAATTTTATTTCTTGTCCCAAAAAAATTGTTTATGCATAACTGAAATACAGGCGTTTATTTAATAAGCTGTTTCGTTCATAATTTGTGTTAGTTTAAGTTTATTTTGAAGTTCATTCTGCCCCCACACAACTACAAAAATCTTGTAAACACTATTGGCCTGCCGTTTTAATCGCTTAATTCTGTTCTTTGAAATTTGTTTTATATGTACTTGTATGAACTGAAGGGTGTTACTTCGGAACATTTTGGCAAGCCAGAAAGTTAATAAGTGGAGGTGTGAGGTGACGGGCGAATTGTGGCGGCCTGAATATATTCTATGTTCGGAGTTGGCGTGACCGCACGGACCGCTCAGCGGGCGTGGGCCGATAGGCAGGCCGACCACCTGGTAGCGGACGTTGGCTGAGGCAAGAAGGGTCCAGTCGGATCGTGTGCCTGGGAATTCCTTGTTGACGCTGTGACGAGGATGGTGCTTTGTGTCGATGAAGGAGATGTCTATGCCAGATCTGCCAAGAATGGCGGACATTGTGAAAACATCATAGCAGACATTTAACAGTTTGTACACACATTAATAGTAGCCAGATGAATCATGATACCTCAAAAAGAAACATGTATATTACTATTATTTGCACGACGATTTAGATGGTGTAATCAGATTTTCAATATCTTTATTAGTCTAAAGTTTGGTATCTGACGGTAAATTATACAACTAACACCCAGCAATAAATTCTAAAATCCAAACGCTTCGTCCGATTTCGTCAATCGACGTCTCTTTAAAAAGATATTAGTGTAAACCTAAATTGGTATAAATTACAGGCATGTGACTTGAATAGTACATGAGGTATTGGAAGTCAAAGTGGCCGATTACTATCGATTGCGTCAGGCCATATGTACTCCGCAGTTACACGAAAATACGGTAGCAGCATGCTTATAAATATGTTTATTTGTTTTTGTCTTTGTTTATATCCGATATATACTATTCATGAAGAAATTGGTTAAATACTTACTGTGTTTTAGAAAGCACAGAGACATTAGGTGAGAGTTTATATTACATGTACTATAAATGACAAGTAGATGTTGTGTTACTGTACTGTGCTATCATCTGTAGCATCTCAAAATTGGTATTGTTTTTGTAGTTATTCTGTCCTATGACAGGTCGTTTATTTCAACTACCTCTTCTCATTTGTCTAAGCACGTATTTGTTATGTTCAATGTTACAAAATGTTGTAAATTTAGGATACGTGTGACCTAAGAAACGGTATATATTACAGTATGAAATGTCAGAACGAAAGTAGCAAATAAAAACAACGCTTCCTAACTCAGGATCGAACCCTCGGCCTCCTGCATGCTAACAAAAAACTCTGTTTACCACACCAACTGCACAGCGCGAATAATATGTGATGACAGAGGTAGTTACCACACCTATGGTTACAGTGTTGCCAGATTGTCACTCTTTAACGTCCTTTGGCTGCCAGATTTACTGCCCGGACGAAATTTTGTGACAAACATTTTTTTATCGGTGGAATGCGAGGAGACACGTTGCGAAGCCCAAGTGTGCGAATTTCGCTTTGCACTGTATGTACGAGACTGAGCACAATTTGCATGATCATGGAATGCGAAATTCAAATTAATGGTTAAGTCAGTGCAAACTAGTAGACACCATACAAAGCCCATTCATGCCTAAAGAACTGCATGTTACTAATGAACTCATATAAAGAAATAAAAAGAAAAATTACTCAGACAAACGACGAGGCCAATCCTAAATGACCCCACAGACAATTTCCAAGATCGGCTATCGAGATCCAACAAGTAACGGACACGCGAAAATAACTATATGCAACAAACCACTTTACTAGAGCCCACTGTAAAACCTGTACGTACCTGCTGAGTATCCCTTTACGTTTAAGTTCAGTTTACTCACAGAGACTACTGTGTTCATGTTGCAACTTGCATCTCATGATTTGCATCTGCTCCAGAACGTTGAGGAACAAACCTTTTGGTTGTATATGCAAACTTTGTATCTTCTTTAATGCCATGCAAGCTGTAGTTTATATGTCCCAAATGCAGTGCTAACGCTGACTTAGGATTACGAGTGGCACGACTGTGCACTCCATGACTATGCAAACTGTGCTCAATATTTGGTTTTATGTGTATCTGTCCTACTATGACAGGTCGCCACATCTTCATCCTTATCCTTTTTAATTCATGATATTTTGGGATTCTGTATGTATGTTTAACATATTTTACATCATTACTTTATATTTGGCACTAGTGTTTCGCCTAAAAAAATGGTTCAAATGGCTCTGAGCACTATGGGATTCAACTTCGGAGGTCACCAGTCCCCTAGAACTTAGAACTACTTAAACCTAACTAAACTACGGACATCACACACATCCATGCCCGAGGCAGGATTCGAACCTGCGACCGTAGCGGTAGCGCGATTCCAGACTGTAGCGCCTAGAACCGCTCGGCCAGCCCGGCCGCGAATATATCTTCTCTTACTATTGTTATGTTATTATTTCCTGACAGCTACATTTACAACTTTGTGCTGCACATGTTTCCTGCCGGGTGCATGTCTTACATTACGTTTCACATGTTTTAGTTTAATCGTATGCCTTCTCTTCGTACTATTGTTATAGCTTATCGATATTGGGTACCTTTCTGAAAGAGCGAGACAGTGACGCGTGGATGTTGGTAACTGAATTCCCTCGGTACCGATCGCTTTCTTTCGGTACTGGTTCATGCCGCAGCCACTTAATGGTGTGTGTGCACCTGTGGTGCATCACGTTCAGCACGGCTGTCAGTTCTCCAGGTCATGCTGTGAGTACTCGACTGCCAGAGCGCATATTGGTAAGTTCCTTTTAGCTGACAGGCAACTGGGAGTTTGGTTATTTGTAACGGCATTTTTGCCTTCATTTTCCCTCTCATACGTTAATGCCACATCTCTGCCCGTTCATAGTAGAGCGTCAGCTTATACACTACTGGCCATTAAAATTGTTACACCAAGAAGAAATGCAGATGATAAACGGGTATTCATTGGACAAATATATTACATTAGAAGAGCGGCGCGTTTCGTCACAGGGTTATTTGGTAACCGTGATAGCGTTACGGAGATGTTTAATAAACTCAAGTGGCAGACTCTGCAAGAGAGGCGCTCTGCATCGCGGTGTAGCTTGCTCGCCAGGTTTCGAGAGGGTGCGTTTCTGGATGAGGTATCGAGTATATTGCTTCCCCCTACTTATACCTCCCGAGGAGATCACGAATGTAAAATTAGAGAGATTAGAGCGCGCACGGAGGCTTTCAGACAGTCGTTCTTCCCGCGAACCATACGCGACTGGAACAGGAAAGGGAGGTAATGACAGTGGCACGTAAGGTGCCCTCCGCCACACACCGTTGGGTGGCTTGCGGAGTATGAATGTAGATGTAGATGTAGACATGTGATAACATTTTCACGCAATTTGGGTGCATAGATCCTGAGAATTCAGTACCCAGGACAACCACCTCTGGCCGTAATAACGGTCTTGATACCCCTGGGCATGAATCAAACAGAGCTTGGATGGCGTGTACAGGTACAGCTGCCTATGCAGCTTCAACACGATGCTACAGTTCATCAAGAGTAGTGAGTGGCGTATTGCGACGAGCCAGTTGCTCGGTCACCATTGACCAGACGTTTACAATTGGTGAGAGATCTGGAGAATGTGCTGGCCAGGACAGCAGTCGAACATTTTCTGTATCCAGAAAGGCCCGTACAAGACATGCAACATGCGGTCGTGCATTACACTGCTGAAATGTAGGGTTCCGCAGGGGTCGAATGAAGGGTAAAGCCACGAGTGGTAACGCATCTGAAATGTAACGTCCACTGTTCAAAGTGCCGTCAATGCGAACAAGAGGTGACCGAGACGTGTAACCAATGACACCCCATACCATCAGGCTGGGTGATACGTCAGTATGGCGATGACGAATACACGCTTCCAATGTCCATTCACCGCGATGTCGCCAAACACGGATGTGACCATCATGATGCTGTAAACAGAATCTGAATTCATCCGAAAAAAATGACGTTTTGCCATTCGTGCACCAAGGTTCGTCGCTGAGTACACCATCGCAGGCGCTCCTGTCTGTGATGCAGCGTCAAGGGTAACCGCAGCCATGGCCTCCGAGCTGATAGTCCATGCTGCTGCAAACGTCGTCGAACTCTTCGTGCAGATGGTTGTTGCCTTGCAAACGTCCGCATCTGTTGACTCAGGGATCGAGACGTGGCTGCACGATCCGTTACAGCCATGCTGATAAGATGCCCGTCATCTCGACTGCTAGTGATTCGAGGCCGTTGGGATCCAGCTCGGGGTTCCGTATTACCCTCCAGAAACCACCGATTCCATATTCTGCTAACAGTCATTGGATCTCGACCAACGCGAGAAACAGTGTCGCGATACTATAAATCGCAATCGCGATAGGCTACAATCTGATCTTTGTCAAAGTCGGAAACGTTGTGGTACGCGTTTCTCCTCCTTACACGAGGCATCACAACAACGTTTCACCAGGCAACGCCGGTCAACTGCTGTTTGTGTATGACAAATCGGTTGGAAACTTTCCGCACGTCAGCATATTGTAGGTGTCGCGACCGGCGCCAACCTTGTGTGAATGGTCTGAAAAGCTAATCATTGGCATATCACAGCATCTTCTTCCTGTCGGTTAAATTTCGCGTCTGTAGCACGTCATCTTCGTGGTGTAGCCATTTTAATGGCCAGTAGTGTATTATTTTCGTCAATGAATGGATATTTATGGATTTAATTTTCTTTACTTTGTCATACCATGTTTGCCTCGAGTCTCACCAGCTGCCCCCACATTTTTCAAGCCTCAACCGCACAGGCTCTCTCATATAAGTAGATATTTTTTAAAGTTCCCATGTGACTTATACGCTTTGTCGTACGCTATTAAGTTATATCCTGTGGTTGGTTTACAACCATAACGGTGGGTTTACATATATGTTAATTTAGTTTGTTTACTCTTCTACCTACTCTTCATCAATTGCTACAATGGCACCTGAAGATGGGATTAGTGTTATGAATATTGGGTAGTGTACATGTCTTTATCCAACTAAAGCAACATTGAAATTACAACTACAGCGGATTTTATTCATCATGAACAATCCAGGCAACAGTTCTGGATGTCCCTCTAAGAATTTATTGCCTTCTCACCTGCCATCTGGCACAGAATCTCTGAAGAACTTAAACTACATTATTCGCAATTACCTTAATGCTCTGAGAAGGGGAGTTTTTGAAAATACGTAACCTCAAATACACACTTGTAAGGCGATTTAACCCTTGAGGTGGTTAATTTAAACTCAACAGTTGCTGAGTCCTGGGCAGGACTGTTTCTGGGCTTTCAAATGAAATTCAAATTACGCCGGAACGGAAAACGAATACATTTGAAAGCCATTAAAGAACTTGATGGCACCTGAATGCGTTAGCAAGTATAACTTTATAGCTTCCTCAGACCTACTTTACTCTGATGGCAATACGGACAGGTCTTGTGAGAACTTCGCCGTTGTTGTATGAACACAGATGTTACATGCAACTGAATATGATGTGAATCGTAGGAGGTTAATTGCCGTCAAGGAACGTATCGTGAATGTAGAAGACCATACTGGCCAGCAGTAAACTCTTTTACTGAAAACTGGGTAATTTTGCGTCGTCAATAGAACGACGCTCCGTTCTTCCACAGTACCTTTACTAGGCGGTAAATATAGTCAAACAGGAGTTAAGTAGATTCCCCGCTAGAAATCTGGGAAGTGAGAGAGAGTTAAAATATCCTGATTCTGCTTTCACACTTCGAAAGGTTTCTGCGTACGTTAAAAACTTCCTATGAGCCACAAATTACATAGTAATTTTTTGTAAAATTCGTATTTCCACTATACATTGAATAAGATCTTCTTCTTTTGCTGTTGTTTTTTCCATTTGCTCTACGTGGTCAGGATTGATTGTAGCAGTTTGGCCAACATTCGGTGGCTGGATGCCGTATCTGACGACACCATTCCCAACGGAAAGGAATCTGTGTATTCCATTGGTCTGCGTCTTATGCAGATGCCATGTCCTAGTGTGGTAACGTTTTGTAACTGAGGTGAGAAGTAGATACCAGCCCGACCACATCCAGCACTGTCGGCTCACTATCCCTCGCCGATAACCCGCAAGATGGATTTGATCCGCTGTTGGCTCAACTCCCCTTGTTCCGGAAGCGGCATGTTGGCGCAGCCGGGTATGTGGTTGGATCACAAAGTATAAGATATGTGACCGTACCGATATCTGCCGTACCAATGTCGAACAGGTAACTCTCAGATATAAAGTGACAGCTTACCATTACCACACTGAACTCGCTTTCGGGAAGACAACGGTTCGCATCCCATTCTGGCCACCAAAATGTAGGTTTTACGTGATTTCCTTAAATCGGGCAAGGCAAATGTCGGGGTGGTCCGTTTGAAAACATCATTGTCGATCTCCTTCCCCATCATTTCGTAATCCGAGCTTGTGCTCCGTCTCTATTGATCGCAGTGTGAATGACACAGTAAAATGTAATCTTCCTTCTTTCCTTCCTTCCTCCGAAAGCTGACCACGGAAACGTTAGTTTCCATCGAACTGAGATGTACATATCATGAGAGTGCGACGGTACCTAACGTTCACTGTTACTGTAGTTGCTCTTCCAAACAGCATCCCATACGAGGAAGCCTTTGGAGAATTTGCTCGATATCCTTCCCACTGTAGGTAGTTCGGCTAGGCAGGGCACTGTTTAAAAAGAACAGTCGATGTAGTCACAGGATCGAACCGCGCACGTCTGGCTTCATGCACCGCAACTAATTCGCTGTAAATAATAACCTGTCTGTGATCCTGCAGTCATATCGTCTATACGATGGCTAGAATTGCAGATTAATACAATACACAGAAATCTAAGATATAAGATAAGTGAGTAATTTAATTACAATGGTTCTATTCTAACGTCCGTAATTGATGTAGACGTTAGAGAACTATGGTGAATAATGTTTATTCAAGAAAGGACATCTCAAACAAACGGAAAGTGATGTTACCATAATCAAGTATAATAGATACGGAAATACTCTTCTAAAATGCACTGAAGCTACGTTAAGAGCATTTAGAGATTGGTAGCAACATCCAAAAAGCGACATTTTTGTCAAAAATACGCGGAAACTAAGTCTATTTTGTCATCAAGATACTCGAAATATTCATTAGCTCAAAAGAATTCGCTGTTCAACATCAGGATTCACAAACTGACAATCGCGGATTAAAAAATGGTATCTTATACTCTGTCTATTCTAAGTTCAGTAAAACAAGAGGAAAAAGTTAGAGTCCGACTCCGGAGCACACTGAAACCTCTCACAATACGAAGTCAATTTAGAGGTTAAAGTATATGCCGTTAGCACCAGACTAAAGGACCTCCACGATCGAATACCACTTGTTATCACAGACGAGTCTGCATTCTTCAAAGAACTCGTGTGAAAGTGCCCAGAATCGCTCTCTAATGCTCTTCACTGGTAAAAGACCGAGTCTCCACTTTACCCCCATAGTGTTCCACTGCTGTCTGCTTTCCCATTGACTGAAGGCTGTCCCCACAATAATACATCTTTTTTCAGGTCTACAGACATGATTTGACCCAACTCGACCACTTACCGGACTCAGCTAATACATTAAAACAGTATTTAAATAAACAAATATTGTAAATATTCGGTCACACACAGACCATACACAGTAAATACAAATAAAGGTTTGCCCATGAATAATTAAGCCAGTATTCTTGCACAAGTGTGCTCATGATAAATGACAACAGATTGTCATTAAATATTGATTAAAAAATTATTTAAGATGCCTTGTTAGAAGAGCCTTTTGGCACCCATTCACAAAGATGATGTCAGCTAACACATGCAACTGACCACTTCTTAAGATACCATGATTTTGTATTATAAATAGTAATTAATACTTAAATAAAGTCATTGGCCTATTAGTAAACTGTTCATTAAACAAATACGCAACTATGATTAAATGTGAGGTATTCATGCTGTATTCATTTGCTGTGTAATTCTGGAGGATTCGATGGTCTGACAAACATTTTCATAACGAAAATATATAAAAAACATAATAAATCAAGAAATTAAATAGAGACAGATACGTAGCTTTCGGAGATGATAGCTATGGTGCAATGGTATCATCCGAGATATCGTATGTTGAAATAACATCTGGCATATGAAAGCTGTTAAATCGGAGGTTAACTGTGAAAACGTTTATTCCCTGTGAAATTCTAATTCCTGTAGTTTTAAAGGTATTGTAATACTGTTGTGACACTGGATGGGCCTCTTTTTCCTGAGATATCAATTGTATTCAGTTTGGCTTTAATACTTAACTGTGAGTTTTTATAGAGTCTTGAAGAGCTGTAAGATGCCATCTTCCAGCTTGCCTGACACTCAGTCATTTCTTAGTGAATTGTCTTCTGAAACATGGACCTTGCCCTTGGTGGGGATGTTTGACGGCCTCGGCGATACGAATAGCCGTACCGTAGGTGCAACCACAACGGCGGGATATCTGTCGAGCGGCTGACCAACGTGTGGTTCTTGAAGAGGGGCAGCAGCCTTTTCAGTAGTTGCAGGGGCAACAGTCCGGATGACTGACTCATCTGCCCTTGTAACATCAACCAAAACGGCTTTGCTGTGTTGGTACTGCGAACGGCTGAAAGTAAAAGGGAAATTACAGCCCCAATTTTCGCCGAAGGCGTGCAGGTTTACTGTATGGTTAAATGATGATGGCATCCTCTTGGGTAAAATGTTCCGGAGGTATAATAGTCCTCCATTCGGATCTAAGGGCGGGGACTACTCAGGAGGACGTCGTTATCAGGATAAATAAAACTGGCGTTTTACTGATCGGAGCGTTGAATGTCGGATTCCTTAATCGGGCAGGTAGGTTAGAAAATTTTAAAAGGGAAATGGATAAGTTAAATATATATGTAAGCTTCCGCGGCCATTGTAACAGTCAATAAAATTCTTCTGGGTTTGTGAGCGCATTGTCAATATACGTATAAAACTACCGACGTTTCGGTCACTGTTGCAAGTATTTATAAACAAAAACACCCTGACGAAGGCAGTAGTGACCGAACAGTCGGTATTTTTATATATTGACGATTCTGTCACAAACACAGAAGGATTTCACTGACTTTGGACAGGTTAAAGTTACATGGGTTAAAGTTAGATAGAGATAGATAATATCGTTAGCAGGAAGAACAAGACTTCTGGTCAGGTGAATACATGGTTACAAATACAAAATGAAATAAGGGTGACGCAGGAATGGTTTGATAATGATTTAAAAAAAAAACAACGCAGGTAGGCTACTACGAACAGCATAATGAACGCATTATTGCAGCCAGGATAGGCACGAAACCCACTCCTACCACAGCAGTACAAGTTTATATACCAAGTAGCTCCGCATATGATTAAGTGGCTGAAAAAATGTATGAAGTGATGAAAGAAATTATTCAGATAGTTAAGGGAGACCAAAATTTAATAATAATGGGGGACTGGAATTCGATGATAGGAAGAGGAAGAAAAGGAAAAGTCGTTGGTGAATGTGGACTGGGGATAAGAAATGAAAGAGGAAGCCGCCTGGTACAATTTTGCACAGATCATAACTTAATCATAGCTAGCTCTTGGTTCAAGAATCATTAAGGAAATTTGTATACGTGGAAGAGGTCTGGAGACACTGGAAGGTTTCAGAT
Organism: Schistocerca nitens; assembly: GCF_023898315.1. Taxonomy (NCBI): domain Eukaryota; kingdom Metazoa; phylum Arthropoda; class Insecta; order Orthoptera; family Acrididae; genus Schistocerca; species Schistocerca nitens. The sequence goes on from NC_064616.1 coordinate 438,419,435, forward strand.
TGACTGTATAATGGTAAGACAGAGAATTAGGAGCCAGGTTTTAAATTGCAAGACATTTCCAGGGCCAGATGTGGACCCTGACTACAATTAATTCGTTATGAACTGTAGATTAAAATTGAATAAACTGAAAAATGGCAGGAATTTAAGGAGATAGGATCTGCATAAATTGAAAGAACCAGAGGGTGTAGAGAGTTTCAGAGAGAACATTAGGGAACGATTGACAAGATCAGATGAAAGAAATACGGTAGAAGAAGACTGGGTAGTTTTGAGGGACGAAATAGTGAAGACAGCCGAAGATCATGTAGGTAAAACGACGACGGCTAGTGCAAATCCTTGGATAAAAGAAGAGATATTGAATCTAATTGCTGATAAGAGAAAATATAATAATGCAGTAAATGAAGCAGGCGAAAAGGAATACAAACGTCTCAAAAATGAGATCGACAGGAAGGGCAAAATGGCGAATCAGGAATGACTGGAGGACAAATGTAAGGATGTAGAATCATATCTCACTAGGGGTACGATAGATACTGCCTACAAGAAAATTAAAGAGAGCTTTGGAGAAAAGAGAACCACCTGTATGAATATCAAGAGCTCAGTGGAAAGTCAGTCCTAAGCAAAGAAGGCAAAGCAGAGAGGAGGAACGTGTATATATAGAGTCTATACAAGGGCGATGTACTTAAGGGCAAATTTATGGAAATGGAAGAGGACGTAGAGGAAGATCAAATGGGAGGTACGATACTGAGTGAAGAATTTGACAGAGCACTGAAAGATCTATGTCGAAACAAGGCCATGGGAGTAGACAACATTCCATTTGAATTACTGATAACCTTGGCAGAGCCAGCCGTGACGAAACTCTTCCATCTGGTGAGCAAGTGCGAAATAACCTCAGACTTAAAGAACAATATAATAATTCCTATCCCAAAGAAAGCAGGTGTTGATAGGTGTGAAAATTACCAAACCACCAGTTTAATAAGTCACGGTTGCAAAATACTAACATGAATTCTTTACAGACGAATGGAAAAGCTGGTAGAAGACGACCTCGGTGAGGATCAGTTTCGATTCCGTAGAAATGTTGGAACACGCGAGGCAATACTGACCCTACGACTTCTCTTAGAAGATAGGTTAAGGAAAGACAAACCTACGATTCTAGCATTTGTAGGCTTAGGGAAAGCTTTTGAAAATGTTGCCTGGAATACTCTCTTTCATATTCTTAAGGTGGCAGGGGTAAAATACAGGGAGCGAAAGGCTATTTATAATTTCTTCAGAAACCAGATGTCAGTTGTAAGAACTGTGGGGCACGAAAGTGAAGCAGTGGTTGAGAAGGGAGTAAGACAGATCTGTAGCCTATCCTCGATGTTATTCAATCTGTATACTGAGCAAGCAGTAACGGATACAAAAGAAAAATTTGGAGTACGAATTAAAATTCAGGGAGAAAACTTTGAGGTTAGTCAACGACATTTTAATTCTGCCAGACATGGCAAAGAACCTGGACGAGCAGCTGAGCGGAATCGACAGTCTCTTGAAATGAGGTTATAAGATGAACATCAACAGGAGGAAAACGAGGATAGTGGCATGTAGTCAAATTAAATCAGGTGTCGCTGAGGGATTTAAGTTAGAAAATGAGACAAAGTAATAGATGAGTTTTACTGTTTGATGAGATAAATAACTGATGATGGTCGAAGTAGGGAGGATATAAAATGTAGACTAGTTATGGTAAGGAAAGTGTTTCTGAATAAAAGAGACTTTGTTAACATCGAGTACAGATTCAAATGTTATGAAGTGGTTTCCGACAGTATTTGTATGGAGTGTAGCCATGTATGAAGTGAAACATGGAAGACAAATAGTTGATACAAGAAGAGAATATAAGCTTTCGAAGTGTGGTGGTACAGAAGAATACTGAAGATTAGATGGGTAGATCACGTAACTGATGAGGAGGTACTGAAAAGAATTGGGGAGAAGAGAAATTTGTGGCAAAATTTGACTAGAAGAAGGGATTGTCTGGTAGAACACGTTCTGAGACTTCAAAGGATCACCAGTTTAGTATTGGAGGGAAGTGTTGAGGGTAAAAATCGTAGAGGGAGAGCAACAGATGAATACACTAAGCAGAATCAGAAGGAAGTAGGTTGCGAGAGTTATTCGGAGATGAATAGCCTTGCACAGGATAGAATAACATGGAAATCTGCATCAAACAAGCATCTGGACTGAAGACCACAACAGCAACAACCACAACACAATGGTCATGCGAGTAACAGTCGCCCTAATTCCCAGCTTTGGGATTTACCCATTTCTGGCGACGCTGCTCATCTTTGTTCCTGGACTCGCCCGTATCCGTCACCCGTATAGACCTAGTGCAGCGCGACCTGAACCCTGGGCCTGATAGTGTTAAGTTGTATAACAACCCACAGCAGAGTCAGTCGAAGTTTTGAAGAATATAGGTAGGTAGGGCATCACATAGCAGAGCCACTGTAGTCCTGGTAGAGATTATGGTACTGATGGGCCACCAGAGGTGAAGACCCACTGCAGTCCTTATAGAAATAATGGTACTGGTGAGTCGTCAAAGGTGTAGACCCACTGTAGTCTTTGTAGAAATAATGGTATTGGTGGGTCATCAAAGATGCAGACCCACTGTAGTCCTTGTAGAGATGGCCAGCAGTCGTCTGTTGTGACTGTGCGGGTGCACAATCACCTTTGAAGAGTCTTCCGGATAATATAGCAAGTCCATAACCACCACTTGTGCACTCACAAAGTTTTTGGAATTGTCCTTAGAACCAGCAATGCTGTTATCCAGTCCCTTGCTGAATTACACTCCTGGAAATGGAAAAAAGAACACATTGACACCGGTGTGTCAGACCCACCATACTTGCTCCGAACACTGCGAGAGGGCTGTACAAGCAATGATCACACGCACGGCACAGCGGACACACCAGGAACCGCGGTGTTGGCCGTCGAATGGCGCTAGCTGCGCAGCATTTGTGCACCGCCGCCGTCAGTGTCAGCCAGTTTGCCGTGGCATACGGAGCTCCATCGCAGTCTTTAACACTGGTAGCATGCCGCGACAGCGTGGACGTGAACCGTATGTGCAGTTGACGGACTTTGAGCGAGGGCGTATAGTGGGCATGCGGGAGGCCGGGTGGACGTACCGCCGAATTGCTCAACACGTGGGGCGTGAGGTCTCCACAGTACATCGATGTTGTCGCCAGTGGTCGGCGGAAGGTGCACGTGCCCGTCGACCTGGGACCGGACCGCAGCGACGCACGGATGCACGCCAAGACCGTAGGATCCTACGCAGTGCCGTAGGGGACCGCACCGCCACTTCCCAGCAAATTAGGGACACTGTTGCTCCTGGGGTATCGGCGAGGACCATTCGCAACCGTCTCCATGAAGCTGGGCTACGGTCCCGCACACCGTTAGGCCGTCTTCCGCTCACGCCCCAACATCGTGCAGCCCGCCTCCAGTGGTGTCGCGACAGGCGTGAATGGAGGGACGAATGGAGACGTGTCGTCTTCAGCGATGAGAGTCGCTTCTGCCTTGGTGCCAATGATGGTCGTATGCGTGTTTGGCGCCGTGCAGGTGAGCGCCTCAATCAGGACTGCATACGACCGAGGCACACAGGGCCAACACCCGGCATCATGGTGTGGGGAGCGATCTCCTACACTGGCCGTACACCACTGGTGATCGTCGAGGGGACACTGAATAGTGCACGGTACATCCAAACCGTCATCGAACCCATCGTTCTACCATTCCTAGACCGGCAAGGGAACTTGCTGTTCCAACAGGACAATGCACGTCCGCATGTATCCCGTGCCACCCAACGTGCTCTAGAAGGTGTAAGTCAACTACCCTGGCCAGCAAGATCTCCGGATCTGTCCCCCATTGAGCATGTTTGGGACTGGATGAAGCGTCGTCTCACGCGGTCTGCACGTCCAGCACGAACGCTGGTCCATCTGAGGCGCCAGGTGGAAATTGCATGGCAAGCCGTTCCACAGGACTACATCCAGCATCTCTACGATCGTCTCCATGGGAGAATAGCAGCCTGCATTGCTGCGAAAGGTGGATATACACTGTACTAGTGCCGACATTGTGCATGCTCTGTTGCCTGTGTCTATGTGCCTGTGGTTCTGTCAGTGTGATCATGTGATGTGTCTGACCCCAGGAATGTGTCAATAAAGTTTCCCCTTCCTGGGGCAATGAATTCACGGTGTTCTTGTTTCAATTTCCAGGAGTGTATTAACACATGTGCAAACACTAACAGTCCCTACTTCTCACATATTGTCCATATACTATGACCAGCAGAAACGTGTGCAGTGAAATGTAACTTACAAGTTACTTAATTTGATGAACTGTTGTCAATTACAATTTTATAACATAAGAATACAAAAACAAAGGTACAAAATACATCATTAAAGAACATAAAAATGTATATAACATTTGTAGTAATAGGGGCTTTACAAAAGAATAGAAATAAACATATAGATCAGTGTTACGGGAATTATGACATAAGTAAATACATAAAAGATCAGAATAACTTTTGAAACATCAACTTCACCCCTGGGTATTAAAACAAAACAGAATAAATAATGTATAAACATCTATACAAAGAAAATGACAAATTATCAGAAAAATTCTACAACGTAAATCTTATTAGCTACACACATAAAGACAGGAAAAACACAAATTCACATAGTGTAATAACACAAAAATACAGGACAGGGTTTGTTTTCAGTGTGACATTTGGTACTGCAGTCCGACCCAAAACTTCATTCTGTAGATCTTTCCTCTTATTTCAACATTTGTTTCCACCAAAAAAAATCCTATCCAAGCATGCTTCCTGTATTTATAAGTTCACATATTTCTTACCTCATTATTTATTTTCCAATCATTTATTTCCAAGAAAATCCTACCTAAACCTGTTATCCCTAAACCCAACTTTTTTGTTCGTATCCTCTTTCAAAATACGTTTTTGGCCAAACCATTTTCTTATAGCTTCTCAATGCAATTCTTCCACTTCATCACAACTCGTTCTCTCATATAGCCTACCCCATTTTAAGCTAACTTAAATCTACTGATCTCAGATGCTAAACTAAGGGACGAGACAATGCAGCAGCACAAAACAATTAACACAAACAGCAATGACAAAAAATGCAAATTGGCAAAGCCATCAGCATTATAAAATCCTGGCAGGTTCGCCATATGAGACTTCCCCTTTGAACAATTATACATGACTCTGCTTAAACTGACACATAATAATTTTAGCGCAACGCAATCTGACTTTCAATAATCCCTACAAATAATGGCCCTGACTAACATTAACCTATACCTTTCACAAATCACTTACCTCACAAAAATCTTCGTTACTCGAACTATTGCAATACAGCGAGCGCCACTACTGCCAGCTAAATAAAAGATTCAAAGTACTGAAGGCACTAACTACTGATAGGCATAGTTAGCAAATGAAAGATTTTGATAGAGAACAAACAATGTATTTACCATAATAGTGTTCAAAAGTCATAGTATATATATAGCAGTTCATGACATCCATTCTTACACAGCACAGTCAGTGATTTTCATATAGAGCGCTACATGTCGTTACCAATATAAGACCTAAACAGCCTACTTACAAAATCTTCGTATAACTGGTCATATTTGCATATATCGGAATGTGTCTATTGGATAAAAACAATTATTACGTATAATTGAATACATGATCTGCATCACCTCTAGTCCCAAAGGATGGTGCTCCATCAAAAATAATGTGTGTTGTTGAAGTACCGACACGTTTTGAGTGGTCAGAGCGTAGTACACATGGAGAAACAATAAACCTTGGGCACCATGTAGGAGTTAGCGAAATTATTTACAATTATTCGCCGGTGTATCACCGTAGATCAGTTAAAGAAGAGAAGATATAGAAGATTAAAAATCGCCTTCACAGGTAGCAAACGTAACTGTGTCGTATTCTAGGTAGCAAGTATACGTTATTAATGAACTTGCTTGAAAGCCGTGTTGTGTGGGTTATAAAGTACTTTCTCTCATAATTCTCTACAGCGTTCCGTTTTTATTTCACTATTTTCGTAGCACAATATTTGGACACTGTGATGTGTCATATTTTTCAGGTGTACTGGAGCACGTCACTAAGCAGTTGATGGTCCATATCAAAACGGCATCTTCTGTACAGTCGCAGGCATTACTCGACTGTAACACGCTGGGGGATATTTCTGTTCCCATCACGTCCCACAAGAGCTTCAATATGGTCCAGGGTATTAAATTTCACAGGGACTTTTTTTGCAATCTGATGACGAGCAGCGCGCCAACTTAGAGCGATCAGGTGTTCTTTTCGACCAGTGAGTCTACAGGGATCCAAAAGACAATCATGTTTCCACCAGTGCCTTCATCTTGGCCTTTGAGAGTGACACATTCCATAAGATGGTCAAGGTGATGGTATACTCATGTGATGTCAAGCCATATATCCCTCCCCCAATGTGGTGCTTTAAGTGCTGAAGGTTCGGCATATGTCTTCCGGCTGTACTTTCGGTGTCATATGTCGGGATTGTGGATGTCCATCACATCCCAATACATCACGTGCTCCGCCTCCTATCCGTGTCAATTGTGGAAAGCACCATTCCCCTTGCTCGCCGGACAGCAGGATTCTACAGAGAGAAAGGAAAATCAAGGAATACAAAACCCTGGACTAACTGACCTACACAGAGGCTAAGAGGAAATTTGAAAGTCTCAACCCAGTGTGCATGACATCACCATGTGCCACAACTACAACAACTGTTATGGCCCCAGCCGGCCGAAGTGGACGTGCGGTTAAAGGCGCTGCAGTCCGGAACCGCAAGACCGCTACGGTCGCAGGTTCGAATCCTGCCTCGGGCATGGATGTTTGTGATGTCCTTAGGTTAGTTAGGTTTAACTAGTTCTAAGTTCTAGGGGACTAATGACCTCAGCAGTTGAGTCCCATAGTGCTCAGAGCCATTTGAAACATTTTGTTATGGCCCTATCAGTTTCACCATTTATAGTTGGCCCTCAGTGCCACAAGACTACCCCCTTGTGGGGTAGTCCTATCTCTGTTGTTCCTACAACACCTATCTCGGGAGCAATGCTGTCCAACTGTTGGGGACCTTAGTCTCCACTTTTCAGCTAGAAAAGCATTAGTCTTCTTCGGATCCTCTCGCTAGGAAGGGATCTCTTGGCTCAATTCCTTCCACGATTCTTACCAGTGGGAAAGAGGACGTCCACCAGTGTCTGAAGGATCCACAGGCAGCTTTTCATAGGTCTTCAAGAATGCTCTAAGGCCCTGAGACTGTATCAGTGAAGCCCTCCCAGCTAGAGAAACGCAAGGAGCATCGAGAGAAGTCTAAAAAGAGAAAGACCCCCAACAACAAAGGAATTTCATTGGCACCCACACCACCATTACCTACAAGCTCTCTGTCTGAGGATGAGGTGGAGATTCTGGGATCCCCTGAAGACCTAAGTCCCGCCAGACCTTGAGACACTATGGATATAGAATGCTCAGGTACTCAGTCACTGGCAGCAGGTGATCCTGAGGCGTAAACTGCCTCCTTGATCGCTTCACGTCTTCCCAGCCTTAAGACAACACCATCCTCCAATGGACTTCCGGCGATTTTTTCCACCACCTGACTGAGCTACTACAACTGTTAAGTTTTACACGTGCTTTCTGCATTGTCTGCCAGGACTTGCTGGCAATGAGGACCCCTGCCCTATGTGGCTAAAGCCGAAATTTTTGCAAAGGCAGAGACGGTGTTTTGAAAGGATAGATTGCATGCAACCGGTGGGGGCGTGTTTGTCGCTGTTAGTAGTAGTTTATCCTGTAGTGAAGTAGAAGTGGATAGTTCCCGTGAATTATTATGGGTGGAAGTTACACTCAACAACCGAGCTAGGTTAATAATTGGCTCCTATTACCGACCTCCCGACTCAGCAGCATTAGTGGCAGAACAACTGAGAGGAAATCTGGAATACGTTTCACATAAATTTTCTCGGCATGTTATAGTCTTAGGTGGAAATTTCAATTTACCAGATATAGACTGGGACACTCAGATGTTTAGGACGGGTGGTAGGGACAGAGCATCGAGTGACATTATACTGAGTGCACTATCCGAAAATTACCTCGAGCAATTAAACAGAGAACCGACTCGTGGAGATAACATCTTGGACCTACTGATAACAAACAGACCCGAACTTTTCGACTCTGTAAGCGCAGAACAGGGAATCAGTGATCATAAGGCCGTTGCAGCATCCCTGAATATGGAAGTAAATAGGAATATAAAATAAGGGGACGAAGGTTTATCTGTTAAGCAAAAGTAAAAGAAGGCAGATTTTAGACTACCTAAACAGATCACAACGAAAATTTCTGTTCCGACGCTGACAATGTTGAGTGTTTATGGAAAAAGTTCAAGGCAATTGTAAAATGCGTGTTAGACAGGTACGTGCCGAGTAAAACTGTGAGGGACGGGAAAAACCCACCGTGGTTCAACAACAAAGTTAGGAAACTACTGCGAAAGCAAAGAGAGCTTCACTGCAAGTTTATACGCAGCAAAAACCTCTCAGACAAACAGAAGCTAAACGATGTCAAAGTTAGCATAAGGAGGGCTATGCGTGAAGCGTTGTATGAGTTCGAAAGTAATATTCTATGTACCGACTTAGAAAATCCTAGAAAGTTCTGGTCTTAGGTTAAATCAGTAAGTGGCTCGAAACAGCATATCCAGACACTCTGGGATGATGATGGCATTGAAACAGAGGATGACACGGGTAAAGCTGAAATACTAAACACCTTTTTCCAACGCTGTTTCACAGAGGAAGACCGCACTGCAGTTTCTTCTCTAAATCAACGCACAAACGAAAAAATGGCTGACATCGAAATATGTGTCCAAGGAATAGAAAAGCGACTGAAATCACTCAACAGAGGAAAGTCCACTGGACCTGACGGGATACCAATTCGATTCCACACAGAGTACGCGAAAGAACTTGCCCCCTCCCTCCCCTTCTAACAGCCGTGTACCGCAAGTCTCTAGAGGAACGGAAGGTTCCAAGTTATTGGAGAAGAGCACAGGTAGTCCCAGTCTTCAAGAGGGGTCGTCGAGCAGATGCGCAAAACCATAGACCTATGTCTCTGCCATCGATCTGTTGTATAATTTTAGAACATATTTTTTGCTCGTGTATCACGTCATTTCTGGAAACACAGAATCTACTCTGTAGGAATCAACATGGATTCCGGAAACAGCGATCGTGTGAGACCCAACTCGCTTTATTTGTTCATGAGACCCAGAAAATATTAGATACAGGCTCCCAGGTAGATGCCATTTTCCTTGACTTCCGGAAGGCGTTCGATACAGTTCTGCACTGTCGCCTGATAAATAAAGTAAGAACCTACGGGATATCAGACCAGCTGTGTGGCTGGATTGAAGAGTTTTTAGTAAACAGAACACAACACGTTGTTCTCAATGGAGAGACGTCTACAGACGTTAAAGTAACCTCTGGCGGGCCACAGGGGGAGTGTTATCGGACCATTGCTTTTTACAATATATATAAATGACTCAGTAGATAGTGTCGGAAGTTCCATGCGGCTTTTCGCGGATGATGCTGTAGTATACAGAGAAGTTGCAGCATTAGAAAATTGCATCGAAATGCAGGAAGATCGGCAGCGGATAGGCACTTGGTGCAAGGAGTGGCAACTGAACCTTAACATAGACAAATGTAATGTATTGCGAATATATAGAAAGAAGCATCCTTTATTGTGTGATTATATGATAGCGGAACACACACTGGTAGCAGCTACTTCTGTAAAATATCAGGGAGTATGCGTGCGGAACGATTTGAAGTGGAATTATCATATAAAATTAATTGTCGGTAAGGCGGGTGCCAGGTTGAGATTCATTGGGACAGTCCCTAGAAAATGTAGTGAAATGGTTCAAATGGCTCTGAGCACTATGGGACTTAACATCTATGGTCATCAGTCCCCTAGAACTTAGAACTACTTAAACCTAACTAACCTAAGGACATCACACACATCCATGCCCGAGGCAGGATTCGAACCTGCGACCGTAGCAGTCGCGCGGCTCCGGACTGAGCGCCTAGAACCGCTAGACCACCGCGGCCGGCAAATGTAGTCCATCAACAAAGGAGGTGGCTTACAAAACACTCGTTCGACCTATACCTCAGTGTTCCTCTTCAGTGTGGGATCCGTACCAGGTCGGGTTGGCAGAGGAGATAAGGAAGATACAAAGAAGAGCGGCTCGTTTCGTCACAGGGTTATTTGGTAAGCGTGATAGCGTTACGGAGATGTTTAGCAAACTCAAGTAGCAGACTCTGCAAGAGAGGCACTCTGCATCGCGGTGTAGCTTGCTGTCCAGGTTTGGAGACGGTGCGTTTCTGGATGAGGTATCGAATATATTGCTTCCCCCTACTTATACCTCCCGAGGAGGGCACGAATGTAAAATTAGAGAGATTCGAGCACGCACGGAGGCTTTCCGGCAGTCGTTCTTCCCGCGAACCATACGCGACTGGAACAGGAAGGCGAAGTAATGACAGTGGCACGTAAAGTGCCATCCCCCACACACCGTTGAGTGTCTTTCGGAGTATAAATGTAGATGTAGATGTACATGTAGAGAATGACATCATGAATGACATAAGCCTCTAAAACGTTTGCTCTTACACCATCTAAATAACCAACACCTATAAGACGTAACACATCTGGCGGTGTGTGACGGAGGGTAATTTGTATACCATTTCCACTTCTGTCAGAGTAATCAATATACTAGAACCTACGCTCACAGATATTCAACACTTTCAAGCTGAGCGCCTCTGCTGCAGCGTTCCGTCACCGTTTCACTCTTACTAAATGAATCTGTATCGAAAGGCGCTGCTTTTCTTTGGATCTTTTCTGTTTCCTCTATTAATCCTGTCTTGCACAGATTGCAGACTGACAAGCAAAATTCAAGAATCGGTCAAACGACGGTTCTGTTGGGGGTGGATTACACTTCCTGAGTATCTTTCTAATGAATTTAACTCGGACTTCTGCCTCACTCGCGATTATTTTTATGTGGTCGTTCAACATTAAAATCACCCCGTACCGATACCCCTACATGTTTTATTGGTGTGGATGCTTTCACTGATTGTTTTGTAATCGTATAATCACACTTTAATGAGTCATTAATCCTATTTAACCTCAAGACGTTGCACTTGTTTATGTTGAGAGTCAACTAACATTTCATCTACATCTACATCTACATGATTACTCTGCAATTCACATTTAAGTGCTTGGCAGAGGGTTCATCGAACCACAATTATACTATCTCTCTACCATTCCACTCCAGAACAGTGCGCGGGAAAAACGAACACGTAAACCTTTCTGTTCGAGCTCTGATTTCTCTTGTTTTATTTTGATGATCATTCCTACCTATGTAGGTTGGGCTCAACAAAATATTTTCGCATTCGGAAGAGAAAGTTGGTGACTGAAATTTCGTAAATAGACCTCGCCGCGACGAAAAACTTCTTTGCTTTAATGACTTCCATCCCAACTCGCGTATCATATCTGCCACACTCCCTCCCCTATTACGTGATAATGCAAAACGAGCTGCCCTTTTTTGCACCCTTTCGATGTACTCCGTCCACCCCACCTGGTAAGGATCCCACACCGCGCAGCAATATTCTAACAGAGGACGAACGAGTGTAGTGTAAGATGTCTCTTTAATGGACTTGTTGCATCTTCTAAGTGTCCTGCCAATGAATCGCAACCTTTGGCTCACCTTCCTCACAATATTATCTATGTGGTCTTTCCAACTGAAGTTGTTCGTAATTTTAACACCCAGGTGCTTAGTTGAATTGACAGCCTTGAGAATTGTACTATTTATCAACTAATCGAATTCCAACGGATTTCTTTTGGAACTCATGTGGATCACCTCACACTTTTCGTTATTTAGCGTCAACTGCCACCTGCCACACCTTACAGCATTCTTTTCTAAATCGCTTTGCAACTGATACTGGTCTTCGGATGACCTTACTAGACGGTAAATTACAGCATCATCTGCGAACAACCTAAGAGAACTGCTCAGATTGTCACCCAGGTCATTTATATAGATCAGGAACAGCAGAGGTGCCAGGACGCTTTCCTGGGGAACACTTGATATCACTTCAGTTTTACTATATGATTTGCCATCTGTTACTACGAACTGCGACCTTCCTGACAGGAAATCACGAATCCAGTGGCACAACTGAGACGATACCCCATAGGCCCGCAGCTTGATTAGAAGTCGCTTGTGAAGAACGGTGTCAAAAGCTTTCCGGAAATGTAGAAATGCGGAATCAACTTGACATCCCCTGTCGATGGCGGCCATTACTTCGTGCGAATAAAGAGCTAGCTGCGTTGCACAAGAACGATGTTTTCTGAAACCATGCTGATTACGTATCAATAGATCGTTCCCTTCGAGGTGATTCATAAAACACTCCTGGAAATGGAAAAAAGAACACATTGACACCGGTGTGTCAGACCCACCATACTTGCTCCGGACACTGCGAGAGGGCTGTACAAGCAATGATCACACGCACGGCACAGCGGACACACCAGGAACCGCGGTGTTGGCCGTCGAATGGCGCTAGCTGCGCAGCATTTGTGCACCGGCGCCGTCAGTGTCAGCCAGTTTGCCGTGGCATACGGAGCTCCATCGCAGTCTTTAACACTGTTAGCATGCCGCGACAGCGTGGACGTGAACCGTATGTGCAGTTGACGGACTTTGAGCGAGGGCGTATAGTGGGCATGCGGGAGGCCGGGTGGACGTACCGCCGAATTGCTCAACACGTGGGGCGTGAGGTCTCCACAGTACATCGATGTTGTCGCCAGTGGTCGGCGGAAGGTGCACGTGCCCGTCGACCTGGGACCGGACCGCAGCGACGCACGGATGCACGCCAAGACCGTAGGATCCTACGCAGTGCCGTAGGGGACCGCACCGCCACTTCCCAGCAAATTAGGGACACTGTTGCTCCTGGGGTATCGGCGAGGACCATTCGCAACCGTCTCCATGAAGCTGGGCTACGGTCCCGCACACCGTTAGGCCGTCTTCCGCTCACGCCCCAACATCGTGCAGCCCGCCTCCAGTGGTGTCGCGACAGGCGTGAATGGAGGGACGAATGGAGACGTGTCGTCTTCAGCGATGAGAGTCGCTTCTGCCTTGGTGCCAATGATGGTCGTATGCGTGTTTGGCGCCGTGCAGGTGAACGCCATAATCAGGACTGCATACGACCGAGGCACACAGGGCCAACACCCGGCATCATGGTGTGGGGAGCGATCTCCTACACTGGCCGTACACCACTGGTGTTCGTCGAAAGGACACTGAATAGTGCACGGTACATCCAAACCGTCATCGAACCCATCGTTCTACCATTCCTAGACCGGCAAGGGAACTTGCTGTTCCAACAGGACAATGCACGTCCGCATGTATCCCGTGCCACCCAACGTGCTCTAGAAGGTGTAAGTCAACTACCCTGGCCAGCAAGATCTCCGGATCTGTCCCCCATCGAGCATGTTTGGGACTGGATGAAGCGTCATCTCACGCGGTCTGCACGTCCAGCACGAACGCTGGTCCAACTGAGGCGCCAGATGGAAATGGCATGGCAAGCCGTTCCACAGGACTACATCCAGCATCTCTACGATCGTCTCCATGGGAGAATAGCAGCCTGCATTGCTGCGAAAGGTGGATATACACTGTACTAGTGCCGACATTGTGCATGCTCTGTTGCCTGTGTCTATGTGCCTGTGGTTCTGTCAGTGTGATCATGTGATGTATCTGACCCCAGGAATGTGTCAATAAAGTTTCCCCTTCCTGGGACAATGAATTCACGGTGTTCTTATTTCAATTTCCAGGAGTGTATTTGAATACAGTATATGCTCCAAAACCCTACTGCAAACCGACGTCAATGATATAGGTCTGTAGTTCGATGGAATACTCCTACTACCCTTCTTAAACACTGGTGCGACCTGCGCAATTTTCCAATCTGTAGGTACAGATCTATCGGAGAGCGAGCGGTTGTATATGATTGCCAAGTAGGGAGCTATTGTATCAGCGTAATCTGAAAGGAACCTAATCGGTATACAATCTGGACCTGAAGACTTTCCCGTATCAAGCAATTTGAGTTGCTTCGCAACCCCTAAGGTGTCTACTTCTAAGAAACTCATGGTAGCAGCTGTTCGTGTTTCAAATTCTGGAATATTCCATTCGTCTTCTCTCGTGAAGGAATTTCGGAAAACTGCGTTCAATAACTCCGCTTTAGCGGCAAAGTCGTCGGTAACAGTATCATCGGCACTATGCAGCGGAGGTCTTGCTGCTTGCGTACTTTACATACGACCAGAATTTCTTCGGATATTTTACCAAATTTCGAGACAATGTTTCGTTGTGGAACCTATTAAAGGCATCTCGCATTGAAGTCCGTGACAAATTTCGCGCGTCTGTAAATTTTAGCCAATCTTCGGGATTTCGCGTTCTTCTGAACTTCGCATGCTTTTTCCGTTGCTTCTGCAACAGCGTTCGGACCTGTTTTGTGTACCATGAGGGATCAGTTCTAACTCTTACCAATATATGAGGTATGAATCTCTCAATTGCTGTTGCTACTATATCTCTGAATTTGAGCCACATCTCGTCTACATTTGCATTGTCAGTTCGGAAGGAATGGAGATTGTCTCTTAGGAAGCCTTCTAGTGACACTTTATCCGCTTTTTTAAATAAAGTTATTTTGCGCTTATTTCTTGTGGATTTGGAAGAAACGGTATTGAGCCTAGCTACAACGACCTTGTGACCACTAGTCCCTGAATCAGTCATGATGTTCTCTATTAGCTCTGGATTGTCTGTGGCTAAGAGGTCAAGTGTGTTTTCGCAATCATTTACAATTCGCGTGGGTTCGTGGACTAACTGCTCGAAATAATTTTCGGAGAAAGCAGTTAAGACAATCTCGGAAGATGTTTTCTGCGTACCACCGGTTTTTTCCAACATATCGAGGGAAGGTTGAAGTCCCCACCAACTACAACCGTATGAGTGGGGTATTTATTTGTTACGAGACTCAAACTTTCTCTGAACTGTTCAGCAACTATATCAACGGAGTCTGGGGGTTGGTAGAAGGAGCCAATTATTAACTTAGTTCGGGTGTTAAGTATAAGCTCCACCGATACCAATTCGCACGGAGTATCTACTTCGACTTCACTACAAGATAAACCACTACTGACAGACACAAACACTCCACCACCAATTCTGCCTAATCTATCTTTCCTGAACACCGTCTGAGACTTCGTAAAAATTTCTGCAGAATTTATTTCAGGCTTTAGCCAGCTTTCTGTACCTATAACAATTTCAGCTTCTGTGCTTTCTATTAGCGCTTGAAGCTCAGGGACTTTTCCAGTACAACTACAACAATTTACAACTACAATTCCGACTGTTCCTTGATCCAAGCACGTCCTGTATTTGCCATGCACCCTTTGAGATTGCAGCCCATCCCGTACTTTCCCCAGGCCTTCTAACCCAAAAAACCGTCCAGTCCACGCCACACAGCCTCCGCTACCCGTGTAGCCGCCAGCTGAGTGTAGTGAACTCCTGACCTATTCAGCGGATCCCGAAACCCAACCACCGTATGGCGCAAATCAAGGAATCTGCAGCCAACACGGTCGCAAAATCGTCTCAGGCTCTGATTCAGACCCTCCACCCGGCTCTGCACCAAAGGTCCGCTGTCGGTTCTGTCAACGATGCTGCATATGGTGAGCTCTGCCTTCATCTCGTAAGCAAGACCGGCAGCCTTCACCAAATCAGATATCCACTGGAATCCAGAGAGAATTTCCTCAGATCCAAAGCTACACACGTCAGTAGTGCCGACATGTGCCACCACCTGCAGCTGGCTGCACCCTGTGCTCTTCATGGCATCCGGAAGGACCCTTTCCACATCATGAATGACTCCACCCGGAATGCACAAGGAGTGCACACTGGATTTCTTCCCCTCCTTAGCCGCCATATCCCTAAGGGGCCCCATTACGCGCCTAACATTGGAGCTCCCAACTACCAATAAGCCCACCCTCTGCGATTGCCCGGACCTTGAAGGCTAAGAATCATCCTCTGAAACAGGGCAGGCTGCTGCATCTGGCTCAGTCAGAGACAGTACCTGAAACCTGTTTGTCAGACGCACCTGGAAGGCTTTCCGATCAGCCTCCAGGGACGTCTTTCGCTGCCTGCCACGCCTTGGAACGACCTCCCAATCAACCACAGGCGAGGGCTCAGCCCCACTGCAGGCACCAACTGGGGCAACCACAGCGGCAGACCGATCTGGGGACAGACGGGAAGAGGTTGACATCCCCGTGATACCCAAGTCTGGCTCCCCACAGTGGTGCCCATTGGCAACAGCCTCAAGCTGCGTGACCGAAGTCAGCGCCGCCTGCAGCTGTGAGTGAAGGGATGCGAACTCAGCCCTCATCTGAACACAGCAATCACAGTCCCTGTCCATTCTAATCGATGTTGAACAACAGTTACTGAAACACGAGTCTGTGCCTAGATAAAGCTAGGGAAACACGCAAAGAATGTATGAACTAACCTGTACAAATGCCTAACGACGGCACTACAATCTGCCAGAATTTACGATTACAGTAACTAAAACTCGAAATTACACCTCCTATACGAAACTCACACGCAATTTAAGTAAGAATCTACGAAGTAAACACAGAGAAGAAGCTATATACATATCTTTCTGCGCTGTCGATGTGCACCAACTGGGAGCTCAGGCCACACTCAGCAAGCGTCTATCATCTGTAGATCTTCTTTTGTTTCTTTAAAATTTTATAACATTATTGTGACGATATTGCTTCAGTCATTGTATTTCAAAATGAAAATACTCTATAACATATTTACCACACAATATGTACAATGAGGCTCTTATAGACTAATTTGAAGTACATAATAAAAATAATTATACTGCTAACTGTGTGTAATGAGAAACAATTTGACCTTCTTCCTCTTGAGTAGAGAGTTTCAGCAGTTTAATATACATTACTTTACCAACATATCTCAAATTAAAATGGAAAAGGGAATCTGTAATTAACTCTCCAATGAATGTTTCCGAAACTGCTGTTTCTTCATTAGGATTTTGGATACTGTGTTAAAACTGGAAGAAATCTTTGTGTCCACACGGGCAGGATCTTACTCCGACGCTAGTCTGTGAGAAAAACTTTAAAATCATACGTATCATATTGCTGCCAGCCTTTAACTGGTACTACAGATGCTAACCATGCGTGAGAATTATTCTCTGACTTCTCATGACGACCGCAAAGCTGGGCTGAACGTATATTACTGTAGTACAAGATTATTTTACTACTGTGAGAGCCGTAGTAAATAAAATGTATAACAAATTAAATGAACTGATCGAACCATGTGACTCTCTCATGTATAGGTGGTTGCGTCATACATTCCACACATAAGGCCAAAAATGGAGCTGTCTCTCCTAGTTGAACTATCTGGAACAAAACGCTGACCTTCAGATGAAGGACGACATAATATACTACTGGCCATTAAAATTGCTACACCAAGAAGAAATGCAGATGACAAACAGGTATTCATTGGACAAATATATTATACTAGAACTGGCTTGTAATTACATTTTGACGCAATTTGGGTGCATAGATCCCAAGAAATCAGTACCCAGAACAACTACTTCTGGCCGTAATAACGGCCTTGATACCCCTGGGCATTGAGTCAAACAGAGCTTGATGACGTGTACAGGTACAGCTGCCATTGCAGCTTCAACACGATAGCACAGTTCATCGAGACTAGTGCCTGGCGTATTGTGACGAGCCAGTTGCTGGGCCACCATCGACCAGACTTTTTCAATTGGTGAGAGATCTGGAGAATGTGTTGGCCAGGGCAGCAGTCGAACATTTTCTGTGTCCAGAAAGGCCCGTACAGGACCTGCAACATGCGGTCGTGCATTATCCTGCTGAAATGTAGGGTTTCGCAGGGATCGAATTAAGGGTAGAGCCACGGGTCGTAACACCTCTGAAATGTGACGTCCACTGTTCAAAGTGCCGTCAATGCGAACAAGAAGAGGTGACCGAGACGTGTAACCAATGGCAACCCATACCATCACGCCGGGTGATACGCCAGTATGGGCATGACGAATACAAAATGGTTCAAATGGCTCTG
Organism: Schistocerca nitens; assembly: GCF_023898315.1. Lineage (NCBI taxonomy): Eukaryota > Metazoa > Arthropoda > Insecta > Orthoptera > Acrididae > Schistocerca > Schistocerca nitens. Next base: position 438,437,611 of record NC_064616.1, read on the forward strand.
GGCACAATGGGACTTAACATCTAAGGTCATCAGTCCCCTAGAACTTAGAACTAGTTAAACCTAACAAACCTAAGGACATCACACACATGCATGCCCGAGGCAGGATTCGAACCTGCGACCGTAGCGGTCACGCGGTTCTCGACTGAAGCGCCTAAAACCGCGCAGCCACACAGGCCGACGATGACGAATACACGCTTACAATGTGCGTTCACCGCGATGTCGCCAAACACGGTTGCGACCATTATGATGCTGTAAACAGAATCTGAATTCATCCGAAAAAAATGACGTTTTGTTATTCATGCACCCAGGTTCGTCGTTGAGTACACTATCGCAGGCGCTCCTGTCTGTGATGCAGTGTCAAGGGTAACCGCAGCCATGGTCTCCAAACTGATAGTCCATGCTGCTGCAAACGTCGTCGAACTCTTCGTGCAGATGGTTCTTGTCTTGCAAACGTCCGCATCTGTTGACTCAGGGATCGAGACGTGGCTGCACAATCCGTTACAGCCATGCGGATAAGATGCCTGTCATCTCGACTGCTAGTGATACGAGGCCATTGGGATCCAGCATGGCGTTCCGTAGTACCTTCCTGAACCCACCGATTCCATATTGTGCTAACAGTCATTGGATCTCGACCAACGCGAGCAGCAATGTCGCGATACGACCAACCGCAATCGCGATAGGTTGCAATCCGACCTTTATCAAAGTCGGAAACGTCATGTTAAGCATTTTTCCTCCTTACACGAGGCATCACAACAACGTTTCACCAGGCAACGCCGGTGAACTGCTGTTTGTGTATGATAAATCAGTTGGAAACTTTCCTCATGTCAGCACATTGGAGGTGTCGCCACCGGCGCCAACGTTGTGTGAACGCTCTGAAAAGCTAATCATTGGCAGCATCTTCTTCTTGTCGGTTAAATCTCGCGTCTGTAGAACGTCACCTTCGTGGTGTAGCAATTTTAATGACAAGTAGTGTAGAATACTGCATCACAAGGTTCTCATTCGGCCTGACTTGCAGTTCATTTTTACTCTCTTCAAGTTTGAGCGAACACGTCGAGAAATGTATGACTTCATTTGCCACCGTGTCACCTCTCATAAACAGGAGCACATACTTGTAGGATTTCGCGATCGCAGTACAAAGTGACAATTTGGCGATCACCATATGCCATGAAGTAGGAGCTGTAATGAAATTGATCAACCTCCCCTTATCGAAATGGGCTACCAATGCTGAACAACTTCAAATTGTTTGGAAGGCTGAAGAGCTGGATTACCAAGAATGATTACTTCTGTATAGACCCTAGCGACAGGAAGTCATCAGAGGAGCCAGCCACCAAACGACAGCTCTTGCAATGTACGGCTAGGTTCTATGATCCACTTGGCCTGTTCTACCTCCTCGTCATTCCAGGACACATGGTGCAGCGGGGATTGGTGGGGCGAACTCATGCCTTGGCACGTAGCAGCACGATGGTCACTTCGTGGATGTTTGTGATTTCGTTAGATTAGTTAGCTTTAAGTGGTTCTAAGTTCTTGGGGGACCGATGACCTCAAATGTTAAGTCCCATTGTGCTCAGAGCCCTTTGAATCCAGCCATAGCTCATGGAAGTGACAGTCGGGTGCTTGTATTCTGCGACGCGTCTGAAAACGTATGTGGAGCAGCTGTTTATGTTGACACAAACTTAGAAAATAACGGCCTAACTCATATACTCTGCAGTAAGAATGGACATGCTCCTATTAAGAAGCCAACCCTGCCACGGTAGTAACTTCTAGCAACAGAAGTAGGAACGCGATTACAGTGTTACTATTATCGTATAACATCATTTAAAATCTTTCATACTGTAGCCGTCACTACCAAATATAGATGTTAGCGTGCGCTGCAGCAATGATGGATGTGGATGGAAACTGTCAGGATGCGCCGTATTTTATTACTCCCAGCTACAGTCTGCGTCATAAGATCCTGCGATGCTGAGGACGCCACTTCCCTGTCTACAAAACGGCGCGGAAGGACTACCTCAGCGACTCGTGCAACGTACTGTGGTATGCCGGCAATGTACAGCTGCAGTGTTTTGACGACGTCAAGATGCGCCACCAGCTGACTCAGTGGCCTTGGTCCACGTTGCCACAGCGCCGCTCATTGGGAGCCGCAGGGTGGCCCGCTGGGTGCTTCTTCATAGTTATGGTTAAGACCATGGCGACAACAAGCAATTGCGAGCCGACAGTCAAATCTGCGACCCTCGCCTCGGAATGTCTCCGGTGTGTCTTGCGAGCCAAGAAGACTGCCCACGGTAGCGAGCCATCGAGTGGCCCGCCGTTGGCTGGCTATGGACCCTGCGTTGGCCTCAGAGGGTTGAACCAGCGACCCGCCGTGGACTGGAACGTTGGCACACCATCTGCTGCTGAGTGTAGCCAGTGGTGTGACACCCCCTACCGTCCAGGAGAGCTGCCACACTTGAATCCCCCTCGTTAGAAAACCGGCACCTATTTATACATGGCTGTGAGCCTATGTTTACTAACTCCGAGTCATCTACTCATAACACCCAGGTTGGGCCAGTGTGCCCCTTCTGCCTGTAACTTGCGCCATGCAAACCGTTGCGTTTACTCTTTTCAGTGGGCCTATGGCCCTGTGGCCTCCATTCTACTTCACAACTTCTGGTAAGCGTAACTTAATGTCAACAGGCCTGTGCCTGGCTGTAACTTGTGCGCGCACCAAATCTTACTTTTCAATCTTAAACGATGGTGCCGCTACAATCGGATATTGTGGACGGACACTACAATCACGTGAAGTTTTCTTCGCTGCACTCCAAACAGATGGAAGACCTTCTCCTATAATCGTGTAATGCAGATACAAACTTACACGACTCCCGCAAATGGAGACACTGCTCAGGAGAAGACTTACCCAGCTGATCATCTTTCATGAGTACTCCTTGGGGGTGAAATATATACCCAGGAAATATTGTGGCCTGGACCACCTTGGCTTGCACGCCCTCCCGAATGCTGGTCATGTGATACTCTGACAACGGACCTACTACCTCCTGAGGAGAAAACGAAGAAAAAGACACAGCCAACATCTGTCGATATCTACAGCGATCGTCCTCATGAACGTACCTAAATTTAGCTCATAATGGAGACTCATTCGTATCAGAGCATAGGCTCTCCATTTACTACACAACATTTATCAGAAGCAGAAATCTTCGAGAGAGCTTACAGCCATTGAACTGTCACCTGCCATAATACACTCCTGGAAATGGAAAAAAGAACACATTGACACCGGTGTGTCAGACCCACCATACTTGCTCCGGACACTGCGAGAGGGCTGTACAAGCAATGATCACACGCACAGCACAGCGGACACACCAGGAACCGCGGTGTTGGCCGTCGAATGGCGCTAGCTGCGCAGCATTTGTGCACCGCCGCCGTCAGTGTCAGCCAGTTTGCCGTGGCATACGGAGCTCCATCGCAGTCTTTAACACTGGTAGCATGCCGCGACAGCGTGGACGTGAACCGTATGTGCAGTTGACGGACTTTGAGCGAGGGCGTATAGTGGGCATGCGGGAGGCCGGGTGGACGTACCGCCGAATTGCTCAACACGTGGGGCGTGAGGTCTCCACAGTACATCGATGTTGTCGCCAGTGGTCGGCGGAAGGTGCACGTGCCCGTCGACCTGGGACCGGACCGCAGCGACGCACGGATGCACGCCAAGACCGTAGGATCCTACGCAGTGCCGTAGGGGACCGCACCGCCACTTCCCAGCAAATTAGGGACACTGTTGCTCCTGGGGTATCGGCGAGGACCATTCGCAACCGTCTCCATGAAGCTGGGCTACGGTCCCGCACACCGTTAGGCCGTCTTCCGCTCACGCCCCAACATCGTGCAGCCCGCCTCCAGTGGTGTCGCGACAGGCGTGAATGGAGGGACGAATGGAGACGTGTCGTCTTCAGCGATGAGAGTCGCTTCTGCCTTGGTGCCAATGATGGTCGTATGCGTGTTTGGCGCCGTGCAGGTGAGCGCCACAATCAGGACTGCATACGACCGAGGCACACAGGGCCAACACCCGGCATCATGGTGTGGGGAGCGATCTCCTACACTGGCCGTACACCACTGGTGATCGTCGAGGGGACACTGAATAGTGCACGGTACATCCAAACCGTCAGCGAACCCATCGTTCTACCATTCCTAGACCGGCAAGGGAACTTGCTGTTCCAACAGGACAATGCACGTCCGCATGTATCCCGTGCCACCCAACGTGCTCTAGAAGGTGTAAGTCAACTACCCTGGCCAGCAAGATCTCCGGATCTGTCCCCCATTGAGCATGTTTGGGACTGGATGAAGCGTCGTCTCACGCGGTCTGCACGTCCGGCACGAACGCTGGTCCAACTGAGGCGCCAGGTGGAAATGGCATGGCAAGCTGTTCCACAGGACTACATCCAGCATCTCTACGATCGTCTCCATGGGAGAATAGCAGCCTGCATTGCTGCGAAAGGTGGATATACACTGTACTAGTGCCGACATTGGGCATGCTCTGTTGCCTGTGTCTATGTGCCTGTGGTTCTGTCAGTGTGATCATGTGATGTATCTGACCCCAGGAATGTGTCAATAAAGTTTCCCCTTCCTGGGACAATGAATTCACGGTGTTCTTATTTCAATTTCCAGGAGTGTATATTGAATACAAGTGTTACAGAGAAAATCCTTCGTCGGAGAACTCCATGCGCTTCAAAATAAATAGCCACAGCCAAGGGATTCAAAAAGCGCCTGAGGTCGACTGCAGTGCACTAGCCTTGAGAGGGACCAAAACATCCGGTTCTCCTTGATGGTTCCCACCATTTCACACAGCAGGTTATTTGAGAGACACGTGTCCCCCTCCATCAGCTTTGCGTTCATTCTGTACTGTCCAAATTCCGAACTGAATTTTGGATACTCAAAGCTCGTCAGGCAATCAAAAGAATCCTACAATCTTACTTCGCATGTAATATCCAGAAGAACCCACGAGGACAACGAATTGGAGCACGACTGCCACCGAAACTGGTTACGACAGCTTAACCGTTCCCAGTAATGGGGATAGACTTTGCTGGACAACTGTTCTTCAAAGAGAGAAGGCAAATCCCCAAGTCAAATATCGCTCTTTTCACATGTCTTACCATACGAGCAGTGCACCTCGAAATTTTTGCAGACTGCTGAAGTCATCGGTCCCTAAGCTTACCCACTACTATAATCTAACTTAGTCTAAGAACAACACAAACACCCATACCCGAGGGAGGACTCGAACCTCCGACAGGAGGAACCACGCGAACCGTTGCAAGGCGCCCAGACCGTTCGGCTACCCCGCGCGGCTATCCGTAAAGAAGTACTGGCATCTATTACAGTACTCTGCATTATCGATTCAATACTCTCTCACAGATTAACACCGTGTTCTCAACTGGGATCCGAGCCCGGACTCTTGCCTTTCCCGGGAGTGCTCTTAAGAGTTGAGTTAGGCATCGAGCGAAAAGTAAGTGGCCAAGAGTCATGGGACAGGTTGTTGCATTTTACGGTGTGCATGACCCACGGCCAGCTTACATAGCTTCAGCACAACAGTGCACGTTTTGCTGCAGAGGAGAAACTTCAATGTGAAGACGATAAATATTTAAAATTTTCAGAAGACAGACGTCACTTTCTAGGAGCTATGGTCGTCGGTACGGTCACTGCATGTACTCAAACCAAACTGGCATATTGCTTAAGACTTCTGTTGGCAAAATGAAAGCAACTTCTTGTTAGAAATTCAACTCTGATGTCGAACAGATCATTGTAGAATGATGCCAGATTACCGACGATGAGTTTCACGCAGTCAGTGCTTGTTGACGATGCATACTGCCTTATTCTTGCTGCTGTTGTTTTTTTTCTGGAGTATCGAACAGGAAAAACTACCTACTTGCCTTCCTGGCAAATCACTGAAAATATACCAAACGCCTTAGACAACTGACTGGCTGATACCAGTCAGTCACATGTTAGTGAGATAACGGAGCACACAGCGTCAATAGACGTATTTACACGACATTTATAAACATAAACATTACGTCAAATCTACGGTTATTTGTGTATTACATTTTATGATTAAAGGTGTAAAGTTTCCCAGCTTCTGCAAAAATAACTGCCTCTGAAAAAAATAAATGTTATGTGAACAGTCATGTGTACATTATTTTGCACTTTGAGAAGTTAGATTCTTCAATGCGGGTAGAGTTCGCAAAAGATAAGAACAAATGTTAGGCATAGAGCGAAATGTAAGTGGCCAAGAGTCATGGGAAAGGTTGTTTTATTTTACGATGATATCTAAATGTTGCGGCTAAATGCGGCGTATGGCGCGAATGTAGTCACAATATCCATGCAATCTGTTGCATTTGGTTCTCAGTGAACACGACAGAAGATCTTTGGCTCAAAATGGGTCAAATGGCTCTGAGCACTATGGGACTTAACTTCTGAGGTCATCAGTCCCCTAGAACTTAGAACTACTTAAACCTAACTAACCTAAGGACATCACACACATCCATGCCCGAGGCAGGATTCGAACCTGCGACCGTAGCGGCCACGCGGTTCCAGACTGTATTGCCTAGAACCGCTCGGCCACACCGGCCGACAGATCTTTGGTTATCTGACTTCAGAACTGGGGTGGGAGTGGACACATTATTCATAGGTCATAGCTAATCCGAGATGATACAAGAGTTCTGTTTTATTATGACAACAGTGTCTCTTCAGTATCATAGACAGTATGTTTCCTCACGCATAAACCATCGGACAGGTCGATTGTAAATACAAGAGTTCTGTTTTATTATGACAACGGTGTCTAGGATGGCACTTCAGAATCATAGACAGTATGTTTCCTCACGGATAAACCATCGGATAGGTCGATTGTAAGTATTTGGCGAGGAGACGTTAAGCCATCTTCACTGAACTATACGGGGCGATCGACAGTTTGTAGGAGTCAGATTATAGCCGATTTGAAAGTTGGATGTCGGGAATCCATTTCTGGCAGGACTGAACGGAGACAAAAGCTTGAAATAATGTTGTTTATTGCCAGAAGAAATTTTAAAAATCCATACCGCAAGCATCGGCAATTGGTGTCGTGTGGCGGTAGCATGATCTGCTTTGATAATTCCTCAGTTATACCGATAAAATGACGGTAACATATGTGGTCGTACTTTACCAAGAACTATTTCAGATCCCAGATATTTCACACAGTGGAAAATAAACGTTTCGGTCACAAAATGATACTTTATCATTTCTTGGTAATAGATTCACACAAGAGACAATGGATGTCAGTCAGTTTCAGTTTAGGTACTTTTAGCGGTAATAGTTAACGGGACATGAAAACACTTGTACAACCACACTGTTAAGAGCATAGAACATTCACGGATGTTTTTTTAAACAGAGTAAATAGCTAACATCCACAGCGGAGATCTGGTTTAAGTCATATTGGTAAAATTTGTGTACAGACTACGACAAAGTGTTAAAATAACTACCGGGAATGCAGCCGGATGAGGTTGCTGCAGCAAGGTTAATACAATGAAAATATGCAACCAAGAATACACTGCAGAAACTAGCACAATGCCACTATTTGGTCAGCCGTGGTATATTTCTGTCCCTTGGCTGACACCTCAACACTGGCATGACAATGTGGACATTATCACTGGCTCATGGAACAGTGACGGCGTGTAGCTCAGACCGGTGATTATCGGTCCTGTGGGTGCATGTCCTGTGAATATGAACGCCCTGTCCCTATTCGTTAAAGGTTTTCTTTTTTTTTCTGAACATGGTTGTATTTTTCCATGAAGGCACTGACCATCTTGACTCACTGTGGAAAAATGTATTAACAGTTATGACAATCAATTTTGAAATAACCAACACTTCACTTACTCTTTTCCATCTGTCTCGTTTTCATTTGACTTCCCATAACAGAATTGTCTTTCGCGATAGGAAATTGGACGTTTACAAATAGAGAAATTACATGTTCAAGAGCAATCCGTCTCAGCTGTTACTGCAGAGAAGTAGCGATAGGGAGCAATGAGTTTCGCGTGTGGAGAAACTGGTAAACAGCAGGATGAATGTTGTAGACAGATTGTGATTGCTAGTAACTCTGTGTGCATACATGATAAAATTGTGATCCGTTCAATGATGGAATTTCACCCTAGTACTGCATGATGCTTTCCTCACTACACGATCCGCAAGTGGTTGTAGATAGGACCGAAGTCCATGATGTGTATAGATTATGGAAGTAGCATTCTGCTATGCAATCTGTAAACTACTGAAAATTTGGAATGGGCACAAGTAAATGAGGGCGAAACCAGATTCGACCTGACAATATTAAAAAAAAAGAATGATCCTAAACCGTCACTATTGGGGAACGCTACGCTACCTCTCTGGACGACTGTCAACGAAAGAAACTCTGATATGGGATTCTTTTTCACCGTCCTGGAAGATCGTGTCGGAGGATGCAACGTGCCAATATTAGCGATTTTTGGTCCTTTGCTATACGTGCACTGAGTGAGGGAAAATGGATACTTCTGTACGAGAGATTATCTCCCTTGTGATACCTTTATATAATAATGGCATCCAACAGACTTCCATGAACATAGGCATACTAACATTTTACATTCCTGAATTCGTATTGTATTGAATGCGAATTTCTTTACCAATGTACTGCATATTCCCATAAGGCTTCTGAGTAATCTATATCTTCGATTACTTTTAAGTATTACAGCTTATAAATGGTTCAAATGACTCTGAGCACTATGAGACTTAACTTCTGAGGTCATTAGTCCCCTAGAACTTAGAACTACTTAAACCTAACTAACCTAAGGACATCACACACATCCATGCCCGAGGCAGGATTCGAACATGCGACCGTAGCGGTCACATGGTTCCAGACTGAAGCGCCTAGAACCGCACGGCCACACCGGCCGGCTTATTACAGCTTATACGTGTTTGGTCTACTTCATACTGCATCCCAGTAATACACCTAAAACTTAAACCATTTAAATTTCATGAGATGTTCACAACTAATCCTGTAATCCTTGGTTACTTCTCTTTGTTATATCTATTATTTTGTATTTATCCATATTTAGCGAGCAGTTATTCATTGCAGAATGCCGAAATTTTATCCATGTCTTTCTGGATTTTCTTACGATCATTTAACTACATTTTCATCGAGACGAACAGCATAAACTGTGAACGGTTTGCTTCCTTGGCGCATGTCTGATTTTAATTTTGTTCCTGTTGAATATTCGCCGTCAACTTCAATGATCTGACTTCTATCTCTCAAAACTTTATCGATTCAGTCCCTAAAATATAAATAAACTACTTCAGATTATTGTTGTTAGTTACCGGCATGACACAGAGTGAAACTCCCTTCTGCAATTATGGTTTTTCCGAATGTTTAAGATTAGTATAGACTCTAGAATGCTCCAACGAACGAATTGCAGCGATATTGGTAGGTCATTTCGTGAAGCCTTTCTTTTAGCATTTTTATACAGACGTGGGGCCACAGCTCTCTAACAGTCGATATAGTCCACTGCGGGAGGTATTCTGGATAAATATAAACTAGGAAAGAGGCTGATTCCGCAGATCATACCTTGTAAAATCTAACAGAAATTCATTAGGGCCAGGTGCCTATTTCATTGTAAGCTGCCGTAATTCTTTTTCAATCTTAAGTGGGCTTACAACAGTATTTTACGTTTTTGAGTTTATTTGACAGTCAAACGTGGCTGTTGTAGTGAGGACATCTCTCGATAGATTTTTAAATGTGGACTTTTATAATTTGGCTGTTTTTCAGCTGCCTCAGTTTCAACATGAAACTGATTTACGGAAGATCGTATTGAACTTTTAAACCAATTTCCTAAGTTGAACTTCCTAATATGTTCCGGTAGATCTTTCACTAGAATCTGACAATAAAAACTGTAATAAGCTTCACGCGTACCTCCTCTTATGGGCGCACAAGTTGGCATTACGTTTACTCTGTCAATACCCTTGAAGTTTCTTTTACATTTGGTTTTCACAACATTCTCCAAATGTTATAGTTAAGCCAGATAGCTATTTTCTGTGTTTTATTACTTTACGTGGCGTTAGATCCTAACATTTCGTGGACTAGAATCGTAATTGGGTATCCCGTTCCCTACGTCGCTTAAGTCGAACGCCAAGTATGTGCTTTTAAAAAGTAGAAGACAGATTTTCTTCCAAACCTGCTCTAATCCGAGCTGGTGTTCCGTCTCTCGAGACACAAAGTTAAATATTAACCTCGCTTCTTCCTCACCAACCTTACGCCCTTCCTGCATTGTGTGTAGTAAGGGGAATTTCTGTAAGGTTATCGTAAGATAGATCAGTTACGTGTACGTCAATAGGGAGAAGAGACAAAGTAGATCATAGCTTAGGAAGTTTAAGGTGGAACGGGAGATTTCGTATTATTTATAATCCGGGAAAGAAATTATCGCTGTTCCTAGACTGATCAGCTTACATAAAGACAATAGCGTATCATTTTTCTGAATGAGCCGTTACCTTCGAAGTATTGATCTGAAAACAAGCATATTTAGGGAACAAAATTCTAGTATGGGAGCTTAGCATTCTTTAGCACTAGATCGCGATGTATTTTTAAATTAGTGTGCTGATGAATCTGTAAGAGATCACAAAATAAGGACAAAACTCGTAGCCTATTTTCACTTACACATATTACATTTGTTACAAAATGCCCAAAAATTTCACAGTTTTGTGTGCAAATGGTAGATAAATTATTTGCTAAAGTTTGGTAAAAGTTAAATTAATATTCTGTTATTATGTGTTTCGCCAAGCTATCTAACTCACACTCCCAACATCTTAATTTCTTTGATAGGTCTGACTAATACGATTGAAAATTTGGAGCCTAATTCAGGTATATATATGAACATCATCTTTGGTAGAAACTTTCGAGGCGTGATGTGAGCATTCGACAGACTCGCACTATCAGCAAACCAAAGTGTTGCTAGGCGATCAAATATTTGAACATTTCCTGTATCAGAAACAGCCAGGAAACTTCGAAGTTTCAGTAACGCAGTTATGGACGTAGAATAATGTAAAGAAGAAAACGACATTGATCTAATGCAAGACAGTATGGCTAAGTGAAAGCTCTTAGGTAATATTATACAACACCAGCTTCAGAAAGTAACCCGCCTGGAGAGCCGTGCCTTCGCTCGTTAACATGGCCAGAGCGGCTGTCGGCTTTGGCACCCTCTGCATTATGTATGACGCATAGCTTGGTGTTGATATGCAACGCGCTGGACGCCGCACACGCAGACCGCAACCCGAAACCCCGCTAGAGCAACCACGCAGCTTTTTACTGCTCTATAACCCTACTAATACATTGACACTTCCCTAGCACCCTCAATGCTGCGTCGTAGTTCGCCTTTGCTTCCGCCGACTCTTCATTTGCCCGTCGAGATTTAATAAACAAAAACAGCACGTTGTAGAAACTTCCGCATAGCCCTGTAACCGTAAATAGTGACTGCATGCTGTAGGCTCGTACGTTCGTCAGCAATTCAATTAATTACAACATCTGTGTAGGTCAGAGGGCGTATTGACCGCCAACTCCCACTGAAATTGTCGGAACGACACATGTGTTTATACGTCACACTAACCATGCGGCGATGTTCGATCGCATGATGGGAAATACGCACATCAGCGCGTTTGACTGATACCAGATCGTCGTTTAGGTTCCCGACGCATTGGAAGCGTTAAGTATCGACCTACCACTGGGAAGATCAAGTGCCACGTTATCACGCGCTTTGTGTGGGTATCTATATTCTGAGGAACCGCTGCCTCCAGACCAAGAACGCGTTCTAGACAACGGTCAATGTCGACCATCTACAATAGTGTAGGTGTGCAGACGAGCTATAGTACATCATATCGTTTGTCTGTTTAATACTGGGCTACAAGTGGGCTACACAATCCATTAACCCAGACGAGTACGTCCGCTGCAGAGATACACTCCTGGAAATGGAAAAAAGAACACATTGACACCGGTGTGTCAGACCCACCATACTTACTCCGGACACTGCGAGAGGGCTGTACAAGCAATGATCACACGCACGGCACAGCGGACACACCAGGAACCGCGGTGTTGGCCGTCGAATGGCGCTAGCTGCGCAGCATTTGTGCACCGCCGTCAGTGTCAGCCAGTTTGCCGTGGCATACGGAGCTCCATCGCAGTCTTTAACACTGGTAGCATGCCGCGACAGCGTGGACGTGAACCGTATGTGCAGTTGACGGACTTTGAGCGAGGGCGTATAGTGGGCATGCGGGAGGCCGGGTGGACGTACCGCCGAATTGCTCAACACGTGGGGCGTGAGGTCTCCACAGTACATCGATGTTGTCGCCAGTGGTCGGCGGAAGGTGCACGTGCCTGTCGACCTGGGACCGGACCGCAGCGACGCACGGATGCACGCCAAGACCGTAGGATCCTACGCAGTGCCGTAGGGGACCGCACCGCCACTTCCCAGCAAATTAGGGACACTGTTGCTCCTGGGGTATCGGCGAGGACCATTCGCAACCGTCTCCATGAAGCTGGGCTACGGTCCCGCACACCGTTAGGCCGTCTTCCGCTCACGCCCCAACATCGTGCAGCCCGCCTCCAGTGGTGTCGCGACAGGCGTGAATGGAGGGACGAATGGAGACGTGTCGTCTTCAGCGATGAGAGTCGCTTCTGCCTTGATGCCAATGATGGTCGTATGCGTGTTTGGCGCCGTGCAGGTGAGCGCCACAATCAGGACTGCATACGACCGAGGCACACAGGGCCAACACCCGGCATCATGGTGTGGGGAGCGATCTCCTACACTGGCCGTACACCACTGGTGACCGTCGAGGGGACACTGAATAGTGCACGGTACATCCAAACCGTCATCGAACCCATCGTTCTACCATTCCTAGACCGGCAAGGGAACTTGCTGTTCCAACAGGACAATGCACGTCCGCATGTATCCCGTGCCACCCAACGTGCTCTAGAAGGTGTAAGTCAACTACCCTGGCCAGCAAGATCTCCGGATCTGTCCCCCATTGAGCATGTTTGGGACTGGATGAAGCGTCGTCTCACGCGGTCTGCACGTCCAGCACGAACGCTGGTCCAACTGAAGCGCCAGGTGGAAATGGCATGGCAAGCCGTTCCACAGGACTACATCCAGCATCTCTACGATCGTCTCCGTGGGAGAATAGCAGCCTGCATTGCTGCGAAAGGTGGATATACACTGTACTAGTGCCGACATTGTGCATGCTCTGTTGCCTGTGTCTATGTGCCTGTGGTTCTGTCAGTGTGATCATGTGATGTATCTGACCCCAGGAATGTGTCAATAAAGTTTCCCCTTCCTGGGACAATGAATTCACGGTGTTCTTATTTCAATTTCCAGGAGTGTACAAAGATAAGAAATGGCCCAATAACACGCTTAAGGCATTCAGAAACATCGCCTGGACTGATAAGTCACAGAAACGGTAGTAACCGCTATAATGACCTGGGCTTGGACTACTTCGAAAACTAGATGGAGCGACGTGGGCGATTTATAATAGGACACGGTTCAGATTCGTTATGAACGTATTCCCATACTAGAAATATTTATGTTTGGTATTACGTCTATCACCTTCGCTCGGAAGCGTTGAAACTGGTAGCGAAGAATAAAATGAAATCAAAACGACGGCTGTAGGTGTTTTTATTTTTTGTCACGATAGTAAACGGCCGTCGTCCCAGAGACCTCCTGCTTAAAGATGGACATACAAAATAAAGGAATCTATTTTTGTATCACATATATTTTTGTTTACATCAGAAAAGAAATGAATTGTTCCTACAGAGGAACTGTACTCCAATGAGTGAGTCCGTACTTCAATCAGAGTGGTTTGAGGAACACTCCACGAGCATGAAGGTGCTTATGGGACTCCATGTCAGGTCAACCAAATCCTATTGAGCACATTCCGGACGCCTTCGATCTGCGTGTTCTGCTTTTTGACTCAGATCGATTGAACGTGCGTCATACATGGGCAGTATCTGAACGGATTTAAATCAGTAGGATTTATTTTCACATTCAATATCTCACGTAATCCACGTCGTATGGAATCCACGCTGCGAGCGGGGTAGAATCGATGCTACACGTTGTTAGGCAAGTCACTCTATTTACGTGGTTTAATTACGTTTTCTGTAAAGAAGGTTTCGTGTTCCAACACTTTACTTACTTTTCATCATATTTGACACTAGAGACTTTTTATAACATTATTTATGCTGTTTCCTTTGATTCATAGATTATAATGACTGTATTCAGACTGAGGATCATGATTGATACAGGAAGCCAGTTTCATAGTATAAATGTGCAGAAACTCATCGTTTACGTGGAGAAACAATCAGGGAAGTGACAGCCCGTGTCAGAAGTAAAAAGTTGAATAATGTAAGTGACGACTTCCTGTAACGAACGAGATAGACTGAAACGTAAAACCTGTCCAGTCGTACCTTAAAAAAAAAAAAAAAAAAAAAAAAAGCTAACTCTGTAAAACATTATGACAACGAGAGCTTGTAATCCGAATACGACTATGGCTTTCGCATACGTAGAGCAAAATTTATTAAACTATGTGTAATGCTGATAATAGAAGGAAATTATGCTACATACATTCCTCAGATGATAACGGAAGTATCCCGGTGCAATATGTTTCTATGTATAACAAAGGTTTTGACGAGCAGAAGTTAAACTGGCTAATCAGAACGAGGTCGGTCTAGGCAGCGGTGTTCTAGGTACCAGTACAAAGAACAGAAGTTCTCAACTGTTATGGAATCCTACACTTTTGCTGTAGACGTCAACTGAGCATTCTTTTCTGGGGCTTTCAGTGTAGCTTTGGATATTCTAATGAAGATTTCTTCTTTGGCCGAATCATTTAGTGGCTGCAAGACAACTTCCTTTTCCTACCTGCACATTGCCCCGATATAAAGTAATCACCAGTAAAAGCCAAAAAGACTCTTATAGTATGACCAGACGCGTAGAGAATTTGCAAACATAGGAAAAGCAACACTAGTGACTTCTTATGATTTTAGTTATCAGATAAAACGCTGGAATATTAAATGAAATTTCATTTCCCTTCATATATTTTTGATACTTATGTACTTGTTAATATTGTCAACTGAAAAATCTGGTAACGTAATAAAGATGTTAGCATTTATTTAGTCGCAGAGCGCAGAGACAAGCTTAATGTGACGTTAAACTTTAATCTGATAAATGTACATGCCCTTTCCTCGCAGATCGTACACAGCTAATTGCATTTTTGTATTAAATTTTTGCACCTTAGATTCATATTTCAATCAGTTGGATACCTTAAACGTACACCAAGGTGAAAAAAGATACGGGATCCCTCCTAATATCGAGTAAGACCTCCTTTGTCCCGGCGTAGTGCAGCAACTCGACATTGCATGGCTTCCACAAGTCGCTGGAAGTCTCCTGCAGAAATACTCAACCATGATTTCTCTGTAGTCGTCCATAACTGCGGAAGTATAGCCGGTTCAGGTTTTTGTGCACGAACTGATCTCTGTCCGGCGATCTGGATGGCCAAATCATTCGCTCGAGTTGTCAGGAATGTACTTCAAACCAATCGCGAACAATTCTGGCTCTGTGACATAGCGCCTTGTCATCCAAGAAAATTCCATCGTCGTTTGGGAACATGAAGTCCATAAACGGCTGCAGATGGTCTCCACGTAGCCAAACACAACCATTTACGGTCCCTGATCGGCTGAGTTGGACCAGAGAACCCAGCCCATTACATGTAAACACAGCCCACACCATTATGGAGCCACCACCAACTTGCACTGCTTTCACTACTTCAGTTCATATCTCTGTGGAGTTCGCTCCACACTCGAACCCTACCATCAGCTCTTACCAAATGAAATCGAAACTCATCTGACCAGACCATGGTTTCCCTGTCGTCTCGGGTGCAACCGATGTCACGATTCCAGGAGAGGCGCGGCACGCTACGTCGTGCTGTTAGCGAAGGCACATGCGTCATTCGTCTGCTGCCGCACCCCGTTAACGCCAAATTTCGCAGCACTGTGCTAACGGATACGTTCGTCGTACTTCCTACACTGATTTCTGGCGTTATTTAATACAGTGTTGCTTGTCCGTTAGCACTAACAACACTATACTAACGCCGCTGCTCTCGATCGTTAAGTGACGGTCGTCGGCCACGGCGTTGTCCGTGGTGAAAGGTAATGCCTGAAATTTGGTATTCATAGCACAGTCTTCACACTGCGGATAGCGGAATACTGAATTACTTAACGATTCCGAAATGGAATGTCCCATGCGTCTAGCTCCAATAGCCATTCTGCGTTCAAAACCCGTTGACATCCGTCGTGCGGACATGGTCACGTCCGACACCTTTTCATATGAATCACCTGAGCACAAATGACAGCTCCGCCAATGCGCTGCCCCCTTATACATTGTGTACGCCACTACCGTTATTTTTATATGTGCTTATAGCTTTTCCATGACTTTTGTCACCTCAGTGTAGCACCAAGCAGGTGTCGCACTGGATCAGTGTTTGCAACATGCACATTATAATATTCGGTCCATTCATCCGCGTTTAGTCCCTTTAATCGCTTAAAGCTAATGGCAGTGGAGTCTTCGAAAACTACAGAACCAATTTCATTCAAAATACACTGTATGATGAAAAGTATTCGGACACCTATTTGTGGGCATTAATACGAAGTGTTACCAACCTTTTCTTTACGATCGCCTGAAATCACATTCAGTGAGGTGCCTGAAGGTCTGCGGAGGAATAACAGCCCCTTATTGCTCATGATATGAAACCAGAGGAAGTAGTGACGCTGGACGCTGCGATCTGTAGCGAAGTCAACTCATACCATACTGGGTTCAGGTCTTGACTCAAAGCGGGCCAGTCTTTTCCAGGAGTGCTATTGTCCATAAACTACTACCTCACTGATTCTGCTTTACGAGAAGCGCTTTGTTATGCTGCTACCAGGAATCATCGTCTCCGAACTGTTTCTCACCTGTGCGCCGCACACAGTTCTGTAAAATGTGTTTATATCCCTCCGCATTTAGCGTTTTCTTAAGTCTAATAAGCGGACCACACTCTAAACACGAAAAACACCCTTTACCATATCAACATCTCCTCCGTACTTCACTGTTGCACTATACTACAGTTAATAGTTTCTAGACAGTCACCAAGCCCAAAACCTTCCGTCGGTTTGCCACATCGTTTTGCTCGGTTCATCAGTCCAAATGCTTTCCGATCTTCCACTGCCCAGTGGTGTCACTTGGGATTGACTACAGAAATGTGGGGCTTACGAGGAGCTGCTCGATCGTTATACACAATTCCATTTAACGCCATACACACATTCATTGAGCCAGCTGGACTACAGGCAGAGCTTTGGAACTCACGAGTAATTCCTTCCGCTGAATTCTGGTGATGCTTTATAACCATCCTCCGTAAAGCTCGGTGGCCCCTGTAGGCCGGTACGTGAGGTCTGGCTGGTTTTGATCTAGCTGAGGTTGTTCCTTCGCTTTTCCGCTTCACAATCACATCACCAACAGTGGACTTGGGCAGCTATAGAATGGCTGAAATGTCTCTGATGGATATGTTACTAAAGCAACATCGAGTGACTAGTCCTCGTTCGACGTCCCAGAGCTCTCCTGACCAACCCGTGCTGCTGCTGCTGCTACTGCTTCTGGCTGGTTCAAATGGCTCTGAGCACTATGGGACTTAACTTCTGAGGTCATCAGTCCCCTAGGCTTAGGACTACTTAAACCTCACTAACCGAAGGACATCACACACATCCATGCCCAGGGCAGGATTTGAACCTGCGACCGTAGCGGTCCCGCGGTTCCAGAATTTATCGTCTAGAGCTGCTCGACCACTCCGGCTGGCTACTACTTCTCTACTGACAACAAAATACCCCCGTCTCCTTTTATACTGGCTGGTACACTTCTCGTAATGTGAAGTGGTCAACTACACATCACGTAGGGGTACGTTTGATCAGGTAGTGTACATGGGAACGTTCGTCGCAAATTAAAGCTCAGTTCCCGATCGAGATTCTGGCCTTGGCCACTAACGTTTGCTGGTACCGCGTGGTTTGATAATTCTGAACTAGCAATACATCCGAGCATCATTCCGGTTTGCTGCTGCCGGTTACATGCTGGAAAGCACAGCATCGGAAACTGAGCTGTCTATTAATACTGTTTGTGACTGCAACAGTGTCTGTCGAGAAGTGTGTTACGTAATTAAACCTAATAACGGTGATTCAACAGGTGGTTCCAACAAGATTGTAAAAATAGATATTTGAACATGACTCCAATTACGCAAAACCTTACCCCTGGATGCTTTATACAGGATGTCTGGAAATTCTCATCAAAAACTTCTACGAGTTGTAGATGACAGTGAGAACATAATATTCTGAATAAGAAACCATGTCCGGAAACGCACCGTTTCCATGCTTAAGCCGTTTGAAAACATGTTTCGTAGGTTGGCAACAGGGTAGTCATTTGGGGGGGGGGGGGTGCTTAAATCGAATTTTCTGATATCATTTGACCTCTGTCCTACCTATCTGACCTGGTTTGAGCCTCATTCATGCGTCTGTGAGTGTCAAAGCAACATGGAGGAGTACCCTTTTGCAGTATACACAGAGATGATCCTTCGCTATGACG
The DNA here is from genome assembly GCF_023898315.1 of Schistocerca nitens. NCBI lineage: Eukaryota > Metazoa > Arthropoda > Insecta > Orthoptera > Acrididae > Schistocerca > Schistocerca nitens. The sequence continues at coordinate 438,456,273 of NC_064616.1, forward strand.
AAGCTCACGGTAATGGAAGAGCTGCTCGTCCCTTTTATCAACGTCGTTATGCACAACGTCTGATTCCGTTGTATACCTTCCTCGCTACAATTACGCAACGGCTTCGATAAACAGGTACCTTCACCGTGAGAAGACGTATCTGTGGTGCTCCAAGGAGATGCTGCGCACCCGAATTGGAAGAGGCCGTACTGCATCATGCTGAAAAGAACCCTTCAATGAGCACACGAAAAATAGCGCGTGCAATGGATGTTGGTCTCAGCCCCGTCTGGTATGTTGTGGATGCCAACAAATACCACTGTACCACTTCTAGCACACCGTACCACCTCTAACACTCACAACACGTGGATGAAGCTCGAACCAGATCAGAGGGGTAGTAGGACAAACGTAAAATGATAAAAGCCAATCCTACGTAAGCATCCACCACCATGACTGCCATGTCCCAAACCTGTCAAGCAAGCATATATTCAAATGGCTGGAGCACGGAAACGGTAATTCTGCGGACATGGGTTCCTATTCAAATTACCATGTACTTACTAGTTTCTTTAAGTCCTAGAAGCTAGTAACGGGAAGTTCTGAACACCCTGTATACGCTCTAATCGCCAGAAAGTGTCTTCCTCTATGCAGCTGCTCCGGCACCCATGGGAAAAAAGACGTAGCGGAGAGTTGAACTTAAGTGCTGCTTCATTAATGCTACTGAGATAATGTAAGTTATTTATAATCAGAGGAACTATCGCTACGCTCTGGCGCACAGTTATTCATCACAACGTATACTCCGTTGAAAAGTAAATGTATGTTGTAATCGTTTCAAATAGTAGTCTAGCTGATAAATTATGGCCGTGAACCAGTCGGGTGTAAGGAATTTAAACAGTTGCAATTTGGTAACATTTAGTTATTTTCCCATACTTAGTCGTCTCTCTGCGTATTTATATTTATCGTATAGTTCATTGCAGTATCACTTGCCTGTTTTTCTTGTGTTGGCGAATGAATTGGAAAGGATATCTAACAGCATGTTTCCTACCTTATTTCAAAATATTGTTACATTTTATGATGCGGGAAACAGCTAATAAGGCCGTACTATTTCACTTTTTTGTCTTTTCTCGTTACTACATTGTACACTCCTGGAAATTGAAATAAGAACACCGTGAATTCATTGTCCCAGGAAGGGGAAACTTTATTGACACATTCCTGGGGTCAGATACATCACATGATCACACTGACAGAATCACAGGCACATAGACACAGGCAACAGAGCATGCACAATGTCGGCACTAGTACAGTGTATATCCACATTTCGCAGCAATGCAGGCTGCTATTCTCCCATGGAGACGATGGTAGAGATGCTGGATGTAGTCCTGTGGAACGGCTTGCCATGCCATTTCCACCTGGCGCCTCAGTTGGACCAGCGTTCGTGCTGGACGTGCAGACCGCGTGAGACGACGCTTCATCCAGTCCCAAACATGCTCAATGGGGGACAGATCCGGAGATCTTGCTGGCCAGGGTAGTTGACTTACACCTTCTAGAGTACGTTGAGTGGCACGGGATACATGCGGACGTGCATTGTCCTGTTGGAACAGCAAGTTCCCTTGCCGGTCTAGGAATGGTAGAACGATGGGTTCGATGACGGTTTGGATGTACCGTGCACTATTCAGTGTCCCCTCGACGATCACCAGTGGTGTACGGCCAGTGTAGGAGATCGCTCCCCACACCATGATGCCGGGTGTTGGCCCTGTGTGCCTCGGTCGTATGCAGTCCTGATTGTGGCGCTCACCTGCACGGCGCCAAACACGCATACGACCATCATTGGCACCAAGACAGAAGCGACTCTCATCGCTGAAGACGACACGTCTCCATTCGTCCCTCCATTCACGCCTGTCGCGACACCACTGGAGGCGGGCTGCACGATGTTGGGGCGTGAGCGGAAGACGGCCTAACGGTGTGCGGGACCGTAGCCCAGCTTCATGGAGACGGTTGCGAATGGTCCTCGCCGATACCCCAGGAGCAACAGTGTCCCTAATTTGCTGGGAAGTGGCGGTGCGGTCCCCTACGGCACTGCGTAGGATCCTACGGTCTTGGCGTGCATCCGTGCGTCGCTGCGGTCCGGTCCCAGGTCGACGGGCACGTGCACCTTCCGCCGACCACTGGCGACAACATCGATGTACTGTGGAGACCTCACGCCCCACGTGTTGAGCAATTCGGCGGTACGTCCACCCGGCCTCCCGCATGCCCACTATACGCCCTCGCTCAAAGTCCGTCAACTGCACATACGGTTCACGTCCACGCTGTCGCGGCATGCTACCAGTGTTAAAGACTGCGATGGAGCTCCGTATGCCACGGCAAACTGGCTGACACTGACGGCGGCGGTGCACAAATGCTGCGCAGCTAGCGCCATTCGACGGCCAACACCGCGGTTCCTGGTGTGTCCGCTGTGCCGTGCGTGTGATCATTGCTTGTACAGCCCTCTCGCAGTGTCCGGAGCAAGTATGGTGGGTCTGACACACCGGTGTCAATGTGTTCTTTTTTCCATTCCCAGGAGTTTATATTGTGTATTGAACCGGGGTCCTAAAAATTACGAAGAGGCTTCGCCGCACCGTAGCCCTCAGTGGTTCACAACCCCATAACAGGCCACAGCAGTGCGCCCACCTCACCACCGTCCCACACTGAACCCAAGGTTTCGGCCCCTGTGGAATCCTCCGGGCGGATTCGTGCCAGGGATCGGCAAGCCTTACTGCTCGAGAAGCAGCGCATTAGCCCGATCGGCTAGCCGGGCGGGCTTCGTTACTACATATTTCTTTAGGAAGACAGTGGCTCTTTGTGCAGATAGCTATGACAGCAACGAGAGAGACGCTCAAGAGAAAGAGGCTCAAGAGAAACCAGGTTGAATTACCGATCCTAGATTTGCCGCTAGATGGAATTTCTGTTTGAAAAGATGAGCAAGATCTCTTATTTCGAAAGAACAAAAATAAATTAAAAAGTGTAATGCAATAAAAATTTATGTAATGCACATTTTTCGAAAGGCAACGCCCACTCACTTCTGTAATTTTGTATATATAGGAAGTATCTTAAAACATTTACTTCTTGCCAGGTAGGATTCAGGTAGGGTAACGGGTTTCGCTCTTTTTCATAGGTCATTTTATGCAGTTGCGGTACTAGCGAACCTAGAGGTATTGATATTAAATATATCTTAGGGACTAGAAGTAATTGTTTTGTTTTACAAAGCAAAGGATAGTTTAGTGGTTTTATGTAAACTTTGGTGGTTGTCTATGGAAGTAAGCGTGGTATATTGAACCAAGCTATGGGCCCCTTGTCTAGAAGTTTGCCACTGAGACATTCAGACACTCAAAGGGACCTTCGGAACACGTAATACTGCAGACGGACCACATCTTCGTCGTCTCACTGAAGGCGTTATTGGATGATGATACAATATGGACATGTGATCGGTATAACGCTATCCTAGACGTTAATGTCGACTTTGATTGGAGATGTGTGGAGAAAGAGATTATCAATGCCTTTTACTGTAGGCACCAACGTGATACTTTTCTTCGGCGATTTAGGGAGCCACGGAGCACAGAAACCTGGATAGCCGGACGTTGATTTGAACCGCCCTCCTACCGTCGTGTTTTAATCATTGTGTCACCTCGATGGGTACTGGGTTTCCGCGACTGAGGTCGGTACGTATTTGTCAAGTTGTTCCAAGGTCCTCTAAAGGATGTTTAGTAGACCTCGTTTCAGACCTCCCACAAAGGAAACATACTTGTTAGTACCTGAATAGATATCACATCATTCGTAGTTAAACCACTGAAGCTTAAGGGGGTTTTCTGTGCTCTGTAAATTGATGAACCTATGCAGCACAAAATGGCTACCAAACTACATATGTGCAAGTTTTGCAACTAAATGGTTCACGCCCATTGATAGTAAAGTAAAGGTATGTCGTTACTTCAGAGTGGACTGTTTCCACCGTCTTTTCACTCGGAAAACCACTGTCATTAAAATCATTGTCACTCTCGTTTCCACTTAGACAGTCCTGTAAAAGTTCAGCTATATCTTCCTCATAACGGACTAGCAGCTTTGCTCTTAGTAACTTGAACTTAATACTTAGAACATTTCTCTCAACACAACTGCTACAGTTCGTCACCCAGTTAACACGGAGTTCTCTAGTACCGTCAGATTCGAGACTGGAGCATGTGAGAGCTACGGAACGTTGGGTCAGATGAGCCTCGACTTGGAGTGGAAACCAAGATTGACAATGTCGATCACCACAACAACATCAAATAATGAAAATTTTTTGCAATCGTTATGTAAATACAGCGACAGAAATAAAATCACTGCACCAAAAAGTAATTAATGTACAGTAATGAAATTTTAAGCGCACATTTGTCTAGGTAACATATTTATGAGACTAATATTGCAAGATGATAGGTTAATGTACGTGCGAGGTAATCCATTGCAAATGGATGACACTCTGTAGAGCATGTTGGGATACAACAATGGTATGTGGGCGAGTGTTATCCTGCTGGAAAACGTCTTCTGTTACGCTGTTCGTGAATGGCAGCCAACAGGTTGAATCACCATACTGACGCACGAATTTTACGTCAAAATGCATGGGATAACCACGAGAGTGTTACTGCTGTCATACGCAATCCCAGCCCCAAACCATAACTCCAGTTGTAGGTCCCGTGCGTCTAACACGCTGACAGATTGGTTGCACTTCCTCAGCTGGCCTCCTTCTAGCCTACACACAGCTGGCACTGGTACTAAGGCAGAACCACCTTTCTTCGGAAAACACACCCTGCCCTCCAGTGGAGGTGGTTTGGGGTAAGCGGAATGCACACTATAGGGTGTCTGGCTCGGACCTGTTCTTAAAGTAACCGATTTGTAGCAATTCCCTGTGTAACTGTGTACCAACTGCTGCTCAGATTGCTGCTGCAGATGCAACACAATGCACCGGAGCCATGCGACCTACACGATGGTCTTCCGCCTCGATAGAGCCACGTGGTCGTCTGTAGCTTAGTCTTCTTGGGTCCGTACTTTCCCGTGACCCCTGCTGTCAGCAGACATATGCAGTGGCTACATTCCCTCCAAGTTTTTGTTCAATAAGGAACATCCAGCTGTTCATAGCCCTACTACGCGACCTCATTCAAACTCAGTGAGCAGCTGATAATGGTGCCTTTGTCATTTTAAAGGCATTCTTGACTAACATCAACCGTGTGCTCCCTGCCGCCGTTGGATAAGCAGCAAGTCGTATACCCCTAGCTCACTCATTTGTTACATAGTTTAATTCTTAATTTCTTTGCGTGTTTTTGGTACTTGCATTGTTTAATTCATAAATTTGGGGCGTATTATAGTAATTGAGAGTTGTAGCATCGCGTTTTAGTACCTGAATAGTGTAAAATCGCGTAGTCTCCTTCCGCCGCCGAGCAGTGTGTCAGCAATGCGCAAGTAGCAGCATTACTGCATTTACTAGGCGATCTTGTATTTTAATAACCGTTTAAATTTTGTCGATTTGTTTGCGCTCTCTGTAGATTAGTTCAGACGTTCTTTGCAAAACAGTTTTTAGCATGGATAGGGACTGCAACTGCTGTGTTCGGATGCAGGCTGAGTTGGCATCCCTTCGCTCCCAGCTTCAGGCAGTGTTGGCTTCGGTCACACAGCTTGAGGCTGTTGCCAATGGGCATCACTGTGGGGGTCCGGATGGGGGTTTGTCAGTGACGGCCAGCTCGTCCCACGCATCCCCCGACCGGACTACGACTGTGGTTGCCCGGGATACTGCCCGCATTGAGGCTGATCCCTCACCTGTGGTAGAGTGGGAGGTCGTCTCAAGGTGTGGCAGGGGGCGAAAGACATTCCGGAGGGCTGAACGGAAGGCCTCTCCAGTTTGTCTGACGAACCGGTTTCAGGCTCTGTCTCAGGCCGATACTGATCTTCGGCCTGACATGGCTGCTTGTCCTGTTCCAGAGGTTGCCCCTCAGTCTGCAAGATCTGGGCGGTCGCAGAGGGTGGGCTTACTGGTAGTTGGGAGCTCCAACGTCAGGCGCGTAATGGGGCCCCTTAGGGAAATGGCAGCAAGAGAGGGGAAGAAAACCAATGTGCACTCCGTGTGCATACCGGGGGGAGTCATTCCAGATGTGGAAAGGGTCCTTCCGGATGCCATGAAGGGTACAGGGTGCACCCATCTGCAGGTGGTCGCTCATGTCGGCACCAGTGATGTGTGTCGCTATGGATCGGAGGAAATCATCTCTGGCTTCCGGCGGCTATCTGATTTGGTGAAGACTGCCAGTCTCGCTAGCGGGATGACAGCAGAGCTCACCATCTGCAGCATCGTCGACAGGACTGACTGCGGACCTTTGGTACAGAGCCGAGTGGAGGGTCTGAATCAGAGGCTGAGACGGTTCTGCGACCATATGGGCTGCAGATTCCTCGACCTGCGCCATAGGGTGGTGGGGTTTCGGGTTCCGCTGGATAGGTCAGGAGTCCACTACACGCAACAAGCGGCTACACGGGTAGCAGGGGTTGTGTGGCGTGGGCTGGGCGGTTTTTTAGGTTAGATGGCCTTGGGCAAGTAGAGAAAGGGCAACAGCCTCAATGGGTGCGGGGCAAAGTCAGGACATGCGGGGACCAAGCAGCAATCGGTATTGTAATTGTCAACTGTCGAAGCTGCGTTGGTAAAGTACCGGAACTTCAAGCGCTGATAGAAAGCACCGAAGCTGAAATCGCTATAGGTACAGAAAGCTGGCTGAAGCCAGAGATAAATTCTGCCGAAATTTTTACAAAGGTACAGACGGTGTTTCGAAAGGATAGATTGCATGCAACCGGTGGCGGAGTGTTCGTCGCTGTTAGTAGTAGTTTATCCTGTAGTGAAGTAGAAGTGGATAGTTCCTGTGAATTATTATTGGTGGAGGTTACACTCAACACCCGAGCTAGGTTAATAATTGGCTCCTTTTACCGACCTCCCGACTCAGCAGCATTAGTGGCAGAACAACTGAGAGAAAATTTGGAATACATTTCACATAAATTTTCTCAGCATGTTATAGTCTTAGGTGGAGATTTCAATTTACCAGATATAGACTGGGACACTCAGATGTTTAGGACGGGTGGTAGGGACAGAGCATCGAGTGACATTATACTGAGTGCACTATCCGAAAATTACCTCGAGCAATTAAACAGGGAACCGACTCGTGGAGATAACATCTTGGACCTACTGATAACAAACAGACCCGAACTTTTCGACTCTGTATGTGCAGAACAGGGAATCAGTGATCATAAGGCCGTTGCAGCATCCCTGAATATGGAAGTTAATAGGAATATAAAAAAAGGGAGGAAGGTTTATCTCTTTAGCAAGAGTAATAGAAGGCAGATTTCAGACTACCTAACAGATCAAAACGAAAATTTCTGTTCCGACACTGACAATGTTGAGTGTTTATGGAAAAAGTTCAAGGCAATCGTAAAATGCGTTTTAGACAGGTACGTGCCGAGTAAAACTGTGAGGGACGGGAAAAACCCACCGTGGTACAACAACAAAGTTAGGAAACTACTGCGAAAGCAAAGAGAGCTTCACACCAAGTTTAAACGCAGCCAAAACCTCTCAGACAAACAGAAACTAAACGATGTCAAAGTTAGCGTAAGGAGGGCTATGCGTGAAGCGTTCAGTGAATTCGAAAGTAAAATTCTATGTACCGACTTGACAGAAAATCCTAGGAAGTTTTGGTCTTACGTTAAATCAGTAAGTGGCTCGAAACAGCATATCCAGACACTCCGGGATGATGATGGCATTGAAACAGAGGATGACACGCGTAAAGCTGAAATACTAAACACCTTTTTCCAAAGCTGTTTCACAGAGGAAGACCGCACTGCAGTTCCTTCTCTAAATCCTCGCACAAACGAAAAAATGGCTGACATCGAAATAAGTGTCCAAGGAATAGAAAAGCAACTGGAATCACTCAACAGAGGAAAGTCCACTGGACCTGACGGGATACCAATTCGATTCTACACAGAGTACGCGAAAGAACTTGCCCCCCTTCTAACAGCCGTGTACCGCAAGTCTCTAGAGGAACGGAGGGTTCCAAATGATTGGAAAAGAGCACACGTAGTCCCAGTCTTCTAGAAGGGTCGTCGAGCAGATGCGCAAAACTATAGACCTAGATCTCTGACGTCGATCTGTTGTAGAATTTTAGAACATGTTTTTTGCTCGAGTATCATGTCGTTTTTCTCTGAGCACTATGGGACTCAACTACTGAGGTCATTAGTCCCCTAGAACTTAGAACTAGTTAAACCTAACTAACCTAAGGACATCACAAACATCCATGCCCGAGACAGGATTCGAACCTGCGACCGTAGCGGTCTTGCGGTTCCAGACTGCAGCGCCTTTAACCGCACGGCCACTTCGGCCGGCATATCGTTTTTGGAAACCCAGAATCTACTATGTAGGAATCAACATGGATTCCGGAAACAGCGATCGTGTGAGACCCAACTCGTTTTATTTGTTCATGAGACCCAGAAAATCTTAGATACAGGCTCCCAGGTAGATGCTATTTTTCTTGACTTCCGGAAGGCGTTCCATACAGTTCCGCACTGTCACCTGATAAACAAAGTAAGAGCCTACGGAATATCAGACCAGTTGTGTGGCTGGATTGAAGAGTTTTTAGCAAACAGAACACAGCATGTTGTTATCAATGGAGAGACGTCTACAGACGTTAAAGTAACCTCTGGCGTGCCACAGGGGAGTGTTATGGGAGCATTGCTTTTCACAATATATATAAATGACCTAGTAGATAGTGTCGGAAGTTCCATGCGGCTTTTCGCGGATGATGCTGTAGTATACAGAGAAGTTGCAGCATTAGAAAATTGTAGCGAAATGCAGGAAGATCTGCAGCGGATATGCACTTGGTGCAGGGAGTGGCAACTGTCCCTTAACATAGACAAATGTAATGTATTGCGAATACATAGAAAGAAGGATCCTTTATTGTATAATTATATGATAGCGGAACAAACACTGGTAGCAGTTACTTCTGTAAAATATCAGGGAGTATGCGTGCGGAACGATTTGAAGTGGAATGATCATATAAAATTAATTGTTGGTAAGGCGGGTACCAGGTTGAGATTCATTGGGAGAGTGCTTAGAAAATGTAGTCCATCAACAAAGGAGGTGGCTTACAAAACACTCGTTCGACCTATACTTGAGTATTGCTCATCAGTGTGGGATCCGTACCAGATCGGCTTGACGGAGGAGATAGAGAAGATCCAGAGAAGAGCGGCGCGTTTCGTCACAGGGTTATTTGGAACCGTGATAGCGTTACGGAGATGTTTAATAAACTCAAGTGGCAGACTCTGCATGAGAGGCGCTCTGCATCGCGGTGTAGCTTGCTCGCCAGGTTTCGAGAGGGTGCGTGTCTGGATGAGGTATCGAATATATTGCTTCCCCCTACTTATACCTCCCGAGGAGATCACGAATGTAAGATTAGAGAGATTCGAGCGCGGGCGGGGGCTTTCCGGCAGTCGTTCTTCCCGCGAACCATACGCGACTGGAACAGGAAAGGGAGGTAATGACAGTGGCACGTAAAGTGCCCTCCGCCACACACCGTTGGGTGGCTTGCGGAGTGTAAATGTAGATGTAGATCATAACCAATCTTAAAGGTAACTAACACTCATGAACGTTAGAGCGTGTATTTAAAGCAAATCTGGTTTGCTTTTTGATAGTGACACTACTGCCGCCATTCTTATGCGACTGGCGCGAAATTTGACTAGACATCATCTTTCAGATGCAGAAACACGCTTACCAACTTTAGTTCATATGGCACTACTCCTACTCGGTGTTGCAATTTTTTCCCGTTAGTGTATATTTGAATGTTAGGGCACTCTTTATTATAATGTATACGGTTATTGTTGGTGAGTGGAATTATGGTTTCCACAAAGAGACCCCCACAGTCCTCTGTGGCGCACTCTCTGCACATGCCAAATTCATAGTTCACCAAGTGGCTTGAGATATGTTCGTCTCTACAGTAGCTGTAACAGACAGCTTATGCGCGACAGACTAGGCACATTAACTTGGTAGATGGCACATCGGTAAACAGATAATACGATGCAATGCGCTCGTAGTATGTAAAGCCTATTTCTGTTTCCAGTGACAGCGTCTCTGAAACAACTGTTCACTGCTACTATTTGCTCGAATTTGAAACTTGTAACACGCCCAGGGAAATATAAAGTACGTTCTGCACAAGTACACCGTAAGCACAGGAACGAAGGCTAGATAGCCGGCCGGGGTTGCCGAGCGGTTCTAGGCCCTACAGTCTGGAACCGCGCGACTGCCACGGTCGCAGGTTCGAGTCCTGCCTCGGGCATGGCTGTGTGTGATGTCCTTAGGTTAGTTAGGTTTAAGTAGTTCTAAGTTCTAGGGGACTGATGACCTCAGAAGTTAAGTCCCATAGTGCTCAGAGCCATTTGAACCATTTAAGGCTGGATATTTAACGACTGAGTGCCTAAACCCCACGTACCTGGTTTTCCTGCGGCAGTTACCCTTCTCTCCTTGCACTGCCTGCTTCGATGTGTCCTGTAATAATTATTACCTAACAGGGTGCGGGGCCCCTCACACAAACAATGCCAACTTAATTTGGTGAAATTCAATACATTCTGTTACAAATACACACCGTATTGACTGCACTGTTCACAATTAACATTATTCCACAATCTATATACTCGATACTTGCATTCCAGCACTGTAATCGTTCTGACGAACGATAGTTATTGTTAAAGTAATATTATCCAATTCAAATACGTGCACACAGGACTTACATCAAATTCACCGTTCGAAAAGGTGCCTTAGAAGTCGACGAAAACCAAAGCTCTTCCAGAAGTATTTAACAGTTCCTTCGTCCTTTGAAAGAGCATGTGCGTGTCCGAATCGCGACACAGATGTGTGAAAAGTCGGTACACTACATCCGATAGGCGAAAGCAACTATGCTTGTGATATTCACACCATCCCAACGACACATGAAGCACATCTACGTTTGAATTCATGACGTAGAATTGGTCTTAACCATCCTTCAAAAGTAAGATCACTTAGCCACTGTTCTTGATATTTTTCCTTCTCGCAACTTTCTCACCGTCTTCTTCTGGCGTTAATTCACCACGTACTCTTTTTTTTTTTTTGAGTACTTTGTTTGTCACTCATTTTACACAGTTACCATACGTCATACTGAAATGTTAATATAGCTAGCGTCTGCTGTTTAGGTCTACTTTTACTGAGGCTGAGAAAACGTAGCTGCGTGGGAAACTAACGCACTAAACTGCTGCTTCACAGGGTAGGTACTATAAACTGGAGAATCCCTGGTAATGACCTCGCTAGTAGCAGAGGATATCGGTTTCTGTAACTGGGGAAATCCGTGGCAATAAGCATGCTGGTAGCAGGACATATAGCATTCTATAAACAGGGGAATTCCCGGTTAAAAATGGCTCTGAGCGCTATGGGACTTAACATCTGAGGTTATCAGTGCCCTAGAACTTAGAACTACTCAAACCTAACTAACCTAAGAACATCGCACACATCCATGCCCGAGGCAGGATTCGAACCTGCGACTGTAGCTGTCGCGCGGTTCCAGACTGAAGCGCCTAGTCTTGCAGTTCTAGGCGCTCAGTCCGGAACCGAATCCTGCCTCGGGCATGGATATTTGTGATGTCCTTAGGTTAGTTAGGTTTAAGTAGTTCTAAGTTCTAGGGGACTGATGACCACAGATGTTAAGTCCCATAGTGCTCAGAGCCATTTGAACCATTTTTGAAGCGCCTAGAACCGCTCGGCCACTACGGCTGGCGGGGAATCCTCGGCAGTGAGCTCACTTGTAGGAGGAGATATCGAGAACCATTACATTTGTTTGTAATGAAGGTAGAGGCCTGAACATTTTTTCTTAGTTGACTTATCATTTTAAAATTTCTACGTTTTCTGAAATTATTTCTTAATCTACTCTTTTTCCACAAGACCAAGTTTTTGCTTATTTTTTTCCTCGTTTGTGAGAAGTTTCCCTCTATCTAGCAGCACTGTCCCCCTGTAATTAAGCTATGGCACTTGTCCGCTCTACCCTAGCCAGAGAGGCGACTATAGATAAGTCAGCTATACAACAGTTGGCTTACAAATTAATTTAATATTGGCCATAATAAGCCGTTGACTTTGCGGTATCGTTAGGTATTAACAATGGAGATCAAACATAATAACTTACTTTTTGTTTTCTTTGTATGTGCTTTCTAATAGCATCTGTCTTTGTGCATGTTCCAAAGTTTCACAGCAACGTGGATTCCCCTTAATGTTGCCAACCCTGAAATGTTGAAATATCAAGAAACGTGTGTGCAAAGAAAATCACCTACTCCTCCTGAAGATCTGTATAGGTGTTACTTATTAGTTACTTTCTTGGATATTCACTCGCCATCTCGTTATAAATTGTGGAAGCATTAGAAGAAACAGAAAATAACCCTCTTCTGTTAATTAAAGTTCAGAACACAAATTATCATGCAAAGCCAAAGAAAAAAAGTACAGTAAAATTTTTCAGTGTGAAAGAAAAAGCAGTAAATTTTTAGGTTAGACGAAAGATGGAGAAAACGCTTACAGTTACCACAAAGCAGTATGCAAAGCCAAGTAGTAGGGCAACAAGAACGTCACTCCACTGTGTATTGTTACTATATTTATTCAAGTTGGCGGATCCAAGATGGCGGCCATAGAGGTGGCAATTTCGCAGTGACATCATGGCTGGAAGTTCAAATTTTGGTGGGAAAGTAGGTCAATTGGGCTATCTCCACTGACCAAACCCCCTTCCCTCCCCCTCCCCCGTCCCCTATTCGCTCCCCTCTCTCGTCCACTCCCACTCCCTTCCCCTCCCCCATCTGGAAATTGGCGGTTAACAGACCCAGTCACTACTGAGCTGCACGACAGGACAGATGCAGGTCTTTAAACAACTGGAGTTGTCATTGGCAGTAGCTCCATCCATTGTGTTCACCATGAGGTCGGGAGTCCAGCTGACCTAGTTCAAATCACCGCCTATCCTCCTATCCCCTCACATGACATAATCCAACATGGCGGCCTGTGGGAGAAATGGTAGGAAAAGGACTGAGTCTGTGTCTAGCTGCTGCACTCGGAGGACGAATGTAATTGTTTACTGTGTTCAGTGTATGAGATGTCTGTGCTGGAGAAGGAGGAGTGTATTAGCTGTAGCCAAGCATGTGAAGACTGTGTCGATAGCGATTGTACTTGGTGAAGACGATTACGAAAAAAATGGTTCAAATGGCTCTGAGCACTATGGGACTCAACTGCTGTGGTTATCAGTCCCCTAGAACTTAGAACTACTTAAACCTAACTAACCTAAGGACATCACACACATCCATGCCCGAGGCAAGATTCGAACCTGCGACCGTAGCAGTCGCACGGCTCCGGACTGCGCGCCTAGAACCGCGAGACCACCGCGGCCGGCGACGATTACGTTTCATGAAATAATGAAGATGCAGCAGGCTGGGGCTAAGTTACACTTCACAACTCATACTGATAAATGCGTGTGATGTAACTGTAAATCATTTGATAGAGGTCCCGTCAGTCATTCTTCCGAAGTCCAAGAGGCCAGAAGTTCACCCACAACGGCGTGTGGCCTCTTCCAACGGGCCCGGAAACTCGGGCAGGGAGCGCACCGACCCACGGCACGGCCACGCGGTAGCCGCAGGGCTGCGCGCTAAGCACTTTCTGTCGCCTGCTCCTCCTTCCCATCTCCGGCGCTATGTCTGTAAATGCACTTTCAATAAGATCACTGCACAGTAGTTTCCTTCAATTTTGCGATGTATACTGCCATACTTGAACACTGACTACAAAAGGGAACCCTACACACTTGTGAAATCTCTCACTCTTCCTCCACTATTCCAGGATATTTGCGTGCGTAAACAAATTAGGTAAAGTGTTTTAGCTCCTGCATACATTTGCAGGTGTTGCTTTAAACATTTTTTTTTCAAGTGCACTAGCACACAAAACAATGCACTGTCTTCCCAGATGAATGCGGAACGGAAATACAATACGGCAAAATAACTCGAAAAAAAACACCCTTAAAATAAATGAGCGCTAGTATACGGCGTCAAAACTCTGAACACGATACTACATGACGTAAAAGAAATTATTTTTAAATACACTATAACAGTAGTTCTCTGCACGACGCACAGGTCACCACAGAGTGAAATTCGGACCAGAAGCGTGGTTTTTCCAGCTGCATCCACGAGCGGGCGAAAACCGTAGCCGTCCAGAGCAGTATCAACTTGTCCTGCGTATTCAGAGCAGCAGTTATCTGCAGGTGGGGTACAATGCCACACTCTTATTGGCTACTGAAAATACTGTTTAGGACTTCCCACCAATCACTCTTCCTGGTTGGTTCCCGCCAAATCGTTGCGTTTATATAAACTCTCCCCGCCTCTACTCCCGGTCTCATTCGGCCATTGTCAGTTCGTCTGTACAGTTGTGTGTCTGTGTGTATCTCCCACCACCACCACCAGCGCCAGCGGCAGTATCAGGCATTGTAGAATGGCTACAGAAGAGGGAGAATATGAACTACCACGTAAGTGAATAATTTATAAATATGGTTACGATGCTTAAACTGGGGAAAAATTTTAGTGCGATAAAAAAATTTTCTCGTCGATAATTCGGTTCCTTTTGCTTGGTTCAAATGGTTCAAATGGCTCTGAGCACTATGCGACTTAACTTCTGAGGTCATCAGTCGCCTAGAACTTAGAACTAATTAAACCTAACTAACCTAAGGACATCACACACATCCATGCCCGAGGCAGGATTCGAACCTGCGACCGTAGCGGTCGCTCGGCTCCAGACTGTAGCGCCTTTTGCTTGTTTTACAGCGCAACTCCAGGACTTTATCCTGGATAGTGAGGATAGCCGGGAGGTGGAGGAGGAAGAGGCTGGACCGCAGCAAACTCCTCCTCATGTGAAAAGCCAGCGCCTAGGACTGCCACGTGAGAATAAAAAAAATATTAGTAGTGTAACTTGTTTTTTCCTGTATCAGTGGATTATTTCTTGTTCTTGTTATATATACCTCACATGATGGAAATTCATTGTGATTTGGAAACACTGCTGGGGTCTGGAAAAATACATTTACCACACGCTGTGGAACCGTCTACAGCAACAGCAGCGAATACATGGCCCAACAATGGCTTAAGTCTTTGGGAAAGGAGGGACATATCTATGTAGTAGTAGTAGCTATGTAATGTTTCTTCTTGTTATAGTGAAAGTTCTAGAAGTGCTAGACGGCCTAGATAGGCAGGTGGAGGCAATTCGGTATTTGCAACAGTCTCCACCGCCTGAAGAGACAGCAGAGCAGTCCTGTATGTGTAAAAAGAATTCTAATTTTTTGTATGTGTCTGTAGTTGTATAGGTTTCCTTTTTTCTCTGACAAGTAATTATATTTATATATATATGTCTTATTGCTGTTGTAGGTGAGATGGATCAGCAGCATATCGATTTTGAAGAGGATGAAATACCTGATTGGGTCAGTGAAATGGCCCTGTACGAGGTACGAAGAGGTACAAAGGCAACGTGACCTGGCACTTTTGAGGAAGGTGACTTCCCTGAAGAAGTTGTAGAAATACCAGATAACGCTGATGAGTTGCTCACACCGAGGACCCAGAAGAGGAAGTTAATTACGCACTCCGCTTATAACCATGCGATCGTGTGTATTCTTTCCTTCTTTATTTCCTTACAGTAAACGTCGTAGTTAATTATTTTTCTTCCTCTCTTCTACAGCAGACGAGTGTCCGCAGCCACAGCACAGTGTGACGCTTATTCTGGTGGTGGCTAAAAATTCTTCCTCGCCAAAGTGGTGTCCGGTAAGGCTCACATCGCCTACAAGACCGCCGCTAGTCGCCGCGCGGAAAGCCGCCATCACCGCTGCCCGAGCACCGCCAGTCTGGCGTCCATGGACCGAGCAACGACTGTAGACTCGAGTGACCTTGGGTAATCTTTTGCTCAACTTGTCACAAAACTAACCATCCTCCATAGACTTGATTGTCATCCTAAATAGTGCCGAATTTTGAACCGGAATAGGATTATTTATCGTAATACTGGCCAACATCATGACGTAGCCGTATGAAGAATTTTGTAAAGAAACTTCTAGTTGACATTTACCATTGTCGTGCTTAGGATTATTTCACTTTCTGAGGATTAGATGCGATGGTTTGACAACTGTCGTAACAGTGTCACATTGTAAACTGTGTAAATGTGTGTATTTCTGTGATAAGATTGCAACATTAAACCAAAAATATTTACAGATTACACAGTTGTTGGTCTGTCCTCAAAACCTTACAGAATGGAGACCCAGCCAGGATGGCAATTAGTCTGCCTGGGTAGCAGTTAGTGAAATTAGGAAGTAAAGGTAAATTTTTTGAATTGAAAAAAATTGTTTTTTGTTTGGTTGATTTTGTGACGAGGCTACCAAATGTATGTGTAGGTATAGTTCTCAGAATACAGTGAATGTGTGATCCAAAGTGTAGAAAAGTTGCATTAATGAACAAGACAATGTTTATTTTGGTGTAAAAGTAGCTTGTGCATGACCATGCTGGAGCGCGCGAAGTTATTCACGGCGTTGTTAAGTTAGTTTGAAATTCTACAAAACAGAGAACGGCGTTGCTAATGATGTGTACATAGTCCAATAAACTTTCAATGATATTTTGGGAACGTGTAAGATCATATAACTTGATGTTGACGAAATCCCAGGCTCGCGCAATTCGAGAAAGGCAGAGGTTAGTTAGACGAACGGAGATGGCGGAAGAACGGATATTATCGCAGACAGGTCAAACTGAAGATGTTAACAGGATAGAGATTGACGTACAACAAAAAGCATTGAGTGCGAGACACGGATCGGAGCGTAGTGATAGTGCTGAGGGAATGGTGGTAGTTTCGCGGTTGGTATCACAGTCTAAGCACGAGAGCGTCCGCACTATGTACGGAAGTCGGTGAGACGCCACGTCGCCACGTAAGAGATGCCAACGGCAAAATTTACATCAAATAGTGACAGGTGACGATGGTGAAGAGTCGTATAGTTGCTCGCAGTATTGAAGCAACTCACTATGCTCGTAAAGCAGACAAATGCAGGGTTAGCAGACTTAAAACTTGAAACAAATGCCGGGTTAGCAGATTTAAAGACTGAAACAAATGCAAGGTTAGCAGATTTAAAAGCAGAGACAAATGTTGGCTTAAATAGTCTCAAATTTTAAACCTATGCTGTATTCGCAGAAGTCCACGAATATCAGCATAACTACGAACGGAAGTTAATGAATGGTTCACTAAAATCCGGAGAGAGGCGAAAGACTCGCGCAAGCTTACACAATCGTTAATGGCTGACCAGAAAGAGATGCTGTAACAACAACGTCGTTGTACTATTGTACATATAAATATTTTTTTTTCCATCAGATTTTTCGTTAAACTTGAGTAATTGATGTTCTGATTTCATTTCTTTTTTTGTTTCGTGCCATTGTGTTAAGAAAACTGTAAACAAGTTTCAATGTGAAGATTAATATTTATGTCTGTTGTGGATTGGCAGGAGAGCCAACCCACGAATTTTAGAGGAAGCCGAAAGGCACGCGTTTAAGCTCACGCAGGCTGGCGTGAGGTCTGGAACAGGACAAGGAATTTAGACCTCAGAAAAACGGACGCAGATGGTGGACTACTTAACTTTAATCCATTAATGTTGAACGTAGCTCTTGTCTGTACACTATTTACAATATCAATAGTAACTGAACATAGCGCCTTGCTAGGTCGTAGCAAATGACGTAGCTGAAGGCTATGCTAACTATCGTCTCGGCAAATGAGAGCGTATTTTGTCAGTGAACCATGGCTAGCAAAGTCGGTTGTACAACTGGTGCGAGTGCTAGGAAGTCTCTCTAGACCTGCCGTGTGGCGGCGCTCGGTCTGCAATCACTGATAGTGGCGACACGCGGGTCCGACGTATACTAACGCACCGCGGCCGATTTAAAGGCTACCACCTAGGAAGTGTGGTGTCTGGCAGTAACACCACATTCCTCCCCCGCAAATCGGCGTACGGTTGTGTTAGAAGGCTTCCGTCCGCCGTGGGGAGGACCCCATGTTGACGTATGCGACGAGGTGGGGAGCCTAATAACAGGCGAGGCTGTGCCACCCGCACCCTGCCATTCGGTCCGCGGGGAGCTAGGAAACGCCTGAAAACCTGCTCCAGGGTGCATGCCAACATGCGGTGTATGCGTCTGCAGACAGACAGGAGGGGCCGAAGGATCGACCTCCATCGGGTCGGGGCACCCGACGGGCGAAGACGACATATGGTCCGGAGCGGGCAAAAGTTCCATGTCGGAGGACATCCGGTCACGGGAAGCGATCGGCGGCGCGTGACCCAGGGAGGCGCCCGGCGGCTGCAGCGAAGCGTCCACTGCGGGCGTCGCCGGCGGGAGAACAGGCGGCGGCGGCGGTGGCGGCGGCGGCGGCGGCGCGTCGCCATGGGGAAAAATGGAAGGCAGCGTCGGTAACACCTGGGGCTGAGGCGAGCCAGTAGATGGGTCCCCAGGGCGCTGACCGGACGACACCGTCGCTGAAAGCAGATGGCGAGCGGCAGATCCCATGCGACAGAGGCGCAGCTGGTTGAGATGCCGGCGCAACTCACCAGAGGCCCCGAAAACCAGATACATAGCGCGGCCGAGGCAGCGAAGAATGCGCCCTTCGAGCCAACGCCGTGAACCTCGATAGTTACGATAGTAGACAACGTCGGCTGGAGCAAAAGCAGGTGTCTGCCGCTGCACAGGAACCTGATGCGGCGGATGTAGCAAAGACATCAAGGTTCGATGAAGACAACCGTGGAGCAACCCAGTCGGCGAGTAGCCATCTCGGGGCTGAGAGCGATACGAGGACAAAAAGAGCAATAACGCGTCCTCCCGAGAATGCGACTCTTTTAACTTCAACATCTGTGACTTGAAAGTCCGGACCAATCGTTCAGCGGCACCGTTTGACTGTGGCGAAAACGGCGCGGATGTCTGATGTTGAATACCATTGGCCTTGCAGAATGACTGAAATTCTGCGGACATGAATTGTGGGCCATTGTCGGAAACAATAGTCTGTGGAAGACCTTCAATACAAAAGGTAGCAGATAACGCTTGGATGGTGGCAGATGACGTCGTGGAAGACATCCGGACAACAAAAGGAAAATTACTGAATGAATCGACCAGAACCAACCATCGAGCATTCCAGAATGGACCAGCAAAATCGATGTGTAAGCGTTGCCAAGGGGAAATGGCTTTCGGCCATGCAAAGAATTTCCGCGGTGGTGCGGAGTGTTGTTCGGCACACGCCATGCAAGAAGAGCACATATTCGTAATCGCAGCATCGATTCCGAACCAAGTACAGTGCTGACGAGCAAGTTGTTTCGTTCGCACTATACCCCAATGTCCTTGTTTGAGAAGCCGTAAGACAGAGAACTGTAACGAACGTGGGACCATGACCCTAGACTGATCATTATCAAAACGCAACAGCAAAACACCACGTCGTACAAAAAGTCTCTACTTGTGAGCAAAAAATCGGCGAACCAACGGATCCCCGATCCATGACTTTGACAAGGGCCATTGCGTAGCAACAAAACGCAGAACGGTAGCAAGGACAGGGTCAGCAGCTGTGGCTGTAGCTACACGACGAAAATCAATCGGAAACGATTCGACCACGTCATCGGTTTCCGCATCAATGAACATGCAAGCAAGTTCGGAGGAATCGAATGCCCTATCCCCAGCAACAGGCAAACGGGACAACGCATCGGCGTTTCCGTGCTTAGCAGTGGACCGATACAAGATATCGTAGCGGTACTGCGAGAGGAAAGTAGACCAGTGAATGAATTTCTGCGCTGTACGTGGAGGTACAGGCTTGTTCGGATGAAAAAGCGATGTCAAAGGTTTGTGGTCTGTGATGATGGTAAAGTGACGACCATACAAGAAATCATGAAACTTTGTAACACCAAATACGAGAGCCAATGCTTCCTTCTCGATCTGTGAATAATTTCTTTGCGCAGACGAGAGCAATTTGGATGCAAAGGCAATAGGGCGATCATGCGATCCACCTTTGTGCGCAAGCACAGCACCGATCCCGAAATCCGATGCATCCACCATCAACAAAAGGGGTTTCTGGGGATCGAATGGCGTAAGGCAAGTATTGGAAAGCAACGCCGATTTCAACTGGCGAAAGGCGCGTTCGCATTCCGTCATCCAGACGAACGGAACACCTTTACGGCATAAGCGATGAAGCGGAGCTGAAATGGAAGAGGCCTGTGGAACATAGCGATGATAATAATTAATTTTTCCCAGCACACTCTGTAGCTGCTTCAAATTCTGCGGCTAAGGCAAGTCTTGTATGGCACGGAGGTGCTCGGGACTGGGATGTATGCCTTGGGCATTGAGTACATGTCCCAGGTAGGGTAAGTCGCGAGCAAAAAACACACATTTGTCCTTCCGCAAGCGAAGACCATTTTGTCGCAAGACCTGAAATAATGTTCTGAGATTGGCTAAATGTTCTTCTTCTGTCTTTCCGTAGATCACAATATCGTCCAGATAGTTTACTGCAGTAGGGACCGACGCACAAACAGTTTGTAGATATTGCTGAAACAATGCAGGGGCGGATGCACACCTGAATGGCAGTCGTTTGAATCGAAACAAACCAAGATGTGTGTTAACCACCAAGACGCGCTGGGATTCTTCGTCCACCGGTATCTGCAAGTACGCATCGGCAAGGTCCAACTTCGAAAAATATTTATCCGAGCACAGTTTGTCAAAAAGATCTTCCGGGCGGGGTAAAGGAAAAGTTGCAATCACTAGCTGTGGATTCACTGTTGCCTTGAAGTCCACACAAAGTCTCAATTTTCCCGATGGTTTTGGCAAAATTACTAAGGGTGATGCCCAGAGAGAAGCCTGCACACGTTCAATTACACCTTGTGATTCCAAATTGTGTAATAATTTTGCGAACTCATCACACAATGCGTGGGGAACATTGCCGGCTCTGAAAAATTTAGGTTGCGCGTTGACTTTCAGTTCCAAATGTGCTTTATAGTTCTTAGCGCAACCAAGGCCCAGTGCAAAAATGTCTGCAAATTATTCACATAGACGAGAAACACTGTCTGAAGGCACAGTCTGGTTCACTGATAGGACCTGATTTACTATAGACAAGTTAAACAACTGAAATAAATCGAAACCAAACAAGTTCACTGCAGAAGAAGAACGAAGGACATAAAATGACACAAGTTTTGTTTGTCCCCTGTATGTTGCAAGAAGGCTGCACTGTTCTAACACAGGGATTGCTTGTCCTGAATAACTACTTAACTTAACATTTGCGGCATGCAACGGAGGTGTGCCCAGCTGTTTGCACGTGTCGTGATTGATCAGTGAAACTGCAGCTCCGGTATCGAGCTGGAATGGCATCACTTTGCCGTTAATGTCCAAGTCCACAAAAAGTTTATTGTCCTGCTGACGACAAGAGCGACTGTCTCGTGCAACATGAACTGACACTGGTACAGAATAACGTGTGACTTGACGGGATTTCCTGCGATGTCGACGCACACTATTTGTGGGACGAACACAGTCACTGTTAGAGAGAGAGGCACTGGGCGGAGTGGAATGAACTACATGAATTTCCATGGGCGAAGTTTCACGAGCCGGAGTATCCTTGGTTCGATTCCGATTCCGGCGCGAAGCAAAGGGCCTGGAATGGTTGTGAATGTCCGATCTGAGCTTTTTCTGGCAAACACGCTGAACATGTCCTGTTTTATTACAGAAAAAGCAAATAGCTTGGCATGACGGGCAATTCTCACGCGAATGTCTAGTAGCACACCGCGGGCATGATTTTAGCACTACATTTCCTTGCCTGCGCGACACACGTGGCTGAGAGCCTGGTGGCAGCTGCTCGGCCGGGCGCGAGGGCTGTTTACTGCTCGGTTCAGCTCACCTGGCGGGCCGGTTAACGTGACACATGGCTGGTGAAGTTTCAAATGATTCCTGAGCAAAGTCAAGTGTGTCCTGCCGATCCAATATGTCCATCACTTGCTGAAGGGAGGGATTGACTAGTTTCAAAATCTGTTCCCTTATACGATCATCAGAAACGTTCTGTGCAATTGCACCACGTACCATAGTATCTGAATAAGGGAGTCCACATTGACACTCAAAAGCACAATCCCTAGTAAGGCCATACAAGGCTACAACCCACTCCCTATTAGTCTGACCTGCCGTACGTTTTGTACGAAATAAGGTATACTGTTGGGCAACTACATTAACTGATTCTTTGAAATATGCATCTAATGCAGACAAAATTTCGTCGCGTGCCAGAGTCAGGGAAATAATTTGACTATCATACGGTATGTGGTCACCCCAACGGAGGAAAGGAGAAAAGGCTGCCGCTCATTACCTTGAATTCTGTAGGCGGTGAGATGGAATCCAAATTTGCGTGACCACTCTGTCCAGCTTTCCAGTGCAGCATCAAAAGGTCGAAAGGTTGGTGCAACTGCATGTTGTGGCTGCGTTAGCGGTGGATTGGCGGCTGCCGCATCGTTTTGGATTGCACGTTGACCCTGGACGAGCTGTCCAAGGGCATCCAGTAAGGCCTGCGTCTGCTGATTCTGTAAGCGATAAAATTTGGACAGTACATCTGGAGATGGTGGCGAAGCCATTAGACAAGTAAATCAGGGCAGTATAGTTAAGAACGTAGTGTGGCCTCGTCGCCAAAATGTTGTTGATTGGCAGGAGAGCCAACCCACGAATTTTAGAGGAAGCCGAGAGGCACGCGTTTAAGCTCACGCAGGCTGGCGTGAGGTCTGGAACAGGACAAGGAATTTAGACTTCAGAAAAACGGACGCAGATGGTGGACTACTTAACTTTAATCCATTAATGTTGAATGTAGCTCTTGTCTGTACACTATTTACAATATCAATAGTAACTGAACATGACGCCTTCCTAGGTCGTAGCAAATGACGTAGCTGAAGGCTATGCTAACTGTCGTCTCGGCAAATAAGAGCGTATTTTGTCAGTGAACCATGGCTAGCAGTCAGTTGTACAACTGTTGCGAGTGCTAGGAAGTCTCTCTAGACCTGCCGTGTGGCGGCGCTCGGTCTGCAATCACTGATAGTGGCGACACGCGAGTCCGACGTATACTAACGGACCGCGGCCGATTTAAAGGCAACCACCCAGCAACTGTGGTGTCTGGCAGTGACACGACAATGTCAAAATTCATGCATTATTGTAATAGAATTGAAATGTAACAAATGTTGAGACTCTTGTAAGATGTTTAAAATTGTAACTGTGCGCCTGGTCCATACGTAGGCACTGTGTTAGAATATGTAGACTGCAAAACCTCGGGTGAATACCCGGCCTTTCAGGGAGCGGTAAAAGGTGGATGGCAGGCGAGCGCGGGAAAATGCACGCGGGCACTGCACGGCACAACGGGCTCCGCAGTAGTAGCTGGAGTTTGGCTTTGGTCTGAGCAACACCTTCTGGAGCGAGGAGGCTCTCCGGGAAGACGTAGTTTCACTGAGCCTCGGGTACACTGTTCCAACCCCCACACAGCATAGCAAAATACAATAGGCACTAAATGGAAAAGTATTGCGACGCTAAGAAGAATTAAACTGCCGATACGTCAAGAGCCATAGCTCTGGGTGTATGTGTGCTCTGTACCTCGCCATCTCGCCGCCCGCCAACCGCCGCATCGATACAAGCAGGTTGAAACTTTTAGTACTGTATTCATATGGACCATAGAGTGAACTGTTCAATAATAACCTAAATTTTACCAGAACTTTCCCATCATTTAATTATCCTCACAACTAACCTAGACAGCGTCCTTTCCAAACGTTGTGCAATCCGAGTGTCCCGAAATGAAAAATTAAAATTTGTGTTAATAATAATTACTTGCAGACCTAACTATGTTAGAATGGTGCTTAAAGAACTGTTTTGTTAATGAACCAGTAAATGAATAACGAAGGTCTAACGAAGTTTAAACATAACTTTAATATTGATATAGTAATGAAGTTTAATTATTTCGAGACAGATATAAAGGTATGTAAATGAGAAGAGTAAATAAGGTAAAAAGAGTAATAAGTCATATACTGTAAATCTTGAACGCATGATAATTTCAGTAATCAATTTATCCGTGTTTTATCTTTATCAAAATTGACATTTTGTGTGTGGCTCGAAAGTGCTATTTCTAGGTTAACCTATGCCCGATTTTAATCGGATCAATAGACAGTACGAAGTTTTGTAGTAAACATTATAGTGTACTGTTATGTATTCATGGTTTTTTCCATATCAGTACAGAACGTGAAACTATCAGTTCAATAGATTTCCTGGTTCTAAAATTCTACTATATTGTGCAGTGTTACTACTTGTTGTTTTGCATGAATATCTACCAACTTGTACAGGAAAGAAACTCAGTTAATGCCTAATTAGGCTGGCGGCCGTATTACTATTAAATTGATAGCATCTTCAGTGTTGCTTTTGGTCCATCCTGACGTGTAGCTGCATTTCGGGCTTGCTTGACGGATCATTGTTATTACAGAGTGGGTGTAAGTCTGATTTGCTACCATTCAGGTACACGCGGTCGATATCTATACAAAATTCCTTTCTCATAAGGTGAAGCCTGTTCACTTACCATAGTACAGGCTTTAATGAGTATTGTGTGCCCCATGCGCACGTTACAATGCGTTCTGACGTTGACCAGGTGCAGGGTGCAAAATCAGAAACGCTATGAACAGCTTCGTACAGATCTGAAACAGTGTATCAAGAACCGTACAGAAAGCAGTAGTGAGGCATCGGAATCGGTAGTATCATCCGACAAAGTGATGGACAGAAATCCAGAAGTAAACAAGTAAATTGTGCAATCTTTTGCAGCAGTAGCGGAAACACAGAAAAGTCATGAGATTCCAGTCGTATGTCCACAAGAGGTATCATCAATAATTACCGAAACGAAACTGAAGCAAATGGGAAGACAACAGTTAACGCAGGTAATGTGCCGTCACACTAGACAACGGGCCGAGAAACGGTAAACGCACGCATTCCAACAGAGCGTCAGCCGACCCTCCGAACGTACGCGAGTGACGCGAGAACAGAGCAAGTTGCGACGACATATGTACCAATTTCTCAATTTCCAAGTTATAGTATAACAGGTTATAGACCGCAAGTCAATGTGAATCAAACAGGAAGACAAAACACTGATCCAGTAACGGGAAATTGGAAGAAATCTTTCAGTCCGATACACGAGGAACGGTACGGATTAGATAACTGCAAACCACTGCATAGATACGATGCTAGATTGGACGTAAATCTGTCATTTCAGGACTCATATGGTAGGAAGAATACAAGAAAACATGACACAGTTGAAGGTAACGGATAATGTTGTGGAAACACATACCCCGTATGGTGGAATAGAAATATTTTAGAATGATCACTTTTTGACAGTCAGAAAATTCCAACATTACAAAGAAAGCGGGAACGGCTTGCACCCACGCACGTTTGTAAATCAATTACAGATTGGTTTACCAGAGAAGTGGCCACTTAGACATAAACTTGACTTCATTTGTGGGCATATAGATGGCGTAATAGCAGAAACCATACTAAGAGTAACTGCAAGCTGTCAATCGTATGAGCAATTTAAATCCGCATTCTTGGAACGATACTGATCCACAGATACCCAAAATAGAACAAAGTATGAATTGTTACAGAAAGAGTTATTCTAAAATTCAGGAGAATGGAAACCAGTTAGATTTTTCGAAAAAATGACAAAAAGGAATCCGTGTATAGGTAATCCATAC
Source organism: Schistocerca nitens (assembly GCF_023898315.1). Lineage (NCBI taxonomy): Eukaryota > Metazoa > Arthropoda > Insecta > Orthoptera > Acrididae > Schistocerca > Schistocerca nitens. The sequence continues at coordinate 438,482,072 of NC_064616.1, forward strand.
AGTGATGGGGAATGATACGTATTTGCACAATGAAGTTGCCGTTACGTTACCAGTAGTCATTGATTGGTAGGACAGAAAATAATATACAGCTGTTTAAAGGGATGTTAAGAGAACCTGAATTCATCTTCTGTGAAGATGACACGAAGAAACAACGTACAGCGACAGAAAACAATGGTGGGGGAGGGGGGATATAGCAACCGATTAGGATTTAAAAATAGTTACAATGGCAATAATAACGTAGGAAAATATAATCGTTTTGGAATGAATGGTAATCGCCCATGGGACAACAATAGTAACTATGGTTTTACAAACTCACAGAGGCCGAATAATCATTATGTTTTGGTGGGCCGTGGAATTACAATAGTGGATTTGGTCAAAGAAACTACGGTGATAATGATTAGAGATATGATTACCGTGCAAACGAGGCAGGAAGGTTTAGAGGTTTTCAAAAACAAAATACAAGTTACTCAGGTGGAAATGGAATGGCCAGAACGGAGAAAGGTTGGGAAAATCAAGCTTCAGCAGGACAAAACACGCGAAATGAACCGGTACAGGAAATCGAGTTGAGGTCACCAAACCTAGGTAAAAGAATTGATGAGATGAACGGTACGAAGACCAGTATCAAGTGATTCAGTCGCTAAATGAAGTTAATTATATAATTAAACATGTAAATGGTCTTAATTTTGATCAGCAAGAGTCTGAAGTAGGTTTAGGGGGTAATCGGATACAAACACCAGCATTCTGGGATTCAAATGACTGGGAAAAAAACCGATGATAAGGAAACGGAGTTATTAACGGTGAATATAGACAGTAGTACAAAAACTGATGACGACCAAATTGTAAAAGATGTATCTCAATTATACTGGAGAGAAAAATAGTATGCCAAGAGGATAAAGCATCAGTGATAACACCATTAGTGATACCCAAGTTAGAAGCGAAATCCCACCAGTACCCAAAGAAAAACATCAACATCAAGCAATTGGAAGGTTACGGCGTTGGAAGTAGGTTCTTTTTTATGTACAAAGGCCCCATGGAAGTAAGTAAAGTAGTCAATGATAATGCAGTCGAAATGATTAATCGAAATACAGGAAAATCATTTGGTTTGCACCATGTGAGTCATATGAAATCGTATAAAGGGTAAACAAAAGAAAAAAAGAGTAACTTCACGCGAGAATTTAGTTGTATTAAATGTCCAGAAATCAAAGAAAGATAAAAAAATGCACCCATCTAAAACTTTTAACGTGTACTTATCTCAGCTGGAGAAAAAAATAGCAAATATCGTAGGGACGTAATAGGATATTGTGAAGAAAAACAGGAAAGTAACAACTAAAGTAACTCTTCTGTAAACGAAATGTGTTCTGGGGAAATAGTAGAAAGCAAGGAGGAAGATACAGATCAGCATGTGGAGAGCTGGACGAAATAGTAGGAGTTTCTCTCTTAAAGACGTATCGTAAAGGAGAAAGAAGTTGATTTTTGTGGACGAAAGGAATTAAAGGAGTAGGAAGGAAATAAAGAATTAGGGAAGAGGGAGATAGTAATTTCTAATTTGTTCCGTCGATGATGGTGAACAAATAATTGAGGAGATATTTCGGGGGAATATATGAAGTCTATATGATATGTGGAAGGTACCGCAAACTGATACTGAAATAAAGATATGAGGGATATAAATATAAGAAGTCGTTAGGGAATAAGAATGAGGAAAGAGAATTGAATTATTAAGCTAAGCAAGAAACACGTCATTTCGTGGAAGGAGGTAAACAGTAGGAAGTAAGATTAACCGAGAAAAGAGTTCAATAAGGAAGAGTATCATGGAGAAAGGAAGGAACATAAAAGTTTACTATCGAGAAAAAGGGGAAAGGGATAAGTAAAACAGAGGAAAAAATTTTTAAGCCTTAAAACAATTCAACAGGACAGTAGAGAAAATTTTTGAAAACCAGAAACAAAAGACAAGAGCTTTATCGTTTTCTGAAGTTCTGTTACAGCTAATGCCAAAAAGAAGAGTTTGCAGAGAAAAAGACGCTGGAGTCGGAACCAAGGTGCGAAGTTTTCAAAATAACATAATACACTTGCAGTTAGAAAACTAAAATGAGGTAAAATAAAGAGTTCACTAACTTACTAACCGCCATCACCATAAGTTTCACTCTTACTATCCATCGTGATGAAGACGAGGAAACCCTGACCTGTAGATTAAGAAAAGCAAATCGAATGGAGAGAAAAGATTAATAAATAATGACAGTGAGAAGAAAAACAATTTTCTAGAGTAAAAGATAACAAGTGTAAAGTTTAGTAAGAAAATTTTTATGTTTGTAAAGTTGTAACGTAATTTAAGGGAGTAAGGGTTAGAATAAAATAGACAATGATATCATGTAAAATAGTTCAGTTTAATATAGATCAAAAGCTTTATTATAAGAAATGAAACTTTCTTAGATTATGATTGATATGAAAGCTGGAGATAAAGTGAAAAATATTGAAAAATGAAAGGATAATGTTAAAATTTTCAGCACCATGTACGCGGAGTCTATGCTCGGCAACCAACGACAAAGCAAGGCAAAGCGCAGTATCCACATCATATAAGTTCGTAACTGAGCCATACGAGTGCAGAGTCATCGTACACTGTTGTAGTGGACAGTGTCACCCAGTGAGGTAAATGTCCAGGGGAGTACGAGTTGGATGATACTCTGTAGTCATCTGCTGACTGATGTAGCACTCTGCACTTCACATTTAGTCCTGGTCCACCTCAGAAATATGCACTTAACACTCTTCAATGCATCTTCAATTTCTATTCTCACGAGCAAACCCCAGTCATGACGTGTTTCTATACACACATTTACACATTTCGTTCCACTAGGCGTTAAATTGTAAGTAGAACTGAAAAGCATGATTACACTTGGTACCTTCTTATCCAAAGCATCTGTACTCTGTGCCTGCACTAGCACAGGGATGTTCTGCTGAGATAGGTCGTATCTCAGTGACCAGGACTATCCTCCATCTTGCTGTTGTTTAGGACCACCAGCAGCATTCGATGTGTTGGAAGCAGACCGCGTGTCCTCATCACATAAATCGATGAATGGGACAGACTATAACAGCTCCGTGTCATGCTCCAGTAAGTGGGCTACGTGTGCTAAAGGATTCAATGTCGTCGCTACAGGTTCAGACATGCTGCAGGTTGTTGCTACCGCAGGTCCAGAGGTCTCGACAAGACGGCGGCTGAGGTTGCTGCAGGTCCGGATGCGGCAGAAGTCGACATTTTCATGTTCGCCCCTGCAGGCATGGACATTTCGAATTCTAATGCTGAAAAAAGAGGAGGAAGTGTTACATATGGACCAGGACACAAAAACAACGAATAATAATAATAATAATTCTAACTACAAATAAAGATATAATATGGGATACTTACTTTCAAATTTCCTCCTGTTCTTCAGGGCTGTACTGTATCGCGACTGCTGTTGACACTTTATAGTTCTTCTACATGTACACCTGCATGGATACACTGCAAATCAAATTTAAGTGCCTGGCCGAGGGTTCATCGAACCACCTTCACAATTCTCTATTATTTCAATCTCGTATAGCGCGCGGAAAGAATGAATACCTGTATCCTTCCGTACGAGCTCTGCATTTTCTTATTTCATTGTGGTGATCGCTTCTCCCTGTGTAGGTAGGTGTCAACAAAATATTTTCCCATTCGGAGGAGAAAGTTGGTTATTGGAATGTCCAGACAAGATCCTGTCGCAACAAAAAACACCTTTCCTTTAATGATGTCTAGCCCAAATCCTGTATCATTTCAGTGACACACTTTCTCATATTTCGCGATAATACAAAACATGCTGCCCTTCTTTGAACTTTTTCGATGCAGTCCGTCAGTCCCATCTGGTAAGGGCCCCACATCGCGCGACAGTATTCTAAAAGAGGAAGGACAAGCGCAGTGTAGGCAGTCTCCTTAGTCGATATGTTACATTTTCTAAGTGTCCTGCCAATAAAACGCAGCCTTTGTTTATCCTTCCCCATAACATTTTATATATGTTCCTTCCGACTTAAGTTATTAATAATTGTAATTCCTAGGTATTTAGTTGAATTTACGGCATTTAGATTTGACTGGTTTATCGTGTGAACGAAGATTAACGAATTATTTTTAGCACTCATATGGATGACATCACAGTTATCGTTATTTAGGGTCAACTGCCAATTTTCGCACCACTCAGATATCTTTTAAAAATCTTTTTACAATTTCTTTTGATCTTCTCGTGACTTTATTAGTCGATAAACGACAGCGTCATCATCAAACAACCTAAGACGCTTGGTCAGATAGTATCCCAAGTCGTTTCTATAGATAAGGAACAGCAAAGGGACTATAACACTACATTGGGGAACGCCAGAAATCACCTCTGCCTTACTCGATGACTTTCTGTCAGTTACTACGAACTGTAACCTCTCTGACAGGAAATCACAAATCCAGTCACATTAATGAGGCGATATTCCATAAGCACGCAATTTCACTACACTTCGCTTGTGTGGTACAGTGTTAAAAGCCTTCTGGAAATCCAAAAATACGGAATCGATCTGAAATCCCTTGTCAATAGCACTCAACACGTCATGCGAATAAAGAGCTAGTTGTGTTTCACAAGAACGATGTTTTCCATACCCATGTTGACTGTGTGTCAATAAATCGTTTTCTTCGAGGTAATTCATAACGTTGGAACGCAATGTCTTCCAAAATCCTGCTGCACATCGACGTTAAAGATAAGGCCTGTAATTAAGTGGATTGCTCCAACTACCTTCCTTGAATATTTGTGTGACCTGTGCAAGTTTCCAGTCTTTGAGTACGGATCTTTCGTCGAGTGAACGGTTGTACATGATTGTAAAGTATAGAGCTAATGCATCAGCATAGTCTGAAAGGAACCTAACTGGTATACAGTATGGACCAGACTTGTTTTTATTAAGTGATTTGCTTCACTAGTCCGAGGATATTTACTTCTACGTTACTTATGTTGGCAGCTGTTCTTGATTCGAAATCTAGAATATTTACTTCGTCTTCCTTTGTGTTTAGTAGCTCTGCTTTGGCAGCACTGTCTTCGATAGTAGCTCCATTGCTATCGCGCAGAGAAGGCATTGATTGTTTCTTGCCGCTAACATACTTTACATAAGACCAAAATCTCTTTGGATTTTCTGTCAGGTTTCGAGACAACGTTTCGTTGTGGAACCTGTTATAACCATCTAGCATTGAAGTCTGCATTAAATATCAAGCTTCTGTAAAAGATCTCAAGTATTGAAGATTTTGCGTCTGTTTAAATTTGGCATGTTTGTTTTGCTGTTTCTGCAACATTGTTCTGACCCGTTTTGTGTACCAGGGAGGATCAGCTCCGTCGTTTGCTACTTTATTTGGTATAAATCTTCCAATTGCTGCCGATACTGTGTCTCTTAATTCAAGCCACATCTGGCCTACACTTACATTATTAATTTGGAAGGAGTTGAGATTGTCTCTCAGGAAGGCGCCAAGTAAATTTACATCTGGTTTTTTGGGAAGGTATATTTTTCGTTTAATTTTGAAGGATTTGGGGGTTACATTATTCAATCTCCCTACGACAATCCTGTGTTCACTAATCCCTGTATCCCTTTTGATGCTCTTTATTAACTCAGGATTATTTCTTGCTAAGAGGTAAAGTGTGTTTCCACAATTGTTTACTATTCGCGTGGGCTTACGAACTAACTGCTGGAAATAGTTTTCAGAGAAAGCGTTTAGCACAATTTCGGATGATTTTTTGTGTTTACCTCCGGAATTGAACATGTGTTTTCGCCAACATATCGAGGGTAAATTAAAGTCACCACCAACTATAATTGTATGAGCCGGGTACGTCTTTGAAATCAAACTCAAGATTTCTTTGAACCTTTCAGCAACTGCATCATCTGAATTGGAAGGACGGTAAAAGGATCCAATTGTTATTTTATTGTCATTACCTACAATGAACTGTGCCCACACTCCTCTATTTCTTCTCCTTCTCCAGCACAGGGATCTCATCCACTGAACACAGTGATCAATTACATCTGTCCTCTCACTCCAGCAGCTAAACACAGATTGAGTTCATTTCCCGCCATTTTTCCCCAAGACAGCCATGTTTGTCTGTGTCATGGAAGGGGAGAGGAGGAGGAACGACAGCACCGTCTGGTGGCAATGCTGTGAACAAGGTCATTGGAATCAGGACCTCATGGTGAACACACTGCATGGAGCTACTGCCTGTGACAACTCAAATTGTTTAAATAAACAATGCATACAAAGTAATGACTTACGTCCACCCTCTTCAACAGCCCAGCACAGACCTAGTCCTTTTCCCGCTAATTTTCTGATAGGACAGAGAAGGGGAGCAGAGCAAAACATATAAAATACTTACGTCCATCCTATCCAGCAGTCCAGCACGGACTTTTCCCACCAATTTCCTGATGGGGGAGAGAGGAGGAGGGGAGCAATGCATACAGAATAAAGACTTACATTCATCCTATCTGTAGGCTCAGCACTGACTGAGTCCTCTTGCTGCCAATTTCAGACGGGGGAGGGAAGGGAAGGGAGTGGAGAGAGGCGAGGGGAGTTAGAGGGGAGCGAGATTAGGTTAGTTGAGCTGGCCCAATTGACCTATTTTCCCGCCAAAATTCGAACTTCCTGGCATGACGTCACTGTGACATTGACACATCTGCCGGCCGCGGTGGTCTAGCGGTTCTAGGCGCTCAGTCAGGAACCGCGCGACTGCTACGGTCGCAGGTTCGAATCCTGCCTCGGGCATGGATGTGTGTGATGTCTTTAGGTTAGTTAGGTTTAAGTAGTTCTAAGTTCTAGGGGACTGATGACCACAGATGTTAAGTCCCATAGTGCTCAGAACCATTTGAACCATTTGACACATCTGTGGCTGCCATCTTTGGTCCGCCATCTTGAATAAATTTGGCAACAATGCAGAATGGGGTCACGTCCTTGTTGCCCTATTACTAAGCCAGTTTCGTTTCGTAAAATCCGAACGTGACCTGTATGACTTGAAGAAATACTTACATGAAGCAAGAAATAAATGCCCAACTCAAACTCACAAAAGTGTAAAAGAAAAACCATTCCAATGATCAAGAACTGCCCATGAGAGTAAGTGTATCGTGTCCTAGGAATATCTAGGAGAATGAGCCTTCTGAATTGCAAGTGAGATGATCTTCACTTATTTCTAGGCTTGTTTGATCTGTTTAAAGAGATTAAGAAAATTATTCGGGAAACGGAGTCGCAAGTTTACCTCAGGTAGAACTTGAAGATGAAATGGCATTAATAAGTAATACCATACAGAAATTCGTAGCTGATGGGTAGACAAAAGTTTCTTGTTATCCCCTAAAACGCAGCGCATAAAGCCAGTCAGTCGTGTTCCGTGCAGAAACTGCATGCGAATCACACTTTATCATTTCGAGCGACGAAAGACAGTGTCGCTTGTGCAGTTGATGAATGATATGACTGACACATTCGTATACAACAACATCAGTGATAAGTATCGGTGGATTACTGTTTGAAGAAGATTTGTATTCGTTTTCAGGAACCTTAAGACAAAATACGACCAAAAATTAAAACAAGAAGTGTTTAATTGCAAAAGTCTTGTAATCGACATAGAAAAGTCTGGAAAAATGGGAGAAAATAGTTTTCGGTATCACATAATGAACATCTTCTTTGAACTTGCAGAACATAATTCACGGCTTTTGTTAGACTCTGTCCCTGGACATGACGATACCTCGGCCTTTAGGATGACGAAAAGTCTCTTAATATGACTGACTCCATTCAGAACAAATGGTATGTTTCAGCATGATGATAAAGAAATATTTTGACAGTGCGAAGCATAATACAGAATATTGTCGAACTCTATAATTTCCGATAGGTGTTTCTCATTTCAGGTTGATCCGTGGAACACTATTGTTAAACTTTGGCCATTTGTGCATTGTCAGTCTGTACCAACACGTTTTTGGAATTTGATTAAGTATACCAGATGCAGCACAATATGCAGGACAACGGCCCCGACTATTTATTACTCCATCCCAACCCTGTGTAAGTAAAACTGGTAATTACTGTGAAGTGCTTAAGTGCATTAATTTTTCTTTTACCAGCTGCGTCTAGTGTAAGGAAAATGTTTGTTCTCGTCATCTAATAGAGACTTCGCCTTTTTGTGATGACTACACGGAATAAGCAATGAACTGTTTCATTGTTAGTGAAATATACGTTACCTAAAATCTATCAAAGTAACTGGGCTACAGTATATGATGCTGAATTACACGTGACCTTTTCATGTCAACAAAATGAAGCGCTGATTGGTAGAAATCGTCTGTCATACAGCACATTTATTTTCTTTCCTCTGTCAATCACTTGTGTAGTAATTACGTCTGCAACAGTTCAACTGCTGATATGAACTGCAAGTTAATCAAACAATTTATCATTTGAGACATTTCTGGTGTGGTTTAAGTCCTGTGTGTGCAGTGTGTTCTTCGTACTACGCGGCGCCACATTCTCTTGTCACGGCCGCGTCTGCTTGTTCGCCCATTGGCGCGCTAGGCCCGAAGTGTTGCACAAATCACTGTTATAAGCAGTTCTTCGTCTGACAGAAATAAGCCCTTTAAATTTTTTAAAAAAATATTTGGTGTGCGCCTTAGCAGCTAAAATGTTGTAAGTGCATTGATTTCAGTATATTATTAGTGCATGAAAAATTTCAGGGTAGCTTTCGGCATGCTAGATCGGAACATTCCTTTAAAAATCACCTATGGCATTTCACTGACAAGCAATAAATCATATGTTTCGGATAAAACTGCACAGAAGGAGTACTGGCACTTTTTTCCCTTGTGAAACACTATCACGTACTGTCCTCTGATGTGAATCTCCATGACTTAGCGATGACTTAGCCCTGCCGACACCTGTACCTATTCGGTTAAGTACCGCAATCTTCGTTGTAAGCAGCCAGAAAATATTCATGCGACCCCATCCAAGTATTCGTGCTATTTACACTGAGGTGAAAAGTCATGGGATAGCGATATGCATATATGTACAGGGCGGTCAAAAAGTCAGTATAAATTTGTAAACTAAATAAGTCACGGAATAATGTAGATAGAGAGGTACAAATTGACACACATGCTTGGAATGACATGGGGTTTTATTAGAACAAAAAAAAATACGAAAGTTCAAAAAATGTCCGACAGATGGCGCTTCATCCGATCAGAATAGCAATAATTAGCATAACAAAGTAAGACAAAGCAAAGACGATGTTCTTTACAGGAAGTGCTCAATATATCCACCATCATTTCTCAACAATAGCTCTAGTCGAGGAATATTGTTGTGAACAGCACTGTAAAGCATGTCCGGAGTTATGGTGAGGCATTGGCGTCGGATGTTGTCTTTCAGCATCCCTAGAGATGTCGGTCGATCACGATACACTTGCGACTTCAGGTAACCCCAAAGCCAATAATCGCACGGACTGAGGTCTGGGGACCTGGGAGGCCAAGCATGGCGAAAGTGGCGGCTGAGCACACGATCAGCACCAAACGACGCGTGCAAGAGACCTTTCACGCTTCTAGCAATATGGGGTGGCTATAATAAAACCCCATGTCATTCCAAGCATGTGTGTCAATTTTTACCTCTCTATCTACATTATTCCGTGGTTTATTAAGTTTTCAAATTTATACTGACTTTTTGATCACCCGGTAGATGATTATGGCCTCACAACGGGAATTAAAAGACTCTGAATGCGAAATGGTAGTTAGAGCTAGACGCATGAGACACTTCAATTCGGAAATCGTTACGGATTTCCATATTCCGGTATCCACAGTGTCAAGAGTGTGTCGAGATACCATATTCCGCGTCTTACCGCTCACCATGGACAACACAGTGGCTGACGGACTTTACTTAACGACCGAGAGCAGCGGTGTTTGCGCAGCGTTATCAGTTCTAACAGACCAGCAACACGGAGATCAATGTGGGACGTACGACGAACGTATTCGTTAATAAATTGTCCCGAAATTTGGAGTCAGTGGGCTATAGCAGTAGATGACCGACGTGGGTGCCTTTTTAACAGCACGATATCTACTGCAGGGTCTCTCCTGTGCTCCTGACGATATCGGCTTGACCCGAGACGACTGGAAAAGCGTGGCCTAGTCAGTTGAGTCCCGACTTTATTTGGTACCAATTGATGGCATGGTTCGAGTGTGGCGCACACCCCACGAAGCCGTCGGCTCAAGTAGTCAACAAGGCACCTTGCAAGCTGGTAGGGGCTCCATAATGGTGTGGGCCATCGTTTCGTGGAATGGACTGCGTCCTCTGGTCAGAATGAATTGATCATTGACTGTACGTGGTTATGTTCAGCTACTTGGAGACTGTATGCAGCTGTCCATAAACTTCATGTTCCCAAACAACGACGGAATTTTTTAAATGACAGTGGGCCGCTTCACCACGCCAGAATTGTTTGCGATAAGTTTTAAGAATACTCTGGACAATTTGAGTGAATGATCTGGCCATCCAGATCGCCCGACACGAATTCCACCGAACATCTGTGGCACATAATCGAGCGGTCCTGCACTGGCAACACTTTCGCCATTACGGCTGGCTATAGAGGCAGCATGGTTGAGTATTTGTGCAGGGGACTTCCACCAACTTGTTGAGTCCACACCATGGAGAACTGGTGCACTATGCCTGGTCGGACACGATATTAGTACGAATCCTATGACTTTTGACATCTCACTGTACCACGTCTAAGGCTGTGTTATTGGATCATTGTTATTGTACGTAAGATTAGAATCATCTCGGACCTTGAAATCATCACAAAATTTTAGATTAGTGATCACTGTGTTTTGCAACACATCATTACTTTTCACAGATGCTATATTGCAACTTTACATACTGAAAATACTTTCATGGTGATATAAACTGGCAATAGTCAACTGAGTTATAATGCTGATTTAAGTGTGATGTGCAGCAACCGGATTCTTCATTTTCTGATGATGCTTTTAAGAGATATTTATTTCATATTATTTAATTCTTCTGAGTGTAGCTGAAATATTAAGAAATACTGTATCATAAATGTTCTGAATGTCCATGTGCAACACACTGGTGTCCAATATTAAATCAACAAACCACTATTTACCCGTCCTGTGTTTAATTCACGATATAATAATACAAAATGTCAACACATGTCCGTACGATCGTGTCCTGCAGGGAAGATGGCGTTCTGGTCAACGGACAACGACGCCAACGATAACGTGAGGGTACCTATAAAACACGATAATGTTCTCCGGGTAATTCCACATCCACAATCGGTGTGTACAGAGTCACAGACGTTGCAGTATGACACAGGGAAGACTCCTACCATATTGTCTGCGGTGGAGGGCCATGGGAAGAATGGAAGCAGGACAGTCCCAAACTCATGTGATCCGACGGCTTAATATGAAGTGTTCTGTTGTTTTTCGGATATGGCGATAGTCGTATAGAGATCGAAACTGTATCCCGAAGACCAGGGTGGGGCCGATGATGTGTGACATCAGAAAGAGAGAATAGTTATTTGGCTGTAAGGGCACGACAGTACCATCTTAGTACTGCACGGCAATTGGCATGCCTTCTCAGCATTCACTGGACATGTTATAGCGAGGCAAATAATGTACGGAAGGCTTTGGCAGATTGGCCTTTATGGTCGGAGACCTACTGTATGTGTACTTCTGGCGCGTCTTCACAGAAGGGAACGGCTAGAGTAGAGCCGTCAACTTTCCACCTGTACGGTCGAAAAGTGGGGCAATGTTATTTTCACAGATGAGTCCCGATTTGGTCTGGACGGTAATTCTTGTCGGCCATACATATGGAGGGAACGTGGAACATGATTTAGAGATCCAACCATAGTGGAAAGAGACTGGTAACAAGGTTAATCTCTAATGGTGTGGGCGAGGCTTATATTGACCACTCGAGCACATCTTCACGAAATTGTAGCGTTAAATCGGCTTGGTTTAACTGCTGTCAGGTATCGTGAAGAGATCTTGGGACCTCATGTGCGGTCGTCGAGAGACGCTGGGGGCCCACACTTGGTATTACTGGATGATAATACTCGACCTCATAGAGCACCTGTGGTAGATGTTTTCTTGGAAACGGAAGATATTGGACGCACGGCGTGGCCTGCCCGCTCTCCCGATTTGATTCCCATAGAGCACGCTGGGATGCACTAGGGACACGGGTTGCATCAATTCAGCTTCCACCAACTAGTTTTCAAGACTTACGAACAGCGCTGCAGGGAGAATTGGCGTTATTGCCTCAACATGAGATTGATGGCATCATTCGCTGCAGCCGCCATCGTTTGTCAGGCCTGTATTGCTGCTAGAGGTGGTCACACCCCATACTGAGCGCATTAACCAGTTGCCGGAACGTGTGTGTAAATCGGTTAAGATTGAAAAGACTGAGGAACATTTTTGTCTACGGTTATGCATGTTGCAGTTGTTTACGGTCTGTGTTCTTTATATTGTTACTACTTTCTTATCACCAGATTATACTGTCTTGTTGCAAAACAAGCGCAATCTTGTAAAATTTGGGATTGTTGCTATAACTCTGGACACCAGCGTATATTCACTAAACAGTCAGCACAGCATTAATCAAGAACATAGCTTGTAACGCCAGCCGAGCGAGATAGCTAGCCAGTGGTGGGCTCTTTTTCGAGAGGAATTTATTTCTGACTCTGTCAAACCACTCATATTTAAATTTTCTTTGTTTCCTCACATTAACAAAAAGAATGGCAAGGGGGTAAATTTTCTTCGCCAATCTTGTTCTATTCCAGTTCGTGGTCTTTTTACCATAACTCCGTCATGAAGGAGATGTTAATTCCTAATGCACTATAGTGATGAAGCTGCCACTCACCTTGGCTAAATTTGTTTTGGAAACATTGCATTAAGAGACGTTATCGCTACAAATATGGTCACTCAATAAGAATATTACTTACTTTGTTAGGCTCGAAAGCTGTTGAAGAGCTTGATTCTTTATGAGTGTTATTGGAATAGAATGTTGCAAGACGACAGTCTTAAGTAAAAGTCTCCCCTTTCTATATTAGCCGTGTTATGCTTACTCGTAAATGGTACCTCAAACTATCGGCGATATTGTCCATCGTCATCACCCAACACTGATGGTCGTATCTGGTACTGTGCTACAATCTCTGTGTGGATATGAGGCCATGTTAAAGCCAAAGGCATTTAAGTGTGATATCAGAGATTAAGTCGAGTCTGCACTGGAGAAATACTAATAGAGCCACTGATAGTAATTAACATGGTATATGTACCGCCCGCTTCAACGGAGCAGTGAAGATGTAACCACTGTTTGACTCAACGGCATCGAATCACATGTTAGTGCATAGGACTCCATAAATTGTGCACGTCAATCGCTTATTTCTCCTGATGTTGACAGGTAATATGACATCTGTTTTCCACACAACGTTCTGATGGTTCAAGGTCATCAGTCCCCTTGAACTTATAACTACTTACACCTAACTAACCTAAAGACATCACACACATCCATGCCCGAGGCAGGATTCGAACCTGCGACCGAGGCGGTAGCGCGGTTCCAGACTATAGCGCCTAGAACCACTCGGCCACTCCTGCCGGCAACGTTCTGATACTGTACGTGTTGACTGACGAGGATAACAACTGCCGCACTTAAAATAAACCCTATAGAACACAAAAACCGTTTACAACGCTCAAAATTTTCACCGTTTCGTGACCAAAAGGAGCAGATATATGTGTCTAAGATGAGCATATATGCAAAAACTAAACTCACCTTAGCGATCAGGCCCTGAAGACCACAAAATGTCGACCGGTAGCCTTGTCATTCTCTGCCATTCAGTGTTACGCGAATGCGGCATCAATAGGCTGAGTACTCTTCGTTCCAGTCCTACCACCAAGGAAAAATCCTTTGGGAGTAACGGGAATTGAACCCAGATACCCCATATGAGAATCAGATGTACTGACCACGAGGCTACGGAGGTGGACTTATATTATGCGCTGTCTCACATATCGTTGTTTTAGGTTGTTGTCAAAAGCCTTGAAAAGTAGTTGACATTTTTACTACAGAACACTAGTGAACATTTGGACACACATAGAATATATATTTTTAGGTGTATAATATGTAACCATATATGCGATATGTAGAAGGGCAAGTTTGTTACCACAAATCTGGAAAAGTTCTTGAGCGATTTACTTCACATTCTTACGTAACACACTACCGAACATTCGGCCAGACAAGGGTTATATGTATATTTTGATATATGTAATATATAAAGATGTGTGTAATACGTAAACAGAAAAGTTGTTGAAAACATGTCGAAAAGTTTTCGCCCAATTTACTTGAAAATTTTACACGAAACCTTAACAGACATTCAAAACGGTCAGAAGATGTATACTTGTTAAGCTAGAATGCGCAGGTTTTCTGTTAAAACCGAATATGAGACCAACAAACCTGTGCTGGTCCTACGATAGGTGGGTATGTAAACCATTCGAAAACTTGTTTCTCCCACCCATATTTCGACTTGTATATTTTGAAACAAATTGTATGCACAACTATGTTGTGTTTTGTTTTATTCCTCACCGTTGGTTTTAAAGAAAGCAGGGAGGTCGCATTTGTGCCTTACTGGCTTATGTGTAGAATACCATTACGGAATCTGAATAGTCCATAACTTTGTAATACCAGCCATATGCAAAGTACTGCCACTGAAGTGCTATCCTCACAGATCCTACAGCTGGAGAGGCCTCCCTCATGCGGCGCACACCATTGATCCCAGCCGACTTACCCACTCATGTTAAGCAACTTCAATTGTCATTCAAGGTTTGGTTCGCAATAACAATAAACAATGGACATTATCCGAGAGATAGGAGAAAGAGGAGACCGACACGGAGGGGGAGTAAACTGACATAGAGAATGTAATGGAGGAGTTGGGCAGAGAGAAGGAGGAAGAGAATGAGATGGACAGAGACAGGGGAGGAGGAGGATATGGTCGGAGAGATGGGTGGGTGGGGTAGCAAATTTGAGTGTAAATGCAATTCCGAAAAGTATTTAGCTTTTGCGAAGCATTGCCTTGTTCAGTAGCATATATAGACCTTGGTCAGAAACAGTGTGAAAAGTACGTAAGGGTGTTTCAGGGTAGGAGTTTCTGAGATATAATTGTTAAGAAAAAAATTCGATTAGTTGCGCCGTTTCCGATTTAATCAGCACTGACGTCAGCCAGTCGCTAAAATGCGGTAATGCACAGTCAGTCACCTCTGGGACCGTGAGTTATCATTTGCTCTAATACTCATTACCAGTTAAAATGTGCATTTTCGGATGTGATAAATTTAAGCTAGGTGAGCAAAAGCTACGTTCCTTTGGTATGAGGAAACTAAATGAAGAACGCGTTGGGTGACAATGCCTGTGGCAGGTAGCGTGAATTTGCGCGGGCAACGATCTGATTGGCTATCTTCAGTGTTAATTAAATGGGAAACGGTGCAACATAAGAATCTTTTTCTTAACAGTTGTTTCTCAGCTTTTCAGACTTTTTGTGACCACCCTGTAAAAGAGGACGTGCTGAGAAGTAATGCCTATAAATTTTAATCCGAAACCTCTTAAAACTTTTTAAATAATAAAAATTTTATTAACAGTCTACATCTTTATTCCTGTTGTCTTGATATTTATTTCTCAACGTAGTCACCCTGGCGACTAACCGATTCCTTCCAATGAGAGACCAGTTTGTTGATATCATCTCTGTTGAATGTTTGACCTGCTTGCATAGTTTTCACCACTATCAAAGTGAAGTTATCAACGGTGTTATTTAAGATTTGGAAAGAGGTGAAAATCGGATAGGACCAAGTTGGGACTGTGCAGAGGATGATCGATGACAGTAAACCAGAGGCGTCGCATTGTTCAAGATGTCATAGTGGTCGTGTGTGATCTGGATTTGACATGCTGAAGAAGAGCTCTTTGAATTCGAAACTCGATTACAGCACACTGTTTCTCACGCACCGACATAGTTATGTTACGCACCGCCATGTTACGCGCTACAATACTGAGCACTCCTCCGCCAGAGGCTCCCCGAATCTACGATATTTACGAATCAGGGCAGAAACTTCATAATGACGCCCCCCCCCCCCCCCCACCGCCCCCCACACTCGAGTCTGTGGCTGATTTGCATTGATGGAATATTTGCTATTGTATTGTTGGGCAGTTGGATGTGAACAGCGCGTAGCGTTGCGCAGTTGGAGGTGAGACGCCAGCAGTGCTGGATGTGAGGAGACAGATGGTAAAGTTTTGAGAGCGGACGATCTGGACTTGTGTCCGTCAGAAAAACGAAATTTGTAAGACCGGATGTCATGGATTATGACTTTTGAACACTGTTAATGTAAATAAATTGTTTGTTCTCCTACAAAATCTTTCATTTGCTGACTATGTCTATCAGTAGTTAGCGCCTTCAGTAGTTGGAATCTTTTATTTAGCTGGCAGTATTGGCGCTCGCTGTATTTCAGTAGTTCGAGTAACGAAGATTTTTGTGAGGTAAGTGACTCATGAAAGGTATACGTTATTGTTAGTCAGGGCCATTCTTTTGTAGGGATTATTGAAAGTCAGATTGCGTTGCGCTAAAAATATTGTGTGTCAGTTTAGTATTGATCAGAATAAGTAAAGAGAGAAATGTCTGAGTACATTCAGTTTTGCTCAGCTGTTTGAAAATCAAGTAACGTAAGAGGTTTACCAGCATTGTTATTCTTAATTTTTCTAAGGGGATGTTTCAGGACGTCAAAAAATTAAAAAAAGTTTTCAAAACATGTTCGCTCTGTGGTGGACAACTTTCTGCAGTGGTTGATATGTGAAACATTTATGTTCGAGGAAATGTAAGATATGTTATTTTGCCAAAGTGCAATGCCACGCCTGTTCACACAGCATTCTTCTATCGCACGTCACTGTATTTCCCTCAGTGGAATTCAAACGTGTGTATTTTTTAATGCAACGCATCAAACCTATATTCAGGACACTGGAAATTGAAATGTCCTGTGGTGCCTCTCCTGTGGGCCGGTTTCACATCCCACCCTTCTTAAAAGAACTCAGCATGAAAACTGGGTCGGATTATATGTGACCGGGAAGATAAGAACTCTTCAGAGAATTTGTACTTCTTATTGGCTATTAGCTAATAACTTCCTCTTTTATGTGAAGTAACATTAAATATAGGAAACATAACACCAGTAAAGACAAAAGACAGGCAGACACTTCTTCAATACTTGGTTCCCAGAATTTTTTCTCTCTAATCTTGCTATAGCTTTACACGGCGTGCTTTCATTTCTCCGAGAGAATCTGTTACCTCCACAAAGTTTGCCAAACGTTTTGCTACATGAAAAATCAATATGTCGTTGTCTAATACCAAAAAGCTGTTAATACTAATAGTACCCTACACTTGTGTGGTCTCTCGATTTGATTACGTCTATTTCGTCACTGTCTGCTACATAAAACGAAAGAGGCCTTCCTAATATTGCAACCATTGTAACAAACTCGAAATAAGCGATACTGTTTTGGCACAAAAGGTTATTTTTATCCATCTCATTTATATAAGTAACACGACAGAATATGACTCACGACGTACCAATATCAAATGCCTATTACGCCTACTACAAGCAAAAAGTCTTATGTTACGAAATAATTTCACAATTAATTATATGCTCCAGTTTCTCAAGCATTAGATCGAAAAGTTGTAGTGGTACCGGCAGTACGAATTTCTTACATAAATTTGGAATGTCATATTCTTTCATATAATTTGCGTAATGTCCCCGTTTCTTCTCCTTCTCCGTTCGCACAAAGTAACTATTCCTGCCATTGTCAAAAATTATTCTCCTATTAACTTCACTAACCCTGCCATAATTACCGGTTTATCCCGCGTTTATTCTCCGGTTAGGCGTCATTACGTGTTCGTGCAATGCGTTTTCCGCGCTCTTCCGAGAACAGAACTTAAGCCGCTGCTAACCAGGGTCTGTACAACTCACGCTTACCAGTGTAACGATCTTGCAAAAGTTTTCTTTCTAAATTTTATTTTTCTGGATACACTGAGGTGCTAATATGTAATCTTTCCTGCATGTTATTCCTGTTAGTCGTTTATTTCCACTGTGGTAGTTGAATCTATGGATTTCGCTAGAAATTTAACGACGCTTATCATTCTTACACCCAATCAACCACATAAAGAAACAGCAATTGGTGTTCATCCGCTCAAGTTTATTCGGCTCAGCTCGTATAGTTAGGTTAGGTTAGGTTAGGTTAGGTTAGGTTAGGTTCATTCTCTTTTGTCTGAGGGAAAGTCTTTTTGTTTCCTGATGCGATGGGGATTCCCTAGCAGAGACATCGGGTACACGATGCACGCCCCCTTCCCCCCCCCCCTCCTAGATATCTGGGCCTGGACAAAGAACTGCAAATATGTAGACATGAAGAATAAAGATGTGAAATGTTAATAACGTTTATTTTATTTAAAAGGCTTCAACAGCATTCGCATAAGAAACTCAAAGGCCTTACTTTTCAGCACCTACTCGTATTTATACCATCCAATCACATTAAAGTGTCCACCTCCCAAAAGCCCGAATGTGATCCCCAAGTGTAGATGCATACTTATGTTGATACACTGTGCCTTCCAGATTGACAAGACCACCCAGCATGCAAAAACTCTCTAGAACATAACGCTCGCTGCTGCGGCCTGGACCCTTCCGACGACTGTTGCAGGGTACATGCTTTCAGACGTTTCACGTCGAAAACGTCAACGGCCGTCTGACCGATAGAGCATAAAATGTGATTGATCTGAAAAGTCCACCTGTCACCAGTCAGTGGACGTCCAGTTATGGTATTGTTGGGTAAATTCCAGCCTTCGCCGCCGATGAACAGCAATCAGCATCGGTGCACAGGCCAGGCGCTTGATGCGTAAGCCCACACACAGCGATGTTCGCTGAACAGTCGTTGAGGATACACTGTTGGTAGCCCTTTGTTTCATCTGGGTGGTCAGTTACTCAAAATTGGGCCAATATTCGCCGTATACATCTCCGCAGAATTCGTTCACCACTGTCATGCATGGCCCAGGGTGCACAATTGTTACCTCGGCGCCGGTTTGGGATAGCGTTATTTTGCCAAGCACGGTGGCACGCAAACACTTTACAAACTTGGCCGTTTCGTAAGTGCCTCCACTATTGGCCCGAAGACCAATAATCATGCTCTTTTGGATGTCAGGTAAATCCTTCCGTTTGTGGATTACGATAACAACTGCATTATATACCGCCCATCGCCAGTGGGGCCACCTGTCGCCTGTGAGTGATTACTACACGCTGATGTCAACATTGGCGGTGGTTAGTCAGTTCAGAAAGTTTAGAGACTGGATTTTTGTGAAATAGAGATATGTTAAGATGGCGTGTAACCTCCGTGTGACACAGACAGTACTCGTTAAAACCAGTGCTATGGTAGGTGAGTGGGATTCACCTTATGAGAAAGGATTTTCGCACAGATATCGACCGTGTGTACCTCAATGGTGGCAAATCAGACTTACATCCACTCTGTAATAACAATGATCCATCAAGTAAGTTCGAAATGCAATCACACGTCAGAATGGATCAAAAGCAAAGCAGAAGATGCTACCAACGTGATAATAATACGTTCGCCAGCCTAATTAGACATTAACTGAGTTTCTTCCCTGTACAAGTTGGTATATACTAGTGCAAAACAGCAAGTTGTAACACTGCATAATATAGTAGAATTTTAGAACCAAGAAATCTATTGAACTGATAGTTTCACGTTGAGTTCTGATATGGAAAATCATGAATACATAACACTACACTATAATGTT
Source organism: Schistocerca nitens (assembly GCF_023898315.1). Lineage (NCBI taxonomy): Eukaryota > Metazoa > Arthropoda > Insecta > Orthoptera > Acrididae > Schistocerca > Schistocerca nitens. The sequence continues at coordinate 438,501,904 of NC_064616.1, forward strand.
TACTACAAAACTTTATACTGTCTATTAATCTGATTAAAATCGGGCATAGGTTACCCTAGAAATTGTACTTTCATGCCACACACAAAATGTCAATTTTGATAAAGATAAAACACGGATAAATTTTGACTGTTATATTGACTTTAACTTTTCCAGGTGAAACCAATTTAGAATACTTCAGAATTCAAATGAATGAAGGGAGGACCCTGAAACAGTTATGATCGCTGTATTTAAAAAAATGATTACTGAATTTATTATTCATTCAAGATTTCCAGTATCTAAGTTACTACTCTTTTCATCTTATTTACTGCTCATTTAAATGCCTTTAAACCTGCCTCGAAATAGTAAACTTCATTACTATATCAATACTAAAGTTATCTTTCGACTTCGTTAGACCTTCGCTATTCATTTACTGGTTCATTATCAAAACATGTCTTTAAACACCATTCTAATATAGCTAGTTCTGCAAATAATTATTATTAACACAATTTTTAATTTTCATTTCGGGACACTCGGATTGCACAACGTTTGGAAAGGACCCTGCCTAGGTTAGTTGTGAGGATAATTGAAGGATGGAAAAGTTCTGGTAAAATGTAGGTTATTATTGCACCAAACAAATACAGTTCTCACTCTGATCCATACGAATACAGTACTAAAAGTTTCAACCTGCTAGTATCGATGCGGCGGTAGGCGGGCGGCTAAGTGGCGAGGCACAGAGCACACATACAACCACAGCTACGGCTCTTGACGTATCGGCACTTTAATTCTTCTTAGCGTCGCAATACTTTTCCATTTAGTGCCTATGGAATTTTGCCATACTGTGTGGGCGTTGGAACGGCATACCCGAGGCTCAGTGAAACTACGTCTTCCAGGAAAGCCTCCTCGCTCCAGAAGGTGTTGCTCAAGCCAGTGCCAAACTCCAACTACTACTGTGCCCGTTGTACTGTGCAGTGCCCTCGTGCATTTTCCCGTGCTCGCCTGCCATCCATCTTTTACCGCTCCATGACAGACCGGGTATTCACAAGAGGTTTTGTATTCTACATATCGTAACACATTGCCTCCGTATGGACCAGACGCACAGTTACAATTTTAAACATCTTACAACAGTTTCAACATTTGTTACATTTCAATTCTATTACAATATTACTTGACATTTGACATAAACATTAATATTCACATTGAAACTTATTTACAGTTTTCTTAACATAATGTCATGAAACAAAAAGAAATGAAATCAGAACATCAATTACACAAGTTTATCGTAAATCAGGAGAAAGGAAGTACTTATATGTACAATAGTACAGAGTCGTTGTTGTTACAGGCGGTTTTAATGCTTCAGATATTCTACATAGGCTCCCCCTCACTCGTGTACAACGCTCGGAACATTCATACAACACTGTGCAATTCTTAGAAAGTTCCTTCCTTGGGATGTCCAGCTCACGTGTTACGATGGCTTAAATTCTAGTTATGTCGTCAAAGCGGTGACCCTCCCTGTGAATTTCTGGAAATCGTCATTTTGTTCTACGTTCGTAATGACTAGACTAAGTGTCGTCACCCCTGACTATTTCTTGTAAAAAAGAATTGTCTGTATTTTGCATTTAGTCATGGCTTGGGAGCTGAAAACGCATCGTTCCTTTTATTTGGCAGTCAAGGTTTGTGGGACAAATTTTTTCACGCAGTTCTCCATTCTTCAGCACATTCTGGAAATCGCTTTGACGCTTGATTTGAAGATTTTGCCCCATTCCGATTTGTGACACAATAGCGTTGACGCTCTATGGCCGCACTTCCAATAGTGTCTCGCCACAACTGACTAGTGGAATGCACAGCTGCTTTCTTTAGCTGTTAGTTAAATTTTCCATCGTATTTACTGCTGTGACGTCGCTTATAAGCCAGGAATTACATCATTTTGGGAACTTTTTGGACGAACGGTGCATACACCGGAGTGTGTTTGTGTGTGTGTGTGTGTGAGAGAGAGAGAGAGAGAGGGAGAGAGAGAGAGAGAGAGAGAGAGAGAGAGAGAGTGTATGTGTATGTGTGGGAGTGTGTGTGTGTGTGTGTGTATGCATTAAATCAAATATTGTGCCTTTCTCTGGTTTGGGTCTGGACGCTTCTCGCTGTCCTTGCTATGCGCCAAAGTAGGACGTCCGGATTCCCCTACTGCAGACCTCTGTGGATGTGAGTAAAACTGAATCTCGCCAATAACCTGTCACCTACAGGTCAGGAAGAAACAGCAGGGAGCGGAGGAGGAAATTGGCAGGAGACGCTAACGGTCCCCTCCCCTGTCGATAACAGTGTTGAGTCTGTTTCTGTAAATATCCCGATTTTTCCTTGAAACTTCGCGCCTTTAGCCGTGGAAAAACTGTGCTGAAAATGTAATCTTATGTGATGTATCTTAATTCCGACAGCATTAGTTATGGTAAACTGTGTTACTGTTGAACGCAAAATAACTGGAGTATGATTACGCACGGATAAAGCTCATAAACGTGCCGTGGACGTGTTTTGTGTGATGGTAGGCCTTCTTAAACTAATTGAAGAATCTTAGAGTCATCTAATCAGTTGATGGTATACAAATGTCAGGCTCTTTGAACATATCAAACAACCTTTTCCTTCCTTTGAGTATCAGCTTCAATGATAGCATATTTCTTCTTCAAATTTGTTTTAACTGATTTCGGTGACGCAGTAGGAAGTTAATGCTGCCTCTTTGTATATATCTATTGTTACTTAGATTCTCCAATGTTTTACATCAGTGACCAGCGGCAAAACCGGCGATAAAATCTGCCACTAGTCCTTTAACGCTATTCTCCGTGTTTTGTGTGAAACATCATTTGATGAAGTATTGAGAAACTCAGTCGCAAGATAAATTTCCTTTATTGTGCACATTAAGTGTCACTTTCTTTTTGCACAACGTGGTGTTTTCAGTCATGCTGTTAATACACCTTGCAATACGTATAGAACTTTCATGTTCTGTATTCCTGAACATTATTTAATCATGTTTGTGGAAATTTTAGTGTTTAACAGTAAGGAACAAGTGTACTGGCGTAAAATTATTGGCAATTGGTGAATGATAGTTCACTAACGAGTATTTAAGGTTTACAGAGCTAGCAGTTCCGTATCTATAGATTATTTTAGACCGTCAATATTAAGGTCATTACACCCTCTTCCGTGACTGACTAGGCACTTGTTACATGGTGCATGGAAGAATGGTTGTAATAGGTCTTGGACTTAGTACGTAATCGTACAGTTTAAAGTGGTAATCACAGAAAGCTAAGACTTGGGTTTTATATGTTTGTGACAAGTGGAACAACGGACGTAATTTACATGAAGCACCAATGGACGTGAGGAAAGCGAAAAAAGAGATAGAGGGACCTGGAGTAGTGGTTGAATAGAAATAACGAGGCAAGGAAAAGATATGTACAAGTAAGATACGAATAACTAAAAACGGAAAGAAAATGAAGTATTTCTCGAAGATTAGGTGAGTACGTTTATAATTATCAGAGAAAACTGTAGATGATTATCATGGTAGTTTTAGGGTGATAAAATTAGGAAGATGACAAAAGGAACTATTTCGTGTTTTTATTGGATGCAATAGGATATAGAATTTGCATAGAGTGTCGGTCAGCTTGTTCCAGATGAGGAGAGTAGCACTGGATAGCTATTTTGAAATGAATGAGATTTTCACTCTGCAGCGGAGTGTGCGCTGATACGAAACTTCCTGGCAGATTAAAACTGTGTGCCCGACCGAGACTCGAACTCGGGACCTTTGCCTTTCGCGGGCAAGGGCTCTACCAACTGAGCTACCGAAGCACGACTCACGCCCGGTACTCACAGCTTTACTTCTGCCAGTACCTCGTCTCCTACCTTCCAAACTTTACAGAAGCTCTCCTGCGAACCTTGCAGAACTAGCACTCCTGAAAGAAAGGATATTGCGGAGACATGGCTTAGACACAGCCTGGGGGATGTTTCCAGAATGAGATTTTCACTCTGCAGCGGAGTGTGCGCTGATATGAAACTTCCTGGCAGATTAAAACTGTGTGCCCGACCGAGACTCGAACTCGGGACCTTTGCCTTTCGCGGGCAAGGGCTCTACCAACTGAGCTACCGAAGCACGACTGACGCCCGGTACTCACAGCTTTACTTCTGCCAGTACCTCGTCTCCTACCTTCCAAACTTTACAGAAGCTCTCCTGCGAACCTTGCAGAACTAGCACTCCTGAAAGAAAGGATATTGCGGAGACATGTCTTAGCCACAGCCTGGGGGATGTTTCCAGATGGGATTTTCACTCTGCAGCGGAGTGTGCGCTGATATGAAACTTCCTGGCAGATTAAAAGTGTGTGCCCGACCGAGACTCGAACTCGGGACCTTTGCCTTTCGCGGGCAAGGGCTCTACCAACTGAGCTACCGAAGCACGACTCACGCCCGGTACTCACAGCTTTACTTCTGCCAGTACCTCGTCTCCTACCTTCCAAACTTTACAGAAGCTCTCCTGCGAACCTTGCAGAACTAGCACTCCTGAAAGAAAGGATATTGCGGAGACATGGCTTAGACACAGCCTGGGGGATGTTTCCAGAATGAGATTTTCACTCTGCAGCGGAGTGTGCGCTGATATGAAACTTCCTGGCAGATTAAAACTGTGTGCCTAACCGAGACTCGAACTCGGGACCATCGCGGGCAAGGGCTCTGGCAGAAGTAAAGCTGTGAGTACCGGGCGTGAGTCGTGCTTCGGTAGCTCAGTTGGTAGAGCCCTTGCCCGCGAAAGGCAAAGGTCCCGAGTTCGAGTCTCGGTCGGGCACACAGTTTTAATCTGTCAGGAAGTTTCACATCAGCGCACACTCCGCTGCAGAGTGAAAATCTCATTCTGGAAACATCCCCCAGGCTGTGGCTAAGCCATGTCTCCGCAATATCCTTTCTTTCAGGAGTGCTAGTTCTGCAAGGTTCGCAGGAGAGCTTCTGTAAAGTTTGGAAGGTAGGAGACGAGGTACTGGCAGAAGTAAAGCTGTGAGTACCGGGCGTCAGTCGTGCTTCGGTAGCTCAGTTGGTAGAGCCCTTGCCCGCGAAAGGCAAAGGTCCCGAGTTCGAGTCTCGGTCGGGCACACACTTTTAATCTGCCAGGAAGTTTCATATCAGCGCACACTCCGCTGCAGAGTGAAAATCTCATTCTGGAAACATCCCCCAGGCTGTGGCTAAGACATGTCTCCGCAATATCCTTTCTTTCAGGAGTGCTAGTTCTGCAAGGTTCGCAGGAGAGCTTCTGTAAAGTTTGGAAGGTAGGAGACGAGGTACTGGCAGAAGTAAAGCTGTGAGTACCGGGCGTGAGTCGTGCTTCGGTAGCTCAGTTGGTAGAGCCCTTGCCCGCGAAAGGCAAAGGTCCCGAGTTCGAGTCTCGGTCGGGCACACAGTTTTAATCTGCCAGGAAGTTTCATATCAGCGCACACTCCGCTGCAGAGTGAAAATCTCATTCTGGAAACATCCCCCAGGCTGTGTCTAAGCCATGTCTCCGCAATATCCTTTCTTTCAGGAGTGCTAGTTCTGCAAGGTTCGCAGGAGAGCTTCTGTAAAGTTTGGAAGGTAGGAGACGAGGTACTGGCAGAAGTAAAGCTGTGAGTACCGGGTGTGAGTCGTGCTTCGGTAGCTCAGTTGGTAGAGCCCTTGCCCGCGAAAGGCAAAGGTCCCGAGTTCGAGTCTCGGTCGGGCACACAGTTTTAATCTGCCAGGAAGTTTCATATCAGCGCACACTCCGCTGCAGAGTGAAAATCTCATTCTGGAAACATCCCCCAGGCTATGGCTAAGCCATGTCTCCGCAATATCCTTTCTTTCAGGAGAGCTAGTTCTGCAAGGTTCGCAGGAGAGCTTCTGTAAAGTTTGGAGGGTAGGAGACGAGGTACTGGCAGAAGTAAAGCTGTGAGTACCGGGCGTGAGTCGTGCTTCGGTAGCTCAGTTGGTAGAGCCCTTGCCCGCGAAAGGCAAAGGTCCCGAGTTCGAGTCTCGGTCGGGCACACAGTTTTAATCTGCCAGGAAGTTTCATATCAGCGCACACTCCGCTGCAGAGTGAAAATCTCATTCTGGAAACATCCCCCAGGCTGTGGCTAAGCCATGTCTCCGCAATATCCTTTCTTTCAGGAGTGCTAGTTCTGCAAGGTACGCAGGAGAGCTTCTGTAAAGTTTTGAAGGTAGGAGACGAGGTACTGGCAGAAGTAAAGCTGTGAGTACCGGACGTGAGTCGTGCTTCGGTAGCTCAGTTGGTAGAGCCCTTGCCCGCGAAAGGCAAAGGTCCCGAGTTCGAGTCTCGGTCGGGCACACAGTTTTAATCTGCCAGGAAGTTTCATATCAGCGCACACTCCGCTGCAGAGTGAAAATCTCATTCTGGAAACATCCCCCAGGCTGTGTCTAAGCCATGTCTCCGCAATATCCTTTCTTTCAGGAGTGCTAGTTCTGCAAGGTTCGCAGGAGAGCTTCTGTAAAGTTTGGAAGGTAGGAGACGAGGTACTGGCAGAAGTAAAGCTGTGAGTACCGGGCGTGAGTCGTGCTTCGGTAGCTCAGTTGGTAGAGCCCTTGCCCGCGAAAGGCAAAGGTCCCGAGTTCGAGTCTCGGTCGGGCACACACTTTTAATCTGCCAGGAAGTTTCATATCAGCGCACACTTCGCTGCAGAGTGAAAATCTCATTCTGGAAACATCCCCCAGGCTGTGGCTAAGCCATGTCTCCGCAATATCCTTTCTTTCAGGAGTGCTAGTTCTGCAAGGTTCGCAGGAGAGCTTCTGTAAAGTTTGGAAGGTAGGAGACGAGGTACTGGCGGAAGTAAAGTTGTGAGTACCGGGCGTGAGTCGTGCTTCGGTAGCTCAGTTGGTAGAGCCCTTGCCCGCGAAAGGCAAAGGTCCCGAGTTCGAGTCTCGGACGGGCACATAGTTTTAATTTGCCAGGAAGTTTCATATCAGCGCACACTCCGCTGCAGAGTGAAAATCTCATTCTGGAAACATCCCCCAGGCTGTGGCTAAGCCATGTCTCCGCAATATCCTTTCTTTCAGGAGTGCTAGTTCTGCAAGGTTCGCAGGAGAGCTTCTGTAAAGTTTGGAAGGTAGGAGACGAGGTACTGGCAGAAGTAAAGCTGTGAGTACCGGGCGTGAGTCGTGCTTCGGTAGCTCAGTTGGTAGAGCCCTTGCCCGCGAAAGGCAAAGGTCCCGAGTTCGAGTCTCGGTCGGGCACACACTTTTAATCTGCCAGGAAGTTTCATATCAGCGCACACTCCGCTGCAGAGTGAAAATCTCATTCTGGAAACATCCCCCAGGCTGTGTCTAAGCCATGTCTCCGCAATATCCTTTCTTTCAGGAGTGCTAGTTCTGCAAGGTTCGCAGGAGAGCTTCTGTAAAGTTTGGAAGGTAGGAGACGAGGTACTGGCAGAAGTAAAGCTGTGAGTACCGGGCGTGAGTCGTGCTTCGGTAGCTCAGTTGGTAGAGCCCTTGCCCGCGAAAGGCAAAGGTCCCGAGTTCGAGTCTCGGTCGGGCACACAGTTTTAATCTGCCAGGAAGTTTCATATCAGCGCACACTCCGCTGCAGAGTGAAAATCTCATTCTGGAAACATCCCCCAGGCTGTGTCTAAGCCATGTCTCCGCAATATCCTTTCTTTCAGGAGTGCTAGTTCTGCAAGGTTCGCAGGAGAGCTTCTGTAAAGTTTGGAAGGTAGGAGACGAGGTACTGGCGGAAGTAAAGCTGTGAGTACCGGGCGTGAGTCGTGCTTCGGTAGCTCAGTTGGTAGAGCCCTTGCCCGCGAAAGGCAAAGGTCCCGAGTTCGAGTCTCGGACGGGCACACAGTTTTAATTTGCCAGGAAGTTTCATATCAGCGCACACTCCGCTGCAGAGTGAAAATCTCATTCTGGAAACATCCCCCAGGCTGTGGCTAAGCCATGTCTCCGCAATATCCTTCCTTTCAGGAGTGCTAGTTCTGCAAGGTTCGCAGGAGAGCTTCTGTAAAGTTTGGAAGGTAGGAGACGAGGTACTGGCAGAAGTAAAGCTGTGAGTACCGGGCGTGAGTCGTGCTTCGGTAGCTCAGTTGGTAGAGCCCTTGCCCGCGAAAGGCAAAGGTCCCGAGTTCGAGTCTCGGTCGGGTACACAGTTTTAATCTGCCAGGAAGTTTCATATCAGCGCACACTCCGCTGCAGAGTGAAAATCTCATTCTGGAAACATCCCCCAGGCTGTGTCTAAGCCATGTCTCCGCAATATCCTTTTTTTCAGGAGTGCTAGTTCTGCAAGGTTCGCAGGAGAGCTTCTGTAAAGTTTGGAAGGTAGGAGACGAGGTACTGGCAGAAGTAAAGCTGTGAGTACCAGGCGTGAGTCGTGCTTCGGTAGCTCAGTTGGTAGAGCCCTTGCCCGCGAAAGGCAAAGGTCCCGAGTTCGAGTCTCGGTCGGGCACACAGTTTTAATCTGCCAGGAAGTTTTATTTTGAAATGGTTCAAATGGCTCTAAGCACTATGAGACTTAACTTCTGAGGTCATCAGTCCCCTAGAACTTAGAACTACTTAAACCTAACTAACCTAAGGACATTACACACATCCATGCCCGAGGCAGGATTCGAACCTGCGACCGTAGCGGTCGCGCGGTTCCAGACTGTAGCGCCTAGAACCGCTCGGCCAACCTGGTTGGCAGCTATTTTGATATTGTTTTTGTTTCATAGAGGGGTACAGCGAGGCTACTAGTTAAATGTTATTTTTTGCTTAGATTATGACATATTAGATACTGACAATGGAAGGGCCTTAGACACGGCCAACCGATTCGTCTCATATTCCACGGGTCATGAACATCATGGGTAGTTTTCTCAAAGACGGGAAAGGGGGGGGGGGATCATTTTACGTTGCTTACAAGCGAATTGCCAAATATGAGCCGAATCAGTTTGTTGTGAAAGAGACCTTCCCCTTGTGAGGTGGGTCCAGATCATGCAAACACAGCGAACTGTAGGGACGTAGCTTCTCTGGCCGGACAACCATCCTAGATGATAGTGTGGAGCAATGTCATGGACAAAGAGGAGGATGTAACAGACATAATGCAAGCATGCATTAACTGTTCATTCCAGGTGTCTGAATTTTCATTATCCATGGGGGATTACATTGTAATAGTGCAGGACCAGTAGGAAGAGTGAGTTTTCTCTATCACATGCTGCGAAAGTGGTTTTCAAATCGTTTGGATTGCGTTTTCTACCCACATAAGGTACTTCTCAACGTTCAAGTTTTTTAAACGACTTTGGGAAAACATCTAAAAGAGTAGGAAACTATATTGGCTCCAGAAGTAACTAAATTACAGTATACCTAATCATATTTTGGTGAGTATTATATCAAAGCTGATGATACCGAATGCTTTTCTGAAGTCTAGTTAACACCAATATTGCAGCTTCAGTGTCACCTGTGACCTGTTTCAGGCCATCCGCTACTGTAATTTGCCCTTTAAATGTCTGTGCCCTTGAGGCTCTGGAAGATGGTTTCTCCTTATTTTCAATGCAAGGTAAATTCCACGGAGTTTCTTCCGCAGAATCGAGGATAACGTATAGCAGCGCTAAATGGAAAGAGATTGTCGGATTTTGGAAGTGCCCACATATTACTTTCGCCTTTCCTTTGCTGTATTTGTTTTATATACTCTTGCTAACGACGAGGCGTCAGTTTCACTTCTCTATCACTTCAGTGCTTTTATAATGGTGCCACAACTGTTGTTGTGGTCTTCAGTCCTGAGACTGGTTTGATGCAGCTCTCCATGCTACTCTATCCTGCGCAAGCTTCTTCATCTCCCAGTACCTACTGCAACCCACATCCTCCTGAATCTGCTTAGCGTATTCATCTCTTGGTCTCCTTCTACGATTTTTACCCTCCACGCTGCCCTCCAATGCTTACTTTGTGATCCCTTGATGCCTCAGAACATGTCCTACCAACCGGTCCCTTCTTCTTGTCAAGTTGTGCCACAAACGCCTCTTCTCACCAATTCTATTCAATACCTCCTCATTACTTATGTGATCTACCCATCTAATCTTCAGCATTCTTCTGTAGCACCACATTTCGAAAGCTTCTATTCTCCTCCTGTCCGAACTATTTATCGTCCATGTTTCACTTCCATACATGGCTACACTCCATACAAATACTTTCAGAAGCGACTTCCTGACTCTTAAATCTATACTCGATGTTAACAAATTTTCCTTCTTCAGAAACGATTTCCTTGTCATTGCCAGTCTACATTTTATATCCTCTCTACTTCGACCATCATCAGTTATTTTACTCCCTAAATAGCAAAACTCCTTTACTACTTTAAGTGTCATACCCTAATCTAATTCCCTCAGCATCACCCGATTTAATTTGACAACATTCAATTATCCTCGTTTTGTTTTTGTTGATGTTCATCTTATATCCTCCTTTCAAGACACTGTCCATTCCGTTCTACAGCTCTTCCAAGTCCTTTGCTGTCTCTGACAGAATTACCATGTCATCGGCGAACCTCAAAGTTTTTACTTCTTCTCCATGAATTTTAATACCTACTCCGAATTTTTCTTTTGTTTCCTTTACTGCTTGCTCAATATACATATTGAATAACATCGGGGAGAGGCTACAACCCTGTCTCACTCCTTTCCCAACCACTGCTTCCCTTTCATGCCCCTCGACTCTTATAACTGCCATCTGGTTCCTGTACAAATTGTAAATAGCCTTTCGCTCCCTGTATTTTACCCTTGCCACCTTCAGAATTTGAAAGAGAGTATTCCAGTTAACATTGTCAAAAGCTTTCTCTAAGTCTACAAATGCTAGAAACATAGGTTTGCCTTTTCTTAATCTTTCTTCTAAGATAAGTCGTAAGGTTAGTATTGCCTCACGTGTTCCAACATTTCTATGGAATCCAACTAGTATTTTGAAAACAGAGTATTAACTGTCGTTCACAGACATTTTCTACATTTCTGATTTTACATAAAAGTATTTTTTGTTATGTTCAATTTTGTTCTTTACATTACCTAGCCATTAATGTCTTGACATGTGCCACTAAATATAAAGGAGCACTTATATCTGGAGATGCTAGTTAGAGATATTATTAATTACTCTACCTGAACTGGACGTGCAAAGCAAATTAACGCAAGCTGCCTTATCCTATCCATAAAAATAAAAAACTTCAGTTACCACGGTATGCAGATGAAGTGATATTTTGATGAAATGGTCACCCCAAATAGCTGTACGAGTAATCCTCATTCTCGAACACACACTCTAAAAGCATTGAGTCGATGCCTTTCACATGTGCGAAATTCAAATTATAAAATTTAGTTCGATTACTAGATCATCCCCAAATGCGAACCAAATGTCTACAGCGGTTGTTTCTAATATAATTTCCGTACAAGCTGCTGTCGAAATAAAGATGACGTAACTCTACGTTCAGTAATATCGTAAAACATCAACATCATCTCAGTAGAAGAGCTTTATAGAAATATCAAATCATGTTTTATATTATGCCGTAAAGATGGACGACAATGGGGCTTATTAATGAAACTCGCTATTTATCGTAGGCATTATTCCATTCGATGAATTTTGTAACGCACAGATTATGATTCATAGTTTGGTCTAGAAAAATTGTTGACGCTCCATCTAATGATGACAGAAAGTATCTATCACCATTGCTAAACGCCGACCATGATGGCCAAGCGGTTCTAGGCGCTACAGTCTGGAACCGCGCGACCGCTACGGTCGCCGGTTCGAATACCGCCTCAGGCATGGCTGTGTGTAATGCCCTTAGGTTAGTTAGGTTTAAGTAGTTCTAAGTTCTAGGGGACTGATGACCTCAGAAGTTAAGTCCCATAGTGCTCAGAGCCATTTGAACCATTTTGAACCATTGCTAAACAAATTTCACTACGGATACTTCAGGAACACTTTATGAAGACCCATTTTCATTTCCAATTCAGATATACACTGGATATCCAGAAGTAATTAATGTAGAGTAATGAAATTTCGGGAGTACGTTTGTCTAGGTAACATATTTAAGTGATTAACATTGCAAGGTCACAGTATGGAGTGCGAGTTCAGCTATTGCAAATGTAAAATACAAATGTAAAATATTACTACATTAATTGCCGGCCGCGGTGGGCTCGCGGTTCTAGGCGCGCAGTCCGGAACCGTGCGACTGCTGCGGTCGCAGGTTCGAATCCTGCCTCGGGCATGGATGTGTGTGATGTCCTTAGGTTAGTTAGGTTTAAGTAGTTCTAAGTTCTAGGGGACTTACGACCACAGCAATTGAGTCCCATAGTGCTCAGAGCCATTTTTTACTACATTAATTACCGTTGAATCGCCTGAATTTTGAATGCAAGCATGCTATCGTACATTAATGCATTGTGAAGTTCCATGCCTGTTGCACTAGGTCGGTCAACACAAGGACGGTTAATGCTGTTTGTGGATGAGGCTGCAGTTATCGTCCGATGATGTCCTGTATGTGCTCGATTGGAGACAGATATGTTGATCGGGCAGGCTAAGGCAGCTCTGTAGAGCTTGTTGGGTTACAACAGTGGTATGACGGTGAGCGTTATCCTGTAGGTAAACAACCCCTGGAATGCTGCTCATAAAGGCAGCAAAACCGGTCGAATTACCAGACTTACTTACAAATATACAGTCTGGGTGCGTGGAATAACCACGAGACTGCTCCTACAGTCATAGGAAACCACACCGCAGACGATAACTCCAGGCGTAGGTCCAGTGTGTCTAACACGCAGACAGGTAGGCTTCAGTCCCTCAGCTGTCCTCCTAACCAACACACGGCCGTCACTGGCACCGAGACAGAATCAGCTTTCATCGAAAACATCCTGCCCTCCAATGAACTGTACCTTGAAACCACTGAATACGTAAATGGCGGTGGTTAAGGGTCAGTGGAATGCACATTGCAGAGCTTCTGGTTCGGAGCTGTACTTGAAATAACCGATTTGTATCACTTCGTTGTGTCCCTGTGGCACCAACTGCTGCTTAAATAGCTGCTGTAGATGCAGTACGAGGCGTCAGAGTTGTATGTGGAACACGATGTTCTATCCTCTCGATAGTGCCACGAGGCCGTCCGGAACCCAGTCGTCTTGCGACCGTTCCTTCCCACGACCACCGCTCCTAACAGTCATGTACAGTGGCTACATTCCTGCCAAGTCGTTGTACAGTATCGCAGAAGCAACTTCCAGCTTTTTCTCGAAGTCTTATTACACGTCCTCATTGAAACTGAGTGAGATGCATCTCTGCCGCCTTGAAGACATTCTTGACTAACATCAACTCACCACGTCCAGTCTCAAAGGTAGCGCTCACTACCATTGCTGCGTGTATTTAAAGGAAACATGATTTTAATCCTCATTCTAGCGCTACTTCCGTCATTCTTACGCGACTGACACAAAATCTGAATAGACATAATTATTTCAGATGTAGATATACGCCTACCAACTTTGGTTTATGTTGCGCAACTACTCCTTGGTGTTGTGATTTTGTTTCCGTTAGTGATGTTCGTGCAGCGAAGGTAAATGAATTCTTTGAGGACGTAAATTGAGGTTTCGCTGAATGGACGCTCTCGAATCAAGGTGTTAACCAAGTTTGTCTGTGAAACAATGGAAGTAAAAACGTAGGATTGGATCTAAACACAATGCTGGGATTAGGGTCACTACAGGCATATTTCCCGGGAAATAAATTGACTGTGGCCCGATCAATGGAATCATATGACATTCACATGAAGTGCTTTAGGGAAGCTACAGAAAAGACTGTACGGAGACCCTAACGCCGTTCTCTGTAATACTTTGACACATCTGTTGACAACGACGCCAGAGTAAAAAAAGGAGAACGGAAATGAAAAATAAACAAACACATAACACCTAAAATGTGATAGGCTTGAGAAAGGAAACCGAGTTGGGTACGTAGAACATATTGTCTATTCCATTCTCGACTTCTATAGGTTATTATCACGTATCTGTGATTGACTTCAAACATCACGTCTCATGGGAAATGATTGAGATATATAAAACTTCTATACAGCAATCGTCGATTGCTCCAGCGACACGTTGCGTAATCAGTAGCAGCTGACTTCAAACATCACGTCTCATGGGAAATGATTGAGATATATAAAACTTCTATACAGCAATCGTCGATTGCTCCAGCGACGCCTTGCGTAATTAGTAGCAGCTGGAACTTCGTCGCCGTCCGCGGTGGCCAAGAGGTTCTAGGCGCTTCAGTCTGGAACCGCGCGACTGCTACGGTCGCAGGTTCGAATCCTGCCTCGGGCATGGATGTCTGTGATGTCCATAGGTTAGTTAGGTTTAAGTAGTTCTAAGTTCTGGGGGCCTGATGACCACAGCAGTTAAGTCCCATAGTGCTCGGAGCCATTTTGCAACTTCATCCTGCTAAAAGATACAACGTTTAATTATTGAAGAAGGCCACGAAAGGACCACTAATACAATGAAACTAAAGACAGAATTTGAATCCACTTTTCCTAAAGTATTGTGAGGATCTAGACGAACTGTACTCACTTGCAACCTATTTAGTAATTCATAGTATCGATGTATATCATATGGAGGATTCGCACAAGTTTTTTCAGTAAATCCACCTAATTGTTCTTAAACCAGATTTCAGTGTAGCGTATTTCTAGAACTAGCATGCAGACGCTACTCTGAGCGAGAGCAGACAGTGATGATTGGGTGGTGGGCGAGGGTGGGGGGGAGGGGGGGGGAAGGGGGGCGATTTTACGTGGTGCCCCTAAATCAATTAAGACGAATGTCGTGATGGTTCTTTGTTCTATATGACCTTATACATTATCTCTTTATCATCGTCGATGGGAAGTTAGACGTAAACCTCCCTTTCTTCTTCGAAGCAGATAGCCCGTTCGAAACAATGTGGGTAGCGTGTTACTGTCTAAAATGTTAGTTGAATATCATTTTTCATTAATTAAAGCTAATGGCCCCATCCCAAAACAGAAAAATACCAGTCCTAGATAATGATGTCAACTTCATCAAAGTTCTCATTTAATTACAAAATAATCAAGAGAATTGTTCTCCCGTATTCAGGAGTCTATGTGATCTGGTTATGGCGTCATGTACCGTGAGCTATTCTAACATAAAAGCTCGTTACATCCCTCCATGGAGCTATGAAACCATTATTTGAATCACAGTAATAGATGAATTCAACGAAATTAAGATATGGCCTGTACTTATAGAAGAACTCACCTATTGCCATAGTCCGTGGCTTTGAAAACAGGCAACAACTGTAATGTCTTTCTCGTTTGACGTTTTTCTTTACATCTTGTGAGTATTCCTCCTTGTCTCACAATGTGAGTCATGTTTCATGCTGAGCAAGATACTGAAGCGTGCAAATTCTTGGTAAATTACAATTGTAGCAAATAATTGGAAAATGTAAAGTGAGCTGTGTATCATGGGAATAAGATCATAAATGATATTCAGATGCATTTCACTTGATGAGTAAGAGAAGTGATGAGTTTGTAAAAGAGGTATGTAGCGCCAAGATTGAAAAACTTGATTTCCTGGAAATTGCGATCAAAGGTGGTACTACAAATTTCTTGAAATTCAGACTCTTGACTGAAATACTTCTTTATAATCTATTGTCGTATTAGTCCTCTTAGTATAATATATTAAGTTTCGTAATCCGTTTCTCTGTAGATTTCTCATATTATAAATATTTCTCGGGATACAAAAGAAACAATCAACTTGCTACAGTGTAATTTTATTGACACAAACCAAGATAGCAAAATATTGGTGGGAAGTGTATATACTTTATAATCACAATGTTAAGACAGTTAAAGTGACCTAAAATGTGTAGTCAGATCGAACGAAAATATCTCTTCTAAAAGCGACATTAATGGACAGCACTGAAGCAGAGGATCAGAACAAGGGGCAGTCAGCGATACAGCGTAAACTAGACTGGAAGAAAACAGCCCGAAATATTCATGGATATGACACATCAGCTACGTAATTTGGAAACCCTTGTCTCCCAGATTATATAACTTAATTCAAGGCAGTACATTACAGGTGAGAAATATCGAAACTTTCCTACGAGCCACTACATGCCGCATTGCCCAATGCCTAACGATTCTCTTGCGAAGCCTCTTTCTTGTAAACAAAGCCCGTATGTCTCAAACGAATCAGCTGTTTACGTATGTTTCACTTAGGGGAATATTAATTATAATAGACAAGAAATTAAAAAGCTACAGCACTGTGTTATAAGGGAATGACAGTAAACCACGATTCCACTCCCATTAGTATTTACTGAGGTAATTTGTTACCGTGAAAAAATTTTGTCTGTCAAATGTTATTAAAGTCACACTCACGCTTTTATCAAAGGTACAATCTTCCTGTGTTATTTAGAAGTCTACGCGTGGCAACTTGATATTAATAGACAGAGTCCAGAATCGCTAAAGTAAAAGAGAAAGAGTATTCAGTTTGAGACGAAATTCGTATACTTTCATTCACATTCCATCATTAGAGGAAACGAGAGGTAATAATATACACCATCTGATCAGAAGTGTCTATATACCACTATCTGATGCGAAACTGATCACTACTTGTGAGGGGCCCGCATCTCGTGGTCGTGCGGTAGCGTTCTCGCTCCCCACGCCCGGGTTCCCGGGTTCGATTCCCAGCGGGGTCAGGGATTTTCTCTGCCTCGTGATGGCTGGGTGTTGTGTGCTGTCCTTAGGTTAGTTAGGTTTAAGTAGTTCTAAGTTCTAGGGGACTTATGACCACAGCAGTTTAGTCCCATAGTGCTCAGATCCATTTGAACTTGTGAGGGGTGGACCCGCCAGTATAAAAGGGGGCGGGGAATACTGTGTTGATAGAACAGAAGCGGTAACAGCCGAATACGTAGATTAGAAGAGCTCAGTGACTTCGAAAGTGGTCTAGTCGTCGGAAGTCATCATAGTGAGAAATCCATGAAGGGTATTTCAGTCTTTCTGGAGTTGACAAGTTGACTGTTGGTTATGTGATTGTGAAGTGGGAACGCGAAGGAATAATCACAGGAAAACCAAGATCAGGCAGATCACACGCTGACGAACGGAGACCGTCGACCATAACAGAGGACGGTTGTAAAATATTGCAAGGAATCAGTGGAAGGAATCACTCGTGAGTTCCAAAGTGCTACCAGCGGTCCAGCTACGACAATGACTGTGCGTAGAGAGTTACGACAACACAATTCTGTAGTCAGTACTGAGCGACATTTGAGGTTGTGTAAAAATCGACGCCTCCGGAGAGAGGAGACTGGAAACGAGTGGTTTGGAGTGATGAATCGCGCTACACTCTTTGTTAATCCGAATATGGGGTCTGGGTGTGGCGAATGCCTGGAGAACGTAATCTTCGTTTCATGGCGAAGAATGCAATGCCATTTCTCCATAGACATCAGACACCTCGGCGAAATTGTCCCAACCACAGTTAAAGTCGTCACAAAGGACAAAGAGTGTCCTCTAATAATTGTTCTAATGTATTCGATCAAATATTGTAGTCACACTAAACTGAATCTAAAGCGAATGTTATTTGCAAACATATTGGGTTGGTGCATAAATTCATAGCGATTTTGTTTTGCTTGTTGGTATGCCGGTTGCTCTGGGTTTATTTATCGATTCTCGTTTTTTATTTGTAGTACACTGCTGATGTTTGAATTTATATATTGTCATTTTGCCATTTGGAGGTAGTGAGTGGAGCTAGCGACGCCAAAAATGGAGTGCTAAGTAGAGAAATGGCAACCAACATATTCTTCTGTATGAGTTCAATAGTGGGATGACAACAGAGGTGGCAGGCAGAAATATTTGCGCCGTTTGTGAGTCTAATGCCACTGGAGAGAGAATGGCAAGAAAACGGTGGTCTCGTTTCAAGGAGGATCTTTTTTGGCAATAGTGACTCTCCATGTTCAGGAAGAACTTCGGGGTTTGATGAAGATCTTTTAAATGCATTAATCCACGATGATGCACACCATTCCACCCTATAACTGCCGAATGTGATGAACGGTGATCATTTCACCACCGTGCGATACTTTATGCAATGGGAAGGTTCAAAAATCGAGTGTATGGGTAGCTCATGCTCTAAGCAAAAATCACAAAAATCAGCGGGTAGCCATATGTGCATCTCTGCTTGCCCATTATCAGTTGTCTAGTGAACAGCGCCAACAAATCCCATCCTGTATCGTTATCGGTGACATGAAATGGTGGCTTAATGCTAAACGAAAAGAAATGAATGTCTGAGTCCAAACAAAGCAACAACCTCCTCGTAAAAGGCATTGCGTGCATCCACAGAAGATAACGCTATGCATCTGGTGGAACAGCGACGATGTAGTGTTCTACGTATTGTTTCCTGCGGTGTAACCATTGCTGCTAACATTTACTGTTAACAATAGTGATGTATTGCAGACGAAGTCCAAGAACAACGACCGGAAGACTGCGTGAAGTGATGCTACTTCACGATAACGCCTGCTCGTATTCTGCAGGGCTTAGAGAAAACACTGTACAGAAGTTTTGATGAAAAGTCATTTCGCACCCACTATATTCATCTGATCTTGATTTTCACGTTTTCCGCTCTCTATCGAACAACATTCAAGGAACGTACTTTCCGGCTGAAAATGTGCTCCGAACATGGCTCGAGGAGTTCTGTGCCTCAGAACCACGTTACTTCTACAGTCACGGAATCGAAGAGTTACCCCAGAATTGGCAGACTGTTGTAAATAGTGAAGGAGAATAGATTGAAAAACACCACGAACTTAAGCACCAATTCATCATTACAGTCGATAAGAAGCACATACATTAGAAGCTTTAACTTGTTAATGGCAGATGCCTTGTGCTGCAGTAACTAATGAAAAGTGTTGGACGGTAGTGAGTGACACTGACTCAACATACATTACGTCGAGTGCTGTCATGACTGCAGATTATGGATTACATAATTTTTGTTGGTAATAAACTGATCCTCAGTCAAAATATTTTATTTTCCTGTTTTGTTTTATCGATTTTAGGAGCTACAACTCTATTTGCAAGGACTACATTGACTTTTTTTGCAAATATATACGATGCACAATATGGATATTTCGTTGCCAAATGAAGGTGACAAAGTGAAACATATTGAATGTTCAAAACACTTTAATGCTGTCTTTCAAAAGGAGGTGCAGCTCCGAAATGTGGTGGACTAAAATAGGAAAATAAAATATTCTTAGTGAAGAAGTTTTGTTACTAAGAGGAATATTCTTAACCTAGGAAATTTTTCTTTCAGACAGTTCCTTCAACAAATTACTTAAACTCTGTTCTATGGCTCTCCATAAGAAATAAATTACGTAATGTAACACAGAAAATCGTTGTTAGTGAAGGGACGTTTCATCTCTGTTTAAATGTCATTTTCAATGGGCAGCATTGATTAAAATTAGTATTTCCGCTGGACATTCGACTGCTTCCTCTTTTTTGCTTTCACAATGGCTAACACGGCGTGTTTTTAGATTTTGTGAAACCAAAATGAAAAATGGTAACATGAATGCTAAAAACTTCCTGGCAGATTAAAACTGTGTGCCGGACCGAGACTCGAACTCGGGACCTTTGCCTTTCGCGGGCAAGTGCTCTAGAGCACTTGCCCGCGAAAGGCAAAGGTCCCGAGATCGAGTCTCGGTCCGGCACACAGTTTTAATCTGCCAGGAAGTTTCATATCAGCGCACACTCCGCTGTAGAGTGAAAATTTCATTCTAGGAACATTAATGCTGATGTAATGTTTAGAGCAAGTACGAGATTGAACTTCTACTGTCAAGCATATCCTCACTGCTACAGTAAACACTTTTTAAATAAAAACGAAGTTCGTCTGGCTTCAGCTGGGTGTGGTATACACGAAGAAACTCTGTTTAGTGTCTTCCTGCACAAACTGATGTGTTGTACTTCACTAACGTGACGCCTTCTACTTTGTACTGGTTTCCTTACAAAGGGTACACACCATAAAACTAGTACGGAAAACGTTTCTTACACTTACGCGAAATTTACCTTTTTTGATGAGCAGGAGAACTTGCCACCACAGAAAATGCTGAAAATCGTGATCTCAATGAATCAATCGGATGCTGTGACATGTAGGCGCAAGCGCTGCTCATACTGGTTCTGTCACAGGCACTTCGATGAGTCATTACGTTTGCTTGAATGGAGGGAGCAGAGCTGTTCAGTGAGCATTTGAATACAACATAAAATGCAGCTCTCGCTAAAAGAGCTGCTTAATCTCTAGAGTGGTATTTGGAGCACAAAGTCTGGTGCCAGCACTGTAACACGCTTCTTTCACCAAACTGTTAATGCTAATCAGTATGACAACAAATTTTCCAATTCATATGTGGATGAACTCACAGGAGATAAGAAAATGTATTGATATTTTCAGTAAGACTGAGCAACAGCACATATCACATTCATAAATTTGTCGCTAGTGAATAAAGTATTCGGTGAGGAGCGGACAATCAGCGGTGGCAGTATATCTCCTTGCCACTAAGATCGCCTAATTTTCTCTCTCCCTATGATTTTTATCTCTGCGGTAGACTGAAGGGTCAGTTCACAAATAATTCTCACACACAGGAAGATTAGCAAGAGAACACTAAAAACCCTGTTGCTGCCATTTGTAAGGCAGAGCTGCTAAGCGAATCTCACAATTTGATAAACCGTGCACAGCGTTGCATCGATGCCAAGGGTGGCCCTATCAAGTTTATTTTGTGATATTCATTAACGTGGTTCAAACCTGCTTCTGATTTTCCGGATCAGTTATATTTTGCGCACCCTGTACCTGCCTAGGTACTGACGTGATCCTAAAGCCGCTGTTTAAGGTATGCCTGATTTTCTCAACATATACAGGGTGAGTCACCTAACGATACCGCTGGATATATTTCGTAAACCACATTAAATACTGACTAACCGATTCCACAGACCGAACGTGAGGAGAGGGGCTAGTGTAATTAGTTAATACAAACCATTAAAAAATGCACGGAAGTATGATTTTTAACACAAACCTACGTTTTCTTAAATGGAACCCCGTTAGTTTTGTTAGCACATCTGAACATATAAACAAATACGTAATCAGTGCCGTTTGTTGCATTGTAAAATGTTAATTACACCCGGAGATATTGTAACCTAAAGTTGACGCTCGAAACCTCGGACATTCAGTTGCGTGTTGTAACAAACACGGGCCACGGTCGGCGAGCAGCATCTGCAGGGACATGATTACGATGACGACCGTGTTTACGAGTGTGGCTGTAGTGCACTGTTGTGGTTTGGTCTAGCTGTCGCAGTGTCCGCAGGTAGCGCTTGCTGCTATTGTTATTCTGCATTCGTCTCCGCACGCAGACCAACTGTAGTACACCGTGTTAGCCGACGTCTGTGATAGTGTAATGTTGTAGGAAAAATGGTGCAAATGGCTCTGAGCACTATGGGACTTAACTTCTCAGGTCATCAGTCCCCCAGAACTTAGAACTACTTAAACCTAACTAACCTAAGGACATCACACACATCCAAGCCCGAGGCAGGATTCGAACCTGCGACCGTAGCGGTCGCGCGGTTCCAGACTGTAGGGCGTAGAACCGCTCGGCCACTCCGGCCGGCTGTTGTAGGAACTGTGACGATGGTGTATTCGAACTCTGAAAAGGCGGAGATGATACTCATCTATGGCGAGTGTCGACGAAATGCAGCTGAAGCCTGCAGGGTGTATGCAGAACGGTACCCGGACAGAGAGCATCCAACGTGCCGCACTTTGCAAAACATCTACCGCCAACTGTATGCAACAGGTATGGTCGTAGCACGCAAACGGGTCCGTAACAGGCCCGTCACAGGAGAAGCGGGTGCAGCTGTTGTGTTAGTTGTTGTCGCCATGAACCCACACATGAGTACACGAGACATTGCGAGAGCCGGTGGACTGAGTCAAAGTAGTGTCAGGCGCATACTGCATCGTCATCGCTTTCACCCGTTTCATGTGTCGCTACATTAGCAATTACATGGTGATGACTTTAATAATCGAGTGCAATTCTGTCAATGGGCATTAACAGAGAATGCGTTGCAGTTCTACCTGTTTACCGATGAAGCGGGTTTCACAAACCACGGGGTAGTGAATCTACGGAACATGCATTACCGGTCCGTGGACAATCCTCGCTGGCTCAGACAGGTAGAGCGACAGCGACCGTGGACTGTAAATGTATGGTGCGGAATCATTGGCGACCACCTCATTGGTCCTCACTTCATTGCAGGGGCCCAAACAGCTGCAGCATACATCGCGTTTCTACAGAATGATCTACCAACGTTGCTCGAAAATGTCCCACTGGAACCGCGTCGACGCATGTGGTATCAGCATGATGGTGCACCTGCACATTCCACAATTAACACTAGGCTGTTCCTTGACAGGATGTTCGACGGGCGTTTCATAGGACGTGGAGGACGCATAAATTGGCCAGCCCGTTCTCCTGGTCTTACACCTCTGGACTTCGTTCTGTGGGGTACGTTAAAGGAGAATGTGTACCGTGATGTGCCTACAACCCCAGAGGAAATGGCTCTGAGCACTATGCGACTTAACTTCTGAGGTCATCAGTCGCCTAGAACTTAGAACTAATTAAACCTAACTAACCTAAGGACATCACACACATCCATGCCCGAGGCAGGATTCGAACCTGCGACCGTAGCGGTCACGCGGTTTCAGACTGAAGCGCCTTTAACCGCACGGCCACACCGGCCGGCAACCCCAGAGGATATGAAACAACGTATTGTAGCAGCCTGCGGCGACATTACACCAGATGTACGACATTAATTACGCCAGAGATTGCAATTGTGTGCAGCAAATGATGGCCACCACATTGAACATCTATTGGCCTGACATGTCGGGACACACTCTATTCCACTCCGTAATTGAAAACGGAAACCACGTGTGTACGTGTACCTCACCCCTCATGGTAATGTACATGTGCGTCAGTGAAAAC
Organism: Schistocerca nitens; assembly: GCF_023898315.1. NCBI lineage: Eukaryota > Metazoa > Arthropoda > Insecta > Orthoptera > Acrididae > Schistocerca > Schistocerca nitens. The sequence continues at coordinate 438,524,806 of NC_064616.1, forward strand.
GACCAATAAAAAGGTGTTAGCATATGGACGTCATGTACTGTTCCAGTCTGTTCTGTACCTAAGGTCCATCACCGTTCCCTTTGGATCCCTACGTAATTCGGTGCTCTCCGATACACACGATCGAACAGCGGAGGAGTGGTAGTCAAGCGTCAACTTCAGGTTACAATATCTCCGGATGTAATTAACATTTTACAATGCAACAAACGGCACTGATTACGTATTTGTTTATATGTTCAGATGTGCTAACAAAACTAACGGGGCTCTATTTAAAAAAAATAACGTAGGTTTGTGTTAAAAAACATACATCCGTGCATTTTTTTATGGTTTGTATTAACCAATTACACTAGCTCCTCTCCTCACGTTCGGTCTGTGGAATCGATTCGTCAGTATTTGATGTGGTTTACGAAATATATCCAGCGGTAATGTTAGGTGACTCACCCTGTATATAAAATCAGCGAAGTTGTCAACATGGAATCACATATCATGCAAGATGATGACAAAACTAATTTCATTATGAGAAGAAATTTGGATAGTCAGACAGTATACTCCATGACACCAAAAGTCTCTTGATGCTACCACTCGTTCGAAAGAGATGTGATATGTCACCACATAGCTCTTAAAAACTTAGGGACGAGGTAGATCAATTAACATAACATGTTAACAGTTCCGTGGGAAGTAATGAAAGTGCGGGAGCATGTTGCCAGAGGTCCCCAAGTAGTGCACACCTGGACGTCACAAGCGAAGGTCAGCGTGACTATAGCGGAAAATGGGACTGTCCCCGCAACAAGAGGCATGTGTAGGGACGGGAAAAAGATTGTGTGTTTCAATCAACGAGCAGTTACGGTGCACTGTGGTGGTGTTCTGCATTGCAACTTGACTCTCGTGCAACATATGGATGACTTCACACGGGGAAGAATCAGCGGGAAACATAGGCACTGTTGCTCGAAGGTGAGGAGTTGGTTGACCACCGTCAAATGCAGCACCAGATGATCACAACTTGTGCAACAGGCAAGAAGGTATCCACGTCAAACAGCGGGTGCAGTGCAACCATGTTTAACAGGACTGCAAGGCACGGAGTCTCGTGCTCCACAGTGGCACAGTGACTCATAAAGGTAGTCTGTTTCCTCGGCGACAGTACGTTCTCTTTTGTTTAACATGGACATGGGCGGCACCGTTGGTGATGGTGTCAAGACCACAGTAACTGGACCAGCGAGGAGTGAGGTTGATTACTCTTCCCCGATATCAACTACAGTGAGAACAGTGATTATGGACGTACTGTCTCATGGAGAGAGGTGGGAAGACGTAGTACATCCTGACGGAACACCGTCGAATATGATCGTTTTGGTGGTCGGGGTGTTATAGTGTGGGAAGGCAAAATGTTGCATGAGCATACTGACACGGTATTACATCTCCCTGTGCGTCGTTTCAAAGACGTATTCAGCTCTTACATCATTTTTTGGACGAAATAGTGTGACCTCACAGAACTGAGCACGTAGAGGAGCTCTTGGAACGAGAGGATATTCGGCGAATGATATGGGCCGCCCATTTCGCCCGACTTAAATCCCATCGAGAACGTATGGGATGGAATGTGGAGACGTAATGAAGTACATCCATATGCACCAACGACCATCTAGCAATTGTCAGCCATGACGGTGGAAAAGTGGAACGCCTTGTGTGTTATCGATAGCTGCGATGACACAAGGTAGGTGAACTCTCGTAGGTTGGCACTACGAGAGCGGATGAACTACGCAGACCACAGCTCCCTCTAGCCGACGCTGTGGGGCTCTACGAGCGCGGCTCGACTTTCGCTCAGTTCATCAAGAGCAGTTGACCGGGACACTTCGCTTTAACTTCCTTTAGTATAGAGACTTGCACTACTTACGTCGGGTCTAAGGCTTTGCACCTACGTGCTCATGTGTACAAAGTTATGTATGCATCTGTATATATTCGCACCAGTAAACCGCTTTTACTTACTTGCGGTACCGACGTGTTCTACCTCAACTGCTCCTTCTCGCTTCCTTCATTCGGCCAACCTTTTAGTTTTCAGGAGCAGACACACGCGCCGCCTTCCAGGCGGAATACAAAACCGTGACACAAGAACGAATTACCAACCTTCTGTCCAACGTTGGAGCACTCTACAGAGCATGTATTGCCGTCCGTCCGTGATGATAGTAATTACCGTCGTTAAATGAAAACTAATTTCTGTTCGTTCCATTGTGTATTTTTTTTCAGTCGCCTACTGTACTATACTGTGGCACGTCTTTCTACGTATGGTCTAATTTTCATCGCGCTGTGTTAATTAGCGTTGACACGCCATGGAAAGGTTACTTTTATCCTTCAGTATTGCAAACCATTGTAATTTTTTAGCCACTGTTGCTCTTGTGTTACAAGTTTTTAGCTATGTGGAAATAAAATAAAGAAGTTCCTACTGGTGTGTATTTAGCCACTCATGTACGTATGATGTCGCTTGCCTCACTTGTGTGGGTTTGTAGCAAAGACTTTTTCCACATCCTGTCTCTAGAATTACTGTAGCACGTAGGGGTTTACAATTTAGTTATTTTCGAACAAGAAAGTATACTTAGTAACTTCCACATACATACGTACCTGTATACGTGGGTGCGGTAGAAAGTAGACTTACTGTATTTACATTCATTATTCTCAGTTTTCAATTAAGCATAATATTTTACTTTAATTAAAATTGTAATCCATTAAATAAAGCTGACAGACAACTAGTGAAGCTTCATACATAAGTGACATAGTTTAACATCTTAAACCACTTTTAGAAATGCAAAACGTTTGCTGCTTCTGTTTCCTTGCTTTTATTTTCTAAACTGTAATGCAGTCATAATTAAATTGATTATGAGCGCTAGTTTGGAATATATCTTGCAGCAGGTTGGGAAATTTTTGTTCTGTCTATGAAACTTCGTATATAAATCAATGTGTATTTTGTTAACGAAGGAATGTTATACAGGAAAGTCATTCTCTTTCTGCTCTATTTTGGTCTTTCGTTAAAATCAGTTAATTCAAAGGTGCAGCGTACAATCTTGATCTATGTTTCAAATTATTTCCATTGTCTGCCCGTTACATGCGACACGAATTTGATATTGTTTCGTGTGACTTGTTGTGCCGTGGTTGGCACGCCGCTTGAGATTGGCACTACTTCCTCTAGCGAGACATGGCACACTGGTGGCGATCGAGGTCTCTTTCTAGCGAGCACGAAGTTGGAACGGTGGAGTGACAGTTACGGACCGGTGTCGGCAGACACGTTGTGGCTATCACGTGAGTGCGTGATTTGCTCCCGATCCAAATCTATGCTAAGACGACCACGATATCAGTACCTTTCCTGGCGGAAGATTGTTCTATGAATATGCTGTGGAAGTGGTTGTACGCCGGTGGTGCTCCGTAGTGGTTCATTGAACCCTCTGCCAGGAACTTTATTGTGAATAGCAGAGTAATCACGTTGAGGCAGATGTAGTACTACTATTCTACAGCTTGAGGAATAAGCGTTAAGTAGTAGCTTTCGTGAAGATGGTGCTTTGAGGTGTTGCTAAACTGTGTTTCCCAGAAATGTCAAACTCCAGTAAAGCGGATGCATTGGGCTCTCCATAAGGTGCTGAATATTAGTCTGTTTCAGCTCACATATTTTACTGTGCTGGTCATGTATCGAAAGGTTATGCCATGTTGGAACTGGTGTAATGTGATGTGGTGACATATAGCTGAACAAACCAGTCTATCCGTGACGACATTCGAGAAGACAGTTACTAAAGGTACTGTCTTGATAAACTTCATCTAATCTTTGCCGAAATTCTGCTCTGCTGAAGTTCTTGCCTATTTTAACAGTGTTCGCGTTTATATATATTTGGACATCGATCACCTTTAAGTGTTGACGCTAGTGAACAGTTTCTAACTTGACTCTTAGGTAAGATCAAATTGCATTTATTGATTGCTAAGCTATCCATTGCTTTCTCCTTTCTATCTCTCAAAGTAAATTTATGGAATTGCGCTAAAGTAAACCTCAACGATGGATTAGAAAAAAAATTTCTTCATTTAAGGGATCATTTTCATTTGAAAAGTATGTGTTCACGTGGAGATCTGAGTAGAGTGTGACTGTGCGTTATGTGGTTTTGTACATAGCGCTTTAAGGAATGTGCCTTGTAATCATCCTGAACATTGCGCGCTCATGTAAACTTATCTGTTGTAGAAATTTTCTCAGGAAACGTGACGTCATAACTCGTGTCGGATCATAGAGAGCTGTGACTGCCATCTTGTACAGCTTTCGAACTGGGAATGTTAACTATGTATTCAGATTTCACATTCAGTTATGTTTCTGGAATAAGTGTATCAGTATTTCCTTTACTGGTTAAATTTCAAAATTATATATTTATCTGTTTAAAATATGCTATGTTTAAACTCGCATCCAAGCTCAACGAATCACTTCACCATTTCCTAAGTTCCAGCATCCTCCTACATTGCTCTGTCATTCATTGTGATACCCTACTCGCTTCTCAATTCATGTATGTTAACGTGTAGAATTAATTAAGCGAAAACTAGCCTTGTACTTCAGTATCTACTAAAAATTCAAATCTCAGTAAAAAAGTGTAAGTTTTATTTTGTAATATTTTATAGCTCACTTAAAGTGCTGAATAATAATCTGATGTACCGCTGGCCCCAGCGGAGGCTCGAGTGCTCCCTCGGGCATGGGTGTGTGTGTTTGTTCTTAGGATAATTTAGGTTAAGTAGTGTGTTATCAGGAAAAAGAAAACTGGCGTTCTACGGATCGGAGCGTGGAATGTCAGATCCCTTAACCGGGCAGGTAGATTAGAAAATTTAAAAAGGGAAATGGATAGGTTAAAGTTAGATATAGTGGGAATTAGTGAAGTTCGGTGGCAGGATGAACAAGACTTTTGGTCAGGTGAATACAGGCTTATAAACACAAAATCAAATAGGGGTAATGCAGGAGTAGGTTTAATAATGAATAAAAAAATAGGAGTGCGGGTAAGCTACTACAGTCAGCATAGTGAACGCATTATTGTGGCCAAGATAGACACGAAGCCCACGCCTACTACAGTAGTACAAGTTTATGTGCCAACTAGCTCTGCAGATGATGAAGAAATTGAAGAAATGTATGATGAGATAAAAGAAATTATTCAGGTAGTGAAGGGAGACGAAAATTTAATGGTCATGGGTAACTGGAATTCGAGAGTAGGAAAAGGAAGAGAAGGAAACATAGTAGGTGAATATGGATTGGGGCTAAGAAATGAAAGAGGAAGCCGCCTGGTGGAGTTTTGCAGCTGGGTGTTGTGTGATGTCCTTAGGTTAGTTAGGTTTAAGTAGTTCTAAGTTCTAGGGGACTGATGACCATAGATGTTAAGTCCCATAGTGCTCAGAGCCATTTTTAGAGTTTTGCACAGAGCTTAACTTAATCATAGCTAACACTTGGTTCAAGAATCATGAAAGAAGATTGTATACATGGAAGAATCCTGGAGATTCTAAAAGGTATCAGGTAGATTATGTAATGGTAAGACAAAGATTTAGGAATAAGGTTTTAAATTGTAAGACATTTCCAGGGGAAGATATGGACACTGACCACAATCTATTGGTTATGAACTGTAGATTAAAACTGAAGAAACTGCAGAAAGGTGGGAATTTAAGGAGATGGGACCTGGATAAACTGACTAAACCAAAGGTTGTACAGAGTTTCAGGGAGAGCATAAGGGAACAATTGACAGGAATGGGGGAAAGACGTACAGTAGAAGAAGAATGGGTAGCTCTGAGGGATGAAGTAGTGAAGGCAGCAGAGGATCAAGTAAGTAAAAAGATGAGGGCTAGTAGAACTCCTTGGGTAACAGAAGAAGTATTGAACTTAATTGATGAAAGGAGAAAATACAAAAATGCAGTAAATGAAGCAGGCAAAAAGGAATACAGACGTCTCAAAAATGAGATCGACAGGAAGTGCAAAATGGCTAAGCAGGGATGGCTAGAGGACAAATGTAAGGATATAGAGGCTTATCTCACTAGGGGTAAGATAGATACTGCCTACAGGAAAATTAAAGAGACCTTTGGAGAAAAGAGAACCACTTGTATGAATATCAAGAAGTCAGATGGAAACCCAGTTCTCAGCAACGAAGGGAAAGCAGAAAGGTGGAAGGAGTATACAGAGGGTCTATACAAGGGCGATGTACTTGAGGACAATATTATGGAAATGGAAGAGGATGTAGATGAAGATGAAATGGGAAATACGATACTGCGTGAAGAGTTTGACAGAGCACTGAAAGATCTGAGTCGAAACAAGGCCCCGGGAGTAGACAACATTCCAGTAGAACTACTGATGGCTTTGGGAGAGCCAGTCCTGACAAAACTCTACCATCTGGTGAGCAAGATGTATAAGACAGGCGAAATACCCTCAGACTTCAAGAAGAATATAATTATTCCAATCCCAAAGAAAGCAGGTGTTGACAGATGTAAAAATTACCGAACTATCAGTCTAATAAGTCACAGCAGCAAAATACTAACGCGAATTCTTTACAGACGAATGGAAAAACTGGTAGAAGCCGACCTCGGGGAAGATCTGTTTGGATTCCGTAGAAATATTGGAACACGTGAGGCAATACTGACCTTATGACTTATCTTAGAAGAAAGATTAAGGAAAGGCAAACCTACGTTTCTAGCATTTGTAGACTTAGAGAAAGCTTTTGACAATGCTGACTGGAATACTCTCTTTCAAATCCTAAAGGTGGCAGGTGTAAAATACAGGGAGCGAAAGGCTATTTACAATTTGTACAGAAACCAGATGGCAGTTATAAGAGTCGAGGGGCATGAAAGGGAAGCAGTGGTTGCGAAGGGAGTGAGACAGGGTTGTAGCCTCTCCCCGATGTTATTCAATCTGTATATTGAGCAAGCAGTAAAGGAAACAAAAGAAAAATTCGGAGTAGGTATTAAAATCCATGGAGATGAAATAAAAACTTTGAGGTTCGCCGATGACATTATAATTCTATCAGAGACAGCAAAGGACTTGGAAGAGCAGTTGAACGGAATGGACAGTGTCTTGAAAGGAGGATATAAGATGAACATCAACAAAAACAAAACGAGGATAATGGAATGTAGTCTAATTAAGTCGGGTGATGCTGAGGGAATTAGAATAGGAAATGAGACACTTAAAGTAGTAAAGGAGTTATGACATTTGGGGTGCAAAATAACTGATGATGGTCGAAGTAGAGAAGATATAAAATGTAAACTGGCAATGGCAAGGAAATCGTTTCTGAAGAAGAGAAATTTGTTAACATCGGGTATAGATTTAAGTGTCTGGAAGTCGTTTCTGAAAGTATTTGTATGGAGTGTAGCCATGTATGGAAGTGAAACATGGACGATAAATAGTTTGGACAAGAAGAGAATAGAAGCTTTCGAAATGTGGTGCTAGAGAAGAATGCTGAAGATTAGATAGGTAGTTCACATAACTAATGATGAAGTTTTGAATAGAATTGGGGAGAAGAGGAGTATGTGGCACAACTTGACAAAAAGAAGGTCCGGTTGGTAGGACATGTTCTGAGGCAGCAAGGGATCACAAATTTAGCATTGGAGGGCAGCGTGTAGGGTAAAAATCGTAGGGGGAGACCAAGAGATGAATACACTAAGCAGATTCAGAAGGATGTGGGTTGCAGTAAGTACTGGGAGATGAAGAAGCGTAGGATACGGTAGCATGGAGAGCTGCATCAAACCAGTCTCAGGACTGAAGATGGTTCAAATGGCTCTGAGCACTATGGGACTCAACTGCTGTGGTCATAAGTCCCCTAGAACTTAGAACTACTTAAACCTAACTAACCTAAGGACAGCACACAACACCCAGCCATCACGAGGCAGAGAAAATCCCTGACCCCGCCGGGAATCGAACCCGGGAACCCGGGCGTGGGAAGCGAGAACGCTACCGCACGACCACGAGATGCGGGCCAGGACTGAAGACCACAACAACAACAACAGTGTGTAAGCTTAGGGACTGATGACCATAGCAGTTGAGTGCCATAAGATTTCACACACATATGAACATATGAACATAATAATCTGTTGCAGTGTACCATTTGATCATTGGTGACTTTTTGCCCTGTATGGTAGATTTTTGGATGTGGTAATCTTCTGCAGTTATTAATAAGTGGTTCAGCTCATCATCGAGTTTTAAAATCTGGAGGTCTGTTTCCACATCACTGGGGTGATTTTAGTTCACTATGAAGTGGTCTGCAAATGTAGAGTGTATGCTGTCATTTTCACTGCCTTTAAATGTTCAGAATGTCAGATTCTAAAATTTCTGGATGTCTGTCCCACATATACTGATCCGAAATATTTGCAGGATAACAGAAACGTAATTTATCTGCCATGGTGCTGTGTAGCATTAATCGTTTCTGTGGTGTACTGTCTGTTCCCTGTGCCACATGTATGTGCTCTACCAAATGAAAATTACTGCTGTCTGATTACGTTTAGTTCTTGCTTGTAGCTATCTTCATCCATTGCAGTTCCGTTCAGTCTGTGTAGGATTTATCTGACGCTTGCTTATTTGTGTGCTGTGGGATGGTTCGACCTACACGGCAACAAAACTTAAAATTCCATTGCCACAAATTCAGTGATGTTCATTAGTAACATATTTGTTTCTAGAGATAGTAATTCATTCTATTGTTATGCATACTACATACAATTATTTGCAATGCATGTACACTGTAACGTACGAACTTTTGTATTTATCCATCATAAAACTCAGATAACATATATGCAGTAAACATTTGTCTGTGGGTTGATGCCTTTATATGATTTATATGGACGACCAAAGGCGTTTTTTCTCTAACATTTAATATTTTCACTGCCGTTGCGTGCATAAGTTTATTCTGTTGTTTGTAAGCCTCTGACCTGTGGTGCAGCTACGTGTGGCCTTTGTCACCAAGCAACGTGTGCAGCCCTGGCGCGCCTGGGGCAGCCTTGTCAATTATTGAGGGTCTTGTGGCTGTAACTGCAAGGTAACCAAGTTTAAGCAACCTTAAGCCAATTTGTATGCATTACAGTTGGCTAGAGAGAGAGAGCAGTATATTGCTGGCCGTCTATTTGATTGTGTGTTCCTGCCTCGAACGTTTTCCACGCTCCACGCACCTCACAAAGGACCGCCTCCCGTTTCTTTACACCGATACGCACAACTATTTCTTAATATTTTCCCGAATTTATTTTTTAGGCAAAAGCTATAGACTTACCTGAATGTATAGTACACAGGGCGAAAACCAGTTTTCCTGTTTCAAAAATAATGCCGTCGTCTTTTACGGTAGTTATCCATTTCGAAATTGCGGTCAGTTCGTCGCGAAAACAAAGAAAGTTGTGTCAGTGTCGATATAGTAACACAAATTTGATTGTTTCATACACTTAGAAGTTTCAAGACAGTTTATATCTCTTTGTTACTTACTAACTTTAATTCATCTAATTGTGTATACATGATCGTTACAAGAGCTGAAACGTTCTTCAGAATTATTTGAGCTGGAGATGATTCATTTAGAAGTTTCAAAGCAGTAACAACACCGTGGAACTACATAATCTGATATATTTCGTAGGTATTGGAAAAGCAGTTTCGTAAATATGATCCAGAACTTATACGTTTCGATATCCCTAATTTAGAGGATGGAAAATTTTTAAAAGTCCTCATATTTTCCCTACTTACCCATGAATCAGCCGTTCCTGTATTGTGCTTTATACTAGGCGTTTTCCGAAAGTTAGGTCCGATCGGTCACGAAATGGAAGCCACAGTGAAAATCAAAAGTGTTTTATTTGATATACTTGGCCACATTTTCCAGCAACGTCTCCGCATAGTCGCCGCTCCGTCTGAGACATTTGTCGTAGCGGTGTATCAGCTTTCCAAAACTCTCAACATAGAACGCAGCAGCCTGCATTTTTCGCCGATTCTCAACAGTTCGCTGTCTGTGCCAAAACGTTTACATCATAGCCAGCGGTTCATGTCAAGAGAGATGAAATGCAGAGGGAGCAAGGTACGGGCTGTTTGCAGGGCGATAAAACACGTCCCGTCGAAAACGGTGCACGGGCGTCCTCATTGCCCCTGCAGAGTGCGGCCGAAAACTCTCATGAACAAAGAAATGCACGACAGTTACATTGTGTGGGCTGCATCAAATCTGGCGAAATCTCTCACGGGCACTCATACTTGGTGGGAGACAACGTTTTCTAGGCATCTTTTCGTGGTCACTGAGCACTCAGAACTGAGAAGACAGACGTGACGCTATCAATGGGCACACACCTACGCAAAGCTTTATCTGATTTTTAATGCGGTTTCGATTTCGCGACCGATCGGACCTTGCTTTCGGGTACGCCTCGTATTTTGAAAGAGTTAAAATTATTATAGCGTTTCTGTGGCCACAAGGTCCACAGACGCCGCAAATTATGTGAATCATAACATTTTACAACACCGTCAACCATTTTATAGATTGAAACGACATTCAATATGTTTGGCTGTGAAGCTATTTTCACTGTTTTCATGGCAGTAGCGCTTCAGAATTGATATTCTTGCGTTAGAGTCCTAGAAATCATGAAACGGAAGAGGTTAGCTGCATTACCGAACTTGACAGTTAGTGCGTAATACTAACTTTGTGTGTTCATTAGAAAAATTAGAATGAAAAGAGAGAAATATGTCAAACAATACACTCATGCACCAAAGTATTATGTACACCTGCTTCATAGATTGTTTGTCGGCAACGAAATACATAACTGATTTTGCTTATCAGGGATCCGACAGTTAATTGATAGGTTTGTGGATATATGTGGCATCAGATGTCTACTCACAGGTCATGTACGGGAAAAGACCGGACCTCTGATTTGTGTACGCTGTGATGGCGCCCGACAGCGACCCAGATGGGTTCCATAGGAATTACATCAGGCGAGTCTGTTCTCCGAGATATCAACATGAGTTCGCGATAATGCCCCTCAAACTGCTGTAGCTCGGTTCTGGCTCCGAGACACGGACAATTATACTACTGAAAGATTATATCTCCGTCGGGCAAGATATCAATCACGAAGGGGTGCAGGTGGTTCGCAGCTGCCAGCGTGTCTTCGAAAAGTACCACAGGTACCATGAAAGCGCAGGGGAATGACTCTCATAGCCTAAGAGTGCTTCTACCAGCCGGCGTCTGCGGCGGGCTGCACGTTTCGAACTGCCGTTTACCTCGTTGACGGCATTTGTGGAGACGACCAGCGGTCTTGTGTAACAGAAACGTTTTCCATCTGAAAGGCCGACACCTTTCCATTTATCAACGGTCGAATCTCGATGACCCCGTGCTCATAATAATTGACCATGCTGTTGGATCAATATGTGAACACGTAGGGGTGGTCTGCTAGGGGGCTTCATGTTCAGCGATGTAGAATGAACGGTGTGCTCCAAACACTTACACTTGCACCAGCATTGTGCTCTTTCTCAGAGGTGCCACAGATCGCCATCTACTGTACTTTACAGAGCAGACAAGCCTCCAAACCCCAAGCTCTGTGAAGAGTCGTCGATGTGCAGCCATTTAGCGCCTAGTAGTAGTTACGCTGTCCTACACATTTCCGTAGATACTCGCGAGATTAGCATATGAACATTCTACCAGCTTCGCCGTTTTCATGATACTTGTTCACAGGCTCTGTGTGATATTAATCTGCCCTTTGTCAAAGTAGCTTATCTCAATGAATTTCCCCATTAGCAGCCAATATCTTCGCTAGGGTGATCCTCCGTCGGTGTCTTCTTCACTTAGATGTGTCAAGTACCACGACTCCTCCAGGCGGCATTCAACGTGCTGTGGGCGTTAGTGATAATGTTGGCTTCTCAGTATGTGTTGGGCCAGATCATGAAAACGGTACCTACGTAAAAGTTCAAAACAAAGAATACGTTTTAAAATAGAAAATATTTCAGACAAAATGTGCCAAGATAGTGTTTGTTGCCACAGGCAAAGAATGAATGACACCCAACGGAAGAAACTCATCTGCAACGTCTTTGTCTCGAAACAGAAAACAAGAATAGCCTGGTACATAAACGTTAAAAAACCTCTAAATGGGTATGCAACAAGCAGACTCATATCATCGACATTTCTTCAGAACAGCTGTACAGTCATTTCGAGAAAATATGGATGTATATGTGTATATCCAATATAAAATTTTGACTTATATTTGGAGCAGTTACAGTGATATTCCGAGGGAAAATGGAAATGCATCCACTAGAAATACAAATCTGACAGATCTGCAGAGCAGCTATAATGACAACTGAGACTTTTCGAGAGAACAAAATCACATTTGGTGCCAAATGGTCGGATTACCGCCGTGTTAGAAACAGACAACTGATGAAAGAATTTGGATTAAACGAAAACACTGAACGACAGAAACTGGCATAAACGTATGGTCGTAATTTGTTGGCTAACAGAAGAAACAAATAATAACAGTAATAACGGTAAACTATGGTCTTTTCAAGGTAATGACTTAAGTGTTCAGCAGTTAAACATTTTATAGGTAATTAAATATTATCTTTTCTGTGCAAAAGACTTTGTGTCTCTAAGAACACTAATAACTGTTGCTTGAAAAGAATAATTATTGTCCGTAAACTTCACAACTATAATTATAAAGGTACTTAGCGTTTCAGTTTATTTAACTAAGTATTTTAAAGTTTCTGTGAAGAAATTAAAACAGAGTAGTATTAAAATCTATGTAAGACTCATTAAGACATACTGTTGAGGATCTGAGGTACACAGGGTGAACCAGGACTCCACCGACAAACTTTCAGAGGTTGTTCCTGGATACCCTCCGAGTATTTTGGTGCGAGGGACACACGGTCCCTGATGGCTCGTTACAGAATACAGTTATGATTTGTTCAGTTTGTTACCGCAGTCACACTTGTTTCTGTGGCACACAACACAGAGTAATGCAACAATCCTGAGATGAAATGCGTACACGTTTCTCACAGTAAGTTCAGTATGATCGGTCAGTGTACAGTGCAGCACTTAACAAATATAGGACTGTTCCGTTACAGGTATTATTCAAAATTGTAACAGCCATGATCGCCGAAGTGTGTCGAACGAAGCAATATCGACTATCTTTCCCGCTCAAGAATTCCAGGAGTTTGCAGTACTACTTCTGCCACTGCGAATATCCCAGTAATCAGATCCATGTGAGTATCGCTCGGACTCTTGTAAGGACGCGAATGGAACAACTGTGTTTGCAAATACTACAAACAGTACATACCATCGACATTCACCCTGTTGTGCATTATTTTCCGTGCAATAGAGGTTTAGGTCTGATTAGGGCAAGGAATCAAACGGCCCGCAATAATTCTGTAACGAGATGCAAGAGACAATGCTTCCCTTTCACAAAAAATACTCAGAAGGTATCGCTCAACACCCACTGAAAGTTTGTTGGTTGGGTTGTGCTTCACGCTGCGTATCAAATCATACCTTCTACCACGACTGTCGTTAGTTTAATCAATAAGCATACCGTATGGCACTCAAGCAGAGTCCATGAATGTAATTTTCAACCAAAAGTTTGTAATAATGTTAACTAAGTATCCATTTTTGTTTAGGTATAAAAAGTGTTGGGTGCTCGAAAAAATCATGACCTGTGATCCTGGCAGATAGTATTCTGTGTAAACATGTAATTTCTGTCAAACTATTTCAGAAAGAGACACATGTAATTTGTGTTTAACGTGTCACTGACGGTATGTCATTAGGCACGCAGAGTACAAGACTGACCGATGTAACAAGCGGAGCTCTTTTCAGAATTATGAAAAATAATATATCGATTACGCATATTTTATGAATATATTTATTACGCATATTTTATGACCAAACTTTTTGTCACAAAAGTGAAATACCCAGAAGGGGAGGAGAAAACCAAGTGATACATCCCTGGTTGAGAAGTTATGTGATGTTACTACAATGATTACAAAATCGCGTCAAATTTACAACGAATTCGACAGTTTGAGAACACTTATCAGTATAAAGTTACATCGCCCCCCCCCCCACCCCCCCCCACCCCCCACCACCCGGCTTGGATCTATGCGCTGATGCGGTTGGGCGTCATAAGCCTGTTGTATTCTCTTCTGTGGCAAGCTGTCCCTCAACTATTGCGACCAGTCCTACATATCCCAGATACAGACAGTGGGACGTCTGAGATGGTTCCACACTTGTTCTAATGGAAATAAATCTGAGGATCTTACTTGCCACGGGAATACCTCAACATCATACTGATGGTTCACAGATACTCATGCCACGTACAAAGGTTGTCCTGCTGAAACTGATTCCAGGATATTGATGTATTAGAGGTAAAACATGAGGTCGTAGGACGCCCGTAACAAACTGATGCGCCGTCAGAGTTCCCTCAATCACCACCAGCAGTGGTCTGAAGTCATACCCGATGAGTCCCCACACCATGACTCCAAGAGTAACACCGCAGTGCCTCTCCAAAGCTTTGGGAAAATATGACCTCCTTCCAGTTCGTCGCCATGCTCACCAACTATGGTCATTTGGGGTAGTGCCAAACCGTGATTCTTCACTGAACATGATGCGACGCCATCCATCAACAGTCCATACATCTCGGTAATGACACCACTACAAACGCAGCCGTTTGTGTAGTGTGTTAACAGCAGTGTATGCATGGTACGGTGAGTTCCTAGTCGGCTCCTGCTAGTCTCCGACCAATTGTGTGGGTTGACACATAATTTTGTAGAGAAACCATTACTTGGTCTCCAATGGAAACCACATATGTGAACGGGATACAATGTGCTTGGTGTATAATATGGTGAGATCCCTTTTGATGGACAGACGTGGTCGATTGGAGCCTTGATGACGAGTATGCCTGCCCTCACGTGAATATGTAATCCAGCATCCGACCACTGTCACATCTAAATGTTCTACAGATCTGGATATTGCTTGCGTATGTCAGCTAGCTAAATGGAGGCACAGAAAGACGCCCTTTCAATCACGGTCAGGTACTAATAATGCTGTGTCAGATGAGTATGTAGCATCTTCGTCTGCTTCACAGAGGTGACTTAACATCTGACGCCGAACACATCTCTCATTATTCTGTTAAGCCTGGTAGCAACACTAAAGACAAGCAACGCTTATATACTCTATCTGTCGCCGAGAGTTGTAACTCTAAAAATTTGCGTACTCGGCAATGATATGTAGGTCTACGAAGTTACATTGACATGCAAGCATGTCTTCTCGGTGCTTCGCGTTCTGTATTCAGGAAGTGTATTTTAGAATTAAAGCTCCATCGTTAGTGCTCCAAGGTTCCCTTGATGCTTTTGTTCATGATCTGATGAAACAGTTGTCACTGAAACATAAAAACATTTGAGCTCTAGAAAAAGAACTTCATTGCTATAATCTACCGGCATACTGCGAGAATCTGCTCCACTGGTGGTCCGTGGCGATATACCTTTCTTGCTTTGTTTTTAATGCACATGTGTCCTCAACAACTCAAGACACTTAACATAAACCGCTTGCGTGACCAGTGATATTCAGTTAAAGTAGTTCCACTCCATAGATATGATACAATGGAGAACCAAGATCGCTGTCGAAGGCTACAGTTTTCTTACAAAGAGGAAGAGAGATGCAGAGTGTCAGTATGAAATGATTTTTTAAGGAAGACAAGACGACACTTACAGTGGGTGGGATACTTTACGTCTCGGTTTCCGAAAGCATTGTGAGCACTTGTATATTTACCGTTAATTTTTTACAGAGTTGTGTAATTTTGTACCCGAAAAGTATTTTAGGATGACCAATTAGTGGCTTGTGTTCTCATTATGTATGATCTTCAGGTCATTTTCAGTATTGTAAGCAGTATGTTCAGTTCGAAGCTAACTTGAAGCTCCTAGAAATTTATTTGCTTGCTGGAAGTGGAAGGCTGCAAAATGTTCAGTTTAAAATTCCTGCCACTTTGACGTACACTGTGTGATGAAAAGTATCCGGACACCCCCAAAAATGTACGTTTTCATATTTGCTTGGTGCTGCCACCTACTGGCGGGTACTCCATATCAGCGACATCAGTAGTCATTAGACATCGTGAGAGAGCGGAATGGGGCGCTCCGCGGAACTCACGGACTTCGAACGTGGTCAGGTGATTGGGTGTCACTTGTGTCATACGTTTTTTCGTGAGATTTCCACACTCCCAAACATACCTAGGTCCACTGTTTCCGATGTGACAGTGAAGTGGAAACGTGAAGGGACACGTACAGCACAAAAGCTTACAGGCCGACCTCGTCTGTTGACTGACAGAGGCCACGGACAGTTGAAGAGGGACGTAATGTGTAATAGGCAGACATCTATCGAGACCATCACACAGGAATTCCAAACTGCAGCAGGAACCACTGCAAGTACTATGAGAGCTAGGCGGGAGGTGCGAAAACTTGTTTTTCATAGTCGAGCGGCTGTTCATAAGCCACACATCACTCCGGTAAATGCCAAACGACGCCTCGCTTGGTGTATGGAGCGTAAACATTGGACGATTGAACAGTGGAATAACGTTTTTTGCAGTGGCAAATCACGGTATACAATGTGACGATCCGATGGCTGGGTGTGGGAATGGGTAATGCCCGGTGAATGTCATCTGTCAGCGTGTGTAGTGCCAATAGTAAAATTCGGAGGTGGTGATATTACGCTGTGGTCGTATTTTTCATGGAGCGGGCTTGCACCTCTTGTTTTTTTGAGTGGCACTATCACAGCACAGGCCTTTATTGATGTTTTAAGCACATTCTTGCTTCCCACTGTTGAAAAGCAATTCGGGGATGGCGATTGCATCTTTCAACACGATTGAGCATCTGTCCATAATGCACTGCCTGTGGCAGAGTGCTTACACTACAATAATATCCCTGACATGGACTTTCCTGCACAGAGTCCTGACCTGAATCCTTCAGGACAACTTTGGGATGTTTTGGAACGCCGACTTCGTGCCAGGCCTCACAGACCGATATCGGTACTCCTCCTTAGTGCAGCACTGATGAATTGGGTGCCATTTCCCAAGAAACCGGATTGAACGTATGCCTGCTAGCGTCGAACCTGTCAACAAAGCTAAGGGTGGGCCCACGCCATATTGAATTCCAGATTTACCGATGTAGGGCGCCACGAACTTGTAAGTTATTTTCAGCCAGATATCCGGGTACTTTTGGTTACATAGTGTATGAAAAAGTGGTAGCATATTTTGCAGTTGATCTTATATTCTCAGAATTACGCCCGATTCATTAAGCTACTTAGGTTTTCTATCTCTGGAATAACCGCCAATTTTTTACAAAAACGTATATTTGCATTAAATTGTTTGGAATTGTTTTTTTGATATGAGGGGATGCTAACAAACTACAAATTCCATACTGTGATATATCTTACTATTATTAGAGTCACTGAAGTGCCATGTTGTAAACATGGTGTCATTTTCTTCATTTCTTTGTTAGAGGGAATTTATTTTGTGTTTCGTACACCCACCTCTTCAGGCAGTTTGGTTCACAGCATTCAATTTTTGTGTCATTTGCTAAAAGTAACTGCATTTTGGCTCTTATGGATCTCAAAACAGCAAGTCTGTGGGGATTACAGCAGCATGATGTGTTATATACAGTAGTGTGTGTACTATTTGAGCTCCAGTTTACATAAAAGTAATATCTGTTATCTCTAATCCTATCCTTGCTGTTAAGGAAGTTTATACTGTGTTTGTGTTCATGTTTTTCATTAAAACATATACTAAAAAACTGTAATTATGTTTTAACTGTTCAAGAAACAAGATCCTTAACAATGATGAATCCACAAGCACTTATACTTGGGTCGCAGCCTGAAACCAATGAAATTCATGTGTCGATCAGCCTGAATGTGAATTCACGAAATCGTCCAGCATTTAGGGCAAATAAAAACTAAAAGAATTTCTAGAGTAGGTGACATAACCCCTGGATTACATAGGAATGAATATGGCATGCTGTAACAACTATGCATAGAGAATGAAGTGGTCCTCCTGTGTATCTTTAACGAAATGTGAGTTGAAGACTATTACCTGGTAGCACAGTATGAAGAAGTTTCTAAGCAGGGAAGGAGAGGGTGTCTACAAGTAGCTACGGAAGTGTTACATATACTAGCTGTACACCAAAAGTCATTGAGTGAATGACAAATCGACACGTGCTGTGTGCCATCGAAACGGGTATTAAATATGTATTTCCAGTATCTGTTCTGGAAACACCATTCATTCCTTGAAAAGTAACTACACGATGTAGTACAAGATTCATTCCTTCGCAAACAGCAATTCGTCCGTATCTTCTTCGTTCTGGAGGAAGTACATGGCGACACCTGGAGATACTACTATAGCAGCAGTTACATGAAAGCAGATTTTGTAGGTAGCTCCTCATATTGATGTGATTCTTTCTCACACAACGTTACTTCCAGTATTGAGTCTTTCCTATGTAACCTGACCAATTTCTATAACAGTATGCTGCAATAAAAAGTAAATTTCTGAGTACAGTATGTGCTACTGTAGCAATATACATAACAGTTCACAAAAAAATTAAAGGATAACTTGGTTGGAATCCCATAATTGTTTCTCATTACGACACGGAAGTTTGAACTTTCACTAAAAGGTGTGTACAACCTTACTCCCTAATGGTGCAAAAATGTGGTGCTTTGCAACATCACCCTAGGACTCGACGTCACTTCAAACAGCAGGCTGTCAAGCCAGTGCGAAAAAAAGCCAAGGTCAGAAGTTCATACGAGCTCCAATGTTGCTTAACGAAATCACATCAGCACCAAACTTCACTACAATTCTGCCAAACACCACCGTGGACCTGTCACGTGACAGAAATGTCATCTCAAGTAGGGGGACAAAGTGGACATGAGCGTAATTTGTTAGTGCAATTTCCCTACATTCAGGGGCAAGTATGCATTCAGGGAAGAACCTATTGTTCTCCTTTGATTGACAGATCCTTAGCAAAAATCACATATCTAAAAGTTCATGACCTACTTTGAAACCCAACGTCACTTTCTTCAGACAGACAAGTTACTAGTATCTCAGTGGCAAACTATGTTGTATAGATCGAGAAACGTACAGCAGTCATGTTGCACTCACAGTTAAATCCTGCTAAAGTAGTATACATATCATGAATGGAACGAATTACGATATAGTAGCCACTGTTCTGGGTATCCCGTGCTTGTGTCTATCGTCAGGGCACCGCCATGAAGGTCAAAACCTCCCAATGTCCTAATTACAGACCACGTTACTATATACCACTCACCGCAGACTGCATATTGGCTTCCTTTGATTTTGCGGCCCCCCAAACAAAGCATCAAATGGCGGCATTCTGTTGATCGGGTAATTCCAGACTCGCTTCCTTCTCTGTCTTTCTCAAGAGGCTACTCGATGTTTGTCTGTGTGAACCAATGAACTGAAACATACAGGCGGAGATTTGCAACCCTCCTCAAATACAGTGTTCCTATTGGCTAATGTTGGAGACAATGGGAGAGTTGTAATTTCGATATAAAAAATAGAGTGAAATATCCGACTTGAACTACCCTTTCAAATTAATTGTTTATCAATTTAAAGTAGTCAAATATATCAGTTGAAACACTCATCGCCATGTTACGATGATCCTTCTTCATAACAAAGCATGTTTTCAACGTTTGAGTATCACACACAAACATTATGCAAAACAAATAATGAAATTTCCACCACAAATACATCATGGTGCTAAATATTTCCGAGGTCTAGTATGCACCAACACTTGAGAGTGCAAACACCCTCCTCCACCACAACGTTCAATTTATCATATCTGGTGAATAAAAATTATTGCCGATCACACAAACTAGCGATCGCGATGCTAGCACAGTTCGCCATCTAAAGGATACCTCCCATTCACATTGGGCAGGAGACAGATCAACACCCGTGCAGGCCATGCCAGCCCGTTCCAAACACATGTGTGTACGCTGTACAACTATCGGAAATAATAAACAGATCATTCGGTAATTTGACGTCGCGATTGGGTTTTTAAAAGTATTGTAGAATTCCTAAACTGGTTCTTTCCACAACGTTTGTAAGTAGAGAGACATACTGCATCATAGTATAGAGACAACAGCAAATACCACTGCAACGTATTGAGAAGCTTGATCCAATCTGTAGCACTAGTCGTCATAGGTAGACTTCAGATTTAGCTCAAAACACTCGCAGATCCCGCACTCTCATGTCCCGAACTCCACACACACTACACCTATAGCTCCTACGCCGCTAGCAACGATGTTCAGAGATGGGTGAAAATTACCACCGCCATCACAGCCGCAGTCGTGGACGCCTGTGGATGCCTGAGTGCACCGCACCCGGCCCTGGAGGGAGTCTGGAGATGATTGGAGTGGTAGGTATTCAGTTGTTATCAATACGTCCAGCGCAAACACCTGTCACTTCGTGCTTCTCTCATGCAACACACATGTTCGGTTCTGTCGTGCTCACCGAGCACACTGGTGACTTAGCTTGCCCTCGCTGCCATGGGAAAGATCAAACAGGTCGGCACATTCTTTGTACACGCCACAGGCTGAGCTAATCAGTCGCTAAAGCCTTGTGACCGCCGTTGCAGTCAGCCGCGGTGCACTGCGAAACAGGCAGCTGCAGCTTTGACGTATACAGTAGTTCTACACAATTCCACCCCAACATACACGTACCAGTTTAAAAAACCTAGTTTACCCAATCCGAGGCAGCGATATTGTAGACCATACACTTCGAATTTCTCACGCGAAATGTAGATTTCTCCTAGTTATTGAGATTTCTTCGAACATAGAAGAAATCTGACCATACACCTGTTGTAAACATCCTGAACAGGAGTATGGCATAGGTTATACTCCCTCTAAGTATTCTCTCATTGGGTAGAAATATATGTTTTCTTATCATGCGCATCTGACATCACAGGACTAGAATATTAAAGTCATTTTTGGCTCATCATGGAGTGCTGAGATGCACCACTGTCACTGGACGCCTCCTCACTTTCGGATTCTCTCGTAAGGTAACAGCCCAGAGAAGTTGTCAGTATAAGGTTCATAATATGTATCACTCTATACATTCGGTAAAACATCGTATTTTATTACAATGAGTGTAGGTGAGAGATTCAAATATCGTTAAAGGCTATCGTCGTAACGAAATAAAAGAAAAAAACGCCAACTCAAGAACCATATCCGCGATGCCCTAGCTACTGCCTCCACCTGATAGGCGGCATGCCAGTTATATCAGGTTGATAGGCTAATTCAAATGTTCAAACGTGTGTGAATTCCTAAAGGACCAAACTGCTGAGGTCATCGGCCCCAAGACTTACACACTAGTTAATCTAACTTATGCTAAAAGCAACACACACACCCATGCCCGAAAAAAAATGGCTCTGAGCAATATGGGACTAAGGTCATCAGTCCCCTAGAAGTTAGAATTAATTAAACCTAACTAACCTAAGGACATCACACACATCCATGCCCGAGGCAGGATTCGAACCTGCGACCGTAGCGGTCGCGCGGTTCCAGACTGTAGCGCTTAGAACCACTCGGCCACTCCGGCCGGCACCATGCCCGAGACAGGACTCGAACCCCCGGGTGTATCCTGTAAATTATTTAAATAAACAGCGTTCCA
This sequence comes from Schistocerca nitens, assembly GCF_023898315.1. Taxonomy (NCBI): domain Eukaryota; kingdom Metazoa; phylum Arthropoda; class Insecta; order Orthoptera; family Acrididae; genus Schistocerca; species Schistocerca nitens. Next base: position 438,546,415 of record NC_064616.1, read on the forward strand.
TAAACTGCAGTCAGTTTCCTGACAAATTCTCTAACTAAATAAATAAACACCATCTTGTATCACGTTCATTGTTTAAATAAACAATATGCCACATAATGTATAAGTTTTTTAAACATTATTCCCTACTTTCCAATAGATTTCCTGACTAACTCCTTAACTAAACAAATAAACTACATTCCATATACTACCTTTTATCCAATAAAACTATATTCCGCACATTATCTTAACTGTTTAAACAATATTCTATACAATGCAATCGATTTTACCGCTAATGAGCAATCATCAGAGACTTTTCCGGCCAATTGCCATGCTGGAGACATGAGGGGCGAGGGCTGGGGGGTTTCTGTTGCGAGAAAAGGGGTAATTAATTGATCGATCTAATTAATTAGTGAATCAAATTGATTCAAAAGCATTCCAGAGGGATTAGGGAGGAGGAGACGGAGAGGGAGGACAAGGGGGAGGGGGATATGTGTGGGAACAGTAGGTTAAGGACCTGTCAATCATAAGGAAGGGTTATCCTGAGGGGTTCATAATCCTCTCCCCTGCCAATCAAAAGAGTACAACAGATTTGCCCCTCAATGCATACTTGCCCCTTAATGTAGGCAACACACGCGAACATATTGTGCTCGTGGCCACTTTGCCACCATACTGCCTCACCCCCTGTCATCCATATTTCATCCCTTCATTTGTGGACGTTCTTCACAATTTTTGCATCTGCTGACACCCCTGGAAAACTCAACTTTTTTTCTAAACAACATTGAGGAGCTTCAATCCCACTGAATGTGATATCATCGCTTTGGAATGTAGCATTACAGTAATTTTTAATCTGGGCTTTACGTTGGAACCACTGGAAAATGCTCAAATCCACTTGGCAAAGCCTTGACATGATCCAACGACGAAAAACGAATTTATGTTATTTGATCCCTAGTTTACATATGTACATGGAATGTCAAAGGATTCTTGTAACACTCTCAGGTTCCAATCAAGCACCTTTCTTGGACACTGTAAAAGGTTCTTGTACAGAGATACTCATTCAGTGATCTCTGCTGGCTGACGGGACAGGCGATTCACTGCACACTATTGCATGTTGCCCGCATGTGAAACCAAACGGGTGTCGAAAGGGCTGCCCATTCTGATGGTAGATAACGGTTGATAGATGGGTGCTGTCGCAGCGATGGTGTTGTGCAAATGCGTGTTTTCCAATGTCGTAGCCCCCCGCGCACGCGCCACAGAAGAGCTCGAAAAAGAGGGATGAAAATCATACAAGCTAAACAAGCTTTTCTGCTTGGGATAATGTTCCAATTTCGACGTAGTTTTGAATGGCACCTAGGAGTTCCACCCTGTATATCAAAGCAAAACCTGCAGTCACCCTCAGAGGGGTGAGGTCACTTTCAGTGGGGCTGCAGCCCTGCAGTGTCCTTAGGAACGGATTTCAATTGTCCGGTGGTGGGTGGGGGACGGGTGAGAAGAGTGTCACCACTGGCAAAATATGTCAAGAAAGTCGTCTTGTGGCTCATCGCACTGCGAAATTTTGTTTTCGATCACGAAATGTGTGGGAATCAATGCTCCAAGGGAAGTGGTGATTGCATTGATGCCCTTTGTGCCACCTCCTGAGACCTTTACGTGTCCTTCTGGCAGGCGGTGTGTCTGAAAGGTTTTCCCTGGGCGTCCATAAGAATACAGTGTGATTAAAACGCGGCACGTCGCGATTCTGAGCCCCATCGCAGAGAAGTAAAATGGAAGGCAGAAATGTAATAGCGTGTGTGGCAGGCACCTTTCAGCAAAGTTTCAAATTTCTGCGTCGCAATGGGCGGCAATTACACTGTTTCGAAAAAGTAACCCTTTAATTGTGTTGTGCTGTGTATTTCTTCCGTACCAGGGAGCCTAATCAAATATCCTCATTCGTAGAGCAGTTTTTTGTGTTCTGCTCTTGCTCCAGTTTCATAACCACAGCTCGTAAACAACAGCCGACCTTTCGTAGGCTGAATGATGATATCACGTTTTACCATCCGAAGAGTGTGACATGCATACTCGAGGGCTATTCGAAAAGTAAGGTCTAATGGATTGAGAAATGGAAATCACGGTGAAAATAGAAATGTTATATTCGAAATATGTAGCTACACCCTATGGCTACTTCGCTGCGTAGTTGCTGCTCCGACTTAGACATTTGTCATAGCGTTGTACCAAGTTTCCAACCTCCTCGTCATAGAAGGCAGCCGTTTGTGATTTCCGGCAATTCTCTAGGCTAGACTACAGCTTGTGGCCTATGCCAAAATGCTGTCTTCATAGGTAGCGGTTCATGTGAGCAGAGGGAGCGAAGTCCAGGCTGTATGATAGGTGATCAACCTCTCTCCATCGAAAACGCTCTAAGAGCTTCTCCATCGCCCCAGCAGTGTACGGCCGAAAATCGTCATGAGGAATGAACTTCATGGCAGTTACGTTATGTGGGCTGCAATAAATCTGTCCAGGCACTCGTAGCTGCCGCGAGACACAATTTTAAGTGTCCACCGTGCGCTCGGAACTGAAAAGAGTGACGTGACGTTATCGACTGGTATACTAAGGACACTGCCCATCTGTGCAAAGCTTCACTGGATTTGCGCTGCAGTTCCTTTTTCGTGATCGATCAGACCTTAGTTTCCAAATAATCCTCGTACAAAGTGGGGTGTGATGCCCTTAGCTTAGGTAGGTTTATGTAGTTCTAAGTCTAGGGGAATGATGACCTCAAATGTTAAGTCCCATAGTGCTTGGAGCCAATTTTGAATTGATCGATCCATCGGATTACGAGCTTCCAGCAGTGGAAACTCCATTCCTCGATTGATGTTTCGATTGTACACCTTTCCGCTGTGTTTGGAGTGGGTCGGCAGACAAGCTGCTGCACTCGAGTCCAGCCGTTTAAATCAGAGGATCGTGCTACTGAGCATGCGGCCACCGATACACAAGGGCCAGAGACGTCGTTCGGCGGGAGGGAACCTTGTGTTAACAGAATCTGTGGTTTGACGCTCGATCCGTGCTGGAATATCGGTACATTAATAGAAGGGGCACCGTAGCGACATCTTTGCAAATACATCATAGAAAGAGCTAGATTCCACAATTTGTACAGGCAGAAATATTAAATCGTTTATTATATCCTTCGCCAAACGGATCTGCACTGTTTTCTTCAGCAACGAGTCCTACAGTGTTAATGTCGACACTGGCATACAGCCTACAGTGGCCACTTTCGACGCAAAGCATCGCGGCTGGCATTTTCTTAGAGTGTAAGAGCTGGATGTAGATGCGGTGTGCCACACATCTCTCACGGACCATATACGTCGTTCGCCCGATATAGAAAAGATCATACTTTAAGTGGACCTTCATCAAGCATAAATTTGAAGTGATCTTTCACCCTCCATCGAAGACAGTAGCACTTTTCGGTTTCATCAAGACTGACTTGATGCTCCACAAGGCTGGAGTTTACAAGATCCTCTGCGACTGTGGATTTTTACAAATCAGACAGATGCATGTACAGCCCATGACATTTTAACGGAACAGCGAAAGTTCTCTGTCGTTGAACAACATCTCTGGTCCTCGTGCATGTGCAGCGCTCGGGATTAGGACACATGCGAGTGCTATAGCTTCAGCTTGTCGGCCAAAACGCATGCGACCGAAATATCATTTGAAGACATGGAGTTTCTGCGCCTGCACGCCCGAAGTATAACGGACAACTCTTGTTTTTAAACAGGAAAGGAAAAAATAGGATCATTGGATGACTGGCAGGTCCAGTAAAAACTTGCACGTGAAGCACAGCAAGATAATCGCTACACCTATTATTTTTAAGAATGGTGTTTAACGGAATTTTATCTGATTCTCTCGACACAAAGAGATTTTCGGGTGGATGTAAACAAAAGGACAATGTCGATTGCCGTGTTATTTTCTCTCTTTGTATAAATAAAACCCTCCTACCTAACTACTTTTCAGAGAATTATGCATGAACTGAGGGCACTTAAGGTGGAACTGGAGCAGATAAAAATTCAAGATATTATGAGACTCCTTCGGTGCTTGGCAGGGTATTTAGCAAATGTACCTTGCACATGAGATGGTGCAGGACAATAACAGGAAGAAGAGGTGGTGCTCGAATAGGTGCCTGCAAACGGTGGACTCGAGGGAAAGAGGGCAGCTGGTGAAACACCAAACCAGCGCGCCAGGAAAACACCACAGTTTACTATAACGCCCAATCACACTGTAGTGTCAAGGACAACAGTAATCCAATCATGATTCATTTCCTTAGAGTCTCAAGGTGGGAGGAAGTGATCCGCACTCCCTTCGTATCAGACACTGACCAATGACACACATGCTTGCCTCTTCTCGACAAGAAAACCATCAGAATTTACTGTTTGTGGAGTAACACTCACAGTGCAAAATGTTTTAAAATCTTGAGCTCTATGTGCAAGTAAGAATGAAGCCTTTGGCCTCAAACGTGACTACCCTCGATGTTAGACGACAATAAGAATATAGAAAGTAAACTTTTAAAATTTTGTGGGTCTCTGAATACGTCTCCAAGTCGATAGGGCGAACATTATGTGTGGCTGGTTCATCTTATTATTTGTGCGATCGACCAGTCATATTTACAGGCAAAATGGTTTTGTCGCTACTGTAAATCTATTTCAAACAATGTCATCAACTCTGCTGACGAATTCGCGTGAAACATTTCGATCATTGTTTTTGTAGATACGCAGCATTCATTTTTAATATCATCAATTTTAACAGCTTGTAGCACTATAATAGGAACGGACATGTTTACCACCCAAAATTAAACCCTTTCATCCATCCAATATAGTGGTTAGACAGATATTTGTATCCGCAAATAATGAATCAAGACAACAGAAATTAATCTGTAGGCGTTTCTTTCATTAAATGCGTAAAAACAAACACGTTTTACAAAATCCTAACTTCATAGTGACCGAATACTACGATGGTCCAAGATTGACTGGCTTATTAGAACCATGACTTCTAATCTGGTGCCCTCGGAAATAATCGAGTAACTTCGACATCAACGCTACGTTAATCTGAGTTCAACTGCCTCACTCTTGAGGTCGTTTAACAAACCTAATAAAAAAATTTATTACATTTTTTGCCAAGAGACATCGCTTTATACATATACATGGAAGTGTTTGAGCTCTGAGACTTTTTAGTAGTGAAATATGTTTTTTGGTTGATGACTCTGGTTTAAGAAGTATGAGTTTTAATACGTCTGACTAGCTAGATTTGCACTAAAAATTTAAAACAAAACCATGGGAAAGCAACTGCGCGTGAGGAAAATTAATTAGGATCGATATACACTACAGCCTCTTACTGCACATATACCATGTTTCAGAAAAGTTATCACTCGTTTTCAAGAAACCTCTACTGCTGACAAAAGAGAACTTTCAACACCGTCGTCGCAGACTGAGGAACGTCGGGAGTGCCAGCTTTGAGATAGGAAATGGTAAGTAATTTCCTTTTGGTAGTAAAACAAAAGCTTGTATGAAATGATAATGAGATGTTCTTCCTCCCTTTTTCAAAGCGTCGTAAGAATGAACCACTAGGAAGCGCCTACCTGCCGCAGCTTGAAAGCGGCGTATCTCCAGCCCGTTCCTCTTTAAGAGGATCCTCCCGCACTTCCAGTTTAGCGGGCGGAGTTAGATAAAGCCTATTAAAAGAATGAGAATTAATTATTTGATCTATATTTTCGAGGTTCTCAAGAGACTCTGGAAAGGCCAGATAACTGGTTGGGCCAATTTGCTCCCCTCTTTACAGCATCCCCCGTCAGAATTGCACAACTTTGATGAAAACTCGCATGTCGCCTAAGCCCCGGCCGTCATCCTCCCTTCCAGTTGGCAAACACTCCACTTCTCTCCTGGGTGGCTCTAACACTTCCCTCAAGTCCGATACTTTCGCTGCATAAAGTAAGAATTTTAATTAAATAAGTGGCATGATATCTTATACTGCGGGTGTTGGAGCAACTGATGCAGTTATTATTTATTATTTTTATTCTCTTTAAGATGTGAGTGCGGTTTTCATACATTTCAAAAAAGGTAAACGTTATTAAGGGACACGGATGAATTCGTGATTTATTATGAAAATAGAGCATGTTAGCCATCATCATTCCACACACACAATTTTCTCTCTCTCACGAAAACAGTTTTCTCAGCTTTGAATATGTAACAAATTATTTGAAAATTTCCTTCTCGATTCTCACAGCGTTGAGTATTATTCGAAAATTGTACTGTAATCGTGATGGCTGACATCTCACAAAAAAACCTAATAACAGTATTTCTAGGGCCACTTAAAGTACTTCTTAAGCGTCATAGCCATTTAGTAAGGAAAGAAACAATGTACTTTACAACATGTTTTGATACTCGTGAGATGGTTTGACTCAAAGATTTGAAATGATCTCTTTGAAGTTGTCAGAGTGGAGTTGCGAGTTCAGATTAATATTATCTCTATGGAGCACTTCGGTTTTATTTCATGGTCTTCAGACAATGCTTTATCAGTGTTAGTAGGAAGCCTGTATTGTCAACAACCATTGTGAGAAGGTGGAGGAACGTTCTTGCAGTTACTGTGAAGGAAAAGAACTATTCTGCACATTAGATCGGTGCTGGATGTACACGAAACGTTGCATCCCACATAAAGTTATTGTGTAATGTGTCAACACGTTAATAACATAAATTATTGGAAGTAAGATTCAGAACAACAGAGCGTTAGGATATCAGCTAAAGAAATTCATAGTAACATAGAAAGTTTTAAAAGGAACACGATATTACCCACCAGGGCAACGGTACTACAACTGTTCAAAGTAATATTCAGAATGCCACTTCACCATGCAAACTTATCATATACGATTGCACTGTTAAAGAAATCCACAGTAATACGACACCTGAGGATAGAGATGCTATCAGGTCTAATACTCATTAAAAACTAAAATTTTAGGAATAGTCACTATGGAATGTGCATCAATTATTCCCTTCTTTCCGAAATTTAATCAAACAGAATCGAAGACGCTGGGTATTTCCAATTTCGCCTAAAAATTTTGAAGAACGTAAAGTCAAGTAGAACACAAATTTTCGACGAATAATATTGTATTTTTAATTCTTCGTTTATAAGTTATAGAAATTAGACGACATTAAGCTTCTGAGAATGACTGTCACAAATTGAACGCAATTGAAAACTTATTAAAGGTATGGTAGAATATACGAAGACGTTGCAAAACATGGTGAACACTAACCACTATGAGATTAAATGTCATCTGTCTGCGTTAAGTGATGAAGTCAGGAAAGTAATTAAGCAGACTAGAGACGATTGGAGTTACAAGACGGCAGATGCTGAAACCGACACACGTAAGTGACTTGGACAGATGGCAGATTGTTATGGCCCGGCACTTGGGAACAAGTGGCTTTGAAACGGCTACTCTGGGCATGTGTTGGTTTGCTATTGTAGTGAGCATCTAAGGTTCAAAATGGCTCTGAGCACTATGCGACTTAACTTCTGAGGTCATCAGTCGCCTAGAACTTAGAACTAATTAAACCTAACTAACCTAAGGACATCACACACATCCATGCCCGAGGCAGGATTCGAACCTGCGACCGTAGCGGTCACGCGGTTCCAGACTGAAGCGCCTTTAACCGCACGGCCACACCGGCCGGCGAGCATCTAAGGAAACGATGGTCAAACCACGAGTAGATGACGAGAAGCGCTTTATCCCAGAAACCCGTCTTCATAGTCGAAATCACTCAAGCACGCTTTATGGTGGCGCTCGACTTGGAAGTAATTCATTTTGAATCCTGGTGGCGGACAAAATGTTCACTGGCAGTATTTGTCGGGAAAGTGGAGGAGTTTTTGCGCCAGTGTCTCGTGGCTTGAAGGAAAGTAACGCTGTCAACGGTGACACGTCTGTCGAATGCGGCCGGTAACATCGGCGGCCCATTTGGTGCTATTCCAAAGGAGTAGGCTATCTGTCGGCCAATTATCACCATCGCCATCATCATCATCATCATCATCACTTTCATCATACAATGAGACGACAAAAGTCATGGTATATCTTCTAATATCGTGTCGGACCCCCTTCTGCCCGACGTAGTGCAGCAGCTCGAGGTGGCATGGACTCAACAAGTCTTTGAAAGTCGCCTGCAGAAATACTGCTTGTATACCTGTCCACAATTGCGAAAGTGTTGGCGGTACAGGAGTTTGTGCACTAACTGACCTCGCCGTTATGTCCCATAAGTGTTCGATTTCATTCATGGCAGGATAACTGGATGGAAAATCATTCGCTCGAATTATCCGAAATGTTCTTCAGACTAGCCGAGAACAACTGTGACAAGGCGATAGGACCCACTGTCATCCACAAAAATTCCATTGTTCTTTGGGAACATGAAGTTCATGAATGGATGTAAATGGACTCCACGTAGTCAAACATAACCCAGGACCCGGTCCATTCCATGTAAATGCAGCCATTATAGAGCCACCACGAGCACGCACAATGGCTTTGACCACTTGAGTCCGTGGCTTCGTGGGGTCTGCGCCACACTCGAACCCGACTATCAGCTCTTAACAACTCAAATCGGGACTCGTCTGGTTAGGCAACGGTTTTCCAATTGTCCAAGCGATATGGTCACGAGCCCAGGAGACGCAATGCAGGCGATGTCACGCTGTTAGGAAAGCCAATAGCGTCGGTCGTCCGCTGCCATAGACAGGTAACGCCAAATCTCGCCGCATTGCCCTAACGGATACGTTCGTCGTACGTCCCACATTGATTTCTGCGGTTATTTCGCGCAATCTTTCTTGTGTGTTAGCACTGTCAACTCTAGGCAAATGCCGCTGCTCTTGGTCGTTATGTGAAGGCCGTCGGCCACTGTGCTGTCCGTGGTGAGAGATAATGCCTGAAATTTGGTATTCTCGGCACACTCTTGACCTTTTGAATCTCGCAATATTGAATTTATCGGTTTCCGGAATGGAATGCCCCACGCATCTAGCCTTAACTACCATTCCACGTTCAAAGTCGGTTAATTCCCGTCGTGAGGCCACAATTACGTCGGAAACTTTTTCACATGATCGCCTGAGCATAAATGACTGCTCCTTCAACGCACTGCCCTTTCATACCTTGTGTATGCTGTATTACCGCCATCTGTAACTGTGCATATCGTTATCCCATGAATTTTGTCACCTCAGCGTACAACACAAACCTAACACTACATACGCATCCATTATACTCACCTATATTTTGAACATACACAAACGACAGAACTCTCACATATCCACAAGGGAAGGGGTCGGTGTGAGCAGAGGAAGAACACATTTCCCGGCAGGTAGCTGAACCCATCCCGTGGGATATCCCAGAAACAATGCCATACAGTATTTGCATTTACATCACAGAACATGGAGGTTGTAAGAATGGCCGCTGTGTAAAACTGGAAAGACTGCGATCTGTGGCATATATGACGACAGAGTATAGCGCTGGTACAAGTGTTTTGGAGTATACCGTTCATCGTATATTGCTGAACATGGGGCTTATCAGCAGAAAACAATACTTTTTTCCGTGTTGACTTAAAGACATCGTCGATTACTATTATGACAGTGGACACCGAATCATCTAGACTGAAGCGTTGATCAAGACAAACCTGTCACCTTGTCGAAAGAATTGCTTTTATTCTTACGCTATGTCGAAGGTCGTGACCGGATAGGCCATCACACGCGAACGGCTGCTCGAACAATAACCGCGCTACGGGCGAAAGCCATTGGGGCAGTACTATGCTATGCGGGACATTTCCCTGCGCTCTGTCGGACTTGCATTAGTAACTGAAAGCTTCATGAAAGCTGTGGACTAAGTAAACGCCATTGCGGAGCATCTGTGTACCTTAATTCTTGATGTTTTCCCCGACGGTGACATCTTTCAACAGGATAACTGTCTGTGTCACAAGGTCAGAATTGTGCCATGGTACTTTGAGAAGCATGACAGCGAACTTACATTGATGTATTGGTGACCAAGTTCTCCTGATCTGAAACCTGTGAAACCATCTCGAATGCTATCGGACACCAGCTCCACGCCCAAAATCCAGTAACCCGTAGTTTAAGCCCGCGTTGGCTGGTCGGACATCCCTGGTATCCGGCCCGCCAAATATTTGAGGTGGTGCCTATACTGCCAATAATTCAGTTTCGAGGCCTATCGTGACCAATACACCGCAACATTGTCGGAGCTCTATCTTTACAAAGCGGAAGGTCATGGTTAAACTTGTGGCTATCCACAATAAACAGACAGACCATTCTCCCTGCGATAGTGAAAAAGAAAAAAAAAGGTTAACAGACTAGTTTGGCGAAAACATTTTAAGTACAAAAATTCTTTGTATTTTATTCTACTCACGAGTCTGGTGCAAGTCCTTCAAATGGACGCCACTTCGGTGACTAGCCTCAGCAATCAATCATTATGGAAGATGCTTCTTAAGCAAGGTTTCATTTTCTTTATGTATTTCGATTTTCTGATTTTCCTTGTCTCTTCGAATACAAACTTTGAATTGTCCCACACCTACTAGTACAGCGCATAAAACACTAAAAAACTCGTGAGACACTCGCGACATAGACACAATCACGCAACAGAACTATCAAATATATGCTCTGGCTCTGCTTCTCGCTACAAGACTACATAACTAAACTTATTGTTGCGCTGCTTGAAATAACAATGCGTTGACATACTCTAACTGTGTTACGACTTGTAGTAATAGTGTTGCTAACAATGATTTTGAGATTTCGTTAACTTTGCAGGACGCTTTCGTGAAGAATGTGCAGTGACGGTGAAATTCGCAAGAATAAAATACTCCAGAAATTCGGTCAGGTACGTCCACCAATCAAAATTACGTAATTAAATAAAAATCTTAGTTCGTTTCAGTGCTAGCTATTCCCACAACCTTAGATTTTTGCGATTTCATCTTTCCTTTAGCCTTACATTACGGTGATCATGGAGTGCTAGGGTTCTTTAATCCCACTAGGTAGATCTTAGCCCTTATGACGTCGTGGAGGAATCAATGTGGCCCGCAGACTAAAACGTTTGGAGACCCCTGGTTTATGCGAAATTCGTGTATAAACATTTGGTGATGGTATACTTTCGGAACGCAGTACCACAGCAGATCTGAGTGGCATGGATTAAACAAGTCCTGGAAACTCGACAAGGACTTGTTTAATCCATGCCACTCAGATCCGCTGTGGTACTGCGTTCCGTAAGTATACCATCACGCTATTAATCACGTGGTAATAAATTTTTGGCTTCTCAGCGTTCATGCAACATACGTTAGACAGTTCCTGCATTGTCTTAGGGTGGGGAGGGGCTGGAGGCGTACACTAGGGCAGATATTATTTTGAGATTAATTTTTTTACTAGCTTAAAATGTTTCTTAGAGGGTCTGTTTTTAAGATTTATTCATATAAAGTCTGTCATAAATGTTAAAATATGTTAAAACCGCGATTTACTGCATGAAGGTCTGGAGCATCCGAGCGCTTTAATACAACCGATGTAATACTGTAACAGTTGCCGACCGAATAGGGTTCTTGTTAGTTTCGGATAGTATCACAGAGGGCATTAATACTAACTAAAATACTACTGTAAACAAGATCTCTCTTCGTAACATGCAAACAGTATGAACGCACGTTCTTGTTTCGTGTCACCTTAACTTGTTATTTAGCTTGTTTCTTATACAAGGTAAATCGTGAATGCTTGAAAATGACAGACAAACGTATTTATGCTGGTAGAAAAGGTTCTAAAAGTAATTCCAGTAGCGCAAAAAACGCTTCGATTGGAAAACGGATAATTGATACAATGTCGTCAAAAAGAGAGTGTTCCGACACTGGCGAAAAAATGCAAACTGTACCGTGCTGCGATTGCCGATTAGAAGTATATTCAATTTTTAAAAAGTAAGCTGAAACTTTAAACAGATGTTTTTCAAAACAAAATTTTTCATGCTGGGAGTAAGTATAACTCATTAAATACATAGATGCAATTACATTACGTCTATTTGTGACTTGTGAGTCGGCTTTTTTCTACTGTTGTACATAGGATTTTAGCGATATATAGCAATTTCTGTTTCTGCTGCACGTTTGTATAGTGACGTTCTTTTGGTCGAACGAAAAGGACTTCTATTTCAGAGTACCTTCATTTTGTTGAAAACCAGTTTTTAAAATATCCGTACGTGTTAGGTTAGACAATATCATTAATTTGTGAAATTCTGTTCTAGCTTGAAAACTGTGTTGTTCGGAGCTCTTACCAACCAACCTCGCACTCCACGAAGGCCCTTCGGCGATGTTGTGTAGTGTCCTATAGCTGAAACTTGTTTACTTACAAAAAGTACATAATACAGTCTCTAGATTAGATTTTCGCAGCGAGTGCACACATTCGTATGTACTTTTTGTGCGCAAGGAATCGGGAAAATGATACTTGATTTAAGCGGGTTTTAGAAACCTGTGAGGAGCTTTCAGTCATTTGGCTCTTCAGTAACAAACAGAACAGCTTACTGCTGCAAGACACTCACAAACAGCACATTAAATTGTGAGGAAAACCACGTAACTATAATCGGAAAATTACATGCAACCTATTAAGAGCAGATATAAAAATTAATTAAGTTACAAATCGTATTACTGGTACAAAAATATGCTCTGTGAATCCAAAAGAAAAAGTATTACTGATGTCTACGTAGTTTAGGGTAAATTAAACCTTCGAGACGTTTACCAGTGTATTGATGGTCTAAATTCCCAACACCTTTAAATATTCAAAAGTGTTCTGTTAATGTTTCGGCGGAAGTATAAATGTGAACGTAGCGACTTTCTTTTGAAAGCATACCCCTCTACCAGTTACGCATTTTTTACTGGACTCTTCAGTGCTTTAGGGAAACTTACACTCAGTACAGTCGGTAGAAACCGACTGTACTGGTATCAATTACCACATGGATTTCCCGAGCAGATTTATTAGTGGTTCAACTGATCCCGACCCCAGTAGAAGCATTGGCATGATTCATTCCGGTCCCTTCATCCGATATAATGTCGCAAGTGCCTTCCAATTTATTGATTGTGCAGCCTACTGAGTAACACGGATAACGTAAAGCTCCAGAACGTATACACTAATGGAAATTACCAGCAATAAATGCCAAATACTTGTATTTCGTGAATAAAGCAGATTTTCTAGCTTTCAATCCCTTCTTAACAGTCAATAATAGTAAGAGTAACACATTGTTTTTCTTTTCACTTCAAGGTTTTGTATGTTTATCAGTCCTGAGAGCATTACCCGTTTCTGAAAGCTCTACAAAATATTTTCTGTTGATTGATAGATAGGAAATAACTCTATTTTACTCTGTAAGAAATATAAAAGCGTGAATCTACAAGGATAAATAAATTGATTTGCTTCCACTGTCTGTGGAAGGTTATTGTTTCGTTTTATTCTTTGTTTAGTGGCCTCTGGTGCGTCGGGACTGGCAGCGACAACCAGTGTGTCTGGACTAGCAGCAGCTACCATCTGCTCATTGTGACCTGCAGTGAGCTCTTGCTTGTCAGGATCTGCTGAGCACCATGGGATCCTATAGTGCACCTGAGCAGCATGTTCGAGGAGGACAATGAGCTGCTATTATCCAGCCCGCTTATTGGTTTGTGTAGTGGAGACCCTGAGTAGGTCCCAGATTCTCAGAAGAACTGTACTGGGGGCCCTACACCATATCAAGATGGTCAGAACTGGTCTCTGACAAGGCACCATCCAAGAACATGCTGTAGTTATGGCAAGAACAGGGTGTTGATGTCGTGGATGAGAAGCAGGCAGTTCCTCTCAGCGCTCTACTGCTTTTCACTCATAATTTAACAGCTAGCGGTTCAGAGGGCTTAAATATTGGTATAGAAGCATTAGTGGACGTGGCTAGTAGGTTGTGTTAGATATTGAAAACGCATCAAGAGCTAGAGAATGGATTGAACTGTTTCACACAGGTCACTTCGTCAACCATCAGATGACCTCCGGGTATTCAGCTTCTCTGGACATTTACTATATTAGCCTGACGCTATATAAAATGTCATTGTATGATGGCATGACACTCATGCTAAGATCTGGAGGTCGTCCCATTTATCTGCAACACTCCACTGTCACAAACTTGTTCGTCCTGAGGGTGGTGTTATTCCTTATGCTGGAAAGAGTGAACCATGTGCTGCTGTGTGTTCAAAATGTATATAAAGACATTTTGAACTATCTCTACACGTATAGGGTGCATGCTGCATGCAGACAATTTTGGACAGCATATAAATATGGTGTCAAAAGAAGAAGCTAAAGGAACATCCATCAGTTTGAGAGAAATGCATGCTGAACTTAGTGCATACAAGAAACAGTTATTCAGAGAGTAATGTAAAAAATGAACCAATTGTATTTGTTGTTGATGTAATGTGGTCTATGTACCATTTCTGAACTTTAAATAAAATTTATATATAACTGCAAATCTTTGTTCTTTTTCTTATTTAACTACTCTGTCATTATATAATGTAAACCATAGCCATTGTAACTCGGTTGGTAAGATGATTGCGCTATAGTGGCTACCTATACTTTTATTACAAGTGTTTATTTCTCTACAAAAGCCCATTGCACAGCAAAACCTTATCTAGTCGTTATTATGGCCAGGTGGGTGAAGCATCAGGAATTTGTAGCAAGTGAATTGTCCTCTGATGGTGCAGAAGAAGAAGAAGAAGAATGGGGCACTCCTCTCTGGTAACGTAAGAGCAATAACTGTACATCCATCCAACTATGGCAAGACATGTGTTCTCATTTCAGTACTATCACATCTGGCTGGAGTCCTCTTTCAGCATGTATGACTATTTTAAAAAAACGCTGTTTCAATCCAAATTCCAGTGACTGCAAAAGATAATGCAGGGTGTTGATGGTGTAACATACACGACATTCAGTCAAAGTGATCCAATTCCCCCATCAGAAAGAGTAAACTAAAATGCAGTATTCATACACTACTGGCCATTAAAATTGCTACACCAAGAAGAAATGCAGATGATAAACGGGTATTCATTGGACAAATATATGATACTAGAACTGACATGTGATTACATTTTCACGCAATTTTGGTGTATAGATCCTGAAAAATCAGTACCCAGAACAACCACTTCTGGCCGTAATAATGGCCTTGATGAGCCTGGGCATTGAGTCAATCAGAGCTAGGATGGCGTGTACAGGTACAGCTGCCCATGCAGCTTCAACATGATACCACAGTTGATCAAGTGTAGTGACTGGCGTATTGTGACGAGCCATTGCTCGGCCACCATTGACCAGACGTTTTCAGTTGGCGAGAGATCTGGAGAATGTGCTGGCCAGGGCAGCAGTCGAACATTTTCTGTATCCAGAAAGGCCCGTACAGGACCTGCAACATGCGGTCGTGCATTATCCTGCTGAAATGTAGAGTTTTGAATGCATCGAATGAAGGGTAGAGCCACGGCTCGTAACACATCTGAAATGTAACGTCCACTGTTCAAAGTGCCGTCAATGCGAGCAAGAGGTAACGGAGACGTGTAACCAGTGGCACCACATACCATCACGCGGGGTGGTACGCCAGTATGGCGATGACGAATACACGCTTCCAACGTGCGTTCACCGCGATGTCACCAAACACGGATGCGACCATCATGATGCTGTAAACAGAACCTGGATTCATCGGAAAAAATGACGTTTTGCCATTCATGCACCCAGGTTCGTCATTGAGCACACCATCGCAAGCGCTCCTGTCTGTGATGCAACGTCAAGGGTAACCGCAGCCATGGTCTCCGAGCTGATAGTCCATGCTGCTGCAACCATCGTCGAACTGTTCGTGCAGATGGAGATGGTTGTTGTCTATCAAACGTTCCCATCTGTTGACTCAGGGATCGAGACGTGGTTGCACGATCCGTTACAGCCATGCGGATAAGATGCCCGTCATCTCCACTGCTAGTGATTCGAGGCCGTTGGGATCCAGCAAGGTGTTCCGTATTACCCTCCTGAACCCACCGATTCCATATTGTGCTAACATTCATTGGATCTCGATCGCCACCTCCGAATTTTACTGTTGGCACTACACATTCACAGTACTTACAACCTGTTTTCAGATCGCCACATTGTGTACCGTGATTTGTCACTCCACACAACGTTTATATACTGTTCAATCGTACAATGTTACGCTTTTTGCACGAAGCCACGCGTCGGTTGCCATTTATCGGAGTGATGTGTGGCTTATGAGTAGCCGCTCTTCCATGAAATCCAAGTTTTCTCACTTCCCATGTAACCGTCCCAGTACTTGCCGTGGATCCTGATGGAGTTTGGAATTCCTGTGTGTTGGTCTGGATAGATGTGTGCCTATTACACATTCTGACCCTCTTCAACTGTTGGCGGTCTCTGTCAGTCAACAGACGAGGTATGTATGCTTTTATGCTGTACGTGTCCTTACACGTTTCCATGTTACTATTACATGGGAAACAGTGGACCTAGGGATATTTAGAAGTGTGGAAATCTCGCATACAGAGGTATGGAACAAGTGACACACAATCACCTAACCATGTTAAAAATCCATGAGTTCCGGAGAGTCAGCCATTCTGCTCCCTCACAATGTCTAATTACTACTGAAATAGCTGATATGGAGTACTTGGCAGTAGGTGGCGGCACAATGCACCTATCAAGAAAAATGTTGTTTTTGGTGGTGTCCGGATACTTTTGTTCACCTAGTGAATTTGCAAGACCTGGATCTTCAGAAACAGCAGAGAATGATGAGCTTTACCCACCAAATAAAAAGAGACCAAACTGCCTGTAAATCGAATTTCACAAATAAACAGTATATCCTTTGTTATGTATCTCAATTTCCTGCCATGAGTTCCCCCGTCTGCAGAACACACTCACTGATTTCCAAGTTGGGTGGAGAGGGGAGGGACTGGGGGACTTCACAGAGGGGAAAGTGTTAATTATTTGACGAATTTAATAAATTAGTCAATTAATTTGATATTATAAATGTTCTTATACTCGTGAAGGCAGTTCCCATAGGGGTGGGGGAGGAGCAGGGGGAGATGGAGGAGGAAGGTGAGGAGGAGGCGTGGGGGTGTGGTTTCTCAGAAGGACCGATTGTCCCCATGGATCATGAATCAACGCCCAGGGCTCATAAACCACTTAGCAGAACAACAGGTTAAGGGGAGGTGGAAGAGGTCACAAATGTGTCAAGTTTGCCTCTGAATGTATGGAACTTGCAGTAACATAACGCCCTGATACTGCATTTACCCCATTACTACAGTGAACATTACATCAGAAGGGTGTCCAGTTGTGATTAATCAATATTTATTGTCTGCTGGCAGCCAATCAGACGGAATCATTTCCCAGACTCATTGCTGTGAAAAATACTGGCCTGCTATAGCTAACCTCTTGAAGAGTGTGTCGCCTAACGTTCTACAGTCTGATTAAAGGTACTCGATAGCTTACACATAACGTGTGGTTAAAAAAAAATTGTTCAAATGGCTCTGAGCACTATGGGACTTAACATCTGAGGTCATCAGTCCCCTAGAACTTAGAATTACTTAAACCTAACCAACCTAAGGACGACACGGACATCCATGCCCGAGGCAGGATTCGAACCTGCGACCGTAGCAGTCGCGCGTTCCGGACTGAAGTGCCTAGAACCCCTCGGCCACCATGGCCGGCACATAACGTGTGGGAACTGGTTTCCACTCATCAGAGAGCTCAAATTCAGGCCCTAACCATTTGCCATTGCCAAACTCCCACAAAAATTTGTTTGTTCATTCCTTTTCCTTCTCCGGCATTCTTTCTTGACGTGTTTGGCTACCGAATCATGGGTCTGATGTTTTTATTTTGTATTTCATCATATATGATAAACGCATCAAAAACAACAGACACCCACGCACACACTCTCATACAAACACTCAAACACACACACACACACACACACACACACACAACGATGCTAATGAAATTCACACGTTTCATATGCAGCACTAACCAAAAACTACTGCAAATTTTCGCACAAGACCCGATTCAGCGTTCCATATAGAATTATCATAATCACAGAGATCGGTTCACATTAGACAAGCTTGGTATGGTAATGCGTGAAGCTGAATTTTTAAGGCTGCAATTTATCGTTATGACTGGAGTTCACAGTCATAACAACGGTTAACGTATTAATCTGACCCGTAGGAGGATGTAGGTTCGAACCTCATCAATGTTTGCGAATTTTTTATTTCTAAATGTAATCAAAAGAGTTCGAATTCTATTTTTATTAAATTAATTTATTTTATTGCAATTTTTATTTCTAATTCTTTGCTCAGTTATTTTTCAACACCATACTGACCTCTTTATTTGCTTTTATTTTTCTTCTCGTTGTTCTTTTATTGTTTCGAATATGCCTGTGTCTCCTACAATCCGCAACCAAGTGCAAACGAGGACTATCACAGGTTGGTAAGGCGGCAGCTCAGTGTGAGAAAAGTTTCAGATACCAAATGACAGCGAGAAATAACAGTTTGCTTTTAGCGCTTACCTGAATTTTTTCTATCTGAAATTTGCTCGTAAAAGTTAACTTACATTGCCGTGACAAAAACCAATGTGATTATAGTTCTGCCGCATATTTCTGACCGGTGTTTTGTTGGATACACTGCACATCATAATGTTGTGGTTAGCTTAGGACACGCGTTTAAATTCAGGGCTGCAAAAAAAGGCGTTTGCCACTGTTAATTCATTGGTCCATTAAAATCAGTAAGTGACAGAGCATCTCACATTTCTGACATACCTCGAGGCGGTCACTTCCAACATTGCGCAACATTAAACATTAACAGCATTTGTGAAGTGACTCACCGAGTATGGTTCAAATGGCTCTGAGAACTATTGCACTTAACTTCTAAGGTCATCAGTCCCCTAGAACTTAGAACTACTTAAACCTAACGACATCACACACGTCCATGCCCGAGGCAGTATTCGAATCTGTGACCGTAGCGGTCTCGCGGTTCCAGAGTGTAGCGCCTAGAACCGCTGGGCCACTCCGGCGGGCTCACCGTGTATGTGTGTCGTGTATAGCCAAGACGTAGCCGGGAGCTGACGTGACAATTTCGTAGCGGCAAGTGACAGACGTCAGCTATCAAGTAACTATAATTGGAATATAGTAGCTAGCTGTATACATCTGTGTGTCAAGAGCTTGTAAACGGAAGGGCGTCTGGCAGCTCTCAGTCGCTCAGCACCCACCTTATCTTTCTCTCTCTCTCTCTCTCTCTCTCTCTCTCTCTCCCTCTCTGTTGGTCTCTCTCGCTCTCTCTTTCTATCGCTATATCCTGGGAGAGGCGCCACCCTATGTCAATTGCATCATCGGCACAGTAACATATAATCTGTACTTTGTTCGATGATATGACTGGTAACATCGATGTGGTTGACACAAAAAATCAACAACGGTCCCATGTTCGGGATGATTTGGCGTAAATCGTCGTTTTCATGATTTATTGAGGACATTCTGATTTTTACAACCACCTGAGTATGCTGGGGTCATAGTTAATCACTTCCTCTTACTGTCGTTTCACAAATGAACACACTTACAAAAACGCCCTAAGGACATAATGCTTGACTAAAGGTCCTGCTTTAAATGGCAACGTGGAAACATTGTTCAGAATCTGGCGCAAAAGATAAGGGACCAAGGTGGACAGTACAAGCCTAGAAAAATCTGTAAGGGGGTCCCTGCTCTATAAATGGCGGAAATTTATGGAATCTAGTCCCTTCATAGTACTGCTAGCCTTCTGTCTGAGATGAAACACAGTTCGCGTACATTCATCATAAAAAAGCCATCACAATTTAAGAGGAATAGTGTTGTCCACATCTACAAGGTTAGAAGAAAAACTGACATTTATTACCCATTAAAATAGCTGTCAGTGACCCAGAATGGAATGCAGTACACATCAACAAAAATAACTGATCATTTGCAAAATAAAAGAAGTAAATATTAGAAGTAGCCAAGCGCGATTATATCTAATATAATATAATTTGTTCTGGACCACTATTATTACGTAGATGAATTTTTATTTCAATCTGGTACCCGGTAAAACCAACCTAGTCTTAAATGTAGTTCCATGAGTAGGACTGAAAAATAGTATTTCGTTATCGTTCAAATTAAATATGTATACGTATTCTGCAAGTTGACTCGTTCCTCATTATTTCGATAAAAATTCATTCAGATGATCGATTGAGCATGTAACTAACAGCCGGCCGCTGTGGCCGAGTGATTACATGCGCTTCAGTCCGGAACCGCGCTGCTGCTACGGCCGCAGTATCGAATCCTGCCTCGGGCATGGATGTGTGTGATGACTTTAAGTTAAGTAGTTCTAAGTCTAGGGGACTGATGACTCGGATGTTAAGTCCCATAGTTCTTAGCACCATTTCAACCATTTTTCTAATTAACAGACTAACAAACTAACTAGCTACAAATGGTTCAAATGGCTCTGAGCACTATGGGACTTAACATCTGAGGTCATCAGTGTAGTGGACTGACAAGGCAGCCAGTCCACAGAGACGGGTAGCCGAAAGGGCACACGTACACACACGCCGACTGGCGCGAAGTCTGGAACAGGATTCGTAATGAATGTGACAAAGAAAAGAACGTAGCTTCTAGAACACTTAACTTTTATATCGTCCTTTGGTATACAGCATTCTTGATGATACAAGTGAGACTATCGTGAGATACATGCAATGGTACAAATGGCGCCTTGCTAGGTCGTAGCCATTAACTTAGCTGAAGGCTATTCTAACTGTCTCTCGGCAAATGAGAGAAAGGCTTCGTCAGTGTAGTCGCTAGCAACGTCGTCGTACAACTGGGGCGAGAGCTAGTCCGTCTCTCTAGACCTGCCGTGTGGTGGCGCTCGGTCTACGATCACACAGTGGCGACACGCGGGTCCGACATGTACTAATGGACCGCGGCCGATTTAAAGCTACCACCTAGCAAGTGTGGTGTCTAGCGGTGACACCACAATCAGTCACCTAGAACTTATAACTAATTAAACCTAACTAACCTAAGGACATCACACACATCCATGCCCGAGGCAGCTTTCGAACCTGAGACCGTAGCGGTCGCACAGTTCCGGACTCAAGCGCTAACTAGCTACAATATCTTTCACAGGTATCATGTGTTATACCATATCTGGAGGCCTGGAGAGGCTGCTTAAACGGTGCTTGAAAAAATACAGCCTCAGGAGTATGTCACCCGGAAAAGTCGGTGATAGCTGAGCATGGACTAGAAAACAAACGTAAAATTGTATTCAACGACACTTCTATCATCACTGAGGCTAACTGTTTGTAGTAAAGCATTATTAAAGAAGCTATAGGGACAGTCAGTATTTGAAAATAGTTTTGATAATACCGTCAATAAAGATGGTGGTTTCCAACTGAGCACACGTGGACGCTGTCATCACGACGTTGTAGTGGGCGTGGTAGACGCGGTAAGGGAAACATTACCTTGTATGTCGATGATCTGAACAAGGGTAACATGACAGACAGTACAACAGCAGTGTACACAGAGGTGACAGAAGTTATGCCATAGCGATATACACATTTGCAAATGGCGCTAGTATCGCCTACATAAGGTATGAAACGGCAGTGGATTGCAGAGCTGTTGTTCGTACTCAGGTGGTGCATGTGAAAAGCTTCCCAAAGTGATTATGGCCGCACTATGGTAATTACCAGACTTTGAATACGGAGTGGTAATTGGAGCTAGACGCATTGGACGTTCCATTTCGCAAATCGTTAGGGAATTCAATATTCCGAGATCCACAATGTCAAGAGTATGCCAAAAATACCAAATTTCAGGCATTACCTCTCATCGAGGACAACGCAGTGGCCGACGGCCTTCATTAAACGACCGAGGGCAGCGGCATTTGCGTAGAGTTGTCAGTGCTAACAGACAAATGCGAGAAATAACCGCAGAAATCAATGTGGGACGCACAACTAACGTGTCCGTTTGGACAGTGTGGTGAAATGTGGCGTTAATGGGGTATGGCAGCAGACGACTGATACACGTGCCTTTGCTAACAGCGAGACATCGCCTGCGGCGCATCTCCTGGGGTCGTGACCGGATCTCTTGACCCTAGACGACTGGAAGACCGTGGCCTCATCAGATGAATGCCGATTTCCGTTGTTGAGAGTTTATGATAGGGTTCGAATGTGGCGCAGACCACGAAGCTATTGGAACATAATCGAGAGGTAAGTTAGAACGGAAAATCTTGCATCGGCAACATTTTCACAGTTATGGACAGCTACAGAGACAGCATGCATCAGTATTTATGAAAGGGACTTCGAACGTCTTTTTGACTCCATGCCACGCCGAGTTGCTGCTCTACGCTGAACAAAAGACCGTCCGACACGATATTAGGAGGTATCCCACCACTTTTGTCACCTCATTGTAAAGACAGTATCACAGCAATGTAGTTTCTCATTTGACAATGGGCAAGATGCACTCGGCTCAAAACTCGTGATTATATAATCAGTCGACGAGCCTGAAGGCCCAGGAACATTTTATTTACTTTTGACTATGCTTGGTGGCTCGAGAAAAGAACAGCTTAACAGTCATTTTATAATACCAGGAGATGTAACCAAACTGTACTGTAACAGCGCAGTTTCACCTGCTGTCCTACATCGGGACTGAAAATGTGCAATTTCATTACAGTTTTCGTATAGTTTCTCGGGTAACACTGACGTGTAGGATGTCAGTGTAGCATTTCCTTCAAGCACCGTTAAAAATTACATAAAGCAGTTTGAAAATAACAAGCAATCACTTCAGAGATTCAGTAGATACGGAAGCTACGTGTGCGTATCCATACAGCACAATAATTTTCCTGTTGTTAACTTAGTATCTTTATCTTTAACCGTTTCTGACATATTAATGGTGTCAAAGTTTCATTAACACATGTCTGAAAAAACAGATACGGATGGCAATCCAATATTGCGAAATTGGTTCGAAAATTGCGAAATCTCTTTGATACCAGCTGTACTATTTATTAGTGACGTTCGAAAATTTCTACTATGCATTCATGTCTGAAGGATATTCTATAGTAACACACACACTAGCATTGTAAAATATAATGTTAATGAAGTAGTCTCAAGTTGTAATATTACTTCAGATGTCAGAGAAATGTTCCACTTTGTACTTATGAATCGATTCTGCCAATCCATACACGATGTATTAGTTCTTCTAACGCCAGCATGTGTTTTGACAGCAGCTAAAGTGAGAATTCTAACCAGTTACGAACGATATGAATTTTAAGCCGGAGAGTGTTTTTTGGAAAGAGAAGGCAATGGAAACAGTCGTCCAGCCATCTGAACGAATCCTTACCGAAAACATAAAAAACTAGATCAAGTACTGTGTATCCCAAGAATAATGGTCAACATTCACTGATATGACAGGAACGACCATATGAAGCAAAAAATTTCACATGGACGTTTGCCTATTTCGAATGGTTTCCGAGATAGACCACATTTAGTGTATTTGGTTATTTATTTCCTCTATTATTCAATACACTGCCAGGTTTACACATGTACATACACTGGAGAGCGAAAAAATCTGGTACACGGACCTAATATCGTGTAGAGCACCCGCGAGCACCCATAAATGCCGCAACACGACGTGGCATGCACTCGACTAATGTCTGAAGTAGTGCTGGCGGGAATTGACACCATGAATCCTGCAGGGCTATCTATAAATCCGTAGGAGTACGTGGGGATGGAGGTTTCTTCTAAACAGCACGTTGCAACGCATCCGAGATATGATCAATAATGTTCATGGCTGGGAAGTTTGGACTCACTTACAGGTTGATAACCTGCCATTGTAGTAACAGTAGCCGATCTAACAACTGCGCCAGTGACTTTTTGTATTCTGTAGGCGTTACCGACCACAGCGTCGTATTCTCCCTCCTTACATACCTCTGTATTTGAATACACATACCTATACCAGTTTATTTGGCGCTTACGTGTATGTGCAACAGTTAGTAGACATTACCACATAGATTTTAGAAGGTATGAATTGATAAAACGTATTTGAAACGGTTCACCTTTAAGCGTTATCGTGTCCAGGTAGTAGAAAAACACTGCACCATTTCGACAATGTGTTACAACCTGAACAGGTTGTTAAACTACACGTTAAGCAGAAGAATTGAAGCTTGGAAGAATACCTTCTTCACGCAGTGTGTGCAGAACTCTGATAAACAATCCAGCATTAGGAATTCGACGTATCGGAAAGCGCCGCTGGAATTCTTCGATAGCGGTGGGAGCAATACCTTTACCGAAGCCGTAGAGATATAGAATGTCTGCACAATCTTCATTATCTAGATTTGTGACATTTTACCCAGTCAATGGATGCATGTCTCTGATACACTCATAATCCCTCTCACTGCTTCACTCACAACGGCATAGTCCCGGAAAAAGACCAAAGAAATTAAAAGCAAAAATATAGGTTGGGCTAGAAAAAAACTTTTGGTGTGTAGGATACATAAGTGTGCGCCACTAAAGAAGAACCAAACGTTCATTCAGTGTGTGTTATCTTGGAGATCATTCGGAATGGGACACATTATGAAACTTTTTGTTTCTAAAGTGCATTCTTGTCATATCCCTGAATTTCTTCTTGTCGCTCTCTGTTTGACCAACTGATGTCTTTATCTTTATAAAATACCCTGAAAACCACAACTTTGTTTCCTGTATCTACATGGGATCAATAAGTTTACAGGATTTGAAGAGAACAGAGTGTTTAAATAACGTCTAGGAAATAGTAGAACTACAAGTGTCCTCTCTCATATCCCCCTATATAACTTTTATGCCAATTTATCATTTGTACGTGAAGAGAACACGACAAACAACGGAAGTACACTTAAACATGGAAGCCAGATTCAACAATAATTCTTCTTAACTATTTCTATAATATGTTTATTTATTAATTGAGCAATTATTCACAAAAAATTATGTTATTTATCTTTTGATGACTTCAGAAGAGTGCTGAGCGTGTTCTGATTCATACTTTCGTGTGTTGTGGCACTATAATTTATATTAACAGTTTTAAAAGGAATAAAATAATATACTTTTTCTTCGATGTTTAATTTTTGTGCTAAGCTTATCACACCATTGTCAGTTTAAGTTTACAATATGTTTCCAAACTATTAAATGTCATAAATAATTATTGAATTCAAACACCAAACTTCATTTTTAATGTGTTGTTGTCTTTTAAGTTAACTGAAAGAAATCGAACTACTCAGTAAAATCATGGCACAGATTCATGAGAACTATCACGCAATATGATGCCGAATACAGGACAGTGGCTTTGATGTGTATAGTTGAACAGATACAGGAGTATTACCTGTTTGGCAGTGCTGTATCTCACTGGGTCTTTATCTTCGACTGTCTACTGTCAAGTATACATGTAAAAAAATTGATAGCATGCAGCGTAGAGCACCGCCGTCATCATCAGCCCTAACACAAACACTTTTGTAGATAACCCTTCCGAGGCTTCTAACATTGTTATCTTCATCCACTCGATTATAAATTTCTGTTAGATGTTTCTAACATAATTAAATTCCCTACATTTATAATTGTCTTCTTTGTCATTTCTTAAAACATTGAAGACCATCTTAGATCGATCATCATCCATCGCCTGGCCTTCATACCGTCGTTTCATTTCTATACGTTTATAATGAAGTCTTTGACTCCTACATATTCTCTGACCCATTGGTTGTTACTCTGTTTCCTGAAATTTCTCACCATAAAAGTCCATGTCACATTGTCATAAGCTGAAGCTTTCCATCTAGCCACTGTTTTCGACAGCTTCTAACCCAAAATTTCACCAACTGGTTATATGGCGACAATAACATTGGTGTTATTGGTGTGTTAATTATACATCATTTTGGTCTCTTTATAAATGATCAAGGTGGGATTGAAATTTGCAGTAGGGATTTGTCACACTATCTGTATAAGTTTGTCAGCAGTAGATGCAAACGGTGCAACATGACCATCGAGAATAAGAAGTTTCGCATATGTTCCTTCGCTGTGTATTTATTTCTATTTTAGAGTTCAGTAATCTGGAACTATCCCCTACTTTTGCTAAATATCGTTTTAGTTACATGGAATCTCCTTGCCTAACTCTTCTTCCAATTCCTAATCTCCCACTGTTTGATGAAGTGTGTCGGAAGATTGACGAATATGTTCTTGAGAACGCTAATATAGTTTAAACAATACCTCTTCTTCAGATGAGTTGCCGAACTTTTCAGAAACTCGATCAAATTTTTTCTCAGAGTCTAGGAGACCTAGGCAAAGTAGAAGTTCATACACATTCGTCCGCTAAATGGTACAGATCTCGACACTAAAATTGATCAATTTGTTATATTCCCTTCAAAAAACAGATTGTCGTCTTGTTTGATTACATCAAAAACTTCCGATTTTTCATTGCGAAGTCTTGAAAGTTACACAGAAAGACTATTAGTTAAATAGTTTATTTTCCTGTCTGTCTTGTTCATTGTGAAGTAAAACAACAATACCATAGTTGTAATTTGGGGAATTGTCTTTTTCAGCCGTCATTCCATAATAATTTTCTAGTTGCGTATTGCATTACTTTAGCAGCAGCGTCAATAATTTGTCTTGAAACTCCATAATAAGCAACATTCCTTACTTAGCACCGTACATGGCTCTACACACATCATCGCACTTTACATGTCATTTTTTACAATAACTAAATATTTTTGTTTCTGTCTCTTCACATTACATATTGCGAATATGAACAACCAACAGCATTGTAAGTTTGTGTCCGGCCGTGAGTCGTGCTAGGGTAGCCTAACTGTAAGGTGACCACTCTTGAAAAAGCGGTAAATCCGGGTTCGAGTCCCCGTCCGGCATAGACTTTCATTGTCGTCCTTCCATTATACAGCTGATGGTTGTTCATATTCGCAACTGCGTATACATTTCATGTATTAATATTAATGTATTAAGACGAAAAAATCATACATTTATAAATGTAATACAGTTATCATGTTATCTACTTGTACAACCTATTATAGGCCACTGGTGGATAGGTCATAAAAATTAATGTCCTCACTAGGGTTTAAAAAAATGACCTTCCTATACCGAATAACGGTATTGATTTCTTTTTTTTTAATTTGTGGGATGGATATACTCATCGAGGAATGCGAGATAAAAAATAATTATAAATTACGGCAGATGTTTTAAGCACGAGGGTAGCGGCCAATAATGTTGCCGACAAAGGCTTCGGCGGCTTTGAGTGCATTCCCGTCGGGCGGGCAATCGCAAACTGCTCTTGGGGGAAGTGGGGGGCGCTGTGGGGCGCGTGGCATGCTCGCGTCCTGTTTGTACCTCTCGCATCGATTTATTAATCTCGATAATCAAACAATCCGCACGTTTCTCGCTATTGCACGGCACCCACTTTAATGCAGCATCCTCTGCGGAAATTGATTTACGGTCGCTCGGCACTCCCTCGCAAACACACAAGCGCATAGCAGACCTGACCTTATCGCAACATGTGAGGCTATCAGCGTGTTTGTGGTGTACATACGGATCGTCCACTGCCGTTGCCGTGTGCCACAGTCGCTTCATGAAGGCGCCGCAGCCGACTGCGTTTGCTTGCAGTTCCCTGTGGGGAACGCCTGCAAACAGTGAACGCTTCCGCTGACGGCAGCGAGACCTCTCTGTCAGTCGCGACGCGATTAGGGAGCTTACCGTGTGTGCCTCCGCAGCGAAGAAACGCTAAGGTTCGACGACACGCCGTTGCTGCGGCGACCAGGCAGGACGTTTTCACTTAGTCACAGTATTACCTAGAGTCGTGGGGTATTCGATATTTCGGATTCTCAATATTTGGAAACGCTTCGAAATATGGAAGAAACATTGTCGACAAATGATAGTATGCTGAGTGAAGTTGCTGCAGCTTTAATACTCCTAAATTTCCTGTTACATCATGCAACAACAAATATAGCACCTTTGAAAGCAAAAAATAAAGAAAAAATAAGATTTTTAAATCCTAGCCTTTATAGTCAACTGAATTCTCCATTTATGTAGTTAGAAGACGTTTGCAAGCGGCCACCAATGATGAGAATGCTATCTACACGCCACTGTCAAACTGAAGAAACTCTTATGAACTGGGGGACTTGAAAATAAATTTTAAGACACGTTTTGTTGTATGATCATATGCAAGTGACTTGGATGATAACGGGATCGTTGTTAAGTCTTAGGAAGAATTCAGATACCTTGGACCTATGTCTGATAAGCACCCAGCGTGTTACAGATAATGAATACCGAAAGAACAAGGGATAGAAGGTCGTACAACAGGTAAATGGTATGTGATGGAGCAAATCCATAAGAAATTAAGTTCAGACACGAATGTGTTAATCAGTTGTTGAGGTAATTATGCAATGGAACTCAGAACTTTCGATCGGTAGCAGAAAACAAGAGGAATTTTCACGGTTGGAAAACGTCGGATGAAAGGTGAAGAATTTAAAGAGTCACCCTGTGTGTGGCAAATACAGTTATAAAGGAAACAATGAAAATGGCGGAAGATACCATTGATATGACACAACGAAATAAGCTGCTACGGTATGGACACCTAACGCCAGCCGGAGTGGCCGTGCGGTTCTAGGCGCTACAGTCTGGAGCCGAGGGATCGCTACGGTCGCAGGTTCGAATCCTGCCTCGGGCATGGATGTGTGTGATGTCCTTAGGTTAGTTAGGTTTAAGTAGTTGTAAGTTCTCGGCGACTGATGACCTCACAAGTTAAGTCTCATAGTGCTCAGAGCCACTTAACACCTAACGAGGGGACCGTGCGTGCTCGTCATCACCGATTTCACCAAAATTTATGGTGTATGCTGGGCTTGATCAGAAATGAAAGTGACAAAACGGGGAGCTATGGATGGCGTAGTGTTTAGAAAAAAAGTGGCCTTTTTGGCACGGGTCGGGTGAGGTGTGAGGCACATATGTCAGTGTTATCTACAGGCAGTGTTGGGCGCAACGGGAATATTACAGAACGGTAATCGGAGGCGGTCTTTGATTTCTTTGTGCGCGGGATTAGCTGAGCGCTCTAAGGCGCTGCAGTCATGGGCTGTGCGGCTGGTCCCGGCGGACGTTTCAGTCCTCCCTCGGGCATGGGTGTGTGTGTTTGTCCTTAGGTTAATTTAGGTTAAGTATTGTGTAAGCTTAGGTACTGATGACCTTAGCAGTTAAGTCCCATAAGATTTCACACACACCTGAACATTTTTTGGATTTCTTTGTTTTTATGTTTTCATTTGTTACGTTGCAAATGAACGTAACAGTTTCCCAATATCTTGTCCTTACTAATATTTTCGTAAGAGGCATAAAAGAAAAGGCAAAGTGAAGTTAGAGAATTCAAATGCATTTGTACAAAAGAATTGTAAGGCGTACACGAGAACTTCCTATATTAAATTATATACTTTCATTATTTTTCAGTTGATTATTTGCGGGTACTGGATTAATATTCTTCATGAAAATAGGGGAAGGTCTAATTTTCCATGTGTCTTATAAAAAAGCCGCATTTTTAAAATTACTTGGTGGTTTCAAAAGTTCTATAGTATAACCAACTATGGCTACATTCATAAAAAGTTCGCTCTTATCCCATACTTTGACACTAAAACACGCGTAACGCCTCATTTCGCGAAATACTGGCGTGGGTAGCTGGCGATATACACTTGACTGTGTTGTGATCCAGTCTTTCCTGGATACTGTTTCTTTTCCTCTCGATGACACAATAGCAGTATAGAAGCTTCTTGATCACATTCTTTACATGATGATAGAAATGACATTGCTCACTCGCTTTAAACCCTTTATCTTTATCTTGAAAAATCTGGTCGTATAATTGTGCATTTGCTAGTCTTCCCTACGAGACAATTTACATAATAAATTGGTTCTCCTGGGCGCAGGGTTTCATTGTTGCAGTAAAAGTCTATTGTATAAAGCTCTTACTAAGTTTCCCAGATTTTGAGTATTTGCAGTGTAAGTTAAGTAAATATTGAAAATAAAAGAGGGATTCCGAATAGGGATTCGACACGACACCACGACCCTTTGATTACAGATCTGCGTGTTATCCGTCGCGCCAAGAGCTAACTAGGCTAACATAAATGCCTCATTCTCGTTCGATACACGGCAAAAACGCTATTTTTTCTTAACTCTTGGCCACCTACAGCTCCCGTTCCTGTCACCTTCCTCACTGGACAACACCTGCATATACCACAAATTTATACGAAATAGGTAACGACGGGTAAACTCCAGTAACTTGCTCGGAGAGGTGTGGTCGTCTGCCGTTCAGCCAGCAGGAACACAGCTGGCTCACTCAAAGTAGGTTCTGGCCTAGCTAACACTTGAACATCCCGCAGTCAGAACACGTTGAACCGTAATACCTGAAAAATATTAAAATAGAACATTTTGAACTTAAAATCATTCTTTGAATGACGCTGCCGCCATTGGACTGTAATAATTTTTATTTTATAGTTATACGATCCAGATTTCGGCCTAAAACCATTTCAAACACAAAAACTAGACTAAATTCGAAATCTGTTTCGTATAACTGTAAAATAAAAATTATTACAGTCAAATTCCGGCAGCATCATCCAAAAATTTTACCATGACTGTCGCTCCAACCAAAATAAAAATTGTCAGTGTCAATGTAATTCACCAACAGCTGTGTAGCTTAAGATGTTATTTTATACTATTTTGAAGGCTACCAGTTTCAGCATTTCATTATGCCAACATCAGGCCCCATGTGCATCTCTCCAAACAAAGGAAAATGTCATATAGAGCCGTAATTCTATGGATGCAGTGAATTTAATCTTGGACTGCAGGTGTGCCAGTTGCTATGAAGTATTCGAATGAAGTAGTAGTGTATCGATTGAATTCAAAACATTCAGCGATTTATGGCTCTATACGATATTTTCGTTTGTTTGGAGAGATGCATATGGGGCCTGAAGATGGCATAATTAAATTCTGAAACTGGTAGCCTCCAAAATAAAATAAAATAAAATAACCTCTTAAGCTATTGGTGAATTTCATTGACATTGACAATTACTTAACCAGCTGATGTCCCCTGTCCATGATGGACCAACAGAAAGAAAAATGGTTCAAATGGCTCTGAGCACTATGGGACTTAACAGATATGGTCATCAGTCCCCTAGAACTTAGAACTGCTTAAACCTAACTAACCTAAGGACATCACACAACACCCAGTCATCACGAGGCAGAGAAAATCCCTGACCCCGCCGGGAATCGAACCCGGGAACCCGGGCGCGGGAAGCGAGAACGCTACCGCACGACCACGAGCTGCGGACCAACAGAAAGAAATTACTATGATTAAAACTCATTCTATTCGATTCTCATAGTTTGAGGAACGTTGATATTATGAGTAATAATTCAAGACTCCCTAATAACTTCTTTGGAACACTTGGTCGTCTAATATATTCGTTGCAACACATTTAATACATTAAAATGCCAAAGCACATAGTTTCAAATCATGTGTGTCCGGACATCCCTATGTCACTCGGAATTCGTCACTTGATGTCACAAGAGGCAGACCCAGAAGTGTAAAAAGAGGTCCTGAGTATTGCGTTGTCAGTAGAAAATCAGTATCAGCAGAATCCATCCATCACGAGAGCCCATTGACCTCTAACAAGGACTAGTCATTGGATATCACCTGTGTAACAAATCCATCAGAGAAATTTCAACCCTTCTAAAGCCACCCTGGTCGACTGCTGGAGATGTTCATGAACTGGAAACACGAAGCGACAACCACAGCGAAACCAAGACTACTGACAGACACAGACCACCGAGGACTGCAGAAAGTAGTTGTAAGAAATCGAATGAAATCAGCTTAAGGAGTCACTCCTGAATTCCAAAGTGCTACCAGCAGTCCATCTAGCTCAATAACTGTGCCTAGGGAGCAAAACGTGATGGGGTACGATGGTTGAGCAGCTCTTCATAAGCGACACATTTCTGTAGTGAGCGGTAAGCGACATTTCAGGTGGTCTATGTTAAAGAATGAAGAGGTGCCTACAAGTACGTGTTTACTTTCACTCACATTCAGATTCTATGCTGCAGTGAATAACACCACTTTCATAGCTGCATTAAATTGTGGTGGATTTGCAAGTGGTGCAGATGTTGATATTGGAGGAATCTTGAAGTCTGGAAACAAATGCGCATGCTGAACTGATTACTGCTCCAATTTATCAGGTGCATTATGCAATGCTGGTGACTTAACGAACGGTGTATCTGTTGGGTATATTGTAAACATGAACGCTGGAAAAGTTTTGTGTCCTGCTCTGACATTTAGTCGTTGTATCATTAAGTCAGTCTGAGTGCTGAGTTGATTTCTGCTGCTTCTTGGAGGTATCAAGCACTGCATTGGATATGCCAGCAAGCTGTTGTGCTGAGGATGAAATAAAAGAAAATTATGACAAACTCACACAGACACAGACATACACACACACACAACACACACACACACACACACACACACACACACATACATACACATACATACACATAACGATTGATAAACAGGGAAACAAATGGTTTAATACATACAATCGAGTCTATGAGACTTTTTTTCTGCCAGGACAAGCACATTCGTGAAGATGCTTCATGATAACAACCAAACTTTCACTGTGGTGTACAGAGCACAGGAGGCACATCCGCTTGATGGTTAGTAAACATGGAGATCAAGTATGAGTGGTGGGGGTAGATGACTGCAGTGCCACAGGGCGGCCAGCATGTTCTCCAGACATGACCCCTTCGAACATGCCTGGGAGAGATTGTACGATGTGAGGTCCGCCAGATATGCAAACCCCCGGTTTTTCTCAGTATCCAAACATGTTTGAGCACCACTGTGCCATCATCAGTGGATTTCCGTTTTATTTATTCTGTAATGTGAACATTTTTATTAAATTATTACCAAATTATGTGAATGTTTAGTTCAAACTATAGTTCGTTTCTTTCTGTTAATACATTTACACGTGGTGTGCATGATTTTTCCAGATCACTTGTATATTATTTACTACTGGTAGCTTGTCATCTGCAACCAAACGATGTTGATGAGTAGTTTTGCTGGGAATTAACCTACCATCTATAATGTAATTTAGTTTGTCGAGATATTTCGCACCTCTATTCGTTTTTACTTACGTTTTCATGTGGCAAGCCCTTTTTCTCCGCGCCATTGTGAGGTGTCGTGATGCACACGTAAATATAGCACGTATTTTCCACAAATAAGGTCGTAAATCTCTTTTCACTTCACCAAAACACATTATGACTGTGGTTTGTTGTGTGTGCGAGACCAGTCAGTGTTCATTTGTTCACCAGAGAGTTCGGCGCCAATTTCGAATTTTGTTTACATTTTGTCTTTGTGGTGTGTGTGTGTGTGTGTGTGTGTGTGTGTGTGTATGTGTGTGTGTGTAAACTTCATCTGTTTGTTTTGTCTTTTTTGTAAAGTTCCTTTAATCTGTTAAATTGTGTGCCCTTGCAGAGTATAGTGTATTCATTTATGACATGTTTTCCTTCCACTATTGCCTTCTGTATGTGGAAGTTTTCCTCAATACTCAGTTTGCTGTATAGGCTGTGGCTGGGTTTTAGTATTCTTAAGTCTGTTTCTATTGTGGTTCGGTGGTGATTGTGGGCTACAAGGTGGTCAGCAATTGTGCAATAGCAGCTGTGGCTTTTTAAAGCTCTGAGATGTTCTGAATATCTGGTTTTGAAGTTTCTGTGTGTTTGTACTATGTACACTGACTGACAAGTGTTGCACGTGAGTTCATATATTCCTGATCTGTTAAATTTATCCATGGGTGTTTCTTGTTTTCTGATATTTTTCTGTGTTGTGTTCTCTGTCCTGTATCTTACTTGGAGTCCCTGTTTCTTTAATATGTTGCGTATTCTGTGAATAATCTAGTTATTGTAGGTTAGTATGTGCCATTTCGTTTTGTGTGTGTGTTGTTGCTCTGTTGTGTCTTGTGTGTGGTCATTGTTTGTGTTTTGTGTAGTTCTGTGTTGGGTGAAGATTTGTGTGTGTCTGGTATATTCCTTTTTGTACTGTTTACATATTTTTCGATTTAACTTGTCTGCCATATGGGTATCATAACCATTTTCTACTGCTGGTTGTTTTATTATGTTTAGTTCATGTGTGTAGTTCTGTTTGTTCATGAGTTTCTCATTGTCATTGGGCAGCGTATTATGAATATTAACGACGCATGTGATATTACATATCAGCAAAGGCATAATCAGACAGAGTGGGTGTGGAGCTGTGGCACTCTGTTAAAAGAAAATCTAAAACTCTGTAGGCAGATTTTGATTAGTTTGCAGGGAAAGGAAGCTTACAGAAGCAGGATCCGATTGGAATCGAAATGTTTAACGGTCGACCAGGTATATATATATATATATATATATATATATATATATATATATATATATATATATATAATTTAATAAAGCATCCCATTTGTTTTTGTATCTTGGATGCAACACGAGCAGAAAGTATGTTGCATATATATATATATATATATATATATATATATATATATATATATATATATATATATATATAATTTAATAAAGCATCCCATTTGTTTTTGTATCTTGGATGCAACACGAGCAGAAAGTATGTTGCAACTAAAAATTTCCGAAAACCACTAACAATTTGTACAGTTATACTACAGTAACATGGAAGTGCTCGAATCAAAGCCGGTGATGAGTAT
The DNA here is from genome assembly GCF_023898315.1 of Schistocerca nitens. NCBI lineage: Eukaryota > Metazoa > Arthropoda > Insecta > Orthoptera > Acrididae > Schistocerca > Schistocerca nitens. Next base: position 438,581,151 of record NC_064616.1, read on the forward strand.
TGTCATCTGACTTCAACAGCGACACTGTGCACATTGACACAGTTCCCAGAGGACGAAGGCACCTACTCTGCATGAGGATTTTGACACACATTTCATATACTGATACACAAACAAACAAAGGCATATGATGGCCGTAGGACAATTTGAAAGAAAATAGTACAACGTTGCATTCTATGTGATTTCCAGTTTATCGTTTAAATACGGAAAAAAGTTAATGGGATGATGGAATCAGGAGGCATAAACCACGTAGTTTAAAGTACCGCAGGTATTCGGTATGTTTTTATTATACAGTTTTGTGTGTAATGAATGTTTTAAGGAATTTCATAAAATTAGAGATTAGAATTTTATATTATAGCTTTCATCGTAATCTCGTAGAAGATATACAGTTTTAATTAGCGCGTCAGAACACATGTAGCAAGACATATATCATATTTTAGGTTAATTCATTAAATTGAAAATAATTTCTTCAGGTCAAAGAAAATTGTGTCCTGTTTCTGTAAGGTAATTCGCCCATACATCCGGATCTAGATTCCAAAGGCCTATAACGGCTTCAGTAATGCCGTTTGTAAATGCTTACGGCAGCCTATGTGCTCTATGCATCTAGCGAAATTGTCAATACACAAAGGAATCAAAGAAATTAGCATCGTAAGAGTAAAGAAAAGTAGTGAATCTAACCTATAATAGTTTCTTTCACGATATTTTGCTATATTTTGCATCAAGAACGTCGCTTCGTAGGGACCAGCAGTAGTCGCACAAAATTTCTGTACACCATTTGCCTTTATAACCCTTCTCCATTTGAGAAATGTCTATGTGGAACTGTTCTCCGTGCTTATCAAGAACAACAACAGGTTATCTGAGAAGAGTTACAAGTGATCATCCAGGAAATGTAATGCAAGCGACATAAGAAATCCGTAATTTGGAACAATCTCGGTAGTTCTTTTACAATATCATAATAGTGTCGGAAAATGTCCTGCTGACATTTGTGAAACAAAGCCACCTTATTTTTTCAACATCACTCACGAAATCTAGGAAATATTGGCAGTATATTAATTTCCTGCGTCAACTGATTCTTCCGTTGTTTCTTAGTAGAACAACGTAATTGTAAGCGAGAAAAAAGAACATTAGTTTATTTACTAATGGACCATACTAAAAATAATCCTGCTTTTATTTTTCCTTCGCTGACTTTTGGAAACTTGGACTGAATCTACATGAATTTCTGCACGTATCTTTCACAAATATTGAGAAGAAACAGCATACCAACAAGAATAGACTTTTATTTTCGTATCTAGAAGAAACGTTCCTTCCTTTAATCACGAACCTAAAAGTTCGTATTATCTGTAGGTACATTTAAATCACGAACAAGATCGTTCAGAACCCCTTCAGAAAGAAAGTGTGTCTGATTTGATTCACAATGGCCTTGAGTGTAGGGTCAGCACCGCCTTCCCTGTGTGTTCAACACTGTATTCATCTTAATTCACTGTCACATTCTCATTAGGCCCTGATACTGGCAATTCGTCACTGTGAAATTCAGGAATTACAGTATATTTTAAATTGTTTTGTCACACATTTTTCCTTGTTTTTGATCAGATTCCATCTGTTCTGTCACACAAAGTTTAGAATCTGTTGTTTGGTTCGTTAGTTCCCTCCAAACCACTGGAAGAGCAAAAGACGTTTGAAGTGATCCTTCTCATTAGCCTCCCATGTCTGTAGTATGGGAAGAACAGCATATTTGTGGGGGCCAAACTCTTGTCTTGATTTCCAATCTCACAGTGTAAATAAAAGTACATCGTAAATCCTTTCATGTGTATTAATGTACCGCATTTGTGATTCCAGAGTTAACTTTCCATAAGTATAATGAAAGTACTTTTCGTTGTTTGCAGTTACAAGACTTTTCATCTTCGGAGTTAACACAGAACAGTAAGCAGAAACGATGGAGAACTCAGACCAAGAAGCAGTCACTTCAAGCGAATCTCAGAACTATCGACGTTGAGATAATTCCACATATTCATGCACGAATTGTTGAAAATGCTGCCGAACTATCATCATTTCCTGAAGATAGATCTCTGAACTGAGAATCATGTGAGGCAACTGTTAGTAAATATTTCCTACATTTTCAACTTTTAGATTTACAGACTATGTAAGTTAACCTAGAATAATAACCAATACGTATTATTTTCAGCGAGTTCGATACAAAGAGTGTAGTATTTCACAAGCTAGTTGAGCCAGAGAGCGAAAAACAAATTTCATTTTAGAATTGAGCGTACGAGACGTTGCAAAAATCCTCTTTCACATTCTTCGTAACAAAAATATTATTGATCATTTTGATAACGTGTGTACCAGCAAGCACATGAAGCAATGGAGTAACAGTTCAAGGGATACGGGAGCTCAGTGTGGCCATGGTAGATATATATGGCTTGCAGTGGGAGATGGACGTAACTCCGAATGCGTTGTGCTAAATACGCTAATTTCAGACCTAGAATATTTTATCACCACAGTATTTGCTTCAATAATAATGAGACAGTAATTGTGAATTTAAGTATGAAAATTTGTATATGATTTCAGACACTGAAAAAAACGATCATTTCGAGTTGATCATAATTTATTTCATATGTGGTGGGTCGACCTTTACAGACTGTGGGACAAAGTTTTTGTTGATGACCACATATTTTGCATTATGCCCACAGAAAAAGAGAAATACCTATAAAGTCTATAGTTTGAAATTACAAATGAAATGACTAAGAGAGACAGACACGCGATAAATTTCATATTAAACGCAGAAGATAACCTAATAGACTTGTCTCAAAATCCTAAGTGGTTATCTTCTGCAGCAGCTTTCTTTTAAAAATAAATTACTTTGTCATCTCCATTTCTGTAGTATCACACCATAGACCGCTTAGGTTTTATATGAGATGTTAGTATACATGAAGACCGCCTCAAATAATTTTGACGATTTAGTTTTTTCAATATTTTCCCCCTTAAATAAACAGGCAAATGAGGCATCGACTGCTTTGTTTGAACCAATGACCGTCAAGGAAGCAATTTAATTATCAGATATACAAGCATTGATGTAATCAAGCGATCTCATGTAGAGCAATAAACGGAAAGAAAATATGGAACAACGTATTTTAAACTAAACCCTTCAATTTACGAGCATACCGCTTTACCAAAGTGGCACGTTGCACAGTAAAATTTACAATGACATGAGAAGGTTTATCAGTACTTAAAACTTAACACGAAAGTGTTTTAACACTCACACTCTAATTAATCACCGAGTGAGGTGTACACAGGGTAAAGGGACTGGGTTGCATTTGGGAAGAGTAGGATTCAAACCCATGACTGGACATACAGGTTTAGGTTTCCCGTGACGTCCCTCAGTTACTTAAGAGCGAATAGCTGGCTTGTTGCTTTGAAAAGGACGGCAGTTTTTTCCCAAACATTTCCTACCCAATCTTGTGTTCGATATATAAAGCCTTCGTGGTAGACAGCACGTTGATTCCTAATATAGTTTCATTTGTTAGTTCGGGACAGTATGTATAATACGTGACTCTCACTCCCGTAATGATGGATAGTAACCAAACGTCGCCACTTACATCACTATTGTTGTAAATTTCCTGTGACAAAAGTAATAAGAAAATTTCTTTTTAGATCATGATGTAACTTTGGTGAGCTCTACCACGTTACCGCAATTTAGTGGCAACTGACATTAGGATGGCTAATGTTACTAGCGGCCTCACTGATATGTTACTACACCTGCAGATATAAGTGCTCAACAACAAAACCTATGTGATTCACGTTCTCAACACGAAAACACAACCTTTGCAATTTGCGGCAGGTTAGTATTTCAGTGGGGCTAGACAGTTTTCGGAAACGGGCGCCGAAAAAGGCAGACAACGTTTGTGCTGCTGTGGTCGCCTTGCAGGGTTAAAGGTAACATCGTCTTCGCGTGAAAAAGTTGGTAGTTGACAGAACTCACGACATCGTAGGAAGTGGGGCTCTTAGCCGAACCACTCTCACAACTAGCCGCTTCCATAACAGTTACCCGTTATTGCTCTCATTCACCTGTTTCCTCTCCCTGTTACGGACAAGATCTTCCTTTGCCATGGCGAACACAGTCCTGTATTTTCGACCTAGACCCAAGACCTCGCTGGGAAATTTTGTTTATGAAACTGGCTTCAGAACACTTCCCTAGTATGTTTCCAAATACCATAAAATACGTCGAGGGCACGATTTCCTATGGGTGGCAACATACTGAAGCTGCTGAATGCCCGTAGATTTTAATCACCACAGCTCCTCGAGTGAGACTGTTGCTTCTACACGAGTTTAAGGAACGTTCACGTACTAATATGCGAGTTCTCAAAAAGCTGCAATGAAAAAAGAAATATGCCAATGATTATTTCGTTACGTATATGCTTCCAGTCAGCAGAATATAGACGCTGGACAATTGTAACTAGGAAACATTGCAACTGTATCTGAAAGCATCTATATTCAGTACAGATTATCATCAGTGCCTCGTTAACGCATGATTGTATAGAATATTGAGTACTGACAATCTAGGCGGAGGGTTCAGTTCCGGAACTAGTAAACTGTTTAAGTTTATTACTTTCATTGTAGCTTCTTATTCATTACACGATAATTAAGGAAGGTTTTCTACGAAACACGTGCAATCACTTAACATTTCAATAGCGACGACAGTTCAGACAGTTTTATTATTGGATTTTAAAGGCATATTTCACAACTAAGCTAACAGTCTTTTATCTCACCACACACAACACTCCCTTATCGGTTCTTCTGTCCTTTGTCACAATTTCTGCTTCCTTCTTAAGTTATACGTTAATCTCCAACCCATTCCGCCCTCCTTCCCGGCCCCTCAATACCACCCTATTTTCAATAAAGGGCTTCCAACATATTCTTTGTTTATTATTGCTTGTATCATACGCAACTATTAATTTCGTAATTACCATTGGTTCTCCAGTCATATAACCAAACGGTTAAACGCATTGTTTTATCTGCAAGTGGTTGATGGTGCGCAGTTGTTAGGGTATTGGACTGGTTCTATAAATCCAAGATAGTTCCGAGAAAATGGACGCGCTCTATATGTTCCCCAAATTTTGGTTCCTCCTGCATCTCTTATGACCTCGTCGTCGACGTGTCATAGAACCACAATCGTCTTAATTTCCGCCATTTGCTAAATTGGAGCCTAAATTTCTAACTGATGTGTATTATTCAGCGAATAGTTGCATCGCGTAGTGAAAATGACATTTATTTTCACTGTCGCATCTGTTTATTTTAGTGAGAATATTACGTCCACAGCTTGGCCAGCAACCCTAAAAGTGTTAATAGAAATACTAATACAGAAGTTTCCAGTTTCGATGCGAGATAAATTAGCGTTACCATGAAGATGCGACATGAAAGATAAATACCTATCTTTAGACGACTTCCAATCATCTGCTGCCGAAAGATTATGCCAACAATGTGTTGATGATTGTGAAAATAGAAATGATTGTATGGTATTATGCTCAGAAATATCAGCAATTTCCCCACCCGTGAACACAAAGACTGTACACAATACTGGAATGATAAGAAGACGCAGCGGTATGAGTCTCAAAGAAAGTTCAGAGGGCAACTCGGGAGGATACAGGACAAGAAACGTAAGTGTAGAGCAAGAAATACGTAATGAGTTTGTATTTCTCAATAATTGTCGGTTACCTTAGACGAATTTTTGATCCTGTCATGCCTGAAGCAATATTATGTAAAATTTGTTATCAATGAATAAATTAACATCTGTAGATGGTCGATGATATACTTAATTTATATTTTGAAATCATTTGCGGAGAAAAATTAGCTAGTTATTTATAAGTTGAGGTTCATTGTTTACGTGTGAATTTTTTCATATCAATTATCCAGACCAATTTTGCATAAATAATATATAGAACCTATCCAACAACTGAAAAGTTAATGATTTCATTATTCGTTCTGCATAACTCCGGAGAAATTAAATCTTCTTCATCATCTTGGGTTTTCTCTTCTACCCCTTCATTATCTACTGTAAATGGTTTCTCATATTAACTTTCTATTCAAAGTAAGTTAGTATTTGAAATATTATAAAACAGATACATAACTGAAATATCAAAATTTGAATATGCAGTTCCAAGTTGATGTTCTACTTATGAATTAAATCTATATTAATTTACATCTCTTTTTTTAGTACTAGTATCAATAGCATAATAAAAATCTTCGTCTTTATCCACATAAATTTCTACATCACTACATTAATTTAAATATGCAAATACGTTCCTTCCCATTAAATAAATTTGAACCAAAAATATTTACCACTTGCTTCGCTTTTGCGCGAACGCATTTCATTTGAAATAATATCAAAACTCGAACTATTTTCTTCAAAAGTTAAATCTGTCCTCCCTTCCCAAAATTTAAAACATATTGCACTAAATTCCTTCGTTCTCTTTTTATGACCCTGCTTAATACAATTTAATAATTTCTTATTCCATTTTTCAATACGTGGATTAAAAGGTATTCTACAAAACATTCCATTTTCTGTATAGATTTCAGAAATTCGTCTGTTTCACCAGTAATTCTTAAATTAAACTTCTTTTGAAACAACATTAAACCATTCTTTGTATCTTAATTTTCAGCAGTGTTTTCTGAAGTTGTTTCAGAAATTTTTCACAGATTGCATTGTTTCATCATTTGCAAAACATTCGCACAAAATGTGAAAGTGAAGATTATGATCTTTATTCACACGATGAAAATGTATATCTTGTAATTCTATTGAATAACAAGTATAGAAATAAACAAGGATAAAAATTTTGGGAAATCGTTTTCCTATATCAGGACAATGATCGATATATTCAACAACAAAATTACCTTCCATTGAAAACTGGTGTTTGTATTTGTTGATGAAGAAGATAAATCATCATTTAGAGTAACTGACATTAATAAACTTTTCGAATGAGGAAAACCTAGGGATACATTACATAAACATGTAGATGACGATGATAAACAATTTTTTTCCTAGTCCTCCTCAAACAGTTTTCTATTGACGTTGTCCAAATGTTTCTGATTGTAGCTAGACATATTTTTCCTCCAATACCACTACGACTATTATTCACACAAACCAAGAAGTAAGGAACATAATAGACACTCTTGCAACTATTGAAACATTACTGAGTAACATGCTATTTCTTTATCTTCGTAACCTCCCAACTTCACGGTGTTATGCGGGTATTTCACGAACAAGGAATAACCTAGGACTCATCATATCCGTATAAAGCAGTTTTCAAGCAAGTGAACATTATATTTTGGCTCATTAGAGTATTTTCTCTGATGGGAAGCATGAATTTGTATAGCATGTATTCAGGACGACACCTTAAGGCTTCTTAACACCTAGTGTGGATGTCCACCAGTGAGCCGATATTTTCATTTTATTCATTATCTTGTTATCATACAAAATGCCTACGTAATTTGAGCGATGACAGGCGAATAATTTGCATGGGAAAAAATGACAGCCATCGTCGCCTGGACATTTTGAGTGGCACGTTGCTCACGAGCAGGACAGTACATTGAAGAACAATCGGCGACAGGGTCATGGGGAACTTTGTTTACTCTGATGATTGACAGACCTGTTGTGATGATGATGACAGCATATTTTATTCAAAAGGTGAGAAAAAGGAAAAGTTTTGGCAGTAAACGGGCTCCATAAAAATACAGACCTGAGGAGAATGTTAAATAAGTAGCAGAAAAGAAGTACTCGATACTATAAAAAGCTTTTTGGGGACGTCGCCTACTGATTTTGAGCATTTGCTGTGAAAAATAGGTCAGAAGAATTCGAAGCGGCAACATATTCTGTGTTCAGTTACAAAACAACACAGATAAGTTCCAAGATCATGTGCCTAACTTACACAGGAGTTTACGGTCTTTTCATATTCATGTAACTGTAAATGTAATGTACTTTGACTGAATGTATACATTAAAGTGAGTAATTGCATCTGTCTTGTGGACACTAATGTTATCTTACGTACACAGTAGCTGAAAGCTAACAATGCATGACCATATGTATATGAGGTATAGTTTACAAAGAGTTATGCATCAAACAGAATAGCTCCAAACATCTAACAAAATACAGAAAGAGAAATTATAAGACATTATGAAGGAGGACCGTGAGAGAAGAGGATATTCATGTGGGTCCATACACACACAGAATTTCGCGATGGTTGTTACGCAAACTACGATAAAGATGCAGGACTCGCAATCGACAGTTACATAGCCTGATAAAAAAAGTGAACCACCCAGGAGACACGGTTGGATATCGATGTAACTTCGTACATATACGCAACATCGGCTGGTCTGTAAATGATTAAGAGTGGACATCGCTGTGGTAAGCAGAACAGCAACACAATTGAATTAGTGTTGGTCATATTCAGTGCTGCTACCAGACATATTAGGCTATTACAAGAGGCGTAATGAGAATCAGGTGCATAGGATTCACTGTAAGGGACACACCATTGTAGGATACTCGTATGAGTCAGCGTCATCGGCACCTGGCAGCGTTTGAAAGGGGCCTCTTGTAAGACTCCAATTGGCCAACTGGTTCACTCTTACAAAATCCAGATTTGTGGGATATTCCGATGTGACAGTGGACCCGTGCTGAACTGCATGGGAACGCGACGACAGACATACTCGTCGAGATTGCGAACCACCACGTCTGACAGCCGCGTGGGATGATCGCCATATTAACATCAAATATATCTTAGCCCCTTCACATCTGTGTCTGCCATCCTGGAACAAACTACGCACTCCCTTCAACATTCTGTATCATCCTTCACCACTGATCGGAGACGCAGCTGTCGGACTAGGGAATACCGTTCCCATGTGTTCACTGCCTTTGATGTGGTACCGTGATCGTGAAACGTGGACTGCTGATAAATAGCGTCGCGTTGACCGACGAATCACAGTTCTTAAGTAGCCGGATGACCATCGTAGGCGGGTATGGCGGCAACATGGGGAGAAGGCCCATTGTTCCACTGTTTCGGAGAAGCACAACGACATTACTCCTGGTGTCATGGTGTGTGGATCCATCCGGTGTCACTTCAGGTCACAGATGGAAGTGACAGAGGCAACTTCGATGGCACAGTGGTATATCACGGACATCCTTTGTTGTCATGTGTTACCTCTCATGTGACCACCTCCTGGTGAGACTTTTCAAAAGGAGATTGTACTTCTACAAGCAGCATGTTTCTCTGTGAACTGTCTGCGTGGTGTTGTGATTCTACTGTGGCCAGAAAAGTCTCCAGATCGTCTCTGATTGAACATGTGTGGTACCAGATCGGAAGTCAATTTTGTCGTCGTGCCAGCAGCGTTAGTCAGTTATGGGCTATCTTGCCTCGTAGGAGCATACAACGGCCTTATGAGATCCTCCCAAAGTGAATCAATACATGCATCAAGGCCTCAAGGGTAGAAATTCATACAGGTATGTGGCCTCTTATTGACAAGTTCCTTGAAAATTTGTATAAATTTTTTAATCGCAGAAATAACATCAGATATCTTCTCAACCTCTGAAGTTTCATTTATTTTCCTTCTCCCCTTATGGATGCTCCATTTTTTATTAGGTAGTGTAACTACAAACAAACAACCACAATTTGGTCGAACTCTGACCTCATTTACTGTCTAGATATGCTACGAAGTGTAAGGATGGCTATTGAAAATAATGGGTCCATGAAACATGTAGCAGCTGCACAATCGCTAATGGCTTCCCGATCGTATCCCAAGAAAACACAATATTTTCATGCTACTGGTAAAACGAGATATAGGCCGAATACCTTTGGAAGCGTGCATAATGATAGTGACAATTTTCGTTACCAGCTTCTACGTTTACATTCTGACACGTCCTACAAAGGCACTGTGTAGATTGAACCAACTCACAACGAAGTAGCCTGAGATTATAATAGGAGAATTTTATATCACGCTTCCGGCTTACAGACAAAGCAAAATGGGCCACATGTGTAACCTCAAGTCCCCAAGATATCTTACCTCTATAGAGGTCGACTGTGAGACAAGAAGATCTGTTTCATCTCCACACATCAATAAATTAATGTAAACTGTTAAGAAAGATGGTGTGTGAACTAGATCAGTTCGTCGCTCTGCTGGATCGGAGGCAGTCGTCTCTTGTGGGCTGGGAGCTTATATCTGGGCTTTAGAAATGGTAGACAGTTCCGACAGTAGCAGATGTTTCCATGAGATGGGTAATGCATTTTTAAAGCATTTCGTAGGAGGGAATTTATTTGGAGGACTGTGTTCTTGTTCTTATTCATGTGTTCCAGGATTAATGAACGTTTCCATTCAGCATGTAGGAGGCTATGGGGGCAGTTCTCAGCTGTATACTTGCAAACTACACTGCTGTTAAACTCATCGCGGTCAAACACTAATAACTCATCGATTGAACACATTCTACAGGATGGTCTTCAATGATATATACGTTGTATACGAATATGCTTATGCCGAAGCAAATTGGTGTCAACTGAACGTCTCTTGCGTTTTGGAAGAGTGAATATTTGATGGTAAATAATCCTGCAGTTTGCGCATGCCCATGAGCCTATGCTGGTTACCGGATGCATCCTGGCTCCATCCTTCTGCATTGTCGAAATCTGCCGAACAGAATTCTTGTACTTATTGCTCCGACACTCCTCTATTATCATACGCCGCCACACCATATGTAGTGAACTGGGGCTACAGTCCTCCCTCGAATGTCTACATGAAATGCAGTTATTGAAGGCTGCTCTATCACCTACATCCATCTCTATGATCGAACACATGGTGATGGTTTGACAACGACAGCTCAGCAAAGACTGAATGTGCAGGAGAACAGTAACGGTAGTTCAGTGGAGGTAGCACAATTGGCTTTCTTCCCGCCAAAATCAACCGTCTTCAATGACATCACGGTGGTGCTATGTGGTGGCAGGGGTATGAACTAACACAGTTGGACTGCATACACACGTGCATGATATAAATAATAATAAATGATCGAAAATGAAATAATGAATGTTAATAAATGATAATGAATAATAATAAAGACAAGTACAGTTTTGCATGCATTATCCTGTTGGAATTCAAACTTCCCGCCATTTTTTCTGGAGGTTAGGTTAGTGGATGTAGCACAATTGGCCTATTTTCCAGCCAAAATCCGCCATCTTGGATGACGTCATGCACTGTTGACAAGTCTACATGCCGCCATCTTGGATGACGTCATCGCCGCCATCTTGAATAAATTTGGCAACAATGGAAAGTAGGGTGGTACATAGGTTGCCCTACTACTATAGTCCACTACATACTGACGCATGTTGTAAATCAGTAAAGGGTTCCGTCTGGTGGTCTCGGCGAAGTACATTATCTCAGCACTAATATAGGGAACATTACTAATTAGTCAGAGGTCAACTGCAGTACCGAAGTCTAGGAGAAAGCCACGCTCACTACGAACTGGTGGGGGAACAGGGAACTTTGTGCATGAAATGAGCTTTGGTCTTCCCTAGAATACGTCGTAGGTAGCGACGGACAGGCAGGCGTATTCTACTTCCGAAACACCCCGTCCGCTACCTACAGTGTACTGGGCTCCGTGCAAAGTCAACACATTCAGTTTCCATACAAGTGTCACTCCGCGCAAGTGTAACAAACTCGAGTCCAGTGTGCTTACCACTGCGCCATCTCCCTTGGTTGTGTCCTGAAAGGACTACACAGGTATACAAACGGGATGGCTTCATACGTATTTAGTAGAGTGCTGGAGGTTACGAGAATTTTTTATAGCATAAGGTGGTGTTCCCTACTCCAGTACCCCACAATACGACATAGACCTCTGCGATATCAACACTTATTTCGTTCAGTAAACGCATCATAAGGTCATGATCGGGATATGCCACATAGAAGGTGATGTCATCCGCCTGCTTTGATCCATCAGTTTAGACAAACGTGTTGTTGTGGTGCTAGTTTAAAACTTTGTAACGTAATAAACTAGAAGTGTAAACTTGAGTATATTCACTCTCGTGTCTCATTAAATCCAATAGAATTTTGCGCCTTGTTAACATAGTGTGGGAGTTGGCTTCACCGCTGAATAAGGACTGATGTTTAGTCCATATCAGGTGCCACACGGTCTGCTTTCGCGCCAGTTGCAAATGACGTTATAGGTCGTGTGTGACTCGTGAATACCATTATCATATTACTATGGGTGGTCGTCTAACTAGATGCGTAAACTATGCCTTTGGACCGAAAATTAAATCTTGTACGAGGGCGTACTGAGAAGCAATGCCCAATGCCTCCGAATTTTTTATTTGGAACCTCTTAAAGCTTTTTAAATGAAACAAACATTATCATCAGTCTACACCTTTATTCTTCAATCTACATATTTATTTCTCGACGCATTCATCCTGGCGACGAACACATTTCTCCCAAAGAGAGAACAGTTTTTTGATACCGTCACTGTAGAATTTTTTACTTTGTTGATGGAGCCACAACTTCGACTCTGCTTGCACCGCCTGATCTCTGTCAAAGTAAAGCCCTCGAAGGGATTCGTTAAGTTTTGGAAACAGATGAAATCGGATGTGCGCAAATCGGATCGGTATGGAGGACGATCAATGAGACTGAATCCAAGGTGTCGGATTGTTTCTGAAGTCGTAGTGCTCGTGTGTGGTCTGACAGTGTCATACCGACGGTGAGGCTGCTCCATGTGTAGCCGTATTCTGCGGGTAGAAATTCGACTTCAGCACGCTGTTTCCGACGCACCGATATAATTAAGTTGCACATCGCCATGTTACTAGCTACAATCCGCTGTCTTCCATTGGCAGACAGTTGCAACTGGCATCAGTGAAACAGTAAAGTAGACAGAGTAATATGCATAACATGTAATACCCTAACCGCTATTGAGAACAGAATAAAAAATTCGGTGGCATTGCTTTTCAGCAGTCACTCATACATCTGACTCAGCATGGGAGATTTATTAAATACTTATAAATCCCAGTACTAAAGCTGACTATGACACTCGTACTTATGGTTTCTTTACACCAATGTCTAAGCTACCTGAAAGTGTAAAGCCGGCCGCGGTGGTCTCGCGGTTCTAGGCGCGCATTCCGGAACCGTGCGACTGCTACGGTCGCAGGTTCGAATCCTGCCTCGGGCATGGATATGTGTGATGTCCTTAGGTTAGTTAGGTTTAAGTAGTTCTAAGTTCTAGGGGACTGATGACCACAGCAGTTGAGTCCCATAGTGCTCAGAGCCAAGGTGTAAAGCGCTTGAAGTTCCTATTTGGTCCGGCAGAAAAAAAAAAAATCTGTTGAGAAAAACAAGGTCCAGAAATGTCACCGAATATTTAACACTCAAAACGATCTCTCTCATTCATGATACAGGTAGAAAAGAGAAATGTACCTATGGTGAAAGTCAGTACACATGGATTCTTTTGTGTCAGTAACCTGAATGAGTCGCGTAGCCTGCATTTCTACATACTATTTAACAATAGTTTCAGCTTATCTGTAGCTGTAAGTACTTGCGTAACGTTGTACAGTACACTGTACTTAGTCACCAGTAAAAATATCACCACTTATAATCTTAACAACCTGTATAGTCGGAGGAGGTGCAAGGAAGAAAGATGACAACGTTATCCTTGAAAAAGGAGCAGTATACTGGTATCCTTACCGTGTACGTTATAAACTGGATTACCTGTGGAAAACGTGATGATTCTGTAGACGCACCCTTGTGGGACACCTTCATCCTATTCAGACCTGCCTAACAGTGATTCTCCCACTCTGTACGCCTGTGAAGGTGGTAAACGTACGCAAATGACTCATTCGTGGAGCTGCCTGAGGATATTATGATTCCTAATTCAACGATAGGGTTGATTGAGATAGAAAGTCGCGGTTAATATGTGTAACTCCCACTGAGAAATCTGTAGTACGGCCGCAATCAGAAAGGTCAGAATACCAAAAGCAGAATGACATATCGTGAAGCCACACTGACAGCTACTAATGAACTGGCTATAGCCGGAAATCCGGATCAGATACCTGTTCACCGTCTTTTAGAAGCAGCTACTGATCGCAGCAGTACAGTAACACCTAACAGCATGGAAAATTACGGTTCTTTCCTCATTTCAAGGATTACTTTCCTTCAAAAAATAAAAAAAAATCCGTCCCCTAAATGCAAATGAACGGAACGACCAGGATTTATTAATCCGTTCCTGTTTGGTAACTGAATTTACCCGCGGCCAAGTTTGTACCGCGGGAGACAGACAGTCTAATCTAGTTTTTCTGTTTGCAGTGTCCTTAGTATAGGAGTTGTTGTGGAATGTGGAGACCGTAAAACGAAGTGGAGGTAATGAGATTCTCTAGGGATATCTATGATATCTGTCGTACTTTGGCTTCAGCTCCATTATTACACTTTATCTCGAACTCATTATTATCAAAGCATTACAGAAAATTGTTTATTTTAACTCTGAGACAGCAATTTACCAAAGTAAAATTTGCTGCGCCTTTTCCAAATCCTGATACTGACGGAAATCGCATCGGCGAGGTTGAATATTACTAGTAATGCGAGTAAACAATTGGAACATTGAGTCGTCACTGTGATATAAACAGAACGGGAAAATGCTTATCTGTAATGCAAATACTGAGCTAGATAGTACAGTGGTAAAACAATGTTATCATATTCGGTAGGATAGCGGCTGAGCACCCCAGCTGGCTATATACACTCCTGAAAATGGAAAAAAGAACACATTGACACCGGTGTGTCAGACCCACCATACTTGCTCCGGACACTGCGAGAGGGCTGTACAAGCAATGATCACACGCACGGCACAGCGGACACACCAGGAACCGCGGTGTTGGCCGTCGAATGGCGCTAGCTGCGCAGCATTTGTGCACCGCCGCCGTCAGTGTCAGCCAGTTTGCCGTGGCATACGGAGCTCCATCGCAGTCTTTAACACTGGTAGCATGCCGCGACAGCGTGGACGTGAACCGTATGTGCAGTTGACGGACTTTGAGCGAGGGCGTATAGTGGGCATACGGGAGGTCGGGTGGACGTACCGCCGAATTGCTCAACACGTGGGGCGTGAGGTCTCCACAGTACATCGATGTTGTCGCCAGTGGTCGGCGGAAGGTGCACGTGCCCGTCGACCTGGGACCGGACCGCAGCGACGCACGGATGCACGCCAAGACCGTAGGATCCTACGCAGTGCCGTAGGGGACCGCACCGCCACTTCCCAGCAAATTAGGGACACTGTTGCTCCTGGGGTATCGGCGAGGACCATTCGCAACCGTCTCCATGAAGCTGGGCTACGGTCCCGCACACCGTTAGGCCGTCTTCCGCTCACGCCCCAACATCGTGCAGCCCGCCTCCAGTGGTGTCGCGACAGGCGTGAATGGAGGGACGAATGGAGACGTGTCGTCTTCAGCGATGAGAGTCGCTTCTGCCTTGGTGCCAATGATGGTCGTATGCGTGTTTGGCGCCGTGCAGGTGAGCGCCACAATCAGGACTGCATACGACCGAGGCACACAGGGCCAACACCTGGCATCATGGTGTGGGGGGCGATCTCCTACACTGGCCGTACACCACTGGTGATCGTCGAGGGGACACTGAATAGTGCACGGTACATCCAAACCGTCATCGAACCCATCGTTCTACCATTCCTAGACCGGCAAGGGAACTTGCTGTTGCAACAGGACAATGCACGTCCGCATGTATCCCGTGCCACCCAACGTGCTCTAGAAGGTGTAAGTCAACTACCCTGGCCAGCAAGATCTCCGGATCTGTCCCCCATTGAGCATGTTTGGGACTGGATGAAGCGTCGTCTCACGCGATCTGCACGTCCAGCACGAACGCTGGTCCAACTGAGGCGCCAGGTGGAAATGGCATGGCAAGCCGTTCCACAGGACTACATCCAGCATCTCTACGATCGTCTCCATGGGAGAATAGCAGCCTGCATTGCTGCGAAAGGTGGATATACACTGTACTAGTGCCGACATTGTGCATGCTCTGTTGCCTGTGTCTATGTGCCTGTGGTTCTGTCAGTGTGATCATGTGATGTATCTGACCCCAGGAATGTGTCAATAAAGTTTCCCCTTACTGGGACAATGAATTCACGGTGTTCTTATTTCAATTTCCAGGAGTGTAGATCTGGGCTTCTGTGACTTCGCTAACTCGCTTAATGTGCATGCCGAGATGAGGCCACAACAGATTCGTTGTCGCCCGGATATTAAATCCTCATTTTCCCTTCTTCTTTTATCTAACGCAAATAATGAACATTTATTCAACCTTACGTAATTTTAGCTTGTTAGCACATGAAGCTTAAAATTATGAGAACTTTCCACCACTGACTACAGCTTCACACAAATATTAATTAAACTGTGAGATCCTCTATGCAAGCAAAAGGAAGCGCAGGAAAATTCTAAAGCTAATTACACACTCAAAGCAATCGGCCGCTCAGAGAGTACTGTTCTCTCATCTGGCCTAGCCAAATGCAGCATCCTGTGATTTCGATATCGGTTCACAAGGAGAAGACATCTACTCGTCATCGCCGAATTCGTCCAAATTTATGGTACATGCAGGACCTGGTGATACGAGAAAGTGCCCCAAGTGGTAACTCCGGATGGCCAAGCGTTTAGGAAATAAAAGGAATTTTGATACGAATCTATCTCCATGTGCACCTTATGAATAGTCCTCGTGAGAGTGTGAAAAGGAAGCGGTGTTTGGCTCAGCGGAAACCGATCGGCTTGGCATTGAAAAGCTGGCATGTTCGACTACACCCGGTGGCAAATATTTTTCTACACCTACTGACATCACATATAACCACAATTTCATATAAGTTATTTTATTAGTTTATATAAGCACGGAAAGTATAGGCATAGGATGAAATTAGGGTTATTTATAACGTCAGTATTGTTCGCATTTCCAAGGAGCTCAACAATAATTGCCGCTAGGCGGAGTCGAACCCGCAACGCTTTCATTACCTATCCGTTCTCTTACAGCTTAGCCAAACTCAGGAACAACCGATAAGGTACACATGGTGACAGATCCGTACCAAAATTTCTTTTATTTCCTATACACTTGGCCACGTGAAGTTCCCTCATGGGGTACTTTCATGTCTCACCACGCCCTACGTGTACCATGAATTTGGACGAATTCGGCGATGAAGAATAGGAGTCGTCTCCTTGTCAGAGAGCAAGACTACCTACATATTCGCTTCCGGAACGAGCGGCGCGACATGCTCGCTATCGCCAGAGAACTAGACGGAGATACATCGCCTGTCGCTACAACACGTCATGTGGTGTGAGTGCAAGATCTCCAGGATAAAGTTATCCTTACAGCAACAACAAGTCAGTCTGTTATTACGTATTTATGGTTACCAGGTAGACGCTGATTATCTCCCAGTTGACAAAGTACGCTACACATATGCCAACTGTCTAGTGTTTGTTTCTGACTGGAATATTGTAACAGCGCTACGACGGACCTTGGCTATGTTAGCGAACTGGAATTATTTCACAGCAGTCATTCTTTGCGAAAACGCAGGCAGTCAAAAGTTGATGCTGTCCTGTGAACTCATAAATTGTGCGGAGCTTATTACAAGTTTTGATGCACGAATTAAATGAATGGTAACCCCGTTCAAACACCTTACATTTATTTCACAAGTGGATCACAGATCAATTACATTAAGGCAGCCATATCAAACAGCTGCTCAAGATGCACAAGAACCGCATTTTTATCTATCTCGACCTATTTGCACAAAGACAGTTTAAGAAAGCGAGAGGGCCAGCTATATTCTACCAAGAAGCGGACCATCCACAACCATTATATCCTAAAATCGCGCCCGTTTGAGGCAGAGGAAAGTTCGGCGACACCGCAATAGGAACAGGCCGCTATTTTCAACTACCACACACAAAAATGTAACGATCGCGTCGAGAGCTGATCTCGAAGAAGGCAGTACTGTGGTCCCTACAACAATTTGTTCCTTCGATCAACTAAATCCGGTCATCCTGGCACATAATTACGCGTAGTATCCTACAAATGGCAAATTGGAACTTCTCTGTAACAGTGTAATAATTTCTGTTGCCCACTTCTTGATTAACAGTTCGAGAGTCAGTGACCACTAATAAATTTTTTACTACTTCAAAGTGCATAAACTATCAGTCGCGCATATATTTATTTTTTGATGCCTTATGAAGAACTCCCTGTTACTTTAATGGTGATTATGCAGCAAGTTACATTTTTAGTCACTCGATGTTTTCGTGGACGTTTTTGTGAACGTTTGCGTGAGATCCTTAAAGGCTTCCGGTTAGTGTAATGAAACTAAAAGAAATGAAAACAGCGGGTTTCAAGATGTTACAAATACGTATGCATCTAAATTTTGGCAAATAAGCTGTCGTTTCAAATGTTAATGTCTCTAAAGGGCGCCTGTCTCTTGTGAAGTACCATTACCTCCAGAATCAGTGCGAAGATACTCAAATTTTTGTCTTCTAAACATAGAAAGCACACATAAGGCACGTCGTTTAAACTGTTTGTACCAAGATACTTTATCTATTACTTTTACCAGGAATTCGTGGCAAAATATGGAAACTTTCGTGTGGTTTATGTTATATACCTTACAGCACTCTAAACGTTACTGAAACATGGTGTAGAATGAATTTATTTTCTTTATGTACTGCCGTGATGATTTTTCTCTGAAAATGCCAATACTGTAATAGTTTTGCTACAAATTCATTTATCTACATTTTTTATTTGAATGACAATTTCTGTTTCTATGACAATGCCAAAAAATATACTATTTTCCCTGTACGGTATACAAAAACAAAACATCTGTCTTACGCTTTTACGTGTTCTACAACTTTTGTACAGTTCCTTCCGCGATCTCTGTAGGCAACACTGGTTTGAGGCACTTATTCACGCTGTTCATTCCTGTGAAAGCCCCTTCATCTCTGAATAACTACTGCAACCCACAAACGTTTCAGTCTACTAACTTCTTTCATTCGTTGGTCACCTTCAATAATTGTTACCCCTCACACTTCCTTCCATGACCACACTGACGATCCCTTGATGCCTCACGATGTTTACCGTCTTTTTGGTAAGTTCTGCGATAAGTTCTGGGATAAATTTCTTTTATCCCCAGTCCTATTCAGCACCTCTTCATGAGTTATTGAATCTACTCATCTAATATTTAGCATTCTTTTGTAGCACCAGTTTTCAAAATGTGCTATTCTCTTCTGTACTGTTTGCCGTCCATGGTTCACTTCCCTACAACGTCATTGTTAAACCTCAGATTTCGTACTTCTTTTTCCCTGAACTTCAATTGCCTCTACAACTTTCTCCCCTATATGTTTGGTTTACACCTTGCTCATCGTATAGATTGAATAACATCGCAATCCCACTCCATTCTCAGAACTACTTCTTATTCTTTTCCATCGAATCATCAGTTTTCTGTGCGAGTGGTAAACACCCTTTTGCTCCTTGCATTTTATCCCTGCTACCTTTATAATTTCGTAGATTGTATTCCAACCAAGCCAACAACCTTGCCGCAGTGGTAATACCGGTTCCCGTCAGATCACCGAAGTTAAGCGCTGTCGGACTGGGCTAGCACTGGGATTGTTGACCATCCGGTCTGCCGAGCGCTGTTAGCAAGCGGGGTGTACTCAGCCCTTCTGAGGCAAACTGAAGAGCTACTTGAGTCATAAGTAACGGCTCCGGTCTCGTAAACTGCCACGCGGCCGGAAGAGCGGTGTGCTGATCACATGCCCCTCCATACCCGCATAGAGTGATGCCTGTAGACTCAGGATGACACGGCGGCCGGTCGATACCGTTGGGACTTCCAAGGCCTATTACGTAGAACTAGGGAATTACACTAGCATGCCTACCCGGGCAGCCGCGCGGTGTAACGCGCTGCTTCCCGAGCGGGAAGGCGTGCCAGTCCCCGGAACGAATCCGCCCGGCGGATTAGTGTCGAGGTCCGTTGTGCCGGTCAGCCTGTGGAAGGCGGTTTCCCATCTACCTCGGTGGATGCGGGCTTGTTCCCTTATTCGGTCTCAGCTACACTATGTCGGTGATTGTTGCGTAAACACTGTCTCCAAGTAAATGTACGCCATAATCACCCTACCACGCAAACATTTAGGGTTACAATCGTCTGGTATGTCACGCTCCCGGGGAAGGGGGGGGGGGGGGCGGTTTGTGGCGGCCGTGGGGTGGATGATGGACTGCTGTGGCCTGTTGTGGGGTTGTGAACCACTGAGGGCTAAGGCGGGACGAAGCCTCTCCGTCGTTTCTAGATCCCCAGTTTAATACATAATACACTAGCATACTGAGATTACCTTAAGCGATTAGCATTTCCCATCGAGCATACAGCGTTTATCATTTACCGTTTGGTGCTTATTGTTCAGCATTTACCGTTAACCGTTTACTGTTTACTGTATACCCTTCAGTGTTTAGCGTTTATGTTTAGCATTTACTACATTTAGCATTTACTGTTACATATGTGGCGTTTATTATTTAGTGTTTACCATTTACTGTTTACCGCTTAGTATTTACCATTTAGCGTTTACTAGAAGGGGGCATGGGCTATAGCGCACACAACTGGTCCATTTCCTTCTTCTTAGGATTTTAACACTGCTCTGTATGACTGATTGGAAAATAGAGGAAGGGGATTGCAAAGGACATTGCTGCTTTGTACATAGGTAAGGTAGGTTTCCACCCTTTTTACACAACGCTCTGTCTCTTCGAAAGGACTAAGGGATTGATATAAAGCACTGCATTGGTCTGTTTGTAGACAATGTAACTTGACACCATTTTTACATTATGCTCTGATTCTTTGGAGACAGTGAGAAGCGAGCAAGCGTTATAAAGCACACAATTTATCTGTTTCCATAATCTTGGACTTTAAATACTGCACTATGACTGTTTGGGGAAAAGAAGGGGTGGGGGTGGGGAGAGGGTCTTAAATTTCCCTTTCAGGCATGTGGGATATTTGTATCACGTTGAATTGTTGATACTGTGCTATGACTGACTGGAGATACAGAGGGGCTGTGGGTTCCCTCTGATAATGAGGATGACGTAATTGATAATTTCATGAGTTCAAGGTCATCAGTGACATCATGCACGACCTTAATGGTCACATATCACGTGATGTGATGTTCAAGGTCAAGGTCAAAGTTAAGGTCAAGGTAAAAGACAAGATCAAGGCCAAAGCTCAAGGATCACTGACCTCAGATTGTGGGACTGTACTGATTCTAGTTCAGGGTTATTTGTAGTGCCGAATGCCCATAGTAATCCTCCTAATTCTCCTTGTGATCAACACCATTTTAAAGCGGAACGTACATAGTAATTCTACTAACCTTTTTCGAGGATTAGTCTATCTTTTAGTGAAAACCGTTATAGAATACCTACATTAGTTCTCAGGATTACCTTTCTTCTTTTTTAATTTATTGGCTTTCGGGATGTTCCCATACAACCACTTAAATAGTTGAGTGTCAATTACGATGATACGAATGAGAGGAAAACACAACACCCTGTGCCTGAGCAGAAAAACTCTAACATGGCTGGGAACTGAACACGCCGCTATGCTTACCATGGAGCCTTCACAAACAAACAGAAAAACGTAGCAGGAAATTTTAATTTATCTTAGGTCAGTCAGTTGGCACGAAACACTTGTAAATTTTACATATAAACCGTCCTCGAGAATCAGCATACCTACTAGTGAAAACCTTATCAAAATCCTTACATTAGTTCCTGAGATTAGACTTCATGTACTGAGAGACACGCACGGCAGGGGTCTTTACTTTATAACATATAGTGTCCTTTAACCTTCCATTGTATCCGTGTCTCTTCTACATACTGTATATATCCTTCTTAAATGGATCTTAAACCAACTGTTAGATGTTAGATGTATGATCGACACTCTGTATAAAATTCCAGGCAGCTACCTCTTTCACTACTTCCCCACAGTCCATATTCTCCTGCTACTTTCCTTTATTTTCTTTTCCTTACTATCGAATTCCAGTCCCCATCAGAATTAAAACTTCATCTCTTTTAACCAAATGAGTAATATCTTTTACATCGTAAAACGGGGTGTCCCACATAAAACTGGTACGACTAACATCAGAGGCTAAAGTAACAATGAATGAACTAAAAAGGAATAGGTAATAGCAATGTTAACACCATGCTGTTTCCTTTTTGTGAGAGATACAGGAAGAGGTCCCCATGGGCATCCAGGCATAGTTGACTTCGTGTGATGACGTTACCCGTAAAACACAGTAATTCTGCGGATTTATGTTAATATCTCTAGTAATGTTCCGTTTAAGATCGTCTACTGTACATACGCTTTGCTCTTTAGTGTGCCCTGTAAAGAAAAATAACACGGTCTTAAGTCTGGGGATCGTGGGGGCCAGAGGCCTCTAGTGACCAGTCTGTCTTCAGAGAGCACGTTGGTAGTGTGGGTCATACTTTGGTTGGATGTATGAGCCCTTGCTCCATATTGTTGGAATACTACATACAGCTTCTCTGCAATTGTTAATTTGCATAGAATCCGTCAAAGATCCCTATATATTTGGCATTGTTTCTGGTGTTAATGAAAAACTAAGGGATAAAAGATGAACATGCCGGACAACGCCCACCAAACTCCTATCTTCTCTGAGTGGGGAAATTCTTCACGCTGAATACGTGGGTTGTCCTGCGACCAGTATCTACAGTTCTGAGAGTTTACATAACCTCATAAATGAAACTAGGCCTCATCTAAACATGAAGTAAATCAAGGGGTCCAAGTAACCGTTAGCAGTCGATGTCAACAACCAGCTACAATAGTGAACTCTTTCTTTTCCTGAGCTTCAAATTTCAACTCTTGCATCATAGTCACTCGATAGGCTTTTAATACCTTTTATTACAAGATGACACGACGTGCTACTAACCTGCTGCGATAACCACCTTTCCGATTTGGGGGCACTTCTCGTAATGTCTGTCTATAGTTTGAGGGGTCCTCACTATCGGCCATTACTGTTCTGCACATTCTGAGCAGATCCTCAGCCCTTCAATTCTTGTCGGACCCTAGATAGTGCTGGTCGTGGTGAGTTTCCTAGCAGGATACTTCGCTTGAGACATTTCCTTACATTCTTCGATGAAGCCTGTCTTTATGTAACCCTCCACAATATGAATTTGCTGTTCTACTGCAAACTGCCCCACTTCTATAACAACTCAGCAAAATCAGCCTTTCACTACAACTGACGGACGATCACACAGGTGCACTCAACTTTCCAATAAAACGCAGTGTAGCCAACTTTCGAGACAGTGTTGCCACTTCACAAGCAGTCTGCTTAGAGATGATTAACCGGTTCGTGAGGCGTATCAGTTTTATGTGGGACACCATTTACAGTACTTCAATATCTTTATCATCTCTGGAACTAGATGGCATACGAACTTACTCCGCTGTGGTGGATGTTGATTTCGGGCTTATCTTCGCTATGGTAATACTTTCACAATGCTGTTCATAGAATCTTATCCGCATTCTGCAGAGAATACCTGCAGAATTACTGGTTATAGCACATGTATGTTGCCACCGGCATTTCTCTGTATATTGTGTTGTATGAAGTATCTTCGGTAGGGATGAGTTATAGTTGAACTGTTTGATAGAAGGACCGGATATATTATAGCTTGAATATTAACTGATGAGGCAAGACATTCTTACTTCTGCCCATAGCAAGATTGAACGACATGTGGTGGCTTTGGCACTATGTGACGAAGTACCAAATTTCTGAAGTGGAGGAGATATGATTGGGGAATCGTTTTAGCGACGATACGGGCCGCAAATGAGGAAATACACTGAATTAAGTGTCTTTGACTGGCATCTCGGAAACGGCGTAGCTGGACGACCGTTTGCGTACTACTTTCGTGAGCATCTGTGGAATTTGGTGGAATACCAGTAAAAGCCACAGGTGAGTGACAAAGTGTTGTATGTCCACAGATTGTGACGGGAAGTGGAGATCGAAAGCTTACCCGCTCCGTAAAGCAGGACAGCCGACGATCTGTGACTGATCTGACGACGTAGTACAATGCTTGTGCAGGCCAGCTGGTTAAGAGTACACTGTTCAGAGCATAGTGTTTAACATGCGACTAGACAGCAGACGACTTCCTTTGTGTTCCCTTGCTGACATACTGACATCTTCAATAATAATTGCAATGGGCATAGAGTCATGGGAATTGGACAATAAGTCAATGGAAGCGTGACACTAGTTGGGATGATTATGTCTCTTGTTACACCGTGTTGACGATACTGCTGGGAAATGAACTCATCCAGGCGAACAGCTGCTTCAGTCATGTAGGACCAAATGGACGCAGGCCAATGGGAGCAGTTTTATGCTACGAGAGACGTTCATCTGTAGTTCCATGGGGTTTGTGGTAGTAATCAAAGACACACTTACAGCTGCGGATAACGTGAACATTACTGCGGATCACCTTGATGAGTCCCATGATGGCGATGGCGGCTTCCAGCGGGACAACTGTCCGTGTCAAAAGGCCAGATTCACGCTGTTATTCTATGAGGAGCACGACAGTGAATTCACCTTCGTGTCCGGGACACCAAGTTCGTTTGATCTCAGTCAGAAGGAAAACATATTTGACGATATCGAACGCCAACTCCACGCCCACTAACTACTGGCCCGTAATTTACGGAATTGATTGACCTGTGCATAGATATCTGTGACACATAGCACCGGAAAATAACCAGGCTCTTTTCGAACCCATGTCACACAAAATCACTGCTGTGTCACGTACCAAAGATAGACCAGCAAGCTGTTCAACAGGTGGTCATATATATTCTATCATCGATGTACACACATCAAAAGAAGTTTTACATCACCCCAGTTCCCTGAACTCCTGAAGATAGACGTTGACTGTGGAATTGTATCACAGACACAGTCACTTTGACTGTTCAGAGATGTCACTAAACCCGCTCAAAGATTTAAACAACCATGCACGAGCAGCGCCTGTTAGATGGAGGGGGTCCGACAGCCGATCAGTTCCAGTCATTCCACCAGGAAGGAGGTACACGGCTCGTGTTGTCTGTGGTTCACCATGCCTCGACGGTTAATACCGCGGTTTAATCGCCGCATCCGCATTGTTACTTTGTGCCACGTGGGGCTCTCAACAAGGGAAGTATCCAGGCGTCTCGGAGGGAACCAAAGCGATGTTCTTCGGACATGGAGGAGATAGAGAGAGACAGTAACTGTCGATGACATGCCTCATTCCGGCCACCCAAGGGTTACTACTGCAGTGGATGACGGATACCCACGGATTATGGCTCGTAGGAACCCTGACAACAACGCCACCATGTTGAATAATGCTTTTCGTGCAGTCACAGGATGTCGTGCTACGACTCAAACTGTGCACATAGGCTGCATGACGCACAACTCACACCCAACGTCCATGGCAAGGTCCATCTTTGCAACTACGACACCATGCAGTGCGGTACAGACGGGCCCTAAAACATGCCAAATGGACCGCTCACGATTGGCATCACGTTCTCTTCACCGATGAGTGTCGCATGTGCCTTCAACCAGACAATCGTCGCAGACTTGTTTGGAGGCAACCTGGTCAGGCTGAACGCCTTAGACACACTGTCCAGCAGCATGGTGGAGGTTCCCCGTTGTTTTGTGGTGCCATTATGTGGGGCCGATGTACGCCGCAGGTGGCCATGGAAGGCGCCGTAATGGCTGTACAATACATGAATGCCGTCCACCAACCGATAGTGCAACCATATCGGCAGCATATTGGCGAGGCATTCGTCTTCATGGACTACAATTCGCGCCCCCATCGTGCACATCTTGTGAATGACTTCCTTCTGGATAACGACATCGCTCGACTAGAGTGGCCAGCATGTTCTCCAGACACGAACCCTATCGGTCATGCAAGGGACAAATTGAAAAGGGCTGTTTATGGACGACGTGACCCACCAACCACTCTGAGGGCTCTACGCCTAATCACCGTCGAAGTGTGGGACAATATGGACCAATAGTGCCTTGATGAACTTGTGGATAGTATGCCACGACGAATACAGGCATGCATCAATGCAAGAGGACTTGCTACTGGGTATTAGAGGTACCGATGTGTACAGCAGTCTCGACCACCACCTCTGAATGTCTCGCTGTATGATGGTACAATATGACATGTGTGACTTTCATGTGCAATAAATGGTCGGAAATGATGTTTATGTTGATCTCTATTCCAGTTCTATTCCAATCTTTGTTTAAGTGTGTATATTAGCAATCTATCGCATAAGATCAGCAACTTTATCAATTTGTTCCCTGATGACGGTTGCATATTCAGGTAAGTTTCGTTGAAGGATGACCGTAAGGAAATGAAGAACGACTTGGAGAAAGTGCTCACTTTGTTTCTGAATGGCAGTTATCCTTAAACATGGGTAAGCCGTGCCATGTGGCCGCATGGTTTGAGGCGTCATGTCACGTACTGCGCGGCCCCTTCCGCCGGATTTTCGAGTCCTTCCTCGGGCATTGGTGTTGTAAGTAGGCTATTTAGGTTTTTATGTTAATAACGCCATGTAGCGCTCTGTATGAAAATCACTGACTGTGCTG
Organism: Schistocerca nitens; assembly: GCF_023898315.1. Classification (NCBI taxonomy): domain Eukaryota; kingdom Metazoa; phylum Arthropoda; class Insecta; order Orthoptera; family Acrididae; genus Schistocerca; species Schistocerca nitens. The sequence continues at coordinate 438,607,754 of NC_064616.1, forward strand.
TGTGCAGTCTGTGGCTGGTTTGCCTTGTTGGAATTTGCTATTGTAGTGTTGCGCTGTCGGGTGTGAACAGCGTGTAGCGTTGTGCAGTTGGAGGTGAGCCTATAACACTCCAGCTGTCTGCTGCTGCTATACCATAACCTTGAAACTAGAGGCAGTTTGCAAACAGAATTATTATGTTAGAGTAATAACGGTATAAAGCAACAGAACAGTGTTACCCTCTGAGAGGAATTTTGCTAGGTTGACCGTGTTGTACCTAACGGGAATGGGTTATCGGAAATGAAAGTCAGAATTACGTAAATACTCGAACAGTAACAAACAAAATGTTGCCTATCTGCACTGTTCAACGGATAAAGAAAACGGTCGCCAGCCTAACTAGGCAAGAGAATATTAACATTCTCGTTCAAGAAAATAGTTATTAGTAACTTTAATGGATAAACACAACCTGTACTTTGTCACACGCGAGTGCAATGAACTCTGGCACATACATATGTTTACGGTAAGATTGAAACTAACAGTTACAGCAGCAAAAACTATTTGCAAAATTATAATAGATATCGAAACACCCTGTTACTTTCAGGCTTTAAAGAAATTATGGTTTTTTATAATTAGTGGTGTTTCCGTTAATTGGTACCGAGCATTAACACAATAGACAAACTGAGGATCCTTTTATACTATTAACATGCACTTCTAATACACAAGAGAGACAAACACTTAGCAAACATGAGTATATAACGTCTCACAACTGCAGCCTTCCACTTTTACTACAGTGAGACACAAAATTAACATATATGTAAGATACTGACTCACCTTCTGCGATTTTCAACAGGCAGTAATGTGATCAATTACTAAGCAAAACTTTATAAGCCTCAGTCTTAAGAACCTTTAATTTGAAGTTGGCAACAACACATTAATAAGCAGTTTTACTATGAAAATTATTTTCAGCAAGCATCCTTAACTTTAACTAACTCTCTTGCCACATTAACTTTAACTTTCTCTTTACTATGTTCAAGAGGCATTAATTAGAAAACTGGGTTTTAATGTACTTTCAGTAAGGACACTCGGTAATCACTTTAGTTCAAACGGAGAGGAACCTGAGAGGTGTTATGATGAGGAAAAAATCAAGGTAGGTACTTAAATTCAGATATAAATTACCTTATATTTGAGCACACTAACACATCCAACAAGGTGATTTTTCACTGTACATCATTATAGTATTACGTTTCAGTGATTGCGCAACGTGGTGGCAACTGCATGTTGGTAGGTGGATTCGCAGGCAGAATAGCTGGACTCTGACCCTTCTTGGTGGCGATGATGAATACCAAATCCAGAATCGTTCCAGCTATTTATCCATCCATCCGAGGCATTGGACAGTAGCAGAAAAAGCCTCTCTCGGAACCAGGACAATATGCAACATTAACATGGCAGTGCACAGTTTGGTAGCTCGTTCCCGACTCGTAGCTTGTAGCTTGTCCCCGACTGACTATCAGTTCCACCTTTCCTACCTAGGCCAACCACAATTTGCGCGCGCTACACAGTTCCGTTCCCGAGGGGAACCACACTACCTCTTATACACAAAATTACTAAGATTCCTAAGTGAGGATCAGCAGTTTACATAACAGCAAACAAATGCATTGAATAACACAGAACATTTGCACATATTAACATTTCTACAAAAAATTATTCACACAGAAATTACAATTATATATAGTAAGTTTTGTTCCTTCCAAATGGGACAAAGAATTTAAATAACAGATACACTACTTTGCATAGAATCAAATCATGACATGAAAGTTTTAACAAAGGAAAGAGTATACAATTTTGTGTTATCTATTCAATCAATCACATTTACAGAAGCACAGCAATGTAACATTAAATGAAAAAAAAGCAAAATAAATCAGTACAGCATTAGAGCTATGGTGTTACAAGCCGCCAGCAATGGTGGATGTGGGGAGAGAGATGGCGGAGTTTTGAGAGCGGATGATCTGGACGTGTGTCCATCAGAGACAGTAAATTTGTAATACTGGATATCATGAATTGATATATATTATGACTTTTGAACGCTATTAAAGTAAATACATTGTATGTTCTCTATCAAAATCTTTCATTTGCTAACTGTGCCTATCAGTAGTAAGTACCTTCAGTAGTTAGAAACCTTTATTTAGCTGGCAGTATTGGCGCTCGCTGTATTGCAGTAGTTCGAGTAACGAAGATTTTTGTGAGGTAAGTGATTCATGAAAGGTGTAGGTTATTGTTAGTCAGGATCCATTCTGTTGTAGGGATTATTGAAAGTCAGAATGCGTTGCGCTAAAAATATCGTGTGTCAGTTTAGTGTTGATCAGAATAGGTAAAGACCGAAATGTCTGAGTACGTTCAGTTCTGTGCAGCTGTTTGAAAATCAAATAACGTAAGATGTTTATCAGCACAATCATTCATAAATTTTTCTAAGAGGCCGTTTCAGTGTATGTGTCGTTCTTAGCATAAGTTAGTTTAAGTTAGTTTAAGTAGTGTGTAAGACCAGGGACCGATGACCTCCGTTTTTTAGTCCCTTTGGAATTCACACTCATTTCAACAAACGACAAAACAAAAACCGACTGTAAACGACCTGGTCATTAGTTGTAAACTTGTCTAGAATCATATCGTTTCAATGAATAACGCAAACAGATGTGAAGTTAAGTTTACAAGTGAAATCTGTAGAAGGAAAGACGACCGGAAGACTCAGATTTGTTTGGAGTGTTATAGAAACGTACACTGTGTCAGCTACGGAACCCAAATACGAGAACGTAGGGTGATTTATTCTAAATCACCTCCGCAGTATCTACAGCTCTCGTGAAACAGGGTTGAAACCATACCTCTAAAAAATTTAAGAGAGGTGCAGTAGGCTCGTAACAGGCCGATATTGGTCGTACTTCAGTGCAAATTTGTTTTCCAGCAAATTTATTCTTAAAATCTGGAAGAATCGCTGAACCCCATTGGGAGAATATAGAAATCTGTTACTGAAGGAAGGCTGTGCATAGATAATGCTGCATTCATTCTGGATAGGGGACATGTGCATTATATAAGAGACATCATGGTGCATAGAGATGCATACACATAACTATTTGTCCCTCACTGCACACTTGCATGAAATAGGCAGTAACTTACCTGTATCTTGTGGAGTAGGTATGTAGCTTTAGATCAATACGCACTGTCAGGAAAAAAAAAAAAAAAACAAGGACTACCCAGAAGACATGGTCCCATGTTAATGGGACTTCGTAGGCGTACTACACACACATTGTCAGCTAGTATGTAAATGATTAAAGGTGCATTCTCTGTGACAGATAGAAAGCTAATAAAGTATATTATTGTTTGTCGTGTTTAGTGCTTTTACCAAGCCTGGCGGGGTAAATAAATGGCGAGAACAGCGTCAGATGTTGGATAATCACTGCGAAAGACACTAAGATGACTCACTGTCGTCTGAAACAGCGTTGTCGGCACCTGACAGAGTTAGAAAGGAACATCACTGTGGGTCCTTATATGGGCGGCTGCCTGAATTGTGCAATATTTAGATTTTTGGGGCATTATTATGTTTCAGTGGCCCGATTCTAGTCTGCATGGGAACGTGAAGGGAGACATTCTCGTTGTCAAGGTTCCGGTCGACTACGTCTGACAACCCCCAGTGTAGGTCTCAGTATTGTGCACCAGGTACGTCGTGATCACTTCATGTCTGTGCCTGCGGTGCAAGAACAATTAACGGACTCCGTGCAATATTATGTTCCATCGCGCATCATTGGTCGGGCACTAGCAGCAGCCAGACTTTGGAAATACCGTTCCACACGTAGACTGTCATTAATACCACAAAACAACCACCTTGGTCTGGAGTGATGTTGTGATTAGGATGTACGGACCGCTGACGAGTCGGGTCGCGATCAATCACGGTTCTACACTACTGCAGATGACCATCGTCGGTAAGTGTTCTTCCAATATTTGGAGAGCGATAGTGGTGTTGCTCATAGCATAGTGGTATCAGGAGCCATCGTGTATGCTGATGACACTGAGGCCATTCTAATGACACAAAGTGAACTCCGATGGCAGAACGGTACGTCAAGGACATCCGGCGTCCACGTGTCTTATCTCTCATGTGACATTAGTGTCGCGCCATTTTTCATCGGACAGTGCTCGTCTACATACCACTCCAGTCTCTATGAACTGTCACACGGATGTTGAGATACTCTGGTGGCTAGCAACATCCCCAATTTGTCCTCGATATATCATATATGGGACCAGTTTGGACATCAGTTCCGTCCCATTGCCAGTGTTTAAGACACTAACGACCAGCTAAAACAGTTGTGTGCCATTTTACCTCATGGGTTTATAACACCCTTTCCAAATAATTCAATGCATGAATCCAGGACAGATGGGTTTTGTAAGTCGTACTAAAACACAGGGTGTCCCGTTTATCTTGCTCACCCAAACTAAGTTTTCTGGTGCGTTAAATGCAAAATTGTTTCAACCAACATTTTTTAACATCATTGAGCAGTTGTTGCTGAGGGTGTATATTTTATGTATCCCCACAGATGTAGGAGACACGTGGTAGAGGTTAAATTTTTTAAATCGAACCATGTATATTTTATTCGTGAACACACTTATCTTCTCCAAGAGCTATTCAAAAATGTATCACACTTTACCATTTTTGTCAACAAAGCAGATGTTGGTTGGTTGGTTGGTTTCGGGGAAGGAGACCAGACAGCGAGGTCATCGGTCTCATCGGATTAGGGAAGGATGGGGAAGGAATTCGGCCGTGCCCTTTCAGAGGAACCATCCCGGCATTTGCCTGGAGTGATTTAGGGAAATCAAAGCAGATGTGTAAACGGTATAGTGTACATAGGTTGTAAAGAAACAGACCTGTTTACTGCCTTGACAGTACACATTACGTTGTGCTGTTGTAGAGGTGTGGGTTTTGTTTACGATTCTGTCTTTCGGAAACGCAGGTACGTCTCTGACCCCACCCCATCTCCGCACTACATTTGTTGTTGCTTTAGCGTACGGTACACTACATACCAGAGTAGTTGTGCATCAGAGTAACCTAGTAACTGGATGGCTGTAGCACACATTGCGAATACAGTTTTTGTTGTGTAAAAGGTGTATGACCTATACGCATAACGAGAAGGTAGAAATGGTGCTGATTTACAGAGAAATTACGTTGACAGGAAATAATTTACTGTTAGAGAACATTATGATTATTAAGTTATTGTGTCTGCCTTGTACTCTACTGTTCATACCTGCTCTGTAATTTGCTATAGGCGGGCGAAATTCTGTTCATGAACAACTACTATACAGCAGGCGATTCCCTGACAAGCCATTACCTTCTCGCTGGATGTTTGGTCGTCTCATTCCTCGTATACTTGAAAGAGGAAGTTTAAATACAAGACTTCGAAGTCATGGTAGAACATGAACAGATGAAGCTGCTGAGATCGGTGTACTCACTGCCGTACCCGTGAATCCTAAAGTCAGCACACGACGAGTTCAACATGAAGTTGACGTCTCGAAACAAGTGCAACGTTATATAGTCTGTCCTTACCATGTTCATTTACACCAAGAACTTCATGGAAATGACTTCAACAATAGGGTTCATTTTTGTCAGTGGGTTAAGCAACAACTTCTAATTCTAATTTCATCTCAGATGTTCTTTTTACCGACGTGGCACCATTCTCCAACAAAGAACTTGTAAATATGAGAAGTGTGCATTATTAGTCCATCAACAATCCACGATAACACCGACAGGTAGAGCATCAACGTCCATAGAACGTTAATGTTTGCTTCGGAATCATTGGAGTTAGCTTTATAGGACCTTTCTTTGTGTCAACCAAAACGGCAGACAATATGCCTGATTTTTAAGACACACTCTTCCTCTTCTCTTAGACGCCGTACCTCTGAATCAGACGATGGTCATTTGGTATCAGCATGGAGGACGCCCTGCACATAACGCCCAGCGTGCACTAATTATGGACTATAAATACTTTGGTAGAAGGATTGGACGTGGTGGGCCAGTTATTTGCCCTGCCCAGTCTTCTGACCTTACACCACTGGATTTTTTTTCTGTAGGGAGCAGTCAAGGATGCTTTCAACCAAAAGGTTCCAACAGCACCAGAGGACATACATCAATGCATTATTGATACTTGTGCAGCCATCACAGACGAAGAAGTAGCACGATTTAAGGCGTCCTTCATCCGCAGAGTGACCCTGTTTATGAATGCCAGTGGTCGCCATTTTCAACATGCCGTGTAAACGCTCTGTTTTGATGTAGTGGTAGTATCACAGTAAAAGAAACTACAAAGGGCCATGTTACCTCCGCTTTGTTATAAATAATGCAGTACGGTACTCTACAGTTACAAGATCCAGTTACTGTACAGTGCATTACTGCTGCATTTAAAGTATACTGGTAGTTTGTAAAACGTTAAAATGCTCCTTGAAGAGGTTAAATGATTTAGTTAATGAAATGCACTGAAGTGATGTTTAAATTAGAGAAGTTGTGTATTATTTGTCATTTCCATAGCTGTTAATTTTGTGGCTAGAATGGTACAGTGTTGTACATTTTTGAATATCTCTTGGGGAGGATGAGTGTATTGTTGAATAAAACGTACATACTTCCATTTAAGAAATTTAACCTCGACCCCGTATCTCCGGCATCTGCGGGGTTACATAAAATGTATACCCTCTGCGAGAACTATCCAATGATGTTAAAAGTCATTTGTTGGAACAGTTTTTCATTGAAAGTATCAGGAAAAAGCTATTTTGGGTGATCAAGATAAATGGGACACCAAGTATGGTCTCTTACTGATGAGTTCTTTGTAAATTTGGTTCGACTCTTTTAATCACTAATGTAACATCACATGCCGGCCGGAGTGGCCGAGCGGCTCTAGGCGCGACAGTCTGGAACCGCGCGACACCACGGTCGCAGGTTCGAATCCTGCCTCGGGCATGGATGTGTGTGATGTCCTTAGGTTAGTTAGGTTTAAGTAGTTCTAAGTTCTAGGGGCCTGATGACCAAAGAAGTTAAGTTCCATAGTGCTCAGAGCCTTTTCAACCATTTTTGTAACATCACATACCCCCGCAACCCGCGAAGTTTCATTTCGTTTCCTCCTTTCCTTATGTGCGCTTCAATTTCTTTTATTTTTCTTTATTTTTTTACCAGGCAGTGTCTCACAGTTTCTATCTCAAACATTACATGGTTGAGGTTGTGTAGTTCGACAACTTTTATGCACTTTATGAAATGCATGTCCAAGCTCAAAATGACGATCAGTGCATGTTTCTATAAGTTTTTAAAACCTGTATTTCAATTATTCTGATGGTCGTATCAGAAAATCACAAAATAAAAGTGTCTCCCTCAGAAACAGACCCAAAACACCATACTAGCGCCACTGGAGGAGAACACAGCCGGCCGAAGTGGCCGTGCGGTTAAAGGCGCTGCAGTCTGGAACCGCAAGACCGCTACGGTCGCAGGTTCGAATCCTGCCTCGGGCATGGATGTTTGTGATGTCCTTAGGTTAGTTAGGTTTAACTAGTTCTAAGTTCTAGGGGACTAATGACCTCAGCAGTTGAGTCCCATAGTGCTCAGAGCCATTTTTTTTTGGAGAACACATTGCACGTTGAAGCGTATATGACATAAGGCGATCGTTTTTTTTTTTTCTGGAATAGCTCGAATTCAGCGGTATAATGATATTCTTCAAAGTGAAATAAAAGAACAGAAAGTAAAATCCGGCAGAAATGATGAACTAATCGTCTCAAAGCTCGTATCCGAACCCAATAAAACATTATTTGCTGAAGCAGAGCATCAAGTATGTGCCAGGTCAAATCAGTAACCGAACTTTGTGGATTTATAGACCTGGGAACCTTCTCAGGTACGACTGATTGGAGAGATAGAGAAGATGCAACGGAGAGTGCAGCGTATCGTCACGTGTTTGTTTCATTGGAAAGAGAATGTTGAAGAGACGCTCAGCTAACTCCAATGGCAGACGTTACGAGAGAGGCTACTGAAATTTCGAGAGGGGAATTTCCAGGAACAGACGTAGAACATACACTGACAGAAAAAAAAGCATAACAAGGAGCGATGCGACATAAACCAGAGCTGGTAGGCGTGTTTCTACACCTTAAAAATGACTTCTGTTCAAATTTCGCACCAGTCCCATAAGAGTGGCGCTAGTTGCGCCACTACGAAGATGCAAATCAGGTATGATTTAAATACAAGCTCTAACGGTCGTGGGCATTAGTTACCTTTGAGACTAGACGTGGTGAGTTGATGTTAATCAAGAATGCCATTAAGGCGATAAAGACGCCATAGTAAAGACCTTACTGAGTTTTGGCAAGATTGTACAACAGAACTACGAGAAGCTGGATGTTCGGTCTGCGATAACGCAGAAAGACTTGGCAGGAATGCAGCCACACTATACGACTGCTGGCAGCGCGGTTCAAGAGAGAATACGGTAGCGAGAAAACAGGCATTACTGACAGAGAAGACCATCGTGTTTAGCGTATGGTCCCATCGCATCGTATTGCATCTGCAGCAGTATTTTCAGCAGCAGTTGGCACCCCAGTGAAACAACGAACTGTTACAAATCAGTTACCTCAAGGACAGCAGCGAGCCAGACACCATGTAGCGTACGTTACACTGACGTCGAAGCACTAGTATTTGCGATTTCAGTAGTGTCAGGTGAGAGTTCATTGGAGGGCAGGGTGGAGGGTTGTTGTGTTTTCTGATGGAAGCGTGGATAGAAGGAGTCCAGTTGAGGACCTATAACAACCTGCTTGCTTGGTAGACACACAGAAGCTACACCTGGAATTATGGTCTAGTGTGTGATTTCGTACGAGAGCAGGAGCCCTCCGTGGCTAATCCAACACACTCAGACTGCAGATTTGTGCGACAATCTGGTGATTAAGCCTATTCTGTTGTCATTAATGAACAGCATCCCAGGGACTGTTTTCCAAATGGATAACACTCTCCTACATACTGCTGTTGTAACCAAACATGTTCTACAGAATACCGGCATAATGCCTTGGCCTATTCGATCATCAGATTTGTCTCCAATCGAGAAAATATGGGACTTAATCGGACGACAATTCCAGCGTCATTTACAAACAGCATTAACCGTTCCTGTATTGACTCCCCAAGTGAAACAGGGATCGAAAGTGATATCCGGCATCCGTCCAACATAATGCACGCACGTCTGCAAGCTTGCATTCAACATTCTGGCGGTTACACCGGTTAAAAATGGTTCAAATGGCTCTGAGCACTATGGGACTTAACATCTGAGGTCATCAGTCCCCTAGAACTTAGAACTACTGAAACGTAACTAACCTAAGGACATCACACACATCCATGCGCGACGCAGGATTCCAACCTGCGACCGTAGCGGTCGCGCGGTTCCAGACTGTAGCGCCTAGAACCGCTCGGTCACATGGCCGGCTACACCGGTTATTTGTGTACTAGTATTTCATATTTTCAGTGACTTATCTCGAGCTTACATTAACCTGTCATTTTGCAGTGTTAATCACTTAAATACGTTACCTATGGCATACTTATAGAATGTCCGACGTAAAATAATGTATTACCATTGGCTCTTGAGATATATTCGGTCTTTTTTTTTATCAACACAAGCACGAATGTATTACAGTTTCCTCTGTTTTGGTGCAGACATACCTTTTTCGATTTCGCTCGGTTTTGTTTTGTTTCACTAAGCAAATACCACTGCATCTGAGAAGTGAGGTTTGCCGGCCGGAGTGGCCGCGCGGTTAAAGGCGCTTCAGTCTGGAACTGCACGACCGCTACGGTCGCAGGTTCGAATCCTGCCTCGGGCATGGATGTATGTGATGGCCTTAGGTTAGTTAGGTTTAAGTAGTTCTACGTTCTAGGGGACTTATGACCACAGCAGTTGAGTCCCATAGTGCTCAGAGCCATTTTTTGAGAAGTGAGGTTCTTGAGTGTAATGCGACTAGCGGGAAATATGCCCCAGTTAAAAAGTTAAATTCTATTTTAAAGGGGTTTGAATGAACAGTGTCATATAATAACTATCGCATGTATCAATGGGTTCTCTTGTAATGTAGATACCTACTGACTTCAGTCGTTGTTAAACTAGAATTGACAATTAACATGCTGTCTCACATACACAGATAACACCGATGTACGAATCTTCGGACAGGTAGGCCTACCGACTGCTTCATATCGCTCGGTGTATGTGGTTGCAGAACTGACTGTAGATGTTTATAACATAAAATTTTCGTACAGACATGTTTCTCTTCGAAGGTCCATGTGTGACGGTATCTGTATAATGTGTATATTATTCCAAAATCCCGTGAATCGGTGGGCTCTTTCTTTAAGCAATTTTATGGAGTCAGAATATGGGATCATACCATTTAAACAGATCAATCAGTGCTTTCAGTAAGTATGTCTCAGCATCATCCGGGTAACTTTCGTAATGCGTGGGCCATTGTCATCCACCTTACGTTTTGCTTCTTCAGAAACAAGGGCACCGTTGGCTGTTGCTCTCCTTGCAGCCCGTATCCGATCCATTTGGAAGCGCACGCGTGCGTTATCTGCATGCTACTGTATCGTGTACTCTAGGAGAGTGCAGTTCCTCTGCGTGCTGTTGCTGACTCACGCTTCGGACCGTTAATCCGTGCGCTGACTGAGAACGGTTTTGAATGTTAATACATGCTATCACGCTAGAGTTCAAAAAATATAACAGCTATGCAAACTATAAAGGCTACATTTTAGTGACATTAATTTTTATTATCGTTGGATACGAATCTCACAGCGAATTAAGTGGGAAACTTTCTCAGGATGGGACGATGTCATTTTCATTCTTGATTAAGGCACTCTTCTCTCAGTATACATTTTCCTTTTCTTACATCGTACTAGCGATACACGAATAGTAGTACTGAAAAGCTAATTATTTGAGTGGTCCTTGTTTCTTGCGCCCTGCTCACCCTCTCCTTTACTTTTCATCGTTCCCCTTCATTATTACACGGTATAAGCCAAAACACAAGTTTTTACATTGAGTTCAACACAAGACAGCCATCAGTTCTGTGGCAGACCGAAGCCCATGGTTAATGATGATGCGCAGCAGGTGGACATGACGAATTGCTAAGTCTTAAATGTGCACAAGGAACTCTTAAAGAGTTGGATGAGCTTCATTATCTCTGACATAGAATAGGTTAAGTATGAAGTTGCATGGAAGACAATGATACAAATATCAACAAGCAAAGGGCTTTCTAATGAAAGAAACAACGGCTAACATCCAAAATATATAAAACATTAGACCAGGAAAAGAATAACGAAGAGCTATGTTTAGTTCTGTATGGTTACGAATAGCAGACAGCGGGGAAGGTAAAAATCAAATGATTAGAAGGTTTAGAAATGTGGTGTTACAAGAGACTGGTGAAACAGTGAATTGTTTACTTCTGTTATGTTGTGTATGTGTTACACTACCACATTCACGTAACTTGTTGAAGAGGTTGAGAAATAGTTATCGAAATGGTTCACGTCTGTTGGGATATCTTGCTGCACACGCCATACAAGAATGAACTGAATTCTTCCTACATTCTCTATATACACCATGAGCGTGTCGGCTTTTCCTTCATTGGTAAATCCCATCGTCCACTCACGACCTACTGCTTGGAATGCCACACGTGTACTGATAAGCAAGTCACAGTGCACTCAAGGAACACACAAGCACGTCGTAAACCTGCAGAGCATCGTACCTAGCAACTACGCAGGCTGAATGGCGCAAACAAGAGTAGGTGTGAAAATTTATCAAAATACGGTATCTCGTAAGCGTCCCCACCAGAATCCTGCAACAGACAGCACTGATATTCTAATTTGCCCTACTTTTAGTTTTTCAATGTCAATAAGCATTGTTCCATTTAAAAAGGGTGCTCGCACAAAAATACGCATCCCAAGTATTATTACTTTCTGTCGATTGGCTATCAGTATGAGCCCCGGAGTACCAATTCATTATGTAAAAACTGCAAATCAATAACACTATCCATTTCCGCAACTTTAATGGCTCAAGTTTTACATGATGCAGCCTGTATAAGCTAGATAGTTGATTATGTGGCAGGTACAAATTATGTTGCACTGCAGAAGATAGTTGGCATGACTGGAGACCTCCATCAAAGTACACTTAGTGCTGATGACCGAAATAACAAAGAAAATCATGAAACGTGTGCTTTTCTCTTAGTACCATATTTTTCTATATGGATTATCCAGCAGAAATATAGTTTTTTAACCTCTCGTCGACAATAGAGTCATTACAGAGGAAACACAGGCTCCAATGACACAAGGATAAAGAAAGAAATCACAAGTACATTTTGTCACAACGGGCCTTCTAATTGTAAAAGTTAAAGAGAAACTAAATCCTGAGTCAGAAACGAATTAGAATCCCGCTCGTCTCGAGTACAAGTGAGTCAGTTAACTACTACGTTAGCATCACTCATTGCGAGGGCTGCCCCGATAGCTGAGTGGTCAGAGCGACAGATTGCCGTCCTACGGACCCGCATTCGATTTCCTGCTGAGTCGGGGATTTCCTCCGCTCAGAGACCGAGTGTTGTGTTGTCTTCATCATAATTTCATCCCCATCCGGCGCGCAGGTCACCCAGTGTGGCGTCGGATGTAATAAGACCAGCACCAAGGCGGCCGGACATGCCCCGTAAGGGGCCTCCCGGCCAATGACGCCAAACGCTCATTTCCATTTTTTTCCGTTGAGAGGGCTTATTGCCTCGTTGGATGTGAGGTGTTTGAGCGGAAATGGCTCTATTGGTAGTCTTATTCGTATAACCTGATGTATGGGAAACGTCCAAAACATTCCATGACAGCCGCTAGATGGAGAATATCAAAAGATTAGTTCCTGGACCCAGCATTAAAAATCGCAGGTACATAATTCTCGATTACCATCATGTTTATATACATGCCTACGCATTCACAATACATTTTAACAAGATTGATCGAGGTGTGTGACTGCGTCGAGCTGTGATAAAATTATAGACGTTTCGGCTAGTTTTGAAAGCAGTCTTCATCAGTCAAACTGCCTGAAGCAGCATCGCTCAAGTCCATAATTTCATCATATCCTGACACATTCACAAACTGCAAAGAATCTTACAGAAAAATTATTTACTGGGTTAAGGATGTGAAATATATTGTTTCAAATTTTACAAAAAATAGTTCAAATGGCTCTAAGCGCTATGGGACTTAACATCTGAGGTCATCAGTCCCCTAGACTTAGAACTACTTAAACCTAACTAACCTAAGGACAGCACGCACATCCATGCCCGAGGCAGGATTCGAGCCCGCGACCGTAGCAGCATCGCGGTTCCGGACTAAAGCGCCTAGAACCGCTCGGCCACGGCGGCCGGGTCATATTTTACAGTTTCTGTTTTTATTCTACTGACCAGAATCGCACTGATCTACCTATAAATAGGAGTCATGTCGGAGTAGATATTCTAATCAGCATCATGGATTATCTTTTTGCATTTATAATGCGGCATTTCTCTCCTCTATATCCTCAGATGTAGAGTACGTTTAGAGGAAAACCTTTAAAAATTGGAAGGGAACGGGGAAGACTCTGCAAAATGTTTTGTGCTAAGACGTGGGCTCTGCAAAGCCAGCTTAAAATGGCACATCATAGGACTTACACTTTGTGTGCATGAATTTTTTTACACTTAAATAGCACATGCTTATTTACGAGAGTAAATTATTATCTCATTATTTACGAATCGGAAGTAACATTTCACCACCTCATAAGAACCTGTCATCAAAATGCCGGACTACTTTCGCGTCACTTCCGATATTTTAAAATTTCACTCACTATTTACCACAATTTCAAGCACAACTAATACATTAATCGACCGATTCTAAGTCCGTAGGCAGACCGTTGATGCAGGTCGTGTTGAAAATATTGATATCTAGCATCAGTAGTTCCTCTGAAAATATTTCCTGAATAAGAACTGGACTCAAACTCTGCGGCGTTACGTGGTTGCGTCCTAAATAATGAGTCGATTGACTGTGTCCTATTTTTTATGGATAATTTTCTAAGCTGGAGGAATATTGATTGTACTCCAGCTGAGTTTGCCTAAAATAGCTGTAATTTGTTACGATGAAACAGGCACTTTGGTTTTTCTTTTAAGTTTTAATTTCAAGTTAAAATCATAAAAAGAAGCCAAATAAAATGCTCACTCTGCGTGCCACTGCCCGTTTATTGAGTCCCAACTGAACGTACACTACTGGCCATTAAAATTGCTACACCACGAATATGACGTGCTACAGACGCGAAATTTAACCGACAGGAAGAAGATGCTGTGATTTGCAAATGATTAGCTTTTCACAGCATTCACTCAAGGTTGGCGCCGGTGGCGACACCTACAACGTGGTGACATGAGGAAAGTTTCCATACGCAACCAACAGTTGACCGGCGTTGCCTAGTGAAACGTTGTTGTGATGCCTCATGTAAGGAGGAGAAAAGCGTACCATCACATTTCCGACTTTGATAAAGGTCGGATTGTAGCCTATCGCGATTGTGGTTTATCGTATCCCGACATTGCTGCTCGTGTTGGTCGAGATCCAATGACTGTTAGCAGAATATGGAATCGGTGGGTTCAGGAGGGTAATACGGAACGCCGTGCTGCATCCCAACGGCCTCGTATGACTACCAGTCTAGATGACAGGCATCTTATCCGCATGGCTGTAACGGATCGTGCAACCACGTCTCGATCCCTGAGTCAAAAGATGGGGACGTTTGCAAGACAACAACCACCTGCACGAACAGTTCGACGACGTTTGCAGCAGCATGATCTATCAGGTCGGAGACCATGGCTGCGGTTACCCTTGACGCTTCATCACAGACAGGAGCGCCTGTGATGGTGTACTCAACGACGAATCTGGGTGCACGAATGGCAAAACGTCATTTTTTTGGATGTATCCAGGATCTATTTACAGCATCATGATGGTCGCATCCGTGTTTGGCGACATCGCGGTGAACGCACATTGGAAGCGTGTATTCGTCATCGCCATACTGGCGTATCACCCGGCGTGATGTAATGGGGTGCCATTGGTTACACGTCTCGGTCACCTCTTGTTTGCATTGACGGCATTTTGAACAGTGGACGTTACATTTCAGATGTGTTACGAGCCGTGGCTCTACCCTCCATTCGATGCCTTCAAAACTCTACATTTCAGCAGGATAATGCACGACCGCATGTTGCAGGTCCTGTACGGGCCTTTCTGGATACAGAAAAAGTTCGACTGCTGCCCTGGCCAGCACATTCTCCAGATCTCTCACCAATCGAAAACGTCTGGTCAATGGTGGCCGAGCAATGGCTCGTCACAATACGCCAGTCCTACTCTTGATGAGCTGTGGTATCATGTTGAAGCTGCATGGGCAGCTATACTTGTACACGCCATCCAAGCTCTGTTTGACTCTATGCCCAGGCGTGTCAAGGCCGTTATTACGGCCTGAGGTGGTTTTCTGCGTACTGATTTCTCAGGATCTATGCACCCAAATTGTGTGAAAATGTAATCACATGTCAGTTTTAGTATAATATATTTGTCCATTGAATAGCCGTTTATCATCTGCATTTCTTCTTGGTGTAGGAATTTTAATGGTCAGTATTGTATTTCGTTCCAAGAACAGCACTAAATGTCATTCATTTATAAATACAGATCCACATAAACCCCAGAAACACATATTATTCAAGATAATAAATTCCTTTCTGACCAAAAAAGGGGAACTAAATTAATGAAGACACAAAAACTATATCTCGAGAGTAGCTAAGGCTGGATAATAGTTAATCACGGGAAGACGCAAACCAGAATAAACAGATATTAATAACAAATATTTAAACCTCTAATTTCAAAATTAGTAAATTTTGTGAAACGTGACATTAAATTTCCAGAGCAACCCGAAAATTGGTCTGCTTAAACAACATCGGCTCAGGCGTCACATCTAAGTGGGACGCCTTACAATAGCCCACCCTAGCAAGTCATATTCGATGCCTCTAAAACACATGCAGATTTGAAAACAACAAAAAATGCACACATGCAACAGCGATATGACAACTTCAATTCCCGCCAGACTAAGTAAAGGAATCTGTCTCTCTCAATGATAATTCAAGCAACGGGAACAACATGTATACTAAATAACAGTCACGAGAGGAACACCACCCGTAAGTGAGACAAGAAACGGCTACTGGAAATTTCTCAGTAAACGGGCGGTCACAAGCGCGTAGTTACATTACAAAAGGTAGGCCCAAGGCAGTCAATAACCCTCATTAAATTTATAAATCGCCAAATACACTAATAAACTTATACCGGTACATCAAGGTGATGACATTAAATAAACAACAAGCAAACACATCAAAAGGACCTTCCTCATAGAAGACTGAAGACTGAAGACAGGTTACAGTCGCAATAGTGGCAGTATGGCGCCGAAAAAGTTCACTGGGCAAAAACGGTAAAGCCGGCCGCTGTGGCCGAGCGGTTCTAGGCGTTTCAGTCCGGAACCGCGCTGCTGCTACGGTCGTAGGTTCGAATCCTGCCTCGGGCATGGATATGTGTGATGATCTTAGGTTAGTTAGGTTTAAGTAGTTCTAAGTCTGGGGCATTGATGACCTCAGATGTTAAGACTCATAGCGCTTGGAGCCATTTTAACCATTTTTTGAAAAGCTATAAGCTAGCAAGCGCGCTCTTGGCAAACACGCACCGGAGGCGCACAGGTGGAATTGCACGACGTACAGACAGCACTGACAAGGGACTCTCCCCATCACACCCCCCTCAGATTTAGTTATAAATTGAAACAGTGGATAGGCCTTGAAAAACTGAACACAGATCAATCGAGAAAACAGGAAGAAGTTGTGTGGAACTATGAAAAAAATAAGCAAATTATACTAACTGAGTAGTCTAAGTGTAAGACATGCAACATCAAGGAATGCGTAAGCTGAGGAGCGCCGTGGTCCTGTGGTTAGAGTGAGTAAATGCGAAACGAGAGGTCCTTGGTTCGAGTCCTCCATCGAGAAAAAATTTTACTTACTTTATTTTCGCAAAGTTACGATCTGACCGTTCATTCATTGACGTCTCTGTTCACTGTAATAAGTTTAGTGTCTGTGTTTTGCGACCGCACCGCAAAACCGTGCGATTAGTAGACGAAAGGACGTACCTCTCCAATAGGAACCGAAAACATTTGATCGCAAATACATAGGTCAACCGATTCCTCCACAGGAAAACACGTCTGAAATATTCTATACGACACTGGTGACGGCATGTGCTTCACATTACAGGAATATGTTGTCGGCCCACCTAACTTGCACACTTGGCGAATGGGTAAAAAGTGTCTTCTACCTTGCCCGATTTAGGTTTTCTTGTGGATGTGATAATCACTCCCAAAAAAAGTGATGAAAACATAAGAGTTTGTCACATAAACGGCAACAAATGAATGCAAGTTTCACAGTCGCACAGTTTTCCCTGTGCTCTGTCAAAACATACGTTTTTAACGTTTTCAAGTTTTTCGGTGTGTAGACCGTCAAATCCTGCATGTGTCCAAGCAAATCTGAGCATGTCGTGGAATTTTGGAGAGCGTAGTTGATCATGTCTGAGTGCATGAACTTTGATAATTGTCTGAAAATAAAAAATTAAAACTTTTCACTCAAGGGAGGATTGAACTAAGGACCTTCCGTTCCATAGTTGCTCGCGGTAACCACTTTTTTTTTTTTTTTTTTTTTGTTCGTTATTGATCCTTGTGTTTGGTTGTTGCGGACGTCGCAAGACATCCTGTTCAAGTTCGTTGGTTGATCGTTCCACTCAGTTTTTTCTATTACAGAAGCCAACCGGCTCTCTGACCGAACACGCTGAGCTACCGTGCCGGCTGTGGTTCAAATGGCTCTGAGCACTATGGGACTTAACATATATGCTCATCAGTCCCCTAGAACTTAGAACTACTTAAACCTAACTAACCTAAGGACAGCACACAACACCCAGCCATCACGAGGCAGAGAAAATCCCGCCGGGAATCGAACCCGGGAACCCGGGCGTGGGAAGCGAGAACGCTACCGCACGACCACGAGGTGCGGGCTGTTACATGCTCATTAATTCTGCATAAGAAATAGTTCATATGACGCTAACCCGACACTTAAATAGGTGATTTATAATATAGTTTTTAGTGAATTTCGGTGTATAGATGTATGACCTAAAGCTATTTGGATTTTTATTCAGACAATGGTTTTATTTCGAATGGTTTAGTGGGTGCAAAATACACTGCACATCTTACCTTAGCCAGTACGTCAATGATTCCGTGACTATCACTAAGCCTCAGTACCTATATTTAATACTGGGACGAAAGACAGTACAACTTCACCTTTTGCTTTTTCCACTTGACCAGAAAAGTACTATTTGCTGAAGAATATGGTCACCAGTAATGAAGGAAGAAATTTTTAGAGCTGTTTCCGTATTCGCACCCAAAATCATTAATAAATCTTTCCTGAAAATTAACTCTTAACTTTAACAAAAATGAAGCAGCGCAATTAATCTCTCGACAACAAGCGAGGTGGCGCAGTGGTTAGCGCACTGGACTCACATTAGAGAGGACGACGGTTCAATCCCGCTTCTGGACATCCTGATCTAGGTTCATGGAACTGGTGTAAGAATGGTTTTAGCGTTCCGTAGTTCTTCCGTACGTGGGGCAGAAAAACGTTTTGTGCATTATCTATTCGTGGGGAGGTCAAACTGATTCAACTTCATACGATCATCTATTCACTGATCAAAGGAAAGCGAGCACCTGCATCCTAAAGGTGATCCCACCAAAGTGCGCTCCTTATTACCAGCCCTGCATCGTTTATTCTTACCGACAGGTGAAAATCTTCACGAAAATTATTCACAATGCTCCGACTTAATGAAAGACAATAGAGAGATCACTTCCAGGGAAGATTCGATAAAATTACATTCGCCCATCCTACATCAATTCAGTGCACCTAATTTTGAAAGCATCGTTAGATACGCATTGGTTCGCATCGAAATTAGCGGATGAAAGAGAAATCTTTTTGAATGCAAAGGAATTGCGTTTCACGATACCGCTCATGAAGAAATCGTGCGCCTGCAAGACGGTTGCTTTCATAAAATGCGCGTGGTGCTGCGAAAATTTGTGGTTCGCTTGTTTCTGTGATAAGTATCACCCATAGTATTGTTCTGGCCTACCAAGCAATGTGGACGTTGAAAAATAAGATTTTGTAATATCGTATGACAGTAAAATTTATAACTGAATATATCTTTATAATTTAGCACACCTTTCACTGTTTGCTGATATTGTTTGAAATAAAATTGAAAAATTCGATCGATTTTGAAAAAAAAAAGAAAAAATGTGAACTTCGCAGCAACGCAAACCTTTACTCCTGCGCGGCGCTGACTTGCCTCGGATATGCGTAATGCTACATATCGGTTTTCTCATAAACCTAGGCTCGTCGCTAAAACAGCGGACAACCAGGTATTCAGGGTAAGTGCCTCCACAACGTATTTGAAGTGCATTAAAATCCGTGATTTAAAGTATGGAGGGTCATCTTGTTAGACTCTTTGCGAACCATCCCGGCGGTTTAAGGGCAAACCATAGACGTGCAGTGGAGGAGTGGGGGTATTGGGAATTGAGTGGTGGTAGTGCATTGTGTAGGACTACGTCGGACGGCGTCAGCGCGAAGCGGGCAAAGTAACCGAGCAAGATCGCGCTTGTGGTAGTAGTTTTCTTGTCCCGTTGTGAATCAGAGAGTATGTAACTGCGACCTAGTGACTAACTGATATGGTAGTTTCCTGTTGAAAATGAACAGTGTAAACCGCATAAACAGCATTTTGACTACTGGTAGTCAAAATCTTACTTTTGAGAGAAACTAGGAAATGAAAAGGTTAGGACTGTCAAGACCTGATTTAAACGTTGTACAGACTTGAAACGCTTGCACAAGCAAAAGTAGTTTTATCAGAAAATTTACTCCTTCTTTATATGAACGCGTGGATCGGCAGTGTGGATGTGAAATTAGAAATGCTTTCTTCTGCTACACGTGTCTAGTAATGACTGCTGCGGAACTTGCTTGGACCACAGATTAAGTGACAGACATTAAACACTTAGCTGACAAGGTTAAAAAATATAAATTGAAAGAACTACACATAAACAGTAGCATCGAGTTTGCTACGCAAGGCAAAGGCGATACAAGATGTCAGCTGGATACAGCTTACAGAATAAGGACTAAGAAGTTTAATGATGATGTTTCTAAACATCATTACATCCTTAGCATGCTGATAGACTGTATCAAGTTTTGAGGGAAGTTAGAACTTGCACTAAAGGGACATGACCAAACGTATACCTCGAAGAATCCTGGTATTTTTGGGAGTTTGGTTAACCTAATCGCAGAAATGGATTCCAGACTGAAGGGAAATATTGCAAAAACCAATAATCGTGTATTTTCGGACTTCCCAAAACAATTCAGAACGAGCTGCGGGACTCCTCCGTTATGCTTTTTGCCATGAGTTGATTCGTAAAGAAATACAACAAACGGATTACTTCGCAACTGATGTTGATGAAACTACAGGTTGTGCAATCTTGTCTAAACTCATATTTCTTATTCGGTGCCGGCCGAAGTGGCGAGCGGTTCTAGGCGCTTCAGTCTAGAACCACGCAACCGCTACGGTCGCAGGTTCGAATCCTGTCTCGGGCATGGATGTGTGTTATGTCCTTAGGTTAGTTAGGTTTAAGTAGTTCTAAGTTCTAGGGGACTGATGACCTCAGCTGTTAAGTCCCATAGTGCTCAGAGCCATTTGAACCATTTTTTGTTATTCGGTATGAATTAAAAGAGGAAATGTATGAAAGATTCATAAATTTCATAGCACCCAATGATCACGAAGCTGCGAGAATAAGTAGTGAAGTGTTCAATGGACTTAACAAACTAGGGACTGCTGACTCTCCATAGAAACTGATAGCTAAAAGTAATGATGGAGCTTCAGTTACGAGCGGTAGGAACTATGGGGTGCAGGCAAAAGTGAAAGCAGTGCATGAAAGAGCAAATTTGGTTCACTTTTGTGCCTACCAGCTCAACCTCATAGTACAGCGCTGTGCAACACAACGCAACGAATTTAAAATGCTTATCAGTAATTTACTGTGGTACTCTACTTTCTTCTCAAAGTTAGTAAAAAGAACTGCCGTACAGGATAATGATGGGAAGAAACGTATTTCAGACAATACTGACAGAAGATCGAATTTTAAAACGTGATGTGCGAACCCATACTGGATAATGTTGTGAAGAAACATATTCCCAGAAATGCCGACAGAAGATGGAATTTTAAAACGCGATGTGTGAACTCCGAATTTAAATATAAGAAAGAAATAGCTTAGTGCCTGGGAATCATTGAGGATGATGATAGCAATGACTACTCAACAACCAGGAAAACAGTTGGACTTCGAAAACTTCTCAACAACGACCGAGAGTTCCTCTTTTGGCTTGAGTTTTACAATATGGTCCTGCCTCACTGCGACATTTTGTGTAATCATCTACAACGTAGAGATGCTGGTAGATCATAAGCTATTAAGAACGTCTCTGATTTCAAGTCAGGGATTTAACTGAGAGAAATTCTCTTCATTTACATCATCATTGTGGTAATGGCAATGGAAGTGAAGAGATCGCCGACATAAAACGTTTAGTTTTGTGGACTCACGTAAAACTGTTGCAAAGATAGTCTGTGACCTTGTGATGGCTAAAGTTGGAGAGCGTTCCGCATTTAGCAATCAGTTGTCAGCAGCTATATTATTCCAGCCAAGTTTGTTTCCAGACCACAAGCTGTTCTTCCCAGACAAAGAATTTCAGACAACAGTTAAATTATTTGGTCTGAACGAAAATAAACTGCGACAGGTGCTGACAGTCATATACAGTAGGAATGATTTGCAAACTGCAAATGGAGCTTTAAAATTGCTGAATTGTATCTACGAGAATAGTTTAGAAGCTGTTTTACCGGAAACAGTGAAAATATTGCGAATTATTTGCACAATACCAATGACAACAGCGGAAAGCAACACTTGTTTCTCAACAATGAAGAAAATAAATACTTACACCAGAAATATAATGAAACATGAAGACTGAGTGAGTTAGCTATGCGCTCTACTCAGAATGTTCTTTTGAATGTGCATAATTTTAAAGAGCTTGTAATTGACCACTTTGCTGAAGGGAAAAAGAAGAGAATGGACTTCGATTACGAACCTGTTAATTAAGGTAAGAACATTGTTTTAATTTTATTCCATAAATTAGTATTGCCTGCAGAAAATATTAAAAACTACATATAAGTGATAATTTCGTATGTTTTGGTATCAGAGCCAATGTTGTGTTAGATGGAGATTTGAATCACGTCACTTGCTAGTACATTAAAAGCTGTCTTATTGCCGCTCAAGAAACTCAAGAGACCAAGTGTTGCATGCGATTGTCTGGACACACGTGCCACTACTCTCAATCTACAGCCCACTGGCCGCCACTGCTCCGTGCTATTTTTCCTCTATAACCAACCAACCTATAGGACTGTAGGGTGCCATCCCTGAGGATGAAGATACCTCTTGATCACTATAAAATGCTCTTCGTGTTTTTCCGGTCACATGTGAAACAATGAAGCTGTGCGTGGGCAACGCTCCTTGTAATGCTTGTAGTCACGATGCTACTAGGAAATGTACCTTTCCTTCTTCGTCATCTTCATTACATTTTGCCGTTTCCCAACAGAGTCGACATACACTCCTGGAAATTGAAACAAGAACACCGTGAATTCATTGTCCCAGGAAGGGGAAACTTTATTGACACATTCCTGGGGTCAGATACATCACATGATCACACTGACAGAACCACAGACACATAGACACAGGCAACAGAGCATGCACAATGTCGGCACTAGTACAGTGTATATCCACCTTTCGCAGCAATGCAGGCTGCTATTCTCCCATGGAGACGATCGTAGAGATGCTGGATGTAGTCCTGTGGAACGGCTTGCCATGCCATTTCCACCTGGCGCCTCAGTTGGACCAGCGTTCGTGCTGGACGTGCAGACCGCGTGAGACGACGCTTCATCCAGTCCCAAACATGCTCAATGGGGGACAGATCCGGAGTTCTTGCTGGCCAGGGTAGTTGACTTACACCTTCTAGAGCACGTTGGGTGGCACAGGATACATGCGGACGTGCATTGTCATGTTGGAACAGCAAGTTCCCTTGCCGGTCTAGGAATGGTAGAACGATGGGTTCGATGACGGTTTGGATGTACCGTGCACTATTCAGTGTCCCCTCGACGATCACCAGTGGTGTACGGCCAGTGTAGGAGATCGCTCCCCACACCATGATGCCGGGTGTTGGCCCTGTGTGCCTCGGTCGTATGCAGCCCTGATTGTGGCGCTCACCTGCACGGCGCCAAACACGCATACGACCATCATTGGCACCAAGGCAGAAGCGACTCTAATCGCTGTAGACGACACGTCTCCATTCGTCCCTCCATTCACGCCTGTCGCGACACCACTGGAGGCGGGCTGCACGATGTTGGGGCGTGAGCGGAAGACGGCCTAACGGTGTGCGGGACCGTAGCCCAGCTTCATGGAGACGGTTGCGAATGGTCCTCGCCGATACCCCAGGAGCAACAGTGTCCCTAATTTGCTGGGAAGTGGCGGTGCGGTCCCCTACGGCACTGCGTAGGATCCTACAGTCTTGGCGTGCATCCGTGCGTCGCTGCGGTCCGGTCCCAGGTCGACGGGCACGTGCACCTTCCGCCGACCACTGGCGACAACATCGGTGTACTGTGGAGACCTCACGCCCCACGTGTTGAGCAATTCGGCGGTACGTCCACCCGGCCTCCCGCATGCCCACCATACGCCCTCGCTCAAAGTCCGTCAACTGCACATACGGTTCACGTCCACGCTGTCGCGGCATGCTACCAGTGTTAAAAACTGCGATGGAGCTCCGTATGCCACGGCAAACTGGCTGACACTGACGGCGGCGGTGCACAAATGCTGCGCAGCTAGCGCCATTCGACGGCCAACACCGCGGTTCCTGGTGTGTCCGCTGTGCCGTGCGTGTGATCATTGCTTGTACAGCCCTCTCGCAGTGTCCGGAGCAAGTATGGTGGGTCTGACACACCGGTGTCAATGTGTTCTTTTTTCCATTTCCAGGAGTGTAGTTGTATTTGTTTCGGTAACAACAGCGGTGCTTCCTAACAACACCACTCCCCGTGGGATGGAATTTGTGTATCTCGTCAGTCTAAGTCTAGTTTAGATTCCATGTTCTAATGTGTTAACGGTTTCTAATTGTTTCCAGGAAGTATAGCAGTGACGGAAAGCGGGTATCAGCTAGGTACTTTCCTAGGGGGATTAGTAAAACGTCTAGAATGACCGCCCTTCATGTCATGGTCACCAACCCTCGTCCGGGGCTGGCCCGCCTGCCCAGTTCCGGAAGCGGTGCGTTAGCAGACTGCGCTATCTGGACGACTGAGAAAATCTTTCTTTTCTTATGGTACAAAGAATATGTCATTACGAGACTTTTCGTAACATTATTGTTTCAGTACCGTTACCGCTCTAGCTCAAATTACATTCCTCATGTCTGCTCTCTACCATGTTATTGCCTTCTAGACCCCTACTGTCTTTTTCCTTTCCGTCGAGAAGAAAAAAATGGTTCAAATGGCTCTGAGCACTATGGGACTCAACTGCTGTGGTCATCAGTCCCCTAGAACTTAGAACTACTTAAACCTAACTAACGTAAGGACATCACACACATCCATGCCCGAGGCAGGATTCGAACCTGCGACCGTAGCAGTCGCGCGGTTCCGGACTGCGCGCCTAGAACCGCTAGACCACCGCGGCCGGCCATCGAGAAGAACACAGTAAGTCAGGACATCCTGAGACAACGTTTTACTGCATACATTCTTTGTCTCTACTGACACTAATAAGCACTTGAAAGAGGTGTAACAAGATTTGACAACGGAAAGAAGTACTAATGAAAAATCTAGCAAGCGAATCTAATTTTTTAAATTGTCTTGGCTGAAAATGTGTCAATGAATGCTCTCAATCAGAAAGGCAGATGGACTTCGAAAACTTTTTATCAACGACCGAGACTTTCTCTTTTGGCTTGAGGTTTACTGAAGTCCTGCCCCACAGCGACATTCCGTGTAATCAGCTGCTACGCAGAGATGTTCGTACAGCGGAAGCTATTAAAAACGTCTCTGATCTAGCCAAGCCAAGAGGGCAATGACAGATATACCATAGTTATTCTAACAATGGGACACCAGTATATGGACTGCCTTTATCAAACTTCTCCTCAAAGACCTCACCTTTACCACTGAGCTGAGTTTACGATCTCTATGGCTGCTTGCTAGTTACAATCTTCGTTTTAGCCCGACGACTTCCACAACTTTATGGAATTAGCTGTTGGCGTTCTTTACACTCTTGACTCTGCAAGCATTACTTCGTATGATTTCTCAAAACTTCATTTCTTATACAGAGTGGCCTAATTGGTTGTCATTTTTCTGGCAGGTCGCTACACTCTTTGCGACATACATCGAACTTACGAGTATACCCTCTTCTTGAATGCCAACGTCCATTCATCTTACAATATTTTCCTTACGTGTGACGGTACTAACTACGCGTGTCCTAGGAGCCAACTACGAGCTGGCCAGGCGTCGTCCGAGTGTACCAGAAGCAATGTGAGATTTGTTGACTTTTCTGCCTTTAACTCCGCTGGACGAACGTGTTAGTGACCAGTAGATATCTTCCAGCTCTGCTCCGAAATGTGACATGGCTTTTATTACTATGTCTTGAATACTTTGGCAGCTGAATGCCTATTTCAGGAGCAACTCTAACGGTGTGCATTAGTGTAGAATGATTACCAATATGGCCAGAACTTTTGGTTTTTCAGCCCGTTAGGTCCTTCTGCATCTGTGCTGTCGACTGGTCTTGAAAGCTCACAATCGTCACCTATGATCGTGTCCGAGTATACGACAAGCAATGTGAGATTTGTTGAATTTGCGTCCATCGCCTCCGCTGGATGAATATTTTTATATGTTTATTTAAAAAGCTGATCAGATTAGGGCAATCCGGTTCTCTCTTACATGAGACCAAGTTATCACACATGTAGTACCTTTTTTACATCTTAGGTACCTAAGAAATATCAGTGACAAATAGTAATAAAATCATTTGAGTGTCTGTAGAGAGAGCGTGAATAAACAGTACTAAGATCTAATGTAGTTAATACTTGCAGTAATTCTACTACTGTTACTTCCAATAACAATAATAATAAATAATGACGAGAATAATAATAATAATAATAATAATAAGATACAAAAAAAGTGAAAATAGAAGGAAACAAAACCAAACATTCAACATAAACCAAAAGAAATTTTACCAGACAATAGATAACACACACATTAAAATAAACAATCCACCAAACATAACAGACATGGAACACTTCTGGAGCAACATATGGTCTAACCCGGTACAACATAACAGGCATGCACGGTGGATACAAGCAGAAACAGACACATACAAGATGATACCACAAATGCCTGAAGTGATAATTTTGCAACATGAAGTCACCCAAGCAATTAATTCTACTCACAATTGGAAAGCCGCTGGAAATGATAAAATAGCAAATTTCTGGTTAAAGAAGTTCACCTCAACACATTCACATCTAACTAAATTATTTAACAGTTACATTGCAGACCCATACACATTCCCTGATACACTTACACATTGAATAACTTATCTGAAACCTAAAGATCAAGCAGACACAGCGAACCCAGCTAAATATCGCCCCATAACATGCCTACCAACAATATACAAAATATTAACTTCAATCATTAAACAGAAATTAATGACACATACAGCACAGAACAAAATTATAAATGAAGAACAAAAAGGCTGTTGCAAAGGAGCACGAGGATGTAAAGAGCAACTGATAATAGATGCAGAGATGACATATCAAGCTAAAACTAAACAAAGGTCGCTACACTACGCATACATTGATTACCAAAAAGCTTTTGATAGTGTACCCCACTCATGGTTACTACAAATATTGGAAATATACAAAGTAGATCCTAAATTGATACAGTTCCTAAACATAGTAATGAAAAATTGGAAAACCACACTTAATATCCAAACAAATTCAAATAATATCACATCACAGCCAATACAGATTAAGCGTGGAATATACCAAGGAGACTCATTAAGTCCTTTCTGGTTCTGCCTTGCTCTGAACCCACTATCCAACATGCTAAATAATACAAATTATGGATACAATATTACTGGGACATACCCATACAAAATCACACATTTGCTATACATGGATGATCTAAAACTACTGGCAGCAACAAATCAACAACTCAACCAATTACTAAAGATAACAGAAGTATTCAGCAATGATATAAGTATGGCTTTTGGAACAGACAAATGTAAGAAAAATAGCATAGTCAAGGGAAAACACACTAAACAAGAAGATTACATATTGGATAACCACAGCGACTGCATAGAAGCGATGGAAAAAACGGATGCCTATAAATATCTAGGATACAGACAAAAAATAGGAATAGATAATACAAATATTAAAGAAGAACTAAAAGAAAAATATAGACAAAGACTAACAAAAATACTGAAAACAGAATTGACAGCAAGAAACAAGACCAAAGCTATAAATACTTATGCCTTACCAATATTGACCTACTCATTTGGAGTAGTGAAATGGAGTAACACAGACCTAGAAGCACTCAATACACTTACACGATGACAATGCCATAAATATAGAATACATCACATACATTCAGCAACAGAAAGATTCACATTAAGCAGAAAGGAAGGAGGAAGGGGATTTATCGATATAAAAAACCTACATTATGGACAGGTAGACAATTTAAGAAAATTCTTTATAGAACGAGCAGTAACTAGCAAAATACACAAAGCAATCACTCATATAAATACATCGGCTACACCACTACAATTTCATAACCACCTCTACAACCCTTTAGACCACATAACATCAACAGATACGAAGAAAGTTAATTGGAAAAAGAAAACACTTCATGGCAAGCACCCGTATCATCTAACACAGCCACACATCGATCAAGACGCATCCAACACATGGCTAAGAAAAGGCAATATATACAGTGAGACAGAAGGATTCATGATTGCAATACAGGATCAAACAATAAACACCAGGTATTACAGCAAGCATATTATTAAAGATCCCAATACCACAACAGATAAATGCAGACTTTGTAAACAACAAATAGAAACAGTAGATCACATCACAAGCGGATGTACAATACTAGCAAATACAGAATACCCCAGAAGACATGACAATGTCGCAAAAATAATACATCAACAGCTTGCCTTACAACATAAACTTTTAAAACAACAAGTTCCTACATACAAGTATGCACCACAAAATGTACTGGAGAATGATGAATACAAATTATACTGGAACAGAACCATTATAACAGATAAAACAACGCCACATAACAAACCTGACATCATACTCATCAATAAAAAGAAGAAATTAACACAACTAATCGAAATATCCATACCCAATACAACAAATATACAAAAGAAAACAGGAGAAAAAATTGAAAAATACATCCAACTGGCTGAGGAAGTCAAAGACATGTGGCATCAGGATAAAGTTGACATCATACCAATTATAGTATCAACTACAGGAGTCATACCACACAATATCCACCAGTACATCAATGCAATACAGCTACATCCAAACACATATATACAACTACAGAAATCCGTAATTATTGATACATGTTCAATTACCCGAAAGTTCCTAAATGCAATATAACACATACTGTACAGTTAATAGGAAGTGACGCTTGATCAAGGTCCGCGTCACTTTCCATTCTCAACCAGACTGTCTGAGAAAGTAAAGAAATAATAATAATAGTGGTAGATTTAAATGAACTTATAGATTTCCAAACTATATGTTTTATTATATAGAAAGTTCTCCAGACGGGAAATTTAAGTAGACTGCACCAGAGAAGAGCACTGGGAAATGAGGAAAATACGGTTGGAAAGAGAATGTAAGGGGGTAACAGAGGCTCACAGGGAAATTGGTAGTCATTATTGTTGCTTCAGTAGAAATGTCATTACTGTTTTATGAAACTAGAGATATTATTCTGTTCTCTAAATACAACGAGGGAAGTTATTCCAGAGTCCAGTTCCTGCTAATGAAAAGGACTTTGAGAATGTGGCTGCAGAATGAAGTGGGACAGAAGGGATTTTGCTCTGATGGGAACAGTAGTTTCTGCCATATTTTTCAGACAAGAGCTTTAAGGTCGAGGCGGGATATGAGGGACTGTGTACGTTGATACGACTGTACAGAGGAAGGTGTGTATGGAAATTTCTGCACTTAACCTGCACGCAGTTAGGATAGCGGTGCGTATGATGGTTGATGGTAAAATATAATCAAAGAGTCGAACTTCACAGATACATCAAACATATCCGTTCACAACCAGTTCCAGGGACCGTGAGCTTCCCTGAGAAAGTCCTTGCGGGGTAGCAGCACTGTAATCAACAATTGGAAGTATAAGCGTTTGTAAAAGTTCCTTTTTCAGATAAAGAGGGAAGAACTTCTTATATTTTTGTAAGACATGGGAGATGCTGACGCCTTCTTGCACATAGCAGTTACGTGCTCAGTCCAGTTTTTATTTTCGTCTGTTATTACTCCTAGACTTTTTGCTCACGGAGAGAAATCTGTGTGTCCCATTTGGTTTTAAATATGGTAGGATATTCCGATATTTTATGCTGATGAGCCTAGAATGAGGCGACGGCCTTGCTGCTGTGGTAACACCTGTTCTCGTCATATCACCCAAGTTTGACGCCGTTGACTTGCATGGGTCACCGTCTGGGTCTGCCGAGTGATGTTGGCATGCGTAGTGCAATCAGCCCTTGTGAGGAGTTATATAATTGAGGAACAGCTGCACCGGTTGCGAAAACTGAGAACGACTAGGAGAGCAATGTGCTGACCACATGTCCCTCCGTATTCGCATCCGGTGACGCCAAAGGGCTGAGGATGACACGGCGGTAAGTCGATATCGTTGGACTTTCAAGGCCAGTTCGGACGGTGTTTGTTTTTGAAACTAGACAGATCAGCTAGTATCTCTTGGGTTTTGGATGCATTGAACTTTAACCTGAAGCTTTAATCCTGTGTTCTGTGCCCATTTTGATAGAACACACAGGTCAGTACTGAAATTCGCGATAGCTCTCTTCAGGTTTCCTGGTTTTGCTCTTAATTACCACTGGAGGTCGTCAGCATAAATGTGGCGTTTTCTACACGACAAAACTGATAACACATGAGTAATATACAATGAAAAAGAGTATAAGGCCTAAGACCAAGCCCTGAGCGACGCCTGATACTATTTGCCTCCCCTGTATGAGCGAAACAATTACACTTCCCCCTGGTAAGAAATTTTGGCTGCTAAGTTTGGCAAGTAAAATGGCGGGGTCGACATTGTGAAAGGTTTTGCTAAAGTCCAAGAAGCACATGATAGTCACATCTTGTCGATCCATGGCAAGCTTCAGGT
Source organism: Schistocerca nitens (assembly GCF_023898315.1). Taxonomy (NCBI): domain Eukaryota; kingdom Metazoa; phylum Arthropoda; class Insecta; order Orthoptera; family Acrididae; genus Schistocerca; species Schistocerca nitens. The sequence continues at coordinate 438,638,328 of NC_064616.1, forward strand.
CATATGTTATGTTTATTAAGGCAGATGTTGTTCTGTGATGTTTACGGATAACTGATCGATATTCGTCAAGTAGGTTGTTCGTAATTACGATTAGGTAGTATTTCAGCTGGTCGTAGACTGTATGTTCTAAGCCCTTGGACCGCGTACCATGAATGCAAATAGATTGTTAATCAGACGGTGCTGTAGCAACGTCCGCTTTAGGTAGTGGCTTAACTAGTCCTTGTTTCCACCCTTCACCGGAAACTTTTGTGGTTAAAAAGTAGTTGAAGATATCTGTTACAATGAGCAGCAGCGAGTCAGTAATAAGGCTCATCATTTGGTCTGCGATGCCCGTGTGTTCAATAAATCCTGATCTGATACGCTTTATACCTTTTTGACAGTATTGCAAGTAACATGCCTCAAATGGAATATTTGGTTGCTACAGTTGTCTATCCCCATTAAATAAGCAATGCATCTGTGTTTCGTTTACGGTTCAATTGTGGTTGCATCCAATGTGAAGTACCAGTTCAGTTCTTTTGCTGGAGCAGTGACTTCAGCTACAGCTGTTACTTTGTCTATATCGAAACCACGCAGATTTTGTGTAGGACAGCTAGTCTGTGTCTGCTGTCAGTTAACAGTAGTAGTAGTAGCTTTATTCATCCGTAGATCTCTGCTTACAAGGATATAGGACATGTCAAGGTATTAATAACTTTAGACCAATTTAAAATAAGCTAATTCGTACACACACACACTTACGGACTTCTAGTTAGGGACAATAATTAGATTTACTCCTGGTATACAATACTTCTTTTACAAATAACTTATTACATTATGTAATGCCACACTGTTCACTCATATCTCACTACCAGTCACTGCACACACTGTTTCATAACACTTCACTCACAAAACACACACACACACACACACACACACACACACACACACACCCACACACACACACTGGTGATCTCTGGGCCATTTTCTGTACCGCAACATCCCATTTGCTATCCTGAAAAACTGAGTCAACAAACCCATATAATGAGTGAGATGTTGAGCTCAGAAAGAGAAAGAGGTGTTAGTACTGTGCTATACAGAGCTTGGGGGTAACTTTTTGTAGAAGAGAAGAAAGAAGGAAAAAACATAGTGTGATGGTGCTATGTGCAATGTCGGATGTCTTATAATTATTATTATTATTTATTTGTATAACTTTTTTTTAACCAGACCTTTACTCTGTTTGGTCTAAGTAATCCTTTAATGTATAAAATGAATTGCATAACAGATACTTTTTAGCTGTCTTTTTAAATAATTGTATTTTTGCAATTTCTTTAATCTCTTTTTGTAATTTATTGTCCAGTTTTATTCATTGGTAGAAAAGGCTGTTTCGCGTTTTATGTTTATTTTTTCCTAGTAAATGTAAGTTGAGACTAGCTCTTGTTCCATGGTCACGGACAGAGCTGTTTGTGCTGTAATTACCAATGTTATTTTTGATGTGTACAACTGACTGGTATGTCTTCACACGGACCTGTTAAGATCCCCAGTGTTTCGAACAGATCTTTACAATGAGCTTGACTACTATTTTTGCTTATTACTCTTATGGCTCTTTTCTGGAGTTTGAAAACTGCATTCTATTTTGTGCATTTGTTCCCCAAAAATGAATGCCATAGCTAAGAACTGAGTGTACATATGAATAGTGTGTAACTAAAATACACTACATGTTACACACTGATGATAGGATTCCAAGGGCATAATATGCTGATGACATTTTATTTACAAGTACCTTTGTGTGTTCACACCACTTCAACTGGGAATAAATATTCATTCCTATAAGTTTTGCATTTGTTGCAAATACTATAGAGGTACCATCTACATTTAATTTAATATCGGCATTTTCCCTCTTCAAACTGAAATTCATGGCATTAGTTTTCTTTGTGTTCAATATCACTTTATTGCTTATTGACCAATTGTAAACTTCCTTGAGAGTTTCATTTGCTTTCTCAGCAAGGGGTTCTCTTGATTTCTCAGTGATTATAATATTGCCATCATCAGCGAAGAGAATTTTTCACCATGAGTAACACTACTGGGAAAGTAATTGATGTATATCAGGAATAGTATTGGTCCTAATAGGCTACCTTGTGGTACCCCCATATAAAGTATTTGGGTACTGATAAGTGTTTTACTAAATGTTTAGATCTATTTGAAGTATGTGTTATCTCTGCTCTTTGCACCCCATCTGCTAGGTATGATAGAAACCTGTCATTAGCTACCCCTCTTATTCCTAGTGCTTCTAATTTATTTAATAGAATCTTGTGGTTGACTGAATCAAAGACCTAGAAAGATCGAAAAATATACCTGTGACACACTTATCACTGTCAAGAGAGTATAACTTCTGTAAATTCTACTATGGCTGACTACATATTTTTGCCATTTCGGAAATCAAACTGCGATTCGCTTAAAACATTGTATTTATTCAGGTAATTCATTAATCTGTCTTTCATAATTGCTTCTATTATTTTTGAGAATGGTGACAGCAGGCAAGTGGGCCGGTAATTTTCTACATCTTCTGCATTACCTTTCTTAAGCAAAGGTACCACTCTTGTCTGTTTTAACTGCTATGAAAATGTCCCTGATGTGAAGGATTCATTTATTATATTTGTTAAGGCCCTTGTATAATCTTTATGCATTATTTCAGAACACACATTGGTACTTCATCTAAGCCTACTGACTTTTTATTTTTTAGTTTTTGAACAGTTTTATTGACTTCATTCTCTGTGGTTGGAAGTAATATCATTTTATTTAGTGCAACATTATTTACAGGTGTTATATTTGTTTTGGGGAATTTTTGCTATAACTCCGCTGCAATAGTTGAAAAATGCTCGTTTACATAGTTTGCTAAGTGTTGTGGATCATTTATTACTTTATCCTCCTACCTTCTCAGTATGATATTCTGTGTTTGTTTGCCTCGCCCCGTTTCCTTTTATATAACACCCCAGACTGCTTTGCTATTATTCTCTGCATTGTATATTATTTTGTCATTAAATGACTTTTTTGCAGCAGTCAGCACCTTCCTATAGATCGTTTTTATCCATGATAGAGGTTTAAAATTCTGGATCAATGTGACTCCTTTCCGTGGAACTGAGGTATTTAAGTGTTTGGGAGGACTTCTTAATACCTGCTTTTACCCATCTGTTTTTGTGAGATGTTGATACAGACCTGCATAATTTTGGAAATGCATTTTCAAAGCTTAATTTAAATAATTTGCAGATTTTAGAGAATTTTATATTCACATTTGTTTCCTTATACACTTCATCTCAGTTTTGATTTGCTAGTTCTTTTGAAAAATCTTTTATTTTGATTTCAGATAGATGTCCTTTGTAGGCTTATAGTTTAGGGAATGATTCGATGCCTGATTTTACTGTTGTTATTTGACAGAGATGGTCTAACAGTTCGAGATCTTTGACAGCTACATCACATTTTTCCCAGTCCATATTTGTGGAAACATGGTCAATTACTGATGCAGTCATTGTAGTAACCCTTGTTGCACTATTGACCAACCCGAGATCTTTTACAGCTACATCACGTTTTTCCCTGTCCATATTTGTGGACACATGGTCAATTACTGATGCAGTCGTTGTAGTAACCCTTGTTGCACTATTGACCAATTCGGGCATTCCAAAACTCTGAAGGATATTTATGAGGGTGCTGCTGCATTCATTTACGATATTAGTGCTGATGTTAAGGTCCCCACACAGAATTATGTTGACCTTTGTACTTGAGGCTTTATCTAGAAGTTCGATTAATGTATTGAAAAATGTCCACACTACCACTGGGAGATCTATACACACACAAAATGATTAATTTCTTTGTGATATCAAGCCCAGTTAATTCAATAGCTGATATTTCATTGTGTTTGTCTTTACTTACTTTACTGAGGTCATGTCTTGATTTGAGCTGTTTTCCATTTCTGATATAAATGCATGATCCTCCAGCCATTGAAGCAATTCTGCAGTAAGAGTTTGCCCTTTCATACAATGGTAATACTACTTGTTGAATTTCTGTGTGTCTACACAAGTGCTCAGTAACACGAGCTACTGTGCAGTTTAAAAATTTTAGCTCAACTTCCAATAGTTGTATTTTATTTTTCATTGATTGCATGTCACGAAGAAAAACAAGCAATTGGAAAGAGTAACATGGGGCATTTCAGACTTAACAATGCTCCATCAGAGCATTGTTAAGTCTGAAATGCCCCATGTTACTCTTTCCAATTGCTTGTTTTTCGTCGTGACATCTGGTATGTGTGATATTTGGAGTTTTAAGATCTGTCTTGTGAGTGATTGTTTTAGTGTTTTTTAAAGCTGCTGGAATTACTCTTCAGGGAGGGGAGCCTGTTGTCTCGATTTATCCTAAAAAGACTTACTTTTCCTACCAATGACAACAGATATTTAACCATGTGTGGTCCGAGACGCATCCCCTATACTTTCATCAATCAGCTGTACTAATCTTCGCTTCCAGTCCTGTTTAGGTGTAGGCCATGCCTAGTGAAACCCCATCTGTTTGATAGTCCCGACAGACGTCAGAGAAACATGAGTAAAGTTGGCTACCCTCAGAGCCATCCCTAGCCCAACACTGCTTCCCCTCACAGCTCCATCAAGGTGTGGTCGATCACGACGCCGGAACAGCTCAACAAAGCGTACGCGTACATTGGTGCCATGACTGAGGGAAGCTGTCTTGTCCAGGTCACCACCTATGTCATATGTCCAATCATTGTCCAAACTGTTTCCTGCCCCACCCACTATCACTACATGGTCCTCTTTTGTAAAGTCCCTACATGAAGACCCTATGTCCTCCATCACATGACTTAGTCCTGCATTTGGCTAGATGATACTGTAACTGAGGGTCTACACCTCGCCCATGGCTACTACCTACCAGCAGCACTTTCTTCTTCCTAACACTTTGTACATTCCTAGGCTTCTTGGTCTCGGTTGAGGTGTGCTGCACATTTCCTGCTTATCGTTCTACCTGAGGCTCTTCTCCACCTAACTCTGGCAGTGGTAGATACTTGTTTTTGATGATAAAACTGTCAGATCACGTTCTCTTTCTTCCTATCCTCCTACCAACTGACAGTTCCCAACCACCCTCCTCCCCCTATCTCCATTGATCCTTACCAGTCCCTTCCTTCCTTCCTCCAATTCTGCCAGAAGGGCACAGATTGCAGGTGAGAGCCTCTTCTGTTCTCCCAGTATTCTCCCCGCTGCACCCCCCCCCCCCCCCCCGCAGTGAAAATATTCCTACAAGATTAGCAAAAAATCCCTCTACTCCCTACCCTTTAACAGCTCCAAAATTTGTCACTCGTGGTCAGTTTCTAAAGAATAATTATGTTTAAAGAATGTTTTAAATTTCTCAAGGACGCGACATTGGCTGTATGCAAAAAACGACACGAGGGTCTTATGTCCGGCTGTTGTTGTTCTTGTACTGATTTAGAGATAGAATGACAGAAGAATGAATTAGTAATTACTTTCCTTTATGAGTATTTGTGTTATAAGCGTGCTGAGTCAGGTTTTTAAATGTTTATAACTCGGACTATTTAGGCCTAGGTCGCGTGTATCTAACTAGCAAACATTACGAAATGTGTTAGTTAAATACGATTTAGAAACGTTTAATTAGACTTTTATTGCGACAATAGACACTGATGAATCTAGTAGCTGTCTTTTCTTAACGAGTGTATGGGTCTTTCTGAGTTTTGCACTTCTCTACGCTCGACTGACACTTTTCCGTTTCCGCTTGTAAGCAGTAAGATTTCTAGGTGTAACTTTCATGCCCGATTTTCATCGTTTCTGAGATTAGTGAGCTGGTTTAGTTCATCAGTTAGCCAAGGTGCTGGGTTCCTTCTTACTCTTCCGGTCTTTAGAATAGGATATTTGTCATATAGATGGGTAAGCCTGTTAATAAATCCACAAACTTTTTCCTTTATGTCAGAGAAGGGAACAGAAGTCGGCCCCAAACTACATCTTGCGCCTCAATCGCAAGATCAGATAACTTAGTGCGTTTAAGTATCTACATGCAGTCAGTTGTGTTTCCTTTCTGAAACATTCCAGTGAATACGTCATGACTATTATGTTATGGTTAAACATACCAGGTACAGGTATTTCAGTGGTACAGATTACTTAGTTTGGGGATTTCGTTAGAAATAATCTTTTAGAGTGTGACTGTTGGTGTTGTGATGGATAGGCACGAGCTGAAGTAGCGTTACATTTGAAAAAGGAACCATCAGCTTAAATTTCACACTACAGGGACTGTTGAACCGAAAATTTATGTTAGTGTCACCAGCTATAATTATATGCTCCTATGATGGTTCAAGACTTAGGAGAGCAGTTTCGAATCAAGCAAGCCCACCTACTTTAGAAAATTTGTAGAGGACAAATATTAGGCACTTTAAGTTAAGGCATTTGATCCCTGTGCACATATATTCCACTTGTTTATCTTCATGATTGTAGGATGTATGTAGCACAGTATATGATAAATCAGATAGTATGAACGTCCTTACTCTACCGCTTTGTCTGTAACATCTGTTATTTCATAGGAAGACATAACAGTCTAGATTTATTAAATGTATGGGAATCCCTGGTTTGAGCCATATCTCCGATAGTAGTATTACATGGATATCTATGTCTTGAATATTTAACGACACTCGTCAAGATGATCTGGCAGAGAGTGGACAATTGCGTGTGCGATTTGAAGCTTGGTGCGTTCGGGTGTTAAATGTGAAAGGGTGAAGCTGATGGACACCATGACTCTGGGTTAGCTTTGGTAAGGGAGCAAGGCATGAGTGCATTAGGATGAGGAAGCGGTGGTTCCACGAAGTGAAACCGGCAGGTACCTTCTGGGAAGAGGAAGATTCTGTGGCCAAGGTCAGCAGTGTTTGCAGCAGTCGCAGAAATGCCGAGTGGTGGCAGCAAAAGGATCTCGATAAACAGCTTTGAAAGCAACACAAACGAAATGAAAACAGAGTGTACTATTAATGTCGCTAATGGTGTGTAACAACAATAAAATGATAAAAATATTTAAATTGCTAAATAAAAATTGAAAGAAATGGAAGGAAGTCTAAGCTGGCACAGTAACTGACAAATTAAATAATAAATAATTAGAAAACATGATTTAGTAATGAAGTGAAGCTAAACAGTAGACACGTCAGTTAGCTTGCGGACTACTATAGTCTACAAAGACAATGTAATCATACAAACTAGCGGCGACAAAAGTTGACATGTTATTAGCTCCTAAAGCACAGGCTTTCGAGTTCATTTGCTTTGCAAACTCATTTTTTTCCATTTTCTGTCCTCATCACTATCCTACCATTATTTGTGTACGTGTTTTGTTGCACAAATCTCGGAATCGTGTTGTTCCAAATGTTCACTCTTCCAGAGGTGAGATCCTCTGGTATTGTCAGACCTGGCTTCCCAAGTTCTTCTTAGCTCTGAAGATTCCAGATCTTTTCCTGTGTACACGAACTTCACTATTATCGGTCTCTTCTCGACTAGTTTGCATTTGGGGAATTGTGACCTGTCATCTGTTTCTTTCATTGGTTTGTACAGAGCATGGACCTCGCTGGCATTCCTCTCCAGAGTTTTTGCATTTTGCCCTTTACAGCTGCGTTGACAACATCATTGGTGGTCTGATTACAGCGTGGCACCAAACTCAGCTTGACGAATGGGAAGACGTAACTGATGTTGGGCGACGTGGTCGCAATTCCCGGTGCCAGCTGGACCCCAGCATTGTCCCCTGACAGGTCGGTGGCGTTACTGCGCGTTCTTCGAAAGTTTTTAATTTTAAGATCAGATTTATGCAAAGATAACTCAAAATAAAACGTTAATGTGACAGTAGACACAACTCACACGTACTTCGAGTATGCTGAACGACGTAAGTGCGTAATAACACCTCTAAATTTCAAGTAAACTTGTGAGCTGAACGAGTGCATATCACTCACAAGCCGCCACCTTCTATACATGTCAGTGACCCCAGGATTTTTCCAGCTCTGCTCCGATATGTTACAGAACGCGATGGAAAACGTTTACCTCAGTTCTGCGTGCTGTATTCAATCAGTTCATATGGCAACAAATAAAGTGGATGTACCGCGACAGAGGATTTATTGAATGAACAGCACTTTGTATTCTTCTCCGATTCCATTAACTCGGAAGCTAATTCCTTTATATATAATGTAGGGCTCATATCACTATGTCTCGCATACTTCGACACATAAATGCCTATTGTAGGAGCAACTGGAGAGGTGAGCGTTTGTATATAATGATTACCAACATGGACCACAATTTTGGTTTATCATCCTGTTATGTTTTTCCACGTCAGTGCTGTCGCTGGTCTTGCAAAGTGTCCAACCTCACAGATACCTGATTTAGTTGTTGAGAGGCTGTAAGGTACCTACCACGTCAGTCAAAGCAGTTTCGAGACTGTATTAACATAAAATGGAGAAAAGTTAAAATGATTTTAATGCTTCAGATATTATACATAGTGTGCCCTCAAATGTGTACAATACATGTTGTTCAAGTTGCTTGAATGCCAGTTATGCCGCCAAAGCATTGACCGTTAACGTGACTTTCAGCGCTTTGTCAGTTTTTTTTTTTTTTTGGGGGGGGGGGGGGGGAGGTTCGTACTGACAACTCCGGGTCTCGTCAATTGTGATGGTTTTTTTCCAGAAAACATACACCCGGCTTTTGTATTTCACTCTAGTCGCGTCATGTGTCTAAATATTGTTGTATCTGTTTGGGAATCAAGATGTGCAGCACAAACTTCGGATACGCTCTTTTCTTCTTCAACCCTTCTTGAACCCTTGGTTTAGAGGTGGTGGTGCATTACAGCGTTGGTGCACTACAGCCGCGCATCCGCTATTTAACACTGCCTACTCGCAGTTGAATGGTAACTTCGCTTATTCTCCAGAAACAAAATCAGTCTTGGACCTTTTTGGATGGACGATGTACAGTGAGAAGCTCATTTACTTACAGGTTAAAAGTGCACTAATGCAAAATTGCAATAATATTCAATGATGTGAAAACAATTTCTTTGTCGTTTTCCTTTGTATCGTTTTCCTGAATTATTTGTTACATTTGAATACCATTGCTTTTTGCCAATTAAACTTCATATCGTGTTCCTTTCCCACCATTCTCTCATTTTTTCTAAAATTTGTATATATTCATCTGATCATTTTAACCTTCTTCTACAGCTGTAGGATTACATGTAAACTGAGCACAGTTCTATTTTTGCTAGTATCAAGATCAAGCTTTTTGCACTTTCCCTCATCTACCCAATGACTAGGGGCTGAAATTATTGAAACTGAAATGGAAGTTGCAATCTGTCTTTGTGAATTATTGAAAATTTTTCTAGAATCTTTACTTTTTCATTCTGTGCAAGATATCCTTATTTCTCTGTTACGAGGTTATATTTTGATATAATTTTGTAGTATTCCAGACTAATTCATGGGCCCAAAATAGAATTATCTATTTATGTTACAAAGACTTCCATATACAAACATGGTGTGCATGAAAATCATCTCCTACCTACACCAGTCAAACATATTTCAATTATAGCGCTACTGCTAATGATAATCCCCTTTGCTTTCGATGTCGTTGGAAGCAGTTACACGTTCCACATTCTGTGTGTTGTTCTGTCTTTCATTAAATTTTACTAGACTATCATAAAAATTGGCCCATTGTATGACGATCTCAGTATTGTTAATATATATCACCTTATCTCGGTACAGGTTGGTTGTTACTTAGATATCCTACTGCTGGAAAATTTACTAATGATCCAAAACATTACGACCAAGGATTTAACAGTGTGTTGATCCACCTTTAGAACGTAACCAGCAGGGATTTGCTGTTTCATTGTTTTGACAAGTCTTTTGTAAGTCTCTGGATGTATTTTGTACCAGATTTCTATTCACAGCTGACGTAATACACGTAATCGGAGGGCCAGTGGTTTGTGGACACAGAGCTGACGCCCGATAGCGTCCCAGATGTTTTCCACCATTTCCAGATCAGATGAATTTGCTGCTCAAGACATCATCGTGAGCTATACATCAGGCTCCTCAGACCACTGTGAGCACAAATCTGGCCTTGTGACATGGATAGTCATCTTGCTGGAAAATGTTTACGTAGTCCACAGCTGTAATGGTGTTTTCAGTTACTACCACCGGTCCGATAAAACTCTAGGTGATCGTCTCCCATAGCATAATTCTGTCCTCACCAGCCTGTGTCCATGGCACGTTGCATGTTTCGAGCGAGTTTGTGACAATTGCATGGAGCGATACTTGTGTGGAGAAGGAATGTATTGACATCTGCGCGGAGCCTAGACCACTGTAGGTAGTGCACAGGGTGTTCCAGAAGTAGGTTACACTGGCAAGTCCGCCGCTACCTGCTATGTATTCTCGGCAATGCCATAGCTCATTTCCTGCACAAAGTTCCCTGTTCCCTCACCAGTTCATAGTGTCTGTGGCTTTCTCCCAGAGTTCAGTAATGCAGCTGACCTCTGACTGGCAGGTAGTGTTCCGTATTTTAGTGCTGAGACAGTGGAGACCACCAAAGGAAAACCTTTACTGATTTACATCGAGCACCATTATATAGTGGACTATACAAATAAACATGAAAGTGACTTACAAGCGATGTGTCAACTCTAAAAAGAATAAATGCAAAGGAAGGCTATGCACCAAAAATAACACAGTTTTAGGGGAAGTAGCCATGTTTGTATTCCAAATGAAGCAGCAAACGAAGTGTGAAAATTTTTTGTCAGCGCAAAGAAGAGGGCAAATTAATCAAAAGTTACAGTTTTTTTAGTTTACGTTGAAGAAATAGAGCAGCACTTTCATCGAGGCCACGACTTAGTAACATCGCTACCATCACACAGAAGTGCGAAACAATCGTTACATAGAAATACGTGAAAATATCTGAGAATTACACAGGTTCACACCGATTTTGGAGGAATATTTTTCTAAGGAAATAATTTTATGATGAATGATGGTAGCAATGTTTTACTTTCTGATGATAACAGGGGACCGAATGACGGAATACTGGTGTGTGCCATGGAGAAGGGAATGGCGTGCTTATCAAACTGCGAATCATTCTTTGTGGATGGAACGTTCAATTGTTCGAGCAAGCCGTTTGGACAGTGATTTATACACCGTGCAGACCGTAATAGTTCATCTGTGGAAACAAACATCCTCCCAGTTGCTGACTCTTGGCTTCCAAATAAAAAACGAAACACATATGGACGTTTTTTTAAAGCTGTTAAAAGTAACATGCCGGGATGGAACCGTGCGTCTCTGATGATGAAGTTCGAAATTGACATCGTCCAAGCAGCTAACAGTTTGTTTCCTGGAACAGAGATTACTGGTTTGCAATTATGATTTTAACCAAATTAGTGGAAACAAGTTCAATGTTGCGGCCCCATTCCGTCTTATAAGGAAAACGAGGAAATACACTGTCTCATAAGAGTGTGTTCTGCTGTAGCACATTTTCCCATGGAAATGTTGGATAATGGTTGGCCGTTTATTCAGGACAGTACGCCTCAAAACCAAAAGATTCAGAAGTTTTGTGACTATTCTGTCGACCAGTGGCTCGATAATTAAAATATGACAAGAGAGATGTAGAACTGAACTGGAAGACGCCATCGCAGTAATAACGGCTCAGAAGGTTGGAACCGAAGAATAAATACAATAATATGAAATGTTAATCCGTATGTTTACTCATTACCGAAACATTTTAGAGATAATGTAGAGAACCACAGCCACACGTTTGACCGACTAATTTTAAACTTCAGTGGGAAAAAAAGAAATAGTCAGCAACGGGGAACGAAGAAACGATTGCAGAGCATTAAAGAAACTCCAAACTGATGGGAAGTTAAAATCATTCTTGACTACGCACACATGTTACAGCGACGAGGAAAACTTGAGAATCATTGGTAAATACTGAACAGTAGTTTAATATAATCACTTAAATCTTGTAAATATAGCAAATAAATTTATTGTTTGACGAGAAGAGACTACTTCCTGGTGGTGTTCCCTGGAAACGATACAAAGTCGGCTAAATGTCTTACGAAATCTGTAAAATACACTCCTGGAAATGGAAAAAAGAACACATTGACACCGGTGTGTCAGACCCACCATACTTGCTCCGGACACTGCGAGAGGGCTGTACAAGCAATGATCACATGCACGGCACAGCGGACACACCAGGAACCGCGGTGTTGGCCGTCGAATGGCGCTAGCTGCGCAGCATTTGTGCACCGCCGCCGTCAGTGTCAGCCAGTTTGCCGTGGCATACGGAGCTCCATCGCAGTCTTTAACACTGGTAGCATGCCGCGACAGCGTGGACGTGAACCGTATGTGCAGTTGACGGACTTTTGAGCGAGGGCGTATAGTGGGCACGCGGGAGGCCGGGTGGACGTACCGCCGAATTGCTCAACACGTGGGGCGTGAGGTCTCCACAGTACATCGATGTTGTCGCCAGTGGTCGGCGGAAGGTGCACGTGCCCGTCGACCTGGGACCGGACCGCAGCGACGCACGGATGCACGCCAAGACCGTAGGATCCTACGCAGTGCCGTAGGGGACCGCACCGCCACTTCCCAGCAAATTAGGGACACTGTTGCTCCTGGGGTATCGGCGAGGACCATTCGCAACCGTCTCCATGAAGCTGGGCTACGGTCCCGCACACCGTTAGGCCGTCTTCCGCTCACGCCCCAACATCGTGCAGCCCGCCTCCAGTGGTGTCGCGACAGGCGTGAATGGAGGGACGAATGGAGACGTGTCGTCTTCAGCGATGAGAGTCGCTTCTGCCTTGGTGCCAATGATGGTCGTATGCGTGTTTGGCGCCGTGCAGGTGAGCGCCACAATCAGGACTGCATACGACCGAGGCACACAGGGCCAACACCCGGCATCATGGTGTGGGGAGCGATCTCCTACACTGGCCGTACACCACTGGTGATCGTCGAGGGGACACTGAATAGTGCCCGGTACATCCAAACCGTCATCGAACCCATCGTTCTACAATTCCTAGACCGGCAAGGGAACTTGCTGTTCCAACAGGACAATGCACGTCCGCATGTATCCCGTGCCACCCAGCGTGCTCTAGAAGGTGAAAGTCAACTACCCTGGCCAGCAAGATCTCCGGATCTGTCCCCCATTGAGCATGTTTGGGACTGGATGAAGCGTCGTCTCACGCGGTCTGCACGTCCAGCACGAACGCTGGTCCAACCGAGGCGCCAGGTGGGAATGGCATGGCAAGCCGTTCCACAGGACTACATCCAGCATCTCTACGATCGTCTCCATGGGAGAATAGCAGCCTGCATTGCTGCGAAAGGTGGATATACACTGTACTAGTGCCGACATTGTGCATGCTCTGTTGCCTGTGTCTATGTGCCTGTGGTTCTGTCAGTGTGATCATGTGATGTATCTGACCCCAGGAATGTGTCAATAAAGTTTCCCCTTCCTGGGACAATGAATTCACGGTGTCCTTATTTCAATTTCCAGGAGTGTATTTCCTAATGACAAGACTACCTCAAAGGCCAAAAATTTTCTAGGGAATAATTTCAGCATTCTCCTTGAAATGTTCTTAGAAACAAAATCTGCATGGGCGGACACCAAAAACAAAATCTTTGCAGTGGAAATGCAGGCAATTGACGTGCAGTTAAATCTATGCTTCCTCCCTTCGTCAGAAGTTGGAAAACCAGCACGAAATTGGTAATGACAAAACAGAGCACCATAAAAAAGTGACTGGTTGCAGTTCTGCAACATTTCAATACATGTTAAAAGTAATTTCTAAAACAGATGTCATAGACTACAGCACGTTGGTTGAGGACATGGTTAGGCGAACAAGAGCGCTAACATTCATTCGCCGTCTGGGTTGCGAACGCTCATTGTAAAATGGGACGTTCAGAAGTCACTACACAGCGCAGCACGGCCAACTGGTGGAGGAGGAGAAGTGCAAACAGTGTGCTGCGATCAGAGGAATCACCACGATTAGGATTGGTGTAACCTCAGATACGAACATAGAGTATATAAACTGATAAGTCAAAAAGTTATGAACATTGTCCACGGTGACGTTGGATTCCGCCTTGTGGCATCGCGGCCACTTGAGGCTGTAACAAAAGTATGTAAGTGGAGCAGACATAGACGGGACACTACCCCAACAAAGATTTGGGCTGCAAATGGGGAAATCCATTGAGATAACGACTTTGACAAAGAGTAGATCATTGTTACGCAGAGGCCGTGAACAAGTATCTCGCAAACGGCGAAAATGGTCGAGTGTTCATATGCTACTGTCGTGATCATCTACGAAAGGAGGCAGAAGGACAGTGGAATTATCCCTAGGTGCTAAATGGTTTCACGACGACGACTCTTCACAGAAATGGGTTTCGGAGACTTTTCTGATCTGTAAAGTAGGGTAATTGGTGGTCTGTGGCAACTCTGCCGAAAGGGCACAGCGATGGTGCACACACAAGTGTTTTGGAGCACACCGTTCATCGTACGCTGTTGAATATAGAACTCCGCAGCGGAGAATTCCTACGTGTTCACATGTTGGCCCAATGAGATCATCAGTTACGATTGCAGTGGGCATAGGACCATTGGTATTTGATTGTCGAACAATGGAAACATGTTGGCTCTTCAGGTGAATCACACTTTTACTACACTAGGTCTATGGCCGCTACCACAGGTACCGCCACCGAGGTGAACGGCGGGTCGAAAAGTGCAGCGCGCCACGAACCCAGGCTGGTGGGAGCAATATTATGTTATGGCAGACAGTCTGCTGCACTTGCTTGGGACCTACGGTAGTATTCGAAGACGCACTGGCAGCTGTGAACCACGTGCATCCCTTCATGCTTGACGTCTTCCCCGATGGCAATGTATCTCGAAAGATGGTGGTGCCTTCCGGGCAGGCCACTGCCGTGGTAATACCCGCCAGGCACTTCTCTTTTCATTTTGTTTCAGTGATTACCATGCAATATCATTCACCTTTGGTGTATCTAAATTTTTCCTCATTGATATTAACCTGATGGACTACTAGGTTTAGGGTAAACCACTGATTGGTCTCACAGTACTTGCATGACTTCAGTAGTAAAATTAAACTCGGCTACTGAGAATGATTTTTGGACGCTTGAGGTGACCATTGCATCAGGGGCAGATTTAGAACTTTCCCCGAGCAGCAAGCCAGTTCGCGGATTCCGTGGGGCCTGCCAGGGCCGTGGTTTATGGCTTGTTCCGCTAGCAGCCAAGTAAGAGGGTGGGAATTCCGTGGCTGAATGCGAAATGACAGTTCTTTAGAAATTGGCGGCATCGGGCATCAGAGCTTGTTTTCATTAGGAAGCTTCCCTCATGTTGGTTCTGGCGCTGCAGTCCGGAACCGCGGGACTGCTACGGTCGCAGGTTCGAATCCTGCCTCGGGCATGGGTGTGTGTGATGTCCTTAGGTTAGTTAGGTTTAAGTAATTCTAAGTTCTAGGGGACTTATGACTTAAGATGTTGAGTCCCATAGTGCTCAGAGCCATTTGAACCATTTGAACCTTCCCTCATGTTGTGGAATGCACCGGGGTTTAGCTGTTGGACCTCCAGGCATTGTCTGCTGCTTTTTCGAAGAACAGAATGTGTACTGTACTGTAGTGATTGTTTGAGGAGGATCAGCTCTCCTTGCTAGAAAATATGATTGGCACGATAACCACTGCTGGGCCATTATAGGTTTATTCGAGAAAATCGGGGGGAACCTCTGTTGCTTGGAGGTTTTGAGCAAAAGGGAGAGGCGGTGGCCTGCTTCTCGATGGTACAGTGGCTACAACTCTTCCATTTATATGGAGAGAGCAGTTAGTTGTAAAGACGTCCGGACATCCAGGCTAAACTTTATATTTTTGCGAACGTGAGACAATCACCGGCGTGTGTGTGGTCATCTCCCGCAGTATGACGCTTCAGTAGCGCCTTCATGCAGACGACACCGTCTCGTCTTTCACCAGCTACATCGGCAATGTTCCATAGCTTCGCCAAATTCAGAAGTCTACAATCGTTTTCACGACCATCTTTTTTCATACCAGCCTTATACTCGCAGTAGTCACTCCCAGTGTCCTTTTCATGTGGGATTGTACCTTGACACGAGAGACCAATCAGTGGAACAATACAGCAGCGTGTGCTTGCGTAGACTAGCAGCCTTCCACTCACAGTAGTCAGTTTCATTGAGACTGCCTACACTACGCTTGTCTGTCGTCTTTTAGAATACTGCTTAGAGGTGTGGGATCCTTACCAGATAAGACTGACAGAGTACATCGAAAAAGTTCAAAGAAAGGCAGCACGTTTTGTACTATCGCGAAATATGGGAGAGAGTGTCACAGAAATGATACAGGATTTGGGCTGGACATCATTTAAAAAAAGGCGCTTTTCGTTACGACGGAATGTTCTCGGGAAATTCCAATCACCAACTTTCTCCTCCGAATGCGAAAATATTTTGTTGACACCGACCTACCTAGGGAGGAATGATCACCACGATAAAATAAGGAAAATCAGAGCTCGTACAGAAAGATACAGGTGTTCATTCTTTCCGCGTGCTATACGAGATTGGAATAATAGAGAGTTGTGAAGGTGGATCGATGAACCCTCTGACAGGCACTTAAATGTGACTTGCAGAGTATCCGTGTAGATGTAAATGTAGACACGTAAATTACAGTTGGGTTCCCTAAGTCTATTGCCAACCGACCTGAGTTTGTGTTAATGAAATGATACACAGCTGAAGCTTCTGTTTATATGTTTGTTCTCTCTTAGTTAATAAGTCTGTTAGTGATACTGTAGGTTCTGTTTATTAATTTTTCAAGAACACTCATTCTCATTCCCTACCATGTCATTTATTTTGTTGTGGGTTTGAAGTAATTAAATTAATTTTATGTCTAGTTAGCCAACTCAGGGGTGATCCACACAGGGGCCACTGTTTAATGTCAGAGTTCCATGCACTATCGATAAATGTGGCACCTCTCGGGTATGGTAGTTCTAACGGTTTGGCAGTTTGTCATACAGAGAACTCTGCCACCATAGGCTAGCTTGTCATCTTTCAGCAGTATAATTGTCCTTCTCTGGGAGCCAGAACCATGCTACAGTGGGTTGAGGAGTATTATAGAGAACTCACGTCGACGTATCGGCCACCTAATTCGCCTGATGTAAATCCTATGGAACCCATCTCAGTAGCTAAAAGGTGCCATCACGACATACGCAAATCAGCAGTTCGTTATCTACGAGAATTACATCATGTGTGTGTAGACATACAATGCCACATATCTCCACAATGCTACCGACGTCAGCATACGGCTCAGTGTTTAACCGGAGACTCCACTTAAAAATTTAACTGTTCTTCTACTTTGCCGATAGCAAAGAAACTTTTAAATCGTGTCTATTATGTAGCAGTATCCAAGTTTTGAAGTCCATAGTTTCATAGGCTTTCAAGTTTTGAATTTGTAATATGATTTTGGTGGGGTTATTGGGAATCAAATGTTGTTTCTTGCACCACAATTCTCACATTCCAGATTTTGTAGGCACATTCACAAGACATAGTCCAATGGTTCTGTGCATTCATTTTATGAGAAATGCACTGAAGAGCGAAAGAAACTGGTTGTTGTTGTTGTGGTTTTCAGTCCTGAGACTGGTTTGATGCAGCTCTCCATGCCACTATATCCTGTGCAAGCTTCTTCATCTCCCAGTACCTACTGCAACCTACATCCTTCTGAATCTGCTTAGTGTATTCATCTCTTGGTCTCCCTCTCCGATTTTTACCCTCCACGCTGCCCTCCAATACTAAATTGGTGATTCCTTGATTCCTCAAAACATGTCCTACCAACCGATCCCTTCTTCTAGTCAAGTTGTGCCACAAACTTCTCTTCTCCCCAATCCTATTCAATACTTCCTTATTAGTTATGTGATCTACCAATCTAATCTTCAGCATTCTTCTGTAGCACCACATTTCAAAAGCTTCTATTCTCTTCTTGTCCAAACTATTTATCGTCCATGTTTCACTTCCATACATGGCTACACTCCATACAAATACTTACAAAAATGACTACCTGACACTTAAATCTATACTCGATGTTAACAACTTTCTCTTTTTCAGAAACGCTTTCCTTGCCATTGGCAGTCTACATTTTATATCTGGTACACCTGCTAAAATCGTGTATGGCCCCCACGAGCACGCTGAAGTGGATCAACCCGCCGTGTCATGAACACCAAATGGTTCAAATGGCTCTGAGCACTATGGGACTTAACATCTGTGGTCACCAGTCCCCTAGAACCTAGAACTACTTAAACCTAACTAACCTTAGGACATCACACACATCCATGCCCGAGGCAGGATTCGAACCTGCGACCGTAGCAGTTGCGCGGTTCCGGACTGAGCGCCTAGAACCGCTAGACCACCGCGGCCGGCTTGAACACCACTAATGTCTGATGTACTGATGGAGAACACCATGAATCCGGCAGGGCTGTCCATAAATTCGTAAGAGTAGGAGGGGATGGAGATATCTTCTCAACAGCACGTTGCAATGCATCCCAGATATGCTCTGTAACGTTCCTGCCTGGGGAGTTTGGTGACTATCGGAAGTGTTTAAACTCGGAAGAGTGTTCCTGGAACCACTTCTAACATTCTGCGTGGTGTCTGTTTGTTCCGTATCGTGTCTCCCTACCACTTTCGCGCAACGGCGCTCTGATCGTGTTTTTTAGGGAATTGACTAGTTTGAACCTGGGACCTGTTGCTGGTAAGGAGACTCCAGACCACACATGACATGTAGAATTCAGAAGAGTTCAGTGAGACTAGCGATGATATAACCAAATACTTAATGATTTCAGCGTCAGCTCCACTGCACTCCCTGTAAAAGAATCTTAATAGTAACTAAATTTAGTGGAAGGGGTTCAAGGCTTTCCTATTTTCAGATATCTGGTAAAATAACGTCGAAAAAGCAGTTATGTTTACCATTGTAAATTTTATTCTACTCTCAAAACATTCTGGCAGGAACCACATGTCACAGGCGTCTGTAAACGTAATCGTTTGATACTTGGTCAACATGTTATCTACAAAATAAATCTTGTTGTGCTACCTCTTGTCTTTCTTGGTGTTGCATTTACGGTGGCCAGCAGTGTACTTTTCGTGGTGGGGCAATGTATTTTAAAGTTTGCAACGTAACAAGAGACGCGAAAAAGTCTCACGCTAAAACCTGCAGCTGGTGTGGTCCTTTTAGCGTTATCGTAAGATCTATATTGTTCTTCTGGAGGGCTCTATCTTTTAACATGGGCTGGGGGTGGTCGTGACGTAACAGAGACGCGAAAAAGTCTCACGCTAAAACTTGCGGGTGGTGTGGCCCTTTTTGTGTTATCGTAAGATCTGTACTGTTCTTCTGGAGGGTTCTAGTTTTTAACATGGGCTGGGGGGAGGTCCTGACGTAACAGAGACGTGAAAACGTCTCTCGCTAAAACTTGCAGCTGGGGTGGTCCTAGTGGTTAGCTGGCGACGTGGGTGTCCAGTCCGTCCCTTATCGTAGGGCCTTCTAGCTTAACACGGTTCTGCTCTCGGCTTCTGTTCTCGTTTCTCCCCTCGGAGCTGCGTCTGTCTCACGGTGGGAAGGTATGACATGCATTTAGGCATTCTTGTGTTAGTCTGTGGTATTCCCTTTGCTCACTCGTTACTCTTATTACTTTGGTTAATTTAATGTCACGATTTATTCGGAGCTATTTGACATACTACTGGATTTGTTTGTCATGTCAGGGCTTTCATGGAAGGTGTTGGATTTGCCTGACACCTTACATATCACCACCCTTCGAACTTAATTTTTGCACTGAATTTAGGCAATGATTGAATCGTTGTCTAAGTCAGTCAAAAATTATTCCTTTATCTAAATTTTGTTGCCTACTGTTCAGCCACGTTGTTCTGGTTCTATGCTAGTTTGTATTACTAATTTATATTTTTATATTCTTCCACATTATTCTCAATAATGACAAGAGAAGAATATTTGTATGCTATTATTAACTTTTAATTATTTTCTTTCTTTATTTAAGTGTGAAGTTTGTTTTTTAAGAAGTTTGATATCGAAAGTGAGGAGTCTTCCACATCGATTTTCTTAGAAATATATTTTTTATAAATGTAGTAATTAAGTAAAATCTATTTCTAACACATTTTCTAAATATCATGTACAAGCAAAATGTTTTTGTTTCTAGACACTCATTTCAACATTGTTACACTAACAAATAAGAATTATTTCCAAGAATTGCTTTGACAACGAAATATACATACACAAGTATTGAGATATTATCCTAACAAATGGTACAAATGTTAAAAAAAAGGGAAAACATCCAACAACATAATTTTTTATTCTTTGTTTTTATAAGGAGAAAATAAGTAAAATATAGTTATTCTTTTATTTTTATGAGGAGAAAATAAGTGGCATATAGTTTTAGTGTTTGTTATGCCTTATTTTGTTCTTTATATACTGTCCATTTCAGAACTAATGACTTATTTTTATCGATAGTCTATTTTTTACTTAAGTCCATAGTCAATGATTGTTATTTTGTAGTTTATTAGCTGTCTGGTGTGCTTAACTTATTTAGTTTTTCACACGTTTCTTTTGCACAATTCCTACACCACATAATTTGATTTCACACATTCACACTATCCTATGAATGTTTAAGCATGAGGTTGGTGAATGTTTTTGCACGAAGGTGATGGACTTGAGCGAGATGGATGTGGGCAAGTATTTGATGTACAGCTTCGTTCGTCGTTCCTTGATGGCTTTGCAAGTGTGTTTTGCTGTTGTGGAGGTCGCATAATGGAATGGAGCTGTGAGTGCAGAATCTCGTGGTTTACTGGCTTTGTATGCGTGAAAGTCATCGTTATGTGTCGCTGAAAGCGGTCTTTTTTTGTTGTAATACTTCGCAGACGACTAGTTTACAATAGGATAGGGAATTGAGAAGGTATGTCGTCTATTCTTCACCCATCTTCTTTCGTGGTCTCAATCTTGCGAATCTTCAACTTCTGTTCTTCCTGCTTTTTCTCTGCTTCTTACTTACTTCTTGGTTCTTCTCTGGGCAGGATATGGAAATATTTATTGATAACTAGTCGCTTTGAAGTTCTCCTCTTAGTAACAGTTTGATAAATTGTTTGGGCGTGTCATTTTTACTTTGTGGAAGTTTTCTTCAGTTTCGTGCATCAGTGTGCTGTTTAATAGCAGTAGTGTGACTTTTATACATATTTTTTTTTTGCCAGTGGTGGCTTGCCCAAGCCATCTTCTCGTCGGGCAGTTTCTTGCTCGCTCCGCTGAGTCGGGGGTGGTCCAGTGTTTACGAGTGGTGAAAGTCCAGTGTTTGCTTGTCAGTCCCTGCACTGGTTCCTTCTGGCGTTCGGTGTCCTGTCGTGTCTCTGCAGGGCTCCGGCACTCTGTGGTTCCGCTTGGCAGCAGATTTATTTACTGCCCACTTTCGCTACAAGAACGTCCCTCTGTTGGTCTCTCTGTCCTTTCCCTTCTCTCGACGCCTCTGCCTTGTAGGAATCGTGTCTTGCTAATTACGCCCTTTTCTTTCTTGATACTTCTCGCGTTACAACTTGTGGGTCGTTGCATCTGGTCTTTGCTGGAGTTTTTACAATGGTTCATACAAAAAGTTTTACTTATAATCATTTAACTTATGTCTAGTATCTACAATGTTTTACGCCTTTTTAAAAAGCTTTACAAATTTCGGCGCCCTTTCCAGGTTACAATTCTAAGATATTTTGACTCTTTGTTTATACAAGAAACCTCAAATTCGTTCTATATTTTTGTGTAGTGTCGTGGTGTATAGCATTTTAGTATTTCATGCTGTTAGACTATCTACTCTTTATCCCTTCACCTTAATCTATGGTACTATTAGTGTTATTTTTGTTTTTGTTTTTATTGAAACTACTCTCTTTTTCCCACCTTCCTCTCTCTCCATTCTTCTATCTCCTGACGATCTTATTTGCAACATAATCTTGAAATATTGTACTGATTATTTACCAGTAATAAAATTAATCTTCAAACTTGTACTGAAAGTGTTTAATACTGCCAGTCTTAGGTAAAAATACCTCTGCTTTATCTCGTAAAATACCCTCAAATTCTCTTTTACTGTGTTCCGAAATACCTTGAACTTCTTGCAATTTTTCGTCGATTTCTTTATGGACTTCTAACATGAGTTGAGGCGATTCCCCCTTTTGTGCATACCATTCTAAATCTTCATCCTCTTTATCTCGCGTCATTCTTAATTGTTTGTTTATAACTGGTATTTCTTCTAATCTTAGCTTTTGCTCAAAGAGAAGTATGACATTCCCGAATGTTAGGCTACCTTTCCAAATATCTATTATCGCTCGTCTCTCATTTAAAAAATTTGCACCTATAATCAAATCTACAGTTAGTTTAGGTATAATCACGAAGTTAGCTTCGATCTTTTGACCTTGAAACGAAAGAGTTAACCTTGTTTGTCTCGTAACTTCTGCAGCATTGTTTC
The DNA here is from genome assembly GCF_023898315.1 of Schistocerca nitens. Lineage (NCBI taxonomy): Eukaryota > Metazoa > Arthropoda > Insecta > Orthoptera > Acrididae > Schistocerca > Schistocerca nitens. Next base: position 438,660,823 of record NC_064616.1, read on the forward strand.
TAAAAGTACCTCTTACTTTAATCTTACGTGTTTTCAGAACTGGCAATTCCTCATTGGGATTACACTGCATGAATAAATTTTCTGAGATCGCAGTCAGTTCACTTCTGCTATCAATTACAATATTAACTGGGATATGCTTTACCATGGCCTTCACAATTGGTTGAATTTGAAAGGGTTGGTTCTGTTCTTCTTCTTCTTGCATCAACGAATCCTCCACTGAATCATACATGAGTCTTTTTAGGAATTTCCCTTGTGAATTCGAACTTTCTGTAGGATAAGCTTCGACTGCTACTTCTCTCTCTTTTATTTCCTCTTCTATATTTCTTCCTTCATTTACGCTTTCTTCAACTTCCTCTACTTTTTCCTCATCTTCGTCTATCTTCTACTTCTTCGTCGCTACTTCCACATAATCGCATCTAAATGCTCTAATTATCGCTTCATAACTTCCTTCATTACATACGTTGGGTTGTGTGCCCACTCGTAAGTTATTTTCAACTTCTGTCGACTGCGCATTATCCACATTGAATTCGCTTTCCCTGGTTTCCATCTCAAATAGATCTGCAATGCTCATTACTTCGTCCTTTCCTCCAACATTCGTTGTGCATGCCTCTGGTAATTCATCTTCCTCGTCAGTATTCTCCCAATTAATTTCGTCCCAACACGATATTGTTATTTTCTTGTCTTCGTTTTCATCTGGTCCCTGCGGATTTGTTTCTCCCTTCTTCTCTTCTCGTGATAAGATTTTTACTTCTCTGTTCAAAGTGCTGCAATTATCCTGGGTCGGTGCGTCATTCTCTTTGGCATGGGCGCTTAGCTGTCAATTCGAACGTTTATGGGGGTTTGGTGGTCTTACCTCCACCTCTTCTATCTGTATTCTCTTTTCTTGTTCAGCTTGTTGATAGTGGTTTCTTTGTTGATAATTTGTCGGTCTATTGGTTCTCCAGTACCCGTTCCGGTTGTCGTTATTCCCTCTGTAATAGTTGTTGCCGTTCCTGGATGAATTACAGTTATTGCTATATTCTCTTCTAAATCCATAACCGGTTCTTTGTTGAAATCTATTGTCGTTTCTTGGTGCGAAGTTATCATATGGTTCGTAATTATTGTTTCTTCGTACTCTGTCTTGTGGATTCCACTGCATTTGGCTTTCGTTTTCACGTGCGCTTCGTCTTTTTCTTGCGTCATCTTCCGAAAATATGAACTCTAGTCCCCTTAAAATACTTTTAAATGCTTCGATGTCATTGCCTCCGCGACCTACTAATGATTGCTGGTATTTCAGTGGTAGCTTCATAGTGCATAATTTAATCAACTCTCCGTCACTGTATGGTACATCTAAGCATTGATTTTTCTTTACCATTAATTCGAAAAATTTCACGGGACTCTTCTCTGCAGAATATTCAAAATATGGGTTCTGTAATAATTCGTACTTCACTCTGTTCTGTGCTTCGCTGGACCAGTATCGTGAGAGAAACTTCTCTCTGAAATCTTCGTACGATCGGCATGTCGCTGCAACATTTTGCATGGTTTCTGCGACTGTTCCTGACATGTGTGCACATATAAAGTCTAATTTGTGTGTTAGCGTCCAGTGTTCTGGTAATCCTAGTCGGAATTGGTCAATAAAAGTTCGTGGATGTAATGAGTTTCCTTCTCGAAAGTGTTGAAATTTTCTGACTGTGAGGAAATGATCGTTGTCGTACTTCGTCATAGTTCCATATGAAATTCGCGATTCTTCGCCACTTTTGTTTCTGATCATTTCTCCCGTCGTTCTTTCCGGTTGTGGTAGATCCATTGGATATTGTCTAATGTAACTTTCGCCTACCCTTGCCTAGTATCGTTGGAGTGGTACGCAATAATTTTCTTCCATCGGTTGTGAACGTGTAGCTGAATGCATTGCACTGTACTCTTCGCGACCTGGCTTTCTATTGTCAGGTATTGGTTCGGTATCTTGTCTGGCTAACCTTGCTGCTTCATTGCACGATCCAAACCGTCTTGAAACATACATTTGTGGTTCTGCATGTGTTTGTGGTGCCATTTGTTCATCAAGAATTTCGAAACGTGTTTGTTGCTGTGCAGGCTGTCTGATTTCACGTATGTTACTTTCCGCCTGTGATTGCAATCGCAAATGCGTAATATATTCGTTAATTGCTTGTTTTTCCGGTGCTGTTACAGATACGGATGTGGTTGCTGACTCTGTGCTTGTTCGATCCTGTTCAGTACGCTCTTCAATGGTTTGCAACAACTCTGTTCGCAATTTCTGAAACTGTCGCTTCGTTTGCGCTTCTATTTTGACTATGCGGTTATCATATCTTTTCTGCGTTGCTTTTGTGATACGTTTATGTAACACACTGTTTTCAACAATTTCACGCGCTGTACCTGCTGCTTGTCTATTAATTACGTTTATCTGTTTCTCTAGTTTCCTGACTTCTCCCTGGGCGTTGTTACGTAATGTTTTGATCTCGTCCTGAATGTCATTACGCAATGTTTGTACGTCCACTTGTACCTTGTCAATGTCTGTTCTCAATTGATTGTGACCTGTTATTAAGTTTCCTATCACTTCTCGAGATTCTTTTGCCTCGTCTTCAATATGACTTAGGTGTAACTGAATTTTTTTGTTTCGTTCTTTAATCTCACGCATTTGTCTCGTGGTTTCTGCATTCTGAATTTGAATTTGGTTCGCTATGTCTTTATCTTGCCTTGTCGTGGTTTCCGTAATTTGTTGTAATAATTCTGCCAGATTGGTGGGTCCTATTGCGTTTTGTTCCGACGTTCTACGCTCTGTGTTTTCGCCCAAGTGTTAGTTCGCAACCGATTGCATTGTACTGTGCTGTGACACGTTTCTGCTCGCATTACTTGTACTCTGTGGTGAGGGAGCTCCGATTACATGTACTATGGGTTCTATGTATTCAAGACGCGAGTTAGAATCCTCATCGGCTGTCTCTCTACTTTCCTGCTCCTCTGTCGTATGCTGACTAACGTTTTCTATGCCTTGACGTACATGATCCCCGTTATGGTGCGTTATATGTCCTATTTCTCGCGATACTGCATCGTCTGTTGTACTGTCCTCTATTCTCTGTCCATTTTCGTGCTGGGTCTCTACCTCAATTCGGTCAAGGTCTCGATCTACCATTGTTAATCTTTCCGAATCCCTTATTTTCTGTTTTAAAAGCAATTCACGCGCCCTACTTCGCGTCAACATGCGCTCATACGATATCACGCGTTTCATTAACTTTTTAATCACACGACTTGACAAACCACTCACTTACTTGTCAACGATGTATCCGCCACCTTTGCACTTGCATTGGAGAGAAAACTTAGTTCTAACAATATTAAAATTCATAACTTAATTACGCTGTTGTCTCTGCCAGAATTTCTCACTTTTATTGAATACTTTCTTACTATCTATCGCTGCAGCTACTGTTTTCGACTATGTATAACCTTAAGAAAAAAATTGTTACTGCAAAAAATTTTTCAACAGGATATTTTTCTGACCTAGTTAGGCATGTGGTCGACCTTCTACCATGGTATTTTACCATCCTGGCAGGGTCGCCATTTTCTAACATTCTGCATGGTGTCTGTTTGTTCTATATCGTGTCTTCCTACCACTTTCGCGCAACGACCCTCTGATCGTGTTTTTTAGGGAATTGACTAGTTTGAACCCGGGACCTGTTTCTGGTAAGGAGACGCCAGACCACACATGACATGTAGAATTCAGAAGAGTTCAGTGAGACTAGCTATGATATAACCAAATACTTAATGAATTCAGGGTCAGCTCCACTGCACTCCCTGTAAAAGAATCTTAATAGTAACTAAATTTAGTGGAAGCGGTTCAAGGCTTTCCTATTTTTAGTTATCTGGTAAAATAACGTCGAAAAAGCAGTTATGTTTACCATTGTAAATTTTATTCTACTCACAAAACATTGTTTATAAATTGCACTATTGATATAAGGACATGTTTTAATACAGGATGGTAAAAATATATATATAACAGAAAGATCATCGCGTTTCAGATTTTTACTTCAAGTGGCAAATGTGAACACCATGAGCTTTAATTGACGATCGACACTAGTATTACGCAAAAAAGGGGTGTAACAGATGAGACTTCTGCAGTTCTGAGTGAAGCTTTATGCGCTGTTATGCGGCATCGCGTGCGTTCATTACCTTATCGGTGTTCGTCAGGGGGCGGCAGGCAGCACAGCTCCGCTCACCTCGCCGTCTCGGAAGCCACTCTACTCTAACTTCTCCTTAATACAATTTACCGAAGTTGGTTTAAAAAAACTATCTGGCTGTGTTTCCATCTGACCAATCAGGGTCTCAATGTTATCCTTAAGCTCCGCCTACAAAAATTCTGTCCATCCAATGAGAAACGTTATACTTTTCGTGGTGGGGCAATGTTTTTTAAAGTTTGCAACGTAACAGAGACGCGATAAAGTCTCACGCTAAAACTTGCAGCTGGTGTGGTCCTTTTAGCGTTATCGTAAGATCTATATTGTTCTTCTGGAGGGCTCTATCTTTTAACATGGGCTGGGGGTGGTCCTGACGTAACAGAGACGCGAAGAAGTCTCACGCTAAAACTTGCGGGTGGTGTGGCCCTTTTTGTGTTATCGTAAGATCTGTACTGTTCTTCTGGAGGGCTCTAGCTTTTAACATGGGCTGAGGGAAGGTCCTGACGTAACGGAGACGTGAAAAAGTCTCACGCTAAAACTTGCAGCTGGGGTGGTCCTAGTGGTTAGCTGGCGACGTGGGTGTCCAGTCCGTCCCTTATCGTAGGGCCTTCTAGCTTAACACGGTTCTGCTCTCGGCTTCTGTTCTCGTTTCTCCCCTCGGAACTGCGTCTGTCTCACGGTGGGAAGGTATGACATGCATTTAGGCATTCTTGTGTTAGTCTGTGGTATTCCCTTTGCTCACTCGTTACTCGTATTACTTTGGTTAGTTTAATGTCACGATTTATTCGGAGCTATGTGACATACTACTGGATTTTCTTATCATGTCAGGGTTTTCATGGAATGTGTTGGATTTGCCTGACACCTTACACACTCTGTAGCAATTCTGGACGTGTGGGATGTCGCATTGTCTTGCTGCAATTGCTCAAGACCGTCGGAATGCAAAATGGACATGAATGGAAGCAGGTGACAGGCAGGATGCTTACGTACGTGTCATCTGTCAAAGGTGTATCTAGACCTATCAGGAGTTCCACGTCACTCAAACTGCATACGCTCCACACTACTACAGAGCCTCCACCAACTTGAACAGTCGCTTGCCGACGTGCAGGTTCCATGGATTCATGAGGTTGTCTCCATACCCGTACACCTTCATCCACTCGATACAGTTTGAAAGGAGACTCATCGCACCAGGGAACATGTTTCCAGTCATCAACAGTCCAATATCGGTGTTGACAGGCCCAGGCGAGGAGTAAAGCTTTGTGTCATGCAGTCATAAGGGGTACACGAGTGGGCCTTCAGCTTCGAAAGCCAACATAGGTAAGATTCGCATGCTGACACTTTCCGATGGCCCAACACTGAAATCTGGAGCAATTTGCGTAAGGGTTACACTTCTATCACGTTGAACGATTCTCTTCAGTCGTCATTGGTCCCGTTCTTGGAGGATCTTTTTCTGGCCGCAGCCATGTCGGAGATTTGATGTTTTACCGGATTCCTGATATTCACGGTACATTCGTGAAATGGTCGTACAGGGAAATCCCCATTTCATCGCTACCTCGGACATGCTATGTCCAATCGCTCGTGTGCCGACAATACGTTCAAAGTCACTTAAATCTTGATAACCTGCCACTGTAGCAGCAGTAACCGATCTAACGACTGCGCCAGACACTTGGTGTCGTACTGTACAGAGGCATAGCCGACCGCAACGCCGTATTCTGACTGTTTACATATATCTGTATTTGAATATGCATACCTATACCAGTTTCTTTGGCGCTTCAGTGTATTAATAATTTGTTTTCGCTGTTTATTTATAATTTTATCCTTAAATTGTCTTTAATTATCGGACCATAAATGTGATTATAAAATAAATAAAATATTTTCGATAATATGAAAGCACAGAAGTATGCAAACATATCAAGAATATTTGCTGTAAAAGTAATATTCAGACTAATTAGTATTTATTAGAAAAATGTTGGCACTGAACCTGGAAAATCAAAGTTATCGTAACATGGAATGTAGCATTACGTCAAAAAGTGAATGTTACTACAAGACACATATCCATTAAAATTCACCGACATCATAACGTTGTCCCTTTCTGTTTGTATGAGGCTTCTCCTTGCAATTTCAAAATCAAGATAGCCTTTTTCTTGAATATTCTGAATAAGAATCTACTCACAGCCTTCATGATGAGGTGCAGCGGTATAGATATTTGATTGTAAGCCAATACCTATTTTCTTGAAGCTTGTTGATTGTACTGAACAGGACTTCATTGTATTCCCTAAATTTATATTTACAGTCAACAGTTGTTTCGGTTCAGTTTTCCTAGAAATTTTGCAACATGTTCTTCCCCGTTTGAGTTTTTACCAAGTTCCGAGTAAAAATGGTTATGTTTGATGGTGATAGAAATCAGACATTATCTTAGGCATCTTTCGGTATGCCGCAGCCTCTTACACGGTCCGTAATACCAAACATTTCTTAGAAGTACCTGTAATTCGAATACACAAAATCATTTTCGGATATAAAAGCAAACGCTAAAAAAATCTGAAATAGCCATTAAACTTTTTTTTAAATAATTCAAATTTTAGTGTGGAGTCTACCCGTAAAATGGAAGGTAGCTGTTTTTAAATGGATGAAAAGTATTATGACCCTCATGTTAGGAGCTTGAAAACGGTGAGACACTACAACATCAACGTATCAGTGCAGGACGTCCAGTGTATTGCTTTAGTGTGTGCAATGTTGTTTTGATATGCTCAGTGATGTATTAATGTGCTCAAAAACTTTTAACACAACGAAAGAATTTGGTATACAGTAACATTAGAACAGAATCCATCAAAAAGATTATAGACACTTGGAAAGCGAACAGCGAGAATCCGATGCGGAATAAAAAGAAATAAAAAGGAAAACCACTTTTAAGTGATATGACAGAAGAAGGTATTCATAATATAGGAGCAGAGAAATAAATATCTCAATAATTTTCACTATAAAAATACATTTTTGTTTGCACACGAAACACTCAACGAATGAATCCGCAGTTAGATGAAGTTGTCATTATGCTTTTCAGCTTGCAAAGGATTGCGCAGTTTCACTGACTTTCGGATTATGTTGGTAGTGTGGAATTTCAGCTAAAGCTAGCATTTTTACAACTACAGTGTGATGTTAGCGTAATTGGTTTCATAACTAAATTAGTCTCTTAGACTTCTGTTTACTTAATGTAAATTTTCACGACTTTACAAGTCTGCAGCCACGATTATGTCGATGTTTAGACTTACATGTACATGCCGCATCTTTACGCAGTGAAGAGAACGAAATCCGCCCAGTGAAGCTCACTGGCAGACTTAAAATAAAGTTTCTCTTTGAATTGGCATTACACGAAAAGTGGCACCAGACCCTAGTGAAAAGCAAGAAACAAAACAAAAAAATACTCACTGATATTTCTTATTTTTATGTTTAACGTTTAAATAAAGTGGTAACTAAATGTAAATTTGTCAATTTAAATTTCGTCCCACAGCGGCATTCGTCATAAGTCTGTAACAGTGGTAAGAAATATCTTGTTTCTGACTTAGCTGGCCTCCGCTCGTTGCATCGTCAAAATATCAATAAGCCACCCTGAAACGGTACGTGGTTGCTCTCTGCTGTCGTGTGAGTGCAAGCCAGCTCGCACTTGCAGTTGTGCTGAACTGTTAGACTCATTAGTGCGACTATACCTGTGAGAAGCCGGTTAGCTCGGCAAGTGTTACTCCTTGCAATTGTCACTCCGTGCAAATGTCACTCCGTGCAAGTGTTCCAACCCCAATTCGAGCGCCGGCCGGTGTGGCCGTGTGGTTCTAAGCGCTTCAGTTTGGAACCGCGTGACCACTACGGTCGCAAGTTCAAATCCTGCCTCGGGCATGGATGTGTGTGATGTCCTTAGGTTAGTTAGGTTTAAGTAGTTCTACGTTCTAGGGGACTGATGACCTCAGTAGTTAAGTCCCATAGTGCTCAGAGCCATTTGAACCCAATTCGAGCAGCCTTTCGATTTAGTGACGGCGACATGGTGTAACAAGAAACGTTGTTCATCCTACCAGGTACCACTTTACCACTGATCCATGGCCAAATCTCGATGATATCACGCCCACTGTAATCGTAACTGACGATATCTGTGGCTCTGCAGGGGATCAGATAGAGATTGTCTGCTGCATACCATCACTTTCAATCATTTGCGCTGGACGGTGTGTTCCGAAACTCTTATGTCAGCACCAGCATTCTACTCTGACATCAAATCTGACATAGATAGTCGGCTCTCCTGCATTACGGGGTCATGAAGCCTCCGATCTCCATGTTCTCTAAAGGGAAGTGGACGTCAGATTTCATCACCTGCTCGTTGTTCCACTGTTCTTCGACCACTTTCCATAGACCATGAAAGACCGTATATACCTTTGGCTTTCCGAAATGCTCGTTCCTAGGCGCTGATCTGTACCAATCATTTCTTTGTCAAAGCTTATGTCAGTGGATTTCTCCAGTTGTGTGCCGTATCGTCGCTATAATGATAACCCATTCGTCTGTACTTCATTTACATGCTTTTCTTACCGAGTTACGCGCCCTCAACGTCGTAAGCCGGAATTTACTCTGTGCAACAATTTCTCGTTCCATAATAGATTTCTTATAAACAGTCACATGGACTATAAACGCCTAAACCTACTACACTACAATCATTGGGCATGCGTGAGATTTCCTTCATGAGTCACTACTTCTCTTCTATAGATCTTTTGTTTCTAGATAGTTAATTAAGACCTGTGTTCTGTTACAAATCGCGAAGATTAACAGATTTATATTCTCCGTAGCTAATTATCATGTTCGTCTTTGTCTTGCTTGTATAATTACTGTCTTTCAAGTCAGTTCATATTCATCTTCTCCGTTCATGTCATCAATCTCTCCAACAAAGCACATGAAAACAATAAAAATTAACGCTATAAATTCTATAAATATATGTTTTCCCCTATATAATTAACAGAAATGTTAAGCCTCTATATAATTTACGTCTTCTTGAATTTTGTTTTTATCTTTAATGCCTTTTGATGTTCACTGCTTCGATCCAGTTATGCGAGTGCGCGTTAAGCTAAAATCCCGATTGATAAGGTTGCACAGTTGTATACTATATTTAGCACTATAATATCTCCTTTACTTTCTAACTCTTGTACAGCTGCCATCACCGTGGGCTGACCGTGAACGCGATGAGCTTCCTGAAAAGAAAAGAAAACGCCTCCAGGCACCTTTTCTTATACTTCACCGCTACCGTGGATTCCTAGTTATTGTTAGACATTAACGTTTGTAGTCCCTCTTCGAATATTTCAGTAATCTTATAACCTTTCAGCCACTCTTCCTCCCACGCACAAACTCCCGTGAACTTTGCTTTGTGTTCCGTAGCTTTCAGAGTCGCATTCTGAGTGACGTAAGCTAATAAGGAAGTTTTTGTATCTCAATCTCTAACTTCCTTCAAAGACGTGCTGTCAGAATAACCGTCCGTAACTTTTCTCCAATTATCTTTCGCAGCATGATACCACAGTTAATACAACTGCTATGCAAAAGGTCTTGAGAAACTGAAAAACATAATATAATGTCCCTGTAATAGGATAGGCATCTCATCTTGAAAACAGTATCCTAAAGAGAGTGCAGGCAGTACCTCTTAGTTCTGTCTATAGAGAAAACCGGATTCAAGTCCTGTCTTTCTATATTTTGTGAGTACTGCAACTTCCTGGCAGTTCACGTCTCTGTGACGGGCTGGGCCTCGAAATCGGCTATGCTTTTACCAGCTGAGCTTTGCATACACGAATTCCCCCTGTCCTTAGAGCAAGATCTCTGATAATAGCCCTCTCTTAGCTTACGTCCATCGCAGATGCCGCCTCGTATGCAGAACTAGCACTCCTAAAAGTAATAACTGCTCTGAGAAAAGGCTTAGCCACTTTCAAGGGGTAGTCTCCGGAATGAACCTTCCTCTCAATTGTTGACTCTGACCTGTTTTGAAAATTCTTGGCAGATCAAAAGTATGTGCATGATCAGGCCTAAAATCCTTAAACTTTCCTTTCGCTGACATTGTTCTCAATTCTGAAATTCGGAAATAGGTACTGGCGGAGCTTGAGCCGCGAGGAGAGGGCATGAGTCTCGGAGGGATAACTCAGTTTTCATCTAAAGGTTCGCTTGGTGTTACACAGGCCGACATGGCGTAGTGTAGGATAACAAGGATACTTTCTGCCCTAACAAACGTATTATCTTACTGCTGCAGTCAGTTACTTGATAGTCCCTTATCTCGACAGACAATACATCTCTGGGAGACTCATCTAATGTGAAAGAAAATGACGAATGTTGTGTGTTAAACAGCACATTCTGTTTGTTACTGCTTCGTTTCCGTACCATGCAACACCAGTGATTGTAAAGACATTCTATAATCAGTATCGATATATAGTGCAGACTCTTTGAGACGCCGCTGGCTGTGGTAGTGTGTATACCTCTGGCAACTTCTGCACGTGACTTGAATGCACACTTTGTACCGGCTCGTCAATGCGGGAAGTTCCAGCATTTCTGATGTGCCGGATGTGTGGAGATATAGAGAGATTGTTACAGTTATTTGCAGTGATTGTCAGTAGGGCACACTTTCATTCATTTTCGGCGTGTGATACTAGTATTCTCACAGTTATTTTGCAGCTATTTTGATTGCTGTATTTGTCCTGAATTGCCAGCGTGAACTGGTTTTGAGGCGCGAAATGTTACAGAGGATTAGATTCTAGAATCGTGACATAGCTATTCCATCCGGAGTATTAAGCACTTCAGAACTTCGACTTTTGTTTCACGTATTTTAAGAATCCCACATGGCTTGTATAAACTTCTTGATTAATTCCAACTCAACACTCATTATCAGTTCATTTTGGTGTCACTCATTTCCGCCTTGTTGTACTTTACATATTTAATAGTGATACATTATTTGTGTGAGACCATCTTGCCCATGCCACCTGTGAGCGGTCTAATTGTCTAGACGACGATTGCTAGTTATACAAGCCTTGAGTCTGATCACTTTATATACAGTATTCCCACGTTAATAGGAATGGATAGAACTCCCGTTCTCCTGCATGAATAATTTTCGGGATACGAGGAAGGTAGGTTTTGTCCCTGGCTGCAGAAGTGCAGTGCTGCTGTGGAAGACTTTGTCCAGCCTCTATGTATTCATATGCTACAAAATAACTATCAAAAAGATTGGTATTAACGAAAACAGCAGTCTCTATTAGTAAATTCAGAGTTTCCTTCGGACTGCATCGTTATGCAATTGCTTTGGTGGGGTACATCTACATCTACATCTACATCTATACTCCGCGAGCCACCTTACGGTGTGTGGCGGAGGGTACTTATTGTACCACTATCTGATCCCCCCTTCCCTGTTCCATTCACGAATTGTGCGTGGGAAGAACGGCTGCTTGTAAGTCTCCGTATTTGCTCTAATTTCTCGGATCTTTTCGTTGTGATCATTACGCGAGATATATGTGGGCGGTAGTAATATGTTGCCCATCTCTTCCCGGAATGTGCTCTCTCGTAATTTCGATAATAAACCTCTCCGTATTGCGTAACGCCTTTCTTGAAGTGTCCGCCACTGGAGCTTGTTCAGCATCTCCGTAACGCTCTCGCGCTGACTAAATGTCCCCATGACGAATCGCGCTGCTTTTCGCTGGATCATGTCTATCTCTTCTATTAATCCAACCTGGTAAGGGTCCCATACTGATGAGCAATACTCAAGAATCGGACGAACAAGCGTTTTGTAAGCTACTTCTTTCGTCGATGAGTCACATTTTCTTAGAATTCTTCCTATGAATCTCAACCTGGCGCCTGCTTTTCCCACTATTTGTTTTATGTGATCATTCCACTTCAGATCGCTCCGGATAGTAACTCCTAAGTATTTTACGGTCGTTACCGCTTCCAATGATTTACCACCTATGGCATAATCGTACTGGAATGGATTTCTGCCCCTATGTATGCGCATTATATTACATTTATCTACGTTTAGGGAAAGCTGCCAGCTGTCGCACCATTCATTAATCCTCTGCAGGTCTTCCTGGAGTACGTACGAGTCTTCTGATGTTGCTACTTTCTTGTAGACAACCGTGTCATCTGCAAATAGCCTCACGGAGCTACCGATGTTGTCAACTAAGTCATTTATGTATATTGTAAACAATAAAGGTCCTATCACGCTTCCTTGCGGTACTCCCGAAATTACCTCTACATCTGCAGATTTTGAACCGTTAAGAATGACATGTTGTGTTCTTTCTTCTAGGAAATCCTGAATCCAATCACAAACCTGGTCCGATATTCCGTAAGCTCGTATTTTTTTCACTAAACGTAAGTGCGGAACCGTATCAAATGCCTTCCTGAAGTCCAGGAATACGGCATCAATCTGCTCGCCAGTGTCTACGGCACTGTGAATTTCTTGGACAAATAGGGCGAGCTGAGTTTCACAGGATCTCTGTTTGCGGAATCCATGTTGGTTATGATGAAGGAGATTTGTATTATCTAAGAACGTCATAATACGAGAACATAAAACATGTTCCATTATTCTACAACAGATTGACGTAAGCGAAATAGGCCTATAATTATTCGCATCTGATTTATGACCCTTCTTGAAAATGGGAACGACCTGCGCTTTCTACCAGTCGCTAGGTACTTTACGTTCTTCCAGAGATCTACGATAAATTGCTGATAGAAAGGGGGCAAGTTCTTTAGCATAATCACTGTAGAATCTTACGGGTATCTCGTCTGGTCCGGATGCTTTTCCGCTACTAAGTGATAGCAGTTGTTTTTCAATTCCGATATCGTTTATTTCAATATTTTCCATTTTGGCGTCCGTGCGACGGCTGAAGTCAGGGACCGTGTTACGATTTTCCGCAGTGAAACAGTTTCGGAACACTGAATTCAGTATTTCTGCCTTTCTTCGGTCGTCCTCTGTTTCGGTGCCATCGTGGTCAACGAGTGACTGAATAGGGGATTTAAATCCGCTTACCGATTTTACATATGACCAAAACTTTTTAGGGTTCTTGTTTGGATTGTTTGCCAATGTTTTATGTTCGAATTCGTTGAATGCTTCTCTCATTGCTCTCTTTACGCTCTTTTTCGCTTCGTTTAACTTTTCCTTATCAGCTATGATTCGACTACTCTTAAACCTATGATGAAGCTTTCTTTGTTTCCGTAGTACCTTTCGTACATGATTGTTATACCACGGTGGATCTTTCCCCTCGCTTTGGACCTTAGTCGGTACGAACTTATCTAAGGCGTACTGGACGATGTTTCTGAATTTTTTCCATTTTTGTTCCACATCCTCTTCCTCAGAAATGAACGTTTGATGGTGGTCACTCAGATATTCTGCGATTTGTGCCCTATCACTCTTGTTAAGCAAATATATTTTCCTTCCTTTCTTGGCATTTCTTATTACACTTGTAGTCATTGATGCAACCACTGACTTATGATCACTGATACCCTCTTCTACATTCACGGAGTCGAAAAGTTCCGGTCTATTTGTTGCTATGAGGTCTAAAACGTTAGCTTCACGAGTTGGTTCTCTAACTATCTGCTCGAAGTAATTCTCGGACAAGGCAGTCAGGATAATGTCACAAGAGTCTCTGTCCCTGGCTCCAGTTCTGATTGTGTGACTATCCCATTCTATACCTGGTAGATTGAAGTCTCCCCCTATTACAATAGTATGATCACGAAACTTCTTCACGACGTTCTGCAGGTTCTCTCTGAGGCGCTCAACTACTACGGTTGCTGATGCAGGTGGTCTATAGAAGCATCCGACTATCATATCTGACCCACCTTTGATAGTTAACTTAACCCAGATTATTTCACATTCGCATTCGCTAATAACTTCACTGGATATTATTGAATTCTTTACTGCTATAAATACTCCTCCACCATTGGCGTTTATCCTATCCTTGCGGTATATATTCCATTCTGTGTCTAGGATTTCGTTACTGTTCACTTCCGGTTTTAACCAACTTTCCGTTCCTAATACTATATGCGCACTATTTCCTTCAATAAGCGATACTAATTCAGGAACCTTGCCCTGGATACTCCTGCAGTTTACCAATATTACGTTAACTTTTCCTGTTTTTGGTCTCTGAGGACGGACGTTCTTTATCAACGATGCTGATGTTCTCTCTGGTAAGCCGTCAGGTATTTTATCGCTTCGCCCAAGGGGGGGTCCCTCTAACCTAAAAAACCCCCGTGTGCACGCCACACGTACTCTGCTACCCTAGTAGCTGCTTCCGGTGTGTAGTGCACGCCTGACCTGTCTAGGGGGGCCCTACAGTTCTCCACCCAAAAACGGAGGTCGATGAATTTGCAACCATTATAGTCGCAGAGTCGTCTGAGCCTCTGGTTTACACCCTCCACACGGCTCCAAACCAGAGGACCGCGATCGACTCTGGGCACTATGCTGCAGATATTAAGCTCAGCAGGAATTAAGCGTTTTATGATTGAGGAGGAAGGTTGAGTGTGAAATCATTTTCACATATTGAGAAGGTGCTGAGTACACGAAAACAGTCAGAATTAGTATACTTTCATTGTTTATTTTACTGAAATTTGTATGTACTTTTGACTTTGAAAATTTGGTGTCTGGAACTGACTTGTAATAGTACTGAACGTTACAGGGAGTGAGCTGAGACATCTTGGGAATCTGTAGTTATTCACATACCTTTATGGATGAATAATACACATTTATAGAGTGATTATTTAAATTTCATCCGCATTTCCAGAAAACTCTGAATATGTTTGTGACGTTTTAATTATTTAACTTCCTTATTTTTTGAGATAGTGTCAGTTGTTAACAAGGAAGTTTGAACACTGTTGTCTTCTTTATGACTGTTGTAGTGCTTCATAGAGGATTTGTGAAGATTTATCGAGGAAATATTATTTTCTTTGACTAGTTATGGGACTTGAGATGATTTTTATGAATTTTTGGCGTGGGGTGGTACTCTCCGACACGTAATTTTCTTTGCTGCTTTAATTATTCGTTAAATAACGGAGAAAGCAGTTGTAAATCAAACAGGGACCAAGAGCAGCACGTTTGGAAAAAAATTTAGAGAGGAGAGAGAATTCAAGGTCTGAGATGCTGTCCAGTTATAGTGATGTTGAATCTACTATTGCTACCCAAGATGAAGGTTTGTATTATAATAATTCAAACAGGATGTCATTTAGTCAAGCAGAGTGGGTTGAAATCAGTTTTGATGTGGCTATTCAATAAGTTAGTGTTGTTATTATGAATAGGGCTGCAGCTGATTCAGGTGTGGTTGTGTTCACTGAGTCTTCTAGTACTTGTGGTGTTGTAGTAGATGGCTCTGCAATTCCTGCTGCTTGTAGTGTGCAAGGTGAAGAACAGAATATCAGTTCAGTCACAAAACATGTTTTTGACCAAAATACTATGAAATTGCTATGAGCCGTGAGGGAGGAAAAGAAGACTAACATAAAACAACTTAGAGACTAGAAAATCAAGGATAGTACTACAGAGGTGGGGCATAAATTAGGGGAAAGAGTGGAAGTTGGCGCTAGAGAGCAAAAGATATTACAGATAAGTTGAGAGAACAAGAAGAAGCAAATTCAAGAGAGCCGCAAGCTAACTATAATACTGTAATGAAAGAACAGATTCAGAGCAGAAATTTGAATCCATTGGGGAAGATGTAGCAGGGAAGTTTTATGTAATTATCAATAAGTTACAGAAGGAATAGCATTCAGATTTTGATGACAACATCCACTGTGTATTGTTACCGCAAATCAGTCCGGTTAAGCTGCAGGAAGTTGCGAGTAAACAGAATAACCATTTGCAGGAGTACTTACAGACTTTAGAAGATGAGTGTCAGGAAAATAAAATAGATTTGTCAGAGATCTTGTGCTGTGTTCAAAATGGCTCTGAGCACTATGGGACTTAACATCTGATGTCATCAGTCCCCTATAACTTAGAACTACTTAAACCTAACTAACCTAAGGACATCACACACATCCATGCCCGAGGCAGGATTCGAACCTGCGACCGTAGCGGTAGCGCGGTTCCAGACTGAAGCGCCTAGAACCGCTCGGCTACACCGGCCGGCCTTTGTACTCTGTGGCCAGTCAAAAAATCGTATCAGAGATTTAGGCACAGATTTCGAATAATTCCAAATTATTATGTATTATAAACCTGAAAGAAAGTTTCCAAAGACTTGAAAGTTAGTATGAGGAATGATATTTCACAAAGTGGCGAGGATGCCCAGAGAAGAGTTAAGAAAGCGGATGGATTGGCTATTGCTGTTACACAGTTAGCTGTTGAACGTGAACGGGCTCTAGTGCTGCTGTGACTGCAGGTGCTGTTGATTTAGAAAATATGAGGTCGTTGTTGAGAATTAAGGAGGGATAAATCGAAATTAATGGGACGAAGCTCGGGAGCTGAGCGAAAAGCTTCTAACAGAGAAAAAAATTAAGTGAAGATGGTATTGGATCAAAAGAGTATCAGTAGAATATTAATGGAGGAATAATTAATGATTCAAACGAGCTTAAATCACTTGCTAGAAAAGCAGGTTGAGAATTTGGTTGCTAAAAAATATTTGTAACCAGAACCACTAGCTAATGTTGATTTTTCTCAATTGAAATGAGTCAGGAATACGGAATTGTGAACGAGAATACAGGTAGGAGAGATCACTTCAGAATTTCTGTGACTGAATTAGTGGTAAATATTAAGTGTAACTCTGTTAGCGCAATGACAAGAAGTGTGAAATGTGAAGACAGTCCGTCTCATTAAGAAAGTCAGGTAGATGCTGCCTTCTATTGCCAGATGATTATAGAGGTACGAATAAGTTTATATGTGGTGAAGGTATACAGAGCAATGTAGCTATAGTACCCCTGAGATATGAGTTGCTGAAGGATGACTTTCCATGCATACCTGAAGATCAATCAGTGGTGGCATTCCACTTACATAATCTGGAACCAACCTATTACACGGTGAGACACAAAGTTCTCTCTTCACGTTAGGGAAAGATTAGTGCTCAGTGTAGGACTGTTTAGCAGCACTATAGTTTTGATGTTATTTTACTCGTAATGGAGGAATAAGTGCTTTTCATTTGTACGTTAATTAACAGTTTTTCTGTGTTTAACCAGACAGTTAGTATGTACTCTCGCTGATGTTTAGTTTTGTGTGTTGTGATTCACTAGCATTTGAGAAGTTGCATCGATATGACATACTTTCTTCCATGTGGGTGGCGTTATTTGTTTAGGTAGTATTAAGTTATCTTCCACATTGATGATAAGATAATTTTTATGCTCTCTATATCGTAGTTGTGGTTTAATCCTCTTAAGTTTGTCTTGTCTAAATGATGTACTAATTTATCTACAACCTGCATACAGTTTCTTCTTTTTATTGTGTCTGGGTCGAAGAATAGAGAGTGTTAATTTGCAGCATTTGCTTCTTTATATGTTTTGATGAATATTTTGTTGCAATGGTACTGGATATTTGTGAATGTTGATTGTTGTGGTGAGGTCATAAATAATGGTGATATCTAATTATTTATGGGTGTTTAACTCCAACATGTGGTCATGAATGAGAACTTTTCTTTACAGTGAGACTTAATATTTGGTGTGAATGATGCATAAGCGTGGACTCGTACATTGTAAAAGCTCAAATTTTCCAGCTGTCCAGGAATGCTGATAAGTGAATTTCAGTTTCCCGACTGGATGCTTCTTGTGTGACATGTGCCTTTGATATCAAAGATGTTTTACCAGTCTTGTTGTTAATGAATCTTTGTGAATATAATGTAAGGTACCAATATGTATCTGATTTGAAGTGAGATTAATATCAAGACCATCAAAGGATATCTGCGTGCATATGCCATGGGTTCGGTAACCGAAGTTGTTTAGCCAGAACAGTACATATTTCATTCTTACTTATTGTGCTCATTCCTGCTTTAGTACTGTCCTATGTCTGCAGGAGTGTGTATCTCCAACTCTCAGTGTGCTTATTGTGCCAGTGATGTGAAGGGACTCATCATAGAAAAAGTATGTGAGTATGTGAGTGTTCAGAATGCTTGAAAAGGTTTGGTCTACTTATTGACTTTGTTAGTGGTTGAAGACATGGCGTGATAAGTTAATTTCGAAATTCTTGTAGCGTGGTTTTATAATGTTATGTCAAGGAAGGAATAGTTAATAAGATATGATGAGGTAGTCTCTTTCCAGTGAAACTGTCTTTATGTATCATGATTGATTCTGAACCGACTGTGGTGATAGTATGAATATTTGCAAGGTGGTTTTATAAGTGAACTTCATATGTTTCATTGATTGCTTCTAGATTTCGATAATATTGTCAGTTTTTGGACTGTGTTGAAATTCTGATGTTACTGCGTTACAATCTAGCCTGGAATAATAAACTGCCTAGAGCTGATACAGTGATACGATGTCTTAGAGAGAGAGGTGCTGTCAACATGATGAGCGATCACTATGGAGTAAGAATACTGAAGTCTTGATATCTTACAGCCGAGACAAGCCATTCAGAAAAGCTAGCGGACGAAATAACTAGGCTGTATGAAGTCATCATTGCGTAACGATGGTGGCCAAGCACACAAGCTTGTTGCGGTTTCTGTGCTAAAGCAATGCCAAAGGGAGAAAAACCAGCTGGCCTGCCACACACAAATACTACTCGAATCAGACCTTGCCTTGCAGTTATACTCAGTCACTATTCAGGTGTGTAACTGATGCCTAGGGGCGCAGTCTGCAGCAGCGACTAACGCTGACGCAGACACAATCTACAGTACAATATTCTGCAGCCAGCCATCTACTCTGGTCTTTAACTCCAGGAGCTGCAGGCATCCGCCTGAAGATAATATGCAGACCAATGGCGCCTTTGAATTTCCAGGTCATCTGTTGGATGACTCACTTCCTGTGGGTGACCACATGGCTGGTGGTTTGCGGGTTCATCCTTGGAACTACAGGTTATACACCATCTTTCTTGGCGCTGAACTCTGTGGACACGTAGTGGCCAAGCCACTCAGGACCATGTCTGTTACGAAACCGATAGCAGTGTGGGGCAGTTATCAGCTTTCTGTGTCCCTCTGACACCAGTTGTCATCGTTGCTTGCACACACTGCTTCCCCAGCTGTTAGTCGCTGACATTCGGAAGTCGCACTCCAACCTGCACTCCAGAACCAATGTTACCTCAGTCACTAACATGGTGAAGGACTATACAATCAGAGATGGTTTACTACCAGCCCACTGTATATCCTATACTTCTTGCCGCCACCATTTACAAGCCACGTCCAATTGAAGCAGCGGCGCCTCATCCCCACCTATGAATCGATTCTTTTGGCATCGTTGGGGTCAGTTTCCAGCCCCAAAATTGTGGAGTCGAAAGTATCTGACGCGAGAAATATGGTGAAGAGTAAGTGAGCTTTGTAGATTTTCTTCAGGGAGAAGTTGTGTGAGATTATCTTTTTCAATTTGTTGGTACTGGAAGTACCCGGTCAGCAGTCAGTAAGGGCTATGTAGGACTTATAATCCTCCCTGAGGTAATTCTGAGCTATCATTGATGATTTCTAGTGCCTAAATGAGAGAACTGTGTCAGTATGAATAATATTTATGATATACGATTTTTTTTTTACTTGAAACAATAGGAACATCTCCAGTATTGAGTATTCTTTGTATTCACATTTGCTGATCCACGAAGCAGTGCAGGTGTTTGAGGAATTGAGTCCCAGAATGATGAAGAAAAGCTCTGCTTAATGTAGACTTGAGGAGATTCTGACTTCTGCACACCTGTGCATGGAGAGAGACTAAACATGTTTGATATCCACAATGCGATATTGATATTTTTCGCACACTGCAGCGAGCGTCTGTTGAGTTACAGCTTCCACAGCTGCTGTTATGCGATGTCTCAGTTCATTCGTAGTTGTTTGTAAAGGAGGCACATAAACAGAGACTTGTATAAACCCCCACGAAAAATAAATACGTACAGTCAGGCCTGCTGTTCTTGAACACCAGTACTGTAAGGCTGAATAATTGGATCCAGTGCAATTGACCCATCGTTCAGTAATCCTTTGATTCAAAAATTCCCGCGCTTCCAGATGCCAGTGTGGCGGTGCCCCATCCTGTTGGTAAATAAAGTCGTTCGAAACGGTCTTGAACTGAGGGAAAAGAATGTTCTCAAGTATATCGCGATATTTGCTTCCTGTAACAGTGTTCTCAGCAAAGAACAATGGACCATACAGCTATTCACATGAAACTGCACAAAACACATTAAATTTTGGAGAGTCCCTCTCATGTAGCACAACTTCATGTGGTTGTTCTGTTCCTCATATTCTCATATCATGACGGTTCGCCTTTCCATTTAAACGGAATGTAGCCTCTTATGTGTGTGAGAATTTCGAAGGGCCCAAACTGCTGAGGTCATCGGTCCCTAGACTTACACACTACCTAAACTAACCTATGCTAAGAACAACACACACACCCATGCCCGAGGGAGGACTCGAACCGCCGGCGGCAGTGGCCGCGCCATTCGTGACATTGCGCCTCAAATTGCGGGGCCAATCCGCGTGGCTGCTGCCTCGTCATTGCCTTGTCACTAAACACTAAGCATTAAAGGAAACAGCCATCATCAATCTTGCCAAGAACGAAATTACAGAACTCCATACGTTCACACGTTGTTGTTTATCACCTTCACGAAGAGCTTGCGGTAGTTGAATTTTGTATGGTTTCATGTGTAAACGTGGACGCAACACACGCCAGACGGACATCGGGAGCATGTTGAGCTGCCGAGCTGCGTCGCGTACGGATTTCTGCTGACGCCTTGTGGAACTATGTCAGATGCGTTTGACGTCTGTGTCAGACACTTGGGGACGGCCTGGTGATTGGCCATTACGCAGACAACCTGTTTCTCGGAATTATTCATGCCATCGTCTAATCCTTTTTGCTGTAGGAGGAGCCAGCAAATAACTTGTACGAAGTTACGCTGAACAGTTATTACTGGCCCGCATTGCACAAAACGTAGAACACAAAACGCTTTCTGTTGTCTTGACACCATTTTTATTAGAACTGAAGTGGGCGCACACTGCTGCTATCTATCGGGAATCATGTGGAACGCGATAGCCTGTTCTTTCCAACAGAACGTACTTCACGACAATCTCTACTTACAGAATAGCTTTGATTTTTTTAAATCGGATGATTGTTTTTGACAAACCTGTAGTATTAGTTAACTGCAAGAGCGACTATAGAAAATTCCCAGAACTAATCTCTCTTATATTCGGCAACATTGCCCAAATCATACTTGGGACGGAAAACTAGCTGAAACCAGGGGTTAATAGCAATGATATTCTAAATTTCGTCTAAGATATTTATCGTGGCTGAAGAGCGGCGCCTATGCTACTGCCAGCCCGCCCCGGATGGGTCATTGAAATGCAGTAAAGGATAAAGAAGAAAGACATTTATCGTAAAGACAACTGGTGGTGGAAGCGTGTTTACAGCAATAAAAAATACCGTAGTATCTAGTGATAAGTATGGACTGAGAATGAGAAATAATTTGGGTGAATGTGTAAGTGTTAATGGTGGATCATACGAGGTCATCGTGTGGTCTCCCCCCAGAAACAGTAGTGACGAAACTTAAACAATATTTAGTGTAAATTTCCTGGTAATGATTTAGTATTATGTGGATACTTTAAATTAATAGCTATACATCGGGAGACCCAAGTGATTAGGACAGGTAGTAAAGACAGCGAATCATGTGAAACTTTTCGAAGTGCCGTATACGAAAATTACCTTGAGCAGTTAATCGGAGAACCGACTCGTGAAGATAACATCGTAGACCGGCAGGTTACAAACACAAAAACGTTTCTACTCATTTAATGTAGGAAATAAGTGATCGTAAGTCCGTTATAGCAATACTGAATACGGCTGTAAACAGAAATACAAAGAAAGCCAGGAAGATCGTTCTGTTTAGAAAGAGCGATAAGAGAGGGATTTCAGATTGCGTAACACGTAATCACGAAAATTTCATCTGCAGTGCTGACAATGTTGAGCATCAATGAACGTAGTTCAGTAGCATCGTGCAATACTTTTTAGACAAGCATGTCTCGAGCAAAGTTGTGGAGGATGGAAAATTCCTGCCATGGTTCGACAACTATGTTACAAAGCTGCTTCGAAAGCAAAGAGAGCTCTCTGCCAATTTAAAAGTAGCCAAAGCACCTCAGATAAGTAAAAATTAAACGAAGATTGTCGTAAGGGAGGCTATACATGAAGCGTTCAACGAATGCGAAAGTAAAGCTCTTGCTATAAACTTCACAGATATTCCTAAGAAGTTCTCGTCTTATGTTAAATCAGCAAGCTGATCGAAGTCATTTGTTCACACACTCTCTGACAGTAATGGCAGTGAAACACAGAAAAGGCCGAATTATTAAGTCTTTTCCCAAAATTGTTTCAGAGAGGAAGATCAGACTATAATCCCTGCTTTCAGCACCTAGACCTGACGGGATACCAGTTAGATTCTACATTGTGTGCGCGAATGAACTTGACACTCGTTTACCAGCAATGTACCGTAGGTCTCTTGAGGAGCGAAGCGTTGTAAGGATTGGAAAAAAGCACAAGAAAATTCCCGTTGTCAAGAACGGTAGTCAAACAGACCGTAAAAATCTATGTCTGACGTCGGTCTGTTGTAGAATTTTGGAACGTTTTTTATGCTTGCGTATTATGTCATTTTTGGAGACCGAAAATCTTCTCTGTAGGATCCAACATTGTTTGATAAAACAAAGATCGTGTGAAACGCAGCTCACTCTGTTGGTGCAAGAGAGACAGAAAGCAGTACACAAAGGTGCCCAAGTAGATTCCATGTTCCTCGACTTCCTAAAGGCATTCGGTACAGTTCCGCGTGGCAGCCTAATGAACAAAATACGAGTACATGGAATATCAGATCAACTGTGTGACGGGGCTGAGCAGTTTCTAGCAAACAGAACACAGCATGTCTTTCTGAACGGAGAGAAATCTTCAGTTTTATAAGTAACTTCGCAAGTACACGATGGAGTCTAATATGACCATTACTTTTCACAATATACGGGGTGAGTCACCTAACATTACCGCTGCATATATTTCGTGAACCACATCAAATACTGACGAATCGATTCCACAGACCGAACGTGAGGAGAGGGGCTAGTGTAATTGTTTAATACAAACCATAAATTATGCACGGAAGTATGTTTTTTAACACAAACCTACGTTTTCTAAAATGGAACCCCGTTAGTTTTGTTAGCACATCCGAACATATAAACAAATACGTAATCAGTTACGTTTGTTGCATTGTAAAATGTTAATTACTTCCGGAGATATTGTAACCTAAAGTTGACGCTTGAGTACACCTCCTCCGCTGTTCGATCGTGTGTATCGGAGAGCACCGAACTACGTAGGGATCCAAAGGGATCGGTGATGGACCTTAGGTACAGAATAGACTGGAACAGCACATTACGTCCACATGCTAACACCTTTTTATTGGTCGTTTTCACTGACGCACATCATGAGGGGCGAGGTACACGTACACACGTGGTTTCCGTTTGCAATTACGGAGTGGAATACAGTGTGTCCCGACATGTCAGGCCAATAGATGTTCAATGTGGTGGCCATCATTTGCTGCACACAATTGCCATCTCTGGCGTAATGAATGTCGTACACGCCGCAGTACATCTGGTGTAATGTCGCCGCAGGCTGCCACTATACGTTGTTTCATATCCTCTGGGGTTGTAGGCACATCACAGTACACATTCTCCTTTAACGTACCTTACAGAAAGAAGTCCAGAGGTGTAAGATCAGGAGAACGGGCTGGCCAATTTATGCGTCCTCCACGCCCTATGAAACGCCCGTGGCCCGTGTTTGTTACAACACGCAACTGAACGTCGGAGGTTTCAAGCGTTAACTTTAGGTTACAATATCTCCAGATGTAATTAACATTTTACAATGCAACAAACGGCACTGATTACGTATTTTTTTATATGTTCAGATGTGCTAACAAAACTAACGCGGTTCCATTTAAAAAAACGTAGGTTTGTGTTAAGAAACATACTTCCGTGCATTTTTGTACGGTTTGTATTAAACAATTACACTAGCCCCTCTCCTCACGTTCGGTCTGTGGAATCGTTTCGTCAGTATTTGATGTGGTTTACGAAATATATCCATCGGTAACGTTGGGTGACTCACCCTGTATATAAATGACCTTGTACATTACGTCGGAAATTCCATGTGGCTTTCCGCGGATAATGCTGTTGCATGTAGAGAAGATGAAATGCTAGAAAATTGTTGCGACATGGAGACTTGCAGAGGGTCTATGCTTGGGCCAGGGACTGGCAATTGACCATCAACGTTAACAAAAGTAACGTATTGTGAATACATTGACAGAAAATTCCTTAAAAATTGCCGAACAATCGCTGGTGGCAGTTGCTTCCATAAAATAGTCGTATGTCTAAGGGTGTGCGTACAATGTGGAATGACTACATAAAATTAATCGTGAGTAAGGCAGATGTCAGACTGAGATTCATTGGATGAAACCTCAGAAAATGTAGACCACAAACAAAAGATGTAGCTTACAAAACATTCGTTAGACTAGTACCTCAATTTGTCTCTTTGGAATGGGATCCGTACCTGAGAGTACTGATAGAGGAAACAGAGAAGATCTACGGAAGAGCAGCACGTCTCATTACAGGTTCATTAATAGGCACGAAAGTGTCATGGAGATGTTGAGTGGCAGATGCTGCAAGACAGGCATTCTGCATCACGTTATGGTCTAGTTTTGAAGTCTCGAGACCGTACGTTCGTAGAGAAGTCAAAGAATAAATTGCTTCCTCCTACGTATATTTCGCGAAAAGACCATGCAGATAAAATTGAAGAGATACGAGCCCATACGGGTGTTGAATCAGCAGTTATTCTTCGCGCGAACTATACGCGACAGGAACAAGAAAATAGATAAGTGACACTGGTACACGAAGTACCCTGCACCACAAACCGTAAGGTGGCTTGCGGAATATACACTGATCAGCCAAAACATTATGACCATCGACTTACTATCGATGTAAACCCGCCCAGACGATAGCAGCGTCACCTGGAGAGGAATGGCTGCTAATCAGACACACGCACAGTTCATGTAGTATCAGTGAGCGTGATGTCCGTGTGCAGAATGGGGTCGGCGCGTGATCTATATAAGTTTGAACAAGGGCAGATCGCGATGTCCCGGATGCTCGGCACAAGCATTTCGGAAACTTCACGACTTATTGGGTGTTCGAAGAGAGCTGTAGTGAGTTTCGTCAACAGGTGGCGAAACCAAAGTGAAATGACATCCAGACGACGTGAGGTTCGGCATCCTCCCCTCATTACAGATGTCGCACGTCGTAGGTGGTCAGATTGGTAAAACACGACGGGTGGCGAACCTATCAGACTTTAATGTTGGGCCGAGTACAAGTGTTCCCCAGGGAAGCGTCCTGGGACCTCTGCTGTTACTGATCTATATAAATGACCTGGGTGACAATCTGGGCAGTTCTCTTAGGTTGTTCGCAGATTATGCTGTAATTTACTGTCTACTAAGGTCATCCGAAGACCAGTATCAGTTGCAAAGCGATTTAGAAAATATTGCTGTATGGTGTGGCAGGTGGCAGTTGACGCTAAATAACGAAAAGTGTAAGGTGATCCATATGAGTTACAAAAGAAATCCGTTGGAATTCGATTACTCGATAAATAGTACAATTCTCAAGGCTGTCAATTCAACTAAGTACCTGGGTGTTAAAATTACGAACAACTTCAGTTGGAAAGACCACATAGATAATATTGTGGGGAAGGCGACCCAAAGGTTGCGTTTAATTGGCAGGACACTTAGAAGATGCAACAAGTCCACTAAAGAGACAGCTTACATTACACTCGTTCGTCCTCTGTTAGAATATTGCTGAGCGGTGTGGGATCCTTACCAGGTGGGATTGACGGAGGACATTGAAAGGGTGCAAAAAAGGGCAGCTCGTTTTGTATTATCACGTAATAGGGGAGAGAGTGTGGCAGATATGATACGCGAGTTGGGATGGAAGTCATTACAGCAAAGACGTTTTTCGTCGCGGAGAGATCTATTTACGAAATTTCAATCACCAATTTTCTCTTCTGAATGCGAAAGTATTTTGTTGAGCCCAACCTACATAGGTAGGGATGATCATCAAAATAAAATAAGAGAAATCAGAGCTCGAACAGAAATGTTTAGGTGTTCGTTTTTCCCGCGCGCTGTTCGGGAGTGGAATGGTAGAGAGATAGTATGATTGTGGTTCGATGAACCCTCTGCCAAGCACTTAAACGTGAATTGCAGAGTAGTCATGTAGATGTAGATGTAGATGAATACAAAGTACACTGAACGCTCATAACGATGGACCTACGAAGCCTACTACCCATATATGTGCAAATGTTGAAACCACGACATCGGTAACTACAACTGAAATGGAACGTCACAATCGGTACTGGACGTTGGCGCAGTGCAGATTATTGCATGGTCTAACGCATCCCGATACCTTCTTCATCATGCCGATAGGAGGAAGCGGATCAGTCGTCTTCCAGGAGAACTGTTCCTTGACACTTGTACTGCGTAGCGCAGAAAGGCTGGCAACGGCTCCATTATGCTCTGGGGAACATTCACGTGGGCATCCATGGATCCGGTGGAGCTCGTGCAGGGCACCATGACGGCAAAAGAGAACCCTACCCTAGTTGCAGACAATGTACACCCCTTCATGACGATCATGTTTCCCGGCGGCAGGGGCATTTTTCAACAAGATAATACACCATGTCAAAAATCCAGGAGTGTGATGACGTGGTTCGAGGAACACAATCGCGAATTCCAGTTGATGTTCTGGCCCCCCAGCTCGCCAGATCTGAACCCGATCGAACGCATCTGGGGTGTGACTGATCGTGGCAACAGAGCTCATCGCCCCCTACACGGAATTTACTTGGATTAGTTGACTTGTGTACGCAGATGTGGTGCCAAATCCCTCCAGCGATCTATCAAGACCTCACTCCTTCCGTGCCACGACGCGTAGTCGCTGTTATCCATGCCATAGGTGTACATACCGGCTATTAGGTAGGTGGTCATAATGTGTAGATATCGAAGTAGATAGGCTGGGCGACCGTTTAATGTGCTCTGATGAACGCTCGCCAGTCGATACACAGAGAGCAAAATCAGATTGCGTACAAATTAAAGACACTTTGCTTACCAAAATTTTAACAGTAAACAAAGTTCGTGAAATTGGTCTTAATGAAGTTATTCTCGTAACCGAGAGCTGGATGAAACCTAAAGTGGAGAGCCCCCAAATATTTAACAAGGCATGAAACGGATGTTGAAAAGACAGATTAAGTGGTATAGAAGAGCGAATGTTAACTGCAGTCGACTAAAATATTACCTATCGTGGTCGAGTTCGAGTCTTACTGTGGAGTTAACCAGACACAAGTGGAACCGTACCGAGGCCATCCTGAGCCAGTGGCAGAACCTCCAAATCTGCGTTTACCGCCCCCCCCCCTTCACCCATGTAAAACTAGATTTACCTATTTTTATATCTGAAAAATATGATTTAATGGAAATATGTTACCATAAAATAATGTACGCAACGAATTAAATGTACAATTTCAGTATAAATCAGTTGTAGCATAAACTTTCTTAAAAAGTTAAAGTCAAACAGTAGTGTGTTATTCATTGAGCTACTGTACACTGCTTTTTGTATTATTTGTAGTAAAGGACCATTATAAGAATCCTAGTAGAGGATGTCATCGCACAATTTGGAGATGTTGAAGTATATCAGAAACCCGATAGCAGTTTCCCAGCGCAGAAATTCTCAAACAGGAATGAGGCCAGATCCATTGCGTCGTGCCAACAAAGGAATTTGAAAGTCACGTCGACCTTCCTGAAGATACATTTTCGAAAGCAAAAGACCTGGAGGTAACCTATACAGTTATTTGATGAGAGTCAAATTCATCACGTCCCTATCATACTGTTCTCAGAAAGGCCCTTACTATGTACAAATATGCAGAGCTGCGAACGTCGACCCGAATCACTAACTTGTCCGCATGAAAATTAAATTTACCCCAAAAGAACATACTGCAAGAGTTCACTGCTTAAGAAAATTGACACCAAAAGGAGTCAAGAAATTAATATAAAAGAGAACTGGTAAAAAGAAAAGGCAGTCACCTGGGAACAGTTTGTAATCTTACGTGTATGTAGGCGAGTTATTCGGCTATCTGTTGTTGGTATTGAGGAGAGGTGAATTTGCCTCCTTGAATGGGTGGGAGTAGGGTGGTCGGGAAAACCGCTCGGCAACTCCAGGCAAGTTCAGGTATCACAGCAGTCAGCGTCGCGGGAAATGAGTACATCCCAAAGAGAGGGAGCTGGACGACGGTTGCTCATGTGGTAGGCATAGGAGATGTACTAGAAATGGCAGACTTAAAGACAAACTGAAATAATGCTTAGAAATTCTATAATAAAACGCAGTTACATAATAAATCAAATATGAATACATCTAGAGGAAACTCAGCCGCTTGCATCGAGCATTGTTGTAATTAATATTTAGCTTTTGTTTAATATTTATGCTTATTTCCTTAATTCGTAATTCTAGACTATGCATACACTATTTGACTGGAGGATCACAGCTGCCCGTTATTATCTGCAGGTAGTTACCTACATGGTATGAAGGTGGACGTGTGTAACTCGACGCTATAAGATTATAGAGTTATTATTTTTCAACAGAGCCATACATAGAACAGTTACCTAAGTTGTGACCAATATCAGACAACGTTGCAGTTGGTTTGCCTGTATGGAATGCTAGCCAGGGAAACTACTCAGTAGAATATCTATATGGTAATATTGCAATTGGGCGCTTTCTTGTCCAGGATATGAATCTAATTCCTCTAGAACAGCATTTGTAATTCTAACTCTTTACAGTCATCGATGATCAAGGTCCCCAGTCTACTGCATAATTTGCTGCTTGCGAGGGCGTTCTGAGCATAAAATTTTGCAGAAATTGCGTGCGTGGAAACTGGTGGCAGTTATTTGGTGTGGGGAACTTAGGTGGGGAACTTTAAGAATGAAGAAGAAGCTACGAAGAGGTGTGCGGAGTTCCAGTCTACAGCAGACAACATCATTTATTACGACGATGGCAAGAGCGGCAGCGGCGGCCACGGCAATGAGGGTCACCAGCAGTGAGTTTGGATTTCGAGTCCGTCAGCATTGGCAACGGCATCGGCAGCATCTACACTTTCCCCAGCAGCAGCACAGATGCAGCAGCCAGCAAGACCGATAAGTTCAGTATATATTAATAAGGGTGAACCTCCAGTGCTGGTGGCCACAATGAATGGGTAACCACGCAGTTTGAATGGTTCAGGTAATACTAGTGGGCCAGTCATAAATCTGAACGTGGTAGTGTCGAAATGAAACCAACTAATGGGACAGATAGTTCAATATCAATACATACTCACAATTAATTTGCTAGAAATACGATCTAGTATGGGGAGAAATGGGTACTGAGTTGCGTTCAGCAAAAACAGAGCTAGCTTCGGTACAGGCTGAAATGGAGAAGACAAATGTAGAAAGTGAAAGGGCTGAGACAGGGAAGGTTAAATCATATTCTGAAGGGCTGACTGATAAAAAATTATAAGTTGTAATGGCAGACATGGGCAAAATTTCTGAGGAGCTTGGGGTTGTTAACACTAGAGTCGATGCAGTAGAAGAATGTGTTGGGAACAAATTGGAAAATGTACAGAGTGGTGGCGATGTTAAGAATTTTATGCTGAAGCAAAATAGGCTTGAGGCAGTGACCACTAAATCTGTTAACAGTTTGTCCGGTAGACTGGTAATGTGAGAAAGAGGTGGTGAAAAGTAGACAACAGTTGGAAGCGGGGATTAAAACGAAGCTATGCAGCGGGAAGATCAGATTAAAGACGTTGGGTCAAAATTAAATTCTTTAGGAGCGAATCAGGCCTCTACTGTGATAAGTGTTCCATGGGTTGGTTCAGGAACGTCAAAATGCTTTGTAAATGATGAGAAATACCATCGAGTTGATTTCGTTGTTGCATATAGAGATGGTTTTGTTAGAGGAATGTCGGAAGAGAGAAAAACTAAATTCGTGAAAACGCATGTTGCGGGCAACACACAACAATGGGCAAACTTGACGAGTGTTGCATTTCTTGCCTATGACGTGTCTGATAGCTGTTTCCTGAACAAATTCGGAGTGAAGCGAAGCAAACGCGACTTCCGCATGAGTTCCTAAACGGACCATGTTTCAAATACAGAAGTGTGTAGATCGGGATTTTTGTGTGCATGAAATGGTTGAGTTGATGCACATAAACCGTCCGCTGGAAGTGTTAACGGAAATCACGATGCCCAAGAGATACTTACCGGAATTCTTACAATTGGATCTTGTCCGACAAATTGAATCGATTATAAGAACAGGCACTGAAATTAAAGCAGCGACATGGCAACAAATCACTGGAAAATGGGATCAGAAAGGCAACCGTAACAATCATTAAGTCAGTTATCCCGGTCATAACCAAAATAATTATTGTCATAACAGAAATAATGATTTGCAAATGGAAAATGAAAATGGGAATAAAAACCAGGAAAGAATATTTCAGGGACAGGTGAACGACAAAATGCAACACCAGAATAAGTGGTCGGAAAGCAAGTGATCGCAGTATCTCAGGTCCGCAGGTGGGAAAATAAACTGGCTTTGAAATGGATGCGTTACTTTAAACATTCTCTGATTCTCAAAAATTCGGCAACGAAGCCACAAATGTTAGAAATGGCAGTAGAAACAAGTAAGGAAAAAATGGGGAATTTTAAGTGACACAACCATAAAGAGGACGCAAGAAATGTTGTAAAATGTAAAGAGAAATTTGATAATGATTATATTGGGCTGAAAAATTTATTTTGTTGAAGGGAACTGATCAGAGGAGAGGTTGAGATGGATCTGAATTTGGTTGAGGTTGAATGTATGACAAATTCTGTGGTGTCAACAGGCAGTACCAACAACTATAGTAATGTAGGTGAAAGTAATATAAATGACTGTGTACCGATAGAGGTAGGTAAAGCTATGTGTGAAGGTGGCGTAGCTGTAGTCTTGTCAGCTGGAGATGAATTTTGTATGTATTGATGGAAATAGGTGAATATAGCGGTGAGGGCGGCATAGCACTGATCTCGTTAGCTACTGATAAATTTTGCTATGTATCGGCGGAAGCGAGTGATGTACTGTTAAAGGGAGGTAAAGGTGATGTTTTAGGTGCTGAAGTAGCGAAGATCGAAGCTTCTGATTTTGATATCTTAGAAGCACGAATTTGTGCATTTAGTTCTGTTGATAGACGTGAACCAAGAGCATCTGATGAAAACACGAATCTTGAGTGGATGTTGAAAGATGAATGTAAAAGTAATGTGTCAGACAGTATGTTAAGGTATGAAATGCCAGAGGCGTCTCAGAGGAGAGAAAATGACGGAGACAGAGGTAAAGCCGAATTTGGCGTTAGTCGAGTGTACCGTTAATTATGATGTGGGGCGATGCAGTAGCGGTAGTTTGTGTGATGTGCCAGATGGAGTTACTGGTCGTGATTTTTGTAATGCATCGATGGATGTAAAATGTTGCAAGTAATGAAGCTTATGGGATATCAACCGATGTTAATGAAATTAATTATGATACAGTTTGTAGTAATTCGACGGAAATAAGTAAACTTTTGTTTAAAGGAGATGAAGTTGTAAGTTCTGAGAGTAATTGTGAGGAGGTTGCAGCTGTTGATATCGTTACTTCAGAGGAAGGGAGGAATATATTTGATGCTAACAAGAACAACGAGGCGACGGGTTTTGGGTCTGTTTTAAATCCTACAAATTATTTAGAAGTAGATAATCAGCCTACAGAAATGGGTAATGGGGTATATATTTGTTTAGGAGACGATTTCAGTACTGAATGGTGCGTCAAGTAAGAGAGTGTCTTCCCTATTAATGACTGGAGATGGTACGGGAGAAGACTGAAGTCGTTATTACCTAACTGGTGGGCACGGAAGAAATTTTAAGTAACAAAAGGTCTTGAATGGATAAAAGATGAAGCCGGGACGAATCGTGTGTTTGTGGGTTGTCTGAGGGTGATCACCACATTGAGGATTGATCTGATGTTCTAATATAGACCATAAGTGTGAAGGAAAGAGGATGGGACAATAAAATGATCGTTTGAAGGAGCAGTGTTTCGAGAGGGACGAGAGTAATTTGCAGCTTATAAGTGAAATGATCGATGTAGATAAAGAAAGAAAGTGTGCGTTTCTCGAATCTAAAAGTGGTGTTCCAGCGGTAGCCAAAATTTTTGTATGTAAGTATGCAAGTCCGGTTGCGAACGAGAAAAGAGGCTTCGAGTGCTAACCGTTCAAAATACGCAAAAAAGTAAGACTCAAAAGACATTCACACTGGCGGTATAAATGTTATAAGAGGCAACGGTATCGGAGGTGCACCTTGTAAAAAAGAGAACATGGTATGTGTTTTAATATAAGTATGTAAATAAGTGCATTTCCATCTTTAGTTTTTAGGAATTTTGGGTGTTATTTCCGTCTTGCGCAAAGTACTGATGAATTTAAAATTTACATGATAGAGTAGGGAGGCACGATTTAGTGTACGAAGGAGAATATAGTGACCACACGAATCTTGGTGTGGGGAGCTCGGCAGATCACAAATAATTTCATCATTTTTAAAGAAAATTTAAATCGTACTGTACATAAGATATGGGGGGAAATTTCGATGGGGAACTTAATTACGTTATTTGCAGTCTTTTGGATTTGTTTCTCATGTGATATATGTAGTTTAATTGTAATTACTATACTCTTAAAATTTGGTATATTAAGGTCATTAGACCTTATTAAAAGTTTAATTATTTGTAGAAGTAAAACATGTAATTATCTGCAAAGAATAATGCCCACTTCCAGTACATTACTTGAGGGTAATTCCGTAATATACGTCATTTAGGGAGGGTCTTGAATAGTTGTACGTATGTAAAATTTTCGGGATATGTCGGTAATTCGGTAATGTGTATGTGAGAGTAGATTCTGGGGATAAAACATGCTATCGTGCAAATACGAAAGAATATTTGATAAATTTATAATACAGTTATCTGCTTAGTTAAAAAGACAAAAACTGCTCTAAAAACTTCCGTTAGTAATTGAAGTTGAGTTTAAAGTTTCTTTAAATACTATATATATTTTATGTTTCTTTAGGGATTCCACTAATATGGCAAAGTTTTATAATTTGTGTTAGATTTAGAATCAATGTATGCTGATACCATATAACATATCCTAGGAGCTACTTGCCGCTTTATACAGACCGTTTGACACACATGTTGTATATTCTATTTATGTTATTTTATGCGTTCAGTAATATCACAAATTAGCTTCTACTTAATGTGCGAAGTTAGCAAGCTAATGTGCCACAACAAGTGGAGGTGAGTAACGTTACACGTGTTTAGGCAAACTATTCTGCTGTGTAGGATTCGTATTATTGAGAGGAGAATTTGCTTTCTTGGATAGGTATGGGTCAGCGGGGCGAGGTGTTCGTGCGACCACTCCAGGTTAGGTACGAAAACTGTCAGCGTGGTCGGAAATGGGAAAATCCTCGATGAGGGACAGCTGAATGACTGTTGCTCGCTTAGCTGACGAACAGATGATGCACCAGAAATGGCAGAGTATCAGACAGTCTGAAACATGACTATTTACAACTCTTAGAAGTTCTGCAATAAATCAAAGCTATGTAATAAAGCAAATCCGTACACATCTGCGAACTGAGAAAAAGGCATTTTCAATGACTTAGAAGCTACAGAAGTTAATATTTTACAATGTCTACATATTTTCAAAATGAACTTTAGCATTAATCACTCTGAAATAATTCGAGCGATTTCAACAAACTCTATCTCAGACGATAGCACTGCACACTTGCTATCATCCCTGAAAGCCAGATATCTGTGACTGTTTTACTTACTGATTTATTACGTTTTTATATCCTTTTCAGTATGCTAATGTTTGTCAGAACATCAGTAGTTGTCAGAGAACGCTCCACAATAGGGCAGCAACTGAATGTAGCATGAATACCCCATATCATTCATACATCTGTAATTATGCAATTAATAATTTGGTGTTTTGCCATAAAGTTTACTTAAATGTTGATTACAACTGATATTAAATACCGTGGTAATTTAAAAGTGGTCAGTTGTGTGTGATCTGACATCATCACTGAAAAGTTACCAAAAGGCGCTTGTGTAAAGAAGACTTAGATAATCGTTAAATAATATTAACGACAATCTGGTGTCATTTATCATGAGTGCACTTGCTCAAGAATATTAGCTTATTTAAGTATGACCAAACTACTGTATATTTGTTTCTTGTAAAAGATCTAATTGTGGCCGAATATTTGTAACATTCCTTTATTTAAATACTGCTGTAACAGATTAGTTCAGTGTGGAAAGCGGTAAAGCCTAGTCAAAATCAAGTCTACAGCACTTAAGAACCATGTATTATTGGTGGTGACGGCTTTCATACAATGAGAGTTAGACAGTGGCAGAACTCCGATGAAGTCAAGTGGAGGTTGATACCTTTTTATTGGTGCGCTCAAGGAAGCAGCTTAGGACTCTCACTCGGGTTCTTCAAGGTAGACCTGCCTTTGGTGCAGCGATATATGCGGTCTTATAGGTGATACATTCTGGCAGTGAACAGACGCTAAAGCACTTCAACTTTCGACGAGACTTAAACTATCGCGATGTCTGAATGTGCTCCAGCGTCGAACTTTTTCGTTTGCATTCCAGAAATGAGAGTAAACAGAATACAAGTTCCTACTCTCTATCTCTCGTGCCTTAATGTAATTCGTTATGCTGAATTCTGGGTTATATTGAAATGACGAATAAATCGTGTACTGTAGCCAAGAAATGGACTTAGCTGGTCTTGGATGACTTTTTAGTTATGGAATTCTGCTACCATTTTCGTAATACTCTCACCGAAACTTTATTGCATTTAATAAAGTTGTTTTCTTGGGACTACTATCCATAGATTTGAGCGGCTCGGCCCTCCGATATTATTCAGCTGTTTTCTTAAAAATAGCCATGCATAGCACAATTACCTGAGGTGCGAGCTACGTTAGGTAAAGTCGCAGTTGGTTTGCTCGCACGGAATGCAGGTTAGAGAAGCTATTACTCAGCAGAATATCCATTAGGTAACGTCGCAGGTATCAAGCCAAGCGATAAAGCTAGCCCGTCGGAGAAGAGCAAGACACAGACTTGATGGGTCTAAGTAGAGAAGAGCGAAAGAGGGCCTTCCAGAAATATAACAGTAAAGAATCATCCAGACTAAACAACGCCTTTTTGAGATCAAAAAGGAGGGGAATCATTAATCAGAGAAGGAGGAGATGCATGACCCAACAATAATAAATTACTGAAATAACTTTAGTAGACACTTTTGTATTAGCAGAAGAGCCAACACCGTGTTACGAGTGGAGGCCGAAATGCAGGCGTTTTAGCTCACGCAGGCTGGCGTGAGGAGGAAAGAACTATACTGGCGTGAGGGCTGGAACATGACAAGGAATGAAAATTCAGAAAGCGGACGTAATTAGTTTGATACTTAACTTTAATCCATTAATGATGAACGTTGCTCTTGACGGTACATGATTCACAATATTATCTGTTCGGAATACATTCTTGAAGATAGTAATTATAGTAACTGAATATGGCTCCTTGCTAGGTCGTAGCAAATGACGTAGCTGAAAGCTATGCTAAACTGTCGTCTCTGCAAATGAGAGCGTATGTAGACCGTGAACCATCGCTAGCAAAGACTGTACAACTGGGGCGGGGCGAGTGTTAGGGAGTCTCTCTAGACTAGACCTGCCGTGTGGCGGCGCTCGGTCTGCAATCACTGATAGTGGCGACACGCGGGTCCGATTTATACTAACGGACCACGGCCGATTTAAAGGCTACCACCTAGCAAGTGTGGTGTCTGGCGGTGACACCACAGACACAATACACAAGATTTTTACAGGACGTTCAGTGGGAAGGTCCGTGGATACCCAGCACAGAGTCAACAGCAGGGCTGTAAACTGGCTCCGATAAATCACGACATGGGCAGAGAACAATTTCGACACTTCTCTGAGCTACGCAACTATCCAGAACTATTTTCAAGATTTCGCAGGGAGACTCCTACACACACTCTCACACATTGGTACTCTCTCTCTCTCTCTCTCTCTCTCTCTCTCTCTCTCTCTCACACACACACACACACACACACAGAATCAGAAGCATATACGAGAAAACATACATTAGGAACGTATGCAAATCATCATGGATATCTGGCATATCGAGAAACTGGAAACACCGGAAGTACGCACTCATCCACCCACTCCACGAGAAAGGTAACAAGACAGACGTATTTAGCTACAGATGGATCCCTCTACTTCAACTCACTTACGAGATTTCCTCAGCATGTTTACTGAAAAGTGTGAACATTATATCAGTGAATACCAAGCGAATTTTCCACTAGGCTGTCCATTCTAAGAACAGATCTTCGACCTAAAAACGAAACCGAAATAATAAGGAGTTCCGAAACAGCTCGATCGCTTAAAACTTGCGTCGCCCTCAAGAACGCAGGACTGTAGTAACGCATGGTCTCTGTTTCATATTGTATAAGGACAGTGACTGGACTCAAAGACATTAAGCCTCATTAACCAAATACTCGTGGACGCATGGTCCAAAGTAAAATCTACGTGGGCAATATCAAAACCATTTGAAACGGAAATAGGAGTTCGCAAAGGAGATGGTGTGTCACCACTCACCTTCAATTTCATCTCAGACAAATTCCTTAGGGAATGGTAACTAGAATTAAAAAGTCAAATATGTGAAAAATTATTCTGCTTGGACGAACAAATATGACACTAATATCCCTTGCTTAGCTTTCACTGACGATTTAGCGATATTAGCGGACAGTGAAATGACAGCTATAATATAGAAGAGCTCAACAAATTTGATGGAAAGAGCGGCCTACAAATCCATAAACAAGAAAGAAACTGAGTTTATATGTAATAAATTTCATATTTAGAAATTATACACGAAGAAAGGCAAATTAAAACAGCCAGACACTTCAAATGTGTCGGTAAGATCACTGAACAAACGAGACTCGTAAAGGGGGCACTGAGAGTTTGATCACGAAAACACGTTGGCACCCAGGAGAACGCATGTCTACAACCAGAAGTGCATATTGACACACACAAATATTAGGCATTACAATAGGGTGATCAATTCTGAAGCTCTTTACGAGACAAATTCATTCCTCATCACAAAAGGCGAGCTGGAAAACTTTGTGTAAATAGAACAAAGAATTATAAATATAATTACTGGCCTAGACGAAACGGAGGATCGATAGAGCCAGAAATCCTTCACAGCAACAGAGAAATTGTGAAACCAGTGCAGCAGACATTAACAAACGGAGATCTCAATTTTGTAGGTATGTTCAAAGACTCACGTCAACAAGGCTTATAACAAATTATACCATACATTGGAGATATAAAGAATATACCAGGGAGCAAACAAGGTGAAAGTGACCTCAAGAAAGCCCAGATAAAAGCAGACGAAGTAGTACATAGAAATCTGTTGAGTCAAAAGATAAACTGTCGGGCAGAATAATGTACCAAAAAACCAGGAATCAAGTGAACGGAAGAAATAGAAATAACGGACTGAGAGAGGAAGAGATCCATATGAAAGATCTGGGAAGAAATTTAAAACACTACGTGATCTAACAGGGTCCACACGCAAATAATAAATAACAGATTTTATTTGTTCCATATAAATTAGCAATATTGCATACATTACTCATTAGAAATAGAAGAAAAACGGCTATAATTAAGCATTGAGACAACTTCACTTTCAGAAATTTTGTCTGTATCATCATTTTACTTTGCATTTGTTTGTTTCAGACGCAAAAAACTCATCGAGTAAGTCACTGACGTTTAACAGCTGTGTCCTATCCTATGGACAAAATATTAGAGATAACAGTCTGCTTCCATCCAAGGTACTGCAGTTCCTGTGAAAGCTATAACTGTGTTTGGATAAGCATCTCTTAACCCATACTTTGAAAAACTTTCATGATATCTATATAAGCATCCGTTTCAATTCACTTAATCTACTCTTTCACCGATAACTTGAAATCAGCTATTGCTTTAACTAGCTACACTGTATTTGGCGCCAAAGTCAGCGGAGCATTTTTCTAGGTAAGAAACAAAGATTTCAGTTAGGACGTATATTGACACGAAATTAAAGCCAGATAAAATATTTTGATATATGAGACATTCATTGCATTTTCTATTATGTTCAGTATTATAAAGAACCCTAATTCAAACAGTCTTCAGTAGGTAAAAATGGATGCTTTCAGTCAAATAGCATATTTGTACCAGTATCAAATCGCCAAGATTTCAGATTATAGAATACTGTAGTGAAGCTACAGCAAGAAGTGCCGTTCTCAACATTAGCTAGCTATGTAGGCAGCAGCTCTGTGAGACAAATGCACTGTTGCCATACAAACCACATCAGCAAGAGACCCTTGTTCAGAGGTAGTCGTTTTTGTACGGTGCTACTTGAACACAATGACGCATTGCGAATGGCGCTGTGGTAACAGTGTCCGTTTCGTCGTCGGCTGACGGATAGGCTTATTCTAGTAAGCAGAAGACGGCAATGGGAGGGGGTAGAGGAACTCACGTACCTATCCAGGTCAGCTGCAGAGGACATTTTGTTTAACTGGTCCGATTTCGCGCCAACTCTGTGCCTGAGCACTTGGCGGGGGTCAGTTTTGTAACGCCCTCGGTACGGCCCTGGCTGCACGCTCTTTGCTTTTCATATCTTTTGATACTTGTTTCCCCAGTCGTAAGCTTTTGGATACTTCGACTGGCGGAATCTGTTCGTCCAGCAAAATGTTTTCATCAATTGCATACTAATATGGAACAATGCCTAGCTTATCAATAATATTAAATTGTTAACTGTTCGCGAAAGACTTCCTTTTTTCAGCTCATTAGTTTTAAATATGGTAAACATCTAGAGAGCAAGCCACAGAGATTAAGGAATCTATAAATCGAAACTTTATGTCACACTGATGTTCCTCTGTGATTGGTTTAGTACATGTATTACACTTTTACATGTATGTTGCAACCTCAGACTCTTTGCTTCGATTTGTTTTCACCGTTTTATTATGTTCAGTTTCTTCCATTCCTTAGTATATGTTCGTTACTTTAAAATGGACTTCATTATTCGTTAAATTGTAATATACGACAAGCACCATAAAATACCACTATAATTTAAATTAAAGTTAGCATCCCAGAAATCTGCCTGTAAAGTAACAATGGTCTCTGTGCTTCAGACCAGTTTACTTGAGACATTCCACGCAAATTTGGAAAATTTCTTCTGCTCAAATCGCTGTTTCGTCTTCAAGGCTGAAATTCATCTGCTTTTTCGCAGGAAGTGATTTTGTTATGCATTCAAAAGTCGGAATGTGATAAAAAAGTCAGGCTGAAAAGACACTCGAAGTGCCTCCTCGTTGCCTGGGTATGATAAAGAATTCGAGTAGTTACTGAACATTTTTATATAAAAATAGTCTAATAAACTTACATTTGATATTTTAATCAGATTAATAAACAAATGCTAGGACGAACATAGGTACATTAAATTTGAAATAACGTACCCCAACTACAATTTTTAAATACTAACTAATAAAATATAATGTTGTAAATTTAGACATTAATTTTTAGGCTGGTTATAAGCTATTACATGGTTAAGTGAATGGAAATTAGATCAAGCCTCAAATTTATTGGTTAGGGAAGTCGCAATGCAAAATAAACAATTAAAATTGCTGGAAAACTCAGGCAGTGTTCACAGTTAAAATTAGTTGAAGTTAGACTCCACACTAAGTCAACTAAAGAAGAGTCTAGTCGACACACAATGGATGAAACCTAAGTCCTGATTAATTAGTAGCACTAAATATTCAAAATACCACACTGGCAAACTGCGTACATATTGAGTCTCAGTACGATAGTTCCGAGACCTAACTAGCTTCACACGCAAAAATAGCAGTTCTGTTGAACTACCGACAAAAATCGAACTGTCCTGACTCCTGCAGAAATGAACTCACACACTGGGCGCTAAAATTCTAAATAAAATTGATACCCCACTTAATTCCATGTGCAGAAGTTGGCCCAAAATTTAATGCTAAACAAATGCAAAGCGTTGTTGTAATGATAAAAATCAAGTAATTATCTCTGTGCCGTCAATTATTAAAATTAATATGAATGTACAGTCCCTTTATTATAGGAATTTTCCCGCTCTTTTAATTGTCATCCTCAGAATTAAGATGTCTTTAATAGTTTATAAGCTACAGGTGAAAATAGGCAGATTAATTAACAATTATTTAAAAACACAATAAAAACTTAAATCCTACAGACTAAATTCTCATGTGGTGTCTAATCACATCTGCCAACATATACTGCCTTGCTAATTGAGTGGGTTTCTTGTATCAAATAACTTGCTAATTTTTATTTGAAGCTGAATTATAAGTGTCTCACCGGTTAATTAACTGTACTATAAAACATATGATTACTTCAGTCGGGGTGCATTATATAGTGCAACGATTTCATCGCTTGATCTCTTTTGTACTATAAACACTACAATAGTTATTAATCATTTATTGAACTTCAAGTAAATAAGTGTTCTCGATGTTGTAGCTCCCCACATACACTAACGAAAAAGCGTATCCTCATGTTAGCAGAATCATACTTTTCTCTCCTTCAGTACGACGTATGGTCCTCACCTGTTCCTATCATAGACTGTGCTGCAGGTGTACAAATGCGAACAATATAAAAGATCAGTTTGTGCACTCTGTCGGCGAAACTGACGTCGTATTCGTTTCCTTGGAACCTGACAGTAGAACATGGGTCGGTCGGCGGCTGCCTCTCTCGTCAATCACACTGCATCTATTCGCGGCTGACTCGCCCACCATAGACTAGCTGTAGCCCTGTGCGCCCAACCTCCATACACGCAAACCGAATGGCGCTCGCGGCCGAAGCCAATCACCCACACACGCATGTGCTAAG
Source organism: Schistocerca nitens (assembly GCF_023898315.1). Classification (NCBI taxonomy): domain Eukaryota; kingdom Metazoa; phylum Arthropoda; class Insecta; order Orthoptera; family Acrididae; genus Schistocerca; species Schistocerca nitens. The sequence continues at coordinate 438,702,106 of NC_064616.1, forward strand.
TCGTCTCACATTACTTTCACTTACCTTACCTTTATCGCAGTGACGAAGGAAGAAAGTACCAAGAAATAAACCAATTCATCAAAGGGATCCATGTTCTGACGAGCAAAAATACATAAAAGTGTAACATTTTATGTAATGGTAGGAACAGTATGTGATGTTCGTGTTTGGTACCCTAAACTAAAAGTGTGTAAATTTCTGTGTGCAACAATATAAAACCAAAGGAAACAAAATGTTAACATATAAAAGTCACGAATATATAAATTAACTTCGTGTGTATCTTTGTGTGACAGATTGACACTATGCAAGCATATACCACATTTAAATCTGAAGACACTCCATCAACTTTAAGTAATAAGTGCCCGTGTTACATCTGTGCTGATAACAACAATTACATGTATTTGCAACACCAGTTTCTTTGGAACTAAGTCCTTCTTTCTTTCACTCTGATGTTGGCTTTTGCAACTCCCCTCAGTTTAATTTTATTCATCGATTCAAATAAGTATCGAAGTGCAATTTGCGAGTTACACTTAGTCGTTGTAACAATTGATGTGTGGAACTGCTCGCACTGTTAACCATTCGTGCGTGTCGTCCTGCAGTATCAACAAACTCAGTGCACCCAGTACTGCAGCGATACCCATACACCTTTCCAGCCAGACCATTCTATAAGAAAGAAACACACGCAACCAAGAGCCACTTGATCCTCCAATCTAAATACGTTCCCCATAGGTGACACTGTGTAAATCAATCCTTGGTTAACGAAACTCGTACGACATAATGTTCATCAGAACAGAGCAAACACATGTGCCGCCACTGTACTGACAAGAAGACAGGCGATTATAGCTTTCTGCTTCTGATGCTGTGATCTGTGTCTTCACTCAGAAATAACACTGACCACAACACTACACATGTGAGAAAACGAAATCTCATTTCAGTCAAAGTCTTCGCAGTGCGAACGAACGAATAAATGAACTGACACATCATCTGTCAAACGTACAAAATAAATACGAGAAGAAGCAAAGATAATTAACACCTTGACGTAACCGCTACGGTCGCAGGTTCGAATCCTGCCTCGGGCATGGATATGTGCGATGTCCTTAGGTTGGTTACGTTTCAGTAGTTCTAAGTTCTAGGGGACTGATAACCACAGATGTTAAGTCCCATAGTGCTCAGAGCCATTTGAACCAACACCTTAACCTAACACAAATTAATAAACTCACCAAATCTAGTGCCACCTCTGCACACCAAGAATTAATATACCGAAATCATTGCGTATGAAAACAATACACGTAAAAAACACACATAGAAAAAAAACAACAGAAGTGCTTAACTTCTGTCGGTGTATAAAACAGCCACCAACTTTCATCAGTAAGTGAACCTTTAAATAAACTGCACTTCCAACTGTCGCCAAAATTTAACTTAATAAAAGTGTGTTGGTAACTGACGTCACCCTCAGATTTAGCGGGAAAGTAAGTCCCTAGCAATATATTTGTACTGAGATTTTGTACCACGAAAATTCCATGTGTATAAGTCACTCCATCAATATTCGCTTCATAGAGGCGTTAATTTCTTATTTGTCTGCTATAGATTCTAGAAGCACTTTTGATCTAAACACTGGCAACTGAATAAACGACACCATTGTTGAAACTTCCTGGCAGGTTAAAACTCTGTGTCGGACAGAGACTCGAACTCGGGACCTTTGTAATTTGCGGGCAAGTGCTCTACCAACTGAGCTACCCTAGCACGACTCATGCCCCGTCCTCACAGCTTTACTTCCGCCAGTACCTCGTCTCCTACCTTCCAAACTTTACAGAAGCTCTCCTGCGAACCTTGCAGGATTAGCACTCCTGAAAGAAAGGATATTGTGGAGACATGGCTTAGCCACAGCCTGGGGGATGTTTCCAGAACGAGATTTTCACTCTGCAGCGGAGTGTGCGCTGTTATGAAACTTCCTGGCAGATTAAAACTCTGTGCCGGACCGAGCCGAGACTCTAACTCGGGACCTTTGCCTTTCGCGGGCAAGCCCTTGCCCGCAAAAGCCAAAGGTCCCGAGTTAGAGTCTAGGCTCGGTCCGGCACACAGTTTTAATTTACCAGGAAGTTTCATATCAGCGCACACTCCGCTGCAGACTGAAAATCTCATTCTGGATACATCATTTTTACTCACAAGGTTGAAGAATGTTTTAGAGATACAATTCACGTCACTCCCTGAGCCGAGCAGACAGTCTATTGCTGCATTGTTAATGGGCTATACCTTCACTTCTTTTAACTCTGTTTCAACCAACAAATAATTTTCTATATTTTGAGAACTATCTATGTATTATGTAATAACTAATACGTTTCTCGGAGGTTCAGCATCATCTATTTCATCAAATATCACTTTGAATGCAGCTCGTAATTCAGGTTAGCTCTTCCTCAAACTATGCCGTCTCTTGGCTACCTTAAATTTTTCGGTGGTCCGTCTTTGTGGTAAAAACCCACTCTATAATCCAACCTGCATAATTTAATCCCTTGGTTCAAGCTTGCAGTTCTTTTTACTGAGCCAATCGCAACAGAATTCATCGACAACATGTAACTTTTTATCATTAGCAATGACGAATGTCTTAATCTCATCCCGAATATCAGAAATGCAGAAACTACTGTTGAAATCACATTCATCAGACCTCAGTGTGTCATTCGCTGTGTCCCTTACTCTATTTACTGTATCATCCTTTTGGTCAGCAAATAATTCGTCAGCACAGGCAAACCTCTTTCCGTGCCCTGCCTCTACTTTTGCAGCGCAAGTTCCTCTTCTTCCACGCTAGCAAGAAAGGCGTTTAACACTGGAATTACTTGATCTAGACCCACACAAAAGTTCTCATTGGCTTCACCGTTTATTGCCAGTACTGATTCTTCATTTTGATTGTTCAGCTCATGTACTGCCAATCGAACATGATTAACCTCCTCACAAGTTCCCATATTAACCAATCGTTTCAAATTATTATGAGCAGATGCTGATTTGACCTCTGTCCTTTAGAACATTTTTCCCATGCTGTCTCCAGTCTCTTGACAATTCTTCTCCTCAGTACTACCTCCATGTTCAACACTCCTGATTCCACATTATTACGACTATGATCAAACCTTCTCACACAACCATCTCTAGTTCTATTTTCATCATGGTGTGTTCTCCCTTCCTAGACCACAGTCGGGAGATATTTCAGTTTCCTGACTGTTTCCTCTGCTGAGTTCCGTCTTACTATCCACTACAGGTTTCCCTACTATTATGAGAATGCAGCTGGACGTTACTAACGTTACGCTGGAAGCACACTCAATTTGCTTTCTGCACTTATTGCCCATTTCTATCGTCCCTAGCGTTTCCATTATTACTTTTATAGCCGATTCCCTGTTTCGGTAGCACATAGCGGCGTCCAACCGCTCCACAAAGTCAAGAACATTACCTACTGTTCACGTGCGGCTGTGGACCACATCTCGCAGGAAAAAGTCAGGTAGGTGCGTCCTTAGAGTGGACATACCAGTGAGTGTGCCTAACGGTGCAGCTGCATCTACTTACTTACATCACGGTATTTACTGAGCAAGAACCCCTCAGCCGCGGCGTAATCACTAAATGCTGCCGCATTTAGAGTCGCTTACGCCTAAGCGCTCCCGTCAAGCTGCCGCTTAATAAACTTAATCTTAACCTCTTAGCACATGCCCTCAATAAAACAGTCTTTGCTCAGCGCTAAACATTCTACCGTGTGGTACCTGCTTGCCGCACTGAAGTATTTCAGTTTAGGGTTTGCCATAAAGTACGTAACCATTTCCCCTCCCTGATCCAGTGCAAACTTATTCTGCGTGGCCTTAATAGACACAATCTTCCTTTTTCTTTTAAATTTCTGCCTCTTGAACCACAGTAGTGTGCAGACTGCTCGTCTCCGATTTCACCGAGTCCAGCTCTGCTCTTCCTTCCACCTAGCGCTAAGCTACATGGTCCATACTACCAAATATTTATTTCAGTGCAGACTCCGTCTCTTTGGACCTGTTACCACCTCCCGTCTGCACAACATCGATTCTCTCTAGCCAAGCCCTCTCTACCACAGTCAGTCAGTCGGCCAGTTTCTTTCTTACATTTCTAACCTGCACAATAATCCTTACAATTTACTGTTAATTACCTCATACTGATAATTTATTCCATCATTTTCAACTTTTAATTAATCTATTCCCTTATTTTGATTTTTAACTCATTCTGACTTTTAATTTCATCAAATTTACTATCTAACCCTCCTAGTTCTTGTATGATAGCTAGCAGCTATGCCCTATATGACCGCAAAGTTCCTACTCCCAAAATCGCATCTCCTTCCACCAGATATGTATTTTCTTCTCCCATGGATCTACTTGGACCAATCGTTTCGCCAATATTTGATCGGGCCCATATTCACTAGGTGATTGCTTGATCCTGTCAGCCATTGATAACAAGCTGCAACGACAAATGCAGTGGAACTGCAAATGCTGCTCAACTTACCTTTCGTGTACAAGCACTGTACTGTAGCTTGTGTGTATTCGGTGTCTGTGCACGTCATAGAGATTGCTGCCGCTGGGTTGTCATGGAGGCAGCTACTGTGTGGCTGTGGCTGTGGTACGCTGGAGCTCAGACCCGCGATGGGTGGACTGTCGTGAAGGCGTGTTGCTTAGGAATATAACGCTGCTGTGGCGCACTGGAAAATGCGTGGACTATACTGCGTTGCTGTGACCTCAGCGACGCACGCACGATCTCGATGAAACTGAAAGAACTCGCAGTCATAACGTATCACTTGCGATTTGCCCCGAGTCAACGTAGCCTTCAGGTCTAGTCCTGGAAATTAACCTGCAATTGTAACAAAAACTTCTGGACGAAAAGGCCCTCAGAGTGGCTCTTAAGTCGTCTAACCGAGTGATGCTAGAATTTTTGCCTCGTTATTGCACGCTTTTTTAAATAAAAATAAACTAATAAACTTGTCTGTGATGTATTGAACAGATTTCCAAACAATTAGTAGGTTGAACACTGATGCATTCAGTATTAAATAACGTACTTCAGCTACAATTGTGAATGTTTGAAATATCATCCATTACCCACCTTTAATGTGTTTCATTTATCTGCATGTTTCTTACTGTCTCGAACTTTTGCTTTTGTATCGGTAACGCATAAATCAATTTAAGTACTTTCTCTGCTATATCAACTACACTTAGTCGTATACCTCGGGTTTTTGGAGCGAGCTTGGCTTATTCATTCAATAGCGAGGATGAGTCACCTTATTTGTGGAGGAAAGATTTCGAAACGAGGAAGTGGCAGTCAGAGTGTAGCAGTCAGTGGGAGTGTGTTTGTTGTGGTTGCGAGCAGGCAGGCAGTGCTGGTTACGTAATGGTCACTGGGGCTTCAGTGCGATGGTCAGCCAGTTGTCTGATGTAATCTGATTTGCCACTGCTGTGGGCGGAAGGCGTGACATTGGTTTCAAGTCGTAAAGAGCATCGCCACAATTAGATGCAGAGAAAGGGAGAGAGAGCTAAGAATGAGTACTATAATAAGGTCGTATTGAGCCCGTAAAAACGATAATCATATACCGCTCTTGTATATTTGACTGCTCAGCAACACTACGTAGCTTGTATTTTTTTGCTTACGACTTGACGTGTTACATTATAGCAGTGTGGTTGCTTAGGTCTTCTTGTCGAATTTGTAGCAGACTGGTAAGAATGGCTACGGTACATTTTGGTGGATCTTGCTCTGTCTATGAACCGAGTTAAACCCATGTTCAGGTGTAGTAAGTTTGTTCCTCTTTCACCAATAGATCTTGCACTTCTCATAACAACTTTTTATGACTCTGCTAAGAGCAGCAGGTGTTTGTACATTAATCAGTTGTACTGTGTAAGATGTTTGTAAGTTTTGAAATTGAATAACATATATAAAGTAAGTGTAGATCTCGAATCTTTATTTCAAATTGTGACCTTTTGTGATTTTTATTAACTGAGGTATCAGTTATGTCAGATAATAGAAGAGATCAAGTGTGGAGCATAGTCGAATGCCCAATTCCTACGTGTAAGTACTTAATGTGACTATTCTCATACCTACCCTAAGCAACTTCACGCCAATCATAATACCATTTGCACGAAATATAACAATTTCATACACGGAAGTAAAAATCTGAGTTTCTGTGTTGCTAATCTAAGAGATATTAAATGAAACAAAATTTTCCGATCCGTTGTATAAATATCGGTGTCTGCAGAATCACAAGTGAGAACTTTCAGATTGCTTTTTCCTTACTTGAGACTTTTTCGATTTTGAAGGAAGTCATGTACACATAATAGATCCATACCATTTTATAGATGCCCAACAAGTTTAACTTATAATGTTAACTGTACATAATCTCACACATTAATTCATGGTCTGGTGATAAGCTACTCTGTGCTTAAATGAAATGAAATTAGCTCCTGCCATCAACATGGCTGTTAGCTTAATCACTATTAAAACAAGCAAATGGAATTGCTGGAAAACACAGGCAGTGTTCACAGCTGAAATTAATTGAAGTTAAACTCCACACTAACTCAACCGGATAGGAGTCTAATCGATACACAGTTAAACCAAAGTGTCTATTAGTAAAAGAAAATATCAAAGTCTCACACTGGCAGCGGAGTTAAAGTTCAGACTCAGTGCACTTAATTCATCGTCGAAATGAACTTCATATGCAAAAATACAAGTTCTGCTGAAATATCGACAGAAATAAAACGGAGTTCTGACTACTGAAGGAATACGCTGTCGCCAACCAACTCACGCGAAAAATGTCAAAGTGTCACAACTGATAATACAAAAAGCTGCCAACTCTCACTGTTTTGCTGATTGCGTATGTGTCTTATATCAAATGTTATGCTGTGAGATTTTAAAATTTCCCGGCGTACATATTGTTCCAGAAAATTTCGGGAAAACTGCAGTATGTTTGTAACTTCCTGCCACAATATTTTGGCGCAGAGTCTTCTGGCCATCTTCAGGTGATAATGGCGAAAACGTACTGAGCTCTGATATTTAAGGCCCCGCCGGCACATGTGTGGTGGAGTCACTTGGCGTTGCGCGTGCGCTACTTGAGCGTGTTCGATTCTGCTGCACCGCGCGCCCTCCGTGGTGAAAACTCGCCGCATTGATATCAATTCGATTGTCTTCCCGCGGGTCCATCACTGAACTACGCCGGCTGCGGAGGACACGAAGTTTTTCAACGATTTGATTTCATGCCGATTTCAACTGGAAACCGCCGTCTCGATTAATGAGAGACTCACTGTTAGACAGTCGTATTTCCACGGATTCATTAATAACAGAACTCCAAAAGTTAGACGTATGAGCCACAATTTTTGTCTCACTGTAATTCACGAGATGACCAGTGGAAATACAGTGTTCGGCGATGGCAGACTTACAGGGCTGAAGAAGGCGAGTATGCCGCTGATGTTCTACAATGCGATCCTGCACATTACGCGTCGTTTTCCCTGTATAAGATTTGCCGCATTCACACGGAATCTTGTAAACACCTGCCTTGCGCCGCTCTAGGTCATCTTTTACAGATCCCAACAGCAACGAAATTTTAGCAGGGGGGCGAAAGATTGCTTTCTTAGTATTCTGCCTATTTGCTCTCAAATATGACCAATGTATGGTAAATAGGCAGTCGTTTTAAAGGCCTCTTCCTCTTCGTTGCTCAATCGTTTACAGGTCTGCAGCCCTCTCCCCACTTGCTGGGACCAATACCCATTCTTCAGATATACAGTCTGCAGGTGCTGCAGTTCCGTTTGCAAACTATCGGTGTCAGAGATGACGTGGGCTTCAAAAGACTCATCGTTTGTGCCGGATGGTGGCAGCTACCGGTTGGCAAGTAAAGGTCTGTGTGAGTGGGTTTTCTATATACCAAATGACCAAGTGTCCCATCGCTCTTACGTCGCACCAAGACGTCTAAAAATGGCAGGAAACCCTTCTTCTCCAACTCCATAGTAAATTTTATTTTTTCGTGTATGGAGTTCAGAAGTTGTAGAAACTCTCGCAGACGACCCAAACCATGAGGCCAAACTATAAAAGTATCATCAACGTATCGCCAAAATACTGTTGGTTTGAAAGTGGCTCAGGCGAGTGCTCGCTTCTCAAAATCATCGGTAAAAAGGTTATTCATCAGGGAAGACAAAGGACTTCCCATGACGGCACCGTCTGATTGCTCATAAAACTCATTGTAAATAAAAAATATTTAGAGGAGAGTGTTTGCTCAAATAATGCTGTCATGTCAGCTGTAACCCAATTGCCAATGAAACATAGTGAGTCCAACAAGACTTAATTTGTAAAGAGAGAAACTACATCAAAACTGACCAACAAGTCATAACTCTGCAGCTGCAGTAACATAAGTCTGCTGATGAATTCACTAGAATTCTTTATGTGATGTGGACATTTTCCTACCATTGGTTTGAGCAAAGATGGCAAATACTTTGCTAAGTTGAAGGTGGCTGCTTAAATTCTACTCACAATTGGAAGCAAAGGCACGTTATCCCTGTAGATCTTCGGCAATCCATATAGCCTAGGTGGAACTGAACTACGAGGGCCGTTCAGAAAGTAACCTCCGGTTGATTTAAAAATATACACCAAGTTAAATAAAAATATTTTAATATATACATCTTACAACTACATCTTTGCACTATTTTTCTACATAGTCTCCATAGCGATTGAGGCACTTATCGTATCTCTTCACAAGCTTTGAAATTCCTTCTGCATAAAAATCACCCGCTTGTGCCTGGAGCCAGCCTGTGACCGCATCTTTGAGCTCTTCGTCGTCATCAAACCGCTGTGACCCGAGCCATTTCTTCAAATGCATGAAGAGGTGATAATCACTTGGCGCCAGGTCTGGGCTGTAAGGTGGATGGTTGATAACGTCCCACTTGAAGGACTCAAGAAGGGCCGTTGTTCTGCGAGCAGAGTGAGGACGGGCGTTATCGTGCAAAAAAACGATACCGGAAGTCAGCATACCACGGCGTTTGTTCTGTATAGCCCGTCGTAACTTTTTTATTGTTTCACAGTACACGTCTTGATTAATGGTCGTACCACGTTCCATGAATTCAACCAACAACACCCCTTTGGCATCCCAAAATACCGTTGCCATCAGTTTTCTGGCAGAAAAATCTTGCGAGGCTTTTCTTGGTTTGGTAGGCGAATTTGAGTGTGCCCACATCTTTGATTGTTCTTTTGTCTCAGGGTTCACGTACTTAATCCAGGTTTCGTCACCGGTCACGATTCTGTTTAACAATGGTTCACCTTCGTCCTCATAACGTGACAGAAAGTCTAATGCAGAGGCCATTCTTTGAGTTTTGTGGTGGTCGGTAAGAATTTTGGGCACCCATCGTGCACAGAACTTACGGTAACCCAATCTTGCTGTCACTATCTCGTACAAGAGAGTCTTAGAAATCTGTGGAAAACCAGTAGACAACTCCGACATTGAGAAACATCGATTTTCACGAACTTTTGCATCAACTGTCTGAACGAGTTCGTCAGTCACCAATGATGGTCTACCACTCCTCTCTTCATCATGAACGTTTTCTCGTCCACTTTTAAATAAACGTACCCATTCACGGACAACTCCTTCACTCATAACTCTTGGTCCGTACACGGCACAAAGCTCACGATGAATAGCTGCTGCAGAATATCCTTTGGCTGTAAAAAACCTTATGATAGCACGCACTTCACATTTGGCGGGGTTTTCTATTGCAGCACACATTTCAAACTGCCACAAAAACTAAACTAGCGCAGGTACGACGTTCACTCGACCACGGCTTGATGCCGACTGACCTGTTGAGTGCGTGAACGCACAGATGGCGTCGCTACTCCCCCCACAACCCGCACTGTGACCAATCGGAGGTTACTTTCTGAACCGCCCTCGTATTTCGTTTCATTTTCTTAATATCTCATTTGGTAAGAAACTGTAAGTCAGAAGTTCTGCAGTTTTCCGCACCACTCTGGTAGTAGGATCCTTATCGATTCTGCGATATACTAAGTCACTTAATAAAACATTGATCTTATTAATATAGTCCTCCAGTAGCATTAAAACAGTAGCATTACCTTTGTCCGATTTAAGAACCACTGTATCCGGGTCTGCTTGCAAATTCCGAAGGGCTGCCTTCTCCATAGGCGAGATGTTGCTCTTCGGCTGTGTAGCTCTTGTCAACACACAAGACTCTCTGTGCACTTCCCTAGCTTCATGTGTAGCAAGACGGCGCACAGCTTCTTCGATGGAACTGACGAAGTCCAGTAGTGGCGGTGAAACAGGTGGACGAGCAAACTGAGACATCTTGCCACCACAGACGTAGTCGCGTCATCTATAGGTTTCCCCGTCAAGTTAATAACGGATCATCGAGTAGGAACATCCTCTAGCATGTGTGTCGGAAGTCGGTCGAACTTGGCCATTTGCCTCATCGTAGCCTTGTCATGGCTCAAATGGTTCAAATGGCTCTGAGCACTATGCGACTCAACTTCTGAGGTCATCAGTCGCCTAGAACTTAGAACTAATTAAACCTAACTAACCTAAGGACATCACACACATTCATGCCCGAGGCAGGATTCTAACCTGCTACCGAAGCGGTCACGCGGTTCCAGACTGAAGCGCCTTTAACCGCACGGCCACACCGGCCGGCTCCTTGTCATGGCTCCAGTTTGGTTTGGCCCATGTCAGACTATCCACCCAGTCCGAAAACAATGTTGACAGTCTTGCTGTCAATTCTAAAGGAAGGTAACACGTGCCCTTCGATACGAAATACAGTTGACGCCGACTGAAACGAATCCTTTCTCTCACTGATGTCATACTAGCTTTACGTTTGATAATATTTGCAGCGGCGCTATTAATAAAATGCACAGTTTTTGCAAACTTTGGAATAATACACCTAGTTCTGTGATGGAACCGCGGGAAGACAATCGAATTGATATAGATGCGGCGAGTTTTGAGCACGGAGGGCACGCGATGCAGCAGAATCGAACACGCTCAAGTTCAAATATGTGTGCTGTCTTATGGGACTTAACTGCTGAGGTCATCAGTCCCTAATCTTACACACTACTTAACCTAAATTATCCTAAGGACAAACACACACACCCATGCCCGAGTGAGGACTCGAACCTCCGCCGGGACCAACCGCACAGTCCATGACTGCAGCGCCCGAGACCGCTGGGCTAATCCCGCGCGGCCACGCTCAAGTAGCTCACGCGAAACGCCACGTGACTCCACCACGCATGTGCCGGCGGTGCCTTTAATATCAGTGTGTTTTTGCTACTATCACCTGAAGATGGCCAGAAGACTCTGCGCCGAAATATTGTGACAGGAAGTAACAAACATCCGAAATTTGGTGGAACAAATGTTATGCTGATTCTTGATACAAGTTAAGTTAAAAAGTGTCTCAAAGACTAAATAATCGTCCTAAACAACATTGAGTAGTTCAGTCGATGCGCATTAATGAGCTTGGCCATACCTACACTAACGTAAAAAAAATCGCAACAAAAAGGAAGAGTTGTGCGACGTTAACGAAACTTGGTAGGCGTGTTTCTACATCTGAAAGATGGTGTCTGTTCAAGTTTCGCATTAGTTGGATTAGAGTGGTGCTAGTTGCGGCAATATGAGAATGCAAATCAGGTTTGCCTTAAATACTCGCTGTAACGGTTATGGACGGTAGTAGCCTTTGAGATTGGACGTGGTTGGTTGAGATAGTTAAGAATGCCTTTAAGGTGACAAATAAGTCATTACAATATCAACAGCTCACTGAGTTTGAACGAGGTCATGTAATAGGGCTGCATGTTCCTTCTGCGATACTGCAGAAAGACTTGGCAGGAATGCAGCCACTGTACATGATTGATAACGGCGGTGGTCACGAGAATGTACGGTCGTAAGACAACTGAGCACTGGACGGCCACGTGGCATTACCACGACTGAAGACTACCGCGTTTTATATAGGCCTCTGGCGCATCATACTGAATCTGCAGCAGTAATTTGAGCAGCAGTTGGCACCACAGTGACACAAAAAACTGCCACAAATCGGTTCAAGAACAGCTTCGAGCCAGACGCCCTTTAGCGTGCATTCCACTGAAAATAATAAACCACCATTTCCGACTTCAGTGGTGTCAAGGGAGAGCTCATTGGAGGGCAGGATGGGGTTCTGTTTTGTTTCCTGATGAAAGGAGGTTCTGAGTGATATAATTAAGGTCCGTTAAATCCTGGCAGATTAAAACTGTGTACCGGACCGAGACTCGATCTCGGTACAGGCAAAAGTCCCGAGTTCGAGTCTCGGTCCGGCAGACAGTTTTAATCCACCAGGAAGTTTCATGTCAGCGCACACTCCGCTGTAGAGTAAAAATCTTACTCTGGAAATATCCCCCAGGCTGTGGCTAAGCCATGTCTCCGCAACATCCTTTCTTCCAGGAGTTCTATACTCTCTACATCATAAGAATAAACCTGATGTAAAATAACACCATGTATTCTTCGGCGTTTGCTTGAATCTCACTGGATTTTGTTTCACGTGGAGCGGAAACCAAGCTGTGACGAGTACAGTCAAGTACGACCATAAAGATGCTTTTTGTGCTGTGTTACACGCACATAGCCTGAGCGATAGTGCGGGACAACAGCTTTACTGGCACATTAAACTTGGACAGCACTGGCCAGCCAGCGGTCCAACTACCCTGCAATTATACGAGCAGTGGCATTTCAGACGTAAAAAAGAGACGAGCAAATAAACAATATAGCTTGGAATGTCATTCAATTTTTAAAGAGAATGAAATAATATTCGCAGAAACTTCAGCACTACCGCGCGCGTCTTAGGTGACCAGACGGAAAGCATAAAATGCACTCGTTCTCACCTGACGTAACAATCTAATTACAAACACGAACGATGAAAATTTCTAACTTCAACATAGGGTATTTTTTCTAAGCGAGCTCTGTGTAATGCAAAAGCATACTGCAGGGATTTCGCAGTATTGTTGAACACTGAAGCCGCTGAAGGTATTAATTACAGTCATTCGTCTGGTAATCACTTAGCTCCTTCCTGATCCGAATTCAAGAAATACGTTTCAGTTCTGGAAGTGTCACCTGTTACGTTGATAATGAGCCTATCATCAACTGAATCCACGAAGCCAACCAGGCGCCATATTTTCTCTTCTTCTTTTATGACGAGTCGTTCTATATCCCACCAGCGTTCGGTAGTGACGTGTGAAAAAAGCTGGCAGCGTCACAGTCTCGTTAATTATCGGGCCAAATCCCGCAAATTGGCTCCAGGTCAGTTCTGTTGGTTTCATGATGTAATGGTACAGTAGCAAATGTAAAAACGCAGGATTTGTATGATGTGCTCGATGTTCTGTGGTATAAAACGACAGACACAGTCCAAATAAAGAAGATTTGGTTTTACATTTTTGCCTTAAATATTAAATTCTTACGTTTTCTTAATTTAAGCACCATTCATGAACAGTCTTTCATAAAACATCGATAATTAAGAGTTTGTATTTCAAATGAAAACAGGAATTTCGCTTCCAATATGTAATTAGAAACAAGAAGACATCCATTATTCATAAAAAATGATGATGAGTTTTATAATTACGAAAAGCAGGTATTTCAAACTGAACGAAAAAAAATATTTCTGGAGAGATTTGAACTAATGAACCATTAATTGTATTTGCTCATCCTTCCATTAGGCTACCGACGACGGTACACTTAGGATCTGGATTTATGTATCAACAGTATTACATACAGCGACTGGGAAAACTTCAAAGCCGATTATCTTCGTAAATTTATGAAAAACATTAACAACAGCCTATTTCCCGGCAATTTTTAACCGTGTTCTACACGCGTGTTTCACTACGGAACAGAAAGCAGCCTAAGCCATTTTCGTACTGCGCATTAACAGCGCGACAATCGGAGCACAACGCTGCAGAGGCTGTGACTGTACACGATTTTTGAAACTAATACTGCGTAGCTAAAGCGTGATTAAGAAAAACGTTGATCGATGTTAATACGTTTGAATATCATAAAGTTTCATCTAACGCAACTTAGAAATAATATATCTAATACATAAGTAGGACCTATATCCAAGAGTGTAACAACACCAGCGTACGTGTGTTACGGCTTCTGACCAATCATCCCGTTTGTGTTTGTTTACATCAGGTTTATTCTTACGATGAATGGATTATAGTTCTGCAAGGTTCGCAGAAGAGCTTCTGTGAAGCTTGGAAGGTAGGAAACGAGGTACTGGCAGAATTGAAGCTGTGAGGGCAAGCCTTCAGTCGTGCTTGGGTAGCTGAGATGGTAGAGTACTTGCCCACAAAAGATTACGGTCCCGTGTTCGAGTCTCTGTCTGGCACACCGTTTTAATGTGTCATGACGTTACATATCAGCGCACACTCCGCTGCAGAGTGAAAATCTCACACTGGAATGTCTGTTACCATGCATAAACTAAGTTCTGTACGTTATGTTAGACTAAAAGAAATACTGCGTGGATTATGAACATTCTTCCAAGTTTTAATGAAAAGATTACAGCCAATATATTAATGCGTTTTTTATGAAGCCATTAGAATAAGTTGTATTGTATTGTTTTTATCATGATGAAATAATAACCTAGTAAAGCTAGCACCTAATATACAATTTTCAGCTGGTATATATCCCATATCTGAACGTGGTTGCCTAAGACGCTTCCGTTGTAAAATTGAAAACTGCTATGTTTCCCATTGAACTAGGTGGTAGAAAGTGACATAATGATATCAAGGTTATGCACTTCAGCTGTGCTGGCGTTCAGTTGACGTGGCCTTAGCGTGGCCTTCAGTGGCGTTGTGCTACAATGAGCTAGCAAAGTCTTCACAGTCATACTCCAGAGCAGCGAAGGTTGCCACACAGCCGCAGTGCTCCATAGCAGCTGCTAATATCACGACTCATGCATCTCATAAAAGTTCTCGAACATCTCTGAAAACTTGATCACATTCAGAATTACACGGCCAGAAATTTTTCAGACATAACTCCCGCTGATATTTCTATAGAGCCAGAAGTTGTTGTTACCAAGCCAATCGATGCTTCTATAAAGTGTCATGTTGCCACAATAACTCATTTTTAGAGTATCGAAAAATATCGATAAGTAATGAAAAAGTCGAAAATTATGGAAATACAAAAAATTGATGTACTGGAAAGTATCTGAAAGGATTGTAAAGTGTCTAAAGAATTGGAGTTTCATTACGAATACCCAAAAAGTACTTTTGCGTGAAGTTACACAGCTCACACTTTATGAAGCAAGCGCTTCTTGCACATACATTTTAGCCCTAGGACTCACTCTGCTAAAATTTCCCTAGTACTCCATCTGGGGTCATACATGACCCCAATCAATATATAATTGCCTGTGTGTACTAATCATTCAGAGAACAACGTACTGTCGTTTAATACTGTTTGTTTACATTTTATTTATTATTTAGACACATTTCACAGCTTTTTAACAGGTATGTACATAGTAGAATTAAATTACATATGGCAGAGTAATTACATATTATAAGTTACATTATTACTCTAAGTCATAATTTGTTTCACTCTTAAATGTTTCACAATGGCTTCAAATTTACAGAAAATGTGATGAACATCTCAACAGGAAACATAATTCTAACCGGAATCCGTACCATAGTCATCTGCACATATTTTGCAAGTAGTAACTATTTCAGAATGTTCCTTGCAAACAAATTTGTTACACTTTTTGCATGTTGAACTGTATTTTGTGTCCTTTGATCGGGGGCTAATGGAGTATCTGCCTCGCTTTCTCTTCTGATTGTCGGGTATTACGTCTGGATGTCCATTGTCTAACAGATCATCAAATCCACACCGTTTGATACTGCTAACAATATCCATGTTCCTTGCTTGTGGTAAACTCAAACGACGTTGCACTTGGGGCTTTGCCATTTCTTTGGCCAACTTCATTAGAAAAAGACGTCTCTCTGTTTTCTCAACAGCAACACAGAAGAGTCTGTAGGCATTGAGTGCAGCTAGATCGACAAGATCATAAAATACTGCTAATGGCCAACGTTTTGTACCCTTTTTCACAGAACAGTAAGAGCTCATTTGATCTAGCGTATCAACCCCTGATTTTGTTGAGTTGTAATACAACACTACTTCTGGTTTTCGTTTCAAGTTCTTTGGGCACTTCAAATGATTGATGTTGTGTTGACAGGAGTAGCACAGCCTTATTTCTTTTTGGAACATACGAAACTAATAGGGTTTAACCCCTGTATGCAAATCTGGTAGTGCATTCTTCCCTAGTTTTCGAAGGACTTCTTTTCTTGTAGAACGTAGAGTACCTACAAGTGTCAACTTTATTTTTAACAATTCTTGGCCAAGGTCATAGCTCGTGAAAAAATTGTCAGTGGTAATATTCCTACCACTGCCAGCCAGATGACGCACTAAATCTAAGACCACTCTCTTGCCTTGATTCACTTCTTTCACATCACTACTCCTGCCAGTGTACATTTGAAGATTTGTCAGATAACCATGTTCACAGTCTACTGCGCACCATATCTTGATGCCATACTTTCCTGGCTTTGAAGGAATGTAGACCTTGAAACTGCACCGACCTCTGTATACGCAAAGATGTTCACCTACAGCAATGTTGCTGGAAGGTATAAATGATGTTTGACATTGCACGGCAAACAAATCAAATATTTCCTGTACAGCTTCAGCCTTATTTCCAGTCCTCTCTTTCCTTTCAAGTCTTGTGATGCGGTCGTCAAAACGAAGTGAACGCAGAATGTCCTGATATCGCCTCCTCGACATAGTAGCACGGAATAGAGGAGTGCCATATTCAGAGTCCCAAAATTCGTCAATAGGTTTCCCCCGGCTCTTCTGTACGCCATACAGATTCAGCAAGCCTAAAAATGAAAGAAACTCGCATCTGTCTGTATCACGCCAGTCAACTAATTTTCCAGACACTTTCAATTCATTTCCTCGTTGATTTGTGAACTGAACTATTATATCCAGCAATTCATTAGTAATAAACTGCCTGAAACAGTCAACAGCTGAGCTAACACTACCTGTACTAGGAATACCTGCTGAAAATCGTTGTATGTTGCGGATTGGAAATCTACGAATTGATGGTTCTTTTGTACTCCATGCAATATCCCGACCCCTGCTTACCAGTACTGCACTTTCATCTTCTCCACTGTCATCATTTTCAGCAAGAATATCATTTTCTTCTAATTCATGTAAACAAATTTCATCACTTTGGTCTACGTGTGTCTCTGTTCCATCATCTTCGGCGTCACTACCTTCTCAATCACTACTGCTACGAAATAAGTCTTCCATAGCTTGTTCTACACTATAGCCAGGAGCAAAACGTATTCCATCCATGCTGAAATTACACTGCAACAACAAACGTACAAACGAACTTCGAGTTTGAGGTTAGTTCTGAGTAACACCTGAATAACACCTGAATTCAGTGTTACCAACTCAGAATACCTAAGAAAGAGATTGATACTTGATAATCTATACATTCTATGAATGTTACATATAATCTATCTGGGGCCATAACTGACCCCAACAGTGGTTTTTGTTAATTGTTGATTTAAGTGTATCATCAATCGCTCTAAAAGTTTTTGTGAGAGAACTACAATACTGTGTGGTAAAAGTCATAAAATTCTGGATTTTTACAGGAAATAGAAATATTATTTTATCCATAGTAAAGATGATTGGGGTCACCTATTACCCCAAAGTGAGTCCTAGGGTTAGTAGATTCGACGAAATAGAGTTTGCACCAACGGTTCCTTGAAAAACTATGCACAGAGACAAACAACTCTTGGCTTGTCTCTGTCCTTGCTGACTAACTGGGAATATAGACATTACAAGCAAGGTACAGACAAGTAGTAAGGCTCATATGCTGTTACTGGCACAGTTACTTCCCTTGTGTGCGTATGTTACTGTGATATTTTATCCGCACACACATATATAACTCTTTTCATCTTCAGAATGTAAGTGTAAAGAACTTCGCTACCAGTAGTTCCAGTTCTTAGATATTTATACAGCTTAAAACAACCTTGTTGTGGCAGCTATAAAATATAAGCACGAAATTCCGGAATACTGTATAATCTCCATTTGCTAGCTGTTACTGAAGAAGAGGAGCTGCAACAGATAATTCAGTAGTCAAGAACAACAGCCATTTGAATTTCTGTGTCCGTGTAGTGCTGTAAATGCACAGTAGTTGGATGGAGGTGTCCCGAAAACCCTCTCCCCGTCAAGTTACACGTAGTCATTCTATGGAAGTAGGATACCTTGCTGTTTCACACTCATGTTTTCTATGGTTTTCATACCCTCTGATGTAAGGTAAGTCCTCTCGACAAATTCCCATGACGACGAATACTTCATCGGAGGCCGTCGCCAACTAAAAACAACTTTTGTGGAATGGCGTCTAGGCAGACCCAATGACCAGCCAGAGGGCAATACAGTGTGCGATTTGCAGGGGGGATGGGGGGGATTTCCCACCCTCTGCATCAGACCATCCCCTCCTCTTGTTTTAGTTTATGCATCCCAACCTGGGATGTTTAGTTCCCACGCACTGTAGAAAAACTTTACATATAATTTAAATTTGTGTTGCCGAACACTGAAAGTTTTTAATAAGTCTTACTATTAATACTATTAACATGTTTCAGTTTTCTATCATCAGAATAAGTACAGCTTTTCACAAATGTGCCTCCACTTTTTGAATTCCCCTTGTATACCTGTATGGAGATGATTTTGTAAATAAGCTTTATCTATAATGTACTTTTAAAGATATAACAAGGGATGGCTTTTCTGATAGTGCATACGCGTGAATAGTGAGTTTCGGCATGAACATCTATTTATAAATAACTGTTTAACCATGCGTAACGCCACAGTCCAAGCTAGTAACATATATAATCCTACTAACCCTCTAAGACATTCCCCCCCCCCCCCCCCCCCCACTGGTAAAAGCACAAATCGCACCCTGGGGCAATAAACCAGCCAGAGGCCAATATATCCGCTGCTGAAGCCAATATTCCTGTCTTGAACTGACACTTCTTCTTCCATTTTGGTGTATGTGAAGAAATATGCAGTGTAAATATAATAACCTAGGAATTATAATAAACAATGAAATTAGTAACTAATAATAACTATAAAAATTCGTCAGTAACAATAATTCTTTTATAATATGAACGATTTAGTTCTTCCAATCAGCAATGATGTACACATATAAGTGCAGAACAGACGGTCGTAGGATCCATGTGACATGGAGAGAACAATAAGGCAGTGAAGGATGACATGGCTTTCAGAACTAATGCAGCAACCTATGAAATTCCAACACATATACTGAAGAGGAGAGGTTTAAAGATAGCAAGAGAGTATTTGTAGGATCTCAGTCTTCACTTACATAAAAAATATAAAAGGAAATTTATGACCGTCTCTTGTTATTGGAGACAAGAATTTTTGGCATGACAATTAAGAGTCTGCAGGGCACATCATTTGAACTGGTCAAGAGGAAAAATTTTCTTCACAGTTTTAGTAAGGAGACTAACTAGGACGACTGGAAAGTTTTCCGTTATTAAAGTTGGGGTTTAGTGCCCACGCCACGCTAACTGAGTCTACTAAAAATGTGCGGGTATTGAGAAAACTGAAAATGCCTGTTTGTACAAAAACCATACATAAAATTTATTGAATCACTTTATGTATTTTATCACTTCAGTAAAACCAACTTTTCTCTTAAAAAGAAACTGAATTAATTTTTTAGTCTCACTACATTAGTTGGTACTGGAAATAAGTTATTTTCCTTCTAAATACTCATCTTCAAAATTAATGCTGCTGTTTAGCCAAGTAACAGTAAGAATGTATCTCTGTCGTTGTATGATGACGTCAATGAATGGTATTCAAAATATGTTACAGGTCGGTTGTAGAAAATAAATAAAATAAAAAAATAACTTTCCAAACTCACAATTCGAGTTGGGTGTTGAAAGAAATTTTGAAACTTCCTGGTACCGAGAATATAAATAAGGTTACTATGCTGGAATGCATAGAAAATTACCAAAAGTGAATGCAGAGAAGCTTTTAATGATAAATGTTGACCTTAACAGTGATAATTACAGGTGGAAATGGTCAGTTATAGATTTTCTGTACCCAGAAAATTACCATGTAACATGTGATAGGTATGTTTACTTACGAGTATGTTACACATTCAGACATATTAAATTCTGCAAACGTATCATTTCCTAGCATCTGAGGCAAGCGGAAATATTTGAGAAAAATGACGAGACTGTACGTCTTAATGTGAAAAATTATCAGTAATTTTTGCAAGAGCGGAACGCTATAGGAAGGAATAAGGAATAAAAAGGAAAAGAGTTAAATGTGGTTACACTGTATGCCTCAAAATATCGTGAACGTGAGAAACATGTCTACTAGTCAATCCTGGTGTTTGGAAACATGGATATTAACAATTTCTCTTACAAAGGAACATTTTGATACTAGCATTTATTATCATCATTGCTCATCATCATTCACCTTACGTCCATGGATGCTGTTTGTGCTATTTTCAGTCTAACGCAAAGTTCGTTACTCATTTATTCAATTAAAAAAGTAGTTCTTGAGAAAGATGAGTAATCAGAAAACATTATTACAGAACACATATAACCGAGACAAAAAATGCACGCTCTCTAAACTGAGACACAATGCATAAAACAAATTGTGTAAAATTCTCATCAGCTATGGAATTAATGATTACTGACCGTTCGACACATAATTTGATGCAAGTTACGTAGAGTTCCAACTATAACCCAATATAGGCACAAGATGATAAACACTTCATACTCCACAACGAAATGAGCACGTTAGCATGGCGTCAGTTTAGGGAAGACGGAGCGATTCATCACCTCTGTGAACAACAGAAGATGTTTTAAAATTGATTTATCTGTGAAAATCTGGGTTTGAATATAAAGTACTGAAATCGTTATCTGTGTGCTGAAAAGACCTAAACTGAAATTTTAGTTGGTATGTGATGATAATATAAATTACTGAAACAGTAACCTGCACTATAGCTTTTCATTTCCACCTGATTTAGAGTAGTTCCTTAAAGTGATTGGTTTCAGTTGGACATAAACCATTTGCAGATCTATAGACAACAGTAAAATGACTAATAAATAAAATACTTTACGAAGTACATAATGATACTGTACCACACCATCAACAAACATGAAATGTACCAGAGCGTACCTTAGTGTATCAGTTACAAGAGTAACCCATCCAACAATTAGCAAAATTCACGTACCACATCACAGGATAAAAAAGTGGATTTGTAGAATCCTTGTTATTAATATAGCTCACAAGGCTACGCCTACAGGTGGTGTCTGATACATTTTTCTGAATTTTAATAAAATCTCTACTCCCACAATGAATTAAAATAACGTTTGTTTCTTTGGTGAGAATATTGTTCTTGGAGGAACTTTTGTGGTCTGACAGGCTTAAAAAGTTATAGAAACATCAAAAAATGTTGTAATTTAAGGGACAGACAGTTTCCATATCCAAGATGTTGCTGCTAGCCTGTCTTCGTCGTGGCTTGCTTCCCCGTGTGATCATTGTTCTGGACATCCATATACTAAAATCATCACCTTGGTAAGCCGTCACAGGTGCTGAAATAGGCATTGTACATGAATTCACTGAGCTCGATCAAAATTTCACGAATGTGAAAAATTACTAATTTATACATGCACTTCAAACACAATTTTTCGACGTAGTCGCCTTTGTGTCAAAGCAAATTGTGAGCTTAATGAGCTTTCTGATACCATCGTGAAAAAAGTATCTCTCCTCCTCTTAGGGCCATTGTTTGACGACACACTGTACCTCAGTCTTAGCAGTAAACCTTTTACTACCCATAAACAGCTTCAGAGGGGTGAAAAGATGAAAGCCTGGATGGTACAGGCTCTGTGGGGATTTGCATGGTCATGCAACAAGCACATCCCCTTGGCTATAATGCCCCATACTTTTTCCGTGTCGCCCTCCACAGTTCAAAAATGGTTCAAATGGCTCTGAGCACTATGGGACTCAACTGCTGAGGTCATTAGTCCCCTAGAACTTAGAACTAGTTAAACCTAACTAACCTAAGGACATCACAAACATCCATGCCCGAGGCAGGATTCGAACCTGCGACCGTAGCGGTCTTGCGGTTCCAGACTGCAGCGCCTTTAACCGCACGGCCGTTTCGGCCGGCCCCTCCACAGTATTTCGACTTCCTCAGTACCTCGTAACGTTTCGCCCGGGACAAAAGTTCAATGAAGAAAATCCCTTCGCGGTCATAAAAGACAGAGGTCACGATTTCTCGAGCCGCAACACAGGTTTTGAATTTTTTTCTCCAATGGTGAGGAGAGAGGTCGCCTCTGCATTTAGTTTCTTTTCGTCTCGCATTTCAACACCAGTCACAACAGTATCAAGGAACTGTAAAACTTTCAATACGAAGCACTCAAGAAAGTCACGAGAAGATGTGATTATGTTGATTTTGTGTTGACTTGTGCGTTGCAAAGCAACTAATATAGCACATAATTGTCGAAACCAAGGTTTCAGTAACTAATTAATGCACAAGATATCGGGTGATTTGAAATTTCCTGGCAGCTTAAAACTGTGTGCCGGACCGAGACTCGAACTTGGGACCTTTGCCTTTCGCGGGCAAGTGCTCTACCAATTGAGCTACCCAAGCACGACTCCCGTCCCATCCTCACAGCTTTAATTCCGCCAGTACCTCGTCTCCTACCTTCCAAACTTCACAGAAGCTCTCCTGCGAAAGGCAAAGGTCACTAGTTCGAGTCTCGGTCCGGAAAACAATTTTAATCTGCCAGGAAGTTTCATATCAGCGCACACTCGGCTGTAGAATGGAAATTTCATCTGGTGATTTTTGGAAACAGTGTGTTCATCTCGTTCAACGACAGTGGACGATCGTCACGACTAATTTCTTTGACCTCGTTCACCATCTCATCAGGCGCTACTGAAGGAGGTGCAGTGCTCTGTTCGTCATGAACATTCGTTCTGCTAGCTTTCAACTCACGACACCATTTGTACATGTAAGTACCATTCACCACACTGTCCCTATAAACAGTTTTTATTCGTTAAAAATTAGTAACAAGGCATATCCCTTTCCAGGAAGAAATCGGACTACACTCCTCACCTTCCATCTTACGGGATTCGAAATACAGATACCTCCTTCAACACTGTA
The DNA here is from genome assembly GCF_023898315.1 of Schistocerca nitens. NCBI lineage: Eukaryota > Metazoa > Arthropoda > Insecta > Orthoptera > Acrididae > Schistocerca > Schistocerca nitens. The sequence continues at coordinate 438,725,310 of NC_064616.1, forward strand.
AAAAAACAAGGGATATTAGCCGATTAAGAGAAACGGGCATGCATTCTACTGCTAACACCATATTCTTGAAGACAGTGCTGCTGTATTGCCGAAATACTCGTATAACCCTTTGGCGTCAGAAGTTCAGTACTGCTACTTTCGGGATTAGCCTCATATCTGTAATGTGGACCTTTCTCGTAGCTTCTTTGTATCAGACAAACGCCAGTTTTCATTATATTCAGTTGTTCAGTAAGAAATACTCGTATTATCGCTATTTAAACAGCGAGTTTCTGTAGGTTGGAAAAATGGGTAACGAGATGGACAGTGTGTTTGTTATCGAACCAAATTACAATGCATTACATACATGTTTGTTTACGTGTATTTATCTTCACTATCAGTCGATATCCGTGTTCATAGTTTGTTTAATGTGCTTCCTTTCTGTTTAAATTTCCGCATATTTTCTTTAAAGAATATTCAAATCGTCAACGTAATTTGACCATATGTACTTTTCCAGCTTATGTGTACTCAATCACACACACAATCACACACACACGCACACACACACACACACACACACACACACACACACACACACACACACACACACAGACTTACAACCTATATTCAGCCATTACTCTCATCTTTAAAGTGAAGCATACTGTAAATGTTCCACTGCCACAGTGTGTGTGTGTGTGTGTGTGTGTGTGTGTGTGTGTGTGTGTGTGTGTGTGTGTGTATGTGTGTGTATGTGTTATATCAAAGCAACATCTGTAGTATGCTTCTTTTTCTAAGCGAGTTTTCTGGGTGAATGTAGATTCAGTACTGTCCACTGCCTCGCTCTATGTTCAAAATGTTACACTTTTTGCTGCGGATATTTCATCAGTAGATCATGAAAGAAGGTATTGAGATGTAAATTTTAAATTGTACCTAATATTCGAATTTACAATCTTCAAAGACGCATTTTTTACGAGTAAGTCGGTAATTCCAAGAAAACAGTAGAAGTTTCCTTCAGAGCACGCTTTTGTTTGCTTCTACTGTTTTATTTATGTGTCCTGTCAGTCACTTATCTTAACTGATGGAGTTAAGACTCTTGGTGCAAACGTAAGATTGCATGAGAACGTACAATTACTTGCACGGTCACAGTAACTGTTTAGAGAAACGAACTTTTATTCATCTAACCTGCGTCATTAATTGGGAAAAAGTTTTGCTGTTAGGTGCGAAAGTTGCGTGCAAGTAAAATGCAAAGCGAAGGAGAAGCAAGCTACGACGCGATCTCCATTTCTGATAAAGCTACACTTCTTCACTGACTCTCCTTAATACTTAAGCCTCATTTTCTGGTATGCGCGTAATATGTAAAGTACCTCGGTACTTAAAGCGCCTAGTGTTTCCGAGGAAAACGAAATAGATAATGCCAAGGAGAAGACGGGTTAGAGAATTCGTGCTTAATTAAAATGAGTTCCACGTGCGCTGCAGAGGCATTTACCCGCTTATTTCGATGCAAAACGCTTCGATTGGGCCGTATTAATGCAGGAGGGCGCCTCTTGGACAATGGACGAGTAAGATACCACCCCTTCTTACTTTTCGCACAAATTAACACTTAAAACGCAAGCACTTTTCCTGATGCGGTGATTGGAAGTTCATTATCCTTCCATTTCTCAAAGAAATGGAAAATTAGTTTGGATGTTGTTACAAATAGTACTGTGCAATAAACTGAAATACTAAATCATACCAATGCTATGTCCGAGAATGGCCTGAAAAGGATTCATGTTCCTGTGTTGAAAACTGAGTTTACTGATTCCGTTGTTCAAGTATCAACTAAAGCTGAGAGATGAGTTCATTGACACTAGAGGGCGTTATCCACAAAAGCAATTCGGAGAGTATCCATACGTAGACGTATTCTTGAACTGAACGCGGATAACAGCTCATTGCTAAATTGAACGAGATGACTCAGCGGTTGAGACACAGGATCCTATTTCGGGAGGCCCAGCTTTGAAATCCTCGTACAGCAACCTACATTTAAATTTTCCTAAGGCGAACAGGCAAATGCCTGCCTTATCTCTTTAAAAAGATCGCCACCGATTTTCTTCCCCTTTCTTGTCCCTCAATCCTTCTAACTTCATTTATGTGTAAGTGTTAGAAGAAGCACGAATCTGATCGTTTGCTGATATACACACAATTCGAGAGTAGGCGAATCGAGAGGATGTATCTCATCTGGTACATACTGACACGAAGCGTTGCACGAGCACTGGTGTACTATGAAGAAGGGTTAATGGCAACCTCACGAGCGCTCCATTGAATTAAAAATACGTTGCATACAGTCGTAAGGAATTTCAGATCTTAAACAACTAAAAAAGTTAAAAATGACGTAGAAGAACCGGGAAATGAAAATCTTTCGAGATATGACAGCAGAGGTGCACTGAATAAAGAATCTTTTCATGCTAACAGAACTGTGAGCATACAGACAATTGATTAAATTAAAATTGTACAAGTAAATAACTTCAAATAGGAATGATCTAGTTTACATTATTTATTTTCAAGCTTTGTGGACGAACAATTGTCACTGCATTACTGTAGAACATCTGGCCAGTTCCTATGTGCTACCAGACAGTTATGTTTGCGGAACGAATGACTTACGATATAATGTCTGTGACTGTCGATGAAAAAGTCGTCCTACAGCAAGTGGACCTTAAATGTGGCAGGCCTCCGGGGAAATTTCAAACATAATTTAGCACATTCTGAACGATATAATAGAAAAGCATTTATCACCCGGTTCGATAGTAACTACATAACAAATTACAGAAAAATGCCGTGGAGACTTTACCAAGTGGCAATAGATTCCTGCCTTACGTCGTCCATTGGAAACTTCCTACAGAACCGGCGAGTAAGTCAGCCTGCGTGCAGAAAAATCTTAGATAGCGAATGTAAAGGAACAGAGATCCACAAGACAATAATCATGCTTCAGCTTTGTGCAATACTCACATTAACTTTTTTGGAAATAGAACCATTACGGGGATGTATCTGACTGAAATGAACATCATGACATCGATTTGGTGCCTAATATTAAACAAATGATTACGATTACAGAAGTGTATCTAATCCCTGACAGAGGATTCAGTGTGATGTCGGGTTCCAATGAGCAACAAGCAGAGCCTTCCAGCTTCGTGAGATGTGAACAACGAAGATATCCTAAAATTTTAAAGTCAAAATTATGCAGATGGTAGACGGTCTTAAACTAATTAATTAGAGGCAAGGAACTGATGGTCGGAAATAAATAAGTAACTTGTTTATCAATTTAAACTACTTTCATCTTATAGCTGTACCTTATTCTCACTGACAACAATTCGTAGTGACGATCACAAATCTCAATGTTAACAAATCCCAAATCTTGAGCACTTAAGTTCCATAGGCCACGCTCGCCTCAGATCTCCTGCAATAATACAGCGCAGCCAGCGCAACGCAGTTACGCAGTGCAAGAGCCACACGTCCATCACTGACGAAAATGGAAAGTATTACGCTATGAAGCACCAGGCCGATATTTACCAAACTTTGAAGTGATGTTCATCAGATAACGGGTATCAAATGCCTGATGTTCCATTCCACTGGAAACTGATGTCCATCACGAACATCAATATCAGTTGTGAAGATCACAGGCACGGAAATAGTTTAATATTCGTTGTAGCATGAAAACAAACAGTCTCTGAATCTCATCTCGAGCTGTTCCTTACCGTACCTGAAACCCATACTGTGTCATTTCATGAAGGTTGCTGGCTGGAAGGTGGTATAAAAGTATACGTCTTCATATTGCGTTCCAGATATGTTCTATGAGAAAACAGGGCATCACCCAGGACCGTCAGAGATGAGTACATTTATCAAGGGCTTTGTGGTGTGAACTACGAGTTGGATCTTGTATTATCCTGCTGGAATACTTCTTTCGGTATCCTTTTCATGAGTGGTATAATATCGGAATTTATCATTCTTAATACAGTCTAGAGAGCATTCAGCTTCCCTACTACAATTACCAAATAAACCCTGTTGTCATGTTCAGTAGCTTCCCACACCCTGATTCCATGAGTTCGAGAAGTATGGTTTCGACAACCGCTAGTCTCCGTGAATTTCCACCGATCTGTCTACGGACGTGTTCGCATCGAGCTGACTGCCAAAGGCAGAAGCGAGACTCGTCACTGTACAAGGCAGGAAGTGAATTAGTGCCACTGTTGACTCTGGTTCTATACCATGTAAGTCTCTGTAGTTATACGGTATGGTGTCAGAGGTAAACAACGTCTGGAGAGTCAAGGTCTCAACCCACTCTACAGTAAACCTTTGCCAACGGTTGGTGATGACTTTCGATCTGTAAAACATATCATGATTTCAGCTTTTCTCATACGCCTCTTTGTCATAGGCAGTCGAACGTTCCTCAGATCTTCTCTTGGTTTTGTCCTTCTAGAAGGACATTGCAGTGGCGTATCGGTAGGATTATCCGATGTCTTTCGTGCCAAAGATTCGGCTTTTTTCATAGTCCGGATCATGGGGATAAGCTGTACGTGCACGACCTCTGGTCATGCTATGTTGAGATCATTCACTCGAAAATTTCCTATAACTGAGACACACCCAACAGCCAGCATATCCTCATATCACTCTTCATATGTAGGAATGCCTCCTTTCTGGTCTGAATGTTTTAAACATAGTCTCGCGTAAGGATGAAATTTAAATTAATGTAACGCACTAGTATGGGAACACTGGAATACCGATTAGGTAGCGTTCGGTATCAACACCCAAGAAAGGGAATAGCAGTAATCCGGTAAATTACAGGCCCATGTCACTCACATCGATTTGCAGTAAGATTCTGAAATATATACTGTGTTCGAAAGTTATGAATTACCTCAAAGGAATAGATTTACTGACAAACACTCAATACGGATTTAGTAAGTATCATTCTTGTGGAACACGACTAGCTCGTCATTCTCAGGAAGTAATGAGTGCTATCTACAGGGGATGTCAAATCGATTTACAGAAGGCTTTTAACACAGTTCCTCCCAAGGGACTTTTGATAAAACTGCGTGCCTATGGCCTATCGTCTTAGTTATGCGACTGGATTCGAGATTTCCTGTTAGAAAGATCACAGTTCGAAGTAACTAACGGAAAGTCATCGAGTAAATCAGAAGTAATATCTAGGGTTCCCCAAACAAATGTTATAGGCCGTCTGATGTTTCTGATCCACGTGAACAACTTGGGAGACAAACACGACCCTCTTGGACCGTGATACTATCATTTACAGTATTGCAAAGTAATCAGTTGATCAAAACCATTTTTAAAATGAGACTAGATATATGTATGGTGCGAAAAGTAGCAACTGCTTGTAAATAATGAAAATTGTGAAATCGTCCATATTATTACCAAAAGGCATCCGCCAAATTTCGGCTACACGATAAATCACACACGTCTAAAGGATGCAAAATCAACTAAATACTGAGGGATTACAATTACGAATATCTTAATTTGGAACGATCGAATAAGTAATTCTGTGCGGTAAGCAAATCAAAGACTGCGATATACTGACAGGTCTTTTAGAAAATGCAATAGATCTATTAAAGGGACTGGCTGCACTACGCTTGTCCGCCGCCTTCTGAAGTATTGCTGTGCGGTGCGGGATCCGCAACAGACAAGACTGAAGGAGGCCATCCTGAAAGTTCAACAAAGGGCAGCCCGTTTCCTGTTATCACGAAATACTGGAGACTCTACACGGATATGATATGCGAACAGGAGTGGCAATCACTAAAGACGTTTTTCGCTGCGGCAGAATCTTCACATGAAATTTCAATCACTAACTTCCTTCTCATATTGTGAAAATATTTTCTTGGCACGTAGAAACAAATGGAGAAATGATCATCAAAATCAAATAAGACGAATCAGAGGTAGCACGCAGAAGATTTAAGTGTTCCTTTTCCCGAGCGTTGTTCGAGGGTGTAAATAACTTGACGGTGGTTCGACGGATCCTCTGACACTAATTTGACTTTTTATTGGAGAGTAATCATGCAGATGCAGATGTTTTCATGCCGTAGCACATTTCTTTTCCGTCAGTTGCTTAGGCATAGACAAATACACTCTTGAGCTTGCAGTTATGCTTTATCGTAAGTGCCGAATGTGAATTTACGCTCGATATATGTGACGTTGTAGGTCTCAATAGATGATATCTTTCATCCCCTTCTGCCAACTTAAGCTGATTGCTTGATTTTATGGAGACCATTTAGTTGTCAACTGATGTTGTTTTCCTCCCCGAGTGAAAAGTTAGGCAATGATACGAATTCGTGCCGTGGCAATGCAAGAAACAGTTATTAGCTGATTGGCTGTATGCTGAATAACATATTGTCTGCGTTTTCTTGCTTTCCGTGCTGTCTGCGACTAATTTTACTAAAATGTTTTTTTGGGCAACAGATAACGGAAATAACTCTTTTTCAGGAGCGTACACAATTTTAAACATATCCTCCTAAGCAGAGTGCAGCACCCATTAGGCTCTCTTGGACACGCATACCTCTGATTGTATTCTGACAGCAGCATTATTAGCTGGGAGCATGTGCCCTATCACCAGCCTCCATAATCTCCTTTCCGTGAGAGCGGTCTGAGGGTTCATTTACGTCAGGGGACACACCGGTGCCAGCCGTCCGACGCCACAAAGCACCGCTGCTGGCTCAAATAAAAGATTAATTGGTATGGCCACAATGGACGGGGATCTTGTGAATAGTGCTTTTGTCCGGGCAGTGTCTTTCACTGGACGTTCGCAAACGCGGTCATAGCGCACACAATGATGTGTATCAGCCATCTAATTTTCGCATGTTTGTATAGCCGCTAGACGTACGAGATCGGAACAGCAGTTTCTGCAGGAGGCTGTCCTCCGTGGCCCAATGATTGAGAAAGATGCTGCTTTCATGTGATTCTCTCCGTTCGAATATCACCATCACTTTCCGCTAATAGAAGTAACGAGCGAGGATAGCACCTAAGCATAGTCTTCTCAAGCGAGAGTAAAGTGTGTCTGCGTCTGAGATGCATTTAATAGCGTTTTAATAGAACTGAAAGATCCAGAGATAATGTAAAATCTTTCCTGGCTCTATTCTACAAAGGTTTATAGCACAACTGCATACATGAATTGTAATAAAGCTTCGCCGGAAAAATACGAAAGAAAATTATGTAAAGCGCATTTATAATTGGTACTAGTACAATAACTTTGGGATAAGAGTAAACCAGCTTAAATTACCCAAATATTCAGCAGAACAAAACTGCAGCCGAAATTTTTGGCAGTAATCACTTTCTATAGCCTCAGTAATCTTAGTATATAACGGATGATAAAATATTTTCCTAAATGTAGAAAAACATTTTGCCATTTATGTTCTGTAATACCGAGTGGCAGTCATCATATAACATCCATGACATTTTGTGTAATGTTTAATATTTCAAGATATTCCGTATCGTAATAAAGCAATCAAACCTGTTTTCTTCGTTTTTGGCATTCCCTCTTCACTCCGGCTAGCATAATATAAAACAGACTCTTTCGCGAAATCAAATCAATCCTATACTCAGGTAAAGAGCGAAAGCTAGCAGATGGAGGAAAATGTATCGCCGTTCTAGGCAAGGTCCTAGTGGAGATGAGTTTACACTGCCTTCCTCCAATCTGTAATGAAGTGCTAGGTGTGTATCGGTGTCTTGTTGACGACTTTGATGAGTGCTCGTACAGTGTGGTGTTGAGTTTTTGGCGCTATGGATGAAGGGAAGAGAGAGGGTTCAACCCGGTGCCGACACACAGTCTGCTCCTCTCGAACAGCACCAAGAGGACTGCTGAGCTTAACCTATCCATCGTACAGCCATATCACCATCAACAGTATCAGTGTTTTCTGACCATGGCCTTTGTGACCAGTGACTTCAGCGTAGCTTTTCCGAACACAAATACCTTAGCTGTGGGTTTTCCGACCGTCAAAGGAATCTGCAACAGAGGGGAAGCCTCTGCCGTCCGTTGTGTAGTAAGAATATCCCTCCACAATTCACTCAGGCTCAGGAATGGAGATGCACATGTTCATAGGCATGTGCTAATGTTTCGTAAATTGTAGTTTCGTAATTTTTATTATTATTATTTTTTCCTCTTTCATCTTTCCTCTCGCTACAATATTACTGCAATGGATGATTAAACTTTTTGTCTTATTTAAAATATTACGATTTCTTAGCCAATTTTGCGGAGCAGGATAATGCCAGTTCTATGGCATCTTCAGTTTGTGAGCAGTATTGCGATTTTACTCCGTCCTAGTGTAGTACTGTCCATATATTCGCGTAATTAGTGCCAGTCTGTATGATCAATCATGTAACTAGGACCTATATGTACTTAAGCTTCCCAAACAAAACAAACAAAGTGTACTAACCTAACCCTCCTCTCCTGTAAATGAGCCATTTCCATGTGTGGGATGTGTGGGCTTCCTATCCAGAATGACCATGTTTCGAGTACCAGTAAAAGCATCGCCATTTTTTATTTACCGCCAATTCCCAGGTGGGGTGTGAGATGGGACGGTAGCACAGTCCTGGGACAACGAAATTTCCACCATTTTTTTAAATTCCTGCCAAAATTTTAAATTACCGCCAATTTTTGAAATTCTGCCAATTGAGTGTTTGGGTGGATGTGGTGGTAGGAGAGGTTGGGTGGGGGAGGGGGACGGGACCATGGAGCCTGCTGAGGATAACGCATGCCATCATCCATGTGGAGGAGGGGGGTGGGTAATGGCAGCGTGTGAGTTGGTGTTTAAATAACCATAAACCGTTTAATCAGTTTGCATATCACTTCGATATCAAAAGTGCACTACCGCCGCCATCTGCATACTACTACTCATGGAGAGATGCTTCAAAGCACTCTTCGTAAGACCGACACAACAGCGTCAGTAGAATGACTGAGGACAGTCATCCATAAGACCTTTAATTTCTCTTATTATGTCGTTATGTCACTTCACGAGATATTTGTGGTAGGAAGTAATACCTTGTCGTATTTCTCTTCGAACATAAAATGTGGGAATTTTAATAGAGAACGTCTCGTCACGCACAATTCCTGTCGTGTACAGTCTACCGATGGAGATAGTGGAGCTTGTCTGTAACTCTCAGCCAGATACTGAACGGCTTCGTCACAAAACGTGGCTCGTTTAACACGGGGTCATTACGTTCCTGACTGAGTGTTACAGACGAACACTACTGTCTCCACTGGTATATGTATGAATTGCTTAGCAAGCTACTTCTTTTGGGACGAACCACATTTTCTGAAAATTCTTCCAATGGTTCGTAGCCTGGCATCCTTCAACAGTATCATGCTTTTACGTGATCATTCCCTTTCAGGTTACTCAGGAAACTTAAGTTCTATGTATTTTACTATTTTTACCGTTTCCAATGATTTTTTAGCCAATAACGTAATTGATTCGTGATGGATATCTTTGCCGAATTAACATATTACGTTATATTCGTACACGTTCAGGGTCACCTGACATTCCGTGCATCAACCGAGAATCCCCTGCAGGTCTCCACAGTATTCGCTACAAGCTCCTCGCTTTGCATCCTCCCTACAGACGAAAGCTTCGTCCATGAATAGCTTTACGAAGATTTCGAAGTTACCCATTGGATCATTTGTGTATTCTACACAAAACAACGGCCGCATAACGCTGCATTTGGGAACTACCGAAATACCTTTAAGTTTGTCGATTTTGACCCCTTAAGAAAAGTTGAGTTGAGGATTGTCTGCAAGTAAGTCCTGAGTCAAGTCGCAAATCTAATCCTATAGTCGAGAAGTTCGTATTACGTTCGCTTAATAACATGGGGAGACTATACTGAATGCTTTCTGAAAGTCAAGCAGCACGGAATTCACCTGTGCACCGTTGTCAACGCCGCTGTGAATCTCTTCGATGAACTGTGGAAGAAACGGACGAGCCGCATTTTGTATATGTCCTAAAATCCCCGGAGTGATTATAGATTATTATAATGTCTTTCAGCATTTTGTCAAAATCTGTGTATCTTTTTCTTATTTTGTGAAGAGGCAGGACAATGGAATCTTTCTTAATTGCAAATACAGCATTTACTGCTTCCTCCTCCAGCTTATTTCCTAATAAGAATATCGTTGAATTTTTTAATTTATTGAGGAGTTTAGTTTCCTGCGACGACATTCGACAGCGTTCGTGGTCCTGTGCCGCTTGTTAAAAACATTCCACATTTCAGTTGGTACACTAGGATTTTTCTTCCGACTGACCATATAAAAGTTTGCGAGTTTCATGACCTTTGCTCCACTGGGCATTTCCTCCATTATTACTATCCACGTTTCGTGCAAGATGTGCCATTACAACACATATACGGTAAACCAATCGGACTTCTTTTCTATCCTTGTATTCCTCCGTTAATCCCAGTTCTTTTCTTGTCTTTCAGAGACACTAATGGAAGTGAGAACTGCAATGGCAAACGGACGTTTCATTCAACATCATTTTCATAACTTTAAGACTTTCAGACCTAAATTTTTTCTGGAGGAAGGAAAATTTTTCTTTATGTAGTAATGCTCTTAGGTGATTTTTTCATAATTTTGGGAGCAAGATTTATACCAAAATATGTACCTGTTTCCTAAACACACTTAGTGGACTTGGTGCCATTTTATGGAATTAAGTAACTACTTACGATATATTCTCTACTGTAATAAATTGTAAAATGATTATTCAATAATTACCATGCAAAATAAAAATAACAGTGTTCATTTATACTGTGGAATGTAGCGATACTTCCACATCCGTGTATTCTGGTGTTGACGAGCTGCTGCGAACTGCTAGAATGACTTGCCGATATTTTCATAGTGATGTCCATCAGTTGGCAGCACTCACGCATGATTGAAAGATTGAACATTCACAAATGTGCATCTCAGGTTTTCATTGCCATAAAATCCTTTTGTTATAGCTAAGCTGATGTACACAATTGAAGCCAGAAGATCTTAACCGATTAATTTTAGTAATTTCAGTCTCTGTCACAGCTGTTTTCGGTGACCACCCGGGCATCATAATTTTCTAAAAAGAATGAAATCTCTCATGTGTATGTGGACTTTTGCCTGGGAGCAAAGCAAATGAAACAGGATACCTTTGTCTCCTCTTCTGTGTTTCCGTTGTAAACGTGTATGGTATACACTTGGAATTGTTTGGAACTACTGTCAAATGTACCGTCCTTAAGAACAGTTCCATTTTTATAACGGATTTCCTCAGATTCTTCACAACCAAAGATCATGATTATTTTGTCAGTTTTCATAAAAAATATTATCTTCAGTTAATTTCAAAATGTCTTTGCGCAGTTGAATCACCGAACTTCTGCAATGTTTCCAGGAAGTCTCAATTGCTTCCCTTCTTGCTTTACTAAATTCAGTCTCGGAGTTAAAATTTGGGATATTTGCGAAGAAATCTTAACGTATGTCTTTCAAATCTTGAAAATACTTCCTTTCGGACTCTTTTCCTGAACTTATGCAATCGTCTCCTAATCTGCACAGCTGCGTCGTCAGATGGGCAAGAACGTTGCTGTCCAGTCATAATTTGTCAGTTGCAGATTTTAAACGGTCTTCCCAATTGCTGCGTTCGAAATTCACGCACAACCGGTTCGTACAATCATCAAAGTTTCGGTCCGCCCGATAGCGATGACCACCCGTGAGAAAACAAGGCCTGTGTTTCGTTGTTGCAATTATTTCCATTACTCACAACGTATAGAACGAATGTAGCGTAGACCTACGAAAGTATACGGAAATGAAGGCTGTCGCCGGCGGTACTTCCTCACTGACGCTGCCAAAGTATCCGTTGGTGGTGAACGACTGGCGTATATCAGCAGTGGGGCAAGCTCTGATCGGAAAATCAACTTTGCAAAAATGTTTGATCGGAAGAACCACGGTGCTTGTGGTACTTACAAAAGGGTCGGAAACACCACAACCAGGAAAATCGCTTAGTCTGTCAGATGCCCTCACTCCATGAGACACTGCGAGGGATTTGAAATTTAATCACAGACAATGGGGGAAAGAATGCTGATCAGTAACTTTATGCTATCACTTCCCCTCCCCTTGGCGGCCACATACTGTCATCGGAAATTTTCCACAGTGAGGATACAAACCAGCTCTCAAGCACCACCAGACAAGCGTGCGTTAACGACCTCGCCTACGGAGGCGGGTAATCTTCCATCACGCTCAAGTATTTAACCTTCTCTTGATTTGTTTACTCATGATTGTGTTTCTCTTAAAAACCTAAAAGATTACAACAAGATCATTGGTGTGATCATTATATGTTGCAAATTCAGGGTAAACCATTTCTCTACTCGAATGTCGATTTCAACATCAAAGTGCTTGACATAGGTATTATCTTACAAGAGGTGGTAACACTTTGTCTTCTACCGACATTTGAACTTATCCGGGCATGTATAGGGGGACCTATATTTTGACGGTGCAAACTGGTGTTTTTCACATACACAAAACAGTGACAGAGTGGTTAAAAAGGGTAAGTACAAAAAAAAATTCTATTTGTGATTCGGGGTTGAACGTGGTCTTTCGGAAATGTATTCTGTCGTTTCCGAATGCCTATAAAGGCCATACACGTCCGAGGGAACAATATCAGCACTGCAGCATGCAGATATTTTATTTACGATAAATTAACATACAAAAGAGTTTGCAAAATACTTGAAGCTTGTGGATGATCGTTTGTCATATTAACAACAGTGTTTCTTCTTGACTGAGTTATAACAATAAATGTTACGAAACCAGTCACAATTTCAATGAATTGCTCTTTACCTTTAACTGCTACTGGGTGTTTTGTATACCTTTCCGATGCCTAAAGATGAGGAACACTGGCTCAAAATATGTCACGGATAAGTATTTGTCAAAAATAATACAAAGATATTGTAACATGTCTATAATTCACTGACATCCGTCTGTCAGTGTGTAATTAACATGGAGTAAAAATCTAATACCCTCGAATGTGAGTCAAAATATCAAATGACGTCAATATACAGAAGAAAACACAGAATAGTAGTACCTCTTTGATTGTAAGACTGATGGTATCTACAGCTTTTTAATAAGTTTATTAGTTTTCGTCATGTTCTCATGCAGCCATCTCAATAGTGGACTGTGAAATATGGCGCTGCAAACGAGAGGACAACACATCACCCATCCCTGAGCGGAGAAAACTTTCGAACCGGCCGGGAACCTCCCCCGTGCCCCTTCGGTGAGCAGTTCGCCGGGCTGACGGCGCAGCTACCGAAGCGGACGAATGCAGATCTTAACAATCATAAACCTTCTAAGAGTTACTAAAATCATTGTAGCTAAGCGCTATTTCCCTCAAACGGATGCAAAATTCCACAAAAACAGCTCATTCCTCTTGCACGACATGTTCTTTGTGTCTGCTTATAGTTGTTGCGACATTACTTCGGAGCTGAACATCATTATTCTAAATCCTCGTAAATGTGTTTCACCGCTATAGCGTGGAATGTTTATCCTGTTCTTTTGTCCGTGGCAATTCTAACTCATACGCCGTTGGTGTAGCCAGACTAACAATTTTGTTCATGAAATTTTATCGCCAGAGTCTTTTCGTTTCCCATACTGACAATACATGTAATAATTATGTACTCTCTGCCATGTTTAATGATACTTTTGCCACTATTTTGCCAATCACGTATGGCGAATTGTTCATATGTGAGTGAATATGATTTAAGTGATGGCTTTCGCTTATGCACGCTCATGACTTTTTGTTGATCCGGTGAACAGATAAATAAAATTACTTTGCTAATGATACGTTTTCCTTAGTCCACATCCTGTAATTCCAATTATTGACGAAAATCTTCGAACTTTTCTTATAAATGACTGCAATAACATGGCGTAAAGTATTTTCTTCGTTAATATATTTGACTGCACTATTCTTAAATAGAAGGTTAGAGAACACACAACTCATCAAGTCGATCCGAACCCGTAATCTAATATTTACGGGGCAATAAAAGGCAAACAGCATTTTCATAAAATTGTGATATTTTTGTGTATTATATTCCTGCTATTTACAAAGGTGATCTCGAAGAGAAGGTTAACAATCGTTAGAGGGCAGTACTCTCATTTTCTAGATCTTTTATATTTCGATAAAATGTACGTAAGTATATTTATAAGACATACTATGTTTCTTTCAATATACCTGTGCATAATTCACTCGCTAAAACCTTTATTATTCGCGTTCAGCCGTCGTCGAAATCAGTATATTCAGTAAGCATACTTGCAATCATGTAAATTGTTCTATGAAAGTACCTCTAAATTAATCCATGATAAAACACAGGGTACTGCTAACTGAATGACATTTTCTCAGACTTTTTTCAGTCATCTATGAATATTTTGCTATGGGAATAACTCATTCAGTCCTCTTGGTGCAGTGAATCACAGCTCTCTTTATAAATGCAGTACAGAATAAAACGATTGAACCGGTTAGTATCTAATTACAAGATTGGTGACGTCTGTCACATCATCTTGTTGTTTGTGTGTAGCACTACGATGTGATATCAAATAGGGTGGAAACTTAATATTGATGGTCAGAAACACGAAAGGAAGAATTAGAGTTGCTGAGAGGATTCTGGGGAAGTGCCATGCATGTGACAAGGAAATCGCGTACAGTGCACTAGTGCGTCCAATCGTAGACTCCTGCTGCCGCATTTGGATTCTTATCAAGTAGGCACAACAGCAGACATCGAACGAACGAATCGACGCACTAATAGGATATAGGATAGCAACCAGTATCACGAAACGATGTTGCATGAGGAGGACTCTAGAATAACTATGCTGTCTTCTTCGTATTTCTCGCTTTGGTAACTGTATCTCTTGGGATGTAGTAACTTAATCTTACTATCTCATGGTTGCAGGAAACTTATCTCCCAATATATTTCAATAAAATGGGTGATAGTTTTATGCTAGTACTATCAAACTACTCGCTTGAGTCACATGGGAACGTTAGAGCAGAATTATGGCAACACAATAAGAAACACACAACAAAATTTATTAATAGTTATGATACAAATATTGTAATTAACTTGGCACATTTGATGCCCTATACGTAATACATTGAGGTGATAAAAGTCATGGGATACCTCCTAATATCGTATCGGGCTTCCTTTTGCCCACATAGTGCAGCAACTCGACGTGGCATAAATTCAACAAGTCGTTGGTAGTCCCCTGGAGGAATACTGAGCCATGCTAAAATTATAGCCGTCCATAATTGCTAAAATGTTGTCGGTGCAGGATTTTGTGCGTGAACTGACCTCTCGTTTATGTTCCATAAATGGTCGATAGGATGCATTTTGGGTGATCTGGGTGGCTATATGATTCGCTTGAATTGTCCAGAATATTATTCAAACTAATCGCGAATAATTGTGGCCGGGTGACATGTTGCATTGTCATCCATAAATGTTCCATCGTTGTTTGGGAACATCAAGTCCACGAATGGCTGCAGCTGGTCTCCAAGTAGCTGAACATAATCATTTCAAGTCAATGATCGGTTCCGTTGGTTCCACTCCGTGTAATCATAGCCCACACCATTACAGAGCTATCACCAGCTTGCCATGTGCCTTTTTGACAACTTTGGTCCATGGCTTCGTGGGGTCTTCACCACACTCGAACCCGAACATAAACTCTTATGAACTAAAATCAGTTTTCCAGTCGTCTAGGGACCAATGGATGTGGCTATGCGCTCTGGAGAAGCACTGCTGTCGATGTCGTCCTATTAGTAAAGGCACTCGCGTTGGTCGTCTGCAGTGACAGCCCATTAACGAAGCACTGTCCTAAAAGATACGCTTGTCATACGTCCAATATTGATTTCTGCTGTAATTTCATAAAGTGTTTCTTGTCTGTTACCACTGACAATACCACACAAGCACCGTCGCTCTCGTTCCTTAATTAACAACTTGTAAAATCTATTTTCGACCTATTTTGTATCTGTATCGATGTTTCTATGTCAATTTGTAGTGTTGCTTATGTAGAGTGTTGTATCTGCCACGGAAATTCTTTGACTACGTATACGTATTTCCGTTATGTGAACTTTTTGAACGATGTTGTTTAAACTGTACTTATGGATTTAAATAACTACTGGAATGATTGTTATATAGTATACTGTAAATGACTAGGTACATAGGTAGGGAACGTAAGGTTGAATGTATAAGATGTGAGGACGCTCCACAGCTACTGGTCTGAGCAGTGCTGTGGCTAACATCTCACTAGCTGTAGCGGATTATTGCGGCCAGAAAAGCTTAAGAGCAGTGTCTATGGGCCTCGGATGCTGCATTTGGTGGTACTATCATCATGGCATGGTTTTTGGGCCTGTAAAAATATAATTATGATGTCAAGAACATCTGTACCAGTTTGAGGGCAACAGTACTGTAACTGTATCGCCGTCATGTTACCAGACACTGAAAATTACGCCTTCCACTAAATTGTAGATATTCGGCACTTTGTAAATGGACCAGGTATTTGAGAAATTTGTTTGATCTTAATAATAATCTTGGTGTTGCTAAAACTCTATCTTACACCCGTTATTATCCCAAATCACAAACCGTGACAGGTATCCTCTCCTACTGAATTTCATTCAGAGTGTTCTAATTTATTATTGAAAGACTTATTCGGTGGCTGTAAAAATAGTTGTGATTGCTTTCTAATGCGTGGAGTTGTAGTGTTTTAAAGTCCAGTTTTGTAGTTTGCGAAATACTCCTCTTCCAGTGCAATTTTAAATCAATCTGCAGTCATTTTCTTAAATAATTTGCCTAACTTGAGAAGCTGCCTGAAAATAGTAAAGTTGTTATTTAAAAGAACGATAATATTGATCTGAAGTGAGAAAGATTATTAGCTGTTGCATTTATGCACTTTGATCACAATTACAAAGTTTTATCAGTGTTCATTTCATGAGAAAGTGTTTGAACCTGAATTTGATGTTGTGTTGGCTTTTCCACAGCCAACTATATTTTGAGTAGGTTAAAAGACTGCTTGTCAAAGCACATTTATTATTTAAAGGGTATTAGTTTGTGGTGCTTTGCTTAATTAATAATTACTGACTAGATACTTACCATTTCTTATATATACTTGGGTAGTTTTATTAATGAGCATGGTTCTTTAAACCATGAAAGCTTAAGAGCCCTCATATGCTAGGCTAGTTAGTTAATGAAGCAAAGCAAAGGCTCCTTCAGAGCCAGTGTAGTTAGATTTGCATTCAGTTTAATTGCTTCTAACTGAACGTAAGAGAAAAATATTTACTTTGTTACCTATTCTACCTCAAGTTGGTTAATGCACAGGCATAGTGACCCTGTGCTAAGCAATAATTTTACAGAGTATGATCATTAATAGACCCCCTGATTTAAGTCATAATCATGTCATGCCCTTTCCTGTTTAGTATTTCTATTAGTTCCATGTGTGTTGGTGACTCGTTCTCTAAACTGCTGCATCCAGTTCATTTATGGTACGTGTTACTGAGAGGCATATGCTACTGTTTGCTATCTCATAGGCCATTGGTCTGTCTAGCTTTCAAGTTAATAGTATGTTTATCTGCAAGGCGAGGGTACTGTGTTGAAGTGTGAACATATACACTCCTGCAAATTGAAATAAGAACACCGTGAATTCATTGTCCCAGGAAGGGGAAACTTCATTGACACATTCCTGGGGTCAGATACATCACATGATCACACTGACAGAACCACAGGCACATAGACACAGGCAACAGAGCATGCACAATGTCGGCACTAGTACAGTGTATATCCACCTTTCGCAGCAATGCAGGCTGCTATTCTCCCACGGAGACGATCGTAGAGATGCTGGATGTAGTCCTGTGGAACGGCTTGCCATGCCATTTCCACCTGGCGCCTCAGTTGGACCAGCGTTCGTGCTGGACGTGCAGACCGCGTGAGACGACGCTTCATCCAGTCCCAAACATGCTCAATGGAGGACAGATCCGGAGATCTTGCTGGCCAGGGTAGTTGACTTACACCTTCTAGAGCACGTTGGGTGGCACGGGATACATGCGGACGTGCATTGTCCTGTTGCAACAGCAAGTTCCCTTGCCGGTCTAGGAATGGTAGAACGATGGGTTCGATGACGGTTTGGATGTACCGTGCACTATTCAGTGTCCCCTCGACGATCACCAGTGGTGTACGGCCAGTGTAGGAGATCGCTCCCCACACCATGATGCCGGGTGTTGGCCCTGTGTGCCTCGGTCGTATGCAGTCCTGATTGTGGCGCTCACCTGCACAGCGCCAAACACGCATACGACCATCATTGGCACCAAGGCAGAAGCGACTCTCATCGCTGAAGACGACACATCTCCATTCGTCCCTCCATTCACGCCTGTCGCGACACCACTGGAGGCGGGCTGCACGATGTTGGGGCGTGAGCGGAAGACGGCCTAACGGTGTGCGGGACCGTAGCCCAGCTTCATGGAGACGGTTGCGAATGGTCCTCGCCGATACCCCAGGAGCAACAGTGTCCCTAATTTGCTGGGAAGTGGCGGTGCGGTCCCCTACGGCACTGCGTAGGATCCTACGGTCTTGGCGTGCATCCGTGCGTCGCTGCGGTCCGGTCCCAGGTCGACGGGCACGTGCACCTTCCGCCGACCACTGGCGACAACATCGATGTACTGTGGAGACCTCACGCCCCACGTGTTGAGCAATTCGGCGGTACGTCCACCCGGCCTCCCGCATGCCCACTATACGCCCTCGCTCAAAGTCCGTCAACTGCACATACGGTTCACGTCCACGCTGTCGCGGCATGCTACCAGTGTTAAAGACTGCGATGGAGCTCTGTATGCCACGGCAAACTGGCTGACACTGACGGCTGCGGTGCACAAATGCTGCGCAGCTAGCGCCATTCGACGGCCAACACCGCGGTTTCTGGTGTGTCCGCTGTGCCGTGCGTGTGATCATTGCTTGTACAGCCCTCTCGCAGTGTCCGGAGCAAGTATGGTGGGTCTGAAACACCGGTGTCAATGTGTTCTTTTTTCCATTTCCAGGAGTGTATAAAAAAAAGAGTTTAGTGTGTGTGTCAAGGAGGTTTTGGTTAGCCTTAGCACTGCCTTCTGCTTTATTATATTGCTTGACACAAGACTGCCTAATCATGCCAATATTAATACGCAATATTATAACTTGCTTTTGTCCTGGGAGAACGTCTGTTCCTGACCCACCTGTTTACTGTTGGTTATACTCTACTGAAGTGTCTCGGAAACGAATCCCAGTCTGATTGTTCTGTTAGTTTATGTCACAGTCACAACTTTCTCAAAATTCTTCGCAGAGGCTTAATGTTAGCACTGATTGCCATTTAAGGTGGTCGATGCTACCGTTACAAACTACGTTCTTCGTGGTGAGAAGCATTGCGTGAAATTTGGTATTCTCGGCACAGGTTTGACACTGTGAACCTCAAAGTATTGAATTCTCTAACGATTTACGAAATGAAAAGTGTCGTGGGCCAAGCTCCTACTACGATTCAAAGTTTATTAATTCCCGTAGTCCTGCCATAATCATGTTGTAAACCCTTTAAAATGAATCACTTGAGAACAAATGCCGGTTCCGCCAATACACTGCCGTTTTATGCCTTGTGAGCCATCTCTAAACATGTGCATGTCGCTGTCCCATGATTTTCATCACCTTAGTAAACAATGATATCTAAGTATAATGATAAACACATCATGACTTAACGTACTTACTCAGACACACGGTTGACTGTCATATAACTCTGTAAATAGCGACTGATATATCTGAAAAGTTGTCTTTTGAACGGAATTCGTAGAAATGTGCTCCGCGGCGTAATTGCAGGAAATGCTCACACCGATGGTTCAAGGCGAAATGGAGGAAGAAGTAGCGTTGCAAGAACTGTACAGAGAACACCCATGGCACATTGTCTTTTTCTGAATCTCCATCGCCTCTAGCACTAGGCAGAAGCAAAACAGTCCCCGCCTGACAGCACTCTCTCTGGCTGCTGGCATCGCTATCCGCAGTCGAATATGAGGTACTGATGGACTTGGTGTCAGAAGCAGAAAGTGGACCCCAATAGTAGGCGCCACCTGGAGGTGGCTGCTCGGAACTGAGAGAACATCAGGCGAATGACGTGCCAGTGTGGTGGCGGACTCTTATGGTATTGTTGTCTGTCTCCTAAGCCATATACACAACAGTATCACAATAGATTTTTTCGCATGTGCAGGAACATATAAAGAGCTCACCACACAGTATGATAGTGTATCGGTCAGGGAGGTGAGCCATCTACAGAACAAGCGTATACAGTTTGGCTATGACGTCATATGTTTCAGGCAAGTAACAAATCAGTCTCCAGCAATGTCACTGCACTAGCACTAACTGTATGAACTCTCACCACATGCATCCTGCCACGTTACATTGTTCTATAAATTATACAGGATGGTCAGAAACAGTCTGAAAAGCCTTTAGGTGTGTTACAGGGTAGGCTATGCTGAGAAACGATTGTTAAGAAAAGAAATTCGATTAGTTGACCATTTTCAGAGTTCATTAGCACTGAAGTTAGCCAATCAGGACACTGCGCTCTCATTTTCCAGCGGCCCACCAGAGAGGATGTCGACAAATGTTTTCTTCGTTTGGTTTTGTAAAACCGACCAAGAGACCAATACAAAATTTGATCATGGGGCGGAAGTAAGGATCTAACCCGAAATCAAGGCTGAGCAGTCCCGTGCGCTCTCATATACACTATGAGAGCAGCTGACACTAGTGGTATCTGGCGAGCCACCTGAAACCTTGCATATAACATCCTAAATGGATAACTTCAATTCAAACTGAATGGGAAAAGGTGCAATGTTTCGAATTTTGTTCTTAACAATTATTTCTCAGCGCAACCGACGCTGCTACACCCTCACCAGCTTTTCGAACAGTTTCTGACCACCCTGCATAGTCTATGTTAGAACATATTCATAATATTATTTCAAAAGTTATTTAAAGTAGTTTATTACATGCCACTTACGCTAATGTAATTTCAGTTAAGGCATTTTACGCTGATGATCCAACACATAATGGCCACCGCCTTAATATCTCGATTGTACATCTTTGGAAGGAAATACATCACTGATTCTGTGTGTTAGGGATTCGACAGTTTGTTGGTAGGTTTGCGATGGTAATAGGTATTAGATATCTACGCACTTGTTTTGTAATTATCGTGAATAACAGGCCGCTGATTTGCGTACGCGTTGATGCCGCCCAATACCGACCCAAATGGGCTCCCTAGGATTTACATCAGACGAATTTGGCACCAGAGACATCAACATGAGTTCACTATAACGCTTCTCAAACCACTCTAGCACGGTCCTGGATCCGATGCATGGACAGCTATACAGCTGAAAGACGACTTTCCGTAGGGGAAGACATAAAGCATGGAGGAATGCAGAAGGTTTGCCGCTGTCAGGGAAACGTCTCCCATAGCATAAAACTGCTCCCATCAACTTCGTTCCTGAGCCATTGCACGTTTCGAGCCGCCCTTCAATCCGGTGACGACGTTTGTGACAGCGTTTGGTGTCGACGATTGACCGAGTGTAGCAAAAATGTGATCCACCCGAAAAGCCGACACGTTTCCACCGATCGATTGCCGAGTCCCGATGGTCCCGTGCCAACTGTAGTCGTAAATAACAGTGTCATAACCTCACATGTGAACACGCAGAGCTCCATGTTCAACAATGTACGATGAACGGTGAACTCCGAAACACTTGTGCGTACACCAGCATTGTGCTCTTTCCGCAGAGATGCTACACAGAACAATCTATCCTACTTTACAGAGCAAAGAAGCCTCCGAACCCCATGTTCTGTGAAGAGTCGTGGACGTCCAACTATTTAGCGCCTAGTGAAAGTTTCACTGTCCTTGTATCTCTTTCACGATGGTCTCGACAGTAGCATGTGAACATTCGACCAGCTTCGCCGTTTCCGAGATGCTCCTTCACAGGCTCTGCTTAATAATAATCTGCCCTTTGTCAATGTCGATATCTCAATGGATTCCCTCATTTGCAGCCCATATCTTCGCTAGCCTGATCCCCCGTCCGTGCCTGCTCCACTTCGCGTCACGTGCCCAGAACGCCGCAGGCGTCTTCCAACTTCGCTTTCTTTTCTGATCAGTGTACGTATAATTAAGACGTATTTGTTTGTACCTATCAATAATTCGTATTCGTTTTTAAGTAATAATAACTACGTCTTATATTTTTAACGGACTTTATTAGTTTTCCTTGCTATACTACGTAAACAATACTACCTTGTGGTTACGGTAACTCTCAAGTTACTGGTCACTTAAAAACATAAAATACATTATTATAATGGATTTTTTTTATTTTGTACCAGTATATGTCAATGTTCCACCAAAGATTTATGAGTGCGGTCGAAATTTTTAATCCTGTTACTATTACGAAATTTTAAAAACTAAGCTTCTCCATCAAATTAAAATTTCTCAGAAGACCTAATCACTATAGTAATCGACCACTAACAACCAGCTGTATAAGTAATGAGAATTTGGGAAACATGTTCTGTGAAGTAATTTTGATCAGAGATAAAACAGCAAAAAAGTAAGAAAAATTAGATTTATTACTTCTAGACGTGATACCAGATTAATTGGAAATGATCCATTTTGGGTGTGTTGTAATAAGCTAACTCCATGTAAGTCACAATTTAGCAGCACGAAAAGACATCTGAGTATAAAGAAATTGTAAATGGTTATGTTTTCTTCCTTCCAACGGGCACATCGAATATCAAAATAGTTTTTCAGTTATCATACCACTCATTGTTATCATCAGTAATAAACGCTCAAATGAATTATAGAAAATAAATTAGCGGCTAGATGCACAAGTGATTACTGCTGGCAACATCGTCGTCCCTATCAAGCACCCCTTGAGAAGAGTGCGTTACTGACTCCTCTCAACATTATATCTACATCCATATACTACGTCACAGACTGTACTCTGCATAAAGGAGGGTGCTTCGCACTAATATAAGCCATTTCCTGTCTCATTTCATTTTCATGTGCGGAGGGGAAAATGACTGTGTATTTGTTGGTGCGCTGTTTTGTGATTTGGAAATATATTTCCATTTAATTTTGTGGTCAGGTGGTACGGTCGTTATTTAACATAACGGATATAATTTGCTTGCGCCATTTTTTGCGAATGGTGAGAATTTTGTTGTGTGTGTTATCAAATTTTAAAGGTTTGTTTTTTGTGTTTCCACAGTGGAGACTGGTTAAAAAAAGTCGTTTGTTGGTGCTTTAAATCATTTACAAAATCGTTCTGTTCTTTTGTACTTTATAGTAGCCTCTGAGAGAATCCCATCTTTCACAGTGTAATTTTAATATTTGTAATGATGAACAAATGTTGTGCTTTAGGCAGTGAAAATAATAACGACAAGAACAAGGAAGTTCACGTTGTCAAACTCCCAACTCATGAATATATGCCTACTAAGTAGTATCCATGATAAGGAGGCCAGCAGCATCCAGTGTCGAGTAGATTAATTTTATGCTTTTACTGAATGTGTCACTTTAAGTTTCATTCACAGCATAACCTCTAACTGTGGGAGTACAGCACATTGTTCTTCACGTGATAGATTTAGGAGTTTACTGAAATGATAAATAAAATGGAAATCGTGGTTTGCAATAAATGCGCTTACGAGCAGTCCAAAATTTGGGAAACCTGCTGTTCAGTACCCATAGAACTTCGCCACCTCACTCGATACTGTGACTTGAAAAATGATACGGCGAAGAGCCTATGAAACAAGAGAAAACTGAAAACTGTTATAGAAGCACAAGTTTTAAACAGACAAACTGAACGGAACAGTGCATAATTTTAGTTACTACAGTTTTGGTGCTTTCTGCAAGAACTAAATGCTTTTATTGTGTCACATTTATGCCAACTTAGTAGTGATTAGAACATATGCTGTGAGGGTATGTGATGGGGTGAATTTTGTAGCCATAGTCATTTCTGACAGATTGATGTGAAATGCATTTAGTGTGTTTCAAAAACGTTCTTCTGTACTGTTGCCGTTTACATGTGACAGTTTTGTGGAGATTGCAGAGGCTACCGTTACTAGCTCTGATTATTCCCAAATATGTTTCTTCCTAGACAGTTTACTTGCATTTCAAATTTTGTTCGTACTTCCATACCCTGACGTTATCATTTCCATATACGTTCCTCACAGTTCTCATTTTATATATAATCTCTGAGTTTAGGTGTATGCTTCTGCACGAAACTGCAAACTGGTTCGAAGTTATGTCGAGCCATCACACTCTCACTACATATCCTACTTTATCCTTGCGTAGTTCACATATTTTAACGATCGGGGGATGTGGCTCAGTGGTTAGCACACTGGACTCGCATTCGGAAGGACGACGGTTCCAACCCGCTTCCGGTCATCCTGATATAGGTTTTTCCGTGATATCCCTAAATCTCTTCAGGCAAGTGCCGGGATGGTTCCTTTGAAAGGGCACGGCCGACGTCCTTCCTCATCCTTACCTAACCCGCTGGGACCGATGACCTCGCTGTTTGGTCCCCTCCCCCCAATCAACCAACCATATGTTGAAGCATACCTTCCTTGCGATATCATTTGTACTGTTCTTGCTTCTGTTGGATGTGTGTTATAACAATGTGCACATCGTTGTTGCCTTTTAGAGATTACTGATGTGCTGATGCTCCTGCATCATCTCTTTTCCATTGAAAGTAGACAGTTTGTCGGCTGGTCTTATCCTTTATTGGGATATAATCAGTAGGTTCCAATCTTTATTTCAGTGCCAGACAACTTTCCTCTTTAGAATACATAGGTAAGCTTGTTTGTGTTACTAGAATGATTGAATCAGTGCAAAGTTTCTACAAAAATCATTTTTGAAATAGTAGAAGATAGAATCATTAACTTTACTAAAATAGTCATGAAATACTACTGTACTGTACATCTCCCGCCGACGAGTATGTACTCCTGTTGAACAGCTTCAGCCATCTGAACTTGATCGCATTGTGAGCCTGTGGGAAGCTGGACGGACGTATCGATTGATTGTTGCACATGTTGGGGACAGCGTAAAGGTGGCGTGCACTGCTTTCAACAGTGGTCTGTGAAACGCTCCAGAACCTGTAACCAGATTCTGAGCGTCAACGTAGTACAGATACATGTTCCAAATCTACGCATGCGGCGAGCATCAGTGGCCAACAGAACATTCAGTGACATAATTCGGGCGTATGTGGCACCTGCCGTGTCGTCAGAAACACTGGGTACCGCCTGCTTGTAATAGAATTAATATCACATGTGCACTGCCACCTCGACACTGTCAACACTGCTACTCTGGTGTTGTGACAGAGTCGACTAAAGAGTGAAATGATATTCTGTTGTCTTCAGTGATAAGAGTAGGTTACGTCTGCATGTCAGTGATAGACGTACACGTGCGAGGCGTAAACCTGGTTACGTTCCTACTCCACCGTGCATTCGGCCACGACACACATTTTCCATCCCAAGCTTCAGGGTGTAGATGGTCATAAATTACACTCACTCTCACGTTTGGTGATTCCGCAATGTGCACGTCCACATACAGTCCCTGCGACGCTACGTGCTCTTCGTGATATATAATACCTGCCCTGGCTAGCAACATGAACGGGTATCTCACCAATTGCATACGCATAGGACGTGATGGTTCAAATTCAAATGGCTCTGAGCATTATGGGACTTAACATCTTGGGTCATCAGTCCCCTTTACTTATAACTACCTAAACCTAACTGACCTAAGGACATCACACACGTCCATTCCCGAGGCAGGATTCGAACCTGCGATCGTAACTGCAGCGCAGTTCCGGACTGAAGCGCCTAGAACTGTCCGGCACAGTGGCCGGCAGGACGTGATGAAGTGGGAACTTACTCGTTCCTGAGGGCCTGAAACAACCACTGGCGAGTAGCAACAAAAGGCGCAAGACGCTTGGGACAGTCGATGGCAGCATGCCAGTCGGCAACTTCTTGATCGTTTGTATGCGAGATTACACGACTACCTTGCATAAACTCCCTCAGTTATGAACTACATGTTCTCTCACTTCTCAATAAACCGACTTTGTCCCTGAATATGTTGCATCTTTTTCCGGCAGTGTCATGACAACATTGTAACTTAATGTTGTTTTGTGAAAATGATTAGTAATGTATTTAATATTTTGTTTAGTCTTATTATTTAGATACTTTCAGTATAAACATAAATGTATAGAATATTTCATTATACAATTACATGTCTTATTGACATTCTTTTTGTCATTCACTGCTCATTATTACTTGCAACAAAAGAAGTAAACATCATTTATGTTTGCTCTGACAGTGTTATGTAAACTGTTTAGATGATAAAACGGCATCATCTCAAACAAAACTTTGGTACAACAACGCTCACTATTTGTCACTTGATACAATGTGTCCATACAAATTATAAAACTATACGTACGTATGTATGCATCTATGTATGTTCCACATCTCCTCCTACACCACTGAACTGGTTTAAACCAGACTAGGTAAACATATCATTTGCTGTTTGGAGAGAATCACTATAGGGTTCAGAACCACCCACCTCTTAAAGGGTTGGAAGTGAGGGTGAAAAAGCAATGTAGTCTAGGACGCGAGAATACCCACATTTTAGTAATCCAGCATTTGGGAATGAGATCAGTTAGGGACCTACAACTACTTTACACATAATTTCAAACATGTAAGAAACTTTTCCTGGCTCACTACCTCCACAAAACGACAACTTTGTCCATTACCACATTTTCACTGTTGATGCAGTAAAACTACCACATGAAGCATAACGTTTAAACTTATTACTCATTTACTACCAAATGTATTCCTGAGACATTTTGGACACAGTATTCACACACACCACTGAATTTACTATAAAAATTATCTCAATCTACGACACTTAGTTCAGGAGATACGACGTCGTAAACACTGAGATTGATGAAAAACTGCTGCATCATGCCTGACGTTTTAATTTATTACTTCTTTAGTACCAACTACATTCGCAATTCATTTCTCAGACGGTTCTCACATATGCAGTTGAATGTCACTAGAAAAATATATCGTTGTATGATACATAGTTAAGGAGACATAACGACATAAATTTGGAGCCGCATGGAAATGAATCTGCAGGGAGAAATACATTAGAGATATGGGTGAAATACGTGTAAAAGTAAGTGTTAAATATGTTAAATAATTGTGAAATATGTTTTACATATGCGTGTGCGAGCAAAGCCGACGGTAAGAAGCCCATCCTAAACCCCTGGGACGATTTCTATCAAATTAGGTGTAGTCATCAATCACAGTCCGAAAAGAAACCCTGTAGGAGTAAGTACCACCAGCTTCCTACTGGGGTAGGTGAGATAACGTGGAGAGAGAAGGGACGATGAGGAGAAGGACGGACAGCGAGAGGCAAGGAGAAGACAGTCACAGATAGGAGGAGGAGCAGATGGACAGATATAGGGAATGGAAGTAGACAGAGCCGGCTGGAGTGGCCGAGCGGTTCCAGCCTCGGGCATGGATGTGTGTGATGTCCTTAGGTTAGTTAGGTTTAAGTTGTTCAAAGTTCTAGGGGACTGATGACATCAGAAGTCAAGTCCCATAGTGCTCAGAGCCATTTGAACCATTTTGAAGTGGACAGAGAGAGGGGAAGTAGGAGATGGACAGAGAAAGGAAAGAGGAGGGGATGGACAGAGACAGAGGAAGGAAGAGATAGGCAGAGAGACAGGGTAAGAGGAGATGGACAGACAGAGGGGGAGCAGAAAATGCTCAGAGAAATTGAAGAGGAGGAGATGGACAGAGAGAAGAAGATGGACACAGAAAGTAAAGGGGAGAAGATGAACAAGGCGATGGAGAAAAGGAGATAGATAAAGAGAAGGAGAGGAGGAGAAGAACAGGGAGAGGTGGAGGAGGAGGTGGAGGAGGAGGACAAGGAGGAGGAGATTGACACAGAGAGGGGGGAGGGGGAGGAGAAGATGGGATAGATGGGGAGGAGGAGACGGACAGAAAGAAGGGAGGAAGGAGGTGGACAGAGATGGGATGTTGGAGATAGACAGAGATAGGGGGTGGTATAGATGGACGGGGAGAGGGGGTGGTGGAAATGGACAGGAAGGTGGAGGGGTGCACGGACAGGCGGATAGGAAGAGAGAGGAGGGAGGAGGAGAGGATAAAGAGGGAAAGGATAAGAGGAGGTGTATAGAGAGCGGAGGAAGGAGGTGACAGAGAGAGCGTGGCGCAAGCGGAGATGGGCAGAGAAAGGAGGGAGGAGGAGATGGGATAATAGGAGAGAGAAATAAATAAATACCCTGGCAACGCCGGGTTTCGCGGCTAGCTTGAAATAAATAACAGATTATGGCGTGTATTTTCTATTAACTAAATAATAAGTGAATTCTTAGTAAGTTCACTCGCATCAGATGGATCACCATAGCGAAATCTAGGTCCTGATATTTACCAATATCCAAAACAGTGTTAGTGTGAAGCTAGTTGCTGTTAGTGGTACAGCCTGAAGCGCGTGATGTCATACTTAAGGTGTAAGGCTTTGCTCACTTTACGGCGATGAAGTGGTTCATCTTTCTGCCGTCTTTTTTAATTACTGAAGGGCCTCCATCCACCCAGCGTCCCCGTCATACGCTCGCCACAATCGCCTACTTCAGCATTACTCGAATCTGAAGGGATATTCCTTGCCAGAACTTTCCCTATTGATCCATAAACTAATGCAAATATCCTTTTCCCGAGGAATTTTGTGACAACTATATACCTGAAAAACTAAACTCTTCTTTTAGAGCAGAAGTTTTATGGATAAACTTCTTGGAAGCTAAGAAAAAAATCGTAGTGCTATGTATTGTGGCGACTGGAGAAATGTAGGTATCAAGTTTTTTAGTATCGATGAAAATAGCAGATGAAGTAACATATCACACCAGTTCAAAAAGTTTGAAATTTAGGTTTATAAAAAAATAGAGAGAAGTTATGATTATGGTGTTATTGCTTCATGTGCTCTACATTGTCTCCCCCCCCCCCCCCCTCAACACCACAACTTCAGTACAAAGCCCAGAACGTTCATTCATTTGAAACCGCCAGAGTAATAGTCCTTTGGAATGTTGTTCAACTCGTACATCGCAGTTGGTAATGTCTTCAAAGAGTCGACCATTCCCTTGAATTTCTTCACTTAGTTTTTTTTATGCTAGTGATAACAGCAAGTCTCTTCGTTATTGATGATTTTTTCGAGAAAAGAAATGTCTGCATTCTTCATTTGATTTGAGTCGCGGCAGGGGTCCACCGGTCGTCGATATTCTTGGGAGGTCAATGAATGGGACAAAATTTGTACACCCGACAGCAAAAAAAGTGGTCACCCCTGAATTCCAACGTGTAGGCTGCACCTGAATGTATGCAACCAACATAGCATATCTGTGTTGCACATAATCGCAACCCTCAACAGTACAGTCGTTGTAAGATACACAATGGGTACCGCTAGAGACTACTAGAGAACACCGTTCTTTATGACAGTCCGTCCAGATGTAAAGTAACACCACGATAGTACAGAAGACATCAGACAGTCCCTAACGTTTGTAAACTAAACTTAATTACAATAAGTATTTTAAACATAGCTGCGATACAGCAACGGTTCCACATCAAAAGATTAAAAAACAGCCGACCAGTTGCAAAGGATAAAGTAATCTTTACCTAGGTTTCAATAGATATAGATCTATCTTCTTCAGAAGACGGCCTGGGGACAATGAACATCATAATTTATATCCAAGGTAAGATACATGAGTCAAGAATAAAGTATAACATATTTTAGGAAAATCTTGTATTACAACATGTGAGAACTACAATTAATTACAATTAATTACAATAAGTGACATTTCAAATGTTTGGGACGACTAGTTTTGTCACATAAATTGTTCAGTAATCCTTAGGCACAATTAAATATTTGAGACAGTATATGGATTTATAAAGTTGTATGGCAATTGGAAACAAGTTCTTTGCTGTCTAAAATGTTTACCCAACACGTGCTGAACGTCGTTCAACGTTCACCGGGGAGTGGTTGGGCATCAACTTTATGTAATACTAAGCAGTTAAAAAAAAGTGATTAACGGCGGCAACCACTCTACAGAAATCCCAACATTAACAGCGAATCACAAGTAATATCATTATTCACATTACTCATCAACAGTTACTTGCACACGAAGTTGTGCTTTAAATGACATGACCAACGTCTTCGTTCTGGATCCAGATGCAAACCCAGAACGTAAAGCAGTTGTTAACCAAGCAAAGCTTTGTACCTTATCGAGCCTCGATCACTAGGCAGAAAGAGACGTCAAGTATTGACGTTTGCACCAGTATCAGTTATCAATTCTCAACTTGAACGTAAATGACGATAATGTTTGTACGAAAGCAGGAACCCTAGCATGACAATTACCTTCTTGGTAATTAACCTCGAAAGACGTTGTATAGTGTTGCATTGTCAAGGAATAAAGGATGCACATGTTTAAAATTCAAATACCATCATGTAATGCTGGGGACAAGGATGTGAACCCAGCACCTAATCGGATTGTTGAATAAGTACGTAAAATCAGAATGTAGATATCACAGTTTGTCACCAGTAGTGGGGTTGGAACCTTAAATGACGACTGAAGTTGTATTGCCTGACCGGGATTCGAACCCGGCGCCTACCGCCGTCGTTGTCTAACCAGGAACAGACGAGAAATGTCCAATGTAGGTCCACCATCAGCGAGATGTGCACACGTTTAACTAGAAATAAGGTGACGAAAACGTCTATGCTGACTGAGAGTCGAACGCCACACACATGGTTATGAAGACACGTTAATAATCAACTTCATATTCAGTAGTAGCTAGGAGTAGCATGTTCAGTTGCAAACCTTAAGGCCTTACTCATCCCTTGTAACGTGTTGCCTAATATCTGCGATATCATGATGTTAATTTACAAGTGGATTGACTGCCGTAAAGAGCAATGTTCTCTAGTAGTCGTGTATGATTGAGATGTAAATGAAGTGCCTCAGCAGAAAGTAATTTCCGACGTGCAGCACGTATTGTTTCAGAGACACTGAGTACATGTTATAAGTGCACAAAACGTGTATTATATACTAAGTATATACTATTATTTGGAGAAGCTGCCGCGAAACCTGTTTACTTTTACATTCCGCTTAGTTCCAAAAAATGGGTCAAATGGCTCTGAGCACTATGGGACTTAACTGCTGTGGTCATCAGTCCCCTAGAACTTAGAACTACTTAAACCTAACTAACCTAAGGACATCACACACATCCATGGCCGAGGCAGGATTCGAACCTGCGTCCGTATCGGTCGCGCGGTTCCACACTGAAGCGCCTAGAACCGCTCGGCCACACAGGCCGGCCGAGGCAGAGTCTTCGCTCTCATTGCGGAAGGAGGATGTTCCATCAGAGAAGCTGGCAGACGGTACGGCGTACCATATACCACTGCAAGGAGATGGTGGAGGATCTGCCTTGAAAGAGGCACCAGCAACAGGGGTCCTGGCTCAGGCAGGAAGAGAGTGATCTCACAGCAGGAAGACAGGGACCTAGTGAAACTTCCTGGCAGATTAAAACTTCCTGGCAGATTGAAACTGTGTGCCCGACGGAGACTCGAACTCGGGACCTTTGCCTTTCGCGGGCAAGTGCTCTACCAACTGAGCTACCGAAGCACGACCCACGACCGGTACTCACAGCTTTACTTCTGCCACTACCTCGTCTCCTACCTTCCAAACTTTACAGAAGCTCTCCTGCGAACCTTGCAGAACTAGCACTCCTGAAAGAAAGGATATTGCGGTGACATGGCTAAGCCACAGCCTGGGGGATGTTTCCAGAATGAGATTTTCACTCTGCAGCGGAGTGTGCGCTGATATGAAACTTCCTGCCAGATTAAAACTGTGTGCCCGACCGAGACTCGAACTCGGGACCTTTGCCTTTCGCGGGCAAGTGCTCTACCAACTGAGCTACCGAAGCACGACTCACGACCGGTACTCACAGCTTTACTTCTGCCAGTACCTCGTCCCCTACCTTCCAAACTTTGCAGAAGCTCTCCTGCGAACCTTGCAGAACTAGCACTCCTGAAAGAAAGGATATTGCGGAGACATGGCTTAGCCACAGCCTGGGGGATGTTTCCAGGGAGCTAGTGTCTAGGAGCAGAGAAAATCCCTTTCTGAACGCGAAGCAGTTGCGGCGGGAGACCAACTTCCCCGGCTCCAGTGACACGATTCGCAGAAGGCTGAGGGACGCTGGACTGCATGCACGACGATCCGCCGTGAAACAAGAGCTCAGCGAAGACAACGTTTTATACCGGCTAGCAATTGCGGAGCTCCATATGAGGGCGTCGTGGGACAACGTCATTTTCATTGATCAGAAGGTGTTTTTCACCAATAACGACGGTCCACGAATCGTTTACAGGCTGCAAGGGACTCACCATCGACGCGAATATGCAACCACGACAAGAAGAAGTGGCCGGCGATCTGTTACCTGCTGGGGTTGCAATTCTGCGAGAGGGGCGGGAATTCTTCACAGGATAGAAGGAACTCTAGACAGCGCGCAGTATTCCCACATATTGGAAAATGTGATGCTTCCGTCAGTGTGAATGCTGTACGCAAAAGGGGACGTCACATCGGAAGAGGACCATTCTCCCATTCACAAGTCTGCATTTCTTTAGCAGCGGCTCCCCACGAATGGCGTCAACGTCATGGACTGGCCGCCACGGGCGGCTGATATAAACTCCATGGAAAACATGTGGGCTGAGGTCGCCAGAACATTAACAGAGAACTGGCCACGAAACCAACCATCTACTGCGGACGCTCTTTGGGACTGCGTCCTGGAAGCCTGGGAGGAAGTTGCTTCTTCAGGCTGTTACGTCCGACGGCTTATACATTCTATGCCAAGACGCGTGATGGAAGTACAAAATAATGAAGGCTTCTGAATAAAATATTAGAGTTCTTTAAATGTTTTGTTATGTCTTCTTTTTCGTCATTTTTCCTCATTGGAAGATAGTGGAAGATCACGTGGCAACAGAAAATATACAATATGGGTTAGCTTTCCTTTGAGTTGCCCTTTTAATTCAAGTGGGTTTCTTTTGAATATACAGTTTGTTAAGTATTCTATTTTGATTTCATGTATACCCTGTCTACATACTTACAAACTAATCAGCGTAGATGGACTCTATCACAGTAGTTTTTGTTATTTCAAATACGTCTCTCTCTTCCCCTCCATCCATGAATGCACCCTCCGTCCTCCACACAATACGCCAACGATTTCAAACTACGTTTACTCGCCGCGCGGGATTAGCCGAGCGGTCTCAGGCGCTGCAGTCATGGACTGTGAGGCTGGTCCCGGCGGAGGTTCGAGACCTCCCTCGGGCATCGATGTGTATGTTTGTCCTTAGGATAAATTAGGTTAAATAGTGTGTAAGATTAGGGACTGATGACCTTAGCAGTTAAGTCCCATAAGATTTCACACACATTTGAACATTTATGTTTACTCGTTGTTAATATCTCTTCTACTCTCTCTCACACACACTCTCTCTCTGACACTATCGCCGCAAGTGCCATTCTATTACACTCCCCCAAAACTTTGTAAACATCTAGCGGTTTCCAATGACGCTACATTTTCTCTTTTAATTGCTGCTGTCTTTACTCTCTATCATTCCTCTCACAACCTATGAAACCGTATTCTTTGATCTCCCCTTCCCTATAACCCATTCTTCGTTCTGAGAACAGTCCTTTCTTATCTCTCGGTCCTAAGATAAAACGAACTGTGGCACACATCTAAGTAAGCAATACTTTGCAAGCATTTCACGCTTATATTTTGCACTTCTGCACTTCTATCCATTCCCAGATCCCCGCCTTCCTTCCTGTTACGCGTCCCTTGACATCTGCATCTACATCTAAATGAATACTCTGCAATTCATAATTATGTGCTTGGCAGGGGGTTCTGTGGTCTGGTGGATTAATCTTGTATTGATGTGTAAAACGTGTAGGTTTACATCTCACGTCAGCCGCAGATTTTTAACACGCTAAAGCATCTCTCCTTCACCGGTAGTAACGCCAAGTGCAGAACGCCAGTAAGCTCCGTAGTTCAATGTCCGCAGTAAAGATAACATCCCTTCGCTGCCGACTGGGCATTCGTTTGAGCTGTGACAGATGGTGAAACCCCGTAAGGCAGAGACTCTGTCACCAGCAAGCCGTCGTAAACTAGAAAACGTATTTCATTTAATGAACCAATAGCCATGTAAGTTCACAAGGCTCTTACTTTATTTGAAACTGAGACGTTGAAAATTGTGGTGCTGGACTGGGATTCGAATTCGATTTCACTGTGTTCCCGAAGATTTCAAACTCTTCTAGGCGTCCTCGAAAGGTACCTATCTGGTTTCGAATCTTAATCAGCACAAAATATTCATTATTTCATTTCAAGCCCTAGCATATGCACTAAGAACTACTGGTGAAAAATAGTTGCATTTTCAACGTCTCTTAGTGTGTTGTCAGGTGCAAAGTGTTCGTTTCAACTCACGGCCACATGATGAGCTTTTTATGACAACATTACAAGATCAAACGTTTACTTACATCTTCTCAAGTTCAAACATCCCTTTCCATCCTACTGGTGAAAATGGATTAGGGTTTGACGTTGTGTTCGTTGTGATCACCAACGACGACATGTTGTGGATTCAACTTGTAGCCAGCAGAGTATTTTCCATCACAGCATAGAAAGTACAAACATGCCATTCCTAGCTATTATTGGAAAAGCATTTGATAGTTAACGTTTCTTCATGACCACGTGTGCGGGGTTTGAATTCCATTCAGCACAGAACTTTTCATCGCCTGATGTCTAGCTAAACATGCGCCCATCTCGCTACTGGTCAACCAACAATAGCTATTTATCGTCTGTTCGTGGCTAGAAAACGACGGTGCTAGATGCTGGGATTGAATCCCAGTCAGGCAAAAACTATTCTATCGTCAATTAAGGTTCCAGCATTTCGCTATTGGTGAAAACATTTGATATTTAACTTCTGATTTTATGCACAGTCTTGCTCAAAAGTATCCGAACGACCTGAATTGCATTTCACCTGATTCCCATGCGACCTACATAGCGCAGCTGTCTAGCAGGTCCTCTAATGGCTCCTTGGTACAGTCGTTTGACTATTGAAAATGGTTCCAACAAATCACCACTGGAAAACACTGCTCTGTATCGCAATAACTCAAGATGTAAAGTAATACCACGATACTATAAATATCAGGGAACACCTCATCACAGATAAGACTGTCCTTAAGGCTTGTAAGCTCGCATTTATTGCAATAACTGACATACCTGAAAAGTTAGCACCCTCATTATTACTTCAGATAGGTAATGCACGTAGTAAATTCGTCGTATTCATGATTTCCTCTTCAAAGTAACATACCATACACGTTATTTAACACAAAATGTCATTAAAAATTTACGTTATTCACGAGCAGCTAGTTGAGAATATGTATGAACTTCAAATGATACGACGAACCGTCTCGTTCTGCATATGGATTCAAACCCAGGTAATGTAGGCTAGGCCGAGGTGGCCGTGCGGTTCTAGGCACTTCAGTCCGGAACCGCGGGACTGCTACGGTCGCAGGTTCGAATCCTGCCTGGGGCATGGATGTGTGTGATGACCTTAGGTTAGTTAGGTTTAAGTAGTTCTAGGTTCTAGGGGACTGATGACCTCAAATGTTGAGTCCCATAGTGCTCAGAGCCACTTGAACCAATCATGCAGGTTAAGATTTCGTGGCTGACGGAAATTAACAGTCATTCCTGACTAGGCATAAAGAGAGTGATATACCTCATTTTTGGACAGTATCAGTTAGCAAATATCAACTTTAAATTACGTAACGTAACATTATTCACGGACGCCAATTCCTACCCAGCATCTATTGTCCCTGTTAACGAACTACGAGAGATGTTAAATATTGCTTCTTCACAAGTAACTTACTTGAAATGCAGTGAGGTCCGGCTTTGTGTAGGACAGGGATTCGAACCCAGAACCTAATCGGATTGTTGTCGAAGCACACTCAACTTTCACATATCGGATTTTCTCGGCAGTAGCAAGATGTATTAAATGACATGACAAGACGGAACATAAATTTTTCCTTCCCAGGACTCCAACCCGGCACGTATCGCTGTTATATTCTAGAGAAAAGGAACGTTAAGTATGGGTTTGTTACACCATCCCTTACAGTGATCTCGCTAATAGTTCTGTGTCTCACTGGGTGTCAAAAACTTCAGTGTTTATCAACGAATGAAAGTGCATTAAAAATAAAAATTATTATTCACCAGCAGATAGGTGTTCTCATGCTAGAGCTTGATAATACATAGTGAAAAGTTTAGGGCTGGGCCAGGATTACAATCCATTCTTTCGCAATATGTGGAGATGTTGAGGAATCTGCAGGTTTGAACAAACAACAAATTGTAGTCGAGCTGTATTGTCACGAATGGATCAAATTCCACGTTAAGGGCGGTCTGAATTACATTCCCAGTTCAGAATCAATTTTATCGACATACAGAAGCTCAAATAAATGATGGAATAAGTGTCCTGTGACCATACACAGGGTTTGTTTCGTCACTAGAAATAAATAACTAGTAAAAGAAAGGTTACTGGTGATAGAGTTTCTACATGTCGCCACTCCTTACTTTATTGTGTTTCCACCTAACGTCTAGTTGGTAGAGAAGGAATATCACGTTTAATGTGATTTTCAGACCACAATTTCATTATACCTTCTTCACTTGGCGTAGCCAGAAGAGAATAGAATATGCCTCTCCCTATCAAAAAGCATCGGCAGAAGTTGGAATTAAACCCACACCAACATCATATGAAACTATCATCAGTCCAACAGACCACCAAAACCCTCTTCTCTACGACTCATTTCTCTATCAAAACACCGTTGCAGCACACAAGACGATAATTCTGACACACAGGCTTCCTGTAGTGATTTGCAAGATGTTCAGTACATTCATTTACTTGGTTGACCGTATCGCCATGAACTAGCTGCCTTGGCTACACAGTACATACATTCGTCTCTATTTTGTAATCACCGAAATAAAATAACGTTACTGCCACCTACACAGAACTGCCAACAGTGTAGGATGCACTAATTTAAATAGGAAGTGTTCCTCTCTATTTGAGCTACTCTATTGCGCTATCTGTATGTTGAAACCATCGTGCAGTGCCAAAGAAATGCTGTAACTGTCTGTCTCTCAAAAGTCTAGGTCCGGCCATATGCATTATCTCACAGCACTGTGGAATGCCGAAGTTGTGGAGGATCTGTTGTTTACTTCCAGTGGTGCTGTAGCTACACAACAGCTAGTAGCGTAACGGTAAACGTCGCGCACTGTTGATAAGACGTCGCTTGTTCTAATACATTCGCTACTACATTTTTTTTAAAACGCAATTCTGCTGTCTGCTGAAGTTATCAATTTAATGGAACTTTGAACGTAGTTTTCTTCACTTCTCAACCCAAAATAGTCGCATGTGGAAAAAAGGCTAACTTCTGCGTCATTTTTTTCTTTTCAGGTTTAATAGATGGCCAGGCTGCAGATGCATCTCGAAACTTTTGTATTAAGTATGGGTAGAGCGCATCGTGCCAAAATACGTCAGTAAATTATTTTCTACATTAGCTGCCGTGTAGCAGTGGCATTTTATTCTTCTTCAAACCTTGTTTGACAGCTTTAACTCAGAACAAGTTTTCTACATGCATGTAATCAATAAACTGCATGTGCATTGTCAGACTGTTATAGATAACATCAGAGAATTCGCATATAATTCGTTGATGATTAATTTCTCTCTCATGTTTAGTATTGTTTTAACAACACTAAAAGAAACCTTACGAAAACTGTGCACTGTATTGTAAGAAATGAAATAAAACTACCCACGATAACCTTACAATGGAAGTAAGTCTGTTTTAACAAAACTGAGGATCTGTACACAAGCGTACCTCTATCTGCAGGAATTAGTAAAATACTACTCACTTAGATTTCGATTGGGTCTGTGTTTAAATGGTATGCCGTGTCATACTCAACGGGTATGCAAATGTGGCATTTCATAAATAAAGTTACGTATTCCTAGAAACCCAAAATTTGCTTGTCAGCAGCGTAAAGAGGCGTTACCTGTTGTGCAGCATTGTAAGTTTTTCACCATTGCACTTTGAGCTGAAAGTATTTTCTTGCGATTTGCTAATAAATTTATTTCCTTCTTATTTATCACCTTGGCATCGGAGTCTTAAGTGAAGAACATTATAGGATTTCGTATCGTTGATGGTCGATTCGAATTTCTTTAGAGACGCTTGTGTAGCAGCTTGGCAGTCAGATATCCGTGATCTACGACCATTAACACGACTTACTGAGTCAAGCTGCCAAGAGGATTTGATGTGTAAAGGTTTTCTTCTGATTTTGTTACAGAATTTTTTTCTGGGAATTCGCAGCTCCCTGAAATAATACACAAAAAAAAGGTCACACGCGCTGCCACTACCACGGTTAGAAGTGACGATTTTCTTAACTGTTGGAACGCGACACACGGGCGGTACCACGGCGCTACGGACACACTGCTTATATCTCGCCACTCTCGTCATGGTATTGGTCGCTCAGCCTCATAACGCATCGTGGAAGATATTAAAAGTTGTCACTTATGTGAAGAATAGCAATACTTTAGCCAAAAAATTGAAATTTCTGTCTCAGTGTTTTAGTTTACGTAAGGATTATATACCACGAGTCATTCAAATGGAAATGGAATATCAAGTAATTTAGCGAGTCAGTTCAGTACCATACGCGGAAGTGATTGCACTGTCACAATGTTGCCAAATGTTTGTGACGATGTTGCCAATTCTCAGCTATACTAGGAACAGCTCTGTAGCGTTATAGGAGGAGAATCCTGTGCTCGTGTCATAGGAGGATACGGAGAAGAGGCGCGGGGTTTGGTTAATATGCAGCGTTTTCTCCTACCAGCTGTGTCAAACATTCAGGTGTGTAATCTTCCATCACGATTACAGTTTCCCACAAAATATATACGAATAAAATACTTACCTTGTTACTTTGTTACAAAAGATTATTTCAGTACAATAAAAAGTCTTTGGAAATCAACTTTGCCAACCTGTCACGAAAAGTAAGATAACAAACACTTTGCACCTCGAAGTCGATTGCATCTATGTGCAGTCTTGTGATCATACAAGTAGAATTTCATGAATTGCACGAGAACGTAGAAAAATGTTGGTGCGAATGGAAGCTGTAAGAAACACAGTTACCTAATTATTCTGTACCACGTAATAATCAATTTATTTCATAATTCAGAAAAGAAGAAACTAAAATTTATGCCCATTAAGACAGAAACTAAAGTGCAGATGCGGGTACTGTGCAGATCTGCGCTTTTTCATCTTCAGATGTATACAAATAATGTATACTAACCAGCGTATTCATTGCTTTCGTAATGTTTCCCTCTTGTTTAGTCTTCTTATGATGAACTGGATCCACACCCATGAGTCTGATTTTTTCTTTGTATCCTTCCATCTACTATCTTTGTGTTATTTTTCGGTGTTCAAAAATCAAAATATTATGCCTGCTCCCACGAGGTATTAAAATGAGGTCGCAAAAGGGCTAACGAATTATAA
This sequence comes from Schistocerca nitens, assembly GCF_023898315.1. Lineage (NCBI taxonomy): Eukaryota > Metazoa > Arthropoda > Insecta > Orthoptera > Acrididae > Schistocerca > Schistocerca nitens. The sequence continues at coordinate 438,764,942 of NC_064616.1, forward strand.
TCAAAATACAGTGAGACGCCAATTTGTCTGTCGTCATGGTGTTAAGTGGACAGAAATAGTTGGGTGTTATTGTCAGCTTTTCTTATTGAGATTTTCATATTACCCTGACACAAGTCGCCGAGATAAATGTGTATATTCTCCGTGACGAAACATCCCACATTCCATTCATCCTGATCCATTCGTTACGTGCATCGGCGGCAATGAGTGATAGGAAAGCTGTTGTGGGGAGACGAATAACAATAACAATGGTAGTAATTACAAATCAATAATCAAGGTTGTTTACTGCATTACAGACGATTAACAAAATAACCAAGAATGGCTGAGTGTTTAATTGGCGCACTGAGTAGATGTTCTTACTGCTTTGTTACTGAATTCTGTTCTAGTTGGTTGCAGAGAGAAAACAAAGAACCCCGTAGCCATACATATCGCTAGTACAACGAGATGTCACCTATCGACTATCCTTGCTTTACATCACGAGACGAACATGGCGTCACTGAGCTGATATTTGAAATACATTTCTGTTTTCTCTCTCTGTCTATCTCTCTCCTTTTATTTTTATTTTAATTTTTTGAGGAAAGCATCGAGAAGTGCGATAATAAGCAAGTAGGCATATAACCTGTTTACAGTTATTTTCATCGGGATACATAATGCAAAAATACAACTTTTAAGTGTGTTATAGCGTAATTCCAGTTATTGACAGTCTATTCGTGAGCTTGCTCGCATTCAGTGCGGTGAAACATATCACAGAAGCAATCTAAACACAAATATTTCTTGCACCATGCGCAACACATAAACGAAATCTCGCTGCACTGACGTGTTGTCCGATTATTGCACGGAAAACATATCTGATTCATGTTGCTAAATCCAGCTCTGTCAGATATCAATTTGGAAGCGTACCAAGTGTATAAAAGTATATCTTGAAATACGCAGAAAGGCTCGTAGAGGTATTCGACTGAAACATAGCCATGACAAAAATTGTAACTGGGGTCGACAGCATCGTCGTCTACCACCTTGATAACTCGAACGGTAACAGTGCTCGGCCGGTTACTTACGTTTACTGGTATAAAAGCTACAGCATGGAAACACAAAAATGTTAATAACCCGAAGATCATTAGTTTTGGAACAAATAGAAAGTAAAGCAGTCATCTGTCGCAAGAGTGGTTTGAACACCACAGTGCTTTAATAGGCACGGTCTTGTTGGAGGTGGTATGCTGTTGCTTTCATCCGACCTTTGAGTTGACTTACCTAGCCATTTAATAAGGGAACCTACAGTTTTACGTCGCTTTCGGATCACAGTGCAACTCGGCATTTTTCACATCAACAAACACTGCCCCAGGGGAAATATGTGTAAAACGGCACATAAAAATCGTGGGACTGGTGAGGGATCGAACCTGAGAGTTTCGTATCCATAGTCTTGCTCTTTATCACCTTGCTACCAGGCAGCCCACACTGTGGTTTCCCCTTGTCATTAAAATTAAGGATATCTCGTTTGTGCCTGCGTTGGCACTTGCGTATCCCTTAGGAGACCTCACCTTTGGGATTATGCTCGTATACGCGTGTGTAAACGCTTTCCAATGCCCACTCAAGGAAGACAAGGATACCTAGTCTAGCTTCAATATTACAAATACGCCTCAGTTTGTGGATGAACGCAGACTTAGGTTGATAATCATTTTGAATATTTATCAGTACTGTACCCATTGGTGTGAAACTCGTTTTCTACCAATGATTCCCACAGCTACAGGAACACTACTTTAATACCTCTTACACAAAATACTTACGCAGTGCAATCAGACGAAAAGATCAACCTGACACAAACTGTGGGAAGTTTGTTTTACAACCTTCGTACCTGGATAAAGAGCTTTTCCTATTTGAGATATCTGTGAGCGTTGCTGCATAAGACGATTTAAGAAGAAACTAAATTCCTTCAGCTACGCCATTGTTTAAAGAAATCGTGTTAACGGCACTAAATCGTGGTTTGTAAATCGTTTACCAGCCGTACTCCGCCGCATTTCGCTGGTTCGAAGGCAAAAAACTTACTGACAAATTTCACAGAAGGAAAAGGGGGACGAAATGTCTCCCACTCGAAGGTCATGTTGTTTTACTTAAATGATTACAAAATCGGGTAAAACGAACAATGAGGTTGTCAGTATAAGCACATTACTGTTGTCAATATGATGTTGCACCGCCCAGGGCCTGTAACGATAAAGGGCCCGTTTACGTCAGGCATATTGTACACAGAAGTGGAAGAGAGAGCACCACTAAATTCTACCATCCGTATGCATTGCCTACACACAGAAATTACTGTTACAGTGTACTTATGGAGCCCACTGAGTGAATTGCATATTTTCCGGTGAGAAAGAGCACTGGCAACCAGTCTTCGCTACATTAGGTTACTTAAACTGGTGTCACTTTGAGCTACAATTTATGGCCAGCGACTGAGTGTAAGGACAGTGAGTCGGATGCGGGTTTTGCAACTGTGAAATACTTTCCTTACATTATGGAAGCGAATATTAAATTCGAACTAATATTGCGAAAATTTTGGACTTGGATAGCTTAGAATGAAAATCTTTCTGTTTATTGCAAAGGAAAACAATTGGTTTTCTAAAACATTCTGTGTCATACACAACTGGAAATAGGTCACGTCGACCAAATCATATGGAAGAACCGACAGCGACGTATATTGGAAGGCAGTAAGATCCCTTGGTTTTTGGTTTGGCAGTATTCTACAGCCATTTCTAGGCGCAAGTAAATGAAGAAGGGCAGCGCGTTTTCGTTATCAAGTAACGTCATCATCAATTACTTTTGTTTTAATGTGATCTACGTGTAATTGCTGATGTTTGATATCAACATGAAAAGGATTCCGTAGACAGGGAAAGAACTTATTCTTGGGCAACAACTTCTATAATGACCAAAAAGACTTAAATGATCTTCAAGCACATGTGTTCCAGCAGCAGTATGAAGAAAATGATAGTAGTAATGACGGTGATAATCGAATTATCCGGTAACTTCACACTTCAGAGTGGATTTTCTCGAACTAAGAAATTTGCTGAATTAGTGAAAATTTCAAAATGGCTTCAAATCGAGGCTATGACGCCTAGAAGAGTCTTTACATCCTGCTCACATGAGAATAGCATAATCTCCACGTCATAAGCTTGCTTCTACTTAATCATTCAATAGTCTCGCGTTTTTTTCCACCGTGACTAGTTTAGTAAGCTAAGCACATCATCCATTACAGCACACTCCTGGGGCTGAAAAATGTGGCCACAATGGTCTGGTGGAACGAACTATCACAAGTGCAATGCGTGGGTTCAGGCATTTACTTTTAAGAGGCACAAACAGATTTACTTTACCTCTGGTAACCTGAAGAGAAGGCTGTTATAATCCAGAATCCGCATTAAACATCACGTTCCTTCATTCCAAACTGGGCAGAGCCGGTTTACGTTGGAAAATGACATAGGTGGAGGTCAGAGTAAACAGAAATACCGTCACCAGTAAACTTACTTACATTAGAAAATTTTATTTAATTTGATGAACTGATAGCCGTCTTAAGGAACAGGGCTCTCATTTTACTTGTACTTGATTGAACTAGAGACGCTGAAAAATGATGTGGAACGAGTCATTTTAATGAAAGATTTCTTTACATACGAGTATTCAATTTCTTTACAACAATTTTTTACCCTCTCTCTCTCTCTCTCTCTCTCTCTCTCACACACACACACACACACACACACACACACACACATTCTCTTTTTATTTTTATTTGTTTGTTTTGCTCGACTATCGGCGAGGCACGAAAACGTCCGTGAATGAGTTTCTTAGTTTTGAGCACAGTTACGAAAGAAATATAAAATCAACTATGAGAGTTACTGATTTATGGTGCTTAGTAGCAGTCAGTACAGAGTATTATAAGTAACTAAGCTCCAGTCGCTAAACATCGTTACAGAAATGCGAATCAAACGCATTACGTATTCCAGGCCGTAGCAGCCGCGTCTTGAGGCGCCAGCTATGGTCACTTCCCAGTCCGCTGTAGGATCACATCGGTTCATCTTCTTCCTGCTGGTAATCTAACTGAGATTTGGCAACAACGCAACGTATGTTTGGCAACTCTGTGATCGACGAGTTACTTCCTGGTGTGAAACGGAATTAAGCCTCAAAGTTCACTTGATTTCTCATTTTATTTCCATTGTATAATCTGAGTTGTTATCGCTTGAGATGTAACAGATGATTGTAAATTTACGGTTCTCAGCCCAGCAAAGTCATTGAACGTGGCAATCGCAACTAATTTCGGCCTGTAAATAGCGGTTTACAAGGTCTAGCTACTATTGGCCTCGTAAGAGGAAAGCGCGATCCATAAATATCAGCTAGCTCAGTGTTGACGTGCTGACCTGTGGAAAAGCGGCTGTTATGGTTCGCGGTTCCAGCCTCGCTCAGTGTAACGTTTTTACCACTTCTGTGTAAGAGCTACAAGCAGTCAGATCAAACATCGATAAGCAAATCGTAAGAAAATACTTTCAGCTCATAGTGCAATGATGAAAAACTTACAATGCTGCACAACAGGTAACGCCTCTTTCTGCTGCTGACAAGCAAAATTTGGGTTTCTAGGAATACGTAACTTTATTTATGAAATGCCACATTTGCATACCTGTTGAGTATGACACAGCATACCATTTAAACACAGACCCAATCGAAATATAAGTGAGTAGTGTTTTACTAATTCGTGCAGATAGAGGCACGCCTGTGTACAGATACTCAGTTTTGTTAAAACAGACTTACTTTCGTCGTAAGGTTATCGTGGGTAGTTTTATTTCATTTCTTACAATACAGTGCACAGTTTTCGTAAGGTATCTTTTAGTGTTGTTAAAACAATACTAAACATGAGAGAGAAATTAGTCATCAACGATATATGCGAATTCTCTGATGTTATCTATAACAGTCTGACAATGCATATGCAGTTTATTGATTACATGCATGTAGAAAACTTGTTCTGAGTTAAAGCTGTCAAACAAGGTTTGAAGAAGAATAAAATGCCACTATCAGACGACAGCTAATATAGAAAATACTATTCTATTTTGGCACGATGCACTCTCCCCATACATAATACAAAAGCTCCGAGACGCATCTGCTGCCTGGCCGTCTATTAAACCTGAAAAGAACAACTTCAACAGACAGCAGAATTGCGTTTTTAAAAAAAATGTAGTAGCGAATGTATTAGAACACGCGACGTCTTATCAACAGAGCGCGACGCTTACCGTTACGCTACTAGCTGTTGCGTAACTACAGCACCAGTGGAAGTGAAGAACAGTTCCTCCAGAACTTTGGCATTCCACAGTGCTGCGAGATAATGCATATGGCCGGATCTAGACTTCAGAGAGACAGACAGTTACAGCATTTCTTTTGCACTGCACGATGGTTTCAACAAACAGATAGCGCAATAGAGTAGCTCAGATGGAAAGGAACACTTCCTATTTAAATTTCTGCATCCTACACTGTTGGCAGTTCTGTGTAGGTGGCAGTAACGTTATTTTATTTCGGTGATTACAAAATAGAGTCGAATGTATGCACTGGGTAGCCAAGGCAGCTAGTTCATGGCGATTCGGTCAACCAAAGAAATGAATGTACTGAACATCCTGCAAACCACTACAGGGAGCCTGTGTGTCAGAATTATCAACTTGTGTGCTGCAACGGTGTTATGATAGAGAAATGAGTCGTAGAGAAGAGGGTTTTGGTGGTCTGTTGGACTGATGATAGTTTCTTATGATGTTGGTCTCGGTTCGATTCCAACTTCTGCTGATGTTTTTTGATAGGGAGAGGCATATTCTTTTCTCTTCTGGCTACGCCAAATGAAGAAGGTATAATGAAACATGATATTCCTTCTCTACCAAGTAGACGTTAGGTGGAACCACAATAAAGTAAGGAGTGGCGACATGTAGAAACTCTATCACCAGTAACCTTTCTTATACTAGTTGTTTATTTCTAGTGACGAAACAAACCCTGTGTATGGTTACACGACACTTATTCCGTCTTTTATTTGAGCTTCCGTATGTCGACAAAATTGGTTCTGTACTGGGAATGCAACTCAGACCGCCCTTTACGCGGAATTTGATCCCTTTGTGACAATACAGCTCGACTACAACTTGCTGTTTGTTCAAAACTGCAGATTTCTCAACATCTCCACATATTGCGCATTAATGGGTTGGAATCCTGGCCCAGCACTAAACTTTTCACTATGTATTATCAAGCTCTAGTATGAGAACACCTATCTGCTGGTGGATAATAATTTATATTTTTAATGCATTTTCATTCGTTGGCAACACTAACGATATCTGACGATTTTGACTCCCAGTGAGACACAGAACTATTTGCGAGATCACTGTAAGTTCAAGGATGTTATTCCGAGCTGCTGGTGGAGAAAAATTCGGTAGCTGACGTCTCTTTGTGTGTAGTCAACAACGATATGTAAGGGGCTCAATTCTTAGTCAGCACTGAGCTTTTTGTCATTTTATTTCTATTTCAAACATGCTCACATTCGCTGCTGGTGTAATAAACCCATACTTAACGTTCCTTTTCTCTAGAATATAACAGCGATATGTGCCGGGTTGGAGTCCTTGGAAGGAAAAAATTAAAGTTTCGTCTCGTCATTTCAGTTAATACATCTACCTACTGCCGAGAAAATCCGATATGTAAAAGTTGATTGTGCTTCGATAAGAATCCGATTAGGTTCTGGGGTCGAATCCCTGTCCCACACTAAGCTTTACCTCACTGCATTTCAAGTAAGTTACTTGTGAAGAAGCAGTAGTTAACATCTCTCGTAGTTCGTTAACAGGGGCAATAGATTCTTGGTAGGAATTCGCGACCGTTAAAAATGTTTACGTAATGTAATTTAAAGTTGATATTTGTTAACTGATACTGTCTAAAATCGAGTTATATCACTCTCTTTATGCCTAGTCAGGAATGACTGTTAATTTCCGTCAGTCACGAAATCTTAGTTTGCATGACCTGGGTTTGAATCCATATCCAGATCGAGTCGGTTCGTCGTGTCATTTGAAGTTCATACATATTCTCAACTAGCTGCTCGTGAATAACGTAAATTTTTAATGACTTTTGTGTTAAATAACAAGTATGGTATGTTACTTTGAAGAGGAAATTATTAATACGACGAAATTACTACGTGCATTACCTATCTGACGTAATAATGAGAGTGCTAACATTTCAGCTATGTCAGTTATTGCAATAAATGCGAGCTTACAAGCCTTAAGGACAGCCTTATCTATGATGAGGTGTTCCCTGATATTTTTAGTATCGTGGTATTACTTTACATCCTGAGTTATTGCGATACAGAGCAGTGTTTTCTAGTAGTGACTTGTTGGAACCATTTGCAATAGTCAAACGACGTTATCAAGGAGCGATTAGAGGACCTGCTAGAGAGCTGCGCTATGTGGGTTGCATGGGAATCAGGCGAAATGCAATCCAGGTCGTTCGGATACTTTTGTGCATGACTGTGCTTCGTTAACAATCCGATTAGGTGCTGGGTTCGCATCCCAGTCACAAGCTTTATATGATGACATTTCAATTTTAAACATCAGCATACCTTGTTCCTTGTGAATGACACCTTATTAAACGTCGTTGGGGGTAGTTCCGAGGATGGTAACTGTTATGACAGGATTGCCAGTTCAGCACAAACATTTTCGTCACTTATTTTCACGATCTGAATTGATAACTGATACTGGTGCAAACGTTTATACTTCACGTCTCTTTATGCCTAGTGTTCCGGTCTCAATAAGGCACAAACAAAGCTTAGCTTAGTTAGCAATGGCTGTAGGTGCTGGGTTTGAATCCAGGTCCAGAACGACGACGTTGGTCATGTCATTTAAAGTTCAAATTTGTGTACACGTAGCTGTTGATGTGTTACAAGAACAATGATATTACTGGTGATTCGCTGTTAATGTTGAGATTTCCTTAGAGTGCTTGTCGCTATTAATCGCGTTTTTCTACTTGTTCGTCCCATATCCAGTTTCCAGAGCCACTCGCCGTTGAGCGACCTTCAGCACGTGAATGGAAAACCTTTTAGAGAGCGAAAAACTTTTTTCCAATGCCGTACAACTTTGTAACTCAATATATTGTCTCAAGTATTTAACTTTGACTAACGATTACTGTACGATATATGTAAAATATTTAGTTTTCTCAGAACTTTTGGAATGTCACTTGTTGTAATTAAGGTTAGTTTATGAGTGTTATGGGGTGTCTCATCGCTAAGAACGTGTTTTCTAATATGTTTTGTATGACGATTTAGTTGACGCTTAGACCGATAGCCATAAAGACCTTTAGTCTCTTAGTAGTCTCTTGCAGTACCAATTGGGTGTAGTCAAACGACTGTATCCCACAGGGTTTTCGTGTTTAGAGGACCTGCAACACAGCTACATTATGTTGGTTGTATTCGGCAGTGACCCACTTTTTTTGCTGTCAAGTGTACACTCGTCTCTTCTTCAGAACATTCTGAACAATTTCTTGAATACTTGATTTAGAGATGACGTGACACAACAAAGTTGAGACACTACGGATCCAACATTCTCGATTGCACACTGTACTCTCACAACTGACTGGTCTAATGCACATATGTTGTTCGCAGTTGTTAGTTCAAGCTGCAGCCTTAGTTACTGCGCTGACGACGCTTATTCGCAACATCAGGAATAACATTAGTTCCGGAAGTTTTTGGAAGGATGGTGTATATAACAGACCCTAACCAAACAAACGTTCTGGTTTCCACATCGACTTTAATTGGACTCGCATCATACTTCGATTAGTCTCGAGAGTATGTCTTGAAATTGTGTCAGTTCACCTCAACCTAGATTCAATAATTTTTTTAGTGCCCTTAAGTAGTTCTGATACCAAGAAACGCCGAAGTCAGTGTTTCTTGTTCTTGCACGATTTTTTCGATGAGAACTGCAAGTATTTGATCAGTTTTTTGAAGTTGCTCTCAATTTGCTTCGTGACCCTCCAACGCTATAGCCACAAATGTTGAATGCAGTCTTGTAAAGTTGCTCCCCAGAACGTAATAATGCGTGATACATCAGATTTCTCGAAGGCCAAACATAAGGGTTATGCTTGGGAGGTCGGAAACGGTGACCAGTCTGGCAATAAGCTGCTATTTGAGCAAATGTTGTGGGGTGCTGTCTCCGTGACGAAACACTTTTTCTTCGGGCACATTTCCAAATGCTGATGGTCCGTTACCTTGAGTTCCGTAAACAAATGCGGATAGGTTCCCGTGACTAAATCGAACTATATCCCCTTCTCGTTAGTGGGCTGAAACATGGAATGAATGTTGATCGGAATTTATCCCCAGCTGGCTTCAAATATTTCACAAGTAGAAAATGTCTACGGGTATCTTGCAGGAGAAAATGATATACACGAACTGATATCTGTTGCAGAATGGTTGGATCAGTGGGCGCCTCAATGCTTAGTGGTGACGTAGATTCTATAGGACAATATTTATCCCAAAACTTACTTTGTTTTTATTAAGAAACTGTGAGTTTGTTTTAGATATATGCCCATATAAAGTCTACAGTCTCTTGTGGTCTTTTCGTACTGTATTAATTCTCTCATAATGGAATTTCAAACTCAAGTAACACCCACCACTATGGATAGGTGTTTTAGTTTTGGAAAAGGGTAATCTGAGTAGACTTAGACTCCACACGTACCATTTGCGTTGATATCATCTATTTGCTTCGTCAAGAATATCGTTTAAAAGGACAAGAGTGTCATCTACATAACGGCGAAGATACTCGTGACGAAGCGGTTTAATAGGATCCATAATGATATTACTTCCACCAACAAGAGGAAAACGGGTATACTAATTTTATTTTTCGATGTGGTTGGATGCCGCCGGCCGCTGTGGGCGAGCGTTTTTAGGCGCTTTAGTCCGAAACTGCGCTACTGCTACGGTCGCAGGTTCGAATCCTGCCTCGGGCATGGCTGTGTGTGATGTCCATATGTTAGTTAGGTTTAAGTAGTTCTAAGTCTGGGGGACTGATGGCCTCAGATGTTAAGTCCCATAGTGCTTAGAACTATTTGAACCATTTTTAGTGGGGATGCTCACCTGTTCATTGCATTCAGAAAAGCCAATGAATCTGACCCTCATAATTCACAAAAGTCCTTCCCGCCACGGTCCCACAAAGAAGCGTATTTCCTCTCAGCGAATGTCAGGATAGTCAAATAACATTTAAGAGGGGTGAATATTGACACTGAATGACGAAGGAGGTAACATCTAACAATGACTTTGTACCAGCTTTATCTACGAGGTTAAAGGCCTACACCGACAAACAAGAGAGAAAATCTAAAACCGAGATCATTTCACCGGAGCAGGAGAGAGGTGTGCTGGAAGCACATGGTTTGACGCACATGCAGTGATGCATCTTCCAAGAGCGCATGCAGTACGCCGTCAAGGAACCGTAAGTAAGCGGCACCCGAAAGATGTGGTGGAAGAAGATATGGCCGAATCACATGTCCATCCAGAAACCCTACATAAATGCTCAGATCGTATCATTCCTGAAACACACAGGAGCTCGCAGCATGCGGTTTCTGATCAGCCCATACATGTCTGTGGTGAGAATTGACAACATCTTCCCTGGTGAACCTGGCTTCATCCATGAAAAGGATACGACGTGGGTAGACAGACTCGTCCACACAATGGTGCAAGAACCACCTACAAGAGTGGATTCCTGATCCAAAATCCTGTGTTGCAGTGCCTGTACCTTCAGGGGGTGAGACGGATGTAGTTGCTGCTCATGCGGAACATGCCAGACAGTTTGGTGAAGTACCTTCAGTCTAAGTATAATGTTTCGAATACTCGTCGTCGCATCCTCTCCGACTGATGGAGTACAGTCTGTTCAGACTCGGGTGTGTGGTGCCGCCGTGGAGTAACACAGTCGGACAAGCTGGTGGTAATGTACCTGTCTCCGGTTGTTGTAGGAGAACGGTGATACAATATTGATAGTACCAGCAGTTTTTGTGAGACGTTCCGGGACTGTAAGTGGCATTTACTATTTGCTGAACTGTAATGTAAGACTTGTTGAAAGCCATTGTGATGCTTCTGGTCAGAGTTCTGCATAGGAACCACCGAGCAGGAAAGTGTGTGAACATAGTCAGTTAAAGGCAAAAATTATGGAATACTCAATACAATATTTACGAAATTTTTTATAATCAACAGCGAAATTTAAAATAACATTTCGCTATGTTCCTTGGCTGTGCTGAGTTATAATGAAAGTATACTCGAGTGTGTTCTTTACAAATTCATTATACCTTGAATAAAAGTAGATATTTAAAGGCGTCAACTGGTAATAAATTATTTGTTAAATTCATCAGTTTGAAGTCAAAATGTGTGCACTATAGTTAAAATGTCATCAGAGACCGAGTACATCACAGTAGAATGTTGAAAGTGCCCGGAGAACTCGGCGTTTCCTTTGAATCGTGTTACGTGTATTATTCTTTTACAAGATTTGTTTCTAATGGTTTATCTACCTATTATTATGAGTACTGAAAATGCTATGATTGTTGAAAGTCCACAGAATATATACTTGTAACCTCCTCTGTTACCACTAAAATAGTAAATTTGATTCGCTATTGAATGAGAGTTGGCAGAACAGATGTATGAACACGTTTACTACCATTAGATTACACAAAAGCCACAAAGTTACAGAGATACCGTGTATAATTGTTCGGATCGGCTAGATTCTCTCTTCATCGCTGGAGACATGAACGTCTGTCAGGTGCTAACATGCTAGAGGAACGTAGGAACATCACACATCCCCTGCATTCTGTTCTCATACTGTCAGCCGAAACCAAATGTGTTCATATCGCCCCTGATTGAGCTGACGATCGCTATCAGCTCAATCAAGATGGCGCTAATTACCCTTATGTCTTAACGGCCCTCAGGTTTTGTGGCAGCACGTCGATTGTGTAAACCTTCTGTCATCCAATGTCATCGATCACTTGAGGAGCTCCGGTACAAGACAATCAACCTGAGTTACAGTTCTGTAACCGGCCAACCATCCCCTCACGAGGCCTCCAACATAAATACGTGCTTAGTCACTTACTACAGACCCGGTATATCCTGTCATCCTCTTTGAATTGCAGATCCACACACAGCACAGTGCCTCGTGTCTAGGAATAAGCACTGCCTTCGTAAACGACGATCGGTAATGGGAAACTCGTTATGCAGCAGGCATTAACCTAGTGTAAACATGTGAATCGAAAGTTCACATTAGATGCTATAAGGCCCTATCGGATCATGGGAAGTGTAAAAGGTAGTCTTTAACGCGATTTCTTCTGTGCATACTTACGCATATCATCCGTATTTGCAGGAGTTATTCATACCTACCTGTAAAATAAATCCGTAAAGAAGAGATAAATGTGTCTGGAACGGATATACATTCCGGAACTCTGTAGTGCAGTCTTTTTAATTTTCTCATGCTACTAATTCTGAACCAATAAATTCGATTACTTAAATATTGTTCGAAACACTCATCTCCCACCGAAACAGACTGGGACTTGAAGCCCCGTATCACCCTTTCTACAGTGAAAAAATGCCACATACATACAGATGATTGCCGGCCGCGGTGGTCTCGCGGTTCTAGGCGCGCAGTCCGGAACCGCGCGACTGCTACGGTCGCAGGTTCGAATCCTGCCTCGGGCGTGGATGTGTGTGATGTCCTTAGGTTGGTTAGGTTTAACTAGTTCTAAGTTCTAGGGGACTGATGACCTAAGATGTTAAGTCCCATAGTGCTCAGAGCCATTTGAGCCATACAGATGATTGAAACTACACTCCTGGAAATGGAAAAAAGAACACATTGACACCGGTGTGTCAGACCCACCATACTTGCTCCGGACACTGCGAGAGGGCTGTACAAGCAATGATCACACGCACGGCACAGCGGACACACCAGGAACCGCGGTGTTGGCCGTCGAATGGCGCTAGCTGCGCAGCATTTGTGCACCGCCGCCGTCAGTGTCAGCCAGTTTGCCGTGGCATACGGAGCTCCATCGCAGTCTTTAACACTGGTAGCATGCCGCGACAGCGTGGACGTGAACCGTATGTGCAGTTGACGGACTTTGGGCGAGGGCGTATAGTGGGCATGCGGGAGGCCGGGTGGACGTACCGCCGAATTGCTCAACACGTGGGGCGTGAGGTCTCCACAGTACATCGATGTTGTCGCCAGTGGTCGGCGGAAGGTGCACGTGCCCGTCGACCTGGGACCGGACCGCAGTGACGCACGGATGCACGCCAAGACCGTAGGATCCTACGGAGTGCCGTAGGGGACCGCACCGCCACTTCCCAGCAAATTAGGGACACTGTTGCTCCTGGGGTATCGGCGAGGACCATTCGCAACCGTCTCCATGAAGCTGGGCTACGGTCCCGCACACCGTTAGGCCGTCTTCCGCTCACGCCCCAACATCGTGCAGCCCGCCTCCAGTGGTGTCGCGACAGGCGTGAATGGAGGGACGAATGGAGACGTGTCGTCTTCAGCGATGAGAGTCGCTTCTGCCTTGGTGCCAATGATGGTCGTATGCGTGTTTGGCGCCGTGCAGGTGAGCGCCACAATCAGGACTGCATACGACCGAGGCACACAGGGCCAACACCCAGCATCATGGTGTGGGGAGCGATCTCCTACACTGGCCGTACACCACTGGTGATCGTCGAGGGGACACTGAATAGTGTACGGTACATCCAAACCGTCATCGAACCCATCGTTCTACCATTCCTAGACCGGCAAGGGAACTTGCTGTTCCAACAGGACAATGCACGTCCGTATATATCCCGTGCCACCCAACGTGCTCTAGAAGGTGTAAGTCAACTACCCTCGCCAGCAAGATCTCCGGATCTGTCCCCCATTGAGCATGTTTGGGACTGGATGAAGCGTCGTCTCACGCGGTCTGCACGTCCAGCACGAACGCTGGTCCAACTGAGGCGCCAGGTGGAAATGGCATGGCAAGCCGTTCCACAGGACTACATCCAGCATCTCTACGATCGTCTCCATGGGAGAATAGCAGCCTGCATTTCTGCGAAAGGTGGATATACACTGTACTAGTGCCGACATTGTGCATGCTCTGTTGCCTGTGTCTATGTGCCTGTGGTTCTGTCAGTGTGATCATGTGATGTATCTGACCCCAGGAATGTGTCAATAAAGTTTCCCCTTCCTGGGACAATGAATTCACGGTGTTCTTATTTCAATTTCCAGGAGTGTATGTTTCATCTAAAGGTAGAATCTTTTAATCAGATACAATCCCGGAGCGTATTTTCTTTAAAAAAGCGTTCCTTGCTGCATGGTGTATGCAGGATACATTTCTGGGCTTGTACTTCTTGTTCAGGGGTTAAGACAAGAAGTGTTTAAAGTATCCGGCGAATGTTATCACAAAACATGTGCGGGAAATAAAAGTAAAATAACTTTATTTATTTCCAAATTAAACGTAATTTGGCACAACTATTTCAGTATTTATAAATGAAGCGAATTGCATTCACTGAAAGGCAGTGAATAAATGAAATTCCTTATATTAGCAGGAAATGTGGTTCCGAATTCCCCTCTGGCACATATTTTCATACTTCCCAGTCATACAAAGTGTTTATAAACTATCAAAAAAGGATTTTAGAATTAGATAGAAGCATTGACGTCACACGTCTCTGAGTGTCCATCTAAGTGTGATGCAGACAGATTTTTTGCCCTTTCCTTGATTGAGTTGATGGCACCATATCTTATCATCTGCCGTGATAATCTGAAGAAACGAGTCCTTTCAGTTACACCTGCCAACAAAATCTCGAGACATTTCCTAGTTCAACTCCACTTCATGAATAAATTGCGATACTGGTCTGACATTCCATGTGTTTATGTATCATGCGTGTATTACATTCGTCTGAACTGATTGTCGCCTAACCAAGCGTAATTACTGCAGCTTTAATAGACCTGGCTTGAAAATAAACTTGGTAGTTTAAAATTAGTCACTAGATTAATAAAAAGATGTGCAAATTATGGCATTCACACTATATTGGACAATCCCCAACTGATCCACTCTCAAAGACACTGATTTCGTGTCAGTATCTGTCAAAAGCGCTCAGTGTTGTCCATTGTTACGTTTGTTGGCGGTCGATCTGGTTTTGTGTATCTCAAGCAGCTGCCACAACGCTTCAAAATCATTTTAGCCTCTAACAGACCGATAACCGATAGGTTAACTGATAACAGCCGAGTGATCAATCTGGATAAACCGAAAAGTTCGGAAATAAGACAATCTTAACGAAACATTGACGAAGTGAGCTGGGGAATGTACACCTACTGTCAGAGTTGACCGTCTCGTCTCCTACTCGGCTTTAACTGAAACAGTACGTACTGAGCAAATCACTGTGTGCCTGAGGTAGTAGAAAAGCTCGCAGTCTGTCAGATTCGGACCACAGAAGAATTATATCACTGAACGAAATAAGGTCACCAGTCTAATACAGGCAATTTCACTGCATTAAGTATTAACCATCTCAACAATGATTCTTCTAATTTAGAAATACGCATGCGTCTTTCATTGACTATATAGTCACGAGTGGAAGGTGAAAATTACCCAGTGCGACTCTGAGAATACATTTACTAATAAATTAAAAGGAAAAGGTAGTATTATTATTATTTGTTCCGAAATTACTGTGTGACAGATTATACGTATACGACAATGAAAAGGAATCGCAACCCAATAACGATTATCTTACTTTCCGATTTTAGGATTAATAATCTGTAGTAAATAATTAATTTCTTGAGTTAGTTCAATTGGAAGCAAATTAAATGTTTAATTAATACTGCAAACAAGTTTAGTGACTTACTTTGATTATAGTTTGTAAGACCTATTTTTGACCTATTTTGTATCTGTATCGATATTTCTATGTCAGTTTGTAGTACTGCTTATATGTAATGTTGTATCTGTCATGGAAATTCTTTGACTGTGTATATACATATTTTAGTTACGTGAAATTTGCAACGACGTTGTTTAAATTATGCTTGTGAATTTAAATAACTAATGAAATAATTGTTATGTAATGTACTATAAATGACTTGGTTCATAATTACGGAACTTACTGTTAAATGTGAAAGATGTTGGGAAGCCCGGCAGCTGCGGAAGTAGCCCGGCGGAGTGGAAAACGTGTGGTTGGCGCGCAAGTGGCAACTCGTCCTTTGTGACGAGTAAGGGGTCTCGGCTAAGCAGTGCTGTCGTTAACAGCAGTAGCGGGTAATTGTGGGTCATAGTCCCGGAGTTTTGAGGCCAGAAGAGCTTAAGGGCAGTATTTATGGGCCTTGGATGCTGCATTTGGTGATACCATTATCATGTCATGGTTTTTGGCACTATAAAAATATAATTTCGACGCCAAGAAGATATTGAACTGAGCGAGACAAACAGTACTGCCATTACTGCATCGCCGGCAGGTTAACAGCCACTGCAAATTGCGCCACCAGTGCCACCAGCGTTGAATTGTTTATATTTGGCACTCTGTGAATGGACCAGGTATTTGTGAAATTTGGTTGATTTTAATATTAATTGTGGTGTTGCTAAAAACTTCATCTGACGCCCGTGATTATCCCATATCACAAACATGGTCAGGAATCCTACCCTAGTAAATTTAATTCCGAGTGTCTTAATTTATCACGAGAAAGTCGTTGAACTTGACTTGTTGTCATTTGCACGGCCAATTATGTTTTTGAGTAGGTCAAAGGCCTGCTTATCAAATCACATTTGTTATTTAAAGAGTTATATTTTGCTGTGATATACTTAATTAATAATTAATGATTAGAATACTTACCAGGCTTCATACATAGTTGTGTAGTTTTGTTAATGAGCATGGTTTTTCAAACCATGAAAGTTTAAGGGTCCTCATGTACTAGGCTAGGAAGTTAATGAAGCAGTGCAAAGGCTTCTTCAGAGCCCGTGTAGTTAGTTTTGCATTCTGTTTAGTTGCTTCAAACAGAGTTTAAGAAAGAACTATTTGCAGTGTTATCTGTTCTAATGCAAGATGTGATTGCCTGGGGTACCATTTCTTTTCGTCGGAGGACACATCTGATTGTTGCTATCGGCGGCAAACTCATAGCACAGCGACATATCGGCGATATTCTACACCACGTTTTATTTCCCTTCATGGCGAACCATCCTGGTCTTAAATGTCAGCAAGATAACGCCCTCCAGCACTCGGAGAGAGATTCTACTGCTTGTCTTCTTGCTTTCCGCATCTACTTTGGCCAGCAAGGTTGGCGGATGTCTCCCCAGTTGATAACGTTTTTAGCGTAATGGGCAGGGCCTTCCAGCCTACTAGAAATTTTGACGGTGTAACGCGCAATTTCGACAGGAGTTTGCACTATATCCCTCCTCAGGATCACATCCGAGAACTGTATCAGTCAGTTCCAAGCTGAATGTCTGCTTGTATAAGGGCCAGAAGTGGACCACAGTACTATTGACTTGCTAAATGAGTGAAGCTCTTTATTTTAAGTAAGTCATCAAATTTTTCTGAAACTGTAATCATCTGTTTTTCTGTACATGTACATCGCATCTACCAACTCTCGTCCCATTCGAATGCATCCTTCGTGGTGCGTCGACTATTTTGGCTTAGAGTGTATGTAACCGGTTTCGAGCTTAAAAGTTCATCGTTCAACTGACAAAAATAGGATAAAAGTGATCTACGTTAGAGCAACTGTAATATTCATCAAAATAATTAAGTTTAAATTAAACGCTAAATAGATGTAAATCGATCAAAACAGAAAATATCGAGATAAAAGCAGTGACTATATGCAAGGGTGAAGTGGAAGAGGAGGAGCAGAGTTGTTGTTGTTGTTGTTGTTGTGGTCTTCAGTCCTGAGACTGGTTTGATGCAGCTCTCCATGCTACCCTATCCTGTGCAAGCTTCTTCATCTCCCAGTACCCACTGCAACCTACATCCTTCTGAATCTGCTTAGTGTATTCATCTCTTGGTCTCCCTCTACGATTTTTACCCTCCACGCTGCCCTCCAATGCTAAATTTGTGATGCCTCAAAACATGTCCTACCAACTGATCCCTTCTTCTAGTCAAGTTGTGCCACAAACTTCTCTTCTCCCCAATCCTATTCAATACCTCCTCATTAGTTACGTGGTCTACCCACCTTATCTTCAGCATTCTTCTGTAGCACTACATTTCGAAAGCTTCTATTCTCTTCTTGTCCAAACTGGTTATCGTCCATGTTTCACTTCCATACATGGCTACACTCCATACAAATACTTTCAGAAACGACTTCCTGACACTTAAATCTATACTCGATGTTAACAAATTTCTCTTCTTCAGAAACGATTTCCTTGCCATTGCCAGTCTACATTTTATATCCTCTCTACTTCGACCATCGTCAGTTATTTTACTCCCCAAATAGCAAAACTCCTTTACTACTTTAAGTGTCTCATTTCCTAATCTAATCCCCTCAGCATCACCCGATTTAATTTGACTACATTCCATTATCCTCGTTTTGCTTTTGTTGATGTTCATCTTATATCCTCCTTTCAAGACACTGTCCATTCCGTTCAACTGCTCTTCCAAGTCCTTTGCTGTCTCTGACAGAATTACAATGTCATCGGCGAACCTCAAAGTTTTTACTTCTTCTCCATGAATTTTAATACCTACTCCGAATTTTTCTTTTGTTTCCTTTACTGCTTGCTCAATATACATACAGATTGAATAACATCGGGGAGAGGCTACAACCCTGTCTCACTCCTTTCCCAACCACTGCTTCCCTTTCATGCCCCTCGACTCTTATAACTGCCATCTGGTTTCTGTACAAATTGTAAATAGCCTTTCGCTCCCTGTATTTTACCCGTGCCACCTTCAGAATTTGAAAGAGAGTATTCCAGTTAACGTTGTCAAAAGCTTTCTCTAAGTCTACAAATGCTAGAAACGTAGGTTTGCCTTTCCTTAATCTTTCTTCTATGATAAGTCGTAAGGTCAGTATTGCCTCTCGTGTTCCAACATTTCTACGGAATCCAAACTGATCTTCCCCGAGGTCCGCTTCTACCAGTTTTTCCATTCGTCTGTAAAGAATTCGCGTTAGTATTTTGCAGCTGTGACTTATTAAACTGATAGTTCGGTAATTTTCACATCTGTCAACACCTGCTTTCTTTGGTATTGGAATTATTATATTCTTCTTGAAGTCTGTGGGTATTTCGCCTGTCTCATACATCTTGCTCACCAGATGGTAGAGTTTTGTCATGACTGGCTCTCCCAAGGCCATCAGTAGTTCTAATGGAATGTTGTCTACTCCCGGGGCCTTGTTTCGACTCAGGTCTTTCAGTGCTCTGTCAAACTCTTCACGCAGTATCTTATCTCCCATTTCATCTTCATCTACATCCCCTTCCATTTCCATAATACTGTCCTCAAGTACATCGCCCTTGTATAAACCCTCTATATACTCCTTCCACCTTTCTGCCTTCCCTTCTTTGCTTAGAACTGGGTTGCCATCTGAGCTCTTGATATTCATACAAGTGGTTCTCTTATCTCCAAAGGTCTCTTTAATTTTCCTGTAGGCAGTATCTATCTTACCCCTAGTGAGAAAAGCCTCTACATCCTTACATTTGTCCTCTAGCCACCCCTGCTTAGCCATTTTGCACTTCCTGTCGATCTCATTTTTGAGACGTTTGTATTCCCTTTTGCCTGCTTCATTTACTGCATTTTTATATTTTCTCCTTTCATCAATTAAATTCAATATTTCTTCTGTTACCCAAGGATTTCTATTAGCCCTCGTCTTTTTACCTACTTGATCCTCTGCTGCCTTCACTACTTCATCCCTCAGAGCTACCCATTCTTCTTCTACTGTATTTCTTTCCCCCATTCCTGTCAATTGTTCCCTTATGCTCTCCCTGAAACTCTCTACAACCTCTGGTTCTTTCAGTTTATCCAGGTCCCATCTCCTTAAATTCCCACCTTTTTGCAGTTTCTTCAGTTTCAATCTGCAGTTCATAACCAATAGATTGTGGTCAGAATCCACATCTGCCCCTGGAAATGTCTTACAATTTAAAACCTGGTTCCTAAATCTCTGTCTTACCATTATATATTCTATCTGATACCTATTAGTATCTCCAGGATTCTTCCAGGTATACAACCTTCTTTTATGAGTATGAACTGAAATAAATCTTGCTACACCAAAATTTACATTTGTAGCTGTTGTGAATGCTGCAGTAATGCGTACTAATTCAGATTGAGGGGTAGTAAGATTGCTTTCAGTTTATATTCTTCCTTTACTTTTCCGCTTTATTCTCGGACACCCACCCACCCACACACACACACACACACACACACACACACACACACACACACACACATAATACTTTTTCAGTGAATAGCATTGTATTTTCTTCTGTGTTCTCTCACATTTTATGAGTATTTTATGAGTATTCAGCTTACGTGTTTTGAATTATATTACATTAGCACTATCAAGTATGACATCTACCCTGTTTCGTGTTTCTGTACCTCACTCTTCCTGTGTAAAATCATTTTCAAAGTTGTTCACCTTTCTGATGACGAAGGTTGATAATAGCCTGATGATGATGATGTTGTAAACCGAGAAGCAGTTAACTGAATGAATTAGTACTGTAGAATATCCTCATTTTTGTGTCTTTCATTTATAAGTATGAAGTTGTTATCCCAAGAAACAACAATAGAATCGCTTAACGTAATACCAAATGTTCTAATTGTTCTTATTTAAAAGCTGAAGATCGGAATCGAGGCTGGTGCCAGCTCACTCCCTAATGCCGGAATGTGAACTACATAGAAAAACAGAACTTTGCTTCCTATATCATAGTTCGGCAGGCAGTCTACAAGACGTAACTACTACCACTCATCGAGTATGCAGCTATCCCAAAGCGCGGATCAATAGATGAGGAGACGAGAAAAATTACGGAACCGGGCCGTGAAGCTGTGCTCTGCTACCAGCACACGATTCCACGGTCCACAGAACTGGTGCCCAGACGGCTGGCGTCCTCTATGTGCGGCCGTGGTTCCGCGAGATGTCGCCAGTGTTTCATGCTCAAACAGAAAGATCGCCGAACCGCTACATCCTAGCCCTGTGGCACTTTGCACTGTGCACTGCTGCACCAGAAAACACTGTCTGAAAACTTATACGTCTGAGTGCGCCAGAAAACAGGAAACAAACTGTGTGAGAAACTAGAAAACACTTAGTAAACGAGAAAATGTAGAGTTTAAAAGACCTGTACGAAACAACCACTAACTTTAAACTCCATCATATCGCTGAAATCCAGGGACGTATCTCTCTCCGTGGCATCATCGTACTAAGTGTATTTCATCTTAAACTGCCTTGAAGCTTTGGTTCAAACATTTCTTGTAGTTTTACCCCCAATTTAAAACTTATTTCTGACCTTCAACATTCATGCCAATAATATAATGGTGCTTCACGGTAGCTGATTCATCCTCGCAGACAAAACCTTATTTATCCATAAATTCTCCTAAAACCAAGTCCTAGGCTTCATCCTCAATGTTTTAAGCAAACATAGGGGTTGTATCCCTCCAGCACTCTCCACACTTACAAAGCCTTGTTCCGACTCATCCTCCGTAATGCCAGTGTCGCCTGGATTTCTTCTCCATCCATTTTCAAGCGGTTCTTTCTCTTATTGCCATCCTTCGCAGAAATACTTTACCAAATGTTTGAACTTCCCTCACTTCTCATCCTACAAATTGGTCCTGTTCCGCTGCGGGTTTCATTAGTACTCCATCATTTTCGTCCAAAGTTACCAATCCCGGCATTTTGGTTGCCAATACTGTCCCATCACATTGATCCTATATCTACGGACATTCCATATTGTCTACTAACTCATTTTGCACATCCTCTCCCTCCCAAAATATTAAATCTGCCTTAATGTTTCTCTCTCCTATCAGATCAAACACATTCATAAGTATCCGTACACACATTAGGGTTCCATCCCACTTCCTGATTCTGTTCTTCTCCTCCCGGCCCGTAAGAATGGCTTGGTCTCTATCCTAGACACCTATTTACTGTCACGCAGTTATACTGCTATCGACTCTCCTGAAGTACACATCACCACATGCAAACCTACCAGTATTAATAACATCACACATCTAACAGCACCTTCATTAGTATACCAACATTTTATTAAAAACCCAACAAATAAAATTTAACTTTCATTTTACAAATGAATAGTAAATGATTTAAAAATCTAATCAATAATTTATTATTCAAAAGTTTTTTATTGTTAGGAAAAAATTTTGATTTAAGAACAAGAATTATTGTTCAGCTCTCATCCTTTAGAACGATGAATGAAATTACAATGCAGAAAAGAGAATGGAAATTTGCTCCCCTAACAGTGCAACGCAGTGGTTCTGTGGTGCATTAACAGACGATTAGATAATAGGAACTGTTATTCAGGTCTCTTAAAGCAATGTTATTAGCACGTCGTAAACAGGTAACAGGCATAGAGACTGGATTATAATTTTTATGTAGCAATGGCACTGCATATCTCCTTAAACTGACAGCAGGGTACTACCAGCTTAGTATTATGGTCATCCGCTGTGATCTGGTTCCGTAAGGGCCAGTCAAATGAAAACTGGAGGGATGGAAAAAAGTAAGTAAACTGCTTACAATAATAAATATAATCGGTAAAATTGTTAATACATTTTTCCCACAGTAAGACAAGATGGTCAATACCTTCATGGAAAAATTTTTCGGGTGCCTACAATACCATGCTTGTACCGAGGTGAAAACTTCGTCCGCAGCAAATCGATGGCCACGAATGTCTTCCTTCAAGGCGCTAAACGTATGGAAATCGTATTAGGAGAGATCGGGACTATATGGAGCACGTGTAAGGGCTTCCCAGTGCATCATCTTCAGTATGGTCGAAACAACTGGCAACACATGAGTTGGTATTATCATGCCACGGGATGACGCCATCCATCAACATGCCTGGGCGTTTGGACTTGAAGGTACGCTTCAGTTTTTGCAAAGTGTCCACTTACCGCTGTGCGTTAATTGTGGTCCCACGTTCTAGGAAGTCAATGAGCATGGGGCCCTTGCAGCCAAGGAAAAATATCATCACTACTTTCCCAGAGCTAGCGTGCATGTCATGCAGTTTTTCGGTGCGGCTGAAACCGTGGGTTTCCATTGGTGGCTCTGACACTTACTTTCTGGCTCTAAGTGATGAGCCCTTTTGTATCTCCAGAGAAAATACGGGACAGGGAACGACAACATTTATCGTGATACCGTTTCAGGTGTGCAGTAACGTCGACAATCTTTTCAACTTCTGCTTCTGCTCTGGATGTGGGGAACTCGATGCTCACGGCTGCTCTGTCACGATGGCGTGAGCTGTGTGGTGACTGATACTCAACATAAGCTGAATGCTGTCGACACCTTTGGTGCCACTGGAATCCCCTGGTAACACGGACGTCGCAGCGACTCCTGATACGCAACATCTGACCGGTCCGTCCTCACTCCAGAGTGGAGGGCAGACAGTGGTGGGATCGCGTGTCACTGGGTGGAATGCGAAAGAGGGAGCAGGCGATGCGGCTGGCTTCCTACGTCTTTAGCAACAGGTAGGAGGTGCTACCCAGTGTTGATGATAACTCTGAGCCAGCACGGGATGCCTCTCCTTTTGGGGCAACGGTCGAGTTTTCTACCCAGTCCGGACAAGTGCAGAGGGTGGATGTGCTAGTCATAGGGAGCTCCAACGTTATGCGGGTGGTGGAGCTCTTCAGAGAGATAGCAGACTAGCAGGCAAGGCGGAAAAGAATTCCAGTGTGCATTCGGTATGTTTGCCGGAAAGTCTCATCCGTGATGTGGAGGAGACCGTGCCTGCGGCTATCGAGAGCACTGGATGCAACCGGCTGCACGTAGTGGCACATGTCGGCATGAATGACGACTGCCGCTTGGGTTCTGGGGCCATCCTCGGCTCCTTTCGGCGGCTGCCTGATTTGGTAAAGGCAACCAACAAAGCATGTGGGGTGCAGGCTAAGCTGTCTACTTGTAGCATCGTACCCAGGGTTGGATCAGTGTGGAAGGTTTGAACCAGAGCCTCAGACGACTCTGCGATGGTATCTGGTGCGAATTTATCGACCTCCATTATCGGATGCAGAATTATAGGGTCCCCATTAATAGGTCATTATTAAGGAACAGAAAGCTGGTTGAAACCTAACGTCAGTGACAACGAAATACTAAGTTCAGATCGGAATCTTTATCGTAAGGATAGGTTAGTCGCCAGTGGTAGCGGCGTGTTTATTGCACTAAAATAATCAATAAAATCTATCGAGGTTTTGAAGGATTACGAATGTGAATGAATCTGGGTGAAACTGAATATCAAAGAACGGTCAAAAATGGTGATCGGATGCTTTTATAACCACCTGGCTCAGGATCTGTAGTTGTAGAGCGCTTCAGATAGAACTTGCAGAATATCATTATTAATTTTTCTGATCATGTCGTTGTAATAGGGGGTGACTTCAATCTACCAGGTATAGATTGGGCAATGAAAATGAAATGATTGTATGGCATTGTTGTCCGCGAGGCCCCATCCGGAGAAGTTCGGCTGTGAAGTGCAAGTCTTATTTCAGTCGACGCCACAGTTGGCGACTCGCTTACCGGTGATAAGGATGAAATGATGATGAGGACAACACAACACCCACTCCACGAGCGAAGAAAATCACCGACCCGGCCGGGAATCGAACTTGGGCCCACTTGCATGGGAGGCAAGCACGTTATCACCCATATAAGCAAGAAGATGGTAGACTGGGAGTGTTATGCCATCAAAACTGGTGCCAGAGATAGGGAATCGAGTGACATTGTTCTGGATGTCCTGCCCGAAAATTACCTTGAGCAGATAGTTAAAGAACCAACTGGACAGCGCAACGTCTTAGACCTCCTGTCAACAAACAGATTTGAACTTATCGAATCAGTTAACGTAGAGGAAGGTATCAGTGATCATAAAGCTGTGACAGCATCTATGACGACAGGTCCCACAAAGTAATGTTAAGAAAGGTAGGAAGATATATTTGCTAAGCAACGATGATAGGATACAAATTTCATAATATCTCAGCAGTCAGCATCAAATATTCGGTGATGAGGACGAAGATATGGGGAAGAAATGGAAAACAATTCAATGGCATCTTTCAATATGCCTTTCACAAGTACATTCCGAGTAAGGTTTTAAGGGGTGGGAAAGATCCACCATTGTTTAATAGCAGTGTTAGAAAGGCGCTACGTACACAAAAAGCACTTCATCACAGATTCATGAGAAGTAAAAACATAGCTGACACACAAAAGCTGAACGAAGCGAAAATGAGCGTAAGGAGAGCAATGAGAGAAGTTTCAATGATTTGAAAGTAAGTCGTTGTCAAGTGACCTGAGTAAAAACCCTAAGAGATGTTGGTCGTATGTAAAATCAGTAAGTGGATCAAAATCATCTCTTCATTCTCTCAACGACCACACCGGCACGGAAATGGATGACAACAGAGAGAAGGCCGAAATACTGATTTCACCGAGGAAGATCGCAACACTGTCCCTCGTTTCAATAATCGTACGAACATCGAAATGGCAAATGTTGAGATAACCGATCGCGTAACTGAAAACCAGCTTCCATCGCTTAGTAGTGGAAAGGCTTCTGGACCAGATGAGATACCTATAAATTCTATAAAGAATATACGAAAAACTTGTTCCCCTTCTAGCAGTAATTTATCGTAGATCGCTTGAGCAACGAAAGTACCTAACGTGTAGAAAAAATCGCAGGTCATTCTCGTTTATAAGAAATGCCGTAAGACAGATCCACACAATTATAGACTTATATCGTTGACGTTAATCTGTTATAGAATTATGGAACATGTTTTATGTTCAATAATTATGACGTTTTTGGAATATGAACATCTCCTCTACAAAAATCATTATGGATTCCGCAAACGGAGATCCTGCGAAACTCAGCTCGCTCTGTTCCTCCATGAGATCCACACCGCAGTGGACAACGGCGCTCAGGTTGATGCCGTGTTCTTTGATTTCAATAAGGCATCTGACACCGTCCCGCATTGTCGTTTAATGGAAAAATAAGAGCTTACGGAGTATCGGAGCAGACCTACGGTTTTATTCAAGACTTTCTTGCAGATATAACTCAACACGCCGCTCGTAACGGAACTAAATCGACAGATGTAAAGGTAATTTCCTGAGTTCCACAGGGAAGTGTGATAAGACCATTACTGTTTACAATATATATATATATATATATATATATATATATATATATATATATATATAGTGGTACCGAAAGTACCCACCGTCACACACCATTAGGTGACTTGCGGAGTATGCTGTAGATGTAGAGAGTTGACTTTCTTTAGACCGAATGGAAATACTATCTAAGGCATTCTGCAATTCATTATGATCACACTTTTCGCTAGACATCAGCATGTTCAATAAGCAGTCTGACACCATCTGGTAACATGTTTATACATACTGAAAAAAATAGCGGTTATTACGCTTCTTCGCGGCTCATTCGATAAAGCTTTGGTTTCCAGTGGACATTTGCAGACCAGTATAAAATTCTTTCAGTCAGTGACATGTTCGTGTAGATATTCGCCAATGTATTTGAATCTTTATTTTTAGTCGATAAAACGGCACGGTATGCAACTCCTCTTGAAATTCAGATAGAGGTGGCGCAGTAGTAAGACGCTTACTCACATTCTGGAGGACTGGTTCAAATCCCTGTATCACCATACAGAGTAGGGCTTTCCGGGACTTCTCTATAAAGCATAACGACAAAGTCGGGGTGGTATCTTTAAAGCAGAATGTCCGTTTTCGTTTCCGATCCGATCTTGTCCTACATCTGTAATGACCTCTTCCTCGAAAGAAGTAGAGAGTTAACTTTTCTTTTTTTCTTCTGAAAACTACGAAGATGGAATCTGCCCACTGAAAAGAAAAAAAAAAATCTGGAACTTAAACTCCTTCAACGAAGAGGTCATTAAGACAAACCGCCGGCAGACAAAGTCTGGAGATAATATCGTCAGTGTTCTTTTCAATGGAAACAACCAAGCATTTGCCTCAAGTAACTTATCGAAACCAAAAAGTACAAACATCTGGCTGCGCCATCTTTCTCAGTCTACCTATTCACTTTTATTCATTTTCGAGGATTGTGTGTGTGTATGTGTGTGTGTGTGTGTGTGTGGGTCTGTATGTGTGTGTGTGCGTGCGTTTGGAGTTTACGGACGATTAACGCCGATGTTATCAGTGCCCTCGAAGATAGTCAACTGTGATTCATACTAGTGGTTTTTCTTGTAGCAATGATGACTTTTTTAGAGAATCTTCTTTTCCTACGTGATCGTCAAAATTTTAGGGCTGAAGAATTCTAGGCTCTTACAACAGTCGGATGTCAGCGTATTGGTCTATAATATTGTGAATATAAATCAAGTTTTCCCTTGTGTAGAGATAATCTTTGTACTGATACTGCTATTTCTTAACTTGTCAGTAGACTGCGAATTTGGAGCTCTGGTAAGGATTGACGAATAAAGTTCGGAAGCTGGTGCTGGTTTTTCTGAGCACCCAATCAGAGGCTTTGATTAAAATTATAAGAGGAAACTGTGGAGAATATAGAAACTCTGATTGTAGGGACACTTATCAGAAACGCTATACAGAATGGAAAAAGATGTCAGGTTAGAGACGGACCGCAGCTTCGGACTGACGAAAAAATGGGCCATGTCCTTTACAAAGAAACCTTCTCGGAACTCACTTTGAGCGAGACAGGGGTTCCACGAAGAACCTAATCTGGATTGCCGGACGGGCATTGGAACCGTCGACCTCCTGAATATGAGTCTATTGATTCAACACTGCGCCCTGCCAAGACAATGGTTTCGTTGCTTCCCGGAGTTAATAAAATCGATAAACAGCAGGTAATATCTTCTTATTTTTAATGTGAAGGACAAATTTGGTCACTGGATTTAGAAGAGCATTGATAGCTTGGGTTTGCTAGGCCCGGTGGTATATCAGGGCAACGCTTGCTTCAAAACCGAAAGGCCGCAGAATCGAATCCGGGTAGGACCACGGATGCTTCAGTCCGCCGCTTAACTTAGCATTTGGAAGATAGTGTGTGTGTGTGTGTGTGTGTGTGTGTGCGCGCGCGCGCGAGCGTATTTTGAGCTTACGGGCGATCAACGTCGAGGTTATCAGCGCCCTCGAAGATCGTGAACCGTTATTCATATGAGTGGTTCTTCTTGCACCAATGCTGACTGTTTTAGAGTAGGATTTTCACCAGTAGGATTAATTGGGTAGGTTATGAGCGTGCAAGCCGCCCAAGTGGATTCCAATTGAAAGTCTAGTGCCAGGCCTTTGAACCACGTGGAGTTATTGTTAGAGCTAGGCGCTAATTACGAAAATGTGCTTCAATATGAACTATGTTCTTTCAGATCAGGTTTCTTTATAAAGGTAGGCTAAATTTAATCTTCGTTCAATATGTATAGGCTGGCCGGAGTGGCCGAGCGGTTCTAGGCGCTTCAGTCTGGAACCACGCGACCGCTACGGTCGCAAGTTCGAATCCTGCCTCGGGCATGGATGTGTGTGATGTCCTTAGGTTACTTAGGTTGAAGTAATTCTAAGTTCTAGGGGACTGATGACCTCAGATGTTAAGTCCAATAGTGCTCAGAGCCATTTGAACCATATATACTATATCGACCAAGCAAAGAGAACTCGACAAAGTACAGTCTCACAGAAGTTGTAAAAGCACATTGTAAATAGCTCTCTACCATTAAGTGCAGGTCTTCGTATTTCATTACTTACAGTTTCTTACAACAAATTAATTCCAACTTCTTCTTTTTTGAAGAGATGGGTCTGGTAAAGTTTAGTGTGTAATGAAAGAATCAGGTCCTTTTGCAAATAATAGCAATGATATAACAAAATAAGTAATGGTTTAAAAACAATAAATTTTTATGGGCAATAATTTTCAACAGTATTTTGTTTGTACTTTAAAATATGACTTACATACGCATATATGCAGCTGTGAGACAATATTTTTATTAGCAAAAATATTAAACTACCTCCTTCGTATTTCAAAAGACGACTTTATGTGTATCTACAACTGTAATGGCACATTGTTTCTGTACTTCAAAGAAGTCTATATTCATTTTTTTAACTAATACTATCAGATGTGGCGATACGTATTTACACAAAAACTAATAAGGAATCTATATACACCACGTTTCCCACTGAGATATTATATAATTCAGTTTCTCCTTCTACGTACTGTTTAAACTCTCGTTGTCGAATAGTTACAGTGCTTGGGAAACAGGTGAACTAATAGCAGCTGTATAGACGCACACATAGAGCGCGTAGCACACATACACTGATGAGCCATGACATTGTGACCACCTGTTTAATAACTTCTTTCCCCTCTTTGGAACGAATTACAACTATGATTCTGCGTATCAGGGATCCGACAGTTTGTTGGTAGGTTTGTGGAGGTAGTGGCATTAGAAGACTACGCACAGTTAATGACATTAGCGTGAATAACAGGCCACTGATTTGCGCACTAGGTAAAATGAAATGTCGTATGACGAGGGCCTCCCGTCGGGTAGACCGTTCGCCTGGTGCAAGTCTTTCGATTTGACGCCACTTCGGCGACTTGCGCGTCGATGGGGATGAAATGATGATGATTAGGACAACATAACACCCAGTCCCTGAGCGGAGAAAATCTCCGACCCAGGCGAGAATCGAACCCGGGCCCTTAGGATTGACATTCCGTCGCGCTGACCAGTTTTTGTGTGTGTGTTTTTTTTACACGAATAACAGAACGTGTTGCATATTTGAAAAGGAAAAAAAATCTTTGTTCTACCCATACGCGTACCCGTGTTCTTACGTATCGCATCCCCGCGCGTTAACCACTTTTTTTTTATTCTGTCGCGCTTACCACTATTTTTTTTATAACTGCGCTACCCCGCTTTTTTTTGTATTCTATTTGTATACAAAATTAGGCAGTTCACAAAACACTAAATGAAATGCATCCTCTGCAAAAAAAAATCATTGTAAAACAAATCACAAATTTAGAGGAACAAGGATGCTTTCTTTCCTTTTTGTTTTATTTACTTAGTTTTAATAAAGATCACTCTGTTAAAAGGAACATGTAGATCATTCATGGTATAGTATGTGCATAACATGTTGAGTGGTGAGAGAAGCGTGAGGCGCATTATCAGCTGTCAAATGTGCACACCGACTGCACCCGGCACATCCCAACTGCGTGGTTGGTCGAGGAAGACTGCCTGAAGATAGATGGCGAAGGTTTTCCGATAGTGTGACCATCTATGAACCTCATTCTGGGATTGCTGCAAGAAATACCAAAAGTCAAGTCGCGACTTGGCAGCATCCCCATAGAGGTACGCGATCGTCCAACCTTTCACCCAGATGATCGACTGTGATTTAGTCGCCGGAAAGTAGTCACTCTGCGGATGTAAGAAGGAAGCAGGTGCAATATGTTGCGGGGTCACACGGAGGTAGCAAGCTACCATCTGTCTTCCTAGGAACCAGACGTCCTCCACCGCGATACAAGTTAAGCGGCGATGGTCGTCATCCACTTGGCGACATTTCGGGCATAGTGGAGTGTCCACTAGTCCAATTGCATGGAGCCGTTGGTTGGTGTTGAATTTGCCACAGGCGACAGAGAACCACAGTGCCCGAACGAAGATAGGAAGGAATTTTTGGTGCACATGTCTCCAAACCTTCGGCCAATGTAACCTGGGGTGTTTGAGTTCAATGACATTACGACTTATCCGTCGTAGCAGCCTAACATAAAAATCTTTCGCGCATGGCGGTCTCGTGCGCGGAACCTCGTCTATGATATAACCAAGATCCACCATAAATGTTGATACATGCGCAAAATGTGGCGTAATGTTGCCCACTGCCACCGGAGGTGTGAGGAAGACTAGAACCAGGAGATCCAGTAGGCGAGATGTAAGGGAATCACCCCCGCTACGCCACTGCTTGTACATCGTGGCTAGAAGGAGCGCCATCGCTCGGCAGTGAACATTGTTAAGTCCGAGTCCCCCCTTGTCCGTAGGGAGCGTGAGCGTTGCGTATCGCACCTTGAGGGGCGATCCAATCATCACAAAACAGCCTAGTGCTGATTGATGTCGACGTCCGAGCGTGAGTGGTAGGGGCAGGATCTGCGAAATATGCACCATTCGAGAAACCAGATAAGTGTTCAGATACTCGACTCGCTGTAAAGGATCAAGGAGCCGTAGGAGATGTTGTCGGACCATGGTACGTGTCTTCTGTAAAATACGTCGGTAGATAACTGCCGCAGTATGTTTTACAGATGAGGTAAAGTCTATGCCGAGATAGCGGAATCGTTGCACACAAGAAAACGGACTGAGTTCTTACGCCGTAAGGCCCCTTCCAACCGGCATTGCCGCCGATTTGTTCGTATTCATTGCACTACCCGCCGTCACATCGTGATTCAACAGAAGTTCAAGGACAGTCTACACCTCTTCCTCAGAACGAACGAGCAGCAGGAGGTCGTCCGCATAGGCACGACATTTGAAGGTGTAGCCCCGTAGTTCCATCCCAGAAAGAGAATTTGTTAGCCTCCCAATTAATGGTTTCAACGCTATCGCGAACAGCAACATTGAAAGAGGGCAGCCCTGGCGAATGGATCGTCGAATTTGAATGGGCCCTGCTATATGCCCATTAACCTGTACAAAGGATTGTGCGCCCCCATAAATCCTTCTAATGAGACCAGTAAAACGGTCTGGAAATCCCATTTGTTCAGTATAGTGTACAGATAGCTGTGGCGCACCTTGTCAAAAGCACTGTCAAAATCAACCGCCACCATCGCCGCTTTAAGCTGGCACTCTTCCACTAGCGCTATCACATCACGGCATTCGCCAGTAGCTGATTGCACATTCACTGATCCACCCGGTTCGTCTGTTCTTGAGAGAGAACGCTACGAATTACCATACGACATCGGGACGCTAGCAACCGTGCAAAGATCTTACAGCCGGCATTAAGCAGGGTGATGGGGCGATAATGAGTGACCGTAATCCCTGGCTTCGGTTTACGTACTGGCACCAAGAGGCCTTTCATAAAATCCGGTGGAATAGGCGCATCAGAATTTAACATCTCGTTGTACATTTCCGTCCATCGCGGTACCATTTCGTTGCGAAATTCTCGGTAAAATTCAGCAGGAAACCCATAAATGCCTGGGGACCGATTCAACGCACCTTGTGCGATCGCATGATGTACGTCCACACAGCTCATGGCTTCCAGTAAGGTCCCCGCGGCTTCCACCGTCAGTGTACGGGAGACGTGCGTGGCTATACGGCCGAGGTCATCGACAGGGCTGCTTCTTCGCTATAGATGTGTTGGTAATGGTCAACAAATGCTGAGACAATATCCGCTTGACGCGTCACTCTTCGGTCTTCGCGGGTAATTGATTCCCGTACCAAAACGCGTCGTCGGTGCTTTCGTTCATTCACGACGTGGTGCATGGAAGGAATCTCGTGCCTTATCGTATCGTGACATCTGGCGCACACCATGGTTCCCTGAAGACGTTTCCGAGTTAAATCCACTAGTTTAGCTTTCATCATTTTGTGTTCGATCCAGATGTCCTGTCCCGGCAGACCATCATGGAGGCCGCGTAGCGCTGCAAAATAACAGTCGGTCGTATAGCGGCGCCATTCTTCCATCTCCCTGCTATATGAGATGAACGTACGGTGATGCGCCGGCTTAGCACAAGTCAGCCACCAATCAAGCATCGTCGCATACCTTCCAACCCTTCGCTCGCACATCGTCCATGTCTTAAGGATCCGTTGACGGCATTCAGGATCATGTAGATGTTGAATGTTTAGTTTCCTCGGGGCCTTACTTTTCCACACCTCTCTACGGAGAAGAAGCACCGTTGAGACGTAAGCGCTGTGATGGGAAAATACCAATGGCCAGCGTTCCGCGTCCTGGACATCATTTTCATGAGCCCGTGATATATAAATGCGATCTAATCTGCCCGCCGAATGACTTGTCACATAGGTGTATCCCGGTGCATCTCCATGTCGTAATTCCCACGTGTCACTGAGTACAAGGTCGTTGACAACGATTCGCAACTCCTGGCTGATGTTTGCTTGCAGCCATTGCTCTTTCTGGCTGAGAACACAGTTGAAATATCCACCAATTATTACACATTCATAACGTCCATGGAATAGTGGGGCAATGTCTTCTGCATAAAATCGCGCCCTTTCCCGCTGCCGAATATTTCGCGATGGTGCATAAAGATTGATGATGCGTGTCCCAAACGTCGTGAAAGCCATTCCCCTAGCCGACGGAAGATAACACACGTTTTCCACTGGGAATCCATCTCGCAGGTAAACTGCCACCCCATTCCCATTGTGATCTCCATGTGACGAATAGGATTGGTAACCTGCGATGTATGGGAGTGCAGCTATGTGGACTTCCTGCAGCAAGGCAAAATCCACATTAGATACCCAAATCGTTTCCTTCAGTAGGTGTATTTTGGCCGGTGAACGCACGTCATTTATATTTAATGTCGCAATACGGTTCGCATGGCGTTGAGTCCCACTCTGTCGAGGCGCAACAACATCTCCCTGCATCGGCGCTGGGGGCTGAGTTAGAAGACGTTCTCCCGCCCCTCTCCCTTCACCTTCAGCAATTATTAGGCCGTCTTCGTGAGTGCCGGCTGCCTCTGTATGACGTCCGGCGCCTCCTCAGTATCGTCATACCACATCTTTTCACGCAGGAATATATTCGTGTCCATAGCCACAGCATCAGCGTCTGGAGAGCCAGCTGGCTGTGATTCCTCTTCAGCATCACCACGTCCCTGTACCGTTAATGTGACAGACCGCTGCCGGTCTGATCGAACAGTTTCCATTGCCTCATCCTGTTGCGTAGAGGCTGTTGTGTCGTCTTGGTCCACAGCCACATTGTCGTCGGGGCAAGGGGAGTCATCCCGAGGAGATGTCGTGCAACGCCGCCGTTTCCTCCTTTTCGGGGAACATTGTTTTCGTGACCTTCCTTCCGTGTCCTCAGATTGTAGGGAATCACGTCTGCCCGACAGAAAAGCATCCGTAGGAACTGGAAGTGTTTCGAGTCCCATCGTTGTACTGGGCGTGAGTTCGGTCGAAACTGATGTTGTCGCCACAGACTGCGTTACAGAAGGAACAGCATCCGTGGTAGCTGGAACTGCTTCGAGTACTATCGTTGTGCTTGGTGGGGGTTCGGTCTCAACTGATGTTGTCGCCGTAAATTGTATGCTCGATGGAGCAGCATCCTCTGTCAGCCCGACGTCTGCTACAAGGTTTCGGAATGTGCCATATTGATCTTCCATCGGGGCTGTGTCCTTTCGGTCATCAGCGGACGCAGTGAGGACTTTAGCATAGGTGCTCGGTAGTACTGTCATCGCCGGCGACGGCTCCCGCACATCTGAAGGCAGTTGCGTAATCCGCCGTTGCATACACTTCGACCTGAGGTGCCCCTCCTGGCCACAGCCAGAACATGTACGTGGTTGACCATCGTAAGTCACCACCGCCCCACAACCACCAATTGTCAGATAGGACGGTACTTGCTTCTGAAGATCAATAGTGATCTGTCGCACTCCGTTAAGAACGAGGTACGTGGCGAATTGTGTCCAGCGTTCTGCTGTGTGACCATGTACCGTGCCGTATGGCTTAAAAGCCTCGACAACTTCGTCAGCCGGGAGCTCAAATGGCAGCTCAAAAACACGTATTGTCCGTGCACCTATGACCAGCTAGTTCGACAGTAACCGTGCCGACATCCCCGTCACCATGGCAAAATCGGAGACCTGCTTTTGCCACCTGTAGAATTCTCTCACTCGCCGCGTCATTTACCATCTTAACATACACCGTCGAACTAATGATGGACAGGTGAATTCCGACAATATCGTTTGGTGGTATCTTGACCTCCTGTCGAATGAATCGTTCCACTGCTAAAGCCTTTGGTCGTTCGTAGTCTTTGCAGAAATTGAATCGTAATTTAGTTTTCCTGTACTTGTTCGCCATGATAGTTGTTACTAGCCCGCGCGCAGACTAAGTCCACAAGTAAACAAACACTTGCACACGCCGCACAGGCGGTAGTATCGGACCTCCGCTTCGCACGGCCGCTAGCGCCGAACTACTCAACTACCGGGGGCGGACTGCGTACTAGGTGATGGCGCCCAATACCGACCCAGATGGGCTCCATAGGATTTACATCAGACGAATTTGGTCGCAGAGGCATCAACGTGAGTTCATTATAATGCTCCTTAAACCTCTGTAGCACGGTTCCGGCTCCGAGACATGGACAGTTATACTGCTGAAAGATGACTTTCCGTCGAGCAAGACATAAAGCATGAAAGCTTGCAGGTGATTCGGAGCTGTTAGCGTATCTTCGATTAGTACCACAGGTCCCATGCAAGCGCAGGAGAATGTCTCCCATAGCATAATACTGCTCCCACCAGCTTCGTCCATGGCGCGCTGTACGTTTCGAGCCACCATTTAACACGACGACGACGTTTGTAGAAATCACCATCGACCGAGAGTATAAAAAATTTGATTCACCCGGAGAGGCGACGGGTTTCCATTCATCGACGGTCGAATCTCGATGTTCCTGTGTCCACTGCAGCCGTAAGTGACGATGCCGTTGGGTGAACACGTTGGTTTGACCTGCTGCGGAGCTCTATGTTCAACAATGTACGGTGAACGGTGTGCACTGTTACAATAGTGCGTGCTCGAGCGTTGTGCTGTTTCTTCATAGATGCCACAGATCACCCTCTATTCTACTTTACAGAGCAGACAAGCCTCCGAACCCCACGTTCTGTGAAGAGTCGTGGACGTCCAGCCATTTAGCGCCTAGTGGTAGTTTCAACGTCTTTCTACTTCTTTCTGTTGATGGTCACGACAGTAGTACGTGAACATCTGACTAGCTTTGCCGTTTTCAAGATACTGATTCACAGCCTCTGCGTAATAATAATCTGCTCTCAGTCCAAGCCACTTATCTCCATGGATTTCCCTATTTGAAGTCCATATCTTCGCTAGGGTGATCCCCCAGCCGTGTCTGCTCCACTTACATACATTTGCTACCACATCACTTGCACTCAACTCCACCAAGTGTCTGCTCCACTTACATACTTTTGCTACCACATCACTTGCACTCAACTCCACCAGGCGGCATCCGACGTCGCGGTGGGTATTGGTCATAATGTTTTAGGCTTCTCAGCGTACAATATAAACACATACATAATGTGCAGTCATTCACACATATGTATACACATACATTTATGAAGATGGTTGATCCATCTATTCTACGCATTTATCTGCTATTTAATAATAAATACACATTCACACACTCAGTCACTCAAGTGAATAGTGTGAGAATGGGAAGGTACCAGCCCTATCAGCACAGATGAACCGTTTGTTATTATGATATGACAGTCTGCCTTTCATCTGTAGTGCAGTGCATACCCCTTGACTTGTGATCCAAAGACTACGTGGCCCAACACATGCAGAGATGTATCTGTATTACTCCTTGTAATCTTCAATTGCAAGAGCCTGTGAGTCTGCATAATACATACCCATAGCTCTCCTTTGGGTATGACATTCATATATACAGTATCCATTCATTTTAAATCTGAGCCCCACAAACTCCACATTCTTTCACCATGCAGACAATCTTCTTCTTCTGGGGTGATATGTTGTAGGAGTTATCAACCACGTATTCAGACAGGTCAAATACGTTATCATTGTACCTTATTACTTTGTATGGATTCTAGCATTTTACCTAGTAAATGAAAAAGTCTCTATCCTTACAAGTAACATGGTATCAGAGAAGTTTGGCTTTGCAAACTCATAGTACAGTCGGTACATATGAAATGTCGAGAGGTCGGGAATACAGATAGTGATATAGATAAGCTTCAGAAACTACAATGAAATATTAGCCATCTCCACAGCGACTAGTCTCTTAATGAAAATTGTGACCCGCTTAAAATATGGGCTGGCGATGTAATGTCTTACACCACAATGCCCATCCCAATGATAAACTAAACGGATTTATCAAGGGTGTCTTACATTTTCCATTGTTTTATCGAAAACTGAATAATTCGTTAACTTACAAAAATAGTTTTTTTCACCGTTTGGAGAGCCCTCTTTTCGGTATTATCATCAATGTACTTCTTCAACCAGGGACGCTGCTTGAAGGAGATGACAGGTTTTATCACTAACCTGAGACATTGTTGAATTTTCCTGTCATGTAACACGTATATTTGCTTATTCCCAGCGTTGTCGTCAGTTTTACGACTTAACCATTGAGCAGGACTAGGAGCTTCGGACGCAGTGACAATCGTTGTGCACATCATGCATTTGGGCAGGATATTATAGGTCTGCCTCCAAGAAATATTCATCACCTAAATCCACAGTCACATGGTGGATCTTTTTCTCCAGTCTGAATATAACCTTTTCCATCAACTCTCGGAACCCGGCAAATGCCGGTGAATGATGCATAACGTGTCCATAGAGGGCATTTAAATTCAAGCAAAATATGTAATTCAATACTCCTCCTCACTAATAAGCAGGTTAGTCACCTTCGCCTAAATGGACACACACTGACAAAGCCCTCCCCGAATTCCGTGTTCGAAAAAGAACAATACGTGAATACTGGACATCAGTTCAGCGTTGACACGTGTTTCTTTTAACTTTCTGTCCCATGAAAACTTTGATGTGGTGTAATAGAAGGCAGGCTCCAGAGAGTAAGCATACACTCTGTAATTATTCAAAAATGTCAGCGAGCATATGTAAACCAGTGTCAATGTACAATTTAGTGTATTCTGCTACATCAGAGACGTTGAATCCCTGTCAAACATTCACCTCATGCACATACCCCACATCTTTTATGGCAGTGTCTGTGGGTTTACTGGTAAGTGTGGTTATGTCGGGCAATGTGGTTTCACTACGTCTCTCCTTCAAATCCAGAAATTCGTAAGTAGATACCCCCCACTTCATCACAAGCTGAAGTCTTGCATCATTATGATACACAGCTCTAGTGATACACATATCTCCCTGATGCACTGATTCAACAGGTTTCTGATGAGATCAATGCATGAGTCATAACGAATCCAGTAAAGGGCCTGATTCCCTTGGAAACTGAAATGTAGTCTTCTATAATGTCACTATGACACTGACCTCATCATATTGGAAGCCAAAAACACTCATACTTTCAACAAAAAAGTCAACATCGTATTTGCATAAATTATGGATGAACAGTTGGTATTTAAAGTTGTACACATTGTCATTTGCACTGTGAAACTTCCTTGTTAGGTGAAAGTGACTTTTATATAGCCTTTTCACTTTACTACGCAACAGCGGTCCACAAATACGACAATCAACTGCCTGCTCATATAAGGCAGCATTCTTCCACGATTTGGTCATGGAAATATTATTGCCATAAATTTCATCAACACTTAGTGCAAGATTTTCGAGTTCACAAAGATGCCATCTTACAGGATTATACCCAATTTATGATTGGAACTGGTTGAGATTAGAGTCATACGATTATACAGCATGATACGCTGTAGTATACGGTACGTGTCGTTCAGTGAATGTTGTATGAGATGCAGTGTGGTTACCATCACAAAGCAACACATGTGCTAGAAATCACTCAGAGTCAGTGTATATAATGAAGGGGCAGTGCTCCTTGTGGTGGGCGTTCTTAAACCTGAAGAACTTTTTATCCTCAAGAGTCATTTTCAAACGTCCTAGTACATGGCCAGAGCAATCAATGAGACGCTTTTCTAAATACTAGTTCTTAGGAAAAGAGTTGAGACATGTAAGGCAAATATGCCACTTGTGCCATTTTTACTCAACTGGGAGGCAAGAAGGCAGGGCATCTTTTTGTTCCATATGTAATGTTGTTTCTCGCTCTTAGATTATAGCATCAAATCTAAGTGTTTGGAATGCTCACTTCCTAATCTGGAGAAGCAAAAGGATTCTACTGCTTTATGCTTCACTTTTCTCAGCACAATGTACTCTTCCTCTTCTGACTCACTTTCATCTACATCCAAGCTCTAAACATGAATTGAAGCCGGCCGGTGTGGCCGTGCGGTTCTAGGCGCTTCAGTCTGGAACCACGTGACCGCTACGGTCTCAGGTTCGAATCCTGTCTCGGGCATGGATGTGTGTGATGGCTTTAGGTTAGTTAGGTTTAAGTAGTTCTAAGTTCTAGGGGACTGATGACCTCAGAAGTTAAGTACATAGTGCTCAGAGCCATTTGAACCATGAATTGAATTATCAAGGCTCAGCTTCTCGAATCTCTGTACATCCTGGATTTTGGTGATGGGTGAGATCCCACTGAAGTTATAATGCCCACAGATATAAGATGTACGATATGTTTTTGTAAACATTTACGGTAATTTCTACCAGAAGCGAGCTAGAAAAAACCAAAATTCACCCCCTCAGCAGTATTTATGACATTAATATATGCTTTTAGCAGCAATATCTTTCGGAAGAGAGATGGAACTGGACGCCCCTTAAGTGACTCAAAACCATGTGACTGCATATCGAAGTGCAATACGCAGCATTCTCTCCCTTCCCCCCCCCCTATCCCGTCACCCACCCCCCTCCTTTGTGGAGAGGCGGACGGGGGGGGGGGGTGAGCTAGCAGTACCGAAATATCTTGCAGCTAATGGCGGGATACCCTGGGTCGTTGACGATTTCGAGGAGTCCCTTTTCAAAACGACGTGACAGCCGTTGAGGAAAGTGACAGTATGTTGGTAGAACGCATTAGCATTGTCAATATGAGGTTGTAAAATCCTGTCCTCAAAGGCGCCAGCTACCATGGAGTTGTCCATTGCAGCTGAATGATTTACCTGACGATCCGTAACAGAGAGGCCTTTGGGTATCTGCTGTTAAGTACACATTAACACCGATGACTGTGCGCTATGGGGTGTGACGGACCAGGTTGGGGTGAATCCCTCATCATCGACGAGCCAGCTCTCGATGAATGCCTCACCGTCGACAGGCCCTGACGGGGCGATCAATGCAACTACATCTATATCCATACACACACTCCGCAACCTACCGTACGGTGCATGGCGGAGAGTACCTTGTACAACTACAACTCATTTCCCTTCCTATTCCACTCGCAAATGGACTGTAGAAAAAACGAATGTCTATAACCCTCCGTACAACGCATGATTTCTCTTATCTTGAGTTCGTGATTCTTATGTAAAGTTTATGTTCACAATGGTAGAATCGTTCTGCAATCAGCGTCTAAATTTTTTCATAGTGCCCTTTGAAAAGATCGTCAACTTCCCTCCAGGGATTCTCACATGAGTTCATGACGCACCTCCGTAAAACTTGGAGGCTGACAGAACCTTCTGGTAACAGATCTAGCGGCATGCCTCTAAACCGTTTCGATGTCTTCTCTTAATCTAACCTGTTGTGGGTTCCTAGCACTCGAAGACTACTCAAGAAAGGGTCACACTATTGTTATCTGAGCCATATTCTACATAAATAAGCTACTGTTTCTTGAATTTCTCCAAATAAACCTAACTCATCCATCCACCTTCCCTACTACCAAACTGATGTGCTCGTTGTTTTTCATATGATTCTTCAGCGTTAAACATAAATATTTAACTAACGTGATCGTGCCCAGCAGCACAACACTAATGCTGTATTTGAAAGTCACAGCATGGGTTGTCACTCATGACAATTAGAAATTCTGTCTAGATCATACTAGATTCTCTTACGGTCGCTCAACAATGACAGCTTCCTGTGCACTACAGGGCCATCAGCAAACAGCTGTAAACTGCTGCCCATACTGTCCATCA
Source organism: Schistocerca nitens (assembly GCF_023898315.1). Lineage (NCBI taxonomy): Eukaryota > Metazoa > Arthropoda > Insecta > Orthoptera > Acrididae > Schistocerca > Schistocerca nitens. The sequence continues at coordinate 438,805,766 of NC_064616.1, forward strand.
GCTAATCTATGTATACAGAGAATAAGAGCGGTCGAATCACACTTCCCTGGGGCATTCCTGATGGTACCATTGGTTCTAATGAACTCTCGACGTCGAGGACGGAGTACTGGGGTCTACTACTTAAGACGTCTGCAAATACTCACATATCGGAGATCTTATTCCAAATGCTTTGACCTTAGTCAACAGACTGCAACACCATGTCAGATGTCTTATGGAAATTTAAGATTATGGAAGTTACCTGTTGACCGTCATCCACGCTTCATAGTAGGTCAAGTGAGAAAAGGGCAAGCGGAGTTTCGCAAACGTGGTTCTTTTCAAATTCGTGATCATTCGTGGAAGGAAACTTTTCTGTCTCCAGAACGTTTATTACATTCACTCTCAGATTGTGTTAGAAAACTCGGCATCAAACCGATGTTAAGAATACTGCTCTGTAATTGTGCTGGTCGTTATTTTACCTCTCTAATGAACAGGAGGCATTTGCCCTTTTTTCAGTCGCTTGGGTCATTGCGCTGAGTGAGAGATTCGCGATAACTACAAAGTAAGTTGGGGGCCAATGCTGTACAGCAATCTCTGTAAATCCGAATTGGGATTACGCCTGGATATGTCGACTTACTTGTTTTCAATTCTTTTGGTTGCTTCTCTACGCCAGGGATGCCTGTTTCTATGTCCTCCATGCGAGTCTCTGTGCTACCGACAAACGACAATGAGTTTGTACGATTCATTATGGATTTATTAGCTTTAGTAATCGCCGTCGCTCTAATGACAGAATCATCACTAATACCTGTCTCTGTACCGACACTGTTGATAAGATCATGTCCGTTTCTAGCTACAATGTCGAAAATAATTAAGTTGCATGTTGGTTGTCTAACTAGTTGTTCAAGGACGTCTATGGAAAACGTGTTCGAAAGTACTTCACAGGACCGTCTGACCATAACATATGCAATGAATCCATAGACATACAGTCTATACTCGACAGATTAAAGTCGCCTCCAACAAACGTTGAATGATACAGATATCTCCACGCTACTGAGTGTAGACTTTCTTTTGAGGCTTCTAAACAGTTAAAGGGCAATCGGTGGCCAGTAGGTTCATCCAATCATTAACTTGAGTTCATCTAATCCTGCTCCTTATGTTCAGGTAACTTCACCGGCAGAGTCAATCTCCACCTTCATAGGCACAATATTTTTGTCGACAACACGGAACACTCTTCCTTATATGGCGTTTCATCTGTCTTTTCGATATACGTTCCATGTCTCATTAAATTGTTGGAGCTTTCTGTTTCGGTCCCGAGTACAATTGATTGCGACAACTTTGCTACAGAGCAGTAAGTTCCGGAACTTTGTTCTGAATAGATAGGTAGTTCACCATAATTGTTGTGACTGTATTAATTTCTTTACTTCGTACGCGATCTGATTTCACTCTCTGCGTGTCAGCTGGCAAGCATTCATCAGAAAACGTTAATCTAGCGCCTAGCCTAAAAACTCTCATGTGAAATCCACAAGTACTCTGTTGCTTACGTAGCTGCGACCGTTGTGTAGTGCACCCCCGACCTATCAAGGGGTGTCCTACTACTCTCCATCCCTCAACGCAGGTCCAGAAATCTGCAGGCACGACCATAACAGAATCGATGGGGGTTTCGCTTGATACCCTCCACTCGATTACAAACCAAAGTTCCCTGAACTTCTCTTTGCCCGATGCTGCAAATTGTGAGTCCTGCTTACAGCCTGAGTTAGGCCAGCAGTCTTCCCCATGGGCTAGCAGCCTGTAGGAACTGCGGATGGTCTCAGAACCCGAGCGACAGTCATCACTGGTGCCAACATGAGCAATAGCTTGCAGACTACAGTATGCTGCACTCTCGATAGCCACAGGCAAGGCCTTCTTCATGCCTTGGATGAGGCTCCCCAGCAGACACACAGAGTTACTACAGGATTTCTTTCCAGCCCTGGACACTATTTCCCAAAAGTGCTCCAGGTTGCACTTAACAATGGAGCGCCAGCTCAGACTCTGCTGAAGCATCAGCTACCTATCCTCTCACAAAGTGAATGGACCAAGGCACGTGGCCAGCCTCCATATGGACTGTGTGGCTCGAGTAATATGACCATAACAATGGGTCCAACCACGGTGTAGATTGCCCTGCGCAGGGTGCCGATGGGCGTGGTAAATGAATCATAGACTTACCCTCTCGCACTGAACGCACCATCGCCTCTGGCCCATGGTAGGGTGATGAAGACGTCATAGTCGGGTCTCATCACTGTGTTGTTATTGTTAGTGAAAACCGACCTCCAGAAAGTTATAACACTGCTGCAAAAGAGAAAGCAAGATTAATAAGGTTCACATAAAACATAAACACACACACTCACACGCACATAGACATACACAAACTGGACATATGCATTCGTCAATAATAATTTCTGAAACTTATGTTGAGACTGATCGTTGTCGGCGTAGCAAGTCGTCATATTCATTGGGCATGCACACTCACGTTCAGAAAAAACAGAACACCTTGATGACTAGCTGTAGGACGTTCATATTTACAGGACATGTACACAAGTATGTTCTGCAGAAATGATTATCGTTTCAGTCACCTCAGTTCAGCATGTGCCCCGTTGTCCTAATAGACACAGGGTCAGCCATGGATGATGACATCGATACGTATAAGGCGCGAATGGTGTCCTGTGGTATAATCATCCATGGTTCAGTCACCTGGTTCGAAAGTTCATCTGTGGTGGTTGGCATTGGGCCACAGTGCTGCACCCATCGTTTCACCATTCCCATACATTTTCAATTGGCGACAAGTCTGGAGATCTGGTTGGCCAGGGCAATAGGCTCACATCCTGTGACACCAAGAAGGCACGTGTTCATGCAGAAACGTGTGCTCGTGCACTGTCTTGCTGAAGAAAAGCGTCTGGGGTGTTATGCAGAAACGGTGTGGCTGTGGGTCGCTGGATGTCATTCAAGTAGGTCATACTGGTCAAAGTGCTCTCGATACGCACCAGCTGTGATTTGTGGTTGTACCCAGTAGGAACCTGCACTACAAGGCCTCGAGTTGGCGCTGTATGTTTGGTGCGAATGCAGTCACTGTGATGCCGCTCCCCCTGTTTGCAGCACACCAATATGTGCCCATCGTTTTGAATCAAACAGAACCTGGATTCGTCCGAAAACATTATCTGATGCCATTCCCGCCCTCAATAATGTCGTTCCATATACCATTACCATCTAGCATGTTTCAGCACATTCGTCAAAGGTAGGCGGGGAAGTCGACGACGCACACTTCACTTCTGATAGTTTACCATGTGTTACACTGTTACACTTCTACACAAAGCAGAGGAGGACACGGAAGTGTCCTGCAATGCCATTGGGATGCTATTTTTATCAACCGTTGTATCAACCCTCGTATCTTAAAGGCTTTTGTTTATTTCGGTTAGAACAGATCAGTGTCAGTGAGACTGTCATTGAGAGAGCACCACCATTTCCTGCTGCTAATTAGGCGAGTATTATGTTTGGTTTTACGAGTTTCAACCAGAAACGGCTCCAGTAATGGATAGGAACTGTGACTGCTGCGTACAGATGAGAGCTGAGTTGGTGACCTTTGCTCACAACTCCACGCAGTGTCGGCTTCCATCACACAGCTTGAGGCTGCTGCGAAGGGGCATCACTGTGGGGGGTCGGACGCAGGGATATGAGGGACGTCGAGCACGTCGCACGTGTCCCCCGATCGGTCCACTGTTGTGGCCGGCCCGGGTACTGCCTGTACTGAGGTTGACCTCTCACCTGTGGTCGAATGGGAGATAATTCCAAAGTCTGGCAGGCAGCGAAAGACTTTCCGACGGGCCGATCGTAGGTCCTGCGCGGTTCGTTTGACGAACAGGTTTCGGGCGTTATCTGTGACTAAGGAAATCTGTAAGTTGTCCACCCTGTTCCAAAGGAAGCGTCTCGGCCTGCAAGATGTGGGCATTCACAGAGGGTGGGTTTGCTGGTATTTGGGAGCTCCAACGTTAGGCGCGTAATGGGGCCCCTTAAGAAAATGGCAGCCAAGAAGGGGAAGGAAGCCAGTGTACACTCCGTGTGCATACTGGGGGAGTCATTCCGGATGTGGAAAGGGTGCTTCCAGATGCCATGAAGAGTACAGAGTGCAGCGAACTGCAGATGGTGGCCCATGGCGGTACCAATGACTTGTGTCGCTTTGGATCGAAAGAGATTCTCTCTGGTTTTGGGCAGCTAGTTGAAACGGTAAAGACTGCCAGTTCGGCTTGCGAGATTGAAGCGGACTTCACCACCTGCAGTATCGGCGATAGACCCGACTGTGATCCTTTTCTGCAGAACCGAGTGCAGGTTCTGAATCTGAGGCTCAGGCAGTTCTCTGACAGTGTATGCTGCAGATTCCTTGACTTATACCATCAGTTGGTGGGTTTCCGGGTTCCGCTTAATTGGTCAGGAGTCCGCTACACCCATGAAGCGGCTACATGCGTAGCGGGGGCTGTCTGGAAGGGACTGGGTGGTTTTTTATGTTACAGAGACTCAGGAAACCACAGAAAGGGCGTGCGTCTAAAAGGGGGCAGGTAAAACACAGTAAGGTAGTTGTAGAAACGATGGGTACTATAGTTGTAAATTGTTGTAGCTGTGTTGGGAAAGAACCATAGCTCCAAACCCTAATATAAAGCACTGAAGCTCAAATAGTTATAGGTACAGAAAGCTGCCTAAAACCGGAAATAAGTTCAGCCGAGGTTTTTTCAACCAACCTAACAGTGTTCAGAAAGGATAGATTAAATACAGCTGGTGGTGGTGTATTTATTGCTGTCAGAAGTATTTTATATTGTAGTGAAACTGAAGTAGGTAGTTCCAGTAGAATTGTATGGATAGAGGCTGTACTTGACAATCGGACTAAACTACGAGTATTAATAGGATTGTTTTACCGAACCCCACGAGTCAGAGGATATGGTTGCTGAAAAGTTCAAAGAAAACTTGAGTCTCATTTCAAATATGTACCCAACTCAAACAATTATCGTCGGTGGTGACTTCAATCTACCCTCGATATGCTGGAAAAATTATACGTTTAAATCCGAAGGCAGGCATAAAACGTCGTCCGAAATTATACCGAATGATTTCTCAGAAAATTATTTTGAACCATTAGTTCATGAGCCCACTCGAAGCGTAAATGGTTGCAAAAGCATACATGACCTCTTAGCAACAAATAACCCTGGGCTAATGGGGAATATCATGAAGAATACAGGGATTAGCGATCACAAGGCAGTTGCTGCTAGGCTCAATACTGTAACACCAACAACTATCAAAAAGAATCGGAAAGTACACTACTGGCCATTAAAAAAAAATGGTTCAAATGGCTCTGAGCACTATGGGACTTAACATCTATGGTCATCAGTCCCCTAGAACTTAGAACTACTTAAACCTAACTAACCTAAGGACAGCACACAACACCCAGCCATCACGAGGCAGAGAAAATCCCTGACCCCGCCGGGAACCGAACCCGGGAACCCGGGCGTGGGAAGCGAGAACGCTACCGCACGACCACGAGATGCGGGCTGGCCATTAAAATTGCTACACCACGAAGATGACGTGCTACAGAAGCGAAATTTAACCGACAGGAAGAAGATGCTGTGATATGCAAATGATTGGCTTTTCAGAGCATTCACACAAGGTTGGCGCCAGTGCTACAACGTGCTGACATGAGGAAAGTTTCCAACTGATTTCTCATACACAAACAGCAGTTGACTGGCGTTGCCTGGTGAAACGTTGTTGTTATGCCTCGTGTAAGGAGGAGAAACAGGTACCATCGCGTTTCCGACTTTGATAAATGTCGGATTGTAGCCTATCACGATTGCGGTTTACCGTATCGCGACATTGCTGCTCGCGATGGTCGACATCCAATGACTGTTAGCAGAATATGGAATCGATGGGTTCAGGAGGGTAATACGGAACGCCGTGCTGGATCCCAACGGTCTCGTATCACTAGCAGTCGAGATGACAGGCATCTTATCCGCATGGCTGTAACGGATAATGCATCCACGTCTCGATCCCTGAGTCAACAGATGGGGACGTTTGCAAGACAACAACCATGAGCACGAACAGTTCGACGACGTTTGCAGCAGCATGGACCATCAGCTCGGAGACCATGGCTGCGGTTACCCTTGACGCTGCATCACAGACAGGAGCGCCTGCGATGGTGTACTCAACGACGAACCTGGGTGCACGAATGGCAAAACGTCATATTTTCGGATTAATCCAGGTTCTGTTTACAGCATCATGATGGTCGCATCCGTGTTCGGCAACATCGCGGTGAACGCACATTGGAAGCGTGTATTCGTCATCGCCATACTAGCGTATCACCCGGCGTGATGGTATGGGCTGCCACTGGTTACACGTCTCGATCGCATTGACGGCACTTTGAACAGTGGACGTTACATCTCAGATGTGTTACGACCCGTGGTTCTACCCTTCTTTCGATACCTGCGAAACAACTACATTTCAGGAGGATAATTCCCGACCACATGTTGCAGGTCCTGCACGGGCCTTTCTGGATACAGAAATTGTCGACTGCTGCCATGGCCAGCACATTCTCTCGATCTCTCACCAATTGAAAACTTCTGGTCAATGGTGGCCGAGCAACTGGCTCGTTACAATACGCCAGTCACTACTCGTGATGAACTGTGGTATCGTGTGAAAGCTGCATGGGTAACTGTACCTGTACACGCCATCCAAGCTCTGTTTGACTCAATACCCAGGCGTACCAAGGCCGTTATTACGGCCAGAAGTGGTTGTTCTGGGTACTGATTTCTCTGGATCTATGCACTCAAATTGCGTGAAAATGTAATCACATGTCAGTTTTAGTATAATATATTTGTCCAATGGATACCCGTTTATCATCTGCACTTCTTCTTGGTGTAGCAATTTTAATGGCCAGTAGTGTACAGCTATTTAAAAAAGCTGATAATGCCCTTATCGCCCTTTTAAGAGACACTCCTTCCGAACTGATTACGTAAGCGTAGAATAGGTGTGGAATGATTTTAAAGAGATAGTATCAACGGCAATTGAGAGGCATATACCACATAAATTAATAAGTCATGGTACTGATGCTATCTGGTACACAAAACGGTTCGGATCGCTGTTGCAGAAGAAACGAAAAAGCATGCCAAATTTAAAAGAACGCAAAGTCCCCAAGACTGGCAAAGTTTTACAGAAGTTCGAAATATGGCGCGTAATGCAATGCGAAATGCTTTTAATAATTTCCACAACGAAACTCTGTCTCGGAATCTGGCAGGAATCCCAAAGAGATTCTGGTCATACATAAAGCACACCAATGGCAAGAAACAATCAATACCTTCACTGCCTGATAACAACGGGGAAGTCACTGATGACACTGTAACTAAAGCAGAGTTATTAACCACGGTTTTCCTAAACTCCTTCACCAAAGAAGACGAAGTAACTATTCCTGAATTTCAGTTACGAACAACTGCCAAGGACAGATACATAGAAGTAGATATCCTCGGTGTAGGAAAGCAGCTTAAATCACTTAATAAAGGCAAAGCCTCCTGTCCAGATTGAGTATCAGTCAGGTTCCTTTAAGAGCATGCTGATGCAATAGCTCCATATTTAGCAAATAGCTCGCTCGTTCACAGAAAGATCGGTACATGAAGACTGGAAAATCGCATAATTCACACCAATACCCACAAAAGGAAATAGGAGTAATCCGCTGAATTACAGGCCCATATCACTAACTTCGATTTGCAGTAGGGTTTTGGAACATATGCTGTTTTCGAACATTATGAATTACCTCAAAAAAAAAAACTGTTTATTGACATATACGAGGGTTGTTCGGAAGGTAAGGAACGATCGGACGCGGAGCGTTATACCAAATTTCCAACACCATCGTCATAGAAGGCAGCGGCCTCTGCTTTCCGATAATTCTCTACGCTGGTGTATAGGGCGTAGCGTGCGCCCAAGTGTTGTCTTCGTATACAGCGTTTCATGTGAAGAGAGATGATACTCAGGATGAGTCAATTAGGTCTGTGTTGTGGGTGATCGAACACTTCCCACCGAAAAGGCTGCAGGAGCGTCTTCACTGCACCTGCATAGTGCGGATGAGAATTGCCATGAAGAAGGAAGTGCGTGACAGTTGTGTTAGGCGGACTGCATTCATTAAGGCGAAACCTTTCAGTGGGCCCACCTACTTGGCGGCAGACATTGTTGTTCTACGCATCTTTACTCTCTTACAGTGCGCTCACAACTGACAAGAGAGTCTAGATGGGATCGACAGGCATACTAGAGACACTGCTCAAAACGTCTGTGAAAAGCCTCGTCGGATTTTCACAGTGGTTTCCATTTCGCGACCGATCGTTCCTCACCTTTCGAGTAGCCCTCGTAGTTAGCTCGAATTTAGAAAAAATCGTTCTTGTGAAAACAACTAGCTCTTTATACTCATGAAGTAATGAGTCCCACCGACAGGGGATGTCAAATTGATTCCTCACAAGCGGCTTCTAACAAAACTGTGTGCCGATGAAATTTTGCTTCAGTTGTGCAACTGGATTCATGATTTCCTGTCAGAAAGGTCACAAATCGTAGTAATAGACGGAAAGTCATCGAACAAAGCAGAAGTAATTTCCGGCGTTCCCCAAAGAAGTGTTATAGGCCCTCTATTGTTCCTGATCTATATTAACGACACAGGAAACAATCTCAGTAGCCCGATTAGATTGTTTGCAGGTGATGCTGTCATTTACCGTCTTGTAAAGTCATCAGATGACCAAAACGACTTGCAAAATGATTTAGATAAGAAATCTGTATGGTGCCAAAAGTGCAATTAACCCTGAATAAAGAAAAGTGTGAACTTATTCACATGAGTACTAAAAGAAATCCGCTAAATTTCGATAACGCGTTGAGTCATGCAAATCGGAAGGCTGTAAATTCAACTAAATACTTAGGTATTACAATAACAGATAACCTAAATTGGAACGATATCATAGATAATATATTGGGTAGAGCAAACCAAAGACTGCGATTTATTGGTAGAACACTTTGAAGGTGCAATAGGTCTACTATAGAGACTGCTTACACCACGCTTGTCCGCCCTATTCTGGAGTATTGCTGTGCGGTGTGGGATCCGCATCAGCTGCGACTGACGGATGACATCGAAAAAATTCAAAGAGGGGTGGCTCGTTTTGTATTATCGCCAAATAGTGGAGACAGTGCCACAGATAAGATACATGAATTGGAGCGGGAATCATTAACAGAAAGGCGTGTTTTGTTGAGACGGGATCTTCTCATGAAATTTCAGTCACCAGTTTTCACCTCCGATTGTGAAAACTTTCTGTTGGCACACACCTACATAGGGAGACATGATCATCACGATAAAATTAAAAGAAATAAGGGCTCGCACAGAAAAATTTAAGAGCTCGTTTCTCCCGCGTGCTGTTCGAGAATGGAACGGTAGAGAGGCACCTTGAAGGTAGTTAATTGAACCGTCTTCCAGGCACTTTATTGTGAAAGCAGAGTAATCACGAAGATGTAGATGTATATGGGATGAGGTGTCGATCTTCTCGGGGGGGGGGGGGGGGGCGAGGGGGGAGGAGAGGGGGGGGGTCTGCTGAGTGGTGCGACCTGACCCATCTCGTCGTGTTCTACAGCCTTCCGTGACCGATTCTGCACACACCCTTTGCACTGCCGAAACACTACACAGCACACGAGCAGTACTTTACCGGATGGTTGCATCACATTGTCTCTTGCCAATAATGCACCCTCTTTCAGACTAGCTGATCAGACTAACTGATAAGTGGACAGAAGATTAGCACTCAATTTCCCATACATCACGTTATAAATGGCTTCTTGCGAATTTGACACTATACCTTTTGCGCCAATACGCTATCTGCTGCAGTAGGTACTGGGAGATGAAGAAGATTGCACAGGATAGAGTAGCATGGAGAGCTGCATCAAACCAGTCTCAGGACTGAAGACCACAACAACAACAACACGCTATCTGCTAATGTTAGTAACAGACTCGTTACTCCCAATACCCGATTCGTCACATCCACCGATGCCCTAGCATAGTCCGTTACTCTGTCCGTTAACATAAGTAATAACCATATGTTGTAAAGCACTTTAAACTCCAAATTCGCTATGTGTGTAGCGTGCGATTCTTCTGCTGAGCCGCGTGGTTTAGGACGCCATGCCACGGATTACGCGGCCCTTCCCGCCGGACGTTCGAGTCCTCTCTCGGTCATGGATGCGTGTATTGTTCTCAACATAAGTTTGTTTAAGTAGTGTTTAAGTCTAGGGCCGATGACCTTAGCAGTTTGGTCTCTTAGGAATTCACACACATTTGAACATTTTTTTCTTCTGGCGACTCACTTCCCTCTGTCAACTATTTTAATGCTTCCACAGTTTCGTTAAACTCTTTGTTATCACCCTCCTCTGCCGTCTGAAATATTGTTTCCAGAACTTTACCATATTTGTCGCACCTAAATTAAGTAGGAATGCCTTTAGGTGGACTTCTGGTTCCTGCTGGCATTTAACAGCTTTTCAAAACCTCCTTGTCCACCCCTATGTCTATTATCAAAATTCTGCTGTTGGTGCCTTTCATTTCGTCTACTTCTCTACGGCTGGCGACAATGCTTGTTTCCACATCAGAAGCACTTATGTTCACAGAAAATACGTCATATCCATCCCATACCCCCCCCCCCCCCTGATACGTCAGTTTCTTCATATTCTATCGCTAACCTAATAGCAGAATGCAGATAATTTGGTGCACCTGTGAGCACTCATATCAACATGTCCAACGGAAAACCCCTCAGGAAAGTATTGAACGCTCTTTGTTCAGCTTCTTCCTGTTATACTTTGCTTACTTCTTTTATAGTATCTGTTATTTTAGACATATATGCACATATACGTATAAGTATTTTAGCCATTTGAGAAACATGAAAATTTTTACCTGACCAGCACTCGAACCTGGATTTCCAGCTTATCGTGAGTGACTGCCTTAAACATTTTTGCTATCCACGCCCACTCCCCGGATGCCTACACATGAGAGGAGACAGATATTGTAAAATAACTATAAAAAGCCTAGATCGAACAAACGACAATAATAAAACGTTGTTCATATAGTCTCTGTCTCCCTCTTTCGGGAATCATAGTTACGTTGCGAGGGCTGTACAATGTAAATAGTGAGGTGTATGGAGGTGTGTATCAGTCCAGCGAGTGTGCACAGAAAGCCAAAATGGTTAACACAACCGCTCACAGTAGATAAGAAATGCAGTTCAGAGTCCCAGAACATATCACATGCTTGCATGTCTGGAGGAAAAGACATTTTAAAATAAGTGTTACAATCCTAGATGTTGTAAAATAAGTGTTACAATCCTAGATGGAATGAACGACGATAATAAAACGTTGAAGTGAGACATATGGAAGTTAGGATTGGTGTGCGGAGCATGTACAGATAGCCAGAACTGTTGAGGTGAGTCCTGGTCTAGCAAAAATATCTGAGTCTTACATATTGGTAGTATATCTTCACCTAATGCAGTTTATGTCAAAAAAGTAGCATTAAGCGAGTAACTTAAGCAAAACTGCGTTTGCTGCATCACTGTGCCCTAGCTTGTACATATGTAGATTAACTTCTCTTATCATCTCCACAAAGATCTCACAGTTTCCCCATGCCTATGGACAACAGTACTCAGCTGCTTCCTAAAATACCTCATACGTTTTCTTGACGTCATTGCAAAAGTCCCATCTCCAACTGCTAAAAATTTGCTTCATTCTTCATTAAATCTGTTCACCTTACATATGTTTTCATTTCTGCTAACAGACGTAAAATTGCTACATGCAACAACTGACTGTCAGTCGAAGCACCTATCTACGCCACCGTCGTAAGGTGCTCTAAGAATGACAGCATGTCCTCAGAGGATTTTACAGAAAAGGCAACAGTTATTTCTATTACTAACTGTTTGTCACTAGCTGCCGACTGCGTAGGTAACTGCGTGTTATCCATTGTCACCTGCACTACATTTTCTAACAACACTCATACTGCTTCTGGCACCAGCACACCTTGCTTCCGTGACCCTGCCACTGTGACACTCTTCATTACACACGTTATTGCAACAAGTAATCAAAACTCCAAAAAATCGTCACAAACTAGTTCCTACATCATATCATGTCCATCTACACTACCTGCACCACCTTGCAATATGATAATACCAACAACACACCTAACATTTCAAAGACCACTGACTCCAGTGGAGTAAGCATTATTTTGAAACGGTTTTGTAATAATATGTTTCGGGGGAAAATTTTGAGGAAATGAGACGATATGAATGCAATAATGAGAAACGTCAATGATAAGGTAATCCTGTCCTTTTATATTTGTAACTATGTAGTTTCTTATTGTTAGAACATTGCATATGGTTGAAGTTTGCTGTATATATCCTAAAATGCAACGTATGGTTTTCTCTTTATAGTTGAAACAAGTATCAAGGAAAATAATTGTACACAGGAAAGTTATTAAGAAATAATATTGCTAATTTGTGTATGTGTGAGAACTTTATGGAAAGGGTGTACTGTTGTCATGACTTAATGAAGCATAGTTAAACTACGTCTTTGTTCTCTCTTACCATTCGTAAAATTTAGACCGCCATTTTCATTTTACTTTCATGACTTGGTTTGCACACTCGCATTCCACATCGCGAGTTGTGTACTGAGAAGCTTTTTTATGAAAGTTGGTATGATACCGTCTTCTACTACACATCGTAAGTTCGGCCAATTAAATTTTGGTTTTTGACAGCCTCATCACCATCCTAATAGCGACAATTCGTAGAGCAGACGAGTGTTTCGCTTGCCGAGGTATGTCAAAAAATTTCATTACCATCAAAGTTCATGTCCATTGTAACGTGCAGTGATGTCAGAGTGTTTTCGTGCAAATATTAGTATCAGTCCTGAGGCTTAATACCAGTAATTGGTTTGAGATAAGTGGCATCTTGTGAATTTTAAAACAGTTTTAACCCAAACTGAGATACATTAAATTTTATGTTCATTTGCTGTGTGATTAAAATAAGAATTCAGGTACAGCGATCGTTTACAAGACTTACATAAAGGTTAGCTATAATCAGGGCCAACATTTCAATCTGAGTCATTCGTTTTGCAGTTAGAAGGCGTATGTAAACTTCGTCGAAATACAGTTGCGTTCTCACATACGAATTGTTTGACTTAGTTTTAAGAAAACAGTCTTAATCGCGTTTTTTTAGTTTACTTAGTGCCGGGTTTCAGACCACCGCAGGGGCCATCTTCAGGGCGAAAATACCGCTGGTCGACTGCTGGTGGCGTTACGGCTACCAAGGTGTGGCAGCAGATGTTTGACGTACCAGCTGTTCTGGATTTCGCATGGTGTAGTGTGAGCTCCACATATTTTTTGTTCAAAATTAAATTTTAGCACAGTACTGTTGCCCTGCACTGCTATTTACGTATTTCAATATAAAACTGAGTTCATACATTACTCAGACGCCAACCATACACTTACAAACACAAGCTTCAATAAATACAAACATGAGTTTCAGTTTAATATTAAACTATCTCTTGGCGACCCTGCCACGATACGTTACCATATATTAGCCTTCTAATTTCTGCAGTCAGATAAAGTTTGGTTTTACAATCACATACACATAAAAATTTCAATTACAGGCTTTGTCTTGGCAATTGCTTTCAAGATTTGTGACGCAGTAATTGATTGTACACTGTATGCCACTACTGACAAACTTTCTGGAGTATAGTTGAAGTTCGCTTGTGTAGGCATAGAACTTCTGCATATTTTATGCATATTTGAATACCGATGTGTGATAATTATTTTACAGACTGTCGTGCAACTGCTATTCTTTCATTTTATGCATTTTTAGCGTTATATTGTGCTTAGAATAAATGATTTTTACCATTCATTTTTTCTGTCGTTAATGATATGCTCCCAGTTAAATGCGTTCTTGTTTACTAACTCTTCAAATGTTATATGATATACGCAACTTTGTGTCCTTTACTGAAGTGCAGGCATTTCATTGCACGGTGTCATCATCTCAAGCTTGGATATGCATTTATTCAGGGAATTCTGTCAGTGGCAATTTGAATACTTTCCTGTTTTCATTAACATTTATAGGAACTGATTTTACCCATAGAGAGGAACATTTAGCTGATATAAATGACAAAAATAAACATGTTAAGCAAGATGTATGTGAGGAATTCAGCCCTGTAAAAAATAAGGCACATGTGGTAAACGACTCGTTTGCTGATACAGAGAATTCCTTCTTTAATACCACAGAAACTATACATTGTGAACCCTTTAGTGAACAAAGTGAACAGTGTGAGCCTATTACTAAGCAGAATGAGGAAGAGATGTAAGGTGAAACCGACCATAATCCTGTTAATATAGATATCGTAGAAGACCAAGCACAACACTTAAGGGAAAGCAGTGTTTTTGACTTGTGAACTAATTACATGTCTTGGTCACATGATGATAGTGAATTGAAACAGATGTACATTCACAAGCAGTATGGAACGCAACTAATGACGTGGTAATGCATTTTGGTGATACTTTCCTAGGAAAAATATTTTGTGATAAGGATTCAGAGGAGAGAGGAATAAATTTTTTCCAGTTTGATGATATTAAAGGCACACACACACAGATAATATGCACACAAAATTCAAATTTGTCGCCGAACTTTCTGCTGGTGACCAAATGAACACTGACTGGGCTGGGACACAACAAACCCCAATCACGCTGTGTTTTGGTAAAGTGAAAAGAGTTTTACTACGTTATTTGTGGAAAATGATTCTTATAGTTACGTGTGCATCACAACACATCACCATGTTGCCGAGAATGACTGTGCTAGCCACACGAAAACGTAAGTAAAAACAATTATAGGCTCGAAAACATCGCGACAAACTAAATTACATTCTAGAGATAGTTTAATTCCCAGTAAAAACTTTTCTTATCATCATCGTTTCAATGCAGATGACAACCTACCTGTAATAATTAACACACAAGTGATCCGGATAATTCATGCAGCGAAATGCAAAGGTATTTACAAAAAGAAATGAGCTATTGTTTGAACTAAACATCCGTATAATTTTATAATCATTTAACAAAAAAGTTCAAATTACAGAATAAATGAAAACTAAAACCCACTGAAAATGGCACAGTGGTGCCGAAACATTTTTGGGTACTGAGGAAAACGGTGGTTTTGCATAACTGGCGGACCTCACGTCCAACCGCTGATTATGTCAATCCTATAGTGATAACTGTTGCTCTTCAAATTCTGGATTGTCAGTGGAGGCTGTGACAGCACTCTTCATCCTCCTTTGGTTTCCCTATATAAAATACTTATTTTGAGCCATGTGGGTTGTCACTGGAGACACTGATGCAAAGAACTATATTCCCTGAGTGTGCCCCAGGAATGTGCTCTCCCTACCATATTGGAGCAACTGTGATAAGCGTGCGTGAAATAAATTAGTGATTCATATTACATTTTGCTGTGTTTTTTCCCGATGCCATGATATTGCCTTCATAGGTTTTCCCAATACTTTTGAACAGACAATTTTGTACCATACTGTAAATGTGTGTATCTTTCTTGCTCTATTGAAACTGACTAGAGTATTCACTTCTCTTCATAACATTTTCTTAAACATTTGAAAAAACAACTGTAACCATTTTATCAGGTTATGTAACATAGTGCAACGATGATGTATTTTCTCACTTTATTTAAAATAACTAGAATACTCATTTTTTTCATAAGATTTCCTAAAACATTTGAACAGACAATTATTGCTGCCTTGTAAAGTTTAGCACCATGTTGCATCAAATGTGTGTACCTTTCCTAGTTAATCTGAATTGAGAGGAATTCGTCCGTGTCTGTGTTGGTTTCTTTCAAATACTTGTAGAGCTAATAATAATGACTTTCTAATTCTTTGTACCTTCGTCTGAAACTGTATATATTTGTGCCACTGTATTAGACTGAACTAGATAACTGATGTACCACAGCAAGCATCCAGTTATGCCACCATCGTGACAAATATGCAAACTGATTTAAAAGCTTTTTTCACTTGTTTGATGTATGTATTGTTACCTGTAGTTCGACTTATGTTCCATATTTGTATCACTTTGTACCTGTTCACTGATATTTTGTATACATTGTCACCCACCCAAGGTATTTGTAACTACACATTTCATACCAGGATTTGTGATTATTTCTTTTTTTCGAGAATTTTTTGAGTGCATTTTGCTATTTTATCGGCAGAAACCACTTAATGAAATTTTCTTTCATTATGAAGGGGTGATGGTAAGGTATTGTCTTATTTACCATGTAATTTTTCGAGGAGTTTTGGCCATAATTGTAACTGAAGTTACGAGTTTGCTGTAGAAAGATTATAGTGCAACATATGGTTTTGTTTTATTGTCAAAACAACTGTCAAGGAAAGTAACTGTACACAGAAATGTTATTAAGAAATAATTTTGCTAATTTGTGTATGTGTGAGAACTTTATGGAAAGCGTGTATTGTTGTCATGGTTTGGTTCAAATGGCTCTGAGCACTATGGGACTCAACTGCTGAGGTCATTAGTCCCCTAGAACTTAGAACTAGTTAAACCTAACTAACCTAAGAACATCACAAACATCCATGCCCGAGGCAGAATTCGAACCTGCGACCGTAGCGGTCTTGCGGTTCCAGACTGCAGCGCCTTTAACCGCACGGCCACTTCGGCCGGCTGTTGTCATGGTTTAATGAAGCATAGTTAGACTTTGAATTTGTTCTCTTTTAACATTCGTTAAAATTAGACCCCCATTTTCATTTTACTTTCATGACTTGGTTTGCACACTCGCATTCCACATCGCGAGTTGTGTACTGAGAGGCTTTTTTATGAAAGTTGGTATGATACCGTCTTCTACTACACATCGTAAGTTCGGCCAGTGAAATTTTGGTTTTTGACAGCCTCATCATCATTCTAATAGTGACAAGTCGCAGAGCAGACGAGTATTTCGCTTGCCGAGGAATGTTAATAAATTTCATTACCATCAAAGTTCATGTCCATTGTAAAGTGCAGTGATGTCAGAGTGTTTTCGTACAAATATTAGTATCAGTCCTGAGTCTTAATATCAGTAAAAGGTTTGAGTTAAGTGGTATCTTGTGAATTTTCAAACAGTTTTGATATAAAATAAGGTGAATTAAATTTTACGTTCATTTGCTGTGTGTCATTTGTTTTGCAGTCAGATGGCACATGTAAATTTCATTGAAAACGGTTTACTCTCTCGCAGACGAATTGTTTGATGTACCAGGTGTTCAGGATTTCAGATAGTGTAGCGTTAGCTCCACACAACGTATTGTTCAGAATAAAATTTTAGCACAGTTCTGTTGCCCTGCACTGAGATTTACATATTTCGGTATCAAAATAAGTTTATACATTTCTCGGATACCAAACAGACACGTCCAAAAACGAGTTTTAGTAAATACAAAAACGAGTTTAAGTTTAACATTAAACGTTCAGGTGTGCAGCCATATAGTAATCTAGTTTTTGGACAGCGTACAACTTATATATCCTCTGAAAGTACTAGTCGTGATCGGACACACATTCAGTATCTATTGCCTTCATGAAGCCGAGCGTATCAATTAGTACTGCGATGACTGCTTCCATTTTTCCCATCAACATACAAGTATACTTCACGTTATTGGGCTCTTTCATTCATTACCTTATCTTTTGTATCTACTGCCTTGATAAGAGTATAATGTTCCGGTACTTTCGTGTTGACTGCCTCGGTTTTTTTATCAGGCATGTTCTCCACACCCTCAGAATGAGTGCGCGACATGCATGTGAATTTGTCAATAGCCTATAGTGTACTGATACAGTCACTTATTGGTACACTACATTTTAAGCAGAGATTCCTGGAGAATTCGCCTGTTTCAACTGTCATTCAATTTCCTCGATTTATCTATAATTACAAAGCCATACTTCAAGAGATTTCAGGAATCGCCACATATGCTAACAATTCTTTGAACTCCACGACGGCAATTGGTATTTTTTTTAAGTTCATATTCTTCTTTGAAAGTAATAATAGGGTTCGCATTATCCCTTACCAACTCCTCTGGAATCCCGGAATACGTCTGGTTGAACTGAAAGACACCGTGTTATCATTGCTTTTATTAAATGTCTGGTATATCCATCAATGTCGTGAAAAATCGTATGTAATAGCAAATATTTAGGTAGAAATAGTGATTTGAAAATATATGTATAGTACACTCTCGAACCGGATCCCCTCAGAATGGTTTAACACGGACAGAAGAAGATTAGTCTTCCTGCAGTTAGATGGTCCAACAGTCAAAGCACATATATTTTCAGAACTTAGCGAACCATTCTTCTTCTCCACTCAGTTTCCAGGGACCTTGTAGGACCAAGTCAATTACTACGTGACCTTTGTGATGAGGGTGCTTCGTCCACTTGGACATGGTGTCGAACATGCGCGTACTGGTTTTCAGTTTAACATCTCCGCTTTAGTAAGTCTCGGCAGCACTAAGTTAGTGCCACCTCGGCGACCACAAAATTGATTTAAATATAGACTAATTCTCTCCGTTACGCTCGGTTGTAACTTGTAATACGCTAATTCAAGGGGATACAGGGTGTTTTATAGAGAAAAACAGACACTAAATTTATTATTTGTTTATTTGTAAACGCTTACATTTAGCATGTTATATGAAGATATGGAAACAACAGCATAGTTATGTGTCTACATCTGGCACAGAAGCTTCATACATTTCTGTTTGTACCAATGCACACCATGATTTAAAGTTGAGCGATTGTTTCTTCTGATGGGAGACGTGTTTTACATGCCATCTCCAATACATTGCTCAACATTCTCTTGTTAAATCTTTAAACATATGATTGCCAGCTTATTCGACAGTCTAGATCATGCTGGATAGCATAACTGCAATATATTTGATTATCAAAAGCTTGCCCACTAGATGAGTATGCTATTTGTGAGTAACTAGTTTAGCTGTTCACCTGAAGTCCCCTGCTGTGATGATATGAACACCCAGAACCACTGTGAGAGAATGAGTATTTCTGTGGACCAAAGCAGAGATATGCATTGAAGCACTACCCAGACAAACCCACTCATTCAGGGATAGTATTACTTCGATGTCTATATTGAGGATTTTCAAATACCACTACCAGATACAACTCATGATCCAACATCATTCCCAATGCCGGAACATTTAAAAGTGCTTCCGTTAAACCCTGCTACCTTCCTGAAGAAAGCTATAAACATATGCTCTAATGGGTCGTAATGACCCGGTGGCATGAGGGTTATAAATTGTTAAAAATTACTGTAATTATAAGTGTAGGTTTATTTGTTAAAAATCAAATAACTTTTACAGTATTACATGCTAACAATCTGAAAAATGGTGTAAGCTGAGTCTCTCAATTAGCTGATGCACAAAAGAGTTTCACCTACCGTATAAACTGTGAATCAAAGGAAAGATCAGAATTGAGTTTTACTTAGAATTACACAATTTTGGCAGTGGTATGTAACGTGATCTTTGCAGGCCAGTTGGTTACAATTCGAACACTCCTTTTTTGTCTTGTTGTCACAACTTGACGGACAGAATTTGCAGCTGTCACATTTACGGTTTGGGTTGCCCCCACTTGAACGTGGTGTTGATGAGCTTCCCGTTTGTGTTGCTCTAACAATGTCCGCTGACTGTTCTTTTGGTGGCAGCATTTTCCTGGTTTCAGTGTAAGCAGTAACTAGAAGTCTTCTCAATTCATCAAGAAGTATTCTTCTTTTGTAATGACAATTTTTTTTATTCTGGATTTTTTCTCAGCACAGCAGGGAAGCATTAGTAATGTTGTAGAAGATGATCACTGACCAGCGTTTGATTTTCTTCGTGCACGTGTAAGTGCCAGTAAGCTGATCCAGTGTGTCAACTGCTCCCTTACTTGCGTTGTATTCAAATATTATTTTTTGTTCCTTGTCATCTCTGTTGCTTGTTTCTTCACTGTCGTGCACTGTTTTCATCAGGACATCCCGTTTTTTCTTCCATGGAACGGAAGGTACGAAAGTGGTACCCTTAGTAAATAAGAACTTTGAAGTGTGAACATCTGCTTTGTCTGATATATTATTAAGCAGTAATGGCTCATTTTTTCTCACCGTCCGCAGCATTGGAAGTTGTCTTTTGAGAAGTCTTTGGCCCAATGCATATGATGTGAAGAATATGTCACATGCGATATTTTATCCTTTCAGCTCATGTGTCAGATCCATGACAACCCTCTTACCTGTAGAGATAGTTTCCCTACGTAGGTTTGTGTCTTCAAAACATAAGAAGTAGTACTATGAGGCACTGTCCATATTTTTACCCCAAATTTTGAGAGTTTGCTCGGTATATGTTGTTTAAAAGGACAACGTCCTCGGAAAGCCACCAGATGTTCATCCATGGTCATATATGTGCCAAGGCTATATAGTTTTGAATGTATTTCACTCCACTTATCCCACAGAACTCTTATATGTGCCTACTTTTTATTCACTCTTCGTTCTCTTCGATCGGACTTGTCATCGGAACGTGACACACGTCAGATGCCACAGAACAGTTTCAGCGACATTACGTCAGGAAAGGTGGCTCTATCGGTTTCTGGAATCACAGACTATTTGATGATTCACCACATGATATATACACACTAGCCAGTAACAACGGGCGAATATAGGCTTAAAACCCATAAACTATTCGATCTTCAACATTAATCGTTTTCAACGCAATACCATTGTTATTATCGTCCATCATAACTTGAAAACATGGTTTTGTATCACTCACTAAGGCGATAGCGTATATTGTCGGGCAAGGAGCCAGTTTTATTTTGTTTACACTAGATGCTTTTTCAGTTTGCGGAAAACGTGCTAAGGTCCATGTGGTTTGTTTGTCTGTAGACTGTATCACTTAAACCACTTGTACACTGGCATTTGAATATCAGTAACTGAAATGTCTTCTGAATCAGATAAAGGATGAGTGTTGTCATCACTGCTGTGATTTTGATCTTCAGAAATATTCACCTCGAGGTCAGATGTATTTATTAATGCTTCCAATTGTTCATCGGACAGAACTCGTTTTGTCATGATAGCACACAGAAATTACTACGACAGATACACGAACTGCATCTGCACATTGTAGGTGATAAAATGTAACTGTTAGGGCTAATGTGCTATAATAATTTTAATTCAATCAGTGACTTACATTTCTGCGTAACATGCGTACATTTCAGCAAGAATAAATCAGATATTTACTCTGTTATAAAACACTGCTTGCATGTACCTCAGGCATTTCTAAGTAAAACTTGACTATGATATGTCATAATGACCCGAGGAACACAACTGTAACAAATAAAGTTTTAGTAAGAGTGAGAGAAGTAATTTTTATAGTTAGCGATTTAAGGTATTTATAATGTTTACAGAAACAAAGTCATCAAGTCTGGAGCTATGCCATTTAAATATTAAAAAGTTTTTTAGGAACATATTCCTTTTCGGGTCAGTATGACTCGACGACAGTAAGTAGATCCCACAGACCAGACAATTGACTTCTCTAGTGCCCGACCGATATGGTCTGTTCAATCTTGCTTGATCGACCATAGTGACGCTTTGATCATCTCTGTAGCGGCAGATGTGTAAATACGCTATCGCCTGAATTGTCACACTTAAGATACGAGTGGTTTGAAAACGGGCACAGGCCTCCAAAACTAGTCAGCATCAAGAAAAACAAAATTTAAAAATAAATAGAAAGAACGATACTTCTCAAGGCATCTAATGCAGAGCTACAACCATTTATTTCAGTTATAAAACAAGCATCGGAACAATTTTTCACCTGCAGCATGCCTCAAGTTCGTATATGTAACTGTTGTAGCAGCAATGTATGCAATTTTTTTTCAAAAATAATTCAAATCACTTTCGGTTTCCAGTATAAATGAACTTAGTCTGTTGCTGCCACTAGTGCAAAAAAAAAAGTGAACAATATTGTAATCGTTGATGCTAAACCAGATACATGTATGGCAACTGTTGGGAGTAGTGAACGTTTATCTCAAGTCTTCACTACTGCTTTGTGTGCTCGTACTCTAAATGTATCCATTACTCGCTTTTGAAAGGAAATGTTCATTTCACGACATTAATTCAAGAAACACACTTAGCTCAGACGTCCTACATATTCTGGAACTGATTGTCCCTGAACATGGCATGGTAACTGAGCTGGACATGAACCGTTTTGACGAGGAAAAAGATTGTGTTACTACTTATGATATGATCGAGTGGCTGAAATCAAGAAACATATGTAAAATTCTTTTATACACTTATAGGAAACTTGCAGACAGATGTCACAGTTTAAAAGCTATTCGCTATTATACGTTATTTGCGCAACTTGTACAATGGTTATGGGATATTACACTCATATGGAAGTGGCTACATAGAGTGCTTACGAGTGATGAGGTTCTTTCTAAGTATGAACCCTACAGTAAACATTATGATATAAATGCGCAATGTCAGAATGATGGCCCTCCTCCTATCAAACTGGATTTCGAGGATTGCCAAAAGAAAGAAAAAATAAGTAAATGTTTCTTTTCATAACGTTCTATTCCTTTCATAAAAAATATTTGAGCTATGAGACACGTCGCCTTCGTCAGGTGCGCGAACGAACTGAGGTTCAGGGAGCGCGCGGCCGACTAATATCCCTTGCCCCCGCGAGTCGTTCACTCCACTGATTGCGCCCGCGGTTGGGGGAGGTTGACGTTCGCGTTTGTGTAGCGTTAATGGTTCTCTGTCCGCCCTGGTCACTAGATCATATTGTCTGCTGAGAGTATTCTTAATAAAAAGGAGTGCTGATACCCCAGCCTTGCTAAGATTATAGGCATAGCCACCATCTCGGTTGGTGAGATCTTCTCTGGTGCAAATTTTTATGGCCTCTCTAACGACGCTGTTCCAGTGTTTGGAAGTTTGTGCCAGGATCGTGGTATGTCCGTATAACATCGCATGATTTTTGGACAAACAGCGCTCTACGACTGCTGGCTTCTTGGGATACGTCAGTCGAGTGTGCCTCTGGTGTTCTCGGAAAGCATCTTTGACGACGTACACTGTATGTCCTATATACGTCTTCCCAAATTGACACGAAATCTGGTGCATGTCGGTCTTCCACAAACCGAGATTAGCTTTCATGCTTCATAATAATACCCGAGTTTTATTGTGTGGGCAAAAGTCAATTTTTACTATTTGTTTCTTCAATATGTGTCCAATTTTTTTCCAAAGTCCGCGAATGTACGGTTTAAAGGCAGTGGCTGCTTCTTCCTCCATGGCTTCCTTCCGCCTCCACAGGCTGTGCTTTAGTAATGACTCTCCACGTCTGAAATGGTGTGTGCCTTGTGTACCAGTGTTTTTAGTACTCCATTGCTTTGTTAAGTCTGGTTGCGACTGCCCATATGTAAGAACAGGTAAGGGCGGTGGGACAAGGGCGGTGTGGCCCCAAACCACCGTTATCCCAGATGGTGGTGATTACGTGAGCTGATGACGTCATCCAATATGGCGACCATGACGTCATTCAAGATGGCGGCTTTTGGTGGGAAGTTTGAATTTTGTCAGGAAGATAGGTCAATTCGGCTACCACCACTAAGCTAACTCATCGAACTGCCACCTCTCCCTAGGGATTGGTGGGAAGTGTGAATTTTGGAATGAAGATAGGTCAACTGGGCTATCTCTACTAACCTAAGAAAATGGCAGGAAAGAAAGGGCACTTCGGCTACCTCCACTAACCTAAGTCACCCGACCGCCACCCCTTCCTAGGGAATGACTGGGAGAGGACTCGACCTGTGCTAGACATAAGTCTTTATTATTTTTCATGCACTATTTATTTAAACAGTTTGATGCACTACACATATCCAGTGTGTTCACCACGAGGTCCAGAGTCCAACTGTCCTACTACACATTACAGTCACCAGAGGACGCTGTCATCCACTCTGCGATGTAATCCAAGATGGCTGTCTGGTGGTGGGGAAAAACTGTCTCATAGTAGGAAATTCAAGGGTACATTGTTTATTTACAAAAATATCAGTTCGTGGGGTTGGATTTCTCTTGCTCATTATTCTCTGCTGTTCGGAAACATGTAGGTCTTGTAAGAAGTAATTACATGGAACAAACATGTTGACTAACCTAATATTCTGCACTATACTCCTGGTGTCTTAATCAAATGTTTGGCCCTTTGTCAGCACTTAACCTGTTGTCCTATTAAGTGGTTTCCTTAAACTAATCTATCGCCTTTGATACCAATTTAAGTAGTTATTTATATTCTCCCACCATTTACTTGCACACTTTACGAATTTCACATGCTTCTGAACGCCATTTCTGGCGCATTCTTCTTTGTCACCCATCCCCTTAAACTACTGCGCTGCGTTTTACATAAAAATTATGCAGATTAATCTAGCGTTCGGTACTTAACCTGCTGTTCTGCTCCATGTAACCCACTCACGCACACCCTCCTCTTAACTATTGTACTGCTAACACCACGTTGATGTAAAAAAATTATGCAAATTAATTTGATCAGTACTTTTTACATGTATGGGGTAGTTTTTTTTTAATTCCCAGCATCCTATTGGTCGGTGGAATCGATGGAAAATAGTTTAAACAAAAGATCACTAATAAAAACACATCGCGCCACTCGAAGCCCGACGCTGCTGCCGCCCCTGCCGCCACCGCATCGCCACTGCTGCTGCTACCCCTGGCCCTGACTCCAGCCACCACAGCATTGCTCTGGCATCCATGGGCCACCCTCCCTCAGGCTAGCGTGTTAGGGCTGCAGAAGCCAGGCTGCAGTATCTCCTCCTCAACAGTCACGTCCTCGCCGATCAAATGGCTTACAGCACACACCCCTGTCCACTTCGCCACAGAACTCAAAGGCGCGCTCATACCGATCCCATACGCGAAACGCATCTGGGCAGCATGTGTGTTTACCGTTGCTGACGGTATACCTGTCGATACCGACGTCACAGACTGCACTACAGAAATCTGCTCCAGAATAGCACAGGTTGCTTTCCCCCTAGCTATCCTAATGGGTCTTACGAGATGTGTCCAGCCGTGCTTACCTGCCCAGCGTGAGTGATGCCTCGCCGCGAAACGCCTGAGTGGCGACTCACCATCTAAAAGATTCTCAATATTATTATACTGATGTCACACGACTATGTAAAATAAGAACCGAGTTGACCTCTAGGAGATTGTATAGTGTCCCAGAAATAGTTAATAGTCGCTTTTGTAGGAGCTTTTATGATGTGTTGTCCTAACAGAAGCTGTTTACGAAAATAGCTCAGAACTACCTCGAATAGATTCTTCCTTGTGGTCCTAGCATGGCACCCCGTCCATAACGTTTAACCCTTCCTGCTTTCAACATACACAAACGTTCTCCCTGCTATGTAGAGACTCCTATATCCCACCACAAAGGACGTCACGTGAATGAATGGGGGATTATGATTGGCTCTTATCGAACTTACCTCTGAATCACTGATGCAGCCGGTGTGGAAGCACTGCCCAACTTTTCTTTCTTTCTGCAGACAAGACTTTCAGCGGCAGGAAAAGAATTTTACACATATAGCCATATTGCACCGACAATGAAACCCTGCAAAGTGCCCCTACATATTATCAAATACAGAAAGACTTTTAGTAAATTACACTGCTCTCCCACTGAGGACAGGAGCTTGAATATTAGAGTGTGAAACCAATCTCCAACCCAGTAATACATCACCACATACTGTGTCGATGTAGTAAACATACGTTTCCTATCCTGCTCCATACAAAATCATCCCTTTCACATCATTCGTACATATACTGCGAAGAGAGACAGCACTGTATATACTCCTCGCATCACTAGATATTTCCATGCGAGGTCGGCTGTCATCCACCCCCGACAGGGTATCAGAGTGCCCTCAGCAGACTGAAGTCACTTTCAGGGCAGTTCTACAAATTTGGGCTCGTTTCCCCTCGGCACAAACGCATTACTGTTTCTGGTTCAGACCTGCTTGCTTGTTCGCTTTTCTACACCCACCTCCAGACTCAGGGATTACAAGAACACATGTATTTTTGCATGGTTTGCCATAATATTATACCATTTTCGAGGTACTTCTCGATATCAAGAACACAGCAGCATCCTACCGATCGCTCCCACAACATAATTCCCAAGATATAGATTGGAAATTATTTCTCGAACAACTCCCAGCCTTAGTGAGGTGGAGCATGCTGTAGACCACTGAGTAACTAGAAACTTATCCTGTCTGCGAAGACCTTTAAGTGATAACTCGAAACAAACAGTGGAAAATGATATTTCCACTCGTGAATACCGATGTTAGTGATGTAACAGATTCCAAATCATTGCCACAATTTACAAAGTCGACTAAGGTGTTTCTCTTGTTGAGAGAACCAGCAAACATGTCTTTCAGCTGCTAGATGCACACACCACAATCGATGTTCCTTCAACTAAATAAATGCGGGAAATTTTCACCTGATAGATGCACACACCCCAATCCATGTTCCCTCAACTAAATAATGGCGATAAATGTGCAGAAGCAGTCAACTAAACAATCTACATGTGAGGGAATAACGGTCCAGTGCAAACACATACCCTTATTCAATGTTCTCAAATTTCCATGCGATCACGAAAGCTGCCCAACACATACTAAGTATTAGTTCGCTATTCTGCCGTATAGAGGACGACACAGTTAACCCCGCTACATTCCTGAATTCCAACAGACAATTGCATTCGGACGGCACCTGCCGTTAATGGGAAATGTGAATCAGGCCCACCACAGACCACACACAGACAGAATCAGCCTACGAAATAGTTCACATATATATTTTATCCCTGTACTGACAACTAACTGATACGATCGTGGTCTCAGTTGAACGACATTCGGCAATGAGCGAAATCATGTGTTTTTTATTACCGATCTTTTGTTTATACTGTATTACATCGATTTCACCAACCAATAGGATGCTGTCAATTTAAAAAACTACCCCATAAATGTGAAAAATATTGATTTAATTAATTTGCATATTTTTTTATATCAATGTGGTGTTAGCGGTGCATTAGTTAAGGGGAGGGTACGCGTAAGTGGGTGACATGGAGCAGAACAGCAGGTTAATTGCAGAACACTAGATTAATTTGTATAATTGTTATGTAAAACACAGTGCAGTAGTTTAATGGGGTGGGTGACAAAGAAGAATGCGCCAGAAATGGCGTTCAAAAGCATGTGAAATTCGTGAAGTGCAACAGAAAATGGTGGGAGGACATAACTAATTACTTAGTTTGGTATCAAAGGCGATATAATAGTTTCAGAAAATGAGGGTGACATCGAAAATCACTTAATAGAACAAAAGGTTAAGTGTTGACAATGTGCCAAACATTAGATTAAGACACCTGGAGTACAGTGCAGAACATTAGGTTAGGCAACATGTTTGTTCCATTTAATTACTTCTTACGTGACCTACATGTTTCCAAACTGCAGAGAATGGTGAGCAAGAGAAATACAACCCACACAAACTGATTTTTTTTGTAAATAAACCATACAACATTGAATTTCCTGTTACGAGACCCTTCTTCTCCACCACCAGAGTGCCATCTTGGATTACATCACGGAGCAGACGACAGCGCCCTCTGGTGACCGTACTGTGTAGTAGGTCAGTTGGACTCTGGACACTGGATGGCTGTACTGCATCAAATTGTTTAAATAAATAGTGCATGCAAAATAATAAAGACTTATATCTAGCACAGGTCGAGTCCTCTCCCAGTCATTCCCTAGGAAGGGCTGTTGGTCGGGTGACTTAGGTTAGTGGAGTTAACCAAAGTGCCCTCTAATTCCTGCCATTTTCTTAGGTTAGTAGAGATAGCCCAGTTGAGCTATCTTCAATCTATAATTCATACTTCCCACCAATCCCTAGGGAGAGGTGGCGGTTGGATTACTTAATTTAGTGGAGGTAGCCCAATTGACCTATCTTGCCGCTATTTTCCTTAGGTTGGTAGAGGTGTGTTGCATTATCCTGAGGGAATTTGAACTTCCCAAAATTTTCTGGGGGAGGGGAGGGGAGGGGAGGCGAGGGCGGTTAGGTTAGTGGAGGCAGCCCAATTGACCTATCTTCCCCCCAAAATTCAAACTTCCTGCCAAAAGCCGCCATCTTGAATGATGTCACAGCCGCCATCTTGGATGACATCCTCAGCTGACGTCATCACCGCCACCTTGGATAACGGTACTTTGGGGCAGCACCGCCCTTGTCCCAATACTAGTGTTTTCTTCCAATACACACCATGGCCCAGGGTGCCATCAGCTCTTTTCTTCAACTTGACTTCCAAGACTGATAATCTTACTTCTGCTTCGGTCTCCACTGTGAATTTTATGTTGGGATGTATAGAGTTCAGATGCGTAAGGAAGTTATGGAGTTTGTCCCTTCCATGGGCCAGATGGCGAACGTGCCATCCACGTAACTGAAAAAACACGTGGGTTTCCATTCGGATGACGCCAGTCCTGAGTGGACTACCCATTGCGACTCCTTTAGTTTGTTCACAGTATTCCCTGTTAAACAGAAAATACGTGGAGGTCAGGACGTGCCTGAAGAGGTCGGTAAACTTCTCATCAAATTTCTGACCAACAAGCACTAGTTACTCTCGTAGAGATACCCTGGTGAGTAACGAAATGAGGTCGAAGCTCACAGGGACATCTGATTCTTTCACCCTGAAGTTGTTGAAGCGTTTTATAAAACACACAAAATTGCCCATATGGTGAGTGTATTTAATCACATAGTTTTTC
This sequence comes from Schistocerca nitens, assembly GCF_023898315.1. Classification (NCBI taxonomy): domain Eukaryota; kingdom Metazoa; phylum Arthropoda; class Insecta; order Orthoptera; family Acrididae; genus Schistocerca; species Schistocerca nitens. Next base: position 438,834,594 of record NC_064616.1, read on the forward strand.
CTTCAGGTATTTTGCCAGCAAATATGTAGGTGAACTTTAGGGAGTCCGTAAAAACTAGGCGGGACAGGTCGTTGAGGTAATACTTTCTTGGCGATCCCCTCTGGTAAATCCGTGTCCTTCAGAGGAGTCCTAGTTTTGTTGTCCGCCTTCTTTATGGGGTCAGCGTTCATCTTCCTGTAAGAGTCGTCATATAGCAGGCCCTGCATATTCTCAATGTAGTCCTTGTGGGAAAGAACAACAGTATCGTTGCCTTTGTCAGCAGGTAAGACAACAATCTCAGGGCACTCTCTCAAGTCGCGAACAGCCGTTCTCTCTGTCTGCAGGTCATGTTCGACTTCATAGGCGTAGTTCTCGTCAAAGTACGACAGATTTGACGAGGTAAGTCTTCAGCTGCTTCCAGAGGTAGTCGCAAAGCCCTCAGACCTCTGTTTGCATGCAGACAACTGTCACAACCCTTCGCAGAGGAATGGGGTACTACAAATACTAGTTCACAGGGCACGTACCATTTCAGACGCAGACAGTCTGCCACAGGAGTTAAAACACCTCAGAACTATATTCCCAAAAAGCAAGTACCTAGGTTGGCAGATTAGGCGTGCTCTCCGCCTCATCACAAGAGTACAATATGTGGAGATGGAAGAAATCACGGAGGAGGAGGCACCCACTGCGTTTATGCCATACACAGACGCACTATCGGGAAAAATCGGACGAGTATTGAAGAAGCACCGAGTGAAAGCTGTCTTTTGAACGCACAATTAAACACGAGCATTATTGGGAAGCGTCAAAGATGATATCGGTTTGCGGAAGATCGGCATATACTAGATTCCATCTCAGTATGGGAAGACAGCAACATATATCGAACACCCCACTTACATCTTTTCAATTTTCAGTCAATCATTATAAATGTTGATGTATAACATTCTCAAGAGATGAAATGAATTTTACTGTTTAGCATCAAGTCGGCGACAAAGCACTAGTTTGGTTAGAAGTTTTCAACCTTTGGGTGGTACAAGAAAACCAAGAAAAACCTGAATCTGATTAAACAAGTATGGATCTGAACTCCGCTCCTCTTGAGTACGAATCCAGTAGAGTAACCACTGCACCCCATTCCCCGGTGAAAGTTTCTGAACAGCAGTTAATTGACAATTATTTTCACACCAGTGATGGTATCGAATATTAGATGTACAGAAAACATTCAGAACATTCTTCAGTTTGTGCTGAATGTCCGATTGGCGACAGATGTACTAGCACGGCAGTCAGACAGTGGTACACGTTATGCTTTGAATGAGGCCATGCGTGGACATGATTTGTCCTTCTGTAATATGGCATGTGTAAATAATGTGAGCTATTTAGTTATTTTTTCGACAGACCATAATCGTCATAAATAAAAAAAAGTGTTCTTTTATTGATCGAATTCCCTTCCCATAGTATTGAAAGCTTAGGATTAACGCTAACTAAGCAGTTCGTTTTCACAGTGAGGCTATGAAATGAGCCGCTACTAGTTCTCTACTTATACGCCAGAAAAAATGTCCATCTGCTTAGCTGGCAATGTTTGTGATAGTTTGGAAGATGACAAGCGTTACACTACATGATCGGCGGGTAAGCGAGATAAAGGACCAGGGCTGCACGTTGCCCCATATAGTCGATCTGGTCGTCGGTTATTTTCGGGCCGGCTGGACGTCATGGGTTTTCCCTGGAACCGTTGAGTAGGCGGTAGCTCCGTCCTCCCACGGGTCACTGAATCTGTACGAAAACGTGAACGTATGACGTTGTTTACAGTGAGACCGTTTAAACGCTGGCTTGCATGATGTATTATCAAAATCTTACTTGCATCTAAGGACATTAATAAACTTGGACATAATTTTTGCATAAACTTTCGAATGCCTCTTGTGACAGTTACAAACAAAATGATATGAGGTCGACTGGTGTAACAAAATAACACGTTACTTAGCTCAACTTCTAACGAGAGTACTAAACTCGCATTGGAACAGTAATTGAGGAATTGGGAGAGCATTACACACAGCACACAAACTACTCATACAACTAGAGCACCGGTAAATACCTGTCGGTTCACATCTGATACGGACCTCACTTGTGCAGGGTAGAATAATAAAATCTAAAGTCTTTCTTTTCGTAATGAATACATCAATTAATTATTATCAGCTACATTGTATGTAACGACCGAAATCCAAATGTAAAACTGAAGAGACAGTAAAGTGGCAATTACGGTATGACATACGTGCTGAAGATAAGGATACCTCAGGCAGCAATTACAATTCATCGTGTCTCAAGTGATATGCGGAGTGGGCAAAGTTAAATTGCAAAATATTTATAGGACTGACATGGAAATGACCCAAGTTAATGAACAGGAGAACTGCTCATCATAAGAAATGCTGGGTATCTTGCCTTCGGTGTACCAAACTTTTCGTGCCATATGCTTGTGCACGCGCATGTCCTGCAAGCTATGTCTCAAACGCTTCGCTGTTTCATTACGTTTGAATGCCTGAGAGGAGCAGACGTGTTTCGCGACAATTTGAATGCAACATTAAGTGGTGGTCATGATACAACAGCTGGTATTCATGGTCGAGTGCTACGTGAAGCAGCCGGCCGGAGTGGCCGTGCGGTTCTAGGCGCTTCAGTCTGGAGCCGGGCGACCGCTACGGTCGCAGGTTCGAATCCTGCCTCGGGCATGGATGTGTGTCATGTCCTTAGGTTAGTTAGGTTTAATTAGTTCTAAGTTCTAGGCGACTGATGACCTCAGAGGTTAAGTCGCATAGTGCTCAGAGCCATTTTTTACGTGAAGCACAACTCGTGCAAAACGGGAGCGGAATTGCTTGTGCAAGAGTTTAAGACTGGAAGCGTTTTTGGCAAAACCACCTGATAAGTCTACAATGCAAAACTTAATGGCAAAATGGCACTAAACGGGTTCTGTAGCAAATAAAACCGTGATGTTCATTAAATATGCACAATCCCGAACCAGTCTTATTTCAAATATTTTCAAGGTCAGTTATATTTCGCCCACCCAATGTATCCCTTACCAATCTGCCCATGTTATAAGTTCAAATATCTATACTTCTAATTTAATAAGCAGCTTTAGAGCGCTTTTTGGGTTGGAGAAAACTTGACCCACATAAGTGCATGTGCACGTGGCGGCAGGAAAACAGTTTTAAGGCCTCTTTCCAGACAGGATCTATGCCAGTCTGAGCCACGGTTTCAGCAGTTTCTATTTAATTAGTGATAGTATAAAGTTCCCTCAATTGGATAGTGGCTTGCGGAGTATTTATGAAGGTTTAGATAATTTACGAGTTTTACCCTGCGGTTCACACAAGGAACTATGAATATTTTTAGAGGACATGATTTTAATAAATAGTAAATTTAGAAGGAGGGTAACATACTTCGTTCTTAGATATTCTTTGGACACAATATCAGTTTCCGACGTAAACTGCGCCAGCAGAAGATACAGATGCAACATTTTTGTGCTGTTGGTTTGCTGATTCGGGCGAGGGGACCAAACAGCTACGTCATCGCTCCCATAGGGTAAGGGCTGGATGGGGAAGGCAATCGGTCATGCCCTTGAAGGAACCATCCCGGCGTTTGCCTGAATCGAGTTAGGGAAATCATGTGAAACCTAAAACGCGGGTTTCAACCGTCGTCCTCCCGAATGCGAGTCCAGTGATTTTGTACGTTCGAGATCCGTTTCAAGTCATAATTTGTATACATCTATACACAAAAACAATGGTTACAATAAACTCGCGTTGGGAACATGATTAGTTTGTAAGTTCTCAGGAGTTTACACTATCAACCAGAACATTACGACCACCGATCTAGTATCGATATAAACCCGTCCACGTGATAACCGCGTCACCTGGCGAGGAATGACTACTAGTCAGACACAGGCGCGGTGCATGTAATATCAGCGGGCGCGCTGTCCATGTGTAGAATGGGCAAGGCCTGCGATCTATCTCAGTTTGACCGAGGGTAGATTGTGATGGCCTGGAGGCTCGGATCGAGCATTTAGGAAACTGCACGACTTGTCGGGTATTCGAGGAGTGCTGTGGTGTCTTCAGCAAGCGTCAAAACCGAGGTGAACCACCTGCAGCCATTTTGGGGTTGGGCGGCCACCTCTAATTACAGAAGTCGTACGTCATAGGCAAGGCAGACTGGTAAATCATTACAGGCGGCGAACTCTGGCGGAACTGACGTCAGACATGAATGCTGGGCAGAGTGCAAGTGTTTCTGAATATACAGTGCACCGAACACTTCTAATGGGGGGCCTCCACGGCCGACGACCCATGTATGTTTCGCTATTGGCAACTACGACTGAAATGAGCACGTGACCATCGGAACTGGCTGTTGGCACGGTAGCAGAGCGTCGCATAGTACGTCGAATCCCGATACGTTCTTCATCATGTCAATGCGCGAAACCGTCGTCTTCCATGCCAACAGCACCTTGACACCTCTTTTGAGGGACAGAGACAATCTGGCGGCGGCTGCTTTATGGTCTGGGGAACATAGACGTGGGTATTCGTGGGTCCAGGAGAAATCGTGCAAGGCAACATGACACCCAAGGAGTATCGTACACTAGCTGCAGGCCACATACACTATGTGATCAAAAGGATCCGGACACCTCAAAAAATATACGCTTTTCATGTTAAGTGTATTGTGCTGCCACCTGCCACCAGGTACTTCATATCAGCGACCTCAGTAGTCATTAGACATCGTGAGAGAGCAGAATGAGGCACTCCGCGGAACTCACGGACTTCGTACGTGGTTAGGTGATTTCCACACTCCTAAACGTCCCTAGGTCCATTGTTTACAATGTGATAGTGAAGTGGAAACGTGCAGGGACACGTACAGCACAAAAGCGTACAGCCTGTCCCAGTCCGTTGACTGACAGAGACCACAGATAGTTGAAGAGGGTCGTTATGTGTAATAGGCAGACATCTACCCAGACCGTCACTCAGGAATTCCAAACTGCATCAGGATCCACCGCAAGTACTATGACAGATAGGTTGGAGATGAGAAAGCTAGTATTTCATGGTCGAGCGTCTGTCATAAGCCACACATCACGCTGGTAGGAACGCCGACTTCGTGCCAGGTCTCACCGACCGACATCGATACCTCTCCTTAGTGGGGCACTCCGTGAGGAATAGGCTGCCATTCCCCAAGAAACCTTCCAGAACCTTATTGAAAGTATGCCTGCGAGAGTGGAGGCTGTCGCCAAGTCTAAGGGTGGGCCAACGCCATACTGAATTTCAGCATTACCGATGGAGGGTGCCACGAACTTGTAAGTCAGTTTCAGCCAGGTGTCCGGATACTTTTGATCACATAGTGTACACCCCCTCATGACGATCATGTTCTCCGACGGCAGTGGTATTTTCCAGTAAGATAATGCGCCATTTTGCAAGGCTAGGAATGTTATTGAGTGGTTCGAGGAACACAGCGGCAAGTTCCAATTGATATTCTACCTCCCCAGCTCGCCAGATCTAAACACATGCAAACACATATGGGATCTGTTTGAACGTGGAGTCAGAGCTCATCGACTCTCTCTCTGGAATTTCTGGGAATTAGGTGACTTGTGAGTGCAGTGACCTACCGAGCCCTGGCATACCTTGTATTACGTAGGTGGTCTTTGTGTTATGGCTGATCAGTGAGGGGCCTCTACTTACTCTAACAGCCGCCATCGTACAATCCAAACAACCTTATTTTCACCTGTTTAGGAAATAACTGGTGAAGTAATCATTTTTCCAGTGACCATTATTTTTCATTTATTTATTTTTATTACAACTTTCATGTAAATTTAGCAACTTTCGGACCTGCACGGGAGTGTGGCCATCCATAAACACAAATTATATTACATAGTCAGTCATCATCCCTTCTCGATGTGACACACAGATCACACCAGAAAAACCTTCTCTGAAGAGTAGTTACTTAACGTAAAGAAGAAAGGAATAACGCTGAAAGTTCATCAGTGCAGTTTCCAGAGACTTCATTTTCATTTAGTACGGATCCTTTTTTAGCATTCAAGCTAACGCACTTAGATGCTAGCACGATTAGGAGTGAGAATGCCATTCACCCACATGACGAATATTTCCTTCCGTTCACAGTCCATATCTATTGTTTACCAGGATATGCAGGTTTTTTTTTAAGAAAAAAAAATAAACAAAGGGAAATATGCATCTGCTTTTAGGGACTGAGTGAAAATATGGAGTTAAAGTAGTATGATTCGTATATAATTTTGGAGACCTTTCTTCTTTTTATTTTTTTTTTTTACAGCCTCAAGAGTGGCACGGTGAGAACACTGAGAGAACGGCGAAGCAATGAAAGGGAGACCCTGCGAGAAGCTTTCTCTTGTTCAGCGTCAGGCCACATTTCCTCATCCCTTCCTCGCTGGCATAAAATGCCACCAGTTCTTCCCTGCGCCTCCTTGAGTTTCTCCTCCCGTTGTGGCCTCAGTCCAGGTATTTCTGTTGCATTAGAAAACCAAACATTCATGACGAAATTATAGATAACTAGTGCCAGTTTATCGAATATGAGACTTGTGTTGAAAATGGCTCATTGCGAAAGATTATCAGTATGAAAATAATAGCATAGTGTGAGTACTTGATAAGATCTGTGAAGTTGTCCATCTTACAAGTGTAATATCACCAGGAAAACATACCTTTCACAAGATGTGGTGCTCGTGTATTCATTCATTTGTAACCTTCTTTTGCTAACAGTTTTATTGATGTAAAGTTGTTCAGCCAAAACATATACCTATAATGATTTCACTTCCAAAATATAACTCGTAACGTTAATGAGCAAAAACCGATTGTTCAAAAATTCTAAAATATCTGACGTGAAACTTGTTGACGTGAGACTGTACTGAAACGCATCACGTAAAAGAATTTATTTTGTGCTCTCTTTTCGAAAACTTTCGTCATGAGACTATGGACATGCAAAATTGTCGGTTAATTCTTACAATAAGGTCAAAATTTTAACTAGTCTCTATTAATATTCTAGTTACTAATAACAAATAATACTGTTACCAGTTTCAAACCGACAAGATTTTCATCAGGATGCCGTTCTCGTTTTACGCTTATGATGTACGAGTGAATTGGATGTTTGTGATGGAAGTTCCTTGGAGTGTTGCCGGCCGGAGTGGCCGAGCGGTTAAAGGCGCTACAGTCTGGAACCGCACGACCGCTACGGTCGCAGGTTCGAATCCTGCCTCGGGCATGGATGTGTGTGGTGTCCTTAGGTTAGTTAGGTTTAAGTAGTTCTAAGTTCTAGGGGACTTATGACCACAGCAGTTGAGTCTCATAGTGCTCAGAGCCATTTGAACCATTTTGCCAACCTTGGAGTGTTGGTACCACCGAAAATTCTGCGTCTTGTTATAGCACTGTTAAATGTTTTTCAGATAGTTCATATTTCGCCAATCTGTAAGCCATAGTCAATACTTTTCGGACATTTATATCTACGTCTGTAAACGCACCTTCTAACGGTCGAAAGGGTCAAACTTGTGAATTATATACTTTATTTCAAAATAACAGCATTGGTTTCATGTGAACGAAACGCGCTGCTCTTCATTTGAACTTCTCTCTTTCCTCTATCAATACTGTTCAAATTAGTTCAAATGGCTCTGAGCACTATGGGACTTAATATCTGAGGTCATCAGTCCCCTAGAACTTAGAACTACTTAAACCTAACTAACCTAAGGACATCACACACATCCATGCCCGAGGCAGGATTCGAACCTGCGACCGTAGCTGTCGCGCGGTTGCAGACTGAAGTGCCTAGAACCGCTCGCCCACACCGGCCGGCTTATTAGTACTGTCTAGCAAGAACCCCACACGGGGAAGTAATATTCAAGTTCTGGTTGAACGAGGGTTTTATAAGCTTCCTCTTCTGTGGGTACACTACATTTGCTGTGGATTTCCCTAAGGAATGTCACCCTGGCATGTGTGTTGCCTGTCACCAGTTTTATGTGCTCTTTCTACTTTAAGTCGCACCGTACAAATACTCCTAGGTATTGTATAGATGTGACTGTAGCTGTGTAATCGTGCCATAATGGAGCTTATGCATATTTATGAGCAATACATCATATTTGTTTACGATGGGGGTAAATTGTCAATCCCTGCACCAAGCGTTGATCCCGGCGTCAGAGACGTAGGCACTACAATGTTCTAACTTCGCGCGTTGTCTGTGTACAACACCATCGTCGATGAAAACCTTCACAAAACTTCTGATGTTATCCACTTTATCATTTTTGTATAAAGAGAAAAGTAAACATCCCATAACACTCCTCTGGGGTACACCAGAAGTTACTTTTACGTCTGAAGATTTCTCTAGGTTGTGAATGACACGCTGTGTGCTGTTTGCTGGAAACTCTTCAGTGCAGTGACATAGCTGGGAGGTGATGACGGGGTGTTGTGTGCTGTCCTTAGGTTAGTTAGGTTTAAGTAGTTCTAAGTTCTAGGGGACTGATGACCATAGATGTTAAGTCCCATAGTGCTCAGAGCCATTTGAACTATAGCTGGGAGGACGACGGTTCTAACCCGCATCTGACCATCCTGATTTCAGTTTACGGTGATTTCTTCAATCGCTTCAGGCAAATGATGCGATTGTTCCTTTGAAAGGGCACTGCCGACATCCTTTTCCATTATTCCATAATCTGATGGGAGCGATGACCTCGTTGTTTGGTCCCTTCCCCCAGATCAACCAAACACACTGTTGGTCTAATATTTTGTGCACTAGAGTTTTGTTTACTTTGCGGCGGTACAGAACTGCATCGAACGCCTTCCAAAAGTTAAGAACCACGGTACTCACCTGGGCGCCTGTATTTGCTGCTTTCTGGGTCTCGTGGATGAACAGGGCGAGTTGAGTTGTTCCCAGATCCCATGTTGATTCCTACAGAGGAGATTTTCCGTCTCCCTAAATGTCATAATAAGTGAATATACAACACGTCAAAGATTTATACACCTGATCGACGTCAGAGATGTAAGTCTGTGCGTCAGTCCAAAGACCCTACTTGAAAATGGTAATAACCCACGCGTTTTTCTCTTTGGTCCTCCAGTGACATATAGTATTAAACTGTTTAAAGATAAGCAATTTCTTACCTATATTACAGGTGGAACCGTAGTGGTATGCCATAGGTCCTGGGGCGTTTCCTCTCCTATCTAGTTTCATTTGGTTTTCTACCCCATTCTCGCTTTTTTATACACACGTCATTTTGACGTTTGTGCGACGATATGAAGGAGGAACTACAGCGCGATCTTACGCAGTGTAACGGCTTTGTAAAAAGACGTTTAGTATTTCGGACTTGTCTCTGTCGTCGTCCATTTCTATGCGATTATTGTGATTGTGTGTCGGGACAGATGGGTTCGATTCGTTTACTGATTTAACGTAAGACCAAAACTTCTGAGGGATCTCTGTATAGTCGATAGATGTAATTTTTCATTCCAGTTCGTTGAATACTTCACGCAGGTCTCCCCTTAACTAATTTTAGCTTCGTTCAGTTTCTGCTCGTCTATGAGGCTTTGGCTACGTTTAAATTTGAAGTGAAGCTCTCCTTGCTTTCGTACCTGCTTTCTAACATGTATGTCAAACCTCATCGGGTCTTTCTCATCCCTCAGAGCTTTTCTCGGCCCATAACTGTCTAAGGCATATCGCAACATGCTCTTGAACTCTGTCCATTGATGCTCAACATTGTCAGTGCTGTAGATGAAACTTTCATGTTGACCGATCAGATCGTCTGAAACCCGTTTCTTGCTGCTCTTGCTAATCAAAAATATCTTCTCACATTTCTGTATAGTCCTATTTACAAACCTACTCGGTGAAGCTGTTATCATGATTAGGAAATTTACCCAAAATTTTCTCATCATCTCATTCTTGCACATACTCGTATATCTGAAACACCAAGGAAGAATTTCAATAACGGAAAAAGTAGTAGGACTACAAAAAATTATTCCGCGTGTTGTGAAATACAGTACCAAATATCTGTTTTTGTACTGAAATATTTTCTAATTAGAAAATAACCGCAAGTTTTTTAACTTAATTTCTGCTTTCCTGTGGCATGGATATGTACTGCGCAAATGTATCAGAGTTGTCCTGGATACAATGACTGCACGAAAAACGTAAGTTAAATTTGGTGTGTGTGGTGTGCGTGCCCTCCATTTTGAAACAGGCAGGTAACATGTGAACAAGATGTAGTTTGTTCATGGTTCTATAAATAAATTACTAACTTAGCTTCATGACAAGCAGATGATGTCAAGAGAACGAATATATTTTCAAAAGTAAGATTATGACAAACATCTGGTCAATAAATTTAGGGGCTTACAAATATTAAAAGTGACAGCAAATTAAGAATGAAAACTGAAGCATTCACTAAATACACATAGTAAAAACGTATGTCGCTATTAGTCACATTCTTACATGTACCTCCGTGCACGAAACGAACATAATAACATTAAAATACGTCACCTACACTCGTTGGCTACGCTGTAGTGATTCATAATTTCGAAGGCTAAGGTGGATCTCTTATCGAAAAAGTTACGTAGAACGTTGTTGCCCAAATGGTCAGAATTGTAAAAAATACTCATAATATGTGTATTTCTCTGTATGACGATAAACTGACATGAATGACACGTATGGGTATATAGGAAAACTATTCGCTTGTAATTAAATCTGTGAAGTGAGAGGCAACTAAGCGAAACTTGTAAGCTAAAGAAAAAAGTCCCTAAAAATAATAAAATGACAAAGAGAGAAGAATGTGTAACTTTGTTTAATTTTCAAACTTCCTCCTCTATCAAACATTGTAATGGAAGTTTAACGTATTTCCTTATTCCATTCTTAAATGCTGCCATTCACTTTGTATATGCTGTACTCTATTTCTGAAATTACAAATATTACTCCGGAAAGATAAGTTTGATAGTTAAATACATTTATAAATAGAAGCTACTGGAAACTAAAAGCAATCTACATTTTCAGGAAAGGTAAAATTATTAAGACGTTAGAGAACCTCAGGTCATTTGCAAGTGTCATATGTTCAATTGGAAAAGACATTCTTCTGTTTCAACGTACAAGATGATGCCTGATCGACGAAGTGTGGCTCAATTGTCCATATGTTACATAAATTGTTCAACAATCATGAAGCACTTGAAAACTGTAAAATTCCGTACATGAAAAATTAACATTATAATAAATGTGTTGAACGCGATATGCAGATCCTGTACAAAACGGCACCTCCTGATTAATAACATCAAAAACTAAAAAAGAAAAAAGTGGAACCTTTTTTGACAGTCTCTAGTTGCGCTTTCCGCCATATAATTCTAAAATTAGTGATTAGGCTGAAATACCACCCATAATGTGTTTCTAGGTACTACACTATCGTTTAGGTGCAACCTTCTCCCATACCTAAGAAATTGTGAGTCAAAAACGAAACAGCACGTAGATTCCTGGTAAGAACAAATGTGTATGGTACTCCGAATCACCACTGCAAAAAGAAGACGAAAGTTAGACAACTATGCCTCGGGTTTATGGTTGGTTCAAATGGCTCTGAGCACTATGGGACTCAACTGCTGAGGTCATTAGTCCCCTAGAACTTAGAACTAGTTAAACCTAACTAACCTAAGGACATCACAAACATCCATGCCCGAGGCAGGATTCGAACCTGCGACCGTAGCGGTCTTGCGGTTCCAGACTGCAGCGCCTTTAACCGCACGGCCACTTCGGCCGGCTCGGGTTTATGAAAAAACTTCGTTGCCTGTTATCTTTAATTTAGTAACGTGTTGAATTAACTCACGTAGTAAGTGGGAAACTGTGTTCACAGCCTACGTTTGCGTGTCTCACTCACGCCAGAGTGGAACAGGATCGAAGAGACAGAGACAACAAGTAGGGAAAAGTAATGAATGCATGAATCTAGTGGGTGTGGCCGTCTGACCCATTATAACGCATGAAACCATTATTTCTGATCCCATTTCACACCTCAAGCAACCTGATGAGTACACACCTAATTATTAAAACTGTAAGCAGATTACTAGTTCTAGCTTTCTACTAAATCCGAAAACGTCAGAAGAGATTTCTTTCGGAATGAACGCTTTTTTGTGCCAGTCGAGCCCAGTAAGCCTGAGAGCAACACAGACCATAGAATCTGTTGGAGACTAAGTATAAAAACACAAGGAACATTCATGCTTTCTGTATGAACCACTTACATACAAAGGCAGCCCGACTTCGATACAGCAGAATAAAATGCTGCGTATTTTTGTTTTACTTACACTCTCGTCTCTCTTTTGATGTAACCGATAGTGGCGACTTCTTAACATGTAACGCACTTGCTTGTGGGGCAGAGAGATTAGTCAGGCCCGGAACCAATCCCAGCGACGGATTTTATTATTACTGTATACCGGCCTGCCAGAGTGTTGCTCTTAGGCAGTTTTCTACACTCCTGTAGGCAAATTCTGAGCTGGTTCCTAAGCTCCACCTCAGAAAATTCGATAACTAACAGTTAAAATACGATAATATGGAGAAGGAAGTTCACAAGATTCACAGACAGGTGGCGTACGTGACTTCCTTTCTTCGGTAAACTTGCGATTGGCGATAGGAAGACAATTTGTCCACAAAGTTAAATAAAGTTCCCATACAATGAAAACAGTGTACCCCACACGATACGGTAAATGTTAGAAAGAGAGATATGGAAAATTCGTTAGTCTTTTCCGAATTATGAGCATTACGCAAATGAAATTTCTGTTCTACATACACTGAAATAAGCTATGGTTCAGTAGGTCGCTTCAGTTTACGAGCTGATAAAAGCAAAATAAATAATTCCCTTGTGTACAAGATGGAATATTCACAACAATGTTACGTTGTTAAGAACAGTCCTCCAGAAACAATTGCGACAAAAAAGAATTGAACGCAAAGGGGCCTACAACTGGGAAATTAGTTTCCCCATGTTAAAACTCGCGTACAGATTGTAGTAAATAACGTACACAGATACACAGGTCACGGAGACAGTCTCCCGACCATATTGTCGCCTGTAGGGTGCTGCTGTATCATCAAGTAATATGTAGGGGAACTCGGGGTGGAGCGGAGTACTTAACGTTTAACAGTTTTTTGTAAAATAAAGGAACCGATAGAAACCCTTCATAAAGGTACAAAAATATCACTCTGTAGTATAAATTTACGTAACTTACTTGAAAATCGCTTAATACTGTGTGTTATCTATTTTTCAAAATTTTTCATAGAAAGGCTTAGATGTTTCCCGTTCTGCACCACCCACGGGGCATGAAGGAATAATGTATTTTTTTTAATTATTTAAGGGGAGCCGGAGGTGGTCAAATCCAAAAAAAAAAATAACGATTTTTTTTGCTACCGAAAATTAATTGGAACATTCCTCTTTAATGTAAACTTTGAATTATTGTTCTACTCGCCCTAGAAGTGGAGTTATTACCATTTTCCCCCACGCCTGCAGAGGAAATGGGCGGCCGCGGAATTGCATCTAACACCCTCTCGTGACTTCCTGGCGAATTGCTTGGGATTTTCTCGGCCTGTTACGCATGCAGCGCCTTATGTTACGCATACAGCGAGTGTGCATTGGTTGGTTACATTGTTTTCTGTGACAAATGAAGCGCTAAGAGCGCGGAACAACGTCTCTTCGCTGTTTACCGTTTCGAATTAGTTCAGTGTTGCGCCTGTTGTTGGTAGTATTATACTTCTTGTGTAAAGCGTTGTTCTGGTAACGATGCCACGTTTTAGTAACCGTGTATATAAGAAAATGAAGAACGTAGGGAAAAGAAAATTAACACTAATACCAAGTTGCGATACTACAATTACCGAAACAATGCGTTCTTCTGCTAAGCAACACATGGCCGGCCATAGCCCTGTGACATCTTCTAGCAAGAAGCTGACTGGTGGAAGTGACAGATTTCGTGAATATGTTAGTGACAGTGATGCTATTAACGAAGTACTGAATATTGGATTATTATCTTCTGCGCTGAAAGAAAGTGTTCTGTGCAAAATGTGTTCAAGTGTAGGAGTGGGACTAGAGATAACAAAGCACTTTGGTTTAGCTTGTGATATGAAGATAATCTGTGCATGTTGCAAGTATCAAGTGACTTTCTACAATTCACATGCCAGTCTCTTTGGTGAAAATGGACGATCTAGAGTGTTTGATATGAATGTTCGACTTGTGTATGGTCTTCAATCCATTGGAAAAGGGACTGCTGCTGGTAAACTGTTTTGTGGTATTATGAACTTGCCATCGCCTCCAAGAAAATTTGGGTACTACTGTGAACTGGTAGGATCCTCTGTTGAAGATGTGGCTTTGAAAACCATGAAGGAAGCAGTGGAGGAATCTGTAGAAATGAACGGTGGCTCTAGGGATTTGGTAGTGGCATTAGATGGTTCCTGGCAAAAGAGGGGTCATAAATCCCTGAATGGGGTTGTAACTGCTACTTGTGGTGATAGTACAAAAGTGATAGATGTTGCAATATTATCAAAACATTGTAGGTGCAAAATAAAACCAAAGGAGAGCACAGTGGAACCTGTGAGGCAAATTTTAGTGGATCAAGTGGAGCAATGGAAGTGGATGGAGTGAAACAAATTTTTTAACGTTCAGTTCCCAGATACAACGTTAGGTACAAATACTACCTTGGGGATGGTGACTCCTAAGGTTTCAAGACTATAGAGGAACTGAAACCATATGGAAATAAATTTGTAGTTGAAAAGTTAGCCGGCCGCGGTGGTCTAGCGGTTCTAGGCGTTCAGTCCGGAACCGCGCGACTGCTACGGTCGCTGGTTCGAATCCTGCCTTGGGCATGGATGTGTGTGATGTCCTTAGGTTGGTTAGGTTTAAGTAGTTCTAAGTTCTAGGGGACTGATGACCACAGATATTAAGTCCCATAGTTCTCAGAGCCATTTGAACCATTTTTTGAAAAGTTGGAATGCATTGGACATGTGCAAAAGCATATGGGTGCACGGCTTCGAAGGCTCAAATAAACTCTGGGTTCAAGTAAGCTCAGTGATGGAAAGACAATAGGAGGGAGAGGCAGGCCTACTGATGAGGTGATTGAACGTCTACAGAGATACTATGGGTATGCTATAAGGCAAAATACTAGTAATGTTAGTGACATGCGAAAAGCAGTGTGGGCATTGTTCCTTCATACTGCCTCTTCCAATGAATACCCTCAACACAGCCTGTGCCCAAAAGATTCCTGGTGCAAATATAATGCAAAAAAGGACTATGATCACAAACATGGTTTGCCAGCAGCTGTGATAAATGCAATAAAACCAATTTTTCATGACTTAGCACAGCCAGAATTGTTACACAAATGTCTACACGGAAAGACGCAGAATCCTAATGAGAGCGTAAACAATTTGATTTGGAAAGTGATTCCGAAAAGGGTGTTTGTAAGCATAAAAACATTGTACTTTGGCATTTATGATGCAATAGCAACCTACAACCAAGGGAACAGTGTGAAGTGTGAAGATCTGAAGGCATTAGGATTTACAGCTGGGGTGAACACTGTACGAGCAGCAAGAAATATTGACAGAGAAAGGATAAGAGGAGAAGAAAGAAGAGAATGGCATATGAAGTATGATGGAACAACAGGCCAGAAAAGAAGACAGAAGAGGAAACTTTTGGAGGATGAAGAAGAAGACCCTGATAATCCATCCTATAGTGCAGGAAAGTATTGAGAAACTTTGATAGCCATTACCTGTAAATTAGAATTTTTCGAATATAAGGAACATTTTCTCAAAATCCACTAAAGCTAGAGAGATGAAATTTTTATACAGCACTCGTAGTGGTGAAACTTACATTGTAACACAGCCATTTGACAATGTGTTCAGTAGTTTCATTTCAGTTTAATTATAAAGCAATTATTTGCAAAAAGATTTGGGTCATTAATAAAAAAAATAATTGGAAGGAAATTAGAAAAGATACTCCAAAATCCCTCTGTCATAACTGCTATACTAAACCACTCTATATGTAAAAAAAATTCAAATTTTTCTAATTGGTAGTTAATTCATGAATGTTCCTCAAACTTAGTGATTTTAACATGGGCAGCATAGGCACCTCCGGCTCCCCTTGATAACTGTAGAAACTGCTAGGAATATCATCCTAAAACCAAGATAAAGTTTTTTAATGAACAAGTTATACTATGGAATATGGACTCCGCAAAAAAATAAGTATTTTAATGTCATTTCGAAACATTGATAACTATTTTTAATGCTTAATGCTATGTTGCTGCTACTGCCGCTTTATTGAATCCCATCGCTCGTACACCAAATGTATTTTGTGGCTTGCGAATAGCCAATATAGGATGCCTAGTAATAAAACCTATAAAACACTCCTTCCCAACTAGGCAATTACGTCAAATCTGTGTGGTAAGACATTTATTCCTGCTAGTTCATAGGGTGATGATCTGACAATGAGGTGCTTCATCGTTGAAGTCTGCTATCCATTGACCTCGGGTAAGCTACTAGCTCGTCTTTTTGTTCTGCAGTAAACATATTTTTAATTTTCCCATCTGATTTGTCAACTCTGTATTTGGAATTATTCTCAAGTTTACGAAAATATCTTTTCAACGCTGATCTGGGTACATTTTACTCATTAGATGCTTTTTTTAACTCCCCTTAAAGAGAATAAATTGCCTGAAACTGTCATTTCCATTGATTTAATATCCCATTGCTATTTATCTGTCTTTGTAAGACAAGTTCACTTATAATGGGAGAGCTAGGTAAAGAATACATAGTTCGAAATGTACTTGTATCAAAAGATGACACGGCAGAATGGGAGACAAACAAATTCTGCCTCATTCAGTTCCGCCCAGGATAACATTTCACGTTAACAGTTTTATAGATCGTAATAACTGACGTAGTTAGACGTGTAATGTAAACAGCATGTAGTGAATGGCATGCACTTCAAGATTGCATGACGTTTAAGGGCGTACAATTAATAATTAACTTCTTATCTCGCACTGAAATGCCCCAAAAGTTATAAAAACATTACTGGAAATCTAAACGACAATCTCCAAACCTAGTAAAAACGGCTCTCGTACCTTTCCATAGATTTAGAGGCATAGTTATATGTCATTAAAGCAGATTGCAGCACTCTCCAGTCTAGAAAACAGCACAGGACCATTTTGCTCTGCTGTCTCATTCTGTCCTGAGTTCCCCTACAGAACAAAAATTACACTTTGTGCTGTAGTGGTTGGAAACAGATCCTAAGTATGAAAATACAGGATAGTGCAGAAATCGAAGAAAACATTCTTATTTGAAATGATCATAAGAAGTCTACTGTTCGCCACAGTGTTCAAATGACTTGGAGTATCTGATGTATCACAAGCTAGAACAAATGGATATTATCTTTGACAAAAATTCTGGCCGTCTGCCGTCCACCATCTGCCGTAGAGATAAGGTTTTAGTCATTGACTTAATGCGACAAAGGAAACGGCCACTCGGTCGACACTTGAGTCCGTCCATCTTCATGAACTGTCAACAATGCGAGATGTGAAACTTTCTGGATGACGTATTGCATGTTGCTTGGGCTTCTGTGGTGCTGTATTTGTTTGTGATAAAGTGGTAACCTTTGCAGAGTGCAAATGCGAAGTCGAGAGTTTGGACCCATTACATCCGTAATTTTACGAATCGTCTTTCGTCTGTCTGCTAAAGCTAACAGTCTGATGAAAGCCCAAAGATAATTTACTTCACCTTCTAATCCCCAAGTAATAAGAAGATCTTCCAAAAACATTTCTATGAAAGAGCTAGTGACTTGTGTCGAGATCACAACAATTTTTGCTCGAGAATTTCCTCTCGATGCAAGGCTACCGACATCAGACACCGGCCACATGACGTCAACTGACGATGCATCGCACCTTGGCCTATGATATACAGCGTACTCGCATTGGCAAGCATAAAATTGTGGCTTATTTTAGTTTGATTTCCCGTACAAAATATCGTTGATGAGCCAAGTCAATGCTATGCAGTAGGTTTGTGAACATTGCTCGCACAGTATATGGAATACTTATGTGTGTGTAATCTACCACTGCTGACTAAATAAAACTGAAAAAATTTAGTTTGATTCATATATTAGTGGTGTTCTTGTCTAGTCTCTTGGCACACGGGTTTCTCTAAGCGTATTTATCAATCACCATTTTTATTTAAATTTCTATTATAGTTCCTGTGGTGATGTATCGAGTGTTACATAATCGAAGGATAGAAGGGCTGTCGTTTAAGCATTAGGAAATTGAGTGCCAAATTTAAAAGTACAATATATGTGACGCTTTGTTCACCTTGGAAAAATGGCTCTGAGCACTATGGGACTCAACTGCTGTGGTTATTAGTCCCCTAGAACTTAGAACTACTGAAACCTAACTAACCTAAGGACATCACACACATCCATGCCCGAGGCAGGATTCGAACCTGCGACCGTAGCAGTCGCACGGTTCCGGACTGCGCGCCTAGAACCACGAGACCACCGCGGCCGGCCGTTCACCTTGGATTTAATAGCAACGGAGACAGCTCGAAACATTTGCGCCACATATGGGGAAACTACCGTAGAGAAATCATGTTAGAAATGTTTTTTTTTTTTTCTTTTCATGTGAGTGCCCGATATTTGGCAGTTATGATGAACTGCTACTGTTTAACATGCATGTGACAATTTCATTCAATGTCCCAGGTTAAGAAGTATGGTGTAGGGATACTTCACGCTCTAATTCAAAGCAACTCAAATCAATGGGGTGGTTAAATCTGTATTATATCATTAGCGTCATCAGTTCGTTTATCGAGCATCCCTATTCTATACCGTTAGTGGTGATGAGATATGATGCATCTATGTTGATTCCATAAAAAATTAACAGATTACCTCTAATACAGAATATTTCCTCAAGCAAAGGGAAATGTGTGTTTATAAAAGATATTAGTTTGCTGATTTTAGATTTGGCAGCTCGGTCAATAAATAGGTAAAAAACTGCCAAAGTATCTGCATCTACAGTGAGGTTGGAACTGACAGTAGAGGCAGCTTCCACATCAGAAAGGAACTTCGTTATAACAGAGTTAACGCACCAGAGCTTCATGAGCCCATTGAACATTGCGATAATGATAGATAACACATACGATTCAGAACGTGAAACATGAGATTAGTTGTCGATAGTGTGTGAAACAGCTTTCCTGGACTCAGAAACATCAATTCACTAACGCAATGTCACACCTTGATTGAAAATCACTCAGAATATTTTATGGAAATGATAAGAAAATATTAAGAAAATTTCGTACGATAGTTGTGCGTCACTCCAGAAAGTAATTAATGTTCATAGAGTTGCCAAAGACGTCCTGAAATTTTTCCAAGTCTTTGTTAAAGTAGCAACTTCCCCATCCAACATTTTGCCTGAGCAGGCTCTCGTATGATGAGTAAAGATTGTGCGTGAAAGCTATGTATAAGAATCAGCCAGGTTGACAGAGGACCAAGATACCCAAAACATAAGCCAATGAGATTTACTCCCGTTTTTGTAACTACAGTTAGTTACGAGTATTGTTTAGAAGCCCCAGCAGCAAACAGAAAACCATAAATTTTGAATATTTAGAGCAGGAGGAGTTACTGAGGTGAACTAGTCCTTACTTTTTTGGAGAATCTTCACTGGTTATACTGTAAACGTTATGAGTGGGCAAAACATATTATGAGTATTAAAGAAAGAAGTATTCTGAACAACGCAATCATTGGTACTACTCCAAACCAGAGGATCAAAAATCGGAAGACAACCATACATCTCTCTTGCAGAACATGAAGACTCAAAGAGAAACTGCAGAAGAAACAAACAATGTAAAGTTTCAATTCAAGAAAGTGAAGTGTGTGAAGAAACGATGAGCAATTAGTGCAAAAGCAGGCTCAATAGGCAAAAATGACGAAATCCAAGATGTAAAAAAGGCACACAATATGCTGATACCTAATTATTTAATCTCATGCTGAAGGAAAAATGTTAATCAGATTATAAAAATCGAGAAAACGAAAAGTAATTTTCTACCCATAACGATTACAAAATAAGCAGTGCTAATGCTTTGTCGATGGAAGGGATTAGCGTCTGATGAATTGACTATTCAATATGCAGTAGGCTTTTGACAGAGAGAATCCAAAATAGCTGTCTGAGGTTTATCTTGCCGAATGTGGAGGGGATTTTCAATGAAGCACAATACAGTTTATGTAGCTTGTTCTTAATTTATTTTTATTACATGATGATTTCATATTATTGATACCTCTAGGATATCAGTATATTCGTACGAGAGGTACCGAGGATATTTGTTGGAGCAGATTGCGATGGTGTGCTAATTAGTAAATTAATATTGCACACATTCTGCTGCACAAAGCCGTGATATATAGAACTAAGATCATAGCGACGATACAGTTGGTCAGATAACGTTGAAATGTTGGGATGCCATCCAGATGCTTCTGATCCACTACGCCACACTACAATTACCCTGTGAAAGTGGTCATTGTCAGCCAGATAGCAGCCCACACTTAATTTCTGCTACTAAAAGAACTTCTCAACACTGTAAGAGCATTAACATTCCATTAACTGAAATACAACAGAGATTCACCAATGCTAATTAATCAAAACAACACGCCAGTACAACCACTCCTTCAGATGGCATGTATTGGTACTTAGTTTTTGTAAGGGCAGCCTGCCATCAAATGGTTCAGATGGCTCTGAGCACTATGGGACTTAACATCTGAGGTCATCAGCCCCCTACAACTTAGAACTATTTAAACCTAACTAACGTAAGGACATCACAAACATACATGCCCGAGGCAGGATTCGAACCGGCGACCGTAGCAGACTGAAGCACCTAGAACCGCTTGGCCACTCCGGCCGGCCAGCCTGCCATCAGTTGAATGCCTATGTCAAGGATGTAATTATGTGACTAAACACATTGCACTGAAGATCATGTTTACTCTTATTGTCTTACATAAGTGGTGCTTGTAATTTCATGACAACTGTTTTCTATATGGCAGGTGTTTCGATGATAGGCTAGAGCCAAAACGCACCAGTTCTTAGCAGAAACTTATCTGCTGATTTTAGCAATTCAATAAAGTGGTGATATAGGATGTGCTTAGCGATATGCATCTTGTGTACAGGTTCACTGAAAGAAATGGAAGTGCGGAACAACGATGCTAAGCTGTGCTGTTTCCACAGCGGCGGAAGTTACACATCTCAATACAGTGGCACCTCTACGTAGACACCCACAAAAAGCGGATCCTTCCGTGTTAGAATGAAGGATATTATATGCATTTTCACTGTTGCGAAGATAAAGAGCCCCGGAGACCATAGGTCTTTATATCGAAATATTGAGAAAGCATCCTTGCACAGCCTTCGAGTTTTTAGCCGTGCGTTTTGCGTTCACTCTGTATAAGCTCATCACTGATCGCAGCCTCTGCGGTCGTACAGAATCTGTGCTCTTCGCGTGATGCAGTGCTAAGGGTGCACCGTGAATACTTTCGCACTCTCAATATACAAAGAAAGTTGAAACAGTTATCTACATCGTTAAAAAGTATGACTATACTGCTTCTAAAAACATCAACTGCCACCGTATCAGCTTTGTCGTTCAGTAGCGATGGTGGAAAACTTGAAAATTCTTTAAGACGAGTTCCGATTGCATCGTCATCTCCAGGTGCATCACTAGTTTACACGACTATTTCTTTTGTTAGATGTGGTCAGCTGTCTATCTTATGCTTCATTTCGCTATTAATTAGTTATCATGGGCTACATTTTACTATTACATAACACGTAAATCATACATTATAAATCATAACAAAGTTGTTCTACCAAATAGCAATCTGGAAATCACTATGTAACAACATCTGCATCTATGAATGTGACACATCAACACAAAATAACGAAAGGTCAGAGTTCCAACACGTATATAAATACAGTTTGTTGCAAGTCGTATTAGCGTTATCAGCTTACATTGTGAATTAAAGACAAAAGTGTTCACATTTTTTGAAATTTCTTAAGTTAATAGCGTTATTAAAAAACACTTACATACAGGATTTTCAGCATATTATTTAATAATGAAACGGTTTTATGTTTTGGACGTTCGTCTGGGTTTATTTTGCTAAACAGTAGATGGCAGTGAAAGTATGACTATACTGCTTCTAAAAACGTCAACTGCCACCGTCCCAGCTTTGTCGTTCAGTAGCGATGGCGGAAAACTTAAAAATTGGTGGAACATTTGGAAATTTGGAGGGCAGTGGGCAGTAAATTTAAAGAATGCATTTATTTTCGTTTCAACCATTCACAGTGTGCACGCACACACACACACATTTTAGGCGTTTTCTTTTCACACATTGTTTTCACACATCTACACATTTCTTACAGATAATGTTTCTTAAAAAGGCGGCAGTGAGCTCAAATTACAAGTTACTTTCTTCGCACATGTATCTTATAGAATTCTTTTCAAATAACGCTTTTAGATGGGTATTTCTTACATGTAATGTTATTTTCAAAGCTGGTAGTGAGCTCGAATTACCTGAAATAATTTTACAATTTATATATTTTTGGAGTGTTTTTACATTCGTTGGTTTTGCGTGTACTGTATTTTGTACACATTTTCTAGGTCTCCACTGGAAGTATGCATAAATATACTGAAAACATGAGTGAGCACTAAGTCAGTTCAAACATCATTAGATAGCGCGAAGGGATCCATCTTCACCAAAAAGTCCGCAACCTTGTCCACCTTGAAATTTTTTCCAGTTTCGACATAGTATACCAGGACGACCAGGAACAGACGCATGTTCCTGTGTGTGCTAGACGACTTCATCAAGCTGGCAGAGATGACTGAGAAACCCTTATCTGCCATCTGCTGCTTCAGGAGCTCCAGGTCCATAATGGAAGGTGGCGGGAGAGAACTTTCAACAACGTCTAAAGCTCGGCATTGTGAGTAAAGCAATGCCACTTTTCTTCTTCCGCAAACTGCATGAGACGCGACAGTCCCAGGTATTCTCTAGTAGGACCTTGTGCAGGTAAGGGCCTCCCCCACGAACGCCGTGACCATGGTGTTTGGTGACGGAGTGGATCTTCTTGCGGAACGTCTCGTAGCCTCCTGACCACTGGATGGTGATCGCTGGCGGACCAGGCAGTTTCTTAAGATGTGTCAGCGTCGTCACGTTGTCTTCGGCTGCTTCCGACATGTCACAATACCAGCCGTACTTGCTGGAACTCAACATATCTGGAAGTGTGTTTCTGGTCTGGAGCGATGAAACCGTCTTCCTCTGGTTGACGCGAGTATGCACCACACCTGCTCTTTGCCCTCTTCTTTTTCTGGTGTCGGACATCTTCTTGTCCTGACCCTGATGGGACTGACTGGTCCCACCCGACGACGGCGCTTCTACCGTTGCTGCCGGAGCTGCTGCATCGTCGCGCAGTGGCAGTGCTAGATGCGGCGGCGGCAGTCAGCGTGCAGGTGTTATGGCTTGTAGTGTACATGGTCTTCATCACGATGAATTTCTCGTCCCCTGTGAAGGTTGTGTCTTCTGCGTTCCTTACATCGTTCTTCGATTGTTGTACAGTCCCCCAGACATACACCTTACGCATTTACATGGAATACGGTAAACACCTGGGTTACGGAGCCTCAGGTCATTTTCCACAGTGTTCAGTAAGGCACGCGCTTCCGGAGGTGATCAGAAAACGCATTTAATGTTACGTTGATCCAAGTCTCTGCCGATGTTGTTCGCTACCTTGCCGGCGTACGGCATATACTCCATTGTCTTCTGCTGCTCTTCGTTTTCTATCTGCTGGGCTTGAGCTTTCTGCCTCAAAGCACGTCGAATTTCTCTCTGTTCCTATCCGTTCTTCTTGAAAACGTGCTTCAGGTGGTTAATCTCCATTAGTAGGACACAATTTGTGCACTAAAGCCAATCACACAGATTTGTATGTCCACGCTGCTGGCTGCTACATAACAAGGGAGCTTAAACACCTTAAGCACGTATTCAAGAGTAATGAGTACGAGGAGAGACAAATACGGCGTGGTTTCAAGCAGAAAGTTAAAGCCCAGAAGATAGAAAACGAAGAGGAGCAGAAGACCACAACGTTTCTGCCTTACGCCGGCTAAGTATCGAACAGAATCGGCAGAATCCTGGCTCGACTTAAAATTACATACCTCCGAAAACGATTGCCCTATGGGGCACAGTGAAAGATGATTTGGGTCTCTGTAAAGCAGGTGTTTACCGTATTCCATTCAAGCACAGTAAGGCGCATATCTGGAGAGTGTATGGACAATCGAAGAAAAATGCGAGGAACACAGAAGACACGAACGTAAGCAACCAATGAAGTCTGCAGTTGTAGAACATTGCATGGCTACAGGGAACTTCATGAAGTATGAAGAAATGGAAGAGCTAAGGCAGACCTCATCGTTTTGGGACTGTGTTCTGAAGGAGGCTATGGATATTCGAGTTCTCTCAGTAAAGCTTGGGGCACAGCACTCAGCCAACTAAAGTCACAGCGTCGGCAAAGAGCGACTTCCGCGCCCCTCGCAGGCTACAGGAGTACTGAGGAACCAGGAGCCAGCGGCGCCGTCACCGCCAACACTCCACCTGTCAGGGCGTGCGGCCGGCAGGGGAGGAAGGATTGAAAGGCGACAAGAGTATAAAGGAGGCTGGGTGTAGCAAAGAGGAACTTTCTACAGGTATCAAGTGAAGGTGACGGTAAGGTATGTTGCCAAATATCGTGTTACGTAAAAGACTTTACCCGGCTGGGCACCCGGAAACACTACAAGCAGCTCATTCACCAGGAACGTCTAAAATCACACATACTATCACGATATTTAATCCTGTTTCTAATATGTAGTCAGTATTGGAATCTGCTGGTACGTTTTTCAAGACAGATGTTTTGAGACTCTCTAGAGGAGGCCATTGAAAAGTGAGCATTGGTAAATGCTGCAGCATCCCCCAGCTGTATAGGCTGTTCACATCAAGACAAGTTATGTAGTATTCATAAATTTTTTCATCATAATGTACTATGCATCTGTTATTGGCAATGACATGTATGCAAGAACAACGGACAATTCCACTTCTAATGCCTCTTTCAACAAATTGGAAATTTCCGATATCGGTAACAGGCTGCAATTCCACTTTGACGGTTTTGAGATATGCATCCAACGCCGGTTACATAATAGGCTACATCTAGTTCATATGCTCTAAGACAGAGTGTGTGGAAGTTTTGTAACACATTGGGCAGATATCAGTTCAAATATAAGCCATAGGAATCCCCTAAGGTCCTCACACGTTCTTTGGTAATTCGTTTCTTTTACGGCTGTTTCACCGCTCAGCAAGCATTTGAAGGCATCAATCGGTGGTCAGTGTTACTCCAACAAAACGGAATCATCAGTTACATGTTGATAATGAAAGATGACTTTCTTGTTGATCAAATTACACTGCTCGCTTTCGGGAAAAAGTTGCTTAATACTTTAGCTCTATTGGATTTAAATATGAGACACATTTTTGCAGAGAGCCATGCCAGAGAGCAGAAGTAATCTTTAAACCGAAATTTTATGTCACTACTATATTATATTGCGATAGATTTTGAGAATGTTTTATATTTTTCCATATATGCTATAATCACAGGAAAGGACGTGTACTGATTTTAATAGCTTAATCTGCTCACTGATAGATGACTTTAATCACAAAATGTGCATAATTACTCGTGAGACTGAGAAACACAACAGACATCATAAAATTTGGTCTATAATTTAAAATGCAGCTTTCATGTGCGGCACCACGCAATCTGCCTGATAAATGGTAATGATCTCTATGCTTCATATCTGTTTCCTTGAAGTGGTCTTTAAAGGTGTGACAGATTCTTTTAGTTCCTAACACTTCTCCCTCCTCAGCACTTACAATCACCTACTTGTTTTACAACGTGTCATTTTTATTCGCACAGCCTGAAACAGTTGTTTGGTAATCCATTCCATACAATCAGCACCTCGTTACATCTGAAACTCTGCATTTTCGTTGCAGTAATTACGGTATACATAGAATTCAATACCATGTGATTTGTACGAATGAATTTCGTTACTAACACCTGGTTCAAGCAAGCATTCAATGTCTGCGTATATGAGGAATTGGGCATGATACTTATGACTGGATTGAGTTGTGAACAATCAACTAAATACGTATCTAACTTAACTTTATAATAAAACATTATAAACATAAATTATATACCTCAATTAATTGTTTATAACAGGTAACAGAAATACGTGCCAGTCTCGAAAGGTTTTTATTGTAAGAGATATTGTAAATTTCTGTGTCTTCAACAGACAGGATTACGAGATGCACATGTTTCTCGTGTTTTTAATGTTCTAAAACATGCAATGGAACCACTTAAACTTGTTTTCTTCTTGTTGCTCTTCTGTCCCACCTACACTGCGGGAAAAATGTTAGTACACATGGAAAGACAACGTCGGGTTTGATCCGATTACGACATATGACGTCTGGGGAATAGCAGATGTACTGATAATGGTTTCACGTTTGTCCGAGACCAGATAGCATAGTGGCATAGCTACCTGAGCACCATCTGAGTGTACTCTTTAATAATGCTCAAACCCAGAAGAATCAGTGAAGTGCAAACGTGTGAAGCAAGCAGGCAATCATGCCAAGGAGACTAATTCATACTTCCTACAGCCAAATGAGAGAGTTTGGAAGGCATGAAATTGCGACCTTCCCAGTGGCGGGATGGTCCTTTGGGAGAATTACCAGACAAGTTGGAGGTGGGGCGTCCGTTGTGCAGCGATGCTGGTATCAGTGGTCACAGATACATCCTCACACCAGCAGACGAGGCTCTGGACGTGCACGCTGCACAGACGCCCGTCAGGATAGTCGTATTGTAGGTGGCAGATCGTACAGCTACCACTGCACAGATAAGAGGGCTTGTGAGCCCAGACGTATTGCCACGAACAGTTGCGAAACTGTTATTAGCAGTGGCACTGCGGACACACACAACTCTAGCCCGTCTTTCACTCACGCTACAGCATTGACGGGCACGGCTTGACTGGTGCCGTCAGGGGATCACTTGGAAGATGGAATGGCGAGCTGTTGTGTTCAGCGATGAAGGCAACAAATTCTGCCTGCAAGGAAGTGATGTTCGTTTGACATAGACCTGGTGAGAACTGTCCCAAGACGGAATGGCACCACCCCAAGCCTTATGGTCGAGAGAGCTATCAGCTACAATTCTCGTTCACCTTTGGTCTTTCTGGAGGGGACGCTAAGCTGCGCTCAGTACGGGCAGAATACTGTTGACACGTTCTTTTGCCGTTCTTGCAACAAGAAAGTGACGTGTTGTTGCAAAGAATAACGCTCTCGTACACAGTACCGCTGACCTCAACGTGCTCTGCAAGAAGTGTAGAAACTTTCCTGGCCAGCACGACCTCCGGACTTGTCTCCAATCGAGCACGTGTGGTATATGATCGGACGAGAAGTGACTCGTGCGACTCGTCAACCAACCACTCTTACGGAACTGCGTGAACAGGTCGAGCAGGTGTGGCATAACTTATCCCAGGACAGTATTCGCCACGCGGACGGTCGACTGAATACCATTGTCAGATTCTACCTTGCCACTTGTGGAAGCTACACCAAGTTCTACTACGAATGTTTCACATAGGTCGTTACCTAGTACCACTGAACCGTTTGTGCTATTTATCTGTAAATATAACCATTTCCTGCACCCTATATGCACTGCTGCAACAATAATCTTGAGCGAAATTCAAACGTCTAAAAGGGTACACTAATTTTTTCCGGTAGTGTATATCCATCCATTCATGCTTAGAGTACTGAATTCTGTACATATTAATAGATACATTTTCATTTTGGTTTGTCCGTTACTCCCACATGACTCAGTTCAGTTGTAGACGAAACGTTCGCAAAGTTTAATACATCAGAATAAGGAAGATATTTAGATATGCGGCTCAGATTGATATTTTCTAGATACAATCCAGCTATTATTGATCATCTGAAGGAATAATCATCGTTCTTTGAGTCAACAATTATGACAGCTATATTGTCTGCATTTCCTTTTGTCAGTTTTCTGTGTGTTCCCACATAAAATTCTGTGCTTATGTTAGCGATAATGTCAAGTTCCATGATTTCTTATTTCATCCGCCCAGAATCGTGAACTTGGAAAGCTTTCAGTTCTGTTTTAATTGGTAGAATATGATTCACTGATATCATCAGACAGTGAGAGACGTTGAAAGGTGGCTACACTGAGTCGACATCCCACAGAAACTTCTGAACAAGCACTAACTACGGCAACTTCTTAACTACGACTTCCAGTGGTGGCGGCTGAATAATACTCTTTGGCGCAACCTCTGGCGCTGTGACTCAGTGTAGCCACCTTTCAACGTTGCGTTATTGGTGTTCGTATGAATTTACCCAACCTCACCTGACTTGGACAATAGCAATTTACAGTCTGGACAGACATTTATCTGAACTCGCTAATTCAGCTCCTGCACTCTCTTGATGAAAACCAAGAAGCATACAGTGTGAAATTGTTCGGGATCCTAAAGCGCATCATGAGTAACCCGCCAGTACATATACGATTTTTAAAAGCAGAATCCACACAAACCCATTCTACATTATTATCACTGATTTTAATACACTTCGTAGACGGCTCATACGTGTGTATAATCACACGAAATACTCCATTACCTAGACTCAAGTTGACGACGATCGTGTCCGAGAAGTTCAGCCTACCATAAGCATTAGGTCTTCCACTGCTCCAGTACTCCAATCACTGCAGATGCTCCACTGCTCAGTCGAGTGTGCTTGCAGATTCTGTACTGTAGAATGAAAAACACGAAAGAGTCGCATTTATAGATATGATAAGGAATTCGGTAGACTGCATAAGCAAAAGTATCAGGAGGTGAAATACCTCAGACTTACATATTTTTGGAGGAGGTTGCCACACCCGTCGAATTTTGACAATAGTTGCTGCTTTTCTTCGACTACATCTCTTATTGGGTTCATTACATACGCCAGCCGGTGTAGATACTGCAACACAATAAAAAGAATTTCGGAGTTACTGCAAATAATTAGAAGGCAAAAAAATATTGAAATTGTTAACTGTAATATTCATGTAAGACTCACATTTCTGGAGAGTTGCTCACGTTTCCAAGAAGAAGAAGAAGAACACAGTGAAATCACAACTATGAACCTTTGGCAAGAAATAATTCACCACAAGTGTCTCATCCCCGAATTTATGACCCTCCATCCAGACCAAACACTTCCAAAAACTTCGGAGTGGTTCTGAACTTTGTCATTGAATCAGCAGCGAAACTTTCAGTTGATCCACATTAATAAAATTTCGTATTTCATCAGCATTACAAATCAGGACCAACTGAGACTTGAAAAATGTGTGGTCTGTCATTTCAGGTTTCTCAGTGCGTAAATTTCATATTCCACTGGCTGGAGAAGTTCGAAAAAAGTGGGAGCTGGCAAAACGTTTTCTCAACTAGATCACGCTTGCTGCTGTCTATCAACATGTATGTGTCTCGCATTACGGCAAAATGAGAGTCAAATTCAACGGAGAGGTTACAGAAACACCGTACTTAATGCTGTCTTGGTATAACGTCCAACAGATCGTTCACTAATTTAAGCAAGCCTTTAACGGAACGTAAAACTATGAAGAGAAAGATACACGGGTAAGGGAATAGAGTTGTTAGGCTATTGTACTAGACTTTAATATATCATCTAGTCTCCGTTTCCATATATTTTCCTGTAGTGACGTTTACAGTACCTTATTAGTATGTGAAAGTAATCTCGAAAATGAGTTTCATTTTGTCCATGATATTTAGTAAGACGTATAGCCTTTGTATCACGTAGTCAATTAACCATCAATGCCTCCCATTCCCTAAACTGTTTTTCTTCCTGACTTCTCTATCATGGTATCTATCATGTGCCTGCAGGGTGATGTGGGTGTCTTTAGCGCGAAAAATTTGCGATCATTTGCATAATGTAGGTAGTATGAGTTACAGATATGCGGGGATCCACCTCGAAGTATCCTCACTAGACAGCTTTGTTTTGAAGCTATTATACCCCACCAGACACTGTGCACCGTCCCCAGGCATTAAAAGAACACCAACCGGCAAATATCTCAAGCAACATGCAGTTCGTAGAAGACACACACTGCACAGAGAACTAAGTCTCACAAGATGTGCTGCCTGTTCCATCGGTTCTATAATGAAGTTTAGAATTTTTCAGTCGGATAAGCAATCATATAAGTATTAAGACACGATGCGCAGAATTTTCGATCACGTAAGTAACTTAGACACGGTGGAGACGAAAGAGAATCGCTAATACTTGGTTGCTGAGGAGATAACTTAGAAGTTAGACGTCACTAACCATATGTGATATTATTTTGTAGCTCATGTGGATAAATATCAGCCCATAATTTCAACTGCGCTAGAATTTTAAAATGTGTGCAGCTATATTAATTTAATACTTCGCTGTTAACGATGGGAAGCTGTCGATATCAGCGATGTGTAAGTGAGCTGACACTTTAAGTGCTGCAGTAGATACAGATTACCAGCGACAGGGAACATTCTAGACTAGAGCATAAACATAAGGTACTAGGTTATCGAATGCACTGTATGAGTGTCTTGATGAGATTCTATAAGCTGGTACTTATTTGTGCGATATTTCTCGATCCAGCAGCTTCATACTTATCTTAAAAGCTTAAAATCCAGTAATTCTCACTCACCACACATACACGCTCTCAGCTTCTTCTATCGGGTTACTACTTAAGATGCAGTAACAGGCATCCATTGCAAAAAAACACTGTCAGCTTCTGACGATACAACACTATCTGAAATTCAGTTTGTGACATCCAACTGGTGTAGCTAGCACCTACTGTCAGGTTTTGGAACATGAAGGCGTGGATAGTTAGCTTCAAGGGTACAGTTTTTTTACAGCATATTCATGTAAGATGAAGGGTAGCATTCGACGGAAAGGTCCAGTTCAGCATTGACCATATTTCTCCACTGATCATAATTCTCCACAGACATCATTGACTCCGTTGACAACCATTATCTGATGAGCATCATTCTCCATTGACTGCCATTATCCATTGACCATCATTCTACAATGACCATCATTCACAATTGACTTTGTTTCTCCATATACCATAATACTCCATTCTCTATCATTTTGCACTGAGCATAATTCTCCACTGAGCATCATTCTCTTTGTAGACCATCATTCCCTCCCTTCACGATAATTCCCCAATGAACAAAATCCTCCATTGACAATCAGTTTCGATTGACCACCGTTCTCTATTGGCCATCAGTCTCCAGTGACCACCATTCTTTTCATCGCCCTCCAATTTCAAAGAATAGTGATTGCAACTGGTGATGGAGACCACTGGATTTGACTCTCTACTTAGCGTAATGTGTTAAGCATGACAGACATCAGCCGACTTGACGACTATGCATTTTTTAAGCCTCAGCTAGTCCTGAGAAAAGCAAACATTCATTTTGTACAGTCGGTGATACATGACAGGCTTGGACTCACAGACTCGCAGACTTAGTACCTCTGCTTGTTAGAGGAAGTTGTCAGTTGATGCCTCACAAGGAAAATATGCTATTCCATATGACTGTGTGACAGCAGAAGATAGAATTAACATAACATAGGGTTAGAATATGACATTTTATATAAATATCTTTGACTTTCACAGAAATAATGCCTATATTTCACTTGGGTGTGTGTGTGACTGTGTTCGTGGTTGGTGTGTATGTGTCCCTGGAGGTAGGCAACGCAAAGGTCAAAAATTGGTATCCAGAAGCCCCATAGCCTTCCTACTCACACACTAAACAGAATCGTTGTTTCATGTTGCCCCCAAGCGAGTTTGTAGTATGGAATCGAGGCCATGGACGGTATTAACTGAATATAAGCCCAGCACAGGGTAAGGCTGCGATCATAAACAGATGCACTGGGCAGACTCCTTGAATCCAAATAAGGTCGAAGGTACAGCGGATATGCGTCCAGTGTGCATACTTCTATGAACATAGCGTCCTAACTGAATTGTATTCTTGACATAGTCTTTCTGCTGGACCTTGATTCAGACATGATTTGGACTCTCAGCGCTTTGCTCCAACGATTTCGGCTTGCGTGTAGAGATAGTTTGGCTCGCATCTTCCATTTGACCTACAAAGCCCTCATATTTGAGTTTGTAGGAACTATGAATATTGTCATATGGACTGAGACCCATATCAGCAGGCGCGGATCCGAATGTAGTTTTTAATATCTAACTTCCGTCTGAGTGCGTTGCTGCAGCGAAAATACAACGTAGTGCGACCCCGATGCGGGTGTACAAGCACTGACATGTAGGTAAGAGATTAGTGTGGTATTCGTGTCATTCCGATGAGCGTGCGGTAAATGCAGACGCTTGAGCTACAGCGAAGCTATTAGCAAATGCATTCAAACAGGATTAGAGTGCTGTTATTCTTTTCTTGGCTGCCGAACGACAAACACCGATATACATCTATCGAAAAATGACGAATGTATATGGGATATAATTTCTGTCGAAGGCCACCGTTGTGGAATGGTACACGATGTTCCGGGCTGGTCGCAATTCGACACAAGACGCCGATCTATTTGGGGGACCAGCATCACCCACAATTGACAACGAGCGAGCGGTTGGTGATACAACTGGGACGCACTACCGCAGAGCCACGAATGTACGTTATCAAAGGATCTAAACATCAGCTTCGGCAGCGTGCAACACATCATCTGGCAGGAGTTAGACTGCCGTTAGGTTTGCAGTCAGTGGATACACCGGGCGTGAAATGCCTAACAAAAGGCAAACCAGATTGCTGTTTGCCTGAGGCACCTGATGCGATCTTCCAGCGCGTTGTTGCAGGCGACGAAAGCTGGTGCCTCCTCTGGGAAGCAGAGTTGAAGGTATCAAAAAATGTTCAAATGTGTGTGAAATCTTATGGGACTTAACTGCTAAGGTCATCAGTCCCTAAGCTTACACACTACTTAACCTAAATTATCCTAAGGACAAATACACACACCCATGCCCGATGGAGGAGTCGAACCTCCGCCGGGATCAGCCGCACAGTCCATGACTGCAGCGCCCCAGACTGCACGGCTAATCCCGCGCGGCTCGAAGGTATCGACGACGCGGTGGTCACATCCATTGTCCCCTCGTCCCAAGAAGTTCAACAGCCAGTCATCTGCGGGAAAGGTGATGCTCACCCTGTTCTTTGACTACCGAGGCCATTTGCTTATTTACTTCAAGGAAACTGATATCTCCATCACTGGGGTACGATACCGCGCCACGCTGCAGAAGTTACAGCGGTTAATTAAGGCAAAAAATGGGGTAAAACTGCGACAAGATGTGCTGGTGCTTCATGACAGCGTCGGCAAATGCCGTAACGCTGAATTTACCCCAACTAAATTGGGAGGCACTTAAGCACCCGCCTTCTAATCCAGATCAGCCCTCATGCAATTATCACACCTGCGGTCCCTAAGAGAGGCCTTGAAGTGTCCGAGATTCCTGTAGGTCGATGACATGCAGCAGCCAGTTTCGCACTATTTCAAGTAGCAGGAAACCCAGCTTCAATGCTAACGGCTCTTTCACTGACTGCCATACCAAATCTGGACTATACTGCCTTCGAATGGAAACTTTTTTGATCGGATCTTGTAGCCTACAATATCCTGCCACTTTCAGGATTCTTAGTTCCATACCAATTTATTCTTCGAAACTCAGCTCAAAATTTAGAAAATTTCGTATGTAAAGACATAAGCGCGTTTACAAAAATCCTATAGAGATGGGGGTGCCATGCACCGCATTAACCCCTGTTCGCTCCTCCCATATCTCGGTGGATCCTCGTCTTGTTACCCGCGATCCTGAAACAACGGAAATAACGGCTCCGTCAAATAGCCTGTCCACGTGAAGGGGTCAACGACTCTTGTTGCGAAGTTCGGATACTCATTCTGTCTGCCCCATGCCCCAACTATTATCACTCTTTCAAGCGAAGTTAATATTACGGACTGCTATTTGACTTTGACGCAGAACTACTGTCACTGTTTAAGTTTCGCACGGTAATTGCAACTTGAGACTCATTCACTCCAGGCAAGCAAAGCAGTAATTAGATCGATAAAATACTCTGACAGACCCATACAACATACATGCTGCTCCAGATTTTGCAATCAAGATAGTGGAACAAGATGACACTGCTCTAGTAAACACCACAGGTTTTTTTGAGCACAGTAATTTGCAATGTTGTTCTCATAGCAATATGGTCATCAAATTAGTATCATTTCTGATTCTTAGATTACACTTCATGTACCGTGCAGGTCAGCAGTGACCAATGCATCATTATAGCAATATTGATTCTTTCTACATCGTTGTGAACGAAACAGAGTGCAGACTGAACCCAGCAACACACCACAATATAAAAAATCATAAAATGCATAAAAAAGTTTTTTATATCCTTATGTGTGCTAGTGTAAAACATTACTGTTGTTTTTCACTTTAATCGCCAGTATTTCAGCGTAGAAAAAAATACAGTTTTTCCTTTTAAGGTATTTTATTATGATGTAGTTTGAACATCTCCAAGAAGTACCTCACGCTATTTCATTGTTAATTTCATTTCCAAAATACACTAGTAACGTCCAACATCGGGAGTTAATATGTTTCCATAAATGAAACAGTTAACTACAGATAAAAGCTTCAAATGTATTAAAAATGTCAGCCAATGACTAGGGAAATACTGGATTATTAAACACTAATTTGGTTTGAGTATTCATCTGCTACCGGCGAAGACAGCACTAACATGCGTAACAGCTGTGCGGGACTTTTTCTCTAAAGCCTTCGAGTGGAGATTAAGTGCCAGCGTCGTGATGGAACAGGATCATGAGAGCTGTCTGAGCCGTCGCTCGCTCCATGAACCTACCAAACGCACCGTGACCACGCCGTCGTCCGCTTGCGGCCACTTCGCATCCCCCAGCTCCCAAGTGCCTATATTATGCAGCCCAACAACGCTACTTCTGTGCCTAACTTTTACAATCGATTTTACTTTCATGTCGTTGCCAGTGCCTCTCACAAAACAGGTTTGAATCTTTTTAACATATTTTACAATAATAAATGACAAAAATTATTACCCCAAAGACTAGCAATTTTTTAAATGTGAATAGATACTGAAGAAAGGGACAAAATTTTATTGATAGAATGTGGCTCAGTTATTCATTGTAGTCAGATTTCTGCTATATCACCAATATAAGTGAATTCACACACTTCAAATTGAGAGCGAAAGGAATTGCAAGAGCACTGACGATACAAATAATCCAACGAGACAGTGTTAGACCTAGGAATTAAATTCCGGTTCCACACTGACACTAAGGATTATTT
This sequence comes from Schistocerca nitens, assembly GCF_023898315.1. Classification (NCBI taxonomy): domain Eukaryota; kingdom Metazoa; phylum Arthropoda; class Insecta; order Orthoptera; family Acrididae; genus Schistocerca; species Schistocerca nitens. The sequence goes on from NC_064616.1 coordinate 438,869,960, forward strand.
ACATTGTTAAAACATCGAGTGAAACATTGAAATATTTAAGTATTCCCGTTTTGCACTCCTTTATCGCTGTAATACCTTCATTTTTCATCAGCTTTTAATTAGGTACCCAAATAAACTTTCACTCTATACTCAGATTTGTTCCTTAGTTAGAGCTATATCTTCGCACATTATTTCCTCTTTAACAACCCCGACTATCTGTTAAACCGTAAAGAGCAGTACAGTTTGTAAACCATCCATATCTTGGAATAAGATACCAGTTTCATACCAAAGTATCTAAGCAACTACCTTTCCTGTAATTACGTTCACACATTATGTTCTCATCTTGTGGCTGTAACGTAGTGTGATTTTATGCAGCTAAATACCTGATAATAACTTAAAAAGTGTGAAATCTTGTGTAACTAAGAAAAATTGTCAGTATACAAATATCGCCTTTATTTAGTAGTGGTGCAGAGCTTTTGATATTTTCAGTTCCTTCTTCAAATATTTTTGACGATAGACGTACGTTACCTCTGTTTTACAGCAGATTTATTAACTCCATAAACACCGTAGACAATCATACTCGGCCTAGTCAGATGTATAACAGGCCTTAGTCGGCTGTTGAACTATGTTTGTGAAAACTGTAAAATTTAGTATGCGAACTCGCTTACGGAGTGTGAAGCAATACGAGGGGTGTGACCGCTATGTATGCATTAATCAAAGAACTGCACGTTTCATTGGATATCATATAGCCACAAGTTGCCAAGGGGCGGCTGGATCGGATAGATACTCAAGCAGTGGGGAGCACTCATAGTCGTTGTAGAAAGCAGAGAGGAGGTGGGGTGAAGACCATCAGATAGCAGGGGGGGAGGGGGGGGAACCACTAGGAAATTCGGCAGCGGTAAAGCTAAACTGTCTGACGAAGTGCTTACGGATGCTAAGCAGTATGGCGACTGTGTTAAAATGTTCACCGAAAACACTAAAATTATCTCCAGAAGTGCTACAGAAAATCTGAAGACACCGTAAAAATAACGATAAACAGGTGAGTTCGATAAATTTATTACCATATTTATGCAAAAAATGTTATGGAATTGTCAACTGATTTCAGCCATAGTTACAAATGCTACAGACATGATACGAGTACGTACGAAACACCATCTGAAACGGACATTTAACACAGTACAGAACAGACAGACTAACTATTATATATAAATTATTTAATATGTATTATCTGAGTGACAAAAGGCTTAGTTGTCCTCAAATAGACGATAGATTAACTTCAGCACGAAAGATTTGTACTACTGTTCCAATTTGTTTACGTTTGTTTTATAAGTAAACTTGAAGTCAGTGCTTAGAAGACATCTGATTGAGTAACATAGTGAAGAAGGGGCAAGCAGAATAAAATAGTGTATTGGATTAGAACTTGCAGTTCCGTTTTGTGCGAAATGTAAAATTGTAATTTAAAGTTGATTGTCCTACAATGATTAAGGAGTAATGAAGTAACATCTATCTGTTCATTCTTTAAACATGTATATTATACATATCTGAAACATACAAAATTGTAAAAACTTGTATCCAGTGAAACGGCGTTGGGACATACAGATACTCACTTGACTGTAATAGTCACGTAACGGAAGTTGTAAAGAAGAAATCATACCATGTTAATTGGCCTTTTGACGTTGATAGCTGGTTGGATGAGGTTTTTGGTAAGGGTGAGTGACCAGAAAACAGCACATGATCATGTATGTCTGATACAAATTATTTGATGCGCATATATTCGGGAACTTGGTTATTTTTCAGAGTATCAGTTTGTGATTTAGAGAACATTTGAACAGTTAGTGCCAGTATAGGTAAAAGTGCCTGAATTTTGCCATGGTGTATTGGTTCCTGTACATAAACTTGGGTGAACTTGTTGAGCATTAGGAAGTTCTTCAATTTAATACATGTTGGTGCACTTCGTTGTGCCCTTGGCTTACATTACTCATTCCCCGCGAGTGCTCAACTCGCTGTGCTAGGTCAGTTACTTCATGTTTCATTTACTTCACAGTGTATAGTACCCTGTGTAAGACCAAAATTAAAATTGACTTCTATTAGATCAGAATAATTTTGATAGTAAATGGTAATCCAATAGTTCTGCTACATTAATATCCTGAGGTACACTCTTTTATTTCCTTTATTAAAATAATTTTCATTTTCATTAGTGAGTTCTGTAGGTTGTAAGACAAGAAAAGATTCGTATTCGGCCAGGAATCTCACTGCAGTCAGTGAGATTCCTGGCCGAATACGTATCTTTTCTTGTCTTACAACCTACAGAACTCACTAATTATCTTCAGTGAAGAGTCCTGCTTCGAACTGAGCCTCGGTGACAAGCGAAAATGTTTCTGGAGACGCCCCCAATAGCGGTGTGATACCAACCTGACTGTGTGGGGTGCCTATTCTTTTCTTAGCAGGACCTCTTTGGTTGTCACCCGCTGCTCACTTACAGCACAGAAGTACGAGGGCAGTTCAATAAGTAATGCTACAAATTTTTTTTCTCGGCCAATTTTGGTTGAAAAAACCGGATATTTCTTGTGGAATATTTTCAAACATTCCCGCTTCGTCTCGTATAGTTTCATTGACTTCCGACAGGTGGCAGCGCTATACGGAGCTGTTAAAATGGCGTCTGTAACGGATGTGCGTTGCAAACAATGGGCAGTGATCGAGTTTCTTTTGGCGGAAAACCAGGGCATCTCAGATATTCATAGGCGCTTGCAGAATGTCTACGGTAATCTGGCAGTGGACAAAAGCACGGTGAGTCGTTGGGCAAAGCGTGTGTCATCATCGCCGCAAGGTCAAGCAAGACTGTCTGATCTCCCGCGTGCGGGCCGGCCGTGCACAGCTGTGACTCCTGCAATGGCGGAGCGTGCGAACACACTCGTTCGAGATGATCGACGGATCACCATCAAACAACTCAGTGCTCAACTTGACATCTCTGTTGGTAGTGCTGTCACAATTGTTCACCAGTTGGGATATTCAAAGGTTTGTTCCCGCTGGGTCCCTCGTTGTCTAACCGAACACCATAAAGAGCAAAGGAGAACCATTTGTGCGGAATTGCTTGCTCGTCATGTGGCTGAGGGTGACAATTTCTTGTCAAAGATTGTTACAGGCGATGAAACATTGGTTCATCACTTCGAACCTGAAACAAAACGGCAATCAATGGAGTGGCGCCACACCCACTCCCCTACCAAGAAAAAGTTTAAAGCCATACCTTCAGCCGGTAAAGTCATGGTTACAGTCTTCTGGGACGCTGAAGGGGTTATTCTGTTCGATGTCCTTCCCCATGGTCAAACGATCAACTCTGAAGTGTATTGTGCTACTCTTCAGAAATTGAAGAAACGACTTCAGCGTGTTTGTAGGCACAAAAATCAGAACGAACTTCTCCTTCTTCATGACAACGCAAGACCTCACACAAGTCTTCGCACCCGAGAGGAGCTCACAAAACTTCAGTGGACTGTTCTTCCTCATGCACTCTACATCCCCAATATCGCACCGTCGGACTTCCATATGTTTCGCCCAATGAAGGACGCAATCCGTGGGAGGCACTACGCGGATGATGAAGAAGTTATTGATGCAGTACGACGTTGGCTCCGACATCGACCAGTGGAATGGTACCGTGCAGGCATACAGGCCCTCATTTCAAGGTGGCGTAAGGCCGTAGCATTGAATGGAGATTACGTTGAAAAATAGTGTTGTGTAGCTAAAAGATTGGGGAATAACCTGTTGTATTTCAATGCTGAATAAAACAACCCCTGTTCCAGAAAAAAAATGTGTTGCATTACTTATTGAACTGCCCTCGTATGTTGACGATATTTTATGACCTGTTTTGTTACCCTTCATGGCAAGCCATCCTTGTCTAGCGTATCAGCCAGATAATACCCGCCCCCACACTGTGAGCCTTTCTATTTCTTGTCTTCCAGCTTGTCAAACCTATGGCCAGCAAGGTCGCTGGATCGCTCCCCAATTCATAAGGTCTGGAACATTATGGGCAGGGCCCTCAAACCTGCTAGAGATTTTCACAATGTAACACGCCAATTGGACAGTATTTGGCACGATATTCCTCAGGAGGACATCCAACAACTGTATCAACCAATTCCAAGCCGAATAACTGCTTGCGTAAGGGCCAGAGGAGAGCCACCGCGTAACTGACTTTCTGAAATTGCGAAACTTTTTCTCTCATAAATATGACCTTTTTTTCAAATTCTACTACTTTATTTTTCTTTACATGAACATCACATATACCAATTTCCGTCCCATTAGTGCAGTTCCCTGGTGGTGCGCTACTTTTTCTTTTTGGTCATAGAGTGTGTATTATACTTCGATTGTTCTTTACACTTGCCATAGGATTAATTGAGGATTCTTTAATGTCACAATGCAACAGTGCAAAGCAGAACCTCATTGTTGGCAAACGAGCCAATCCACAGTTGAAGTTTGTAACATGACTGTCACAACCTCTTAACGATTTTAGTTTCAATTCTGTGACGATTACATGACAGATGCTTGTGTGACCATCTTACTTTTGATGAAAGTGGAAATTTATTTCATTTTTCGAAGCGTAAGAGTGAGTCTGGAGTGCTCAGCAGTACACCATTTGGTCAGTTGAAGGTTTTGACTGTGTCTCAAAAGCAGGGAGCAGTAGCCTCCTGCGACGCGCCCAGTTTAAGCAAAAAGGTCATGTTTTCTGAAATGTTTTGTGATCAGTTTCTGGCTCCAATCTGATGCCTCAGGCGCGGTGCCTACGGCAGACACAGCGTTTTTCGTTGTGAAAATTCCTCATATATACTGCAGGCATAATCTTCGTACAAAAATGTGGGTCGGGCAGTTCAAGGGTAGCTTATGAAATGCCTGGACAATTCTGCCGAAGTAGGTTTATGAGCAGCCATATCAGCAACGAAGTAATTGTACGAGTTCTGCCAGTAACAAGAGACTCCAGAACGTTCGCAAAGTTCGAAACAAAAGTCACGAAGTTGTGCTGGAAACTGCGGAATGGAATCGAGTGCACTAGCATCTCAAGAGGGACACCACAGTCAGCAATGCGCTTTCAGGAGTACTCGGCATCCATTGTTGCTATCTTGAAAAGAATTCAGCATTTAGATCACCCCTAGGCATAAGTGGGGTACTGATACACCTCTTCAACAATACAATGCTGACGGAACACAAGAGGTCGCTGCTTTGTGTATAGAAAGGTGATATAGAAGAATTCAGGTTTACTGTACTAGATCCGAGGCAGGGCAGAAGGGAAAGTTGTGTGACCGACAAACACCGGCACAGTAATTCACATGAGGCTGAGTACGTCTGTGAGAATTTTTGAGGGAAGGAACAATGGCAACAGGTCCCTAAACCAGAAGCAATTGAGACAATAAGAAGCTACGAAACAATGATGGTAGATACCGCCACCCAAATGCTGCACAAAACCAGAGATGGGAGTGGGAGAATGAATGAGCTCCAAACACAATCAGCAGGCTTGATCGAAACGTGAGCAGCAGAAAACGTATGCAGACGATATCCAAGCGTATCCTCTGAAAGTGCTGAAATATGAAGAGTACAGGGACGACTTCTGGCCGAGATGGGTGACACGTAAATTAATGGCAGTGTGTCCCATCATAGCGATATGATTAGGTAACAGTGAATTTACTGCTTCTTTCGATTTGGATAGTCTTGTGAATGTAATATCGGAAGACGTGTTTCTCTACTGTACCTACAACATTTGGCGGATTTACCACTACAGAAACCGTGAGTGAGAGGACCGATAAAAAACAATAATATTGAAGCAAAGAAGCAAGTGAGACTTTCCTTCAAATGTCAGAAGTTGGCCATTGACACAAACGCGATCGTAATACGACAGTTGACTACAGAAATCGTTTTGAGCTTGTAATTTATGCAACAATATGCTGCTGTGACAGATATACGACGAGGTGAAATTCTTTTCAGTAAATGAGAATGGGACGTCAGTCTTTGTTTCAACAGGACAGAGGCGACCATAGGTTGGTGAACTGTGCATTGCCACAAAGAATGGTTCGCCACGTCACATCTGCTGCCATTCATGAGAAAATTGACAAGTGTGTTGGGGATATTCCAAAGTTTCATCAGACTCTACAACATAGAGGAGAGAAGAGAAGGTTTCTGAGATACAAGATATCCCTAAAGAGACGCAAGAAGTGCTCGAGAGTATTTTAATCGAGCATGTGTACGTTTTCTCGATAATTCAGTAAATTTCCGTTTGTTTGTGAAGCATTACTCATGAAAACTAAGCTATTTACATAGGTAATTTTAATTCTGTGGTCTTAAACGAAAGTATTTACTTCTGAGCCATGTTTGGTATGGCATGACGAAGTTGGGTACTGAAAATAAGTACACCTCTCATAGCATCTTTTTTAGTAATAACGACTCGAGTGATTTTGTGTGTAGACAGAGCTACACACATCAAAAATGTTTTGCATCACCCCAGTTCCCAGAACTCCTTAAGATAGACGTCTACTGTGGATATTGTATCACAGACACAGTCCTTCTGACTGTTCAGAGATATCTCTAAACCCGCCCAGAAATGTAAACAACCATGCATGAGCAGCACCTATTAGACGGAGGTGGTCCGACAGCCGATCAGTTCCAGTCATTTCACCAAGAAGGAGGTACAGGCCTCGTGTTGCTTGTAGTTCAACCATGCCTAGGCGGTCAATGCCGCGGTTCGATCGCGACTGTATTTTTAATTTGTGCCAGGTGGGGCTCTCAACAAGGGAAGTGTCCAGGCGTCTCGAAGTGAACAAAAGCGATGTTATTCGGACATGGAGGAGATACAGACAGATAGGAACTGTCGATGACATGCCGCGCTCAAGCCGCCCAAGGGCTACTACTTCAGTGGATGACCGCTATCAACTGATTTTGGCTCGGAGGAACCCTGACAGCAATGCCACCATGTTGAATAATTTCTTGATGCAATAATTTGAATAATGCTTTTCGTGCAGCCACAGAACGTCCTGTTGCGACTCAAACTGTGCAGTAGCTCGCATGATGCGCTACTTCACTCCCGACGTACATGGTGAGGTCCATGCAGTGTGGTACAGATGGGCCCAACAACACGCCGAATGGATCGCTCAGGATTGGCATCACGTTCTCTTCACCGATGAGTGTCGCACATGCATGCAACCAGACAATCGTCGGAGACGTGTTTGGAGGCAACCCGGTCAGGCTGAACGCCTTCGACACACTGTCCAGCAAGGTGTAGGTTCCCTGCTGTTTCGGGGTGGCATTATGTGGGGCCGACGTACTTCGCTGGTAGTCATGGAAGGTGCCGTAACATCTGTACGTTACGTGAATGCCATCCTCCGACCGATAGTGCAACCACAGCGGCAGCATATTGGCGAGGCATTCGTCTTCATGGACGACAATTCGCGCCCCCGTCGTGCACATCTTGTGAATGACTTCCTTTAGAATAACGATAGCGCTCTACTAGAGTGGCCAGCTTGTTCTCCAGACATGAGCCCTAACGAAAATGCCTGGGATAAATTGAAAAGGGCTGTTTATGGACGACGTGACCCATCATTCACTCTGAAGGATCTACGCCAAATCGCCGTGAAGGAGTGGGACAATCTTGACCAACAGCGCCTTGATGAACTTGTGCATAGTATGCCACGACGAATACAGACATACATCAATGCAAGAGGACGTGCTACTGGGTATTAGAGGTATCGGTGTGTACAGCAATCTGGACCACCACCTCTGAAGGTCTCCCTGTATGGTGTTACAACATGCAATGTGTGGTTTTCATGAGCAATAAAACGGGTTAAAATGATGTTTACGTTGATCTCTACTCCAATTTTCTGTACAGGTTCCGAAATTCTTGGAATCAAGGTGATAAACAACTTTTTTTGATGTCTCTATCTTGTTATTAATGGTTAAAAATTCTGTGTGTTAACCGTTTCATGGGATAATTAATTTTCTTGCACAGTGCATGAAAAGCAGACGTACCTAACAAAGCTGTACAGTAAAAGGTCAGTGTCGGATTGCCCGAGTAATTTTTTATTAACCTGTAAAATTATACATAGTGAAAAAATAATGCTGCACTTGTAGGCTGGTATGTGAGTCCTCGTCCATATTCAAGACAGAAATTTATCTAGTAAAATCAGATCGGGTGCATTTTGAAAACAGGTATATTAAAATAAGGATCTGGAAACACTGTTACATTGTGCAGCACATCGGAATGTACACTGGCACACATATCACGCCACATCACTACGCACCCATCGTAGCACACTGACTCATTAACGACGGATGGTTTGAATCCTTGTGATGTTCGTTTTTTATTTTTTAGACTTCCGTTCCCGAGTTCTCATTGTTTATAGGCGGGGCATCATTTTTTTCACATGACAGTAGCCTATCACATGACAGTGAGATCCATTAATCTGCATGTATATGCCTACCTGGCCTTGTCAAGTTCATGTGGGGCGGCTTCCCGATGCTGCGCACAAACGATGAATACATCGATATGCTTTTGGTAATGGGTGCGTAAGATAACCAAGCTGCTGCTGCTGCTATTGCGTATACTGCACGGTACCCTTAAAGACGCCATACCGATAACAACGTTTTTCGTCACCTGGAGCAACGCCTTCGGAAAAACTGCAATTTTCGTCTGTAGGTAGTGGATAGAGTTCGTCCAAGGACTAGACGTACTCCGCAAACAGAGGACGCCATTCATGAAACCATTCACCAGTAAACTCGGCGGAGTACTTATGATATTACATTCAGTTCCAGATTTCCCAAAGAGTGGTTGCTGAAGCGTTGCACGATGAAGAGCAGCATCCTTACGTTAACTCAACACTAGCGGTCAGTAGGTCATTATCGACGAGTGTAGTTTTGTGAATGGCTTTTGCACCAAGTGGAAGATAACGAACATTTTATATATTACCTGATATGGACTGACGGATCTAGCTTCTCTGGCGAAGTTATTTTCAATCTCCACAACAACCATTACTGGCCGGAATACTACCAACATGTCACTCATGAACGAGATTTTCAGGCACGCTTTGACATAAACCTGTGGGCTGGAACTGTGGGAGGAGTACTTTTGGGGGCCATACCTATTGCCAGACAAGTTTAATGCACCTCCCTGTCATACTTTTCTTTGAAATACTTAGCCTGACGCATTAGGAAACGTTTCACTTGGTGTTCAGCGACAGCTACGGTTTCAGCATGAACCGTCAAACCTTGGGATGACTGTGCTTAATTATTCAAATGAAGCGTTTCCAGGGAAATGTATTGGTCGTGGAGGTTCAGTTTTCTGGCCTCCACGTTTCTGGGCCGTAATCCATAAGATTTTTATTTGTGAGGACACATAAGGAGCAAGTTTATACTACTCCACCCATGGACGCACACGACCTAATAAGTTGCGAGCACTCTGCTTCGGCAGTTGTGGATGCAGGTTTTTTGCATAAATTCCTGCAAAGTATGATCCAGAGGCTGTCGAAGTGTTTGCTAATGCAAGATGGTCGTTCAAATGGATCAAATGGCTCTGAGCACTATGGGACTCAACTGCTGTGGTTATCAGTCCCCTAGAACTCAGAACTACTTAAACCTAACTAACCTAAGGACATCACACATATCCATGCCCGAGGCAGGATTCGAACCTGCGACCGTAGCAGGCGCACGGTTCCGGACTGCGCGCCTAGAACCGCGAGACCACCGCGGCCGGCAAGATGGTCGCTTTGAACATCTTCTGCAAAGTGGAATTTGCTGGTACATGTACGTACCGCCTCTGAGAAGATAAGCATGGACATCAAACGGACGTAATGGAAGTATTGTGCGTAGCGTAATGCGTAGTCTAATGTAGCCTGCCTATGTGTTTTGGTACCTCAGCGGATTTATACGATGTTACTGTATCCACTATTTTTTCTGTTGGTTTCACTGATAAACGGCGAAAAACAATTTTTGTATACTTGTATACTGTCAAAGGAGATAATGTTGTGTCGATTCCCTAAGGTCTCGACACAATGAGTGGCTAGGTGCACGCGAAACTAACGCAGACGGGCGTAAATTCTGAAACAGGAGACTGGATGAAAACTATAAAGAAAAGAAGAGAGATTTTAATATACTTAACTTTAATGTAGTCTTGTTCTTGTTGAAATACATCTCTTGCATAGTAGTAAGCAATTAGCAATGATACACATGGCGCCTTGCTAGGTAGTAGCGATGGACTAGCTGAAGGCTATTTAATCTGTCTCTCGGCAATTGAGAGGAATACTTGGTAGGTCTAGTCGCAAGCTATGTCGTCCGTACAACTGGGGCGAGGTCATGTCCGTGTCTTCTGACCTGCCCTGTGGTGGCGCTACGTTTGCGAGTACACAGTGGCGACACGCGGGTCCGACATGTACTACAGGACCGCGGCCGATTTAAGTTACCACCTAGCAAGTGTGGTGTCTAGCGGTGACACCACATTCCTCCCCCGCAAATCGGCGAACGGTCGTGAGATAAGGTTTCCGCCCGCCGTGGGGAGGACCCCATGTTGACGTATGCGATGAGGTGGGGAGCCTAACAACAGGCGAGGCTGTGCCACCCGCACCCGGCCATTCGGTCCGAGGGGAGCTAGGAAACGCCTGCAAACCTAGTCCAGGGTGCACGTCAACATGAGGTGTATGCGCACGTAATGAGACAGAAGGGTCGACCTCCATGTGGTCGGAGCACCCGACGGGCGAAGACGACATCTGGTCCGGAGCGGGCAAGAAGTCCATGGCGGAGGACGGCTGGTCACGGGAAGCGAGCGGCGGCGCGTGACCCAGGGAGGCGCGAGGCGGCTGCAGCGAAGCGTCCGCTGCTGGCGGCGCCGGCGGCGGCTGCGGCGGCGCGACGCCATGAGGCAAAATGGAAGGCATCGTCGGTAACACCTGGGGATGAGGCGAGCCAGTAGATGGGTCCCCAGGGCGCTGACCTGACGGCTCCGTCGCTGAAAGCAGACGGGGAGCGGCAGAACCCAGGCGACGACAGAGGCGCAGCTGATTGAGATGCCGACGCACCTCACCAGAGGCCCCCAAAACCAAATACATCGCGCGGCCGAGGCAGCGAAGAATGCGCCCTGCGAGCCAACGCTGTGAACCGCGATAGTTGCGATAATAGACAACGTCGCCAGGAGCAAAAGCAGGAGTCTGCCGCTGCACAGGAACCTGATGTGGCGGATGCAGCAAAGACATCAGAGTTCGATGAGGACGACCATGGAGCAATTCAGCCGGCGAGCGACCATCGCGGGGCTGAGAGCGATATGAGGACAAAAAGAGCAACAAAGCGTCCTCCCGAGAATGCGACTCTTTCAACTTCAACATCTGTGACTTGAAAGTCCGGACCAATCGTTCAGCGGCACCGTTTGACTGAGGCGAAAACGGCGCGGATGTCAGATGTTGAATACCATTGGCCTTGCAGAACGACTGAAATTCTGCGGACAGGAATTGCGGGCCATTGTCGGAAACAAGAGTCTGCGGAAGACCTGCAATGCAAAAGATAGCAGACAAGGCTTGGATGGTGGCAGAAGACGTCGTGGAAGACATCCGGACAACAAAAGGAAAATTACTGAAAGCATCGACCACAACCAACCATCGAGCATTCCAGAATGGACCAGCAAAATCGATGTGCAAGCGTTGCCAAGGGGAAGTGGCTTTCGGCCATGCAAAGAATTTCCGCGGCGGTGCGGATTGTTGTTCTGCACACGCCACGCAAGAGGAGCACATATTCGTAATCGCAGCATCGATTCCGAACCAAGTACAGTGCTGACGAGCAAGTTGTTTCGTGCGCACTATACCCCAATGTCCTTGGTGAAGAAGCTTTAAGACAGAGGACTGTAACGAACGTGGGACCACGACTCGGGATTGATCATTATCGGAACGCAACAACAAAACACCACGTCGGACAAAAAGTCTCTCCTTGTGAGCAAAAAAACGGCGAACCAAAGGATCCTCGATCCGTGACTTTGACAAGGGCCATTGCGTAGCAACAAAACGCAAAACAGTAGCAAGGACAGGGTCAGCAGCTGTGGCAGTAGCTACACGACGAAAATCAATCGGAAACGATGCGACCACGTCATCGGCTTCCGAATCAATGAACATGCAAGCAAGTTCGGAAGAATCGAATGCTTTATCCTCAGCAACAGGCAAACGGGACAACGCATCAGCGTTTCCGTGCTTAGCAGTGGACCGATACAAGATATCGTAGCGGTACTGCGAGAGAAAAAGTGACCAGCGAATGAATTTCTGCGCTGTACGTGGAGGTACAGGCTTGTTCGGATGAAAAAGCGATGTCAAAGGCTTGTGGTCCGTGATGATTGTAAAGTGACGACCATACAAGAAATCGTGAAACTTTGTTACACCAAACACAAGAGCCAAAGCTTCCTTCTCTATTTGGGAATAATTTCTTTGCGCAGATGAGAGCAATTTTGACGCAAAGGCAATAGGGCGATCATGCGAGCCATCCTTGTGCGCAAGCACAGCACCGATCCCGAAATCCGAGGCCTCTACCATCAACAAAAGGGGTTTTCGGGGATCGAATGGCGTAAGGCAAGTATTTGAAAGTAACGCCGATTTCAACTGGCGAAAGGCGCGTTCGCATTCCGTCGTCCAGACGAACGGAACACCTTTACGGCGTAAGCGAGGAAGCGGAGCTGAAATGGAAGAAGCATTGCGCACAAATCGGTGATAATAATTTACCTTACCCAGCACACTCTGTAGCTGTTTTAAGTTCTGCGGTGACGGCAAGTCCTGAATGGCACGAAGGTGCTCTGGACTCGGATGTATGCCTTGGGCGTTAAGGACATGGCCCAGGTACGGTAAGTCCCGAGCAAAGAACACACATTTGTCCTTCCTCAAGCGAAGACCATTTTGTCGCAATACCTGAAATAATGTTCGGAGATTTTGCAAATGTTCTGCTTCTGTCTTTCCTGAGATTACAATATCGTCCAGATAGTTCGCAGCCGTAGGGACCGACGCACAAATAGTTTGTAAATATTGCTGAAATAAAGCAGGGGCGGATGCACACCCGAATGGCAGTCTTTTGAAGCGATACAAGCCAAGATGCGTGTTTACCACTAAGACGCGCTGGGATTCTTCGTCCACAGGTATTTGCAAGTACGCATCTGCTAGGTCCAATTTTGAAAAATATTTTCCCGGGCACAGTTTGTCAAAAAGATCTTCCGGGCGGGGCAAAGGAAAAGTAGCAGTCACAAGTTGTGGATTCACAGTGGCCTTGAAGTCCACGCAAAGTCTCAATTTTCCGGAAGGTTTTGGCAAAATGACTAAGGGTGAGGCCCAGAGAGAAGCCTGCACACGTTCAATTACACCTTGAGATTCTAAATCGTGCAATGTTCTTGCGACCTCATCACGCAATGCGTGGGGAACATTGCGCGCTCTGAAAAATTTCGGTTGCGCGTTATCTTTCAGTTCCAAATGCGCTTCATAGTTCTTAGCGCAACCAAGGCCCGGTGCAAAAATGTCTGCAAATTCTTCACAAAGACTAGAAACACTGGCGGAAGGCACAGTCTGATTCACTGATAGGACCTGATTTACAATAGACATATTAAACAATTGAAACAAATCTAAACCAAACAAGTTCACGGCACTAGAGGAACGAAGAACATAAAATGACACAAGTTTTGTCTGTCCCTTGTATGTTGCAATAAGGCTGCACTGTCCTAACACAGGTATGTGCTGTCCTGAGTAACTAGTTAACGTAACATTTGCGGCACGCAATGGCGGGGCGCCCAGTTGTTTGTACGTGTCGTGATTGAGCAATGAAACAGCAGCTCCGGTATCGAGCTGGAATGGGATCACTGTTCCTGCAAAGTCTAAGTCCACAAAAAGTTTATTGTCTTGTTGACGACAAGAGCGACTGTCTCGTGCAATTTGAACTGATACAGGTCCAGAAGCACGTGCAACTTTACGGGCTTTCCGGCGACGTCGACGCACACGTTGGGTGGGACGAACACAGTCACTGTTAGCTAAAGTGTCACTGGACGGGTGGGAATGAACTACATGGATGTCCATGGGCGAAGGTCCACGAGCCTGATTGTCCTGGGTGCGATTCCGGCGCGAAGCAAAGGGCCTGGAATTTGTGTGATTGTCTGATCTTAACTTTTTCTGGCAAACACTTTGTACATGTCCTTTCTTGTGACAGTAAAAGCAAATAGCTTGGCGTGACGGGCAATTTTCACGCGAATGTCTAGTTGCACACCGCGGGCAAGATTTCACTGCATTTGCTTGCTTACGCGGCGCACGTGGTTGCAAGCTAGGCGGCCGCAGCGAAGTCGGGCGCGAGGGCCGCTTAGCGTCCCGTGCAGCGGGCCCGGCGGGCCGATTAATGTGACACACTGCTGGCGAAGTTTCAAATGATTCCTGAGCAAAGTCAAGTGTGTCTTGCCTGTCCAATATGTCTATCACTTGTTGCAGGGAGGGATTAACTAGCTTCAAAATCTGTTCCCTTATGCGAACATCAGAAACGTTCTGTGCAATTGCATCACGCACCATAGTATCTGAATATGGGAGGCCACATTCACAGGCAAACGCGCAGTCTCTAGTAAGGCCTTGCAAAGTTGCTACCCACTCCCTATTAGTCTGACCGGCCGTACGTTTTGTACGAAAAAACGTATACCGTTTGGCAACTACATTTACTGTTTCTTTGAAATAGGCATCTAAAGCCGACAAAATTTCCTCGTAGGACAGAGTTGCTACGTCGCGTCGGGGAAACAATTTCACTATCACCCGGTAGGTAGACACACCGACACAAGAAAGCAAAAACGGCTGCCGCTCTTTACCTTGAATTCCATAAGCAGTGAGGTGGAAGTTGAACTGATCGGCCCACTCAGTCCAGCTCTCGTTATGGGCCTCAAAGGGCCTAAATGGCGGTGCGACAGCGGTGTGTGGCTGCGGTAGCGATGAAACGGCTGCCGCCGCATCGGTTTGCAGCGCACGTTGACCCTGGACGAGCTGTCCAAGGGCTTCCAATAACGCCTGCGTCTGCTGATTCTGCAAGCGAAAAAATTCGGACAGTACATCTGGAGAATGCGGCGAAGCCATGACACAAGCAAATTAGAGCAAGTATAACACAAAGACTGCAACGTGGGCGCGGCACCACTCCTCGGCGCCAAAATATTGTTGTGTCGATTCCCTAAGGTCTCGACACAATGAGTGGCTAGGTGCACGCGAAACTAACGCAGACGGGCGTAAATTCTGAAACAGGAGACTGGATGAAAACTATAAAGAAAAGAAGAGAGATTTTAATATACTTAACTTTAATGTAGTCTTGTTCTTGTTGAAATACATCTCTTGCATAGTAGTAAGCAATTAGCAATGATACACATGGCGCCTTGCTAGGTAGTAGCGATGGACTAGCTGAAGGCTATTTAATCTGTCTCTCGGCAATTGAGAGGAATACTTGGTAGGTCTAGTCGCAAGCTATGTCGTCCGTACAACTGGGGCGAGGTCATGTCCGTGTCTTCTGACCTGCCCTGTGGTGGCGCTACGTTTGCGAGTACACAGTGGCGACACGCGGGTCCGACATGTACTACAGGACCGCGGCCGATTTAAGTTACCACCTAGCAAGTGTGGTGTCTAGCGGTGACACCACAGATAAATTCTAGTTGTAAGTTTGATGCTTCCTTGAAGCTTTTAATAACAATTTTCATGCAAATTCTTTACATCTTGTTATGAATGTTAGCAGAAGTTTGACGAAGCTGGACAATGGTCCAGAACACTTATACGTTTTACTTAGATCTTTGTTTAATCACTCACACAAATTTGATTCATTTTAAATAATTTTGTAAAGTACCTTGGAAACCAATTGTATTGTATATGGGACTTAAAATTTCTATATATTCCCATACTTGTGTTTTTTACCCTCCCTTTTTTAATTTTTCTTGCGTGAGTCATATAAGCAATTAAACAACTTACCAGTTCAGTTATCTTCTGTTATGAGTCCTTAACTTCACTTCAATTTGGTGCTATGGGTCAGCTGTGTTTTGGGGGATACCTAAACCAGGTGATGAACGAATGTTGCTATCTGAGATTGGAATTTTATTCTCCTTTTTGAAGATGGGCTAGGCGGCGAAATAACATGAATGTTACATACTGATTCACAGTTTTTGTTTCAGATCTGTTACGATTACTTAATAATCAACTGTGTGAGTTTGGTGCTTTTACTGGAAGTGGAAAGTTTTCGATTTCTCATACCATGGGAGTAGCTCTGGAATGCTCGGCAGTGTACCGCTTCGTCAGCGGAAGGCTTCCCCCGTGCCTCAAAACCAGGGGACGACAACCTTCTGGGGCATATCTAGTTTTCGTGGAAAGACCCTGTTTCCTGAAATGCTATTACGATCATTTGATGTCGCTGATCTGTTACAACTAGCATGATGCTACCAACTGCCACAGCGCTCCGTTGTGTGAAGTTTGCCTTTCTGTCTGCAAATCAAAAAGAGTCGCCTACCGGCGCTACCCTTCGATACTTCTCCTCCAGTTTACTGACTCTCCAGCCCTAAGTATAACAGCCGCCACGAAATGTGGTAAGCAATGCTAACCAAATGAGAAAGACTGTTTGGTACGAGTATCAACCGAATGAATTATAATCTGCATTTTTGAGTAGAGTGTATCTCCTACATTTCCACGTTTGTACGTGGGTAAAGGACATTCTCGTCGTCACATTGAGAGTAGCATCCAGTCACTCCTCCAAATTTAGTTTGGGAACTCAGGGCAGTTAAGAAGAGAGAACTTAGATCTGGTACCTGTTTTCTTCGTAGCTATCTGCACGCCTTGACTGGCGCCCACTCGCTGTACTTGGAACATGTGTCACTCAGGTTGCAGTGCAATTCGTCCTCTCAGCACGTCGCAGTTAATTTATGTTGCTAGGTGTCTTCCATGTTCATTTGCGGTTGTAAACTTAGAAAGAGGAATTTAATTTTTACGCTGTTAACTCGCGCTATGATGCTTAAGTAGCATCAAACTGATTTCACATCACGATCGGTCTTACAGTATTTATGTGTTTCTTTAGACTACCAGTTACATTACAAAATGTCAATGATCATTAGCTCCAGATCATGAAGCTCAAGCTACGATATTATGTACTTCCGAAACCCACCAAGATGAGGCTGTAAAAGACACCCAGTCTTTTGAAGGAGCTGCGTCAGCGGAAGAAACATTTGATGAATAGTCAGTCAAGTGTAAGTGGATAAGAATCTGTCAATATCGTTTCCAAGGTGGAAACAGATTAGTGGTGAAGCAATGTACAGTGTAATTACTGATAACTGCTTCAATATGAGAGCTGACAGAATTTCATCGCTTAAACTCCACTAATATGGCATTACTGTGCAGGGTTAACGCCAAGAAAACTTAGCAATAAGTGGAGCTAATAGTGCACCAGTTGTTACATCAAACACGCCAGATGATTGCTGCGAGGGTGCACTATAGGCAGCCGTTTGTGTCACTCAGTAATCGACGACAGCAATGTACTTTCCATTTTACCGATGTTCTGTGTGATAGTTGGAACCTCAAATAAACTGCTTCTCAGCCTGTACAGTCTACATCATCTCCATTTCCTTGGATTCCAGGGGCCATCGTAATACACTGGCGCATAAGCTCCTCACTGTTACAGTAACAGCAGTGGCAAATGGTCACCTGCAGATGACCTCACTGAGGGGTCGAACTATCATACAAGTAAGGAACGGAAACATAGGCCCTCCCTCAAATCGAATATTCTTTGTAGATGATCCCTGTGTATATACTAACACATTAGGCTGTAGTTCTTTTACAGTATATGGTTTCCCAATCCCACAACAAGCAATACAAGTTTCACTGGGTATTTCATATCGTGTTCACCCACCCTTAGATTAAATGACAGCTTCCACTCTCGCAGGTATACGTTCAGTCGGGTGCTGGAAGGTTTCTTGGGGAATGGTAGCCCATTCTTCACGGAGTGCTGAACTGAGGAGAAGTATCGATGTCGGTCGGTGGGGCCTGGCACGAAGTCGGCGTTCCAAATCATCCAAAAGGTGTCCTATAGGATTCAAGTCAGGACTCTATGCAGGCGAGTCCATTACAGGGCTGTTGTTGTCGTGTAACCACTTCGTCAGAGGCCGTGCATTATGAACAGGTGCTCGATCGTGCTGAAAAATGAAATCATAATCCCCAAACTGTTCTTCAACAGTGGGAAGCAAGACAGTGCTTAAAACATCAATGTAGGCCTGTGCTGTGATAGTTCCAAGGAAAACAACAAGGAGTGCAAGCCACCTCCATGAAAAACACGAATACAACATAACACCATAGCCTCCGAATTTCAATTTTGCGCCTACACACGCTGGCACATGACGTTCACCGAGCATTCGCCATACCCACACCCTGCCATCGGATCGCCACAGTGTGTACCGTAATTCGTCACTCCACACTACGTTTTTCCACTGTTCAATCGTCCAATGTTTACGCCCTTTACACAGGGCGTGGCGTCGTTTGGCATTTATCAGCGTGATGTGTGGCTTATGAGCAGCCGCTCGACCATGAGATGCAAGTTTTCTCACCTCCCGCCTAACTGTCATAGTGCTTACAGTGGATCCTGATGCAGTTGGAATTGTTGTGTGATGATCTGGATAGATATCTGCCTATTGCTCAGTAGAGCCCTGTTCAACTGTCAGCGGTCTCCGTCAGCCAAGAGACGACGTCGGACTGTACGCTTTTGTGTTGTACGTGTCCCTTCACGTTTCCACTTGACTATCACATCGGAAGTAGTCTACCTAGGAGTGTGAAAATCTCTCGTACAGACGTATGACGCAAGTGAAACCCAATCACCTGACCGCATTTGAAGTCTGTGAGTTACGCGGCGCCCCATACTGCTCTCTCACGATGTCTAATGACTACTGAACCCTCTGATGTACAGTACCTGGCAGTAGGTGGCAGCACAATGCACCTAATATGAAAAACGTTTGTTTTTGAGGGTGCCGGGATACTTTTGATCACATAGTGTACGTGCAATAGTTGTGAGGTTACAAGCAGTAAGTCAGATACATGTATAAATGAATCATGGAAAAGTAGCTTGAGCTGAGTGTCACACTGCTGATGAGCTGCTGCGAGGAAGCAAAGTCAGGTGAGTAAAAGTTAGTGTGTGCTAAGAGAAGTTAGCCGCCGTCAGGTAACCAGCTAGAGATCCCAAGTTATTAAGTGTTTCGTACAGCCATCCGCTCGCGAGCAGCACACAAAAATGGCGAGGATCTAATTGTGTCGATTTTTTAAGTCTCAAATATTCAACAAAAGCATTAAATTGATACCAGGCAAACTACAGAAAACCCTATTACAGTTTTATATCCGTAATAAAGAGATTATTGATAAAAATCACGACACATGTACTGCCGATACCAACATTGTGACTACCGTTTATGTGTTTTTAGTAAAAGTTGCATACAAACTACATATACGTAAGATACACCATCTCAAATATCATGAAGTCAGCTACAAAGTGTGCTTATGTAACATAGCAATAAACAAAGCAGTTGTCGTAAATAAAAGACTGTATTATTGGTCTAAAATACAAAAAGGGAGAATTCTCAACAGGCACACGAAAAGATAAGCCTCTGCATGAAAGGCCTATACTCATGTTCCTAACTGTTTAAAAGAAATTTCAGTCACGTAGTAAGGGGACAACTAAAAAGTAAAACTGCTCATTTGACTAGCAATTGCCTTTCGGGTTTGTGCAAAGTTTAAAAAAGGAACTGTGCTCCTTGAAGTTTTCCCCTCTGGATTTCTGTCATTTTCCGGGAGAGTATTCGGGATGTTCTTCACTCTTCACTCTCAATATATCGGCTCTCAATCTTTCAACCAGTCTCTTGCAAGATGTTTAAAACATTTAACATTGTGGTGTAAATGCACATGGGTCAAAGAAGCCAGAGTGCTTCTCATAGGTAAAACTTTACCTCTCTAAGAGTAAAACAAAGCAAGCGCAGAGTCAGAAAATCCACAATGGTTACAAAAGTATTTGGTTGATTATCATGGATGTCTTACGTTGGAATGACAAGTAGAGAAAACTTGCCGTAGAAGATTGTGAGATCTTAAGCTTTCCCGGGGGATCAATAGCTTTTACTGTTACCAGGTGTATAACCTGGTACAGTCATTTTCGCACCACGATATTTCGACAGCGTACCTTGCCGTCATCTCTAGGTGATACCTGTAGAACGAGCGTCTTCACTACATCCCACATCCTTTACACCGTAATTATTCCCCACAGTTTCCTCCACTATCTGATCGTACGCCGCGTCGGGTGAAGTACTGAGGAACTGGTGTTCGCGATCCCGTCCTCCCACCACTCCAGCCGCGGTGGAGCGCGAGCGGATATTGGGGGACAAAATAAAGGAGGTGGGATATGTCTAAATGCTCATTCTGCAGGTATCAACTGAAGATGACGGCAAGGTAATTTGTCGAAATATCGTGGTAGGAAAACGACTGTACCAAGCTGGACATCCGAGAACAGTACAGATACTTAGAACGATATTTCCTTCGAAAACGCAGACGTGAAATGAGCGGTTTACATGATCTGTCGATCTGGATACCCTCTTCTCGGTTGAGCAGGTTTTCTGCTAACTATATTTCCACAGCTTCCTTGACTACTGAATCTCAGTAGGGTGAAACTGTAGTGGGAATCTTAACTTTCCCTCAATGCATGGAACGGACACCGGAAATACAGTGTTCAGCCAAAGTAGATTTCTTGGCTTGTAGTAGCGAGTGTGTCGCTGATGCTCGGTACAACGTTTATTTTACAGTGTGTAATGTTTGTCCTATTTACTTTTTATCACACTCACAATGATTTTAGTATATATCCACCTTTCGTAAGAGCAGGTGGTCCTTAACAGATCGCAGAAGAGCTGCCGTCTCGGCGTTCTAGCGTTTCTCGATGTATTAGTTCGACGAATGGAAGGTGGGTTTTCAGGATATGGTGTTTGGCGTAAGCCCAGCATTACCGCTTTATACTTGCAGGCGTCTAGCAGCCACCAACCTTCGCAAACATTGGCAGTACTTAAAACTATAGAACGAAGAACTCACGTAGTGCCCGACACTGACAGCTTACAGAGTGAACACTTGGAATAAATATTCGTGAGGATATGGTGTTTGGCGTAAGCCCAGCATTACCGCTTTATACTTGCAGGCGTCTAGCCGCCACCAACCTTCGCAAACTATGGCAGTGCTTAAAACTATAGAACAAAGAACTCACGTAGTGCCCGATACTGACAGCTTACAGAGTGAATACTTGGAATAAATATTCGTGAGAATGGATATACAAAATTTAGATTAAGAGCGCTCTGCAAGAGCAAACGGCAGACCAACCAAAAGAAGAGCAAGAGGAAAGAGATGAAAGTCCATGGTCTACCTACCATGTGTGGGAAATATTTTATGAAAAACTGCAAGAATAATGATGAAACATGAATTGTATGTGACCTTCCTTCCACTGGCCAACTGCTTTTACGGAAAATGGGTGTATGCTAAATTCCTCGTGTGTGTGGCGAGAGGTACACAGGAGAAGCGATTCGCACTATAAAAGAACAGTGCACTGAATACCAGCGATACTATCACCTACTATAGTCCAACAGATCTGCACTCGCTGAACATTTTATTACCACTGGCAGTTGCGTGGATTGTAGAAAAGATAAGATTCAGTCCACAGCCTCATCATACTGGGATTCCGTAGTCAATGAAGCTGTGAAAATCCAATATTAGGCACCCTACTCACCAGTGACGTGGGTTTTGTGGTAATGATCAAAGATGGGTTGCCCTAACAAAGTCAGCACCTCGCATCGGTACCAAAGAAGTTAACGATGTCTCTCTGCATTCCGCAACGACGAATGGGAGGCTCTGGCAAAGCCACACGCTCTCTCCCAGCACCGCAGCGCCTCCGCACGGAGGCCGGTATATATCCAAGTAATTAATCTCCGATGAAGCAGACGACATCGTCTAATTACGTCACAGTTGTTACTCAAGTCTCCTACTGAGCTGTCATGCTCAACTTTGACTGTGAACATTATGTCCCACACTTGAGTTTAGTAAATGTGTGCACCAAGTAATGCTTTAATAGTCAAAGACAGTTGCAAATATTCGGCATATTCCTGTGGCAACGGATAATATAAAGTAAGTAATTTTTTTATGATTCTTTTAATCAAGTGAACTAATATTTCATATGTTGTAGTTCCATTTCACCGCCTTCTAGAACAATAAAAGAACCCACAGTTATAACGGAAGATAGTAGTTTCGTCGGATCGTACCAAATACTTCGTAAGAACTGTGGGTTCTCTGATTCTACATTATTTTTGTTTTTCTCTTACATGCGTAAAGTTTAGTACGTGACTGACGCTCTTGTTTTCAACAGTGTTATCTTTAACGCATTCGCGTTTGCATTGTAAAGTGCTTTAAAAATCTTGCAAGCGACTCACAGTGAGAATGTCTGAAAGTTTTTCAGCCGAAATATCGATACAACAGTTAATAATATCCCGGATGCGGTCCCGAAATATTGTGGAACATAAAAATGAATTTAATGTTGCTTCTCTGCCACTATACAACTAAAAGGAAACGATATGCAAAAATGGTTCAAGCTCTGAGCACTATGGGACTTAACTTCTGAGGTCATCAGTCCCCTAGAACTACTTAAACCTAACTAACCTAAGTGGTGGTGGTGGTGGTGGTTAGTGTTTAACGTCCCGTCGACAACGAGGTCATTAGAGACGGAGCGCAAGCTCAGGTTAGGGAAGGATTGAGAAGGAAATCGGCCGTGCCCTTTCACAGGAACCATCCCGGCATTTGCCTGAAACGATTTAGGGAAATCACGGAAAACCTAAATCAGGATGGCCGGAGACGGGATTGAACCGTCGTCCTCCCGAATGCGAGTCCAGTGTGCTAACCACTGCGCCACCTCGCTCGGTAACTAACCTAAGGACATCACACACATCCATGCCCGAGGCAGGATTCGAACCTGCGACCGTAACGGTCGCGCGGATCCAGACTGTAGCGGCTAGAACCGCTCGGCCACCTCGGCCGGCAAACGATATGCAGCTTAAATTGTTCAGATGTGAATATTCTACATATTTAGAGTATTTCAAACTTTTAAAGAACTGTATTCATGAAATGATTAGACATGATGTTACTCTGATGACTAAAGCTGCTTCTCATATGAGAGAGGTTAACGAGGAGAGTAGCCATTGATGTCTGTCGTTGTTCTCGTCTAGCTGGGAAAGTTTTTTGGTAAAGCTGCGTGGTCAGAGAGCGGCATGTGTTCAGGTGAATTGGTGTTAGGATTATTTTCACGTTCACTGGAACCCACAGAATAGCTGAACAGCGTGTGACAACAGAGACGTACGTTACTGTTTTGTGCATTAGTGAACTGCCTGTTGCTAATGGACTTGAACGAACTGCTTGAATCTTAGGAATTAGTTTAGATTAAAGATTTAGTGCACTACACAATGTCTTTGGCCCACCTCCATAACTCAGCGGTCTATGTGTATGACCACTACGCACAGGATCCGGGTTCAATTCCCAGCATTTTGTGGGATGTTTGCTTGACTGTAGGACTGAAAAGGTGTGTTCTCAGCCTAGGGATGCCAACTGAAAACTTATTTCAGTGAGAAGTACCAGCTCCAAGATCAAGAAAGCCGACAACGACCGGGAGAGCTATGTGCTGACCCCATGCCACTCCATACTAGAGACAAATCGCGCCACTGGAAGAGCAATACACGGCGGTCGCTAGAACAAGACTGTCAATTATGGACCGGAATGTGGAGCTATGTTATTACTTTACAATGTCATTGGCGAACATTAGCCGTTGCCTGCATAAGTTCTGCTTGCTCACTTAGGTCAGATACTTCAAGTATTATTTGTTTCACTGCGTGTAATATTAGACTTTCTAATGCCACCATTCAAGACAAGTTTTTTCTCGTGCTAAACAAAACTTTGAGTGCATCTTAATACTGTTTTCAGGGTACATCCATGTCCCAACAGACTATTTCTATACCCTCATTTTCCAGTATTTCACATTTATTTGTGCCCTGAAATTTATTTATTGATTGTTCGTTAGCTTGGGCGTTTATTATTTTGTAGGATTCATTAGGGGACAATGCGTCAGTGCACAATCAAACCCTTAGCTTAGCATTCAAGTCGCTAAATTAATACAATGCGTACCCCAAATCTCTCCGGATTGGCAAGCTCCGCGTTTCTCGCCTTGCGGGGCGTGTAAGGTTGGCAGCAAATTCATGTCGCTGTGTAAACTAGGGGCCGGGATTCACTGCTAGGGGCTGCAGCTACGTTGGGAGATGTGTTTCAACAGTATTACAATTAAAACAATAAAATTAATTAACTATATTAATTATAATTAAGTGCACTGTACTCACCAAGTATCACAGTAGGTGTTGGAAATGTTTTCCTCTTTCTTGAAGGCATATTTCAATGTGCCATGTAACGGAATGCAGTGAATCAATTATATCTGTATGTGACGCTACAAAGCAGTCCTTGCTATGAATTTTTTCGGTTACTCAGTACATGAAACTGTTTGTATACGATGTTTGTCTAGTGTAAATAGGTATTGTAAATACGATGTTTAAATTATGTAATATTTAACACTGGCAAGTCATAGTAGTAGCAGTAACGCCCTGCTCGGAGTAAGAAGTACAGTCGAGTGCTGCTAGTCCTAGCTGTGTTACATCTAACGGCTAGTGTGTGGATCTAAGTACGACGGGAGAGTAATGGTCGGCATATCTGGAAGCGTGGCCGGGCAAGTTATTATGGATTAAGGGGCATAGTGCTGAAGACACGAGGACTTAAATGTGAAGCGCACTGTGGGCCCAAGTCGCAACAGTAAAAGCCCGATGCCACATTGTGTCGCTGCCGTGGACTTCCGTCGATCCACCGACAACGAGGGAAGTAAGATCTACGTAATTTTCTTATTTACCTTCCAATCCTTACCCTATTGAACCGAGTGTGTCACGCCATTATCAAGAGAAATTATGTTAATTATCAAATTATTTGCATAGACGGTGAAGAGTAAATTTCAGACTGGTTATCGTAGTTAATTGTTGCACTTAATAAGCTTACGCCAACCGTAGTAACTTAATAATGGACTAAAGTCATAAATTTGATTATTACGATTTATTTCAATGCATAGTATAAGAGCCAATATAATAACCCGCTCGTTTTGGTCAATAAAACAGACAATTGCTTCAGGATTGTGATCGATGCGCGCGAACTTAACAAAGTAGTGAAGCATGAAACGGACCGTCCGGAGTGTTTAGATGATGTGTTGCAGAAATCTCATAATGTATGGTACATGACAACCCTCGATATGACCGCTAGATATTAGCAGATAAATCTCGAAGAGGAATCACGGAAACTGACAGCATTCCTATTTACAGGAAAGTGTTATCAGTATAAAGTTATCCCCTTCGGATTGAACACGTCTGTGTCGGTATTTATCCGAGCACTCGACAGTGTACTGGGAAAAGAACTGACTTCCCGGATTACAAACTATGTTGACGACCTGCTGATAGCGACGTCATCATGGGAGGAACATTGCGAGCTTTTGAATGAAATATTTCTAGCATTAAGACACGGAGGGATGACGCTGAAATTAAAGAAGTGCAAGTTTGTGAAGAAGGAAATTGAACTTTTAGGCCACATTATAACAACTTCAGGAATAACGAAAGATCCGAAAAATTGGAGGCGATAAGAAATTGTCCGCCACCAAGAACCAGAAAACATTTACAAGCTTTCTTGGGTCTTTCCAATTTTTATCGTAAATATGTTGAAGGGCAAGCGTTCAATAATCCCGATTTGTGCGACTTGTTAAAGAAAAACAGTGCCTTTGTTTGGAACGAGAAGTGTCAAAGAGCTTTTGACAGATTGAAAGATGAGCTTGTGGAGGAAATAGTTCTGTATTACCCGGATTTAGCAATGCCATTTCACATGGGGACAGACTCGTGTGATTATGCAATTGCGGTGCACATTTTCCAAGAAGTAGGAGAAGGCGATACCAAGGAGTGTCGGTCCATTGCTTGTGCTAGCAGGACGTTGACTAAATGCGAAAGAAATTATATCGTTTCAGAGAAATAGGTGGTAGCCATTGTTTGGGGATTTACAAAATTTAAAGGTTTTTTTTGGGGGCGCAAAGTGATTGTGCACACTGACCATAAAGCTTTGACGTTTCTAAAAACGTGGCGTTTATTACACGACCGGCTGAAAAGATTGGCGTTGTACAACCAACAATTTGATGTCGAAATTTGTCATGTGAAGGGAGTAGACAATTGCGTAGCTGACGTGTTGTGAAGGCTACCGTGTGACCCTGGAAGAGTAATAGATAAAGATAGTACAGAAAGTGTGTTTAAAGTTATGTATTTCAAAGACGTGGAAGGGAAAAAGAAGGTGGACAACCTGTGTAAAAATATGCGACATTAT